>NC_068310.1:9339598-12019598 GCF_025860055.1 Xyrauchen texanus | reverse complement strand
CATGGAAAACTGTATAGTGAATATTCTGCATACCATCTACTTTTGTGTTCCGGAGAATAAAGAAAGTTATATGGGTTTGGAACAATTCACAGGTGAGTAGGCCTACATGATGACAACATTTTTGGGTAAACTATCCCTTTAAATGATGTGTGTATTTTGAAAATACTTGCTAAATAATAATTTAATTACTCTAGTTGCTACTCTTAATAAAAAGCGATGATTAGATGCACTCTGTGACCTTTGTGTAATCTTACATGTTCATGGTAAGCACAGGAAATGTTTGCACTTTCTTGTGAAGTGTCTCCTCCAGCAAGAGTTCTGTAAGGGTTCTCCTCCTTGGGGTGCTTTTCCCCTCCAGACCTGCAGAGGGCACCAATGCCCCTAACCCAGTTTAACCATCTGCTCATTAACCCTCATTCCCTGCACCTGTACATTGCCCTATATAAACCTGCTTGTTTCTCAACCATGTGTTCAGTTTTGAGCCTTTGTACAGTGTTCCTCCTGTGACCAGTTCTCAAGTTAAGTCTAATCCTTGATGTACCGTTTGACCCTTGTGTCCCTTTTGTTTCTCAGTTTTGTGGAAGCTCGGCTTTCCTGTTTATTTTGTACTTTACCTTTTTTCTATGATTAAAAGATTATATATTTTTGGAAGAAACGCAATTTTCCAGACTCTTTGTTTGGGTTCAACAATTGGGGAGTTAGCTCAGTGTAGGCGGTGGGCCGGACCTCGAAATTATGAATTTAATACTTACCTCACAGCTGTGTAAGTCTTTTTTTGCTGAGGTCATGTAATAAAATCGTATAAGTACTACAGACATTGTATCCAACTTTGTTGTTTGCACATTTGACGCAAAATGTCCTTACAAACTCTTACTTTTTTAAACCGGCAAATAAGCAGGAGTACTAATCATAACGTTAGAAAACCTCCCGTTTCCTTGACAACCAATGTAAATAATGAACACAGATGACCAGGAAGCTGCGTTCTTGAAATTACAATTTTGCTGTAAATCATTAAAAATGTAAATTTAGTTCAGTAATACTGAGGTAAAAATGAGGTGTTTTATCCATTTAGCCTCAAATGTAAAAAGCCCTGTAACTCCCCTTTCCCAGACAAGTTGGGCAAAGATTGTTCAATGTACAAATTTATGGGTCAACCTGCAAACCACACAGAGTACAGTAGCTGAAAAAGCCGTATTGGCATTTAACTTAAATTCCGAAGACGTCCAAGATGTGCCGGCTAATGTTGGATTTCACAGAGAATGCTACATGCGCTTCACCAACAAAGAACACATAAGAAGAGCACGTAAGAAGATAGAAAATGCAGCTAACAACAGTGAAGGTTTGTATCAAATGTATAATTTTTATATAAAACCTTTCATTTATATACATTTAACCCCTTACTAGTCAGCCCCAATTTTGGCAAGTGATGCATTCATGACATCCCCAAAATAAAAAGGTTGCTGCTCAGAAGTCATTCTGAATATACACATAACCAACATATATTTAGAAAGCCAACCCTTGAGAGTTTACATTTCAAGACTCAAAATTAACCAGACTGTTATTAATATTGAGATATGTAAGCTCAAACATAGAAACAAAAACAACAAATATTAAGAATATATTTATAAAATGTATAAAAATATTATGTGAATTTAGGATTGCAACTTATAACCACAACTAAAACATGGGGATTTTTTAAAGACAATCATCCCGCACATCCTATTCAATATTCTATAATAAAATAAACTTATCGAATATTCGAAAATCGTGACTCATCCCTAATTAATATAGTATTTCAGTGCAAGTGGATGACATGACTAGTAGCAAAAGGCAGTGTAATATGTGTGTAAGTGGGGTCAAATGTTCATAGCAAATTTAAAAATAAAAAAAATAAACCAATGTAGCAGCATCATAGTGTAAACTACCAGTGTTTTTGTGCAAGAGTCAATCAGCTGCCCTTAGGTTATTGGAGGGTGGGGGTGGAAGGAAGAGGCTCTCTACGATTCCCCTATAGAAAGTTAAGAGGATGGATTTGTGGGAGATGAGCCTTCCTCAACTGTGGGAGGAAGTGCAGAGGTTTTTGGACTTTCTTGGCCAGGTTCTGTTGGTGGTGTCGATAGATCAAGATGGGTCATCTGTGATGTGGATACTAAGCGACTCCGTGATCTTGACCTGCTCCATTCATGGTGCTGTTGATGTGATGATTGTCAACGATCACCTCTGTAGTCATTTGGGTGTGGAGAGATATGATGTTGTCCTGTCCGTGTCTGTGTGTTATATAAACAACTGAATTATATTCAGATAAATAAACACAGAAAGCACACATTACTAGATAATTTTAAATCACATTTTTCATCTTGACATTTGTATTAAGATGCTAACCATCTTAAACGAGCTTGACAAGACTACTGCAATTCTGACCACAAATAATTTTGTTAAATAGCTCAAAAACAGCCATCTTTAAATAAAATATTTTTCCACCATATTCCATCTTATACCTGTTCTGTTATGTAGGTGAAGCCCAACCACTGACAGATGTAGCTGAACCACTGCCTCATTGTATAAACTGTGACAATCAACCATAAATGGCTTATATAACTCCATGACTACCACTATAAAGTTGTATCTTTGTTTTGCTTTGCACTCTTTTTAGCTGATAATTAGTCTAGCTTACTTGTAGCCTAGGTAGCTTGCTATAAACCAATCCAACCTGGACATACCTGTCAAATTATTTCCTACTGTCTTCCCGTTTAAATATTTACCTGTAATGATCCCGTATTTGAATACTCTTTGCTTAGTTCATTGTGTATGTACCGAATGATTTGGATTAGCCTAAGCAACATACCGTTAGACCTAGCTTTACTGCTCCACTACCAACATTCTTTCATGGCTACTGTTCTCATCAACGACAACACATATATTCACGACGAAGTATAGCTTGCAGTCTTAAATACAACTTATATGAAAAGCATTAAGATATAGGGGTGTATAATCATTGTAAAACAAATCTTACCTTGACGTTGTCTTGCCGAGACACACCGGTCTCTCCAGGTTGGGTTGTGTAGACTCATTTGGCTTCAGACTGACGCGAGTCACGCGACGCCGGTTCAACGAATACCGTGATTGGCCAAATCAATTCAACAAGATAACAACACAAGCGTTGATTGGATCTCACTCCGGCCAACGTTTGTGATCAGCTAGCGAAATTAAATCTATTTTTATACTTTAATGTGCAACAATTGGCGTTGGAAACAATCGGTAATCTTTTTGTGAATTATTCATACAGACAAATAAAAATTATGAGCCAGACAGCTGCTGGGTAACTATCAAATCAAAAACTAAACGAGATAGACGGACTCGGCCCACCGCCTAGTGGTACAACACCTTACACTTGAGCACCACAGACCCAGGTTCAATCCCCGACTACAGCAGCCCCGTTACAAGTTCAACATGATCAAAACTGCATTTGACACAAAAGATGATGGGTCTTTAAAATGCAGATAAAATGCAGACCAAGCAGTGCTGCATTAAGAATTAAAGCCGAGATCAGTAGCGGTAATGTTGTTTGTAAACTCATTCACATTAGTGATCATGTCATAGGGCAGGTTTGATCACATATAATCTGCATAGATTATTGATGTCGCAGACATATAAGATGACTTGAACTTTTATAACAGCAGTTAATTAGTGTGCGTTTGTGCAGATGTACATCATAATTCACTCAAAATACTCCACTCGTGATCTGCGCAGTACTTGTGAGATTATTGAGCGCAGATATAATGGAACAAGACTGCTGCTTCCGATTTGCTCAGTTTCCCAATTCTGCATTACTGCACACTGGGGATGCAGTAGTGTGCTGGCATCTACCCAGGCCATATGGACATATTGAGAAGTGAACCCAATGTAATCAGTTACATAGACAAAGAGGCAGGCATTGCTTTTACTGACATGGTGCTATCAGAGCAAATATGTTCAAGCCTTACAGACAACACAAACAGAAGCAGTAACATGCTGAGCGCTGTAAATAGTGATGGGTAAAGCCAGAATATGGACAGCATGATTATAAGCAGTTGCATTTGATAGCTGTGTCATTACTCACAAGGAAATCCAGACAAGCGTTTTTTACTGTACAGTGTGCCTATATATGTGCATCGAGTTCTGATGTCAATTGCAAGTTTAATGATGGATATTGCTTTCTGATGTAGACAAAGAATTTAAACTGAATGTCCTTCTTTATGATTTCCAAGGACTAATTAAAAGCAAATCAGAGCTCATTTGTAAAAACAGCAATTAGTGGTGATTGCACATGCTTAGGAACTCCAAGTATTAAACTTCACTGCACCATTTGTTATACGGACACGATTAGTGTGGCTTGTTGAGAAGAGATGTTTTATTACTTTTCTACAGTAAGTGAGTGGACTTACAAGTTTCCATATCTATGGACCAGATTGTCATAATTAGGGATGGATATTTTGGTAATTATGTCTACTTTGAGTACTTGTCGAATACTCAAGGGACAATTACATGTTCATAACTGTATATAATAACATGTCTGACAAACGTATATGGCTGCTGAATTGCGTCTTGATGTTGCAGTGTATCGTCTATTCATTATTATAGGCTGTTATAAAATAGTATGTTACAAAATTTACAAAAGATTGCATAATTAAAATATTGATTGTGAAAATGTGAAGATTCACTGCCCAACTCTGAAAGAATGTGCACAACGCACATCAGTCTGTTCTTCAGTCAGGTTACTGTAGTAATCTTAGTAAGTGTGCACCAGTTTTTTTTAGTGACTGTCTGAACACTATATTTTCAAATAATTGCGTTTTAATATATGTGTTATGTTGAAGTTCAGTTTTGAAGATGCTGCATTGTGTTCAATTAACTGTGCTCTATCTAACTGTTTGAAACACTTGTATGCTATACAATGCCACATGCGCACTCACACGTGTGTGTGTGTGTGTCCAAATGTTCGCTCTTGTGAGGAAAGCCGCGATGCTCAGTATTGTTGTTGCTGTGATTCATGAAGTGTTCCATTCAACTCAGAGTGCCTGAATTTCCACCTTTCAACTGAGGAAAGTGCAACAGAATGACACTTTAACTTGGAAACTCAAGCGGAAAACTAGACACTAGTCAATGACAATCGTTCATCTTTATTAAATAATATCCATTAACGAGTCAATGTTCTTACATTAATGATAATAAAGCGTGTTTAGCAAACGTTTTACAGAGACATGTTTTCAAAACACGGTTAATTACACTATCTTTGATTTGATTATTGTAACGATAGTATTGCAGCATCGTATCAAGTTTGTTTGCCATGAGAAGTCTCTGATAATCAATGTACCCCTCAAAGTCACAATGTAATCAATGTAAAAAATTTAAATAAGCTCCTTCTTTGACACGTTTGTGTTTAGTTGTCAGGTAATTATCACTGGATTTCGAATTAAGTGAAAAGTCACTTCACATGATAGATCATTGCTACCACATCTGAGTACCCGAGTCCTCGAGTACTCGTGCCCATCCCTGGTCATAATAGATTTTGTCCAGTAAGCAACCACCTAGAACACCCTTGTAAACACTTAGCAGTTCCTTGGCAACAGTGGCTGGTGCTATTCAAAAGTGGAAACCACACAGACTGTTTTAGGCAATGGTGCTCCCAAACGCTGACCAAACAACTCAAATAGTGATATTGCTTAACGAAAATAATGAACAAAGCTCAAAACAGTTTTTGCAACAAAATAGGCTAAATATCTGATTATGAAAGCTGAAATAAATGTGTTTCATCAGAATGCAAATAACTGAACGTGTCTCTTTGAACCGCGGAACACTCTGAGCTTGACAGCAGTGCTTTTACATATCATATGCTGTCAGTCGTGCATAAATTAGGCCTGTCAATTTAACATGCGATGAATTATATAAAAAAGAACACTTTAAAAAATTTACGCAATTAATCATGTCCCCAGACTCTAAAAAGCAATATTCCTACCATCAGAGCTAAACAAGCTTGAAATACCACCCATTTTCAGCATGGGGCAGTAAGTGCAATGCACTTTACTCCCCTGAAATCTCATGGTACCTGTCTCTGCTATACATTCCCATTGAAGCACCGCTTTAAAGGGTTAGTTCACCCAAAAAATGAAAATTCTCTCATTTACTCAACCTGATGCGCAGATGTATATGACTTTCTTCTGCTGAACTCAAAGATTTTTAGGAGAATTTCTCAGCTCATTGGTCCATTAAGGATGCCAACATTTTTTAAGCTACAAAATCCACATAAGAGCAACATAAAAGAAATCCAGACAACTCTGGTGGTTCAATCCATATCTTCTAAAACGAGATGATAGGTGTGGGTGAGAAACAGATCAATATTTAATTCCTATTTTATTAGAAATTCTCCTCCCTGATCAATCAGTCTCCACTTTACTTTCAATCTCATTTTCCTTCTGTTTTTGGTGATTCACATTCATTGTGCATATCACCCCCTACTGGGCAGGGAGGAGAAATTAGGATTAAAAAATAACTTAAATATTGATGAGAGAATTTCCATTTAGAGGTGAACTATCCTTTTAATAGGGCTTTACGGGCTGTGCATCCACAGAATTCCATAGGCATATCCATGTAGGAAAAAAAGCAGATTGTGTTACTAACATGCTGCGTGATAGTGATGCTTAATATTTAACACTTATACTTGCTAAAAATTCACAAGGAGTGTTTTGTCCTTTCTATAGATTATTTGTACATATATTAAACTTGTTATTGCCGCATTTCATATTAATTTTATCTGTGCTTCCCAATCGCAACTGCTTTGCAACCACCCACAACACCCTAGCATTGTGGTGGCGATTTGTGGTTGCAACATGGGCAAGCATGTTTGGGCACATGTTTTAAATAAAATTTAAAATCTAGCTTTATTGATATCCTGGTGCACTGTTGCTAAAGCCATTTAACAGGCTGACATGTTGTCATCAAGTGAAATTGGGGCCGTGTTTATTTGCTCTCACACCAGTGTCGACTGAAGATCCAAATGTCTGGATCAGCACAAAACATTATAATTTTCAAAATGTTCCTATTACAAAGAGGGAGGCAAAATTTTTCTGGAAGGGCAATAATATACAGTGTGTGTATATATATATATATATATATATATATATATATACACAGTATTTTCTGTTCCTAGCCAAAGCAGTGACAAAGTGCCTTATGTTATTTTTAATGCCTTGCACATAAAACATCTTGTAATTATCTGTTGCTTTCCAGTTCACAATCATTCTGTCTCTCTCTGCACAGACTTTTAAGTGCAATTAAAAGTCAAATTGAAAATCTTTAAAACACTGTTAATTTACTTAAAAAGCATTAAAATGCACTTTTTGTATATCAGTAGTTTTTAGTGCAGCCCAAGATGCCAGCCTGCTTAGATAAATGCCCCCAAAGCCAGCAAAATGATGGTGAATAATTTCCTGCAAAAATGATGGCCGTCCTATCCCATTTGTCATCAAGTATCTTCCTCTTCACTCTCTCCCTACAGCCTAGCTGTTGTAAAATAAATTTACACTTGGCGACCAGTTTTCCGTAGCTCCAAGCACAATCGCTCATCTGTAGTGCAATCTGCTAAAGGAATCCATCATTTATGGCATAACTCATGCCAGACTGGAAGAAAAGCACAGGCACTAGTAACTCAAGAAAAACATGTCAACAGTTCACAGAAAAAGATTTCTTTGGAATGACAAAATATGAACGAGCAAGATGCAAATCCTCTCTGTATTTTCTTGTATAGGGAGACAGTATGATGGCCAGCATACTTTTTGAGAGAGCTGTCACCATATCAGCCATTCACTGTGCTACTCTTTCACAAGGCACAAAAACCTATTTGTTCAATGCATGAAAGGAATCCACTGTAAATGGAGAAAAAAAACAACAGAACATCAATTGAGTCTTACATCAACTGAGTGAGTTTATGAGGTGTATATGAATCATGTGGAAAGCGTACGGACGGACGGACAGACAGATACACATACATTAAACAAATAACTAGCTGCTGATGTGCAACAAAAACATCAACCCCGCTTTCATATTCAGCTCCAAGCCAATGAGTCCTCACATGGTGGTGAAGAGAAGGAAATTATGACATCACCTGTGCAATCAGTCTCTGAGACCAGAATACAGGAAGAGAGAGGAGGAGCCAAAGAAGAAAGAAAAGAAAAACGTGTTTTCTTCTGTGCCCAGTGATATTTTTCCCCCTTCCTAGTTAGCATGCACATCACACACGGCCCCTCTCAAATTAATTGGAGCATTCATATTAATGCTGTTTACCTTCAATCCATCAATCTACCCAGACTGATGTTTGGCTGATGCAATGGTGTGGGGTGGAGTCCAGCTCAGATACGTCCTTGTCCAAAGAATGAGACTTTTCTGTCAGCGGTTTAAGCATAAGCCCATTCAAACCGATTCAGAGGGACGTTGCCTGAGTTTCTGAATGGCATCCTATGAAGCAACTGGAGTTAAATTGAAAGTCTGCCAAGCATGTAAGGTTCTCTGTGAGAGTGTAAAACCTCAAATCAGAGGGGCTTTTACTGGTTGGTTGTGATAATAAGCAGTACAGCATGAACAAAGTGTGAACAAACATCTCTATCATATCCAAAAGTAAATCAAACCGAGTTGGCGTAAGGCCATTCCCCAAACAATTCCTTTAAAATAGCTTTGTTTGTGTTACACCATTTAACCACATAGTAGCTCACTAGTTCTCCACTGGTTTTGTTTCAGAACCCAGAATTTGTAATGGACATCAAGTGGTGACCCAGTGTCAGTGCTGACATTGTTTTGTTTATATTACAAAATTAAACTAAAAATGTTGTTAAAATTAAAACAAAGAAATGTATTATGATAAATTATTAACAAGACATAGGCTTACTAGGAAAATTGAGTTTCTAGTTTTACATCGTCTTAATAGTTTGAGTGTTTGGTTCTAAGTGTCTCTTGAATTCTCGTTGCAACACTGCGTCATTTCAAGTTGACCTGTATTTAATTTAGTCTGAGTCATATTTTCTTTTACCTTGCAATGTTTTGTTCATGGTTTTCATAGGATGAAGATCTGTCCGACATTGTCTGTCCATGTTAGCAGCTGCCTAATTTGGCTAGCTTCTACAAAGTGATCGATAAATGTGTGCACAAATATCGTAGAGTTGGACAGGATGCATGGCTTTTTACATTTTACCGTTTACATTTAGCATTGTTGTCCCTTGTCCTCAAACCTTTCAGAACAGACCTGCAATTTATTTGCACCCATCAGTTGGACCAAATAGTTCAGAAACACTGGCGTAATTTCTTCATCAATGCAAGCATTAATACAGATATTTTCTTCATTACAAATTACACAGGGAAAAATTGAGAATCCACAAAGGCAGACTTCATCCTTTAAGAACGTGCCATCTTGCATCACTGAGAATTTCAAGGGCATGCAGATAACTGCATATTGAATTAGACATAGATTGTCTTTCAAGGACACTCCATACATTTCTAATGAAATGTACCTCTCCATGTCATTCACAAACAGATAAGGACATAAATAATTAGATGGTGAAAATTGTCATATCATTTAGCTATATCACCAATTATTGATACTCCTGGTGGAAAGCAGTGTTGCCTATGGGCTAGGCTGATTAATGTAGCAAAATGTGTCTTCATCCCCAGTGAAGCAAGGTTGTATTAGACAGACTAAAAGTGTTTACTACCACTATTATTTTCACCACTGTCACAAAGCTACTTCAGAATATCCATTGTGACACAATGACTGACATTCAGTTTGTCACATTGATTGAGGCATGCTATCAATCCATCTATAGACAGGAAAATGACAACAAAAAAGCTATGCAACGTTGAGGCAACAAGGTAAAGAGATCTCCAACCAAGAGAGGTGCTCTTAGTAAAATGATGTTACCATGGTGATCCAAAACAGGAACTTTCAATGGAGAAAGTGGCTGTCAAATAAGAAGAAAAAAAAAAAGATTTAAATAAGAATTCATCCAGTGGGCATTCTTTTGAAAGCTGACATCAGAGTGTAGTTGTTCTAGTTTGTTTTAGGTTTTGCAATTAATTAAACCGGGTTTAAGAATTTATCATTGCTAGTGCCTTATGAGTTTATGACTCAGAGGTAAAAATTAATGCAAGGCCATACACTACGGTGCAGCATTGCTTGGCTGCTTTTTCCACAGAAGATGTTTACAGACTCTTTCAAATCCCTTGATGAATGCAGTTTTTTGCCCTGCGTTGACATATTTCCTATTGAAACAGGAGGTTTGGACGGGATATATCACAGCGCTTGCCCCTTTTTTTAAAACAACCAATATGCTTTTGTTTTGTCACAGCCATGAATCAAGATTTGCTAGTTGGTTGCAGGGGTAGGGACATTCTCATTGCAGAGAGCATTTGATTGGACAAAAGTCTGTGTAGTGCAAAATGAGTCAAAAATCTAATCCAATTAGATTCTGATTCACAGGCTCTCAATATCAAAATTAATTCATATGGCTGTATTTCAGTTACTATGTGTCCATTTTGCTTACATATGAAAGAAATTCTCTCTTATGCTCTTAATTATTAAGGGACCTTCTAAACTTCTACGTAACTCTTCTAGGTACAAATCAAAACTATACATTTTACTAATTATATTTTCATATGTTTTTTTTTATCATATTGGTCACATTTTAGCTTTTGAAAATTTTTCTAATTCAGTGTATTCCATTGCCTATATTATATTGCATATATATTTTTGTTACATGTTTATTGATTACATGCATAATTTGAAAGTACATATATTTACAATAAAGACAAGTAAATATTGTCCAGTGTCATCTGCAGAAAGAACTGTAAATAAAGCATGTTAAGTCATTTTTCCCATCGAGTCGTCTAGGCAGCGTAAAAAGTTTTCAGCACTGCATTGGAAGTGTGCCCCCTGAAGCAAAATGAGGAAGTGACTGTGCATAGTCTATTGAGATCATTCAAACAATGAAATTGTGATGCATCGAAAAATCTAAATTTTTACCCAGCCCTATTTAGGAGAACTCTGGCATATGGGTGGCCTTGGTGCACTGAGGAAAATTAATCCGATTATATATAAAAATCATCTGTCCAAAATGTTTATTGCAGAGAGTATTCTTGTTACCAATTCAGAGGATGTGGCCACAGAGAAAAGCAGAGCAGAAAGAGAAAGAGATTTCTTCCTTTACCACTACTTACAGGTGTGAATCCGTAACCTGAGAAGTTCTTTATAAGCATCCAATTGTATTGAGGCCATAGGTGTTGCTTTAACAAAAGGCCAGTGGGAATGTACTGCTTAGCAGAACTAATGGGGGAAGGGGATTGATGGCAGAATAAAGGAATTTGAATGTTTGGCCCACTCTGGATATAGAGAATAAAATATATCACCTTCAAATATATCTATCATGTATTATATTAAATAAATATCTTTTTACAATTTCATCAGCCTCAAAGCTAATAAATAATAAAAGCCACAAAACTCTAATTTTAAAACCATGGGCTCATTAAAGATTTCTGCACCAGTAGTGCCATCAAAATAAATGACAAAAAATAATGACTGTTTTCAAACAAGTTTCTCGAACACTTCCCCTGTCTGTGATTGGTCAGTCAAGCAGATAGTCCAGCCCTAAAATCTCATACTGGCTGGGATGCAATATTTTGGAACAAAAGAGCCACAGTGTTGCTTTTCAGCATAATCAAGCTACCAATGGCTCACTTATAGTTGTCTCTGTATATTAAATGGAGATAACATACAAAATATTACATACATTAACTTTAATTCTCAAATGTTAATTGTGAGGTACTTAGCATTGAGGGAAACCCTTGAAATAGCCATAGAGGGAAGAATGTCAAAGCTTACAGTTCTACAGCCAACTCTGGACCTTGAAATATTATGATTTTAAAGTGTGAAGCTTTGATGTAGGCTAAATGCAGCTGAAGACATAGCAGTCTGTTTAATAAATCAAATATGAGACCAAAAGCAACAAATGTATGATTTGCAGAATTAAAAGCTCAAAGATTGTCAGGCCCACCAAGGTGTAATGGCAGAATGCCTGTAGTAACAAAATGTTCATTTAATGATTAAACTAATTTCTTAAAATGGCAGTCAAATTAGCCAACTCAATTCACAAGTAATTGAGCATCTTTTTTTGGCCAGCTTCATTCACTTCTTGTCAATACATCCTTTAATGAATTTACTGAGTTGGTCCAAATGTGACCCATTCTATCATGTTCAGTCAGAAGTTGCAAAGGGCAGTTTATGTAGAATTGTTATTTTAGACCAAAATACATTTTTTACTGTTTTGCGTTTTACATATTTGTATTTTCAGCTTTCAAACCATGTAAATGTTATCACGAAATTCAAAACAATAAATTTTATTTTGAATCTTCTTAATATTCAATCATGCTTTTAAATGTTCAATTTAAATGTATGTGAGTTCATGGAAACATAATTAATATATAATTAAAGCTTTGTCTGTATTATTTACTGAGTTTCTGGGTCAAAGCGACTGGAGTGGGTCAAATATTAAGCCTTACAAGTTACAATACCAAGGTTTTTTTACAGAGAGCAGTCTGGTATATATATATATATTTCAGACTGCGAAGTCCTGCTGTCCTTGCTGATGCTTCTACTGATGCAATCGTTCTTGTTCAAACTCCATTTTGTTTTCTTTGTGCAAAAAAACTTGCTGTCTTTGAACTTTTGACATCTTGCTTCTTGGGTTGTGTTACATCTGCAGAAAAATTGTTTCATTTATTTTGGCATAGCACTCATGTAAGGAAACTTTAGAAAGATTTGGCTAGATTTATAATTGATAATATTGACCCCACTTTTTCTTTGTGTTTAGAAATTGTTTTATTTGGTTTTACTAATGTCCCCTCAAGTGAAACAAAAGAATATTATATTATTAATTTTATTTTTCATTTTCGCTAAATATAAAATGTAAAAAGCAAAGCCAATAAGCCACACGGTTTGCGGTATCATTCATATCTGTAGCACAAATGCTTTGGGACAAGTTGTGTGCCGAAGTTTATCCTGTTGATAAGCAATTCCCCCACACGTGGTTGTGACGTCACTCTGCTTACATTTAATATATAATTTATCGTATATAAATGTAATTGTTAACAAATTATACATCTTTTCAAAGGTCTAAGGGTTCAACATTGATATCCGATCTCTGTTTCATGATAACAATGTTCCAGAAACAGCAATTTAGTTATTTGTACCAGGAGTACAAATAAAAACATGCAATATCAAAACGGGACTTCATACATTTGTTATGAATCCAGTTCACCATACTTGAGTCAATTGTCCATGACAAGTGTTCAATGAAAAACATCCAATGGCAGTTTTTGTCCATAAAAGTGATAAATCTGAGAAATATTGATATATTCTCCATTGTTTACATGAGATATCGCCTGAAAGAATTACCCTTCATCATCGTTCTTCAACAAACTATGCAATCTGAGCAGCATTCATGTTGTAAAACTGTACATTATCTTATACATTAGAGTCTCATAAACAAAATGATTCTGTCTCCAAAGGCTATTTTTAAAAATGGGGCATAGTTTTATTCATAATAGCCAAGCAGTGCAGTCAGATTTTGTGTCGTCTAGAAAGGTGGAGCCATAATTTTACACTGTACACTTCCAGCGATTTTACAGAGAAAAAAGCTTGTAGGAATCTCATTTTTGTTAGATCATTGAACATTAGAACATTGTATTTCTGGTTTGTCTTGGTACTTTATTTTAGTTTTTTAGATTATAAAAACATGTTCAGCACAAAATATTTCCATTACTATAAACTTCAGATTCTCTAACTTTAAGAAATAACAACAACAAATATTAATTCTGAAAAAGCCCAAATTGTCTTCTTTCAAAAGATACTACAACTGTGTCCATACTCCAAAGGGTTCAGTAAATACCATTTAAGTTCAGGTATGTCATTTTCATCGTTTGTGCTCAAAAGCGGGGTGTGTATCAACAGGTTAATACTTAAGCTTAGAAGTTTAAAACGAAGTATGAGCAATGATAATAGTGAAGCTTTTCTTAGCAAGCACCACTAATCAGGGGAAGAAGACAAGAGTAGCGATACAAAAAAAGCTCACCCTGTCTAGTGACTCAGTGATATGTGAGAAGTCTATGACTCTAGATTTCCATGATAAAACAGCAGAGCAATTGATACAAGTATTACAGTGTTTTATGGGGAAATCACAAGGGCAAGACAATGGCAAATTTGATCTTGAGGGAAGTAAAGCTGCTTTTACATTCAGGATCTCAGTACTTCCTGCAAGACATCACCGCCTTCTCCATTTATTTTCTGCCTGGTGTCCATTTAAAAGATGTCAGTGGAGCCAATGAATGTGAAAGGGGGTCTGATGAAGTGGCAAGAGAAAACTGCACTGACTCACTGCAATCAAGTTGAGTCATGCTGTCACCCTGAAGATCACAAAGCTTAGCTGCCTTCTGAATATTTTACATTTTTCTGATCTGTCAAGACAGAACTTCATAATACAACACATACACACATATAGGCAAATAATCTCCCATGGGAGGGACCCTCCTTCTGTTAGGCACAGTGAACATCAAAACACCTTTCTAGCCTTGACCCATTCACACAGCCACGCTCCTCTATCTGCCCTCTCCTAGGCAGTCACACAGCAAACAGGACATGTTTTAAGCTTGAATAAAGAGTGATTTCCACATCTCCCAGCCTTGAAAGAGGGTGGGAAGCAAGAGAGAGGGTTATTTTTTTCAGTTTATCACTGATACAAGCTAACAGAGCAGGAAGGATGGATCTTGTTTTGTTTGAGCCTAGGAATAAAAAAGGACACAAATAAAGAGGTTTATATTTAAGATGAAGACGGTTATGTCAAAGTGCAAGTTGTGGAACTTTATTCATATTACTGGGATAAAAAGGCTCTGTTATTAGAGGTATTTAGGCTAAGGCTGTGACAGAAATCTGAAAAACGCTGACTTCTAATGCATTGTTCTGAGGTAGAAAGGCATCAAGGCATGTACGAATCTAATGTTTGTGTATTCGTCACTGCCTATGATATCCAACAATCCTCTGTGTATGGTTCTGTGATTGGTTAAAGAATAAAATGGTGTCTAGGGTAGTGTTTTATAGCTATGTATCCATGTAATTTGTTCGATCTTATAATTATTTCTCATATCCTTTTTAAAAGTGCACTTAGTAACTTTTGTCTTTGTGTCATCTTGGACTTACACTGCCACCTAGCAGCTTGGATGCAGCATCATTTAAAATCAATAGTTTTCTGTTTCAGGTCCCACTGTAGAAATTCAATATTCACAATCAGGCATGATTATTTTAATCATTCAGTGAACGTGTCAAAACAGCATGGTTACAGAGATTAAGAGAGTAGTATTCGGCTGGTCATGTCATTCTAACATGGCAGCCCCCATGTGCAGATCCTCTCCATGTAGAATAAAACAGCTTTTATAAGGTTACTGATATGACTGGAGTCCTCATCTTAATGTGAGTGGTCATGATTTCCAACATATACTGCAAAATTACAGTTGATGCCTTTAAGTAAACATTTTTAATGAGGAACAAATTAATGAGTGCACCTTTAATATGTAGTGCCAACTATAATTAAGCTGTTTGTAGGTTGGCTACCTTAAAAGTTTAACACTGGGTTTTTTTTTTTGCTATTCCATTTGGTGATGCTAAAGTAGTGGTGCAGGAATTACAAATAGAAAAAAATCGAATTATTTAAATGACTGTTTTGCTTTGGGGGTTTTAAGCTTATGTTTTAATTTCTCCAAAAAATATGCATTGTAGTCAGTAGATATTCACTTGGTTAACTCTGATTATCGGATAATAAATCTGATTAATTTTGCAACATTGAAACCAAGGAGGTGGAAACAGAAACTTCCCTAATGCGGCAGAATGCATAACATGTCAGCATATTGTCAACAGGTGAACCCATGGGCCATTATGTAGGAATGCTGGAGCCATGTGGAGGATGCCAGTTATATATTATATCTCTTAACACTTTCCCATTAATAGCACGCTGTGGGCAATTGGTCCAAACACTGTACTACAGGAATAGCTTGCAAGCAATGAACAACATAATTTTGTTCTTTCGATGAACAGCACCAATTAATGTCAAAATGTAATGTATTGCTACAACCTTGTCAGAAATGAAACTGTTCGTTTTTAGCTAATCGGAGGTGTTTGCTCATAAACGCATTACAATTATTCTGCGATTACCCATACTTTGGGTTAGCACAAACCCTAACTTGATGCATAACTCGTCCTGCACCCTTTATGGTACATACAAGAATGATTCTTCAATGATATATTGAGTGTGCTCTTACTTTCTAATCAATAAGACTTTTTGCCTGGCTGATGCTAGGCACACAACTCTAAACTGGACACAGACAAGAGCAATACTACAATTCACATATGAGATGCACATCTATTGTTAGACAACAGATCCATATATCACCATCAAAGATTTACATTTAAATTTGTGTGCATTGTTTTATTATGCTACACTTAAACATGGCATCTGTGGTTTTACAGTCATTCATTTACCAATGCATTTATGTGTCTTTTCCATTACATATCCAACTATTTGTCATAGGAATTTTTAAATTAGGACATATTCACTTATAGATCAGATATCACCATGGCTTGCAAGCAAGGTCAATATTTATTAAACATTTTAATAATAATAATAATAATACTAATAAACATAACTAGAAAAACATAATAGAAATATCATGACTTTTAAGATTTCATTAATTTCCATGACTTTTGAAAGCCTGGAAAACACTGTTTTATGACTGTATTTTCCACTTTGACAAGTCTAAACTTCCATTTTACACAGACAATAAGGTTGCTATTGCAGAAATAAGACACTCGACTAACAATAAAAATGGATTAACAAACAGATAGCCAAGGCCATATGTTTTCCGAATTGTGTTGGGAAATATTCATTTATCTCAAAGCGTATTCCTGCTCTGTTATTCTAAACGACCCCGGTGCGCACTGGAGCCTATAAGCGTTCACGCGCTTTGAGCGTCTTTGAGTTAATTGGCTTCTCCCGCCAAGCGCGACTGCCCCAGGTGCCACACCCTCTTTTCATTAAACACTGGCAGCATCATCCGGTTCACTACAGCCTTTAGGCTGCATCTCAGTAGCCAAAAAACAATTTGGAATTATATTGCAGCTGCGCTATTATGTTTAAGTCACAAGTATAAAATAAAATAAGCATAGTTTGAAGAGGAAGAGTTGCCATATTTTTGGGCCAGTACCTGAAAGCCTCAGTTCCCTTTTATTCATTGACTTTAAGGGTTAACTATAAGCGCGCTGTACGTTCGCGTCAATGGTGATCTCTGTGAAATAGGTTAGTCTACCTGCACGGACAGGCACGCGCCACTCATTTACAGGTATTGTTCGGCATATCCCATCCGAAACAATGGCATTCACATTTTTACTATAATAAACCAAAGTTTTTTGTGTGAAAACAACCACCAAGGTCTGTGTCCAATGACCAAGGACAGAAACAAACCCTTGTTAAGGCACCGGCCTGGTGCACAAAATGTCATATGACAGAATAACGCAAGATTTCAACCTCAACGCGAGGACACATAGGCTGAGCCTTCGCTTTAAGCGCTGAGATTACACATTCAGCATATTTACAGTGGACAGCTGATGAATAGTGAGCATAAACAGGATGTAATCATCGCAACAAAGAGCCCTACCTGTCTCTCCAGGTTTGACGTTCGGATTTCCGTCCAAACGCTGACCATAGAGGACTGTCGCGCCAGCGATTACCACCGCCCTCCTGCTGCTGCTGCTGCTTTTCTCCGTCAAAGGATGGAGACTGTCCAAGAGGAAAAACGAGAGGAGCAGCGGACGGAGGGGGAAAAACACCCCTCAGATGGATGGATGAGAGGAGAGGAGAGGAGGAGCTGTTAAGGGGCGTATGCTCTTTGGAATATACGAAACTCCTACCTCACCACTGAGAGGGAGCTTTGAACTGTACATGATCGCGGATGCGCTATGATGCTCTATTGCATGTTTCCGTTAAGATACTCTAGACACATTTAAAAAATGAGACACCTGGCTTAATTAATTCCTTTTACTCATGCACTGTAATAAATGTTTGCAAATATTTGTGTATAATAGTGTGTTAAAAACACAAGATCAATCAGAATAGAATAGATTATAATAGAATAGAATTGAATTGAATTGAAAATGTGGTAACTTCCAATTATCACCTTTGAGCTATTTCTACTTGATCTAACCATAAAAATAGTTTTGTTGATGCAACTTAATATATTCAGGTTGATTTAGTGATCTTAAATAATATTTTGACTTGAATGAAACAGGTTAATTCAGATGTTATCAGATGAAATGCATTTTAAGTTAAAAAAAACAAAACAAAACAATAAGTGTAGAGTAAAAAATAGAAAAAATAGAATTGTGTAGAATAGATTGTAAAAAGTGGTTACTTGCAATTGCCACCCAAATAAACTTTTTCTACTTGATCTAACTCTTAATATTAGTTTTGATGGCATAACCCAATGTATTCAGGTTACTTCTGTGATCTTAAATAATATTTTGACTTCAAAGCAGTTTATATTCTTCTAAATATCTTAATTTGTGTTTACTATACTTCAGCTCTGAGGTCCATATAATGCAAGTGAATGGGAACCAACATTTTGAAGCTCCAAAAAGTACATAAAGGCAGCATAAACGTAATCCATAACATTCCAGTGGTTAATTCAATGTCCTCAGAAACAATATGATAGATGTGGATGAGAAACAGATCAATATTTATTATTTTTGTTATGTAAATCTTCACTTTCACATTCTTCTTTTGTCTTTGGTGTATTCTTCATGCATATCTCCACCTACTGGGCAGGGAGAAGAATTTACAGTAAAAAAAAAAAAAAAGGACTTAAATATTGATCTATTTCTCACACACCTATCATATTGCTTCTGAAGACTTTGTGTGCTTTCTGGAGCTTCAACATTCAAGCCATTATTCACTTGTTTTTTATGGACCAACAGAGCTGAAATATTCTTCTAAAAATCTTCATTTTTGTTCAGCTGAAGAAAGTCATACACATCTGGGATGGCATATAAGGGTGAGTAAATGATGAGAGAATTCTCATTTTTGAGTGAACTATCCTTTTTTTCACGATCCCCTGTTGTCTGCCCCGTGTTTCACTAGTCACTGTCATAAACTACAATTCCCATAATTCCCGGCCCTCATCACTGCCAGAACTCAACCATTGTTCTCACCTGTTTGTTGTTTAGTCCTCATTACCCCTGTGTATTTAAACCCTGCTGTTCCTCCATTCCTTGTCGATCGTTGAATGTGGATGTTTGAAAGTAGATGTTTGGATGTGTTTGTTCATGTGTCATGTTACCTTTGCCCTCCGTGGATGTTTCTCCGGCCTGTGTACCCCTTGGATGTCTTTTGTGTTTTGGTTTTGTTTTCCCATCGTGGACATTTCATTTGTTTGTTGTTCTTCATCTTTTAATGAAAACCGCATTTAGATCCTCACCCCTCATCTGCCTTCTCCTGCCTTCATAACACTTTTAAAGATCTGTTTTATTTTTCTATAATTATCTTTTTCACACCAAAAGCGAGTGTTTGCTTTAGAAGGCATTAATTTAACAACTGTTGTTGAATGGATGAAGTTTATGCTGACTGTCTGTCTCCCAGAAAGACCATTACTCCTGCATTTCAGTATGCAGTGCAGAGCGGCAGATCTTTATTCTCACATAATTTTATTTTGTTGCTCACATTAAATTGTTCCTAAAGCTGTATTCCCAGTAATTCATCATTACAGCTGGTAGTGGGGTTTCAGGCTTCTGCAAAAAAAAATTTCTCAATTATCCGTTCATCATATCCCTCATACTGCATCAATTTAGCTTTTCAAGCAGCAATATTTCATTTGACTAGATTACTCTATTCTCATCTATGCAATGTAGTCGTTCATTCTGCCAGCATGGTGGCTGCCGTATGCGAGTGACTGAGTTTTGGTTCACAGTTGTGGATCTGTTCACCACAGTGTTTGCATACCTGAGTGTACTCCCCAACAGGAATCAGGTTCAAATATTTATGCACGTCATTTTGCATAAATTCTTCAGTGTACGGTGTCTGATTACATCCATTAAATTGAGATGATGCTTCTTGTGTTCTGCTGGTCACTCCTATCACTTGTCAAATCAGAAAATGTTTCTTGACTTCATATGTTGTAATCCACTGTTCTCCTTGAGGAGAAGTACCATCCGTTGCTCTGTGCCCTCTGACACCTAGTGGTAGACATTGCTCATTCCATATGTGGACTGCACGCAGAGCTTTAGATGTTCTGAGCTGCTCTTTGTCTGCTTTGGTGGACAGCGGAAAGGGAACGCTGTTTCCAAACAGAGGCTAACCCACTGGGTCATCGACGGCATCGCTTTGGCCTATCAGATCTAGGCCATGCCCGCCCCGCCATGCTCGCTTGATTCGACACAATGTCGAGTGAGCGACAGAAGGGGAACGTCTAGGTTACTACTGTAACCCCCCGTTCCCTGATGGAGGGAATGAGACATTGTGTTCCCCCAGCCACAACGCTGTACCGAGCCACTGTAACAGCTGAACCTCATTCTCGTCTCCTCAGTGCAAAACCTGAATGGACAGATGCACGATTCCCTCCTTTTATAACCTCATGTCCGGGGGAGGGACGTGCAAATTCTGTCTGCCAATTTCTCATTGGCCTTTTCTCAAGTTCAGAGGTAACCGAGGCTTTCAAGAAAGACCCCTAGTGTCGCTTCATTCGACACAACGTCTCGTTCCCTCCATCAAGGAACAGGGGTTAAAATAGTAACCTAGACGATTTGTGTAATTACACATTTGACCCAATATCTCGTTACTGAGATATCGCCCTTGTGATGACTTCACCATGTGACCATTAGCCTCGGCCTCCCCTATATGGAAGGAAATACAAAAAATTAAAAATAAAAAATCTACAGAGATATAATAATAATAATAATAATAACAAAATAGGGACAAAATGGTTGCCACTCATCATGGCCACAGTCCTTTTTGAATGGAGCCAAGTGTCCATCCATTATGGAGTGTTGTATCATTCACTCTTGAAGCACCATAAAGACTGTGAGGTCCACATTCATCAAAACCTGCATATATAGGGTGTCTAGTCTGCACCCATACACACACAGTTTATGCACTGCATTATGTATGAATATAGTGCTATTATTTAGTTCATGGAAATGGGTAGAAAAATTAGAAAATTCCCCAAGTGTGTGTTTAATTAACCTGGACTTGAAAAGGATTACCAGGATGAACCAATGTGGGTGGCTCCTAAGAGGTATGACAGGTCAGAGTCCTGCTAGATTTGCAGTAGATACTTGATTGATGTACATGTCCAATTATGTCCTATATATGTGTGTTGGCAGAGATGCAGACAATCTTGTCGCTGACCTCAGAGCAATTCAATTATGTATGAATATTATGCTAAATTTAAAGGATTATAGTATGTTATGAACAAAAACAGAGCAGTCAGAATCTAGAATGTTTCAATGAATGTTAAATGCAATTTTTATGCAGTGTGACACATTACATAAAAAGTACCAGTGTGGGGTATTTTTATGCTGTATTCATGTAGTGGTTTAAAATTTAGACTATTCACTCTAGTAAATCAAATAGTGGGCAAAACAGCTACGGAACTCACTCCTGAAAATAATTTGATGTTGGAAATGAAACCTTTCAAATTGGTATAGTGGGCCCACAAGGCACAAGTCTGTAACCCATTTGGGATCGAAGACTTCCAACATAATGAACTAATCATGTCTCAATATTCTCTGTCAAAGCCTTGAATCTCGCCCTCGTTGAATGCTCTCCAGTGCCTTGGATGCCATTTCAAGTCTGCATTCAAACATTTGTCTTTAATGTATTAAAGCAGAACTGGATGAGTGTACCCCAGTTGTTTGTTTGTTTTTGTCACAATATGTCTAGAAAAGCAGTACCATTTTTCTGAATGTCAAAAATGCTTAAATTTATTTTTAAGGGCTGTACTATATGGAGATGGCATTGTTTCATATTAACATACAAATGGAAAGAGATAAACAAATAGAAAGCTGGTTCACAAAAATTACATTAATTCACAAATAAAAAGAATGACATTTATAAATATATGTTATCTTTGTGAAACTCCAAACATATATTTGTAAATCTCATTCCTTTTATTTCCATATGCAGTACAATGGTTTGCAGTTAAAGGATAGCTGTTCAAATGGCTGCTGTCAATATAATTTCATTTATAGTTCTCACAGAAAATGACCACGCAAGTCTCAATGCTTTGGCAATCATAAGCCCCTCTATGGGTGCTTTTTTGTAGTGGTGCTATAAAACCACACACTTTATTCAGTCTGTACCCTTGAGGGGCTTCATAAGGGTAGAGAGTCTTGTCATCTGACCAGCCAATACAGCTGGAGTTTCGCTTACTGGCCCATGGAGAAAACCGGTTGTACTTCAAGCTTGAGTTGCGCCGATGGGAGAAATATTCCTTATTAGGTTTAGGGTTAGGGTTTGGTAATGGGATGGATGTAATAGTTAGGTTTGGGGTTTGGTAATGGGATAACTTAATGGTTAAGTTTGAGGTTTGATAATGGAATGGATTTAATGGCTAGGATTAGGTATGGGGTTTGCTAATGGGATGGACTTAATGGATAGGTTTAGAGTTTTGTAATCGGGTGGATGTAATGGTTAGGTTTGGATAGGTGTTAGACTTAGAAATATAATTATTTGAAATTGTGTTCATTGGTTGGTTTATTTTTCTCTATAGGATTTAAACATATATAAGTTTTTGTACAAGCCAACTGGATAGATAGAATGTCTTTTGATTCTGCCATATGGTTAATTCGTACAAATTATTATGATCTGAATTTGGATCTGGTTTTCTCATATCGTAAACCGAACAGAAACATGATATAACCATATCGTCCCATCCCTATTCATTCAAATGTTTTCTTCCCAGCTAATGAAAATTTGGGCATCTTAAATATTCTAGAAAAACCCGCAGATCTTAAATGATTTCAAAAATTACTGTATTGGAAATTTACTGTAATCAGACATTCATCTGGAGTCTGGGCTAACAGGAGTTTGGGCTAACATTTAGCCTGCAGAATGTGTATTCTCTATACACCATGGTTCTAAACGAGTGAGAGAAGAAAGCATCATCATTTTTCTTTATTATTGAAACTTATACTGGGTCTGGGCAAAGCTTCAGATGTGTATTGTTTCACTTGCATGTGCAATTAAACTGGTTGTGTGGGCTTTGTGCAAACTGTATATGTGATTATTTACGTATCATATATTTTCCTTTCATGTAGGCCTACATGGCCTTTTGAGGAAGTGCTTCTAAAGCATTTGAGACCTCCAGGAAGCACATACAGGGCTGATGTTTAAGTGATGTGGAATCACCGGGAATGTTGTCCCAGGTCCTGTGATGAGTGAGGCCCACTAAAGTCCTCTATGGTAGAGCCTATTTATTGCCCCCCTCCCCATAAAACTGATGTTCCGGGCCCTGTAAATTGTAGTGCAGGCCCTGAGCACATACGTAAATATCCCCAAGAATTTGCTACCAAGAATGTTTTTTATGACAACACCTGAAAGTGCTAATGAAAACTTTGTTTATTGTTAGAAAGGCACCTTTGGGAATCAAATTCACAAAGCATTATTGCATGTATAATAGTAATTAATTTTCTTAGAAAATAGTATGTTGGTGATATAGTAATTTAGAGAGTGTTATTTTAAAATGTCTGTCCTCCACTCTTAATTGACACAATATGAAGTGGTTATATAATGTATTTTAAATTAATGGTAAAGGCACAGTACAATATGTATATACAATATTGTATGAATGCAATGAATTAGCTTTGTGAATGAGTTTATATGCCAAGAATTAAATACAATAGTTTGGTAAAAGGGGCTTGTTGGTGAAATTGTGGAGAAAATAAGGGTCATTATAGTTAGTCGTATTCTATACGTGTGCCTTAAATTAAAAATATATTGGAATGAAGTGATTAGGCAGATTAATATTTAACTGCACACTAGAAGTCCATCCAGAAAAACTTCCCTTGCATTTAAGAAACAAAACTACATTTGGAGTAATTAGAATAGCAGCCTTAAAACAGATCGCAGTACAGAAGCCCTGAACCGCAAAGAGAAAAAAATTTAAAAGATAAAACATTTAATTGTGTCTCATTTTTTCTCTCTCTCTTTTCACAAAAATGTTTTTTTTTCTCTCTCTTAAATTTGTTTTTCTCTTTTAATTTGTTTTTCTCTTAAAAAACAAAACAAAAATGTATCTTAAAGAAAAGGAAGGAACTGAGACAATTTTTATTTCACCATATGGTTCAGGACTTTCATACAATAGAATATATCAAATGGAAAAAGTAACATTTCAAATTTTAATAACATTTTAATAACCAAATTAGAAACAATGTAGGTGGCAATTGAAAAATGTATACATTAACATGGGTAGAAGATTTTTCTCTTCTTTATTTTTGTAACTAATTAGATAAACAAAGTTAATCTTTTTTAATTAGGCCTATATACAACTTAATTATATATGTAAATTATGAATTGTATATGTGGCCTGTTTCTTTAAATGTTTTTGATGATTGTTAAATGTTTTTTGAAAAGTTATAAAGAAATAATAAATGTTGAATAAAGCTTCCCAAAACCTGACACACATGTAGGCCTACATACGAGATTATTACAATATTTCAAATATATCCGTTTCCCTTTGGGTAAAAGCTGAGGATAGGGTTCTTATAATATCGTAATTACTGTTATTTCACAACGTCTTCGTAAGCCCGAGGAAGACAGGAACCATGCTTTCTTTTCAGAAGAGGAGGTAAAATAATAAATAATGGACTCGGTAAAAGAACACGAGTGAATTCCTCCTCTACGCTGCGAAAGAGTTAGAAGCGCGCGCTCACCGGTGGGCGTGGTGTCAGCACTCGCTATTTAAATAATACATGAACGCACATTTAAAAATTCCTTTACCCCAGAGTTATTTCACATATATTGAGCAGATGATGCTCAGAATTCCTTTCTGGGCTGAAACGGATTTGTTTTGGAGGATTTTATTTATGTAGCTGGATATCTGGAAAGGCGCGTCTGACAACTTTTTCCACGAATAAAGATTGGTCGTGCGCACACATTGATAAGGACGCCGCACGCCAGTAAAATGGCAAAAATGGTTTTTGATGCTGTTTTATTGATTTTGAGTCTTGTAAACATTTTCACCGAGGGTAAGTTCTATAATAGACTGAAACGCTGTCATTTTGTGAATGTGAGTTTATATCAGCAAGACAGACTTAGCCCATTGTATTGTTATATTTGTTTATTTGGCACAGTTGTAAGAAAATTGAGCATATTTTAGGACAATGTTTTGTTTTTTGCATTCTGAGATTATTTACATAATTTTCCATTAGCTAACTGTAATGTGAAAAACGCATTTAATATTTAAATGCTAAAGTATTTTATATATTTACTGTATATGCCCAGCTTTGAGAATAATGTGGGAAAATTCAATGCAATGTGCTTTCACTATTGTTCTGCCTCTTAAAAAGTATTCGTTATTATATGACAGGTGCACCATCGTTCGGGACGTTTGAGATTCAAGACGCGCACGTGCGCTCATCTGACGAGTTCTCTTCTGGTGTTTTACATCAGCAGACAGAAGCAGCGCTCAATGCAACATCACACACCCGCGCTAGATCCAAACGCTGCACGTGTTACTCTTACAGGGACGTGGAGTGTGTTTATTACTGTCACCTGGGCATTATCTGGATCAACACCCCACAGTGAGTAGATGTTCCATGATTTCGGCTGATGGGGAGGGTAATATTGCTATTACAATAAAATAATTGTGTAATTAATGCATAAACTGCAGCTATAAAGTTGTATCTAAACAACATGCAGTTTCAGAAACCTAGCATTGTTTAGATACAGCACAGCTTGTAAAAAAGACATGCTGTTCATTATTTTTTCTCAATTCCACTTTGCCCTGCTCACACAGCCTCAAACTGTTTACTAAACTAAAACTAAATGTAAAAAAAAAACATTTTCGTAAACTGAAATAAAAATAAAAAATAAACATAATTGGAAAAACTGAAACTAAAATAAATTGTCATGGCTCTGAAAAAAACAAAACTAAAATACAAATAATCGGAAAAAAAAAATAACTGTTTTCGTTTTTATTGCGATAGGTTTTTAAATCTTTAAATCCGCTATCACCTTAACATGAAGATGCCACTAGGTAGTGATGGTCTATTGCCCTCATTACATTAATAAAGACAGAGCGGGAGGGAATTACTACAGCACATCATGGAGGAAAGCAAAGCAGGGTGACCAGAAGTGGGTCCCGGATTTACAAGGGTGTGTCCTGGTGTCTATATAATAATGTTAATAATGTTCCAGTTTCAGATGTTAGGCTCACTGATTTATTTCTTTGAAATTAAATATCCTCAACGTCCTTCTTGGTATTGTGTCTGGTATCAATTGCAGGGAAGGGAAGATATTTTAATGCACTGCACTATGATTTTATGGTAATTTCATTCAATCAGTTATCAGCAATCCGCTCAGAATCTAGCTGTTACCGTGACAACGACTCATGCGCTTGGCGCTCTCTGCTGCTCTCTGTCATTATGCAATGTAAATTAGAAATGTGCAAATGAAAATGCATGTTCAACAAGGTGAAAGAAGGCCAATCTATATCTTTGCACAACATGTGAAAATAGAATTGAAATGTTTTGCTGTCTCTGTTAAAGTTCACTTTCCCATGGCCACAGTGTTAAATAACTGATTGCAGGTCATATTCATACAGCTATATATATATATATATATATATATATAGTTAAAATACAATTCCACATTTCCACATTTAAGTGCTGGTACTATATATACATATATATATATATATATATATATATATAGTACCAGCACTTAAATGTGGAAAAGTGGAATTGTATTTTAACTTTTAAGTTCCAATGTTACAAGTTCTGTATGGCAATTCTTCCCATAAGGCCTGCCCCCCTGAGTCTTCTCTTTACTGTTGTACATGAAACTGGTGTTGAGCAGGTAGAATTTCTCAAACTAGAGACTCTGATGTCCTTAACCTCTTGTTTAGTTGTACATCTGGCCTTCTATATCTCTTTCTGCCCTTGTAAGAGACAGTTGTCTTTAAAGACTGTAGTAGAATCCTTAGAATCCTTTATTTAGGTCACACATTATACACACAGTTTTTTGCATATATACAGTGAAATGTATTAGTTTTCTAATAGTTTATTAGCTAAGCTGGGGTCAGAGTGCAGGGTCAGCCATGATACTGTGCCCCTGGAGCAGATAGGGTTAAGGGCCTTGCTCAAGGGCCCAACAGTGGCATCTTGGTGGTGCTGGGGCTTCAACCCCTGACCTTCTGGTCAGTAACCCTGAGCCTCAACCATTGAGCCACCACTGCCCCTGGTACTGTTAGTGTATACCTTTTTATGAAATCTTCAGTTTTTTTTGGCAATTTCAAGCATTGTATATCCTTCATTCCTCAAAACAATGATTGACTGACTTTTTTGCCATTTTTGACCTAATATTAACCATAAGACATGCCAGTCTAATGCATACTGTGGCAACTGAAAAACAAACACAAAGACAATGTTAAGCTTCATTTAATGAACCAAGTTAGCAATTCAGCATGATTACTTAAGAATAAGATGTTGGAGTGATGGCTGCTGGAAATGCGGCCTGTCTAGATTTGATCAAAAATGACTTTTTTCAAATAGTGATGGTACTGTTTTTACATCAGTATTGTCCTGCTATACTTTGCGATCAGTTGTGAATTGAATTACCAATTTCCTTCCAATACAGAAAAATCTGTACAATGTTCCAAACTTTTGGCCACCAGAGAATATATATATATATAATACTGTGCAAACGTTTTAGGCACTTGGGAAAAATGTTGCATAGTGAGGATGTCTTCAAAAATAATGACTTAAATAGTTTTCATTTATCAATTAAAGTCATACAAAGTCCAGCATAAAAAAGCTAAATCAATATTTGGTGTGATAACCTTTGCCTTCAAAACAGCACCAATTCTCCTAGGTACACCTGGATACAGTTTTTCTTGGTTGTTGGCAGATAGGATGTTCCAAGCTTCTTGGAGAATTTGCCACAGTTCTTCTATTTCTGATGTCTCAATTGCTTCTGTCTCTTCTTGTAATCCCATACTTACAGTGGGGGGTCTCTGTTTGGACCATGCCATCTGTTGCTGTACTACCTGTTCTTCTATTCTATTCAGTTTGCAAAAGAAATGTTTGGGAATCTAAAATGTATATTTCCTATTGACACACTAAAGCTGGAAATATAAATAACCATCTTAAGACAAATGTTTTTGACGCATCTTATGTGCCTACTACTTTTGCACAGTACTGTGCAAAAGTCTTAGGCACATAAGATGTTTCATTGATTTGTTTTACATTTCATTTGCAATATGTATAGAGTTCCCCTTCTGTCGCTCTCTCCACGTTGTGTCAGAGAAGCGACACTAGGGGTCTCTCTTGAGCGCCGATATTCACCTCTGGACTATGAAAAAAGGCCAATGAGAGTTGGCAACCAGTATTTGCATGTCTCGCCCCCGGACATACGGGTATTTAAGCGGCGCAAATACGGGAGTTCATTCAGAAAATTTATTCGGAGCCGATGGTCGTGCATGCAGTCTGCTGCGAGTTACACACCAAGTTCCTGTTTAATCCTGCATGCTGTTGGATCTGACGGCGCACAACAGCGGCTTTCTCATTCGTGCACGGCTGTGCATTCTTGCCCCTGGGCGCTTCGACAGTGCAGACAACTCGAAAGAGTTATTCTAAAAGAGTGAATTTCGCTCTAAAAGAGCAAAACACAGCGGCATAGAACGTCCTTCTCAGGACGCGTCTTTGTAAAGACGATTTTCCGCCTCTGTGTAGTTTCTGGATGCATTGATTCTCCCCACCTCTGACGTCCATAACAACTGCCTTGCATTCCTGGGTTGCGATCACACACAGGCAGCGTTTTTATGAATGGTCTATGTTTTCAGTACGAGAACATAGCCATGACAGCATTGCAGTCGTAGGTTTTTTCTTGTAGTGAGAAAATCCCGGCATTGGATGATGACATCACCGCTGCATCGGAGAGCGTAACAGCGGCGCCGAATGCGGATAACTCGCCTGGGCCGCCACCTTCGGGTCTCCGCCCAGTCTGAGCCTGATGCAAGAAGGTCCGCTATGCTTCCCCGGGCTTAATTGGTTCCGCGGGCATGTGCGCCACTCACAGCCGCTTTCAAGAAAGAAAGAAAGTGGTGCTCCGCCTCAACTAACAAGTGAGTGGGCCCAGCTCTCAGCCCCAGCGTTGAGCTCCCCGCAGAAGTTGGACGGCCATCGTCTCACGGACCCCCTTGAGGACCCAGAAGGCTCCCAGGCGCTCCTGATATGACAGACCCAGAGACCGAGACGTTAGCTCCGGAGCTGGTAAGACCGTTCCCCGGTGGAGGGCTGGGAGGAGAATTTTTTGTTAAATTCTTTACACTCTATAGAGCTATTTCCTTGCTGTCTCTGGGGTCACCTGGCCTGCAAATGCCGTTCTCACGGCACTCTGCTTTCAGGCCTCAACAGTCCCGGCTCCATGGACGCGGTGTCCCCGCCTTCAGCGCCTTGACTGTTCCCTGGCCGGCCGGTTCAGACGAGTCCAGAGGACGCCAACATCAGACCTCCTCCTCAGTCATGAACCCGCCCCCTGCCGGATGTGCGGAGCAAGGTAAGTGCTTTGAATTTATTCTCAGCACAAGAACCTCGGTACACCACGTTGCCTCCCGACGCCGCGTTACCTGTTCCGCACCGCTGCGAAGCCCCGCCGGGTACGTCCAAAAAACTTGTCCCCTTGGTGCCCCTAGCAAAGAGTTTAGAGGCGTGGCTTTCACTGCCCAACCCATCACGCTGGCTGCACCGGACCATTCGACTCGGTTATGCAATTCAGTTTGCCAGGTGTCCGCCCCCCTTCGTGGGCATACATTTTTCCGCAGTACACGGCCAACATGCCCATTCCCTGTGCGAAGAAATCGCCTCCCTTCTATTAAAGGACGCGATAGAGCCTGTCCCTCCAACCGAAACGAAGAAGTGTTTCTACAGCCCTTACTTCGTTGTACCCAAGAAAGGCGGCGGCTTACGACCGATCTTGGACCTGCGAGTTTTCAATCGGACCTTGTCCAAACTCCCGTTCAAAATGCTCACCCAGAAACAAATTCTATCTGGCGTCCGGCATCTAGATTGGTTCGCAGCGGTAGACCTGAAGGACGCGTACTTCCACGTCTCAATTCGCCCTCGACATTGACCCTTCCTAAGGTTCGTGTTCGACGGCCAGGCGTATCAGTACAAAGTCCTCCCCTTCGGCCTGTCTCTGTCCCCTCGCGTCTTCACGAAAGTCGCAGAGGCAGCTCTTGCCCCGCTCCGAGAAGCCGGCATACGCATACTCAATTACCTCGACGACCGGCTCATACTGGCCCATTCCCGAGAGTTACTATGCGCACACAGAGACCAGGTGCTCAGCCACCTCAGCCGTTTGGGGCTTCAGGTCAACTGGGAAAAGAGCAAGCTCTCCCCGGTCCAGAGCATCTCTTTTCTCGGTCTTGAGTTATACTCAGTCCCAATGACAGCACGTCTCTCCAACGAGCATGCTCAGTCAGTGCTGAAATGCCTCGCTTACTTCAAGCCAGGCGCCGTGGTCCCGCTAAAACGTTTCCAACAGCTCCTGGGGCATATGGCATCCTCCGCGGCGGCCGCGCCGCTGGGGTTGATGCATATGAGACCACTTCAGCACTGGCTCCGGACTCGGTGCCATGCTCATCTCGACCTGAGATGAGCATGGCACCGCGGCACGCACAACGTAAAAGTTACCTCTGCCTGCCGCCAAACCTTCAAACCCTGGACAGACCTCTGCTTTCTAAGGGCAGGAGTACCCTTGCAGCAGGTGTCCCGACACGTTCTGGTCACAACCGACGCCTCCAAACTGGGTTGGTGTGCCGTGTGCAACAGGCGTGCAGCCGCAGGCCAGTGGAACCGAGGCCCGCTGCGCTGGCACATCAACTGCCTAGAGCTGCTGGCTGTTTTTCTGGCCGTGAAGAAGTTTCTTCCGTTAATTCGGAACAAACACGTCCTAGTCAGGACAGACAGCACCACGGTCGTAGCCTACATAAACCACCAAGGCTGAGTACGCTCCCTCCACATGTCACAGCTCGCCCGTCGTCTCCTCCTTTGGAGTCAGCAGCGACTGGAGTCACTGCGTGCCACGCGCATCCCCGGCAACCTCAATGTGATAGTGGACGCGCTGTCAAGACAAAGCTTCCTGGTGGTGAGTGGAGGCTCCACCCCCAGTCGGTCCAACTGATTTGGGACCGGTTCGGCAAGGCTCAGGTAGACCTGTTTGCCTCCCAAGAAACCTCCCACTGCCCGCTCTGGTATGCCCGGACAGAGGCTCCCCTCTGGGCAGACGCGTTGGCACACAGCTGGCCGGCGGGGCTGCGCAAGTACACATTTCCCCCAGTGAGCCTTCTTGCACAGGTGCTATGCAAGGTCAGGGAGGACAAGGAGCAAGCCATTCTGGTAGCCCCTTACTGGCCCACCCGGACTTGGTTTTCGGACCTCACGCTCCTCACGACAGCCCCTCCCTGGCCAATTCCCCTGAGGAAGGACCTTCTTTCTCAGGGATCGGGCACGCTCTGGCACCCGCACCCAGATCTCTGGAACCTCCACGTCTGGCCCTTGGACGGGATGCGGAAGATCTAGCCGGCCTACCACCGACCGTCATAGATACAATCAATCAAGCCAGAGCCCCCTCTACCAGGCATCTCTACGCTCTAAAGTGGCGTCTGTTCACGGACTGGTGTTCTTCCCGAGCCGAAGACCTGCAGAAGTGCGCAGTTAGGTCAGTGTTCGTGTTTCTTCAGGAGAGGCTGGAGAGGAGGCTGTCCCCCTCCACCCTCAAGGTGTATGTCGCCGCTATTGCGGCCCACCACGACACGGTAGACGGCAAGTCTCTTGGTAAGCACGACTTAATCGTCAGGTTCCTAAAAGGTGCCTGGAGGATAACTCCCTCCCGGCCTAACCTGTTCCCCTCCTGGGATCTCTCGGTCGTCCTTACGGGACTCCAGAGACCCCCCTTGAGCCGCTTGATTCAGTTGGACCCAGGGCCTCTCTCTCAAGACTGCCCTGCTGATCGCGCTCGCTTCCATCAAGAGGGTAGGGGACCTGCATGCGTTCTCTGTTAGCGACGCTTGCCTGGAGTTCGGTCCGGCAGATACTTTCGTGATCCTAAGACTGCGACCGGGCTATGTGCCCAAGGTTCCCACCACACCCTTCAGGGATCAGGTGGTGAACCTGCAAGCGCTGCCCCGGGAGGAGGCAGACCCAGCCCTTTCACTGCTGTGTCCAGTACGTGCTTTACATATTTATCTGGACCGCACACAGAGCACCAGACGCTCTGAGCAGCTCTTCGTCTGCTTTGGGGGACAGCAGAAAGGGAACGCTGTCTCCAAGCAGAGACTCGCCCACTGGGTTGTCGACGCCATTTCCCATGGCTTATCACACCCAGGCCGTGCCCCCCCTTGCGGGTCCGAGCTCACTCCACAAGGAGTGTTGCGTCCTCATGGGCACTGGCTAGGGGCACTGCCCTAGCAGACATTTGTAGAGCAGCGGGCTGGGCAACACCTAACACTTTTGCGAGATTCTACAATCTCCGAGTTGAGTCAGTATCGCCCCATGTTTTCTCAGGTACCGAGCCCGTAGAACTCGGTAGCACGCCCACGATCTGACCGGGTGAATCACTTGCACCTAGCGCCCTTCCCCCTAACCAGGGGAAACAGTGCGCCTTCATTCCCAGGAGATCTCGGGTTTGGGACACTGGTTGATTCCTCCCTAGTCCTCGTGGGTCGCAGTTCAGCGGAGGAACTCGCCGACCCAAGCCACTGCGGGTACCGCAAGCTACCCTGTACTGGTATAGGTGCTCCACAGGTAAGGCCTCCTTCGGACTCCCCCTGTGTGTAACACCACGGTTCTGTCCCCTCTGGCGAGCTGACTCCCGTGTTTCCCTTAGGCAGTCACGGCTGCCTCGGTTGCCGTGCTGTATGTTCCCCCCTCTATGAGGCTGGATCCACCACCGCACCAACTTTTCCACATAGGCCCTAAGTCAGGCCTCTGATGGTTTTGCCACTTAAACTTGCCTCCCCTCTCGGGTAGGCGTGGCCTCCGCAGGGTCTTCTCCGCCCTGAATAAGGGCTAAGACCCCCTTCCCTCAATGCGTGTAAGGGCCCTGGCCTTAGTTGCTCTATGCGAGAAACATAGAGAGAAAAGAGGCCCGGCCAGTAACGATAAGGAATCCTGATGGCTTAGATGGGGCATTGGGGAAGGGTACGTGCAGCCTGATACAGTTGGTCGTCCTGCACGTAAGAATACCTGCTCGCTCCTGTATCAGCAGTTCACGTACACGGCTCAGCGCATGGCATTTTTATAAGTGGACCCCTAGTGTCGCTTCTCTGACACAACGTGGAGAGAGCGACAGAAGGGGAACGTCTAGGTTACGTATGTAACCCCCGTTCCCCGATGGAGGGAACGAGACGTTGTGTCTCCCCTGCCATGTCGCTGAGCCGAGCCACTGTTGTGGCCGTACCATTGCTCCTCAGAAAAATCCTGAATGAACTCCCGTATTTGCGCCGCTTAAATACCCGAATGTCCGGGGGCGGGACATGCAAATACTGGTTGCCAACTCTCATTGGCCTTTTTTCATAGTCCAGAGGTGAATATCGGCACTCAAGAGAGACCCCTAGTGTCGCTTCTCTGACACAAGGTCTCGTTCCCTCTATCGGGGAACGGAGGTTACATACGTAACCTAGACGTTTTGTTTGATGTTCAGTTTTCAGCGTTGTGACAAGACTTACTTTCTCATGTCAAATGCACTAAAGAGGACTTTGGTTAAAGTTCAGTAAAAAAAGAAGCATTCTTAAATCTGAATTTTGTGTTTTCTTCTACTGTATTATCAATAAATAAATTCAGTTGGTCTTATTAAAAGGAAGATTTTTAACATTATGAGTATTCTTTACAAACTGTACATTTGGGTGTCCAGCTATAAGACCTATCTTACACAAATACCTGTTTTCCTGATTCTTGATACATCAACTAAAATAAGAAGTAAATATTTTGAAAAACTAATTAAAAACTAAACTAAAACTAACAAAGAACTAACAAACTAAATGAAAACTAAACTAAATTGGAGCAAAAAAATGTAAACGAACTAGAAATAAAAACTCAATTAAAAATGTAAACTATTCTAAACTTGGTCCCGACATCTCCATCAGGACGCAGGACGTGACTCGTAAAATCAACACTGTCCCGGTTTCATCGGGAGATCTGGTCACAACGATTAAAGCATATCATAGTTAGATGCTTATAATTATTTCCTTAGGTTTAAGGGCTGAAATATTTGATCACTCCCATTTTAATCAATGATATCAATAACACTGCAAGCATGTGACTTGCGGAGCTTCATTTTTTTAATGGAGCGATATATAAGGTCACTTTAAGAGCATATAAAGAAATACTCTGACTTAACTAGCCAGCTAGACTCTTCCTAGCAAACTTTGAAGTAATTGACAAAAATGTTGTTTACCCATCAGAGATAAAGTGTGCTACATATCCTACAGTTGTTAGTACTGCACATATCCAGCCGTCTTGCTTCACTGCTTCACTTCCTGAACATCAAGCTCAATTGGAGGTGGTCGACATGTGTGAATGTGCCGATGCTATGCAAATTTCTGATGGGACTATTGTCCTGGTAAGCCCTAGCCCTAGCTGCCACTGGTCTACATTGAAGAGAAAAAAAAAAACAATTTGTTGGCTCAACAACCTTAACTTATTAAATCACTTCTACTCAGAAACTTACATATGTATAAAACATTTTGCTTTATATTATTTACTTCATGTACAACACAAAATATAAATTTTAAGGTGAATTTGAGGGATATATGAAGAAAATGACTTATTATGAGTTCCTTGAACTTTTTTTAAGTTTTCAAAGAATGTTTTTATTTTTTATTTTGAAGACTACTAACTTAAACAATCAAAAAACAGAATGGAGGTTGTGGGGAATAGCCATAAACCCTTGTGCTTGAATATTTATGTGGGTATTTAATTAGATGCTATTTAGAATTCGAAAGAAATTGTAGCTCTTTTTGGTATTATTGATGTTGTTTTACTGTAATTAGTTGTTTTCTGTAAAGTCACCTTTAGGTGGATTAGTGTTCCATAAGTGGTCAAGTTGGATCCTGTTCAATTCATGGAATTGTTCCATGTGCATGTGAATGTGCATAGCTGAAATGCAGCTTTACAGTATGTGCACTTCTTTGGGTTATTAAGTTTAATGACCTCAGTCATTTTTCTTTTGAGACAAATAAATTAAGTAGAAACAATGATATACGTGTTAATTTTAAACAATGTGCTATAAGTTGTTAAATCTTATTCATGTGACATACCTTTTTAAGTAAATCAAGTTGAATGAACTAATACATTTGTGTATATCTAACAAAGGTATTCTAGTTGTGCTGACATAAAATGATGAATTAAATTTACTAAAAATAATGATGCAAATATGCTATATATACCTTTTTAATTAATCCAACACACTATTTTGTTCAGTGTAGTTAGTACAGCACTAGCTGACTGTATCATTAATTCTTCTCAAACTTGTTCAAACTTTCTAAGTGCCATTAGAAAGTGACTATTACTGTACCTCTATTCTTATACTGTATATTTATTTATCAACTGTAAGTGAAATGGTGCACATGCTGGAAAATATTTTTGACTGTGCCAAGTGAGCAATAAACAAAGAAACACCCCAAAAAAGCTGTAAGTAATTTAAATTGTACTGCCTCCCAAACAGACTTGGAGAGTAACAGAATACTTGTAACAGTGTTACGTAATCAGGAAACAAAAATATGTAACTGTAATCTGTTAGAATTACATTAAACCCAATTTATTGAGATTACATTTACATTTGATAAAAAATTTGGATTACTAGCAGGATTACCATTTTTATTTATAACAAAAAACTAAAAAATCCTCCTGACAAAACGATAAAGACCTCTGCTTGCTTTATAGTGGTACAGATATGTCAGATGCGTGCTCGAGATCTCTTCTGGTTCCCTCTCGTGACTCACGTGAATCTGGCACCACTTAATGTCGCATGGGCAAATAACATCTGTCTCACATCAACACTGCGCTCTCGAGGCAAACGTGGTCAAACCATTAAAGACGGTTTCACTGGATTGGCCACTGGAGAAATATTAGAATTTTTGTGTAAATTCCAACATTTTTGTCACTTCAGTGGAGAAAAGGGAAACAGCATTACAATTTTCCAAGGACCCGACTGTAATGAGATTCCACAAATGATGAAGCAGGAGACTCAGGAATGTCACTTTTATAAAAAATTTAAAAAAACGCTTAAGATCTTCAGGTAAATAACTCAGGTCAGAATGCGGCATCAGCCAACACAAACAAACAGCTTCTCAGCTGGGCTCTCTCTCTCGACTGCCGCTGTCTCCCATCCTTAAAAGTCCCAATCACTCCTCACTGAAATGCAAGTGTTAAGCACAGGTGTCAATCATTTTCCACTAATTACCCCCGCTTCACTCTCTGCCATGCCCTCAACTCCACATACTCCACATTTGAGATGGAATAATTAAGTTTTAACTGAATTCTTGACATTGGGATCAAATGTTACATTTGCATCAAATATCACCCCCAAATTTTTCAATTTTGTCTGAAACTCCAGAGCAGAGCCATCCATATTTAAGGTTAAAGAACCAGCTTTACCAAGCTGGTGGGGTGAACCAATGAGCATTACCTCAGTCTTGTCAGTGTTAAGACAAAGAAAAATTAGAGACATACATTTTTTTATCTCAGTAATACATTGTGCAAGAAACGCAACAGCCACACAATCACCAGGTTTTAAATGGATGTAATTCTTGGTGTCATCTGCGTAAAAATGGTAATTAAGGCCGAGAGATCTTAAGAGCTGACCAAGGGGAAACAAGTAAATAGTGTACATGACATAAAAAGTGCCTCAATCAGTAAGGATTTCTTTTGGAATCCCTCTCGGAGATTATTCTGAAGAGTGCCTCCACAGCATTATGTGCTGATATGTTGCGTAGAGGCACTGCTTCCGGATATCGCATTGCGTAGTCCACCAGAACCAACACAAAGTGATGGCCGCGCGCTGTCTGCCAGACGAGGTCCATACCAATTCTTTTGAAGGGAACCTCGGTCAAAGGAAGCAGGTGTAAAGGCACTCCTGGTGTGGCTGACGGATTCATCAGCTGACATTCACAGCATGCCACACACCACTGGTGAACAAATCAAATCAAATCACTTTATTGTCACACGACCATATACACAAGTGCAACAATGGGTGAAATTCTTGTGTGCAGTTCCGAGCAACATAGCAGACATGACAGTGACGAGACATATACTAATTTACAATAAACAACATTTTTTCACAACACAATTTACATATCAAATGTACACATACTTACACAACACAATATAATGTACAATGTACAGCAAACTATACACACAATATAGAATACACATACAATAAAAATAAAAAAATTAAAAAGTATATAACGTGTATAAAAAATATTTATTGTAAGGAGAATATAATTTATGACAGTCCAGTGTGAGATAATAAGATTAATAAAGTGCAGTGCTGATGTATATTGATCGTGAGAGAAAGTCTGATTGCTTGGGGGAATAAGCTGTCATGTAGTCGGCTGGTGCGGCTCCTGATGCTGCGATACCGCCTGCCTGATGGTAGCAGTGAGAACAGCCCATGGCTCGGGTGGCTGGAGTCTCCGATGATCCTCTGAGCTTTTTTCACACACCACCTGTTATAGATATCCTGAAGGGAGGGAAGCTCACTTCCGATTATGTGTCTGGCAGTTCGCACCACACTTTGCAGGGCTTTGCGGTTATGGCCGGTGCTATTGCCGTACCAGGCGGTGATGAAGTCAGTCAGGATGCGCTCTACAGTACTAGTGTAGAACCGTGTGAGGATGTGGTGTTAATTGCATAAGTTAAACTTTGTGAAACTGAAAATATGATTGGTTAGCATATATCCAATAACGTCGAAATGAATGTTTTGATTGGTGTATCAACATAGTCGGACTGTCTGTATTGCCATTGCCATCAGTTGCGCTCACGCCTCCCGCAGCTTTGTACACTTTTAAAAATAAAAAACACACAATTCACTCAACGGTGCTATGGCACCACGTTAGTAGATTGAAAAAGTTCTGGGTCAAAAGCCTACTCGTTCTGAATGATAGGTGGGCATATGGCGTATGCCTGCGTATGCCCTAGACTACACGACTGAAAGTAACCATCCCAACCCTGCTCCCAAACTACTGTATTTCTTTAGCTAAAAGAATGGTGTTTTTGCTGCCTGTGATGAACATCAAGATCTATTTAGAAAATACCATCAAGTTCATCTCAATTCAAATTGTTTAGTGTGTGCATCAGTGGTATTTATACTAATCTGACCACAGTTTGAGCAGCTTTCAATATTTTGAATGTCAGCTTTCAACGGTTGGGTAGATTGCGATGTAAAGAGGGGGAGAACAAAACCAACTCCTGGGAAAGTAATAAACTCCATGTGTGAGATGAAGAAATAATTTTGAAAGTTTATTGTTCAGGCCTGCAACTTGATGAACGATCAACCCAGTGACCTTTATATACAGGGCCAGAGAACGGAGAGGTACATGAAAGCAATTAGATGTGGTCATTCTGTCTTGTCCTTTTTCATCATATTGGAATAATATTGTTTTCTACCAAAGAGTGATAGAATATTGAGTAGTTGTAGATCAGCTTGGATTAATAACGGTGTCAAGACTGAGGACAAGATGACAAGGCTATCCCTGAAATTATTAGGGCCCAAGCACTGAAAGTACCGAGACCCTATTGTTCCTCTAAGGACTATTATTATTATTAGGGCCCAACCACTGAAAGAGCAGAGGCCCTATTGTTCTTCTAAGGATTATTATTATTATTATTTGTATTAGGGTCCAAGCACTGAAAGTGAGGAGACCCTTTTGTTCTTCTAAGAATTATTATATTATTAGGGCCCGAGCACTGAAAGTAAGGAGACCCTTTTGTTCTTCTAAGGATTGTTATTATTATTAGGACCATAGCACTGAAAGTGAGGAGACCCTATTGTTTTTCTAAGAATTATTATTATTAGGGCCCAAGCACTGAAAGTGCGGAGGCCCTATTGTTCTTCTAAGGAATATTATAATTATTATTAGGGCCCAAGCTCTAAAAGTGCAGAGGCCCTATTGTTCTTCTAAGGATTTCTTTTTCTAAAGCGCTCCCTTGAAAACGGGCATGTAAAGGGGGCTCTGTAGCACCCCATTTTCACCTAAAGGCACCAAAATTGGCACATATATAGTTCTCATCAAGCCGCACAGCTTTCATAATTATAGTTGTTAGCTACGCCCAACAGGAAGTCGGCCATTTTTGTTTTTTTTGAATATTGCAGTCTCTGAACTTTTAAATACTACTCCTAGTGTTCATGAGAATGTCACCACATTTAGACAACATTATGTCAAGATATCGAAGATGCTAAATTGTGAACAGATTTTTGATAATTCAAATGGTATTGCCATGGCGAGGAATTGAATTAATGGCGAAAAATTAGATATAGGATGTGTCTCATTATTTCTGTGTGCAAAGTGTGATTTAGATCAAAATGTAGATGTATGTTTAGACTTTGGGGCTAATCACATGGATGTGACTATTTTGGGTCATGGTCAAAGCACCACCACCTGGCAACAAGAAGTGTGGCTCTTACAACGGACTTTAAAATAGTCCTCTTTTATTTATATATATATTGCTTCAAAATTGTTTAGAATAATGCCAAATGCCAAATGCATGTATACACCTTGCATTGTTTTCTGAAAGCAACTGGGTGGAAATGTAATTTCTACTGCCTATATTGACAGCGACCTTATAAAGAAGCATCCTAATAGAGATGGAATCTCATAAGTAACTGATTTGGCACTGTACAGCAACCCCTTTTGACATTTAATTATGTGCAGGATATGATTCAAGTCTATATTAAAATGTCCATTCCTGATATCAACAATTGAATTACAACTACAAATAAAAAAAATTTTAATCTGTAATTTGGTATTCACAAGTGTCAGCGTAAATTTCACATATCTAAAAATGGATTTCAGATATCAATAAGTTGAAGAGTAATTAAAGATAACATAAAAGGCTTTCATACTAGTTACAATCACATTAAAAATAACTGAAATTTCACTAGTAGTAATTCAATTGCTCATACTGAATCAAGAATGAGCATTTTATCTGGTGAAAATTTAGCTGTAAATTCATATTCAAATTTTAGAATTAATATCCTGCTCAAGATTAAATGTTGAAACGGCTTGAGATACATTCTGCACAGGAGACTCATCTTACAATTGTTCCTAAGCTTACAATCAGCACGTCCATTCATTTTTTAATTAGATTAAACTGTTTTTAACATTAGTTTTTTATATATCAAATGAAATGTAAGCACATTTATAATCAACATTTCTCTTGCTTTGTCTAACATATTGAATTTATGTTTTCACTGTGCTCATTGCAATACTGTACATAGACACAACAAGGTATCATAGGAGGCAGTGCAGCATACAGAGTTTGCCTACCGTTTGGAAGAAAAAAGGTAGTCGGGAGCAGCATGATCATACAGGAAATTGATATGTAGCTCCTGAAAGATAATTTACCCTGAAATCAACCCCATTTGCTGAATTAGGCAACTAACAATGCATACCCCGTCAAACATTTTTTTATCAATTCATCTGTAATGGCGTTTCCTCTAGCACTACTGATAGTGTGTCATACAAACAATCTCCGAGACATGGGTCCTGATGCCATGGAAACCAGGCAGTAATCACAGTAAATATGTGAGCTATGAACTAAATTAAACTGTCCTTATTGTACATTATTACGTAATGAAATGTATAATGAATTAGTCGTGTTCAACAACCATTATAAATTAGATAAATTAAAATTAACTAGATTATTTGTCTGAATAAATTCTCCACCATTAAAATCGTAATACAACATATCCGTTCACAATTTCTGCTGTAACGAATTAGCTTTAATAAGTGAATTATGATCAGTTCACTTATTGGAGTGATATTAGTCTCATGGGTTATTGAAAATTTTATCACATGTATTTAGGTACAGCTTTGAATCTTTTAGAAACAGGGATGAGATTATTTATAAAATATACCACAGTCAATCACATTTGAATACAGACAAACTTTATTACTATTCTAAACATAAATCTAATCTAACACATATATACATGAGACAGGTTGGTGAAAAGAGTGACAGAATGTGAAATAAATGATCAATACAGTGCAAATTAACTTTATGGAGTTTGTTAACAATGCCTTAAAAACCATTTACCCTTCTTTGAGTCTACATCGATTTGCTATCGGATTACCCAAAGTATTTAACAAATACACCAGCACTCTGAGCACAATATTGGAGATGTACTTGCGTGTAGTGGAGTTTCCTTGCGTTCTTTGTGTTGCTTGGTTCTTGTATGTTTTGGACCTCTGTAAGATCGTATAGTTATTGTCTGTATGAATGATAAGGTTGGCTTTGAAGCAAAGCCTTCTCATGGGTGTGTGAACCGTAGAGATTGACGAGCTTTCTCTGGACGTCGAGTCGAGTCTGAGCAGTCAGCGGAGCAGGACAGACGACTAGAGATGACAGAAGAGAAGAGACTGAAGAGAGAATGTTCTTCCTGTTTGGAAACATTTGAACTGAAATTGGCCGCATCCCCTAAGGTGTCCTGTGCCAATCAGAAGTGACTTTTCAGAGTCACATGGTCAACTGGGCTGTCTTTTCCAACAGTTAATTTATGGTCCTTTGTTTCAGATTCTTACAAATCTCCCGCTCAAAAATAGTGCATATTTAAACATGAACTTGTATATCTTGAGAATGGTAGAAGAGACATGATATTTATTGTCATCAGTGAGCATTTGCATATAAAATTTGACATTCTTTCATAAATATTTGTAGGTGTAGGTAACAAAACATGAAAATCACAGGTGACAAATCATATTGGTTAATTCCTTGGTTATACAACATGGATAAAACATTACACACATTTTAAAGAGGTACATCAGGCTATAATCTTTAATTTGTCCGTTATACAAGTTACCACAGTTCAAAGCAATTTTCAGAATGGCTAGCAAGCCTAGGCATTGTGTGTGGGTCCATGCGGTCTTGTATATTTTATAGGATTGATTCAGCAATGTAATGTGACTTTGTGTGAGATGTTTCTGGATTAAGGAATGTCCTTTTTAAGATTCTGTTTGCTGAACAATGATCACGATGTCATGCAATCTGAAGAGTCTTAAGTGTAGCAAACTGGTTTATATCAGAGGGCAGAATCTTGTGTGTCCCGAGTCTCTCGGAAACTCCCAGAATGTATGTTCTGTCTTTTATTGCTTCAACCTTTGAACTTAGGGCCTCTTTGCAGAGAAGTTTTGAAGTCATATGGGATCTAGACAATACTCTTTGTTAGTTTTATTGGCAAGATGTGAGACATACTGGCACGTGAAGTTTTTACATGTATGACGTTGTGGAATTCCAGGATTAAGATTGGGTAAATCCTAGATTCAAATCACATTGTTTCAATTCTTCTGCATGTATAATCCAACAATATAATACATGCAGTGATTATTAGCAATTAGTTATTTCATGCTATTCTATTTAACCAAATACATAAGTGATGACCACAGTAGAGTGATTCTAAATGATGTTGAGCTGTTTGAACTATGACTTTCAATGTAGTGAGGCATTGAAAGTTCACTATGGATATTGACTGATGTTTATCCAAGCAGTCTGCTTGGACCCCTGGCTCCACAATGAAACCAAATGGTCAGAATAACAACAATTATTTCTGATTTTAGCTGAAAGGCATTCAAATCATACTAAAAAGAGTGTTTTGAGATCAGAGAGAAGCTCATATAAGACCATGGATCTCTCCCAGATGACTGCAGAAAGATATTTGGCTGGCATGTCAACTCGTCATCTATATCACTACAGGCAGTCTCTTGTGGTTATTATCCAACACAACATCAATGCAATTTTAGCCACACAATTAATGGTTCAAACAATAGGTATTAAAATACAGTAGGTCTATTTATACTATTTAGTTTGTTGTTTAGTAGAACCAGAAATACTTAATTTAAGTTAAGTTTTCTATAGAAATTCTACACACCACAAACATATTTTGATGGGACAGTGAGAGTTACTGTCTATGATGTTGATGCATGGAGACAGACTATTAAATGTTAACCCCAAAATTAAAATGGTTGGAGATTAAATTAGCACAGCAGACACAATATATTTTCCTCAAAGCAAACCTGGTTTCTGTATCAATAAATAGTTGCTTCCAATTCTGTGCTGTGCATAGTTTGTCTGTAGTAGCCAAAATAAATAAAATGATTATAATGAAGTAATGCAAACACTTCTTATCACTTACTATTCAATGGTTCTTAGTTAGTTGCCTTGATTTATACTGCCAATATTGACAGCAACCTTCTAAGTCAGCATCCTAATAGAGGTGGAATCTCATAAGTAACTGATTTGGAATGCTCTAAAGAAATAGCAATTCAATATGGCACAAATAATACTGTATCACAAACCCTTTTGACATTTAATTATGTGCAGGATATGATTTTAGATGTATATAATAAAATTTTCATTATTGATATAAAAATTACATCATTACTCATGTACATACCCATTCTTGATATCAAAAAATTATTTTGAACTGGTAAAAAAACTGTAATTTAATTTTCATTTGTAGAATTTAACAATGACCTGTCATTCACTCCTGTTCAAATCTTAATTACAGATATCTATAATTAATTTCGTACTAGTACTATAAATTCCGATTTCACATGTCAGCAATGTACTAATTACTAGTAAAAACAATATTTTTTTATTTCAACAATTAAATTGTTACAGGCACAAATGTCCAGTCCTGATATCTACAATTTAATTACAACTACAATCGTCTCAGTTACTGTTGTAACTTCCGTTCCCTGATAAAGGGAATGAGACATTGTGTCGATGTAGTGACACTAGGGGTCTCTCTTGGGAGCCCCAAACACCACTGATCTTTGAGAAAAGGCTAATGGAAATTGGCGAGTGGAATTTGCATGCCACCCCCCCTGGCATACGGGTAAAAAAGGAGCTGGCTCGCAACCACTCATTCAGGTTTTGCACAGGGGAGCTGAGACAGGGTCCAGGGCATCTCAGCGGGTAGTACAGCATTGTGGCAAGAGTAACATAACGTCTTGTTCCCTCCATCAGGGTATGGAGATTACAACAGTAACTGAGACATTACCTATCTGTCACTCACTCGATGTTTTGTCGATGTAGTGACACTAGGGGTTCCTATAGGAAATGCCACAACTATCTGAACTGTGTTACGTGGACTGCCGATGCAGATGCAAGCAAGCCGCTGCGTGCCTAATTGCAGGTGTACTCGGTCTGCATGTAGCCTCCCCCAATGCCCCAATAACGTATAGTTCCTCACACCCCTGTGGGTGGTGGGTGTATATACTATGGGAACAGGCCGCACCAGCTGACCTCAGACGGGTCAAGGTGAGTTGCCACATGCGACACGAGCATAAGCCGCCTTGGCGGTTTATATATGCTACCGTCGCCATGTTGTCCATCTGGACCAACACGTGCTTGCCATAGATCAACAGCAAAAGCTTCCGCAGGGCCAGCAACTCAAGGCAGTTGATATGCCAATACAGTCGCGGTACAGTCCAAAAACAGGAACAAATCATCAAGCCGCGAGGGCTCAGGACAGGGTGGAGGGTTCCACTCCAGCCTCAAGTCCAGACAAGCATGGTGGTCGATGCTGTGATAAAGAGATCATCCTGCTCACAAGCTCTGAAAGAGACCCCTGAGGTGAGCTGCCTGTCTCATCCCAGAACTTGACCGGGAAAATGAGTGCTAACGACCTGGTTTATAGTAAAGTTATAGAAAGGCAGTGGGTTGCGGCCAATCTTGGACCTGCAAGTTCTGAACCAGGGGCATACTCTGCATCAATCGCACAGAAGAGGAGAAAGCCTACGCTACAGCATATGCTTCTCAATGAGGTGAATGGAATGGTAGTGGAACTCGCAGCTCGACACCACTCAGCTCCGAAGAAAATTCTGAATGAGTGGTTGTGAGCCAGCTCCTTTTATACCCGTATGTCCAGGGGAGTGGCATATAAATTACACATGCCAATTCCCATTGGCCTTTCCTCAAAGATCAGAGGTGTTTGGGGCTCCCAAGAGTGACCCCTAGTGTCAATGTATCCACTCCACTCCGCTTTTGAATCTGCATGCTTCTGACAACTCTCAGCACCATACAACCCCCATCGGAAAATACAACACATGCAGTCATGATTAACAATGAATTATTTCATGCTGTTCTATTTAACCAAATACATATGTGATAACCACAGTAGAGTGATTCTGAATGACGTTGAGCTGTTTGACCTATGACTTAAAATGTATTGAGGCACATTGCTCACTATGGATATTGATTGATATTTCTCCAAGCAGTCTGCTTGAACCCCTGGCTCCACAATGAAACCAAATGGTCAGAATAAGAACAATTATTTTTGATTTTAGCTGAAAGGCATTCAAATCATACTAAACAGAGTGTTTGGAGATCAGAGAGGAGCTCACATAAGAGCATGGATCTATCCCAGATGACTGCAGAAAGATTTTTGGCTGGTCAACCTGTTATCTCCATCACTAGAGGCATTCTCTTGTGGTTAATATCCAACTCAACGTCAATGCAATTTTAGCTTTATCCCTCTTAAGCATTTAAAGGAATATGCTGGGTTAAATGCGAGTTACGCTCTATCAACTGCATTTGACATAACGTTGATTACCACAAAACTTTTTGTGTCGTAATTTTCTTTAAAAAAAAAGATACGTAAAGGAAGTGAATGGGGGATAGGGTTACTAAGGACTACAACCACAATTATGTGAATTTACGTGCTTGATGTAAACAAGGTATGTGTGTAATTTATGCTCAGGAACAAAAAATGCACAGGTTTTATTTTGGTCATAAATCCAAAACTGACATTATAAAAGCTCAAAGGAAATTCCAGTGGTAAGCCTTGGAGACCCTTGTATGTCATGGCTGAACAGCTATTGCATTTGCCAATGCATTTGCAACATCAATCTACACTCCATACCCCATAAAGACAAAGCAAAAACCAGAGTTTTGATAAATCTGCAAATTATTAAAAATAAAAAACTGAAATATCACATTGATTCATTCAGATGGGTTCAAAAGTCTTCAGATATCTGCAAGACCAAGATTTTTACACTTCCTGTGAAGCGTCAATGCTGCTCTAGGAGGCTTACACACTTTTGCTTCACTATGATTAAGGACTGAGTCCATCAATAAATTAAAAGCTCCTCCCAATATCATATCATTAGCGGTGCCAGCGGCTTGCAACATCCCTTCAAGATCTATGAAAAAGCCCTGATTATCAACGTTAGGTGCATAAATATTCGTCAAAATCAACCTTTGCCCCTGAATTTCTGCTAAAACAATAATGACTCTTCCTAATTTATCTTTAATTTGTTTGAGACATTTGGATTGTAGATGTTTACTTATCAATATAATGACTCCCCTGCTCTTACTCGAGCCAGCAATAAAGAAAACATGTCCATCCCATATCTTCCCAAATCTTTCATCTTCCTGCGGGGAAAGATGCGTTTCTTGAAGAAACTATATCATATTTCTTATGTTTAAGAAAAAATATAATCTTCTTTCTTATTATGGGTTCCACATGGAGAGAGACAATCCACACATATTAACATTTGACATATAAGAAAACATAGATTCCACATTCCACATTAATGCAACAATCTACCCCCAAACTTGCCCCAGAAGAAAACAAACAGAAAAAAGAAAAACATGCGCTTTAACACCACTCACGAAAGCGCCAACCGGCATCCATCCCTCTAAACTCAAACAGTCCATGTACACCAATGAGAGCCCTGGCAACAACTTTGCCGTCAGATTGCTCAAGTCCGGTGTTTCTATACAAAAATACGTAATACAGAATTACACAACTGAAAAAAGTCTAAAAAACAGACTCCAGCCATTAAGCAAAATAAACACACACAAAAAACAATGTAGATTCATCCACGTAACTGTCTCGAAGGTGTTTGCCTCCACAAAACAAGCTCCAGCTGCTAGTAGAACCAGCAAAAAAAAAATGGCAGTTCAGTTCTTCTGTTAAAAATTCACTCCAATGTTCTGCAAGAAATATTCCACAAAACCAACTCCAGCCAACAGGAGGCAAAAGTACCCAAAACGAGCAGATTCATCCACAAGCTGTCCCGAAGAAATTAGATTACACAAAACAAACTCCAGCCGCTAGGTGGAATCAGCACACAAAGAAACGCAAAAGGTGCTCAGCTTCCTCAAACAGTCAAGTGTATGTTTAATGAGACAGGTCCACCAAATGGCTTACTCACTCCAATGATTTATGAAAGACAGTGCTTGCTGTGGGCATGTAAATTCTCTACATACATCCTTAGTATCTATTGTCAGTTTGTCCGGAAACATCAGTGCAGCTCACCACTCACACGTCCGCTCCTCACATTACATAATTTCCCTTCTCATAAGGGTATCTCTGCATTTTGCTGCATTTAGCTTTCCTTCAACCCTGACCAGTCCCCGAGTCTGCTGCTGATAACACCCCCACAGCATGATGCTAGTAAGTAAGTAACATTTATTTCTAAAGCACACTCAAACACAGCAAAGCTGACCGAAGTGCTGTACAGATGAATCTACAATACATTAAAATAAAAGAAACAGTACCACCATGATGGCCTTGTCTGGCCTTTCTGCCATAAAACCCAGATCAGTGGAGTGTTGCATTTATTGTTGTCCTTCTGCAAGATTCTCCCATCTCCACACACGATCTCTTGAGCTCAAACAGAGTGACGATCGGGTTCTTGGTCATCTCTCTTGCCAAGGCCCTTCTCCCCCGATTACTCAGTTTGACTAGGCAGCCTGCTCTAGGAAGAGGACTGTTCCTCCAAACTTCTACCATTTTAGAATAATGAGAGACCACTGTGCTCTTGGGAATCTTCAATGCATCTGACATTTTTGTAGCCTTCCCCAGATCTATGCCTTTACACAATCCTGTCTTCACAATCCTGAGCTCTGTAGGCAGTTCCTTTGACCTCATGGCTTGGTTTTTGCTCTGATATTACATTAAATTGAAATTACCACAGATCCAATCAAAGTGTAGAAATATCTCAATGTGTCAATGTGATATTTCAGTTATTTATTTTTAATAAATTTGAAGTTATCAAAAATCTGGTTTTTACTTTGTCATTATGGGTTATGGAGTATAGATCGACGTAAAAAAAAAAAAGATAATTGAAAGCATTTTAGCATATGTATTTATACGGTATATAATGTATCTAATATTTTTATATATTTATGGTTTTCTTTTTTGGAGCTTTACCGTGTTAATCACCATCTACTTTTCATTGTATGTGAATTCTGCCTTAAGGTGCGTACACACTGCCAGCGACTTTATCGCTGCAGGTCGCCAGTGGCTGGCGGTGAAGTCGCTAGTGGGTGTTCCCACTACTGGTTGCCTAGTAACGTTTATAAATTACATTCACGGATGCCATTCCATTGCTGTTGACAGCGAATCTCTTTTCTTGCCACTAAAAACAAACATTTTGGAGGGAAAAATGCAAATGCCGGTCTGTCTGGGTCCACAAAATCCCCGCGATCTCAGATACACCTTTCCACGCAGTATTTTTCTTAAAAATGTCCTTGTACGTGGGAAGAGACATATCATAGAGCACTGGAAAATGTCTAACAGCAAGAATTAGCCTTTCATCCATCTTTCCGTTACTGCAGGAGCTGAGAGAGAGAGAGAGAAGGATCACGTGAGCTCTCTCGTCGTCTCTCCTATTGGCTGTCGCTTCCGTTAGTCGCTCCAAAGTTGAACTTTTCTCAACTTTGTCGCGTCGCAGGACACGCCCACATCTAGCGCCAACGGTCGCGACAGCTCATGTCGCCGGAAGTCGCTGTGCTCGCATTGAAAATTAATGGTATTGAGTCGCTGTCGCGCGCGATGTCGCTGGCAGTGTGTACGCACCTTTAGATCTCATTTTGTGTTTCACAAAAGAACGAAAATAATATGGTATATGTCTGAAGGACATGAGGGTGAATAAATGATCAAAAAAACTTTTTTAGGAAATTCTAACATGGCCAGGTCTAAGGGGGTTCAGTGCACCATTAATGTTAATGCCATATTGCATGCTGTGTTGGAAATTCATTGAAATATTGCACTAACTGTATGTTATAACAGATTGCCATCTCTGACTGGACAGTGTTCATCAGTGGATGAGATCAACCAACAAATGCAATATGTTTTCCTGGATGCATTGGTTTTGTTTTACAAACATACAGTCTCAAAACTAAAGTGTAGAATGATTTACTGCTCTTTCCTTTCCATGCCAGGGCCTCATTTACATATCAGAAACTGTGCCATACACTTTTTAGCTTTAGTCCTAACAGGCATAAGAGAAGATTGTCTGTGCTCTAAATCTTTGGAGAAACTGATAGGGAAACTGGAGCACAGTCATTCTATACTGGGGGCATAAGTAAGCTTAAGTTGATAAAATATTAATTATTATTTATTATTATTATTGTTATTTGAACAAACAAAGTGTTAACTCACTTTAAGATATTTTGTCATAAAGCAAAACTACAAATGCAACTACATCAAACACTATGTGTTCGCACACATTAATTTGTGCCCACAGAAAGCTCTACAAATTTTCACAAAATTAGTATGCTGATAATTCATAAAGTTCTCGATATGCTTTTATTAAGTATTTTGGTTTATTTGATGATGTTTTTAGCTATGACTATGATTGTAGTATTCTCAGCTCTGTTTTGCACATTTTATCCATGTTTAAATCTGTTCTGCAGAATTCCACAGATTTCTCCCTGAAAAAAAGTCAGCAAATTCCATACAGGCTTAAAAATAAGCAACATGCTAGACCTGAAAATGTAGGTAAACTGTAAAAATAATGGTACAAAAATATGTGGCTCTGGAATAGCATTAGCAGTGTTCTATCTTAATTTTCATGCCAAAGACAGAACAAAGGGGAAAATACTGTATCACCAAACATGTGGTTACTATAATCAGTCTTTCTCTTTTGAGCAGCATGTTTATTGTTTAATAATGCACATTTTCCTCTGAAACTAATACAGTGGATTACTGATCAAAATGTCAAATGGAATGCAGGAGCGTAGATTCCGGGGGAGGTAACCCTCCCATTATTTATACCATGTTCAATGGAAACATGCAAATGATTCACACCTGCATGGAAAATTCTGTAAATTGAAGAGCACAGCAGTTATTTGTGAGTTTTCAATGTAATCTGTGTAAGCAGCTATGAGTCAGTATATGATGCACTGACTGAGGTTGAACCTGCATTCTCCTGAAAAGATGTTGGAACATGCACTCCATAATACCATAGAGTTCTCCATAGTAGCATCTCCATAGTTTGCCCCTGCTAACTAGATTTCCACCCTTTACGCAGAGCCACAGAGGTGAATGTTCTTTTTTGCAAAGCCAAATGAAAATGTTCCTCACATGGTTTTCAAATGTTATTTTTTTTATTTTTAAATTATTCTTTCATTTTGGTCCTTTCAAAACCAAATATGCAAATTCCTTGGGGATCAATGAAACAAAATTTGCATTATTGATGGCTTTTGAAAATACTGAAAATATCAGAAATATTGGACATATAAAGTGCTTGAAATGAGGTGGATCTCTCTCTGCTACTGTATACATATTTTAAAACTTTAAAAGAAACAAAAAAAAATGTATCTCTAAGATTCTGAGTTCATGTCTGTCCGTCACTTCCTGTCTGTAGGCGCACAGTTCCATATGGCCTGTCTACTTACCGCAGCCCTCAGCGATTCAGACGCTCCAGTGGCACAGTAGGGTTGGTTCTTCATCACTGCACATGTGCAGACCACAATGATGCACTATGCCACAACTTCTGTGATTCAAGGTAAATTAAAGACATTAATGAATATAATTGTGTATTTAAAATGCTTTTATCTTTACACTTCCTGGTATTGGCAGGCCTACTGTATATTTACAGTACTGTGCAAAAGTCTTAGCCGCATAAGATGTTTCACAAAATCATTTGTCTTAAGCTGGAAGCAGTTGAGACAGCCTAAAAAGATAGAAGAACTGTGGCGAATTCTCCAAGAAGCTTGGAACATCCTATCTGCCAACAACCAAGAAAAACTGTGTCCAGATGTACCTAGGAGAATTGGTGCTGTTTTAAAGGCAAAGGTGGTCACACCGAATATTGATTTAGCTTTTTTATGTTTACTGGACTTTGTATGATATTAAGTGATAAATGAAAACTATTTATGGCATTATTTTTGAAGACATCCTCACTATGCAACATTTTTCACAAGTGCTTAAAAGTTTGCACAGTACTGTACTATTAATGAATATTTTAAAATAATTGTAGTGTGTGATTGTAGAGGATGATACAACTGGCATATGTCTTGCTTGATATCTTGAAATAAAAGAGTTTGATGTATTATGTAAACATACTGTAAGATTCAGAACTGAAGGTCTCACAGCTGAAAATGCATATCAGAGCAAAAACTAAGCCATGAGGTCAAAGGAACCGCCTGCAGAGCTCAAAGACAGGATTGTAGAAGCACAGATCTGAGGAAGGCTACAAAAATGTCACCTGCATTGAAGGTTCCCAAGAGCACAGTGGTCTCAATTATTCTACAAACCAGTAAAAAAAAATATCTGTTGAAACTAAGTTTCACAACTTTCTGATGTAAGCATAGGTGAAGTTCAATTGAACCCCAGGGTAGAGCTAACCACTTTAGAAATTATACAAAGAAAAAAGCATTTAAAAGCGAAACATTCAAAAGATATATCTAGAAAATATTTTTTAAAGGTGCACTCAGTAAATTTTTTCCCTATAACCAAAGTTTTACTCCTAAAGAAATTAACTTTCATTTTGAAATATATGTATAAAATCATTAGAACTCACTTGAGATGAGGACTCTAGTCATATCAGTAACCATATAAAAGCTGATTTATTCTACTCTCTTTTATCTATGTTACTACGCCAGTAATAATGATAATTATTTAGTGACTCAAGATTAGAGCAAGCAGATTGGAGTGATTTGTTTTATCAGCATAACATAAAACTTGAAAAAAGATGCCTAATTGTCACAGTCTGTCTTCACCACGTTCAAGGACTCTTATTTTAAAGTTCTCTCCTGCACTACGTTTCCCAGTATTCACTGCCCTGAGCACTTCCTCGTTATCCCCACCTGTATGCCATTCCCTCGTTAAGTTCCCTGTGTGTGTACATAGACCTGCTAGTTCTGTTCATTGGTTTGTCAGTCCTTGATTGAACGGTAATGTTTGAATGTTAATGTTTGATGTTAGGATTTAGCGTTTGTTTCCACTCCAGCGAATGTTCCACTCCAGCGAATGTTCCACTCCAGCGAATGTTCCACTTGTTTATATGATTAAAGGATTTAAAGTTCCTACTCCTGTATCTCCTCTTGACTCCTTGGGCACCAAACATTACAGAAGGACTGACCAATACTATGGATTACAGATTCACTTCATCTATGCCCACATGAGCATGAATCCAACGGCTTTATTCCTGGAGCTTATCAGACAGGATCTTCCCCAACTGGAATACTCAACCAGATTCCTACGCAGCTACTACAGACATTTCAGATACGTACCTCAAGCCCATGTATGGTATGGGGTTAAACTTGGTCAGCGAGTCAGAGCCCATGCCTGCCACGGTCAGCGAGCCAGAGCCCATGCCTGCCACGGTCAGCGAGCCAGAGCCCATGCCTGCCACGGTCAGCAGGCCAGAGCCCATGCCTGCCACGGTCAGCGGGCCAGAACCCCTGCCTGCCACGGTCAGCGAGCCAGCGCTTGTAGCCTCGACCGTCCCAGAGCCAGCGCCTGTAGCTTTGACCGTCCACGTAACCACGCTCCCTGCTGGCCGAAGGAGAAAGAGAAGGAAGAGGGCACCTTCTCTTCTGTTTCTGCCAGTGTTCTCCAAGGCTCTACGCTCCGAGTCTTCCATGGCTCCGCCCCCTGAGCCGTCCATGGCTCTGCCTTCCAAGGCTCCGCCTCGTGAGCCGTCCATGGCTCTGCCTTTCACGGCTCCGCCCCCAGAGCCTTCATTGGCTCCACCCACTCCCAGACCTCCAGAACCAGTCCCTGCCCTGCGTCCGCCTCCCAGACCTCCAGAACCAGTCCTTGCCCTGTGGCCGCCTCCCAGACCTCCAGAACAAGTCCTTGCCCTGTGGCCAACTCCCAGGCCTCCTGAACCAGTCCCTGTCCTGCGGCCGCCTCCCAGGCCTCCTGAACCAGTCCCTGTCCTGCGGCCGCCTCCCAGGCCTCCTGAACCAGTCCCTGTCCTGTGGCCGCCTCCCAGGCCTCCTGAACCAGTCCCTGTCCTGCGGCCGCCTCCCAGGCCTCCTGAACCAGTCCCTGTCCTGTGGCCGCCTCCCAGGCCTCCTGAAACAGTCCCTGTCCTACAGCCGCCTCCCAGGCCTCCTGATCCATTCCCAGACCTGAAGCCACCCCCCAGGCCCTGATCATCCTCCTGGTATCATTCTTCTGCGTTTCCCTACCCTCATCTGTCTTGGGGCGCCAGGAGTTGCCCATTTAAAGAGGGGGGTAATGTCAATGTCTGTCTTCACCATGTTCAAGGACTCTTATTTTGAAGTTCTCTCCTGCACTACGTTTCCCAGTATTCACTGCCCTGAGCACTTCCTCGTTATCCCCACCTGTATGCCATTCCCTCATTAAGTTCCCTGTGTGTGTGTATATAGACCTGCTAGTTCTGTTCATTGGTTTGTCAGTCCTTGATTGAACGGTAATGTTTGAATATTAATGTTTGATGTTAGGATTTAGTGTTTGTTTCCACTCCAGCGTTTGTTTCCACTCCAGCGTATGTTCAACTCCTGTTTGTATGATTAAAGGATTTAAAGTTCCTCCTCTTGACTCCTTGGGCACCAAACATTTACACTAATAAGCACTGTCTTTCTAAACGCTGCAAAATGAAATTAAAGCGGAACCGCTTGTACCTTGCATATGCCATAATCAAAAGCGGCCCGGGCAGAGAATGTCATGCAGCGATGACTTGAAATGTTTTGGAAATTAAGATAAAATCCAGTGGAGAGGGTCTTCATAAGTTTTAAAGTAATTTGTCTGATTAATTTATTTTCACCAAAGTCATACAGCGATACACTCATTTTGAGTTCAATTTGGATGCTTATTAATTTAAATGTTAATGGATGTATAATTAAAAAAAAGCTATGTTACAAACTTGGATGAACAGTTTTTTTTAATATGACCATATACCAATACATTTGTTTGAATTCAACAATTACACTTTTATATTCGTTTTAAAAATTTAAAATAATGTAAAAAATGAAAACATTCTCTTTTCACATGCATGCAGCAATTGGCCGCAACCACTCGGGGGATGTAAAATTTATTAAAGTCAGTTTTTCCTTTCTCACTAGTAATTAAGGTTTGAAATTGAAGTGGGGAAACTGATGGGGAAGTTGGGAAACCTAGACCAGCAGTTACAAGCAGCGTTATACCAGATCGGCAATTGGAATTCCCCATCCATACCTATTTTCCTTAATAATCACATCATTAACCATGGCCAGGTTCTCTTAACTGCATTTCATCATTTACAGCTAAAAACTACAACATTTACAACTTGATTTTGGAGCCACTCTGTGGACATTTCACCTAGAAACTGGCACTCACATATGCCCATATATTCAACAACACTTCCAGCCGTCTGCGCAGGATGGATTTTTCAGACCCGCTCTCACGAGATTCTATCCTGCTACCGCAAAAATATGTACGATTTTATCCCGCCCGCAACTTTAATTTTTTGTCCAGCTCCTGCCCACAAAAGCTTGTAGGTAGAGGTCTACACTGACTTTTCAGTCCCGCTCCCATAAGATTCTGTCCCGCTCCTGTCTACTCCGGTGTCATAGTCTATTTCTCGAATTCCCACCCATTTAAAAATAAAAATAAATAAAAAATATATATATTTATATATATATATATATATATATATATATATATATATATATATATATATATGAAAAGAGGAAAAAATAAATAAACAGCTGGCAAAAGGAAGGTGCTTTCCCTCACTGACGTATATAACCAAAAAACATTTTCAGATACCTGATTTGAAAAGTTTTGTATAAACCGCACCTTTAATTATTAAAATGATAACATGTGTAACACTACGGGATCCACCTTCAAGTCAAGTCAAGTCAAGTCATTTATTTGTGTAGCGCTTTTCACAACACAAATCGTTTCAAAGCAGCTTTACAGAAAATCATGCATTAACATAAAATGAAACTGTAGTATCTATAAAGACTTAGAGTCATGTAAATTGTGTATAAAAGTAAATAAGTAAATAATTATTGTATTAATAACCCCAGTGAGCAAGCTGAAGGTGACTGTAGCAAGGAACACAAAACCTCATAAGATGTTTGTTAATGGAGAAAAATAACCTTGGGAGAAACCAGACTCACTGTGGGGTTTAGCCAGTTCCCCTATGGCTAAACAGCATGAATATAATGTCAATATTAGTTATTTATATGCAGTGCAAGTCATGGTTTAAAATGAGTAAACTAAGTGTTAAGGGCCAGTTTAAACTGAGACAAGAGATATTTTGTCTCAGAGTTATACTTTCAGCAGCATAGAGCATGAGGTAATTACCATGCACATGTAAATCGTTTATTTTTTGTTGCTCTTGTGCAACAATGTTCTGTACCTTAAAAACATCTGAGTAACTTTTCAGTCATTTTCAGTAAGCTCAGACTGACTTTAGCAGAAAAACTTTCTACCTACTGTCACCAAATTCACGGTGAGATCAGTCTGGTCATGATAAAATACTATTGACATATTAGGATAGATACTACCTACAATATAATTTTTTCTAAACATGTATAAGATGAATCAGATGCTATTATTCTATGTTTTTGTGCTGTTTCTGGTTCTTAGAGTTAAAAATGAGTGGCTGGCTTTTAGTGTCATCACTGTACCAAAATTTCAGTTGTCGGTACCGATACCAGTGAAATTTCATGGTTCTCAATACCAATTTCAATACCACAGCAAAAATATGCTAATATGATCATGTGCTATTATTTTCATTTTTTAATAATTATTTTAACAATTATATTAAATATAGATATTTAAACAGTTTAATTGTTAATAATTACATTAATTATAGTAAAAAAAAATAATTCTGAATTAATAGTATTTTCCAGAACTCCATGTTTTAAAGTTACATTTAATTTCATTATCGAAATGGCATCTAATCAATTAATTCTTAAAACTTTTAAGAGAAAATAAAATTTTTCAACATGTCATTGCATTTATTATTATTATTTTACTATACAGTTGTTATATACAGTATTTCTGTCACAGTTTCTTCAATTTCAGGAATCTAGATTTTATTTTAAATCATGCTTTCTATGACGTGTGTTTTTTTGCCAGAAGATTCACTTTATTTTTGAAATGTTGTTATGTTTAAAATGGTATAACTTTGAAGCACTTTGGTCAACTCTTTTGTTTTAAATGCTTTATAAATAAAGTTGAGTTGAGATAAAGTGCAAACTGTGATTTAATTATATAAATATATAGTCTACATGTAATATGCACTTTACAGTGGATTAGTGCTCTGCTCTGTCATCTGATACAACGTGAATGATTCTCAATATCTGTGGAGTTTCCAGTGGATATGCGGTCAGATTTATACATTAATTTAAAGCATGCAATTTGAATGCAGACAAAGATTTCAGCCTTTAGTGGTTTAATAAATCACACTATGACTTATCATGATTTTAATTTGATTAATTGTCCATTTCAGTGTAAAATGAGTAACAGAGCACACGCTCAAAATACTTCATTTTTTAACAAGGTCCCTGATAATTTCATTCTGAATTTGTGAGGCACATAATATCACACGTCAAGTGTTAGGAGAAAACATGGCATTTAAAATTTCTGTGTTTATTTTATATATAAAATGACATGTATGGTCATGTATAGGAAAAAAAATAATTTATAACAGAAAAATCTAAATTGTGCTAACAAAATTACTGTGCTGTTTGAAGGTGTCATGTTCTCTGTTGTCTTTTGTTTTTGTGCTTTTATGCTGAAGTTTAGTTTACTTCCTGTTTCCTGTTTGGGTTTTGTAGTCCTTTTGTAGTTTCATTTTATGATTGGTTCTCCCCTGATTATTTCTCATTCCCTAATTGTTTCCAAGGTGTTCCTCATTCCCTTGTTTGTTCCTTTTGTTTATTTAAGGCCTTAGTTTTCTTGTTTGCTTTGAGTTCTTGCATGTTTTGGTATGCTCTGTGCCAGGTTTCCCGTGGTTTTCTTTATTCTGAGTTTTCTTTGTTTATTAAATAAACTGCTGCACTTCGATCCTCATTCTCTGCCTGCTTCGTCACAGAAGGCTTTGTTTGTGGCATTGAGTAATATATATTTTAGTCTTGTAAGAAAAGGCTAATTAATTCACTGTATTTAGGTAAATCCTGACATTTATTATGTTTGGGGTCAATTTGAGGTTTTACTTATTTATTTGCAAAAAACACCACAGATCCTCAACAAGAAGTATTCAACAATAAACCAGTGATACAAGTATTAATTGATACTCAATTAACTCAGTTAAGTCCTCCTCTGTGCTACTATGTACATAATGTACAGATTGTTTGTAAATGCATGTTTGTTGCATCTGAAATTAAGGCCTTTTGATTCATGGTTGTATAGTTAGTGTTTGTAAACACATTATAATGCTGTTTTCACATAACCAGTTTTCTTCCTTTATATTAGGAAAAACTATAATAAAAAGCTATAATAACCAAGTTGTTTTTTCAAATTAGCTAGTTTTACATTACATTGAATTTATTTATTGATAAGTACAATTGAAAACCTCTCCCTTTCCAATCAACATGATCATACAGGAAGTCAACATGCTGCTCCCAAATATTCCAGCACCCTGATATTGACCCCATTACTGGCAGGGGCCATCCCCATTAGACATCTTTGCATCAATTCAAATGTGGATACCTTTTTTTCTGTGGCACTATTGATAGTGTGTTGCATGCCAAACACAAATTCAGAATAGTCCCTTGCACAGCGTTTACAATGTACATTCCATTTGTAAATGTATGTTTATTGCATCTGAAAGCGATGTGTGTTGCCCTAAAGGAATTAGTTTAACTTTTTAAATGGCTTATTTAAACATTTGCTAGTACCTATTTTTAGTTTAAAATAAGATGATAATTACTTTACAGTTGGACGTGATCAGTGATGAGTGAAACAGAAAACACGGGGCGGACAACAAGGGATTGTAACAGATATCATGGTACTTGGTACCTCAATTGCTGCTTATAGTGCAAGTATTTCTTATTTACAGCTATGTTGCAACAAAGCTGGACGAGATGGATTCAGTTGCAGAAAACAGGTTTAACAGACTGGCAAAAGTACAGAGGGCAAATCCAGAGGAGCGTAGTAGAGACGAAAGCAATGTCAAAGCCAGGAGATCAGTTAACAAGAAAACAAAACACGAAAACGAACAAACAGGTAGTTTAAGCGAAACACTGGAGTTAGCAAAGCAGAGTGACTTACAAGCAAAAACCAACAAAACTAAAGTGAACAGAATAGAGAACAAAAAAGTGCAGGTGAAACTAATATTCGTGTGATTGGGAACGAGTGTGGGAACTGGAAGAAGCGGGGTGGATTGTGGAACTGGAGTTCATGACATTGTACAATGTAATGTTTAGTCAAGAACACAGACACTGAATATTTTGTAATGTTTTTATTTACAGTTTTCACCAGCATGTTAATGAGGAAGTGTGACAGTAAATGGTCAAACTTACTACGACTACGTCTTCATTGGCTATGGTTTAACTTGGTGTTTAGTCAGAGATTCAACACACTGCACAAGAACAGTACACGATGCCTTTTCATTCATGGTTGTAAGAAAAATAGAGTAATGTGTTTATAAACACATTGTTATGTTGTTTTTAAAATACTAGTTTTCTCCTTTTATTTTAGGAAAAGCTGTTGATACAAAGCATTCACAATTAGTCAAAAATAGGTTTTCAGATGGGTAAAAAATGTTGGGGACAAAATTACTCCAAACATCACTGATGAGGTCAAAATGTGTACTGGGATTTTGACAACTGAAACATATGAATTACATATTTATATGTTCTTCTAATACATTTAAGAAAAGTCAGAAAGATTAAAGTTTTTCTAAAAAGTTTAGAATATTCTTAAGAGTTGCTGTGGGGTCAATTTGCTCCCAAATTTACAGGAGTGTTAATGGCTAACAGATGAAACTAAACACGCTTCGCTCATAGGTTGGGGACATGTTGGACCTTCATGCCCTTTCAGTCAGCAACTCTTGCTTAGAGTTTGGACTAGGACTATCAAAGGCCATTCTCAGGCCTAGAGAGAGTTATGTTAATAAAGTGCTGGCAACCCACTTTGGGGCTCAGGTTATTACCCTGCAGGGGTTCTCTCCGCCTCCCTTTGAGTCAGACAAGTCTAAGAGACTATGCATGTATGTTGACTGAACTAGTCAATTTGATAGCTTATGATTTGCAAGGTATATAGCATCCCATGAACTTGAAAGCTCATTCTACCAAAAGTATGGCTTACTCCTGGGCATGGGCAAAGACTAGAAGAAATACTGTATGTCAGGCTGCAGGTTAGGCTTCCTCTAATACCTTTGCATGGTTTTAAAACCTGCATGTAACTACCCTCTCTACCCAGATTTGTACAGATGAAGAGGGTTGATCACTGACCAACTAGTTAGTATTGGTGTCAGATCAAAACCTGTGGTCTCTCCATTCCCACTGGTGTGGATGAGAACATGGATGCAATGCTTCACTACCCTGTTGGTCGTTCTACTCCCCTCCTTATTGCTAGCCAGGAAGATGTGTTAAGATATTGAACCTCTTCCAGGGATGGCTAGGGTCTCTGTCTTGGCATAGAGCCAATGGTTAATTGTTCCCCACTTTTCTTCTTATTTTTAAATATGAAGGGGAGTTATAGTAAAGCCTTTTTACTATCCTGTTGGCCAGTGGGCATTGCCCATCAATGCTATGGTGTGATGATATACATCTCCCATATTGTCAGCTTCTGATGCAGCATTGAATTTGCCTTTGTGATGGAATAACCCATCCCTCGTCATCATCACCCATACTCTGAGGGCCTTCCTTCACCCAGGCTTACAATGGGAGTGGGCAGAAGAGAGGAGAGGTGCAACTGATGTGAATATAGCCTCATCACCATTGCCATAAGAATGTACAGTGCACCTCTCCTCAGGGAGAAGGCTTGTCTCCTTGTGCACACACTGGCGTCATCGCAGGTCCAGGAATGGAACAGGGCAGGATGGGTCCAGCACAAGTTAGCTGCATTGCCAGACCTGCACCCTGGACCCCTAGTACGAATTAGATGCATTGCAGGGATTGGAACACATGTCGCAACTGATAGGCCAACTCTCCTTACACACTACAGCCCAGGGAAACCGGGCCACTTTGAAGAAGCCGTCACAGATACGGCACAGCTGAGAACCAACAGTGACGTCACTTGCCCTCACATTCACAGATTTGATGGAAAGCCTGGAGCGGGATGGAGAATCCGTGGGGACGGCCTCCCAACCACCAAAAGGGTAAGTGGCACTTAAAAAGCATTTACCCTGCGGTCAGTTGAGGCTGTCATGTTTAACCCTTGTTTTCCCTTTTCCTGCCTGAGGGTGCGTGAGGGGGTGAGATGGGCTGGAGATTTATCCCCTACATGTCCACTCTGAATGTAGGGCCTTGTTGAGGAAGTAGCAATGCTGTGTGAGTGGCTAAAGAGAGTGTACCACTGGCTCTTGACTCTGTGTTCAGATAGGAGCATAAGAAGAGGTGCTGCCAGGGCAACGCATGATGGGGGGATGTGGTGGAACATCCCACCCCTCCCTCTCATCGTCGTCACACTGCCTCTTAGGACCATCCTTCAGCCAGGCTAACAACAGGAATGTGCAGGAGAAAGGAGATAGGAGAGGTGCAAATGAATGTGCATTGTTTGGGCAGCAGTTGATGAGGCACACCTGATGTGAGTGGAGCCTCATCATTGCTGTCATCAGTGCTGCAAGAAAGCTAAGGCGCACTGCCCTAAAGAGCTATACACATTGTTTAGTATGTTTCACAGCAGGGGCATTTGTAGACTTTTCTTATTACTGGGGAGTCTGGGGCCCATCAAGTACACAGTCTATTGTACCATGATGTTGTACAGCCATGGCCAAAATTATTGGCAGTGACATACATTTTTTATAATTTTCTGCTTCAGTTGTTGTGGTGTTGATTCACATTGTTTCTAGATTATTGTGCAGAATGATCAGATGTATTTTAAATAATTGCAAAAAGCTTCATTGGCCAAACAAAAACAAAACAAACAAAACATAATTTCACTAATCATATCAGCAGCACCTGGGAGAGTGTGAACGAGTACTAGTCAGGTGAAATCACTCTATCAGTCTGATTGGATTATAAGAGCAGACTGATTGCTATTAAAGGAGGGAAGTGTTTCCAATCATTGTGTTCTTGTTAGCAATGGTTACCTCTAAAGAAAGACATGCAGCCATCATCGCTTTGCATCAATAGGCCTCACATACAGAATATTGCACCTGAAAGAACCATTTACCGGATCATCAAGAACTTCAAGGAGAGAGGTTCACCTGCAGTGAAGAAGGCATAAGGACGTCCCAGAGTGTCCAGCAAGCACCAGGAACATCTCCTCTTGAGGAGTCAGCTATGGAATCACGTCACCACCAATGCAGAGCTTGCTCAGTATTGGCAGCAGGTTGGTGTGAGTGCATCTGCATGCACAGTGAGGCGAAGACTCAAAGAAGGGCAGCAAAGAAGCCTCTTCTCTCCAAAAAAATCCATCAAGAACAGACTGAAATTCTGCAGGAATTACAAGTATTGGACAGCAGAAGACTGGTGCAAAGTTATTTTCTCTGATGAATTTCCCTTCAAACTGTTTGGGATATCTGGAAAATCGATAGTCCAGAGAAGAAAAGGTGAACGCTACCATGAGTCCTGTGTTGGGCCAACAGTGTGTGGGGTTGCTTTTCATCCAAGGGAGTGGGCACTCTCACAATTCTGCCCAAAAACACTGCCATGAATGAAGAATGGTATCAAAACATCCTGCAAGAGCACCTTCTCCCAATGATCGAGGAGCAATTTGGTGATGATCCGTGCATTTTCCAGCATGATGGAGCACAATGTCACAAGGCAAGAGTGATAATGAAGTGGCTCGGAGATCATTACATTAATAGTTTGGCCAGGCAACTCCCCGGATATTAATCCCATAGAGAACCTGTGGTCAATCCTCAAAAGGCGAGTGGACAAGCAGAAGCCCACAAATTGTGATCAACTCTAATAAGTTGATAAGTTAATAAGCACTAATAAGGCAAGAATGGATTGCCATCAGTCAGGATTTGGCCCAGAAGCTGATATCCAGCATGCCAGAGCGAAATGCAGAGGTTCTGAAGAACAAGGGTCAACACTGTAAATATTGACTCTTTGCATATATTGAATGTTTTTGCCAATAAAAGCCTTTAAAACTCATAAAATGCTTATCATTGTTTTCCAGTATACCATAGAAACATGTGAAAAAATTATGTACAAATACTGAAGCAGCAAACTTTGTAAAACACGAAATTGATGTCACTGCCAATACTTTTGGCCACGGCTGTAGGGGGGTCTACGTCCATGTCCCTGGGAGATTTTTATATATTTTGTTTTTGCATAAACAGTGCCAAAGCATTAATTTCTGGTGATTTTAGGAGCATTATATGAACATTTTCTTTAATAAATATATTGTGTAGCATTTGAAACTATAGACTAAAAACGTATTGACACATTTTCACATTACACAACACAAGATTAAGTTTATCAAAGTTACCTTTCTCAAAAGCCTGCTGTCGCAGTTTCTTGATAAAGTGATGGTACAATATGGTAATACCTTGGAATTCTTATAATATTTAATAATTTTTTTAATTAGTATTTATGATAGGCTACTTCAAGGAACGTGTCCAATAAACATGGTATTGCTTGATAATTTTTGGTACATTTAAATGCTTTCATGTAATGTTAGTATTTTGATACACTTTTATATAGAAAATGTCTTTACCCGCAATAGACATTTGCTCACAGCAATCGCACATGGGCATAGCCTTCTTCATCACTGGCAAATGACTGAATGCAGCTGCAGGTTTTGTTTCAGTGAAATGTAAGTAAATATCCACTGCATTTAGAGTTGTTTTTGTCTTCTGTCTTCTAATGCATCCCATTACTGTTTTATTGTACGACAAAGCACTTCAAATGACTCAGCCCGTTTGTTAGACAAATTCAAGAAGAACCGACTCAAAATAGTCAAACACAGATATAACAGAAACAGTAAAAGTAGTATGGTAGTAAGGCATTTAGTACATGGTCTATATGTTCCTTCAAAACATTATCAGGATGAACAGGGCGCATTTTGTTTGACACAGATTGGACACATGCTAAAATTGGCTCGGTAGATCGGTGCCCCCGAAGCGATGCCGCATTATGTGGTCGCCAACAGAGAAGTTTATTCTAAAGTTTCATCATCATTCAGTGTGTAATCTTTTATGGCTGTGTTTTTTTTATTTCTGGATAACGCAGACCGCTGAACAGTGCACCAGATAGAAGATTGAAATGACACTGCCTTCTCTTCATCTTCACACCTTGAGAGATCTGAACTCATGATTGAAACTATCAAACTTGGCACCTTACAAGACAAAGGTTTTGGATTTTTGGACTCTGATTTGAAGCAACACCTACGCGACATACCTCAGCCAACATTTCCTGGAACACCCTTGACTCATCTGGTCCACAGTACCATCTGAATTCTTTAGAAAACACATTGCAGATTTTGGAAGCATATCTGTGGGACCCAAATCTTTGCTTCAAGGGTTATAACCACTGTGCTAGTTTCAACTTGGCTCTAAACTCATTATGCAAATATAAGTATGCTTCTAATGCATATATTAAGTGGATGTCCTTGAATTTCGGAACCTTGCAGTGTTGAAAATATGCCTTTAAGTTATACTGTACATTGACCTCCACTTTTTGTCAGGTTTTCTGAGAACCCAGAGGAATTACTGGGTGAAGATGAAAATTATGTGGTCCTTCAATTTTACTTGTACCAAAGCTTCTCAACTTACCTGATACAAGACGAAAATACATTTTGAACACTATTTCATATGTCTCTTTTTAAGTCATCTCTGGAGAGAAAGATTACCATCACATTAACACCACTACATCAATTTTCAACCTCCAGAAAATATTCCTTAAATGTTTTCTCACTCAAGCAAAATGTATCTCTAGTATACGATATTTGAGGAAGTTGACATTTTATACTCTTCAGATGGCTTTAAGCTCCTATAATTTTATTATTCATGTAAAAGTATGAAATAATGGTTACCGTTGTTGAGACATACTGTATACTAAATTGTCCAATACCATACTACTGTGACCTGAAAGGTTATTTTAGGAGTGACCTAACTCCTTTTTTTATGATATTGTTTAGGGAGATTTGCATTAAACATCTTTTCACAGCTTATTAAATAGGACAGGATAATTCAAGATAATTGTTTCATAATCTTTAGAACTTTTATATTTATTATAAAAGCAGCATCCTTAACCACATTTTTCACATTCATTATGATTTTGTGATTCTGAATAATTATCAGTTTATTTTATTTTATTTTATTTTTGTCTCTGTTTTTTAATTTATGCATTAAAATTTTCTTGATTTTGGTAGTTTTCCTTTAATAGATGAAGGTTTGCTATTGTTAATTGGTTTCCCTTATAAGAGAAGGAGAAAATTGTATTAGTCCAAGAATGTGTTCCCCTAGATTACGCAAACCATTCAAAACAGTATTTATAAACCCATGTTACTTTAAGCTACTTTGTTGCAAAATCTGTTGTGATAAGAACATTTGCAGCAATATTACAGTACATCATATTTATAAATTATATAACTGTGCTCTGTCCTCAAGTTTTTCATAAAACATGCTGAAATCTTAATGAAAACTTGGAAATCAGAGTGTCATGTACATAATCTTATATAAGAAAATCAATAAAATTGTTATAAAAAAGTCAAAAGTATATGACATTATTAGCACAGCATTTGGACTGTAAGTGTACATAGCCTGAATCTATAGTTCACATTTATATGATTTGTTTTTATTGTTATGTACAATATTTTGCCATCACACATTCCATAAAATGTATTGTGTATGCTGTTATTTATTTGCCATCTGTTTTAGCACTAAAATGTTTCATAGAAGGCATAACAAATTTGACCTTTCTTGCTGACATCATCATGACAGAAAATAGGGGTCATGGATGGAGTTCACCATTTGTTTAGTGATTAGGCCTCTTTGACATTAACTGCCACTCTTTCATGTTTTTCAACTTTTTAATGACCCTGATTTATGAGAATCTTTAAAGTACTTGACATTTTTGTCAACTCAAATATTTAGCTGTCCAGGGTTATTGATTGCTTACACAACCAAACCCATGCCTTTCAAGATACCTTGCAATGGGCAACAATAGCCTATAACAATGGCTACCAATGAGCTAATCTAGTTTTACATACTTTACATAGACATTTAGGGAGCATTTTGGGGTTAAACTATCGGTGAGTCCCATTTATTTTGAGATGTCTTCTAATTTTACAACTCTGCTTGCTTTTAAACGGGTTTGAAACCAATATTAGATACTGTTGGTACACTGCTTCTACAAATTTGTGTAGGCAGAGAAGAAAATGTGTATGTGGCTGTGTATGATGCATATAATGTTAGAAAAAATCTTCAGGCTTTAAAGGAATATTTCAAACAATAATGAAAATTCTCTCATTATTTTGTGACCCTCATGCCATCTCGGACACAAATTAAGATTTTTAGAAAAATGCATCAGCTCTTTTGGTCCATACAACGCAATTGAATGCTCCAAAGCTCTAAAGTAGCCTAATTCATGTGACTCCAGTGGTTAAATCCATGTCTTCAGAAGAGATATGATAGATGTGGTGAGAAACAGATCAATATTTAAGTACATTTTACTATTAATTCTCCTCCCTGCTCAGTCAATCTCCACTTTAACTTTCACATTCTTCTTTTGTTTTTGGTGATTCACATTCTTCATGCTTATCGCCATCTAATGGGAAGGGTGAAGAATTTATAGCAAAAATGGAATTAAATATTGATCTGTTTCTCACCCACCCCTATCATAGCTCTTCTGAAGACATGGATTTAACCACTGGAGTCATATGGATTACTTTTATGCTGCATTTATGTGCTTTGTAGAGCGTCAAAATGTTGGCATCCATTCACTTGTATTGTGTGGGCCTACAGAGCTGAAATATTCTTCTTAATATCTTCATTTGTTTTTTTCTGAAGAAAGTCATAGACAGATGGCATGAGGATGAGTAAATGATGAGAGTATTTTCATTTGTGTGAAATATTTCTTTAAGTAGCACAAGGGCTACATTGTCCTCCTTTTGAGGAACAATTTTCAACATTGATTTAGTTCTTGCATCTTTAAAGCCAAGAAATATTTGTCTTCTCATCCTAATGCATGATGCGCAATTTTCTGAAGATTGTCACTGGTGGAATATTCTGCCTGAAATATTGCTCCACAAATATTGATACTTTTCTAACAGGCATTAGAAAAAACATGATAAAGGCTGAGCATAATTATAAAATACTTTCCTGGTAATATTTATACAAATTAACACTCTCTACATCAGGGGTCGTTATTATTGAAAAATCAAACAATATTATTAAAAAAGAATAACTGTTTCATTCTATTACATTAATACTTTTAAAGCTACTCAAATTATTCAGCCAAAAGTAGTGAGTGGTTTTCTTGTTAATGTTTGATTAATAGCCTTTATATGATATAGCCTACTGAACGAGTGTTTCCCAACCACTATACACATGGAAAATGATCAAATTCCACAAAATAAATAAATGCATGAAAAATAAATATTTCAGGGAATTATTCTCTCCTCACCTTTCTGAGAAATTTGCCGTTTTGAAACCATAATTGGTCACTTTTATGATAGTGAAGAGCAATGATTGATGTGCAAAAGAGATATATGCCTTTCACATGACTCGCGTCAGCACTGCAGAAAACATTGAATTCTATGAATTTTCAGTATTTATTGTGCACACCTCCCGCTTTTTAGGTTGCAAACTCGTAAAATCGCCCCTCTGTGACGCTTTGTGCAAATCTTGTTGTCAGAGTATTGTGTATGTCACTTTAAAAAGGAAGCCTTATATGGATAAGGGAAGTAGAGAAAAAAGGTGACCTCAAGGTGAGAAGTACTGGTATACTTGGAGCTCTTTTATATGTGAATGTTTTGTTAATAAACTAAGTAAATAGTCATCGTCAGCCTCCTTCCTTGACATGGTGTCAGAAGTGGTGTGGTAAAGAGTGAACTACATGCCCGAAAATGCCACTGTTCAAGCCGCTAGACAACTTTACATTCGACAGGCCGGGAGAATGGCCTTCGTGGCGACAGCGTTTTGTGAGATACAGAACGGCTGCGAAGCTCACAGAAGAGGACGTGACCGTCCAAGTGAGTACATTAATTTACGCAATGGGAAATGAGGTGGAAAATATCTACAAATCATTTGTCTTCAATGAAAGAGAGAAAGAAGATGATTTCGAGACAGTGTTGAGAAAATATGATGACTGCTTTGTACCGCAGACCAATGTTATTCACGAGAGGGCGCAGTTTCACCAGCGAACTCAAAGATCAGGGGAAAAAGCTGAGGCATTTATTCGTGCACTGTACGAGTTGTCTGAAAACTGTGACTTTGGTGCTAACAGAAACGAGAACATCAGAGATAGACTAGTTGTAGGAATTAGAGACAAGGACCTGTCAAAAAGATTACAACTAATTAAAGACCTCACACTGGATGTTGCAGTACAAATGGTAAGACAAGCAGAGGAAGTTACTCACCAGGTCAGCCAGCAGGGGGATCCAACGTGCAGCGTGCAGGAGATCAGACGACCCAGACAGCGTACTGGTTACAGGTCGGAGCACAGCAGAGAAAGCCAACCTGGAAAAACAAGGAATGGTGAGGATAAATGTAGCCGATGCGGGAAAACAAAACATAAAGACAGAGAGAAATGCCCAGCTTTTAACGCAGAATGCAGGAGATGTCACAAGAGAGGCCACTGGGAACGCATGTGCAAAACCAAATTAGTCCATGAAGTCATGAGGGAAGAGAGAGAATCTGACTCATTTTACCTTGGATCGGTACAGCAGCCTGGGAAAGGCAGCACAGAGACATGGACTGTTAATGCGTCGATTGGAAGTACACCCGTGGTATTTAAAATAGACACGGGGGCGGATGTGACAATAATAAGTGAACAGACATTCCAGAGCTTACAAAAGAAACATGAACTGTGCAAAGCAAATGTCATACTCAAAAGAAACAGTACAAACTGACCATATATGTCGTAAAGGGCCCAACAGTGAATAATCTTCTCAGTGGGAGAGCAGCTAAAGAAATGGGCTTGGTTAAACGAATAGAAGAGGTCGATACTAACAAGGTCGGACCACGGAAGGCTAAACACGGAACCAGTTAAGATTCTACCCAGAGAAGTCAAGTGAAGTCAATTTTATTTGTATAGCGCCTTTCACAACACACATCGTTTCAAAGCAGCTTTACAGAATATCAGCATTAACAGACGATAAAACTGTAATGTCTATAAAGTCGATTAATCAGCATTGTGTAATTTAGATAAAATACGATTTTTAATAGTGTTTAAAAATAATTAAATGATAATTGTATTAATAACCCCAGTGAGCAAGCTGTAGGTGACTGTGGCAAGGAACACAAAACTCCATAAGATGTTTGTTAATGGAGAAAAATAACCTTGGGAGAAACCAGACTCACTGTGGGGGCCAGTTCCCCTCTGGCTAACATTATGAATGTAATGTAAATATTAATTATGTATAGGTAAAATCATGGTTTAAAATTATTAAACTAAGTGTTAAGGGTCAGTGATTAAACATCGATTGTGTTTGAACTGTAAGATTAATGACCAAAGTCTTTGAAGTCCATCTTGATTAATTGCAGAAGTTCACGTAGATGCAATTGTCCTTGTTAATTGGCTGATGAAGGCTTTTGTTGGCAATAGTTAGTCTAAGCATTTCATTTCAAGATCGTAGTCCATAAATAGACTGAGGTGATGCAGGTTGGAGTTGGCAACAGTTCATCCTCTGAAGTCCGTCATAATAGATTGTAGTGATGTTTGGCTGGCACCGGCTGCATTTAGTCATCATCATTCTGCGAAATGTAGCAGTGGAGTCCAACATGATGCAGGAATGGTGCTGGACCCAGACGGTTCTGGTGACCTCAGGATAAGAGTCCCGAGGTTGAGACAGGGAAACAAATAAAAAGATGTAAGCGTAGATGCCATTTAATTTATTGCAGAGTTAGAGATCATGCTCAATGTTTCTGGTTTCTGGTTCCGGCAGACCCAACTAAAGCAGCCTAATTGTGGGTTGGAGGATAAATTAGGTGTATGCCTGGCTAAATAGATGAGTCTTTAGTCTAGACTTAAACTGAGAGAGTGTGTCTGCATCTCGAACAGTGTTTGGGAGACTATTCCATAGTTTAGGAGCCAAATATGAAAAGGATCTTCCTCCTTTAGTGGATTTTGATATTCTAGGAACTATTAATAGGCCAGAATTTTGCGATCTTAATGAACGTGTTGGAATATAGCGTGGTAGAAGATCACTTAAGTACTGCGGAGCTAGACCATTCAAAGCTTTGTACGTAGTTAACAGAATTTTAAAATCAAAACGGAATTTAACAGGTAGCCAATGTAATGATGATAAAATGGGGCTAATATGATCATATTTCTTGGTTCTCGTCAGCACTCTGGCTGCTGCATTTTGAACCAATTGAAGTTTATTTATTGATCTTGCTGGACATCCTCCCAGTAATGCATTACAATAATCTAGTCTTGAGGTCATGAACGCATGAATTAGTTTTTCGGCATCAGCAACCGAGAGCATATGCCTTAATTTAGCAATATTTCTTAGGTGGAAGAATGCTGTTCTACAAACATTTGTAATTTGATTTTCAAAGGACAGATTGGTATCAAATATAACACCTAAGTTCTTTGCTGTTGAAGATGATGTAACAGTACATCCATCTAGAGTCAAATTATATTTTAGTGGCTTATTTTTAGTTTTTTGGTCCAATAATTAGAACCTCTGTTTTGTCACAATTGAGCAGAAGGAAATTTCTGGCCATCCAATCTTTTATTTCATGAATACACTCTGCTAATTTTGAGAATTGTGAAATGTCATCAGGTTTTGAAGAAATATAAAGTTGTGTATCGTCAGCATAGCAGTGGAAACTTATTCCACGATTCCTGTTAATATCTCTCAGGGGAAGCATATACATGGAGAAAAGCAGAGGCCCTAAAACTGATCGCTGTGGCACTCCATATTTTACTTTTGTTTGGTTTGACAATTCCTCATTTACATAGACAAAGTGGTAGCGGTCTGCTAAATATGACCTAAACCATGCTAATGCCACTCCACAAATTCCAACATAATTCTTTAGCCTATTCAAGAGAATGTCGTGATCTATCGTGTCGAATGCAGCACTAAGATCTAAAAGCACTAGAAGAGAAATGCAGCCGCGATCAGATGATAAGAGCAAGTCATTTGTAACTCTGAAAAGTGCAGTCTCTGTACTGTGATGAGGCCTAAATCCTGATTGAAATTCTTCATATATACTATTTCTCTGTAGAAATGAACATATTTGGGAGGATACTACCTTTTCTAGTATTTTTGACATAAACGGGAGATTTGAAATCGGTCTATAATTAGCAAGTTCTCCAGGATTAAGTTGTGGCTTCTTAATTAGCGGTTTGATAATTGCCATTTTAAAGTTTCTTGGGACATGTCCTAAGCATAGCGAGGAGTTAATGATATTAAGAAGAGGTTCTGATATTACAGGAGATACCTCTTTAAAAGCTTAGTTGGTATAGGATCTAACAAACAAGTTGTGGCTTTTGATGTTTTCGCTCTTCATGACCTATGATAGCGAAGGATTGAAGTTGCACATGAGGGAAATTATTCGACACTGTTTTCTGAGGTGCTATGACAGATGATTGCATAATTCCAATTTTATTTCTGATTATTTCAATTTTATCTGTAAAGAAATTCATGAAGTCATTACTCTTGAGCTGTGACGTAATATCTGGTTCGGTTGAGGCTTTATTCCTAACCAATTTAGCCACAGTACTGAATAAACATCTAGGATTGTTGTGGTTATTTTCTATGAATTTACTAAAATATGCTGACCTGGCAGCTTTGAGTGCGTGTTTGTAGCTACAGACACTATCCTTCCATGCACCCTGAAATACTTCTAATTTTGTATTTTTCCACATGCGCTCCATTTTCCGAGCTGCTCTCTTGAGAGCATGAGTGTGATCATTGTACCATGGTGCAGGGCAGAACCAGAAGGAGCAGAACCGTATACTGTTAATACTGCCCGTAGAGTACCACTGCCGCTGCTTCAGAAAGTGAAAGAAGAATTAGGAAGGATGGAGGCAATTGGCGTGATAGAGAGGGTTGCTCAACCGACAGACTGGTGCGCTCCTATGGTGCCCGTCATTAAACCTAACGGACAGGTGCGATTATGTGTTGATCTGAAAAGACTGAATGGAAACATAAAAAGAGAACGATTCATGCTGCCGACTACAGATGAAATACTCGCAAAACTCGCAGGAGCCAGAGTGTTTACATCGCTAGACGCTGCAAGTGGGTTTTGGCAGATACCGCTGCATCCGGACAGCAGCAGGTTAACAACATTCATCACACCATTTGCCAGGTATTGTTTTAAGAGACTTCCTTTTGGCATTAGCATTGCACCTGAGATTTTTCAGAGGAAAATGCAAGAGCTGTTGTGTGGTCTGGAAGGAGTCCAAGTGTATATGGATGATGTCATCGTGTATGGAGCATCGATGCAAGAACACGACACACGGTTGAAGAAGGTAATGGAAAAAATGGAACTTGCTGGTCTGAGATTAAATAAAGAAAAATGCAAGATCAGGAAAAGTGAGCTGCAATTCCTGGGTCATGTCGTCGATGAGAACGGAGTCCGAGCGGACCCCGAGAAAGTCAGAGCTATTGCTGAACTCAAAGCTCCGAATAACGTACATGAATTAAAGAGAGTTCTGGGTATGATTAACTATATGGGGAAATATATTCCCCATCTCACGACACTGGGAGGCCCATTATACGAACTCCTACGAACTGAAACTGCATGGACTTGGGATTCGGCACAGGACCGAGCTTTCCGAAAACTGAAGGAGGCGCTTATGACATCGCCAGTTTTGTCATTTTACGATGCTAAGAGGTCCACAACTGTATCTGCGGATGCAAGCAGTTATGGCTTGGGAGGAGTGCTACTACAACAACACAGAGACAGCTGGAAGCCTGTCACATACTGCTCGCTTACCCTTACTAGTGCAGAACGCCATTATGCGCAGATAGAGAAAGAGTGCCTTGCCGGAGTCTGGGCGTGTGAATGCTTCAGTAAATATCTGAGTGGAATGGGGCAGTTTAAACTCGTTACAGACCACAAGCCGCTGGTACCTTTGATAAATTGTAAAGATCTGGACAATGTACCAATCAGATGCCAGAGACTTTTACTCAGATTGATGAGATTCAATGTGACAGCTGAGTATGCACAAGGTAAAACACTCGTGGTAGCAGACACACTATCACGGAGTCCACAAAGCAGCACTATGGACAGCGACACAGAAGTGGATGTCAGCTGTTATGTTAATGCAATAGTGGAAAGCCTGCCTGTGTCAAAAGGGAGAATAAGTGCGATTCATGATGCAACGCAACAAGATGGGAAACTGCAGAGAATGAAGCACTTGATTAGAGTCGGATGGCCTGAACATATTCGCGAAGTACATCCATCAGTGAGAGACTTTCATGCATTCAGAAGCGAATTGTCTGAGACGGATGGCTTGCTTACAAGAGGTAACCGTATCATTGTACCTGAGCCTCTTCAAGGAGAAATTATTGAAAGAATTCATGAAGGACACATGGGGTTGACCAAATGTAGGAAAAGAGCACAGACATCTGTATGGTGGCCAGGACTATCTTCTCAGTTAAAACAGAAAATTGAAAAGTGCACTTTCTGTAATGAAAACAAAAGAACACAGAGAAAAGAACCTCTGAATCCAACTCCGTTACCAGAAAGACCATGGCAGCGCTTGGGGGTAGACTTGTGTGAGTACAAAGGGAAACACTATGTCGTACTCTCAGACTACTATTCTATATTCTTAGAAATCTTACACTTATCGAGCACCACAGTGGAACAAGTCGTAACCAAACTCAAAGCTGCATTTGCAAGATTCGGAATTCCGGAAGTTGTTGTGTCGGACAACGGACCACAATTTGCATGTGAAACATTCCGGTCATTTAGCTATGAGTATGATTTCGAGCATGTGACTTCAAGTCCACATCATCCATCGAGTAATGGTCACGTGGAACGCGCAGTCCAGTCAGCAAAAGCTATCCTACGGAAAAGTATCCGTTAATAGTGTTGCTGAGCTACCGAACAACACCAAATGCTTCAACGGGAGTGAGCCCGGCTGAACTTTTGATGGGACGGAGACTTAGGAACACGTTACCAACACTTGACAGCAACCTCGTTCCGAAGTGGCCGGATCAGATACTGATACAGAGACGAGATAATGCTGCTAAGCAACAACATGCATTCTGTTTTAATAGACGGCATGGAGTGAGAAAATTGCCTTCGCTAAAGCCAGGAAATCCAGTCCTTGTCAAGTTGGATGGGGAGAAACAGTGGAAGACTCCAGCGACGGTCATGGGACAAAGTTCAACGAAGCGCTCCTAGCCCAGAAGGGGGAGTGAAAAAGCATAATCGGTGTCAGTTACAGCTTCAACAGTCTTCAGAGTGCATTGATGATGCTGGAATAACAGAGCACTCAGAAACATGTGAGGAAGAGACTGTTAGAACAAATGACTCACTGCTCACACAGACTAATGAAGGATGGAAAGTCACAAGGTCAGGTAGAGTGAGTAAACCAGTTCAGAAACTGAATTTATAATACTGTATGGTTACAAAATAGAGTAAGAATTGAAGTTACTAAAATGATCTAATGTCAATGGTAGTGGTTGAAGTTCAGTAAAGAAAAGTAAATGTTAATAAAGGTGAGAAGCACTTATACTGTGTTGTGTAAGTCAGGTATACAGTTAAATTATTTAATTTAAGGAATAAGTGGGTGTTTAAAAGAACATAAGTTGAATACTTAAAACATAACATTGTGTCAATAGATGTAGAGGATACCAGTTCTTCTGTTTACGAAAGGAAAGTTCTTCAAAGGGGGAGATGTCAGAGTATTGTGTATGTCACTTTAAAAAGGAAGCCTTATATGGATAAGGGAAGTAGAGAAAAAAGGTGACCTCGAGGTGAGAAGTACTGGTATACTTGGAGCTCTTTTATATGTGAATGTTTCATTAATAAACTAAGTAAATAGTCATCGTCAGCCTCCTTCCTTGACACTTGTCATGTGGAGGGCAATGCGGTGCTTGACGCTGGGTTCTGCCTCCAGAATCAAATTAAAACTGTCACGAGAAGTTGTCTGTCTGACGCAAAGACACAAAATCAAATGACAATTGCCTCAGCATCAGTTGTTGCATTTGATTAAGCACAGGAGAGCACCCCGTTTAACTCGATGCGGACCAGGACGAAGGTTTGAGTTGTCGATTGAGTTCTGTTCAGTTCATTTATTACGTGTTTTGTTCATATTTTAATCGTATTTCTTTTTTGTAATATTACGTTGTTCATATGTTGTGTTTTAGTGGCCTCTGCGGGGGGGGGGATGGGGGGGGTGGGGGTGTCTCTGTTGTTCATCTGCTCTCTTCATAAATAAATAAATGCATAATCGCTATATGCTCGTCCTGTAAGATCATGATTAAAAATGAAAATGTGAACAAAAATAAAAGCTGTTAAATGTCTTATTATCATGAAAATATGAAAATTAAAATGACAGGTAATATTAGATTATGACAGAATTTTTATGACCCTGTCTGTCAATATGATGGACAATGAGAAGGTCTAATTTTTGAGAAATGTTTGCATAGCCGAATTTGAAACATTACAAGTAAACACGCTACTAATACGGACAGAAAACATGGACAAGTTCTTGAAAAGAAAAAATATTGATGATGGTTAGCCTATGTGGGATAGTGGTGTGCCGTTTCATTTTTTAGTTGTAAAAAGTGTGCCGTGCTCAAACATTAGCCGGCAGCTGCCTGTCAATCAAACAACACACAGCTACAGATGTCATAAAAAACAAAATATCGCCTTAATCTCTCACATCAACCCAATAATCTCAGTGGTACATAGATCATTTACAGACTACATTATAGACACACAAAATCTAGTAAGAAGAAAAAATGTATTAACCTCGATTTGTTTCTTCAAGGCAGGATTAATGCTGATATCTGGCTTGAGTAAGTTAAACTTGCATGACACAATCAAGCCTTTTTCACTGTGAAAAGCCCTTTTAGGTACGGCCGTGATGTTCAGGTGAACTGTGCTTGAACAGATGGCGCCAAATCTGTAGCTGCTGTTCAAGTGTGTGATTTCATTTGATGGGAGTCACGAGACTCTCCCTAGCCAATCATGTTGATAGATAAAAATAAAATCAGGACAGGGAAGTAGCGAACACAGACTGTGGGAATATAGCTCAGTAAAAGTAGAGTTACAGCACTTAAAATGTACTCAAGTAAAAGTATAAAAATTTTAAACAACTTAAAAAAGTACAATTCCTAGAAAAACTACTTAATTACAGTAATGTGAGTATTTGTAATTCATTACTTTACACCCCTGGAAACTAGTATGATAAAATCACTTATGTGCAAAATTATATTAAATCTTTGCAAAATACATGCAAAGATTCTAGAAATGTGTGTGTCATAACTATCTGCAAAGTGTTTACATGAATCCCACCCACAGGAATTACGTCGGCAACACATAAAAAAGACAATTGAGTCAACTTTACAACTACATGTCAAACTCAATCGACAGAAATTGTGGCATAATATAGAAATAATTTTCGTAAAAGTACGTTAAAATACTCTCCGTTTCAAAAGTATGGGCACAAGTTAAGTTCTACCAACAGCTGAAATTATTTTTTGTGGTAATCAATGTTGGATTATACATGCAGAAGAATTGAAACAATATGATCTGAATCTAGGTTTTACCCAATCTTAATCCTGGAATTCTACAACGTCATAAATTAAAAACTTGCCAGTAAATCTCACATCTTGCCAATAAAACAAACAAAGAGACTTGTCCAGATCCCATATGACTTGAAAACGTCTCTGCAAAGAGGCCCTAAGTTCAAAGGTCGAAGCAAAAAAAGACAGAACACACACTCTTGGAGTTCCTGAGAGACTCGGGACACACAAGATTCTGTCCTCCGATATAAACCAGTTTGCTACATTTAGGCTCATCAGATCGCATGACATTGTGATCATTGTTCAGCAAACAGCGTCTTAAAAAGGACATTCCTTAATCTAGAAACATCTCACACAAAGTCACATTACTTTGCTGAATCAATCCTATAAAATATACAAGACTGCATGGACCCACACACAATGCGTAGTCTTGCTAGGTAATTCTGAAATTCTTTGAACTGTGGTAACTTGTATAACTGTCAAATTAAGGATTATAGCCTGATGTACCCCTTTCAAATGTGGGTAACGTTTTATCCATGTGGTATAACCAAGGAATTAACCAGTATGATTTGTAACCAGGGATTTTCATGTTTTGTTAACTACACATAATATCCATGGAACAAATGTCATGTTTAGTATGTAAGCGTTCATACGCAGAGAAAGCTGATGACAACGAATATCATGTCTCTTGCACCATTCTCAAGATATAAAAGTTCATGATTAAATATGCACTATTTTTGTGCGGGAGATTTGTAAGAATCTGAAACAAAGGACCATAAATCAACTGTCGAAAAATGTATAATGGTTGTCAAACATGACTAATTCCATTATACATTTCATTACCTAATAATGTACAATAAGGACAGTTTAATTTAGTTCAGAGCTCACATATTTCGAGACCCTAAATTCCCTTCTAAATTTAGCATACCAAATATCCTGACATATAATGGTGTGAGAATGAGGGCACTTTAAAGTTACCTTCTAAATGTTGCATACCAAATATCCTGCATCAACATTATATGCTGTCGAATGTGCTTAACTTGTATATTCCTTTAATATAAGTGGTTTAAAAATATATAAACTTCACATTTCTGCTTTTGAAAAACTCCAGAATGCAATGCCCAATAGACTTCCGTTTTAAGTGCATTACTGTATACACAACATTTATTTACTTCTACAAACTGATGGAAAACTATTTTTGGTGATAATCAACAGCATATGTGGTGTTGTATGTAGAGCTTAATTAGTGCTGAACTCTTAACTTGTGCTGTACTGAATTGATCAGGTGTCCAGGAATTTTCCAGGGCCAAGGTGGCAAACCTACTCTTAAAGCAGGCACATCAGAGTAGATCTAATTCTAATAGCATGTCTGTGCAAATATGTCACTCCTGAAGTCTTCTTCTTGCATCATCAGTTAAATTAGCGTCTAGGCTGATGTTTCAGTTCAAGTGGCTTGGTTATAATATATTATTGATTAATACAACACACAGGCCTTTACCTAATATAGTCCCAGCCTGATCCCTGTTTTCATCCATGTATCACCACACAAGCATGGCCCTCTAAAAACAAGGGCAAGGTAATTACTTTTAGGCATATGGGGAAATTTTGAGCTCCTTGTGGTAATCTTTCTCAGACAATTAATCTTGTTGTCTTGTTGATCGACATTCTGTTCTGCAGGAGCAAACAAAATAATCCCAGAAGCAGCTGACTGGAGCAGGTCGTTTTTTCACTGATGCATGATGTAAGGCCTTGTATGACAGATAGAATCTTTCTTGGAAAGGAAAACAATATTTTGAGTTGTAGATTACAAAAAGAGATTATGGATTCATAATCTATATACATTGCTATTAAAATTGATAAATTCCAGTGAGATGGGACAGTAAGTAATTACTGCTCCCGCTGTCATGATCAGGTATCACTATGCATTAAAGTCAACGTGAAACGATGTTCATTACACATTTTACCTCCCAGACATATATTTTTGGGCATAATCTGGCATATTTTGGAATGAAACAGGATATTAAATGAGAAATCTTCAGGACTCAGGTTTGAATTGGCCATTGAGAGAGTTATGACTTTTCCTGGTGGGCCGCTAGCAGGCCGATGCACATTGTGATATAAAAATTAAACAAATAAATCTCCTTAATTATTTTAAATTATTGCTGTACAATATTTGTAATTTTGAAAAAATTCCTTAATGCAGTTGTGTGTCATATAAGTGGAAATACTTCAAACCAATGCAGATTTTTCTGTATTTACTGATATTAACGAAGTCGAAAAAAAAATATTTTGAATGATGCAAATCATGAACTTTTGTGTTTACCAAATTATTAAACACAATAACTTCATGGTTACTGTTGTAACCTCCATTTCCTGATGGAAGTAACGAGATGTTGTGTCGATTGTGTTGACACAAGGGATCTCTTCTGAGAACCTTGCATACCTCTGAACTTGAGAAAAGGCCAATGTCAAGTTGGCAGACAGAATTTGCATGCCCCGACCCACCTGGGAGAGAAGGCGCACCGGATCAGCTTGGTGAAGAGAGCAAGGTGCAAGTGGAAAACCCGGTCGGCTGTTCCGTATTACCGATTCTATCGGCTCGGACCTGACAAAACACGGGATGAGACTGACTCAACCCTGAGGTTGTAGAACCTAGCAAAGTTGTTGGGTGTTGCCCAGCCCGCCGCCCTGCAGATGTCTGCTAAGTGGGCCAGTGCCCACGAGGATGCCACAATTCCCCGGAAGGGGGGGTGCACTGCCTGGGTGTGATAGGCTAGGGAAATAGCGTCAACAACCCAATGAGCTAACCTCTGTTTGGAGAAGCTGTTCCCTTTCCGTCATCCTCCAAAGCAGACAAAGAGCTGCTCTGAGCCTCTAAAGCCCTGGGTGTGGTCCATGTAGATACGCAAAGCAAGTACTCGACCCAGCAACGAAGAGGCCTCCTCCCAAGGCAGCGCTTGCAGGTTCACGACCTGGTCCCTGAAGGGGGTCGTAGGAACCTTGGGCACGTAGCCCGGTCATGGTCTTAGGATGATGTGAGCAACTGCCGGACCGAACTCCAGGAAAATGTCGCTGACAGAGAACGCTTGCAGGTCCCCAACCCTCTTGATGGAAGCGAGCGCGTGGTGGGCTGCAATAGCAGCGACATACACCTTCAAGGTGGAGGGGAACAGCCTCCCCTCCAGCCTCTCCTGCAGGAATGAAAGCACTGACCAAACTGCGCATCTCTGCGGGTCTTCAGATATGGAAGAACACCAATTTGCAAACAGACTTCACTTGAGGGCGTAAAACTGGCTGGTAGAGGGAGCTCTGGCTTGGTTGAGTGTGTCTACGACTGCAGGAGTCTTCCGCGTCCCGTCCAGGGGCCAGAAATGGAGGTTCCAGAGGTCTGGGCGAGGGTGCCAAAGGGTGCCCCGTCCCTTAGAAAGAAGGTCCTTCCTCAGGCGAATTTGCCATTGAGGTGCTGTTGCGAGGAGTGTCAGATCTGAGAACCAGGTCCGGGTGGGCCAGTAAGGAGCCATCAAGGTGACCTGTTCCTCGTCCTCCCTGACCTTGCACAGGACCAGTGCCAGAAGGCTCACTGGGGGAAATGCATACTTGCGCAGCCCTGGGGCCAGCTGTGAGCCAGCACGTCTGTGCCGAGAGGGGCCTCCGTTAGGGAGTACCAGAGCGGACAGTATGAGTTGTCTTGGGAGGATATCTATCTGTGCCCTGCCGAAGTGGCCCTAAATCAGCTGGACCACCTGGGGTGGAGCCTCCACTCTCCGCTGAACAAGACCTGTCACGACAGCGCATCCGCCGCCATGTTGCGGTCGCCCGGGATATGTGTGGCGAGCAGCAACCTGAGTTGCGGCTGATTCCAAAGGAGGAGATGGCGGGCGAGTTGTGACATGTGACAGGAGTGTACACCTCCTTGGCGATTTATATATGCTACCACAGCAGTACTGTCTGAACGGATCAAGACGTGCTTGCCCTGAATCAGTGGGAGAAACCTCTGCAGGGCAAGGAGTACAGCCAATAACTCAAGGCAGTTGATGTGCCAACGCAGGCGGGACCCCGTCCAGGAGCTAGCGACTGCGTAGCACGAACCCAGTTGAGAGGCATCTGTGGTGACCACGACACATCTGGACAACTGCTTTAGGGGGACTCCTGTCCGCAGAAAACAGAGGTCTGTCCAAGGGTTGAAAGTCTGATGGCAGGAAGGGGAGATAAACACACGGTATGTGCTGCGGCCCCTTGCCCATCTCGGGACCTGAGTCAGTGCTGGAGCAGTGTAATATGCATCAACCCGAGCAGCGCGACTGCGGCCGAGGGTGCCATATGCCCCAGGAGCCTCTGGAACCATTTGAGAGGAACCGCTGTGCCTGGCTTGAAGTGAGCGAGGTGCTCGTGAGCACTGACTGCGCGCGCTCGGTTGTGAGGCACGCTGACATTGAGACCGAGTCTAACTCCAAACCGAGAAAAGAGATGCTCTGAATGGGAGAGAGCTTGCTTTTTTCCCAGTTGACCTGAAGCCCTAAACGGCTGAGGTGCACGAGCACCTGGTCCCTGTGGGTGCATAGTAACCCTCGAGAGTGTGCTAGGGTGAGCCAGTCGTCGAGGTAATTGAGTATGCTGATGCCAACTTCCCGTAGCGGGGCAAGGGCTGCCTCTGCGACCTTGGAGAAGACGCAAGGGGACAGGGACAGGCCGAAGGGGAGGACCTTGTACTGATACGCCTGGCCGTCGAACGTGACCCGTAAGAATGGTCATTGTTGAGGCAGAATAGAGATGTGGAAGTACACGTCCTTCAGATCTACCACCACGAACCAATCTTGATGCTGAACACAGGTTAGAATTCACCTCTGCGTGAGTATTTTGAAAGGGTGTCTGTGTAAAGTCCGGTTGAGAACTCGCAAGTCCAAGATTGGCCGCAACCCACCGCCTTTTTTGGGTGCGATGAAGTAAGGGCTGTAGAAACCCTTCTTCATCTCGGAGGGACAGGCTCTATCGCGTCCTTGAGTAGCAGAGTGGCAATCTCTGCTCGTAAAGTGCTGTTGTCCTGCTAATTGACGTGTAGCCGAGTCAGGTGGTCCTGGCCAGCCATCGCGATGGGCTGGGAAGCGCAAGACATACCGGGTGGGGCCTTGCGGCGGGGGGAGCAGGTAATAAGCACGTCCTGTGGCTTGGGTGCTGAGAAAAAAGCGCATACCTCTCTCCGCGCACCCGGCAGGGGGTGGGTTGTAGACAGAGGAGGGGGTACTTTAGGGATGACCTCGAGACTTGTCAGCGCTGGCCTGCCTGGGCTGGGTATTCTTGGGTCTGGAGGCGAGATGGCCACGTCCGAGGAGCCGTGACTGCAAGGTTTTGGTGCCGGGGTGCCGTGAGAACGCCGTGCACCGGACTGAGGCAGTTTCTTTCAATTGAGATCTATTGCAAAAGTAAAACAGTTCTTGTCCCCAAAAGATTTAGAGACTGTAATCCATGCCTTCATTACATCACGACTGGACTACTGTAATTCCTTGTACTGTGGTCTGCCTCAATCTACAATCACTCGTCTGCAAGTTGTTCAAAATGCTGCAGCGAGACTTCTGACTGGTACAAAAAAGAGAGATCACATCTCTCCTGTCTTAGAAATTTTACACTGGCTCCCAGTTAAGTTCAGAATTGATTTTAAAATTGCAGTTTTGGTGTACAAAGCGCTATCCGGTGCTGCACCAACATACATATGTGATTTACTGACTATGTACACTCCCCAAAGAAATCTTAGATCGTGTAATCAGCTTCTTCTAACTGTTCCACGCTTTCGCTGCAAAACCAAGGGTGGTCGGGCCTTCTCTGCCGCTGCTCCTAAGCTCTGGAACAGTCTGCCCTTCGCTGTGAGGTCTGCTCCGACACTAACAAGTTTTAAATCGGCTCTTAAAATGTATTTATTCTCTAGTGCTTTTAAATAAACTGCTTGATTGATTGTATATGAATCTTTTCAATGAATTATATCAGGTGCTACATGTATAAACCTGTCTTTTGCCTTGTCTGTTTCAATGCTTTTAAATTGCATATTGTAATATTGTACAGCACTTTGGCGCAGCTCTGTTGTTTTTAAATGTGCTATAGAAATAAAATTTGACTTGACTTTGACTTGACTTGACAAATGATCAAAGAAACTCTCTGAACTCAGATATTAATTTGGAGGAGCTTGTTGTGGTAATTAAAGCCTTTGAGGTAATTAAGGCACCAGGGCCAGATGGTGACGCATCTGATTTGACGCAGAATTTGTTTAGATCTTATGTCACAGAACTGGCTGAAATTTACACAGTCATTAAAAAATGTGAACTACCACCAACCATGATGCAAGCCCTGATCAGTCTCATTCTTAAAAAAGATAAAGACCCAAATATAGTGCCAAATTCTCAGGGTGAGAAAAGCCTTCTCTACTGGTGTAACATGCCTAATAAATAAATAGTTTTTCATCCTTTCATTCTCATTCACCTTTTGCCTAAGTTTGTTTGCTGAAACAGAGCTTGAGTTTGAGCTCCACCCCATTATGCCTTCAGAATTTCTATAGAATCCCTCAAAAGTTCAAGTAAATAGGCATCTAAATTCAGTTTGTCATGTTCATCAGCCAATCAGATTGATTTATTTGTTCTTGGTGGGTGTGATCTTTGGGATATGCAGAGGTGGTAGAGTAGCCAAAAACTGTTCTCAAGTAAAAGTACAATTACTTCAAAAAAATAAATACTCAAGTAGAAGTAAAAGTATTAACATAAATAAAGAGTAAGAAAGTATCCAATTAAAATTGTTGTCAAGTAGCGAGTGATATTAAAAGTGAATGGTGATCGAGACTGTCAGTCCAACACATTTTGTGTTCCACATAATACAAAACGTCACACTGGTTTGGAACAACATGAGTGTAGAGAAATTATGACAGAATATTACATTATGGCAGAGCTATTACTTTAAAGAGATAGTTTAACCAAAACTGAAAATGATCAAAAATGATCTCATATTTTACTCACCCTCATGCCATCCCAGATATGTATAACTTCCTTTCTACTGCAGAACACAAATTCAGATTTTTAAAAGAATATTTGAGCTCTGTATGTAGGCCAAAATTGTGATGCTCCAAAAAGCACATAAAGGCAGCACAAAAGTAATCCATAAGACTCCATTGGTTAAATCTATAGCTTCAGAAGTGATATGATAGATGTGGGTGAGAAACATATCAATATTTGTAATTTTTTAGCTAGAAAGCAGGGGGCGATATGCAGAGAAGAATGTGAATCATCAAAAACACAAGAAGAAGATTGTGAAAGTGATCTGTTTCTCTGTTTCTCATCCACACCTATCACATCGCTTCTGCAGATACTGATTTAACCACTGGAGTCTTATGGATTGAATGAGTGAACAATTACAGACACAGCCACTCTCGTCGCCATACGATCACCTCGCGCCCGCACATCTCACACATGCGTGCACCGTGCACTTCGCTATGCACGTGCAGAAATGCTGTCTGTTCGTGCTCCTGTTGTTGATCATACAAATGGTAGTGATTTACACTTAACTTGGATGTTTACATGGATTTATACAGTTAATCCGCATGAAGTAGCTGCGATAGTTTCCAGTACCCCCGCGAGGGCGCGGAGTAAATGCATAAATACTGCTTATGACATGCGGCACTTGGAACAAATTGCACTGATATATTGCTACACTGATTTAAAAATGTACACTTAAAAACGGATGTCATAAGAGAACAGTTACAGAATCACCCTGAAAATGACAATCTCATTACACAGAAAAGCTTGCTTTAGAATTAGAGTCAAAACTTACCTCAGCGTACTGCCTTAAGTTGGAGCTGTGATTTTAATCTTTAAAAAATCAGCTTGTCTTGGTGTTAAATTAAGACATTGCATGACGAATCTATTCTTTTTTTCACTGTGCGGAGTGAAACATTTTCACTTTGTTTGAAGAGTTTGATGCTGCTGCACTGATCACTTGAGTGACAGACAGTCTGTGACACCGGCTCAGGGCGCGCAGCTGTGTGATCTTCCGCTCTCATAAAAGTCCCATTCAGTAATCTCTCAATAAATTACACATTAATTCAAATGAAACCCAGTAATGTAATGACAGAAACACCACCTATTGTAAAGAAGTAAAAGTAAAAAAATTTAATTAGGAATTTACTTGAGTGAGAGTAGAAAGTACCCACTTTTAAACCAACCCTAAAAGTAATTTTTCCACAAAAATGTTACTCAAGTAAATGTAACTGAGTAAATGTACTCTGAGGATATGTCCCAGTCAAGGCCTTCTAGCCTTAATCGTGCTTTAAATGATGTACGTAATTTCAAAGCAAAGAGCACAAGATCTGTATCTGACGTGTCGGCTGTCATCACTGCTGCTATCGCCATTGAGAAAGAGATCCTTATGGATTTAAAACCAGAGATATAAACAGGAAAGGAGGGCTGATTGTCACTTCAGCAAAATTGGTAAGTGCTTTTTGCATTGTTAGAAACACATCAGAAGTTTTCTAAGTGTAAATTAGGCTGGCCTGAGCATTCCGTGTTGGTTCATGTTTTGAAAATTAACCATGTATACTTACAAAACTCAATTATTGCAAGCAACATTTAAATTGCAAATATTATTAGATAGATTTTTCCTAGTATTAGGCCTCCTTGGATTTGGCTTTCATGCATGGACATGTTTATAAAATGGAAATTTGTATTATACGTTGGCTGCGACGTAATGTGTAATGTTAAATGTATAAAAAGAAAAGAAAGTACTGGACTGCTGGTTAAACACTATCCACGTGTTTTATTAACAGCATCACACAGCCAACACTCAAATAGCACAGAACACAACATCATGTACACAGTAAATTTGTCCGAGTAAAATTTACTCAAATTGAAGAAAATTTTACTCTATGCCAGATAACATTTTGTCCCTCTCTGAAAAGAGTAAAAGTTACTATTTTGATAAAGCTGTTTTTCCAGAGTTAATTATGCTCAATTTAGAGATAATATTTTACTCTTTCCTGTGATATTTGACTCTATTTAGTGTTTTTCTTTATCAATTCTCATAAAATATCTCTGTTCAGAGGAACTTCAAATTTACTCTGCCACAATTTACTTCCCCTACAGAGTTGTTTATCATCAATTATGAGTGAACTACAAAGAATAACTATCCAGAGTTCTGCAAAGAATAATTCTATATAACAGAATTCATGTTTTACCCTCAAAAAGCCCTAAAATATAAATGGAAAACTTGCTTTTCAGTCTGAAAATAAAATCAACAACAAACTGTATTGTCACGATCCCCTGTTGTCTGCCCCGTGTTTCACTTGTCAATCGTCATGCACTACATTTCCCATAGTTCCCTGCCCTCATCACTGCCCATGCACTTCATTGTTCTCACCTGTATGTCGTTTAGTCATTATTGTGTCTGTGTATTTAAACCCTGTTTGTTCCTCTATCCCTTGTCGTTCGTTGATGTTTGTTGGATGCTTGTTTGTTGATATTATCCGTGCTCTCTGTAAATGTTAATCCTGCCTGTGTACCCACTGGATGTCTTTCGTGTTTTTGTTTTATTTTCCCATCGTGGATATTTCCTTTGTTCCTGTTTTGTCTGTTTTCACTTTGTTTAATAAAACCACCGCATTTAGATCCTCACCCCTCGTCTGCCTTCACCTACATTCGTAACACTGTATACTCATGTCTCACAATTTTATTTTTCAAGCACCTGTTTATACAATAATACACTTACACAATTCACTTGTGATCATAAAAAATAAATACATTATTAAAACAATAATACTAAAAAAAATTAAAAATAGTGATAGTGATAATGTAAAAGAGGAGACGAAGAAGAATTACATGAAACAATATGGTACAGTAAACAAATCAGCATCACAACCATAAGACATCAGAATGTCAAACAACTTGTGGTGCAAAATATCTTTAATCTCCAAAACAGAAGGTGCTTCTGTGGTATGTGCAACTTTGTAAGCATGGATATGTTCAGCTAAACAAAACGTTTTCAGTGCAGTTGTTATCAAAAGGACCTGCTCATCTTTGATAACAATATTCTGGATTACATGAAATACAGGCATGTCATTCTGAACTTCAACACAAACCGCTAACCCTAACCGATAAGTATTTCCACAGCACTTGACCCATTTCACATTTAGGACCTTAGTCCACTAGGCACATTAAGTTCCTCAGCCATCTCAGCACCAACTTCCATTTCATTCAAGGGAGCCATTTTCCCAGGACCTAATTTCATGTCATTTGGATCAAATGTTTGCCAAATATAAGCCATTTGGCATTGGTGTTTCTTTGCTAAAGTTTTCATTATGTTTTTAAAGCTTTTCAACTGCTTTTTAAAAAAGTTATGCTTCGCTTCGTAACGCATGCACCAACAATGTAGGAGTGGTCCAATTTTCTGCATACAACTGGGGGTTTCTGCATGATATCAACCGAAAAATGTGCAGTGGTGTGGAAATATTGCAGAGAATTTAAAAGGCAAGACTTTTTTACTCCCATTACATAAGGTAGACTGGGATTGCTCTGCATACTCTGACAGTGTTCAGCATGAAGTTCTTTAGTTCGCACTGACATCTTTGGACTATCTTCACTGAACTCTGTCTGAAAGTCTTCTTTCTCTAGTAGGCAAAAGCGGCAACAGTACCTAGCACTAAAAGATTCCAAAAACCAAATAAAGAATGGACACCAAGGTTGTCACCAGTAACTTGGACAATGGTTCCATAAACTGTATGATCAAATAAAGGAATCTGAATTCCATTGGTTTCCAGTGTTGAGATATCCTGGACAAGCAGCCCTAATATTTTATCAAACCCATAAGTTTTGATATCTTGTGCATGAAATAAAGCAACTAAATGGATATTTAGTAAACTCGAGTTGTATTTAGGGGAAATATTTCTAAGTGTAAAATAGATAACTCCTAACTTATGTATTCCTCGTTTTGATCCAAGGGGGTTTGAGCATTCAAATTCGTCAAAAGAAATCTGGCTCTGAACTGCATGTCTTTGTTTTGAGAAGAGCGGATGATTCTTAAAGAATTCGCCATCATGTATGTCATAAAGACAATTTGGTCTTTGTTGTGAATCTTTTGTCATCATATCTTTAATATTAGGGTTATGCTTATAAATGGACTGTAATGTCTCAAGAATTGGTATATATACAAATTTATCCTTAACAATTGTTTGGGCAAAAGTTCCAGTTGTTCTGTTAGAATAGAATAGAATAGAATCCTTTATTTTGGTCACACATTATACACACAGTTTTTTTGCATATATACACAGTGAAATTTATTAGTCTTCACATATCCCAGCTAAGCTGGGGTCAGAGTGCAGGGTCAGCCATGATACAGCGCCCCTGGAGCAGATAGGGTTAAGGGCCTTGCTCAAGGGCCCAACAGTGGCATCTTGGTGGTGCTGGGGCTTGAACCCCCAACCTTCTGGTCAGTAACCCTGAGCCTCAACCCTGAGCCCTTACGCCGTGTAGCAAATCTTGTTCCGAGAACATATTCAACGGGATCTATTTTTCCCCATTTCTCTGAAAAGTACTGGATTCTCTTTCTCTCAGTGTTTAATGCCACAAAAGGAGTTTGCATTTTTTCAAAACACTGATCAATTTGAGACTCAACAGCAATTTTATGGGCTCCTCTAAAGATAGGCTGTTTTTCACAGATTCTTGAGTTTGAATATGAACGTCTCCAATCACTTCTTCTAGAGCACTAACAACATAGTTAATACTTGTCTCTGCAACACCAACAACTTTAAGTTCAGCTACCATGGTTGCACAACTGTTTACAGTATTTGATTTTAGGAGTTCAGACTCAGAAGGTTAATTTTGGTTTGGTAAAACACCTACATCACCTAATGAAATGGAGTTGGTGGTGGATGAGCTTTCACCATAATCAGCACGTGAACGGTCAATTGCACAACACTTGCTGAGATGCTTTCGTAATCCGGAAAAACTATGGTAAACATGTGAACAACCTCTTTGAGCACATTTTAACTTCAGACAGGGCATTGGCACTAGCATGCCCCCTTTTACAAATGAAACAAATCATCTGCTCACTGGAGCATTCTAGCTCTCAACTCAGCCACTCTGGGATTCACCTTGGTGGTTTCAACATCTATGTCATAGACAGTGGTTTGCAGAAAGCTATACACATTGGTCAATTCCTGACAGTATGAAGTGCCAAAGACAAAGTGAGCTTTGAAAAGCTCATCAACACAGGAAAGTGAATTAGAGGCCTTACAGGGTAGAGCATGTTGGACAATTACAATCAAACAAGACTGGACCCTACTTCTCTTTGGCCAAACAACAAGTAGACATGGCTGGAGTCTCTCTCCAATGCTATCCAAGTGCCCTTGGATACTGGTACCAGTCTGTAAAAGAATGAAAACACATTAGTGCCAATGTGACTTAACAGATAAAGTCAATATACAGCATGAATAAAGATACAGTGATGTCTTCCACCAAAGTTTCTCTATTAAATACTTCCAACAGATTGTTACTAAGTATATGTTAAGTAGAAAAGAATAGCACAAGAACAATAATTTAAAAGGACGGGCGATCTTTAAGAACCTGTCTGAGAAGCAATTAATGTCAAGGTCACATAGTAACACAACATTATGTACTAGTGTCATTTCATCTGCTTCATCAGTAGCTTCACCTTGATGAATTTTACAAGACAATCACATGCTTGTCTAGCTGATATTTTTCCGGTCTTTTGCGGCCTTGACTTGAGGGTGGCAAAAGGTGAACCAGCATCAGAATGGAAGACATATCGCTGTCCCAACCTGGAGACATGAAAAAAATAAACAAAAACAAAAAAGAAATAGGCTATTAGGTTTGGTTTTTAGGTAGAAGGGGTTGAACCTACTCTCCTACTCATTTGAACTTGACTTAACCTCACTTGGATGATGTGCTGGTATAAATACATTAACCACTCCAGTACTTTAGTTTATACTGCACACAGATTCAGTATTAACAGCACATTCATGGCCAAGTCTTGATGACTACAGATGTGTGGAATAATTAGGTGAAACCTCTACAGATATTGAAATGCAGTCATAAAGTTAAACTTTATCTAAAACATATCAACCATAGGTTTGTTATTCAGAGTCCCAAATGAAAACAATTTCAAACTGTAAATCTGCAACTCCTGAACTAGGCCTTTGAGAAAAGATCAGGGTAGAAATGTTAGAGAAACAGGTCATTTTCATTCTGACAGTTTACCCATTGCAAATCTGTGTGGCATAACTTGCATATGAATCATGCATGTCTAATGGGTAAAGTTGTGACCACAATTGATCTGAATAAAGCTATGCTTGTCATGAATGCATAACTTCCTTTTAAATTATTTAGGGTATAGCACAATATAGTTTACCTTCTTCAACTTCAGTGGCTTCAGCATTTTGGATGAGGTCTTGGAGCTCACTAGTCTGTGTGAGTCCACGGCTCTGTGCAATAACCTGTGGTTTTATGTTGGTAGACCGCTTCTCCAACAACTTTGCAGAGGTTGCATCACCAAATAGAAGTCCAAAATCTTGATCAATCTGTACAAAATGCCAAAGATAATAAAAAAATAGGTACCACAGTAGGAACTCACTTTGTTTACCTAACGAGTCTGTGTTACTGCAGAACAACAATAGCACTTGATTTCATATTTGTATGTTTGTTTTAAGAACTGAAGTCTCACAAACCAAGCCTGGTATATCCATGAATCGTGGGAAAATGGATAGAATACCAGATGCCTCTTTAGGGTTGTGCAGCATCTTCTGATGATAGGCCAGTGTTAACCTCATCTTTTGCATGTTTGCATTTAAAAAGAACAGAGATTATATTTTTTTTGATATACTATGTAACACTTGACCTCATTCTGATAACTTTGACAAGTCACAAATATTAAGATGAGTAAAAAAATCAAGTTGTGTGTTCATTTTAAATAAAAAAGGTTAATCAAGCCTTGCAGCCAAGCTAATAAAAACACTGACTAAACATCAAATATTGCACCTGTTTGTGGTTGCCGTGGGCATTTCATCCGTCCCTCTGATCCTTCTTTCTGCAGCGTTTTAATTCTCCATGCCAAATATCCACTTCCATCTTCTGCATTGTAATAATGCTCCTATGACCAGAACAATACACATACCTAGTAGTTATACATTACACGACTAAGGAAATAAATGCCATATCAATTATAATGTAGATAATCTTTATTCTGCAATATACAGAGTATATCCTCCTCCTGAAAATCTAAAAGATTGAGAGGCAAAAGCTACTTACATAACCAAGTTTGCTCCTGGGGTCAGCCAAGTATGGGAATAGGGAGATGATTCCCTTTGCATACTCTTCCTTCAAAGGTTGGGAAGGGCTTGTTCTACACACAAAAACATAAACCAATTACAACCCATAACATCATAAAAATCAATTTACAATTCACTGTATGAACAACCTACCCATGATCATTTGTCAAATGTGCTACCAAGATTTTCACCATGTCACATCTTCTGCCATCTGAAAGACTTTTAGTGCGAGCGTATTCATTTATGACCTTATCGCCTCCAGGGCTGCTCTTTAGGATATTTCGACCATCTGGAGAGGGGAATGATGTAATATTGAGCAGAGATGAGAAATTAACAATTGACACATGTATATAGTTCCAAATGTTTTTACTATTTAAGTCATTCTATATGTAATTCAGAGGCAAGATTGGTGATTCTTACTTGGGCAAGACGATGTTCCCCAACTCGTTTTTTTTTAGGAGGACTTCTAATCAACATTGCTGTGTCATCAGACTCTGACGTGCCCCCAGCATCTCCTGATGAGCTTGAGTTTAAAGAATCTTCAATATAAACCATATCAGTGGTCTGATTATCTGTTCATACTCCTTTGATAGCATGTGACACAGCTATTGAGAATTAGTCCAATAGACATATTAGCCTGTGCAAATCAGTGAATTGGTGAATATTGCTGAGAATAAACACAAAACTTGATAAGCATGTCAAACAATTTACCATCAAAACTTGGTGTGCCTGGGATGAAAATTTCTAAGACACCAAGGTCTGGTTGTGTCAGCAGATATTTGAATGCTTCCTCGTCAACTTCTGTCTTCGAGTCATCAAAGACTTTAACGACCATTGTAGGAAGATCAAACTTCTTGCCAACTGAAGGAAGACAAACCATTGGCAAATTGACAAAGGACAGCAATGCCAAAAAACTCAAACAGTTATTTTCATACCCCATAAGATACAATTATACACTTATTATATTACTATTAAAAACTACATTTTCAGAGGGAAAAGTATTAATGATATTAACAATGTTGAAGTTTGTTATTTCTCACCACATTCCAAAAATGTCTGAAATGTAAAAGGTGTTGGAGAAAAAATATATTTCTTGCTATCTTTGAATTTCACTCCGACAATGTTGTTGGTTTGCATCCTGAAGTTACACATAAGGTGATAACACTCACAGTCAGATGAAAAAAAGAACATTCGGTAACACTTTAGAATACTGTTCCATCATTAATGAATAACTACACAGGAACAAATGAGTAAAGCACTGTTAACATTCTAGTAAATATTAACTAACAGGAAATTCTGATTAACGAATTAGTAAGTATTAGCGCTCAGTTGAATGAGGTAGTTCACTATTAGCAAATCAATAAAAAATGTGTCATACCTCCCAGAGGACTACTAAGAACTACTGTATACAGGTTAGTAATTAATGTGAATAATGTATAATATAAGGTAATGGTAACCCACAAGTAATGACTCAAGTATTACCAAATCCATTTGAAGGAATTACTAATCAAAATCTTACAAAAATCTCAAAAACTTCAGTCAATATTAGGGAGTTATCATGCTTTTCACTTTAGAATACTGATCAAAATAATTAGTAATTCCTTCAGATGGATTTGGTAATAATTGAGTCATTCTTTGTGGGTTACCATTACCATTAGTTAATAGTATGTTAACAGTGCTTTACGCATTTGTTCCTGTGTAGTTATTCATTAATGATGGAACAGTATTCTAAAGTGTTACCGAACAGGCATTACATTTACATTTATGCATGTATACATTATACATTTATGCTTTTATCCAAAGCGACTTACAGTGCACTTATTACAGGGACAATCCCCCCGGAGCAACCTGGGAGTTAAGTGCCTTGCTCAAGGGCCCAACAGTGGCATCTTGGTGGTGCTGGGGCTTGAACCCCCGACCTTCTGGTCAGTAACCCTGAGCCTCAACCACTGAGCCACCACACAATATTTCTGTTAAGGCATGGTTCTCAATGCTCATCCACATCAAAATGGCCTCCAGCAATCCAATTAAATCTTACGTTAATTTAACTCTTTACAGAGTCAAGTACATGTGGTGCACATCTCGAGCCGCTCCTCACAATAGTTTAGTGGACAAACATCTAGTTAGGCAGCTAGCTAGTTTCACTGGTGTCAATTAACATTCATATAATCTATATGTTAGTTTTTTGCTTTCAAGATAACTTTGCTTAACTTGGTTATTGAGGCCAGCTTAAATTAAGGTTAGGATATGTGTTTGCCTCCACAGTGAAGCTAACATTAAATTATCTAAAGGATGTTTTAGTAAAGTTTTGGTGCACCTCTAACAAGTGATTAGTGATTTTCCCTCATTAGCTAGAAAAACTTAAACCCTGTGTCGAGCACTAACGTTGATGTTAAACTTCGCATCAAGTTAACATGAGAAAGCTATCTCTATAATATTAAAAAAACCATAGCAAAATGATCTGAGCTCAAAACAGAGGCGAATATTATGAAAATTAATAAGACTTTGAAACTTTACTTACTTTAACATCCATTCTCTTCTAAACACACAAATGGCAGAGATCGCAATGTCCTTGATGAACAATAATGGTGGATAAACAAAATTTAGGCAGATAAAATCTGGGGAGGAGTCACAATTACTCTTTAATTTTGCTCCCACTCTACTGACACATTTTACTCTGTACACTCAAAATAGACTATTTTTGAGGGGGGAAAAATAACTCTGGAAAAACTACTCAGGCATTTTTCCTGTGTATGATGTCCATAGGCATAGGGTGTCTTATTAATTGTGAAACTGTGTTTTCTTAATGGCATGAATCGCACTGAAGTCCTAATCTTTAAATGCATGGGCCCCCACTGCACAAATTTATGTAAAATTTAAAAAATATTGTCTAAAATTCTGGCTAATCTCTTATACATATAGATCAAGTGGGGTTTATTCGTGGTGGTAGTTCTTCTGATAATATTAGAAGTTTTATAAAAATAATATGGTCAGTAGCGAATGATCAAACCCCTGATCTACCACTTGATTGGGTGGAATAGGAAAATGTTTTGTCCTCTCTCCCCATTATTGTTCTGTCTTGCCCTGGAACCATTTGCAGCTGCAATAAGAAAAGAGGAAGATATTCCTGGTATTGTAGCAGAAGGTGTGGTGCATAAACAAACCCTAAAAGATCTATGCCTAGCCTCCATACAATTATAAATTTCTTCTCCAAATTAAGATTTTGCATTGTTTCTACTGGAACTCCTTCTAGATTGTTTAGGCTTGGTTTAAAAGACACACCAATCTGCTGGCGATGTCAGTTGGAGGATGGAGATAAAGCCCATGTTCTGTTTTTCTGCGCTGAGATTCAAGAATTCTGGGTCCAGAATTTTTGCTGTGAGGCTCTAGACACTCAAATTTCATTTTGCCCTAGATTATTTATATTGGGTGATTGGGCAGTTATTAAAGTAGGTGACAAATATACAAAAAGCTGTCCAAATATACAAAAACCTGCCAATCATTACACTAGTCCAAACTAGTATAATGATTGGCAGACAGATCATTCTTAGTGGATGGAAGTTAAAAGGTGCTCCCTCATTTCAAGAATGGTTCTCCGAATTGGGCAGGGTTATGGCATTTGAAAATATGTCATATAAACAGCTTGGTAGATTAGATGTCTGTGGTAAGAAATGGGACAAATACTTGACCTTTCTTAGTGAGAACCATGTGGAGAGAAACATGATTGTAGTTGAATTTGTAAATTGTATCCTTTATGGAATTCTTTCTTTTCTCCTTCTCTTTATTTGTTGATTTTATTTATTTATTTATTTGATGTGTGTAATTCAGGCTTTGATCACAGGGATATTTGTTGAGGGTCAGGGTGGGGTTGGGTATTGAGAGGGGGAAAGAGAATAATGTGGTTAAAAGTTAATTCAGTTTATATGTTTTGGTATGTTCTATTGAATTTGTGAGAATCTATAACAAGTGTTAATCGGAAAATGAAGTGCTGATACGCATTTAAATGTCAAAACAAAATTCCATTATAATAAACTATGTAATTTTTAACAAAATAAAAATAATAAAACTTATTCTAAATATATTTTGTTAAAGATTTCATTTGATGGAATTTCGTTATGAAATTTAAATATTCAAATTCCGGGATATTTTGCGTCCAGGAATGGAATACCATTTTTCCAGTACGTACAACCAAAAACCCGGAAACTATATAACTCCTATGTAACTCCTTTTTCACTATAAATCTTGACAGCAGTCTCCTTGGCGATCATGATTTCAAGCTTGTGTAATCGAGCTTGAAATCATGATCATGCTTAAATATTGCAATGGCAAGATGCACAGTGAAAAAGAAGTTACATTTTGGTCTGTTCTCACTCAAAACCAACTGGATTGCTTCAGAAGACATTGACTAAACTACTGAAGTCAAATAGATTACTTTAATGTTGTCTTTATCTGCTTTTTAGAGCAGCAGCTGTGTGATCAGTCTGTAAAAATAAGATGGATTGGTGACAGGTAAAAAATGAACATCATTTCAGAAGCGGAGCAGGTTACTACATTTGATTAAATATTTATATATATATATATATATATATATATATATATATATATATATATATATATATATATATATATATATTATAATGTGAACTGGTGCATTTTTCACAATAAAACCGTGAATGTTGATTGAGAAAGTAAGGGTCCATTTACAAGATAATGTTTAGATTTTTTATCAGTTTGGTCCTACCATTTTGTGAGTCACTCCAAATAGGACCATCTGCTAACCTTTAAATTTTAATGAACAGTCCATATCCAAGTCATGTTTGATTGTGATGTCTTAAATTGCCAGATACATCCATCGATTGATTGCCAGATTCATCTTTTATGTACAGTACAGCTGTGCAGTATTCTTTGGAATTGGAAAAACAAATAGATTGTATACTGTTATATAATGAAATTCAAGTTTAATGTTGTAACATATGTAGCTGACAATGGCAATGATGAAGATGCAAACAAAGATGATGATTAAGCAGAACCCATGTGCAGTTTATTTTACAAACGTGATGTCCAAAGAAGCACAACTCCAAACGTGAACAAAACAAAAACATGACTAAACTAGACTAGAACAAAACATAAACATGAACTTGACTTGACTGTGTACTTGGCATGAACAATAACATGATGTTACACAAACAATACTTGACTAAGGACAATGGAAAACATGAAGACATGGGAGAACACATGACAAGAATAACCAATCACAAGACTAAACTATAAACAAGATAACAAGACTAAATAAACTTTAACCAATAAAAAGACAAGACTAATAACAAAGTAATCAAACAATGAACCAATGAATACTAGACACATGAACATGGAGGCAAACAGGAAGCTCACATGAAAAGGAAACAGGAACGAAACATGACATGAACTTTTCAAAATAGGAGACATGAAAAACAGGAACTAACAGAATAAACATGACTAATGTTTATACTCATAAGACCTATTCAGAGGTTCTTTGGTTTGTTCAGATCAGGCCTTAAATAAGTTGGCAAATGTTTGGAAAGCTGTCAGAGGAGTTTGGTTGACTAAAAATGTCAAGAACCAACCACCAAAGCAGAAAGTCCATTTGCATTTATTTGGTTAGAAAGTTTTGGCCTGCTCAGTTGGATCACTGTAGTGCTTTGAAGGCAGTAGAGAACTAAGAGAAATTGAACATTTCTACACAGAATTAATTTAAATACAGAATCTACTCTGACTTTTTCCTGAGCTATAAAGAGATTCGGACTGGTGCCAGTAAGTCTGAGTTTATCACATCTGGCAAATGTTAACTGCCTAAAGAAAAGAGGGGGGAAAACCCTATTCTCTTTTATAAGACTGATAAGAACATTTGCTGAAGAAACTTCCACATGGTTGCAATGGGAATTTCAGAACAAATACATTCTGTTGTTCGTTAATATAACCAACTCTCTACACTTACAATTATTATATTAATCATGAGGCATGTTTCTGGCTTACCATCTCACATATAATTAATGAACATTTGACATGGACTTTGGACTTTTCTTATTTACTACTATCCAAATATGACGCTGTGTGTAGAATTTAACCAAACCCTGATAAGTATGTTTCTCATAACATGAAATGTTTCATCCATGTTTAAAACTAACAAACTAATTAGCAGGAAGATTTATCATGCATTATAACTGAATTATAACTGTAATTTAATAAGAAAGTGCACGTGTTTGGTATGTAATTGATTGGCTCTTAAATTCCAGAATGATGGTTTGAAGTATATTCAGGTCATTTGCAGTTATAGTTTTCTTATGAAATTCATTATGAAAATGTCTTTAGAAAAAAGGCCATAAATTAATTATTTTTATGGGACGACACTTTGACCACAGGTCCTCTGAAAGCCGCCTCTGATTAGCTTAGAGCCTCTTTGAGGTGTGAACAAACCAAAGGGGTTAAAAGGCCAGCCTGGACAACCCATCTCTCTCTCTTCTCTGCTCTACAGCCTTCACACACTTTGACCTCTGTCCTGGGAATTCCCGAGTTCTCTCTTGAGGGTGTCCTCGCCTCCGGGGCTCTGCTTGGTCAATCCATCACTCATCCATCAAACCAAACAAAGGCCTCCTAGAACTGAACCAAGCCAAAAGACTTCAAAGAACTCCACACACCAAACAATGTATGCAACGCAAGTCATACCTCCAGACTTTCGCTGAAATCTGGTGCTTTAATATAATTTGAGTATCAAGATATCACGGCGCACTAAATAAGAAGCAAATAAACAGATAAGTTTACGTTCATCTTCTGTCAAAGCTCACTTACTAACCTTTGTGTTATAAACAGATTTCTAATCTGCTTAGGTATCATTTATCTTGCATAAATTTCCCTACATGATTTTGGTGATCGAACGCGTCCAAAATTAAAAAAAATAAAATTTACATATAAAATCCTACATCACACATACCCAAGTCTGGAGCAATGACCTAGAAATGTATCAAACTGATAGAAATTATCAAAAAATCAGTCATGGTCCTTCATGGTAGCTTTTGGGGTCTTATTCAATGTGCCTAAGTGGGAAATTATTTATTTCCGAGTCCTGGAGCAGATGTGAGGTTATTCTCATTTTCTGCACATTTTCCTTGACAAGAGCATCAATACTGCAAACTCAAACCTGGAAAGGACATCATAAGAAGTTAATCTCTGAGTTGTCAAGACTGCACGGCATATACTGGATATAACACTACCGTCCCACTCAGACACAATTACCCTCCATACCAACATTCCTCTCAAAATAAAGCAATGCTTAGGGAAGACCTTCACTGAGGACACTGGCCCTCCGCCAAAGAACAGGGATGTTTCTCACCAGATATTTTGTATTATGTGCTGTGCTCTGAAAGGTTGACAGATCTGTTTTAAAGAAAACTGACCATCTGGAAAATGAGCATTTGTATGTAAAAGTGACTTGAACTTACAGTTACATAGCACAACATTATTCAATTATCTGCCTACAATTGTAAAATATGTCCTACCTTGAAGATATACACACCATGTGTCCACAAATGTCATTCTTCAATCTCTATTTTTTACCTAAAATACTAAGCGAGTCATAGGAATTTAGAAAGATTTGTTATCACTTTGTCATTCCATTGGTAATATTATCAGTACATACATTTGATGACATCTGTATCTCTTTAATAAAATAAAGACTGTTCTTTCTCCATTCAAGTAGACAGGAGGTGCACTGGCATGACTGGAAATAGCCTCCTGAGATGGTTCCAAAGATGGCTGACAGTAAACTGACTTGCTAGAAAGACTTTGATAATACTCAGTAAGAAAAATATTTTTTGCAGTGCAGAAGACTTCAAGATGTATTGTGACTTAAAGGGATAAGGGATAAAAGGACGTTAATATTGATCTGTTTCTCACCCACACCTAGCATATCGCTTCAGAAGATATGGTTCTCCTTCTGTCATTCACTCGACGTTGTGTCGATGTAGTGACAACAGGGGTCGTTCTTGAGAGCCCTGAACACCTCCTTTGAGAAAAGGCCAATGAGAATTGGCGAGTGGAATTTGTTTTTCAGATTTTTTTTCTTCGGAGCCGAACGGTTGTACTGTCAGCGAGCTGAATACTACTGCTGTTCCATTCACCTCTTAAGAAGGGTATGCTGTTGGATATACTGTGCATTTCCAGCAGCTTTCTCTCCTTCTGCATGATGAGTGCAGATTTCGTCCCTGGGTGCTTCAACAGCTCTAAAAGAGAGTATATTCCTGCTAAAGAGTATATTTTCTCTATTAGAGCACATACATTGACGTTGAACGCCTTTTTAAAGACGCATCTTTATAAAGATGCCTTTCCGTGTGATTCCTGGATGTGTTCATTATCTCTCCGCTTCCGACGACCACGGGCGCTGCCTCGACACAGATCCTTCCAATGGTTTGCTTTCGACGGCAAGTATGGGGCACCCTCGTGGCCCCATTTTGGCCCACCCAGACTTGGTTCTCAGACCTCACGCTCCTTGCGACTGCCTCCCTGGCAGATTCCTCTGAGGAAGGACCTTCTTTCTCAGGGATGGGGCACAATCTGGCACCTGCGCCCAGACTTCATCCATGAACCTCCACGTCTGGCCCTTGGATGGGACATGGAAGATCTAAGTGGCCTACCACCAGCTGTCGTAGACACGATCACTCAAGCCAGAGCTCCTTCTATCAGGCAGCTTTATGCCATGAAGAGCCGTTTGTTCGCAAATTGGTGTCCCAAGCCGAAGACTCCCAGAGATGTGCAGTCGGGTCAGTGCTTTCCTTCCTGCTGGAGATGCCCCCCTCAGCTGTCCCCCTCCACCATAAAGATATACGTAGCTGTTATAGCCGCACACCACAACGCAGTGGATGGTAAGTCCCTAGGGAAACACGACCTGATCATCAGGTTCCTCAGAGGCACCCGGAGGCTGAATCCTCCCAGGTCATGCCTCTTCCTCTCATGGGATCGCTCCGTGGTCCTCTTGGGGCTTCCGAGAGCAACATTTGAGCCACTAGAGTCAGAAGAGCTGAAAGCCCTCTCCTTAAAGACAGCCCTCCTGATTGTACTAACCTCCATCAAGAGGGTGGGGGAACTGCAAGCGTTCTCTGTCAGCGACTCTTGCCTGGATTTCGGTCTGGCAGATTCTCACGTGACCCTGAGACCCCGACTGGGCTATGTGCCAAAGGTTCCCATGACCCATGTTATGATTAAGGTAATTGTAAATAATATGGTATTTATATTTAGTCTTATGAATCGAAACTAGATTGTATGTAGGTATGAGTGTGTGTTTGTGTATTTATGTACATATATAAAATGTATATATTGTTTACTGTGATGATTGAAATGTATTGTTGTTGTTGTAATGTAATTTTTTAGAATGGAACCCAGGAAGACTAGCTGATGGCACAGACTTTCAGCTAATGGGATCCTAAAAATAAACAAATAAATGTACCCCCTTCAGGGATGAGGTGGTGAACCTGCAAGCGCTTCCCTGAGAGGAGGCAGATGCAGTCCTGTCGTTGCTGTGTCCGGTGCGTGCTTTGCGCACCTACTTGGACTGCATGCAGAGCTTTAGATGCTCTGAGCAGCGCTTTGTCTGCTTTAGTGGACAGCAGAAAGGGAACTGTCTCTAAACAGAGGCTTTCCCACTGGATTGTGGATGCCATTGCAATGACCTACCAGACCGAGGCCATGCCCGCCCCCTTGCAGGTTGGAGCACACTCTACAAGGAGTGTGGAGTTCTCGTGGGCACTGGCCAATGGCACCTTCCTAGCAGACATCTGCAGAGCAGCGGGCTTGGCAACACCCAATACCTTCACGAGATTTTACAATCTCCGGGTTGAGCCGGTTTCGTCCCGTGTTCTTTCAGGTACGAACAAGTAGAGTTCGGTAATAAAAGAACACCTTCCCTGATGCGTATTATAGCATTAGATGGCCCCAGCTGAATCTAATACTCTGTGGAGAGAAAACATAGAGAGAAAAGGTTGTGGCTGGAATGGCCTGCTCCCATGCTAGTTACGTCGCTTCCCCCCCTCAGGGATGTGGGGCCTACATGACGTCTTTTGAGGCATTTGGGGAGGTTACATGCAGTCTGATGCACCTGCTATTACGCAAGCAGCAGCCTGCTTGCACCTGCATCAGCAGTTCACGTAACACAGTTCAGCTGTTGTAGCATTTTTCTATAGGGACCCCTAGTGTCACTACATAAACACAACGTCGAGTGAGTGACAGAAGGGGAACGTCATGATTACTGTCGTAACCTCCATTCCCTGATGGAGTGAATGAGACGTTGTGTCCCTCTTGACAAAACACTGTACTATGTGTAATGGCCGGCTCCTCAGCACAAAACCTGAATGGAGTTGCATTCCAGCTCCTTTATACCAGTATGTCTGGGGGAGTGGCATATAAATTCCACTCGCCAGTTCTCATAGGCCTTTTCTCAAAGAATGGGAGGTGTTCGGGGCTCTCAAGAGTGACCCCTAGTGTCACTACATCGATGCAACTCCGTCAGGTCCATCAGGGAACGGAGGTTACAACAGTAACCATGACGATTTAATCACCAGAGTCTTATGAATTACTTTTATGCTGATTTTCTGTGATTTTTGGATATTCAAAGTTCTCGTCACCATTCACTTGCATTGTATGGACCAACTGATCTGAATTATTCTTCTAAAAATCTTTGAGTTCAGCAGAAGAAAGAAACACATACACATCTGGGATGGCATGAGGGTGAGTAAATGATGAGTTAATTTAAATTTTTGTGTGAACTATTCCTTAACTAATATAAGGGCAGGGAGAGCTAAGTGTTATTTTCCATGTGTTATCAATGCCCTGTATAATAATAATGGGAACACACACATACACACACACACACACACACACACACACACACACACACAAACTTTACCAAAACAAAGTGATTTCGTAAGATTAAATAAAAACGCATATGTGTGTCAAGTAAAGTTTCGAACTTGGTTGAAGGTGCACGCTTTGTTTTCTTAGTGATCCGTTCATTTAGACTGTGCTACCATCTAGTGTCTGTTATAAGGTCTACACATGGAAATCTTTCCATTATTGTAACCACTGATGGTTGTAACATTGGCAAGCCTTTGTTAAATGGTAAATTATGTCCAAAAGTAAGTTCAATCAAAAGACCATTGTTACCCAATCTGCTTCCGTGTGTTGTTCTTTCATCACGCAATCAATTAACAGAAACCCTGCCCTTGAACTTCACGCCGCTCAGTTGCGTCACTACGGAATGCGACGAATTGATTGGTCCGCTTGGTGGTTGCTATGACAACACACAGACGCTAACGTTCATGTGTTAATGGACTAGTTTTAATATGCCCAATAACAAGGGAAGACTGTTACTGTGACATCTAAATTAAACATATATTCTTGAATTGCGTGACATTATGTTCTGTTGGTGAAAGAAATGGTCGCCTGCTGAAATATGTATTTTGCTAACAAGAGTTTTAAAGGTAGCATTGTATCTCATTCACGTGTGGCTTGGGATGGGAAAGGATGAGTAAATCGTTTAGCTAACTCTTTGTGTGCGAGTGAAATTGAAACGATGCGCTCACCCCAGGAAATTAATGTCTCTATCTATGTCCATAACATGAGGCCTATCCGTTTGCATTTACATTTTTAGAGAACAATGTGTATTTGTGTAGGCTACTGTATGTGTATCTATATATCCAAGAGCAAACTGCACTTTTAAAGTAATAGTTCAACCAAAAATGAAAACTCTCATCATTTACTCACCTAATGTCATCCCAGGGGTGTATGACTTTCTTTCTTCAACTCAAATGAAGATTTTTAGAAGAATATTTCAGATCTGCTGGTCAAAAAGATGAAAACATGGAATTTGCTTGTTTCACCATTAACCTTGATGCACACAGATGTTCATCTCACCAATGTTGCAGTGCAAAAAACAGAGCCTGGTTATGATCCTGAGAAGGTATGTGGGAAGTATCTGAACAGATGGAATAGCTTCAGCAGTGCATATTCTGTTTAATTAAATTGACAACATATTTATTTGCAGCCTACTAAGTGTTCAGAAGACCATCATCAATGATAAACACTGTTTTCAACTGTATAGATATGACATATTACAGGACCAGGATTTTAAATCTGTGAGCAAACTCTGTTTTTGATCCATTATGTTATGGTGGTCACATAGTGTTTGCTTTTATGTAGTTTGCAGTGATCCAGTCTTTTATTGAAAGTTGTTTATTCATATTATTTGTAGAACTGTGATATACTATTTCATGAAATATGAGATATAAGGGTAAAACTTAACAACAATGTTCTGTTTGTTAATGTTAATTAATGCATTTGGTATCATGAAAAGGATTTATTAATCTTGTTTAATGTTAAATGGTCAAAATACTGTTGTTCATTGGTTGTTCATGTTAGCTCATAATGCATTAACTAACTAATACAACTTTTAATTAAAGAAAATATATATGTAGAAATTAAATGAATATTCTGGGTTCTGTACAAGTTAAGCTCAATCAATGGCATTTGTGGCATATTATTGATTACCACAAAAATGTATTTTGACTTACCCCTCTGGATTCCAGTGCGGCACTTACAATGGAAGTAAATGGGATCCAATCCATAAACGTTAAAATACTCACTGTTTCAAAAGTATAGCCAATAAAGGATGTGTGTGTAAACATGATTTTAATGTGATAAAATCATTTGCTAACCTTTTCTGTGTAAAATTATAGCCAATTTTACAACTTTGACGCCATGACGATGTAACGACAACAAACCCTAATATGACTGTACAAATGACAATTTAAACAACTTTACAGCTCAAATAATACATGTTTTAACAAAAAAATTAATTTAAGTGCTTTTATAAAATTATAAGCTTCATGTTTCTACCTTTAAACCCTCCAAAAACTGGCCACATTCACTTCCATTGTAAGTGCCTCACTGTAACCCAGATTTTTACTTTTTTTAAAGAAAGGTAGGTAAGAGTCAAAATAAATTTTTGTGTAAATCAACATTATGCCACAAATGCTGTCGATTGACTACCTTATTGAACCAGGAATATTCTTTTAACAGTAACGAAAATGTATATTTCAATGTAAAAGCAAAGTTGATTTTTAGTTCATGTTTACAATGGTGTTAACTAATGTTAGTGAATACAAACTTGTACTGGTGTACTGATAATTTTTGTTATATAAGCAGCCATGGTTCTAGGAATAATTAAAAAAAAAATTGCATTAATTTTGTCCAAATCTAGGCCAAACTAGCCAACTCCTAGATGAATCACAACCTATGATCGGAGTAAAAATATGTATAAGACTTTTTCTTAAAGTACAAGTTAATCCCATTAAGAATGACATAATCGAATTAACAACTATACAATACAATACAATACACGCATAAATGTGATGTTTTTTTATTACTATTATTAAATATATACAAATACATAACTTGTTTGAGTAGGGAGAACCTACTCAATTACATTGTCAATGCTTTGTCCCTTTCCCAAAAATGTAATGGTATTGTTTTATTTGAGGAGACTTATGTTGACCTGAATATTCAGTTACATCGGAATATCTTAATATAAAACAGCTTTAACAGTACTTAAATATATTTTTTTTGTCATGCAGGTGTCTTATTGAGGTGAATGCTTCGCCCTCCCTGACGTCCAGTAGGATTATGACATGAAATACAGACTGCTGGAGGACACCATGCAGGTTGTAGACATGGAGATCCAGTATGGTTTGACGAAATTATATGACATTACATGCAAGACAGTGGAGGCCTCTCTATGTTGACACTGTTGTCAAAAACACTTTATTGCACTTAGTCTGACAGGCAAGGAGAAGCGGATCGGAGGATTTGACCTAATGTGGAACGAATGCCTTGTCTACGCATATGGGCCTCGAAGCTCTGGATAGTTCCTGCCTCAGAGCAAATACACGCCTCGGTCAGTGTCTGATGTTGATAATTGTACTTTTTGGGGCCAAAGAACAGTGCTCTTTGGCACTGTTGGATGGCACCCATTTCAATCAGAAATATATTCATAAACAGGTCTATGCAAAATATAAATTGTAGCCGCATTTACTATCCACTTTTACAATGTAAAAATGCTATTTGTGTTATTTGTATTTAAACAGAATGTGTAAATGACAAACAGAAACAACTTCAACAGCTTCTAAAGCCTTTGCCAGGACATGACAACATGAAAATGGCAAAGCAATGTGACAAACTATGTATGAGAATCCCACAAATACCCTCAAAAGACATAACATACACCATGAGGATCCAGATAGATACCAGTTTACTGAGAATAAAACAATGACTTATACTGAAGACATTAATACTGAAGGAGCATCTAATGATGTAATGAAAACTGTTTATTTTGTATCTCATAAAAATAGCTGCATTTAACCATCAAAAAAATAAATAAATGACAACATAATGATTTTTCCCAGATAAGGAAACTTTACAGTACCTAAAATCAAAAATGGAATGATGCTACAAGCATCAAATGGAAATGCAGTACCACATATGCTAATAAATAGCAAAATGATTTAATAAATAACAAGAAAAGAAGTCCATGTAAATAGCATATTACTAAAATACACATAGCCATTACTTAACATTCATTATTCATCTTATATACTGTATATATATATATATATATATACATACATTCTTTGACCAATAGTGCTTACTAGTCAAAACCTGAAATTCATAGCCATAACTCCATCAAGTCATCAAGATATGTACATGCACACTGGATTCAAGAACATCCTAAACGTAACTTTAACTTTAACTTTATATGGCTCACTCAGTTGGTGGAGCGGCCACTAATCGCATGGTTGGTGGTTCGAATCCTGGCCCACACAACTCCACATGCTGAAGTGTCCTTGGGCAATGCACTGAACCCCAAGTTGCTCCCAATGGCAGGCTAGCACCTAGCATTGGTGTATGAATGGGCGAATGAGTCACAGTGTAAAGCGCTTTGAATACCCTAAAGGTTAAAAAGGCGCTATAATTGCAGACCGTTTACCATTTACACTTATGCCAAAGTATAAATGTATGAATATCATTGCAATAGATAAAGTATCAAACCAAGTGGCATCTGCAAAGAAAGGAAACTAGACCTTTTCTCAAAACTACAGTCACTTTTCCAGCCATTTCTGCAATGACTGGAACGGACTCTAAGGTAATTTTTAGTGGATGTATGAAGTAAGTTCCACTGGCGTTCACACAGTCCTAGCATAGTAACCAAGAATTGTATTGTAATACTTAAAGGTGCAGTATGTCAGATTCAGAAACCCTTGTTATTAATAACACCTGTGGCCATAAGTGAACTGCAGCCAGCTACCTGTTGCTCACACTCGTGCACACACTCCATAGGGACGCGAGTGCGCATCGGCCAAAACAATGACGCAGCGAACAATGAGAATGACGTGATCCACCGGCATCATGCTGACAGATGAGGTAGCATAATTAAAATGACAGTTTTGATTGTTTTACTACAAACTTTGAGACTAAACTAAAACTAGTTATCAGCTAACACAGCATACTGATACACACACACAGCTACATACTACCGAACTATACAAGACAGTTTACTGTAGCACTGCACTGTTATATTGCACTATTGTATGTTTTGTATGTCATATTTTGTACTATGATCAAAAAACCAGTGTAAAATGTATCCTGTATGCCTGAGATTTAGTATAATGAGAAGATCGTTAAAATTATTTGAAAGTTACTAAGCAAGGTAGCTTGCAATTAGTCAGCGTTAGCAGTCAAGATCAAGTTAGCTAAAATTACACAGTTCAAACCTTATGGCACTATATTTCACATGCTTTGCAGTTATGTAAGCTTATCTGTCTAATAAGAATTCAGGGTCGGTTTTGATCCCCAAAACCGAACGAAGGCCCCTCCAGGAATCAAATGCCCTGCCAATGTTCACTCTAGTTTTCCTTTGACCACGTTCAGAAGAGAACGTTTTTTTTTTTTTTTTGGCTTACTCTGGAGTTTTGGAGTCGGTGTTGTGCTTGGAGCCGGACATTTACTTGATTCCATCTCTAAGATAACGTTACCTAGTGTTGCAGTTTGTTGTTTTTCTTTGCAAAACTGACCTGCTCCCTTCGCATGAAAATCAGTCTACAGGCTTTAATAAGCAACCTAGGAAGTCCAGGAAGGGCAAATTTTTTAAGTTGCGTTACAAGCTGTTCACACATTGGCAAAAAAAGGCGAATATTACATGAAAATTGTTACATACTGTACCCTCAAAGGAGCAATCTATAACATTGGCATCAAGTGTTTGAAATGGGAACTGCAGTCCAAATTCTAAATATTGGAGAGTTGTGTCCCCCGCCCCCTCCTCCACAGACTCAAGCTCACATGGTTTGCCAGGTTGAGGACACGCAACAGTTACACTGTAAGTTGATCAGCTAATGTATATGTTTGCAAATTATAAACCAGCTCATGTGGATTTTTAATAACTCTGTCAATGTTGGCTAGATATACTGCTGGCTTCCATAGCTGCAGTGCACAGTATTTGCCCGCTAACGTGTTTCAAATCTGGCAACTTGGGTGTTGAAATAATATTGGTGAGTGGGCAGTGGGCAGGATCACACAGGCCAAAACACACACAGAAATTCCAGCCTGGAATGGACATTTCTAAGTAGAATATACTGACTGTAGCATTTTTTCGGAGAAGCCAGCATGTTTCCTAAATCTCTGACAACATATTATGATAGTTTTATGCTTTAGTAAAAGTAAATATATTACATATTGCACCTTTAATTCTTAATTTTTAACAGCTTATCTATTGTTTTATTATTTAAAACCTAACTTCTTTTGGTTTTGCTTTAAAAGTGTGCTTGTATTACCTTTCTTTAAAATAAATGCCACTTGGTTTGATATTTTGTTATTTAATAAGATGACATTAGTACATTTTTAAATGTGAGGCTTAAGTGCTCAAATACTTTTGGGGGCCACTGTATATCCTATTGAAGAAATGTACTTGGAAACATGACAAAAACCATGAAAAGGCATGATTTCAAAAGAGAAGGATCCATCTCTAGCCTTGGTAACTGGAGAAATATTGGCATGTTTTTGTAGATTAGCTCTTCTTTACAGTATAGAGAATTGAAATTATATTAAGGAAATTTAGTTAAAGGTGCTGTAAGCGATATTAGCCATTCTGGAACTTCCACTAGACTTAGCCAAAGAATTAGCCATGCCCCCTCTTTCCAAAATTGCTCACTCTAAAGACACCTGCACACACAGACACAAATGGAGACCACTGTATCGGAGCAGATGGAGGGCATGTTTAGGCCTGGGAGCCCATTAACCCTCCGTATTGAGGAAGATGGCCTGCTGCCTCAAACTCCAGGTATTCAACAGAAGCGGAGGAAAGTCTGGGCAGCTGTAGCTTGGAGCTGATCACCTCTGCTCAGAGGTTGAGCCGAGGAGGAGTGCAGGGGTAAGGCAGAACAGTGAGCCTCTCGGAGTCGGACGGGTCACTGGCACAGTCTATGTTATCCCCCTTGTATTCCAGGAGGTGGAATGATTCCAGCATTCCTTGTTTTGGGATGGAGATCTGATGGAGCAATGGCCAGTCCTTTCCATGCTGTGGTTTGGGGCATGGAGGCCTCAATTCAGCTTTGCCCTGTGTGCTATAACAATAGTTGAAGTGAGTTTCATTTGTTGTTCATATAATTTGAGATTATATTTTAATCACATGGGGTAACATCCTTGTGGTCACGATTAGTGGTTCTCACTCTCAATTAGGCGCACGGTATGTTCTGTGTGGATTGCGGAGAGTAGCATAAGCCTCCACATGCAGAGTATCCGTGGTGTCATGCACAACGAGCCATGTGATAAGATACGCGGATTGACTGTCTCAGAAGCGGAGGCAACTAAGGCTTGTCTGTATTTTATTGCCCGTATTGAGGTGAGTAACTGTGCCACCATGAGGACCTACTAAGTAGTGGGAATTGGGCAATCCAAATTGGGAGAAAAGGGGATAAAATAAATAATAATAATAAATTATATATATAATTACTTTTCCTCTTGTTTTTGTGTGCCGTCCACTTTTTTCCTTGTCCTGGTTAGATCCAGTGTGCTTTATTCTTTAAAAACAGAAATGTGTGGAATAGCCTTCATCTCTCAAAAAAATGGACTGATGAATTTTAGGAATCTAAAAACCAATGTTTTACTTGCAAGGGTAAAGTGACTTGCAAGTGACCTCAATACCACAGCAACAGGAAAAGACAATATATTATGATTTCCACCAGAGTGGTGGTGGTGGTGTAGTGGTCTAAAGCACATAACTGTTAATCAGAAGGTCGCTGGTTCGATCCCCACGGCCACCACCACTGTGTCCTTGAGCAAGGCACTTAACACCAGGTTGCTCCGGTGGAATTGTCGCTGTAATAAGGGCTCTGTAAGTTGCTTTGGATAAAAGCGTCTGCCAAATGCATAAATCTAAATGTATTTAAATTTCCACGTTTCATTAAAGGTATAGTTCACCCCAAAATTAAAATGATTCACCCTCATGCCATCAAAGATGTGTATGACATACACTATATATGCTTTTTAGAAAAAATATTTCAACTCTGTTGATCCATACAATAAAAGTCAATTTGCAACATAAATATTGTTTTCTGCAGAATTTTTTTTACCAATAAAATGCACCCCTGGGGAACAAAAGCTTCAATTTCTTAAAAAAAAAAATAATGTCTTTGTGTTCTATGACTTGAAAGGATATTTATTATACAGCTCTTCTGAATTTTTTATTCTGCAGTCAAACATTTTTGTAAAATGGCCATAAACTTTTTGTAGAATTGACTTGTTCCAAGCAACTGATTTCTTAGCTAGTTTCATATGACGTTAAAAGTTGGACAAAACAGCGCAAGTTCATAAACGCAGTGCGCAAGTGAATTTCAACAGTTTGAGCACCATGACACAGCTCGCACGTAGAATTTAAACCTGCAGAACTTGCAAATCACAAACTCGAGCACAAAAAATATGATTGTGCACACAAATTAACAAGTCCCACACACGCAAGAGTTATTTTCTGCACATGCGCTCAGAACTGTACACGCGCGCAATTATTTTCTGCACACAAGTCGGTTTTGACACTCAGGGGGGAAGGCCCAATCCTTTCTGTTAACAAATCCTATTGGCTGCTGACCAAATACTGTATTGATTGGCTGCACCTCTTCAAATCTCTTGTGAAAAGTCTCGAGACCAAAAGGCTTGAGAATTTTTTTTAATAAAAGCATCCTTTAGACGTAGCATACAAGTGAATATTTATCAAAACAATTGTCTGGATATATCACTACACATCTTTCTTGCAATTTTACTAGACATTACTTTTTCAGTGAGGAAAATACAAATAATCGTTCATAAACCATGAAAATGAAGGCTTCGAATATCTCCACTTACTATAATGAATGATATTTACCCATGAGGACAATCATATTAACCAAATCAGATAGGGATGAATCTACACAGGGCCGGCCCAAACCTTTATGGGGTCCTAAGCCGAATTTGATTTGGAGGCCCCTCGGTGCTGCCAATATGATTGAATACTGTCAATGTTTGATTATTCACACACTATAAATCTAACACACCCCTTATCAATTTTATTAGTTGTAGCTGTTTTGCTTACAACATACCAATTTTGCCCTTCTATGGTTTAATTGTAACAGTTTACCCAATCTTGTTGTCCCTCTGTTAACAGTTTTGTGGACTTCCTAGAGAACAATTTGCAGCAGAAGCTGTAGACTGCATCATTTCTTTTTGAATAAGTGAGCAGCTCCACTTACATTATTTCCCAATTAATTTATTTTCTGTAGTGGTAGTGGAAGCTTTGGCCATCAGGTCTTTCAGGGAATGTGAAGTTTTCCTATATAGGCAGTGGCCCTCTGCTTACCAGATCAGTCCTTTCTGAGTCAGACAAGATAGATGACCACTCAGAGCTGCTGATCCATGGTGTAGGCTGGAAGTTGCTAAGGGAGTGAATGTGACATCGATCCCAATGACCACAGAAGTAGAAGGACCTATAAGGAAATTACATTAAGAATTATAATTAGAAATATTAATCTCAGGATATTCTACAGTAAACTGAGCAAATACAAAGGCTGCTGTGCTATTAACTTGCCACATCTGCTGAGGTTGAAACAGACATGGAAGGAACAGTAGGATCAGTGGATGTACGTGCTGGGAAGTGCTCCTCGCCTGCAGAGGATGGACCTGATGAAAGATGAAAATAATAATAATAAAAGCTGTTAGATGTCATATTAGAAGGTAATGCAACTGTCTGTCAAAAACAAAGGCATGGTTTTAATATGGTTTATTAATGATCTGGAATTGTTGAAAAATCATCATCAGCTCTGGCACTTGGGGCAGGTTATTCAAAATATTTCAACAGTGCTCCTAGGGAAGTTTCATAAGAGTACATATTTGACAGAACAGAATGTTATTTTCTCAACACAAATTATTATACACAGCAGCAAGACATCTGTACTCCTAAAACAACAACTCTTAATCTATAACTAGCTAACTGAGGCATAATGATAGTGGGATATAATAGCAAAGATCCCAAAATGGTAGACTAATGTAAATAATGTTAAGTTGTTATCAGTACCAAGTTTATGGAACAGAAGCTTATTTTATTACAAAAATATATACACAGGAAAGATATTTTTACACAGAAGACAAAAACTTTAATCTAAAATTTGCCAAGTAATATGTTGTACTAATAATATATTAAGATGTCAAGGCTATTTACTGATGTTTAATCAAACTTTCCTAAAAAAGAAGATATGCTGCATAGGCTATGTTAACTAACTAGCCAGCTAATGTTAGTTCATAACATAGCCTTGCTACTTATAATACCATTATCATGCTGTTTTTTTCTCTTCCTCTGTTTTATTATTTTTCCTTTTCTTTGCACCTTTTTCCTTGTCCTTTTTTGTGACATTGTTGTTTTGCTGTCTGAATGTGCTTGCATCCTGCAGCCCGTTAACATAATATTGCGTTTAATATTGCGTTTTTGTATAATTACCATTGTCCATTGACAGTATAATCACACACACACAAAAAAAATCAAGCTGTCATTTCATGTGCTCTTGGGGGCCCCCTGGTGGCTACCGGGGCCCTAAGCAGCCGCTTAGTTCGATTATGCCTTGGGCCGGCTCTGAATCTACATTATCCATATAAAAGAGAATTTGTGATAAGTCAAACATCGGGATGTCATCAATCTTAAATGACAACCAATTATATAAATCAGACCAGAAGCTTTTGCCCATAGGACATACAAAGAACAAGTGTTCCAGAGTCTCATTAGCTGCCTTACAAAATACACAGGGATCTACTTCCAATTTAAACCTCTTTCTAAGAAAGTCAGCAACGGGATATATTTTATAAATAATTTTAAAGTGAGTCTCTTTGACTTTAGGGGAAATGGGCCATTTGATGAAATGTGGTTTATCTATGGACAAGGCATTTATATTTGGAACTTGTACACACAATCCTCTATTATAATCCAAAAACATTTTGTTATATAAATACATTTGTTATAACATTTTCTGTAATGTAAAATACATTCATTAATTACTGGATTTGGTATGGTTGGTGAAAGTCTTATTCTCACATACATCAGTGTGTTTTGGATTAACTGTAATATTGGTAACAGTATTTCTTTACATCTTATTTTATTCTCTATAACTGCAGTTAAGATTATATTTGAGAAAAAATGGAATATGTTCCAAAAAGTTACCACTATCATCTAATTCATCATTCACAAACATAATACCCATCTCACACCAATCACTTTTAAACAATTATTTCATAATAATTGTAATGACCCTGTTATTCCATAGGGTGGATCCATGGGGAGAAACGTTGTGGGTAAATATAATTTTACAGTATTGGAAAAGTTGTTTGTGGAAGTTTGATAATTTAATAGGAATCTTAGATACCTCAATCACATTTTAAAAGAAATACAGGCCCACCTATTTTATTAAATAGAGATCTAGAGATCTATCACATAGAGTAAGTATGATTTCAACCATTTACACGTAAATGCCCCAAAAATGTATTTAAAGTCCAAGGCGTTGATACCACCCTTATCATTCTCTTTCACTAACTGTGATTTCCTAATATAATGTATTTTATTTTTCCAAAGGAGGGAATTGGGAAGATTGGGAATCAGATGATCGCAGACAGTAAAGAGGTTATGGTTTCTTTCTAAATTCCTACTTAATTTCTTGTAGCTGTAAGATGTTTTGTGTGTTTATATATATATATATATATATATGTATGTGTGTGTGTGTGTGTGTGTGTGTGTGTGTGTGAGCGTGTATTTATCACTTTGTGGGGACCAAATGTCCCCATAAGGATAGTAAAACCCGAAATGTTTTACCTTGTGGGGACATTTTGTCGGTCCCCATGAGGAAAACAGCTTATAAATCATACTAAATTATGTTTTTTGAAAATGTAAAAATGCAGAAAGTTTTCTGTGAGGGTTAGGTTTAGGGGTAGGGTTAGGTTTAGGGGTAGGGTTAGGTTTAGGGGATAGACTATAAAGTTTGTACAGTATAAAAACCATTATGTCTATGGAAAGTCCCCATAAAACATGGAAACACTACGTGTGTGTGTGTGTCTGTGTGTGTGTGATTTCTGTCTTACATAACAACTGAAAATAGGTGGAAATAAAGAACGCAGCCAGGCGTATAGTGAACCTGTTGAGAGGTACCCTATCTATCCATATTTATCCAGCTAATGTTAATGTTGAAGGGAACGTTAGGGTTTCACAAAATTGTAAGTGTACATAGCTAGATGCAAGATAGTTCCCAGCTTGTTTGGTGGTACTGCAAGGGCCATCCACTACTCATCAGCCTCTACTTGAATTCATCATGCAGATGAAATGCAGGCTCAAAGTGGAAGCCATTCAGGTCCTAGGACCCTTGGGGCTGGGAAAGCAGAGCAGGTGAAGCAGAATAAAGCCAGGTTAGGAAATCAAGTGTACATCAAATATAATATTATTCTCGTCTAACAACAGCCAATCACGAGAGATTCGAAGAGATGCAGCCAATCAATACAGTATTTGGTCAGCAGCCAATAGCATTTGTTAACGTAAAGGATTGGGCCCCGCCCCTGAGTGTCGAACTCACGCGTGTGTACAGATTTGCGCGCGCGTGTGTGGGACTTGTTAACCCATTTAATCCCAAATTTTTCCCAGACACAAACATATCCAAATCATGTGTCATTAGTATCCCTTTGAAACAATCAATCATCATTTTTACAAATTTTCATGGAAAAGTGTGTGAAAAAGTGTGTTTTATGATCGGTCACAATTGTGACCGGTGGGATACGGTGTTGTATCAACCATTGGACAGACTGAATATAGGTCTATTTGACCTGTGTGTGTGTGTGTGTGTGTGTGTGTGTGAGCGTGTATTTATCACTTTGTGGGGACCAAATGTCCCCATAAGGATAGTAAAACCCAAAATTTTTGACCTTGTGGGGACATTTTGTCGGTCCCCATGAGGAAAACAGCTTATAAATCATACTAAATTATGTTTTTGAAAATGTAAAAATGCAGAATGTTTTCTGTGAGGGTTAGGTTTAGGGGTAGGGTTAGGTTTAGGGGATAGAATATAAAGTTTGTACAGTATAAAAACCATTATGTCTATGGAAAGTCCCCATAAAACATGGAAACACAACTGTGTGTGTGTGTGTGTGTGTGTGTGTGTGTGTGTGTGTGTGTGTGTGTGTGTGTGTGTGTGTGTGTGTGTGTGTGTGTGTGTGTGTGTGTGTGTGTGTGTGTGGCAGTTAGCGTGCTGCGCTACGAACCTGGCGACCTGAGTTCCATTCCTGCTCATGGCCAACACCAGTGACAATTATCTGAACCGGTCCTGGGCCTCCCCTAGGTCGACTCAGCCTAAAATGAGTACCTGGTGTGGTGTGTAAACATCACCACTTGGGGAGACAATGGCGGTCAGGCGTGGTGCTGGCCACCCACCCCCTTGTGTACTGTTCCGGCCTTCATAGGTGCTCGCTAACAGCACTTGCCCCTACAGTCTGTTAAGGCTAAATGGGGGATCTTTGTTTTTTTTTTTTGTGTGTGTATAAGAGTGTATAAAATCCTTATATCAAAGGCTAGTTATTATCACTTTTAAAAGTTCCAACATTGCCGCAGTAGAAGGCCTCTTGGATCGCTTAAATACTCAATCTTTATTTTTGACCACTTGCAGTTTTGCCCTTGGTTCTTCTGGCTGACTTGGCTGAATCCTTTGGCGCTTAGAGGCCCTTGCGTCTTCTGGCTGGCCCCTCTGACGCTTAGAGGCCCTTTGGTCTTCTGGCTGGCCCCTCTGGTGCTGCTTAGAGGCCCTTGGGTCTTCTGGCTGGCCCCTCTGGTGCTTAGAGGCCCTTGGGTCTTCTGGCTGGCCCCTCTGGTGCTTAGAGGCCCTTGGGTCTTCTGGCTGGCCCCTCTGGTGCTTAGAGGCCCTTTGGTCTTCTGGCTGGCCCCTCTGGTGCTGCTTAGAGGCCCTTGGGTCTTCTGGCTGGCCCCTCTGGCGCTCAGAGGCCCTTGGGTCTTCTGGCTGGCCCCTCTGGTGCTGCTTAGAGGTCCTTGGGTCTTCTGGCTGGCCCCTCTGGTGCTTAGAGGTCCTTGGGTCTTCTGGCTGGCCCCTCTGGTGCTTAGAGGCCCTTGGGTCTTCTGGCTGGCCCCTCTGGTGCTTAGAGGCCCTTGGGTCTTCTGGCTGGCCCCTCTGGTGCTTAGAGGCCCTTGGGTCTTCTGGCTGGCCCCTCTGGTGCTTAGAGGTCCTTGGGTCTTCTGGCTGGCCCCTCTGGTGCTTAGAGGCCCTTGGGTCTTCTAGCTGGCCTTCATTTTTATGGCGGGAGGTGGGGGAGCTGGAACGGGAAGGGGGAAGGAGGTTGGGGAGGGGAAGGGGGTGTGGTGAAGGGGAGGCCATCATTCCAATCATGCTCTGTTTGCATAACTTCTGCATATGCATTCAACAGCCTTGCTGGCAAATGGCCTGTTTCCCCCTCATAGTCCATGTCAGACCCATCACTGTCACAATCACTGAGTACAGCATCTTTTTCATTTTGAGGGATAATTGCAGCATGCCTTGTCTGGGAACTCATCTTGATCCAACAAATCAAGAACTTGACTCAAAGTAAGTCTAAAAGAAAACACAGCAGAAAGTTTGGTAGTTAGCTAGTTAGTCTTCCTGGGGTCTGTGTGTGTGTGTGGCGTGCGTGCCTACCTGTAATTGCGTGTGTGCGCGTGCGTGTGTGGAAAGTTAGGTAGAATTAGTTAGCTAGTCTGTGTGTGTGTGTGTGTGTGTGTGTGTGTGTGTGTGTGTGTGTGGAAAGTTGCAGTAGGTAGGAAGCTAGGTAGCAGCAGAATTAGCTAGCTAGCTAGTCTTCCTTGGGTCCGTGTGTGTGTGTGTGTGTGTGTGTGTGTTTCTGTGTGTAAAATTAGGTAGAAAGTTAGGTAGCAGCAGAAAGTAAGGTAGAACAGTTAGGCTATGTGTATTAGCATGTATATACAATGGGTTATCCCACCGGTCACTATTGTTGCCGGTGACATGTTTGTGAGTTCTATGAGCACATTAAACAAAGTTGAGTAATTGCAAATGCATATATCAATACTAGACACCTTAAACATGATGTGTACCAAAAATCTATGTCCTATCTTTATGTTAACATACTTTACTAACCTTTTCTTTGGGAGCTTTCTTGCTGCCATCCTCTTCTCTTGGCACAAACAGGAAGTAAACAGCTCTGGTCATGTGACAATTTACAGTAAACATGCGACACTGCACATATTTCATTGAGACCCTTTATTATTTCAATATCTGCTGGAAATGCATTGATAGATCATTCAGTAACATTTTTATAGACTTAGAAATGAAAAAAAAATTTACGGTCACTATTGTGACCGGTGGGATTAAATGGGTTAATTTGTGTGCACAATCATATTTTTTGTGCTCGAGTTTGTGATTTGCAAGTTTAAATTTTACGTGCGAGCTGTGTCATGGTGCTCACACTGTTGAAATTCACTTGCGCACTGTGTTTATGCGCTTGCGCTGTTTTGTCCAACTTTTAACCCCATAGTTTTATGTCTCTCGTATGATCAATCTGTGGTCTTTCTCAAATCTGTATATCATGCCCTTTTATTTATTTGTCTAGCAAGTAACCATGTAGCTAATAAAGGGGATAATGTACATTCAACTGGTCATTGCAACAACAAAAAAACCTTTATGGTAAAACAATACCCGATACAATAACCCGGTCAGGGTTTGTTTTTGGATAATGACAAAAACACTACATTATCCTTTACATATTAAATATCTAAATACTAAAAAACAATCCTCACTCACACAAGTTCCATGCAGCAGTAGGACATTTTACTTTCTTTGGTTTGATTCCATTTTGTACCTTTTTAGAATCACAAAAACATATTTAAATAAAAATAAAAGCTCTAAATAAAACATATTTGATGTACCCTAACTTTATACATAATGCTATGTTTCATATTAGAACATACATTTTCAGCTTTAGGCCAGGAATTCTTTTCTTCGCCTGGATGCATGGTCACTGTTCTGTTTTTTCTGGTTCAGAAGGTTTCTGGTTTCTTCCTCCTCTCTTCTTATTGTTGCTGCAAATAAAGCACCATTTCTCAGAAACTTATCCTCATAATTTTATCTGTTATTCCTAATTGTTCTGCCTGACAAAGTTACAGTTTGCTCCTGCAGGATGGGTCCCATCGCGACAAACACAACGAAGTGTAAAAGCGCAGTTGCAAAGCTGTTCCCCAAAATGGTCCCATTCGCGAGCGCACAGATGTACCGCGCACTCGACGAGCACCATTGCACAAAGTCACAATGTATATATTTCTCGTTTTCACGTAGTAATAAAACATCGAGAATTGAAGCACCATGAAAGCATACGGAAAATCAAAATGTCAATGTTATGAATGCTTCAGAAAAGACCGTAATAACGTTTGCATCATGGATATGAAATCCCCAACGCTTTGATATCGCTGTCACTATGCATCACAACAGCAGCTCGATCAGTCTTGTTTACCTGCTGCTTTGTATGTTCAAGTATCGCTGTCGACGTGACCCACCATATGGCATGATGGGAAATGAAGTTTACCATGAAACGACTGCATTAAGCGAGTTTCTTTTGCCGGAGGCCATGACGATCGTTCTTAAAACATGCCAGAAACCAAGAAATGCGCAAGTGCATGTATATATGACTGCTGTTACGGTCACGCGACTGTTCCGCAAAAAAACGCTGTTTGATTAAACTGACCAACAGCATTTCCCTAGTACAGCTGAGACAGTGGCCACGCCCCCTGTGTTTGTAGTCACACATTCTCCTGCAAGCTTTTGCGCAGTTTGCATGAAGTGCATCGAATGCCGATAATATCACGTAGAAACTACTTCACCTTTGCACAGATTTATTGCCATGGTTCACATTATAAAACGCTTGTTTTGTAGACATAGCATCGGAGGCTCTTCAGATGCATCGTGCTCTTAAACACGTCGGATTGTACTGGTGAGACATTCAGCACGAACTTGAACTTCCTTTTTGTGTTTGTGTAGTAACAAAGTCATTTAGTCGTTGAGTTTTTCAAAGTTTCTTTATTTGGAAAGTGATTGATCCAACTGAGATTTAAATGTAATTCCACTGAGCAAGTAAAAATGCTATATTTCCACAGCTGCACAGTTTTGCCTATGGCAAATTGCATGTATGGAATATTTAGCAGTGATATAAAGCTGTTTATGAATTGTTTTTCTTTTTAAGGTCTCTTTAAGGTGCAATGTTCACAGAAAGCTACTCCTGTATGTAAACATGGCATGGTCAATGGGATTTGGCCAAAAAGACACACCCCCTGAAGAGATGAACGCTGACCTATTTTTTGCCAGGGTATCCGGTGGCTCAAAAGAAAGTTCCACATTGAATTTACAGGACGTGCTATGCTCGAAAATGGACAGCGAGAGAAGGCCTGTCAAAATTCGACCACCAAGCCCAAAAGCTTCTTCTCCAAGGCAACATACAGGCCGGAGTCTGTCATGCGAACCCCCAACCAAATCCATCATCCATAGGCGAACTCAGTCTCTACCATCTCCATCAGAGAGAAGGAGGCTTGGCCGCAGAACATGTGTCCGATTTGTGGACTCCTTGGGATTGGATTTGGAAAATGTCAAGGTTTTCAAAAGTGGGGAGGACCCCATTGTCCCAGAGCACGTTCTCTTTCGACTTTTAATGAATGCAGAGCTATCTTCAAGCAAGAGGATGGAGATATCCTTGCCATATTTGAAACCAATGTTCCTTGTGCAACCAGGGGACAGTTCAAATTTTGTTGATCGTCTGTGTTGCCAACACGTGTGTCTGGAGCGTGTTTTGTGCTATGAGCCTGGCATTATAGGAGTTGTTCAAGTTGTAAACTTGGCCTTTGAGAAAGAAGTGAGTGTCCGCTACTCCTTTACAAACTGGAGGAGTTGCACAGAAACCAAGGCTTACTGGGTGGCCAGCAAATCCATTCCGAACGGGCCTTGCTGTGACACTTTTCGATTTCATCTCCCAGTCCCTCCATTTATTTTTCATCCTGGGGCAGTGCTGGAGTTTGCAATCTGTTACAAAGTCATGGGCACTCAGTTTTGGGATAACAATTGTGGACAGAATTACAAATTAACCTGTCATAGTTATAATCTGCCTGTGCCAAAGGAATGCGAGGACAGCATGATACACTTTATCTGATGACATGCTGTTAGTGGAAACTTTTGAGAGCACTTTTCATATTCTTTTAGATATTATATGCCACTACCAGCATTTTCACTTTTCGTGATGTACATTGCTAGGACCCTTTGAAAGTCTTGCCATAAAACATTTCATGCAATTAAAGGAATAGTTCATTCGAAAGTGAAAATTATCTCATTATCATTTACTGGTACTCACCCTCATGTCACCCCAGATGTGACTTTCTTTTTCTGCAGAACACAATTAAAAATGTATAGAAGAATATTTCTACTTTGTTAGTCCTCACAATGCAAGTGCATGGGGGCCAGAACTTTTAAGTTTTAAAAAGTGCATAAAGTTTGCATAAAAGTAATCCATACGACTCCAGTGGTTTAATCCATGTCTTCGATGTCTGCTATATTAATATTAAAGTCCTTTTTTACTATAAATCTCCACCTTTGACCATCCCCGACCAGTAGGTGGTGATATGCACAAACAATGTGAATTGCCAAAAAACAAAAGAAGAACGCGGTAGTGAAATTGGAGATTTATTGTAAAAAAACAATTTTTTATATTGATCTGTTTCACCCACACCTATCATATCACTTCTGAAGACATAGATTAAACCACTGGAGTCGTATTGACAGCCTTTATGTGTTTTTTTGGAGCTTCAAAGTTCTGGCCACTATTTACTTGCATTCACCTACAGAGCTAAGTGGGTGTGGAATATTTTTCTAAAAATCTTTGCTTTTGTTTTGCAGAAGAAAGAAAGTTATACACTTCTGGGATGGTGTGAGGTTGAGTAAATGATGAGAACATTTTCATTTTGGGGTGAACTATTCTTAATACCTGGAAGCCATGAAAAAAATGTAAACACTGTTTTGTGACCACTTTTTAACTGGACTTTTCAAATATGCAAAACAAATATATATATATATATATATATATATATATATATATATATATATATATATATATATATATATATTTGATCATGTATTATAGATGCAAAAAGTGCCTTTACTGTATCTTTAAATTTCAGATTTGCACTCTCTGACTAATTTGTGTGATGTTCTTGTCACTTTATGCAGTTTATTTTAATGTTTGTAAAAAGATTTGCACTCTCTTACTAATTTGTGTGATGTTCTTGTCACTTTATGCAGTTTATTTTAATGTTTGTAAAATATAGATGAATATTGTAAGCACTGATTAAATAAACAAGGATTGTCTTATTTTTGCACTTTGTGTGTGTTTGTGTGGGCGCGGGCGCGCGCTCACGCTCGTCATTTTACTTTCCCGCGTTATAGACTGTGGGTCGAGGGGAGATTTCGTGTTTTCAGACGATCTGTGGGGATGGATTACCCAGTTTTTTATATATAACCACTACACTTCTCAACAAAGCAAATAAAAATTGTTGCCACTCACATACTTTGCACATTACTATAATATCGGTAACTTTCTCCAGGTTATTTTCCCGGCGAATAGAGCAGGCGGCTATGTGTGTGGTCCGACATGCATGACGTATTTGTTGCCTTCATCCAATAGCGTGCGTGGGAAATTGTCGGTGTTGGTGACGCGTTTGTCAACACACTGCCGCGCTGATATGAAGTTGCTGCCTGTGCACATTTTTTCGAGAAGTGATTTTAGCCCAGGAAAGATTGAACTTGTTAACTCATTTTGCCCACTTATGCTACATATTCAGTTTGACACAAAATGTGAATGTAGAGGTAACGTTATGCAGTTTCACTGTTTTCATTTTATGTAACCATCTTTTGTCATACGATGTCCTGTCATTTCGTTGTAATCTTTAATAAATATACCGTTCTGATTTCACACATTTGATCCATGGTATTGCTTGGAAACACAACATCACAACACCTTCACAGACATAAGTTGGGAGAAATTTATTAAATCGGTGTTTCTGTGGAAAGACCTTGAATTCAGAGAAAGTCTTATAGCAGAAGAGGCAGTACAGGCATACAAGCTACAAAGCCAGGTACCTATAAACCAGTTAGTCAAACCAGCTAACATTGGCTACCACAGGGAGTGCTACAGCCATTTCACAAATATCACGAAGATAGAACGAGCACAAAGGAGAAGAGATAAGAGAAGGCAGTATTAGTTGGAGAAACTGCAAATGAAGGTTGGTATTATAGCCTATTGTATAGACAGGAGGTGCAGTAAAAGACATACAGTGCAGTATTATATTGTATAGATAGGTGGTGCAGTTTAAGACATTCGGTACAGTGTAGACAGTAGTATACATTTAAGAAAGTAGTATGTTTTACAGTAATATAAATTACATAAATGTGCATAATAGAAATGGATATGCAGTATGAACAAACACATACAGTTATGTGCAGTGTAGTAGCAGTAACAGTATAATAGTACAAATAATATAGTTATATACAGTGTATTAACAGTAATATAATAAAAACATCCTGCAAAAATGTACCCTTCCAATTATGGCATTATTAACATCAACAAGGCCAGACACCTGAACACTGTGAAACTGGTTTATTAACCATGTTAAGGGAACAGGTGAATCCAATATATGGAGCATGAGTTTTCCCCTGCTGAAAGTTACAAACCATTTTTCTTTACTCAGTGATGTGGGGAAGGGTGCAGAACCTCAATCTATTGTTTTGCACTTTTTTTAGTGGTAGAGGCAGAGGATGGTGAGGCAACTCCAGTAAAAACACAGGCTCTGAGGTCTAATGCCCGTGATCTCTACACGTCCAAGCAGGCCCCACACCTGCTTCCAGTACAATGCATTATTTGCAAACATGAGAAGTACAAGGTTCAGACACACAGCAGGAAAAGGGTAAAAGAAAAACTAACACAGTGTGAAACACTCCATGCCGGGAAATTGCTTCTCGCCGCTGAAGGGAGAAGGGATGAGTCTCTCCTTCTCCATATCCAAGACAGGGACTTAGTGGCTAGTGAAGCACGATATCACTTTACCTGCTATCGAGATTATAGCCGGTACCTGACCACACAAAAAAAATGAGAGAACAGAAACAAACATATATGAAAATGGATACAAGCACTTCTGCAAAACAGTCATTGAGGAGAGGCTTTTAAAACACCGCGAAGTGCTTCGACTGTCTAGCAAATTCAGCTTTTTCAAAAAAATTGTGGAAGAAACAGGGGGAGTGAACATTGCAGCTTATAAGGCACATTCACTTAAGGCAAGACTTCAAAAGTCTCATCCCTTCTTGAAATTCCTGAAGGCATCCACAACCTATCTTGTATATGTGGACAATCTGTCAGCTGACGAGATTGTGCATGAAGTTGCTGTCTCCTCTGCTTCCTCCTCATCTGAAGAAAGTGAAGGAGAAATGACAAGTCAAGAAGCCATTGAAAATGCCACCATCAACACAAATGATTCTCGGGTGTTATATCATGCAGCAATGATACTCAAAGAAATCATACAAAAAGACATCAAAAAGATCACCAAAGCTTCCATGGCCTCCCACAGCAGGTGACCTCACACTGGAAAATGCACTGAGTGTAGTGCCTCACCAACTTTTTAACTTTATTGCATGGACATCAGGAATGTCATTACAACCATCAGATGAACGTATAATATATATATATATAAGAGATTAGCTTGGTTTAGATTTTAGAATTAAAATGAAGGATGCATTAATCTAATAGTAATGTCGTAGTTTTGGTTCAGAGCTGTGACCTAACGCTAGACATGCTAGCTACTGCTAGTTAGCCAGCTGAACTACCCTACTTAAAACGACACTAACGAGACGCTTACATACGTTTGAACAACACAGTGTACAAAACATTTTTTTTTTTTTTTACAGATATCATATTCTAATTAAATTAATACTTACAATCACAAAAACAATGTCCTTGGCGATAGTCACTGTGCTGCCGCTGCAGATGATGCTCGTGTCTGACAGCTGAATCATCCGTGTAACAGCTGTTCTAAATAAGCTACATCTGATTGGTTAATAATAATCCTATGTCAGTATCTTGCCACGCTATTGGCTCGACTGATATAGTAGGCAACCGCGTTTGCCTGCATATTTACGGTCGTGCATTATGATTTCGGGGGAAAATGTGCAATAAATGGGAGTGGCAACACTTTTCATATCTTTCAGAATAAAACAACCGTCCCAACTTTACAAATTCAGGTTCTCCCTCCATGGGGATCATCCATTTCGAAAAGTAAAGCAGATACGGGCCCTCGGCCCACCGTCTATTATGAAAATGCAACCGTTCAATTCAATGAATGTGTTCTGATAGCGCTTTTTAGAAGGCTCTTTGAGTTCCATCTAAATATTTAATTATTGTAATTGTATTGAAACTATCAATATTAACTTAATTTTATTTGTTAGTATTACAAATTATAACATTTTTTATCCTGAAGTGCGCTGAACCGTCAATCATACTCTGTGGTAAGATCTGAACACTTAGCAAACAAGCTAAACTTGCTACGATTTACTTAATCATATTAATCAAAATAGCTTACAACATTAATCTTTGTTTGGTTGTGTGTCTTATTTTATTTTTTTTAGTTCTTGCTACATGATCAAACAGTTAATGTAAGCGTCTATTAAAGGGAGTTATTTTAACAGCTGATGAAAGAATCTTCTAACAGTTGCTAATATAGTAATGTAGTTGCTAATAGGAGTTGTTAATATATCTCATCACAATAAATAATCATATTTATCTACACCAGAAATTAAGTGTTTCTACTGTGCACGTCATCTACGTTTTAATTAAACTGTTGACAACTGTTTCTTCATAGGGACTATGTAAGTGACATTTAGAAACTCCTAAAAAAGAAGGCCTGTTAAGTCTGTTTAACTTTTATTGTCTTGGGAGTTCAAATTTTAATGTCTACAAAATTTACAACAGGTCATCTCTGTGCATCATGGCAAAAAAAATAATAATCTGTGCATCATGGCACCTTTGCAGGGCCATCAGGTATGAGATCCATCACAGCTTTTTACTTGATGTATAACATGTGCTTTATAACCTCTGTGAGATGTTTTTGTCACCTGTAATATGACATTTTGTATTTTTTTATGCACTAAACGATGAAGTTCACTTTTTTGTGTTAACTAGGCTCTCAAGCACAACTTTCACGTTCTAGAGAAGTTCTTACAATACGAAAGCAAGGAAGAAGCCACTTTCCATTGTTCCAAACAATTAATCACCAAACTGGATAAGCTCTTCATCAGGGTTGGTTGTTTAATATTTTAACATGATCAATACAATATTTAAAATGTATGGAATTATTAAGTGAGTTTGTATGCATTGTTGTGTGTTTTTGCAGGAGCTTCATTTTGGACATGAGGACCATGCTTGTCTGGTGCTTTCAATTCTACACAAATGTGGCGAGATGCTGTTATTTTTCCAGGGGGTGTGGAAATATCTGTGATGATAGCCCATGAACTTGTTAGAAAGATGAGTGCATAATCATTGCTTCTGTCATGTCTTTGCCTTTTTGGTGTGACGCATTAATGTATTCATGGCTTGAATTGTATATTTACATGGTGCAGTGGTTTGAGAGAGCCAGAAAGCTGTGGATGGAGGCAGTTCCATTTAGGAATAATATGTCGATAAAGCTGGCTGAGGACTTCTTTGATGCACTGATGGTTAGTAACTAATATTTCCAAATCAAATCCCTTTATTGTCACTCAATCATATACAAAAGAGCAACAGTGGGTGAAAATCTTGGTGCAGTTCCAAGCAACATAGCAGTATGACAATTACAATAAACATCTGATTTACACATAACACAGTTTACACATCTGTTACACAACACAATATACACAAAATAATAAACAATATACAGTTTACACAAAATAAGATATATGTATTGTATCGTGAGTGATCAAGAGTTCAAATGTCTGCTTGGGGGAAGAAGCTGTCATGAAGTTGGCTGGTGTGCGTCCTGATGCTGCCATACTTAGGGTAAAAGGGTTAATTACATCAGTAATTAAAAGCAGATATTCTTACATTTATTGCTGAAATAATAAAACTTTGGTGGTGGTGATTTTTATTAATTTCAGTGACTCGAGACTTTTAAATCAAGGGCGGGTAAAATCTTTCTGTGGCAGGGAGAGCTGCCAAGGAGACCTGCCACTGCCAACGGCAGCTCTCACTCGACCTGCCTCTGCTCTCACTCGTTACCCGCGCCTCCCTCTCGATCTATCAGCATCACGGACAGCTCCAACTCGCACGTCACCAATACTTGCACCTCTCTTACAATATTTAGTCCTGTTTTAAATATTTGTTATGGGCTTATACATTTCTTAATATTTTTTAAGGATTAAAAGTAACAGTCCAAAATGGTTCGAATGACTACTGATATCTGCCTTGTAGCAGCATAGATCATCTGACAGGTGTCATCTATACAAGCAGGACTGTTTGCCAACAAATTATACAATCCTCCTATTGATTCAGCTCACTCATTTGATTGGCTAACGATAGTTGGCATGTTCTCTTTTTACTTAAATTCAATATTTTATTTATACATTTTTATACAAAATTCTTTTTTTTAAGGAGATTTATTAAAGCAAGTTATGGTGACATACAGCAAAACTAGAAAGTATATTATTTTCTACATGAAGTGTCAGGAAACTTGCAAGTGTCTTGGTGGAAGAGTGGGGTAACATCTCACATCAAGAACTGGCAAATCTGGTGCAGTCGATGAGGAGGAGATGCACTGCAATACATAAAGCAGCTGGTGGCCACACCAGATACTGACTGTTACTTTTGATTTTGACCCCCCCATTGTTCAGGGACACATTATTCTGTTTCTGTTAGTCACATGTCTGTGAAACTTGTTCAGTTTATGTCTTAGTTGTTGAATCTTTTTATGTTCATACAAATTTTTACACATTAAGTTTGTTGAAAATAAAAGCAGTTGAAAGTGAGAGGATGTTTCTTCTTCTTTTATGTTATGTTGATGATTTGTAAACCTGCTTGAGCAATAATAGCTGGTCAATGTTTTTTTATGGAAAGACTGTGATGGGGTTTGGTTGCCTTAGTGATTTTGTGGTTGTTTGGCACATCAATATTTCATCTGAATTTGCTAGCACATCAGATATAAAAATAATACATAATTCATTACCATCATGCAGTATTTATGGATACATTTAATATATCTAAACAGACACACACATACTGTGTACACTCATGCCTTTTACATTTACAGTATATTATGCATGTATATATTTAAACCATTATTAATGTGTGTTATTTGGCATATTGCACACATGATAAAAATTGAAAACACATCTTTTATTTATGGTTTTAATTTTATACATTTCAGTTTATAAATAATAGTTAACAGTAGATGAATTTGCATTTTTTGTGTGATATTGGGCTCTATTTTAAGAGTTCTAGCGATAAGCTCAGTGCAATGCCATAAGCCATGCATGCAAAGTCAGTGGGCATGGCCAGGAAGTTTTGGCATTTTCGTGCAAGATGCAAAAATCTAGGCGCAAGTGGGTTTGTCAAAATGTTGCGTGCAATGCGCAAATATCCTGGATGAAGTTAGCATGCTGCTGCTGCATGTAGCTCGGAACATCACGTTTGTTTATGCAGTGAGCTCATTGCATTTATTTACACTGTAAAAAAAAAATTAAATGCTGCCTTAAAGTTTTAAGTTAAATCAACATAGAATAACCAAAAAATGTATAAAAAAAAAAAAAAATAGCATTTTTTTACATTGTCTTAAAAACAGTCTAAATGTAAAATAATGAGATGAAATAACTTTTAAATGCACTTTAATTTAACTTAAAACTTTAAGGCATCATTAAAACTTAAGTTTTAAGTTAAAGTAGATGTGTCTTTTACAGTGTAGGAGCAACAGTGTGCCGACTTTGTTGTGAGTTTTTATGGATATATATATTTTTGGGTCATGCACCTGGATTCAAACATTGTTTGGATGTGTATGCTTTCTAAGATTTTTGGTTCTGATGAAGGCAGCACATTCATAAGTCACTATTGCCAATGTTCTGTTACATTATGAACAAGATAAATATGATCTATATCTAATTGTGGCAAGTTTCTCATATTTTAAACATTTCCAAAAGTTTCTACTTGACCATATGGCAATTAAAACAAACACACACATGACGGACATGTCCGTTAATGATCTCTCTCTCCCGCACGATCCTCTGCAGTCGGACCTTTATCCCTCTCGGAGGCTTGATTAGCCTAATACGGGACCGGGTGTGTAGGATCACAACCAGGCCCCGCCCTCCGCCCTGCCACACTAATAAATATAAATATATATAAGGATTATTAGGAACACATACTAATACTGTGTTTGACCCCCTTTCGCCTTCAGAACTGCCTTAATTCTACGTGGCATTGATTCAACAAGGTGCTGAAAGCATTCTTTAGAAATGTTGGCCCATATTGATAGGATAGCATCTTGCAGTTGATGGAGATTTGTGGGATGCACATCCAGGGCACAAAGCTCGCGTTTCACCACATCCCAAAGATGCTCTATTGGGTTGAGATCTGGTGACTGTGGGGGCCATTTTAGTACAGTGAACTCATTGTCATGTTCAAGAAACCAATTTGAAATGATTCGAGTTTTGTGACATGGTGCATTATCCTGCTGGAAGTAGCCATCAGAGGATGGGTACATGGTGGCCATAAAGGGATGGACATGGTCAGAAACAATGCTCAGGTAGGCCGTGGCATTTAAACGATGCCCAATTGGCACTAAGGGGCCTAAAGTGTGCCAAGAAAACATCCCCCACACCATTACACCACCACCACCAGCCTGCACAGTGGTAACAAGGCATGATGGATCCATGTTTTCATTCTGTTTACGCCAAATTCTGACTCTACCATCTGAATGTCTCAACAGAAATCGAGACTCATCAGACCAGGCAACATTTTTCCAGTCTTCAGCTGTCCAATTTTGCTGAGCTCTTGCAAATTGTAGCCTCTTTTTCCTATTTGTAGTGGAGATGAGTGGTACCCGGTGGGGTCTTCTGCTGTTGTAGCCCATCCACCTCAAGGTTGTGCGTGTTGTGGCTTCACAAATGCTTTTTGTGTAGCATACCTCGGTTGTATCGAGTGGTTATTTCAGGCAAAGTTGCTCTTCTATCAGCTTGAATCAGTCGGCCCATTCTCCTCTGACCTCTAGCATCAAAAAGGCATTTTCGCCCACAGGACTGCCGCATACTGGATGTTTTTCCCTTTTCACACCATTCTTTGTAAACCCTAGAAATGGCTGTGCGTGAAAATCCCAGTAACTGAGCAGATTGTGAAATACTCAGACCGGCCCGTCTGGCACCAACAAACATGCCACGCTCAAAATTGCTTAAATCACCTTTCTTTCCCATTCTGACATTCAGTTTGGAGTTCAGGAGATTGTCTTGACCAGGACCACACCTCTAAATGTATTGAAGCAACTGCCATGTGATTGGTTGATTAGATAATTGCATTAATGAGAAATTGAACAGGTGTTCCTAATAATCCTTTAGGTGAGTGTATATATATATATATATCTTAGGTAATGTTGTGCTTGAAATTTGTCCTTGGCATGTCATGTATTTTATATGCATATGAAAAAGTTACACAACCATTAGTACTATTTGGATACTGGCTACGTTAAATTATAGACAATGTAAGTAAAATTAATCATATTTTATCAACTGACACAAATCATGGCTAGTATAACAGTGATGGTATAGGCACACACTTCACTTCTAATGGTCAGTTTGGATTTTAAAAAAAAAATTATAACTTTTTTGACTACATAACTTTAATCATTAATTAACAATGGTCATTAAATATGTTGTGGTATCGCATTCCGTTATCTTTTTTGTAAAACTTTAGATTGAATTGAACCAGTGTTATTACAGTTACAAAACACAAACCAACTTAAACAATTCTCATGAATTAAAATAAAAAGTAAAATGATTGGGGAAAAAAAATAAAACTAAACGAAATAAATTTTTCATTACTCCAAAACTAAACTAAAATAAAAATGATATCGAATTAATTTTTGTTTTTAATACTCTTGGGTGAATATGGTCAAGTAGAAACTTTTGGAAATGTTTATATTTTTTGATGCATTTAATTATGATCCAAACACACATAACCTAACATTACATCTTTATAGAAAGCTTAGGATGCCTTCTACCTTAAGCAAAAGCAAAAATGGAGAAATTGTTAATACTGAGAGATACAACTTTCGAAGAGCCTCTTTTCACAAAATCCCAGAGGAATAATGATTCTCTAGAACATATCTACAAAGTATTTGAAATAAAATGTCTTAAACATTGTTACATCATACATAATTATGTAACATTAAGAAAAATCCCACCTCGAAGTCCAGTCATTTGTTTTAAAATATTGCTTTTCCCAGTTCATGAAATGAGCTCTGCATACATCCCCAAAAAATTTTAAGAAATAATTTCCCCAAATATAAACTTTATTAGTAAATAGTAACTTTAGTAAATAATGAAAGATTTAAATTGTTTTGGGTTACATTTTGTTTTGTTTACTTCACAAAGATTAGTTTAGAAATAATTTATGAGTTAAAAAAATTCTTATGGATACAATTGGATTAAAGTGTCAGGTTAGGGTAAGACTTTTTAAATGATACCAGTTAACGGACCTTCCTTTCCAGTAGTGTTGACGCTGGATAGCGAACTTCTCACCTAGATCCGTCAACACAAAATGCAGCTCTCACCTATAACCTTCAATGCAAAACACAGCCCATGACTTGGGTGGCTGGAGTCTCTGATGATCCTTTTTTCACACACTGCCTGTTATATATGTCCTGGAGAGAGGCAAGCTCACCTCCGATGGTGTGTCTGTCAGTTCGCATCACCCTTTGCAGGGCTTTGCGGTTGTGGGCAGTGCTATTGCCGTACCAGGCGGTGATGCAGCCAGTCAGGATGCTCTATACAGTACTGGTGTAGAACCGTGTGAGGATGTGGTGGTTCATTCCAAACTTCCTCTGCCATCTCAGGAAGAAGAGGCGCTGGTGAGACTTCTTCATAACGGCCTCAGTGTGGATGGACCATGTGAGTTCCTCAGTGATGTGGACACAGAGGAACTTGAAGCTGCTGACTCTTTCCACCGGTGCTCCATTAATGGTGATGGGGCTGTGTTCTCTGTCTTTCTTCCTGAAGTCAATTACAAGCTCCTTGGATTTACTGACATTGAGGGAGAGGTTGTGCTCCTGACACCTGCGTGTCAGAGTGTGCACCTCCTCTCTGTAGGATCATTCTCCACTCTGTTTCATCATTGTCAGTGATCAGACCTAACACCGTCGTATCATCAGCAAACTTAATGATGGCATTGGAGCTATGTGTTGCCACACAGTCATGTGTGTACAGGGAATACAGGAGTGGGCTGAGAACACAGCCCTGCAGGGCTCCAGTGTTGAGGGTCAGTGATGAGGAGATGTTGCTGCCCATTCTAACCACCTGACGTCTGCCTGACAGGAAGTCCAGGACCCAGCTGCACAGCGAGCTGTTTAAGCCCAGAGCCTGGAGTTTCACAATCAAGCTTGGAGGGCAGTATGGTGTTGAATGCTGAGCTGTAGTCTACAAACAACATTCTCACATATGTGTTCCTTTTTTCCAGGTGGAAGAGAGCAGTGTGTATTGTAGATGCAATGGCATCATCAGTGGAGCGGTTGTTGCGGTAGGCAAACTGCAATGGGTCCAAAGAGGCGGGCAGCACAGAGCAGATGTGATCTCTGATTAGCCTCTCAAAGCATTTGCTTATGATTGGGGTCAGCGCAACAGGACTCCAGTCATTTAAACAAGTGGTTTTTGATTGCTTTTGTACAGGCACAATGGTGGACATTTTGAAGCATGTGGGGACTACAGACAGGGAGAGGGACAGGTTGAAAATGTCCGTAAAAACACCAGCCAGTTGGTTCACGCACACTCTGATGACGCGGCCTGGAATGCCGTCTGGACCCGCAGCTTTACGGATGTTCACCTGTCGGAAGGATCGGGTTACATCTGCAACAGAGATGGAGAGTGAACCAACCTCTGTAGCGTCGGCCGCGAGTGCTCTCTCCACAAGGGTGGTGTTAGTGTCCTCGAAACGAGCATAAAATGTATTAAGCTCCTCTGGGAGGGAGGCAGCAGTGTTCACGGCGGAGTTTTTATTCCCTTTGTAGTCTGTGATGATGTTAATTCCCTGCCACATACTTCTAGATTCAATTGTGTTGAACTTTCCTTAAATTTTGTGCCTGTACTGGCGTTTGGCTGCTCTAATAGAGTTTCGGAGGGCATAACTGGCTTGTTTATGCTCCTCCGCGTTCCCGGAATTAAAGTGCCGCGCGAACAACGTCCTCTACGCGCTTCCTGATGAAACACGTTACGCTATCAGCCGGCTCTTTTTCCCCTTTTCCTTCTGCGTTTCCGCTGCCGGGCAGCCCAGACAAAGGGCTCCGCTGGCGTGTTTGTAAACAGCGGGTCGGCATTGAGGAATTTGAAGTCCGGTTTTCGGTGTGTAATTGCAGAACCAATGTCCAAAAGCGTTTGTCTGTCATATACAATAAGGCAGACAACATCAAAGACAAAAAAACTGTAAACAAAACAAACAATAAACTGCAGTGTTGTGTCGGAGCTCACAATGCAGCAGCCATACTCGTCGCCATCTTGAGTCCAAAAAATTCCACATAATGCAAGTTTCATTCTATATAATGAATGGAATATACAGTAAATTGTGGCCTGGAGCATTTTAAAATTAATTTTGATTGCTCTTCCTACTTATTTTTTTCACATTCAGAAACATTTTGAATTGATATAACTGGTGAGAAGTTAAGTAGCCAGATTCAGCCTTGTGTGACGGGGGGCATGTCGAGTGAGAGCTTTTAGAAAGATTTTACCGTTACTGTTTAAATATGTGCACCAAAAAGATAGGTTCATTGAACATTTCTGTTATTTATGCCTTCTGGCCTGTAGATGGCACTAAAACACTTTGACTGCTTTTTGTTCAGTGTAATTACTTCTTTCACAACCAGTCTAATTGTACTTTATTAAAATATACGTGTCTTCAATTCTACTAAGAGACATCAGCGCTGCAGAGGGTTTAAGCATCATAAGCGAAAGAAAAAAGCATATCTAACTTATTGTGAACTGCTGAGCATGACTATAAATCAAGCGGTATATATTTAAGCAATTTCATATGAGCAAGAGTGTGATAGGGCCCTACATCAGCACTGCTGTGATTCGGCCACAGACACGAGGCCGAGTGCCTTAGGTAATCACAGCAGTACTGATTTAGGGCCATATAGCACGATTGTGAGTGTGATATTGCTTATATACAACAGTTTAATGAACAAGTAATTTTGAAAATAAATTTAAAAACTGAGTACGTCATAAAAACAAATTTGTGCATGGAACTACTTTCTTATGCGACGGATCAGAATCTGCCGTTGCTGGTTCTAAACAAATGATGCGTCCAAGCCTTCGTTTGTAATTCAAAAATCACACTTCAGAAATAGTATCACGGCTTGTGCTGTTTCGAACAAGTTATTGGATAAACAAGGATGGATGGTGTGTGTGTGTGTGAGAGAGAGAGAGAGAGAGAGAGAGAGATAAAGCATATGCAATCACCTGTTGCCGCACCCAAGCAAAGATGCTGTCAGATTTCTCAGGATTATTCCTTTCTATTTCACAGTAGACGGTGCACAAGAGTTATTCCCTATAGAAACCACAGTGTCCTCCTCCATTTTAAACAGTATGTATCCATTGTGGAAACTCAAGTAAGAGATAAGTACCTTGAGTTATGTAATCAATCAGTCTGTTGTGTCTCTCAGCTGTGATGAGCCTTAATGCTGAAGTTGTTTGTTTAAAGCTGTTTCCTAGCTTTAGTATGTTCTATGTAAACAATGACTAACAAATTCACTTCACATCACCTGCTGGCTAACATATGTAATATAATAAAAAAAAAGATGTAAAAAGAGAGAGCCTACATCAGCTCTTAACACATATGCACTGCTCTTACACTTTAGTTTAGGATGACGAACACAAGCGGAGTGATACACACAGTGAAGTGTCCAAGTGCTGATGGTGTCAGACCATCAGCGCTCATGGAACCACTCTCGTCCAATCAGATTCGAAGACCGAAACTAACTGTACATATATACACACACACATACATATATATATATATATATATATACAGGTCCTTCTCAAAAAATTAGCATATTGTGATAAAGTTCATTATTTTCCATAATGTAATGATAAAAATTAAACTTTCATATATTTTAGATTCATTACACACCAACTGAAATATTTCAGGACTTTTATTGTTTTAATACTGAAGATTTTGGCATACAGCTCATGAAAACCCAAAATTCCTATCTCAAAAAATTAGCATATTTCATCCGACCAATAAAAGAAGTGTTTTTAATACAAAAAAAGTCAACCTTCAAATAATTATGTTCCGTTATGCACTCAATACTTGGTCGGGAATCCTTTTGCAGAAATGACTGCTTCAATGCGGTGTGGCATGGAGGCAATCAGCCTGTGGCACTGCTGAGGTGTTATGGAGGCCTAGGATGCTTCGATAGCGGCCTTAAGCTCATCCAGAGTGTTGGGTCTTGCGTCTCTCAACATTCTCTTCACAATATCCCACAGATTCTCTATGGGGTTCAGGTCAGGAGAGATGGCAGGCCAATTGAGCACAGTAATACCATGGTCAGTAAACCATTTACCAGTGGTTTTGGCACTGTGAGCAGGTGCCAGGTCGTGCTGAAAAATGAAATCTTCATCTCCATAAAGCTTTTCAGCAGATGGAAGCATGAAGTGCTCCAAAATCTCCTGATAGCTAGCTGCATTGACCCTGCCCTTGATAAAACACAGTGGACCAACACCAGCAGCTGACATGGCACCCCAGACCATCACTGACTGTGGGTACTTGACACTGGACTTCAGGCATTTTGGCATTTCCTTCTCCCCAGTCTTCCTCCAGACTCTGGCACCTTGATTTCCGAATGACATGCAAAATTTGCTTTCATCCGAAAAAAGTACTTTGGACCACTGAGAAACAGTCCAGTGTAGCCCAGGTTTCTGGTTCAAAAGTGGCTTGACCTGGGGAATGCGGCACCTGTAGCCCATTTCCTGCACACGCCTGTGCACGGTGGCTCTGGATGTTTCTACTCCAGACTCAGTCCACTGCTTCCGCAGGTCCCCCAAGGTCTGGAATCGGTCCTTCTCCACAATCTTCCTCAGGGTCCGGTCACCTCTTCTCGTTGTGCAGCGTTTTTTGCCACACTTTTTCCTTCCCACAGACTTCCCACTGAGGTGCCTTGATACAGCACTCTGGGAACAGCCTATTTGTTCAGAAATTTCTTTCTGTGTCTTACCCTCTTGCTTGAGGGTGTCAATGATGGCCTTCTGGACAGCAGTCAGGTCAGCAGTCTTACCCATGATTGCGGTTTTGAGTAATGAAACAGGCTGGGAGTTTTTAAAAGCCTCAGGAATCTTTTGCAGGTGTTTAGAGTTAATTAGTTGATTCCGATGATTAGGTTAATAGCTCGTTTAGAGACCCTTTTCATGATATGCTAATTTTTTGAGATAGGAATTTTGGGTTTTCATGAGCTGTATGCCAAAATCATCAGTATTAAAACAATAAAAGACCTGAAATATTTCAGTTGGTGTGCAATGAATCTAAAATATATGAAAGTTTAATTTTTATCATTACATTATGGAAAATAATGAACTTTATCACAAAATGGTAATTTTTGGAGAAGGACCTGTATATATAAGCGACAATGATACTAGCCTTAAAAAATTATTATGAGTTTCAATAATGTCTGTCGTTGTAATGTGTGGTCATCACTCACTTTTAGTCATAATTCATCCGGCAAACTGAACAAACAGCATGCAGCTCCTCTCGTTCAGCCAGTCAGTACAGATCCTCATTCATTAACGAGACATCTAATTATTTTGTTTTGTTTGTGAATTAGTGTACCAGTTAGGGCTGCAACTAATAATTACAATGTGTAACACTTTTTTTCTCTTTTTTTTTTTGGTTCATGGGTAGTTGTTTTATTTACTATTTACTTATGTCTCAAAAGTTTAGAAAATGGCTATTATTCCCAACAAACTTTGCTTTTGTGACCAGGACAGTGATATTTTGAAATGTACCTATTTTCCATAACATTCCAGATAGATTCAGCACTGAGAGAAACTTCTAGAACTTTCCAGTAATATAAAAAGTAGTATAAATACAGGGGCCTTAAGCCCACAGTTCAGTTTAGTTCCAGCTTCCTGAGTGGATACATATCTGCATTTTTCTGAAATGGCATCAAGAGGCTGCAAGCATCCGGCAGACACATTTTGGCACTGAGGGGAAAAGAGTGTCATGAAGTTCGCTATCCCAAGAACCCACTGACCACTCAAGCAACTGCTACTTCTGTGCTCTCTACCCTTTCAAACGTCAGAATGGCAAGAATGCACCTGCTATCACATACCCAGACCTTCCTTCATCCATCACCCCGGTGCCACACTGCCATGAGCTCCCCGTACCCACTCCTCCGGAGAGAGATCAGCCGTCTTTAGAATAGAGCAGCAAGTCAGAGAGTGAGGAAGACATTGTAGATCCAAATGACAATTTCAGAGGTGGAGCTGAGGAGAGAAACCTATACTACTCCAACCAAAAAGACCTCAACGACTCGATCTTGGTCTCACCAAGTCCAATGCAGAGCTTTTCACGTCTAGGCTCAAGCAGTGGAACTTGTTGGATGAAAGTGTGAAAGTCGCAGATCAGAGAAAGCATCATCAACAAATTTCCAGCTTCTTCGCCCATCAAGATGGGCTCTGTTCTGCCACAATGTCACCAGTCTGTTTGAGGCAATCAGAATTGCCTGTAACCAGAATGAGTGGCCCCTATTCATTGACAGCTCATCCAGGAGCCTCAAAGCCGTGCTGCTCCATAATGGTAACAAGTGCCCGTCTCTTCCTCTGGCTCACTCAGTGCACCTCAAAGAGGATTACAACAGCATCAAGACCTTGTTGGACGCCTTGAAGTATGATGAGTACATTTGGGGGCTGATTCGTGAAAGCGATTAACAGTATAATCGTAAATCTTGAAAAACTACTCACTTCTAAATCTTTTGTTGTCATTTTTGTATTACTTTAGTATAAATACATGTTCAATTGGACTCATATGTTGTTGTTTTTCTGACTTGTGTGAACGGAAAGACACAAATTCACCTGTTTTCTCATTGGAAATAGGTGAATTTCAAAATATCACTGTCCTGGTCACAAAAGCAAAGTTTGTGGGGAATAATAGACATTTTTTATATTTTTGAGGCATAAGCAATTAGGAAATAACACTTACTACCCAAAAACAAAAATGGTGTTACATAGTTGATAATCAATTAATCTTCTATTATTTCTATGATTAATCGGATAAAAATAAATGTTATTTCCTGTATTTTATTAAAATATTCTTTAAAAAAAACTGATGTGAAAAGGTCGTAAGGATTTGGTTTGATTTACTACATTACTGAATTCATGATTCTATACTCTCACAAAACTTTGAACAAAGCCTGACTCGTGAAAATTATGTTTGAATTTATTATTATTATTACTTTCAGGGCATATGTGAAACAGCTCGTTGTAAAACTTACAAAAAAATGCTCATCTTTAAAGAGTAAAAAGATCCGGGGATGGAGTGGGACAAAAAAATCAACCCAGCAGAGGGCAATAGTGACATAAGTATAGAAATATTAATAATTATGCCCGACTGAAAAATACAGAATTATGTTTAATTATGAATTATCCTTGTACGCTGATAATACGCTGATTACTGAAAATACTATTTTAAAAACTATAATATTAATATATTATTGTTTTTAAAATAGTATTTTCAATTATTACATTTTCTAAACTATTCTTTTCATAAAATTGTGTATGTTTATCCAGCAAAATTATGTTTGCCATTAGTATAACTTTACTAGTGAAATCAGACATTACAAGTGGCATTATCAGGAGGACTTTCAAATATCAGGACCCTTACCTTTATTATACACTATATTCAGCATTACATACAGTTTAATATAGTACAATCATCTGTAAACCCTGTGCAAATTCACTCTTGCGCTAAAAAGGCTCATCCCGGTGCTCACTGTATTAAATGCACTTACATGAGCAAGAAAAAACATTTTAAAAACCGGCACACCTTGACTGCTGAGACTTCAGTCTGATATCCATAAAAACTGCACATTGAAACTGAAATCGTGGTATGATATTGGACAATTTAATCAAAGTGATCGAAGTGTACTTTATAAAACAGTAAATAGCAGTAAAATGCAAGTGATGGAGAACAACTCTCGTGCATCAAACAGCACAAGCACTCACTCTGTCAATGCAGCAACCGCTTCACATTAAACTGTGTGCTTATTATGATCTTCTTTGAAGTGTTTATTAAGTGCTCTCATGCGCTGGACAACTTGGTCCATGTATTTTACGCTTCAACTTGTCTCCATCATTTTTCACTTGGCTGTGAAGTCACTGATGGGCCTTCTCCCTGCTTCCTGCAAATATCCAACTAATCGATAATCAATGATAATTAAATTAATATCAAATTAATGATAATTATAAATTTTATCAATTAGTTGTTTCAACCCTAGCACCAGTACATTCTTCTGTTCATGAGCGAGAAGACTGACTGGTTCAGTGAAGGGTGTTTTTGTTGAGTGTGTCAAACCAATAATATGCTCCTTCACAGCCCGCTATTGAATGCTATTTGCCTACACTAAAGTCAGGCTTTATAAGCAACACAAATGGAATTTGCATGTCTACAAATGTACGATAACATTGTTTAAACACCATAACCGTTTTCACCACAAATGGCAGGTCTTATTTTTTATGTATTTTTTTTAATTATGGGCTTAATGTTTACCAAGACAAAAAGAAAGTTCACGAAAAGCCTAAATAGCTTGCACAATGCACCAAAGCACAACATTTCCATTCGTAATTCATGTCATTTTAACTGTATGGTCTTCAATAATTTTTAAACATTTACAAATTCAGGTAATGTTTTGTGTCATTTACATTTACCTATAAATGTGCACTTTATGCATTGTTGACTGGTTAAGTGAAGGCCGTATTTGTACAGCTGGTCAAACCAATTATATGTTCCTTTAAAGCCCACACTCGAATGCTATTTGCTCATGCTATAAGCAGTCTCATGCTTCAAATTAGAGCTTATTGTCTTCAAAAGGAAGAGATGTCAGTGAACGAGAAATATGAGTTAGCGTGTGGAGGTAAACGAGAACAATTGGTTCACTTAAAAGATTCATTCAAAAAGTCTGATTTGTCCACAAATGAAACATCACTTTAATCATTAACTTCTCTGACTATTAAAGGAATGTTCTAGGTTCAATATAAGCTAAGCTCAATGAGAGAATTTGTATTTCCAACAATTGTTTACAGACAGATTGTTTAACTTTTAATTGACTATATCACAATTCCAGTGGGTCAGAAGTTTACGCACACTAAGATAACTGTGCCTTTAAGCAGCTTTGAAAGTTCCAGAAAATTATGTCAAGCCTTTAGACAATTTGCCAATTAGCTTCTGATATGAGGTGTACTGAATTGGAGGTGTACCTGGTGATGTATTTTAAGGCCTACCTTCAAACTCAGTGCCTCTTTGCTTGACATCATGGAAAAATCAAAAGAACTCAGGTTCCACATTCATCTGTACAAACAATAGTAATCAAGTATAAACACTATGGGACCATGCAGCCATCATACCACTCAGGAGATGAACATAGGTTGGTGTGAAAAGTGCAAATTAATCCCAGCTCAGCAAGGAAGAAGTCAATGCTCCAAAAACGCCATCAAAAAGCCAGACTACCGTTTGCAAGTGCACATGGGGACAAAGATCTTATTTTTTTGGAAAAAATACCTCTGGGGTCTGATGAAACAAAGATGGAACTGTTTGGCCATAATCACCATTGTTATGTTTTGAGGAAAAAGGGTGATGCTTGCAAGCCAAAGAAAACCATCCCAACCGTGAAGCATGGGGGTGGCAGCATCATGTTGTGGGGTTTCTTTGCTGAAGGTGGGACTGGTGCACTTCACAAAATGGGTGGCACCATGAGGAAGAAAAATCTCAAGACATCAGCCAATGCAAATGGGTCTTCCAAATGGATAATGACCACAAGCATACCTCCAAAATTGTGACAAAATGTCTTAAGAACAACAAAGTCAAGGTATTGGAGTGGCCATCACAAAGCCTTGACCTCAATCTGATAGAACATTTGTGGGCAGAACTGAAAAAGCGTGTGCAAGGCCTAAAAATCTGACTCCATTACACCAGTTCTGTCTGGAGGAATGGGCCAAAATTCCAGCAACTTATTTTGAGAAGCTTGTGGAAGGCTACCCAAAATATTTGACCCAAGTTAAACAATTTAAAGACAATGCTACCAAATACTAAGAAATTGTATGTAAACTTTTGACCAACTGGGAATGTGATAAAAGAAATAAAAGCTGAAATAAATAATTCTCTCTACTACTATTATGACATTTCATTTCATGTCATTTCATTTTGTTAATATAAAGGAGTGATCCTAACCTAAGACAGGGAATGTTTTCTATGATTAAATGTATTTGGCTAAGGTGTATGTAAACTTCTGACTTCAACTGTATATTCCTCCACAGAGGAGAATGGAAGGAAGTTTCTTCTTCTTAAGCATTGGCAACTTGGAGGGCTCCAGAGTCACCATTAAATTCAGCTCCTCTAGACATCCTGCAAGCCACTGAGAAAGTTTATGGTCAGGCTGAGAACAGGGTGAGTAGTGTGAAATCTTTCATGCAGATGTTAATCTAAAAAAGATCACTGGATGTGATCACCTATAATGGCATATCTCAAAGTGAGTTGTACATGTAAGGCCAACTTATGTCATTTAATAAAGAGCAATCTAATATTAATGTGAAGAATCTTCAGAGAAGCCTCTAAATGTAGTTTTTTTTATAGACCAGAGAAATCAGTTTAAAATGTAATTAATGGTTTGATATGATGACATGCTGATTAAATGCATGCTTTTATTGTGGTCATTAGGATCTTATAATTTACTTGATTAGAGTTGAATTAGAGACACTCAGACAGCTTTAATTGCTAATTAAATCTGCTAAGGGGAAGTATACAGGGTTGTATTAACTGTGTAATCACTCCTTAATATGTCTGTCTCTGCATTGAAGAAGACAACATGTTAATAGTCATGTTTTTATTTCCTCTTTGCATTATGTCAGAAGTCTGTTAGGAAACCTCCCTCTGTTGGGAAAACATCTGTTCAGGTCAACCTAAGTTCACAGGACAGTTCACAGGTGAATCAGGCTCATGAAAAGGTACACCACATATGGAGCAGTGAATTAAGGTATTTCAGATTCACATTCGTAGCTAATAGGCAAGGCAAAGCTAGTTTTGACATACAACAAAAATGCAAGTTACTAGTTTCACTACGTCACTCTTCACACAGTTCAGAAACACTAGAATGGACAGCAGCAATAAAATTATCTGACCACCAAAGATAACAATTTTAATATGAATGCACGAAGCCAATGTAACGTAACATGGCAGTCATCCCTTAATATATTTTTTAAACAGACACTGTGCCCTAACGTTAAAACTATAAAACAGACAGAGCATAACACAAGGACATGATTGCTTCATAGCCTCAGACTAACCAGAAACAATGACCTAGTATCAATAACACAGATTTTTAATAAACATATTGTAGAGTATCCAGGTCAGGTTTGGGGAATGTACGACTAATATTAATGATCGTAATCAATAATCATACGGTTTTGACTAGATAACAATACATACAAAAACGCCCCAAAAAGGGCTTATATAGTCCAAGAGTCTGCTTCAATATATATATAGATAATTAAACACAACAAATTATAATTAATTAGGAATATACATCACATGCAGACAGGCTATATTAATTTTAATAACACCTTAAGGGAATTGAACCGTATCGCGTCCAACCAGTTCGTCCGCCGAACCACTTTACTCGATACTCCTGATCAATTCTCCAGAAGGTTTATTCTTAGTATAAGCTACTTAATCAAAGCACGTTAACTTACTTTGATAATATCAGCTCGTAGCTTTAGATCGCACATTAAAGAGGCTTTGTTTTATGACCAACAAACACAGACAATCACGCGTATAATTGGGTTTAATACAAGGAACTAGGATATATCACTACACTTAACAAACAATCATTTAACATAGAATAAACATAAAATAAACAAAGTAGACACAGTAAGGGAAAATGAAGAATTATTAGAAGTACGGCAAACTTATTTCAACAATTAACCCTTTGGAGCCAGCACGGAAATTACACACTGTAACGCATTTGAATTTCAATGAAATAATACTTGCACAATGGACCTTTGTGTGTCTGAGCAAGACTGCGCTTATGTCGTGTCCTCGTGGCGTCCTTGAGATGGCTTTCTGTCGGTGTTTCCAGAGCGTGGGTGGTTCGCGGAAAGTTCGAAGCGTCTTAGCGGGTAACTGTTGAAGAATCGACGGGTGTTCCGGAGGGTTGCAGAGCGTTCAGGGGAGTCCGAGGGAGGGGAAGAGAGAGAGTTGAAATGTTGTTCCAAAGGGGTCCAGAAGAACGGGGGAAGGGTGCAGAAGAGAAGAGATGCCGGGGAAGCGAAGATGCAAAAGAGTTGAAATGTTCAGCAGAAGAGGACGGTGTCAATGCCGAAGCCTGACTTTTAAGGCAGGGAGGTCACACCTCCTTTGGGAGAAATGGCCCAATGAGACCTCTCCGTTTTGGGCACGAGTTTGCTCCCTTTGTTCTGCCAAGGCTCTTCATTTGCATTAATTTATGACAGAGTCCTGGATGTGGTTTGAATCACTCAAACAATGGTAACACATAGCAGAATACGTTTTAATGTGACCATATATATATATTCAGCTAGGACAAGTCGTAAGGTTTAATTTGATACCAAGAAACGTGTATTTAGTACACTTAAAAATGGATATACATTTTAAGACCCTTATTTAAAGCTCCGGAGTTTAACTAACACAACTAAACAAATTGTAACTGGTTTAATCTAACATCAGAAATACACAACATACAGGGATTAAACGTATTTCCTTAAAAATAAACCCTTCTAGGTTTTAAAATGAAAGACACACATTCTGTTGCCAACTTTTCACGTGCCTGGCTCACATGGTACAGCACGAGGATTTGGAGTGTAGATTTGAGTCACATTGTCAATAGCGCATTATACTTCCCAGACTAGCTGGCGCCATTTCAGTGATCTTACAGGGGTTCTTTGTATTCCGAATTGATGGGTTAATGATTCGCCTTCAGACTCTACAATATTAACTTATATTTACCTTAACAGAAAATCCATGCATCTCTCCTTGCGAATGAACATCTCCGTCACTTTGTTGTAAAAGTCACCCAATTGTATAAGTTTCGCTTTCTCAATATTTATTGTAATTAACTTTGCATTTTAGTGTTTAATAATGCTTAAGTTATGTCAGTGGTGGGCCGTGCATATAAAGTCTAGGCCTTCAGTGTGATTCATGCCATTAAGAAAACACAGTTTCACAATGAATAAGACAACATGCCTTTGGGCATCATACATTATGTTGCAGCTAACTAGCAATACAATTAACATTTTAAAAACATGTCCATGCACGAAAGCCTGAACTTGAAATGACACTTAATGCTCAAGCAAGCCTAATTTTAACTGCAGCATGACTGTTTTGTGAAATGAACGTCTCCCGAACAGACATTCAAAAATCATAATTTTTCATATGAATCTACCAATGAGGTCTATAATACCTAGAAAAATCTATCTAATAAAATGTGCGATATTTGAGATATTGGAGCAAAATGTTGCTTGCAATAAATTTAGTTTCGTCAGGATACACAGTTATGCTGCATTCCATTCAAGTTGGATGAGGGATATTCCTACTTGATATCTCTGACCATAAATACATTCCATTTCCTGAAATTCGGAACTGCAATGCTCCCGTCATCTTAGCAGGGGTTTGACTCTCATTAGAGATGTCTCCTATGCAGAGCTAGCATTTGTGCTTCAGATGTACGATTATCAAAAGAGATTATAATTTATCATGTTTTATACACCTGTTTCTGCTGGCATTTGTTAAACAAGCTTTAATATCATGTAATGTGGAAAATAACTCATTTATCGATATTAATTAATAAAGTGAATGTTTATCATTTACTTTGTATATCTCCCGAAATGTGTCGAAATGTTTGTGTGACATCATGCACCTGCATCTCGGCGAAATCAAAGTTGAGAATTTCTGCAAGAGCTTACAAGTTGTATTTCTGACTTCAAGATGCATTCCATTGCATTTTTCCTAGTATGAAGTTGTAAAATCCGGCTTTCCGAGTTGAATGGAACGCAGCACTACTTTTCAAAACTTAACCCAACACTGAATGCTCAAGCAGCCTAATTTACACTTAGAAATCTCCTGATGTTGCTATAACAACGCAAAAAGCACTTACCAATTTTCTTGAAGTGAACATCAGTCCTCCTTTCCTGTTGAATAAATTAAGCAATCACACGGTCATGCAGAACATCTTAGGTTTTTAAATCCATAAGGATCTCTTTCTCAACGGCAATACCAGCAGTGATGACAGCTGACTTGTCAGTAAGATCTCGTGATATTTGTTCTTGAATTACGTACATCAGCGAAAGCGTGATTGCATCACTCAAGGCCAGCAAGAAGGCCTTGACTGGGACATCCTAAAGATCACACCCACCAAGAACAAATAAATCAATCTGATTGGCTGATGAATCTGACAATGTGACTTAAGTTGCTCATTCATTTGCACTGTTGAGGGATTCTGTGGAAATTCTGAAGGCCTGAAGGGATGGAGTCACACTTTGCTTGTAAGCATCAAGGAATAAATTCTGATGGAATAAACTTTTTTGTTTTTCTCTATTTGTTTGTAGATTAATTAAGAGTGGAAAGCGAGGACAAAAGGTGATTGAGAATGAAAGGATGAAAAATATGTATTTATATGGCATGTTAGGCCAGCAGAGAAGGGTTTGCTGGCCCTGAGAAATCACCACTGAGTTACGTGAACTTGAACGTGTTGACACAAAACAAAACTCTAGCCTATCAGATGTGACGGAAGGATAGAGCAGAGTGTCATTTTATTTTCACTCTTCTGATAGGTAAGCACTGCTTACCCTGCTTATATGGATGGCACGTCCCAAGACAAGTCTGTATTTTCTCCCTGAAGCTTCTAACAGCTGGAATATGGTGGCACACATTGTCCATACACCAATTTGTTTTCAAATTAATAGCATAATTGGTGAAGTGGTCAGGATTCACTTATTCTTCTATCGATAGTGCTAAGATAGGAAATCTGCTTTTATGTTCTGTTATGTTATGACCCCTATAAAGATGAAGGTATATATGTCTTGCATGTACATTTCAGGCAGTGTGGGACGTAAACAGGGCAGCTGTGCCTCCAGCTGTGTACTGCCTACAGGTAGGTCCATTAATCTACAGTAGTTTTTACTTTAATCTGTAAAGAACCTGTGTCTAGAATTTCACATTCCTCCAGAGTTAAAAAGTTTGTTATTCACAAAGTTCTACTCCTGTCCCTTGTTCATTTGTTTTATATTTTGGCTTACAAATTCGATTATCCTCATCACACTTTACCATGTTTAAAAGAACTAAGTTCTGTTAAGCTTTGTGATTTCTTATACAATGAATTTGTCTCTGTAAACACCAAGTTTGTAAAATCACATTTACAATAAAAAGCTTGTGATCATCCCTGTAGTAAAATCACTGTAACACACTGACTCTGGGCATATTCTTTATTTAATTATTTTATAATCTAAAATAATATAATATATAAACACAGACTGAAAAATCAAATGCACCCTGATTCCTGGAAGTTGAAATGCATCTAGCCAATTAAATTGGAATTGTCTGTGTGCGTAGGCTATGCACTGGACAATCTGAGACTTGTCTGTGAGGCCGAGACTAACATAAATCAAAGTGCTCAAGATATACAGTTGAAGTCAGAAGTTTACATACACCTTAGCCAAATACATTTAAATTCAGTTTTTTTTAATCATAGAAAACATTCCCTGTCTTAGGTTAGTTAGGATCACTCCTTTATATTAAGAATGTGAAATGTCTTAATAATAGTAGTGAAAATTATTTATTTCAGCTTTTATTTCTTTCATCACATTCCCAGTGGGTCAGAAGTTTACATACGCTTTGTTAGTAATTAGCAACTTGAGCCAAACTTTTTGGGTAGTCTTCCACAAGCTTCTCACAATAATTTGCTGGAATTTTGGCCCATTTCTCCAGACAGAACTGGAGTAACTGAGTCAGGTTTGTAGGCCTCCTTGCTCACACATGCTTTTTCAGTTCTGCCCCCAAATTGTATGTTTAATTGAGGTCAAACCTTTGTAATGGCCACTCCAATTCCTTGACTTTGTTGTCCTTAAGCCATTTAGCCACAACGGTAGGTGTATGCTTGGGGTCATTGTCCATTTGGAAGACCCATTTGCGACCAAGCTTTATCTTCCTAGCTGAGAGGTTGAGATATTCACATAATTTTCCTTCCTCATGATGCCATCTATTTTGTGAAATGCACCAGTCCCTCCTGCAGCAAAACACCCCAACAACATGATGCCTCCACCCACATGCTTCAGGGTTGGGATGGTGTTCTTTAGCTTGCAAGACTCACCCTTTTTCCTTCAAACATAATGAAGGTCATTATTCCCATTTTGTTTCATCAGACCAGAGGAAATTTCCCCAAAATGTAAGATCTTTGTCCCCATGTGCACTTGCAAACTGTTGTCTGGCTTTTTTTATGGTGGTTTTGGAGCAGTGGCGTTTTACTAGCTGAGCAGCCTTTAAATAATATAATATACACTCACCTAAAGGATTATTAGGAACACCATACTAATACTGTGTTTGACCCCCTTTCGCCTTCAGAACTGCCTTAATTCTACGTGGCATTGATTCAACAAGGTGCTGAAAGCATTCTTTAGAAATGTTGGCCCATATTGATAGGATAGCATCTTGCAGTTGATAGAGATTTGTGGGATGCACATCCAGGGCACGAAGCTCCCGTTCCACCACATCCCAAAGATGCTCTATTGGGTTGAGATCTGGTGACTGTGGGGGCCATTTTAGTACAGTGAACTCATTGTCATGTTCAAGAAACCAATTTGAAATGATTCGAGCTTTGTGACATGGTGCATTATCCTGCTGGAAGTAGCCATCAGAGGATGGGTACATGGTGGCCATAAAGGGATGGACATGGTCAGAAACAATGCTCAGGTAGGCCGTGGCATTTAAACAATGCCCAATTGGCACTAAGGGGCCTAAAGTGTGCCAAGAAAACATCCCCCACACCATTACACCACCACCACCAGCCTGCACAGTGGTAACAAGGCATGATGGATCCATGTTCTCATTCTGTTTACGCCAAATTCTGACTCTACCATCTGAATGTCTCAACAGAAATCGAGACTCATCAGACCAGGCAACATTTTTCCAGTCTTCAACTGTCCAATTTTGGTGAGCTCTTGCAAATTGTAGCCTCTTTTTCCTATTAGTAGTGGAGATGAGTGGTACCCGGTGGGTCTTCTGCTGTTGTAGCCCATCCGCCTCAAGGTTGTGCGTGTTGTGGCTTCACAAATGCTTTGCTGCATACCTCGGTTGTAACGAGTGGTTATTTCAGGCAAAGTTGCTCTTCTATCAGCTTGAATCAGTCGCCCCATTCTCCTCTGACCTCTAGCATCAACAAGGCATTTTCGCCCACAGGACTGCCGCATACTGGATGTTTTTCCTTTTCACACCATTCTTTGTAAACCCTAGAAATGGTTGTGCGTGAAAATCCCAGTAACTGAGCAGATTGTGAAATACTCAGACCGGCCCGTCTGGCACCAACAACCATGCCATGCTCAAAATTGCTTAAATCACCTTTCTTTCCCATTCTGACATTCAGTTTGGAGTTCAGGAGATTGTCTTGACCAGGACCACACCCGTAAATGCATTGAAGCAACTGCCATGTGATTGGTTGATTAGATAATTGCATTAATGAGAAATTGAACAGGTGTTCCTAATAATCCTTTAGGTGAGTGTATAACCACAGACTGAAAAAAACAAATGGCTTCCTGAGCAGTATGATGGCTGTATGGTCCCTTGGTGTTTATACTTGTGTACTATTGTTTGGACAGATGAACATGGCACCTTCAGGCATTTGGAAATTGTCCCCAAGGATGAACCAGACTTGTGGAGGTCCAAAAACATTTCTGAGGTCTTGCTGATTTCTTTTGATTTTGCCATGATGTCAAGCAGAGACACTGAGTTTGAAGGTAGGCCTTAAAATACATCCACAGGTATGTATCAGAAGCTAATTGTCTAAAGGTTTGACATAATTCTGGCATTTTCCAAGTTGCTTAAAGGCACAGTTAACTTTGTGAATGTAAACTTTTGACTTTCAACTAAAAGTGAAACAATCTGTCTGAACAATTGTTGGAAAAATGACATTTGTCAAGCACAAAGTAGATGTCCTAAATGACTTGCCAAAACTATAGTTTGCTAATATTAAATTTGTGGAGTGGTTAAAAAATTTGTTTTAATGACTTCAACCTAAGTGTATGTTAAATATCTTGGGCACCAATACATTTTAATATGGTTCATTAGTGATCTGCAAATGTTTTACATTAAAGGACAAATATTTTGTTATTAAATGAATATGATTTTGCTCTGTGTAACCTTGAATTCTGTGTAACCAATCTCCAGATGGTGGCACTCATTCCCCTCCTCAGCGTCTGTCCCCGGCCCAGCATGGATCCAGATTCCTGACTCAGACACAGCTGCACACCCAGCTCACTCTGACACTGGAGGAGGTGCTGAGGGAGCAGCAGGGTACAGATGGCCAAGCTGCCCAGCAAGCACCAGAGCAAAGAGGCTCCTTACTGGATCCCAGAGCCGCAGGTCAGGGGAAAGAGAAAGTGAAGTTGTCAGAGGTCCACACCTGCTAGACCTAAACAGCAGAGACTGCAGAACAACACAGTTCAGGACAATGCTGCAGACACAAATAAAGAGAATGTGAGACTCTTTTATTTTAAAGCACGTGTCTTTGAATTTTAAAGAAGATTAAACAGGCGGGTGATAAAGGTTTTAGTAAGTTTTGTGTCATGTCATGTCCTGATCACTGATTTCTGTCTTCTCTTTGCATCTCTCTATCTTGTTTAAGTAAATAAGTTTAAAAAAAATAAACAACTTGAAATAAAAACGCAAGGTTCACTATGTCAAACTGTACCTTTGCTGTTTACTGAAGATGGCATATGCAACGGACTGAATGGTGAAGATGATATCTTGTCATTACAAGAAAAGTACTAAAGCTGCATCCCTTGAGCCTGGGGCGCAGTTTAACATCGCACCTACAAACAGGTGACAGATGAATCACTGATTCCGCCTCACCTTTTTCTTTGTCCTTACCAGTGTCAGAAATTAGCTTTTATATTAAGGGGCAATATTTAACCCCTGGATTTTATTTTCAGGGGCATTCTTTATCTATTTGATGGGATATAATTTCTAATCATTCATAAAAATACGTCAAATACTTCAGTTAAATCAATATATGAACATAAATTCTATTACCAAATAATTTTATCTTATGTTTTATGCAAAAATATGTATACCTAGACTAGAATGTGAAGAAATATATCAGATTTTTTAAATAAAACAGAAGAACTTATTACGCACCCACATTTAGAATTTTGGGGGCATTTTTGTCACTTTTGGTGACATTTTTGCCCCAAGTCCCTGCTAATTTCTTACCATGGAACTTACATGCAATCACACATTATATGCTCTTCTCTCTTTCAGATATCTGTTCAATAAGATCTGGTTTACATCATCCACTATGTCAGCTCATAATTGAGTCATAAATGTAATGTAGACTATTGGATAACATTTTACAAATGTTGTGCTCTCTTAAGTACTGTTTTTTTTTTTTTGTTTTGTTTTATGCTATTTGTTACAGGTAAAATCTGCCATGAATTCAGGCTTGCACAAAACACAAGACAAATCCAAGTGTGCATTTCAGGAGAATAAGTAATACATTTTACCCACTCTAAATCTCTAAAATAGGGTTATTAAAAAATAAATGGCTGTTATAAATCAAGTTGTATCTTTGGCCTCCTCAAGGATGTTTATGCATTTAAAGAGGTCACACCAAAAATCAGAGTGGTACTGACACATATAATGCATTATATATGGTGATTAATTTAAAGAAACCTATATAGATATGATCAAAACTGTTATTAATTCAAAGTTTTTTCCTTCTCAGAGAAAGAGTGTGAAATAGAGTGTGTCAGTCAGGTTTTTGCACTGAGGAGCCGAGAAAAAGTTACGGCCATTTACAGTGGTAGGTCCAGTGTCGTGGCAGAAGGGACACAATGTCTCGTTCCCTCCCTCAGGGAACGGAGGTTACAACAGTAACTGTGAAGTTCCGCTTCTGTCACTCACTCGACAATGTGTCAAATTAAGTGAGGTCCTGTTCAAAAGCGCCATGCACTAGACCTTGTTACGTGAACTTCTGACACAGGTGCAAGCTGCTGCGTGCTAGAAGCAACTGTATCGGCCACATGTAACCCTCCCCAACACCCCCATAAAAGGTGTCATATACAGACCTTAGGTTCCCAGCACACCCGAGGGAGGAACAGGTGCTACATGACCAGAATGGGAGCAAGCCCGGCAGCTGCAGCCTTTTCTCTCTCTATGTCTCTCTCTATGTATCTTAACGCTATGAAATGCGTTGAGGAAGACGGTCTTTCCCGATCCTCTTCTTTCAGGGGGAAAAGACCCTGTGGAGGCCACATCCTGCCCAGACTAGGAGGAGGTTATATGTGGCCAATACACCACGTGAGTTGTCAAGCCACACGTGGGAGCGGTGCAGTGGTAGGTCCTACCTAAAGAGGGTGGAGCTTTACAAACACAGCGACTGGGGGCAGTGAGACTGCCCAAGGGAGACGTGGGTCCACATGACGGGGACCGTACCGTGGGAAAAAACATCACAAGGAGTTGCCTGAAGAGGGAATTAAACCAGTGAAGCACTACCCCAGTACAGAGCACTTGCGGCTCCTAGTGAGTCTGGTTGCAAATTCCTCCTATGAACGAGACTGACTCAACCCCCGAGATTGTAGAATCTCGCAAAGGTGTTGGGTGTTGCCCAGCCCGCTGCTCTGCAGGTGTCTGCTTAGGGAGGTGCCGTTGGCCAGTTCCCACGAGGATGCCACACTTCTCATCGAGTGGGCACGGCCTGAGTCTGGAAGGCCAAGGAAATGCATCGACGACCCAGCGTCTCAGTTTGGAGACAGCGTTCTGTTTCTGCCATCCACCGAAGCATACAAAGAGCTGCTCAGGACATCTAGAGCTCCACGTGTGGTCCAAATAGATACGCAAAGCACGTACCGGACACAGCAACAAACAGGCTGGGTCTACCTCCTCCCGGGGCAGCTTGCTTACAGGTTCATGACCTGGTCCCTGAAGGGGGTCGTAGGAACCTTGGGCACATAGCCCGGTTGTGGTCTCAGGATAACTTGAGTATGTTCCGGACCGAACTCCAGGCAAGTGTCGCTGACAGAGAACGTTTGCAGGTCCCCAACCCTCTTGATGGAAGCTAGCGCTATCAGGAGGGCCATCTTCAAGGAGAGGGCCTTGCACTCAACTGAGTCAAGCTGCTCGAAAGGGGGTCTCTGAAGGCCCAAGAGGACCACTGAGATATCCCAGGAGGGGAACAGGTTTGGTCGGGGATTCAGCCTCCGGTGTCTCTAAGGGACCTGATAATCAAGTCGTGCTTACCCAAGGACTTGCCGGCCACTGCGCCATGATAGCGGCTACATTCACCTTCAAGGTGGAGGGGGACAGCCTCCCCTCCAGCCTCTCTTGCAGAAATGAGAGCACTGACCGAACTGCGCATCTCTGCAGGTCTTCAGATCGGGAAGAACACCAATTCGTGAACAAGCGCTACTTCAGGGCATAAAGTTGCCTGGTGGAGGGAGCTCTGGCTTGGTTGATCGTGTCTAAGACTGCAAGTGGTAGGTCACTCAGATCTTCCACGTCCCGTCCAGGGGCCAGACTTGGAGGTTCCAGAGGTCTGGCCGTGGATGCCGGAGGGTGCCCCGTCCCTGAGAAAGAAGGTCCTTCCTTTCTCATTTGCCAGGGAGGAGCTGTTGCGATGAGCGTGAGATCAGAGAACCAAGCCGAGTGGGCCAGTAAGGAGTCACTAAGACTAGTGACTTGTTCCTTGTCCTCCCTGATTTTGCACAGCACCAGTGCAAGAAGGCTCACTGGTGGGAATGCGTACTTGTGCAGCCCCAGGGGCCAGCTGTGTGCCAATGCTTCTGTCCCGAGAGGGGCTGCTGTCAGGGAGTACCAGAGCGGGCAGTGAGTGTTGTCCTGGGAGGCAAGGAGATCTACCTGTGCAATGCCGAATCGGCCCTATTTCAGCTGGACCTATTTCAGCTGGACTCTCTGCTGGCGAAACCTGTCGTGACAGCGCGTCCGCTGTCATGTTGTGGTTGCCTGGGATATGAGTGCCGTGCAGCAACCTGGGTATGACATATGACGAGCACACGCCGCCTTGGCGATTTATGTATGCTACCGCGGTGCTGTCTGAATGGATCAAGATGTGCTTGCCCCGGATCGGCAGGAGAAATCTACTCAGGGCAAGGAATACAGCCAGCAACTCCAGGCAGTTGATGTGCCAAAACAGCCGGGGCCCCATCCAGGAGCCAGCGGCAGCGTGCCCATTGCACACGGCACCCCAACCCAGTTGAGAGGCGTCTGTGGTGACCACGACACGTCTGGACACCTGCTGTTGGGAGACTCTGGCCCTCAGAAAACAGAGGTCTGTTCAAGGGTTGAAAGTCTGACGGCAGGAAGGGGTGATTAACACACGGTATGTGCCGCGGCACAATGTCCATCTTGGGACTCCAGTCTGAATCCAGTGCTGAAGCGGTCTCATATGCATCAAACCGAGCAGCGTGACCACGGCTGAGGATGTCATATGCTCCAGGAGCCTCTGGAATTGTTTTAGAGGATCCACTGCGCCGAGCTCAAAGAGAGCAAGGCACCTGAGCACTGACTGCGTAGGCTTGTTCGTGAGGCACGCTGTCATTGAGACTGAGTCTAACTCCATGCTGAGAAAAGAGATGCTGTGAACCGGAGTGAGCTGGTTCTTTTCCCAGTTGACCTGAAGCCCTAGACGGCTAAGGTGTCTGAGCACCTGGTCCCTGTGAGCACATAGTAACTCGAGAATGAGCCAGTCGTCGAGGTAATTGAGTATGCGGATGCCCACTTCCCGTAGCGGGGCAAGGGGTGTCTCTGCGACCTTGGTGAAGACGCGAGGGGACAAGGGCAGGCCAATGGGGAGGACCTTGTATTGAAATTCCTGGCCATCGAACCGAAGGGAGGGTCAACGTTGAGGCAGAATGGAGACGTGGAAACCAATCTGATGCCGAACGCAGGTTAAAATCTGTTTTTGCGGGAGCATTTTGGACGGGAGTTTGTGTAAAGTCCGGTTGACAACTCGCAAGTCCAACATTGGCCACAACCCACCGCCTTTTTGAGGTACGATGAAGTAAGGGCTGTAGAGACCCTTCATCTCGGCTGGAGAGACAGGCTCTATCATGTCCTTGAGTAGCAGAGTTGTAATTTCTGCCTGTAAGGTGCTGGCATTTTCGCCGCGCATCAATGTGGAGCGGATACCGCTCAAATGAGGCGGGAATTGAATCGTGTAGCCGAGTCAGATGGTCCTGGTCAACCAGCCCGACGGGTTGGACAGCGAAAGCCATGCGTCCAAGCACCTTGTGAGGGGCACTAAGGGGACGATAGTTTTCGACGAACCAGGGGAAAGCATAGCGGACATCTGTGCGTCAGCTTTAGACTGGGCAAGCAGACCCAAAGGTGGCAGCCCAGATGAGTCTTCAGCATCAGATGCCGCTGTGACGCTCTCCGATGCAGTGCAAAATCATCATCCAGCTTGCAGGCTTTGAGGGTGTAAACAGACTGTCCGTGAGGCGAGCCGCCCTCACCTCGAGCCCGAACGGAGGCAAATGAGCGTGCTGGGGGGGAGGGTGTTTCGTGGGGATTTACCCAGCAAAGCCGAGCACGCTGTATGCCCCAAATCCCAATACCATATGAAGGAGGCGTGGCGCGGGGGCTGCTGAAGTGGCTTTCTCTCGTGAGGAAAGAAAGCCATTACTGCAACGTTGCCATGGCTATGTTCTCGCACTGAGAACATGAACCATTCATAAAACTCTGCCTGCGTGTGATCGCAGCCAAGGCACGCGAGGCAGCTCTTATGGCGGTCAGAAGTGGAGAGAAGTTGACTGCATCCAGGAACTACACAGAGGCGGAAAGACATCTTTAAAAGATGTCCTGAAAAGGAGATGGGGGCGTTGAGTGCGTGACAGAAGGGGAACCAGCCCCCTCAAGTGTTTAAAGGGTGAACCTAACAGCTGAGTTCAGCAGAATAATGTTGATATGCAGAATCTCTCTAAAGAAACTCTCTTCCAGAAGCAGGTTTGTGGATATGTGACCGCTTAATGAAATATAATGTATAATCTCACAAAATTATTATTACCAGGTATATTATCATTTTATATATATATATTCTCCAACTCACTGTATGTCTGCTAAGAGAACTCAGCCTTCAAGGGTTCTTCGAATTATCTGGGGGTGAACTGCCACTTACTCAAGATGCAGATGTTGAATTAACCTGCTGTATCCATATATAACATAAAAATCCACATTTTACAGTTGTGTGTTTTTGTGTTGTTCCCAGGTTGCTTTTGCAAGTGTGAAGAAAAATCTGTTCATTGATAGACACAGACAATATAACGTAGATTAGCTGGCTAAACTCAGCCAACAGGAAACCCAAACCTAAAGTAGCAGAATACAGCAGGCAGCCAGTTAAGCCCACTTTCCCACCAGCTGACTCCAACTGTACGCTACACAGTTCTCTCCTGGATAATTGTTTTACAGTTGTTTTCACACAATATTTTTTAGACAACAGGTGTTTTACACCCCCAGCAATAGTATTTTTAACTCCGGTCATCTGTAGGAGAATTGTTTTAATCATGGACTGCATGCATTTAATTGAGAATTTAGTTTCTTCTCCATTTTTAAGATCCTCTTGGACATTGTGTTATTGTCTGTTTTAGTTAATTCTCCATTTATACCTTTGCCTTCACCAAAGCCAGTGAAGGAGCATGTCAAGCCCAAACGTTTGAGGCAAAGAACTCTGTAATTTCACCAAACAGTTGGGGGGAAAAAGACATCTTAATGGGCCATATTCTAGATTTTTTTTTTTTTTTATAATTTCATTATTTTCCCTGAGGTCCCTGAAGTCTTCACATGACCATTTTCCATTCTCTCTCTAGCCCATAGAACCAAAATTCTTGCTAGTGTACCTTTTAATACTTTTGTAACTAACTGTGATTGGCTAATGGCTTTACATGTGAAATGAGTAACAACACTCCCACCAAATTCATTCTAATATTAAATAGCCGTTAATGTGAAAATAATGTACATAATGTACATTAATGTGCTCATGTTTTCTTGGATCAGTAGTATTATGTGTCCCTAATATTGATCATTCACTTTTCTTTTGGACTGGGCGAGTGGTAGAAGATGCAGAAGTGGCTGAACAGAAAAAGCAAAAGAAAATAAATAAAAATAAAACACAGGAAGACCTCAGAGAGCTGTAGCCTTGTCCAAAGCATACAGAGATCTGTCTGACTCTGACAGCCTGTCCATCCAATCAGAGAATGAAAAGCCACCACCACCTAAGTCATGTTAGTTTTCACTCAGCACAACTAGTTCACAGTATTTTTTTGTATTTTCAGACTTATTTGTTTATTGGAAAATGATAAGTGTCCTGATGAGGTCTGGGTCTCATCCTTCTTAAACAGAAAAAGACAATTGGACAACTAGAGAGAATTCAGCAGACTGTCCCAGCTCGAACGACAGGACAAGGAAAAATGGGAGGGACACGCGCTTCAGCGAAAACAGTGATATGAAAAAAGCTGACAAAACCATTGTACAGGTTCAGCAGGATCAGAGAAATGATAAAGCCAATAAGCATCTGAAAATGAAAAAATCCCCATCTACTCAGGGGTCATCCAGGAAACAGAAAGAATCCTGGGCCACAAGATTATCTTCAACTTTGGCCTCGCTTCCTTCCATCGAGAAGATGACATGTGAGAAGGACCGCCATAATATAGTTACTTGCAGAACAATTCTTCTGGATAATTGTGCAATTTATTTTTAGTTTCTGTAGCGGATGAAAGGCTAAGATCTCAGCTGAGATCTCATACACCCCTTCGTTCTCTTTCGATCTCTCCAATTGAACATGACTCTCCACTGCTGGAGCCTCTCTGCCTTCTTAGAGAAATAAAAGCCTCCTCTGTCTCTAAGACGCCAGAGAATTAAGATGTTGTTAAACTTCTCTCTCCACAATAACACCTGTTTCCACAATCTCGAGAGTTTCAAGGCAGAAGCCATCTGCTGCTCAGGTAAAACAGTAAACCATGGGGCAGGTTTCAAAATCACATCAAATGATAGATCAAGTACATATGACTTGCATTTTTCAAGCTTTTAAGGATAATTTTATTGCTGGTTTTGATTTTACAATATTTGGAAGCTTAAGCCAGTCTAATAAATATTAGAAATTCATCACCATGGGTAACGAAACATCAGACCATGTGGCATCTGCAAACAAATTATGTTTGACTCTCCAAAACTAAAAATTATTTTAGCCCATTGTGCAATTACTTTGAGACAGATGGTATCAACGTGATTTTAGTGGATATATGAAGTCAGTTCACACAGGTCCCCTAACAAAGTAGTATTTTTCTGGGTCATGCTTACAGACTTCTTTATGTGAAAAGTTTTGCTTGATAAGTGTGCTTGTTTTGTTTTTCAAATAAATGCCATTTGATTGGAAATAATAGTTAGAAATGTAGAAGTTATCTAATGCAACACCATTCATTCTTGATTGAAATGCATTCGATGGTGTCAACAACCCAATCTTCTCACATATCATTGAGCAACATGGCATTGATCTGCTCTGAGCTAGAGGTATAGGGGTGTCACATTTTATTGCTGACCACAGTTACACTTTTGATGGTAGTACAATTCAATAACAAAAACTACATTTTTTGTTGCTTTTAACAGAATACCCCAGTATGTTGTCAAGAAAGTAAGAGTGAGAGACCAGAATTCAAGTCAGGTGAAAATAATTTTAATTCACAGTACCTTATGTTCTTATATTATATTTAGTTTGTCAGTATTCACAAAAATAAGCATGTAATCTTTTTTTCTGCATAAATTACCAATCAGGTCCAACAATCATCCTCAAGCATCCCAGCTCCTCCCACTCAGCTAGTCTTTCAGAGAGAGAGGAGGACAGTGATGAAGAGAAAGAGAATAAGCCTCTCAGCTAGCTATGAAAATGAACCCAAGAAAGCAGTTCAAACTTAATGATAAACACTGGCCTCCTAATAAAGGTATTCATCACCTTTATAAAAAAAAAGTGTCTTGTTCTAGGTGTCATGTGACATGTTTCTACTTGAGAGTACTTTTAGTCTTTATGGAAAGTTAAATATTATATGAAATAACTTGAAATTCTACTAGAAATTCAGGCAGTGTTACAGTGCAATGTAACATAATGTCTTGTTACATGACACTTGTAGCAGCTGTGGCTGGTTAGGATAACAACGTATTAACGTGGAGATGTATTATTGCCTGACACGTCATTGTGATTCTGAGTCTTATTAAATATATGGACCAGTTTCGTGGGTAAGTCCAGTTCTTATCCATCTGCCACTGGAACTGATAATTCTCCAATGAAAATCGCTTGACCTTTTCTCAACGTCCGATTAAGAAACTGTCCCAGATATTGTATTGTCATTGAATTCAGTTTGATTATGTGAATGACTTTGTTGCTTTGCCTTAGGACCCAATGTAAAAAAGCCTATAAATGATCAGAGCAAATCCAATGTGGAAGAGGAGACAGACGCAGACATACAAAGCCTCACCTATACCTTTGAGCTTACTCTTGAATGTGTGTTGTCTTCAGGTGAGAATATGAAAACTATATCGTCTTGCATGAGGTCCAGTTGTGGGCAGACATAGATCTGACCCAGCCTGAGATAACACCTATTCGGGAGGTGGGATTCATCTGCTATAAGTTCAGCTCAGAGCTTAAAGAGAAAGTTCCAGGTGCTTGTCTTCTCACTTCCGTCACAAAATCATGCTATCTTAAATGTGAGCTTGATATTTTATTATGAACCAACCGTTTGAGGATTAATTTCTTCACATGCTCATAAAACTTGCTCATAAGACAGTGTGATATAGTATGTTATGACATAGTGATGCCCTTATTCATGAGTGAATAATATTTTTTGATTTAGGTCTTTTTAATAAATCAGTCAAGAAGGTTAAAAAATGGGTTTGAATGATTCATTGGTGAGTCTAAATCAAAATTATTTTAAAAAATCTGTATCCAGTAGTGTTAGTAAAACACTGTAGGAACCTTGTTTCTAGTAGCTTGTCTTGTGTGTTTGACAGATTTGCTCCAGAAGAATGGATCTTTACACCAAACAGTCAATAAAGATCTTTCAGCAGCACATGTCCTCTGTCAGTGACCAACTGCACCAGTACAGGTGAGATCCTTGCTTAAAGGAGGTTGGCATCTCTGTCCTTTAACAGGTCTGATCTTTCTCTCCCTTAACACTTCTCAGAAGCTGGAGAAAGTTAAACAAGTCCTGAAATAAAAAGCCTTGAACAAGACAACATTGCTCTGAGGAGCAATGTTGGAAAAGAATGGAAAAGGAACTGGTGGTAATCATCTGATCTTTACTTTGGGTAGTGACAGAATTACTGAAGGAGGAACTCTTGAGATGACAAAAAATGTTGACCAGTCCTTAGAAATCACACAGAACAGAATGAAACGATTGAATTACAAATTAGGATAACATGTAAACTGCAAAATAATTAATCTCATACGTGTTTATTTATTTTTATATAAGTGTATATAAAAGTATATGTATACTGTGTATGGCCTAACTTTATTCACAGACTTACTGGAAAAAGCAAACCCTTGCTTTTACACACATAGCAAGAGAAAGGAACCAAGAGGTAAGAACATACCAGCTTCTACATAAACATACTTTCCCATGTCTAATGTAAATGAAACCAATTGGTCCTTGGTAATGGTTCTGTTTGACCAAAATATAATCATCGTCTTTTCCTCTGAGGTGAGGACATGAACCTTTTCCAGATTATTATTGTTAAAGATAAAATTGTTTTACTTTGTATCTCAACTCATTTTTTACATTTAATGTAAAGCAGTACTATCTAGTTTAGAACTGAGCAGTAAAACTTCCATTTGAAACAATGTGGATTCTGTTGCAGATATTTTGATGAAGAAAAACATGAAGTCAGTTCAGGATCATTTCTTCAATGAAACGGTGAGAAAGAGCAAAGTCGTGTATTAAACCACATCCAGGGCAGATATTTTTTCTCTGAGTCTTCTAAAGAACTCAATTCATGTACATTCAAACCTTTCTTACTCTCGCTCTCTGTAGCAAGAAGAAGAGTTGCTGAGTGTGCGAAGAGGATTGCAAACCTTGTTCTTCCCAGACACATCCAGGTTCTGAGCTAAGGAAAAAATGCCTTTTTGAGGACTACTACAGTGTTTTGGGTCTTCTTAAACCATGTTTGTTAACTTGGATATTATTGTTAGGTTCTTTTAAACAATACCATTTAAGAGGTTACACGTTTGTACTTTTGTTGCTTATTCTTATCACCTTGGGATAAATGGTTTGTTTACATAGTTTTTGCACATATTTACATGTAATTTTTAATATAAATAATGAATAGATGTGAAAAGCAATTTTCTCTCAAAATAGGTAAATGTTAGAACATGAGTAACATTTAAGAACAAATGCATTTATTGATAAATTGTTAACTTATAATCAGTACCTACAGATTTATAAGAAATTCTAAAATAATATATTAAAAAGAAAGTAAAATACTGTATATCCACAGCAGCCATGTCATAGGAATGGGAGCCTTGTTTTCTCAAATTCATACTTGATTGTTTAAAAAGTTGTTTCGGGATTCTGTTTCCATCTGATCTCCATAACTTTCTTCTCATTCAGCAGCAAAGGTCTGATTGATCAAAGCTCTTGGGGATCAATTTATGGGAGTCATATTGAAAAAATAATGGGCAATGTTTTATTTTTACCTGCAGTTAGCTTGATAGTTTAATATTAGATTTTGAGATTTTTAAGCATGTTTTGGCATCCAATTGCCACATGCAATAAATGGTGTTATGTCTTTCAGAGGAGGCAACTTGCACCGTATACTGTATTAATTTTTGGTTCCAGGAATTGGATTTAATGGTTGAGAAAACCCTACAGACATGCTAGAATGTTATCCGTATATATTATCCAACATTTATATTTATTTATGAGAAATATATATTTACTACCTCACAGTTTAAAATACCTTTCCTCACTAAAAGCTTAGTCATGTGGCACACATATTGTGACTTCCTACTACACCACAATAGGGCTGAAATGATTGGGTGACATTATCGACAGCGTCGACAATAAAAAATTGTCAACATAAATTTTAGTTGTCGAATAGTCTTTTGATGTCATTTTACATGTAATCAAACTAAACTAATGATGGTGCATGAGAGCAGTACTGCAGCTCGTGCCTGACTGAGGAGTGTAAGTAAACACAGATGCACTCTAAACTTTACAAACGGCTTTAGGTGATGTAGATAGCAAAGTGTAAGGGAAGTATACAAAAATACCAAATAAGTTAATACAGAATCATTCTCGTTGATTAATAAGTTCTAGGCAGAGCTGCTGCTCTGCTGAAGCAAAACATGTGTGTCGAGCATCTTCAAAGGAAATTATATCTTATAATTAATATACACATTATATCTTTAATGCAGTTATATTTAATGAGTTATAGCTTTATTAAAGTTCAAATAATGTAAATATTAATAGTAAGGTCATGTAAATAACTACAAAAGTCAGAAACTGGCATTTCTCTGTGCAGTCAGCGCATGTTCTATAGTTGCGCGAAGCATCCGATCTAAGGGGGAGACACTGAAACTGCACCTGGCTCATGAAAACTCTGTCGCGGGGATGCTCCATAGCCACTCGTCCCTTGAGTGTGCGCGCTCACTGCAGCTAGATTATAACGTGATGGCTCGCAACTTATTAAATCATAATATATTTGTCACAGTGCATTTCTTATCCTGAAGAAAATTGGCAATATGCAGCTTTATTAATAAGAGAGTTTGTTTTATGTGAGTTAAAGATGGATTGAAGTGAACAGAAAGGTGAGAGAGTGTAGTCTTCACACCATTATACATTGCAAAATAATCTGTTTTTGACTTTTTTGTTTTGGCTTGTTTTCCAATATAAATGTCTAAAACTACTTTAAAACAACATACATTTACTTTAGCAGCTATACTGCAGAAGAAAAAATTGTTATCTGAGAATGTTGAATATAAAATTAAAAATACAAATGTTTTAAAATATCTAAAAATGCTTTTAGAGAATAGATTATGAATATAAGTATATTTTGTCCTTACTGCACTTGCAGAAGTATAACCAAGTAAAACAAATACACTTACATCAGCCACAACATTAAAACGACCTGCCTAATATTGTGTAGGACCCCTCGTGCCACCAAAACAGTGCCAACCCACATCTCAGAATAGAATTCTCTTCTCGCCACAATGGTACAGAGCGGTTATCTGAGTTACTGTAGACTTTATCAGCTCAATTCTCTGTCGATCTCTCTCATCAACAATGCATTTCCATTCGCAGAACTGACGCTCACTGGATGTTTTTTTGTTTTTGGCCCCATTCTGAGTAAATTCTAGAGACTGTTGTGTGGGAAAATCTCAGGAGATCAGCAGTTACAGAAATATTCAAACCAGCCCATCTGTCACCAACAATCATACATGCAATTATTTAATCAGCCAATCGTGTGTCTGCAGTGCATAAAATCATCCAGATGTGGGATAGGAGCTTCTGTTAATGTTCACATCAACCATCAGAATGTGGAACATTTTTAATGTCAGTGATTTGGACCGTGGCATGTTTGTTGGTGCCAGATGGGCTGGTTAGAGTATTTCTGAGTATGTAACTGCTGATATTCTGGGATTTTCACACACAACAGTCTCTAGAATTTACTCAGAATGGTGTTGTGGCAAATGTTGTTCTTTATGTGGAAAGGAGGAAGCAGGGACAAGGTGAACAATCCACGTAGACATTGGTTGTTCCACTTTTCAGTGTCACACATAACACACTGCTTTTCAGCAGTACACACAAGACTAGCTTTTCAGCAGCCACTTCACACTGACACACAGCTCTAGCATCTCTCTCTCAAACTGGTACTCCGGCTCCTCTTTATCTCTCTGCCCAGGCATCTGATCCTTACTGCTCGGCCATGCCTGGCTAGCCACATACCCTCATCTCCCGACTCAGGCCGTGGAGCCATCCGGCCTGACCTATTCCCCTATATCTTGAGGGGAGGTGTTGCCTTTATGGCCGATCCGCTGCCAGATGGTCTTCCCTGCCTCCTGGGAACACAAACAGAATGAGGGGGGGAAAGGAGAGAGAGAACGAGAGAGATAGAAGAGAGGAAAAACAACTCTCCAGTCCCCAAACACGGCGGCAGACGGTCCACCGCCAGCAACACGAGCGATGGTACTGGACTCCTCAGCAGTCCCTTTTGGTCACTGGCTGATGCACTGCTCCAGTGCCACCTGATCAAGTACTACCACAGTGTCACAATCCTCAGTCAGCGGCAAGGACTCTGTGACAACCGTCTTCCTCCAGTCCAGGGTTTCGGCATCAATGTGGCAAATCTTGTTCTTAATGTGGAAAGTAGGAAGCAGGGACCAGTTGAACAATCCATGTAGACATTTATTACTCCACTTTTCAGTGTCACAAATAACACACTGCTTTTCAGCCGCCACTTCACACTGACAGCTCCGTCATCTCTCTCTCGGTTGATTGCTATTTCTCCACCAGGTGTCCGTCCTTACTGTTCGGCCACACCCAGCTCGCCACAGGTGCCAAAAACAAAAAACATCCAGTAAACTGCTGTTCTGTGGATGGAAATGCCTTGTTGAGAAGAGAGGTCAACAGAGATTCTAATCTGAGATGCAGGTTGGCACTGTTTTGGCAGCACGATGGGGACCTACACAATATTAGGCAGGTGGTTTTAATGTTGTGGCTGATCGTGTACATACAAAATACACCAACATTTAAGATACAGTCTCTTAAAGCAAGTCTAAATATCTAATATGATGCTTCTCAAGTAAATGTATCTTGTTTTAAGGATTTTTAGACTATTTTAAATTGATAACAATAGGATTTCTTGCTGTTAGTTTTTAATTAGTTGCTGTAAACTTAACAAAATGCCTCCCCTCCCCTATAATTCAGTGAATCTCATTTAGTGTTATTTTTAAAAGATGATTTTGTCCTCTTTATTGTTGCTAAGCATGTTAAATACAACCTTTTAAGTACAAGCTGAATGGTTGGTTATGAGCTAATGATTAATCATTGCAATAATCACCAGAATAGTCTAATAATCGTTATAATAATGGTTAGATTAGTCGATTATCAAAAAAATAATTAGTTGCTGCCCTACACCACAACTTCAGTGGATAACAGTTTATTGGCAATGCTGTCTTTAGCTGCACCTGAATTTGTGTACTAATGGAATATTGTGACAGGGTGGGGCCGGGTCGTGATTATACACACCCGGTCCCTTATCAGGCTAATTAAGCATCCAAGAGCCAATTGTGGATGGTGGTGCGACGAGACAGAGAACATTTATGGACATATCCGTCGTGTGTGTGTTTGTCTTTTGTTTAAGCTAATCATTAAAATATTGTTTATATTGCCTAATATGGTTATAATATTAATACATTAACATATTGTAATATGGTTCTCGCCTCCTCCTTTTCATTGAACTGCTTTACACTGGTGCCGAAACCCGGGAAGGAGGAGGGATATGCTGTAGTAGAGTTCTCGCCACTACCATCCACCCCAACGGAGCAGCCGCGGCCGTCTGCAGGGGGACGGAGGAGCCTGGAAGTTGACCGCGAGGGGATAAGAGGCTCCTAACCGACCGCCTGGAGCGGTCAGGGCCGCTGCCAGGGGCGGAGGAGTCCCCTACCGGCTGCTGAAACATGGCGGGGTCTGAGACCGCCGACCGCGAGCATTGAGGGGCTCGCTGCCGACCACCTGGAGTGAGAGAACCGCTGCCAGGGGCGGGGGAGACCCCTTCTGTTCCCCGAGAACGCGGCGGGGTGTACCGTCCACCAGGGGCTGGAGGAATGCCTCCAATCCGCCCAGAGAGGTGCGGCTGTTGTCCGTTAGAGGGTGGAGGAATGGCAGAGGAACAAGCTACGGCGTATCGGAGAACTGGCGAGTAAGTGTTTTTTTTTTCCTCATCTCTCTTTCCTCTCTCTCTCACTGCCGCTCTGCGTTGGCCTTTTCCCTCTCGTTTAAATTTTACAGTGTTTTTTGGGGGGGGTACTGCACTGTTACAGGAAGTACCCCCCCCCCCATTTTTTTATTTCTGTTTCCCTCCACTTGTCCTCTCCCTCATCCAGGTAGATGGGGATGACCTGCCGACAGACAGGGCTTAGGGCACGCCCTCCCCCAGGGAAAGAGGGGGTGGGGGTGTACATCATGCCGGGGGCTCCCCTTCCTAAGAGAACGAGGGAGGAATGTGACAGGGCGGAGGGCGGGGCCGGGTTGCGATTATACACACCCGGTCCCTTATCATGCTAATTAAGCCTCCGAGAGGGATAAAGGCCGATTGCAGATTGTGGTGCGATGAGAGAGAGATAGTTTACGGACATGTCCGTCATGTATGTGTGTGTGTTTGTCTTTTGTTTAAGTTAATCATTAAAATATTGTTTATATCGCCAGGCCGGGTCTCGCCTCCTCTCCATTGACCTCCTTTACAAATATGTACAGCATTTCATAAAGAACTTACTTCTCGGACATTAGATATGAAGGCGAGTAGTCCATTTGGGAACATGGCCATTGTCGAATGGCACGAATGTATGACATAGCAACAACAACCTCGAAAAGTACAATTAAACCACAACGAACAACGTTCTTGGTATATAAAGCATTTACAGATGAAAAGAGCCACCAGACTAATGGTTCTCCACCGATTTCTTTTTTTTTTTATTCAGCATTTTTAATCATGATATCTCCAAAGCTCCCATGGTATGATAAGGTAGTGAAGTGTCCAGTGAATGTGCACTTCAGAATATAGTCAGATGTCGGTCATCTGGGTATTTCTCACCTACTCTAACAATTCTTGTCATTTTGCTCCTCCATACAGACAAAAATACCTTTAGTAGTGCTCTTAATAAATCAGAGGTATGTATTAAAAACAACACTGGTAGTATTTCCAAAAGTTTTATATTTTGAAGACAAGTAGTGCTTACAAAGTCGTCCCCCCCACCCCATGTGATGACATGAACAACCCTGTTCAAACTGTCTTTAGTACAGTAGATATGAAACTCATGTATAGCAGGCTTATTAACCCTCAAAAATGTTTTTTTTTTTTTTTTCCTTTCTAGTTTTTTTTCCCCCCTACTTTATTTATTTTTTTTTTGTATGTTTTTTACAGCCGAGCTGGTTACATGTACACAAACATTTACCCAGAACTGATTCATCTTTTTCTTAGCATTCAATGAAATGCAGTCCGGTTTAAAAACACCAAGAACTGAAGTCCCCTGCTGCTCCAGTTGATCAGCTTCAGGTGAAATGTAGGTCACAGATGTTTCTCAGATTTCTTCCGGCAGCCACCCACAGTGGAGACACAGCCTCCAGCATTAACCACACGCTGGAAGAATAAGAGAATCCCATGGACAACGCCACGGCTCTGGAAGAGGTACCTCCAGGATTTTCACATGAACAACACTTTCAGTAGTTTCTTCACAGAAGAAAACCCCCTCTTAGGGCCTGTGAAACCTGGTTAAGAAAAGACAAATCAACAAGGTGCCCTGCCTAATCATGACCATGATGTGCACATTGCCTGATAGTGTTGAATAAAAGTGACGTGCATGAGAGCTCTAATGGGCACTAGTGTCATGAAGAGAACAACCAAAGAGAAAAGCACGGGCACAACTGTTAGAGAGGGCCACACACGCATACCGACCTCGTTAGGTGCTTGCTTGAAGCATGTACCTCCATCTCAGTGCTTTTAAACTCATTCAACTCTTTGCGGATGGCCGCCTGTGGAATCGCAAATAAAAGCCACTTTAATGCATTCTCCTGTAACAGTCTGCTGAGAGTAAAACCAGGGCATTGTATAATGAGTAAACGTACTGATGTGGGCAAGTTAATTTGATTATAAAGCAAGAAAACTACTGGCACTAACTCTATTGCTGTTTATTGCTTCATAAATATATTACGTTTACTAACATCAAATACTAGGTACAAGCTTCTCTAGTTTTGGTGGAGCTTCTAAAACAAAACAAAACAAAACAAATCTCATCTGTGTTGTTTTATTGAATAATAGACAAACCAATGGCCACTGTAAACATTTGCTGACATCAGATTGTAGTCACCTTATCAGATGCAGACAGTCTGGTCCAGGGTTTGTCAGCTCTCCTGTCATAATCCTGGGCTTTGGCCACCTCAACATAGTCACTGAAGCGGATGAGAATCTTTCTTTCCCTTAGTTCATCAACTGTTGGCCTCTGGTTGAGCTATAAAAAAACAATGTTTTTAATATAGCTGCCAAAGTTAAATTGTTCATTTGTGAGATTAATTAAATATAATTTTCTTTTTTTTTAACTATTCAAACATTCTCCTAATTTAACAATTTAATTATGTTCTGTGATTTATAAAGGTTGGAATGAGAGCACCAATCACCAGGCTTATTTTAGCAAAGGTTGGAGAAAGACCTTTGTGAATGCTAATTAAAAAAAAAAAAAAACATATGCTGATATGAGAGGGGAAAATTTCACTGAGAACTAATTGTGCCTGGTAAGAGTGCCATATATTTGCATGCACTATCTGCATTGGTTAAGTGCTTGATTTACTAAAGGATTTAAGGTGCGGTCACATTTACCTTTCAACTGCGAAATTCAATGGGCAAAGAAGGTGTGGGCGGACTTTGAGTGTGCGTTGAACCAGCCAAAATAAATTGTCAAGCAGCCTCTTTTTAATGCTACAATTTATACTCAGTGCGTCTTAAGTTAAAAAGAAACTCACTGCTGAAATCCATTTTGAACATTCAGTTTAGCTGTGTACAAAGCACCGCCCACACAGGGGTCACTGCGAAACTAAGCAACTTCATATTGGTCAATGCGGCAATTTGTCCAGTCAAAGTTCACCAAACTTAAACTCCACACGAAATCCAAGAGGGAAAATTCTTCGCCACCGGAAGTCCATGGCACGCAGATTCCCATTTAGATGACTGTATTTCACTTGCGCAATTTCACAGTGCAAAGGTAAATGTGAGTGCACATTTATGCAGATCAGGCAGTGGCATGAATTGGTAGTGGATTGGTTCTAAGCGCTATATAGTGGTGGATGCACTCTCATTGGACCGTGCAGCATCACTCCACTACTGTGATCCAGACACCTGAATCTTCTCTTTAAAATTATGAAAATGCTCTTGACTACAATACAAATCTGGATGATAAATGCCAGAATATACACTCTTCTCCTTCATTTGATCATTATTTGATGAATTGCTGCATCCATGATCAATAGTACCGTAATTTCCAGACTATAAGCCGCAACTTTTTTCCCACGCTTGGAACCTCGCGGCTTATACAATGACGCGGCTAATATATGGATTTTTCCCGCTTTCAAATTTTATAAAAAAAAAAAAAAAAAACATTCTGTGACGTGCTCAGTTTTTTGGCGGCGTGAAGCTTTCATTAGACCAGTGAAATTGCCGAACGGGTTAAGGTCAAACAACTTTTTTTGTTTACTGTTTAGATTAAATCGAACGCGCTCAAACTTCCCATCATTCTGATTACGGTAGTCATTTTGTCACCCTCATCATGGCAAAGACATGGAGAAACGCATATGATGCTGCTTTCAAGTTGAAGGCGATTGATCTGGCTGTTGGAAAAGGAAATAGAGCTGCTGCACGGGAGCTTGGTCTTAATGAGTCGATGATAAGACGTTGGAAACAGCAGCGTGAGGAATTGACTCAGTGCAAAAAGACAACTAAATCTGAGGCTATTCAACTCTGACACCGAAGGAGATGACTTCAGTGGTTTCAGTGCACAGGAGGAGGAAGATAGTGACCAATGACTTTCTTGCTAGGCTACTGTTTACTGCAAATTTTTTTACTTTTTGTTACAAGCCGTGTGTGGCAGCGGGGGCGTGGTCAAGCGCCCGTCCGGGAGAGAAAAGCGGTAAGGGCGCTTACACCTGAGCTAAATTATGTGTAACACCGGTGTCTAATTTCAGTAAGCATGGGGAGAGCGGCATAAAAAGGCAGCAGCCACAGAGCTGAGAGAGTGACACACGTCAGTCTAGTGTTGGCGCATAGAAGAATTGAGAAACTTTATAAAATTGATTGTAAACATTGCTGTGGCCATTAAAAGCCTTACCTGGAACGTCAAGTGCCCTGCTTCACGTGTCCTTCTAGGGAAAACTGTCACACTGGCACCAGTGTGACAGTTTTCAGCAGGGAATAATTTAGCTCCGGTGCAAGCGCCCTTACCGCTTTTCTCTACCGGACGGGCGCTTGACCACGCCCCCACTGCCACACCGTGTTTCGTTAAAGCCTATTTATTTTTGTTACAAGCCATGTTTCGTTAAAGCCTGAGTAAAGTTCATTTGTTTCAATGTACCGGTAGGCACCTGCAGCTTATAGACATGTGCGGCTTATTTATGTTCAAAATATATATATTTTTTAAATTCAGTGTGTGCGGCTTATATTCAGGTGCGCTCAATAGTCCGGAAATTACAGTAAATAAACACACATCTCTTAAATAAAATTCCGTTTACTGCCTGTTTTGTGATGCAATTGTGAATAAAGCACAATCTATATTGAACTGAACTTACATAGAAAAGAAGTGCATTTGAATGACAATTACTTATTTTAAATACTGAATTATTACTATATAATACTGGTTTAATCATAAAGTTACACTCCTAAGCAATGCAAACTGATTTGAAATATCCATGTGTATTCTTATTTAAATAATGTGTTATGTATTGCACATAAAAAATTACCCAAGAATGCAATGCACAAGAATACAAAAAAAAAAAAACAATTACATTTATATTTTATTCAATTGTTTTCATTTATTTTATATTATGTAATGTATTATTCTGTTTTAACCATCATCTAGTCCAGCTCTTTTTTCTGCCTGTCACATGAAATCAGATCTTTTCTCCTCAAACTCAATGATCTAAATGTTTTAGTACAACCCCTGGTAAAAATGATGGAATCACCACACTTAGAGGATGTTCACCCAGCTTTTTTACTTCATAGCAAATAAACGATTGACAGATATGACACAAAACAATTTTTGTTTAACATCTGAACAGTCTGGCTTCATAAAACATCCCACAAACAAATTAAATTACATTATTTGAATTAATGGCATATTTTTTCCATAACAATTATAGAAAATAAAATATGTTATCAGCAACAAAAAACAATCACAATTTGTACTTTGTTGCTCCTCTGGCTTTTTTGATGGCCTGAATTCTTAGAGACGTGGACTTCACTTTTGAAAAACAATATTCTCCATCAAGCTGGTTCCAACTTTCTCAAATAGCGGTTGACAGATCAGCTTTGCAGGATGGAGACTTGTCAGACCAATTTTTTCAATTTCAACCATAAATGTTGCTGGCAATGTCACTGAGTTGATATGCCTTTCCTGAAGAAAAGCTTTAACATTCTTTGCTCTGTGGCAAGATGCATTCTCATCCTGAAAAATGACATCACCACCAAACCTATTTACTATCGATGGATTGAGAAAAGGGTCCAAAATTTCATTGACTTGAAGTAATGATTGCCATCTCCCTGGTCCTTTACCTGACATGCAACCCGATGTCATAAATGACTGGGGAAATTTGTCATCTTTATGTTTCATTAGAACGGCACCAGACAAAAGTTTCAGCATCATCCATCGCCTTGGCCAATGGAGATTCGTGATTCATCGCTGAATATCACTTTCATCCAATCATCCACACTCCATGATTGCTTCTCTTTAGCCCACTGTGGCCTTGTTTTCTTCTGTTTAGGTGTGAGTGCTGGTTTTTGCTTTTCTATATGTAAATCCTGTTTCATTCAGTTCATTTCTTACAGTTCTGTCACAAACATTGACACCTGTTTCATTTGTTTTGTTGTGCATTTAGTTTTTTCAAGGCAAATTGCTTTGGGTTTTCTATGCTGGCGCTTTGACGTCCTTGGTCTACCCATATGTTTTCCTTTTATAACCTTCCAATTCTGTTGCATTTTCTTCTTCAAGGAGTTTTATAATCCTTTCCATTGTTTCATCTGACAAGTCTCTTGTTGTGGCCATGTTTCCTTTCAGTTAGCCAAGTCCCACAGCTCATTAAGGTCTGTAAGCACTCACTTTTTCTGCAGACTAATTTGCATTTTTAGACTTGTGCTGGTATTTGTTTCAGAAATGCAAATTACAAGGTGATTACATATTTGATCTTATAAGACATATGCCATTAATTCAACTAATGTAATTTTATTTGTTTGAGGGATGTTTCATGAAGCCAGAATGTTCAGCTATTAAACAAAGATAGCTTTGTGTCATTTCTGTGATTTGTTTATTTGCAACGAAGTAAAAAATCTGGGTGAACATCCTGTAAGTGTGATGATATATTTGAAGGATTCTGAACAATATTACACAAAAATTCAGTGCTTTCCTTTCCTGAAATCTCTGCTTTTCCCTTGAAGAGTGCATCTTTATGAATCTCTAGACTATAATGTGCACATCAATTTACCAACCAACAGCCATCAGATTCAGAGATCAATCATGTGGAAAACATGATCCAAGCGAACTGAAATTGAATATTGAGATGTTTACCTTTCTGTTAAGCCTCTGTTTAATCTCTCTTCTTTCCTCTTGCTCTGTCTGATCGTTCCTCTCTGAAAGAGCACAATAGAAAGGATGAGCACAGAGATACAATAAGAGAGATCTGAGCTAATCAAGAGCACAGTCACATGCTCTGAATAAGAACACAGGGGTCACAGTGTTATTCTCATCTCCAACAAGCATGCTTGAGCAATACTTGTTTTTCTCTACAGTATAATATCTGAAAAATTATCAAGTAATCTTGATTTAATACTCTGATTTAATTTTGAACACTTCAAGAAGAATGCTAGAACATTTAAAGTGTTTTGACAACTTTAGTTTAGTTTTTAGTTCCATAACCACAAACAAACTTTAATTCTAACAAAAGAACTGCATTAAATGAAAGAGAAAATATGATTGATATTTGGAAAGGAACTTTAAATTGAAAAATTGTAAATGACTAATAAATGTTATAAATAATGAAATAAATTAGTCTACTTTATAAGTATTCTAATAATTATTATTATTATTATTAAATACCCAAATTGTAATATTATTACTACAATACTATAATATATATATATATATATATATATATATATATATATATATATATATATATATATCGTTTTGCATTTTTTAACTCCATATAAACTATCAAATAATATCTTCTCACTCACGTTTTAAAATATTTCTGCTCTCCAGCTCTTCAACGGCTGGCCGCTGACTGAGTCTCCTGCGAAAAAACACCAGAACAACGTTTTGAACCATATTATAATCACTTGTTCAGAGGCAGCTCAACGAGATCCTGTGATGAGAGATATTCTGAAGGGAAGTTCAAAGTCTCTCCGTCCTTTGTGTTGTTCGGCGTTTCTACTGCACTCAAGTGCGCTCTTCATCTGGATCAACAAACGTGGCTTGTTCCCCGTCCTTTTCTGCGAATTTGCGATTGTACACACCTTTATCTCACTAATAAGATGATGTGCCGATGCGCTTAAATGTCATTACGAGAAAATGCAGTCGCTGCATAACAGTCCGCGAGAGATCTCGTGCTCCTTGTTGTCGTTTGTGTTCAGGCGCGCGGTCTTTTGAACAGCTTGGCGCGTGCTGTCGAGTGATGCTGCATGCGAGAATTGATGTGTGCTCGCTCGCTCGCTCGCTCGCTCTCTCTCTCTCTCTCTCTCTCTCGCTCGCTCGCTCTCTCTCTTTCTCAATTTCTCAATTTCAATTTAAAAGTAGCCTACTTTATTGGCATGATTGCGTTTACATACAATATTGCCAAAGCATTAATACACAAAACAGATAATGACAAGACAAATAATAATAATAAAATGGTAACAAATAGCAATAGAGATATAATTAAAATAAGGTGCCAGGTAATGAATAAAATCAAATAAAAACTATAATAACAATATACACTATACAATATAAAATAAAATAAGCATTTAACACAACATTATGAACATAATGTACTTCATTCACAGTACTTTTATTCTCTTAAGGCAGTGATTGGTTTCTGAGGCTATGCAGCTCAAAAATGAATTTAGCTTCAACTGATACATGATGGTCCTCCCCCAGTAACACCAGCATCTGATCTGTTTCTGCTGAACTGGAAAACTGTGGCATGAGGTTTGAGAGTTTGTGGAGGCATTTCTCTCTCACCTCAAATTTCTCACAGTGAAGGAGAAAGTGTGTCTCTGTCTCGACCTCACCCGTGTCACAGTGAGCACAGACTCGTTCTTCCTTTGAAAGCCATGTTTGTCTGTGTTGGCCTTTTTCTATGTCCAGACTGTGATCACTGAGCCTGTATTTGGAGAGGATCCTGTTTTGGATCTCTTACACTGTGCAGTTCCCCTTCTGTCGCTCTCTCCACGTTGTGTCAGAGAAGCGACACTAGGGGTCTCTCTTGAGCGCCGATATTCACCTCTGAACTATGAAAAAAGGCCAATGAGAGTTGGCAACCAGTATTTGCATGTCCCGCCTTCGGGCTTGCACACCCAGGAGGAGGCCGACGCACAAATGTCCGATATGCTTTCACGGGCAGCCAACAGCGTGGGTCTGGATTGGAACCCTCCATCCTCCCCACAGCCATCACGGCTGGATGATTGGTTCTTGGGCATTGGGCGCCGCTCACAGCCTCGCCCCCCCACCCCGGTTCCTTTCTTCCCGGAGGTGCATGATGAGCTGACGTCTTCGTGGAGAGCACCCCTCTCCACTCGTCGCACCGCCACCTGCTCATCCGCCCTCGCCACCCTCGACGGCGGAGCGCGCCACGGGTACACGGAGATCCCCCAGGTGGATAGAGCTGTTGCGCTCCACTTATGTCCCAGAAGCACTACCACCTGGCGGGGCCGCCCTGTACTCCCTTCCCGGTCCTGTAGAGCAACATCCTCGCTCACCGCGAAGGCCTACAGCGCTACTGGACGCGCCGCTTCCGCCCTGCATGCCATGGCTCTCCTGCAGGTCAACCAAGCCAAGGCACTTCGCAACATGCACGGGGGTGGCCCTGATCCCGACACGCTGCAGGAACTGCGCTCAGCGACCGACCTCGCCCTGAGAGCGACGAAGGTCACAGCGCAGGCACTCGGGCAGGCGATGGCCACTCTGGTGTTCCAGGAACATCAGCAATGGCTGGACTTGGTTGAGATGCGTGAAGCTGACAAGACTCGCTTCCTCAACGCCCCTGTCTCCCAGTTCGGCCTCTTCGGTGACACCGTTGAGGACTTTGCCCAGCAGTTCTCCCTGGTGAAGAAGCAGACGGAGGCCATTTCGCACATCATGCCTGCCGCAAGCTTGCCGCCACGGCCCAGGCCCCACCTGCTCGCCGAGGGCGTCCTCCCGCGGCCAGAAGACCTTCTGCTCTGCCCCAACCTGGGCCCAGCTCTCAGCCCCGGCGTCGAGCAAACCGCAGGAAGCGTACGCCCCCTGCCTCACGGACCCCTTCGAGGACCCAGAAGGCTCCCAAGCATCCCTGAGACAGCGGACCCAGAGGACGAGAAGTTAGCTCCGGAGGTGGTAAGACCACTCCGTCCCCGGTGGAGGGCCGGGAGGAGAATCTTTTGTTTTTCATTTACCGCACCCCTGACGGGGCTGCGGTACCAAATTCTCAATAAAAGAGCTATTTCCTTTACCTCTGGGTCACATGGCCTGCAAATGCCGTTCTAACGGCACTGTGCTTTCAGGCCTCAACAGTCTCGGCGCCCAGGATGCGGTGCTCCCGCCCTCAGCCCCACGACTGTTCCCCGGACGGCCGGTTCAGACGAGTCCAGAGGACGCCAGCATCAGACCTCCTCCTCAGTCACGAACCCGCCCCCTGCCGGGTGCGCGGAACAAGGTAAGTGCTTTGAGTTTATTCTCAGCACCAGAGCCTCGGGACGCCACAGCGCCTCCCGACGCCGCGTTACCTGTTCCGCGCCGCTGCAAAGCCCCGCCGGGTACGTCCAAAGTACTCGTCCCCTTGGTGCCCCTAGCACGGAGCTTAGAGGCATGGCTTTCACTGCCCAGCTCATCACGGTGGCTGCACCGGAACATCCGACTCGGTTACGCAATTCAGTTTGCCAGGTCTCCGCCCCCCTTCGTGGGCGTTCGTTCCTCCGCAGTGCACGGCGAACATGCCCACTCCCTGCGTGAGGAAATCGCCTCCCTTCTAATCAAGGACGCGATAGAGCCTGTCCCTCCGACCGAAACAAAGAAGGGTTTCTACAGCCCTTACCGTTGTACCCAAGAAAGGCGGCGGCATACGACCGATCTTGGACCTGCGAGTTTTCAATCGGACCTTGTCCAAACTCCCGTTCAAAATGCTTACCCAGAAACAAATTTTATCTGGCGTCCGGCATCTAGATTGGTTCACAGCGGTAGACCTGAAGGACGCGTACTTCCACGTCTCAATTCGCCCTCGACATCGACCCTTTCTACGGTTCGCGTTCAACGGCCAGGCGTATCAGTACAAGGTCCTCCCCTTCGGCCTGTCTCTGTCCCCTCGCGTCTTCACGAAGGTCGCAGAGGCGGCTCTTGCCCCGCTATGAGGAGCGGGCATACGCATACTCAATTACCTCGACGATTGGCTCATTTTGGCCTCCTCGCAGGAATTACTATGCGCACACAGAGACCAGGTGCTCGAGCACCTCGGCCGTTTAGGGTTTCAGGTCAACTGGGAAAAGAGCAAGCTCACCCCGGTCCAGAGCATCTCTTTTCTCGGTTTGGAGTTAGACTCAGTCTCAATGACAGCACGTCTCTCCAACGAGCATGCTCAGTCAGTGCTGGAATGCCTCGCTTCTTTCGAACCAGGCACCGTGGTCCCTTTGAAACGTTTCTAACGGCTCCTGGGGCATATGGCATCCTCCACGGCGGCCGCACCACTGGGGTTGATGCATATGAGACCACTTCAGCATTGGCTCCAGACTCGAGTCCCGAGACGAGCATGGCGCCACGGCACGCACGGCGTGGAAGTTACCCCTGCCTGCTGCCAAACCTTCAAACCCTGGACAGACCTCTGCTTTCTACGGGCAGGAGTACCCTTGCTGCAGGTGTCCCGTCGTGTTCTGGTTACAACCAGCGCCTCCAAATTGGGTTGGGGTGCCGTGTGCAACGGGCGCGCAGCCGCAGGCCGGTGGAACCAAGGCCCGCTGCGCTGGCACATCAACTGCCTAGAGCTGCTGGCCGTTTTTCTTGCCCTGAAGAAATTTCTTCCGTTGATTCGTGGCAAGCACGTCCTAGTCAGGACAAACAGCACCACGGTGGTGGCCTACATAAACCGCCAAGGCGGAGTACGCTCCCTCCACATGTCACAGCTCGCCCATCGTCTCCTCCTTTGGAGTCAGCAGCGACTGGAGTCACTGCGCGCCACTCACATCCCCGGCAACCTCAATGTGATAGCGGATGCACTGTCAAGACAAAACTTGCCCGGCGGAGAGTGGAGGCTCCACCCCCAATCGGTCCAGCTGATTTGGGACAGGTTCGGCAAGGCCCAGGTAGACCTGTTTGCCTCCCAGGAAACCTCCCACTGTCCGCTCTGGTATGCCCTCACAGAGGCTCCCCTTGGGACAGATGCTCTGGCGCACAGCTGGCCCACGGGGCTGCGCAAGTACGCTTTTCCCCCAGTGAGCCTTCTTGCACAGGTGCTATGCAAGGTCAGGGAGGACAAGGAGCAAGTCACTCTGGTGGCCCCCTACTGGCCCAACCGGACGTGGTTTTCGGATCTCATGCTCCTCATGACAGCCCCTCCCTGGCAAATTCCCCTGAGGAAGGACCTTCTTTCTCAGGGACGGGGCACGCTCTGGCATCCGCATCCAGACCTCTGGAATCTCCACATCTGGTCCCTGGACGGGACGCGGAGGATCTAGCCGGCCTACCTTCGGCCGTCATAGACACTATTAACCAAGCCAGAGCCCCTTCGACCAGGCATCTTTACGCCCTGAAGTGGTGTCTGTTCGCGGACTGGTGTTCTTCCCGAGCCGAAGACCCGCAGAAGTGCGCAGTTAGGTCAGTGCTCGTGTTTCTTCAGGAGAGGCTGGAGAGGAGGCTGTCCCCCTCCACCCTCAAGGTGTATGTTGCCGCTATCGCGGCCCACCATGACACGGTAGACGGCAAGTCTCTTGGTAAGCACGACTTAATCGTCAGGTTCCTAAAAGGTGCCCGGAGGATGACTCCCTCCCAGCCTAACCTGTTTCCCTCCTGGGATCTCTCGGTCGTCCTTATGGGACTCCGGAGACCCCCCTTCGAGCCACTTGACTCAGTTGGACTCAGGGCCCTCTCTCAAGACCGCCCTGCTGAATGCGCTCGCTTCCATCAAGAGGGTCGGGGACCTGCATGCGTTCTCTGTTAGCGACGCTTGCCTGGAGTTCGGTCCGGCGGACACTTTCGTGATCCTAAGACCGCGACCGGGCTACGTGCCCAAGGTTCCTACCACACCCTTCAGGGATCAGGTGGTGAACCTGCAAGCGCTGCCCCCGGGAGGAGGCAGACCCAGCCCTTTCACTGCTGTGTCCAGTACGTGCCTTACGTATTTACCTGGACCGCACACAGAGCACCAGATGCTCTGAGCAGCTCTTCGTCTGCTTTGGGGGACAGCAGAAAGGGAATGCTGTCTTCAAGCAGAGACTCGCCCACTGGGTTGTCGACGCCATTTCCCTGGCTTATCACACCCAGGCCGTGCCCCCCCCTTTGCGGGTCTGAGCCCACTCCACCAGGAGTGTTGCGTCCTTGTGGGCACTGGCTAGGGGCACTGCCCTAGCAGACATTTGTAGAGCAGCTCGCTGGGCAACACCTAACACTTTTGCGAGATTCTACAATCTCCGAGTTGAGTCAGTATCGTCCCGTGTTCTCTCAGGTACCGAGCCCGTAGAACTCGGTGGCACGTCCACGATCTGAACGGGTGAATCACTTGCACCCAGCGCCCTTCCCCCTAACCAGGGGAAACAGTGCGCCTTCATTCCCAGGAGATCCCAGGTTTGGGACACTGGTTGACTCCTCCCTAGCCCTCGTGGGTCGCAGTTCAGCGGAGGAACTCGCCGACCCAAACCACTGCGGGTACCGCAAGCTACCCTGTACTGGTATAGGTGCCCCACAGGTAAGGCCTCCTGTTCGGACTCCCCCTGTGTGTAAAACCACGGTTCTGTCCCCTCACGAGTTGACTCCGTGTTTCCCTTAGGCAGTTACAGCTGCCTCGGTTGCCGTGCTGTTTGCTTCCCCTCTGCGAGGCTGGATCTACCACCGCGACTACTTTTCCGCGATAAGACCTAAGTATAGGCCATGCGATGTATTTGCCACTCAAAATTTGCCTCCCCTCCCGGCTAGGTGTGGCCTCCGCAGGGTCTTCTCTGCACTAATAAGGGCTAAGACCCCCTTCCCTCAATGCGTGTAAGGGCCCCGGCCGTAGTTGCTCTATGCGAGAAACATAGAGAGAAAAGAGGCCCAGCCAGGCAGGCCCGTTCCCATGTTGGCGGCCATCACCTTGTTCCCCCCTCCAGGGTAACGATAAGGAATCCTGATGGCTTAAATGGGTCATTGGGGAAGGGTACGTGCAGCCTGATACAGTTGGTCGTTCTGCACGTAGGAATACCTGCTCGCTCCTGTATCAGCAGATCACGTACACGGCTCAGCGCATGGCTCTTTTTAAGTGGAACCCTAGTGTCGCTTCTCTGACACAACGTGGAGAGAGGGACAGAAGGGGAACGTCTAGGTTACGTATGTAACCTCCGTTCCCCGATGGAGGGAACGAGACGTTGTGTCTCCCCTGCCACGTCGCTGAGCCGAGCCCCTGTTGTGGCCGGACCATTTCCGGCTCCTCAGAAAAATCCTGAATGAACTCCCGTATTTGCGCCGCTTAAATACCCGTATGTCCGGGGGCGGGACATGCAAATACTGGTTGCCAACTCTCATTGGCCTTTTTTCATAGTTCAGAGGTGAATATCGGCGCTCAAGAGAGACCCCTAGTGTCACTTCTCTGACACAACGTCTCGTTCCCTCCATCGGGGAACGGAGGTTACATACGTAACCTAGACGATATTCTGCTAGATTATATGTTCTGTTTAGGGCCTGATAACATTCCAATTTGCTTTGGTTTTTACTTTAATTTTCCCAATGGTCCAAATATGAATTTTTTGCTTTCTTTTATGATTTGGTTTATTCTGATTTGGTTTAGTTCAGCAGTGCTGGTCTGAAACTGGTGTTTGTTAGATGTTAGTGGGTTTGTGAGTTTCAGAGCCAGCTGACAAAGGGGACTTGTTTTAGGCTTCAGCTCTTGGGTTTTAAGGGCTTCATGTTGCAGTGTGTTAGGGGAACCTGAATTTAGGTATGTCCAAAATTTGAGGGATCGTTTTTCAATATGTATTTTAATGGGGTATCTGCCTAGTTTGGCCCGGCATGCATTAGTAGGTGTTCTTCTCTGAACTCTTAGAATGTTTCTACAGAATTCTGCATGCAGGGATTCTATTCTCTCTCTCTCTCTGCTCTCTCTCTCTCTCTCTCTCTCTCTCAATTCAATTCAATGAGCTTTATTGGCATGACAAAGACATTGTGTATTGCCAATGCAATTACATAGAAAAACAGAACAGGAACTGAACTAGGACATGAGAACAATAATAACTATAAAGAAATAACCTTCAGCATTAATGCAACATTATATAGTGTTGGAAACAGGGGTAGGGGATTGGGGTCAGGGGTCATCAATATATCATGTTTATTTATTTTTGTTCTGGTTGTCCCTCAGGTTTCTACAGGATACTACAAATCTTGCAGCTATGTTTGCACATTCTTCTTTTTCACCCAGAATAAAATAAATTTTTTGTTGGGGTACATTCATTGAAATCTGGGCATATGTTGTTAATTTTGTGGTAATATTTGTTTCTAATTGATTGTTTTTTTTGGCATTCTGTGAGGAAGTGCAATTCTGTCTCAATCACTCCCAGGTTGCATTGGGCGCACAGTCTGTCCTCGCGGGGCAGCCAGGTCTGTCTGCGGCGGCCCATCTCTATAGCCAGACTGTGCTCGCTGAGTCTGTACATAGTCAGTGCTTTTCTTAATTTTCTGTCAGTCACCGTGCTCAGATAGTTTGCCACTGTGTACTCTCGATTTAGTGCTGAATAACATTCCAGTTTTTGTTGATTTTTAAAGGTATTTGTCCAATGCATTAGGTATTTTTCCTTTTCTTTGTGTATAATTTGGTTTGGCCGAATGTTTGTGAGTGTGCCGTTATCCTGAGAATGGCCGATCTCCTCAGGTGTGACCTCAGTCAGTCTCAGGACAAGCTGGCATTGGGGACTCTTCACTGAGCTCAGCTCTTGTTACTTAAGGGCTTTATAATTGTATGTGTTGTGGTCACTTGTTTTTAGGTGCTTCCAGAACTTAATGGCTCTTTTTTGAATGTTCAAAAAGAGAGGGTATTGGCCTAATTCTGCCCTGCATCCATTATTTGGGGCTTTTCTTTGGACATAAATGATTCTTTTACCAAATCCCAGATGCAGAGTTTCAATGCGATGTTTTTCCCAATTTAAATAGTCACATTTTATAGGTGAACCCCACACTTCACTGCCATATAATGCAATTGGTTCGATGACTGATTTGAATATTTTGAGCCAGATCCAAATTGGAATATCAATTTTAATGGATGTTTTAATGGCATAAAATGCCCTTTGTGCTTTCTCTTTGAGGTCATTCACAGCCAAAGCCAAATTACCTGTAGAACTGATTTTTAGGCCGAGGTAAGTGTATGTCTTTGTGATTTCAATGCTTCTGTTTGATAACGAAAATATGTTTGTTAGTCCCTGAGATCTGGATCGCTTTTGGAAGATCATGACTTTTGTTTTTTGGTGATTGACTGACAGGGCCCAGGTCTGACAGTAACTCTCCAGTAATGCCAGGCTCTGCTGTAGGCCCTCTTTAGTGGACGACAGGAGAACCAGGTCATCTGCGTAGAGGAGACACTTTATTTCAATATCATGTAAAGTGAGACCTCGAACGGGAGATTGTTCAATAGTTTGTGCCAACTGATTGATATATATGTTGAAGAGGGTGGGGCTTAAACTGCAGCCCTGTCTCACTCCTCGCTGTTGAAGGAAAAATGTGGTTCTTTTGTTGCCAATTTTAACAGCACATTGACTGGCTGTGTACATTGATTTGATCACATCATAAGTTTTTCCCCCTACACCGCTGTCAATAAGTTTAAAGTATAATTCTTCATGCCAGATTGAATCAAACGCTTTCTTAAAATCTACAAAACAAGCAAAGATTTGTCTTTTATTTTGATGTACGTATTTATCAATTAGTGTCTGTAGGGTGAAAATGTGGTCAGATGTGCGACATTTTGGCATGAATCCAATTTGACATTTACTCAAGGCATTGTGCTTCATAAGGAAGTCTAAAAGTCTGGTGATTAAAATACTGCAGAACACCTTCCCCAGATTACTGCTCACACAGATGCCTCAGTAGTTGTGAGGATCTAATTTATCACCACTCTTTTAAATGGGCTGATGAGTCCTTGATTCCAGATCTCAGGGAAATAACCCACACACAGAACATCATTGAACAGTTTTAGGATTGCCAGTTTAAAGTTGTGATCCATGTGTTTCAGCACCTCATTGAGAATGCTGTCTACACCACATGCTTTTTTGGATTCTAGGACACTGATTTTGTCTTCCAGTTCTTTCATTGTGATTGGAAGATCTAATGGGTTTTGGTATTCTTTAATGGATTTCTCTCTCTCTCTCTCTCTCTCTCTCTCTCTCTCTCTCTCTCTCTCTGTCTCTCTCTCTCTCTCTCCTTGAAGTATGGTAATTATGTTAAGTGATTCCTTTTTTATGAATTGAGAATTGCTCATTTTAATACAATCTAAGGGCAAATAGCTTGTAGAAAACAATGATAAAGCAACAACTGGGTCATTCCTACTATACATTTTCATGTCAACATTATTGCCTGTATGTCGTAATATATTGAAAATAAGAGTAAACTCACTATTTTTAAAGTTTTTTAAAAGTATTTATTTTATTTTAAAGTATTTTTTTACCATAATATCTCAAGTAAAAATATGGGTGAATTTTGATTGAGCAGATGTTGCCATTTTTGTCAAATGAAACTTCTATAATACCTCTATAAAAATTCTAAAATGAAATACTGTCAATTTATTAAAAAAATAATAATTTCTCTAATCAAAATAATATTTAAAAAATATGTTTTCTATTTTTATGTCTTAAAGGGATAGTTCTCCCATAAATCAAAATTCTCTCATCATTTACTCACCCTCATGGCATCCCAGATGTGTATGACTTTCTTTCTTCTGCAGAACACAAATTAAGGATATCTCAGCTCTTTTGGTCCATACAATGCAAGTTAATGTGTGCTAATTTCATTAAAAGCTTCAGAAAGCACAAAAAGGCAGCATAAAATAATCCATAAGACTCCAGTAGATTCATTAATGTCTTCTGAAGCTAAACACTAGGTGTGTGTGTGGAAGGAATAGATCAATATAAAAAAAAATTGACAAGCTTCGAATACACGTTGCCCCTCACGTTGCCCCTCAAAGCGCGTTGGCAAATGCATGTATACATACGTTCATGTATTCATACAAACTTTTGACTGATTTGGCTACGTCAACTCAACTGCAGCACCATCTTGGAATGGTGAACAATGCAGATGCCTCAGACTGAGCTCCTTGCTCAGACTTCTGCATAAACAGTATTGCGGACCATAGGAACAGCTGTATATATATATACCTATGCAGAGGAGGCTTTCGTGCTTACATCAAGCGAACATTTTTAGTAAAAAAAAGTTATAAATATTGATCTATTGCTTACACACCTTGCTTCAGAAGACATTAATTGAAGTCATTTGGATTACTTCTATGATGGCTATATGTGCTTTTTGGAGCCATACATTCACTTGCATTGTATGGACCTACAGAGTAGAAATATTCTTCTAATAATCAGCATTTGTGTTTTGTTGAAGAAAGAAAGTCATACACATCTGGGATGGCATGAGGGTGCGTTAATGATGAGAGAATTTTAATTTTTGGGTGAACTATTCCTTTAATGTCTTCAATATCACTTCTACATGTTAGTCTTTATAATATACCTATCTTCAAGTTGACACCTTCATGTAAACCCTCAATCCCTCATTGAATAATTGCTAACTTTAGCTTTTTATTTCCATCCTGGAAGTCATCCTGTTAATTTTCCTGCCATCGATTATAATTCGATTATTAACATAAAGTTTAAGTTCCAAAGCACATTTCTGAAAGTCTGGTATACCCTTTTATGGAACTACTTCATTAAAAAAATAAAATATGCTCATAGGCACTTGGAAATTTGCTGTACGACTGCTTTCAAAGGGCTGTAAATCAGTAATCACGATATGTGTTTGAAATCATATGACAATATATATGGCAAGACATGTATAATTATTTTTAAAACAATATAGAATTCCACCCACACTCAATCTGCCGGTGTAACACTGCTGTCGCTCATATCCGCTGAGTAAGACAGGATTCCAGCAGATGTGGTGGCATTAATATTTCATGAAGTGAAATGGAGACCCACTCCCAAAGCCCCCTTTGGAAGCTGCCTGGATATTACTGACCTGTACCATGAGTTGCCTAGCAACAATGGCTTCCCTATGAAAACTGAAACAAAGAAATCTGCCCATGCAACACTGGATGCCGGCGGCATTGGTCTACATTATAAACAAGCCATTAATCAGAACCCTTCAGTTAGCAGAAGGATGGAATTGGAATTATTCCTCCTATCTTTCCATTAATTGAGAGATGTTGCTATGAGTACTACAGTAGATTATTACTGTACTTTGTATTCCTGGTGCACAGCAGCATGCGGGGTGGAGATGGAGGAGAGGAACATGCACTAGCATCCATTATTTACCAGTCTGAGGTCTAAAATTAGCTTCTAAAGGTAGAGTGGGGCATGGTAAGCCAAAGATAGGAAGGTCAAACTGCTGCAGCAAAGTGTTATTGTGTGCTTAGCTCAGACAGCAGGTGCACTGACCGTCGCGCTTTGGTGCTGACCTACTTCAAGATTTCAATTGGACTACCATGTTATGCTGACTAACACTAGCTATAACAATCTAAAATCCTGGCCAGACTTTTTAAATAAAATTTAAGTAATTATTCACAGAATATTTTCCCTTCCCCAAAGTTTACGTCTAGTGCGTAAACTTTTTTAATTTAAAAATGGCATGTCACTTTCGGTTAAATACACTCTAGAACCAATTTGGCGGCAAAGATGTGGAAGCATAATTATTTTAATCTGGACGCAAAATTTCAGTGGAGGTGAAGATTTTTAGTGACTAACATCTACCATGTCAATCTATTACTCACACAAATCTGTTGTATGGCTTGATAAAACTATTTCATGAGTTGTGTTTTATTTATTTTTATGAATTTGTAATCAGATTACAGCTAACACTGGGCAAGTTCTTTACAACAATTTTTCTAAATATCTCTATAGTGGTCCACACCAAAAATTACAGCATACAGGTTTTGAACAACATAATTCCTTTTTTAAATTGTATTTATTTTTTATCTAAGCTCTGCAGTGCGACTAGCAAGCAAAGTCAGCTTAACTATTAACTATTATCTCAGGATTATATGAACAAACATATTTGTGAATTATTTTTATTGTGTGAACTATTCCTTTGGAAATACTCTCATAATGGAGTATTTGAGTCTAAAATAAAGTTCAGAAGAAGCCCGTTCATCTTATCTCACAATCACCACTAGAGTATATAAAGGCTTGCATACGTCTCTGCAGTGACAATTTCTCCAGCATCCCTCTTCCACCTTATCTCCACATTTATTTTTATTTAACATTTTCTTAGTGTATATTCACTTCCTTGAATCCATTAACATGTTTTATCTCTCTTCATGTAGACCGGGAGGAACTCACTCAGGACCCTCTATTGCAGACAGCAAGCCAAACCAGTTTAACCATTCCTAGTTATCTCAAAATTATATGAACACACTAACTTGAGAATATAAGAGGGCAACCGATGACAGCAATACAGATCTGGTAAGAGGAGGACAATGGCTACTCTGTATGATTAATATATGAACTCAACACTTAGGCATCTGGCTTCATCTTCATTTGCTCTTCCACTCCCATTCTAAAATGTGATAGTCACTGACACACCGAACACCAATATTTAAATTATAGCATGTAACACAGTACCTTACTATCATAGAGAGTTTCTAATAAGCATCAAACACTTTTAGTTATGTGTATGTGTCAAATGCTGCAAGGTGAAAATGGGCCTGAAGTTACAATTTCATTCAAAAAAATATTAGGCTTGAAAAATAAGGATGTAACCAAATGTTCAAGATTGGGTGTAACCATTATTGACTGACTGCTAATCTCAATGTCATTAGTGTACTGTAAAAACTGCTAGATCTTAAAGTATCATAGAAAGAGCTGCAACTTTTGTGTGTGTGTAATTAATAATTTCTTTGAATTTTTTTTCTACATCCCCTCACTAAAGTAAATCTTAGATATTTGTACAATCACCTTCATAATGAATAATGTTGCTGTTTTATTAAGGGTTTGGGAGTTCTAGCATGCATTGTGGCATGAATACATTATACAGTTTCCTATTTACAGTACAGAAAACTCATTGTTGGGCTAGTTGTGATGACAATTTGGGGGAATATTGTTGGTCTAAGATGTGGTTGGATAATTTTGTAAGGTTTGCATTAAGTAATATATTTCATCTCCTATTATCACTTCAGGCATAAACCTCTTTAAGCATACACATGGTAGTAGTGTTGCTGTCATCTGATTACAGTAAAGTAATTAGTTCCAGCAATATTATTACTTCGTCAAAATGCGGGCGGCTGTGGCTCAGGTGGTAGAGCGTGCTGATAAAAAGTGTAAATTTGCATCATGCATAAATCTGTAGAATATAAGTTGCTGTAACAGAAATTAATCTAATGTAAAGATCTGTGTCAGCACATTGCCTGAGATTCCTCCACATCATATCCTCCTCTTTTGCAAACTAGTTGTGTTTCCATCATTATATAACTTGCCATGGTCACATATCATTGTTTGTGCACATTGCTTAAGACATTTTAGCACCTTGGGCCTGTTGCACCAGCTATACGTAGGTAACAACTTAGCCTAGTTGTGGCGTAAATGGGCACTAAGTCACAATTTACACACTATTATAACATTTGAGCATTGCATCATTAAACAGGTAGAATATAACCCTATGCATAAACTACATTTTTACGGAAGCTTCCAACCAGGATAGAATAAATGGAATAAAAAAGCAGACTGATATTTTATGAGATCAATGAGGACATTTTTTGCTTAACAAGCTTCAGTCTTTTCGGCATATATGATGGTGTTGGCATTTACCCTCGTTTACATTTACAAGATAGAAAAAACATTTAAGCAGCTCTTCAGCATGAAACCAATCAAACGGTGCAGTTTTCAAGGTGCGTCACCCAGTGTCAAGTTTCAACACATTTACAATATATATAGGATATTAAAATGAATACATTTTCCAGCCAGTTGTATTAGTATTTATTTATCACCACTTATTTATTACAGTCCCTATAATATTGTTATTTACATAGGGCAAATATACTATTTATCAAATCTACTTTTATTACGTATCGTATTTGAATGGGTTATAATTTATTACAGCTGACAGTTACGTGAGCAAAAAAGATTTGAACATCAACCATAGCGAGATAAACTAAAATGGGCTGTAACACTTCTGTGTACAAATGAAGGCTGCTTATTGGAAAAATATGGGTAAATGTACTATTATGAAACTACGCATTACTTTACGGAGAGCTTACGACCCTCTAGTAATGTCTTGCCTTAAGAACAGGTGGTGCAGCCGAATAAAGCACTAGTTACTCAGCTCTTAGTGTGAACTTTATGGTCCCAACTTACATGAAAACTTACGCACAGCTGGTGCAACCCTACCCTTGTGTCTATCTCTGCTTCCTGAACACTAATCTCTCTTAAAAGCTTAAATTAACCTGGACATGATGGCTGTTTCTTCTAAGAATTAACAGAGGGCTCTTCGCACTGGTGAGAAATACCACGGCTGATTGCATAAGAGTTACCCTGACAAAAATGCTGACTGCCTTAGGCACGGCAAACAGTTTTTTGTTTTTTTCTAACATTTTGATGCACAGATCAGATATTAAACATTACATTGCTTCTGTAAGAAGATCACCTGTTCTCTTATTTGTCAAGTTGATATTTTAACACTAAAAAGAAGATACTGTCTATGTTCTCTGAGTAAAACTCTAAGGCATGATGCTCAGAGCACACTCAAGTAAAATTATATGTTAGATGTTTGTTTGCATTGAAAGGGATAGCTCAAATTAAAATTCTGTTGTCATTTACTCATCCTCATGTAATTCCAATACAGTTGAAACATTAGCAAAATGTGAGAACAGTACTATGTACTGAATTAAACATCTAACAGTCAAAGGCAGGTGTCAGTCTCCACTAAACAGTTTCTATAATCAAATATAATCTAATAAAAGTATTCAAACAGATCAACTCAGATCTGCACTCACCTCCGCACTAATCCCAACCTCCACTATGTATCTTACATCATTAATGCCATTTTACACATCTTACCAGATGGTCCAAAGCACCACAAAAACATTATAAATCATGGGGCAACGTGTTGACATGGATTTGGAGAAATGCATGAGGTTTTTTTCAAAGTAGAACGTTGTACATATATGCGACTACAGATTTATTTGGACCACAAACTGGCATAGAGATTCCAGAAAAGGGCAGTGTAATATTTGATTTACTGAAATACTCGACTGTAAAAACATATTTATGACTTACTTGGCAAGCTTCATTTCAATCTGTTGACGGATCTCCTGTCTTTCCTGGTCACTCCGCGCAGGGAAAATGTTTCTATCCTCTAGCTCCTGTTTGCTGGGGCGATTCCGAAGCTTCACGGCCAGCAGCTCCTTCCTCATCCTCCTTGGCAATGTACCTACACAAACAGGAAGATTTTTGCCATTGATTTTATAACCATATGACACAACTTCAGCAATCCACATTTATAGATGGAAATTACAAAGACAGAACTTTTATGTCATGCCACATGAATGAAACGTGAAAAACATGAAAATCACTGTGGACAATCATTTGATGATGGTACTATGGATACTGTATGTTGCCTGTGTTCTGACAATCTGTGCTACCTGCTCCGCAGTAAAAACAGTGATATATAAAGTTAAAACATGGGTAGCACGTCAGGAGGCATGGAAGAACCTGTCGGTATGAAATGTGTTAAAAGCCAAGGTAGTACATCTTGGCAGGCAGATAATATCTATCAGGATGTGCTACCAGCATAAATATCAGATAGTTTGATGTGGTGTGAGGCTGTACTAATCCCTAACCCTTAAACAATGCAAAAATAGCATTGGTAGCACATCCTGATAGGTAGCATATATTTTCAGGACACCTGTTAACACAGGAACTTTCACAAAATAAACGTAAGGACACCAACAATTCTAGAAAAGCAGTCCCAATGCATAAACTTTACTGCCCAAAAATAACACACATTTTTCTACAATTTTTCACATTTCTGCTCTCGAACTCTTTGGAATGTCTTGCATCTAGACTTCCATTGTAAGTGCATTAATGTAGTAATGTAATAATTGTTTTATTATTATTTATTTTTTACTAGGGACCAGTCAAAATGTAGTAATAATACAATGCCTGGTACACCCACCAGAAATGACAGATTCGTTCCAGCTGTCAATGTCATAGATAATTTCTGAAGCATCAGTGAAGCAGTGGTCCTGTCTAACGTTTTCCTTGTTTTCCTCTGATTCTTTCCTGTTCTCTTTCTCTCCACTAGACTCCCGTTCGATGCTATAGGCCAGAGAAGAGAGAGAGAGAAAAAGAAACACTGTTAAATGATGCAATTGTAGTATTTTTTAAGACAAATAATGTGTAGAAAAAGAAAGAAACAGAAAGAAAATCTGGAATATGATGCATTGGTAATATATATATATTATTATTATTTGTAAAACTCCATATAATATGATGCATAAATAAAAAAAAGTTATTCTAAAACCTTTAAAAAACAGAAACTAATAGAAACACTGAAATATGATGCTTTGGTAATATTAAATATTTAAAGAAAAGTAATTAAACTTAAAAAGAGTGAAATAAAAAGAAACACTGTAATGTGATGCATTTTGTAAAAACAAAATTGTAAAATGTATGATTTTTAAAACATCCAATAAAGATTAAAACTGAGAGCAACACTATATTATGATGCACTGTAAATATTTATTTAAGAAAACCCCTTCTTAGCCCTCTTAAAACCCCATCTTGCCATCCTAAAATAATGCTAAATTAATCGTAATTGCTTTAACATCCCCACCTCTCTTGTCTGAGCTTTGTTGCCAGGGCTCGGTGCAGTTCCTCTATTATACAGCTTGGGGGCAGTGGCGGATGTATGCTTCCTATATGTGGTGAACCCACAGTATTACTAAAAGGCCCTCTTAAAACCACAGGAGTAGGGCCTTCAGGGACTCTAGGCAGTTCTTTTGCAAAAAAATAATTTGACTGAGGCACAGTTGTGACGATGAGTTTACCCGGATCTGCAAAGACAAGCAAATGCAGTCACATTCAAGTATACTCTTAGGGATCTTTTTGTCTGATTGTCATTGTGCAAAAAAGAACACACCTTCCTCAGTGCTAAGCTGAGACACAAGATTGCAATGACTGCTTGGAGGAGACTGTTCCTGCGGCTCATCTTCCTCATCTTCCTCTTTGTCCTCTGCATCTTCCTCAAAATCCTCATTTTCATTCACACATGGAATGACCTCCTCTTCCTCCTCTTCCTCATTTGAATTTGGTTCGTCTGTTGTCTCGCTGTTCTGTACTAAATCTACCACTGACAGGAACATTTTTAGAAATTGTTTAAAATTGAGAACACATTTCAAGGCTTGCTGTGTACCGTGTATGTCAAGAATGAAGAAAAGTGTTAAATGAAGAAAAAGCGTGTAATTATGAAGAAATCCACACCTGTGTTACTGAAATCACTCACCTGTAGGGAGATTGTCTTGCTCTGAGCTGAGGTACTCCATGCTACTGATGCTAAGTATGGGCCCCTGACAGCCAGGCAGCCGGATTTCTGCATCTGAGATGCCCTGAATGGAAGAGCTCAAGTCTGGAGAGTGAAGTCCACAGGCCAAGGCCACATCTACATACAGAAGAATGTGTACATGTGACTTTAGCAATGAATAGCTGATTTAAAGCTACAGTGTGTAAGTTATGCCACTAGTCTTACAAAAGCTTCAAACTTTTAATTAATAATGTATTAATATACTGTAGACAAAAATCCACCAAGATTTTATTTTTATCTCTGGGTCTGAATACGTTTCCCCAGCCCCGTGTTTCCAAATTTGATATTGGCTTGACAAAGACTTGCCTGAAAGTTAAAACTAATTTGAAAAGTTTGAAGTTTGATGGTTATACAGACATTACAGTAAGACAAACAGCCATCTGACTAGATAGAATGAAAGTCTGATAGTCCGATAAACTGACATAGAGAGAGAGAGAGTGATAGATAGATAGATAGATAGATAGATAGATAGATAGATAGATAGATAGATAGATAGATAGATAGATAGATAGATAGATAGATAGATAGATAGATAGATAGATAGATAGATAGATAGATAGATAGATAGATAGATTTTTAAGCAAATTAAATGCATTTGTGGGTTTGTTTACATTTGAATTTTTTTTAAAGCTGGAGTTAAATTAACGAGCATTCTGTTGGCCCGTTTGAACATTTCGTCAATATAAGTCTATGGAATGGTTCAGATTTTTGATTGTCCACTGTTTGAAAACTATAAGTCCACTCAGTTAGGAAAAATATAGCACATTATTCCAAAACAGTCTGTGCTGAGATGTAGCTTGAAAGCTCTAGGAGGAGTTAGTGTTTGAATTTTTTGTCTCGATTAAGGGTTTTAAAAAACAAAAACCTAAACAAATGTTGGCTTCATTAATAGTGTTATCTAGTGTGATCGTTGATGTTCTAGTGTGGATGAACTGAAAGCTTTGATGGCTGAAACCTGGAGTAAACTTTCACCACAGCTTTTACAATAACTTATTGAATCTATGCCCAGACTTTGTTAAAAAGTTCTGTGAAAGAAGGAATTGCTAAACTAAAAACTAAAACTCTTGAACTTGCAATCTTTAATGAAGCCATTATCAAGTGTCCAAATATATCCATAATATCAATTGTTCTATGATTTAAAACATAGCAAGCTTCTTTTTGTTAAATGTTCTGCTTGAAAATTATACTTAAGTTATCTTTCTTGACAATAAATGCAAATTGTTTTCATGTTTTGTTCTCAAATGCAGAGGAATTCATACATTTTAAGTCCAGCTTAAGCATCTAAATATTTTTTGAGGCCACTGTATATATATATATATATATAGACATGTAGAAGTAAAGATTTTCTTTTCATGCATTATTTTTGGTACAAAATTAATAATTGAAAAGTAGATATTTATAGAAATTAGCATTGCATATTTTTTCCCAACAAGAAATGTTTCACAACCTTGAGCAGAAGGATTGTAATGTCTGTTCCTGTCAACACTTGTCACTATTCTGAAAGCATAATTATATCACAAGTTTATTAATTTAGCTTGAGACGGCACAATGCAACTTATTAACACTTAAATGTATTATTTATCTGATAGAGTGATCTATGTTCAGTTATTTAACCATGTATGCCAAGGTGGCCAAAATGTCATGACATTTTTAATCCAAGGTCATTACTTAAGGTCATTTAGAGTTTTACACATTTTCTTCTTTGAAATTTGATACTTACATTTTTTTATGTACCTCTTCTTCAGTTAGTTAGTAACTTTTTCCTTCATCTGACTTGTTGACTTTTCAGTTAGAATGTTTAAAATTCTTCAAAAATAAAAATAGCTTTAAAAGTTAACCTTATCAACCTGGAAAAGGACAGTGTTCTCATTCTTCAAAGAATTTATCAGATTACTCACTTCACATACATTCATCAACATTTATCACAATATCTCACTTGGCTCCATCTGTGCCATCTTCTGACTAATGTGATGTGGGTAGGTGTTTGTAACTTTGTGATTTTGTGACTTGGTGATTAAGGAATGTAATTTTAGTTTGGTTACATTTATCAATATACGATCAGTTTATTAATTGTTTTTCAGCTAGATTCTGCAACAGTCAAGAGTTTGCTGCCTGTGTTACATCCTTTGCATCTGCTACATAATTCCTCTGCAGTTGTGATTCCCTCTGTCTGGACTCACAGGGCAGGCCTTCATTATCATGCAGCATCCACTTCAAGTCAGGGAATAAATTGTGGATGAATATTGATGTGAGATAGTAAAGAACACTTTACGTTATGTATTATTACTATATTAAATTGGGAACAAGCTGAAATTATTTTCTGTGGTTATCGACATGTCACTGATGCTATCAATACATCTTAATTTAATCTGAAATATTCCTTTAACCTCTTACACCTTGAAGGAAATTTCTAAAGGTTAACCACCTTTTAAAGGATAACCACCAAACAGAAAATATTGGCTTAGAACTCTAAGAAAATAAAAACTTTGGTTTATTGCATGGATTATTTGTTTATAGAAAAAAATTGATTTGGCACAATTTTGGGACACTTAGTTAAAGACACTGCTGGAAAACAAGAATTCAAGTAAACCTTTTTGTTATTTTTCTTTTTATAAATCATATATCATAATATATCACAGGATGCAAATAAGTGAGGTAAAAAAAAACAGCATTTAGAATGCTGATTACCTTTTTTTCCCCCAAAACCTCTCTGAGCAAGTATTCAAGTGTTTTATTGAGCATTAAAACGGCTTATGAATGCAAACATTTAACAAAAATCACAAAAATACTTAAACTTCCATCAAATAAGTACCAAATAATGACAAAAAAGCCACATGGACACATTATGGTGTCACTCCAATCTCACGCCACACTGGATTTAAGAGGTTAAAATGTTTTCTCCACCTGAATCCAGTTAAATGGCAAACTAAATGTCCAAGGACAGATTATGAATTGCAAAGGCCCCGGGGACGATTTTCTCCAAGGGCCCCCCTCCAAAAGTTTTCGTGGCCAAAAGTTGTTTTCATTTTCGAGCAGGGAGATCGCCAAACTGGATCGTGCAACATTAAAGCCCAGGAACCCCCCCCCGGTCAGTAATCCATCTCTGTAAATGTCCCCTGCAGGTTAAAATCCAGGGGTGTTGGCCTTGCTTCTGTTTTTAATCACAAGCTAAAAACTAACCGAAGTCTACCAGGGCTAGCAATACTCCCTCTGCTGCCATTTGAGCATCTATCATCGCTTCCTCTGTTAACCTCTACTGCATAATGAGATTCTCTCTTTATATAACTAAACTGTTTCTAAAGATATCTGTTAACATAGCATCCATTTCTCACTTGATTAACAGATCTCTTGCCTGTGGCACTGTTCCATCTAAACTGTAAATGGATGCTGTCGACTGAATCCTCAAGAAACCTTGTCTAGGTCCATCTGTGAAAAATAATTACATTCCTATTATAAAACTGCATTTTTGAAGCAACATTCTTAAAGTGCGTTGTTACCTTTCATGCAGATTTACACTTTTTCTAATAATCTCTATGAGCCTTTCCAGTCAAAATATTGTTCTCAGCATAGCACTGAGACAACCCTCCTTTCTGCAGAATCAGGAGTGCTTAATATTCTACCCCTCCTTTTGGTCCTTAGGTGTGCAATTGATTATGACTGGCTTTACTTATTTTTTGCTCCCCTGTTTAACCATTGGTATCAGTGACACTGGAAACTCTTTTCTGATTCACTTCTTCACTGACAAACAGCAGTTTGTTCTTTTCTGACACACAAATTCTCCATCTCTCCTGTTAGCTGGGTGTCCCCCAGGGTTCAGTCCTTGGTCCTTTTCTCATTGTAATGTCCATGCTTCCTCTTGGACAAATACCACCCCCCCCCCATTCTCTAAAATAAGTGATTCTGATTGATCTATCATAACATTGTTTAATGCCCACTAACCAGTACAATTGAACATTGCAACCAATTTCCTAGATACTACAGCTGTGTATGTAGGAATATCTTTCGCATCACTCAACTGTCTCTTTTTTTCATACTGTATAATAAAATAATGTCAATTAAAATAAAAATGTTATTTATAAATTATTTATTTATTTGGTAAGTATCCATGTACTGAGCGAGATAATGTACAGACAGCCATCATTAAAACAAAATAAAACATGACAGGGAAATTCAGAACCCTGACACAACCAGTTAACTATACATTACTCTTTACTCATCTGCCTGCATCTGTAATTTAAATTTCCTCAAGCTCAATACAGATAAATAGATGTATTGTTAACTGGTTCCAAAGCGCTTATCTCTCTATAGATATAGTTTGATATCTCAATAGATATTGATGAAGAGCTACTCAAATGTTTTCACAATGATCATTGACATGATTTTGAGCCTTCATTCTTTCAACACAGGGTAAGTTATTTATTATATACTCTTGTAAACACTGCATTTCTTCACCTTTGTATTATTGCTTGCCTTCTCTCACTCAGTAAGAGAGATACAAAAACAATTGTGATTCACAAATCTTTATATTATCAATTGCATTTATTATGCATTGCTTTGTATGTATGCAAATTACCTTCTAGAAAAGTGCAATATAAATTAAACTTATTAATCCTCTCATTATACTTCATTTTACTTCAAATTACTCCACTTTCCACAGAATATTCTCACATACACATTCATCTGTATACCTAACACCACCACATCCTCTGAAATATGAGAATAACAAACAAAAAAGCAAAAAAGCCCTGCTTGACTCACCTGTAGAGCTCTGCTTCAGCTTTTCGTTTTTCTTTTTCCTCCATTTCCATGGCCTGAAAATGCGCCCCAGCGTGGCTAGCTTGCTGTGGTGACGGATGGGAGGGGTGTGGACTCCACTCACCAAACAGCTGGAGCGCAGCACCTTCTGCTGCTCCATCACATCTGTAACACAAAAAACATACAGAGTCTGTCAGCATCAGTGACATCCAATAGGCCGAATTACATGCACACAGTACTGAAAAATTATATGTATTAAGTGCATTTATAGACTCTTGCAGCATAGGCTCATGATACTGCCACTGACTGCTTCAATTAGAAATAAGCTCCTAATATGTTTGCAACAACAGAAATCATAAAATATTTTTGTGCATTTATTTAGCTTAAAGGAATAGTTCACCATATGACTGTGTTACTTCTGTGGAACACAAAAGAAGATATTAGACAGTATGTTGTCTCAGTCACCATTCTCTTATATTGCATCTTCCATACATAGAAGTGAATTGGTGATTGAGACTGTCACTCATTTGGTGTTCCATGGACGGAAGAATATTTTGCTGTAAATTATGACAATTTGGGGTGAACTATCCCTTTAAGCCCATTCTACTTACAACCCCAATTATGAAAAAGTTGGGACAGTAAGAAAAATGCTAATAAAACAAAAAGGACTGATTTGTAAATGATATTCCCCCTTTGCTATATTAAAAGCACTACAACTACACATTATATGATGTTTTAACTTGTGAATTTCATAGCTTTTTGTAAATGTACAGTAATTTCAAATCAGATGATCGCAACATGATCTCCAAAACAGTTGGGACAGTCAAGTGTTTACCACTGTGAAACATCACCATTTCTTATTAACAACACTTATTAAGCATTTTGGCACTGAAGACACAAGTTTGTTAAGTTTAGAAAGTTTAGGAATTTTCCCCCATTCATCCATTATGCAGGTCTTCAACTGCACAATTGTACAGGGTCTTTGTTGCTGTATGGTGTACATTCTCAGGTCAGGACTTCAGACAGGCAAATCTAGGCAGTATATGTTGCTCCAAAATTTTTACATATGTTTCAGCATTAATGGTGCTCTCACAGAGCCATTGGCACTGACACACTCTTGACCCGTACAGACACTGGCTTTTGGACCTGATAACAGTTTGGATGGTCCTTTTGGCCCGGAGAACACGACGGCTGTGGACTCTTCAGACTAAAAAACATGGTTCAACTGTTCTACTTTCCATCTATGATGAGACCGAGCCCAGAGAAGTCAGCAGCGCTTCTGGACAGTGTTGATGTAGGGCTTCTGCTTTGCATAGTAAAGACTTAACTTGCATCTGTGGATGCAGCGGCGAATGGTGTTGACTAACATAAACTTTACAAAAGTTATCCCAAGCCCATGTTCATGATATCCATCACAGATGAATGATGTTTTTTAAGACACTGACGTCTGAGGGATTGGAGATCACGCACATTCAGAAGTGTTTTTTGTCTTGTCCTTTACGCAGTGAGATAACTTTATTGTGCACAGTAGAGGGTGAAATGCCCCAAATCCTTCCAATTTGTCTTTTGGGAAACATTGTTTCAAAGGTGCTGGATTATTTGCTGAAGCATCTGTTGTCTCATATGATCCTTGCTCTTGAAGGACTAGGCTTTTTTTTTAGGCTCCTTATATACTATGACACGATTGCCTCACCTGTTAAACACCTCCTGTTTCACGTCGCCTTGTTATTTTAACTCATAAAATTGTTATTAGTCTTAAATTGCCTGTCTCAAATTTTTGGAACGTGTTGTAATCACTGTTGAAATTACTGTACTTTTCAAAAAACAATGAAATTCACAAGGAAAAACATCATATAATGTTTGGTTGTAGTGCTTTCAACACAAAGGGTGTATATTTGCAAATCACTACTTTTTGTTTTTATTAGCATTCATATTGTCACAACTTTTTTGGAATTGAAAACTACAGAGCAGATTATTCAAAGGATGGTGACAGAGTAATTAACCCATTGAGAAAGTCATAAGAAAAAAGGACAAATGTAAAGACCCCATAAAATCAAATTTGTATCTTTGAGTGCATCACTGTACATCCTAGTCTCAAACTCATATAGCACGCCCATGGACAGCTATCTATCTATATATATATATATATATATATATATATATATATATATATATATATATATATATATATATATACCACCCCAACTTCCTTTTTCAATAGGAAATGAGCTAACACAAGACAGAAAATGTTCTTCAGCTCATTTCATGAGGTCGTTATAGTAAATACTATGCAAATAACTCTCAGAGCTTCAGTATAGAGAAAGAGTCTCAGAAAATTGTCGGTAAGACCATATTTTTATTGATTTAATCCTTTATTACATGGAGTTTTGCCAAACATTATTACAAACTTTATCAGACAATCAGTAATAATAGAATAGTATATCTTCTGTTATTTGAATGTTTAATTTTTCATATATTAAAGAGATGATACAACAAATGATAGAATGAGATTTATTACTTTCCAGATAAAATGTTATGAGATGCAACTGGCTGTCAAAAACATATTGAGCTACATAAGCTTTACAAACTGTTTGTATTTTCAGGATCTTATTAATTTTAACTAGATAGACGTACAACATAAAGAATGTCAGTAGTACACCAAAATGTCCATAGTCATATCATATATTTCATGTGATGTACATGCTATATTTTATTTCCATGTTGTTCCTTCATTAAAACCCTATGGTAAATCTAAATCAAGTCAATCACTGAAAAAACAGCACCATCTTGAGAAATAAATAGCGTTTATAATATACATGATATGCATTAACACATCTGGGGTACTGATAATTAACCATTATTGCACAGAATGTCAATTTGATTTAATAATTATTTGTATGAATATACTACTCATTTGTCTTGTAATAAACAAAGAAATACTGTATATGTTCTGTGATAGTAAATGTAGATATATATGAAAAAATCCGAAAAATATAATTTACGGAAGCGCAAATATATATTTAGACACTATTACATATCATGGGTCACCAATGACCCTATACACTTTTGACAATTAAGCAGTTAGAATATTTTTTTTTTTTTTTCACAATTTATATTTGAGGAGTACTAAAGAGGTGGGGCATAACTCCAAATATGTCTACCTACATGTACACACATTAATGTAGCTCTGAATAAGTCAGGAGTCATTCATCATCAAAGAACAATTGTTTGTTTTAACAAACAAAGACTAATACAACACCCAGAACAGCATCATATCCTTCAGCGGGCTAGAACTTATCCTTTTAAATATTCACACACAGGAAAAGCTCCATTCATAGAGCAAATGAGTCAACCCTCTGCGAAACACTCTGTTACTGAAATAGTGCAATGTGGGCAGGGGCAGCAGGTGAGTGTCGTCACAAAGCCAGAGGTGCTACAGTGCACTGCATGTACGGAGCTCCTCTGATCGTTGACCAAATACGAGAAGAGAAGCAGGTCAATCGACTGAGTGGCTCTGCCCAAGTAACTGGCAGAAATAAATCCAGGTCAAGCCTGAAAAACAGCAGAGCCAGGGTCAGCACCTAGCCGTTACTATGGTTACTGCTTCCAGATGCAGTAGCAGCAGAGCAAAGCACCCACGGAGGCAGAATATGAGAGCGGTATGAGGGGCTGTCTGCCACTGTCTTAGGAACGAAGGGATGGTGGGGGATACAGGGAGGGGTGTGCAGAGGGGAGGGGGAAATGGGGGTCTGTTGCTATACGGAAACACTTGCAGAAGACCCAAAGCAGCCAATCAGGGCCCATCTTTCATAACATATAACAACAAGCATACTAGCCTTCCTTCATTGCGGGGAGGTATTTTATATGGGGCTAGATTTTGGTTCGGAGTCACACTAAATAGTTTGTTGGCTTTTAAACAGGAACACAAATGTATTTTTTTTTTAATAATACTGTATATGATATTAATTATACAGGGCTAATCCTTTTATAGCACATAATATCAAGCATACTACCTTATTTTTCAGTGCTGGAAGGTATGATGCACTTGGTCTAGATTAGATAGATTAGTCTGTTGGCATTGAAAAAGGAGTAAAAATTTAAATTTATAATACATGATATTATCACACAGCTGTAATAGCAGAAAGTGCAGAGGACAATGCATGCTACTAAAAAGCATATTCTAAAAATGTTTACCTAATATGCTTCATGTGGCTTCAAGTTTTTTTTTTTTCAAGTCAAAAATATTTCTTAACATAACTGAATCAACCTGAACACGTTAGGTTACACCTGCAAAACAACTTTTCAGGGGTAGATCAGGTATAAATAGCTCCTTAAGATAGACATTGTAAGTTACCATTTTTTACAGCGAAGTTATAAAACCAAGTGAATTGTAAAAATTGGGTTGTAGTGCAATACAATCCCGCACTGATCACATCTGACAATGTTTTCATGAATACATGTGAATTTATTCATGAAGTAAGCGACAGAAGAGCAAAGCACAGCATTTTATGTACAGAAAGCCAGTCTGCACATAGAGCTGCATGCTGGCTTTGTGCCAGAGATGTCCACATTACCAAATGCATCACAAATCCCGACAGAAGACTCAAGGCCTCTGACAGTGTCTATGAATACAATCCATTACAACATTGTAGAACAGAACACACCCATTTTGACTTTTGTAGTAATCTTGATACTGATACTGTCTTTGACTCATTTTATGATTTCACTGTAAAAACAATATTTTATAGTTGTGTAGTGTACATTACAATAACATTTGGCAGACACTTTTTCAGTATCTTTTTTCAGATTATTGCATATTCAAGCTATTCATTTTATCAGTTCCTTGGGAATCAAACCCATGGTCATTGCTAACACCCTGCTCTGACAAATGAGCTACAGAAACACAGTTTGATACAGAGTAAAAGGTAAAGAAACCCCCATTGATGAAAAATGAAAATAAATAAATAAAATAGAGATTAAGTAGTCTTGCCCGTTTTGATTTAACAAGCTCTTGTAGAAGTTATTTTTTATCACCGTCAGCACATAAAAACACATATTGGCAGAAATTACACTCTTCAGCTTTAAGTGCAGTTTTGAAAGACTTTACAATAACTTTCATTAGTAACATTAACAAAAATTGTTATTATTTATTACACGGCACTCTGTAATACTCGATTCTGATTGGTCGATCTCATTATCCAGTGGTATATCATCCAGGTATTTTGTGAGTAATTTTTCTTACATATAATAAAATAATTTATTTAAAATAATTTAAACTCAGGTCTATATTTCATGTCCATTTATTTATTTGGCCAGTAGTCATGTAATAATTGAGAAAATGAGGGGTCAGACGGTCATTATCACAATATAAACACCAACTGCAAACCGGAGGTGGAACTCTGCTGTTTCTGGAGACTCTGAGTCTGAGGACTCTGTCTTCTAAAAAGACACCCCTTTAAGGTGAAACAAGACCCCTCTGCTGCACGTCTTGGTCTGACCACCCATCTTGGTCCATTCTGCATAACACGGCGGCTCATTGTTGCTTATCGCAGACCATTCGGCAGGTTTCGCGGCCGAACCACCGGCCCGCTCGGTTCTCCCGATGGACATTCCACCCTGATCGGCCCAAAAGTGCGTCGGCCCACCAGGAAAATGCCAGATTAACAGTTCAGCCCTGACCCCAACAAAAAGTGGAGCTTCTCATAATCTGACTCATAATCCCTACATAACTACATAATCCCACTAACTACATGACTATTTACCAAATAAATAAATAAATAAATGGACTTGAAATATTGCTTTGAATTTAGATCATTTTATTATGTGTGAAGAAAGAGTGCACAGAGTGATACGAGAGACGTGAAACTAACTAGAACAACTATCTAGCAAGTCAGTTGCCATAACAGTCAATTATACAGTTCAGCAGTCATTCATTACAAATATATATATATATTTGTAACTGTAAACGGAATGATAATTAAAAAAAAAAACAATCAATCTAGTGTCAACCCATGATTTCTTATGTCGAAACATAAGAACATATTAGGTCCATAATGCTTTTAAAATGTTTTGTTTTCAGCCCCTGGTACTTTATAAATCTACAGCTTTATGCCTTTCATATCAGACAAAGCCTTTCATGTTGATATTCAGGTTTGTCAAACTGTATCTGATAGAAGCTTTATTTAATAAAGTAGTAAATAAATGTGCTGTATGTAACTGTAATGGAGTTTCTAGCTGTCTGTCCTAAGAGGCTTATTTTGTCTAAAGCATTCAATTGAGTCTTTAAGAGGCTGGCCTCTTATAAACAGGCAGCCCAGTGTGCAGCAGATCCTAGCTTGTTATTGTAATGTCACCTCAGAGATGAAAGTGAGAGATTGAAAATATTATTCAATTCATCAATGCCTGCAGACTGAAGATGCAATCATGGTAGCTATGATGAGGCTGGCCTTCATTATAAGTGGTCAGGGCAACAGGGCTAAGCACTATGAGGTGCTGGTGGGGCTTCATGCTTAAGGGCTGATCTGAGACCAGTTTTGCTTTCTTTTATTGCCTGAGTAAACCGGTAGATCTTTCTAATGCAAATTCTCAACGAAAGTGCCCTTAACACAGCTCAGAGACAAGTTTTGTGTTGTGTCTTCTTAATTAAGGGCATCGACGACATCATTGGTGGTGCTAGTGCTAGCCATGACACGTTTCACTGTTGTCGAGGTGGTGGTAAACCATCTCCTTAAATACATTATTGCTTGAATGATCAAGCACGTTAAGTGTTTTAGATGAATACAGATTATGAATAAAGAGTAGAAATTGACTGAAAAAAATACTTAACGTCATGACGTACAGTCATAATCAACCAATTACATACAAGCTGCTAGTGACGTAATTTAGTTAATCACCTGTTGCGAGTGCAACTGCAAAGTTGCAAAGCTGATTTAATCATGGTAAAATGAAATTAATTTACAAAATAGTTATTTTTTAAATATATATATTTTTAGTGTGCCTGTTGCTGAGTCTCAGCGGCTGAAATCGTGTTCCGAGACAGGGTGGTGTGCTGGCCAGAGGTGAGGGGGCACAGGCACCTAGGTGGCCGGGCCAGGCCCCCTGGGGCCCCCTCGTGGCACCGACCCTGGCATCAGGTCTCTGATCTGTGTTCAGGACTACTCTCTGTCTGAGGCTGCTGCAGAAACATCCATTGTTTTATGGAATATAATTTAAATTAGAGATAAGCACTGGTTACACTGCATTCATTTTTGCTTTTAGTTTTTCTGCCTGTCAAGAAAAACTGACCTTTGAAGGTCCAAGGAAAACCAAGTCTCAGCCTCAGGTGGCACGTCCACGGACCACCCACAGTCTGTTCACTGGCCGTCTGATGCTTATTGCACACAAAACTGGAAAACACTTTCTCAATCTGGCAAAATCTAATCTGATTAGCTGGCTTCAGGCAACTTCGGGGAGTCATTTTGCTCAGGTGTTTACGAGTTCTCCTGGAAACAACAAGGTATCAGGTTGCTCGAGGAAGAGTCAGGTTAATGTCAACAAATCTTTAAAGGTTTTGAAAGTTTAGTTTGAGGCACTATAGTAAACTAGAGTTAATTAAGTATAATTACATTTCTTTTGTGAGTAAACTCTTTCAGTTTATTTGCATGCACTTTAAAAGTCCAATTTTAATTTTTAGATTCATCCTCAGCCACCCGGATTGAGGCGTGTCACTACGCCAAAATGAGGACTTAGTCTGCATTGGGAATTGGGCAATGCAAATTGGGGAGAAAAATGGTAGAAAAAAAATCTCATTGTACTGTATCATAAACAACCCACATTATCATCTCATTAGTGCTCATCTATAAGTTGTCCGAAATTGGTATTGACAGCAGGTAGCATAGTGTGAGAAATTAACACTCAGTGTCCTCTGACTAAAGAAACCCCATAGTTTAACCCCTGGCTCTACAACTGTGCAGCCATCTGTCAGAAGATAATTGCCTGCAGTGTAGCCTCCTCAAGATGCCAAAAGTGGAATGCACTAAATAACAAGTCTCTGACAAGGTTCAAAGGGGACTTGAGACAGCTCAAACTTTGGCCAGTGTTCTTTGAGTAGAGCAACTGTAGCTTCAGTAGTCAGTTTATTAACTAACTGGCACTGGCTCCTGACATCAAACAGACCTCTGCATTTTCTATGACATTAAGGCTTTGGAAGTACTCAGGGACTATGACTTAGAAGATCATGCTGCGATGATGCAGTCTCTCTGTGACAGAGGTGATGAGAAGCTCTGACCAGTTCAGCGAGATGAATGTACCAAGTGATGCATGCTGGGTATGAGTCTGTGGACATTGTTCTTTGACCAGGAAGCAATGGTGTGTGCAGTTTTTGAGATTTGTATTATAAAGCTGGCTCAAATAACTATCCCTAATATCGATGAAGTTACTGTATACAAATAAATGTTCTGCCCCGCCACTTCCGGGTTCTTTTGGTAGCCCAGAAAAGAACTGCTGTGTATGTGTGCTTCGCTCAAATTGCCCTGAGATTGCCCAAAAAGTGCTGTTTGTGGGGTTGGGACAAATCGTTTCCACAGATTATTGGAGAGTGGGGCTTCTTTAAATTTCCACCAGATCATTGCTTCAGGAAAAATTTGCATCAGGAACAAATGTTACATAAATGATGATAATACACAGGTCACCGTCATTGTTATCGCGTCTGCTCCATTAGACCCAATTGACCTGCAGCAGCTGTTGTTTGATATAATTATTTTTTTTACAAAGATATTACGTAAAATCTGATTGCAAACTGCTTTTTTTAATTCCCAAAGTGCTGTCACTGTGAAAGATATGAGGCCAAAAAGGGGCCTGGGTAGCTCAGCAAATAAAGACGCTGACTACCACACCTGGAGTCGCAACTTCGAATCCAGGGCGTGCTGAGTGACTCCAGTCAGGCTTCCTAAGCAACCAATTGGCCCGGTTGCTCGGGTGGGTAGAGTAATGTTGGGTTGACCTCTTCATGGTCGTGATCGTAAAATCAAGAACCTGATCAAGATCACCATATACAATATTACAGGAGGAGCAGATCTCGTCTCCACCACCGCAGTGCATGGACTACTGTTTGCGAAAGGATACATTTATAAAAATTATGTCATACAGCTAAAATGATGTCTTTGCATTTATTTTGAATGCAGTAAATAATATTGTTCAATCAAATACAGCTGTTTTTTTAATCCCCTTTTGTCCCAATTTGGAATGCCCAATTCCCACTACTTAGTAGGTCCTTGTGGTTGCATGGTTTACTCAACTCAATCTGGGTGGCAGAGGACAAGTTTCAGTTGCCTCCGCTTCTGAGACAGTCAGTCCATGCATCTTATCTCATGGCATGACACTGCTAAGACTTACAGCATGTGGAGACTCATTCTACTCTCCGCGATCCACGCACAACGTACTACACACCCCATTGAGAACGTAAACCAATAATTGTGACCATGAGGAAGTTACCCCATGTGATTCTACCCTCCCTAGCAACCAGGCCAATTTGGTTGCTTAGGAGACCTGTCTAGAGTCACTCAGCCGCCCTGGATTCAAACTTGTGACTCCAGGGTTGGTAATCAGCATCAATACTCGCTGAGCTACCCAGGCCCCCGAAAAAACCTGTTATTAAGTTTTGATATGGAATATGATCATATTAAAGTAAGAATATTATTATGTATTGTATGTGGGTTAATAATTTTAGCAGTAAAGACACATTGCATGTCTAGTGGTAGTTTTTATTTTTATATATCACATTTCTTAGGCTTTAGAAGTGTGTTAAACATGTAAGGATGTGTATTCATTAACCTGTTACATTTCTGACATATTCATACAAGCTCATTGAACCAAGTTTAAACTTGTTTCCTGCAGTGTAAATCCAGTCAGAGTAAATTCATATATAGCCTAAAGAATTTCATTTCATCATAGCCTGCAAATACTGCCTTCCACGCTTACATGAATTGTTCCTTATTAAAAGAAGTACCTACCTTGGAGTAGGAGCAGAAAATACCATCTAAATCTCACTAAACAGCTACGAGGAACTATGGAACTAAAAGCGACGAATAGTAGTTCAGAGTAAAAGTACCAAAAACGGGCTTTAGTACCTGCAGGGGGAAAGGGCCTACTGTTTAAAAATAAAGGTCTCTCCAAATAAACTGAGATTGGTTGCATCTAAAATTTCTAGTTGGCTTACTAAATAGATTTTGTGAGTTGTGGTGAAAATACTAGTGAATGGACTCACAAATACATATTTGTGCTTTTGTGTCTTTAAACAGATTTTGGAGTTGGAAGAGCAGTGTAATGATTACTGTACATTTATGCATTTCCCAGACACTTTTATCTAAAGCAACTGACATTCAAAGTACACATTTTATCAGTACCAGTATGTGTTTCCTAGGAACCAAACCCATGACCTTGATATGCTTGCACCATCGAGGACTTTAATAAAGAATTTTGCAACATTTCTTTCCTATTGAGCATGCTCATTAAACATGTCCACTGTTGCTCAGTAAATATAGATTTTTTAGCTAAATTCTGGTAATTAACCAGTAATTAAATTTAACTGAAAACTTTAACAGTAAGGTTGCAAATATTACATAATGATTCATAAAACCTATTTTCCTATTTAATATAGAGTACATCATATTGTGCCGAAATGTATTATTTTTCTGTACATTATAGTATGAACATTTAAAGTTCTGGGGATGCCTGTCAAACCACTATGTTCCATTTATTCAAATCATTTAAGAGGAACAGTTATTTATTTAATTGTTTTTAAGTAAATACATTTACTTCCTTAACTAAATTGTGTATTCTATCATTCAACCCAGGGATTAAGACGAGAAAAAAAAACTGTTTGGCATCAAGCATTTGCGTAGTAAAGCAAGAAAATTATAATATGGTTTTTTTTCCCTATTCAACATTTTCTTTCACATAATCCACTAAAAAGTCAAAAGCAATTTCATTTTCTTGATTTATATATCACAGTCATAGGTCAAGTTCAGGTCATCCTACTCACCATTGGCTTACATCACTGAATTATTTGATGCAGTGGAAGTCAACTCTTATGTAAGAAATTCAATAGGAGCTTCATACATTTTGAGGTGGCTAACCTTGACAACACTAGACAGGTTAATATGTATAAATATGAAGATATATGTGGTGCAAATCAAATGAGCACCTGTGACAGTGTTATTTGTAGTTGTAGAGATTAGTCGCACATGTGTATCAGTAAATTTGAAGTCACAGAGAAATATATTTTAAGAGTTGCAAGGTTGCAGATTTTTTTTCTCTCCCACAAACACAACACAACAGTTACAGCTACTCAAATTCTTCATTGCAGGTGCACAAATCCTTTTCTACGGATCTCAAATTAAGAGCCAATAATTTAATATAAATAATCACATTTGTATCTGTAATTAGCTACAATAGCAGGTTCTGTGGTTGTCGATGAACTAATACATTTTCACATTCATTAGAATTAAAATTTCGTGTCCTGGTGTTTATTATTAATATAACAGATTCATTTATTCATGGATTTTGATTCCAGTGGTGGCTGCATAGGATTGTTTCCAATTTCCAATAACTCCAGAGCGTTGTAAAGTCCAAAAGTCAACATGTTTTGAAAAAGGATAGATGTAATAATTTCCAAAATTCACAACATGTTTTTATCTAACTGAAATATTCTGCCTCAATCCATGTTTGTTGGCGTTTAGACTTTCGAAAACCATTTTCACTGTGGTGAAAAACTTGCTGGACACAAAGCGAGGCACGCACCTTCCGGGGCAGTCTAGCAGCTAATATATATATATATAGGCCTATGTATATATATATATGTCTATACATATATATATATATATACATATATATATATATGATTGTATAATGTAGGACTATTATACATTGCAAAAGGATCGCATTATGTAGCTCCATTTGATCCACTATTACTCTATTTTATTCAATCCAAATTATTCTAGGGTGATTGACGATATAAAATATGACGACAGACATTAGAAGCTTCATTCTAAAACCTCAATAGAAGTTTCGAATGTAAATATGACATGATATTTGGTACAGTCTAGTATGAACGCTATGGCCATTCTAGTAGTTATAGAATTCCGGTAGTTCTCGTGTTAAATGCAAGTAGGCTACAAGTCTATTGCTTGATTAGTGTCCTTTGGAAGATCAAAGCGTGTCTCAGCCATGACAGTATTACAAATGTCATAGACAGTAATGTCTTTGTATTGAAGGCCAAGTTTAAAATATATCTCTATAAATTCATGCGCATCCGTGCTCTCAGCATCTTTGAGTAAATGAAAAGAGCTATACACACACCGGAAACTGTAACGTGTGCGCACGCGAAGTTTTTTTTTTCCTATTCGGGCGTCATGTTCCGCCAATGGAGAGGCGCCCAAACTAGCTCTTCTGATTGGCCAAAATTCTCTGATCGCTGAACAGTGCCCGCCTCCTGCCACTACAGATGCACAAATCACTTTTGCTCCATATTTTACACAGACATGTGGTGCAAAAGGGAGAGCGCGCGAAAAACAGTGTTTGAGTGTAGCAGCAGTATCAAGCAGTTGTACTTTTGTACTTGTGTTTGTGCGAGAAAATTATCAAAGAAAAAAAAATATTTGTGAGAAAATATTCTACAAGTGTGCAACTCTCATTGCATGAATTCACATACTGATTTGCGGATGAACAAAATCTGTCCGTGACTTCCCATTTTTTGATGCGGGTGTGTGAATGTGTTTTGCACCATATTTACTGCAACAACTGTAGCAAAAATTTAGCATATGAGTTTCTTAATTTGAGATTCGTAGAAAAGGATTTGTGCACCTGCAATGAAGAATTTGAGTAGCTGTAACTGTTATGTTGTGTTTGTGGGAGAGAAAAAAAATCTGCAACCTTGCAACTCTTAAAATATATTTCTCTGTGACTTCAAATTTACTGATACACATGTGCGACTAATCTCTACAACTACAAATAACACTGTCACAGGTGCTCATTTGATTTGCACCAAATATATCTTCATATATAAAGTGCTGATATCAGAACATGAGCTGTACACAGTAGAGGTAGCCAGGATTCACATTTTGGCAACTATAGAGTTAATAAGAAAAAAACTGTCATTGGATTACCCATAGCCATTTATGTGATTGTTGAGTAAAAACTGTAGACTAACCTAATGCAGATGTTGCATTAATTGTATGTGTCTTAATTGTTACTTTATAGATGAATACACCACAAAAATTTGAAAATTTTATATATATATATATATATATATATATATATATATATATATATATATATATATATATATATTGAATGCAGCAAATAATATTGTTAAATCAAAAAATAATTTTTTTTTTTTTTGTTTTTTATTATCCCCATTTCTCCCAATTTGGAGAGAACTATTATTCCCCTTTTTACAAGATGTAATATAAACCTCAGGTGTCCCCAGAATGTGTCTGTGAAGTTTCAGCTCAAAATACCCCATGGATAATCTGATTATACCTTGTTATAAATGGCTCTTTTTGGGTGGAATCAAAAACACGCTGTTTTTGTGTGTCTCTTTAAATGCAAATGAGCTGCTGCTTCCCGCCCCCTTTCCGGAAGATGGCTGTGCCTTTACAGCTTGTGCTTCGGATACTACAGCAACAACAAATCAGAACCAATATGACTGACACCGTAAATACAGGAGTTCAGCCATATACAGTATGTATGAACCAGAGTCAGACACTAATGAAGGAGAGACTCTGGCAGAACAAACATCGTTTTCAAAAAGACAATCACATTACTGTATTGTGCATAATAAAGGTGCGGTTATGAATTGCACAGACAGAAAGCATACAAATTACACCATAGCTCTGGTCTCTGTGAATACAATCAGAGACAATGGTAACTTTAGCTGCATAAGCCGTGGAATCAGCTAACAAGCAGATTTGGAAAGGCGATTTGAAAACATTCACAAAATATAAAATGCGATACTTACAGTATATCTTCAGGATATAAAGCTGGAACAAGAACCGTTGGAACTGATACATGCTTGAGAATCCCATTTTTGGAAAATTATTTGTATTGACCTCATTCACAAAGCAGTCTGGTGTGAAATTATTTGCACAAACATACATGGATTTTGGTATGTTTTGGGGCAAATTTGCTTCAAAAACAAAACTTGTGCTCTGCATCTTTAGTGGCTGTGATGCCAGGAGTACATGAAGAGTCTTATGTTCACTTTTACACTTTTCTCAATGTATCTGCTCCAGCACGGAAAAAAATGGCAGACTGTGTGTAGATCACTCAGGGGAGAATCTATGATAATAGGGGGAGTCCGTCACCGTCACGTTAGAGCAGAAACGAAAACCAATCACTTTGAGACACTGTTTTTGATTAATAGAAATATAAGAAAGAGGAGTGTGTGGACTTTTAACATTGTAGGGTTGTTGTGTACACACACTGCCGACACACATTTATGTACAAACACCATGTAAACGTAAATTTTGCATAATAATCCCCCCTTTAATAAATAATATATATATATATATATACAGTATATAAACTTTCTAGAGCAGAGTGGGCAATGGCCAATAGAATGCAGATATACAGACTTCAAAACACAAAAAAAATTAAACATACACAAACTGCTTAAATCAGACAAAAACTTAATTTATACAATATTTGTACAAAATGCACTAACACAATTGAAAGTAGAAAATGGTAATTATCGGAAGATTCACGTGACGCTATGTGAGAAGCAGACGTGTGAGAGTCAGCTCTGCGCACCTTGCAAATGTATTATTATTTTCATGCCATAATCTGGTGAAATTCGATACACTCAGTGATACATTTGCTCTTTGAGCTAAACATGGCCAAGAAGTCAAATTCCTCAGGCTCTGAAGACATTAAAATGCACTTACGTGTTCAAGATAATAGCTCTGAAGGGCCTGTGTACCGTGGACTCGAGTTGGATGGCGCGGCCGGAGAAATCCAGTGTCAACTGTCCAACATGTTTGTGATGCTGACGAAGGTTTTGCTGACTTGGAGGATCTCGGTGTAATACGTCGATCGATTATGGCCATGGAAACAAAATTCTCTGAGTTAGTTTCAAAAGTGGCAGATGTTGAAAAACGAATCGATTATCTGGAGTCATCGGAGAGGGAATTATCCGCTAATTCGCCCGCAACAAAGCTGATTTGGAAAATAATCTTGAAAAGCTTGAAGATTTTAAGAATCGGAACCGCAAAAATAATGTCAGAATTGTTGGAATTCCTGAGCATGAGGAGGGCAGAGATATGGCGAAATTCCTAGACGAGCTCTTCCCGAGTCTGCTTGACATAACAGGTCACAAGCTAGAAATTGAGCGAGCTCACAGAGTCCCGGCTCGAAAATCTGTTGAGGGAAACAGGCCTTGATCAATTCTGGACAAATTTCTGAGATCATCTGATAAAAATCTTGTGTTGAGACAGGCGAGGAGCAAAGGAAATCTTTCTTGGAAGAATCACAATATCTGCTTGTTCCCAGAATTTCCGAATTCGACAAGAGAGATATGCGATCGGTTAAAGGAATGTAATAAACTCTTACATCAATGGAAGATCGCTTTTGCACTGATGTTTCCAGCCAAACTGAGATTAGACACCATTTCCCTTGTGAGTGGATCGACTCGATGTTCATTGACTCGAATGTTTGAGGAAGCTGGGTGTAATTTTTGTTTCTGTTTGTGTTGGTTGCAGTTTGTTTTGTGGAATGATGCTCCAAGGGACTTGTGTATTGATGGAAGATCGCTTTTACACTGACATTTTCGGCTAGATTGAGAATGGACACTATGGATGACCACAAAATTTCTACATGCCTACACAAAGGTTGTCTTTTATAAAGTTGACGGACTGAGTAAGTTATGGTGTATTTTTTAATGCGGCCTCCAAGTGAACTTCACTTGCTCAATACACGATACATGTTTTGTTTCTTATTGTGTGGGTTCTGAACTGTTCATTCCTTGTGCTTATGCCTCTTGTTGGCTGGAGTTTGATTTGTGGAGTATTTCCGCAAGACATTGGAATGATGATGTCATCTGCTACATTCATGGACATCCAGCTCACTCAACATTCGTTTTACTGTCCGAGGACACTGAACAGCTTTATATCGGCTGGAAATTGTTTTGTGGAGGAACACACTTTCAAGACAGTTTTGTGAATGAATCTACACATTATTTGCATTTACTCTGCCAGCTGGGTTTGTTTTACAAAGTATTTTCTGTTATGTAATTTTACCTTACATATTTGTGAGGCAAAATTGAGCAATCCGATGGCAAAGTTGTCATAGGGACTCTTGTAGGCGTACGTGGACCTTCTGAGTTCAGAGGGATTGACGCCGTCCTGCACAGGGTTAATGCGCATCTTTTCCTTTTTTCTGTTTGTTTTGTTCAGGGGGAAGTTCAGGGGTTAATTGTTGCACTGATGCTGAAATCTGGTTTTATAATTTTGTTTTTGACACAATAAATTTTTTCTATTACATCTAAATGTCAAATGTTAATATGAATAGGTTATCTCTTTCCACGTGGAATGTGAATGGGTTGGGGCACCCCATAAAAAGAAGGAAGGTTATTTCCCTTTTAAACGTAAGAAATTTGATATTGTGTTTCTTCAAGAAACTCATCTTTCCCCGCAGGAAGCTGGAACATTTGGGAGTATATGGCGTAGGCATGTTTTTATTAGTGCTGGCTCAAGTAAAAGCAAGGGAGTCATTACATTGATAAATAAACACCATTTAACATGATATCTACAACTCAAATTTCTTAAACTGATTAATGATAAATTTGGAAGAGTCATTATTGTTTTAGCTGAAATTCAGGGGCAAATGTTGATTTTGGCTAATATTTACGCACCTAATGCTGATAACCAGGACTTTTTTATAGATCTGAAGGGATGTTGCAAGCCGCCGGCACCCTGCATGATATGATATTGGGAGGAGACTTTAATCTTTTGATGGACTCAGTCATTGATCATAGTGAAGCACAAGTGTTTAAGCCCCCTAGAGCAACAGTGACGCTTCACGGGATGTGTAAAAATCTTGGTCTTACAGATATTTGGAGACTTTTTAACCCATCGGGGAGGGACTATACATTTTGTTCCTCAGTCCATAAAAAGTCCCTCATTTCATCTGTTGTGGATTGCTCAGTTGGAAACATCTTAGTCTCAGATCATGCCCTGGTTAGTTTAGAGGTTCTGCCACATACAATAAGGAGAAAAATAAATCATATAGTTGGTACATTAATGTATCCCTTTTGCAAAATCCTGATTTCCAACAAATGTTAATGACTGAAATAAATGTTCATATGGAGACCAAATGGTCCTCAATATCCTCTGTGGGCTTAGCTTGGGAGGTGCTTAAGGCAGTTATTAGGGGTCGGATCATACTGTACGGCTCATTCATCAAAAAATCCAAAGCACGAGAATTTGTGGAGTTGGAAGGAAATATTAAAAGTGCTTAAGCAAAGCTGAAGCACCGTATGTCGTCTAATGGCCTCAGAGAATTAACCCAATTGAAATATAGATATAATAATATTTTGTTGCGGAAAGTGGAATTTTGGCTTCAGAGCAAGATAGTCATACATTGAGTCGGGGGACAAAGCAGGAAAACTTTTCGCTAGATACATAAAGCAGAGAGTCTTTTTCTACCATTCCCTCAGTGAAATCTGCTGGTGGGGAAATATTTACCTCGGCCATTGATATTAATAATGCTTTTAAAGAGTTCTATCTTGATCTTTATAGTTCCACGTCTTCGTCTACTGATGAAGATATTAGAAAATTTGTGGAACCATTAGAACTCTCTAAATTGATTACGGAAAAAAAAATTATCTTGATTCTGAGATAACCTTGGAGGAGCTTGATGAGGTAATTGAGGCCCTGCATACATGCAATGCTCCGGGGCCTGATGACTTAGCTGCTGAGTTTTTCAAATCTTATGCTACAGATCTGGCTCCACTTTTGGAAAGCTTCTACCAACCATGACACAAGCCCGGATCAGTCTGATTCTTATAAAGGACAAAGATCCAAGCGAGTGTAAAAGCTACCGTCCAATTTCCCTGATTCAGTTAGATGTAAAAAAAAAATTTAAAAAATGTAAAAATCTCATAACATATAGATCAGGTATGGTTTATTACTGATAACATTAGGTGTTTCATCAATATCATGTGGTCAGTGGCGAATGATCAGACTCAGTCACTGCCATCTCACTTTACACCGAAAAGGCATTTGATATGGTAGAATGGGATTATCTTTTTAAGATTTTGGAAATATACAGGTTACTTTATAGACACCCTGTAGCGGCGGTACTAACAAATAGACTAATTTCGGATTATTTTACTCTGGATAGGGGCACTCGGCAGGGTTACCCTCTTTCCCCATTATTTCTCTGCCTTGCCCTGGAACCATTAGCAGCCACGATAAAAAAGGAGGTGATTTTCCAGGAGTGACTGTGGGAGGTGTGGCGCGTAAGCTTCTGCTTTACGCAGATGATATTTTATTATTCATCTCCGACCCTTCTAGATCTATGCCTTGCCTCCACAGAATTATTAATTCCTTTTCCAAGTTCTCAGGATTTAAATTACATTTCTCTAAATCCGAAGCTTTGGCTTTGACAGCGTACTGCCCGATAATGGCTTTTCAGCCGGGCGACTTCCAGTGGCCCAAACAGGGCATTAAGTATTTGGGAATTTTATTCCAGGCAAACTTGTTTGAATTAGTCAGAGTTCATTTTGATCCCTTAATAAAAAGTTTTCGAATGATGTGGGCTTCATTACATTTATAGATGATTGTGAAGGTTAATGTTATTAAAATTAATTGTATTCCAAAATTCCACTACCTGTTACAATCTCTCCCTGTAGATGTCCCCCTCTCTTATTTCAAGCAATTTGATAGCATATCGAAGTTCTTCATTTGGAACGGTAGCTTCCCAGTTTAAATTGAAAAAAGTTACATAAGCCGATTGACAATGGTGGGTAAGACCTACCAAGATCTTTTTTATTACTATGCATTCAGTCACAGACATTTGGCTCATTGGTCGCTTCCACCCGAGAGAGCCCCTCCCTGGTTTTGTATTGAAAAGGAAGTTCTTGCCCCTATCTCACCACTGCAAAGCCTTTCAATCAAACTAACCAGAGAAGTTGGGTTACACCCCGTTATTTCGCATTTGCACTCAGTATGGACAAAGGTGTCCAGAGTGTTTAATTCGGATATTTATCCAACTAAATGTTGCCTCAAGCTTATGGCTAAACCCCAGACTATGCATTAATAAGTCCCCACTTTTTTGGTCATAGTGGATTGGGAGGGGGGTTAATACACTTGGTGACCTATATGAGAGTGGTTTTCTGAGATCCTTTGAAAATTTGGTTCAATGTTTTGGATCCCCAGATCTCCGTTTTTTTAGGTATTTACAGCTGTGTCATTTGCTTTGTACTATTTTTGGGAATAGCATACATCCTCCTAAAGCAGCAGACACTCTGAGAGAGGTGATCACTGCTTTTAGAAAAGGTCATGAGGCATCAGTGTATTACTCCCTGTTAATTCAGAATCTGGGGGATGGAGTCTCAACCACTCTCAAGAGATTATGGGAGAAAGATTTAAATTTGGAATTGTAGGAGGGAGTGAGGGCTAAGATTTAAAAAAACATAAAAACTGCATCTAGAGACGCAAGGGTACACCTTATACAATTTAAGATTTTACATTGGTTCTATTGGACCCCCTCTGAATTGTATAGGCTTGGTCTTAATGACACACCCACCTGCTATGATGCCGATCAGGGGATGGAGACACCACCCATGTTTTTTGGGGGTGTTGTAAGATCCAAGAATTTTTGCTGAAGGTGCAAAGTTTTGTATGTGATGTGTTGAACACTCAAATCTCATTCTGCCCCAGTCTCTGTATTTTGGGAGATGGGGAGGTCATACATTTGGAGGATAAGTACATAAGAAATTGGGTTTTGACCAGTGTGATGATTGGTAGGCAGGTTATTTTGAGGGGATGGAAGTCAGATGAAACACCCTCGCTCCCAGAGTGGTGCACGAAGATGGGGAGGGTGGTATAGTGGGGGTTTAATGTTAAAAGTGATTGATTCACTACATATGTTGTTTTTTCTTTGTGTTAATTTATGAATCAATAAAATGTTAATAACAAAACAAAAAAAAATTATCTATTGACAAGGCTGTTGGTAGATTTCAGAATTGATACAACTTCTAATTGGCCAAGGCAGCATGATTAACAGCTAATAATTAGAAATTCCCTTACTTATATACTGGTCTATCAAAAGATAAAATACTATAGTAAACTATTAAAGAAAAGTCTCCAGGTTTTGTAGTACCAATACCTTTCACAGTAGGAACCACACTCAGGAATTACCCAAACCTTCATTAATTAGCACTTATAAACACGCTTTTATAAAGTATAAGAATCTTTTCATTCTTGCTTGTTGCACAAGAGTAACTGAAGCAAGTGAAATCATGTGGTTTGCCTCCTGTGTACAGCATCTATTATTTATCACTATAGTAAATGGAGGCACTTTCAGTAAATACTTAAAATCAGATTTGCTCGATTAATGTTTCGCCTCAAGTTTACTGTATAATGAAACACTGCCTCAGTATCTCAACTTTGCCTGGAATGGATGCAAACACAGAAATCAATGTAAGGCAGTTAAAGACATTAATTAAGGGCACAAAACCCACAAGAGAGAAGCAAGGGAACTGTGTACTAGATGCTCATTGTACAGATTGTTTTATCTATTGCAGCTGCTGAGGCTCTCTGAGCAGTGTTTGTGGCAGTAAGCTGGCCTTGTGTGTCACTATCTATGGTGCTCAAATCCTCGCTGCTCATGCCATACAGAATGAACCTGCCATTGGCCCAGATATACTTACTAACAATAGAAGCCTGTGATTCTTTAAATGTAATAAGAGTAAGATAGGTCTTATCATTAGAAAATTAAATACATTTTCAGGGTTCAAAGAATTTTATCTTACCACAGATTACAGGAAGGTTTAAAGTTCTTAAATTAACAAAAATGTATGTTATTTGAGGTGTACAAATGTCTAAATTGTCCTTTTAGCAGTTAGACTACTGTTCTGGGCTGTATTTCCCAAAAGCATTGCAAGAATTGTGCAAAAGTTAACAGGTTTACCAGCTTTACATGGTCATGACAGGAACAATTAAATTGGATATATCTTTACACAGACCAGTTTAGTAAGTGATTTAATCACATTAGTCTCATATAACACACACACACACACACACACACACACATATATATATATATAAGTTTTGTACAGTAGCTATACAACATTTATGCCTGATACCATGCATTCCCTCATATAGTCTTCCATTCTGGTCAATGACATGATGCTCATTTTTATCTACATCTAATTAGTGGGGGGAAAAAAGAAGAAAAGAAACGGTATATAATAGTATACCGTAGTATATAATATTATAACAGTATATAATAACAAATGCAATTCACCAAATATTATTTGAATACACCTCTACTATGATGAACATGTCTTCAGTGTTATTTTGATATATTTCTGAGGATTACAAAGTGCTGTAACTCTCTTTTTAGTGTAATTAAAAGCAGAAAAAAAAATCTTGAAACAGTAGTATTTTGGAATAATAATTTATTATTATTTCTTTAAAAAAAATTGCAGTGATTTTTTTGTATTTTTTAATACTTTTTGATAATCAAAGTCATGTGGTGAAACCGACATGCCATTCTGTTGTCATGTGACAAGAAAACAATAAAACAGGAGAAAGATCTTTTGCCATTTTTATAAAAAGGCACATTTTGCTCATGTCAAATGGAGTGAGCATAACAAAACTTCCAGATTTTCATGACTCCAAATTCATTCTATTTGTAAAAAAAAAACAAATCTGCTGATCTCCTGGGATTTTCATGCACAACAGTATCTATAATTTACTCCGAATGGTGCAAATAACAAAAAGCATCCAGTGAGCGGCAGTTCTGCGGCTGGAAATGCATTGTTGATGAGAGAGTTCAACAGAGAATGGCCAGACTGGTTCGAGCTTACAAAGTCTACAGTAACTCAGATAACTGCTCTGTACAATTGTGGTAAGAAGAATATCATGTCAGAATGCTATTCTGTATTCTGTAGAACACTGTTTTGGTGGCACGAGGGGGAGCTACACAATATTAGACAGGTGTTTTTAATGTTGTGGCTGAACATTGTATATATAATATTAATTTTAATTCACTCAAATTCAATAGATTTTTTGGTTGAAAATGCTCTAAATGTTTTTCAAATATCTATGAAACCAACATGGACACAAAGATTACATTTTAAACACATGATACATGTGTTTTAAACTACTTTTTTAAAAGATTTCTCGTTTTTATCATCTCAAAAAGTTTTATTTGTCAATGTCCCAACATTTTTGGTTTGTGCATATGAACCGAAGGAAGAGTTGGAGTCATTTTCTACATGCAACAGATGCTGTCAATAGAGTGCAAAGAATATATATAGAGTGTCTCCGATACAGAATCACAGAATGTCACAGTGATAAACGTATCATAAATGTCAAAAGAATGGTTCTGATTCTGATGTGGGTATGTTAGGAATGGTATAGAATAGAAATATGCCCCAGTGTTTGCAGTGAATCTCACTAAATGTATATTTGCTCTTTAAAGATTCTACATTGTCTCTCTGGTGAGTCACTTTAAAGCCATTTTCACCTTTCTCTTCATAATTTTTTTATTTCACCTCCCCTCCCCTGTTTCCCTTTTCTCACACCCACTCAATATCTCTCTTTCACTATCCCTCCCCTGACTCCATCCTATTGTCTTTAAACTGCATTACACTCATGGTTCACTTACCATTTAACACAAACAGACATTTAGGTAACTTTGTCTCATCGGGCAGTTCTGAAATTCATTGTCTTACAAACGGCACAATAAACCCTGGTTCAGAGGATCATCCAAAGCAGTTATGCTTGAGCTTATGAATTCTAAAATACTTCAGATGGTTCTGGTATGCTGAGGGTGAGCATTCCTCATTTCTCATTCAATATTAACTAAATTTCCTCTCCCAAACACTCAGCAAAACTCACTACAAGCAGAGCCAAGACTCTCAAATCTGTTGACTGTGCAATACACAAGCGAAGGATTTGTGACGACCACTTAATTCACCTGCAAAGGCCTCATATCCTGCTCAACCTCAAAAAAAGTTATTTATTCTCATGACTGAATCAGTCTGACTATGACTGACTGTGATCCTGCTGTGATGTCTCAGCTTTGTACAAATTAAACAGCTCTACTTCTTTGCATTCCCGCTCACACACACAAACTCCCATATATTAAACTTTTTGTCTCAGACATTGTGGCAGACTCTGCCTTCCCTACCAAGGAGGAAGCAAGAACCAGCGTGAACAATCAACAGAAATTTAATATGACATAAAACGCTGAACTGAAACATAACGGCATACAGAGGCACATGTCTCTCTCTCTCTCACTGGCATCCCAGCTCCTCTTTATCCCTCTATTCAGCGCTGAGTGCGCACCTTCATGGCCCGGCCACGGCCTCCTCCTCGTCACACTCCTCCACTGACAGATTCAGACTGGGGAGCCTCCAGCTTGACGTACACCCTTCCCTTCCTTCCTGGAGGGGAGGTGTTGCCCTTCCTGCCGTACTTCTGCCGGCAGGTCTTCCCCACCTCTCTGGACATTGGGAGAGACGAGGGGAGGGAGAGAGGAGAGGGAAAGAGTTGGGGGAGAGACAGTGAAAGAGAGAGCGGAGAGAGAGAGAAAAAAAAAACACTCCGCCCCCCCAAAAACGCCACCATTCGGTCCTCCGTGACGCTGCGCGATGGCACTGAACCTCGCCTCCTGGCGAATGTCATCATGCACCTTTGCCTCCAGGTAGATGTCAGCGGCTGCTCCACCTCCCAGCAGACAGCAACAAGCTCACCCACCCCCTGGTGGACGGTAGCGGCTCTTCCGCCCTCTGGCAACTGGCAACAGCTCCTCTGCTTCCTAGCAGACAGCAGTGGCTCCTTCATCTCCTGGCGGATGGCAGCAGGCTCATCCGCCTTCGGGCAAACCGCTCCAGCACCACCGTATCATACCTCCTCTGTGTCACGATCCTCCCCCAGTGGAGATGGCTTTTCTGATGGTGCGTCTTCCTCCTATCCCGGGTTTCGGCACCACTGTGGCAGACTCTGCCTTCCCTACCAAGGAGGAAGCGAGAAATGGAGTGAACAATCAACAGAACTTTAATTTGAAATAAAACGCTGAACTGCAACATAATGGCACACACACACACACACACACACACACACACACGTGCCTGTGTGTGTGCCGTTATGTTGCAGTTCAGCGTTTTATTTCAAATTAAAGTTCTGTTGATGTGTGTGTGTGTGTGTCTCTCTCTCAATCTCACTGGTGTCCCCGGCTCATCTGTATCCCTCTCCCGGCTGATGGAGCTTATTCCGCGCCCTCCTCTTCATCACAGACATATACACAACTAAAAAAAGACACACTGTCAAATGCCAAATCTGCTTTCTGTTGTATTTCTGGGGAGGCCGTCGAGCTAGTTGCTGTGTTCTGTTTTAGGAGGAGAGCTGGAGCCAGTGAACTGTGGTTTACAATGTCAGGTCTTGTCTCCTCTTGAACACTATGCTTTGCATATGCCATAGTCTGCATTGAGGAAAGAAAATTTCAAGTTGGAATGGCACCAAAAGGATTTCAGTAAAGGCAGAGGAATTATCGGAAGCATTGACATATGCATGAGAGAAATCTAACCACGCTGTGGTTCTTTGTCTAAGGCAAGAATTGCTTATACTTAGCACACTTTAATCGCATTCCAGATTGGATCGTACACAGTATGAGTGTTGCAAATTTCGTCATCTGCACGGTCTGCGCAAACTTTCCGCATCCACCCCAGATTTCTCGACATGCTGACAGTCCTTGTCTATGTGCATCTTCGTTGCATACGCATGGAGTTGATTGTACTAAATAAGTATAATAAAACAGTCATAGTGTCAGATTCTTTCCTATATGCTCATGGTCAAAGGGAGTATACTTTGAAAGGCTGCATGCTCGACCAAGACAGTGCGAGACGACCTGCCTCTAAGAATTAAAAGAATGTGTACTATTATACTTTACTAAGTGATCAAATATATGATTTTTGAATGGTGAATGAAAAAGCAGGCAACAAATGAAAAAAAAAAATTATAATAATTGACTCACACTGAAAAGACGGGACCGAGCCAAATCTAGAGACGAAAACATCATAGAGATTTGGGGTGGCTCTTTTGACTAGTGTCTGTTAGCAACCACCAAGCAAACACCCCTAGCAAACCAGAAAGCAAGCAACACCCACAGACTTTCGTATGGAAAGCCAACACCTTGTCCACTGAGCACAACAGTCGAGTTTCCGGAAGTAAAACTCATTTTGCACAATAACAATAACTTATAACTCTTTAGAGATAGACCTACCATGAGCATTGTTGTTAATCAGTAGTACAGTAGCTTCTGTTGACAGCATCAGTTTGAATGATTTCAACATTTTAAAATCATGTTTAACAACGCAGTGTCTAGCAAGAACTACAGTACCCATGATCCTGAAGGGTGACAATCCACCAATCAGAGATTTGCAGCAAACAAAGAACACCAAAAGAGCTCTGCAGTGACCGCCCACTCCCAAAATACACTATGAATTATGCAATCGAGTAATTCTCCCTACACTCTCAAACAACTTGTATATTTAAATAGGCTGTGCCTTAACATTTTGCAATAAACTTAAAATATATTGTTTCTATACTTAAAATCAATAACTTTAAATCAATAGTTTTTTTTCTCCAGCATTATTAATTTGATTATATCATTCGCAAAGCTTTATGGGATTGTAATTCATGCCATCATAAAAATGTACAAAAAAATCAAATAAATGTTTTGTACATTTGTCCAACTTTCAAATACATTTTGGTATGAAAATGATGCACTTTCCTAACAAACGTCTTAATTATCTTGTACTTTTATTGCTGTGTGGTATGATCCTGCCATAAAACATTTAGTGCACTGTCAAAAACATAACACAACAGGCACAATTTCCAGGTTGGGAACCAGGTAAGCAAAGTAAAAATATAGATGTAATGATCAAGATCTTTCAACAAACTTGATACAAGGCTTAAAGTGTGAGCTTGTGTTTTCTTCTTACTTGCTACAATTAATTTTATATTCTCCAGAACATTTCTTGAAATCTCTTGATATAAAAGCAGACTGATTTCACTGTGAATTTGGCTACAGTGCGTTGAATGTTCTTGCTGAAATCGGTCTGTCCTTTCCAAAGTTCTAACCACTTCCCCCAGTGGCCGAGGCTGGAAGTGTTGTTGAAAATATTGGCACATGTTTGCTCCAGTTTCCATGTGAAATTTCCACAAAGTGGCACCAAAAGCGAGTTGTGTTTTTAATTGTTAATAAATGAATGAAAAAAAAATTATACTTGTATATCCCCTAACTCAAACGCCAACCCTAATCCTGACCATCAGTAGCACCGCTACTGCCTTTCGAAGCTAGAGAAAACTAAAAGCAGAAGCTGGCCAACAGATTCATAATAAGTAGTCACAATCTAAAAAAAATTATTTACAGACATCCTACCAAAGATGCAGAAGATGAATGAAAGAATATTTCTGGGCCAGACCCTTTTTATCACTATGTTTGGCACTACACAGAGCTTGGTGAACAAGTGCTCACACCAGCCAGTGCAAGAGAAGCTGATGAGTCATAGTCGACCTCGGAAAGATGGCCTTTGCACTAACCCCAGTGCAATGCTATGTGTTATGAATATAGCTTCTTAATAGTTAGAAACTGAGATTTTAAACAACTTCGTAGTTATTAAGAAAACATTTTCTTATTTTATTTTTGAAACAGTATGCACATTGCTTCATCTGGTAACACTTTAGATTAACTTAATTTAAATTAGACTAACAAATGGAACTAACAATTAACAATCCTTTTACAATATGCATTAATTAATCTTGGTTATACATTTGTTTTATTAAAAGTTGTATATGTTAACATTAGTATGCACCATGAACTAACATTAACTAACAATGAACAATTGTGTTTTTATTTACTAACATTCATAAAAAACAAATGCCGAAAATACATTTTTAGTTCATGATACCTAAAACATTAACTAATGTTAACGAATGGAACATTATTGTATAGTGTTTCCGCTTCATTCAAAAGGTATAAATAAAACCTTTTTGTGCTATATAAACACAACCAGTGATGTGATCCCTTGCAGACACACCCAAATACTCAAAAGAATAAGAGTTCATTTTCATTCATTTTATCAGGGGCAAGAATGTCATGCAAACTGAGAAGACAGTTTAAATGTGCAAGGTGTGAAGTGACTGGGGCATGTGGTGCATCACACTGTAGATCCCAATTTAATCCTAAATCAACAGTTAATGTAATGAACTTTGTTGCTACACTGTGTTATGGCAAAAACCTGAAGGACAGCGACACAAATCTATTTCTAAAGATCAAATCTCATTCATGCAAATATCTTCCGGCCTTCTTATTCAGAAACTGAAGGCAGTTTGGCATATAAGTTTAGCTCAATTCTGAGAGCTATGAGAAGTTTATATAGTGAATTATATTGTATGTTAGCAATATTGACAAATTAGTTGACCAATTAACCCACTGATGCATGACATCCACTTCAAAGAATAGATATGGGCGGGACGTTCTTCTGAAGAATCAACGTGCAGAAACAGCATCAACACCATCCAGTGTTAACAGACATCTGTGAGCAGTGAGAATCGTTCGTAAATCGTGATGCGGCAGTCTTCTCCAGGTGTGATGTGTAAAGGAGAGAAAGGCCACATTTCATTCAGGCATTTAATGAATGAATGTTGAGCTCAGGAGAACATCGATGCATCACCCATCGTACCTACCACTGGCTCTAGTCGATCAGTACCAGAAATCATTCGTAAACCCTGCCAGACTCACTCCATTACTCTCTCACTTTCATCTCTTTCTCAGCTTGCAACTCTTTCTGAACTTCATAGGTCTTCCCTGCACTACTGTAATACAGATGTTTTCATGCAAAAATAATTCATTAATTGTTTTTAAGTCTCTGCCCATGATTCATCTTAAAAAATGTATCTGCTATTAAAAGGCCTAAAATACCTGCTATCAACAGTCTCTTGTCGAAATGGTCTGATACCCTGGTCTCTCATTGGCATAGTAGAAGTGTAGTAGTGGTGCCTGCACATGTCACATTGAATGTGATTTTTTCATAACTAAAAAAGGAGAGGTTAACAAGACACTTGCACTCATCATTGATTGGTCGCACAGCCATGATGAAATGGAGGTCCCTATAGAATAAACCAATCACTTCTAAAACAAAGTGACACAGAAGAAGATTCATAGAAATGGTCTTCATCAGGGGCGTAGCAAGCTTTTCAAAAGTGCGGGGGATGGATGTGGTTTTTAACAATAAAAACGATGAATACAATGACAGAAGGGTACAAATGGTATAACATACAAGATATAAAAAGCTTCCCATTTAAATGAGTGATACTAGAAAAGTATAAAAACACACTCAGAACACACAGAAAATAAGTAAAAACTCAATACACAACAGTAGACTTGCTAAAGAATCAGAAATACTTTAATAATCCCAGGAGGAAATAATTTTTTTTACAAACTCCAGATATACAAACAACATACTGTATTATTAAGAACAAAATATATATATGACCAATTGAACATATGACCCACTCAAAAAAATGATACGTTGACTTTAATTAACTTTTTTTATGTCAACAGGTCCCACATAACTGGGTTACGTTAAACAAACATAATTTGGTCATGCAACTTCAACATCATGGAATTAAGTAATTTTAAGCGACCCAATTAAACTCTGAGCAGAGTGTTAAATGAACACTGAAGCAGTGTTAAAGTTAGTAAAGTGAGATAATTAAGTGAATAATTGAGTGATGATTGGGCATTATTGAAGACACCTGATGTTAACAAGCAGAATCACTGAAGGAGAAAACCAGAATGTTTAAGTCACCATTATGGTGATCAGTGTTTGTTTTAGTTGGGCTCTTGACCCTCACATCATTAACTTAAGAATTTGTTTGGCTGCTGTATATGAGTTACAACAGCCAGATGAACAAATAAAAAAGGTGATCTGTTGGTTGTATCATAATCATTATTTCACAATCATTTACTTACTTGCGCCCTGAAAAGGGGAGATTTAAAAAATAAAAAACACCCACACAAAGCTTTTTCTCTGGTGGTATAATTAATGTAACAATTTACTGTTTTTAAACATAAAATAATATACACTTTTCTTTCATAGTTCTTCAAAAGGTATGCAAACAATGTCATCATTTCTCACTTTTTTTCTCCTCAACAGGTACAATCAAACACAACAGGTAAGTATCCACAAAAGTATTCAGCTAATCAACAAACAATGCTCAAAATTTCAAAATCAATTACACTGGCAATAAAGCCACTGTTTATACACTGCTTAACAATGGCAATTTGTCCCTCCTCCTCGTCAATTCCCTGCCTTCATCACAGTTACTTTATACATTGCATGCCACATACATAACCGAATTTAGCTAGCTGCTGAACAATATCCCAATTAGCATTAGTCTAAAAAACTAAATATAATACCGAAAACACTCCACATGTCAACAAAACATAAACAGAACAGCTTCCCAAACACATATCAAGCTTGTTTAAAAACCTCGAAAGCATAAACACTCATTCAAAGTACCTGGAAAAGGGAGATGCACATAACCATAATCATAAGTTCCCGCCTCCTCAGCACGAGCTAACCGATAAATCTAACACACCAAGAGAGGCGGGACTTAAGGTAGAACAGCCAATCATCAGCCGGTCACACTCAAAGCCGGTGTCATGTTTGAGAGGGAGGGGGAGAGGAGGCAGCCGCAGCGAGCGCAGACACAGAGCAGCCAGAGACACGGAGGAGCGGCTGTAGTAAGGCGTTTGTGCAAAACTGTGGCAAAACTGCAGAAAAAGTGTGGGTGTTGAACCCTCTCATCGGGAAAAGTGTGGGTGCCCATGGGTGCGACGCCCCTGGTTCACAAATAGAACTTTCAGATTAAAAAATTACCATTTTCTCTTTATCCATTATGACACATGGGATCATGAATGCCTGTCACATTCAAAGCAAAAGGCTCCTGATCACTGAAGCATTACAACCAAAGCTTATTAGAATATACGGTTAAATCTCACAGTAAATATCTCTTATTGGTAAGGTCACATTTCAGCCCAAAAACATAAGAAAAAAAATATATATATATATTTTGCATAAAGAAATTAAATCCATAATATTATCTCCGAAACCAAATACAGTATAAATCAGCCCAAAACGAACATGTAAGAAAAAATAAATAAATAAACACATCCATAAGAAAAGAAATAAAATATATTTTAATTCAATTCAACAGGAAAGAGAAGATTTTAGGTGAAAATAATAAAACCAAAATAATCCCATTACAGCAGCAACAAATACAAATACCATAATGTTTATTTTCTTCAACAGAACACAAATTAAGATTTTCAGAAGAATATTTCAGATCTGTAGGTCCATTCAACGCAAGTGAACTGTGACCAGAATGCTGAAGCTCCAAAAGCACATAAAATCAGCATAAAAGTAATTCATCTGACTCTAGTGTTTTAATTCTTCAGACGTTATATGATTGGTGTGGGTAACAGATAAATATATAAGTACTTTTTACATTCTGGTGTGGAAGTGACTTTCATTTTCACATTCAGCCACCAACTGGCTGATCAAAGGTGGAGATTTAAAGTAAACAATGACTTTATGTCACTTCAGAAAGTATGGATACCACCACTGGAATTTTATGGATTACTTTTATGCGGTGTTTATGTGCTTTTTGGAGCTTCAAAGTTCTGTTCACTATTCACTTGCCTTGTATAGACACACAGATCTGAAATATTCATTTAAAAATCTTCATTTGCGTTCTGTAGAAGAAAGAAACTCACACACATCTGGTATGGCATGAGGGTGAGTAAATGATGAGAGAACTATTCCTTTAAATCCCATGAAAATGATGTCACAAAAAAAGTCCAAGAATTAGGCCTCATTTTGTTATAATTCTGCATAATTATATAATAAACTATTTTACTCTTTTGATTTTGTGGTTAAACATGTTCTTGACATCATCAAGGAAACATTTATATCTGTTTCTTCCTATCACAAGAAGGTGCTGCTGAGGCCACCATTGACCCGCTCTTGAACAGCAGTCAGTGGATGCGCAGTCTCAGTGCGGAATGAAGGCCATCGGCACATAATCGCAAACATGCCAGCCTATGTTGCCAAAGCAGCAAAAAAGCATTTCATGAAGTCTTCAATGGCAAACCTGTGTCATATGCTCATTCAGACACGTTATGTTTCTGTTGAACGTGAGACAATTTAGCTCATCCACCCTGAATGAAAAATAACATCTTTGTGTCTGCTCATTTTGAATTGTGCCATAAGCCACATGCAGTTGGCACAGAATCTGTACAGGGTCTGGTGTGCATTTTCCTTCTCTCTCTTTATGAATACTATAACAATACAGATCAGCAGACCACTAGTCTACTGTTGTGCCCCGATGTATTTCAACGTATCCATCAAAATAATCAAATGCGGCGCAATTTGATTGATCTCAACCGTGCAGTCCGTTTCTCAACATTAAATGCAACTAAAGGCTAATAGCAGAGATATAGAGCAACTTGCACCACCATTAGGCTACACATTAAAACGAAAAGCGAATGTTTCAAGCACCGGCGTTTATTCTAATGGCATCTCTAGACAAATGCATCATCTTACCTGCGCTGTGCTCAAGATCAATGCCAGTCTCACTGAGGATGTTCGGGTCACTTTGAGATCTGCCTCTGTGCAGAACACATTTATCTATTCCATCCGATGAAGCCATGAGGATAAAGAGACGGACCAATGAATAAAATATTGAAATCCCTTTAAGACCAGACGGTGAGGTGAATGCGTCTTGGTCTAAGAGCATCGAGCAGCAAGCATGGTGAATGTTACAGTCAGCGTGTGTGTGTGTGTGTGTGTGTGTGTGTGTGTGTGTGTGTGTGTGTGTGTGTGTGTGTGTGTGTGTGTGTGTGAGAGAGACTGACTGAATATGTCTGTCATCATGAGCGCCGGGAATTTTGTGTGTGCAAAGATGCCACCTTTATCTTTCCACAGGTGTGAATCAGTGCTGATTAACAGTAGCCTATGTCTATAAATGGCTTTCAACCCCCAGTTTTTTTTTCTTTATCTTTTTTTTTTATTATTATTTTCTCTCACATTGCATCGTAAAAATGAATTCATTTATTTTGTCCAGTAAACAGCGCCACCACAGGCAGAGTCGTGTAATTACAGTGAGATGATGATGACCGATGACAGTAATTACTTTTTAATTAGCAATATGTGAATAATAAAAGAAGACTGTTTTGCCTTAAGTGTCATTTGTCTTTTTGCATAGAATTAAATAAAAGTACTTTAAATTAATAACTGTCTTGTGATGTTGGACATTTTGCATTTATTGTGAAGTGGAAAATGCTGCCAACAACAGATTTCGATCGTGTTCTCCTATTGGTCATATTTTGACATGCCCGTTTCTCATTGGCCGAATCCGCCACATGTATGAAATGTTGTAGAAAGTGAAGCAGTGCATGGGCGAAAATGGCAGCGTACAGGTGCGGTTTGTCTTTTGTATTTACTTAGATTTTTTCATGTTTTCAAGCTCGACTCAGTAGCTGTGATGCGTTTGAAAAAATAAATGATAATACAGAAGCAGAAGAGAGCGTTTCTGGCGCGTTGCGAGAGGTTAAGGCCGAAGAAAGGCAATGGCAGTCAACTGATGTTGAGACGGACAGAGGCGACCTATGAGGTGTGATTTGTGCACTTTTTGGCGATCGCGAAGCAAACTGAGAGGTGAACTAACGTGTATACGCTCGCGAGCCGTCTGGCCAAAATCCCGTCACGGTCACGTGTTGGAGCTGCGCTCAAAGTCCGTAGCTGAAAAAGGATTGTATTTACTTTGCGTCTGAATAACGTACGCGTGGGTAAACGTGTGGATAAACGTCTGCTATTAGCCTAATAGTTAGGCTGAATTCTATCATCTCACTATTGTACCTTTTAAATTTGGGAAATGATCATAACACACACTGTTTTCATGTTTTTGAGGGTTTACAACGCAGAATTAGAAAATTATCTGTTTTTATTATCTGTCACATAACACACACAGGAAACAGTAATCCAATAGCAGTAGTTTTTAATGGGGTAATCCAAAATCGTAGTCTTCCAGGCAGGGGTCAAAATCCAAATAATCAAACCAAACACAAGAACTAAAACAAGACACAAGCGAGAAACAGAACTCAGAAGTGGTGTGACATATAACAAGCACTCCGTGACAATGACTGAACAGACAGGGTATAAATACACAGATACTAACAATGAATAACAGGGAACAGCTGGGTACAAAGATGACGGGGAACAGCTGAGTGCAATGAACAGTGATTGGTACAGACAAGGATTGTGGGGAATGCAGTTCCAGAGTGAATGGTGACAGTATGGGGAAGAGACCTCTAGTGGACACCCGGGGAAACACAAACCAGACACTGTGACAGTTTTATATCAATATTTTAATCAATATTTAATCAAACGTTATAAGTTATAATTATAAAATATATATAATTATATATAATTATAGAAATTATAAGACTGTATACGAAAAACTATGTAAAAAAATTATATATATATATATCATTTTTTAACATAGTTTTTCGTTAACATATATATATATATATATATATATATATATATATATATATACTATATATATATATATATATATATATATATATATATATATATATATATATATATATATATATATATATATATATAAAATAGGCAACTCGATCAAAAGAGTTAACCCACTACCAGCCAAGCTTTGAATACTACTTTTAAGTATCTTGATCAAAAAGATTGCGTACAAGTGCAGGCCAAATATACTTGGACTTTTCTCTCAAGTAGGGCCTATACCTAATGTAATTTTAAGTATATTTCTGAGAGGTACATAAAGTATATTTTTGAGAAGTATATAAAATGTAGACTGAAAGTATACTTTCTTATTTTTTAGTTGAAAAGAAGTAATAGAACAATTTTGGTAAGTGTTAGCCTTACTAAATGTATAGTTTTATCAAATTGCTGTAGGCTGCAGTAAAATCTGTCAAATATCAACTGCAAATTTGAATGAATTGATTTACCTTTTACTAACTGGCAGCCTTAAGTAAGATAACAGTTTTTGCAGTTCTACTATAAATCTTGCGTACATATAAATATACTAATTATACTGATTACTCTGTTGTACAACCCACAAAAAAACATGAAAACGTGTGTGTTATGATTACATCACAAATTAAAAAGGTACAATATTAAAGATAATAGATATTTGCCTAAGTATCAGGCGCTTATCCACGCGTACGTTATCCACGCGCTTATCCACACGTAGGTTATCACACGTCATTGGTCACGGCAATGTACGTGACGATCGACACGATGATTGCTTAGTTTGCAAAGTAAGTGCACACATCACACCTCATAGGCGACGCCTCGAAGCACAGCCAATCCTTTACACCAACGCCGGCGAAAGATCAGTTTCAAGAGGAGATGGTGATCCGACCACTGCACTCCGGAGACATCTATGCCAGCTTTCAGTTCCGTACACTGTGGGACACTGATTTTCTGCAAGAGAGAAAGACAGGTGGGCGGGCGGGCATCGTTCTGTTGGAGACCATCTACAGTAGCTGCTGCGTATATTATGTGGATAGATTTTTAACACACAATGTATATTTGCAGACTACCAGCCTAAATTTAGACACACCTTTTCATTCTTGATCATTAGCCTACTTTTTTTTCACACTTTAGAATAGTATTATTTATCATAACTTTAAAAAACACACACAGATGGAAGTGTGGGGAAAATGTTAACTAAACCGAAACGATCTTGTATTTAACCTCTACAAAATAGCCACCCTTAGCTTGATAACAGCTGCCTAAAGCTGCACTCAGTAATATTTTGAAAATGTCATCTTGGACTTACACCTTGTGTTGTGGATACAGCATAATTCAAATGCAATCGTTTTCAGTTACTACTGTCATTTTAGAAATTCACTATTCACAGTCAGTTATGATTAATTCATGAGTTAAAATCCATTGTAAAATGTCCAATATCAGGCTCCAGACTAAAAAAAAATGATTTGGGAGCCATTGGCTTCTAAACTGAAACATCCAAATGACTTTTAGTTGCCAAATCTCAGAATTGCTTGATTTAGATAGAAAGCTGAAGGAAGACAGCTGATAACCCATAATCGGAAGTTTAATAAACAGTATAGTTGAGAAGATAAGTTTGCATTCCCTTATGTCTCAATGTTCACACCCCTTTCATGATTTATACAAATATAAGACAAAAGTTTTTTTTTTATTTATTTAATACTGCTCTTTAGAATCTACAATACAGATATGTACAGGAAGTATAGTAGTGTTGTCTTGAGCATCAATGAATGATTGCACCTTGAGTAATAGTTGTGTACAAGTCTTTCAAGTATGCTAAGCGCCAAAGGTTTGAGATACATATATATAAATTACACAATTGAAAAAAAAAAAATTATCACCTTTTCTCCCATTTTGGAATGCCCAATTCCCACTACTTAGTAGGTCCTTGTGGTGGCACGGTTACTCACCTCAATCTGGGTGGTGGAGGACAAGTCTCAGTTGCCTCCATTTCTGAGACAGTCACTCTGCACATCCTATCACATGGCTCGCTGTGCATGACACCGCAGAGACTCCCAGCATGTAGAGGCTCATGCTTCTCTCCGCAATCCACGCATAACTTACCACACGCCCCATTGAGAGCGAGAAACACTAATCACGACCACAAGGAAGTTAACCCATGTGACTCTACCCTCCCTAACAACCGGGCCAATTTGGTTGCTTAGGAGACCTGGCTGGAGTCACTCAGCATGCCCTGGATTCGAACTCGTGACTCCAGGGGTGGTAGTCAGCGTCAATACTCGCTGAGCTACCCAGGCCCCCTATATATAAAATTTTTATTGTTTTAAAATGCTGAATATGAATTACCACAGCTGCAAGGGGGTTTCTATTGCAGCTGCTGAGAGAGTGACAGTAAATTTGGCTTACTGTCTTAATCCACCGCTTTCTATTTTTTCTTTCTTCTGGAAAGTCATTCAAATGTAATAGTGGATTTATTCTTTTGGTCTTGGAGCCTTTAAGTGTGAAACCTTTAAGTGTGAAAAAGGTCTACTGTTTTGGGTCGCGACTATTTTAGTTGTCTGAAGCCCTGCAATAACAGTGTGGCTACTGAGATTAATCAAGTAGCATTCAACTGGTCATGTGATCATAACATGGCTGTCCCCATGAGGGGACCCTCTCCATGTAAAATAAAGCAGCTTTTTTAAGGTCACTGATATGACTGGAGTCCTTAACTCATGTGAGTGATCATGATTTTATAGATCAATCCATCCATCTTCAACTGCTTATTCGAGGTCGGGTCACGGGGGCAGCAGCTCCAGCAGGGCCCAAACTTCCCTATCACGAGCCTTATTAACCAGCTCTGACTTGGGGACCCCGTCTGGCTCTTTGGTGCTGAAAGTCCTTCTCCATGGCTTCTCTGAACTTTTCCCACACCCACTGCTTTGCCTTCCTCACGGCAGAGGCCGCAGCACTTCGGGCTTGTCGGTATCTTGCAACTGCCTCCGGAGACCTCTTTCTTCAGTCGAACGGCTTCCCTGACCACCAGTGTTCACCATGGTGTTCGAGGGTTACCGACCCTTGTGGCACCTAAGACCTTGAGGCCGCAGCTCTCAACCGCGACTTCGGCAATGGAAGCTTTGAACATTGCCCATTCCGTTTCAATGTCCCCAACCTCCGCAGGGATGCCTGAAAAGCTTCGCCGGAGGTGTCATTTGAAGATCTCACAGAAAGGAGCCTCCTCCAAACGTTCCCAGTTCACCCTCACTACTCGCTTGGGCTTCCCATGTCTGTCCAGAGTCTTCCCTGCCTTACCCAACTCACTACCAGATGGTGCTCGGTTGACAGCTCTGCCCCTCTCTTCACCCGAGTGTCCAAAACATACGGCCTCAGATCCGACGACACAATTACAAAATTGATCATCGACCTTTGGCCTAATGTGCTCTGGTACCACGTACACTTATGAGCATCCTTATGTTCGAACATGGTGTTTGTTATTGATAATCCATGACTAGCACAGAAGTCTAATAACAAAAATCCACTCGGGCGTTGGAGACGACCCTCTTGTCCACCGGGGTAAACTCCAACGTAGCGGCGCTCAGCCGTGGACACGTGAGTATCCCCACACCCGCTCGTCGCCTCACACCCTGGGAAAATCCAGATAAGAATAGAGTCCATCCCCTATCCAGGAGCACAAGAGCCAAGACTGTGTCGAAGTAAGCCCCACCAGATCCAACTGGTAGCGCTCCACCGCCCTCACCAGTTTCCAGCTCCTTCCCCCCCAAGCGAGGTGACGTTCCACGTCCCCAGAGCTAGCCTTTGCCGCCGGGGTCTGGTCCGTCTAGACCCCTGGCCTTCACTGCCACCCATATGGCAGCGCACCCGACTCCTGCAGTTTCTCCAATGGGTGGTGGGCCCAAGGGATGTGGAGTGTGGCATCACGTCGCTTCTTCGGGCTGTGTCCGGCCTGGCTCCGTGGCAAGCTCAGCCACCAGGTGCTTGCCTTCGAGCCCTCCGTCTGGGCCTGGTTACAGATGGGGGCCCCAGGCTTCTTCCAGGCAGGGTAACTCATCCTCTTGCCGTTATTTCCATGAGTCTTTGTGATTTTACAGATATTTTACAAAATTACCATTCATTTATTTTGGAGTAAAACTTTTTATGTATATATTTTTTATTTTTTGAATGCACTTTTAAAAGGTACTGGAGTTCTCCAATGCTGGGCACTTGGTGGCTGCTTTTCCTTCACCTTTTGGTTAAATTAAATGCAATTAAAGTTTTATTACATATTTGCACAAAGGCACAATTTATATTTGTCTATAAAAACTATTTTTAAGCATTTAAGCACTAGCCTTTGTAAGACCACAATAAACACATTTTCAATCAAGTCTAAACTTTCAACTGTAAGTGCTAAATCTCTGCTGATCATCTACCATAGTGCATGAAATTAATAAATAGACATAAATGGACTTAAAGGGATTGTTCACCGTACAATGAAAATTCAATAATTTTCTTACTGTCATGCTATCCCAGATGTGTATGACTGTCTTTAATCTGCTGAACTCAAATGGAGATTTTTAGAAGAATATTTCAGCTCTGTAGGTCCATACAATGTAAGTGAATGGTGACCAGAACTTTGAATATCCAACAAGGACATAAAGGCAGCATAAAAGTAATTTATAAGACTCCAGTGGTTAAATCCATATCTTCAGAAGCGATATGATAGCTGTGGGTGAGAAACAGATCAATATATAAATCCTTTTAACTATAAATTCTCTTCCCTGCCCAGTAAGTGGCAATATCCATGAAGAATGTGAATTGCCAAAAACAATAAAGAATTTTTTTTTGAAAGTGTAGATTTATAGCAAAAAAAGGACTTAAATATTGATCAGTTTCTCACCCACACCTATCATATAGCTTCTGAAAATATGGATTTAGCAACTGGAGTCGTATGGATTACTTTTATGCTGCCTTTATGTGATTTTGGAGCTTAAAAATGTTTGTTCCCATTCACATTGGGAGGACCTAACAGGCTGAGATATTCTTCTAAAAATTGTGTTCAGCAAAAGAAAGGAAGTAACATTTGGGACAGCATGAGAGTGAGTAAATTATGAGATACTTTTCATTTTTGGGTGAACTATCCCAATAAACAGACAATAAATCGTACTATACACTTAGCAAATTATGCTATGAGTGCAATAGAAGTAAAGGGTTGTTCTTTGATGGTAAAGCAAGGATTAGACCTGCAGAGTGTAAAAATTTTAACTTTTTATTTTCATCAATTGCCTTTTTGTCAATTTTTGTCTGCAGTTTCCCATTACTGGCTGTTCCCTAAATCCCTCGGCCAAGTGCTCTCCAAGTTTTCCGTGCAGGAGCTGCACATCTCCTCCACCCAGGGCTTCTGGAGAACCATGCAGTGGGGGCAGCCCTTCATCCCCTCTCCACCTGGAGCAGAGCTTTGGGTGTGGTTCCATCATACAGTCACTGAGTGAGTGGAGTTATACAATTCTTTGATCATTCATTTTTGCAGAACATTTTTTAAACTTCATTTAAATATGTAGTTTATATCAACATTAAATGAACACCATACGGAAGCAACACTCCACTGTCTTCTCTTTAATTTTCAGTGTGTATGGAAACTGGAAAGAGCTTACAAATGTGCTCTCTGGAATCTTCTGTGCATCTCTGAACTTCATTGATTCAACCAACACAGGACAGCCCAGTGCTGGGCTGAGAAACGGTAAGACCCTGTCAGGTAATCTCGATGCCAGTTGTTATCAATTCTAGGAGATTATTACACATCACCGTGGAATACTTGATTCTGATTGGTCAGTTGAGGCATTCTGTGGTCAAGTATATCCATTTTATTACCAATAAACTGTATAAGGCAACCTATATACATGTACTAGTTTCATTTGTCTCCCTTAATAAAATAAATTCAGTTCTAAATTAATATTTCATGTTCATTTATTTACTTTGTTGCTAAGTGGCATTATTGCAAAATAAACATCTTATTACAAGTCTTGATCTTCCTGTTTGGGTGGTTTTTGGCATAATGACAAACTGACTTACATTATATGTTGTTTAGCTGCATATTTTTTTTATATATGTACCCAAACATTTCCTAGGACAGCAGTTATTTTTTGATGTAATGCATTATTGACTTTACCACTGTCTCTGTATCTTTAATGATCCAGCTACAGATCACCGTTTTTTGCGTTATGCAACATTGCCCTGTGAAATCGTATGCACTGAGAATCTGACCCCCTGGAAGAAGCTTCTCCCTTGTGGTTCTAAGGTACTCAACATTACTTCTGATTTAATAGATGGCTATTTTATGCGAGGCATTACAAGCATAAATGTATACCTTTGTTTTTTCTGTAGGCTGGTCTGGCCGTGCTGATGAAGTCAGAGAAGCTGTTTCACAGCAGTTTCCACTCTCAGACGGTTCACATCAGACCTCTCTGTCAGGTGAGGTTATTTTAAAACACTCTTTAAAATATACATTGGGTGGAAAAAAGCTACAAAACAGACTGAACTTCTGTCTGGTACATTCTTTCCATTCTGATAATAAGCCTTCCAGATTTTTTCCCTTTCAGGATGCGCTGTGCACCAATACAGCATGGGAGCTGAGACAAACCCTCAGTGTGATGTTTGATCTCTAAACTTTAGGCCAAGGGAAAAAGGGTGAGTAACAGAGAGTAAATTCTGTGTAGCTTTCAAAATATTGCTTGGTTTGTTTGAGCATCAATTTATGGCTCAACCAAATGTGTGAGTTTAGGTTGGACACTCTCTCTTTTTTTTTTTTCCTGAACATGGTCATGGTGTGAAGTGTTTGAGTCATTATTTTTGCAGTTCTGATTGGTGGAAATACTTGCAAAGAAGTACTCGCCTTTAATAATATTGATGAAATGCTATACCAACCCTATTGTATATCAAAGGTGTACTCTAAAAAATAAGAAATGAATTAAGAAAATGAAGAAATGAATTGTAATTTTGAAACATATGTATAAAAACATGAGTGCTCGCATGAGATGAAGACTCCAATCATATCAGAAACCTTATAAAAGCTGTTTTATTCTACACCGAGAGGGTCCCCTCAATGGGGAAGCCATGTTAGCATTACATGACCAGTTGAATACTACTTGATTAATCTCAGTAGCCGCCCTGTTATTGGACACTCAGAATTGGATTAAATTCATCATGTCAGACTGTGAGATAGTGAATTTTTAAACTGGCATCTGTTACTGAAAACGATTGCATTTAAATTATGCTGCATCCAGGCCCCTAGGGGTCAGTGTAAGTCCAACGCGACATCAACAAAAATTACAGAGTGCACGTTTAATTAGTATCGCCATCTTAAACAGGGACCATTCTGTGAAAAGATGTTCTCTCGAACCCTGACGGAGGCATGTCCTCTTGCTTCCTCTAGTAAAGTCTACGTGGATATAACCGACAACCCTGAGGTGAAAAAACAAAACAACCAAAAATACATTTAATTAATGAGAGACGGAACTGTCCACTAGCTTTTTGTAATTCTCAGACAATACTGAGAAAGTCTGTTTTGTCTTTTTTACAATAATTTACATTTAAAGATATATCAACCAGGCTGATTTCTCAGTTATTTAACTGTTTTTAAATTGTACCTACTTATCAGTACCAAAAGCTAATGACAGCCTTGTCAATGGATAGTGGAAAGTGTTTTTTTTATTTTTTTTTTATTTTGAGGAAACAATATGTAAAGTAAATTTGTCATCCACCACCCCGCTCTCTACATATTGGCATTGGCTATTAAAAAAACTCATCAGTGGCCCACAACCGATACATTGCATGTTAAGTTTTACGGTGTTGTTCAACAGGGGGAGCTGTTTGAGCTGAGCCCTGCCACTCCTCTCCTCAGCCAAGCCGTGGTGCTGGGAGATCGCAGAACGTATTCAGTATATGACCTTACCAATGCAGAGACCTTTGGGCAGTTGCGTTCACTCAATCTCCTACTGCATACCCAGGATGCATGGAAAGGAAACAGTGGTATGAATGAATAAATGAATTTAAAAAAGCTGAGATCAGGAGAGTACATCTGAGGAACAAATTTGCCTTTATTCTGATTTTTGGACATTTAATTTTAAACAGTGCTGACATTTTCCTTATTAATTTTGTATATACATTACTAGACCAATCATTCACAAACATCTTTTGTGTTCTCTCTGTGTTGTAGTTGATCTGCTGCGCCTGCTGCTGCATGCAGAGCGCTATGTGGCCGAGTTTGGGCTACAGACAGGGGAAATCCACACAGTCATCTATAATAATCACCCATATCGAGCTTTTCCAGTACTGCTGCTGGATTCAGTGCCCTGGTACCTGCAACTATACATTCACACCCTGGAAGTCACCAGCAAACTCTAATTACTCTAACTAGGGACTTTTGAAATGATGAAAAAACTATCACCAAAGATTTCTCCGATAACCGATAGTTCCAAAAGGCAACTATCGGCGCCAACTAATTGGTAAAACCAATATATTTCCGTCTACCTCTGGTAGACATGCACCCTGGATATCAGCAGTATCCTTGTGATTTAGTAGTTTGTGCTTGGGAGCACTTAATATAGACTCCGTAGACCTATTTCCTCTATCTTTGGTGGTTTCTCCTTTTGAAGGCTACATTCACTCATCTGCTGGAGATGCTGATCCAGTTACCCCCTCACTCTATGACAGAGGTCACTGTACAGTTTGGGAGAGCCCTGCTTAAATGGACTGAATACACCAGTGATCCCAACCATGGCTTCTACGTTGGGTAAGACTTTACGTCAACTTTTGCTGTAAAACGATTACCATGTAGTAACTATTTGTCAGGATTTTGTTTTGTAGTTTAAGTAGTTAATCAGGGACACATGTTAATAAACACATGTCTATGTAATTGTGCAAGATTTAGCCAAGATGGCTAATTGATTGCCATCCCTGGGCAGGTTGCTTTTCAAAAACGAAAAAGAAAGATAATAATATATTAACCAAAACAAATTATACATCGACTTAAAAGAGGGAGAAAAGTTCCCTTGCAACTTTTGGGTTATTAATATAAGTAAATATACATCATATTTTTTTTTTTTTTTCAGAATTGGGACAAAAACATGGTTTGCCTTATTTCTGACTCTACTTCTGTAAATGTTTTATATCAGATCCTCTGTGGTAAGTGCCCTTGTGCCAAGTACGGTCGCAATGGACACCAACTTCACACAACAACAACCATTGTTTAGCAGTTTGTAAGTATGAGTTGGCCGTAGTGTTACTACTAAACAAAGATGCACAATTTCTTGCTCTTTATAACTCCCCCCTCTGTTCCCAGCTTCCCAGTCAAAGAGGAGTCCAGCTAATTTGTGCGAGTGTATACCGAACCCCTGCTGGTAAATCTACCCACACCTGATTTCAGCATGCCCTACAACGTGATCTGCCTCACCTGCACGGTGGTCACGGTGGGTTACAGCTCCTTTTACAACTTACTGACCCGCACATTTCAAGTAGATGAACCGAGCCCACCGCTGGCAAAGCGGTTGGCCAACTTCATTCGTCGCATAAGGGGAGTGCCGCTGCTAACCTAAGAACAGCCAAGAACATTTCTTGGGCCTGAAACATACATATTAGGTGTAGAGGTCGACCGATTAATCGGCCGATTTTTTGCATTTTTTACATAATCGGCATCGGCCAATATCCACGCATATCAAGCCGATTATTAGGCAGGCGCATCTGTGGGCAGCCTAGTGTTGTTGTGGAACACGTGTTCGACGCACGCTGCCCCTAGAGTCATTTTCCAGCAGAGTGAACAGACCTCATCCAGTGCCTAAGGAAGGAGCTAAGTTCCTTGGAGAAAACAGTAAGGGTTAAATTTGTATAACTTCTTTAGATTTAATTAAAAACTTTTGATATGTTACTGCCAACTTCAAGAAAAACATGACAAACGCGATAGTTGACATGACGTTCGGCTACTTTGGATATTGATAGCGTAGTTGAAGTTGCATTATCACAGCAGAAGGGTTGCTATCATGTCACAATAAGTAAGCAAGAATTTTGCAATTACAGACAGTGAATCTGAGACTTTAATTTGTTCTGTTTGTGTGTCTTATATTTGAGAGGGTTGTCACTCAATGCAGAGAAATAAGTAATAAAAAAGATACCAATGCACTATAGGCTAGTGAAGGACTGGCTTTGGTAAGCTTGGACGTTATCGGTTCTGCTGTCGGTACTGGAGAAATTAAGAAAATACATTCTTTATTGCTATAAAGAGAAAGTTATTTTATCTCGCCAGCCATTTCTATGTATAATAATAATAATATGAAACCATTCTCTGTGATGCAATTTAGCTATTCGCAGTCAGAGAGAGAGAGAGAGATCTCGCTCACGCGGTGCCACAGCGAGCACAACACGAGCCCAACACGAGCACAGCTTAATGAGTGACAGAACTAAACATTCAAACGTAGCCTGGTTTAGATCTGTGATTATTAGTCTGATTTTATTTTAGATTTCGCCTTCCAAAGATTATAAAAAGAATATTTATACATAAGCCGCATTCTGTCTGGCACAACTTTCTTCCCTTCACAGCGGTGCACTGACATTTCTCCCTAAAACTCAAACTTAACGTCAGAATCAGCACGATCGGTGATTGTTGTAAAATGCAGTCTAGCTACTGTTGCTAAATTGCGGGACGCTTATAATAATAAAAAGAGCGCAAGAGATACCGTTCCCAAGGCGGCGCGCGCTCCGAAACACACCGCAAAGAGACAAGCAAAGTATAAGCTACTTTGGGTTTCATGCGTCTAAACGATCAACTATACTAAAAATATGTCAAAACGACCGGCTTGGAGATTCACTTAAACACAGTTTATGTCTTAAATGGACGTAGTTATGGAAATAGTTGGGAAAAAATATGCTGCATTAGGAGTCTATTAGATCTGAACTCGGTCTTAAAGGGGAAGCGGTCTAATGAAAATGTTGACGATTGAGCCATTACTGCGAATCAAACAACAAAAGGCAAAGAGAAAATCACTTACAGCTCTTGAATGAATAACTTCTGCATTAATCTATCTATGATAAACTATGCAGTGTTATTTTACAATTGATTACTTTATTAGATTTCTTTTTAGACCACACCTGAACAGTAATGTTAGTAGACCTTCCTGAAATTAAATCACTGTGCCTATATAACGTTTATATTTGTGTAATATATATATATATATATAAACAAAAAGAACCGTTAAGAATACCGTTAAAGTACCGGATCGAAAAACAGTATTGGTAAGAGTAGTAATACCATTAAAACCTTAACGATACCCATCCCTAGTTATGCCTGTGCTTCTCTTGGATGCTCTGAATATTGGATTACGTGTCTGGATTGCCCCTTAATTAAAGCTTCATTTGGATCTCAACCTTCGTGTCTCGGAGCAGTTCGTAACACCTGCTTTGTTTATTTAATATATTTGTTATACATTATTTATACAATATGTTTTTACATTATACATTTTTAATTTTAAGTGTACAAGTGCAGATTGGTCAAGTGTTCAATAAATGTATTTGTTGAGAAATTTTGTCTATCTTAAGTAATTATTTGTGTTACATTTTATCTTACAAATAAAAGGTTCAAATAAGAGGTTAAAAACAAGCACATATCGGCCAAAATAAATCGGCAGCATTAATCGGCCATCGGCCGACCCGGATTTCAAAAGTTCGGCATCGACCTGAAAAAACCAATATCGGTCGACCTTTAATTAGGTGGCTGTGAGAATTGTGACTCTAACACAGCAGCTACTGAAGTTTTAAGATGCTTTTTGGCTATTGAAGGACTTGAAGCCAAATGACTTAAAGTCTGAATGTCTTTAACTGGAACAAATGAGCTTCCTACCAAGACAGATGGATTAGCCTAATTAATTTGTATATTTTTTTTTTATGCTTTTGTTTGTTTGTTTTCAGTCACATCAGCTAAGGGATTTTTCATCTATGCTGTTATTAGAAAATCATGGCTTGCACTCAGTTGAACATTTCTTAAATTAATTGCTGATAATGCATTAAGTTTGCTTCTGTATAATCTAGGCATCTAGAGAAATCTAAATGGCAATGCATGATGTTAAATCATCTCACTTTACACCACACTTTGTGAGCGTGACCAAGACACTACAACAAACTACTTAAAATGGAAATGAGCATGTCTAAGAATGTGGCAAATATATTCCACAAGCTGTAATGCACTGATATTTAAATATTTGTTTTGAAAATTTGCTCTGTTTTTCAATGGGGTTTTTCTTAGTTTTCCACAGTTGGCTGTGGGTTGACCACATAATTACCACTAGGCTGGATGCTATACTATTCAAATTACACTGGTTAAATTTCCACAGCCACAGTTTGAAACTGCATTTAACCAACTTTTAAGGGCTATGGATCTGAAAATTAATATTACAATCACAACTTAGGGCCATGCATTGATTTTGTTCCGTTTACATCTTTCAACCACACTAGTACCACATTTTCCTCCACCGAAACTGGAGTCTCTCCATTACTGCAGTCTTTGTCCGTTTCTTAACCTAATCATTTTCCAATCAAGATTTCAAACAAAAAAGGATTAGGAATAGTGTCCACACCAAAAAGATTTCAGTTAAAAATGCACTGATTTAGTTACATTTACACTTTTCATTCACACTACAGTGAAAAGTTTCCAAAAATCTTTTGAAAATTATGACATTAGGAAACTGAAAATGGAGTTTATAAACAAAAAAGGATTAAGGATAAGTGTCCACACTAATACATTTCCAGTTGAAAATGCATTGATTTTCTTTAGTACAGCCATGGCCAAAAGTATTGGCAGTGACATCCATTTTGTGTTTCACAATTCTTTCTGCTTCAGTTGTTGTGGTGTTGATTAAAATTGTTTCTAGATTATTGTGCCGAGTGATCAGATGCATTTTAAATAATTGCAAAAAGCTTCATTGGCCAGTTTTTTTTTACATGATCACAAAAACCCACATTTCACTGTTTTTTGATCCTGGCACAAAATGACCAGCCAACATCATTTCACCAATCATATCAGCAGCACCTGGGAAAGTGTGAACGAGTACTAGTCAGGTGAAATCACTATCATTCTGATTGGATTATAAGAGCAGACTGATTGCTATTAAAGGAGGGAAGAAGTGCTTCCAATCATTGTGTTCTTGATAGCAATGGTTTCCTCTAAAGAAAGACATGCAGCCATCATTGCTTTGCATCAAAATGGCCTGACAATTGCTGCAAAGAATATTGCACCTGAAAGAACCATTTACCGGATCATCAAGAACTTCAAGGAGAGAGGTTTCAGGACGTCCCAGAGTGTCCAGCAAGCACCAGGACCGTCTCCTCCTGAGGAGTCAGCTACGGAATCATGTCACCACCAGTGTAGAGCTTGCTCAGTATTGGCAGCAGGTTGGTGTGAGTGCATCTGCACGCAGTGACGCAAAGACTTTTGGACAATGGCCTGGTGTCAAGAAGGGCAGCAAATAAGCCACTTCTCTCCAAGAAAAACATCAAGGACTGACTGAAATTCTGCAGGAAGTACAAGGATTGTACATCAGAAGACTGGTGCAAAGATATTTTCTCTGATTGAAAATCTGGAGAAATTTTCATCTCGCTACCATGAGTCCTGTGTCGTGCCAACAGTGAGGCATCCTGAGACCATCCATGTGTGGGGTTGCTTTTCATCCAAGGGAGTGGGCTCTGCCCACACAATTCTGCCCAAAAACACTGCCATGAATAAAGAATGGTATCTAAACATCCTGCAAGATCAACTTCTCCCAACGAATGAAGTTGCTCTGATATCATTATATTGAAATTTTGAATCCGTGGCCAGGCAACTCCCTGGATCTTAATCCCATAGAGAACCTGTGGTCAATACTCAATAGATGAGTAGACAAGCAGAAGCCCACAAATTGTGATAAAATCTGAGCACTAATATGTCAAGAATGGATCGCCATCACTCAGGACTTGGCCTAGAAGTTGATATCCAGCATGCCAGAGCAAATTGCAGATGCTATGAAGAACAAGGGTCAACACTGTAAATATTGACTCTTTGCATAAATTGAGTGTTTTTCCAATAAAAGCCTTTAAAACGTATTAAATGCTTATCATTGTTTTCAAGTATCCCATAGAAACATGTCAAAATAATCTACAAATACTGAAGCAGAACTTCACAACAAACTTTGCTAAACAAAATTTATGTCACTGCAAATACATCTGGCCACAGCTGTAAACGCCACTCATCCACACTGGAATGACATGTTCTTCAACCAAAAATGAAGACTTGTGGAAACGCTCCCCAATTACCGCATACATTGGAAAACGTATAAATGGAGTTTTCAACCGAAAACTTTGTGTGTTAATCTGTTTTCATTTCAAATGCTTTGCAAGGTCACTAAGGGCACATCCACATTAATACCATTTTCAGTTTTCCTAACATCATCGTTTGCCAAAGTATGCAGTGTTTTTAAAAGTATTTTCAGAATGCTCTGTTTTAGTGGGGATGAGGTGTAAAAATCAATGCATTTACAACTGAAAACGTATTAGTGTGGACGTGGCCTTAGTGTCCTTGCGAAGCATTTGAAACAGAAAAACAAACTAAAACACCTAGTTAATTTTTATAGAACATAAACTTTGCTCTTTTTTTTTTCTTTTTTTCACAATTCAATGTCTGCACACATTCCCGGAAGCTTAGAGATGCACGCTAATCCCGGTTCAACACAAATACTGTTAATTTTTGCACTGAGCCTGTCTTGTCCTTACTGTACATGTGACTGTTCTTTCATCAGTTTTGTATTACCCCACATTCTTCAACTATTTAATTTATTTTCACAGCTTAGCGCTTTATTTATTTATTTATTTTTATTTAACCTTTATTTAACCAGGAAGTCCCTTGAGACTGAAGTCTCTTTTTCGAGGGAGACCTGGCCAAGACGGCACACCAGTTACAATTTAAATACAAAATACAACATAGTCAACAAACAAACAAGCGTCACACATAGAAAGGAACAGGTCACATATGGCAGTTACATTTTTGAGTTATATGGCATTTTAACATGGCCTTAAATTCATTTAATGGGACTAGATCAGTTAGATGTAGCAAATTTTGCAAGTTATTCCAAGACCATGGCGCAAAGTAAGAGAAGGCTTTTTTTTCCCAACTCAGTAAAAACTCTTGGAACCTGGTAAGAAAGCCACCTCGTGGATCGAAGATGAAAACTGCTGGAATTCTTCATCAGGAGATTACATAGATATGCCGGCAATTTACCCAACATGGCCTTGTATAGAAAAATATGCAAATGAAGTTGTCTACGTAGACTTAATGACGACCAGCCTACCAGTTCATACAGCGTACAATGATGAGTACGGAAACCATCACAAAGTACCATCAAAGAATGAATATTAATAGGTTTTTACTCATAGGGTTGATTCAGGTCAATTGGGCCACTTTTTCATTCGTTTCCATGTCGTAAAATTTACCCATTAGCACTTGGGACAAAAAATTCTAAAACACAATGAGAATGCTGACCCACATGATATTCAAAACAGCAAGAGAACAGACATAACACAAACAATACACAACAGCTAAGCAGATAATAGAGGTATATAACCTATAATATAACAAATGGAGATTAATTAAAGGAGACTCAGATGCTGAGTTGTGATAAGTACCCTAAAATGTTGTTTCCTACCCGTATATGGAGGCGTACATTTGTGTCCACACCCATTGCTGCAGCATTTCTCATTGTTCAGGCAGTCGCTATCATTGGCGCAGTACTCGGCACACACACCTGCTCCAAATATTCTCCATGGACACACTCCTGGCTTTGCTGTGACAACAAACCCATGACAGAGAAACCACACCATTGGAAGTTTAATATCTTATTTGTTTTGGAAAACCTGTGGCATCAAAGTAGTAGTTCACAGATTTGATGAGGTTGTTATTTTCACGTATATGTGTGCATGTTAGGAAAGGTGCATACTATTAAAGACTGGAGTGTGAAATGAACTCACTGAACGCAGGTGGCACACACACAGCCCCACAGTCGAACACACAGCATTTCTGTTCTCCAGCACAATCTTTATCAGAAACACATCCTCGTCTGGACGGCACAACTGTCAGCTTCCGTGGACAGTGACTGACCACTAAAGAGAGATATGCTCCTGTGTCATGTAGCCTTTTGTGCGCATTATGACTCCTGTTTTACAATTGAGCGTTATGGGTAGCAATATCATCCTACTGTGGGATGGAATATTGCTTTGTCATGTCAGATCAATTTGTTAATGTACAATTGTTATATAACAAACATAATTTGAAGTAATGTGCAAAGTTGACCTTGCACTAAATTTCTACAAAAGACTAATGATTTTAATTTGTGAGATTAAATTGTATGTGCAGAGACATACATTGTTTGACGCTACTGCATACTTTGTAGGTACATTGCTTTTGTGGATTTTTTTGGACTGCATAGGTACAGTGGTGTACGAAATTCCTACCAGCATTTCTATTAGAAATTGCAGGGCCATTTCTGAGCATATGGGGGCCCTAAGCAAAATCCTACTCGGAGTCCCCCTCAATCTCCATTCTGTCTGGGGCCACAGGGGAGGGGAGGGCACACTTTACCTGTCTAATTGAGCCATAACAGATGCATTAGTCATACTCACTCCTATGCGTGGCCCCCTGGTGGCTCTGGGTCCCTAAGCACCTGCTTATACCACTTTTTGCTAGAAACAGGCCTGATCATTTGGAATCAATACCTATCCCAGTTGGATTTTTGTATAGGATTCCAACACAACAAAAACTAGATATTTTAGAACACAGTTCCCAATTTGACAAATTGGGAACAGGATAAAATACCCCAGTGTGAAATAAAAAGATGATGTCTGAGGATATTAATGATTTTCTTTAACTGTCCAGTACCAAAACATTATTTAAATACATGTAAATATTATTCAAATTATCAAATAAAAAAATTAGGCAAAAAGACTTGTGGGAATTTTTGTTAATCTGGTGCCATTTTGTTTCATTCTTATATGATCCGAACAGGATATTTTAGGATTGATTACAATTATTTGAACAGTACCCACCCAAAGAAACATATTCTTTTAAGATTTGTTTGACATCCCTAAAGAGAAGATCTTCTCACCTGTTGAGTTTCGTCCTGGAGCAGCTACTGTTGTGCTCAACCATCCAAACAGACAAAATAAAACAGCAGCACTCACCAAGCAGCAGAACTGAGCTTTCATCTTCTCGACCTGTCACACACTGAACTCGTTACGAAATGTGGCGAGGGGGCGGAGAACAGAAAGAGCCCGTCAGTCCTCCAGGTCCTTGTTCCAGGTATATAAACTTCAACCAAAAGATGAAGACGTGTGCAATAGTTACATGAGGGGGAAATCCCAGAACGTATATAGAATACGCGGTTTGGTGCATTTAATCGTGTCACCTTCGAAGTATAAATAAAAACACAACTCGTATTATCCCAACTACCTCACTGATTTCCTGAGATATTGTGTCTGTGACCACTCTCGGCTCGCATCTGTCAGCCAATCGGAGTCATCGAGTTATTTGTACAACCAACTAAGATCTTTCAATTTAAAGGGATATTTCACCCAAAAAATGAAGATTCTCTCGTTATTTACTCACCCTCACGCCATTCCAAATGTGCAGAACAAAAATAGGTATTTCCCATTCAGTGGCATTTTTCAACCGCTTTACTGGATTTGCCTACTACATTAAAATTCCCTTCTTTTGTTGGATAGTTGAGAAACGCCCAACCTGGTTTGTAAGTGCCCACAGATTGGAAAACACCACATAGACCCATACTTTTTCCTCTACTGCAGTGGTTCCTAAACTTTTTATAGTGGCGTACCCCTTCAAACATTCAACCTCCTTTTGCATACCCCCTCTCTAACGCATAGATAAATTCACACAAGGTATTTTGAAAGTAAGCCTATGTCTGTTTAACACAATTATCTTTGTAGAACAACTCCCTTAAATTAAACACGTTATATTTTTTTTTTACATGTTTTGTACATGTTATATTAATAATATATATATATATACTGAATAAATGGCTTGCCGATTGAGATGGGAATGCTAGATATGATATAACTGCATAAATTGAGAACTTCCCCCTCATCACATCGCGGTATGCAAGAATAGCTTTCGGTTCTGTGCCTGGAATTGCGCATCAATGCAGCTACGGTGTTGCCGGCCGAATTCGAGCATTGCAGGTAAGTATTGTCGTGGAATATCGCGATGAATCTCTCTAAGTTGTAAGAAAACCCTCAGAGTCTTGAGTTCCAGATGCCAAAGTTGTAGTTTATTGAACACCAACAAACATGAGACCGGCCAGCTGTCCGTTCTGACTGTCTTAGTCCAAAACCTCCTCTTCTATACAGTTTGTTATCTGGCATTACCTCATTTCTGTGCCCCTTTGTTATTTTTGTAACCAATGGATACTATTTGCCACCATTATCTCACAGAGCCTTTTGATATCTTTTTACTGGTAGAAACTTGGCTTTAGTCTATCTTCAAGGTCCTTAGTCTCATTATTTTGTTCCAGCTGGGTGCTCTTTGTGGCCTCTGCAGCATCAACAATTTTAGTAACCTCATATGCTCTCTCCTGGGTCACACAAAGGCCAGGAAACTCATATAAGTATTTTGATATATATAAGAAACATACTAGAATATTGAAAAATATACTATAGTATCTGTGTAATTGCGCGGTCAGCTCAAGGTGCTTTTTATATCACATTTGACACTGTTAACAAAGTTGAGCTCATTTGCTGAAAAAACATTATGCAACAATGTAAAAACAAGTCTCTACCGTGCAAGCAAATGTGATTGAAAATTACTGTGTGTGAATGTGGAAAATTATTTGTTTTTTTTGCTGAATGACACCTGTCATCAAAGCATTTAAACTTACACCATCAGAATCAAATCTCGATGCATCTAACCTTAAATACAAATTATGTTTTAAACTGCGGAAGAAAAAAAACTAAACTATAATCGTGGATGACTGACATTTGCGTGTGTGACGGTCTTGCCAGAGTAGTCTATTTACTGCATAATGGAGATACAAAAATGGAAATAATGGTTTCGTGGCACAGAGAATTAATCAGTCACACAGCATGTCTCATTAGCTCTGCTCTGTTTTAATTAAAACAGTTCTTTTTCCTTTTAAATCTTTTAACTTTGTGATCATACAGTGATAAATTCTTATCAGCTCTTTGTACAATTTTAGCAAATTGACGGTTACAATAAGCATTTTCACTCAATTCTTTCTAGAACAGTTCAAATAAATTCAATATGAAACGAAACGTCCCCACCTAGTGGTGAACACAGGCAATTCAGTACATATAATGCAATGAATCAATTAAACTGATTAAATCAATAACATTTTACAACATTTCCTGCATAATGGAGATACAAAAATGGAAATAATGGTTTCGTGGCACAGAGAATTAATCAGTCCTAAATGAAACACAAGAAAATACACGGAGGAATTACGATCAAGCCTCGTGAAACAAAGTCAGAATAACTCAATATAAAAAAAAACGTTCGACGCCAAACACATGTCAACAAATCCCTAACATGTTCATTACAAGATGAATTCACAATAGAGCAGTTATTTATGTGTTTATAGTACTTTTAAATGATAATTCTCTAGACACTCAAAATGTGCCACTTACCACAGCATGTCTCATTAGCTCTGCTGTGGGAGTTCCCTATTCTACTCGTAAAATACCATAATTCACGTTTAGATGGCGCTGTCCCCATTTATGCAGTAATTTAACATATTTACACACCGTTACACGTGTCTGGTAAAACAGTGAAGTATTTTACTTGCAATCACTAAGCTACGTCACTAGCAGTGTGCTGCGCTGGCAAAAAAAGATACTTGTATGACACACAAGTTTTGTATTTTTTTAACCACAAAAGATAGGGTTATTTCATTACATATTTTTCTGACATTTATGACACAACCATTTTGGTGTTTCTACACTAGAGGGCACACAAAATAATTTTTGCCAGTGAAAAATACATGAACTGGGTTTGAATGTTATTTTTAGACTGTGATGAAATTGAAAGAATGGTACATCTCAGAATGTTATTCACATACCCCCAGGGGTACATGTACCCCAGGTTGGGAAACACTGCTCTACTGAACACAAAGAATGTTTGAACAATATTTCAGCTCTGTTGGTCCATACAATGTAAGTGAATGGTGATTAGAACACAGAAGGTCCAAAAAGGAAATAGAAGTAATCCATAAGACTCCAGTGATTAATGCTACCTTCATGATATATCGGAATTATCGTAAATAAAGGTTTCCCACTCGGAAGATGCACATGAATGACTCCTCAATCGTAATTATGACTGGGAAACTCTGAGATCATTTTGAGTCCAAAACTTTCAACATGGCGTATGAGAGTTCAGTTTCTGTTCATTTTTCTAAGTGCAGCTAATTGTTGGCACTTGCTGTTTTGGTCATATTTATGTATATCAGCAACCATTCTATGTATGTTGTACATCTTTACACTGTGAAAATAGCTTTTATTTGACCAAAATTCCATTTTGTCAGCAAGCTAATGGAGCAATATTATGGTGTCAAAATAAGAAACTTTACAGATCTTTATTGTAAAGGGTTTAAACAATGTTTCCATGCTTGTTCAATGAGCCATGAACAATTATTGAACATGCACCTGTGGAACGGTTGTTAAGACACTAACAGCTTACAGACAGTAGGCAATTAAGGTCACAGTTATAAAAACTTAAGACACTAAAGAGACCTTTCTACTTTTTACACCAAAAGAAAGATTCCCAGGCTCATCTGCATGAACGTGCCTTTGGCATGCTGCATGGAGGCATGAGGACTGCAGATGTGGCCAGGGCAATAAATTGCAATGTCTGTACTGTGAGACGCCTAAGACAGCCCTACAGGGAGACAGGAAGGACAGCTTATCATCCTCACAATGGCAGACCATGTGCACAACACCTGCACAGGATTGATACATCCGAATATCACACCTGCAGGACAGGTACCGGATGGCAACAACAACTCCCCAAGTTACACCTGGAACTCACAATCCCTCCATCAGTCCTCAAACTGTCTGCAACAGTGGATAAAAGTCTTGGGTGCAGTTCCGAGCAACATAGCAGTCATGACAATGATGAGACATATCAATAAACATCAGATTTACACATCTAAATGTACACAATTACACAACCTACAAATAATAATATACAAATGAACAGTATACAATACACAGTATAAAATAAAAATAGTATATATAAAATATACAGTAGGTTGTATTGTGCTGTATTGACATTCAGGCTGTCAGTTGCTAGTGTGTTGTTAAGACAGAATATATTTTATGATAGTCCAGTGTGAGATTAATAAAGTGCAGTGCTGATGTATATTGATAATGAGAGATCAAGAATTAAAACGTCTGATTGCTTGGGGGAAGAAGCTGTCTTGAAGTCGGCTGGTGCGGGTCCTGATGTTATGATACCGCCTGCCTGATGGTAGCAGTGAGAGCAGCCCATGGCACGGGTTGCTGGGGTATCTGATGATCTTCATAGCTTTTTTCACACACCGCCTGGTATATATGTCCTGGAGGGAGGGAAGCTCATCTCCGATGATGTGTCTTGCAGTTCACACTTACCTTTGCGGTTGAGGGCAGTGCTGTTGCCATACCAGGATCTACAGTGCTGGTATAGAACAGAGTGAGGATGTAGTGGTTCATTCCAAACTTCCTCCGCTATCTCAGGAAGAAGAGGTGCTGGCGAGCCTTCTTTACAATGGCCTCTGTGTGGACGGACCGTGCAAGTTCCTCAGTGATGTGGACACTGAGGAACTTGAAGCTGCTGACCCTCTCCACCAGTGCTCCATTGATGGTGATGGGGCTGTGTTCTCTATCTTTTCTCTCGAAGTTCACCACAAGTTCCTTGGTCTTACTAACGTTGATGGAGAGGTTGTGGTCCTGACACCAGCATGTCAAAGTGTGAACCTCCTCTCTGTAGGCTGTTTCATCACAGTCATATCATCAGCAAACTTAATGAAGGCATTGGAGCCGTGTTGCCACACAGTCATGTGTGTACAAGTAATACAGGAGTGGGCTGAGAACACATCCCTGCAGGGCTTCAGCGTTGAGGGTCAGTGATGAGGAGATGTTGCTGCCAATTCTAACCATCTGGCGTCTGCTTGACAGGAAGTCCAGGATCCAGCTGCACAGTGAGATGTTAAAGCCCAGAGCTTCACATCAAGCTAGGAGGGCACTATGGTGTTGAATGCAGAGCTGTACTCTACCTAAACATCACTCACATGTGTTCCTTTTTTCCAGGTGGGAAAAAGCAGTGTGTAGTGTAGATGCAATAGCCTCATCAGTGGAGTGGTTGTTGCAGTATGCAAATTGCAGTGAGTCCAGTGAGGCAGGCAGCATGGAGCAGATGTAATCTCGGATTAGTCCATCAAAGCATTTGCTGATGATGGGAGTCACAGCAACAGGACACCAGTCATTCAAGCAAGTGATTTTGGATTGCTTTGTTACAGGCACAATGGTGGATGTGTTAAAGCATGTGGGGACAACAGACAAGGAGAGCGAAAGGTTGAAAATGTCCGTAAAAACACCAGCCAGTTGTTTTGAGCATGCTCGGAGGACGTGGCCCGGAATGCCATCTGGACCCATGGCTTTCTGGATATTCACCCTTCGGAAGGATCGGGTTACAACCGGTACAGAGACGGAGAGTGAACCAACCTCTGTAGCTTCGGCAGCTAGAGCGCTCTCCGGGCGGACGGTGTTATTTCTCTCGAAAACAGCATAAAAATATTAAGCTCATCCGGGTGAGTGCAAGCTGTGTTCACGGTGGAGTTTTTATTCCCTTTGAAGTCTGTGATATTATTTCCCTGCCAAATGATTCTAGAGACGGTGGTGTTGAACTGTCCTTCATTCTTGTCCCAATATTAGCATTAGGCTGCTCTGATAGTTTTGCAGAGGGCATAACTGGCTTGTTTATGCTCCTCCGCATTCCCGGAATTAAAAGCAGAGGTCAGCGCAATAAGTGCCACATGAATGTCGCTATTAATCCATTGTTTTTGGTTAGGGTAGACCCATATGGTTTTGGTCAGTACAAAATCTATGCACTTCCTGCTGCAACACGTTACTGTATCAGCATAGACCTTGATGTCGTCATAAGAGGCGGACTGGAACATTTCCCAGTTAACGTGATCAAAACATAGGATCCGATTGGTCCAACCGGCACTTGATCATTCTGAGGGTGGGTGCTTCCTGTTTCAGTTTCTATCTGTAAGCAGGCAGAAGCAGAATGGCAGAGTGGTGTTCAGGGGAGGGATTTGTAGCCATCCCAGAAGGGAGAGTAGCAACGGTCCAAAACACGGTCACCTCGTGTGTTAAAGCTGATGTGTCGGTAGTATTTGGTGCTATTGACTTGAGATTGGCTGTCACAATGAATGCGGCCTCAGGGTGCATGATTTCCTGCTCACTTATACTCCCATACAGTTTCTTGAGTGCCCGGTCGGTGTCGGCTTGTGTGTGGGGTGGGGGCGGGGGTAATGACCGCTGTGAATTCCTTCGGTAGCCAGAATGGTCGACACAGAAGCATAATGACTTGATAGAATTTTTTGCACATCTTAGTCTGACGAGAAAACCAGCTCTTCCCCATTTCCAGACTTTCTGCAGCACAGACCAAGATCTCCATTGGTGCCAACCCACTCTTTTCAAAGTCCGGTTTTCGATTGCAGAACCAATGTCCAAAAGTGTTTGTCTATAGTAGACAATAAGGCAGACAACGTCCATGACAAAAACAGCAATGTTGGGACAGCGCTTGAAATGCAGCAGCCATACACTGTGCCATCTTGAACTAATGCAAAAAAGCCTCACATTTTTGCCTTCAACGCTCCAAATATTGACCCCATTCGCTTGCATTGTAAGTGAATCACCATAACCTCGATTTTTTTTTTTTTTTTAGGAGGGATGAGTCAAAATAATGTGGTAATCAATATGCCACAAATGTCGTTCATTGAACTTGGTGTATAGAACATGGAATAATCCTTTGAAATGGCAAATTTTTCCACAACCTGAAACCAGTGAAAGTTCAGTGGAGTTCAGATTTACAGACTGTGAAAGACCATTAAATGGCCCAAGGCATGCATTAAAAATTAAATTGTTTATATTCTTAGTGGCATAGGTACAGTAGCATCATCATGTTAAAACAGAAGATTATTTAAATGTCTTCGGTCCAATCTCATGAGCAGAAAACAGCATTTTGCATCTTGTCGGGCCTAAAAGACTTACTCAACGTAGTGATTTTTTTTTTTTTTTTATATTGACACAAGGGAAGGATGTACACTCGCAAGAGGACGCAAGAAAACAAACTCCTTTTAACTGGGAGTTCACAACATTTAACAAACACATGGTCAAAATAGGTGGAGACCGTTTGTCTGCATTCCTGGTCTCGGAGCATCAGGTATAATGATCCGGCCGCTTTTCACTGCAGGATCAGAGAAAGCATTTATTATAATGGCAAATCAAGGTTTGATTAATTAGGTTAATCCAAATCAGTTTTAATATAAAAACCCCATTAAAGTAAATAGTAATGGAATAAAATAAGACACAAGAAAGATGGACCACTATTACAAGACCCTGTTTAAGGGTTCTTGGTTTTCTACCTCTATATATGCAGCAACACATTGATGCCCACATCCATTGCTGCAGCATTTCTTAGTCGATGGACAGTCACAGTCATCACTACAGAGATCTCCACAAACACCAATTGCATCTTTAACATCTGGGCACACCCCTGGCTTAACTGCAACAAAAAGGGAGGAAAGTAGGAGATGGAAATCATGTAGCCAGCTTCACCCCCCCAAAAAAAAACATGAAAGTGAAAATTCATGCAATCTATTGAAAGCACAAAGAATGAATTACCCAACAATAATGCTACTCCTATGGAAGGAGCTCCTTCCATAGAGGAGACTAAATCAGTGTCCCAGACCCCATTTAAGGGTTTAGTTTTCTACCCATATATGGAGCAACACATTGATGCCCACATCCATTGCTGCAGCATTTCTCATTCGATGGACAGTCACAGTCATCACTACATAGTTCTACACAAACACCAATTACATCTTTAACATCTGGGCACAACCCCTTAGCTGCAACAGAGTAGTAAGAAGTCTAAACAGAGTAAAATTAACCTTGCAAATTCAATAAGGTTGTATTTGGAATGCATTGCGTGATCATTAAGTAACATCAAAAGACTGTAGATCTCTTCACCTGAGGGTTCTTCAACAACAGTTGTTGGTTGCAACCAACAAAGAGCAAGGCTCACCAAGCTAACAAATTGAACGATCATTCTCTTGCCCATTGTGGTCCAACACAGACTGATAAAACATGCCTAATGACATTGGAATGGCAAACTGGAATTTAAAGAGTCTTCAAGGTCCTCCAGGTGTATGTCATTTCGTATGATAGGGGAAGAGCAATTAGAGAAGAACACATGTTGGATCAAGACATAACAAACCCCAAACAAGTATGGATTCAGTGTCACCATCTTCATTATTACAAGTTTAAAACAAACCAAATGACTCTATGGTTAGGAAAAAACAATGGTTTTCATTACTTCAAAGAAATTAGGTTCAGCAAAGGCGTCTTTCAGTTAGTGGGTTTAGCTGATTATTGTTAGGAGAACAATTGAATGAATTCTGTGCATGAATATTCAGTTTTTAAATTATCTTTTTAAGCTGGCTACTTCACTCTAAAGTATGGTCAAATACATTTTTTTTATTAAAAAAAAAAGTGTCTAACATTGAATTTGTTTTGAAGGCAAAGGGTCCTACTTCTTATTGGTTGGTTATTGGTACTGGATGTTGGTTTTCATTGGTTTATTGCTTCACTAACTGGTTTACTCTGAAATGGATCATCTTCATTGAATAACATAATTTGAAAAAAATCTGATTGTATGACATTAATGTAATATTTAACATTTATCAATTTTATATCACATTTAAAAAAATTATAATCATGGCCGATGCAGGTTCTTGCAAATGAACTGCTTGAGAGCCAGGGGCATCTCTCTCTCCATCCTTTCCCTCATGTCCCGTATGCTCAATGACAGAACAATGTGGGGTCAGCTGCTGCTCCCTTAACGAGGTCCAGTAGTCCTCAAGGATGTCAGCCAAAAAGCAGCTCAAAAGATCATTACAATCTCAGTCTGGTTTCCACGTCCTTCAGCAGGCCATTTTCGACAGCAAAATTAGGAGAAGGGAGATGACCGGCTTGTCAGGGTTTTCCATCTACCACTAGAGCTTACGACCAGCATTACTTCAGCCGATAAGAACTCCCAGCTTTATAACATTTATAATTTTATAATCCATGTGATAGGTTTAAAAGGGATAAATTATAAAAGATTGGAGGAAATAGTAATCACAAACTGGTGTGGTATGGTGATTTTAATTCACACAATACACTGTGTGGGAAGTGCAAACACTGACCGTAATGGGACTGTAGTAGAAGAAATGCTAGATTGGAGAGGACTAGTTTGCATCGATTACTATATGGAATGTTAAGAATAGATCTTTCTCATGGATGGTATCTGTCTTGCTTCTTCTCCTCCTCCTCTTTCTTTTTCCTCTTCTGACTTCCAGATTGGTACATAAGACGTCCTCTTCATGATTCCTGCATCCCGCTCTTACTTGAATTAGTAGCTAAAGGGATGGGGGCCCCTCTAGTATTTTTTTTTCTCTAAAATGTTATTAGTCTGCTAAGCATTGGCAAACATTGCCAATCAAGTGTCATTGCAGTGAACTACTGTTATTGCCGCCTGCGGGGGTCCCCAGATTTGTGGCCCCAGACAATTGCCTGGATTGCCTGACCCGTAGGTCCGCCAATGACTGTGGAAACAGTGGTCATCCAGAGACAGTAGAGCATGCACTTTTTCATATTGCATATGAAAAATAATATTTTAACTAAGGTGAGTGTGTACGGCCACTGGACCCGCCCCTTTTACATGGACCCTTAAAGACATGTGATTTTTTACCTTTTCTTTTTTTAAAGGGTAACTAAACCCTAAACCAACTTTTTTTAGTTAATGATCTGTAAGAATGGGGCTTTATTAGTACTGGTCATTGATTCAAGTAATTTTTTTGACATTTGTGTATAAAGTGTTTTAATTATACAATATATGGTGTAAAAACGTCTGAGTGCTGCCCTCTTCAGGTTGAACGGTGGTTACTGCAGTTGAATTTTCCTATTGGCTGTTTGCGGTACTTCGTGACGTAAGCGGTGACAGCTGACGTAAGCAGGTTCCAGCTCACCACGCCCTTGGTACGAGCTACCACGCCCATGGCAGTATAAAAACCATCTCGTTTCGTCAAAACCACTGTAACGAGTCAGGAGTTGGAATTGCGAGTATTGAAAACGATCAGGATAGAGTATTTTAGCATCTATTTAGCATAGCATTTATATAGTTATTTAGATTATTTCATGTAGCCTAGGTAGTTAATTAGCATATTTGTTAGTGTAGTATTGTTAGAAGCATAGTTAGTTAGTAGCATAGTATTGCGTCAGTTAGGATAGCTTCAAGTTAGCGTAGATTATCTGTATTTAGTACAGTGGTCAGGATGGTACGTAGGTGTAATGTTGCTGGTTGCAACAGCACTGCTGGACTGTATTGCTTTCCATATAGACTTGGAAATTAGGCGCCAGGGGTTGCACGTCCTTGTTCTGGAAGACCGCGAGTTCCCGCCTAGAGCTGTAGGAGTGTGCAAACTGCACTTTACGCGGGATTGCTTCTCCAACGCAATGGAGGTGGAAATGGGCTTCTCCAAACAGCTCGCGCTGAAAAGCGATGCAGTGCCAAATGCTGCTCCTCCTGCATGGACTCCACCACCTCAGCGGCGTCTTGAGGTGAGTGATCATATATATTTGAATCACAATTTATGGTTAGGCTAAAGTTAATCCTCTGGGGCCGACAAACGCGCGTTCGCGATGTGGGAGTGTTAAACGTATTGCACCCTTATACATTGTATTACGGTATTGACTACCTGTATTTTTTTATTTGGAGGTATATGGTTTTGTACATGATGACGTTACGCTTTACGTCACATTCTTCTAAGTTGAGAGAACAGCTAACTGATGTTATGTTCAAGTGAAGCTTGCTAAATAAAAATCCTGCTAAAAGGATAAACATCACTGAACAGCGTTTCGTTTGTTTTTCCTGCACGCGAGTGAAGGTGAATGCGCACTCGAATGCTCAACAGGGAGTTAAAACAACAGGGAGTTAAAACCGCAGTTTGAGCCAGCGGCTCGAATTGATATGGCTCCGGCCCTGTGTCCACAGACAATTCACCCTCCTCCACTTCAGGTGAAGGTGGGGGAGAAAGGTCCTCGACTTCAAAAGACCGCTCCGTGGCAAAGCTACTTGCGTCACTCTAGTCACTCTCCATTTTAGAGTCTGACAGCAGCTGTCAATTAATCTGTCACTACGGGTCTCAGGTGCACGCCCCCCCCCCCCCGCTCATCCCCGCCCTCGGTTCGTCCCCTCTATCCCCGCTGGGGTCTGCCCACTTTTCGAGCATTTTTCAAATATTGCTAGTGGGTGGAGTCAGACTCTGAGCAGGGGTTTAGTTACCCTTTAAAGTAAACGACAGCATAAAACCGTTAACATTTCAAACACAGCTGGATGGAGCATAATTTCCTAATACAGGGATCTCGAGACGATGATTTTTGTTTTACATTTATTTATATTGCAACACATTTAAAACATTTATAAATCTACATGTAGTTATTAAAGGACAATACCAAATCCTTTGCTCTCCCTTTTCAGATAATTTGAACAGCCATGTTTTTCTTACAGTAAGCAAAATTTACTGAGAAATGTTGAGGAGAGAAGAACATACAGTTACACAAATAACCTTTCTCCATTAGCAAAGTGCAGTGCAAAAATAAAATATCTGATAGCAAAAAAATTGTACAGTGGTGGCCAAACATATTGGCACCCTTGGTAAATAGGAGCAAAGAAGGCTGTAAAAAAAAAAAAAAAAAAATCATGTCATGCCTGACCATGGTCATGGCTGAAATATTTAAAGTTCCTAGTCACCCAGGTGCACTAAAAAATTTAAAAGATGAATGGGAAATTAGAAAAATATTTATTTAATAATAAGATATTTCCCCTCTTTCAATTGTATAACTTTAATTAAAGGTTAGATTTTTGTGATTTTTTTTATATGAACATATCAAAAGGATAAATTAAATTTTCACAGCCTTCTTTTTTCATATTTACCAAGGGTGCCAATATTTTTGGCCACCACTGAATATTGACCTACTGTGAAAAGAATTCAAGATTGATTATTTTTAAATTTCAATTAAACTACACTACATCTAAACGTTTGAAAATAGTTTTTACTCCATATCAGAAAACATTAATTAAATGCAAAAGCCCTTAAGTGTGCTGAATTCCACACAAAAAAAAAAATTGGGGAAATGGCTTAGTGCTATGATTCAAATCTATCCAACAACAATAAATAGGAAAAACAAATTGTAACATAAAAAAACAGAAATGTGTACCCAGTACAGAAATAGTATCTTAATTTTGTGTTCAAAGATTTCATGATGAGAAAAAACAATATGAAAAAGATGCAAAATACGATTGGGCTCCAATATTAAAACAATAATTTTAAGATTCATAACTACACAATATTGGTGGAGTTTTCTAAAATATAAAAATTCATGAGATCCAAAAACTCTGTTTGACATATAAAGGGTTCTGAATTGGCATCAAGCTGCAAGTGTAGTGTTATTTGCATTGAAGTGAACAGCTGTGATGTGAAATTTGTGTAAGGATTATTTAAGGAATTGAGTTCAGTAACAAAATGTTAATGGGTTAAAACGGTTTAGCTCTGAGCCAGCATCACAAAGACATAACATGAATAATTACTATATGAAGGCTTCTGTTGTAGCAGTATCTGACAGTTCATTTCTTTTAAAATGTACACACCAAAAGTGCGAATTCCCTTAAATGTAAGAACTCACTCACATCTACTGTATAAAGTCTGAATTAAAGTCAGTCAAAAGGCAGCTTTTAGAGCAGCCTCGCTTTCTGTACATTCTTACAAAGTCCATTTCCACAAAATTCGCATCATCCTTACCAAACAGGGTTTAAAGCTATATGTGCTTTCTAGAGTAATTGATATTAGTGGTGCTGGTTTTACTACTATTGCTCAGTTGTTTCAATTTAGAATACAGCTACTCTGCCTATACAGTAAGGCACACATGCAACTGTACTGAATCTATTTGAAACTCGTGACAGCTGAAATGAAGACTTTAGTGGTTCAAATATTCTACGAGTTACACCAAAACCACATTCCCAGTTGAAAATGTCATAGGATACAAAATATAATAATAATGCTATAATAAACGCTATTGAAATGTGCCCATGAATCGTGTGTTTACTTAAAATCAATTGTTCTATGCAAATTGTGAATAATATGAGTTAGTATTAATTCCACAGGTTTCCCAAGCACTGACTGCATTGCTTTCAGAAACATCCCTCATAACGGCGAAAAGTTATTTTAAAAATGATCATGAACGTTCTAGACCCAGTGGCTTACAAGGTGTCTTCACATTTGCTCTTAGCCCTGCCTGCCCCCTCACTGTCCTCAATGCTTTCTTTAATTAACAACTCCTTCAAGTTGGGCTGATTCCCTATATCAATCCCCTGGTCCTGGATCTCCTGCAAAAGAGCTTCCCAGCGCCTTTTGTCCTTTGAGATCTTCCATGAGAGCCTAACATTGGACTGTAGGAGGGGGATGAGCAGAGGGTGCAACTGGTGCTGCTGGAAGGCTTCCTGTGAAGGCGCCAGATCCTGCAGGGCTCTGTCGCAATGTTCCTGAGCCTCACTAAGTTGTTCTAAGTCCTGGAAGCAGCTGACCAATGCAGAGAGTGTGAAGAACCAATGAACCCTCTGGAAATGGTTCTGGTGCAGGAGCTGATGGCACCCCAACTTCTCCTGGAGTCTCAGAGCATTGAGGAAGGACCCCAGGGACTCTTCGTAACGGCCCACTCGCATCAGCATCTGACCAGCACGAAGATCGCCCAAGTAGAAGAATTCGAGAAAAGTGGGCGTGGTTCGCAGTTCTGGAAGGGAGTAAAGGTGGGACAAGTACTGCTCGAAAGCTCGGCTGCGCTTGGCAATGGTCTCGGCAACAAAGTTTTTGCGTAGCTTCTTGCGAGGTAAGTACACGCCCTCCATGTCATCTCCATGATGGCGACGCAGGCGGCTGTGTAGTCGTTCAAATTCAGTGTAGCGACGCGTGATGACAGCGGGAGTTTTGTCAAACATGCCAGAATGGATGACGTGAATTGTGTAGAGCTGTTCAAGAAAGAACACAAGTATGCAACTTACATAAAGTAAACAAGTCTCTGCTTTCAACTTTTGTATTAATATAAGGGCTGCTGATTTAACACGTTCATTTAGAGCAATTAATTATATAAAAAATAATGTGTTAAAAAAAATGCCCCATTCTTACGTGGTGGATAAGAATCTGCCGTTGCTGGTTCAAACCAAATGCTGTGTCTAAGCCTTTGTTAGTAATTAAAAAAACGTCACTTCAGAAACAATATCATGGCTTGTGCTCTTTCTACAAAGTTATTGGATAAACAAGGATGGATGTGTGTGTGTGTGAGAGAGAGAGGGGGATGGAGCATGCGATCACCTGTTGCCTCGCGCAAGCACAGATGCTGTCAGCTTTCTGAAGATCAGCTTTCTCAGTGGAAAACTAGCATCCAAGCGGGGGTATTTCTCCCTATTTCACAGTAGCTGGTGTGCAAAGGTCGATCACTACAGAAACCGCAATGTCCTCCCCATTTTAAACATTACCCATTGTGTAATTAATCAGTCTGCTGTGTCTCTCAACTGTGATGAGCCGCAATGCTGAAGTTGTTCGTTTAATGCTGTTTAAAGCTATTTCCTAGCTTTAGTAGTGTACAAGCAATCACTGAGTGCTGTTGTTTGTAAACGCTGGCTGATGCGGATTCACTTCACGTCACCTAACTGGCTCATGTTACACACAAAAATTATATTTTGCCACCACCTGCTGGCTAACAAATGCAATGTAAAAAAAATTTAAATACATGTAAAAAGAGACACATACAGTAGCTCTTAACAGATCTGCGCTGCTATTACACTTTAGTTTAGAACGGCATGAACACAAGCGGAGTGATACACACAGTGAAGCGTCCGAGTGCTGATGATGTGAAACCCTCATGGAACGTTTCTCGTCCAATCAGATTCGAGAACTGGAACTGTTGTGTATGTGTATGTGTATATATATATATATATATATATAAATAAAATAAAAAAATCAACAGCATGGTTTAAAGTTGTGGTTTGTGCACTTACCACATACTTGGAATTTGTCTCATGGACAACACTGGCATCAGTCACTTCAAAAATTAGTTTTTCAGGAACGCTACGAGTTCTTGAGCTTCGCCAGTTTTCTTGTAATTGTCTGGTGATCATATTTGAGCTTTTTGGGGAAGGACCCATGGGGCTTGCATCTATAAACCAAGAGACAAAATTAACTAAAATAAACAGTGACTCAATTAAACAGAAATAGTTCCCATATCCAAAAAAATGAAGTGAAATCTGTCTACAAATTGAGCATTGCACATTCTAAAAAGAATGTGTCAAACATGTTTAAGCTTAAAAGGTATCCACATCACCCAAAAATGACAATACATATATACACACATAAGGTGCATTTTTCAGTAATCTTGATGCAGCTCTTTTCCCTACAAGGACAGTTAGGTTCATGTCATTTCACATTAAGGCCAATGTATATTTTTGTTGTATTTCATCATCTGTGTAGTCTGCGTGGACTGTCCTTGTGCGGCCCAGATTTTCTTGACACATGGACAGTCTTCATCTGAGCGCATCGTTGGCATATGCCCCTGCCATTTAATGTAATAAAGGTAGTGGTGGTGGCGTAGTGGCTAAAGCACAGGGCTGTTAATCAGAAGGTTGCAGGTTCTGACCCCATGGCCACCACCATCGTGTCCTTGAGCAAGGCACTTAACTCCAGGTTGCTCTGGGGGGATTGTCGCTGTAATAATTGCACTGTAAGTCGCTTTGGATAAAAGCATCTGCCAAATATGTAAATGTAAAGCAGTTGTAGCGCACATGTTCATATCTGCTTGCGGTCAAAAGTGTACAACCCCTGGCAAAAATTATGGAATCACCACACTTAGAGGATGTTCACCCTGATTTTTTTACTTCGTTGCAAATAAACAAACTACAGATATGACACAAAACTATTTCTTAAGAGCTGAACATTCTGGCTTCGTGAAACAGCCCTCAAACAAATTAAATTACATTATTTGAATTAATGGCATATGTCTTTCAAGATCAAATAAAGGAAAAAATTAAGTAATCAGCTTTAATTTGCATTTCTGAAACAAATACCAGCACAAGTCTAAATATGCAAATTAGTCTGCAGAAAAAGTGAGTGCTTACAGACCTTAACGAGCTGTGGGACTTGGCTAACTGAAAGGAAACATGGCCACAACAAGAGACTTGTCAGTTGAAACAATGGAAAGGATTATAAAACTCCTTGAAGTAGAAAATGCAACAGAATTGGAAGGTTATAAAAGGAAAACATACGGGTAGACCAAGGAAGACGTCAAAGCGCCAGCATAGAAAACCCAAAGCAATTTGCCTTGAAAAAACAAAATGCACAACAAAACAAATGAAACAGGTGTCAATGTTTGTGACAGAACTGTAAGAAATGAACTGAATGAAACAGGATTTACATATAGAAAAGCAAAAACCAGCACTCACACCTAAACAGAAGAAAACAAGGCCACAGTGGGCTAAAGAGAAGCAATCATGGAGTGTGGATGATTGGATGAAAGTGATATTCAGCGATGAATCACGAATCTCCATTGGCCAAGGCGATGGATGATGCTGAAACTTTTGTCTGGTGCCGTTCTAATGAAACATAAAGATGACAAATTTCCCCAGTCATTTATGACATCGGGTTGCATGTCAGGTAAAGGACCAGGGGAGATGGCAATCATTACTTCAAGTCAATGAAATTTTGGACCCTTTTCTCAATCCATCGATAGTAAATAGGTTTGGTGGTGATGTCATTTTTCAGGATGAGAATGCATCTTGCCACAGAGCAAAGAATGTTAAAGCTTTTCTTCAGGAAAGGCATATCAACTCAGTGACATTGCCAGCAACATTTATGGTTGAAATTGAAAAAATTGGTCTGACAAGTCTCCATCCTGCAAAGCTGATCTGTCAACCGCTATTTGAGAAAGTTGGAACCAGCTTGATGGAGAATATTGTTTTTCAAAAGTGAAGTCCACGTCTCTAAGAATTCAGGCCATCAAAAAAGAGTGGTGGTGGTGTAGTGGTCTAAGCACATAACTGGTAATCTGGTAATCAGAAGGATGCTGGTTCAAGCCCCACAGCCACCATTGTGTCCTTGAGCAAGGCACTTAACTCCAGGTTGATCCAGTAATAATGGCTCTGTAAGTTGCTTTGGATAAAAGCGTCTGCCAAATGCATAAATAATTGTTATGGAAAAAAAATATGCCATTAATTCAAATAATGTAATTTATTTTGTTTGAGGGATGTTTTAAAAAACCAGAATGTTCAGCTATTAAAAACAAAACACTGTGTGTCATATCTGTGATTTGCTACGAAGTAAAAAATCTGGATGAACATCCTCCAAGTGTGGTGATTCCATAATTTTTGCCAGGTTGTACACTTTGAAAGGTAATGTGGCCAATCTGGCACGATCCGATACGGAACGCAGAAAAAAGGAAGTATAATCGGATCTTTACTGTAATTACGAGATGATAACTCTGAGAATCTGTTACACCAAAATGGATCCATGTGTGGCTTTATTGTTGATGACAGTTATATATTTAATCATTACATTCATTAATTTATATATGTTCTTACAAAATGTTTAAAAGTACAGAAAGCTCAACAGGTAACACTGTATATAATAAAATGGCATATCAAACAGAAATGCATAAACTACTTTTAATTGTTAATGTCACTTCACTTTTGGTTCTTTTTAAACGAAGTCACGACTGTCAAGTCTGAGTTAACGACTTGTAATTACTAGGGATGTGCACGAGGAGTCCAATATTTGAATATTCTGCAATAATTATTAGAATAGTAAAATACTATTCTAATTTCACAAAGTTGTGCTTTGCTGGCTATATATACACAGTGAGATGCATGTTAAATCCTGAACACACAAACTAAAACTGGCAGTTATAACAGAAGGCAATGGGTGGCGCTGTTGAGTGTGGACACAAGTTGATCACATTTGTTGAGCAAACGGTTCTGCCAGTACGTTCAGATGGACACCAGAAAAGCGGGTAATTGTGAGAATGTGGGTTACTGTTTAAATGTACTAGAGAAGCGGTTTACACTTTACTCTCGTATATGTGCAGCTCATCAGAAAGCAGCATCCCCGTAGCAATGTAATCTCTGCAACGCTTCTGTAAACAAAAAACATGGCATCCAAGAAAGACTATGCTAGCTGAGGTAATGGACATTCCATCATTTTAACTGGTGTGTATAAAGTTAGAGAATAGATTACTGAGCATGTGGATATGCTTGTTTTTCTCAACAAAAACATGATACAATATCAACATGATAACTATTATATGGCGAGTGTTTATAGTCATCCTGTACCTTAACTGCATAAGTCTACTTGATTGGCGGTTTCTTTTTCTTCGCTTTGTGTGAGCTTAAATGCTTTCATTCTATACTTTTTTTTTTGTTCTTACGCATTGCTTGTTTAAATATATAGTATTATATATAAAAAACAGGACATAATAAAATCTTGTTTTGAATATAATTAGAAGCTTGTTTTGTTTTAATGGTGAGGCAACATTTATGACAAAAAAAAATATTTTACAACATCTCTTTCTCATACTTTCATTTAAATAATAGAGTATTAGATTTTTAGGAGCTTAAATATTTGAATAGCAAACTATTGATGAATGCCCATCCATAGTAATTATGAATCTGTCAAGCTCCAAAATAAATAGCTTCAAAAGAAAAATAATATATAATATTTATATATTTTTTGGAGCTGTGGTGTGCCGACTTTCTCTTTTGAAGCCATCTTTTTTTTTTTTAAGTCTGCTCCATATGCAGCTGTAGGGAGCATCTGTCTGGTCTTTTGTGTTACTTGAGGTAAAATTCACCAATAGCAATCCCATTCTTCAACTCTGCATATTTACAGTATCACAAGTAAACCATTGTTGTAGTAGAAGTTTATTATTAACTACCTGTGCTGCTACAGGCATTATCTAGCGACTCGCCAAAAAAGTCAGAATCACTGTCTGGCCCCGATGCATCGCCTGTGTCCTCTGATTCCAGAACCCCGTCACCCTCAAAGCACAGGGTTCCACTAAGCCTGGCCGAGACGCAGTCTGTATCATCCTCAAGTTCAGAACTTTCTGGAAAGTCATCTGTTCCATTCGTCTCTGAGGATTGCGCTCCTTCTTTGAATATTGTACGGCGAAGTCTGTCGAACAGTTTAGAGGCCATCCCAGCCTTGCTCCAGCCCTAAGGAGAGCAAAAGTACATAATCCCACCATGTAATCCTTATTAGAATACGCTCTAAAATAGTCACACAACTTTTTGCAAATGCCTGGGTTTCATATAAGATTGCTCATATAACTCATATTCGTATAACAAGCCTACGTAGTCCCAAGCAGTAATGGAAACACTCATGAACTTTCACTGAGCTGTGAAACCAGAGAGCAAACCTTGAGGGAAACTGATCTGGCACATATACATGTATTATTTATTGAGGAGTTTGATAAAAGAGCCCAACAAAACAGCATTGGATTTCTGTAATTTCCATGGAAGAAATTGAAGTATTAAAACAAATATTATAACAAATATTTATTTTCCCACGTGAATCTCCTCTCAATCTGCAGACTTGCACTAAGTTCATAGTTCGAATTACAGGGGGTACTGGGGGGTACTATACCCCCCAATGAAGACCCAGTACCCCCCAAAGGGACAGAAATATCAGTTTTGGGGGGGTCAGATAATTTTTCTGATATTGTGAAAAAATATATTTATGGTTACAATACAAGTCAACTCCTATTTTCACTGCAGGAACATTTTAATGTAAAGCGATTTCAGACACCCCTATTGTGGACCGTACCATTTTTAACCACCGTGGTGGCTAGAAGTAATGGAGATAGAGAACAGTTTGCTGCTGACATGCATGGATAATTGTAAGTTGCTAGCTGACGTCTAGCTTGTTGATTTTACAACCTTCATTTATTAACGTGTTTTGTTCTTTCATAGCTCATGTCACGTCTTCATACATTGAATTACCGGCTACTTACCTGTAGGGATGGGACGATTACCGGTTTCACTATAAACCACTATAAAATGTACTGACGGTTAGTATTATCGTTTCAAATTTAATTATCATTAAAACCGTGTTTGATTATCGCAATTTTGGGTGCCAGGGAGGAAGGCAAAAGAAGCAAAACCCCGACCTCTGTGGTCAGTATTTTAAAACAAGCCTGATTTGCTGCATATATTACAACAGTGTTTGTTGGACTACATAGCCATTTACTATTTCAGTTTTCAGTGCACTTCAAGCATAATACATATACAATACAATATACACCTTTTACACATACTCATACATAACATACTTATGTCAGATTTGGACAGGTCTAGAAATATAGTGCTATATAATGTAAATACAATGTCTGGAAGTAGTGTATCTGTGTTTGTGCATGTGTGTATATGTGACTCATTTGTAGGATACTGTAGTGTTGATGATACCCATCTTGTTCTGACATTAACAGGTTATCGGATTCTTGTGTGTTACCGCTATGTAGTTCTTCTGTGGTAGTATGGTTTTTCATAGTATGCTCCTTAATCACATTAAAGATGGCTCAGGTTTCACATATCTTCAAGTAATTGTGTTGATTTGACACTGACTACCATAGACTATAATGGAAAATTGGTTTCTGTTTACACAGTATATGAGAGGGTTGAGTCTTACCTCCAGGTCTTATGAAATCTAAAACTAAACCAAATCAATATTTCATGAAATAGGCAATAGGCTTCTTGTAAAGGTATTACTTTTACTAGTAATTAGAATGGTATTTCAGTGCACTTAACTTCTAACTTTTGGGAGTTGATCAAAACAGTTCTCTTTTGGATATATAATAACAATGAGATATTCTGTAGCCTACTGATTATCAGTTTGTCGCATGTTTAGACCTTGTATGTGTGTTGCACAACACATGTTGCACTTGGCGATCACGGTGGGGATTGATATGGTAGTGGACCATGATGGTCATAGAAGAAGTGAAGGAGCAGTACCCCCCAATTATGGTGGGGTAATTCGCACTCTGAAAGTTGAACACTAAACAAATCATGAATAAACAGCCAGTTTCAGATTGACATTTCTAAAGCTAACTAAAGTATCTTAATATTTTACACGAAAGCCTATATTCATCTCTGCTCCTTCATTTAGACTTTTATAAACCGCTAGTAAATTGGGGTTTGGTGAATCGCTTGCTACGTGCTAATAACATCGCGCTGAATCAGCAGCACTTCCACAAATTGTAACAAGATGAAATCTGACAATACTGGAACAAACCCATCTTTTAAATCCACCACCACCACCAACTTTCACATAAACTGAATTTAAAAAGATGGCGGTTATTGAGTTTGAAGTGAAATCACAGCACTTTGCTTGCTAACTTCGGCTAATCTAACATCCCTCTTTCAAAATACAACATAATAATATAAACGAAACAAGCGAATATGTCCACTAACCTGAGCTCACGACCTCTAAACTATGATCATCTCTTCATAGTGCCGGATAAATCATCTGACACGTGTAAACTAAGAGAAGAAGAGGTGTAAAGTTAATATGGGAGCTGTTCTCTGATCAACACAATAAGAGGGCGGGTACACATGACAACTGACAAATGAAAAAAAGGATTAAATAAATAAACAGGACAAAACATTTATAATTACTTTAAAATAAATATACATTTCATAATACATTATTATATATGTATAATCAGTTTGGCTTGCGCCGTTGTGTTTAACTACACTGGATTATTTATTTTATCATGGCATGTGAATCACTGCGTATTGTTCTGTCCAGTGTTGGGTGTGATGCCTTTTTAAGTAATTAACTACAGTAATTACCTTAAAAGTAAGGGATTATCTTAATTTATCAGTGATTTAATTACAGTTACCTCTGATGTAATTGTGTTAAATACTGTATAGACTATATAACTATTCTATATAAAACAAAAGTTAATTCAAAATCTAGATTTAACGTCTAATGTTAAAGTATATGTTTTCTCATTTAAAGCTGCCCCCTTAAATTATGTGGCCAGTTCATGAATAATTTATTTGATTTTATATGATTTATTTGAAATAATTAAAAGAACAATTTAATGTCTATCCTTGTATTTTTATCTGGTCGAGGTTGATCAGGGTTTTAGAAAGTGATGAGTAATGCAATTGCTTTTCAGGCAGAGTAATTATTACAGTAATCTAATTACACTGTAGAAAATGCAATTAGTAGTAAGTAATTACTTTTTTAGAGTAACTTACCAACACTGGTCCTGTCTATACTGAGCTAATTTGTCTTTCTTGCATATAGGCCTAACATGTTTGTTACACTTATAGTTAAACAGTGTATTATTGTAGACCCATCTATATATATTTCAACAGCGTTTCAACAGGAAGTTTATTATAATTAAGTGATTAATTACAGTAGATAATATATATATATATTGAAAGTTGGATTGAGAGAAAACTAACTTGGATTATTTATTTATTTTAATTAAAATCCTGTCCAGCTGAGGGCGCTTAACGCAACTCATGTCAGCTGACGTATGGAGGACAAAACCTGCAAAAATAATAAATACATAAATAAATACATAAATAAATAAATGTTATAATAAGAAAATAAATAAAGGAATACATGTCTTCATAAAATAATATATAATTCGTTTTTAATGAAAGTTATTCCTGAATTTTATTTTTTGTAGGCTTTTTTCCTTTATTTATTTTCTCTTTTTATTTTTTAAAACTTTTTTTATTCTTTCATTTTTTTTAATTATTATTATTATTTATTTATTTATGCATTCATTTATTTTTATATTTATTTATTCCCACCTGTATTTATTTCCATATTTAAATATTCCCACTTGTATTTATTTTTATATTTATTCTTACATGTTCTTACATGTCTCTTGTATGATAATTATGTGGGCGGGTCCTGCTTAACATTGGTTTATCGTAGATTGAAGCGTGTGCTAGATTACTCTTGAATTGTTTTGATGTGACGTTAGGTTATAGCCATATTGTGTAAATTATAGCTATTTGTGGGGCAAAAAACATAAGAGCTTAAGTCAATCCAAGATGTATTGGTTATACTACAATCTCAAAATAAATGGGGAGCTGTTTCTTCAACAAAACCACAAAATGAGCAAGTTTCATAAATTATATGATTTAACCTTGTCCTTTTCTCTTTTTTTCTGTGTATATAACTTCATCTTTTGATGTCCGCAAATCCATAATATTGTTTTCTGTTGTTATGATTGATCATTATAAAAGATACAACCATGCTTCATTTCCCTGATCGTTTATGTGTGTGTGTATGTATGTATGTATGTATGTATATATAAGTTCTGCAATAAATAAAATCTATAGCTGACGCTTCACATATATCCAGAGAATTGTGCAACATAGCGAATTAAGTCGATAACCACGCATCAAATGACTACGTTTCATTTAGAGTAGAGGTGCTTATTGATGGTTTAGGGGAGCTGTATGCCAGTATGAATGTCGAAGCACATCCTGGATTGTTAGAGTCTCTGCAAAACGCTTCCCTGCATATTCAAAATCTGTGCGAGTCAGGGTGTGCCAAGTTGGGATGTCCATCTTATTTGCTTTCAATAAGTACTATTGAGCTCTCAACCAATGATGCACTGGAGCTACGCAAGAACCGCCTCCCTCATTTCCATGTTGCTCACAGAAAAGTAAAAATAAATACATGTATAAATATATATGGGAATATATAAATATAGAAATAAATATATGTGGGAATAAATAAATATATAAAAAAAATAAATGAACACATAAATAAAAAATAAAAAACAATAAATATAGAAAATAATAAAGGAATAAAGTCATACAATAATAAATTCAGGAATACATTTAATTAAAAACGAATTATATTTGTTTTATCAAGACATTTATTCCTTTTTTATTTTTTATTATTACTGTCACTGGCCTCACTGTTTTAATTAATCCAGCTATCCAGTCGCTAAACACTTCCACAGTAAACTCCATGAAGGTGCAATTTATGTAGTTTAATCATGAAAAGTGTGAAACTACAAAGAAGAGAAAATACACAAGCATGAATTTCACAAATTAGAGAAATCATCAAAATGAGCACACTCAAACACACAAGGCAAATAACCAACAACAATACAGTTGTAAACAGCATTAATACTTTGTAAACCTGAGTAGAAAAAAGTAACAAACATGCTGAATTAAATGCTACATTACATAGCACAACAATAAAAGTACACATAATGCTCACTAAACAAAATCAAACAGTCACTTACAGATACTGCATTGCAAAGGGCTTTGATAAGGCAAGATGAAGCTGGATGTCGGCAACCACATGGAGCACCTTGCACAACTCAAGCACAGAAGAAATATGGCCTACTTCCTCTTTTAAACAGGAAGCCATAGGAAAACTAAGGAAAACTCAAAAATAAGTATAAAAATAAAAGTCCTCGTTTAAACCGAAGTTTAAAGTCCAGCACACTCCCCGCCTGGGGTATGTAAATACCTCACTTTAGCTTTTTTACTCCTAATATCTTAGGGGGAGTAAAGCAGAACCACTTCTGATATAGGGTGAATAAAGTTTTTCTGCACACCTTCTCTAATGAATTTCAACTCCACTTTCCTCACAAGACCATCTTTACTAGGCAGTGTTTTTGCAATGATAGCCATAGGCCACTGATTTCTCTTGACTTGGCTATCCTTCATCAACACAATGTCTCCTTCCTTGAGACAAGGCTTCTTGTCTTGCCACTTCTGCCTACTCTGTAGAGTGGCAAGATACTCACGGCGCCATCTTGTCCAAAATGTTTCTGCAAGATTTTGAACTCTTTTCCACTCAGCCTTGAAAAGATCTTTATCTGTAAACTCACCAAGTGGCGGAGGGATCGAACAGGTTTTCTGGGTCAACAGAATAGCAGGGGTGAGTATTAAAGGAACTTCAGGATCTGAAGATACTGGCACGAGAGGGCGTGCATTAATGATAGCGGACACTTCAGCCATGAGGGTTACCAGAACGACGTGTGTGAGATGCAGGGACTTTCCTTCAAGCAACATACAGTCAAGAATACGTCAGGCTATACCCACCATCCTTTCCCAAGCACCTCCCATATGTGACGCATGGGGAGCGTTGAATATCCATGTACAAGCATGTTCTTGTAGATACTTCTGAAGATCAGAGCCTGAAGTTTCTTTATTCATCTTAAGCTCCTGCACTGCTCCAATAAAGTTTGTGCCACAATCAGAGCGTATCTGCTTAGCAGGTCCCCTTATTGCAAAAAAACGTCTCAGAGCATTGATGAATCCGCTTGAGCTCAATGTCTCTACAACTTCAATGTGCACTGCTCTTGTGCACATACATGAGAAAATGATTGCCCATCTTTTGGAATTGGAGCAGCCTCCTCTGGTGCGGCGAGAAACAACCTGCCATGGTCCAAATACATCGACTCCCACATATGTGAAAGGTGGAACCACTTGAAGTCTTTCTGCTGGCAAATCTGCCATCAGTTGGAGCTCTGTAGGATGGCGAAGCTTTCTACATGTCACACACTTGTTAAGCAGACTTCCAATGCATCTTTTGGCACTCATCAGCCAATACCCTGCTGCTCGTATTGGTCCCTCAGTAAAATGCCTTCCTTGATGTTTGACTGCTTGATGGTAATGTCGAACAAGCAAGGTTGCTACGTGATGTTTACCAGGAATAATCACAGGATTGGATTCTTCCTTCTCAAGACCTGCCTGAGCAATACGGCCTCCAACGCGCAGAAGACCTTTGTCATCCAGAATAGGATGAAGTTTCCGTATACTACTTTTAGGTGAGAGATTGCATCCTGCTTTTATATCACTTAGCTCTTCAGAAAAGGCTACATTTTGAACGCTCTTTAGGATAACAATCCTGGCTTTTTCCAACTCCTCATTTGTGGGACTGTTACTACAAAGATGCCATCCACTACATCTTGGCTCTTTCGTTAAATGGGAGAATGACTGGGAGATGTGGCTTAAATGAGCGATCGCTCTGATTAGCTTATTCAAGCTGGAGAAGCGTTCAAAACGCTCAGGAGTCAGGAACTGAGCAGGCACTGCAGTTAAACATGAAATCACTTGTGGTCGGATTTCTGGATCTACCTCAAGATCAACAAGGTCATAGTTCTCTTGAAGCAAGGCATTTAAGGATGGAGTGTTCTGAAAGAAATCTGGCCCTGTAAGCCAAGTTGTACTACTGAGATAATCAGCTGATACAGATCTAGACCCATGATCTGCAGGATTGGCATCTGATGGAACATAGCTCCATTGACTAGGAGTAGATGACTGAAGAATTCGTTGGATTCTGTTGTGCACATACACATAAAAGCGTTTTGTTCGATTATAAATATACCCAAGAACAACTTTACTATCTGTGTAGAACTGGATATTATTGAACTGCAAGCCTATTTCTTCTACAACCATGTCTGCGATCTCAACTGCCAGAACTGCTGCACAGAGTTCTAATCTTGGAACGGCCAGATCTGGCTGTGGTGCCAACTTTGTCTTTCCAAACACAAAACCAGTATCTGCTTGGCCATTTTGAGATGTGGATCGCAGATAAGCTACTGCTGCAACAGCTTTCACGGATGCATCTGCAAATATACACAATTCCCTTGTCTGAACCTCTGAAGTAGGAAAAGATGAGTAAGTTCGTTGTATCTTTAAATCTTGCAGGTTTTGTAAGGAATTCCTCCATCTGATCCTTTCTGGCTTTAAGTCATCAGGTAATGGAGAATCCCAGTTTTCAGTTTGCTTTGAGAGTTCCCGAAGCAACAGCCTGCCTTTGATGGTAACAGGAGCAATGAAACCATAAGGATCATATAAGCTGTTTACAGTTGACAGTACACCTCGCCGGGTGAATGGCTTCTTATCGTCAATAGCTTGGAAAGTAAATGTGTCTGATGCTAAATTCCATGACACTCCTAGGCTACGCTGGACTGGAGTATCTTCAAAAAAAGAGGTCAACATCCTTGATATCCACAGCCCGATCTTCAGAGTGAAATGCCTCAATCACTGCAGGTCGATTGGAGATTATTTTATGTAGCCTAAGGTTTGCTACTGCAAGCATGTCTTGAGTTTGCTTCAGAGCACTAATTGCTGCGATTTCATTTGGGAAGGATTTCAGAGCATCATCAACATAGAAATCATGTTCAACAAACTCTTTAACTTCACTGTCGAAGTTCTTTTCTTCCTCCTTGGCCACTCTATGCAAACCATATATGGCAACAGCAGGAGAAGGACGATTGCCAAACACATGTACACACATTCTGTATTCCACTATTTCTTTACCAGGGTCATTGTCTTGATACCAGAGAAAGCGCAGGAAATCTCTGTGATCCTTTCTGACTAAAAAACAGTGCAACATATGCTGAATGTCAGCGGTGATCGCCACTGGCTCCCTACGAAATCTTAGCAACACTCCCAGGAGGGTATTGTTGAGATCTGGCCCCTTAAGTAGGATATCATTCAATGAGACTCCATCATAAGGTGCACTAGAATCGAAGACCACACGGATCTTGCTTGGCTTCTTCGGATGATAAACACCAAACAATGGCAGATACCAGCATTCTTGGTCTTTCTTGAGTGGGGGAGCAATTTCTGCATGTCCTTTAGAGAACATGTTCTCCATAAACTCAAGAAAATGAGCTTTCATTTGAGGACGTTTGTCCAAAGTATGATGAAGTGAGGAAAGACGGCTGTAAGCATACTTTCTGTTATTTGGAAGCCTTCTTCTGGGAACCTGAAATGGCAAAGGAGCCACCCAGCCATTGGATTCATCTTGGTAGAACTCTTTGTCCATTATGCATAGAAACCTGTCATCGTCCACTGACAGTGCAAGCTTGTGATCTCTGGATGTACGAACAAAGATCGATTGGCCTAGCTTCTCGCTTGCACATGTTGCTAAAGCACTTACACTTTTTGATGCAAGATGAGCTTGAAACTGAAATTTTGTGCCATACTGCTCTTTTACATGGAACTGACTTTCACAAGGCCAGAGTAAACTGGGGCGACCACTTTCAAGTATGGAGGTCTTAAAAACATCTACGAGCAGGTCGATGAGCACCTCCAAGACATACGTCTCCTATAACTACCCATCCAAGATCTAACTTTTGAGCAAATAAAAAAATCGGTTGACGGACCTTGTGGACCCTAATGAGGTCCCTACCAAGGAGGAGAAGGATGTTAGCATCTGGGTCTAGGGACGGTATTTTATGAGCAATATCCCTCAGGTGACTGAAATGACGTGCTGCATCTGGGGAAGGAATTTCAGAACGAATGTTAGGAATCTGATTGCACTCTAGCAGTGTAGGAAGATGAAGGCTTACACTCTTATCCAATGATTCCACAATGTAGCCACTTGCTCTCCTTCCTGTTGTCTCTTTTAATCCAGCACATGTCTTAAGTGAATACGGAAAAGAAGATCCTTTGATTTGAAACTCTTCAAAGAATTCTGTTCTTGCTAATGAGCGGTTGCTCTGTTCATCAAGAATTGCATACATTCTTCTGGATTCGGTTTTGTTACCGACAGGATAGACATTAACCAAACAAATCTTGGAACATGCTCTGGCACTCTTTCCAGCTCCACACACTTCAGTACACTTTGAGGTTACCTCTTGGTTGGTAAATTCATCTTCCTCTTCATCTTCTAAGACAGGAGAGATGGTTTTCCTCCAAGGTGCTGGACCAGGATGTAGAGCTGACACATGACGATCACTATCACATTCAGTGCAATGGATTTCAGCTTTGCAGTTTTTTGCCATGTGATCTACAGAAGAGCAGCACCTGAAGCATACTGAATGTTCTTTAAGAAACTGTTTGCGATCCTCCAGACTTTTTGCTCTAAAGCCTCTGCATCTTATTAGTGGATGAGGCTTATCATGAATGAGACAATATCGTTGAGGATCAACAATCTGTATCCTGTCTGTAGCATCTCTTGTTTCAGACATGTTAACTTGGGTTTTATGAACAGCTATAGAAGCTTGCCTGAATTTATCTGATCTTTCTCTTTTTTCTTGTAGTGGCACTGAAGGAAAAATGGCAAAGCTGGGATCTGTTCTTGTTCTTTATTCTGAACGAATAAAGTCAGCAAACACAGAAAATGGTGGGAAGGCCACATAATGTTCTCTCTTGTACTTCGATCCATACGATATCCATTTTTCTTGGATACCATAAGGAAGTTTTACTACAATCGGGCTCACACCATGAGCAGTGTCAAGGTAAGACAACCCAGGAAGATAGCCATCCAGCTTGGCTGCCTCTAGCTCTGCAAGCAGGTCTCCAAGATCACGCAGCCTATAGAGATCTTTACCTGATATTTTAGGGAAGCTTTCCAATTTGGAGAAGAGAGCCCTTTCAATTGTCTCTGCTGAACCATACATTTCCTCTAGCCTCTCCCAAGCCATTTGTAGACCTTCAAAGGGGTGCCTAATATTAACTGATTTTATTCTTCGTACATGTTCAGATGATTCTCTTCCGAGATATTTGATGAGCAAATCCATCTCTTCCTCTGGCTTAAGGTCAAGGTCTGCAATGGTACTTTTAAAAGATGATCGCCAAGCCCAATAATTCACAGGTTTATCATCAAAAGAATTCAGTCCAAAAGTTACCAACTGACTGCGTGCAATGTATTTGGCCAGGCTGTAAGTGTCTGACATACGCTCAGGACTACATTGTAAATTACGGCTAGAAGCTTGCTGTCTTGCATAGTCTGCAGTGCGTTGGAAACTGATCTCTTTGGAAAACTCTGATGCTGATACATGGTCTACTTCTGTGAAGGCTGCTGCTAGAATCTCTGCTTCTGCTATGGCCGCATCTCTCTCTTTCTCTTCCTGCAGTGCCTCTAGTATTGCTTGAAGTCGGGCTTGTTCCACTTTAATCTCAATTTCTTCCTTTGCATGAGCCGCTCTTGCTTTGGCTGCCTCTGCTCTTGCACGAGCTTTCGTGATGGCTAAACTGGCCGTAGAACTTCTTGATGAGATAGAAAATTGAGAACTTGAGCAAGCATCATCATTTTCTTTGTGCATGCGATGGCGCAGTGATGATTTAGATTCTCTTGAAGACATGATCTTTGTGCAGGCTTACAAACAGAGATATTCTTTTATCTCTCTGATAGATGCAGTTGTTAGACAGGGAATCCATCCATCTTTCCAATTCGCTGCTTATCTTTTCACTGTCACTGGCCTCACTGTTTTAATTAATCCAGCTATCCAGTCGCTAAACACTTCCACAGTAAACTCCACGAAGGTGCAATTTATGTAGTTTAATCATGAAAAGTGTGAAACTACAAAGAAGAGAAAATACACAAGCATGAATTTCACAAATTAGAGAAATCATCAAAATGAGCACACTCAAACACACAAGGCAAATAACCAACAACAATACAGTTGTAAACAGCATTAATACTTTGTAAACCTGAGTAGAAAAAAGTAACAAACATGCTGAATTAAATGCTACATTACATAGCACAACAATAAAAGTACACATAATGCTCACTAAACAAAATCAAACAGTCACTTACAGATACTGCATTGCAAAGGGCTTTGATAGGCAAGATGAAGCTGGATGTCGGCAACCACATGGAGCACCTTGCACAACTCAAGCACAGAAGAAATATGGCCTACTTCCTCTTTTAAACAGGAAGCCATAGGAAAACTAAGGAAAACACAAAAATAAGTATCAAAATAAAAGTCCTTGTTTAAACCGAAGTATAAAGTCCAGCACGATTACATTTATTTATTTATTTATTTATTATTTTTGCAGGTTTGGGCCTCCATAAAAGCACGTCAAGCACAGAGGAAGAAAACAACCGCAAAAATTCTCATATTAATTGTGGAGGGGCTCAAATCATAAATTTGTAAACAAACATGGCATTCAAAAAGCTTACAGCTGTGCGGAAAGTAGATAAAACATCTTTAGGGTACTCAAAGAAGTAAGAATATAGCTAGTGTTAATCTTTTAGTTAAACTTCAGTTCTTTTCTTTAATTAGTTTGTTCAGTGTTGTCAACCTAAACGCAGTGTTTTCAATTCAGTGTCTTTGAATGCATATCGTCCATTTCTATTTGCCATAGATAAAGCACCACACTCTTGTATTTATCGCGTGTGCATACTGGTTTTGTGGCATATGTTGAATCAACTGATGTGTTAATGTTTCTGCATTGTGGCTGAGTCTTCTGTAATTCAGGAGAGAACAATAAACTTGTACATTTTACTTCGTTTAACATTAAACAAGATGGAAATGATGGGTGTTTGTGTGAGTAAGATAAACATGGCAAGGTAAAATGCAATTATCAATTAAAATAGATAAGGCAAATAAAAGACTTGTATTCATTTCATAAGTTAAACTCGTTTAGATGATCACAATAAGATTCCTCAAGTAGTTAATGATGTCTACCTGTTTAAGATTCAGTTTCAAAGTACATTGGTATTAAAAGGGCCTCCTTTTTTTCTTAGTTCTACCACCGACAATGAAGTCAACAGTGGGAATGACAGCAGTGCAAGGAGGAAAACCAAAAGTGAGCGCATGTAATCATGACTAATGACCTCCGTTTATTCACTGCTGGAATTTATCCTAAAGCTTTCATTTATTTATTTTTTTAGCCTCTGGCACAATTGTGAAGTCCCGGAACATGCAAACTGAACCGAAGGTCCATGCAAAGGTAACTGGCTGCATTATAATGGGACTAGATTGTAAGTTATGTGTTCATAGTGATGTTACTGGACTTCTGTGTTGCTGTCTCTTCTTAGTAATTTCATTATAATACTCAACAGGGTTGATGTTTCAATTTGTGTTGTCTATAGAATGGTGTGCCGCAGCACTCAACGCTGGTGCCACCCAGACCTTCCTCACCCAGAGTCAGCAGCACACAGAAGCTTAGAGAAGGCATACAGTCAAGACGTACACTGAGCACACTGGCAGATGTTATCTTTACCTGTGAGTGTGTGGCCATGTTGTTATACCTCCATTTCAGCAGTTTTGTCGGACTAGATCGGTGTTCTCAGTAATGGATATTTTTCAGCCGTTTATAGATTTCGATTACTTTTGCCTTCATATAGTGCTTATTTAAAGGCATAGCAATGGTTTATGGCCCTTGCAGAGCACGTTCCACTTTTTCCACTTCAGCAAGGTCATTTGGTTGTTACAGTCTTTTGTAATACCCAACTAATCTGAAGAATGTGGCATTAAGCACACAATGTCTTCCAACAGTGATGACCAGCATTGTAGAATCCTTAAAGTTGGGGCAAAATATCATCATGCAGTCGACTGTGTTGGATGGCCACTGCATATATCCAGATTTTAAAGTATCCATCATCAAATGTTTGTTTCTCATGTAGTCTTGGACATTATGGCTTTTTTCACCAGAACTACTAGTATAACAGGTCAGTATATTTCAGATAAATTTATGCTGCCAAGCACAGGGGACTCCAAAACTTATGAAATGAACCTGGCAATGGAAACCTTATTGTTGGCCTTCCTCACTGCTAAGGTCTCACGTTACAGCTTTTATCTACTTGTCTACCAACGTGTTGGCAGTAATTAGAAGTCCTTCATTTAGTTGTGCTTTTTTATGTTATTTAGATTGAGCATAATACTCAGAAATTGAGAGAGGTGGCAGAGAAGAATATTCTGACTGTTATGGAGAAGGAGTGGCAGTTGCGCGCACAAGTGAATCGCAAGACACGACAGTATATGCTTCTGGAAAAGCAGAAACAAATCAACAATTTACTTGATTTACAGGTAATCTTTACATATTTGACTATGTATTTATTTTTAAATCAACATCTTAACATGTCTCGTATTTGAGTTCCCTTTAAAAAAAAATTTAGATTGAGGCTTTAGGACCTGTTGCTGCCGCAGCAAACAAGTTTTCAGAAGAGTATGAGTCTTTTGCCACAGCACATGCTGCCTGTGAAGAATGTGCACATTGGAGAAGACATGGGGCAGTTCTTGGGTGTGTTTGTTCTTTGTACAAAACCTGAAAAATGGAAGCATTTCAGTTGCATGCTCTCATTGAATTGACCATATGTATTTTAGAGACTTGATTTTTCCCTCATGCAGCTCCTTGCACTCTGCAGAGTGGCACAAATTTGAAAAGGAATTTGAAGTATTTTTCCCACTTTAAGTTTTACACCTAAAGAAATTAACAGTGCTTGTTCTGACAAATGTTTAAAATGATGCACACTCTCATTACAAACAAGCTAGCCATTTCAGATGTAGAAAAGTCAGTTTTACTCTGTGGCTGCCACATTGAATTATGACTAGCCATGTCTTTCAATAGATTAAGTTAATAAATACAAACACTCTGCTCCTGCACTTCCAGGTTCTTTTGGCAAAAGTGAAAAGAACTGCTGGAAATGTGTACTATGCTCAAATATTGTGATGCTTCTAAAGTTATGCCTTTGCCTTTATTTTGACTGCAGTGTAAGTAACTTGTTCAATTGAAACCTGATGTTATTGTCAAAATGTCAAATATGGCACACGTGCGTCATGCTGACGTCTATGTGATGTATGTGTTAACATTGTTTGCTCATCTGCTATGCGTCTAAGATATTTCTCTCTCTGATGTAAAAGATACATTCAGCTGATATCTGTGGGATTTGTTTTTTTATTTAAAAATTTATGTAGGTGTTTAGCAGATGAAACACTTCACACCGTCAGCAATTTGATTCTCGATTCACAGTAATGTACTTTTGAACCAGTTTTTTTTTATTTTATTTTTTTTTTGGTCTTGCACAGACAAAGCAGTTGGATATCTTAATCTGAGTGAGCGTGTCTTGCAACAGTATACGCAGGAAATTTCCACCGACTGTGAGGCATCAGCGGAGTGTCTTGGAGAGATGAAGAATGCAGCACATGAGATCAGCCAGCAGTTGACAAAGTAGGAGCGCATCTGTATAGATAAGTGGTCTGGAACCTTTTTTCACGAAGGAGCCAATTTTAAATTTTTGGTTGATTTTTGTATTTTTTCGAAAGAGCCATACCACAATCTAATAATTTAGTATTACTATTTCTTTTTTTTTTTCTATAAAATGTTTATATTGCCCATAGACTACTCAAATACAAATGTGCAAAAATTCATAGGTAACATGTTGCAATATGAACTGAGTACACGTGTTCGTGCGTGTCTCCATAAAATTCATTTTACAATTGTTCATGAAAAATGTAACTTTGTTTGAGTGTTTGTTATAATTGCATTTAAAATATCGCGACATCCAAGTATATGTGAACCCCCAAGGTAAGTGAATTATTCTTTTTTTGTCTTTTTTTTTTTTAATGTAATTTATTGGAACACGAAAAACTTATTAGACATTTCTAAATTCAAATTGCACTTTAAACTAAACAAAAAATCAATTAAGATAATGAAGTGATATAAGATTTTTATTATATTACCACCTCCCCAAATCCCAAAATTTACCATTTCCAACGACCCCAGTTGCCATCACGCAAGTATCAGTATGCGGCAATGGGTGCAAATAAAGACAATTCTAAATGTAAATATTATTATAATAATCATAATAATAAATAAGCCTATTAAATTCCTTTGTGTTCCCAAAAAATGCTGCCAAATGTGTTTTTAACGAATGTGTTTGTATTGTGTTTTGGTAATCCAGTTAATGCTGCCTAAAAAGAAAATGGAACAAAAAAATGTAGGGTCAAGGTGAATGTATCTTGTATTACTTTGATTTAATCTCTTTCGTCTTTTTTTCTTTAATTCAAAGATACCTGTATATATTACTGAACCTGCAGAGTCACATTCACAATGTGTAAGAGTGAACTGCTCCGTGGAAATAAAGCGAAACTCCCGAGATGATCGGAGATCATTTGCAGCATTCTCATAGACTATATTATTCTTGCAAACAGTTTTCAGTTAAATGAAACTGAGAAAAAGGAGTGATAACACTTTATATGCGCTTGCTCATGAGACAGTGTTCCGTTCCACGCCTCTGAACAAACAGCGAATCAGACATGATCATTGATTTGCTTTTCTTTTGTCTGTTCTTAAAAATATAATAAAGTATTGCTTCAAGCGCATGTCTTTTTGACTAACAGCGGAGAAAGTTCTAGTCCAGCAATCACTGGAGGAATACCAGATGGGATGGGACACAGCATGGACTCTCTTTGATCTTCCATGTCACGATACAAATTGAAGAATTATATTGTTGTCTTACATCAAGTAATTATATCTTGTTTGACATTGATTGGAACTGTAGGTATCTTGTGTATCCAGACAGTATTCAGATTGAGATCAGTGATGGTGTGGATTTAAAAATAAATAATAGTGGCAAATTAATTCACAACGGTCTTAGAAAATGCATGTAAATAACTATTATAGATGAGAGTTAGTATTTTGTACTGGATTTATTATTAACAAGGTTATGGAGTTATGTGCATATACACTCACCTAAAGGATTATTAGGAACACCTGTTCAATTTGTCATTAATGCAATTATCTAATCAACCAATCACATGGCAGTTGCTTCAATGCATTTAGGGGTGTGGTCCTGGTCAAGACAATCTCCTGAACTCCAAACTGAATGTCAGAATGGGAAAGAAAGGTGATTTAAGCAATTTTGAGCGTGGCATGGTTGTTGGTGCCAGACGGGCCGGTCTGAGTATTTCACAATCTGCTCAGTTACTGGGATTTTCACGCACAACCATTTCTAGGGTTTACAAAGAATGGTGTGAAAAGGAAAAACATCCAGTATGCGGCAGTCCTGTGGGCTGAAAATGCCTTGTTGATGCTAGAGGTCAGAGGAGAATGGGCCAACTGATTCAAGCTGATAGAAGAGCAACTTTGCCTAAAATAACCACTCGTTACAACCGAGGTATGCAGCAAAGCATTTGTGAAGCCACAACACGCACAACCTTGAGGCGGATGGGCTACAACAGCAGAAGACCCCACCGGGTACCACTCATCTCCACTACAAATAGGAAAAAGAGGCTACAATTTGCAAGAGCTCACCAAAATTGGACAGTTGAAGACTGGAAAAATGTTGCCTGGTCTGATGAGTCTCGATTTCTGTTGAGACATTCAGATGGTAGAGTCAGAATTTGGCATAAACAGAATGAGAACATGGATCCATCATGCCTTGTTACCACTGTGCAGGCTGGTGGTGGTGGTGTAATGGTGTGGGGGATGTTTTCTTGGCACACTTTAGGCCCCTTAGTGCCAATTGGGCATCGTTTAAATTCCACGGCCTACCTGAGCATTGTTTCTGACCATGTCCACCCCTTTATGGCCACCATATACCCATCCTCTGATGGCTACTTCCAGCAGTATTATGCACCATGTCACAAAGCTCGAATCATTTCAAATTGGTTTCTTGAACATGACAATGAGTTCACTGTACTAAAATGGCCCCCACAGTCACCAGATCTCAACCCAAAGATGCTCTATTGGGATGTGGTGGAACGGGAGCTTCGTGCCCTGGATGTGCATCCCACAAATCTCCATCAACTGCAAGATGCTATCCTATCAATATGGGCCAACATTTCTAAAGAATGCTTTCAGCACCTTGTTGAATCAATGCCATGTAGAATTAAGGCAGTTCTGAAGGCGAAAGGAGGTCAGACACAGTATTAGTATGGTGTTCCTAATAATCCTTTAGGTGAGTGTACATTAAGCATTACATGTCGATTTAGTCATGTCCTCAGGTAAGGTGGATGTGTTGCATAACTGTGATGCACTGAGAGCAATCTCTCTAAAACAATGCACTTAATTTCTGAACTCCAAAATAAGTAAGCGGTCGTATTTCCGGTGAGTGTGAGAGTTCTATTGGCATTAGCCCCAAGGTAAATAACCAGAGGAGAAATAACCCCAGAATGTAGTGGTGTGGGCTTATTATGTGTCACGCAACCACAGGATGTAGAGCAGAATTATGTTCATGTTGGATGATTTTCTGAAGGTGATGGTTTTTAATCCATGCTGAATGCGAGGTTGACATGTCTATGGACTATACCAGTGATTCGAAAATTTACATGGATAAGAAAGGAGAGAATTTTGTGTTCATTATTTTGCTGAGGTGAAACGAGTTGCTGTAAAAGCCATAAAAGTTAGCCTGTGCGTGCTGTGTGAAGCTGCTTGTCTTTTGTTCCAGTTGTTTGAGGACTGTCAGTTTCGGCACTTTGCACTCATTTATTCACATTTTCAATAGTACCAGTGTGTAATGAAACTGCCTTTTACAACCGCAAAGTGTAGTCAATTTAATATTATAATGACATATTATATCTTGACATATATTACCAGCCTGAAATATAAAGCAGCATATTTAAATATTTTTGTACCGCTAAAATAACTGGACTGACTTACACCGGAAGTGGTTCACACACCAGTTTGTAAATGGCCTTGCACAAATTTCATAAAATAAGGTCCAGCCTTTAATGCACGTGCATTACCTTGCCTGAGAAACACAATTTTTTTAGTGTTATTTGAGCAACAGAAGTATAAATTATAATAGAACTCTAAAAGAGATTTCTGTTTTTATATTGTCTGGCTGTACATGCATGACTGGAAACAACGGCCCCAAGGAATGCATTTGTAACATTGACTACCACAGAAAATACTTTGATTTAATAAAAGAAAAAAATCACGATTACAGTAAGGCACTTCCAATGGAAGTGAATGGGGCCCAGCGAGTAAAATAAAAAACAATAAAATACCCTGTTTAAAAAATGTAGCCACAAGATGTAAACGTTATACATGATTTCAGTGTGATAACTTTACACAGATAAGGCTGGCAAGATATTTTATCTTACTAAATTAATTTTAATACATAAATTTACATCTTGTGGCTGTGCTTTTGAAATGATGTTTTTTATTTTATTTTATTTTTTATTTTTTATTTTTTTTTGTGGTAATAAACATTATGCCACAAATGCTGTTGTTTGAGCAACAAGGATTGATTCTCTCCTCCTCCCAGAGTATTCGGAATTGGTACATCCTTCATGATGGCAGACTTTGATCGGTTTCCAGGTCACGGGCTCGAAGATGTAGGAGCGACGATACGAGGATGCACAATTTAGGAAATGAGAAGCTTCTTTGAGAATGAACATTGAGTGGGTTGCAACGTAAAGCATTTTCGCCTTGATAGAGCATTTATTGAACCTGGAAGTACAGCGACTGAGACACAACCCCCCCCCAATTAATTTGCATTCAAATATTATACGTATTACTATTCTTTTTTTTTAATTTTATTTAATTTTTTTGCCCAGTCATGGAAGTTGTCCTCAAATAAAATGCAATGAATTGCAACACAGACATTGTAAACTTGAAGTAATTGTAAAGACTGGTGGTTAAGACTAGCTGTCTTTAAAACCGATCAGTCCACGGGTGGATTTTGTGTATGTCAAAGAATGGAATATAATTGCAAACAGTTTGGGGTGTTTTCAATTCCCGTAAAAAAAAAAAAAAAAACATCAGTATATACAAACAGGTGAGCTGTAATGATAAAACCTAAAATAAATGCTCAGTCAACAAACACAACACACTCCCAAAAACACTTGGTCATTCACAAACTAACGCACATGTACATACCAGAGCATGTCCTCCTGAAGACCTTCACACACGCAAAAAGACGCACTCACTTGCACACCCACATGGACTCTTACACAGAAATAAAAAGTGAAAACCCCTGGTTAAGTTGCATGCGTGTGCGTCTTCTGTTGTAGATAACAAAACGTAAAATGTGTAATCAGATGAAAAGTGAAAAGCATGCCTAAATGAACTGTTCTAGCCCCTCACAATCAACCTCAACCACAATCAAAACCCTGACCATATCCCACCTGGACCACTGCCACAGCACCGCCCTGTGCCCTGCATTTCAACAACATATCAGCATATAGAAACAAACCTAGAATATTACACAGAATATCAAGAATGTAACTGATTTTCCCTTAATGTCCTTTTTAAATGGATAGTTCAGCCCAAAATGAAAATTCTGTCTTCATTCACTCACCCACTGTTCATGTTGTTACTAACCAGTATTACTTTATTAGGCAGAATGTTAGCCGCCAATGTAATGAAAGTGAATTCATTACAACGTCACCTTTGGTGTTCCATGAAAAAGTCATACGAAACAAGAACAACATAAGGTCAGTAAATTGATGACAGAATTTTCATTTATAAACTATCCCCTGATTTTATTGTCAGTAGTTTAGTAGATATTTTCCCTTGTTGGTGAGTCACACCCACCCAGATTTTATTTAATGTAACATGTTTTTTTCTAGTATGTTTTATATCCGTTGGTTGGGGAGGTGAGATGGTCCAGTGAGGTAGAGGCAGATTTCGGTCCACAGGTTCTTTGCAGGTTTATAGTGTTTGAGTCTTGAGCTCAAAGGGATCGCCACGAGTCTCTTGCTGGTTCTCAGGAGGTCGGCTGCCCTTGAGTGTGGCTAGTCGTTCAGAGAGACCCCGCATACGGGGGAACAGCATGAAATCATACAGGACTGCACCCATAGCACCACCAATCATGGGCCCCACCCAGTACACCTGTCACAGAACATGGAGAAAGCCAAAGGTAAAGAAATATTACGATCGATTATTTCTTTCATGACTGAATCCTGATTTGTGTTCCTTACCCAATGGTTGATGAAATTCCTTATGATAACAGCAGGAGCGAAAGACCTGGCAGGGTTCATACCTGCTCCAGTGTAGTACATCTGGTTAAAAGAGATATTTAAAAGGATGTTTCATCCAAAAACTAATGACCTATTTTCCATGGAGCACAAAAAGTGTAAGTCACCATTCAAATTCTTAAAAAAAAATGTCATACCATGAAAGTGAATTGTAAACAAGGCTGTCATTCTCTAACAAACTGCCTTTTGTTTTCCACAGTAAAAAAAAAAAAAAAAAAATAATATATATATATATATATATATATATATATATGTTTGGAATGATGAGGGTGAGGTTTAATCTTTGGATCTGCGTGTACTATATGTAAAGTTTTCTGTCTATTTTTGGTGTACTGCACATTTTAAAATTCTTCAAACTTTTAATAGTAATACTAAAAAATTTCTCATCTTTCTCACCCCCATTAGATGGCCCATGGTGACGGAAAAGCCAATGGACAGAGCGGCAGAACCCATGCGTCCATTTCTTCGCTCATCTGTGACAGCAAAGACGCAGACCACCAGTTGCATGGTGAGGAACACCTCCACTGTGGTTGCCATGCCCAGACTCATTCCTGGCTGCAGCTGTAGGATAACACATAGACAGGTATAAAGAAAGTCTTAAAACACTGCAGCACCCCTTTCCATTAGGGCACATTAATGCAGCACTATGACTGTTCTAGGTTATGTGAGCTGAGCACTATATATAAGGATTTGCATCTCATTCATTAAATAGACTTTTCACATATCTAGATTTTTAACACTTTTGCTAAAAAAGTCAAACTCATAGTGTGTTTTGATATTTTGACATGCAAAGAATTGCATTTTACTGTAATTAATCCATTGATGTAAGAATACCTAAGTTTTGTCTACATTCATTTAAATTATGTAACACTTTTAAAGTCACGTCAATTTAAATGAGCAATATTATCTTCTTGGGGCTATCTAAACTTACCGTGTTGAGTGCGAATGTGCCTCTCATGTTGTTGGGTGTAACTCCATAGAGGGTTGCGGCTCCTGCCAGTGCCCCCAGGCACTGAGCGCAAATGTAGAAGAAAGCACGGAACAGAGACATCTGAGAGCCAATTAAGTAAGCGAAGGTGACGGCCGGATTGATGTGTCCTCCGCTGATGTGGCCAATGGATTGGATCAGTGTGGCCGCAGCAAAACCGAAGCAGAGGGCAGTGTGGAAGATGTGGTACGGTCCGGTGGTCCAGCGAAGCGCTGCGCCCATCCCGAAGAAAACGAAGAACATGGTGCCGAAAAATTCGGCAAACACCGCCCGCCAAAACATTACAGAGCGGAACTCCCACATAATGATTTATGAGATCCAATTGAGATTTATGAAAATTGGAGGAGCTTTTGAGTCAAAATGGCTAAAGGAAGTTCTTTTGAGCTTATTGTTTTAAAACTTAAATCCTGTTTGACTTTAGCTAGTTGAGTTGAAGCTGCCACAAAAAATAAACAAAAAATCCACCTAGCAGAGCTAGCCGTCAGCTGAGGCTGTGGGGAAACCCGTAAGTAAACGGTTGCACATGTAGCCGTGCACAGGTCTTCTCTGCCAGTGTTGTTTCTCTTTTGTCAGCACAACACCAAGAATGCTAAGGAAACATGAAGTGATGTGGTTGTGTGTGTGCATGCAAGAAAATTGAAGGTTTTGTCAGAAATACCTGGACATTGATGCTAAAGGCTAAATCTACAGGGCTAATTCTAGCAAAAAGACACAGGAGAGGTTACAGAGCATATCCTGACCACACCATGTAGACCTGGTCTGATGGACCACAAAGGGGCCATTGGAGGTATTTATAATGGCCTCGGGGCCCAGCGTGATGACATAATCCTCCAGAGAGGCAAAATCTAAAGGGGGTATCCCATATCAACCACACTGCACTCACTTCTCTCTACATTAAATTCAAAGAGAGTGAGATTAAGATGAACACAATGGCTCATTGGAAAGATATATTTCTTGTCGAGGGGTAAGGAAAACGTTTATTTTAGCTGTCCTATGGGAACACTGACAGCCCAGACGAGCATTAAACTGTTAAAGAAAATGAAATGTCTCATTCAAGTTTGCTTTGAAAGAGGGTTTTAGGTATAGATGCAAAAGATGTTTAAAATCAGGTAACTTTAGCTTTGTCATTGATATTAAAAGCTTATACACCTAAAGTGGATTTATTTTTCCAGGTTAGACAGGGGAGTTAGTGCTGAATTGACTTTACACGCAGGCATAGAAAACACACACCCGCAAATATCCGCGGAATAATGTCACGCATCTGCACACATACAATGTACCTCCATCCCTGTGGCCTCCATCCCTTAGGAGAGAGATATGACTGAATAGTGTTAAGATACATGCATCAAAATTCCTGACCACAGGAAACCCATTGTACCTCAGAGTATGAAGCTAGTATGCAAAAACATTTAGTCTTGACTTTTTGAATTACTGAGAAAATTTCAGAAACTCAGCTTTTGATAAGCCCATGTTTTTTCCCTGTTTACCTCGGGTGTGCTTAGGGGCCTACATGTGTACCGTTGCTATACTGTTACGAATGTTGCCTATACAATTCTTAAACAAAATACAGCATATTGCAACAAATTTACTTGCTTTGGGAAGAAAATATAAAGAGAGTAAATTATTTCGGATTACGTTCAGAATCCGAAATAATTTTTGGTTTGGTTACACAGTCTTAGAAATGGGCCTGGTTTGGGCTTCTACGTAAGGCACCTGTAGACCTCTAAGTAGAACACATCCATATTTAATGAGATGAACTACACATGTGGTTACTCTTCTAGGACACCTGTGTTAACTTGAGGGGAACTGACTTCATACATCCATTTAAAATCAACTTCGGACCAGCTGGTTAAAAGTAGTTGCAAACATGGCTCAGAAAAATTAAGTTAGTTCTGAGAAAAGGCCTAGCAGAATTTTATTGCAGATTCCAATTGGCTTTATATTTGTTTTATCTGCAATAAAATGTAACTATTTGAAGTGTTGCTTATGTATGTGCATTCAAAGAGTTTTCTCAGCAAACCGTCATGGGAAACCCATTGTGAAACATCATGAACAACTTTACAGTAAAGTTGAATAAAATTGTTATCTCTCAGCAACTCATGCGGTATTTAATAATGAATGATTGTGGCAAGGAAATTAGTCAGGGCTTGGATTTGATACAATGTGATGTCACAACTCAACATGAAGATTGTGATAAAATGCAAGGAAAATTAGTGCAGATTATGGATATGTTTCTGGGTGCCTCTGGTTTGTTCAGGGCAGAAGTGATTAGGCAGAGGTTTGTATTGTGTGAGTAGAATATCGCTGGTGGCGGGGCGTAGGGCCTCATAGCCGGATAAATCCCTGGAAAATCCCTCTGTTAGGAGAGCTGACGGTGAATTACAATTGATGATCTCATCTGTTTTACTCATTCACTCACCCAACTATGTGTGTGCACACAGACATGCATACTGAACAAAACAAAATGCTAGCTGGCACTGTGTGAATGTTCTTCATTGTTTAAGTGTGTGTGTGCGCGTGCGTGCATGGCTTTGTTATTAATCTTGTAGGTCTTATGTATGTTGGAAAGTATCTGCATGTGTACTGAAGTGTGAATGTGTAACAGTACAGATGGTTGCAAACTACCAAAGAATCATTAAGACATTTTAATGCTTTTTAAATTATCATAGTGTATATAGTTAGGCTAGTTATATTTATACATTTATGCTAAATATTTAAATACAATAAAACATCATGCTTATTGTAAGAACACAGGGAAACAAAGAACTGATATTAATATAACATTTAATTTTATTATGCCACGGTTACATATGTGGATCAAGAGGTTTTTTTTTCAAGAGAGTATATTGCAAGTCTACGAAATGTGTGATGAGCAAAGAAAAGTTTAAAACATTTTGTGTAGTGCATGCAAGGAAATGTAAAAGCATAGGTTGTTGTACATGTGCTAGTATAATAATATTCTTATTTGATATACTATACACAAGATTACATTTTGATGTTACTTAAGTGCAGGAAGAGCATAAGAACCATTTACACATGCACTTAAAACTGAAATTTTGCTCCGAATCACAAAGTAAACAAATGGACATATGTACATGAGACAAAAAAGAAAACAATGATAGTTTTTGCAACACCATAAATAAATGAACTAATATGAGATATGACACTTACAGTTGGAAAACACACACATGTAACACTTCAAAAGCTTTAAAACACTTTGAACTATTGTTGATAGGTTAAAGCTGTGATATTCACAATGTAATTTTGCAGTTATTTTGGTTTATAGTCCGAAGAAGTGGTTAAATATTGAACCGAAATTGCAAGCTCAAGCCACACAGGCAAAGGTTTGGCACTTTTATAACTATCCGTGAAGGTTATACAAATACGTCATTCATAGTTCATAGACAGCTTAAGGTAGTTCAAGACTAGAGTAATTCAAAGTGTACATTGCTTCTGGTCAACAATAGAAAATTCTACTATGAAATCAAAATTGTCAGAAACTTTTAGCAAAAGATGAAAATATTGATTTTGATTGATTGTCTTTGCTGGTTAGACATCATACAAAAATAGTCAGGCTCACAACCCTTGCGCACTTTGAGTCAGTCCATAAGAACGGAGGGAAAAGTGTTTACAGACGACACACACATTTGCAGATCGTTTTTGTTTGCTCATTAAGCAAAATCAGTGTGCATGTTAATGCACTCCTTGTCACATTATCAGAATGTCCTCTCATAGGCTTTCACACTCCGCTCAACCCAGGGTTAATGTCATTTTTAACCCAGGATGCTCAAGTGTGTAAAGCACTTTTAAATCAATTTTGACATTATATTTTAAATAGATTCATATACAGGAACAGCTATATCACGCTACTAAAAATGTGTTGTTTAGTTAGCAGTGTCGCTACTTTTAGTTACTCCCAAACACTGGCAGTTCTGCTCTAGAGCAAGGATAGTGCTGAACTACAGTGCCAGAAGTACACAGTGTGAATTTCTAATCCTCTGCCAGTATAAATCCAACCGGAATTATTTTTCAGATGGAGAGGTTTGGTTCAGTGTGCTTGTAAGGCCTAATCTTAAACTACTTGCTGTGATGGTCTAGAAAACTCTCTGAACACTGCTTACTGCCCACACTTTCTTGAGTTTAGCTGTGCTCCAGTTTGTTGCTTTGTTTGTTTCTCATGGCACTCTGTGTGACCGTGGACAGGGAAGATCGAGACACACTAGCTGTCTCCACTATCTCAATGTCCTTACAGGTCAAACAAGCCACCAACTTTTGCCTTGATGCGCTGGGTGCAAAGATAAACTCATGAGATACTCCAGCCATAACTGCACCCAAAACTGGCCCAATCCAGTACACCTGAAAAAGAGAGAAACAGCACAGTAAAAAGATTTACATTTTCTACCACATGGTTGAAAGCATAGCGCAAGCATAACAAATGCTAACTCTTCATAAAAAGATAAATCTCATAAGGGCTTTTCACTCTTTAAATTGTTAAATAAGGTTAAATGTAATCCTGGGTTATCTTGTTTCATATTTTACACATTTATACTTTACCCTGGGTAAGTAATTAATCCTGGATATTCATGTTCTGAAGTTCCACATTGTATATTTATAATATACAACTCGTATTTATGAGGTCAATAACATTGATTGAGGAACAAAGCCTGCAACAGGCTTGAAGCCTGTGTAAATAACTGCTTTTCTGCAGAAACCTACTACAAATACATTTATAAAAAGTAATTCTGTCTCTTCACTCCATTTATTGCCTTCACTGTTCAACATTTTCAACTGTGCAGCAGTTTTCCTCAGACGGTGAAACTAAATAGCGTATGAAAATTTCTGTGACTACAAAGCACATGAGGACAGCACTGAGGTATTTTATGATTGGTTGTCTGTTGACATTTCACACTGTATATCTTTGTCACCACAATGCAGGGTTAACATCACCCCCTTTCAAAATGACCAGAGTAAAACATAGCTTAACTTGAGGCTAAAATTGGCCTTAACCCCGGGTTAAATGAATGTTCCTGGTTCAATAAAAGTTCAGCTCAGTCGACAGAATAATGTTGATTACCACACAAATTAATTTAGAGAGACTTTTCTTTAAAATCAAGGTTACAGTGAGGCACTTACAACGGAAGTGAATGGGGCCAATTTTTGGATGGTATAAAGCAGAAATCTGAAGCTTATAATTTTATAAAAGCACTTATATTAATTCCTCTATTAAAACTCATGTATTAGTTGAGCTGTAATGTTGTTTAACTTAAAATTAGCTATAACTTTACACAGAAAAGTTTAGTAAGTGATTTTACCATACTAAAATCATGTTTACATACCTGCATGTTATCCTTTGTCTTGTGGCTATACTTTTGAAATGGTGAGTATTTTAACATTCAAAAATTAGTCCCACTTCAACTTTTTAAAGGAAGATCAATTCTAAATTAAGTTTTTGTGGTAATTATTATTATGCCACAAATGCTGTTGATTGATCTTAACTTGTATTGAACCTGGAACATTTCTTTAACATCACCCCCTTTCAAAATTACAAGTGTGAAATGTTTCTTAACCCAGTGTTAAAAGTGGCCTTAGCCCTGGGTTAAAAGAAATGTTAACCCAGGTTAAACATCACCTCCTTTCAAAATTACAAGAGGGAAATGTTGTTTAATCTGGGGTTAAAAGTGGCCTTAAGAGATATAAGCGAAGTGTTAATGGCAGATTGAAAAGCCCTATTATTTACCACGCTGTTCTCCACGGCATCCACGCACAACTCACCACCATGCCCCAACAGGAGTGAGAACCACATTACAGTGACCACGAGGAGGTTACCTCATGTGACTCTACCCTCCCTAGCAACCGGGCCAATTTAGTTACTTAGGAGACCTGGATTGGACTCCAGGGGTGGTAGTCAATGCCAATACTTGCTGAGCTACCCAGGCCCCCCATTTTCTCCCTTCTTAAGATAGATTTGACTAGTTAACCAAGCTATTTTGTGTAGCTATTTCTGTTGAATGCTAGTCAACAGAACTGCTAATAAATGTATTGCTTAACTTACCCAGTGGTGTTCCCAGTATCCAAGTATTATGGCAGGACCAAGAGACCGAGCTGGGTTCAAACTAGCACCTGAAAATCTCCCCTGAATCCACACACAAATTTTAGCTATATTTACTATAATGTATGCAAAGGGAGATAAAATAATGGGAAAATTATATGGGAAAAAAAAGTCATGTTACTAAAGTTGAATTAAAAGTTGTTGACAAAAGATTACTGGATTTAGTGTTCCTTTATCTTTAGGGTTCTTGAGAATGGCACTAGCAAAAACAAAAGTCACATTCTTGATTTCCAAGGAAGGCATGAACTGATAAAATGTAAGTCAGTTTGGATGAAAGTGTCTACCAGTAAATGTAATGCAAACTGCATTTGATTCTGCCAATCAAAATAACCTAATAATACTAGTAATATAACAGTGAACAAAAGCATTGAAAGAGAGTGTTCATTAAAATAGCTTGTCAACAGGTTTACAGTCCCATTATTAAAGGCCAAAATCAAGGCTCCAGGCTACACTATTATCCAGCAGTTTGTGATGGAAGCACACATTACCTCAAACTACTCATTATTTGCCATTATTTTACCAGTAAATATACAGTAATCATACACATTTGCACACACTTACAGCAATGAATATTGCAGTGGTTACGGCAAACCCAATGGCCATGTTTCCGGGTTCACTGCTTTCCCTCTTGCGTTGATCTTCCACAGAGAATACAGTGAAACCCAGGACAAACGTGGCAAGCATCTCCATCCCCAGAGCTTGGCCTGCATTCATTTCCACTGGGACCTGTAGAGGAGGAAATAGAATTACATTATGAATAGTGATAATGTTGAGGATGTCATATTGAATCTCAACAGTATGAAATGGTAAATATCCAATAATTGTAAAAACATCACTAAAGAGTATCATCTTAACACAGACCCTCTAACAAAGTGCCCTCTAACAGAAGTTAAGTTTGGTAAAGCGAATTGGAAATAAAGTGGACTCCTAAAGTCTGAGACCACTTGTAAAAAAGAAAAATGCTTCTATTTTGTCATCAGCATGACAATTTCAGTGAAAATTCCAGTTACAAATGAGCATTTCTCAGTATTTGGTACATTCCCTTTTGCTGGAATGGACTGATGATTAATGACATGCAGCATGATCTGAGAATGTTTCAAAGATAATCTTGTGTGCTTTAATGAAAGCAAGAATATTGCCTTTTGTACAAAGGATTTATAGTATATTTTTCAATATTCTAGTATGTTTTTATATCAAAGTATTTATATGAGTTTCCTGGCCTTTGTGTGACCCAGGAGAGAGCATATGAGGTTACTAAAAGTGTTGATGCTGGAGAGGCCACAAAGAGCACCCAGCTGGAACAAAATAATGAGACTAAGGACCTTGAAGATAGACTAAAGCCAAGTTTCTACCAGTAAAAAGATATCAAAAGGCTCTGTGAGATAATGGTGGCAAATAGTATCCATTGGTTACAAAAATAACGAAGGGGCGTAGAAATGGGGTAATGCCAGATAACAAACTGTATAGAAGAGGAGGTTTGGGACTAAGAGACAGACAGCTGACTGGCCTCAAGTTTGTTGGTGTTCAATAAACTACAACTTTGGCATCTGGAACTCAAGACTCCGAGAGTTTTCTTGCATTTTAGAGAGATTCGTCAAACATTTTCCACGACAGATTTAATATGATCAGTGTGACCATTTTATTTATGACTTAGAAATAGTGCAGAATCATAAACATTTTATTTTTGTCATAACTTTGCTTGATCTTTGTTATACATTTTTCAAAATCCTAAATGTCTGTTTATTGCCAGGTTTTAATTTTGGATCCCAATGTACTTGCAGTAAGTCAAGAGACCATTTTATATTTTATATTGTAATGTGAGATCATTCTTTTTGTAGCTGTTGGATTGAAAATAATCACCACAGGATACAAAAATATCTTTTTGGGTTTTATTCTGACGGCTGTTTGAAAAAAGAGCAGTCGATGGGGCCATATTGTATTTAAAAAAATTAAAATAAAAAAATTCAGAAACTTAAATATGGTTCAATGAAATACAACAAATGAAATACGGTAGAGGCTAATGTCAAAAGAAAACAAACAGAACATTAATCTATATGCTTCGGCATACATAACCTTAATACATACTTATATCATTCAATGCATTTTATGCATTTAACACATGCTTAAATCACTCACAGTATTTTATGCATTTAACACATGCTTAAATCACTCACAGTACTTTAAGGATATTTATTGCAGTTTAAAACAATAGAATTCTCATTACACGTTTTCACATACTATAACACATATAACAGTTATTTCAAAAACACTCTGGGCCATAATTCATTCATAATAAGATATGATTAATAAAAAATGTACATACCCAGTTCTTGCAAACATTGTCAAACTCCACACATGCTATCTATAGGCATCCTAAAGAATTTTCAAAAGATGAACAAAACCAGGAGCTCTCTAACCAGCCAAAAAAACTCTCTTGCACACATGTGTACACAGCGGGCGTCGCAAAACTATTAAAGGGGCCACATCCAATTTATGATCAGGGTTCAATTACATTACATTTCTCCACTTGGCTACATTTTCCTAATAGAATGAGGTTTGAAGGTGACCACAATTTTCCCAAGTAGGAAGCGTTCCTGGATCAACATCTGTTTTAGGTCGTGGAACAAGATTCCTGTCCAACAAACATAGTCCCAACTCTTTCCCCATGCAACCATTGCCGCGGGAATTAGGGGCGCACCCCTGTCAGTGTTGCAGCACCCCCTATTCAAAATCCATTCCTGCGGCCTTGTCCCCAACCCCAACCTAGAACTAGCCATAAACTACTGTACATCATAAAATTGTGGGGAAGGTTGGTCAGAATGTTGTTCAAACCCCAACTCTAAGTCTAACCCTAAGAATATTGGTGAAATAAATTAAGACGTGTGAGTTGGTTTAAACTCAATGCCCTTTAAAACCAACTAATCCCTATGTCATTCTTCAACTATACCTTGTTGATGTAGTTCTGTGCAGTGGACTTCAGGGGCAGGATGAGGTAGAGTATCCCAGTTGAGAGGATGCCCCCCAAACACTGGGCTACCAGATAAACTACAGCCCTCAAGACATCCACCTTCCGTGTCGCCAAAAGTGCCACAGTTATTGCAGGATTTACCTGAAAATAAGAAAAAAGCAATAAAGAAATTGACAAAGCATTCTCAAATACTCTTACTCAATTTATTTACTTGCTAAAATCAGTTTTGATTCCCAGAGAACACACAAACTGATAAAATACATATCTCAAGTGCATTGTAAGTCGCTTTTAAGCATCTGCCAAATGAAAAGTAAAAATGGTTTCACAGGTGTTAAGAGCCTGTTCTTTCAATTTAGAGCAAAATACCTGGAAAGTTACAATATCATTTATTAATTTAGCAAGATTTTTGAAAGCGACTTATATTTTTCAGTTTGTGTGTTCCTTGGATACTGAACCCATGACCTTGTTGCTGTTAGTGCCATGCTTTGCCATATTTGAACCACAGTAACAAAAAACTTGAAGATTAAATCATAGTTCTTTACCTGAGCCCCACTGATTTCACCAAAACAATATCCCAGAACCACAGTTGCCATACCAGCAGCCAGTGCTGGGTAGATGGGCCCTGGGGAGACCCCGTCCGGACCCGGCACTAAAGAACCCAACACGGCAGACACAAAGACCAGGGAACCCAGAATCTCTGCCAGAATCCCCTGCCAAAACTGACGGCTCCTCAGCTCCTGTTGTGTGTGTGTGTGTGTGTGTGTGTGTGTGTGTGAGAGAGAGAGAGAGAGAGAGAGAGAGAGAGAGAAAAGAATGGACATTGATGGAAAAACCTGTGATACCATTTAGGGATGCTTGAACTCCATTAATAACATCCAAACAATTTTTATCTATATCTATATCTAAATTTGTGTCTAATCCAAACTAGTCTAAATGTAAGCCTAAAGTCAAACTTTAAGGCAATAAAAATATCTTAACATGAACATTTTTGATAAACTTCCTACAAAGCATATCAACACAAATTATAATTTGTTGAAGACAAATTATCATTGAAACATACGTTATATATTTTACATGATTCAGAGAAGCTAAATAACTCAGAAGTACTTCTGACAGACAACTGCTCAAAAAAGAAAGAAAAAAGAAAATATAAAAAATATATTTTGAATCAGTTCACAATAAAATAAAAAAATGTCTCTTAGTAAAATTGCATTTATCCTCCTATTTAAGAGATCATTTTTATCTGGAAAGACGTTATTGAAATCTATTGACACAATTTCGCCACTACCAAAAACTACATAGATGTTAACAAAACTTTCAAGTTACTTGGCATTTCATCATTAATTCGCCCTAAACCCTGATGATTCACAGAAAGTGGATCCACATCAAACTGGATGCTAACTGCAATTGAATCGATTTAAACAAAATCCTTCAATCAATTAATGTGCAATATTCATCCTTACCTGTCTGATTCCCATTCCAGGATGTTTTATAATCCTTCAGTCACTCTGTATGTCACTCTTGATAGTTGTGTGTGTATGCCCTGTTTGTGTGTGTGTGTAGTGAGGGCATGAATTTGGGATGGAAGGGTGTCTTCTATCAGAAAGAGACTAATTAATTCCAGTGGAGGAGACTACAGGAGGCCTTGGCACAAAGGGATCACCCCACCCTTTGTCCTGGATAATGCTGCTTATGAGCACTCGCACGCTGATAAACCTTCACACTGGTTGCCATGAGGTATTCACACAGCATGTATGATAAACATAGACTTCAATTGGACTTGTGAAGGTTTAATTCTGTACAACAACCACCAAAGGCAGCATCCTCTCCTATCTATATGCTACAGGTTACTTGATGCACCGGCTGTGGTGTAATTTCTTGGTTCTTTTAACTGACATGCACTTAGGGTATAAATGATGGTCTTTGAGGTTTTGGAGAGACTTGCAGTTATAATTGATTTTATTTTATTTCTTTTTTTATTATCACAATTTGTGCTTTGGTGACATCATTCTTAAATTATAAACGAATAAAAACACAGCACATATGCATTTATTATCCTCTGTTTCTCTCCTTTCATCATTCAACATGTGAAGTACTGTGATCATTACCATGGTGACACCATTTGGCTGGATTCAGTTGCCATGACACCTATTATGATGCTGCAATGCTAGATGGCTCTTTTAAGTGGCCTGTATGACATGTTGAGCTAAACATGCAATGTTTTATTGACCTTTAAATTGGGCATGAATTCAAGTACTCCAACAAATATTTATTTCAGTCTAATTCATATTAATGAAATAAAGTTTTGTTAAAATTTTTTAGCTATCTATCTATCTCTCTATCCATCCATATATCATATGTCTGTCTATCCATCCATCTATCATCTGTCTGTCTATCATCCATCCATCATCTGTCTGTCTGTCCATCCATCCATCCAACCATCCATCATCTCTTTGTCTGTCTATCTATCTATCTATCTATCTATCTATCTATCTATCTATCTATCTATCTATCTATCTATCTATCTATCTATCTATCTATCTATCTATCTATCTATCTACCTACCTACCTGTCTGTCTGTCTGTCTGTCTGTCTGTCTGTCTGCCTGTCTATCATCCATCCATCCCTATGCCTGTCTGTCCGTCCATCCATCCATCCGTCCGTCTTTCTGTCTGTCTGTCTGTCTGTTGGACAGGAATCTTGTTCCACAACTTATATAGATATAGGGCTCTGTTTTTTTCAAATGCAGAATGCTGACACCAACAGTTTACACACAAGCATATGCACGCACACACACACACACACACACACACACACACACACACAGCGGACTGACTGCACAAAGTGCATCACACACTGGATGAAACTGCCAGCTAAGAGGTGGGTAAAAGAGAAAGAGCAAAGAGAGACATCTACAGTGGCCACAAAAAATATTTGGACATTTAAGTCACACTTAAAAATAAATGTCATTGAATTAGATTTTCTAACCATTGTCTTGGAATATCGTGATGAATCTCTCTAAGTTGTAAGAAAACTCTCGGAGTCTTGAGTTCCAGATGCCAAAATTGTAGTTTATTGAACACCAACAAACATGAGACCGGCCAGCTGTCCGTTCTGACTGTCTTAGTCCAAAACCTCCTCTTCTATACAGTTTGTTATCTGGCATTACCTCATTTCTGTGCCCCTTTGTTATTTTTGTAACCAATGGATACTATTTGCCACCATTATCTCACAGAGCCTTTTGATATCTTTTTACTGGTAGAAACTTGGCTTTAGTCTATCTTCAAGGTCCTTAGTCTCATTATTTTGTTACAGCTGGGTGCTCTTTGTGGCCTCTGCAGCAACAACAATTTTAGTAACCTCATATGCTCTCTCCTGGGTCACACAAAGGCCAGGAAACTCATATAAGTATTTTGATATATAAGAAACATACTAGAATATTGAAAAATATACTATACCATCAGAAAACAAATGATGCTAGAAATGTTCTCAGCCATTTTGCAAGTACTTTAAGTCAACTGTAATTTTGAGGGGATATATGAATTGAGTACCCCTCAAGTTCACACAGGAGTACTAGCAGAGCAATCACTGCTGTAGTTCACCACATGCGCTATAAACATAAGAACATGTTCCACTAATGTTTGACAGCCAGTAAGTATCCAGATACATTTCATCTTACAGTTTTTCCTCAAACACTTTGGCTCAATTCTCAAATGAGAATGTTTTTTTTTTTTCAAAACCTTAAGTTCAAATCTCTGTTTCTTGTAGTTTCTTGTTCACACCAGATTTGAATTTCTTATTCATTTAAGCAAATTGCTTGTGTTTTGGCACATGTGTGCAAAAGAGTAAGTACAATTGTCTACAATTTGCACAATAACTAAATGCACATGGCTTGCTGATCAAAACTGATGAGTTGATTCTCAGTGAAACTGTCATACTCTTCACAACTTCTAAACGTTCTTTCACATGCAAAATGATAAATATATATGACATGGAATGTTTTTTCATTGTTGTGGGTTTTTTTTTTTTTTGGCATGGATGTCATTTTGTTGCAATTTTCTGTTCACTATATTTTATTTTACATATAAGAAATTTGTAAAAATGAACATGTGAATTTTCTTTTTACATGTAAGACATTACAACAAAAATAAATGTTCTGTTTACATTCAAATGTGCATATCCTTTTTCTGCATACTACAGTATTGTACAATACTGACTTTTCCCAGTAAACTTTTACCTATTGTTGAAATCGGTATCTAAAATGCTCAGTGTGATACACAATAGCATTCAGCTAGACAGAACTGACATTCTTGTATAATACAGTAAGCATTCAGTGTCAACAAAAAAGTAGAACAAAAATGAATTTTTAATATTTAAAACATTTCGGCTCAGTACGACTCACGCGATGACAAAAAACTTTTTATGCTGGAGTCATGTGACGCCGTGCGGCTTGGACGTGTGAACGGCGAACTCTGCACACTTTGCTAGTTTTAATCCCTTTTATGACATAAACCAGTGAGATTCGACACACTCTGTTCCATAACTGTTCTAGGAGGACAATGTGTCAAAGAATTCAAAATATTAGGGCTCTGGAGACATTAAAAGACACCTACGTGCTCAAGCTGACACCCCCGAGCTGACCGCAAGTTTGGGAGTCGAGAGAAGCGGGAAATGCAGCGAGAGATGCTGAACATGTCGGCAATGCTGACGAAGGTCGTTGCTGACTTGGAGGATCTTGCTGTGATACGTCGATCGATCACTGCCATGGAGGCGAATTTCACTGAGGTGGTCACAAGAATGGGTGATGATGAGAAACGGATTGATTTTCTGGAGTCATCAGATAGGGAATTATCTGCTAATCCCCTAGCGACCAAGGTGGATTTATTTTGTATTTATACCTGTGTATACTTTCATTTTTCATTTTTGGAGCACTGGATGTTTGTAGTGTGTGTGTGTGTGTGTGTGTGTGTGTGTGCTATAAGACACACACATTTGCTATAATTTGATTCTCTGTGTGTATGTTCTTTTTCTTTAATCTTGTTTTTTGAATCAATAAAATATTAATATATAGGGGAGACCGGGGAGTGTTGTAACACTGGGTTAGTTGTAACGCTGTCAGTTTGACCAATCAGAAAAGAGCTGCGATGATGTCATCAATATCGTAGACTCCAATTTCCTTTTCGAGCTCACATGAGAAGTTGCATGTCTCTGTTAGAAACACTGAGAATTTTATAACCAAAAAACTGATTTTCAGGTAAAAAGTATTTTTTTTTATCAAGATTATTTTTTGCCTAGCTTTCATTCTATTGTAGATACAATGTTGCAACTTATATCACCTAAAGTAGCCGTTTCTCTAGTTTAATTTCATGCTTAGCATTCATGCTAACTTTAAACCCACATACCTTAAACAGTTAGCTATGTAATGGCTGGTTGTTGTGGGGATTGTTGTAACAGTTCATGAAAAATGTTACAACCATCCCCTTATGATGACTTTGTACTTTTTTTTGTTTTTGTACTTTAGTATTTTTCACCTTTTTTCTAGCATGCCTAGGCAGTGGAAGCGTAAGACAGACAGGGGTGTCCCTGCAGACATTTTGAGAAAGGCTGCAATTGAAGTCAGGCAGGGAAAATCTGTGAGATCAGTCGCCAAGACCCATTCCATCTGTCACGTCACATTGTACAGATATTGTAAAGCCGCAAAGAAGCTAAGAGAGGAGGGTTCAAGTGAGAAGCCCCATGTAGGCTACCGTAGTAGTCAGAAAGTCTTCAGTGAGGCACAGGAGGAACTCTTGACAGAGTATTTGACAGAAGCAGCTGATCTGTTCTATGGGTTAACCCCTCGAGAGGTAACCATGAGAGAGGCATAATTAAAAAAATGGTGCACTCATATGTTTAAGGAAAATATTTCACTCCACAATTATTATCCCCATTATGAAGAGCTTTTCAGCAACAATTAGTGTGGCTTGTTTATTACTTATTGCTCCAAAGGGGTCATACAACATTCATGGATATAACATGTTTACTGATCACTTGCTTTTAGGTGAGGAAGTTTGCATACCAGTTGGCAGTGGCTAATCACTGTAAACACCCCCAGTCATGGGTGGAGAAATCCATGGCAGGAAATGACTGGTTCTTGTATAAATATATTCTTGTATAGTGTGAATCTTATTTTAGCAAATTACCTCTCATTGTTACATCCATCCCCAGCTAGTGTTACAACTCACCCCAGTTGTGGGGTGGGTTGTAACTAACGAACTCTTTGTATTTGACACTAACTCACATAATCTATGATTGAGTAATAGATGTCCAAGTGAGTTATATTTGTAGAAGACAGATATGGGTAGTATGTATCAAAATTTGAGAGACCTAGCACAAACAACCACTGAGTTACTGACGCTCAAACAAAAGGTGTTACTTTCATCCCCGGTCTCCCCTATATATTCGCCAATACCACCAAAATGTTTTATATATATATATATATATATATATATATATATATATATATATATATATATATATATAAAAACATTTTGGTGGTATTGGCTAATTTACTGACACAATAACTAAGTAACTAAGCATGAATTAAATGTTTTGGGTGAGTTGTGATGTTCCATATAACAGTTGTGACAATTGCACTTAGATAATGTTAAGACTGTTTCAAAAATAATGAGCCAAAGCGATTGAGAAAAACTGTAATTATATTAACAATAACAATTTTCATTCTGTTATATTTAATCTTAATATTCTGAAAATCTATTGTTTAATCCTTTAATATCTTACAAATATATTTTGGTGAAATGTTTTGTTTGAAAAGTGTGCAATCTTTCTTTAAAATAAATGCCACTTGTAATTGATATTCAAATATATCAACTGCAGTAAAGTACATACATTTTGAAGTGTGGCTTAAGTGTCCTAATATTTTTTAAGAGGGACTGTATGGATTAACCATGTGCAAAAAAAGGTTAAATATAGGGCTCAATTTACAGTATGTTATTATAGAATGTATGTCTCTGAGATTCACTTACCAGAACCCAACATCAAAACTATCATTTGCATTAAACATTAAATTGGACCTTAAATCAAGTCTGCATATATTGTGCAGATTTTAAAAGCTAACATTTGGTACTGAAAAGAGATTTTTAGAACCCAAACATTATGCACCCAGACTTCTCTCCATCCAAAAAAAACGTAAGCAAAAAGATGAAACTGGAATACCGAATTCCAATCTAGGACAACCCCAGTATTATCCTGAGAGAAAGGGGCATGCTCCTGATCTCCGGGACAGAGAACAGTCCCAGCTGGTATAGACACATCATGTGCTGCAGAGCGCAATGAAAAGCATGCAGAAATGCTCTAAGCACCTGCTGTTAGTAGGCGTGTCCCCTGACAGTAATGAAGGTGACTGTGATACTGCAGATACACAAAAACAGCCATACACAACAACAAAACAGTTTATATGCCAAACTCTATTTGCTGTCATACAAATACATTCACTCTCTGTTTAGCTTGAGCTATAAAAAACTAACAAACAAAAACAGCTCATGGTGTTTTGTGTCGTTACTTTCCTAAATCCCTCTCCGTAAAATGCTACCTACACTTTTTAAGGTTAGTAAAATGTAGCCGGTGGGTTGTAAAGAAACAACACAGGATACAAAAATATCTCTTTGGTGTTTTATTCGGATGGCTGTTGAAAAGAAAAAACAGCAGTCGATGGGGACGGATGTAAAAAAAGGAAATGAATTTCAAAAATGAAATATGGTTCAACGAAAAACGGTTGAGGCTAATGTCAATAGAGAATACAAAAAGGGCATTCACTTACCCATATGCTTCAGCATGCATCACCTTAATACATGCTAATATCATTCACAGTATTTTATGCATTCAAGTACTTCCTTGAATCACACATAGTATTTTATGCATTTCTAATCAGGCTTTATGGACATGTATAACAGTTTAAACAAAAAATTCTCATTAAACATAGTTTCAAATATAACACTTATTACACTTATTCACTAAACTGGAAAACACTCTGGGCTATAAATCATTAAATATGATATGATTAATAATACATTTATATGCCCAGTCCTGCATCTGCATCAATGCGTGGTCAAACTCCACACATGCAATCCACATGCATCCTGCAAAAATGATCCCAAACATTCAATTTTACCATATGACTCTCGTGAACACATATTTAATGCAATTTAACAACATTTTGTGTAAACGTTTATATTTACTCAAAGAATTATCAACCGGTGACCAAAACAGGGAGCTCTCTTACCCAAGGTAGGTTTTCACATCTCTAACACAAGAGAGTGCTGTAAAGCAGGTCGCAAAACTCCAGTTCTTAAAGGGGCCATGTCCAATTTATGACCAGACTTACAGTAAATTACATGAAATTTCTCCGCTTGGCTACACAAATAAACCACTTTCCAGACACTATAAATATGGCTTACAAAACGTTAAGACACAAATTTGGTACAAACAATTCTTAGAAATGTTAGATTAAATATTATCCAACATGAAATCAACATAGCATAGAAAGCAGTTTAAAACTCACCAAATGTAAATTTATCAATGAACCAACATTTTGTGCAAATCTACACTCATAGAGCACTTTATTAGTTACACCTGAACACCTACTTATTCATGCGATTATCTAATCAGCCAATCATGTGCTGCATCATGTGCAGCAGTGCAATGCATAAAATCATGCAGATACCAACATAAATAATGACACGTTAAAACAGTGCGCTGCAGAAAAGTATTTCTGAACGTGCATCACGTTGAACATTGAGGCGGATGGGCTACAGCAGCAGAACACTCTCCCAGGCACCACTAGTCCACTACTGTCAGCTAAGAACAGGAAACTGTGGCTGCAGTGGGCACAGGCTCACAAAAATATATTTCCCTAATATGCAGTAGCCTATGCTTGATGTTATCTCGATGCAGTCAAAATTTTCAGTTAAAAATAATACAGTAAGCGTGAGTCTGATGGAGCAGGTGAGTGAGCGAGAGAATAATCACACAAGGACACGTAAACACATGAAAACTGATGCACAGTACGAAATACACAGAATATAGTTGTAACTGTAGAAAGCACATCGATATGAAGACAAAGACATCCTACACATTTCTAGCCAGATTTAATGTACCGCTTTAGAGGTTTTTCTGGTCTGAAAAAGAGGACATAACTGTGAAAAAGAGGAAGTTTGGACACTGTAAATTTAACAACGTTTAGCCGTGGTGCTGTAGACTGATGCAGAGATGCAGAGCGCCAGTTTATAGTTTCGTTATTGCCAACAGATATTGATGCATGGTGGACAGACGTTTTCAGAGTTGAGTGTCTCATCTCTCCCTCACAGCTACCTAGCAGACTAATCTACATGTTTATTGGAGTAATGACACCTGATATTGTATTTCAATGTATGCTTCCACAGACAGCTCCCAGATCAGGATGAAAGAGATGAAGTTTTGCTAGGTGTGTAATACCCCATATGGAATACATTAGGCTATGGTTTAATAATCCTTTTAAGGGAAAAAATGAAAGACCAAAACAAAATGGAGAAAGTAAATTTGAGGCTGGGTTTGAGGATGAACTATTAAAACTTGGGCTGTATGGCTGGTGGTTTGAGATCCCTGCTCTAGAGGCTTGTGTGTGAAACCCCCTTGTTACAGAAATACTCAAACCAGTCCGTCTGGCACCAACAATCATGCCACGGTCGAAATCACTGAGATCACATCATTTTTCGCCATTCTGATGGTTGATGTGAACATTAACTGTAGCTCTTGACCCATATCTGCATTATTTTATACATTACTCTGCTGCCACATGATTGGCTGATTAGATAAACGCATGAATAAGTAGATGTACAGGCAGGGGCAGACTGGCCATAGGGAGAACCGGGACTTTTTTGATGATAGCTTAATTTAGGATAAATCTGCAAAACTGTTAATCGGTGTGGCATTTTCTATATGATCAGAAACATTAACCTTTGATTTCATGTTGAATTCGATTTGATTCTAATTTAATGTTTAATGCTATACAAACAATATTTAAACAATGACAGTAATCAAACAAATCAGGGTTTAAATGATCCAGACACATCCCAAATTTTGGTAAAAGGGTTGCATAAATTGCAGCCCTTATAAAACACATTTTCTCAAGGTAAAAACATTATTAAATCAGTCTATCAGTTTTAAGGTCATCTGCTAGTGAACTTCAAAACATTGAAAACATTCACTTTGAACAGATACTGTACAAATTCAAAACATCAAGTATTTCTCTTCCAGAAAAATGTTGATGACTCATGCTGGACTAATGCTTGGTCAATGACATGACTCATTATTTATTTGATCTTATTAAAAATTATATTAAAAATGCAATCACACAAAACAATTACTTGAATATACTATACATTTATGAGCGTGTTTTCAATTTCTGAGTTCAGTCGTTTTGAAAATTTTTGCAGCGTACAGTAAAAAAGGTCTAAGTGGTGAAACGGTCTGGAGACAGTATAAATAAGCATCTTGTTACAAGCTAAAATTCTTATTTTATTTTGCCAATTATTCTGAAATAATCTTATATTATTTCTTGCAAAACAAGTTGTGAAATGTTTCTTTTTATAAAACAAATGCTCATGATCTTTGTCTTTTTAACCTTAATTTTTTTTTTTTTTTTTTTAACCTTGTCTTTTCATCCTTAAAAAAACTTTTTTTATTTTATTAATGATATTGTACACTCACATGTGTTGAATTGCAAGGAAACTATATTAATACCTTTTACTTGGGTCACGTCACTTCACATTTTAAAGTAAATTGTTTTTTGTTAAAAAAAAAAAAAATGCTATAAATATTTTTTTTTTTACAATGTACACAAAGTTTACATTTCTATGAACTTCACAAGATTTTTTAAAGGTTCCTCATTATATCATCTCATCTTAACAGTTTGTTAATGACCCATATGCATTTTCTTATTTGTTCAGTATCTGTAAAATACACAAATATTGTTCAAATGCTCCAGAGTGAGAATGTCCCTCCCCCTGCAACACACCAGCAAGTAGCTAATCATGATTCATGGCTGATGAGAATTTTAAGGAAAAAAAAGAAAAATAAGAACAAGCCCTTCAGCATGTCCCACACATATTTCCCATTTTAATAAAAAAATGGATGTCAACCAAGAATGCAAAACTGTGCTCATAATCGACCTCTTTTCAATTCTGTATAAAAAAATGATATATATATAAAAATATAAAACTTATTGTATCAAAAGTTGAGTCTATATATTTTGTACCTTACACACATAAAAGTGCCAAAAAGAGACAAGTTTTTGTCTACTAGTTGTGGTTTTATTTCTGCTTACAGTACATTCTACGGATGCACGTGTTACATTATCATAAAACATGATCAATGCCACCTCTTAAAAACAATATATTGGTCCTAAAAAATATAGAAAGAAACAAATTTAAAGGTCACAAAAACTGTACATTATTAAAAACTCACTACACACCACATTTGTTTGAACTTCCTAGGACTGTTTTCAGGTCTTTAAAAAAAAGAAAGAAAAGAAACAAAGTATGTCCCTTTTGTATGGCTAAGAAAAGAATGTGAATGATGAATTTCCTACTGAACAAGTTCAGTGTATGAACCAACAAGACAAGAATAGTGTGTTCTCCTGCGGTCTTCTCATATATGCTGCACTTAGTGCTAAAGTATCCTTTTTTTGATGACTACGATAAAAATATGAATTTCTAAGGGGAACATTTTAAACGTTAATAGCTACAGGGTAAATAACACATTTATTTTCCCTTAATTGTGTTTATTCTTAAAACCTTCAATTGGTCAATTTACTAATGATAAAGAAAAGCCTTTTCATCTGCGAAAACAATGTCACAACACAAGCGTAAAATGTACATCCTTTTTGAGTTGGTCCAGATTTTTCAAAGATACCACACACACCATTACCAACACATAAAACAGTTTAAACATCTGTAGATTTCAGCATCATTTTCATGAGAGCAAAGAGCAAATCTTATCCAGTCATACTGAATACAACAGTGAATGAACTCTTCCAATGAGAAGTAGAGCTAAAATGATCTATAGTGCCAAACGTACATCCATATCCTTTCCATAAAACCCTAAATGAATACAGTCTAGAACCCCTCCCCAGACAATAATTATACAAGCGAAAACTTTCAAATCTGCTAGCTAGTAGAGATTAAAAGCAAAGAAGTTAAAAACTTGTGGCCAATAACCTTTCTGAACAGCGATTAACAATTTTTGTTGGCATTTCCTCAGGTTCCATCATGACTAAACACTGACTTAGTTCTGTTTTTGGGGGGCGTGACAGGACAATAAAGCAAATAAAAAAGCCATATATTAAATTATGGCAATCCTCCAGTTGACAAGACCAATATTCAACAACAAGCAAAAAAAGCATGTGATATAATACGTTTTACTGGCCATTTCATGAGTCACCTATACATCTCGCTACTATGTGGTCTGTACAGATTCACTACAGGCTTTTGCTATTAAATAATCCCAACTAATAGTTTTTTCTTAAGTGTATATATAGTATATAATAAAAAATATACTGAGGAAATTGCTTCTAGTCTTGAAAGCACGTTACGTTACATTTTCAATCAAGGGGACACACAAGCTCCACGACCTATACAATATGGAGCAGAAGGCTTTAGAGTAAAGAAGTGTGTGGTCAAAACATCCTGATAGAGGTGTGCCAATCACGGCGATTAGTCACGTGACATCAAGTGTGAACCAATCAAGTCCTGAAGGCGTACTTCAACCCCAACGGCGTGACTGATAAAATTTGGGATATACATGAGAAGTTTGTACAGTGTAATACAAGGTGATAAGGAAATGTTTTTAAACTTAAGATGAAGGTGGGGCGGACAAAAATAGATACTTGTAAAACAGACAGAACAAATCTATACATATATCTACACAATATGCATACAGAGGACTGGAGGGCTCTCCAGAAACAGTTTTTAGTAGTAATGAGCATCAAAGGGGCATGGCATTTAAATGCTTCATCCCATGCAACGGGTGACATAATCTCTATTTGTCCTTGTTGTCGTAAAACTCCGCCCAGCGGCTCTCGAAGAAGCATCGCATGGAGTGGCCGGCCTTGCCCACATCTGATGTGTCCTCATTGAAAAGCTCGCAGTTGTTGAAGATGAGCTGTGCGTCAGCAGCAAACTCCTCACAGCTGCAGTACCTGCGGCACAAAAGAATAAACTAAAATGTAGTATTCCATACTAAGAACAAGAAACTGTAGTAGAAAAATAAATGGGAATAATAGTGATTTATATAGTGTGTTGCATTTCATTATTATTTTCAATTCCTGAATATACTTGATACTAATTTGGAGGACAAGGAGGGAATTTTCGTTTTTTTTTTTTTTAAGTAGTTTTGCATTCCTTCACAATAAATTTAGCATCCCCTCATAATAGCTTTATCCATCAATTCAGCTACTGTATTTATAGTAAAAACCATATTAATGACAATTTACCATGATTGCATTGCAGTGAATGCTTTGGGGAATTCCTTTTCCACAACCTAGTTGAAGCCCTTGTATCAAAACTGCAATCGTGTTTAAGCCCTGCCCTTTTAGGCACTCACACACCATTTCTTCTGAATTTTATTACCTCAAGACTGATAACTATGGGATCAAATTCCCATCAAAAGTATTATGATAAGATATGCAGTCAATAACCCACAAACAAGGAAGTCTTAAATAATGCCTAAACAAAAGACTCTACTAACTAAATTCAGCTGATTCGATACGTGTGCTAACGGACTATGATAATGTCCTACTTGGACAACACATGGTATCCTAGAGCTGGCAGAAAATACTCAAAAACAGCAACAAGCAGCGTATCCATCAACCACAAATAATACAATATTGAGCAGTAGTCATCGGAGTGACGGCACCTCCCCTCTTCGAATGATTGACTAGAGGAGGACATGTCGATCAAGAACTAGTGGACCAATAGGGACACAAAACACCCCCTGATTTACATTAAACTAATCACAAGTTTTGGAAAACCAAGCACAGGACTTGGAAACAAAAGCAAAAGAAAAATACAACATGAGCATACAAAAAAAATGAAAATGAGCAAAATTATCAGAGCACAAAAACAGTAATATAACCAAGGAAAACATGATTTTTAAATGTTTATATTTTGATTCATGCTTGTTATTTGAGCTGCGCTAATTATTTTGATCTGCGCTCATTTTTCTGCACTTACGATTTTTTGATTGAAGAGCCAGAGGTGGATCTCACGCCGGTGCAAGTCCTACAAGCACCTCGATCTTCCCTTGGAGAGTTTCGCCAGTGCAGTCAACACGTGATGACCTCTGGCCCTGTGTTAATGAGTGCAGAGTTGTAGTATTCGGCGGGTCTGATGATGCTAACGATGCAGTGTCCCTCATGGCATCGGATATGGGAGAATGGTCCAGAGGATGCGGCAGCCCCATCCCCCAGCAAGGGTGAGGAGCGTGCATAGGCCACTGATAGACAGCTTCTTCGTGTCCTCACACGAAAGTTGAGAAACTCTGTCCCGACTGGTCCCCTCCAGAGGAGCCGGTAAAATCATGCCTAGGTTAGTGGTTCCTGTAGAGCAGCTGCCGCCAGCAAGCAGTGGCCCCGAAAACAGCACAATTCTTCCCAGAAGTCCACGGCAAGCTCACGAATACCTGGTGATTGTGGACCACACTGAAGATAAGGGATATGTTAAGCTTCCCCCTATTAAAGAGGCAGCTGCAGCACATCTCTGTCTTCCTGCCACCAAGGGATGGAAACTCCGCACTGCCCACCCTTTCAAGCCTTGCCAAGGCTAGTTCGGTGTTCCATAGCATGGCAGTGCTTCAAGACTTTCAGGCCAATGATTAAAGAGTTCTGCACTACTACAGATCTGGTGCTGGGAGCGACTAAAGTCAACATGCAGGCCATCGGAAAGGTGATGGATGGTCTGGTTGACGCTCATGGAGATGCGTAACGCTGAGAAAGCCGCCCTACTCACTCTCGTCTCCTCTGACTGACTTTTTGGAAATGCCATGGAAGGCTTTTCCGAGCACTTCATCACGGCACAAAAGCAGCAGCATTTTTAGCCAAAGAGGAGTGTTCCCTCTCATCAGCACCACTCATGTTTTGCTTCAACCCAGCACCCGATGAAACGCCCCGCTGCCGCTGAGCCATTGGTGAGACCACGTAAACTGTGGCACAAACGGAAGCCTCGCCCAACTAAGCGCAAACCCTGCGCTGGAGGAAACCCCCTCGGGAAGCAGGCGTGAAGGAGTCTGGAGCCTGCAGTTCTTCCTGGCCCAGATTCAAAGAAAACCCAGCTGACACCTATGCTGTTCCGCTTCACCGGTACCAGAGTGTTATGCAAAAGGTTATTCATTTTTGTTGTTGCAAAATAAAGAGAGCATTAAAAATTAAGAAAAACGCTTGTTACGATCACACAAGACAATCACACACTCAAAAAAGGGATTAATTTCCCTTTGCATTTCTCACACCCCACACATAATGCTCAACCATTTCCCTATGGCGAGCGGCGCTCTCTTTAATAAAGTGCAAACCGATGCACAAGGTGTCTCACCACGCAGATGCACTGTTATACACTCCAATTTGTGCACTCTTGCTGGATCAGGTTTTCAGACGAAAAGTGGTGACCACAGACGCACCCAACATAGGATGGGGGCGCGCTGTGTTATGGACCCCAGCTTTCGACACCTAGATGGACATGATACGTGCGTGGCACATCAACTGCTTGGAAATGTACTTGATCGCTACCAATAGTGAGCCTCGCACAACGCCTCCTTTTGTAGAGTGCACACCATCTCCTCTCCCTGCGTGCGACATGTTCCGGGCCGTCTGAACTGCGGATGAATGACTGAGGGTGAATGGAGACTTCATCCTCAGACAGTTCTGAGGATTTGGGAAAAGTTCGGCAAAGCGGAAGTCAATCTATTTTCCTATGCAGAGATGGCCCTCTGCCCTCTTTGGTACTCTTTTTGGTACTATTCATGTGCTGGCGGTCCACAGTTCATGTCTGGCTTTCAAAAGCCACCATCAAACCCAATAAAGGTTATGTGCCTAAGGTGCTACAAGGCTCAGATAGTGCAACTGCAAGCTTCCTCTTTTCTACCGTCTAATTCGGATGAGAAGTTAGCACATTTATTATGCCCCGTGCGGACATTGCACATGTATGTGGAACACACTCGCCAATTTATACCATCAGATCAGCTCTTTGTTTGTTATGGAGGACGCACAAAGGGCACGTCCGTCTCCAAACATCGCCCTGCCTTATGAATCACAAGGCGTGAGATCCCCTATTGACGTGAAGGCGCATTAAACTTGAGGCATGGCCTCTTTGTGGGTGTGGACAAATGGTGTATCCCTACAAGATGCATGCATTGTAGCAGGATGGTCTTCGCAGAAGACGTTCGTGAGGTTTTATAACCTAGATGTGGTGTCCATTGTATGTGTGTGCCCTCTGTCTTGAGCTTCCTATTCCAACACTATGGGCAGGCTTCTTATTCCAACACTATGGGCTTCCTATTCCTTATTATGGGCAGGCTACCTAATCGTCTGTGTACTCCCACAAGATGCCACAAGCACTTACAATGAAAATAAACCTCCCTCCCTACCTCTGAGTATGAAGGGTTAATTATACTGTGTGTATTATATGATTCATATACATGCTCAGACTAAGATTAACTTTCTGTCTTGTTTTCACTCATTTTCATACATATTTGTAGACCTATTAATAAGTCACTGCCCGACGGGCCTGTGACCTCAAAAATATAAATATTCTTCTAAGTGTTTCTACATGGTGCATTTCAGTGTATGACATTACATATTATGATGTGATGGGAATCAATGATGTTACCCAAAGCGTTCACTGCAATGTCTCGTGAACTGAATCGATAGGGAAGGTCTCTGGTTACACATGTAACCTCGGTTCCCTGAGATGAAGGGAACGAGACATTACAAACTTGGCCACACTACTGCTTCAGAGTTGAGGTACGAATTATGCATTATTGTCTTTCAATCCGAATATTCTGAAGAAATGGTGTGAGGGCCCACTTAAATGGGGAAAATGCGAGCCTAAAAGGGCGGGGCTCAAACATCATTGCCAATTATAAGATTGCCATTATGATTCAAGGGCTTCAACTAAGTCATGGATAAGGAATTCCCCAAAGCATTCACTGCAATGTCACGTTCCCTTCATCTCGGGGAACTGAGGTTGCGTGTGTAACCGGAGATATTTTCCTGAACTATTACTATAGTTTTACCACATATATGTTTAAAACATAGTTAGTATAGTAAAATCATGGTACACTTTGGTTATGGTTTTTCTATGAATACCAAAGTTGAAAAACTGTTTAATATAACAAATAAGGATTAGTATTAGTTTTGCTGTGCTGTTGAAATCTCACTGGTATTGGTACTGACAACTGAAATGTTGGTATCGTGACAAACAAACAAAATACAGAATTACCATTATTCCAGTTGAAAATAGGGATTGAAAAAAAAATGTACATGCCCAACAAAACAGCATATGAGCAAACACTTACCCTCCCTGTAGAATTCTCTCCCTCATGGTGAGGAAATCCATGGGGTTTTTGATGATGCGCCGGTAGCCAGGCACCAGGCGGGGGTTGACCGGTTCCAGAAAAGGCCATGCATCTGAATGAGCCTCCATTTCCATCAGAATGATCCTACAGCACATCAAACCCACATTAATTATCCATGTCATCCAAATTGTTTGTTAAATTTATTACACATACTGAATTAATTTCGACTCTGTTGTATGATTTTAAATTCACCTCACGGCATCGGTTTAAATATTGCTTATTTGTGTGTAATTTATTAGGTAGCAGTGATATACAAGTTAATTTAATTCTTCCTTTTGTGGTGGATGCTAATCTAGATCAAGCACATCTTTAATTTTAGTGTGAATTAAGTTGGATGACTCATAATATTTAGGCTATCAATCTGAGATTGCAGCCTAAATATGAACTTAAATTCTATAAAAAATTTACAATAACCCTTTACAAATAATGTTCCATTTGTTAACATTAGTTAGTAACATTAATGAACATGAACTAACAATTAACAATACTTCTACAGCACTTATTTATCGTAGTTAATTTCTACATAAAATTTTGTAAAATCAAATTGTATACATTAGCATTAGTTCACGCATTAAGGGTCATTTACATTAGGCTGAGCACACACCTTTTTTCTTCAGAAAAGCCACATACAAGGATATGAAGTTACATGGGTATGATGTAGTTCATTCATCACAAATAACAAGTAATATTATATTTAAAATGTTAAAATATACAGTCTACTCACTTTCCTGCAACAATAAAAAATGCAGCTTTGAAATATGTATTCTTTATTGTACAGAGTCAAGAGGTCAGCATGTGACATTTAGATCTTCTATTGGTCACACGTCCTTCTCAAAGGAATTTGCAGGTCAATGTACACCAATCTTCAACTCTTGTATGCAGCAGAGTATGAAATTTCTTTGCATGAGGTTGCGTTTAAGTCTCCCGCATTCTGACGAGTATGTATATAAGTGAATGGAGCGCTAAGTGTAGTGTGACCGTCCCGTTATGAACGGGTCTATAAACTTAGAATGTTTGCAAGTTTATAAATGAACATTGAAGACTCACTCGCAGTAGGTGAGGTCAGGCTGGTTTCGTGTGGTCATCCGTCTACGCTTGGAAGGGGAGGAGTTTGTCCCACTTGAGGAAGCAGCAGAATCTTTTTGTCGTGTGGTCATGCCTTGTTTGTACCCACCATCCTCTCCTGAACAATCCTCTGCAAGGCGCCTTTTCCGCATATTTGACCTCTGCCGCACGGAGCGCTGTGATTGTGAAGCATCACCGTTTTCCTGCAAAATTATGAACGTCAATTCACACAAGACTACACACTTACAAAATGGACACAAATTTTCAAACATAATGAAAATCCAAGGACACTGTTAGGTGTAAAATCTGAAGCATCCACTACCTCAGAGTTTAACAGTCTTGATCAGGACTCAGGGAATTACCTTAGCAACGCAGGTGGGACAGAACCAATCACCTTCTGGCACCTGCATGACCTTTGGTCTGAGGCAGAACATGTGACACCCACGATCACATCCATCACACAAGAGCAGGTACTCATCATCATCACCCTTACGGCACACCTGACACGTCTGTGGACATACATGAACATACCATCAGTTTATGTGTACCTATAGAAAACACTTCGCCAGGTTTCAACATTAATCACCAAATTTAAGATGGAGGGTACTACAAGAGAACAGGTTAAGGGTTTCCTTTAAAGCAGGGGTGGGGAAACTTTTCAATTAAGGGCCATTTCAGTATTTATGAAATTATTCACAGGCCATACAATTGCTTGCAATATCTAAATTGTTGTTTGAAATTAATGTACGCATTTTGTTACATGCTCACACACCAAAAACACTAAAAACGCGGAGGGGTCGAAGGAAGACCGCCGTCCACGAGGAGGGAAGTGTCTCCCCGACCTCCTGGGGCTCCCCAGCCTTAGAGAACGAGGGAGGAATGTGGCAGGGCTGAGGGCGGGGCCGGGTTGTGATTATACACACCCGGTCCCTTATCAAGCTAATTAAGCCTCCGAGAGGGATAAAGGCCGATGGCAGACGGTGGTGCGACGAGAGAGAGAATGTTTACGGACATGTCCGTCATGTGCGTTTTCTCTTTTGTTTCAGTTTACCAATTAAACTATTATTTACATTGCCAAGCCGGTTATCGCCTCATCCTTTCCATTGAACTACATTACAATCCGTTTCTCACCCACACATATTGCCTCTGAAGACATGGATTTAACCACGGGAGTCGTATGGATTACTTTTGTGCTGCCTTTATTTGCTTTTTAGAGCTTCAAAGTTCTGGTCGCCATTCACTTCCTTTAAATGGACCTGCAGAGCTGAAATATTCTTTTAGAAATCTTCTACAGAATCTGTTCTACAGAAGAAATTCTGTGAGTAAATGATGAATGTTTTTTGGTGAATAGTACTTTAAAACAACACTATGTAAGATTCTTTTGTTAGAAATGTACAAAATGTCATTAATGAGCAAGTACACCAACAACCCATATTCCAAACCATGTTTTTGCCTTTAATGAATCATATGTGAACCGATCGCGATGTGTTTCTAAGTTTTGTTTTTTTCCAGTGAAGTTTGTTACATGTTTACTAATATCTCAAGGTGGCGTTGTGGTGGCATAGCAGGCTAAAGCACATAACTGTTAATCAGATGGTCGCTGGTTCGATCCCCACAGCCATTACCGTTGTGTCCTTGAGCAAGGCACTTAACTCCAGGTTGCTCCAGGGGGATTGTTCTTCTAATAAGTGCACAGTAAGTCGCTTATAAAAGGATAAAAGCGCCTGCCAAATGCATAAATGTCTAATATTCATGACTTTTGAGTATTTTATAATATTGACACAGTTTCGAGATACCCAAAGTGTGTGTCTCCAAGTATGTGTGTGCCACTGTTTTCTTAGCGTTTTTTTATTTGTTTTTTACCTCAGGTCACAGAATGCACAAGTTGAAAGATTTATTTATTTTGCCTGACAAAGACCTAATGGTCTAAACATTGCAAGAAAGTGTAAGCCAATAAAGTATTTTTGGAGCAATAAATCAGTGTAATACAGACACTTGCTATTTTTTTCTTTTAAACAGATCCCCAATAATGTATGCTCATCTCAAGTTGTTTATACTGTACCAATTTCAAGCACAGTAATGTACTGTATATGAATTTGTTTAATGTGTATCCAACTCTGTTGAAACTTCACTTCTAAATAAGTAATTTTGTTTTTATTGTAATTGTGATATTGCATTTTTCTGCTTTTTTGACATTTTCATAATCAATAAAGTATTTTATCATTATGCATAGAACTAATATTGTAGAACTACGGTTCACTAGATTCTCCATTGAGGCTGTAGATCAAAAATATAGTGTCTTCATTTGAACTCATATCAGCCATTTCACAAGTTTGACATCTTAAATATGTGTAGTACAATACAAACATTAATGTGTATTGTGTAGTGGATAAAAAAGATTTGTAATCATATAAAAATATAATTAAGAGTGTAGTTTCTCAAAGTAATATTGGATATAAATGTTTAAGTGAATAACATAATATCAACATGAAAATAGCTCCGCAAGTAACTTGCAATCTTATGCTTCAAGCACTAGAGGTCCAAAACCAAATTTTAGCATTAGGAAATTACACCAAAAACAGGATTTTAATATTATAGATTAAAATGAATGATCTAAATACATTAAAGATTTTCACAAGTGGTGTTCTCACCACTTTGACGATGGATCTTTCCCAGGCTATGGCTTTCTCCAGCTGTAGCAGACAGAGAGAAAGCTGAGATGCACTGTGGCAGCGGTCCAGAGCCTGACGCCACGTCCTCAACCTGGCTGTGATCTCACTCTCCAAACTATAAACACAAACAAACACATGTATCAACTGGAACAAGCCATGATAAACTGTAATACTTTCTAGATATAATGATTGCAGACAGTTCTTTACTGGCAAACATTTTTAAATGCTAAAGCATACTTTGTGAATGTATGAAAGAACAGTGATTAAGAAAGCAAGACAAATTTATTCCATGTTTTATGGGTCAGAATATGCTGTGCAATTGTTGTAATTCTGATTACTCCCACCAGCAAATAGACTATATTTAGAATAGCATACTATAGTACTACTGTCTCACTCTTCCTGCTGTTTGTATATGTACAATGTGCAAACTATGCAAATATATTTTATTTACAAAGTTGAAACATTTTGAAATAAAATTGGTTTCAAAAAGCACAATAAACACTCTAAAATGATAATTGTAGACCGCAGAATGAAATATGCATGATGTAATTAGGTCATGTGACAAGGTCACGCATAAAACGGTTTGAAATGTTTAGCATTGCATAATTTGCGCCATTTCTCTAAACAATACTACGCAGTACTCTGTGTATACTGTTCAGTATACAGTACACTAGTATTGCATTCTGAATGCAGCCTTAAAATAGGACCTGAGGGGAAAACGCTGTCATCTAGTGGCCATTTCACTCTTTGTAATTTTGTAGTCTACTGTGCTTTGGTTGTGTAAGTTATCAAATGTAAAAAGAATGTCACAGTGGATAAAACTAAACTGATAAACTGTATAAACAAAAACATTGTTCATATACCTCATGAACTGAAGCACTTTCACAACTTGTTATTTCCCCGATGCCTCTGAAATTCATCTAAACTCCACTCACCTGACAGCATCTAACGGGACTTCCTCTCCACCAGGAGGAGGAGTCAGAGGGGCTAGACGCACCACCTCCGCTAGATTCCACAGCGGCTCCTTCAGATATCGGCGCTCGATGTTGCGCTCCAGGTTGGTCAATCGAAGAACAGCCAGGTCCAAAGGGTTGTTGGGAACTCGCAGGAGATCAGACCAGTCCTTCTTAGTACGGACCATCCAGTCGTCTCTGGGGTCCACCTCATGCTCGTAATACTGCAGGTCCTCCCGCGTGGAGTCTGCCTCAGGAGGTGTGAAGATCTGAAACAAGAAAAAGTGTATATCCCAAGAGGAACAAAGAGAAATGAACAGTTGTTTAAAACTTTAAAATGTTTATTTAAATCATTTTAATGATAATTATTTCTTTACCATTTATTTTTATTAATGATGTTTTGATAAATAAATAATTGAATTTTATCAAATTATTTAATTTTACCCTTTTCTGTATTTACTAAACAATTATAGGACAAGAGGAGGGAATGGGATGGGGAAATTCTGATAGCCAGACTTCAAAATAAATAAATAAATACAAAAATAATTGGAAAAAAACAAACAAACAAAAAAAACTTAACCTGTCGGTGCATGCATCCCAACCGCTTCGTCACTGGTTTGCCGATTTATTTTTTATTTAACTGAATATCTGTTTCTATCTGGACTCTAGCCCTCACATTTTATGGAAGAACTCTTGAGTATTTCATAAAGTTATGTCAAACAGTTCACTATATTCAGTAGTATTGGTGGACTCAAAGAGCACTTGAGTTTAAGGCCATTCTTAAGTACCTGAAATTGCGAGTTTGGCCATTCCTGATCGGCCACTGTTTCACGCTCTGTGTTGGGAGTGGCCACCTGGAAATAAAGATTGTGTACACTGTGATATATCGAGTAGCGTTGGGGAAGCCACACCGAAACTGTATCATGCCAAACTATTCGTAACTTAAAGTGAAGCTATAGTCCAGCTACCAGTTTGAAAAAACCAGTTTGCGCATAAACTCAAAATTCACTAAAAGGTTTATGCGCTAGGCAGAGGTGGATTATTTTTTCGTTTCGCAGTTGCCAAAATGCGCATTAAGGTGATGAACAGGTTTCTTTGCAAAACAATGATGTATTTTGACCATTTGTGCGTGCATTTCTGCTTCTCAAAGCTTGTGATGGCAACACTTGGTTGATGGGTCGGGTGAGTGATAGCTTGTGTGACTGGCACAACGAAAGGTCCGACTTTGGCACTCAAGCAAAGTTCTTGACATTCTGAACTTTTTAAACCCACAACTGGTCATTAAAGTGGGTCCATATAATCTGCTAGAACAGTTGAGCACAGGCGTTCCTAGGTATATGGACGGTGGTGGCATATAGTCATTGCAGCCATTTTAGCCCTCATTATATACACTTACCGACCACTTAACTAATTAGCCAATCATGTGGAAGAAGTGCAATGAATAAAACCTTGGCGGATGGGCTATAACAGGTTCAACTTTCCTCAGCCAAGAACAGAAAGCTGAGGCTGCAGTAGGCACAGGCTCACCAAAACTGGACAGTTAAAGACTGGAAAAAAATGAATCTCCATTTCTGCTAATGTAAACAGATGGTAGGCCAACTGCAGCCTCAGCTTTCTGTTCTTGGCTGACAGAAGTGGAACCCAACATGGTCTTCTGCTGTTGTAGCCCATCCGCCTCAATGTTCGACATGTGGATTCTGACATGCTATTCTGCTCACTACAATTGTAGAGTGATTATCTGAGTTACCGTAGCCTTTGTCATCGTGAGCCAGTCTGACCATTCTCTGTTAACCTCAGATCAACAAGGCGTGAAAATCCCAGGAGATCAGCAGTTACAGAAATACTCAAACCAGCCCATTTGGCACCAACAATCATGCCACGGTCAAAATCACTGAGATCACAGTTTTCTCCATTCTGATGGTTGATGAATATTAACTGAAGCTCCTGACCCATATCTGCATGATCATGCATTGCACTGCTGCCACACTTTTGGCTGATTAGATAATCACACGATTAAGTAGGTGTACAGTTGTTCCTAATAAGTGGTCGTGACTGTATGATGTTCTACTCATTTTGCCACATCTCCTTGGAGCAATTAATAAAACAATGTACAATTGCTCCAATATAGCAAATACAACTCTTTCAAAGCAAGGAGGTTATTCCGTTGATCCACCATGACAAGGCTCCATCAATATAATGCATGACGCAGAGGAAGGAAACACAAAATGATTCCCATTTTCTTAAGACGAATCTTTAGAAATTAACTTAAAAAAAATGCAAAACATTAGGATGGAAATGCATCTAATGACAGCATCTAATTTAAATGTGCACAAAATACAACCAATAGAAAACTTAAATTTAAACGCTTTATTATAAGCAATGGACTATGCACAAAATATAGCCTATTTATCTCTAGTCAAATCTAAGGGGACTAACCATCTTCCGGTATCATAGTCAGCTAATGTGTAAAATTCAATATTCGTAGCAAACTTCTATTCTAAAAAAAATTATTTATCACAACAAATGTGATTTACTTTAGTAAAAATATAAAAAAAACAGCCGAGCACTGCTTCCTGTAAGGTGTCCTCTGCGTGGAAAGTAGTTACATCCAGCGATTGTACAGTGATTTACAAGTGAGAAATACAGCAACACAAGCGATTCGATAGCACAAACTATCTCCTGAAGGCAATGTGGCACAATTGCAAGTTTTAGTGCTATCCGTTGGGTGACGAAACATCACTGAGAACACTACATACAGAACTGAATGTTTTGTAAATTATTATATTTCCTCATCAAAACATGATTACACAAGAGTAAAGCTCTACTAAGTGAAAAAAACGTACAGTTGAAGACTAATTCATTTGATTAATATAATCTGTAATATCACACCATAATATTCATAAATAAAATAAATGATACAATAACATGATTGATGTGATGAGGTTATTTGTTAAGATCAGTTACCACAAATTAAAAGTTAACAATACTTTTACAGTATTTATTAATCTTAGTTCATGTTCATTTCAACATACTAATAGCTTTTACAAATTAAAAATTGTATATGTTAACATTAGTAAATGCAATATGAACAATCATGAACTAACAATGAACAATTCTATTATTATTAACTAATATTAACAGATTAATAAATACTGAAAAAAATCTATATAGTTAATTGTTTGATCATGATACCAAATACATTAATGCATGTTAATGAATGGAACCTTATTGCAAAGTGTTAACACACAATTTAATCCATTCTATATTGTGTCAGATTACTGCATCATTGTTAATTGTTCTTTTTTGCAAATGAAAAAAAGGAGAATGAAATGTTCACTTCTCATAGGCATTCGTCCATCATCAGTGCTCTCTTCAGTTCGGCAGACCTCTGCACATGACAAATCTCTCAGAAACGGGACACTATTTTAATTAACGGAAATTATACTGAAAGTGAAAATTATATTACACTGTATAAATAGGATACAATAAACTAATATTGACCACTATTAGACAAATTGTATGGTTAAAGAGTCACTATGTTAAGAAATATTTGATTGTTCACTCCAGCATTTGAGGTGAAGCTGGAGTATCATCAATTGCCATATTATATTGACTTATATTAACACGGGGATATCCTTTATCTGGCTAAATTAATCAGAATAATTACATGTGTAGTATTCAGTAAGAAACAGGGACCTTACTGAGCCAGTGCTGGTCTATGGCTTGTAAATATTCACCTTCATTGTGGTCAATAACTTAAAATACACATTGTAAAACCCCTTCTTCCTTTTACTGGATGGAGCAACAACATCTCAATGTGCGATGGATATTGTCCAGTTTCATCTGCAGAAACTTGTTTTAATAACGCGTGTGATAAGTAATTTTCCTGAGTCGTCTTGACAGCATTAATCAGCATAGAAAGAAATAGTTTCTGGTGCTGTGCAGGAAGTGTGCCTTAAAGTCTTGAATCAGAAATGAACTGTCCAAACGGACTGCTTTACTAAAATGGTATAAAAGACTTTCACGTGCTTCTAGAGAGAAAGAGACATTCCAGTAGAGTGCATTAGATTATTGCCTCAGCTGGGTCAGATGAGCTACAGCCACGCTACTGAAAAATGTATTTAAGTAAGTGTGCTTGTGTCTCTCTTCTGTAGACGTGAGTACATCCAGTACAAGCACTCAAACAGCACCACTCTGTGGTTACTAATGCACCCAGACAAGACTAAAATGAAGAAAAAATTAAAATGACAAAAGTAGCACCATGTTGCCTACAGTGACCTAATGTTATTGTTTAACAACTGTCTAACCTGTGATTATTTTAGCAAAACAAACATGAAACTGCAAGGCCACATTTGTTAAATTAAAAGGGGCTTTTGATATGATCTGAACAAAAAACTGATGACCAAGTAGTTGCTGCATGACACAATTGAAAGTACGCAAGAACCTGTTAGCGGCCCCCTTAAATGTGCTTCATGCATCTCTTACCTTGAGCTGAAGATCTGCACCAACCACCTTCTGCTCCAAATCTTCCACCCACCGAAGAACACTCATGTCTATCTTCAAGACTTTCTCATGGTCATTCCAGGACTGTTTAGATGCCTCCATCAGTGCACCGCCCTCCTCCACTGTCATCTGGAAAATGGGGTCTGACAAGGAAAAAGTAAGAGAATGCAATAAATATGCTGCCATCAACCAAAGAAACAGAACAACTGGAGGCCATTCTCTTTGCTGCTCCTCACCGGTGACGGGACGTGTGCAGACCTCAGCTAGATACTCCATGTGTTTGGTAAGGTGTTTGTGGAGCACCTTCTCGCGAATACCTCGCGGGTGCAGGGCGCTTAAAATGGCCGTCAGCTCCTCTGGTTCTTTCACCCACCACCAGCCTTTCACCATTTCTGTAGAAAACAGTTTAACTTATGATGATGGACACTACACTGGAAATAAATAACTTTAGTTGGCCTACATACGAGATATAGATACAGTACTATAAAATAATTTCCTCTTTTTGCAAACAGCAACTACAGTGTGTACAAAATCTAGAAATAAACAATGTGCATCTGATTTTGCAAGCTTTCACATAGTCTAAACAAATTTATTGGGAGCACTTGTCATCTTTTCACTTTCTATTCTCGCTGAATAAATGAGTATCATATAAAATATAACTAAGAACTGTGACACATGCTGCTTTATTCTATAAAATAGTGCTAAGGTTTATATGCAGATTATAAAGCCATTATATTTGACCCTAAAAAGACGGTCACGTGATATTTTTTCTTACAGACTCAAGGCTATGCAGTGCCGAGAATCATACTGATAGGGAACTGAAACAAAGAACTACGATTTATAAGGATTACAGCCAGATTGGGATGGGGGTTGTCAAATAGTTCAATAAATAAAAAAAATAAAAAATATATATATATATATATTCAAATTTTTGTAAATCTATAGATTACTAAAATGTATCATTTGTAATAACAGCTGTAAATATTGCTATAATGAAACTTGTGTATATAAAATGAGTTTTAATAAATTCTTAATTTGACTTTTTTTTTTTTTTTTTATAATTTCAATATAATAACACTTATAAAATTAATAAATTCAGCCCCATAAATCTGATTCAAGGAGTCATTTAAGAAACAGTTAAAAAAAAAAAAAAGCACAACCCACTTGTGTCAGCACATCAATTGAATTCTTTATTAACAATCTACATATCTATAATTATCACCCATTATGCCAATACATTAATAGCCTTTTTTATTGTACTTATTAAGGAATATTCCTTGGCAGGATATGAAGCATAGTACACTTGACAGCTATTTAATCATAAACACAGTGTACAACTAAATTGCACCGCTATCATTGTCACCAACTAATAAATTGGTCATAACTCCACTAAAATATCTGTTGAAGATTGAATGTCAGACCCAGCACATTATCGGTGATATTATGGCACTCACCCAATGGAATAGGCTTCACCACCAGCTGAGTGAAGTACTTCAGCTCAACATCTTGGAACAGATTGGAGGGTGGTCGGCCCCGCCTCTTAGCTGTGCCAGATCTAGAGCGCAGACGAGACGGCCCGCTGCCTCTCTTGCGCCTCCTACCAACTCTGGGAATTGGAGTGGAGCACACTTGAGGAACTGCAGTCTGCAACTGTGGGCAGGACTGAAGACACAGAGAGATGCGATTAGGATGAGAAAAGTATATTGAAAGGTTTGACATCACAAAAATTTATATTTAGCCATAATAAACATTATGCAAAAGTGAATCTAACAAAGAAAGGATAGGGTCATATTACACCATAAAAATCTAAAGAATTCAATTAATTATATTTTGCAAGTGGAAGTGCCAATTTTTTGACTAAGGTTTTGCATTGACATTATTTTCATAGAAACTAAGCCCCCCAAATTCCCATTATAGTAAAAGGAAAAAATGGAATGCTTCTCATTTTAATTTCGTTTATCATCCAGAATGATCATATAGCTTCCGAAGGCATGGATTAAACCACTCAAGTTTTATGGATTACTTTTATCCTGCCTTTATGCCCTTTTTGGAGCTCAGAAGTTTTGAAACCCATTGACTTACATTGTATGTAAAACATTTAGGTTAAAATATGACCTGGAATGTTCTTGACAGGCTTTGTGAAACTCAACTTTAGAGGGATAGTTCACCCAAAAATGAAAATTCATTAAAATAATTTACCCTCATGTCATCCCAGATGTGTATGACTTTCTTCTGTTCAACACAAATTAAGATTTTTAAAAGAATATTTCAGCTCTACAGGTCCTTTTAATGCAAGTTAATGGTGGCCAGAACTTTGAAGCTCCAAAAAGCACAATAAAAGTAATCCATACTACTTCAGTGGTTGAATCCATGTCTTCAGAAGCAATATGATAGGTGTGAGGGAGAAATAGATAAATATTTAAGTCCTTTTTTACTGTGAATCTAAACTTTCACTTTTGCGTCTACATTCAAAGGTGGAGATTTATAATAAAAATGGTAAATAATTAACGTGTGGGTGAGAAACAGATATGGATTTAACCACTTGAGTCGTACTGATTACTTTCATGCTGCCTGATATTCTGAGATATTATTCTAAAATCTTCATTTGTGTTCTGCAAAAGAAAGTCATACACACGCTACACCTGGAAGGTGAGTAAATGATGAGAGAATGTAAATTTGTAGGTGAACTATTCCTTTAAAGTCATTCAAGGTGCATTTTTGTTTCCAAAATTGAAACAAAGAAAGCCACATTTGTAAGCCAAAAAGCAAGTGTAGATAAACTTTTCATTATATATGCTTTCTGCTCATGTTTTCTGGGCTAATAAGTGACTTTCAATTTGATGGGAAAATCCTTGTCATATTTTCCAATTTATAGATGTAACATTAAAATTTTCATAATCGATAGTCAAGGAAATTATCGATCAATTACTTGATTAATCGTTAACGTTAATACCGGAAAACACATGTGGAGGACTCCAAATAATACCCTACCGTTTAAATATAATTTAAATTAATACACTTAAGAAATGCAGTATTGCCATTTTCCTCGTATATTTGCTGTTCAGTGTATTTGAATACATTTAGCCAATGTTTAGTACAAAATTGTGAAGTGTTTATTTACTGTTAATTAATTACTGTTAATAGTGTTGTCATGATACCAAAAATTCAGTATTCGATACTGATACCAGTGAAATTTCATGTTACTCTCGATACCAATTTCAATACCACAGCAAAAATATGCTAATATTGTAATGTGCTATTGAACACAATTTCTTTAGCCTATTTAAAGTTTCATTTCAACATAAATAATAAAAGACATGCATGTTTCCTTCAAGTGTTTCTCAATTAAGTATATTAAGTCGGGCCTTTCATTTATATTTCGTTTCAGTTTTATTTATTTTTCTTTTCTGAATTCCATGTTTTAAAGTTTATTTTAATTCATCATCAAAATGGTATCTAATCAAATTAATTCTAAAAAAACTAAAGTGAAAATAGAACAGTTGCTTTTTTTAAACATTACACTGATTTTTTATTTTAAACTCTTATTCAGTACAAACGCACTCTTGCTTATAATGCTTATTATTTGTTAATCAATATTTATTATTATTAATGTTACCACAGTGAATATTAGATTTTACTATACAGTTGTAATATATTTCAATTGCAATTTCATAAATTTCATGTGTCTGGCATTTATTTTGACTTAAACTTTTATTTTGACGTGTTTTGATGGAAGCTTCACTTAAAACCGGATAAACAGATCGCTACATGCCCAGTGTGATTTTAAGTGAAAATTCTGCTGTTTGATTATAAAAATATAAAGTCTACATGTGGTAGAGCGGGTCGGCTGCCAACTCCACATGCTGAAGGGAAAGACACTGAACCCCCAGTTACTTCTAATGGCAGGCTAGCGTAGCGCCTTGGCGTCATCATTGCTGTATGAATGTGAATGTGTGTGTGAATGGGTGAATGGGACACAGTGTAAAGTGCTTTGTTACCTCTAAAGTTAAAAAAAAAAAAGCGCTATAAAAGTGCAGACCATTTACCATGATTCTGTGGAGTTTAGAGGTATGAGCGATCTGCTTCACACATTCATTTAAAGCATGCAGCTCTATTGCAGCCCTTAGCGGTTTAATAATCACTCTAGGACAGGTCACGATTTGAATTTGATTAATCGTGCATTTCAGTTTAGAAGGAGTAACGGAGCAGTCGTGTGTTGGTATCGAATAGCAGAGGTGTAAGTCTCAAGTCTTAACCATCAAGTCTCAAGTCCAGTGCAGACAAATCAAGCAAGTAAAGTCAGTGACTCACCTCAAGCAAGTCAAGTCAGTGACTCACCTCAAGCAAGTCAAGTCGAGTCAGACTCACCTCAAGCAAGTCAAGTCAGTGACTCACCTCAAGCAAGTCAAGTCAGTGACTCACCTCAAGCAAGTCAAGTCGAGTCAGAGACTCACCTCAAGCAAGTCAAGTCAGTGACTCACCTCAAGCAAGTCAAGTCGAGTCAGAGACTCACCTCAAGCAAGTCAAGTCGTCAGTGACTCACCTCAAGCAAGTCAAGTCAGTGACTCACCTCAAGCAAGTCAAGTCAGTGACTCACCTCAAGCAAGTCAAGTCTTGATGAGTTTCAATTCGAGTCAAGCCACAGTACTAAAATAAATAAGGGTAATTTTTGAAAAATATTTATTTTTGATGAACTTATATACATATCATTACATTCATTTATTTATTTAGATGAGTTGTATAACAGTAATGTGTTATACACACACACACACACACACACACACACATATATATATATATATATATATATATTAGTAAATTGCGTTAATGAACATGCCCTGTATTTTTTATCGTGGACTTAAATTCTGTGAATACTTCTAGATACCTTATAATCCGAATTGTTTAGATTTTAAGAATGAACCGGTTAAAATGTATAACACTGCGTGTATCCGACGAGGCTCAACCCAGTTTGTGAGCTCCTTGCCCAAATGTATTTAATGCACAAGTAATTTTGCTCATCTACCCGCAACAGGGTGACATATAAGAGGTCTCGGAGTGACACATGACAAAAAATGCTGTTAGTCAAAAAGACGCGGTTGAAGAAACACTATTATATTTTTAAGAACAGACAAAAAAGCCTTCAGTGCTCGTGTCTGATTCTGTTTGTTCAGAGGCGTGCAAAGGGACCCTTTCTCGTGAAACAAACACATGTAAAGAGTTATCACTCCTTTTCTCGGTTTCATTCAACTGAAAACTGTTTGCAAGAATAATATAGTCTATGAGAATGCTGCACATGATCTCTGATCATCTCGTGAGGTACTGAGAGTTTAGTTCGCTCTTACACATTGTGAACGCAACTCTGCAGGTTCAGTAATATATACATCTTTATATTAAATAAACAAAGACGAAAGAGATTAAATCATAAAGTAATACAAGACATGTTCACCTTGAATTTGAAATTTAATTCTATTTAAATTTTCTTTAGGCGGCATTAACTGGATTACCAAAACACAAAACAAACACATTCGATAAGAACACACATTTGGCAGCATTTTTTGGGAACACAAGGGAACTTATTAGGCTTATTTATTTTTAGGATTATTATAATAATATTTACATTTATAATGGTCTTTAGTTCTTAAATTGCACCTGTTGCTACATACTGATACTTGCGTCATGGCAAATGGGGTCGTTGGAGATGGTACATGTTTGGATTTGGGGAGATGGTTATATATAAAATTTTCACTGTTATATTAATTGCTTTTTTCATTTAGTTTAAAGTGCAATTTGAATTTAGAAGATTTTCGTGTTTCAATAAATTTCTGTAATTTTTCAAGCAAAATCAATCAAGCAAAAATATTCACCATTTAATTGGATATTACGATATTTTAAATGCAATTACCATTAAAATATTTTTTTCACATATCGCCCAGCCCAAAAGCGAAGTTACATTTTTCATGAACAATTGTAAAATGAACTTTATGGACACCCAAAATAAACCCAATTTTTTATATTACCAACAAATGGTTATGGTATATTGTTGACTGTTGAGGTTTAGAAAAGGCACAAACACATTTAGAGGCAATGTCGGGTCATTTCAAACTAATCGTAAATCATTTTAATTTAATGACAACACTCAAACATTTGAACAGTAATTTTACATATTAATCATTCTGGATAATGAAATAATAACTAAATGATTTACTTACCTTTCCTTGTGGTTTTTGAAATGTCTGATGAAATTTGAGGTTGTGGTGGTTGTATTGGATATTTTTGCATTGCATATTTTCATACTTCTTTTATTCACACGGTCCAGTTCGAAATCTTTACATCCAAAGGATATTATTTTGGGAACTCGAAAATCATCTGTCATTTTGGCGAGTTGTGAGCGCAGCGTTAACTGCACAAATGCAGATCAGTGGTGCTGGCGGGCTTTAAACACTGTTTATAATAAGTTATTGAAAATAATAATAAAACCATTCAAGTCATTGTTGAGTCATGCAGTTCAATTCAAGTCCCGAGTCACTGGTCAGAGTCGTCATTTTCTTAATTTAGTCAAGCAAGTCTCAAGTCCATAAATTTGCGACTTGAGTCTCCCACCTCTTTTGAATAGTCAGTGTATTTATATCTTTTAGTATCGATTTCATACCGAAGTCCAAGTACTTTTGACATCACTAACTGTTCATTATAATTTGTATTGAAGATACATATGAGTTCATTAAAACTTCCAGGCCATTAGATTTTTTATTTTATTTTATTATCAAGTGTGCTCTCTAGTGGCAGATGACTGTATAGACAAGTCTTTTCAACATCTGCTGGCATGATCATGGAACGGATTTGTACTGAAACTGATTAATGGAAGATCGATAAGCTTAATCGATCAAATTTTTAAAAACAATTCAATCGCTTAATCATTAACATCCCTAATTCAAATCTTACCATCAATACAAAACAAGGAAATGCTCATGAGCTCCAGTACAAACCTGTATTAGAAGAGGCTGCAGTGGAAGCGCGATAAGCGGCGTAGAATTCATGGGGACTGAAATGTCTTTACTGGGTGATGCAGCAGTCTCAAAAGCTTTCACACATGGCTGGGAGAGAGAAGCCTCATCACAAGGCTCTTTAGGCAACAGGTTGAACCACTGGCCTCTTTTCTCTGCCTGCTCCCTCATACCATCCTCCGGTTGGCTGTTATCACCCAGCCCGGCTCCAGACGCTGCAACTGGTGCACTATCGGGCGCCGTGTCCTGCGACTGGTCGAGAAAAGCCTGGATGGCAGTCTGAGTAAGATCCTGCACACGGGAGTTAAGACCTGAATCCTCACCTCCTGATCTGCTGCTACGGCGCCGGCGCCGGTTCTTGGCAGCTCGCAGGTGGAGCTCCACTTCAGGTTTGATCTTCCTTGGGCGTCCTCGTCCACGGGGGCTGCTCATCAGGGAGGGCTCACCTGGTAGAGGATCTACCACTGTAGGGGAGAGTTGGGATGATGGAGAAGAGGAGAGGATCTGGGAAGCGTTGAGAACTGGAGACAGGGGAGGCTCCATTTTAATCTCGGATTTCACTGGGCTCACAGGTTCATCACTGACCAGAACATCACCTGAGGCTGCAAACAAGGAAATAATTGTACATTAGTGTGGCAAAGTAGAAAAGTCACTGAAACCCCAACAAATAGCAATCAGATGGCAAAGGCAGAAGGTGATCATGTTATAATGGCTCGGTCCAAAATGGTACACTTGGTGTTGACTTGTGGTCTCGTAGATTGCAAACCTATGCCATTATACTGGCAGAAAAGCATGTTTCTACAATGATATCAATCCAAAAGTAGACGTGAACTTTTTTTATATTTTCAAATAAATAGTCAAATGAAGTTAAAAATAAAAAGTTGCAATTGTATAATTCAAAAAACAGCCTTCTATCAAGTGTCCCCACAGTAAGGACTGAGAATGGCATGCTGCGAGTTTATACTCACCCAAGACATCCTCGGCTCCCTCCACAAGCACACATCCCATGTAAGGGAGCAGCAGGTACCTGCGACGGTACCGATCCTGCCCGAGAGAAACAGCCCTCATGGAATGCGACGACTGAAGCAGCTTCTTACGGAAAAAAACCTGACGCTAAAATACAGGGGGAAACATTATTGTTAATTCAATAAACAGAGCAGCCAACAGATTTTACTTCATATTGTACTATTTAAATTCAGTTTATACATTCGCAAGTCAAAAGTTTGTACACTTATTTTTCTCATAATTAGGGCTGCACGATTTGGACAAAGTCATATTGCGACTATTTTGAAAATATTGCGATTTGAACTACAACATGATAAACAAAAAAACTAGTAGTCAAGATATTCCTTGACCAAAATTAGATAATGTTTAGCAAATGCTGTACTATCAATAAAAAGACTTAGGCTTATCTTTAAGTGTTCACACTTGAGTCCTTTTAAAATGAACCAAAAACAAACAAATAAAGAAAACCATGATAAAGAAGGAAAAAAAAAAAAAAAAAAACTATTGTGATTGGGTTGCATCCCACTACTCACCATTATTTTGTTTTTGTGTGTTGATGAGTTTCTCATCTCCAGATCGGCAGTTACATGGCCCAGTGTGATTTTTAATCCTCGTAAAGCTTTTTATTTAATAAATACATAGTCTGTATGTGCAGCACACTTCAGAGTGCTCTGCTCTCTCATCTCACACGAGTGCATGTAACAATCATGATGAGGTGTTTTCAGTGTATGAGCGGCCAGCTTCACACATTCATTTTGATGCATGCATCACTTGCGATTATATATTTCATTATGTCACAGACTTTTGCAGTTTAATACTTAAAACTAAAAACTCTCCGGGAACCAGCCTGCACCATTCACAAACACTCTTACTGCCTGAACTCTCTAATCATACATTTACACACACATAAACACACACTTTAATAATTATTGTGGGGTTGTATTTATATTGTTATGTGTTCTGTTGGGTTTTATGTATTTGACTATTGTTGGTATTTTCTTTGAGTCTTTGACTCCTTGCCTTTTTGTTTACTGTTTTCTTTGTTATTTAAATACACTATTTGGTTATTGTTTTATTTAATGTAATTGGTGGCTTTTAGAGCTATCTGGGGCGAGATATCCATTTTGACAGCCCTAAACCTGTCAGGCACCCGAATTTTGTTATTTAAAATTTATTTAAATTTAGTACAGGGGCTGCCACCGTTACAAAGTTGTATGAGAAAATGTTCAGTGTGTGCAGAGCTGATCTATGCAAAGGGAGACTACTTTGAAGAAGCTTAATAAAGTACTACTTAAACTACTTACTGTACAGCAGGGATGCTCACACATATGACATGAAATCTACTTTTTCATAATGATATTACAGTAAGATCTACCATGCACAATTTAAAAATACATCGTGTAGCGTATCAATACCAACATTTCAGTAGTCGGAACAAATACCAGTGAAATTTGATGATTCTCGATGCAAAAACTTTGTTTCAAGTTCTCCAGTATAAGACAAGGAAACAGTCAGTAATAAAATAAGAATAAACTTAGAAAACAGTGCTTTAAGTTTCTAACAGCAGTATCAAGTATTCAATAAATATTCTTACATTCTCCTGGATTACAGGTCTTCACTGTATGATTGTAACATTCATATTTTATTTTAAAGCTACTAATGTCATCCAGTCAAGAGCAATGAATGGTTATTGTTATGTATTTGGTTAATATTAACGACATTGACAGGTCTATTAGGCTGCATTTACACTGCAAGTCCTAATGTTTATGCTTACTTCAGACATAACTGATTGTGTTTCCATCAATACCTCATCAAGTCAGGCATTTGAGTATAACTGACCTCTCACAATACACAAGCAGACATGCAAAAAGAAACATAGTACGGCAGGGAAGAGTCATTTACTTTCATGAGGAAAGTGATTGGACGATTCAGTAATATTTATCATGAAAAAGTTCCCTGATTGGTCAGAGAAACTATAACCCAACCCTAACCCTACCCCAATCGTAACCAATCAGGTAGAGCTTTCCTCATAAATATGAATGAGTCCTTTCCCGCCATCCTACGTTTTGGAAATCAATAAAAATGTATCTTTAAGAATTGCATTATTTAAGTAGTTCCTCTTTCTAATCACTTGACCATTTGACTAGTTAATGAGATTGACGTAATGAGCACCCCTGCTGTACAGTAACTCCCATACTTACATTTGTGTTGTTTCGTACTTTTGATAACTTTTCTATTATCGTAAAAGTGGAAAACAGAAATAATAAAGAATAAGAAAATGTGTCCAAACACATCACTGGTAATATTTTTAGAGATCTTACCTTGGTCAGTTTATCAATTTGACGTTCCAGCTCAACGATGCTACAATTATTCGGGCTCTCAATCTGAGGAAAAAGCACAACACTATTAAAATGGCACCGGTAAGAAAACAGTTAAATCATGCCATGTTGAATAAATGTTTTTTTAAAAAGAATGTGAAAAACAGCTCTGAAACTGAGTGGCCCAGCAAAATTTTAAGACTCCATTTACATGCTTGAGGTCAAGGAATCAGTGAACTCTTTTGAAAAGTACTGGGGAGCTAAACTGACCAGCAGGCCTCAAAAATGACTAATGGTTCTTATTTGGTATGCAGAGATTAGGTGAGGTTCTGTACATCTGTTTCTTTGGATTCCTCTTTTGGTTTGCGGCGACTCCCTCTCTCCAACACACAGCTCTCCTCGATGCTCTCCTCTTCGGCCACACCCACACGAGCACTGCGCCTGCGCTCCTCAAAACACAACTCCTCTTCTTGGCGGCCAGTCTTCTGCATCAGAGCAGCCTTCAGTCTGTGCAAACAAACAAGTAAATACATTTTTGACGAGAATAAAGTTGACCACAGGAGTCTTAAAGGGGACATGTAAGGGATAATCAATGGCTAGGTGTGCATTAACAATTTTAATTCAGGACATGGAGGCAAAGAACCAGTTGCCTTCGCAAAATGCATTCAAATAGTTTAATGCACACCTAGCCATGGATTATCCCGCTTATACATTGATCACTTGCCAGCATTGATTAGTTACAGCTGTCACTGGTTTTCACAGTGCACATTTTGACTGTCTACGGGGCATTAGATCTAGAGTTCTGCCCTCTAAATCAGACATGGAGATATAGTGGGATAATTTCAAGTTTTTTATGGAGACATCCACCCTTTAAAACTGAGAATTTAAATACTCAATCCAGAAATAATAACAGCCACATAATTTAGAACGGTTGGCACTCCTCAGAACATGTAACATTTAATTCCTACTCCTTGTAATTTTCACATTGAGGAAAAAAACTTTGTAAAGCAGCACCATACAAAATGAAATAACATGTAGACTTTGACCTCTGAGACATCCATATCGTATCCATTAAGGCTGCACAATTGATTGAAATAAGAGTGAAATCGTGATGTGGCCTTGCTTGATTTCAAAACAGTAAAAAGCTGCGTGTTATAAAACACTTTCCTTCAGAGATTCAGTAAGCAATGTGTGATCGTGGGGTGCCCTCTAGTGGTTACAGGATTTAATTGGCTCTTCTCAAATAAAGGGGTTTCAATTTGTGATGTTGACATATTTATAAAAACTCAAAGCTCCTTTTACAGTGCACCAGCACCATTTATAAAAATTAAAACGCAAAAGTGCTAGTTTAGAAACGTTGTTCATGGTTGTGATGTAACAAGCGAAGAGGTTAGCCAATCATAAAGGAGTACATCATAATTAGGTCAATCATTAATGGTGCAGTTGCAAAGACAGCCTGCATACTTCTAGGGTTGGAGAGAAAGTAGAAAACTGGTCAAATCTGGTTTAGGGCAACTGTTTTGATTACTGCCACTTTAAGATTTCTGTTCAGCATGAGCAGTAGATTTTGTCTTCATTCTTATTAACTTACTTTCGTAGTTTGCCTTCTATAATCCACTTGTTTTTCCTGTAGGTTGCCATATTCTCCAATGTGTTGTCAATCTCTCTGCAGAAACAAAAGGTTGAAAAATTACTATTTGCAGACGTGTCAAATACTGTTAAATCACGCTCCTTTATCACCATCATAATTTAATTCCTACTAACCTGGTGACTATGTTGCTGGCATTGAGTTCCTCCACCAAAAAGGCAAGTATGGAGGCTTTGACATCAGGACTGAGGGTCTGGAAGCTCTTTGTGCGGAGACTATTACATACCTCCAACTCAAAGCCATGAGCTTCCAGAAAGATCCGCAGCACCTCAGACACAGTACCGTGGTTTAGCTCCAGATCAACCAGCTTCTCCCCCAGGATCTTCATAGACTGAGTGTACAAAATAGAGTCTACATTAAAGGGGTCATGAAATGCATTTATTTTATTATTTTAATATGTTCCTTGAGGTTCACTTATAATATTAGTAAAGTCTGTTGCACAAAAATCATATTTATAAAATATTTTTTTACCATCATTCTGACCCACTGTCAGAAACACTGTTTTGATACTGCTTCTTTAAAACTTCACAGTAAATGCCCACTGTTATGATTGTCTCTCTGCTCTTCACTGACCTGCTCTCTACTTGTCATCTCACTGCTCACCACTACTGGGTGTGGCTACAGAAGTAATAAGGTAAAGCAGTTGTTGGTTGATGTGTTGTTGTGGAGGCAGTCAGATGCAAATATCTACCACAGCGTGACATCACAATATGGAGGATGTAGACAACGAGTCGTTTTGGCAGCTTGGTTTTAACAAATGCTCTTTTTGCAGCGAGGAGGACGTTTTGAGTTCAAAAACGTACAGTATGTTTTTATAGTACAATGAACTCTTATACAGTGTGCCAAAAGATCAAGGAACATGTAATTTCTCATGTCATGACCGTTTTAATCCCAGATGACACAAATGCCTTAAATAGTGGTTTTGTAAATGTAAAACTGTCATGAAATCAAATCCTGACAAACATTAGCTCCTGCTAAATATTCGGTGGATGAATATATGAAAAGTCTTAAAATTATGGTAGTTAAATGTGTTGCAAACTGAGTTAATCTCATCAACGAAATTAATGAAAATGTTCCCTGACATTTCATTAGCAGTTTGTTTGCATTTTTGGATGTTGTCATTTGATGATAAATCAAATGGTTTTCATTAAAACATACTGTTGACGAAAATATGATGAGAAAATAAGTTAAATAAAAATTATTTTAAATAAAATCAATAAATAATTTATTTCAATAATCCAGTTATAGTGTGACTCCAGCCAGGTCTCCAGACCCAAGCAACCAAACTGAGACTTGTCCTCCACCACCCAGATTGAGGTGAGTAACCGCTCCATGAGGACCTACTAAGTAGTGGGAATTGGGCATTCCGAATTGGGAGAAAAGGGGTTAAAAAAAGAATCCAGTAATAGTATATTGGGGTTTCCTATGTGAGCTGAAAGAGCTGAACACCTGTACAATGAACTTTACTAAAGGGTTAATTATCACACTCAAACACAACTTATATGTAATCCACAACATAAATGTAACATAACTAAAATTTGCAGACAAAGTAGTAAATTAACAAGTAAACTTGAACTTAGGTGTTTTTACACCTAGCTCATTCAGAGCATTTGTTTTGGAACCTGGTGCATTTTCTCCCTTAGCTCGGTTTGCTTAAGGCATACAGCAATGAACACAGCAATCACATGCGGATCCATACCAAAACAAAACAGACCAAGACCACCTATTTGATTGCATACTAACTCTGGTGTGGTTCAATTAAATATTGACTACATTTAAAGGACAATTTCATCTTTTAGACTATTATTTAAGACTACAATAAAAACTGCAAATCAACAAGAATAAACAATTCTGCTTTTATGTTGTCTTTAAGCCTGTTAAATTTTCAATATAGCAATGCATGAAGACAAGTTATGTCTAAACTTGTAAGGAATTTGAACTTGATCCACTTATAAAATACTCAGATGAAAGACAAACCTGGTAATAGGAGGGCAGTCCAGGATCATGTAGAGCAGCCTCCACCAGTTTCATCAGAAGATCCAGCAGCTCCCCCTGACTTTTCTGCAGGCCAAGAAGCCCCTCCTGCAGGGTGCTCAGGCTGGGAATATCCTTGGGCACCTGGAGCCCCAGAATCTTCCCGTAACCATGCAAGAACTCAACCACCCTCAAACAGTTGGAGAATGCCGAACCCGACAGCAGCAGTCCTGGTATCCGTGACAATGCTGGGAGGTGCTTCAGAGGCAGACAGGAGAGAACACAAAGACTATGTTTACATGGACACCAGAAAGCCATTTATTGCAAAAAAACCCCAAAAACCTGCTTTATGCTTGATTCGGTGTATAAGCGGTTTCAGCGGCTTTACATAAGCCTTTTCCTCCCATATATATGTGACTTGATCAGTAAGCGGCTGTCTCCACAGTAACGTAATTGTCCCACGATGCTTGTGCAACTAATAAACAATGGATCAGAGAAACACTGTGTTTTTTTTTTTTTCACTTTATTTCCAGATATTCCAGAGTTGTTGATGCATTTCTGTTTCCTTCACATTCCATCGTGACCTGTAGCGGAACTGCGCTGCAATAGTGGGGTTTCCCCTCTTTTGCCAAACTACGGGATTCCCTCAGTGTGCGAGAGCATATACACTAACGTGAGGGACAGGTGTTATTTTTCATTGGCATGTATAAATGGGTGTAGTTTATAGTGTATGTGATTTTCCCTCTGTACTCCTAGAAATGTTGTATTCTTTAGACGTTTATTCACCTGTCCATTCACACACATGTGCACACTCAAAAACCAGTCAGAACACCGCTTATGCTTTACAGTGACCACAACTAGCAGTGTTCTCTGGGAGAAACCTCGGTGTGTTAAACTGCTTTCTCTTAATCCCTTAAAAGGCATGAGGAAACCGGCATTCTCATTTACATAACATTTTAGAATGTCACTTTCTGTAAAAACCCTGGAATAAACAGTTCTTAAGTGCATGTAAATGTGGCCATTAAGTAATGGAACAAACTATATACCATATTTGATTCTGCACTTTTAAATGGTCAAATACCCAGCTATAGAATTTGAAAAAACTTAAAATGACACAAAAGGTTCTATAATAATGCCAAGTGTGGATACAAGCATAACATTAATGGTTGAGCATGCATTCACTTTTAGGCCTATATGATACAGGTCTCAAGACTAACACATGAGAGCAGTGACAACGTTGCCAACAAGTCCAATAGATGGTGACATCAGCAACTGGTTTTGCATTTTCATGTTAAAATCAGTGGGGGTCTAGGGCATACAGTATAACAAGAAAGTATAAAGGATACACTAATAATAGTGACATAAGAATAGTATTTTCTCTCATTGATAAGCATTGATTTGGAGTTGGGATGCAGATTTAATGATATTAATGTGCCAGGTGAGGAATGTCTTCTATTATCTAACCCCCTCAACATTATCATCAGTCCAATACACTTACAGTATGGTCAGCCAGACACATGTCCTCTGCAGGTTTCTTCATTTCCTCTAGGATAATCTGCTGTCTCTTCCTATTCTCCATGCGTCTCTGAGCTTGCGCCCTCCTCTCTGCCTGCCTTTTCGCTGCCCTTGCAGCCTGGGCTGCGGCCTCTGCTTGAGCCTGGGCTTTGGCTAGAGCCTTGGCTTTGCTGCGGGCCCCTGCAGCCCTCTTCATGGGGCTGGCCTTCTCCAGGTCCACTGCTTCTGCTGCTGGTACTGCGATCTTCCTCCTGCGCCCACGCTTCTTGGGCTGTTCTGCGCCCTGTGGAGGGATGTCTTTATCTGATGACCGGTTCATAGTCTGGGACTGGTCTTCATCCCACTGTTCTTGCGGTTTGGTCTTCTCCAGCTGTTCATTGACATCAGAAAACACAGTTAGAGCTCCAAATACTTGGATTTCAAACCATGACACAAATGTTATTTAGCAAACTAAAGTGAAGAGCAGAGTGGATATTTCACTATCATGTTTGCTTTTACAAATGAAGAATGATGTGTTAATCGTTTCTCATAGGTTTTGAGCAAATTTACAGACATTCATGATTACTGGAAAAAACAAATTTTTAGAAACATTTTTAGAGACTGCACTCACAAATAGCAATTTCTGGGATTTAATATTTCATAATTTCTATGCCACAAGCGTCACACAATGGAATAAAAACAGATTTCTCAAATTCTCATCTACAATTGGTCAAAAAAACAGATAGTCCCACCCCCAAACTAACAGCATTGGTTGAGTAAATGATGCTGTGACAGGCTGCTAAAACAAACTGAGCAACATTTTGAAAGTGCCACAGTGCTTCAACTTTTCAGTGAAATCAACCTACGAATGTCTTATTGTCGTCTCAGCATATTAAAGGGATAGTTCACCTAAAATTAAATGCCATCCCAGCATCTATCATATCACTTCTGAAGATATGGATTCAACAACTGGACACATATGGATTACTTTTATGCTGCCTTTCTGGATTTTGGTGCTTCAAACTTTTGCCACCCATTCACTTCCATTGTATGGACCAACAGAGCTGAAATATTCTTCTAAAAATCTTAATTTGTGTTCTGCAGAATAAAACATACACATCTGGGATGCCAGGAGGGTGAGTAGATGAGAGAAGTTTCATTTTTAGGTTCCTTTAAGATTGGACAGAAAAATGCCTTTTCACCAAAAAAATTTTTTTTATAGGGTTTGTCTCTCTTACCTTGGCTTTCCTTCTCTCCTGCCTTATCTTTTTATTCTTTGCATCCTCATTTCTTTTAATTCTTGCCTGCAGTAGAAAAAGTACTCTCAGTATGATGAGATGAAATTTCAGTTGAAAGTTCAAAACAAACACTCTTAATAATGGACTTGGTAAGAAAAATAAAAAATAAACACCTTTTTCTTCATTTTCTTCTTGATCTTAAAAAGTTTCACTTTCTCCTCTTCTGTGAGCTCCTCTGAAAATAAAGATTTAAATATTTAAATCAGCCACAATCAACAGAAGTTCCATCCAAGTTGTGAATTTAAGCATAAAATCTCAATATCGCCAAAGCAAACTGCAAATAAAGCAGCATAGTATCCATACCAAATGTTCAACAGAACAAAATCATCACTTCCTGGGAATTTGGCACAAAACAAAAACGGAAAATGGACGTTGTAGCCACTGGGAAAGCCAATGTGGCTCTTTTTTAAACGTAATGAAATAGCATGATGATAAAATGCTCAAATTAATTTGCGACAGTGTGACAGACAGTTATGGGAGGAAATAGTAGCCAATCATTTTGATACTTGCTTTGGCCTCGGCATTTAAAAATGTCCCGAGCAACATTTGAGATGCTATGGCATGATATTGCTCTGCTGGTTAGTCCAATTAGGAGCAAGTTATTCAGTCAAAATTACTTGTGGCAAATTCACAGAACTTGCAAGATGCATATCTAAGTTTTTATTTGTTCTGAATACATCACCTGAATATACAGACTCACCCTTTGCCTCCAGCCTCTTCAATAGCCTAGCGTCCACTTTACTGAGCAGATCCTCCATCTTGGACTTGGGAGGTCTGCCTGGGCGCCTTCCCTGGCCTCCTCTGGCTCGGCGACAAGGCTCTTTGTCTGGATTAGGAGGACGACCACGCTTGCCTGTTATTGCCATGATCATGGAGGGCACTTCCTCGTTGGCAAGGAGGAACCATTTCATACCCTGTAACAAATAAAATAATAAAAAGGTATGAAAGACTGGGACTGATTTTATGATGATTTATTTGGGTTATAATATGAAAATAAAAACACAGAAGCGACCTAATAAGCTTCACGCTACCTCTTCCATGCAAGTTTTTGTCCAAGCCAGCCGCGACAAGCAAAACTTTGTCAGTAGCTTGGTTTCTATTACTGTTCTATTACATTGCACTGGGTATCCCATCCACAGGCCAATCTCATATGGCCAAAATAATTCAAATACATTCTGATTGGCTGTAATCGTGTTGGGAAATTATCATTTAAAAAAAATAAGAGGGATCATAATTCAATTTTGTTTTATTATTTAGTCCTGCCCTAAAGAAGCTATTTGACAAAAAAAAGATACTCTCATATAGTCCACATACTAAATAGTAACTAAATTTACACAAAATTATACCGTTATATTCCCTTTGCTCTTAATATGATATGTTACTTCATTGATTAGAGGAATTCAAATTTTTCTTTACTTTTTAAGCTCACTGTCAGGACGACAAAGAGAGCAAGCTCCAAGCCCATGACATCAGTGTCATGGTAACCAGATACATTTCAGCCGATTTGTTGAAAGATTAGAAAGTACTATCATCAAATCAATGTGTGACGCAATAAAATTACTTCTCTTCTCTGCAAACGATACCAGAGACATTAGCAAGGACACTGAGGATATTTAATTTAGGAGTAAATATCTGTGAGCCTACCAGCTGAAACTGGGTTAAAAACTTGTCAGGACACACCTGGTAAACCTGGAAGTCTGGTTACCCTAAACATGAACCACGTTTGTCGTGTCTCTAGAACCTGTAGACCTCTGAATACACACCTCAGGGGTGCCCCGCTCCTCGTAGAAATCTCCCACTGGCATCCGTGGACTGAAGCTGAAGTGCTCCCTCGAAACCCCCTGGAGAGTATCCTGATGCTTCTGCAGAAACTGGAGAATGTGTTCCAAAACAGAGACATTTGAATCAATTGAATGCAACAGTCTGGTTATAAAAAAAACAACATCAACCTAAACATCTGGCTATGATAGCTAAACAAATCACAATGTAATAGGTAAACCAGACAGGAGTCTTTTTACCTCTCGTGCAGATTAAGTTACAATGTTGTTGTGGGTAATCGCTTGAAAATGTGTGCAGATGTAACAGTTCCTACCTTGATGACCTCTGGGAATTGCTTCATTCTACGGCCACAGGGGCTGTAGTACCATGTTTCCCCTTTCAGCCGATCCTCAAACCTCCGCACTCTAATCTCTCGCTTCCAGCTAGTAAATGTGAAATAGAGAACAAAGTCAAAACAACAAGGATACAACAGAACACAAACGAGCAAGCATCGCATGACTTTCCAACTGGTCATGTGATTAAGATATCAACATATCCAAGTACATAGAAGGGCAATCTTTGAGCTTTTATACATAACTAGATTTTTACTGACCTAAGGCACACCAAGTCTCTATGATATTCTAGTCTATATACAGTGAGGAAAATAAGTATTTGAACACCCTGCTATTTTGCAAGTTCTCCCACTTAGAAATCATGGAGGGGTCTGAAATTGTCATCGTAGGTGCATGTCCACTGTGAGAGACATAATCTAAAAAAAAATCCAGAAATCACAATGTATGATTTTTTAACTATTTATTTGTATGATACAGCTGCAAATGAGTATTTGAACACCTGAGAAAATCAATGTTAATATTTGGTACAGTAGCCTTTGTTTGCAATTACAGAGGTCAAACGCTTTCCTGTAGTTTTTCACCAGGTTTGCACACACTGCAGGAGGGATTTTGGCCCACTCCTCCACACAGATCTTCTCTAGATCAGTCAGGTTTCTGGGCTGTCGCTGAGAAACACGGAGTTTGAGCTCCCTCCAAAGATTCTCTATTGGGTTTAGGTCTGGAGACTGGCTAGGCCACGCCAGAACCTTGACATGCTTCTTACAGAGCCACTCCTTGGTTATCCTGGCTGTGTGCTTCGGGTCATTGTCATGTTGGAAGACCCAGCCTCGACCCATCTTCAATGCTCTAACTGATGGAAGGAGGTTGTTCCCCAAAATCTGCATATACGTGGCCCCGGTCATCCTCTCCTTAATACAGTGCAGTCAGCCCTGTCCCATGTGCAGAAAAACACCCCCAAAGCATGATGCTACCACCCCCATGCTTCACAGTAGGGATGGTGTTCTTGGGATGGTACTCATCATTCTTCTTCCTCCAAACACGGTTAGTGGAATTATGACCAAAAAGTTCTATTTTGGTCTCATCTGACCACATGACTTTCTCCCATGACACCTCTGGATCATCCAAATGGTCATTGGCAAACTTAAGACGGGCCTTGACATGTGCTGGTTTAAGCAGGGGAACCTTCCGTGCCATGCATGATTTCAAACCATGACGTCTTAGTGTATTACCAACAGTAATCTTGGAAACGGTGGTCCCAGCTCTTTTCAGGTCATTGACCAGCTCCTCCCGTGTAGTTCTGGGCTGATTTCTCACCTTTCTTAAGATCATTGAGACCCCACGAGGTGAGATCTTGCATGGAGCCCCAGTCCGAGGGAGATTGACAGTCATGTTTAGCTTCTTCCATTTTCTAATGATTGCTCTAACAGTGGACCTTTTTTCACCAAGCTGCTTGGCAATTTCCCGTAGCCCTTTCCAGCCTTGTGGAGGTGTACAATTTTGTCTCTAGTGTCTTTGGACAGCTCTTTGGTCTTGGCCATGTTAGTAGTTGGATTCTTACTGACTGTATGGGGTGGACAGGTGTCTTTATGACCTCAAACAGGTGCATCTAATTTAGGATAATAAATGGAGTGGAGGTGGACATTTTAAAGGCAGACTAACAGGTCTTTGAGGGTCAGAATTCTAGCTGATAGACAGGTGTTCAAATACTCATTTGCAGCTGTATCATACAAATAAATAGTTAAAAAATCATACATTGTGATTTCTGGATTTTTTTTTTTTAGATTATGTCTCTCACAGTGGACATGCACCTACGATGACAATTTCAGACCCCTCCATGATTTCCAAGTGGGAGAACTTACAAAATAGCAGGGTGTTCAAATACTTATTTTCCTCACTGTATGTCTTGGGTCCCACCACCAATGTAAATCTATGAGATTTCACCAGTTTTATCATCCACCAGGTGAGAGTAAATCTGAACGCTTGGGAAAAGTAATGAAACCCCTCTCCTCAATAAGCCGTACGGGTTATTGTTCAGGTATTATGTCTGTAGCTCAAAGGGTGTGGAATGAGTTGTATGCCAGAGTTTAATACGTAAATTTTGTTCAGAAAAGAAAGCAATAGTACTGGCGATGCTTGTCTTAGTAAGCACCACTAATCATATATTTATTTCTGGGGAATGTGTTAAATGACAATGATGAACAAAGATAATAAATGTAACTTTTTAACAAAGGAAAGCTCACCCATGCTGCAGAGGAAATTGGACTTGCTCCTCAGATGCAACCCTTCGCCTTGGGGTATCACCTAGGACACAAACAATTTAATACATTTAAATTTTAAAAGCTACATTTAGAATAGAGTATTCTTGCACTTAAAAACACTTACAAGAATTTTTATTTTTGGGTGAATGTTATCTTTAACATTAACAAATTGTAACCCCTAATGTATAGATACCTTCGTCATCATTGCCATCAACACAATCTTCAGTTTTTGCTTCTGTAATGTCAGATTTGACTGCTTTGAGAGTCTTTGCCTCTTTTGCTCCCTGTTTCCTCTTAGGCTTCCTAATCTTCTTGGGTTTGACATCAGGGCTTTCATTATTGGTCAATCTTGAGTCATAGACAAAGATCACTGGCTCATTAGAAGGTTGAGGTGGAGCATTGAAAGGAGTTAACGTATCGATAGGGACAGCTTCTGATTCCTGTGCCTCTTTAGAGAGCCTTCTCTTCTTCCTTGCATTCGGTGGCTTCTCTTCATTTTTCTTTCTCCTCCTAACTTTTCCCTCTTTTGGAATGTCAGAGGTAAATGTTCGCTTCTTAGGCTTGGAATCAGGAGATCCTGTGGAAGTAACTTATTTGATTCACTAATTGAAAACTCATATTTTGTACTTTTGAATAATGTAAACCATTTAGAGCTGCAAATAATGATTATTTTGATAATTAATCTGTTGACCATTTCTTTGATTAACAGAATAACCTGCACATCTCATCTCATCACCCTTTTATCATACACACTTTTACTACTGTAAAGTGACGTCACTGACTAACCTTCAACTATCTCTTAATTGTTGTCAATTAATTTCATTACTGATTATTAAAGACTTTAATACTTCAGTTGTTGCAGCTCTAAAAAGTTTAACTATGCATACATCGGAGAGGAAAAGGTGACTGCGCTTTTACCTCCAGCAGTAGCAACTGTGGTCTTTGGGGTTCTGGGCTTTCTTGGCTTTTTTATTGGTATGGCAATTAGAGTTTCAGATGGTGGTATATGTGTGGTTGCCCCATCAATAGAACCGCAGACAACCACTTGCAGGCCCTGAACTCTCATTGATGAGAACTCTGATCTTCTCTCACCTTCAGATATGTCTGGGGAATCAAGTCCATTCTCATCACCTATGGGGGGGGAAGAAAACACATTGCATTTACACTATAGGCATTGATGTTGTTCACTCAGTTTATGTCCAAATGCCTAAGCACTAGGGCTGTGATGATTCATCGACATAATTGACGTCATCGATTACAGAAATACGTCATAACATAACAGGCATCGGTGCATCGCAATGGAATAATTAAAATGGTAGCACCCGGTTTAAGCATGGATTCCCAGAAGAACAAGCTGCAGCTAAAAAAAAAAACTCACCCACGGTGATCTAAAGCATGGGAGTATTTTAGCCAGAGACCCACGATGTAGTGCTGTGTAAGATATGCAAATTAGAAATGGCTTATCACAGCCGTACAACCGCCATGAACGAACACTTGAAGCGAAAGCATCCCGGAGCGCTTGTCAAGATGGCAGCACCCTATGTCCGGTTTACATTGTCCCCACCCAAACATGATATAGTATTACAACACGTGTTTCTGTTAGCAGTTGTCACTTAAAATAGATTTGTAAATGTTTCCTCATCGCCCCCATGTTAAAAGTAATTTCTGCACCGCTGCTAACGTAACTTTACACCATGCGTAATCTAATTATGTTATTTGTCCGTTTTATATTTTCGGTTTACTTTAACGGCCATGTATGAGTGCAAATCGTTTAAATTATATTCCTTGCCCTACTGAGATTTAATGCAGATTGCAATAGTTTTAGTTATTCCTGTTAGAAAAAGTTAACTGTTGCTCGAATTGCACTAATTTTACTGTAAGATTAGGAGAGGTGAAATGTGGAGGGAGGGGAGGGAAAGAAGGAGGGGGAGAGAGATTGTGTGTATGTGCCAAGTTGGGTGTGTGTATTACTGAGAGTTGATTAAGAATGCACAAGTTTTAGTTATTCCTGTTAGAAAAACATTTAAGTGTTACTCAAATTGCACTAATTTTACTGTAAAATGATTTTATGTTGAACTGCTAAACTCGAGGTTGCACAATGTTTTGAGATTCCTCCTGAAAGTGACTTGAATTTTACATTTGTTTCGTTAATTATGTCGTTGGATTGCTAAATGTAGATTGCACTTTCCATTTACTCGAATTGAACAAGTTCTTACTTAAAATCACTCCAAATTAAAATGTATCTACATTTAGCAATCCAACAACAAAATTAATTTTACATTTGTTTCATTTAAGTCACTTTCAGGAGGAATATCAAAACATTGTGCAACCTCGAGTTTAGCAGTCCAACATAAAATCTCTCCAAAATAAAATGAATGTTGGAAAATGGAGATTACCAGTTAAGACAGGACTATTTGTGTTGAGGAATAATGCACTGCAGTGCACACTGTGTTTCTTGTACATTTGTTTGTGTTTAAGAGAAGATAATTTATTAAAATATTAATAAATTAGTCATTAGATTAATCGATAAAAAAAAAAAAATCATTAGGTGCAGCCCTAATAAACACCACATAATCTTTAGGTCTGGAACATGCTTTACGGAAGTATGTAACAGCAAATGCTTCTAGCTTCTTTTGCGGAGTGAGTGTGCACCTTAATCAGTTCTAGTTCAGTAGTCAGTGCACTAGCCAGGGAGTCGGCCATTTCTAGAGATGTTGCATTCGCAAAACCGTTCTAGCGCACCATAAAAACAGGGAGCAGCGTTGTTTAACATGTTCTCTACCGGATGTTTCATTTTTCTGAAGCCATCAGAGGACATTTTTGCAACTGGCATTTGGTCTGAACTCTCAAACCCTAACAGATAACAGATTTCTAAGTGCTCAAGTACACCCATATGGGAATACTGATTTTCTTTTGATGATAAAAATAAATAGTAACTGCTTAGGCAACATTATCAAAAAGGTGAGAGTAATACATTTACAATTTAATGATGGATTGAGAATCTCACCTTTAATGGATTGAGTAGAGGCATTTATAGATGCAGAGAGCAGGGATGAGTTGTATTGTGAGGTTTCATTTATGGAGTCGTTCAGCAGAAATGAGTTATCTTTAAGGGAGGTTTCCTCAGTGGAACTGCTAGAGGTCACAGAGCTGTTCAAGTTCTCTTCCATGAAAGATGTGTCCCTGGAGTCATCAATCATGGATCCTTCTGTAAACTTTGATTGGTCTTCAGTCAGAGAAATGCTATAAGAATCATCAAAGGTGTCCATCATAAAACTTGCATCCTCAGCTCTTGAGCTTTCAAGGTAGGTTGACTCAGCCAAGGATGAGTGGTTCATCAATGCGTCAGTGCCAATGGTATCTTTTAAAGTATAATTTCTGATATAATTAGAGTCCTTTTTGACAACTGACATACTGTCTCTCTCAGCTTCCTTTGGAACACTGAAAGCCGGTTCAAGGTCTCTACGATAAGTTTGAACCTTGTGCATTTCAAATTGGGCCTCACCTTTGGACACCTTTATGGAGGTGGTGCTGTCGACTTCAGCTTTGCTCAGTGAATCATTCATCTCATATGTACTGAGAGTTTTCTGAGAAGAGTGCGTTTCTCCAAAGGTCTGGTGTTCTACTTCATGAGAACCCAACTGGGCTGGACTGCGAGAAGAGACGGTGTCCACATTTGCCATAGAAACACTGGGAGGTGCTGTGGATGCTTGAGGAGACTTAACAGCAGAATGAGGAGCAGTCGAAGCCAAAGTAGATGAAGCCATTTGAGAGGCAGCAAGAACAGGATTGACGACAATGAAAGGAAAGATGATGTTATCTGTTGAGGAAGCAGCAGGATGTTTAGGACTCTGACCTGTTAGAGTTGATGCCTCTTGGGGTCCTTTGAGATGTGCCAGTGCAGGAGCAGAGACAACAGATGGAGACGCAGCTAAAGATAGAGGTGTTGGAGAAATCGGTGGACTTTTTGAGCCCTGTGTCTCTACCAGAGGTACAGGAGCTGTTTGAGGCAGCACATGCACCGCTGGAGGTTGTGTCATGGTCTTAGAAGAACATGTCACAGTTTGGCTGTGAGAAACAGGAGGTGGAGCGCTCTTAGGAGAAGACATTGAAAACGTTTTACCAAGTCTTGGAGGTGAACCACCTGCTGTCGGCACAGATGCATTGACTCTGACACCTGTCTTAGAAGGCAGCGTAGATAAACCACACAGTTGAGGACCATCTGAAGATGGAGAATGTGAATGCTGCCCAGAAGCAGGTCCAGAGATTGTTTGATGAGGCAGGGTTGATGCTTTTCGAGGAGAACTAGATAGTGGTGAAGGAGGTCCAGAGACAAGAGGAGGACTGAGTTCCTTTAATATAGCTCCCATCTCCTGATATTGCTCCAGGTCCATAAAAGGGTGCTGTATACCCTGGCTGTATTCGGCAGAGGAGACAAAACCAGGGGGCTTGATGGGGAAACCCTCAGTTTTGGGCAACTGTTGGGATACAGAGGTTCTCTCTACTCCATTGTAGCCTTTATCCTTTTCTTTAAAGGTGTCATTCATCCGAACTGGAGATTTCCCCCCCCACCAAATAAAACACAACAGCAATTAGTTTGAGGACTAACAAGCTTTGTTCAGACAAAATGCAAAAAATCTGATTTTTTTGGCCCATCCAAATCAATCTAAAGGGAGCACTCAGACAGAAAAAGGGGAACAAATGTTGACTGCATTTCTGACTCAGATCGGTTTAGTTGAAAAATAAAATATGACCAAGATTGCATTTGAAGTAGCTTTTTCATTATTTTGGGTGTGACATATGTAGTGTCATAAACAATAGGCAGGAGAGCCTAAAGCTGTACCAGAATACACATATTTTTGCTTAATCTTTGTTCATATGCTAAGCTATGTGGCATTCGCTATGTGGTGATTAGTTAATGAACGAGAAAGTGGTTTCAGACAGCATATCCATAAATGTGTTAAATACAGAAATGTCTCCACAATGTTGACATGTTTAAAACAACAATTCCACAATGACTACTTTCAGTTATTGAAAAAAGTCTTAGTATAATGTAAACTCTGAAGTCATTACTTTTAAAATCATGATTATCAGATATTTACTACTCTGAACAAACAGATATGATTTCATAACTTGCTAAATGAAAGTGCAGGCAGTAGAGGTGTAACGGATCCATCAATCTGTCAGTCAAATAACTAACAATGCGATGCCATCGATTCAAAGTGCAAAAATCGATGTATATTTTTTTTAAGATGTATCATTATTTTAAATTCTCATACCAGCCACGTGCTTTGCATTTCTGTCAGACAATGCAGCAACCCTTATGATATTTATAAGCCCTAAATAGGATTCTCATGTGAGACACGGATGTGTGCCAGCTGATTGGAGCCTGAAGTGGTGCTCTATCCATTTGTGCCCGCTAACCGCGATTCCCACGAAATGCAAGCTTTGGTGACAGGATAGAGCAGCTTACATGTGCAGTTAAATCAGTCTTCACTCGATATCATAGTACATGCGACACATTTGAATTCTACATGAGAATTTTCTATTTACAAATCAATTCAACCATGCCAAGCGGCTAGACAGCTCCAACATTCTGAACAGCACTGACGAGGGAAAAAGGAAACACTATGCCCTGCACCAGCATCAACTAGACTTTTCACATCAACACCCTTACTAACATTTATCACAGTACACTGTAACAGATTTTTTCATTACAACTGTGGAGGTTGTAGCCAAGAAAAAACTCTGATAGCACATATCGGTATACCATATACATACCGTATCGGAAGTCATGGGTATTTAATTATTTTGGATTCAAAGACTTGAGTGCCTGTTGTAGAGATGACAAATTGTCAGTGTAGTGTTTTCAAGGCAATGAGCTGTCATCAAAATGATTGATGATCACTTGTGTGTGAGACATAATTCCTTTATATTTATTTTTCTGTATCATTTTTCAACAACTGAAGTACCTTATTTTGTTGTGGACGTCACATTGTGGAATTGTATGCACTTTCAGAGAGATAAAAATATTCATATTATATTTTGGTTGCATTTATGAGATAATGAACGTAATTGATTGAGTAAAATAGGCACAAAATATTGTAATGAAACTGCATTGCAGCGGACTTCGTGTGAGCAGTGTGAACAAAGCTCAAGAAACAGATTTAAAAAAACAAGTATCTTTCTGAACTAAGTGGAAAATGCAATATTATTGATCATTTCATTTAAACTAAGTGGCAAATATTTATGTTAATTTTTAATGAATGCAGGTGGAAAACAGAACTGGGGCAAGACATCATCTGCCTTAATTGACTAAGGCTGTGCTTACACGGTCACAAAAAAATCAAATTTTTTACTCACATCCAACACAGATTGTATATTGTTGCACACATGTAAACAGAAGAATCTATAGAAGTCACTTCCAAATGTGGTTTTAAATCAGATACATATCCAACATCTGGACATCTGACCTACGTCTAAACAAGTATATCTGATTCCCCTTGGAAACGCAGTCAGGGATAGCTTGTCCTAATGGCGTGTCCTTGTCCTTATGAAGCAGAAGTACCTGTTGGTGCTCGCACAAAGACTTAACGCTTCTCTTGAGGCAGAAGTTTTGTACCCACTCCCTGTCATCAAACGTGTGGGCTTGGTCCCACCACTTCTGTCTTCTAGGTCAAGCCCTATTCGGGTGGGATACGTGCTTCGGAGTCATTTTAAACTTCTGTGAATCGGTCATATCAGACTTTTTATCCAGACTGTGCGTTCCTGCACTGAAAAAGATTACAGCATGTTTTACCTACTACAAAATGCCCCATTAAAATAACCCCTGGTAATATTAATCCTGTATGAATTGACATGTTGATAAAAAGCCAGCAAATCTGCACTTTGAAGCACTTGGACTTTTAAATATCACAGTTTCTTAAATTCTTTGCGTCTCAAGTGGATGTTGGTCAAAAGAAGATGCCAGAAATTATAATACGTGCTTCACTTCAGATAACACTGACTGTTACATTTGGAATGATGAATTTTTCTCTCAAGCTTTTTATGCTGTCAAGTGTTTATTTACCCATTTAAAAGAGAAACGAGCAGTCTTTTTTTTGTTGTCGTTTAGGAAAATAAGACCGAACAGAAGCATGTTTTTTTTAAGCAAAGTGAGCCTCACGTTTCCCCACCTTTTTTGACTAATAAATTGCAATCACGTAAAATTTTGCCTACTTTGGAAATATGAAATAGCACAAGCCCATTAAAAACCTGAGGGTGAACCATGGCAATCATAAGTGAAAGCATTCAGTAATGAACTAAATCGAGTTTGGGCGGGAGTATTAATGTAAACAGATATCAGATATGAGTTGTGTCTTCAGTGAATGTAAACAGATGGGACAAAAAATTGTAATTATCGGACAGTCAAAAGATTGGTGTAAACACAGCCTAATAGTCAGAGAAGGAAGTGATGCAGAAAGGTTAACTATGTTGAAAACAAGTTGGAGTGGACAACAGTGTGACAAATGTCACTGGCTTAAGGGAACTTGAATACAAGTGTTGGTGATTCAAAGAATTCACAGAACTTCACATCATCTTATTTACTGCATATTGATGCTAAGCATGCACTTACAGTTACAGTATTACAGTTAATACAGGAGCTCGACTAAAACAATTTTTTGATAAATAAAAAACAACATCAGAAAATAAATTCAGAATAACATCAGAAAATATCATCTAATATAACATCAGACTCACATTCTGATTTAAAGACCATTTTCAGTGAGATTAAAAAGGACAGTTTTCTATGTATTAGGCTTTGCAGTTTATCAACATGCAGTAACACACTGATGTAGTAAGAACTGCATATACTTACAGAAACCAGAGACCCAAGACAGATGTTAATACCAACTGTAAACCAGGCCTAAATTTCTTCATGTGGAGCATTTGCAACATGCTTACTGAGACTAAACGAAGGTCTTATCAAGAGACCCTAAAGCCTGTTTATGGTGGTAGCCTCACCTTGCATCTCCCTGCTCTTAGGCGAACTGCCATCAGGCATTGCAGAAGGAGACCTCACAGGGACCTGGATGTTGAGGGGACTACTGCTGCCTCCACTGCACATGTGATGGTGCTGGGGGCTTCCTTGTGGAGGCGTATAATTCTGCGCAGTGGGTGGAATCATCTGACTGTGGGCTTGAGATTGAGGCCGGGTCTGCGGTTGGGTGGTTGGGTGTGATGGATGTTGGTAATATGGCATTCCATTCTGCATCATACCATACTGCTGCTGCTGTTGTTGTGGCAGCTGCTGGTGTGAATGCTGTTGGAGATGATGCGCTGTTGCAGGCTGGTGCTGCATGGATGGAGGATGCTGGTGATTTTGTGATGGTGGGATGCCAGGATGCCCCTGATTTGGATATGCCCCATACATGCTGTGAGAGTTATATCCCATGGACATTGGAGATCCCCCTTGCTGTTGCCCAGGATTGTCCCTACCCCAGTACTGTGACCCAGTACCCGGGGGCTGCCGGGAAGGCCCCATACTACCGTTGACCAGGTACTGTCCATGCCCCTGAAAGTGGTGCTGCGGCTGCTGTGGTTGGATTGCCCCCTGGGAGCCTGGTTTCTGGTGCAATCCTTGGGAGGTGCCAGGGCCCAAAGCTGGGTTATATTGAGACTGAGCCCACAGATAGTCATATCCAATGCTGCCTGTGTGTTGATGGTTGCCCATATGAGGGAAAGAGGAAGAAGAGGGAGGGTGGGCACTAGGCTGGCTTGTCCCTCCTGCAGTAGTGATGCCATTCACATTCATTTCGCCATTCAGATCTGTGTGATAAATCGGGATGATTAAAAACCGAAGGGAAAAGAGCCTTACTAGGTATGTGCCATCACATTTATGGATTTTAGACAATATTATAGAGGACATAGAAAAGACATAGAGAAGATTAATAACCCAAGAAGATTAATGCCCATCTTAAACAATGCTTCACAGAAGATAAATGTATAGAAATGATGTCCAGGCGAGCGTTTTACTAGACTCTGAGAAAGAGCCAGTGAACACTGCTGTGGCCGACATCACAAATATTGCTCTTTACATCTACATAAAATGTCGCAGATAAAGCCGATGAGATACCCAAGCAATCGCATTAAATAACACACATCACATACACAGATATCATGCTAAAAAAACAGACAAATACTCAACTATTACACACGTTCAACGTGGACATATGTCTGTCTGGGTCATATTACAGTTGATGGAAATGAACGGATGAAGATTTACAAATTCAGATCAAATCCAACACAAATTGCTTTATGCGTGCCCCATCATTAGCCACACAGCTAACAGTAAACATTTCCAGTAAAGCTGATTTTATTAAATGATAACAATACAGCCGACACACATCATTAAACGATAACACGCACGGCTAAAGTTTAATTGCATAATAAATGAGAACTGGACAAAACAAAAGAGGGAGAGATTTGATTCGGTTAGCACAAAGGCTAACCCGCTGCACATGACCATGCGCCGCTTCTGAATCACCGACCACAAACAGAACTATACGCATGTGTACATATATATATATATATATATATATATATATATATATATATATATATATGTGTGTGCAATAAAAAAATTATACATATACACAAACGTATACATATATACACACACATATACATATATACGTGTGTGTGTGTGTATATATACGTGTGTGTGTGTATATACGTGTATATATACGTGTGTGTGTGTGTGTGTATATATATATATATATATATATATATATATATATATATATACGTGTGTATGTGTATACGTGTGTGTGTGTGTGTATACGTATACGTGTGTATATGTGTGTGTGTACGTATACGTGTGTATATGTATATTTTTTTTTATTACGCACACACACATAAATACACGTTTTTGTATTTCTTAAAAGGCTAAAACAGCATGACTCCGAGTAAAGTCGCTAATATGCGCTGTCTCGGATTATACATTTTCTTTAATACTTCAATATTGTATCCCCATTTATTTACCCATAAAAAGAGAGTGAAAGAAGCGAGTCTGTGCTCAGATGCGGCCAAACAACCGACACAGAAACGAAAACAAAAAAAGGACTTTGCGTAGAGATTTTCAGTAGAAATGTGGTCAAAGAAAGGTGAAAGGAAAACATTTTAGCGATGTTCATGAGGAAATAAAACTCTATAGACACACTAATGAACGCCATTTTGATATGAAGTTTAATTAAAGTGGTTGGTTTAGATCAGCGATGATGCAATGAAAAACTGAGGCCTGCGATCTCGCAACGCAACAACAATGATTATGATCTATTAAATAAACTTCAAGCGATTAACATTTATGTTAATTCAATATTGTGGAGTATTAATGAAATTGAGCCATATTCATGTTAACCGATCATTCATTCATAAACACGACGAACATGAAAACAGCAGGTCTTTACATAACAACGGGTTTGTGCGTTATTGAAATAATTAAAAATAACGGATAAACGGGCTGATTCGATACATAAGAGCATAAGAGGTCGATGTGTGCTCTGTAAAATATTACGGGTGGTTTATCAAGTTTTTAAAACACGTTTTGCCTCCAATAATGCGTTTTTCATCCTTGAGGATGTTGCTGATCTCATCTCAGAAGGTCGGCAGATGCACGTTATTTTCCAGATATGAGTTAAGGGAAAATTGAGGCAGCATCACCCACATACACACTCTCAAAAGTTTCTCCCATATAATTGATAATAAAACAGTCCAACCTTGATATCTGCCGATTGCACAGGAGACGACGCCTCTGGCCTCGCGGCAGAAGACCAATGTGGTTTAAGAGTGTATCTGATGTCAATTATAAACGGGTATATCGCTAACCTTTGGGCTTCAGATTTGCAAACATGGCTGGTAATGTCTGAGCGCAGCCACGATCATAGAAAGAATAGAGAGCAGAAAGAGGAAGTCAGTGACGGTGTCGTGAGAAATCGAGCCCCCCTGAAAATCGGGTCTCCCTCTGACGTCACAGCAATTTCATTGGCTGAGAGACATATTAATGGGTACTATATTTACTGCCTGAGTAGAAATCCTTTAGAATCGTTTTGTGATGCATGTCTATATAACTTTGTAAATACGACATTTAATGACTTATAAAACCACAAGTTACACAAAATTGTATAAAACTTATGTTATAGATTGTGAAATTAAAGTTGTGTCGTTGTTTGTGTTTTTCAGTTAACCTAGTGGCCCTGTCCCAAATGGCACCTCCGCCCTTGTGTTTTTTTTTTTTTTTAATTATTATTATTTATTGCTGAAAGCATTCAACATCAAAAAACATACAGCACAACAATAAAAAAATAAATATAAATAAAAAAGTTACATTATAAAAATAAGAGGGCCATTATATAACATAAAAAACATCACACAAAGAGCCCCAAAGTAGATCAAATACTAACAGTCCTTCTAGCTTTCTTATTAACAGATAATGAGATCACATTTTTGAGAAATTGTCCATTTCTTTTAAGAAGGCAGATACGACTTTAGTCTTTGCATCTGTGAATGTAAAATTTGCTCACTTGCTTAAATTAATAACAAAACAGATATATTCTTTTGTGATGTCTGAGTCAAAATACCCAAATATAATCTTTCTCATATGTATTGAGAAGCCTGGCAAAATCTTACATTTGACAAAAACACCAATATATAATCACTGAATTATCAGTGTAGTGACATGACCAAAATAAGTGTACCACTGTTTCATCAGAGTTCAGACAACAAGAGCATGTTAAATCAATGTCAGCTCTAAACTTTTGTATACATTTCTTAACAGGGTAAAACCTGTGTATCAGCTTAAAGGAATTCTTCTTTCACTTTGTTTGTGAGAAATAATGTTTTAATTATTATTATTTTATTTTTTTCAATTAAGGTTAACCAACAAATTATTCCAAAAGGAAATTACAGGTGGAACAGAAATCTAATTCTTAAGAAATAAAGATCTTATTTTATAATTTATGGCTCTTGACTCAGAAAAACAAATTTGACCAAAATGAGTATCACAAGGTTTAGAAAATGATACAGTATATACTGAGGAGTGACTACATGTTTTAAAAAGCATACACAAACCAGAAGGAATAGCTCCCATAACTGTAGCAAATTATTTTGGGGTTACCCTCCGCCCTTGTGGTCTTCCTCTGAGTGCAGACTTTGATGACGTAAGAGAGTGCAGACCGATGGGGCACTATTCAGCAAGTCCATGAGGGGGCATGATTGGTAAAAGTGTCATTAAACTTCAGTTAGATGACGCATTTTTTATTTTACATGCAGTTTTACAAATTATTATTTAAAAAAAAAAGTAATGGCATTGATAGATAGAGTAAAGGAACACACTTTAAACTAACTTTTGAATATTTGTTTTTATTAAATAATTTCAAGCAATAAATCATTAGATAATTAAGAACCTCTGAAAAACAAAGTGCACATATGACTACAGCAACAAAACCCCATTGTTTATATCTTAACAAATAAACATTATTCAGACACATGGATGGTTACAGCTTAGAACACATTAAAATAAATAGAAAGAACATATCAACATATATTCACAAAAATAGTTATAAAATACACACACTTCTGCAGGTGTAAATAGCACTGTTAAAACAAATGTTGCTATATCAATAAATATAAGCAATCTTACAAGCTACAGCCATGTGCATTAAATTATTCTTTCCTGTCTTGTTATTTTAGAGACTCACAATAATTCTAAAATCCTATTTGAAACAACAATAACAATACATTGAATAGGTTTTGCCCTTCCGGCCCCGTCTACCGGCAGGTTGTCCCCGCAGTACATACACACCGTAATGGCCAATGATACCATCTTAATATAATAGAATTTAAAAAGAGGGGGAAAGGCCAATGGGGAGCGGCAGTAGGAGAGAGAGAGAGAAAATAAAATAAACGTACTCGCCGGTTCTCCGATACGCCGTAGCTTGGTCCTCGGCCACTCCTCCACTCTCTAGTGGATGATAGCCGTGGAAGGGGTCTCCCCCGTTTAATTTAATTGTCCGTAACTCCCTCTGTCGCACCACTGTCTCCGGTCAGCCTTATCCCTCTCAGGCTTAATCAGCCTATTTAGGGGTCGGGAGTGTGGAATCATGACCCGGCCCCACCCCCCGCCCCGCCACACCTGGCAAGCAATAAAATCACAAATGGGACACACTACGGACTTGTAGACTTCACAAGCACATGCAACCGAAGGCCACGAGACCGCAAGTCCACATGAAGTGCGCCATTTGGGACTGAGAAATGCTATCACAATAACATGATAGGTTTTTACTCAGGCATAATAAACGATTACTCCCATGGGGACTTTATCATCGCACGCTTCTGGTACAGGTTTTGTGCCGATATACAGGTGAAACTCGAAAAATTTGAATATCGTGCAAAAGTTCATTAATTTCAGTAATTCAACTTAAAAGGTGAAACTAATATATTATATAGACTCATTACAAGCAAAGTAAGATATTTCAAGCCTTTATTTGATATAATTTTGATGATTATGACTTACAGCTTATGAAAACCCCAAATTCAGAATCTCAGAAAATTAGAATATTACATGAAATCAATAAAAAAAGGATTTTAAATACAGAAATGTCGGCCCTCTGAAAAGTATAATCATGCATAATGTACTCAGTACTTGGTTTGGGCCCCTTTTGCATTAATTACTGCCTCAATGCGGCGTGGCATGGATGCTATCAGCCTGTGGCACTGCTGAGGTGTTATGGAAGACCAAGATGCTTCAATAGCGGCCTTCAGCTCTTCTGCATTGTTTGGTCTCATGTCTCTCATCTTTCTCTTATAATGCCCCATAGATTCTCTATGGGGTTCAGGTCAGGCGAGTTTGCTGGCCAATCAAGCACAGTAATACCATGGTCATTGAACCAGGTTTTGGTACTTTTGGCAGTGTGGGCAGGTGCCAAGTCCTGCTGGAAAATGAAGTCAGCATCTCCATAAAGCTTGTCTGCTGAAGGAAGCATGAAGTGCTCTAAAATGTCCCGGTAGACGGCTGCGTTGACTCTGGACTTAATAAAGCACAGTGGACCAACACCAGCCGATGACATGGCTCCCCAAACCAACACAGACTGTGGAAACTTCACACTGGACTTCAAGCATCTTGGATTGTGTGCCTCTCCATTCTTCCTCCAGACTCTGGGACCTTGGTTTCCAAATGAGATGCAAAATTTGCTCTCATCAGAAAAGAGGACTTTGGACCACTGAGCAACAGACCAGTTCTTATTTTCTTTAGCCCAGGTAAGACGTTTGACATTTGAAGCCCATGTCCAGGACCCGCCTGTGTGTGGTGGCTCTTGATGCAGTAACTCCAGCCTCAGTCCACTCCATGTGAAGCTCCCCACACATTTGAATGGCCTTTTCCTGACAATCCTCTCCAGGCTACGGTCATCCCTGCTGCTTGTGCACCTTTTTCTTCCACACTTTTCCCTTCCACTTAACTTTCTATTAATGTGCTTTGATACAGCACTTTGAGAACATCCAACTTCTTTTGCAATTACCTTTTGAGGCTTTCCCTCCTTGTGGAGGGTGTCAATGATGGTTTTCTGCACAACTGTCAGGTCAGCAGTCTTCCCCATGATTGTGAATTCAACTGAACCAGACTGAGAGACCATTTAAAGGCTCAGGAACCCTTTGCAGGTGTTTAGCTGATTAGAGTGTGACACTTTGAGCCTACAATACTGAACCTTTTCACAATATTCTAATTTTCTGAGATTCTGAATTTGGGGTTTTCATAAGCTGTAAGCCATAATCATCAAAATTATATCAAATAAAGGCTTGAAATATCTTACTTTGCTTGTAATGAGTCTATATAATATATTAGTTTCACCTTTTAAGTTGAATTACTGAAATTAATGAACTTTTGCACGATATTCAAATTTTTCGAGTTTCACCTGTATTCTCTTACGGTTACTAGTTTGTTTTCGGTTATTAATAGTCTTTTTTTCTTGTATTTCACTTTACACTAGGGGCTTAAGAGACATTCAGATAAAGTCAATATTTTTGTTTTTAAGGGGAATTTTTTTTTAATTTTGTTTCAAGAAACACTCTCAAAACATGAGGATGAAAAATTCTGGGTAAACCGATGGGGAGATAAAATAATTTTTGATCACGGTTCATCTAAATCTGCAGGGTTGGCCATTCTGTTTTGCAATTCGCCCAGTAAATTAGTGACATCTCGGCAGGTGTGGACTAGCCATTGGGAGAGCCGGGACATTTCTTGGTGGGCCGTTCGTGAAATGGGGCCGCATGGGCCGCCACGCTATGCAGAACGCACCACAAAACGGTGACTCGATATGGGGAAGGGGGCAGCGATATACAGAAAAGGACAGCAACACCAGGAGAGACTTTCTATTAAAACATTATTGATTAATGGTAATGTAGTTACAGATCAAACTCTGTTTGCTAAGGAAGCTGTCTCTTTCTATAAATCATTATAATCCTCAGCATTTTACTCGCATGATGCAGAATCCTTCTTCAGCCAAATTAAAGATCTAATTCCCCATATAGATGATGAATGTGTGTTGTTACGTGATGCTGATATTACCTCTGATGAGCTGGATAAAGCTGCAGACAACTTATCTTTAAACAAATCTCCAGCTATAGCGACGGCCTCACAGGCATTTTCTATAAACACATCCGGGGCTTATTAAAAGATCTTTCTCTCTTATGTTAAAAGAGGCAACAGATAATATGACATTCTCCCTATATGAAACAAGGTGTAATAACTTTAACTCCTAAACCGGATAAGGACCCCAACATTTGAGATAACTTGGACCCATTACCTTATTAAACACTGATTACAAAATTTTAACTATTATATATGCTAGCAGAAAAAAATCCTACATAAAATTATAAGAGACTCTCAATCTGGTTTTATGAAAGGAAGATCCATCCACAATAATATTAATTTAGAACTTGATATTTTAGATTATAGTCATGTTATAGACGATGATGGTTTTATTTCTTTCTCAATTTCTTTAAGGCATTTGATTCAGTTGAACACCCATTTATTTTTCCATTGTTTAAGTTTATTTGGTTTTGGAGAGAAATTTAGAAACATTATAGAATCTCTTTATGAAAACTCAAATAGTTCAATTTTCTTACCAGGAGTTACATCACCGATTCTCTATTAAACATGGAGTTAAACAGGGTTGCCCCTTATCCCCAAAGACTCAATTCAAAATTTGAACCTGTGGATAATAGTTGATAAATGCAAACTAAACTTAACTCATGGTTAATGAGAGATATTAGTTTATTGTGAAGAATATTTTTTTTTACTAAAATGGATAGTTTATCAAGGTGCATCTAACATGCATACTCATTTGCAATTCCAAATAAAGTGATTAAAACAAATGAATCAGGTTAATTTAGATTATATCTGGAGAAAGAAAGTTCATTACATTAAAAGAGCAAAGTTGACTAAAGATTTCAAAGATGGAGGTCTGGAAGCCATTGACTTTGATTTCATAAATGGTACCCTGAAAATTAACTAGATAAAATATTTTCTAAATAACAACAACCTTTGGTTTCATATTCCCAGATACATTTTTTAAATATTGGGAGGGAGAGAATTTTTACTTAGAGAGAAATTGGGGAGTGAAATCACATCTATCAAACTATCCCAGTTTCACCAGCAAGTCTTGTTGTGGAAGCTTTTATACAAACATAATTTCAAGCCATACAAGACCCCATTCAGGAATAATACGCATATCACAATAAGAAACAAATCACTGTATAATAAGGACTGGTTGGAGAAAGGGATCTGGTCAGTGCTGCATTTAGCAGAGGATGTTTTATATCATATGAGAATTTCTGTCTTAAATATGATATAGCCTGTAATCGGAACACATTTAATTCTATAATCAAAGCTATCCCCAACTCTATTATATGTCTAATCAAAGGTCGCCCATCAATTTTTAATTGGAGGTTGCGATTTCAATTAAACTAAATTTCCAAATAAAACTATCAGAAAATGTTTGATAACATTTTATTCCCTACTGTAAAGAAACTTAATTTCACAGTTTTTCTCAAAAGAAACAATTCACAGGTTTCAAACAAATTATTTGAAATTCCCATTAACTCCCAAAGCTAAGAAAATGTAAACAATGTTTATCCTTCCAGTGAATTTGTATGACAAAGATTTGGAATTGAAACTAGTAATTGTGTATTTTGTGATAATATTTAAACTATTGATCATTTATTTTTCCATTGTATGTAGATGCTTTATATTCATGAGTGGCTTTACCCAAAGGTTCCTCTTCTTGGAGTTTTCTCTCATAAGGATATTGTTGTTAGGAGTGTAGGTGAAGGCAGAAGAAGGATCTACTTGCAGCGGGACTTTATTTAAATGAAAGGGCAACACGAACAAAAAAGGAAACATCCACGATGGGAAAAAGTAAAACAAAAACACGGAAGGCATACAAAAGGTTAACCGGCGGGATAAACAGACAGAAAGCACGGAAAACAGGCATCCACATACATCAAAGACCGACAGGGGAACACAGATACAATGAAAACTAAACGAGACACAGGTGAGAACAATGATGAGTGCAGGCAGTGAGGGAGGTCAGGAACTGTGGGAAATGTAGTTTATACAAGGACAGTGAAACACGGGTGAACAAGGAAAACGTGACATGGAACGTGATCAGTGGAGAGTGAAACAGAAAACACGGGGGAGAAAACACGGGATCGTAACATAGCCGCCGCCCCCCCTCAAAAGGACCGGATTCCAGACGGTTGAAGGAAACACAAAAATAACAAAACCAAAATTTTCCAGTAGAGAGGGGCTAGAAGAGGGGGAGAACAGACAGACAAAAGGGGGCACAAGGGACACAGAGACAGACCAAGGAGGCACAAGAGGCAATCAGGCAGTCCACGGAGGCACAAGGGACAGACAGGCAGGTCAGGGAGGCCGAGAGGGCCGACAGGCAGTCCAAGGGGGTATAAGACGGGGAACGGGTCAGGTGGCCTGGGGGGCGTCCACCAGGTAGGGACAGGTTTAGGAGGCCAGGGAGGCGTCGACCGGGCAGGGACAGGTTTAGATGGTCTGGGAGGCGTCGACCGGGCAGGGACAGGTTTAGGAGGCCAGGGAGGTGTCGACCGGGCAGGGACAGGTTTAGGGAGCCTGGGAGGAGGAGTGGTCACTGGGGGAGCTGGCAAAGCCACGTGAGGCGGAGCAGTCGAAGACTTGGGTGGCGGCACCGAAGGAGGCGCAGGCAGGGCCGCAGGAGACCCTGGGGGCGGAGCAGAAGCAGGCAGAGCCGTGGGGTACATTGTGGGCGGAGCCGTAGAAGGCTTGGGAGGCTGCGCCGAGGGAGGCGATGGCGTAGAAGGCTCAGAAGGCGGAGCTGAGGGAGCCACTGGAGGCAGAGCCGAGGGAGGCTCGGGAGGCGGAGCCGAGGGAGGCGATGGCGTAGAAGGCTCAGAAGGCAGAGCCATTGGAGGTGGAGCCTAGGAAGGCTCTGGAGGCGGAGCCGAGGGAGGTTCAGGAGGCGGAGCCGAAGGAGGCGAGGGCGAAGAAGGCTCTGGAGGCGGAGCTGGGGAAGGCAGGCTTGGGAGGCTCAGGAGGCGGAGCCGTGGGGAGCTCTGGAGGTGGAGCCATGGGAGGTTCAGGAGGCAGAGTAGAGGGAGGCTCTGTAGGCAGGGCCGAGGGAGGATCCGGGGGCGGAGCTGTGGTTGACAGAGCCGGGGGAGGCTCAGGAGGCGGAGCAGAGGGAGGCTGTGGCGCCGCAGAAGGTTCTAGAGGCGGAGGCCCGGAGGGCTCTGGAGGTGGAGCCGAGGGAGGTGGCGCCATAGGATGCTCGGGAGGCGGAGCCCGGGAAGGCTCGGGAGGCGGAGCCGAGGGAGGCTCGGGAGACTTGAGGCGGAGCCCTAGAAGGCTCGGGAGGATGAGCCCTGGAAGACGAGAGACTTGGGAGGTGGAGCCCTGGGAGGCTCGGGAGGAGGAGCCCTGGGAGGCTCGGGAGGAGGAGCCCTGGGAGGAGGAGCCCTGGGAGGCTCGGGAGGAGGGGCACTGGGAGGCTCGGGAGGAGGGGCACTGGGAGGAGGAGCCCTGGGAGGCTCGGGAGGAGGGGCACTGGGAGGCTCGGGAGGAGGGGCACTGGGAGGCTCGGGAGGCACTGGCTCTCGGACGGTCATGGCCGCTGGCGCTGGTTCTGTCGAGGCTACTGGCGCTGGCTGCTTGGCAGAGGTAGGCAGAAGCTGGAGGGCAGAGGCCTTTCCTTTCTCCTCCTCCTCCTCCTCCTCCTCCTCCTCCTCCTGGCGGACGAGGCTGGCAACGCTGGATCGCTGACCGTGGCTGGCGTGAGCTCAGGCTCGCTGACCGTGACAGGCGTGGGCTCTGGCTCGAAAGCCGGAATCAAGAGGGGTGGTTCCTCGGCAGCGAGTTTCTCTACCACGAGACTCACATACTCCCTCCACGTGCTCTCCGGTTCCGCGTCTCCGCCGGCATGATTGTAACTCGATCCAGTAGATGGATTTCAGGGAAGCGTCGTCGAACCCGGTGTAGATGGCGACAGCGGAGAAGAGATGTGAGTACTCGCGAATGGTCAAATCTGCCTGGGCCAGTTCGGTAAATACCGCCGCTAGATCCATTTTTGGTCGGTCTTTCTGTTAGGGGTGTAGGTGAAGGCAGACGAGGGACGAGGATCTACTTGCAGCGGGACTTTATTTAAATGAAAGGGCAACACGAAAAACCACAAACAAAGGAAACATCCACGATGGGAAAAAGTAAAACAAAAACACGGAAGGCATACAAAAGGTTAACCGGCGGGATAAACATAGACAGAAAGCACGGAAAACAGGCATCCACATACATCAAAGACCGACAGGGGAATGGAGAAACAAACAGGGTTAAATACACAGACACAATGAAGACTAAACGAGACACAGGTGAGAACAATGATTAGTGCAGGCAGTGAGGGAGGTCGGGAATTGTGGGAAATGTAGTTTATACAAGGACAGTGAAACACGGGGCGGACAACAAGGAAAACGTGACATGGAACATGATCAGTGGAGAGAGAGTGAAACAGAAAACACGGGGCAAACAACACGGGATCGTAACAATTGTCTATTGACTTGTTATGAACAGCTACAAAGATGATTTTCTGGTTAATAACATCCTTATTCTTGATCTACACATTTGAAAACTAAACATTTGAAGTGAAACCCAGGCTTTCTCTGTTTAACAATGTGTTTCTTTCTTATACAAATGCTCTTATAATGATGTAAAGTAAAAATGCAAAAACAATTTTTTGATATAATAGAAGAATATGATTTGAAAAACAAACACTAGCCTTTTGGTTTTATTTATTTATTTCATGTAATGCAGATTTGCACTTGATCTCATTGTTATATTGCAATGATCTACGTTTGTTGCCATGTTGTTTGTACATGACATTGTTCAATAAAAATAAATAATAATAATAATAATAATACAAGGTGTTGTGCCGAAATTGGTGATGTATCGAAATCTGTGACTTAAGGCCGCTGTTCAGTAAATTTTCGTGTGAGAATGTGTCCGGTGCTCGTGCTCAGTGAGCGTCAAACGATAAACTCTCGCGTCGAGGGGGGCGGGGCTGTTTAGACACATGCTACGACAAGAAATCCACATACCATTGTGTGTTTTGCTTTTAATATTGGTGTTCTAAATTACTTGTATTGTTCCGTTTTTTTTTTTGTTTTTTTTTGCATGAAATACATTTATTTGTAATAGTGTGTATTGTTCCGTTTTTATTTATTTTTTTTTTTTCATTAAATACATTTATTTGTAATAGTTATGTTATTGTCTTTCTTCTTCGTCTTACATATTTTCAACACGCTATTCTGGTGATATATCCACAGAGGTCTATGAAACGCAGATACACCAATGCTGACAGTGGAATATTAAATTATATTGATATTAGAGGTGACCGAAATCTGTTGCACATCTTTCTTCTCAACAAAGTGTGTTTGTAATGATCACCAAACCCATCATTCACGAGAGTCGTGGAAGCCCAATAAGTGTGCTTTTGAGCTTAAAGTGCAGTGTTTGCCAGTACAAACACCATTGTAGACCTGAAGGACCTCTCCCTACCCAGTCCAGAAGAGTAGTTTGTTGCTATGAAAACACAGTATCTATTATTTTTTGTTCTTGTAATTTAATAATTACATTCTTTAGTAGGTGATAAGGGTGTGATAAAGCTTCTCAGGGAGGTAAACCTGCTTTAGCTAAACAGTTTCCTTAAGAGGACAATGGGTCTTTAAGACTAAAACTTCATTTTAATTATAAAACCTGAAATTTACATGACTTATACATTTCCAATAACACCTGATATAACTGTTCAGCAGAAGAAAAAAACATTTAATGAAAGGGATGTATTGAGCTGTTTATTAGAAATATGTAGACAAAATTGAAAGCCATTTTTTTTTAAACATAATAGGAGTCAACCAGCAATGTGCATATTGACAGAAAACTAGCCATCGAACACTGAGGCCCCACAAATTTCTGATAGTGCAAACTATTTGGTCTTTTTCTAAGCATTTGGTCTTTTTGTTTTTATACTGGATAGCAAACATACAACACCATCCATTTTACCAGTCTTTAACATTTCAAGATATCACACAATAACATCATTCTGCGGTCATGAGATGAAAGACAATGATCCAACACCAATCATGGTACCAGAATAGTTGTTATATGGATAGCACAAGACTTTTTGAAACACTAATAACTGAGTCAGCCATCAGATAGTAACAACCAACTAACAAATTTAACCATTTCAAGAGACTTTTGGGTTTTATCTACTTTCAGTCAGTATTAGGACGAAGAGAATGTAGGGAGATGGGTCTTATAAATCGATGTAGACCACAGGAAATGGTAATAACTGGTACTTCATTTTCAAAATCATTAATTATTCTCATGGTTTAATCACAAGATCATACAATACACTGATTTCACAAGACATCAATGCCCTTTACCTCTCCAAGGTTTAAAAGACACATTTTGTGTTTCACTTTTCATTTTTAATTACAATGCCTTTGTAAAAAGGGGAAAAAAAAAAAAAACACATCCATCACATCTATTGCTTTTCGGTTGAAAAATACGAATACATTGCAGTTTTCCAGAACAGTTAAAGTATACATTATGTTTGTAGTACAACAGATTAAAACAAAAAAGCCAGGACTGCTTATTAGGAGAGGGACAAAGAAGCTCTGTACAGCAATATGCATATTAACTCCCAATGGAGGGTTGTGTCAATCTTCTGGAGTGCAGCCACTGAGTGGTCAGAGGTGATGCTTATGAATCCACTGGTCTCAATGAATTCAGCTTTGCTCTCTTTGAGATCATATACAGTTTAGGTGACAGCTTCCTGTTCTCATTTGCACATCATCCCCCTCCTCTTCAGTCTGTCCTTAACGTGCCAGTGGCTTTATTCTAGATCTGGCATTTCTGAAGAAAAACACAGACACATTAATGTAAAATAAAAATGTGTATTTAGTCCTTAGCACTTTTTTTTAATGTTATACACTCATCAGTAAGGCTCAAATGTGCATTTCTGAGTTAAGAAAAACATAGATTCAGAAAATGCATGTCAGAGAAAACTTACTCTCATCATCACTATCTGCCGATTCCTGAAAATGGAGAATAAAAAGTGTCATTATGACATAAGACTTAACTGCTAGGAGTTTACAATCTAGGATGAAAATACAAAGAATTTAAGCTAGGGATGGGTCAGGATAGTCGACTATTATTTTTGTTTTAGCTGTAATATTTTGTAATATTGTGCTTTAAAGGGGATAAAAATAGACAACTTCTTGAAAAGGATTTTAGCATGCTGTCTGCATATGCCCCATTTGTTTTAACAAATTCACAGATTCAACAATACAATCAAGACAACTAACGCCAGACTTAAAATCACCCGCTGTGAAAATTGTTCCCATTATTACACATTTCACAAGTCTTTGTGATGATAATAGTTGAGCAACAAAATTTTTAATATTTAGTATATGTATCATATATCTGTCAGAACTCAGTCTAGTGGTTGACCGATATCTTTTTATTGTTAAAGGTCAATGGTGATACCGATATCTAGAGAGCAGGAAGATAGATGGCTAATTTCTGATATGAAACACACTTAGTTAATAAAACATTAATAAAATGCTTACTTATAAATCGCTTAAACTTCTAAAGAAGAAAATAAAACCCTTGTAAACAGAAATTTGTACTATCCATTGCAAATCAGTTGGTAGACTATTTTGGAAAAGACCTAAGGAAAAGTTTACACTTCTGTTAACTGGCCAAGCAAACACGGTCATTAATCAGACTGGCCAATATATAGGTCTATCACCAATATATATGTGCTATGACTCATGCATTTTTAAGAGGCAGTGTCAAGTTAATGTTTAAACATAAAAAATAACCACTCGAGACCCTTGCATTCAGTTAAATTCTGCTGCACTACATCCAGGGTGGGAAATTAGCACCCGCCACCAGCCAACGGCAGGTACTTTTTCAAAGTGGCGCGTGACATTGCCTTGTATACCAGCCACAGTGGCGGGTAGATTGTAAAACATATTTTTATTGGTTACTACTTAAAACATTCCTTGTAACGGATTGGACAGCTTTTGTCAAAGAATGCTGTTGCTAAGTAAAAATAATGCACTTTTGTCGAGTAACTAATTTGATTGGTTTTCAGTGACACATATAGCTGAGCTGAGGTAGGCCTACATACAGTACAGACGAAAGTAAAATTTAAAAAATGTGACGACATATACCCGGTGTTAAGAGGCCCGCCGCGGAGTCAGCAGTAGCTGTACAAACTGTTGAGGGCGAAGTAAATAAAAAGAGAAGGTACTTTTCGAACAAGTGGCGCATTGATGACGAAGGGAAAACGAGGGAATGGTTAGCCTACCTTCCCGTCGAACAGTCCATGCACTGTACTTACTGTCGAACCTATGCGTCGTCCGAAAATGCAAACAATTCGTTCGTTAGAGGAACAACCAACCGTAAAATAGTGTCAATAAAAGAGCACGAGTCATTCAAGTCTCATATCAAGTGCACTGCCATACAGCTGGCGAAGACGGGACCCCAGGAGCAAAGTGTGGCAATAAAGGCTATCTGCTCTATGCAATCCGCGCAGTTAAACCGAATGAGAATTCTATTCAGAAACGTCCATGCGATCGGCAAAAAGGGCAGACCTTTTCGGGACTACGTTTGGATGTGCAAGTAAGTACCGTTAAATTACTAACTTGAAGTTGTGTGTTTTGTGATGGCTAGATAGCTATCGTTTTTTTAGTTTAGCGATAGTTTTAGCAGCCGCGAGGATAGGAGCCGATAGCCTACCGTGGGTGCTCCGGAGCACGATTGCGTGTCAGTTAAACTTTTCATCTCCAACCCTATCTGTATTTGCTTTATTATCGAGCTTTCATGGAAAGAGGAGCCAAGAAGAGCCAACTTGAAGATGAGAAGGAGACATCTGAAGATGATGATGACTCTGAAGAAGACTAAAGTGACTTTTTTCACATCACTTTTTATTGATTTATTATGTATTAATTTTGTATTAATAATAAAAAAATGATTGAAGCAATTCAAAATATGCTAGTGCACTTTCTTTTATAAATTTGAATTCCTGAAAAAGTGGCTAGTAAAAAATATAAGTGGCTGGTAAAATTGGGCATCCACCAGCCACTGTGGCTGGTGGGCAAAAAAGTTAATTTCCCACCCTGGCTACATCCATCTGTTTTTGAACTCAAGAATGCATCCCATGTGACGTCCCTTAAGGAACATGTCTGATTGGGCATTATCATAAATCAGCCTAAAGGGGAAGTCACACTACACTAAACGCTCTACTCACTCCCATTCAATCGTATCCAAACGCAGGACACTGGAAAAGGAAACTCATGCAAAAAAAATTGGAATATGCTGCAGAGAAAAATACAAGTTTGCAGACTCCGACCTAAAAATCTGGATGACGAGATGACATGTGACCAATAGAAGATTGAAACATCACACAAGGATCTCTCCATTTAAAGTAGGGATGTGCAAAACTACCAATTTTCACAGACTAGTCGGTCAGTTGTTTGAGAGACTAGTCTGTGTTAAGGATAGTAATGTATAATTAGGCATCATTATGTTTACGTGACCCCGATCAGACACGTTTCATACGGACGCAAGCACAGCATTTTAACATGGAAATGGATATTCCACAAAAATATAGTCCAATTAACAATAACATCTTATTGCACAAAACTACCAAAAAGAAATAAGAAAGGCTCCCCTGAATGCAGAATGACATGCTTTAATGTAAACAGAGCACTTGGGAGACTCAGGATGATCCTCGCTCTAAGTTCAAAGTGCAGAACTACAAGATAATATTGCGGGTGAACGACATCAAGCAGCTTAAACCTTTTTTACGGCAACTTTATATTTAAGCAGTGTCAGACTGAATCAGCAGAAGACTTTAATCTCTCCAAAGCACCTCACAAATACAGCAGAGGATTTAACATCCGACAGTGATCGTTGTAGTGTATTGTTGATGTGGCGCTTGGACGGCTGAAACAGCAGCAGTGCATAAATGGATTCAACTTAAAGTATTTACGAGGCGGGCCTGGGTAGCTCAGCGAGTATTGACGCTGACTACCACCCCTGGAGTCACAAGTTTGAATCCATGGTGTGGTGACTGGTTGCGATTATTGGTTCTTGCTCTCTATGGGGTGTGGCAAGTTGTGCGTGCATCGCAGAGAGTAGTATGAGGCTCCACATGCTGCGAGTCTCTGCGGTGTCATGCACAACGAGCCACTTGATAAGATGTGCGGATTGACTGTCTCAGAAGCGGAGGCAACTGAGACTTGTCCTCCACCACCCAGACTGAGGTGAGTAACAGCGCCACTACAAGGACCTACTAAGTGGTGGGAATTGGGCATTCCAAATTGGGAGAAAAGGGGATACAAATCAATAAAACATTAAACAAATTTAATAAAAAAAAGCATATAAGAGACAAAACTTATTGCAGAAGGTTTTACTCTGCTGACTGTTATTTACTTTAAGCACAACAAGCTTTAATAATACAAAAACGCTAAGAATTATATCTCTTAAATTAAGGCCTGTGTCTCAAACAAAAAACAAAAACAACTAAAAATATTAATGTTAGTATTCAAAGGATGAAAAACTAAACTTAATATCATAAAACAGGGCTCGTCATTAGTGCTTGTCCGAGACGAGCATATTTTTAAATGTGCAAGACGAACCTTGTGTCACTTATTACAAAGTTCAAGTTAAACAAGTTAAAACTTGCAGTCACTTAGAAACAACATTGCCTTGCATGACCAATCAGAATTCGATTCGACATTACCTCTGGTACCAGCAGAAAGCTGCGTAGTTTTAATTTTTCAATTAGCTTGTGATTTATTAATAGGCTGCAATGTTTCTCAAGCAAAATGGTAAAAACAAGGTTATGAATCTAAAAGGAAGAGGAAATTCATCCCTAACCGGAATGATTCATTTGAGTGGGTGTGGTACGAGGAGGAAGACGGAGTGATGTTTGTTCCGCACTGTCTCTGTCAGATGTATCTCAGTTTGGTTTTCTTTAACTATATGCATGCATTTGTCTTTCCATGATCTGACCACGCCATTGCTGTTGCCAGCTACCAGATTGCTGTGTGGCGTGGTACCGATTTAAGTAGCATCAGGACTCCAGACTGTAACCAACTGGTCGCAATTTGCCACCGTTTTTCCAATCTGTGTGTCTAAATGTAATAATAGGTCGCTCTCTGATTATTAGCTGCCATTTTCTGTCAAGCAATATCAGCCCGCAAACGCATCAAAAGTGGAACGAAACAGCGTTACGTACTACCTGGATTAATGGACAAAGTTGCACGAGTGCAGAGCAGGTGCGTTTACTTGCGAACCGGTCTTGAGCTTTCGACTGCTACACGTAGGGCAAACCTTTAAAGGTACTTGTCCGCTGGCATATATCCAACTGTAAATATGCAAATTTAAGATTATATTTTTGCTCGTATACTGAAAGCAATGATAGACAATCCAAAACTCACTTTACATATTACAAACACACACCCCAAAGCGGCTGCTCTTGGGTGTTGCGAGTGTTATTGAGCCGATTTGTTCCACGCCAGTAGACACTATGGATGCACCGATACCACTTTCTCTTCCGATCCGATATCAGAAATCCCAGTATCGGCCGAAACAATCACGTTCCGATACCAGTGTTGTTTTTTTTGCATAATCTGTTTAGAATATCTTTACATTATTGTGTGGAACTAATTGGGTGTGCTCTTTTAATATGTAAAGAAACACAAACCTGTAACTACACATTATTTCAATATAAATGTACAGCTTATTATGAACCACTTTATTATTAACTAGTGTACTGGATAATGTAGCAATAAAATTAACATTAATTCCAGTATAAGTCATCAGTAGAAAATAATATGTATCTGGACTTTAAAAGATTCAGATCTCTTTTTTTTGTTCAATTTAGTTGTACGATATCAGCTCACTTTTCATTCACAGTTATTTTTTGGAATCCATTCAACTTAAATATTATTATAATTTGTAAACAAATGATAATAGTAATATATCGCAATCTATTTTGACATTCGGATCTCTCCAGGAATCCTGTAAGTGTGTCTGTTTGTAGGCAAGTTCACAGTAGTTTAATTAGCTTCTTATTCAAATTCTGGTAAAAGGCACCTCCAGTGCCATTCTAAATCCATATTATAAATTAACTGAACTATTGATCTACATATGAGATGTTGTTCGCGAGTAGCGCTCAAATATTGTGCACCACGTGAAGGCTAAAAAAATAGCTGCACACATGCGTGGAAACAGAGCAGCGCCATTCAATGCTGCGTGAGCATTTTATATTTTTACTTATTAAACACAGGCTTTTGTGAGTCATATGAACTGCTTTAATGGTGGTTTTATGGTTCTTTAATGTCATATTTTTGAGCTTGACAGTAACGAACATGATTAACACACAGTATTGGATTTGGATCAGGCTCGTCGAACCGATACCTGATCCGTCTAAAAGCTTCAGTATCGGATCGGAGCATCCCTAGAGCAAGAAGCACTGAGAAGTACAGTGCGAGTCACAAAAGCCATTTAAATTTGGCACACAATTATCTGGTGAAATCCTATATGAAAACCCTTGGTGAGTAAACCAGTTTAAAATCATATTAAACGGCCTGACTTTCTGAACAGCACTGACAAACGAACAGGAGAAAACACTGACATGCAGATATAAATTAGCAGTATAATCACATAGAAGCTGAAAAACGGTCCATGAATTTACGATTTTAACACTAACCGTATAAACAATAGTATATTAGACAACTACAAATATCATACTACAACTATAGCTCTATTAAATTTACAATATGCTATATTAGGGTGTGAGGGAGTACCCTTCATTTAGTTGCAACTATGGCAGTTTCTAGATGTTTAAGTCTTGTATTTAGGGTACTGTTTTTCATCACAAAAATGCCATAGTCTCTTTTATAGAAAGCATGTTACATCTAACCATGGTAGTGAAGATCCATGCATGGTTTTACCTGAGTTACCATGGTATTGTAACTCTTGTAACACTTTTAAAACTATGGCAAATTTTCATATGAATGCAAATGTATAATAATCAATGGTTTTAAATCAATGGCCCTTCGTGAATTATTGACAAACTAGTTTTCCTTTTATGTAAAATCTATTCTCTTCTAATGCCCTTGTATTATAGAAAAACATAACTTGTTTTGTCTGCTTTCAAATTTTTTAGAGATGACTGAACTTGAATCAACATCAGCCTTATGAAAGGAGTCCAAATTCAGTCGCATTGTCAGAATAATTTAGCCCTGTAAAAATTTGGTGTTAACTTATTTTTTATAGATGTTATATACCTTACTGTTGTTAATCCCAGCTACTAATTCACAGCTGCATACAAACTCAAAATCAATAACATACCATTGAATGTGCTCTTCATTGTGGTAAAATATGCCATATTAATGGTAACTGCACTTATTTTTGTAAAATAATAATATCCATTTTATTATAAGTTTCAAAATGTTTCATTTTATAGGCCCCAGACTCTCACCGGTGCTACCAAATGAGTGCTACCAACTGTCGAACTTGGTGGAACCGGTGCCACTGCTCTCAAGTGTTAGTCTGGAGCTCTGAGGATGAATTAATTATGGTGTAATGAGCTGATAGAACACTGATGAGAATACTGCTTCTGACTAAATTATATTTAAAACCACAAAATGGAAGAAAAAAAAAATACTTTTTTACTCAGACAAGTGAACGACCAATTTACTGGACAATGCTAAATGTCGAGCCATTCGTAAATCTTAGAATAATAAATCTTACATCATCTGCTCCGTCTAGGTCAGGTAAACCATCCTCTCCATCCATGTTGCCCATCATCTAAAACCAGCAAGACAAATCAGTACAACACATTAATCAAAGGGTTATTCTTTTAGTCACACACTTTCCATTTTAACAAACACAAAATAACTAACCTCTGAAAAGTTATCATAATTGGATAGTTCCTCATCTGAATCCTCTTCCCAGTCTTTCCAGTTGTTGAAGTCAACACTAAGCCAGCTAAGCTGTAAACAACATCAGACAAGCAAGACAACACCATTATATTAAGGCTTAGATAAGTCAACAGTCTGAGGGATGCAGAAATATGGTGGAAAAAAAAGTCCAAACTTATACCAGGTTATCTGAAATACTAAGTAAACTATTTAACTAGTTATGTTGACAAAGAACAATGTCACAAACATTTGTAGCTCAAAATGCCTTGTTTACCATTTCATTTTAAAAATGGGGTAAATAATACAATGTTGGCTTTGAATACAACTTGCATTTTTAAGATACTGACTAAAATCAACAAATTCAATAGAGTTTTTTCTAAACCAATATATGCTGAAAAAATGATGAAAATGTATATTGCAGCAATAGTAAACACTTGCCTTTGCTTTCTCTTTTGTTAACCTAGGCCAGGATTTCCCTGTCTCTGCTTTCCGTAAACAGCACAACACCGACCTGTCTGTGCGCCTGTGTTTGGATCCCTGGGAAAATGATTAAACATAAAATAAAACATGTCCATCCAGATATGTGCATCCCACTAAGGGCAGCATTTGAAACTTGATATCTTTGCTGTGTACTAAACTCACATCTTGATCGATGGCTTCAAATAGATCGATTTCATTTGAGTGCTTAATATTATCCGTCCCACTGAGACAGCTGAAAGAGAGCAGGATAGAAAACAACCTTAGCTTGACCACAAAACATTGCAAATAAAAGTCTAGTATTAAAGGATAGATGTAGATGTTTAAATGACAAGAACATACCTGAAACCAAATTTCGACTTGTCAAAATTTACTTCCACATCTTTGCTGTCCTCCACCAAGAACTCAATGAAGACGAAGTCCCGTCGGTCGTACCATTTAGCAGTTGCTGGGTGCCTGATAAAGAGATACACAATTTGAACATAAATATTCAATAGTTTAAATCACATAAACACCACGCCTCACAAATACTATTAGGCGCTGCAAGGGAAAATAAATTCTCAATGTGAAGCCAACAAATAAGTATATCTAAACAGGGGGGCATCAGCAAGTAAAGACGCTGACTACCACCCCTGGAGTCGCCAGTCCGAATCCAGGGCATGCTGAGTGACTCCAGCCAAGTCTCCTAAGCAACCAAATTGGCTCAGTTGATAGGGAGGGTAGAGCGTGAATATCGTGAAGCCTCCACACGCAATACTTCGAGGTAATGCGCTCTACAAGCCACGTGATAAAATATGCAGGTTGACTATCTCAGACGCTGAGGCAACTACAACGTCATCCAACCCTCCATGAGGACTTTAAGCGCATTTTGGGAATTTCAAATTGGGGAGAAAATCATAAAAAAAAAAAATCTAAAGAGAGCATGTGCCATACACTTCAGCTTGACAGAATCAAACAACCTGTTTGGTTGCATTCGGAGGATGAATCAAGAAAGACCATAACAATGGTGGAATTGCACAGACTAACTTTACATACCGTAACATTATATTTAATCTTCATAAATACATCTAAAATACAAATCTTATCTTATTTAATGTAACAATGGCTGATGTGATATACAAAATCTGCTTTAATCGGCATAATAATAATATGATCACATGATGTTTTAAACAAAATAATAACCCGAGTCATCGCAATTTTTGGAAATGCTGTGGCCATTGGAATGAATTGAAATTAAATCAAGCCCTTCGGGTAAGAACATGGAGGATAAAACATCTGTCAGAAGGACAGATTCATGAGTGTTTTTTGTAATTCATTCATTCATTGCGGTTTCTATGGCCCTGTCGCACGTGCAGGCGGCGCGCTCACGCTCGCGACTCATTCAAACACATAAAAGAGCCTTTAAACGCCCTCACAACGAGAGTAGTCGCGTTGTCCAAGTTTACCCTTACCAAAACACAGTTTTATCGAAATCTTTTGTGTTTATTAACGGTCTTTGATCGCCAAACGTGCGTAACATGCTAATGTCGGTAAGCTGATACAGGCTAATTGAAACGATCCATTTTACAGTTCATTGTTACACCATTTCTAACTCAACGCCTTTAAAATACTGTGTAATAAACCTTCAGGGGATTCAAAATATTTACGGGATAGTTTAACCACAGCGACAGGAGGAAACTAGCTAATGTTGGCTAGCGATAAAGCTTCTCGGTCAACTCACCCACTGTTTAATATTGGTTTCAATATCAAAGTTTATTCATCATAAATCAAAATATATATTTTTGAGCAGAAGGCGCACACTTACATGACTTTGATGGAAGTGTATGAGTGCGTGCTGATCTGCAGCTCAGGGGGTTTCTGGTATGTTCTCCCGGTGTTCTGTTCTACTGTCGCCAGAGCATGGGTGGGCGGAGACTCAGGCCACACCCACTTCTGAAGCTTCCGCCTGTCTCAACGCTATAAACCTTGACTACTGTCTTTTTTATATAGAGTTTACAATTAAATTACCATATAATGATGTAGTGTATCGTATCATATATCCACCAGGTTATTTTTTTAAATTTTATTCAAAATAAAAGTCTTGTTATCAGTAGATCTTGTAGAGCTCCTTGTTCAAGACAAACCGTGTGTAAGTGCATATTATAATGGTAATCAATGACAAACATTAAAAATGAATTTAAGTCAAAAAAAAAAAAATCAAATATAATATATATATATATACAAATATATATACAAACACACACAAATATATATATACACATATACAGGACAGAGACAAGGAACTGAGCATCTGTGGACCTCATCAAAAGTTAACTCCTGGTGAAAGTGAACACCTACACCTGCCAGAAGTTCTACAGTCATAATGAATGAGAAGGCCCTACTCGAAGCACCCAGATCAGACAAAACAATAAAATGCAAGATGCACTAAATCCGGTAAGAACGCATTTAATCTTTCTAGTCTTTAATAATGGAATTGATGTGCTTATTTGGAAATGTGCTTTTTAACGATTAGATTATTATTTTCACTTCATATTTAATGTCTGTGCTGTTTAAAATTAGTTTGTATCGTAGACCTTATGCCAAAATGAGTGACGTTTACAGCGCCGTCATTAACATTTAACATCACAGCAAAAATACATCTAATATAAAATCAATATTTATTCACCTAGTACAATAATAGTAAGTTATCTCTCCCTCGTGTCCCGCAAAATCAGGTCTGTTGACCTGCAACAGAGCAATAGCCAGGTGGTCTCCCTATCGTATGGTCTTTACCTCACAAATATTGAATTACCAACAAGGTTAAGGAGGTGTCCTTTAAACTGTTACCCCGTTTTTACCCAGTCAATCTTTATTTAAGAAACATGCTCCCTGAAATAGATCCAATTTGCTCCTTCTGTAATGCTGTAGATGAATCTGCCTGTCAAGTTTTTTGGGAATGTGTCCACACTGTAGTATTTTGGAAAAACATTTTTTAATATATTATTTAAATACTCTTTGTACCTCCAACAACTCCAAAGCATTGAAAAGAATTAATATAATGTCTTCGCATTATTGTAAAATATATCTGTAGTATTTTGTACTATGTATACCCCTGGCTTGTTTCTAAAAAAAAATTAAAATCTAATAAATAATAATTTTTTAAATATTTAAAGATAACTATGTATAATTATTTCATCATTATGTATTGAATTATTGTTATATGAGGGGCTTTCTCTGCAAATATTTGTATATGCGATTAATCGCGATTAATTAATATAATTAATTCGATTAAAAATGTTAATCGTTTGACAGCCCTAATATATATATATATATATATATACACAATTGTTGCTGTTCACATAGAAGTCTGTTGGTTTAGGGGTAATGTGTTTGCTTACCATGCATACAGAACTGTGTTCAATTCCCTGTGGATACCTGCATTTTTATTTAAATTGTTATAATAGCATCTATTACATTTCAAAGGTTCTGTGAATGACAATGTTGTATGTTTGACTACCCATCACACTGCCAAAAGAAGATCCTTCAGAACTGTACAATATTTTTGGTGGAGAGCAAGTATTCTGAGAAAGCATGAGAAAGTTCTATTTTATTTGTTAGGCAAAATCTTAAGATATTCAATCTTAAACCTTGAAATTGTTTGACAATTTGAAAAAAAAAAAAGAAACCCTTTCTCAGTAATTCAACCATTCTTATAAAATTCAGTATACTGTAAATACTGGCTGTTAGATTCAGTTTCAATTTTGATGAATCCATTTAAAAAAAATAAAATAACTTGTGTCTGTGTATGTGATTTACAAAATTGTTTTATATAGACCTGTTAAAAATACATCATATTTTGCAGAGAAGCTTCAAATTTGTCACGTTTGATCAGGATTTGAACCTTGATCACAGTATTTACAACCAATATGACTTACCACTTGACCAGTGTCCCATTTATAAATATTCCTTCACTTATATTATTATATTATATATGTTATATTTAATGGTTGGAGAAAGTTACTCAAACTATTAGTTAATCAAGCCATTATTCATAATAAAAAATAAAAGCAATTGAAAATATATTATTGACACATATCAGCCTATGATTCTTCAGTGTTGCAAATAAAATAATTCCACTTGTGATTGTAATCTCCAGTTCCCACTCAAACCAATGTCCCACGTTAACATATAACCAGGGGCAGGCTAGTTCAGCTCCGACAAAACGTAGCAAAACCTTTTTTTAAAGGTGCAGTATGTGAGATTCAGAAACCTTGTTATTAATGACACCTGTGGCCATTAAGTGAACTGCAGCCATCTTATCAGTTGCTCGTGCACACACTCCACAGGAACGCGAGCCAGCATCTGCCAAAACAATGACATAATCTACAAAGAGAAAATGTGATGGTAAACTAATTAAATTACACACTTATGATTGTTTTACAACAAACTTTGAGACTGTATATTATATTTGACTCAATATAATAAATAAATGAAAAGGTGTGGATATAGGTCTGACTATGCAAGACTGTAGTTTAAATGAATCACTTTTCTTCTAAAATTCTAAAAATTCAAAAATTATTCAAACAATCTATAATTACATTTTTGGAACAAGGCAGTGCTTTAATTAAGAATGTACAAGAATTAAATTGTAGCAAATCAATTCACAAAACACCAAATAAATAAATAAAAATAGATACATACATTAGTTAGTTTAATAAATAATTTAGTCCTCAGCAGCATAAATGGAGGCACGCAAAAAGCGAATATTTGAATTTTCGGAACCAGGCAACTCATAAACTACCTGCTGTAAAAACTCCCAGGCAGGGGAACATTGTTTTGGAAAGTGGGTGTCAAAGCAAAAAAAGGACTTGAAACAAACATCTACTGCCTTGAGGAGAGTCTGCTCTTCTAGGGCTTCCCCATTCACCACCACGAAAAACTGTCCACCAACTCCAAGTTCTAAGACAAATGGGAAGGGCTTCTCCTCCCTCTGTTTTAGTAGGTACTGCACCATGTTGGTTCCAGACTAAATAAGAAAATAACATCAAACTTTAAAGTGCATGTACTCCTTACCAAAAAATTGTTACAGGTTTAGTGCAATTAAATAACAGCTGTAATTTAAAGTAAATAAAGAAGCATGCTCTGGTGTTGTTTTCACATGTTCTACTTACTGGTTGTACATCAATGAAAGAGGTTCTGGCTTCCTCAATAGTTGGCCGGAATGTTTTGTTGCCAATCTTGTACACAGATGGTGGAAGGATCTGAGGTAAAATTTTCAGTGCCATGGTGCCTTTGGTATCTAAAAGGAGACAAAAGTTAATTTCAGTGATCCGATCACAAGCGATCAGCACAAAATACAGCTGTAAATGGGGGCCCAAAATGTTTTGTAACTGGATCACAAAAAACATATACTGTATGGAGGTCATCAAAGACACAAGTGACCACATCACATTTTAGGTGTAAACACTAATCCATCCTCAATGCGAACTGGACAGTAGCTAAAGTACACATCTCAGCTCCTAAACAACTGCTGCTCTTAACAAGAGTTTTAAACATTGCTGGTTCTGTGTGGCTTTAAAAAATAGTTCACCAAAATATCTAATTCTTTCATAATTTTCTCATCCTTATGCCATCTCAAACTCATATGAATTTCTTACTTCTGCAGAACACAAACAAAGATAATTTGAAGGAGATGTCTGTTTGTACTTTTAATACAATTCAATGGGGTCTGAAACATTTAAGTTCCAAAATAGTTCAACTGGTGTGACAATTTTGTTATAGGTCGCACACATCAACAATAATTTATTTGTATTTTGCAGAGGAATGGAAGTTATTTGAGTTTGAGATGACATAAAGGTGATGAAATCAGAGACCATTCCCTGATGTCTCGCCTGGCCACGTGTGATCAACTCACATGAAACACATCTTTAAATAAGCTAAACAGCATTTTAGTGTTTTTAAAAAGTGAAAAAAGAGAAGATCAAGAAGGGGCAAGTACTTTTACTTAGTTTCTTCTGCATTTAATTTTACATAATTACTAACCTGCAGATATGTTGTCTAAATTGAGGAAATCCATTTGTCATCCATCTCTTTTAGCAAAGGCCAGGATCTTGTCAGCAAAGTCAGGCAACCAGGATGAGCACAATTTGTCAGCAGCATCAGGGTGGAGTACACTAAAGTCTTGAGATATCTGTAGTTGGAAATTAATATTATGACAATTATGATTATAACATCATAGAATTTTAGTGATAAATTCAATGTATTTTTATTTTACTCATTGATGAAAGTGAGGCTGGCACTTTATCACATGATTAATGTTATTATAATTATTATTAAATCAAATTTAAAATTCATCTGCTTCAATCTACTAGGCAACGAAGCGAAAAAGACACTGAGGATATATTGCATTTACCATGCCTGGGGTATCTATTAGACGAGGGAACTCTGATAAAATCTCAGATATTGGTTTCGAGCTGTTCTGGCAAATCCAGTGAGCCCTAAAAAGAGCAGTTGCTTTCTCAACCTGGTCCAGTGGTCTGGTATTGTTTTTTAGCCATTCTTTTAATTGAATTGCTCTCTCAGGAGACAAAGTTGATGCTGTTGACAAAGTGAAAAGTCATATTGGTTAATTTACATCAGCTGTATATTTACATGCCCTCCACAAATATTGCCACCCTTGGCAAATATGAGAAAAACAGGCTGTTTATCCTCTTGTTCTTTCATTCATTTATTCCAAAAAATCTAACCTATAAGTCAAGTAAAATGATTGAATAATCAAAGTAAATAAATAAATCTGGGCTATCAAATAGCTATGAAGACTTGTGCCACATTACACAGTTTAACCCAGTATTTTTGTCCTGTTTTACTGTAAAAATATCTAAACATTCTAAAAACCATACTATTTTCTTGTCAAGCAAAATGGCATAAGATATTAAGTCTTGTTTTCAGAGAAATCTGATTTTATTCTTACAAGAAAAATAATCTGCCAATGGGGTTAAGAAAAATAAACTTGTTTTCCCACTGAATTTAAGTAGATTTTTCTTCAAATAGTTTTTCATTCTTTAAAACAAATATTATATATATTGGAGAGTTGAGGTCAGTTTGTCAGGTCACAAAAATGTTATGGAGACCATTTACAGATTCTAAGGATATGATCAAAAGGCACACAGAGGCGTGCCATTTAAAATGTCTTTATTATTATTATTATTATTGGGCTTAGAAACTTTTTTAAATCACAAATTCCTTTCACAAGAGAAGCTGTATTCTCCATTGTGGGTTTGAAATAAAAAATAAAAAATAAAAGCAGGGGACCATTGCCTAGATAAGTAATTTGATACAACAACAGATAGCTGGTTTGCATTATCTGTTACTTTAGCTTAACACTTTTCAGAAGAACAAAACAAAACAAAAAACAAGACAGAGGTCATTATGGACTGTCCCTAGTCTCTCACTTGAATCTGTCTTTTTTCTTTTAAAGAACTGTCGTATGTCCATTGCTCACTGGCAAGCCACACACACACATGCACGCATGCACACACGCACGCACAGAGAGAGAGAGAGAGAGAGAGAGAGAGTAATGCTAGGAGTTCAGGAGTTAAGCCTGGTTCAGGTTAAATCCTCTGTGTGTGAGGAATAAATAAATACAGCAAAATAAAAACATTAAACTTTCTTTTATTGTCTAGTTTGATAGTCAGCCACAACTGAAAAATAACAGATATAAATCTAGGAATGAATAACAATTCATTTAAAAAGCCACAGTGAGTGTTTTCACACATACTGGTGGTATACAGTGATATGTTTGTTTTCACTCTGGTCCAAACGCCAGGGCTTCATGTTTCCATGACGACTGACCAGAAAAGACGCACGTGATGAAAAATGAGTATCAAATTAATGATAAACTTTAACAACAGAGACACACGTACGCAGTACACAGGTACGCAGTTTATTTTTCGCGCTGCTGTTTTTATTTCATGCTCTAGCAGTTAATAAACAGAACTGCATGCGTCTTGCGGAAGAACATTGTAACCGGCGCTACTTCTCTCCGTTTATGACTATGGACGAGTCACCCAGGTCCTGTGCTACTCCACAGCGGCGGCGACCCGCTGGACTAAAATAGTCCGAAAATAAACACTTATTATAGGTGTACCATGGTGATTCAGGATACTGACTCCAGTACTCACCAATATGGTTTCGGAATCGGAACAACTCTAGGTAAAAGGAAAGAAGTGTGAGACACAGCTTTGGAGCAACTTAGTTGATTCACAACACTACATAACGGGTTCTCACTCTGCGTGTGTTTTGCGCTGGATGACGGTGGTGCTGAGCGGTGCAGGTACAGAGGAGAAGTAGAGGAAGAGAAGAGGATGACACCATTTGCTAAGCAGGGGTGTTTTCATTTTCATCCTTAACACATACATTTTAAACCACAAACTACGGAGTATGTTTTGTACATTATTTAACCTTGTCAAAGATGATTTTTTTTTAGAATAACAACATTTCTAACTCCAAGTTTTAGGGGTGCTGAAGCACCCCTAAAAAGGGTCTAGAATCGCCCTTGATTCAAGGATTGGTTTTAGTTTGACAAAACTGACCAAATCCAATCAGGCTTCATTAGGTTTCAGAGTTTCCTGTTGCAGTTGTAGAGGTTTGTTATAATGTATTAACACTAGGTTGTTGTAAAATGGCTTTAGGAAAGTAAAAACTATAAAGTATTTTTTGTTTTGGCTCATTAACAGTGCATGCCTGAATAATATTGAAATATCCAAGGAAAAGACACATGGACTCAGTTTAAAAAAAAACATTTAATATCTTAAGCTTTAAAAATATAGATCATGGATTATCTATTATTTACAAAGTTATGAACACTCTCACCCTCCCCCCCTCCCCCCAATCCAATGCACACTTTTCTTCCCATTTGAAACACTATCCTCTACACCGGTGGCTTTTCCACTTGCGTGCAGCCTGGTTGAGGTGGCGCTGGCTTTTCCCCCAGCTAAAAGCTTTGGTGACTAGTAGTCTCTTGCCCGTCACAGTGCCTGTCAACAGGAAGGTGCCCCCATGAGGATGGTGGCGGGTCAGGTTGCCCACACAGGTGACATCTCGCTCTAGCCAGAGTGTCAGGCGACTTCTCATTTCCCTCCCAGCAGCGGGCCGTGCTTTAGAACTTCAAATCGAGAACCCAGAGAGAACAAGGTCAGGATGGATCTGCTGGAGTTCATTTTGGATAGACGCACTTTAACCACTAGTAGAGAGAAACAGACAATAAAGAGAAACAGTTAGACCATTTTTAGAAGCAAGAGATGGATAAGTGATGAAATCTGGATTACTGTAATACTCAGATAGATATGTCAGTTTTTAAACTCTTCATCTTTAGGATTAAACAAATTACATTTGATGTTACCAAGGGGAAAGCAGCCGTTACCTTACCAAAGTCACTTTTACAAAAGAAATCCAGCAGTTCTTTGGATGAAGTAGCTTCCTCAAGCTCACAATCTGTGCAGCTAGCACGTGGCACCACTAAAACAAACCAAAACGTCAGTCGGACAGAAAAAAACCCTTGAAATCCAGCATTGTGTTTGTCTAAAGTTATCTGAAGAAAACTATAAAGCATTTGAAATAAATAAATACATTTGCTTACCTCTGCCTTCATTGCTTGTGCCATTGTGCATATGCACAACTGAGGAAATGCACATAAGATGATCCTTTGGAAACTGGTCGCATTGGAGGATTCTGGGCCAGGGGTAACCATAGCAGCTCATGATGGGGGCGCAGCTGTCCCGTACGGACACACACAAACTTCTACATGGTGAAATTATCCTGAAAAAAATGGGGAAAGCCAGTGGCAAAGGGATGATGAAAGATACATTCACTAATTTCCCATAATAAAAAGTGCAGGTAGCTTGAGGTCTTTATCAATAACTAACTGGGGATCTCAGACTGCTTAGCATTCTCTTTCAGTTTGTCACAGTGCCATTGCTAAGATTTGGAGCACAGACACTAGTCAAGTTACAAAATTATTGAGGTGTGTAATTTTTTCAGTGTTAAAATACTTTCTGTGATAGTGCAGCTTGACATAGCACCATTGGCTGAGTCAATGCTGTGAGTTTGGGGTGGGGGAAATAACTGTTTTTGACCAATGACGGATGAGTGAGGTGTTCAGGAAACCTGTTTGGAAATTCAGTTTATTGATGCTAGTGGTGCAAAAATTATACATTTTACCTTTACTCTTAAACAAATTTCAAGCAAGCGATCACTCCAAAGTCACTTTTACAGAAAATGTCCATCAATAATTAGGATGACGTAGCTCCGTCTAACTGATTTGCTCAAATAGATATTGATGTAATTGACTATCAACACATCCCTCTAGTTTTTATTCAATTGCCATTTTGATCATCTTTCTGTCAAGTCTTCTGTGGCACAAATTTAATTGTGGACAATTTTTGCTTCCATTCACTTCCATTGAACATTTGCACTTATTCACACCATTCACACCAGAGCATCCATTTAACAGTTTTCAACAAACGAAAGGGAAAATAAACAAAATATTGAATACAAGCTGATTTCAATAAGGATGCACTGAAAAATGTGTGTGCCGAAACCGATATCCACTTGATTAGAACAACATCTGTCAATACCGATACTTTGGTTCTGATTTTTTAATGCTACCTTGTTTCAAATCACTGATAATTCATTACAAAACTTTTAATAATAACTTTGTCTCTACATGTTTTCCATGTTTCAGAGTAAGTGGTATCATTTTTAAACAAAACACTGAAACAAAAATAACATTATTAACTCACATTCTGAATAGCCTCTTGTCAGGATCATATTAAATTGGAAATATTTCTTAATTTAATTAAGTTTGTCAATTTTTAGCTGAAGGAGCTTTCACTTTAACAAACACATATTGCATGCTGTGTCGAGCTTTAAAGTGAATAATCAAATTAGTTGTCTTAAAAGTCTTAACAGTTGTTCCACCTCATGAAACTCTTGCAGTGCAAAACCTACAAATTACAACTCTGCTGTCATTGTCGTCCACTTCAGTGTAATTCACACAAAGCAAAGTTGTAGGCTAATTATGTTGTTGCCCCCATTTGACAGGAAATAATCAGTCTTCATTATTGCTGATTTAAACAAAAGTGTAGATAATCACTTTTATCAGTTGATATCAATGTTTGGCCTTTACATCAGAGCATCGCTTGTTTTCAATGGATGGTATGTGTACCATCACCAATTGTTGATGGTCATTGTTCTTGCCGACCAACCACAGAGACATTGAGTCATTTAGATGGGTCACTTACCTCTCAAGGCACACAGGAGCAAAGAGCGAGCAGAGAAAGATGCGGGCATGTGGGTGACACTCTCGGGCGAGGAGTGGCAGCCAGCTGGTGCTTTGCTGGACCGCTTCAGATGGAGATTCATGTTCGAGGAAGTTGGGCATCCGCATGCTGTTGTAGCCCAGACCCTGGCACAGGGCCATGTTGGTTGGAATGGGCACACAACGAGAGGAGCCCTGGTGCTCCCAATGTCCGGTAGGCATAGCACCCATGCCAGGGCCGAGCAGGAGTAGCAGTAGAGCGGGTACTGTCAGAGTCATAGTCCTGAATGGTTGTTGAGTATCGGTGAGTCAGTCTAAGGTAGTGTCAGAATAGGTCAGTTAATAGGTGTATTTATACTGCAATGCCAGATGCCCATCAGAGTGAGGGCGGGTCTTTGCAGGGCTTGAGATATGATTGGTTAGAGTGTGTGTATGCGTGAGCTCAACTTTATAAGACACTTCATTTTTTTCTTTTTTTTTCCTGAATCTTTTGGATAGTTTGATTATAAAAAGCATACAGCTGATTAGGCACAAAGCCAGAAGAGGTGTTTTAGATAGACCACTTTACATGAGTGTAAGAGTGTAAACCCCTAGGTTGGGTTGGCAGTGACAGAGGTGTGTGAAAGGAAGTGGGTAAGTGTGAGTGCGTTGGAGCAGCGTCTGTGCATGTGTGATGCTGAGGAGTTTTTCCTTCCCCTTCTGCCTAAGCAATGTCTACCCCAAAAATGTCCCTCACTTTCTCTCCGCTTCATTCCCAGGACCCCTTCTTCCCCACGTCCAATCTAATGAGTTAGAGAAACTACATCACTCCCAGAACGGCAAGACAAACAATGTGGAAGGCCTTTTATAAAGTGTGTGTGTATATATTTGTATGTGTTATCTGCATTTGAATGGTGCAGAACAATAATACTGATAGTGCCGAAACCTATATCAAGCAGTTCAAGTCATAACGGCACTCTCACCCATCCAAGAGAGACAATGGCCCCCACTCGAACACATTAATGGCACAGTCTCATTAACACTCTCAATGGGCCAGGCAATACCAATCGTCTCAAAGGAGGAGGGGGGACAGAATTAATTATATTTACAATCTTAATGGCCCCTGCTCACTGTTTTAGATATTTCATTTATCATTGACCAAAAAATGGGACATTACCCAGATTAATAAAGTCTTAACATATACAAAGTTTGGACACATTTGCCTGAATGTCTGTTTCTTATAATATTTAAGGCCTTTTAATGTAAAATTGCTTTAAATTAGTTTTGGGGGGCTAATTTAAATTGTGCTATATGCTATATAGTTACCTAAATATTACCTAAATATGTTACCTAAATATGACATATAATATAGTATGAATTGAAGCAGGTTAAATAAGTGCAGACAACAAGTGTCCAGCATACATTGAATTTCTTTCAATTTTGTTTTAAAAGCATCCCAGGTTGCGCCTCGTGAAGTTGGTTTAAAGAATGCCCATAGTGTGCAAAGATGTAGGTGAATACTTTGAAGAAGCTACAATATAAGCTAAAATATAATATACGTTTTTTACTTTTTGGTCACTACACAATTCCCATAGCCTACTGTATATTTACTCCCAACTTCTCACTTCACCCCATCTTCACATTGACCTGAGAATGACGGTTCTTACCAAATAAGGATTGATTACATTAACACCCATTTGCAGCAAACTCGGGCGGTGGAAAGAACTGTTGATTAGCCCTGCATAGTGTGACTATGATCCTTTAATCTCAGTCTAATCTCGTAATGTCCTCTCACTTGTTGACGGTCTCTATGTCTGCCTCATGGTGTAACTTACACAGACACTTACTGCTACAATAGATCAAACAGAAATACTGTAAAATCGTGTCGGCTTTTAAGACCCTCTTAACAAGTGTGCTGTGCTGGGATTCTCTCTTGATACACCAGAACTGTTAAACATATCTCAGTACCAGTATGCATAGAAGGGTTTATTGGTGGTGGGGTATACCTTATTTTAAATGTTGTTGTTAATAGTAATAATAAGTTTAAAATTATTATAATTTCTTGCTCATACCAAGGGTTAGGGATTGGAACAAACACCCAACCCTAAGGATCAAACTAAGTATCAAAGGTGCCGTGCACCTTTTATGCTACTTAGATGAATGATACCTCAAATCATGTGGCTTGTTGAGGAGAAGTTTGCTTTCACTCTTCAGAGCAATCAGAATTGCAATTTTCTGCTGCTAGACAATAAAATGATTGAAAAAAATCTTATGGACTTCAATTGAAGGCGTAACCCAAGCCATGTATGGAGCAGAATATCATAGAGACGTGAGGGTGGGCACTTTTGTCTTTGGCCTGTAAGCAACCATTCAGAACACCCTAGACACTGAATAACAATGCCCTGTTAAAGGAATAGTTCACACAAAAATGAAAATTCATTTACTCACCATCAGGTCATCCCAAATGTGTATTTCTAATGCAGAACACGAAGGAAGATTTTTAAAGGAATATTTCAGATCAGCAGTTCCTCTGCAAATGAATGATGGACAGAACTTTGAAGTTCTAAAAGGACATAAAGGCAGCATAAAATTAATCCATATGACTCCAGTGGTTTAATCCATTCTTCTGAAGTGATATGATGTGTGTGAAACAGATCAATATTTAAGTATATTTTTTGCTATAAATCTCCACTTTCACTTCTACATTCTTTCTATTTTGTTTTTTGGTGATACGCATTCTTCGTGCATATCGCTACATGGTCAGGGCTGGTCAAAGGTGGAGATTCATAGAGAATTTTTTTTTATATTGATCTGTTTCTCACCCACACCTATCAAATTTCTTCAAAAGATATGGATTAAACCACTGGAGTCGTATGGAGTACTTAATTGCTGCCTTTATGTGCTTTATGGTGCTTCAAAGTTCTCACCACCATTTTCTGGCATTGTACAAACCTACAGAGCTAAAAAAAAATGCTTCTAAAAATCTTCATTTTTGCTCTGCAGAAGAAAGTAAGTCACACATCTGGGATGGCATGAGGGTGAGTATGAGAGAAGTTTCATTTTTGGGTGAAATATTCCTTTAAAAATCTGTAGTAGTTTGTTGTGTGCTTTTAATTACACCTTAGTCTACTAGTATGGTTAAACTATGCTCAACACAGTATGTTGACCTACAGCTCTCTGCTCGTGGCCCCTGAGAGCCAAGAGGATCAACTAACTCAAGACGAGCTCTTCAGTCTGCTTGATCTCAACCAGGATGGTCTATTGCAGAGGGAGGAGGTCAGATCCACAGAGATTAGAGATCCATTCATTATTCCCTCATTGCTCTTGAAATGTTAATACTTAAAGTGTGTTTCCAAAAATGTAAATTCTATCATCGTTACTCAATCTTATGTTGTTCCAAACCTGTATGACTTTCTTTATTTCATGGAACACAAAAGGAGATGTTTAGCTGATTGCCTAGGCTGTTTTTCGAGGTACGGCGGAGGGCAAGATTTTCAGTGTATCATAACTTTTGATTTTGGTTTGTTCTCCATGCAAAGCTGTTGTTTGACTTAAGAAGATTTTGAGTATATTGTATATCACACAGCAGACAAGTCATATGGACTACTTTATAATAATTTTTCTTTTTTTTTTACTTCCAGATTGATTATTTTGTTAATGCTGTTTTTATGTATGCCCTTACCAAAAAGTAATGTGGCACTATGGTACAGTGAATCGATGTAGTCAGAATTTAGCACCAGGGTACTTTGATATATACTGTACCATGATGCTGAATGATTACCTTATTAATAGACTATGGTATTTACATGGTACTTCAAAGAATAGCATGGTACTATCATGGCACATGTCCACAAAACCATAAGACTACCATGGTGCATCATAAATTTCAACACTCCCGTTTTTCCCGGGAGTCTCCCGAATTTCACACCCATCTCCCGCCCACTCCCATTTTGTTATTTCTCCCAGGAAACTCCTGTCATTTGTATGGCTCAAACCTCGTTATATGATTAATCACATCAATATATTATTCTAAGGTTGTCCAGTTGCCAGATCTTGTATGAAACACATCCTACTCACACAATCGACACATCATAAAATTTTTAACCCATTTGTGACCTCAATCTGGCAACCTACAACCCAGTTTCACTATTGATATCTGCGCAGGTTTTAGATGCGGGAAGTTGAATCAAGCATCACTGGTAGATGAGAGGAGAAAACTCTAAAAAACTAAATATGCATGTAAATTTAACAACAACTGGACGGAAGAATTTAATTTCTTATATCGAAGCCATATCGACAATGCCCACGCATTTTGCAAAGTGTGTTGCACTGATTATAATATCAGACACGGTGGGAAAAATTATGTTACACAGCACATTAAATCACATAATAATATATTAATATATAAAATAATAATAAATAAATAGCCTGCTTCTGCCATCCAGCACCACCCCCGCTCAGAGATTTTACCCAAATGTTGACAGACAGGTATGTGGTACATGTAAAAGAAAATATGACATTAACAGTGCACCTTGTCCAAAAAGCAAGGTAATACAATGGTACTTTTTGTAAGTGTGAATACATGCAGCTTTAGAAGTTCTCATTTTATAGCTGAAGCAAGAAGGTTGAAGTCATTAAAACTATTAAAACATTAAAAGTAATTTTCCCAACAGTTGTTTACAGACAGATTGTTTAACTTTTAATTGACTATATCACAATTTCAGTTGGTCAGAAGTTTACATACTCTAAGTTAACTGTGCCTTTAAGCAGCTTTGAAAATTCCAGAAAAATATGTCAAGCCTTTAGGTAATTAGCTTCTGATAGACTAATTGGAGTCAATTTGAGGTGTACCTGTGGATGTATTTTAAGGCCAACCTTCAAACTCAAACTTTCCTTTGTCATAATGGAAAATCAAAACAAATCAGCCAAGACCTCAGAAGAAAAAAAAAACTGTGGACTTCCACAAATCTGGATTCAAATGCCTGAAGGTACCACCTTATACCATCTGTACAAACAATAGTACACAAGTATAAACACCATGGGACCACACAGCCATCATACCGCTCAGGAAGGAGATGCATTCTGTCTCCTAGAGATGAATGTAGTTTGGTGCGATAAGTGCAAATCAATCCCAGAACAACAGCAAAGAACCTTGTGAACATGCTGGAAGAAACAGGTAGACAAGTATCTATATTCACAGTAAAACAAGTCCTATATTGACATCTCAGCAAGGAAGAAGCCACTGCTCAAAAACCACCATAAAAAAGCCAGACTACAGTTTGCAAGTGCACATGGGGACAAAGATCAGATTTGGTCTGATGAAACAAAAATGAACTTTTTGGCTATAATGACCATCGTTATGTTTGGAGGCAAAAGGGTTTGGTTCGTAAATGAACACCATTCTAATCTTGAAACATGGGGATGGCAGCATCATGTTGTGGGGGTGCTTTGCTGCAGGTGGGACTGGTACACTTTACAAAATAGATGGCACCATGAGGAAGAAAAATTATGTGGATATATCAAAGTAACATCTCAAGATATCAGCCAGGAAGTTAAAGCTCGGTTACAAATGGGTCTTCCAAATGTGGGCCATCACAAAGCCCTGACCTCAATTGGATAGAAATTATGTGGGCAGAACTGAAAAACGTGTGCAAGCAAGGAGGCATAAAAGCCTGACACTGTTCTGTCTGCAGGAATGGGCCAAAATTACAGCAACTTATTGTGAGAAGCTTGTGGAAGGCTACCCAAAAAGTTTGACCCAATTTAATGTGTATGTAAACTTCTGACCCACTGGGAATGTGATGAAAGAAATAAAAGCTGAAATTAATCATTCTCTCTACTATTATTATGACATTTCACATATTTTTTTTGTTGTTGTGGATTTTCTCCCCAATTTGAAATGCCCAATCCCCAATGTGCTCTAAGTCCTCGTGGTGGCGTAGTGATTCGCCTCAATCTGGCTGGGTTGCCTCCGCATCTGAGACCACCAATCCGTGCATCTTATCACGTGGCTTGTTGAGCACGTTACCATGGAAACATAGCACGTGTGGAGGCTTCAAGCTATTCTCCGCGGCATCCATGCAGAACTCGCCACGCGCCCCACCTAGAGCGAGAACCACACATTATAGTGACCACGAGGAGGTTACCCCATGTGACCCTACCCACCCTAGCAACCGGGCCAATTTGATTGCTTAGGAGACCTGGCTGGAGTCACTCAGCATGCCCTGGATTCGAACTCGTGTCTCCAGGTGTGGTAGTCAGTGTAAATACGGACTAGCTGAGCTACCAAGGCCCCCTGACATTTCACATTCTTAGAAAAGTAGTGATCCTAAATGTTAAATGTCAGGATTTGTGAAAAACTGAGTTTAAATGTATTTGGCTAATGTGTATGTAAACTTCTGACTTCAACGGTATGTTCCATGGAAGAATAAATTTTATATGGGTTGGAACAACATGAGGGTGAGTAAAAAATTACAGGATTTTTGTTTTTGGGTGAACTATTGCTTTGAAGGGTATGGATATTTATGCCTGTTTCTGCCAGGTAAAATAAATACAAAATTCAGCACACAAGTCATTATTTTGAGTTAGTATCTCATTATTTTGTGATACTGTTTAATTATTTTAATTATTTAACTCAACAGAATGAGATACTAACTCAAAATATTGATATACTATCTCAAAATATTGACTTATTTGCAGAATAGTTTTTTATTAAGACATGTCGAAAATGGACAATTAAAAGGGAGAGAATGAGTTTTGAGAGAACTGGACGAGAGAGAGAGAGAGAGAGAGAGAGAGAGAGAGAGAGAGAGAGAGAGAGTTTAAAAAATAACAATAAAATGAACATTTCCAGAGATAAAAGCGTTTGTGTTCTGCCACAGATTTTGAGTCTTTCTCACTAAACCGATGGATCTTAGCTAAGCTCATACAGTTTATGGAAAATCCACACAGGGCTTGAGACCAACCTTTCTGGTAAGTGATGTACGTTTGCATCCGATGCAATGTCCGAACATGCAGTGCTTCAGAAGCTTCCGGATGGATCCTATCCTCACTCATTAAATGCTCATTAATATGAGAGTTACCCTGGAACCTCAGGCACCCCAACACACACTTTAACACACACATCCGCCACACAGAGGTAGCTCCCCCACTTTTGGTGCCCCGGCCCTATTGTCTTGATGGAATCCCACTGTGGTTTGATTCCGGAGGGGAAAAGTGAAGACTCACTGACCTGTGAATAATGGAGAAAAAGAGAGAAATTCTATTGTTTTTCTTGCCTTGTTCATTCTAATGCTACCATCAACAGTTAGTATTAATATTCTATTAATATTGAAGCACCCATGAAATAAAAATTGTGTTGTGATGTAAACTTGAACATCATGCTGTAACACACTGGCATATAGTGATGTATGTGTTCACAAAACCAGATCACAAGATTCAATTTATACATATTAAATACCAGGTGTAGACAGGGTCTTAGCTGATTTGACATACCTTCTTGTCTGGTGTGTGATTGCAGGAGTTTTGTTTCTGCAGGATTTCAAGCTTGTCAGTGGTGGCGTTTTGCAGTTTGACAGAGAAGGGAAAGGCATGGATGGCCATGCCAGGGTCAGACAGAGGAGCACACATACACAGCTTTACTTCGGAGAGGGCACACACCACCTGCTCAAGAGGATCAAGAACAGGTAATGCATTCTGATGGGTGGTGCATTGGTTAAAGCTCAGGGCTTGTACCAACCCAGAGTGAACCATGAACCACCTATTGTTCACCTAAATCCAGGTAGTTCTTGGAGGACTTTCACTGTAAAAGGTCTACTAAAGGATAGTTTGGATAATAGTGTCTGCTACTTAGATACTTAAAAGAATGGTCTGGGTTCAATTCAAATAAAGCTCTACCAAACAATTTGACTCATCACTCAATTTGTAATGCATTAACAATAAAAATGCATACCAAATTACACACTGTACATGACACACTGTTTAGCCTTGTCCCGCCCCCAAATGTTATTACTGCAAGGTGAAAAAAGATGCTTGAATTATGTAATTTAAATTTATATACATCATAGTAGTACTCCCTTGATATTGCCTTTTTAAAGCAGTTTTTTATTTCATTTTTAAAAAAGTATTGTACAGCAGCATCTTAATATCTGTAATACAGTAAAAATGACTGTGTTACGGTAATGGGAATCATCATTGAAAATAATGGGAATAGAGCAATCAAGACCCTTTTCTTTCTTTTTTTATTTATTATTCAAATTTTTTTATGATGCAATTTGTTTTGTAAAATATATCTTTATTTGTTTGTCATATTAAAAAGACAAATATTTGTAATTTGCAAATTGGAAAAGGTATGTAATTGATATATATATATATTATGTATCTTCTTGAAAAATAATGCTTTGTACCAAATCTCAAAAAGCAAATAAGAAAATAATGGGAAAGGGGAATATAAATGTCTGGACGTGTTAAGGTAATGAAAATTGGGGTGTAAAATGTGCTTAAGTGTCCTGAAAATAATGTCACAATGCAAAAAAAACTTACAGCAATAGTTCACCCAAAAATGAAAATTTGTTTACTCACCCTTATGCCATCTAAGATGTGTATGACTTTCTTTCTTCTAATGAACACAAACAAAGATGTTAAGAAAAATATTTCAGATCTGTATGTCTATACAATGCAAGTTTCATTTTCACATTCTGCTTCTTCTGTTTTTGGTCATTCACAGTCTTCATTCATTTCGCCCCTAATGTGCAAGGAGGAGAACTTATGATAAAAAGGACTTAAATATTGATCTGTTTCTCACCCATACCTATCATATAGTGTCTGAACACATGGATTTAAAAACTTGAGTCATATGGATTACTTTTATGCTGCCTATATGTGGATTTTGGAGCATGAAAATTTTGGCACTTCCAATGTGAGGACCTACAGAGCTGAAATATTCTTGTAAAAATCTTCATTTGTGTTCAGCAGAAGAAAGAAAATCATACACATCTGAGATGGCACGAGGATGAGTAAATGATGATGAGAGAATTTTCATTTTTGGGTGAACAATCCCTTTAAGTACCGGTATTTTTAATTACGCTTAATTACCGTTTCGTGAGAATCATCCATTTAAAGGCAGTAAACTCGATAGCTATTGCATGATACATGCAAAGTGACCAGAAAGGGACTGTTTACATAGAGAAAAATCCATCCACAGAAATTATGCTGGTAACGTATAACTAGAGGTTGATTTGCTTGGTACTTTACAGCTCAAATAACAGTTTTGTACCGAAGAATTAAAGGAGTATTCCAGGTTCAATACAAGTTAAGCTCAATCGACATAATTTTGAAGCACTTACAATGGAACTGAATGGGGCCAATTTTTGAACATTAAAATACTTTTTCAAACAATATGCTTGCAAAAATTATTTTAATGTGATTAAATCACTTAACTAACTTTTTCTGTGTAAAATTTTACAACTTTGTTGCCATGACGTTGTAACGAAAACAAACACTAAAATTACTGTAAAAATGACAATTTATACAACTTTACAGCTAAAATTATACATGTTTTAACAGAAGAATTAATGTAAGTACTTTTATAAAATCACATATATATTCACATTTCTAACTTTGAACCCTCCAAAAATTGTAACCTCGATTTTTGTTTTTAAAGAAAAGGAAGGATGAGTTGAAATTAATGTTTGTGGTAATCAATATTATGCCACAAATGCTGTTGATTGAGCTTAACTTACATTAAACCCGGGAATATTCCTTTAATAAGCGCTTAAACAAAACAAAAGCTTCACATTTCTGTTTTTAAACCTTCCAGAATGCCTTGCCCAATAGACTTCCATTGGAAGTGGATTACTCTCAACATCTTGTCCTTAGTATAAAAAATAAAAAAAAGTTATTGTCAGTGGTAATAGAGTGACTTACTAGAGAAAGGATTCAAAGTAGGAGTCGTTTTAAAACTAGCATATAAGTAACACATATTAAAAAAATTTGGCGCCCATACACACTTGGCAACAAATAACTCCGCCTCCAAACAGGTTGCATGCAGGTACATTTTTGTGTTGAAGTGATAGTACCAATGGACACCAAACCAGAGATCTGTGTTTGACATTGTATGCTATGGTAAATCTAAGACATGTTAGAAGAATGTTATTGTTTTCTCATCGTGGCTGTGGTTCTTCAGGTATTTGACGGTGTTGCTGTATCTGATCTCAGTGGAAGGAGGTGGAGATACAAGCTTCCCGGTGGCTGACAACAGGACGAATGAAGAGGAGGTGAGCCATGTCTTGTTTCTATGGCAACATATGGAGGTGAGGTCTATTTCCATAGCAACCAGACAGCAACATGTAGGAGGTCTTGAATTGTGATGGCTTTCATAAGCTCTTGAAATTTTCCCAGTGTTTTGCAGCTTTTCATGAAAACTTGCGTGTGTGTGCGTGTCAGGTCTCAGGTGATCTCTCTCAGCAGTACTGTGATACAGGCAATCTGAAGGTCAAACCTGCAGCTGGCACTGCTCTTCTGTGGTACAACCACCTCTCAGATGGCAACGGTGGTTTTCAACTCCAAAGTTGTCAACATTATGCCACAAATGCTGTCAATTGAGCTCAAAGGTGCTGTAAGCTATTTTAGCGTTCTGAAGCTTTCATGTGACTGAGCTGTTGAATTAGCCACACTCCCTCATTCTAAAACCCCACCCTCCAAAGATCATTTTGAAACCAAAACAGAGCAAAAGAGCAGCATTGTTTGTTCCTGTGGCTGTCAAATTCAACAGTGTCACAATAGCACCCTCAACTGACAAATATTATGAATCATAGCCTCAATGGTCGCTTCAAATGAGAAGGAGCAAAATGATTGACAGTTGAAAAATGTTGCATTTTTTTTGCTGATTACAAAGTCAACAGCTGTCACAGAGACCGGGGAGACATCTCAGGACACTTATTTTATTAATATCTTTAAGGGTGTAGGAAAATGTTTTGCATAATTTTCCATGAAAAAATCACTTATAGTAAGTACCTTTACCTTGTATTGAAGATGGAATATTCTTTTTTTTTTTTTTTTTTTATTCAAGCTTTTGACATTGACAGGGTTTAAACATAGTTGGCCAATCTGAGCCAAGACAAATTGCCCAGATGGCTACACTCCACAAAATATCCACTAAAGTACATTATCACAATATATATCACAAATAATTACCACACAAAAAGGGGGAGAGGGAAAAAAAAAAAAAAGGTAAAATAAGCATACCAACAAATTACATCAGAATTGGGTAGTTATTTAGTCCTTCCATGCCAGGTTCTGTATTCCCAGCGCTAGCCGATGCGTCTCTCCCACCCCAAGATAAGTGAGGAAGGGGTCCCATACTCTATAGAATTTAAAAGGTTTATCTTTTAATGCTGTTGAAAAAGCTTCATATGGAATAAGGCCTTTGGCTGAGTTAATCCACTGTGCTATTGATGGGGCTCGATCTGTTATCCAGCAAACAAGTATGCATTTGCGAGCACAGTGTAGTAAGATTTGGAGAAGGTGTGCCCCTTGGAATTTGGACGGGAGTTCCTGGCTCATCCCGAGCAAACATGTCTTTGGTCCTAATTGTAATGAGCAGCGAAATATACTCTCAAGTTCCCTTAGGACATCCATCCAGAATAGTTGTATTGTTGAGCAGCTCCAGAAACAGTGGATGAGGGTTCCTTCTAGTCTTTTACATTTATTACAGAGGTTGGAGAGTTCTGGGTTCACTTTATGTCTTTGGGCTGGAGACACATGCAAACGATGAACAATTTTAAATTGCATTTCCCAGGCAGAGTTGTTGGCTAGATAGGAGGGCATCTCACATATGGCTTCCCAATCAGTTGTCTGAAGTTCTTCCCCCAAGTCCTTTTCCCATAACACCCTAGTTTTATCTGAAATGTCTGTATTTGCCCTTATCAAAATGTCATAGAAGATTTTGGATGCAGATCGAGATGATGTAAGTTTATTTAATTGTTCCTCAATTGGGGACACGCATAGCCCATTTGAATAGACTCTAAGATTTTTTGTTATGAAACTGCGTATTTGGTGGTATACCAAGAAGAGCTTCTTATTGATATCATATTTTGCAGTAAATTGTTCGAAGGTTATTAGCTGTTTAGTCTCCATCAAATCTCCTATGACATGTATTCCTTTATCTTTCAAATGTATTAGGCCATCATTCATCCCCGGGGGGAAATCTGGGTTGTTATGCAAGGGTGTGAGTAGTGAAAGATGGGAGCCAAGCCCTTCTGTTTTGCGTACTAATCTCCATATTTTAATCATATTTTTAAGGATGAAATTATCTTTAGTTAGAGTTCGCTGTGTTTTGGGCGACAGATATAGTAGATTCCGTAGAGGGATTGGCCCAAGAGTTGTGGCTTCTGCGCTAATCCAAGTTGAGTTTGGATCGTTCAAGTGCCATTCCAGTGTAAATCGAAGTTGGGCAGAGAGCTGATATAGGTTAATGTCTGGGGCCGCTAGACCTCCACATCTACTCAAGAGTGTTAAAAAGCTATATCTCAGTCTAGGTCATTTTTTACGCCAAATAAAGGAAATAATGGAGCCACGCAACTGTTTAAGTGCTTTGTTAGGAATGAGAACTGGTAGCATTTGAAATGGGTATAGAAGGCGGGGTAAAATATTCATTTTGACAAGATGGACACGACCTAATAGGGATAAGGGAAGATTACACCATCTATCTAGGTCTGATCTTATGTTCGAAAAAATAGGGACGAAATTGCTTTTATACAGACTTTCCAGCCTCTGTGTAATCTTTATACCCAAATACACAAAGCCTGCCGGAGACCATTTAAATGGGTGAGAAATTGTAGGGTTGTGGGAGTGCGATTTACTTAACGGCATTGCTTCTGACTTTGAAAAATTTATTTTATACCCAGAGAAAGAGCCAAAATTAGAAATTGTATCAATAAGATGTGGAATTGATTGTTGTGGAGAGGCGAGGTAAATTAAGATGTCATCGGCGTACAGTGAAATTTTATACGTTTCTCTTCCAGTCTAAGTCCTTCAATGGTTGGGTCATCTCTAATGGCCGTAGCCAGCGGTTCAATAGCCAGCGCGAACAGCAGCGGCGACATCGGGCAGCCTTGTCTGGTACCACGTGCTAAAGTAAATCTGGGGGATTTAAGACCGTTAGTAATGACTCTGGCTGTGGGGGAAGAATACAAAATCCTAACCCATTTAATAAATGCATCACCCAAGTTAAATTTAGAGAGTACTGAGAATAAGTATGGCCATTCGACCCTATCGAATGCCTTCTCAGCATCTAATGAGATGACCAGTCCAGAGTTTGCGTGCTGATTTGAATGTTGAATTATGTTAAGAAGCCTTCTAATATTATAAGCTGAGGATCTGCCTTTGACAAAGCCTGTCTGGTCAGGATTAATTATTTTGGGGAGAACTGATTCCAGCCGAGTGGCTAATATCCACATTTAGCAGAGAAATGGGGCGATATGAGCCGCACTCCTCAGGGCATTTACCTTTTTTTAAAAAGACACATATGTTGGCTTCTGTCATGGAGTCAGGAAGCTTATCAGAATCAAATGAATACTGTATCATTTCATGCATTAAGCTCCCTAGCTCCATTTTAAATTTCTGAAAAAATTCCACTGTAAACCCATCAGGCCCTGGTGCCTTTCCTTTGGGAAGACTATTAATACAATTCAAAATTTCGCTCAGCTCAATTGGTTTGTTTAACATCTGTCTTTGCTCCTCAGTTGATTCCTGTATATTTAAGTTTGCAAAGAATTTACTCATATTATCACCAGAAGAAGGGCTTGATTGGGAAGAATAAAGCCTCTTATAAAATGCTCTAAAGATTTTGTTGATTACTTTGTTATCATGATGACACTTGCCTTCTTTGGAATATTCTTTTTACAGTAAAAATGTGTATACCTTTGTTCTAGACTTCATTTGTTAGTGGTAATGTAATGAATACAAATGAATTAGTATATTAAATATTAATTAATTCCACATAATTAATATATATTAATTTAATATAATTTATATAAATAAACTAATTACACATAGTCCTCTGTTTATTTCCATGAGGTTGGTTTGGGTTGGGTAGCTGGATGACTTCTCTCTACACGGAGACTGCTTGGTCACTCTGGGCTTCAAATGGACAGGAAGTGTGTGGGTGAACATTGACCCTGACCAGCAACATCAGAAACGCTACCAGTGTCTGGTCTCATGGCATCCAGAGGAGCAAAGCAAAAGACCAGAGCATGGGGACCTTCACCAAGACCTCTGAACAGACCTCAACTTAAAAGTGAAATGTGTATGCTCATCTAGAATCAGTTTCACTTGGCAAATCCTCACATCAAACATGATTTAGACAAGTTAAAAAGCTAAAGCTGGGTCACTTCCCAGAAGCTCTACCTTTACATAGAGGTCACCCCCAGCTCATGTAACATATCATGTATTATTTATGACTTGAACAGGGAATTTGCTCTTTCAAGAACAGCTAAACATTCACTTATTTGATTTGTTGGTGCCGCACAAGTTTATCAAGTTATTTACTATTTATGGAGGAGCTTATTTATTCAGTGTGACATATTTATTGGAAATCATTATATATTCATCATGTTGTCTGTTGAATTCTATATTAATATACATCAAATAATTGGTGCATGTATAAATATAGTCACATGATGCGTGTCTATTTATCTCATGTTTGTTTAAGCACAGATTGTCTTTTTTCCATTTTTATTCACTATTTGAAACATATAAATGGTCAAATATGTAAGTAAAATTATTCATATTGAGAAATAAATGAATTCCTTTAGAACAGTTTACATACTGTGTGTTCAGTTACTTGGTCAACATTGTGCAATTGTTAAACCTCAATATTTACGTAAAGTGAGAGATTTCATCGATCTACATATGCACGTATTCTGCACAAGAGGGCGCTACACTAGTTGAAATGTATACTAGCAGAGGTCTATTGCCATATGTTGCATTATTTCCCTTTCAACCATTATTAATAAATGGCTAGTTAGTTAGTTGTAACATACTAGATTGTTATTGAAAAATAAACTTTAGCCTGTGTTCAAAGGCCTTCAACGAATATATAGCTTGAACTCTAAAGAAACAGTGAACTGAAACAGGAATTACTGTTGTTGCTTGATTGACTTAACCCAAAAATGAAAATTCATCATTTACTCACCCTCATGCCATCCCAGATGTGTATGACTTTCTTCTGCAGAACACAAATTTTTAGAAGAATATTTCAGTTCTGTTTGTCTATACAATGAAATGAATGGCGACTAGAACTTTGAATCTCCAAAAAGCAAATAAAGTCAGCATAAACGTAATCCATATCTTCAGTGGTTAAATTAATGTCTTCATAAGTGATTTGATAAGTGTGTGTGTGTGACAAACAGATTATTGTTTAAGTCCTTTTGTACTATAAATTCTCCTTCCTGCACAGTAGGTGGTGATATGTGTGAAGAATGTGAATTGCCAAAAACAAAAGAAGAATGTGAAACTGGAGATTTTTATTAAAGAAAGGACTTATATATTGTTCGGATTCTCACCCACACTTATATCACTCCATAAGAATGTATTAAACCACTGGATTTGTATGGGTTACAGTACTTTTATGCTGCCTTTATGTCCTTTTTGGAGCTTAAAATTTCTGGTCACCATTCACTTACATATGGACATATGTATGAACTGAAAGAGCTGAGATATTCTTCTAAAAATCTTCATTTGTGTTCAGCAGAAGAAAGAAAGTCATACATGTTTGGTATGCCATGAGAGTGAGTAAATGATGAGAGAATTAAAATGTTGGGGTGAACTGTCCCTTTAAGAGTTTTGCTGTATGCTTTGATGCAATTAATGTAATTTATATAACAAAAACTTCTTTATTTATACCTGTGCACATGTCTATATGTCATAAAAGCTCAGATTAAAGGGCAAATCACTTATATTTCACAGTTGCATATAGTTTCAACATGTTTCCAAATGTTTATGTTACATTACAGTGCAAATAACTGTAAAGTGTATTTATAATAACAGTATACAGTGCAACACAATATAAAAAAGTCTACGGAGACATATTTACACTGTGGGTATAAGTGTGATATTTTAAAAACATGTTGTTGTTTGTTATATTAAATAATGTCATTGTACTCCAATATATAAAACTACTATCTTGAAATTCTTAACATATTTTTTGTTTTGTTAACTGAGTATCTATGTTAAGTTATATGCATAAAGCATGAATTAAAACACTTTCAATTTTATTTAAATTCCACAAAATTATATATTTTGTTTTAATTTAATTATTTTAAAGGCTGTTAATAGGGAAATTAATCTCATGATTTCTGACCAGTCTTTAGAAATCAGAATGAAACAATAATAATATCAAATAAAAAATAAGAAGAAGAATAATTCTTAACCATTTTTTTTTCTCAGAAATGTTTTGTGGACCCCACAACACCCATTTAGAGGTCCCCAGTTTGGAAAAACACGGTTTTATAGGTATTTTAGGTCATTGTGTATACCAAAACAGACAAACATTCTCAGTTTCCTCTTTACTGCTCGTCTGGAACACCAATAACTACACAGACAGATAATAGCCTGTTATAAACTTTATTATCATTACACAGGTTTGGGAGAATATTTTTAATGTATAAAGATTCATATGAGTTTATTGAGCTTTTGACGCCATATTTGTTAACTACATTATTTAGTGAGAACTTCTGGATAAATGCTAAACAAACCCCTCAAATTTAAATTGTGGTGTTGTTAGGAATTCCTTGTCTTGTTTCACTGTTGCCCTCTGTCTACCATTTTTGTCACCTTTGCATTCCTTAGTTTTCACTTTTGTCCCTTGTGTAGCCCCTTAGTCTCTTTGTTAGTCTTCGTGTTCACTTGTCATTGTTAAAGAACTACACTTCCCAGAATCCACCTGCCATCATCACTGCCATTTTGTTCATTGTTCTCACCTGTGTCTTATTCAGTCATCACTCACTGTGTATTTAAGCCCTGCTTTTTGTTCACTCCTTGTCGTTCGTTGAGTGTTGTTAGCCTGGTATGTGTTTCCTGCCCGTTTCCTCTGTCTTGTGTTTATTTCCCCATTGTGGGTTTTTTCTTTGTGTTTATTTGTTTATCTGTTTATAATAAAGTAAGCTTGCATTTAGACCCGCTCTCCTCGTCTGCCTTCGCTGTCTGCAAGCGTAACAGAACGAACGACCAATGTGGATCTAGCAGCTTACCTGATGGAACTGACCCAGGTGGAGTTGACCATCCGCGAGTACTCCCACTTCTTTTCCGCTGTTGCCATCCACACTGGCTTCGACGACACATCCCTGAAAACCATCTACCAGCTCGGGCTACCAACATACCAGCTGAGGGGATTGCCGAACTCCAGAGACCTCACGTGGAGGGAATATGTGGATCTAGTCTTGGGAGAACTCGCTGCCGGGGAACCACCTCTCTCGATCCCGGTTTCCGCCACTGGGCTTTCCGTGCCTGCCACGGCCAACGAGCCAGCGTTGCTAGCTTTGTCCGCCCGGCGGAGGAGGAGAAGAGGAAAGGCTTCTGCTCCCCAGTCTCCGCCTGCCCCGGCCAGCGAGCCAGAGCCCTCGCCTGCCCCAGTCTGCGAGCCAGAGCCCTCGCCTGCCCCGGTCTGCGAGCCAGAGCCCTCGCCTGCCCCGGTCTGCGAGCCAGAGCCCTCGCCTGCCCCGGTCTGCCAGCCAGAGCCCTCGTCAGCCGCGGTCAGCGAACCCCAGCCAGCGCATACCACGGTCACCCAGCCAGAGCCTGTCGCCTCGACCGTCCCTGAGCCAGCGCCTGTCGCCTCGACCGTCCCTGAGCCAGCGCCTGTCGCCTCGACCGTCCCTGAGCCAGCGCCTGTCGCCTCGACCGTCCCTGAGCCAGCGCCTGTCGCCTCGACCGTTCCCGGGCCAACGCCAATAGCCAGGACTGACCAAAAGCCAGCGCCAATGGTCATGCCCATCCTAGAGCCTGTGCCCCTCGAGCCTCCCGAGCTTTCCAGCGCTCCGCCTCCCGAGCTTTCCAGCGCTCCGCCTCCCAAGCTTTCCAGAGCTCCGCCCTCTGAGCTTCCCAGAGCTCCGCCTCTAGGGCCTCTCGAGCCTTCCAGGACTCCGCCCCTCCAGCCTTTCGAGCCCCTCGAGCCGCCCAGGGCTCTGGCTCTCAAGCCTCTCGAGCCTTCCAGGGCTCCACCTCTCGAGCCTCCCTGGGCTCCGCCTCTCAAGTCACTCAAGCCTCCCGAGCCTCCTAGGGCTCCGCCTCCCGAGCCTCCTAGGGCTCCGCCTCCCGAGCCTCCTAGGGCTCCGCCTCCCGAGCCTCCTATGGCTCCACCTCCAGAACCTTCCAGGCTTCCGCCTCCAGAGCCTCCTACGGCTCCGCCCCCAGAGGCTCCCGAGCCTCCTACGGCTCTGCCTCCCGAGCCTCCTACGGCTCTTCACCCAGAGATTCCAGAGCCTCATATGGCTCCGCCTCCTACGGCTCTACTCCCAGAGACTCTAAAGCCTCCTATGGCGCCGAATTCCTCTGCTCCGCCTCCTGAGCATTCCAGGGCTCCGCCTCTAAAGAATCCTATGGCGCCACCTCCCTCGGCTCCACCTCCAGAGCCTTCCAGGGCTTCGCCTCTAGACCTTCCTCGGCTCCGCCTCCTGAGCCTCCCTCAGCTCCGCCTCCTGAGCCTCCAGAGCCTCCCTCAGCTCCGCCTCCTGAGCTTCCAGAGCCTCCCTCAGCTCCGCCTCCTGAGCCTCCAGAGCCTCCCTCAGCTTCGCCTCCAGAGCCTTCCAGGCCTCCGCCTCTAGAGCTGCCTACGGCACCACCGCCCTCAGCTCCATCTCGTGAGTCTCCCTCAGCTCCGCCTCCTGAGCTCCCAGAGCCTCCCTCAGCTCCGCCTCCTGACCCGGCCCCTGTCCTGTGGCCTTCTCCCAGGGCCCCTGACCTAGTCCCTGTCCTGTGGCCTTCTCCCAGGCCTCCTGACCCGGTCCCTGTCCTGTGGCCTCCTCCCAGGCCTCCTGACCCTGTTCCCGTCCTGTGGCCTCCCCCCAGGCCTCCTGACCCGGTCCCTGTCCTGTGGCCTCTTCCCAGGCCCCCTGACCCAGTCCCTGTCCAGTGGCCTCCTCCCAGGTTCCCCAAGCCTGCCCTCTGTGCCCCCTTGGACTTCCTGCCTGCCTTCTGTGCCCCCTTGGACTTCCTGCCTGCCTTCTGTGCCCCCTGGACTGTCTGCCTGCCCCTCGTTGCCCCCTGGACTGTCTGTCTGCCCCTCGTTGCCCCCTGGACTGCCTGTCTGCCCGTTGTTGCCCCCTTGGTCTGTCTGCCCACCTCAAGCTCCCCCCCCAGTCATGGACATTTTTTGTTTTGTTTTATGTTACTATGTTACGTCTGGAATCCGATCCTTGAGGGGGGGCTATGTTAGGAATTCCTTGTCTTGTTTCACTGTTGCCCTCTGTCTGCCATTTTTGTCACCTTTGCATTCCTTAGTTTTCACTTTTGTCCCTTGTGTAGCCCGTTAGTCTTCGTGTTCACTTGTCATTGTTAAAGAACTACACTTCCCAGAATCCACCTGCCATCATCACTGCCATTTTGTTCATTGTTCTCACCTGTGTCTTATTCAGTCATCACTCACTGTGTATTTAAGCCCTGCTTTTTGTTCACTCCTTGTCGTTCGTTGAGTGTTGTTAGCCTGGTATGTATTTCCTGCCCGTTTCCTCTGTCTTGTGTTTATTTCCCCATTGTGGGTTTTTTTTCTTTGTGTTTATCTGTTTATAATAAAGTAAGCTTGCATTTAGACCCGCTCTCCTCGTCTGCCTTCGCTGTCTGCACGCGTAACAGTAGTGCAGTCTGTAAGTGCACGTGCTTTTTGTATACCTTTTCCAGTAATCACTCATTTGACTTAGTGTGTAAATTAGTGGGCTAAAAGATATGGGAACACTGAGAAAAATATTTATTTTAATTAAAGTTAAAATAAATGAATTGATCTTTAATTGACAAGATTCAGTTAAGAATGATTTTGGAAAATTCCAAATTCTAGACTGTTGTCAACAGATTATGCAGTTTAAACAAAAATGTCTGTTCTTAATGGCAAAATGTCATGCATTTTCTTAAACAATTAAGGTTTTCCCACCTCTATTTTGGAGAAAATACACTGTAAAACGTGGTAACTGGAATTATTACCTTTTAAGGAGCTAAAAGTGTTTTTTTTTTTTTTTTTTTTTTTATTGTTTTTGCTAGTGTATCAGCATTCCTCTCTGTCCTCAGCTCTGACAAGTGTATTTAGTGTTTTTAACATCCCTATGTCAATCATTCAACACATCTTTAGCTAGTGATTCATTTTTTGGGGGCTGTTCAATAGGTGCTCTTTGTGTGTGGAGTGTGTGTCTTGTCTGCAAATGTTAGCACACTTAATTAAATTCTTAGCCTCTCATTCATCCTACAATCTGTCATGTAACAAAAACAAAAGCGATATTTCCCCATCCTGCTGTCCGCCCTCTTTCGCAGTCTAAAACATATCACATAAATGGAAAAAATAAGTAATCTCTCTGTCCAATAATATTAGAGCAGCAGCTGACCCTCTCTTGTTCTCTGTCACTCATCTGAACTCAGAGGTGAAGTATTCCAGATTCCACAAGCCTGAGGTTATCTGGCATTCCTGCAGACGAACACTATAAGCATTCTGAGAGAGTCAGGCGCTGAGTACATGTGTGACAGGGGAGTAAGTCATCTCTCCAGATCTTCAGATTGGGGTCCGAGTTGCTTGGCAACTTCCCAGATGGCACTGCCAGTATCACCATACAGAGAGCAGGATGTGAAGAATTTCCTTAGAGTTTATTCTTGGTGTTTGCTAAAGAAAGCATCACTGTTGTTATTGCTCATAATTAGGGTTAGGGTTTTTTGTCCAGCATCACAATATGTCAAATCGTGCAGCGATTAAGCTACAGCATGATTGCAGTTAAATATTTTAAAGGAATTTTGGACATGTAAGAATCTATTGGATTACAATTGAGCTTTGTGTTAGCTGGTCCAAAACTCACTGTGGGCTGTGAAACACTTAAAAGACCTCAGCATGTGCCACAAGTGGAACAATACCTCTGAGATTAGCTAAGAAATGACTCAGTGAAGGGAAAAATGTCAGCCACTTTTACACAGACAATTTGACTGTTGGAAAGTTATTTAGGTCAGAAAAACTTGGATAAAAGATTGGATTTGTAGTCTGAATTATGTCACAGGCCATTACAGTAAATAACAATAATAATAATAATAAACTACAACTTTCTGTTTATTTCCAGGTGTAAATAATAATTTTAATCAGATTTTTGAGTATTTACTGCTTTGGAGTATTTAACAATATACTGTACTAGGAGTATAACTATATACTTGTACATACTGTAATTTCCAGGTATGACATTTCTGGATAAAAAATAACTTCTGTAATATACTTACAGAATTCATGGAATTCCTGTAATCTTTTTATTGCATTTTTGTGTCAACTTTGCCCAAAAATCTCCTCCTTCTAGAACTGTTGGTGCTTTAATGCTGAAAGCACAGGTGTGTATTATACAACATGTGTTTTTTAATAAAATGTCTGTTTGTCTGTCTTTTTCAGGTGGCTATTAAATCCATTAGAAAGGACATTTTAAGGGACGATCTGGATCGAGCTCATATCCAGAGAGAAATTGAAATCACTACCTCTCTTTTGCACCCAAATATCATCCGTCTATATGAGGGTAAAAACACACAAACTGTTTCATATCATAGATGTGTGTGTTTATATTGTACACCAATTACACTGTAATTGTAATTTAATTGTAATTTATGTAATCTTGGACTTAAAATAATCGGTAAAATATTCAACCGAAATTCAAATCACTGTCCCCAGTGGCCGATGCTGGAAATAATACTGAGGTAAAATGTCCATAGGGTTGCGACAATAGCGAGTTGTGTTTTTAGTTAATGATGTACAACTTTCAAAAAGGAATGCTAATTTTTAACACTATACTAAAAAAAGTGGTAACTAGCAATTGTTATTTCATGGCAGGGTCTAGCCTAGAATTTTGGGGGCTCTAAGCAGTTTTTCAAAATGAGGCCCCTCTACCACAGGTACACTTAACCAAACACACCCAACATCAATAACTAAGTAAGCGTAAACTGTGCAAATAAACAAGTGAACTTATACAAAAGTGTAAAGCTTAGGTAAGTTGTGTGTGGATCACGGAGAGTAGCATGAGCCTCCACATGCTGTGAGTCTCCACGGTGTCATGCACAACAAGCCACGTGATAAAATGCACGGATTGACTGTCTCAACTGACAACTGAGACTTGTCCTACACCATCCGGATTGAGGTGAGTAACCACGCTACCACGAGGACCTACTAAGTAGTGGGAATTGGGCGTTCCAAATTGGGGATAAAAAGGGGATAAAAAAGTGCAAAGCTTAAAAATGCAAAAATATCAACTGTAGTTTATAAGAATATGCAGGAATAACTGCATCAGAAGTACAAAAAATTAAAGAATATAATTTGTCAAACTAACCAAACATTACTATCACGCACAACATTTACATTTACATTTGGCAGACGCTTTTATCCAAAGCGACTTACAGAGCCCTTCTTACAGGGACAATCCCCCCAGAGCAACCTGGAGTTAAGTGCCTTGCTCAAGGACACAATGGTGGTGGCTGTGGGGCTTGAACCAGCATCCTTCTGATTATCAGATTACCAGTTAGGTGCTTAGACCACTACACCACCACAAATCAGTACATATCTTTAATTAAATTCCAAGACTTTGTAAATATAGTTACACATTCCATTTGTACCCTGGTGTAAATTGTGGCAGATACGATTTGCACAGCAGTGTATTATAGTGGTATCCACGGGACCAGAAAAGGCACATGCAGCTGACCACCCCTTTCCCCACCTAAACAAAACCCTTCTCTGCACTGCCCGACCTTTAGTGAGTCCCCTGATCACTGCATGGACATTTTGTTTACTTTCAGTTATAACACACTCCCCTTAGAAATGTTATTTACACCTTTTGTGTTAATTTTTTTATTAAAAAAAAAACTTATCAAAAACTCAAATCCACAGCATTATTTGGAATGCAGCAAACACAATAGAGGAGTGATACAAACAATGATGCTTCCAGTGCTGTACTAAATATCCGCATTCTTTGAACGTAGCTTGGCCAATCAAATCGGACAACCAGAACTAAGTGTCGTATAACTATATACATACAACTATGTTCATCTGCCCACTGAAGTCATGTTGTGAGTGATTATTTAGGCTACCATATTCCATATTCTTGTTACAGTGGCAAGTTCACTGATCAGATGGATGCTTACTGTGAGAGTAGAGAACAGAGCAACTGTGGAGGACATGGCAAACCATTGGTGGTTAAACCGAAACTGTCCAACAACCATGTGTGATGAAAAATCCAATGGTCCCAACCCCCATGACACTGCAGTTTGTCTCAACTCTCTCTCAGGGGTAATTGATCCACTCAACCGTGGGTCTTCACCATGTCCAGAAAGAATCACAATGAAAGAACATTCACCAAGAACAACCCTTCTTCTACCAACAACTCTGTTCCCCTGTCACCTCTTCAATCCCATACCCAGCACATGAAACTGCCAAGAAATCCATTCTGAAGAAACTCTTTAATCAGGTTAAGTACACAGCTTTCTGAGCAGTTTGTAAATGGCAAAGCAATGACTGTTGAAGATGTGGAAAGAATAGGTATAATTAATGAGTAAGAGGAAGGGTATTCTAAAATGAACGGGAAAGTTCTCTGGTGTTCCTTTGATTGCAGAAGCTCCTACATGGCCACACGGTTTTAACAGCAAAACCAGCATTGGCCAAGAGTGTGATGGATATGATCAGCATGAGACGGAGTTTGAGATAAAGATCTCCTTGTGAAAAACCCTTGAGTTTAAGAAGCAGCTCAAGCTACTTTGATCAAGCAAGTTGACTGTAATTGCACTGAATTTAATTGAACAAAGAATTATGTGTTGTAATTTTTCACAGAATTCAGAATCTAGTAGTAAATTCTTAAGCAGGAAACCCTAGAGAAGTTCAAGAGCTTTTTGTCTAAGGAAGTGCTTTTGTAAAGATTTGTGGTTTTGTGTGCCTCAAAAAAGCTCAGTTTACCTAGATTTCTAATGATTTGTTATTTAGCTGACCTGACATAGCTAGATCATCTCTCTTGTGCATGATTATCTGCTGTTCTTCTGCTGGGTTGGTCAATGACTGCACTCAACACATTAGTCATACACGTATATTGAAATAATTGTAATTTGAATTAAATCTAATTGGCTTTTCACACTGTGCTTAACCCTGGGTTAAGCAACGTTTCATACTTGCACATTTGAAGGAGAGTTGGCATCTCTTTCACCCTGGGAAATGAAACCCTGCCCCAGAGCATGCCATGCAAAACCCTGCCTATGTGAAACAAGATGACCCAGGGTTAACAATTGCAAACATGTGCATCAAAATCTTTGGATAGTTAAGAGAAAGCTGAATTATAAAATTAGAAATTATAAAAATTCCCTTCATTGTCAAATGCTGTTAAATGTACTATTTACTGCCCACTGTTTTCACAAGAACCAATTTGTGTGGATTTCATTCATGGTACCTCATTAGGCCTATATGTGTGATGTTTTGTTCCAGAATGCTAAGATGAATTAAGGAGTTACAAAAGTAACATGCTATGCTAACACGCTAACAGTCAAACAATAAAATAATTCAGTGGGAATAGCCTTTACCTGAAGTTGTGGAGCTGCTACGATAATGTGTGCTATCTGAAATTGCCAATCTCCCAGGTCAATTTATTGGCCTCAAATTAAGTACAAGCAGCTAATCACATACACAAGTATAGAGGCTTTGTAAAGAGCTACCATTGTGCCATTCTCAGTTTATGCTAGCAATACGGTTAGTAAAAATGGGCAACATGTTGAGGGCATGTTCATAATAAACTTGTGCTCTCTGGCTTTTCTTTCTCACGTGAAGATTAACGACACTTTTCAGACTGAATGCCAAACTGCTATTGAACTGATTAGCATGAAACAGTAGCATTAGCGTTCAAATCTCAGTTAAGCAGCAGTGTTTGGTTTTGTGTGGCCTATTAAGTGGATAATTGACTTCCTTTATTCCCTTATTGTACGACTGAATGAGTATGAGGATATGTACAATATTTGTAAAATATTTGGCACAACTTTCACAATTAATTAGTTAGGAGTGTTGCTTGAATTCAAGAGGTCCAAAACAAAAACCTTCCCTCCCCTGCTCTTTTCTGCATGTTTTTACTTAAAAATTTTGAGGTCTGTGGTCTATAAATATTATATTAATTTTTCTTTTTATTTCTCTCAAATAATCTTGAAAAAGTTACTCGGGTTAGTAGACTTTTGATGTACCAACCTTTTTGCATTTAAAACAGTAATGAATTAAGACATCAAGCTGTATGTGAGACTAAATCTTCACAACATTTTGGCACATTGGAATGAAACTTGGCAATTGCCAAAAATTGCTTTTTTGCTCATAACTTTTGAATCATCACTCTTTAGTTTTCTTAGGTCATACATAGTACAATCATACCAGTTTTTCCATAGAATTCTTACATAAAATGCAATTTATTACACACACCATGTTGTATTGAAAGTGCCACTTTGACCATACCCTGCCTGAGTCTGCCTACTGTCTTGCTTGACCCTATCATTGCTGCTTGCAGCTATATTTTAGCGATTCTTTTAATCCAAACCTGAAATGTTTTGATGAAAACTTTCTGAAAGTGTTATTATTAAAATGACAGTACTAAATGCAACTTTGTCTTCTAAAACTTTTTTTTATAAAAGGTGGTGGGAAAAAATCCACACATATTTAGAAAAAATTTAATCTTTCCAAAGTTAAATTACAAACATAATCTACATCATTCCACATTGTTGAGAATAAAGTCTGTTCATGAGTTGTCTGAAAACACTTGACCCATAACAGCCAATTTGGCACTGAAAGGCTGAGTGGGACAGGAGAGCACAGGTTTACTTCTCTCTCCTGGCTTTAGTGCTATGCTCTCTCGGGAGCCACCATTTCTTGAGTCCCTGTCCCCTGTAGTCTCATCTAACTGGTCCATGGGAGGCCTGAGTTGTTCTGAGAAACTGAGTATGTCCTGGAGTTCCCTGCGTTCAGCTTGGTCTCGGCTACAGCAATGGAGCGCCGCGGGGTCCAGCGGGTGGGCCTCCGTGTTAAAGATGTATCCCCCCGCACTTAGTATGCAGTCTCCCTGCACACCACCGAGTTCAAAATCTGTGCCTGTGTTATGAAGGAAGTTCTCAGGATCAAAGAGGAGGTAGAGGTATTTAATGGTCTCAGCCAGGAAGAAGGACTCCATACGGTTGTCCAATTTATGGTCCCTTACGTCCTTCACCTTTGTCCGAAGCAAAATGATATTCATTATTTATTCATTTTCGAGTTCAAATACAGTGGACCCAGACAGTATTTGGACACTTAAGCCACACTCAGAAATGTACGAACAAATGATCTGAGACTAACGTTGCTTTTCTGACCCACTTTTACAGTCATGTTCAACTAACTGGTCTCAAAGTGAGTCTCAAAGTAAGTTTTCACATTAACTATGGACATGTTCTAATGTCTGACAATCAGAAAGAGTCTAAATAATTTTAATTTTGAACAGTACATCTCTTGTTTCATAAATTAAAACCTAAAACACTGTGAAAAGTTGAGACACTCTGAAATACTCACAGTGGCAAAACCACAGTTCACACGGCTGATTTTGTCTATTGACTCAATGGCATCCCGGCCAAGCTGAATGAATGTTGGATCACCAGTGGCCTTATACAGATACATGGCACTCTCTATCAACTCTGTAAAAATAACACACACATAGTGATTACTTCAATTTCATTTATGTAAATGAAGACACAAAGCTTTTCTACTATACTATAAACTATATTCCTAAGTTTTTCCATTAGAGACAATAACGTGCAACAGTGCCTGCTCACTTTTTCAGCTGTCTTGGTTAAGGAAGTATTTTTCTGATTTTTTGTTTACCATATGGATGTCATAAAGTTCTTCATAAAACCATCAAGTCATCAATCGAACCAGCTCCAAAGTAAATTACAAACTTTGATTAGAAGCAAAACGAATTGGCAACAGTTACAATAACATTGTACAGTATTTGCTAACATTACTAAATGCATCAGTTATCATGAACTCAAAATCTGCTTTTAAACAGCCTTTACTATTCTTTGTTAATGTTAATTTATTAAAAATAAATTGTTCATTGTGCATTAAATACTTATAATCAAGCATCATTTTTACTTCAATTACATAATTTGCAATGCTTCATGGGATTGTAGTTAATTCCCCCCATTAAATACATTATGTACACATGCTTTGTATGTATAGTTTTTTTGTCAGATTTTCAAATTCTTTGATAAAACTTTACAAAAAAGTTGTAGTCGTTAACATTTGTTCATGTCTAAATAACATGAACTAACAATGAAAAGCATGTTAATTTCAACATATACAAACACATTTATTTAAATCAAAAGTTGCATGTTAACTTCAGTTATTACATGCCTCTCTGGAATACTTGATTCTGACTGGTCAATGGTGCCATCTAGTGGTCTGATATCTGTAAGTAACAACCGCACAATTACATATCAGACCGCTCATCCGGGTATCTGCACCATCTTTCCTGCTCCTTGGATCACTGTGCGATCTCTACAAGTAAGCTAATAAAAGAACTCAAATCAGTGTTTCATGTGCAACTATTTATTTATTTGGCAAGTAGTCTTGTAATAAGATTTTATATCCTTTTTTTTAATAATTTATACCCCTTACATAAAGAATATTTTTTAACTATATTTAAAATATTGAGATGTATTCACAAATATAAGTAGTTATTCATGAAAGAGGGTGGGCGCTGAAGTGTTTTTGCAGTGGATTGCTAGCAACAAATCACTGATTGGTGGAGCGTTTCTCTTCAAGATCACCAAGAAAATACGCTATTAAATTATTCTTTTTTTTAAATAAAGTTGAAATAACATGGATTGATGGCTTTATCAGAAATATATTCCATCGATTAATAACCTTGGAGCTTACATCTGGTTTGTCATTTATCGTTAAAGATAAATTCACCTATGAAGAAAATTAATGGAATTTTTATGTCATAAAGTTCTTCATAAAACCATACTAAGTCATGAATCAAATGAACCAGCTCGACTGACCCTTTGTGAAGCCCTGCCTTAAGTGATACAGACCAATCCTATCTTAGCAACTGTTGCTGTCCAACATTTTCAACTGACATGTGTTTGCTGTTTTCCTAATGAACATCTATGGGAGTAATGTGTTGGAGTAGTATTAAATAGAATGTTATAGGAATTATGGATTTTATTGTATCTTAATTTTTGTTTATTTGTTTTACTGTGTATCCGGTAGCAAATTCATGCCAGGTGTATTATAGATACCTGGGCGTAGAGGGTAGCCCTCTCGCTTGTCCACCGTGTACCCTTGAGGAATGCTGTAGAATTCTGGGAGACCTCCAAACTGACGCCACACAGTGTAGTAGTTATGGAAGGTCTTCGTTGCACTGGAAATATCACCTATCAAGCTCTGGCATTAAAAAAAAGAATACAAAAAAACATGCACAGTTAATTTTATCAAGATGCCATAGGAATTCTCCTCTCAAGTGCAAATATGTATATAAACACAATATAAAACAAGAGAAATCCAGACATAGCTATATTTTGTATTACCATATAAAAATTAGACATCGTGGTGTTACGTATGGTTGAGTGTCTGCTATCTCACCTGCAATCCTGGCCAGAATGCCTCCAATGACTGAAACACAGGCATTGACACTGTTCCCTTATGCATCTGCACCCATAGATACCAATCATCAAACTTAGTGTAGTTCTTTATGGACTTATCATATTCTGCAACACACATTTGAAAGTTGATAATATTTTCATGTAAGCAAGAAAATGTAAACAGCAATTAGTGGACAAAACACAGTCAGTAACCATGAACAATATTAGCCACTTTTGTTTGAATTTGCGATTTTCATCCAAATAAATAGCCAAGCATCGATTGCATGCAATGTTTATCTAACATAACCGCAGTTAGTGGGATGCTACAGTATATCAACAACTGCATTTTTACCGTGAAACATATTTAGCAGTTCCTCGTCTTGCAGCATGATGGCTCCCTTCACAAGGTACTCGAAGTATGAGTCCACTCCAGCCCCGATCCCTGCGTCCTGAGCAACCCACTTAGAGGTGATGACATCTATATGGTTGCCCACCTGAAAAGACGGTACAGGTCACAAAGGAGGGGTCACTCCAGTGATCCAGTGTTATCTAGTTAGCAAAAAGCTAGAATTATGTTAAATAGCAAAATGCAAGCAGTGTGAACTTAAATCAGATCTGGAGCTTTGTAAGCTTTATGGCTCTGTTTGTGGAATATTTAATCCAGGTAAAGAATGGAAGGATTCCAATAATATTGATCTGTTTTCCACAACTTTTCAGCTAATTGGTATCATTTGTAAAAATGTGGACTTTACCTTTTATTTTTTTAAACCAGTGTGTCTTAGTAATTGCTTTTAAGCAGATGAACACTTTGGTAAGAAAGCACCAGCTAAAACTTGAATGTAAATTTTGTTAAAGGGTTGGGGTCAAAGCATAAACATCTGCCAAGAGACCTTTCTGGGTGGATTCAGTACAACTAACTGTATAATATACAATGCATATACAATATGTTTTAGACAGAGAGTAGTACTGAAATCTATTGTTCTAACAGACAGACAAAAAGACAGATAGACAGACAGACGGATAAACAGAAAGACAGACTAATAGAGAGATGGATAGACGGAAAGACAGACAGACGGATATACGTACATACACAGACAGACAGATATACAGACAGATGGTTAGAAAGATGGATAGACAGAAAGAAAGACAGATAGCGACAGATAGATATATTTTCAGTAAAAGATGGCGCTAAAACCAAAGAATTTAGGATATGTGCTACTTAAAGTGTGTAAATGTAAAATGTGCGGCAAACTTCTTGACCGAAAGATTTTACCAGGCCAATGTCCGAGCGTGTTCTCCATAACGCCCTGAGAGCTTTGCGAGCCACATCCTCAAATACAGGATCCCCAGTGAGTCGGCTGAGGGTGGAGAACTCCAGGATGAAGGTGCCCACTCCTGCAGTGCAGGTGACTGGTGTCTCAGTGGGATTAACGCCCCTCAGTAGGTTTACCGTACCATATGGCATCCCTGTGGGTGTCTGGAATGCTGAAAAGGGGCGGAACATATTAGATTGACAGCATGATTAGCCTATATACACATGATATCTTTCCTATATACACTATAGAGCATGCCAGATTAGGATAAGTATATCCCAAATCTAATTACACAGAAAATGGCGTAACAATAGAAAACACATAAACAAAACAAAAACATTATATTCGCTCAATGTTGTAAACAAAACATTTGGCTTAGTTTAAGTGGTATAACAACACACTTCAGATAGCAATATAATTGCCATATTACTTAATAATATGGTTTTGACATAGTTATCAACTCACTCACCAGGCAGCAGTTTGCGGGCAGCATCCTCTGCCATGCGCAGAAGGGGTCCAGAGCAGGGCCAGCCCTCCTCAACCTCCATCCCAGCACGCTTGGAAAGCAGATGGGCCGACAGAAGCCCCCCAACCACTGCAGGGAAGCACATTTGATCAAATGACCAGAAAAAAAAAAGCATACACTAGAGTGAAACTTAGGATAGCATTGTTTTAATGTCAAACACAATGACACCACAATGCCTAGGACTTTTATTTTGAAACAAACAAGAAACCAGTACTGCAGGTTTAATGAGTTGTAATCTTTCATGCCTAAAAGGCTACACACTCTCAAGGTGTTACCTCGTATGTTTGTCTCGAACACAGACGCATTCACATCAGTGTCAAAGTCAACCGTGTCCTGAAGCAGAGTGGCCACACGCTGAAACTCTGTGTGGTTTCCTAAAATCTGTGAACAGGAAGGAGAAAGGTACACAAAACACCTGCCTGTGAACTCAAGGAAAACCACAAAATGTAATTTAAGAATTTTATTTAATGAAATTGTCTTACCAGTAATGTGTCCAAAGCATCAATGAGTGTGAGGGAGAAACTGAAGAAATGAGAGAGAAATAGAAAGGTTACACACTAATAATATATAACATCTAAACATTCAATATCATGATCATTTCTTTGATAGGAGAAATGAAAACTGTATGCTCATAAGGTGAATCTCATGTAAACATTTCACCCAGAAATAAAATATAAATAACCTTTATACATATTATATTACCTCAGGGCCTGTTTTATGACCATCAAGACATTTTAGGACATAAAGGATGTTTTTATTATTATGACAATTTAAAGGAATAGTTCATCCAAAAATTAAAATTCTCTCATCATTTCTTCACCCTCACATCATCAAAAATGTGTGAACGTTTTTCTTCTGCAGAACACAAATTATGATTTTTAGAACAATATTTCAGCTCTGTAGGTTCATACAATGCAAGTGAAGGGTGAAAAGAAATTTGAAGCTCCAAAAAGCAAATAAAAGGCACTCCAGTGGTTAAATCCATGTCTTCAGAAGAAATATGATAGGTGTGGGTGAGAAACAGATTGATATTTAAGTCCTTTTAAATATCAATCACCACTTTCAATTTCTTCTTCTTGTTTTTTTTGGTTGGGGCTGGTCAAAGGTTTCTTTTGTAAAAAAAGTACTTAAATATTGATCTGTTTCTCACACACACCTATTATGTTTCTTCTGAAGACAAGTATTTAACTACTGGAGCCCTATGGATTACATTTACTCTGCCTTTATGTGCTTTTTGGAGCTTCGAATTCCTTTTCACCATTCACTTGCATTATATGGACCTACAGAGCAGAAATATATATATATATAAAAAAAAACGTAATTTATGTTCTGCTGAAGAAAAAAAAAAGCCTTACACATCTGGGGTCGCATGTAGGTGAGTAAAAGATGAGAGAATTTTATATATACCTAATTGTTGTGAAAATAATGTCACAATGCACAATAGTCTGCCAAATGCAGTTTCATGTTTCTTTTTTATTATTATTTTTGGGGAGAAATAAATACAGAAATGTTCTTGATTGGTTTTGTGAGATTCACCTACAGATGTTCAAACTCAATCACAATCACAAACAGAGTTTTGGTCTATTTAATTGAAAGAAAGATATGAGAGAAGTTTTTGGATAGATACTCATGAGAAAATAAACTTTGCTGATCCTTTCCAACTGTATGTTCAGTTCTGGGCCAAAAATACATTATATTGTATAAAAGAAACAGGGATAAATGTAAGGAATTTATTTCTACTAAAAGTTTGTACCTGCCCCATGTATCCTGTCCATCACATGTCAGTGGTCTCAACTCATCATAAGGATAGGCATTTTCCAAGTAGCTGTTGTAGGCATGATAAAACATTGACTTTATTCTGTCCCTATTGAGACAAATACAAACAAAAAATGTTAAACAGCTTTAACAAGGGCTAACTTTCAATGTTCTCCAGAGCAGTATATATAAGCCACTAGTTACAAAGCATTACACTTATACAAGTGACAAGCAAGCTTGTCCTTTAAGTCACTAGTGTAGTAGACATTGAATATCCTGCTGATTGTTGTGTATTTATATATGGACCATATGGCAAAGCTGATAGACTGACAGTAAATAGTCCTTCTTTAACAAAGAGGGAATAGATCCAGTCGTGACATAGTACAAACTACACCATGGCCATCTTAAACAGTTATTACATGTCAATATTTAATGTAGTGTACATAAATCTCACCTGTAATGAGACATTTCCTGCTCAGTGAAGTCTCTGCCTTTAACATGACTGATGATCGGAGACAGGTATGTGGCGCAAAAAACGGCGGAGAACAGGAAAGTAAGCATGAAGTAACGAGATGTGAGCAGAGACAAATAATACAAAAATAACTAGCTACATTGATATGCAGGATACTACAAATAATGAGAAGAGGAAGCGCGCGCACTGCGCATGTGTTTGAGCGAATGCTGACGTGCAGGTTGAACGCGCTGCATATTTCAAAATAAAAGTCACAAGAGTTGTAAAGCGATTGGGAGAAAGTACATTACCTCCACACAAGGTGTGGGTAAAATAGAATAGATTAGAATAGTATAGAATACAGTAGAATAGAATAGAATGCATGACACATGAGACTAGATTTAGTATTGTGCTTTGATTTAAAATATTTTATTTAATAATCAAGGCCTAACGCTAACTCATACAACAAGTGGACTACAATGCAATATGATGTAATAAACAATAAAGTAGACTGCCTATTCTACAAAAAGGTAAACTACATCTAACTTACAGACAAAATGCAATTACAGAAGAAATCACCAAAAACAAGACAGACATAAATGATCAGTAAAGAAAGCAGAAAATACATTATAAAGGGACAGTAACTGATTTCCGTAATGAGTTTCTGATAATTTCCCCTCTGATTAGCGCGAACTAGTATTGCTAGTACTGATAGGATCATGTGACCTGCCAATAGGCTGTAACTTAACTCTTTACAATACGGTTCCATTCATTAGCATAAATTAACTAGACTAGTTAACGTGAACTAACAATGAACAATACTTTTACAGCATTTATTTATCTTAGTGTTAATTTCAACATATACTAATAATCATTTTAAAACTGTAATTCAAATGTAAAATTAGTTAAAATTAGCTAATGCATGAAATTACATGAACAAGCAAAGACATTTAAAAAAGAATAACATTGGCAAAGATTAATATATATATATATATAATTTTATATAAAATAAAAAATATTCAGATAATTATAATGCATTACATTCTTGTGGCAGAAGAGTTAATCATTGATAAGACAAAAAGCATCTTTAGAATACAATGTATTGTTTACTACCATATTATTGAACATAAGTCAATCATTGGCATACAGTTCACAGCAATCCATTTCACAAGTGAATTTGTCAATCAGTTGGAGATTTATTATGAGGGCTTGTTTAAGAACCCATCAATGAACACATGGGTCAGACATACTTGTGTAGCGTCTCGGGTGCATTGCGTCATAAACATAAAATGTTGAGGTCACTGTGTCAAGTTAAATATAGTTTTATACTTAGAACACATCTTGAGATTCCTTAGATCAAATTTGTGCTCCATCAAGTGTTTTGAACACAAGAATGTAATGCATGTTTGTTTTGTCTGCAGAGGGGTTGTTTCCTTCTCAGTAAAAACTGCATGTGCTCATACAGCTGAAGTTTCACTTACTGCCCTCTGGTGTAAACAGGTGGTACTATATGCTTGCATTTCTCAGGAATCTTTCTTGTTACAGTCCGGCTGCATTGCAATTCATTGGTTTAATTTTTTTTAACGCGTTAATTTTAATAAAATTAATCGCACTGAATTAACGCGTTAAATCGACAGCCCTAATATATATATTTAACTTTTAAATTTGAAATACAATTTTATATAAATATATATATTGTTATTTTTTTTGTTCATGACACCTAATGCATTAACTAATGGAACCTTAATGTAATGTCATAACTTCAAACAGTAATTTGGACAAATTAGTACCTTCTCCTACCCAACAAATGCTTTAAAATATGAATCAACTGAAAAGCAACAAATCAGTGCAACCATCAGTTTATTGAAACAGCTTATCTTGTGTAATTGTATACTATGAGTGTGCAAGTAGTAGTGTTTTAACCATAAGGACATACATCACTGAACATAAATGTGGAGTATTTTAGCTTCTATACATTACAATTGTACTTTTGGCTCAATAGCACCAGATGTAAGTGTCCACATTCATCTAGATTATGTGTGTATATTATGTAATAAACAGTGTTCAAACCGGATATGCTTAAACCATGTACAGTGCTATCAAATAACAGATATACAGCCAGAAGTAGAAAAGTATAACCACAAGGTGTCTATGTTTGACACAACCTCAACGTACCATTTAACACTTTGTTTTTTTTTCATTCAAAAGTGAAAGTGAATAAATAATGATGAGAGAAATATCATGTGCACACAGTTTTAAATAATGTGAACAGAGCAGAGACTTATGTTTTCTGTAATTTATTAAGTGGACACACTCAGCAACTTCTGCCAGCAGTTTATTAGCAGTCCCATCGTTTTCATTCTCCGCCGTTTTCTTGCTTTCCTTCCAGGTTTCTTCACTGGTTTGCAGGATATTTTTCTCCATCTTTTCCCCTGTAAAGCAATAAATATAACTCTAGATCATTATATATTATATTTTCTTTTTATATATTACAATCTCTGTTTATTTCTTATCTTTACATGAAAGTTCAGCTTTTACACATACACACAAACTTTTAATTTAAGGAATTAAACTTTGATTATTCAAGCCACAAACAAACAATCAAACAAATAATATATATATATATATATATATATATATATACATACAGTGAGGAAAATAAGTATTTGAACACCCTGCTATTTTGCAAGTTCTCCCACTTAGAAATCATGGAGGGTCTGAAATTGTCATCGTAGGTGCATGTCCACTGTGAGAGACATAATCTAAAAAAAAATCCAGAAATCACAATGTATGATTTTTTAACTATTTATTTGTATGATACAGCTGCAAATGAGTATTTGAACACCTGAGAAAATCAATGTTAATATTTGGTACAGTAGCCTTTGTTTGCAATTACAGAGGTCAAACGTTTCCTGTAGTTTTTCACCAGGTTTGCACACACTGCAGGAGGGATTTTGGCACACTCCTCCACACAGATCTTCTCTAGATCAGTCAGGTTTCTGGGCTGTCGCTGAGAAACACGGAGTTTGAGCTCCCTCCAAATATTCTCTATTGGGTTTAGGTCTGGAGACTGGCTAGGCCACGCCAGAACCTTGATATGCTTCTTACAGAGCCACTCCTTGGTTATCCTGGCTGTGTGCTTCGGTCATTGTCATGTTGGAAGACCCAGCCTCGACCCATCTTCAATGCTCTAACTGAGGGAAGGAGGTTGTTCCCCAAAATCTCGCAATACGTGGCCCCGGTCATCCTCTCCTTAATACAGTGCCGTCAGCCCTGTCCCATGTGCAGAAAAACACCCCCAAAGCATGATGCTACCACCCCCATGCTTCACAGTAGGGATGGTGTTCTTGGGATGGTACTCATCATTCTTCTTCCTCCAAACACGGTTAGTGGAATTATGACCAAAAAGTTCTATTTTGGTCTCATCTGACCACATGACTTTCTCCCATGACTCCTCTGGATCATCCAAATGGTCATTGGCAAACTTAAGACGGGCCTTGACATGTGCTGGTTTAAGCAGGGGAACCTTCCGTGCCATGCATGATTTCAAACCATGACGTCTTAGTGTATTACCAACAGTAACCTTGGAAACGGTGGTCCCAGCTCTTTTCAGGTCATTGACCAGCTCCTCCCGTGTAGTTCTGGGCTGATTTCTCACCTTTCTTAGGATCATTGAGACCCCACGAGGTGAGATCTTGCATGGAGCCCCAGTCCGAGGGAGATTGACAGTCATGTTTAGCTTCTTCCATTTTCTAATGATTGCTCCAACAGTGGACCTTTTTTCACCAAGCTGCTTGGCAATTTCCCGTAGCCCTTTCCAGCCTTGTGGAGGTGTACAATTTTGTCTCTAGTGTCTTTGGACAGCTCTTTGGTCTTGGCCATGTTAGTAGTTGGATTCTTACTGATTGTATGGGGTGGACAGGTGTCTTTATGCAGCTAACGACCTCAAACAGGTGCATCTAATTTAGGATAATAAATGGAGTGGAGGTGGACATTTTAAAGGCAGACTAACAGGTCTTTGAGGGTCAGAATTCTAGCTGATAGACAGGTGTTCAAATACTCATTTGCAGCTGTATCATACAAATAAATAGTTAAAAAATCATACATTGTGATTTCTGGATTTTTTTTTAGATTATGTCTCTCACAGTGGACATGCACCTACGATGACAATTTCAGACCCCTCCATGATTTCCAAGTGGGAGAACTTGCAAAATAGCAGGGTGTTCAAATACTTATTTTCCTCACTGTATATATATATATATATATATAGAATATTCTATTAATTTATGTCAACTGGAGAGATTTTCAACGTTTTAAATTTTTCAAAAGTATAACATTTATGAAAAATGCACATAAGACTGTGCTGTTTTAGATAAAACCAGAATAATTGAGAAATGTTTGCAGCACTGCCTTGAAAGTATTCAAATAAGTAGATGAATAATTATGTATCAATCAATCAATCAATCAATCAATCAATCAAATCTTACCAGAGCCCCTGTTTTGTTGCAGTTCTGTCTGATAAGCTGGGCCATTCTACCCACCACCTCCGACATGCTTTCTGAATGCTGGTGTCTCTTGCCTTCACTGAGACAGCTGAAGTGCTGGGTCATAATATAGATATATCGTAGAATGTGGTGAACCTGCCGTAAAAACATACTGTATAGATTATTAAGACACCACCGAAAAGAATAATGCTCATCAAAATGCCAATTAGAAACAAAAAGCAACTGTATCTAAAAAAATATATATAACCCTATCTGAGGGAGACACATTTTGTAATAAGGAAACATTCATGTAGCCATGTACGGGTGGCTGTACCTTCTCAGAAGGACAGTGATCCTTTTCTTTCGATATATCAAACGGACCAGTCAGATTCTGGGTCAAGAGAGGGCATGGGAACTTGCATTGTCAACAATTTCACACTACTTGTTACACAACACACTGCAACAGTTCATTGGCATTGCAACAGTCATAATCTAATGATCTCCAACAGAAGGCTGCAGTTATCACATGCTCATTATAGAGTTCTGATTAAAGAAAACTATCCAATGGTCCACAATTGCTTATATGATGATCAAACAAGAAATGCAGCGCAACTTTGGTAAATGTTTATATATTGAAGGTCAGAACTTACCAGGTTTTGGAGCTCCACCAGGATGAGTGCCCTGTAGGTGCTGATGATCATGGAATAATCACATGCACGTTTACTGTGGGCCACTGCGAGCAGCAGCATTACAGTCACACAGACAGCAGGCCTGTTCACACACTGTTCATGTGCAAAATAAAAATATGAGTTATCATTTCTTTATTTCATAATATTTTGGATTGATATGAAAACATAAATATATAAGTCATAATTATTAGACAGTAAGTCATAATCATTAGATAAAAAGTCTAAATTATTACATAGTAGGTAAATTATAAAATTAGTCAAAATTATGAGATGGTATGCCATAATTATGAGATATAAAGTTATAATAATGATATAAGTTATAATTATGAGATAAAAAGTAAAAATTATTAGACAGTATGTCAATTATAAACTGTCATAATTATGAGATAGTCAAAATTTGAGATTGTGAGTCAATTATAATCCAAGTTAAAATGATTAGATAGTGAGTTATAATTGTGAGTAAGTCAGATAAAAATATAGATAAAAAGTAATAAATATGAGCTTAAAAGTCAGAATTATGAGCTAGTTAGTCATTATTATATTATCTCGTTATTTAATTTTTTCATTTATTTTTAATTTGTACTTTTTCTCATAATATGACTTTAATTCATGTAATCAGGATTTAGTGTCTCATAATTATGACCTTTTAACTCAAATTATGACTATAAATCTAATAATTATGACTTTGATCTCATAAGTATGACTTAATATTTCATAGTATCTCATAATTATGCAGGATTAGTTATTAGAATAATTTCCATAGAGTTTTTCCATGTTCCAAGTTCTTTGTTTATTTGTGTAGGGACCGTTCACACAGAAGGCGTATCTGCTTCCGTTTACATTGTTTTTCTACGTGAAACTGCGCTAAACGGACGTCTTTGCCCAATGCGCCGCGTTTTTTAGACGCCTTGTCAAGTTATAAAGAACTTCAATAACTAAAAACGCTATTTTAAATAGCTATTTTTTTTATATAAGTAGGCTAGTTAGTAGAATTGCATTGTTACTTATCTAATCTAATCTAATCTAATCTAATCTAATCTAATCATGCAGCAATTGAATACTGGCAGTCGTATATAAACAGTGATGCAGCTGTATCGAGGAGCAGATCTTACCATTGACCATGGGCTGATAAAGGACTCTAGCGCGCACCAGTCAGGGCTCGGAAAGGTGGACATTGACCAGCGGCGTCCTGCGCTTCTTTACATGTTTCTCGCAGAAAACTTAAAAAACGGACCGAAAAAAATCCACCTTAAATACGCGTTTTTGGACAAGTTAGTGCTCTGGCAAGAGGCGCGTTGAAGCGTCCATTCCAGCATTGCCAAAATAAATGCGTGGCGAGGCTCTCATTTCTCTCAATCGTCATGGGCTGCTGACATCGCGCTTTGAATTTCACCAGAGCTCTAGTCTGATCAAGTCGAGAAAACTTCCGCGATCAATCAACTTTACGATTTGTTTCGGTTTCGGCACAAGATTACTTATTAAAACTGTTACATTGAAGGGTCCACTGGTTAAGTAACTCCAAGTGTGCAGTGACCACATGAGGGTTTTTTTCTTTACTGGACTCAGTTGTGATCAGGAAATGAGCCCTTAATTATACTGATATGCAAAGAGAGCTCGATCTACAAGGTTTTATGACCAGATTGTAAAAGCGTGGGTTAGGACTGGCCAGTATTCATTGTGCAGAGCAGTTCAATGAGTCTGAGTGGTTTGTGTTTACATTGATGATTTTATCTGCTAGTCATATTTCATATAGTTGATTTGCATTTCCAGAAGGAAATGCCTGTGCTTGCTGGATAGAAAAAAGGAATAGAGTTCAAGTTTTATGCTTTGGTTCGGTGTCAATTAATGCTGCATTATAGCTGCTTTGTCATGACACTTAGCTTGCATCTGGTTTTCTTTCAGCAAAGCATGAGAATCAACACAAAATGTGGTTTTGTGCAACCTTTGTGACCCTTGTGTAAAAGGCGACTCTTTATGGTTAAACTGATGCAAGAAGGACAATTCTGTATGCAAACACAATTCTGTATGCAAATAAACACAAGAAAGAATACCAATCTTAATCCAGTATGCAAGTATTACAAAGAGGTCATTGCTGTCGGGTAGATTTTATATATGGAACATTCTGAAATGTAAATCAATGGGCAATTTTCAAATTTTAATCTCAACCCTTATAAAAAGGTACATATTTAAAAAATAAATAAATAAATATGGTGTATGTTAAGTTGTTCAAGCTTAATTGCAATTAATCTCCTCGTGGAGGAGAATAAAATTAATATGTCAATATTGTTGCCCTGCAAGCATTATTTATCACAAAAGCACTGACATCGGAAGCACATTACAGACTTCATTTATTTTCTGCTAAGCAGCACATTTACACAAGCATAATGAGAAGCAGAACATGGTTATGTCAAAGGGTTCTGGCCATTCAAATGGGTCTCATGTCTCTGGGTAGTCTTGCATCTAAACTCATTTGACTTTGCAAGACAGTGAAAATTACAACAACAAACACATTTGTTATGAAGCTGTCAAAGTTTACTTCTAGAAGGGCAAAAACACAGGGCAAAGTGGAAATCATTAATAAAATAAGGAAAAATACTGTATCTTGACTGTTCTCCCACAGTTTCCCTAAAAACAACATATTTGCTAAACCAAACAAGCACAGGATTACAAATCTGATATAATTCCCACCAGGACGAGGATGTCTCTGATGTTCTTCTGCCAGTTGTGAATGTGCTTGGATTCAGCGCACCACAGCTCACCGTGGCATGGTTCTGAATTCTTGTGACGTTTCTTTACCTCTTCTTTCTGTTCCTGAAGAACGGAAGAAAAACAGATTGAAAGAAGGTTCAAGGGGCAACGTTCAATGTTTCAGGTGAAGCTAGGATCCACCCATTTTTAGGTGAACATGGTGTATTCCATAGTGAATATCTGTTCAGAAAACCATACCAACCAGACAAACATGTCCTCAGCACAAATGGAAATTTGGAACCCAATGAAACCAAAATTGGATTTTTGTGGCTAAGTTTTGAGGCCATTTATCTAATCTTTATGGCCATATTTTGAGTTGAAGACACCTATATGATTTATATTTCCATCTTTTAAGTTTTGAGTCCATTTGTATAATCTACATGGTCATCTTTTGAGTTGAGGACATCTTTATGATCTATGGCCATATTTTTAGTTTTGAGGCGATCTACATTCACCAGCCACTTTATTAGGTACACCTGTATATTTACTTATTAATGTGATTATCTAATCAGCCAATCGTGTGGCAACAGTGTAATGTATAAAATCATGCAGATGTTGGTCAGAAACTTCGGTTAAATTTCACATCAACCATCAGAATGGGGAAAACTGTGATCTCAGTGATTTAGACTGTGGCATGATTGTTGGTGCCAGATGGGCTGGTTTGAGTATTTCTGAAACTGCTGATCTCATGGGATTTTCACACACAACAATCTCTAGTGTAAAGAAAATGTTGCTAAAAACATCCAGCGAGCAGCAGTTCTGTGGGTGAAAACGGCTTGTTAATGACGGAGGTCAGATGAGAGTAGCCAGACTGGTCTAAGCTGACAAGAAGGTGACATTAACCCAGAAAAACACACGTTACAGTGCTATGCAGAAAAGCATTTCTGAACTAGATTATTTTTTTAAACTCTGAAAAAAAAGCTGTTCAGAATGTCGGCGTTGTCAAGACGTTTCACATGATGGTTGAACTGCTCCATGGTACATTTAAATAGCACATTCTCATGTAAATTTCAAATGGGTCGCACGCGCAATGATATCGATGGAAGCCCGAATTAATCGCGCATAAGAGCCGCTCAACGTTTGTCACGAGAGCTCGCATTTTAAACAGCGCCCAGCTGACGTGCTCGCACTGGGCCTGTCAATGGGATTGGCATTTCGCGGGAAGCCGGATTGACGCGTGCGCACGCCGCACGGATAGCAGAGCACAATTTGGCTTCCAAGACCCCTCGCACATCCGTGTCCCACATGTTTAGCGCTCATAAAGTCAAATTAATGTAATAAGATTGCTTTATCACCTGACGGAAATGCGTACTACGGAAGTGGCTGACATGAGCGTAGGCCCTATTAGTTATTTGTTCATGAACAAATAACCTCACACACCTGAAAAGAAACTGATATGTGCGTAGGACACAAGCTGCAGCAAAGTCAATGAAATAGAAAAAAACCCGCACATTATCCTGGCTTGCAAAGAGTGTCAAAATGTATTCAGCAACGTTTCGTTCCCTCGAACTTCGTCAGGCATTTAAAAACAAAATTTAAAATATGTCATGACCAATCAACGCATCTGATGACCATGACATAATAACCAATGACAATCAATAAAAGAGAGAACATCAAAAACACCTATAAATACAGAAAAGTGAAACACATACATATACAGAAGCCCATATACATATAATAAATGACACCTGTAAGGTAACCCTCAACATAGATCCTTTTCTTTAATTTATATTCTATATATATATATATATATATATATATATATATATATATATATATATATATATATATATATATATATATATTGAGATTTAGTGAGGAGAAGGGAATTTCAACAATGAGTCCAGTGAAATTGACAACTGTTTAATGAAATCAGATTGGGGATATAAATATGGCAAAGGTTTTGAGAGATGGAAATCTACTGATTGTTTGTAGAAATTAAGAACAGAGGGAGAGGGCAAGCAGAATAAAAGAAATTTGGCGATTCCAGGTAATAAATACAAGTCATGTTGAAAGGGAATATAAGTGGAGTAAAGGAGTCATTTGGGGAGTTCCAGTAGGAGTTTCAATGGAGGAAATTAAATCAAACCTAAAAGGAGGAATTCGAAAGGGTGATCAGAGGTTTCAGATAACTCGAGAGGGAGTGAGGAAAGATAGTGAGTATATTGTACTTGATTTTGAAGAAGAATCGCTACCCAAAAAAGCAATGTTAGGGTTTTTGAGCTATAACATTAAAGAATACATTCCAAAGCCAATGAGGTGTTACAACTGCCAAAGATTCGGACATACAGCCAAGGTATGTAAAAGGCAGAAGGAGATGTGCCAGATGTGAAGAAGATCATGAATATGGGCAATGCAATCATGAACAGCCAAAATGTTGTAACTGTGGAGGGAATCACAGTGTGGCTTATGGGGGGTGTGAAGTGATGTAAATGGAAATAAAACAGATAAGAACTCAGAATAAGATCACATATGCAGAAGCTGTGAAGATGGTGAATCAGAGAGAAGGGAGAAATGAAAGTAACGGAGTAGGAAAACACAAAATATCACAAAAGAAACAGAACAGGCAAATAAGGAAAAAGTATTGGTTGACCTTAAGAACTAGTTATTTTCATAGCAGGGGTAGTTAATGCCACAATGGAGATTAAATCCAAGACTGAAAGAATACAAATAATTGTAAAAGCAGCAGTGCATCATCTAAATATCAGTGGGCTGACATGGGTGGAAGTAAGATATGATCTCAGCGTTCAGGCAAGCCAGGAACAAGCATGGAATACTAATAATGGTCCTCTTTACAATGGAACGCTAGAGGTTTGTGGGCTAATGGACAATATTTTAAAAAGGATATAGAAGAGTTAACTAGTCAACCCGATGTTATTTGTGTACAGGAGACATGGTTAAGACTAAATTTAGATTTTAGAATAGTTGGATATGATTGTGATAGATATTATAGGAGGGAAGGAGTAGGGGTGGATGTGTAACATTTATTAGAGAAGATGTTGCATTTAGAGAGATAGGAATGGGAAATGAGCAAGAATTTATAATCATAGAGATCTGGACAAGGGAAGGAGAGCTAAAAATTATTAATTACTATAATCCTTGTAAGAAATTAGATTTGAGTATAATACAAATCGAAGGAATGGTTGGAAATAGAAGAGTGATATGTGGGGATTTTAATGTACAGCACATTATAAAAACAAATGTAAATGTAGAGGTGACTGAAGAACTGTTAGAGGAAAAGGACATGGTTTGTTTAAATGGTGGGAGAGGGACGAGACTAGATGTACATACAGGGAATATGTCAGTATTGGATTTAACTTTGGTGTCGAATAATTTAGCTGGGAAATGTGAGTGGGATGTATCATATGAAACATCAATCGGGAGTGATCATTATCCAGTGTTTTGTAGAATATTACTACAGGGAAATAAACAACAAGGAAAAACAATGAGGAAATGGATATTTGACAGCGTGAAATGGGAAGTGTTTAGTTTTATTTGTGAGAGACAAATGGACAAAATAGATTTAAATGAAGATATTGAGGAGATTGATAACAAATTTAAAACAGTATTGATTGAAGCTGCAAATTAGTCAATTCCTAAAAGTAATGGAAAATTAAGAGAAAGGTGGTCACTTGGTGGACAGATGAATGTAGTAGAGTAGTTAAAGAAATAAATAATGCTCTAAGAATATTAAGAAGAACTCTTAATTTTCAAAACTTAATTAAATATAAGCAAATGCAAGCAAAGGTTAGGAAAATATATGTAATGTAAAAAGACAAAGCTGGCAGATGTTTTGCAATAAAATTGGTAGATCAACACCTGTGGGTGAGGTATGGGACATGATTAAATGTATGAGAGGAATCAGAAGAGAATGGAAATATCCTGTTCTGAAGGTAGGGGAAAAGGCAGCAGTATCTGATGAGGAAAAGGCAGAAATGATAGCAAAGGCACTCATTGAAATCCATAGCTCAAATAACCTAACTGAGGAGGGAAAGAGTGGAAAGGAATTATTAATTAGGAAGGCTTGAGAGATGGAATGAAATGAACATCTCAATGGATTCTCCGTTTACTATAGAAGAAATGAAGAGGGCAATAGCAAGAGCTGGAATAACATCTCCTGGGAAGGATGAAATCTGCTACATAATGTTAACATTTTTGGGTGTTTTAGCATCTATAAAGCTGCTAGGCTTTTATAATAAAATTTGGAAAAATGTTACCAACTGGATGGAAAGTAGCAGTGATTATTCCTATTAGAAACCCAGAAAAGGACCCATCAAATCCAAAGAATTATAGAACAATTAGCATTGACTTCACATATGGAAAGAATGATTATGGAAAGAGTAGCATTTTATTAGGAAAGTAGAGGAATTCTATCTCCTCATCAGAGTGGTTTTCAAGAGAGGGAGAGGAAATATGGACCCTATTATATGTCTGGAAACAGACATTAAGAAAGCTCAAGCTAATAAAGAATCAATGATGGCAGTTTCTTCGATGTCAATAAAGCATATGATATGGTTTGGAAAGAAGGATTAATGATCAAACTTGATATGATAGGAATAGCAGGTAGAACTTATAATTGGATTAAATACTTTTTATTTGATAGATTTATTAAAGTCAGAGTTGGGAAAGCCTTATCTGGAAGCTATATGGTGGAACATGGTTGTCACGGTATTTAATCCTATGTCTCTTCCTTGTCTCGTGCCTTGTTCTTAGTGTGTGTTGTGTGGGTGCGTGAATGTGTGGGCGTGTTGTTTGTACCATGATTAGCGCTCTGCCGCAATCACTCCTCTCACCAGCTGTTACTCATTCCCATTCCCTTTAAATTCTCACCACTCTCTCATCTCCTTGTCAGATCGTTGTTTGTGATGTCGGTGTTGTTAAGCTCTTCAGAGTTCCAGTCCAGTTCTCTCGTTGTCCCTGTTTAGGTGTCCTGTTTGCTGTTACCCGGATTAGCCGTGTCTGTTCAACACTTCTCTTCACTCTTCTCACCACGATCATCTGACCATTGGAGACTCTACGCCACTAGACCATCACCCGGACTTTTCCCCTATCTTCTCAATTTGACTGTCAATAAACTAATTGTCAACTTGCAACTTGCTTCCTAGCTTCATTACGTCACAGAACGATCTGACCACAAGATGGAAGCAGCGGTAACAATTCAGACAGCCTAGAAGAATTAAGTGATGAACAGCAGACTTCGTATGGAGAACCAGGAGAAGAATCTCAATGACACGGCTCAGCTGTCCAGGCTCTAGTGGCGCAGGTGTCGGACTCACCCAGCAAATTCAACTTCTCGCGAGCTCCCACTGCGCCACCCGCACCGCTGATTCCTCAACCACCACCAGCGCCCCCTCCCAGTCGGAGCCCGCCTACCGGTTCCAGAGCTATATTCAGGTGAACCTAATTTTTGCCGAGCTTTTCTAACACGATGCTCAATGCATTTTTCTTTACAACCCAGAACATTCTGTGATGAAAGAACCAAGGTAAGCTTTTGTCCTGGCGCTACTTTCTGGGAGAGCGGCCCTTTGGGGAACGGCGGTGTGGGAGAATCAAGATGAATGCTGCACCTCTTTTCAAGCACTCTCAGCGGAGATGAAGCGAGTTTTCGACCGTGCTGTCTCCGGTAGAGAGGCAGCCAGAGTGCTGGCGACTTGCGTCAGGGAGAGATCTGTATCAGACTTTTCTATCGAGTTCGGACGCTAGCGGCGGAGAGCCAATGGAGCGAGGACGCAGTGGGACATGTTCCTGCATGGGCTGGCTGATCGCGTCCAAAAGGAGATATCGCCATGGATCTCCCCACCAAGCTAAGCGATTTGATCGCCTTGGCTTAGAGTGGGCGCAAGGTTATCCAGAATGGAACAGCGAGTACAAACCAACCGCCCCTTGAGAGGATTAGGCGGTCAATGTTCTGGGCGAGGGCGCGTTCAGCCCGTCTGTGATCGAGCCCATGCAGGTGGGTCGAGCCCGGCTTTCCGGGAGGAGAAGGAAAGGCGGAGATCCCAGGGACTGTGTTTGTACTGTGGTGGTGCTGGACATTTTGCCTACAACTGTCCTTTAAAAGGATCCGCCCGATAGCAAGTATGAGGCTACTATCGGGTGGGATCTCCGCCGAAGACCTCATCCACATCTACCCTCCTTCCGGTAAGTCTTCAATGGTCTAATCACCGTCCACGACTGTCGAGCACTTCTGGATTCTGGGGCCGAAGGAAATTTCATGGACTACACTTTTGCACTCAACCACCAAGTCCCCTCAAGTCTCTCACTCACCGGATCGCTGTTCACGCCCTCAATGGCCAGAAACTTCCCACCATTTCCCTAGCCACTGAAGACATCACTCTCGTCCGTCAGGCAATCACACGAGACCATCTCCTTCTACATACTGGACACTCCTCTTGCCCCCATAGTCCTTGGTCATCCCTGGCTCACCCATCACAACCCTAAAGTGGACTGGCAGTCTAAGTCTGTGTCAGCGTGGAGCACTCAATGTCATAAGTCTTGTCTTGTTTCTGCCTGTTAGGTCTGTTTTTGTCCCTGTTTTTCAGGAAGAGGCGGTGGATTTATCCTAGCGTGCCCATGAAGTACCTGGACCTGAAGGAGGTGTTCAGTAAGTCTCGGTGACTTCTCTCCCTCCACATCGTCCCTATGACTGTGCCATAGAGTTATTGCCAGGTACATCTCCGCCTAAGGGCAAGTTATATTCACTCTCGATTCCAGAGAGGGAGGCTATGGAGAAATATATTTCTGATTCTCTAGCTAATGGATTCATCCGCCCTTCCTCTTCTCCAGCGGGTGGGATTCTTTTTGTGGGGAAGAAGGATGGATCTCTGCGACCTTGCATTGATTACGGGGGCTGAACAACATCACGGTAAAGAATACTTATCCTCTACCGTTGATGTCTTCAGCTTTTGAGAGGTTGCAGGGAGCATCCATCTTCCGCGAAATTGGATTCACGTAATGCTTATCATTTGGTCCGCATCAGGGAGGGGATGAATGGAAAACCGCTTTTAACACCCCAGGAGTCACTTTGAATACTTGGTCATGCCGTTCGAACTGTCCAACTCCCCAGCGGTCTTCCAGGCACTTCGTCAATGGCGTGCTGCGAGACATGGTTGATCAGTTCATATATGTTTACCTGGATGACATATTGATTTTTCTTCTTCTCTCCAGGAACATGTGCAGCGCGTCCGGCTAGTGCTTCAGAGATTGCTAGAGAATGGGCTTTTTGTCAAAGCGGAGAAATAAGCTTTTCATGCACAGTCTGTTCCTTTCTTAGGGTACATCGTGTCGGTTGAGGGAATGCGCATGGATCCTGAGAAGATCAAGGCTGTGGTAGATTGGCCAAGTCCAGAGTCTCGTAAGGCCCTACTGAGATTCCTGGGGTTAGCCAATTTCTACCGGCGTTTCATTCGCAATTTCAGTCAACTAGCCACACCTCTGACCGCCCTGACCTCCCCAGAACAGCGTTCAGGTGGTCAGAGCGCAGCTGAGGCTGCGTTTGCCAAACTGAAAGGTTGCTTTGTTTCAGCCCCATCCTGATAACCCCTGATCCATCACGTCAGTTACGTGGTGGAGGTCGATGCATCAGAGGTGGGGGTAGGCGCAGTGCTATCCCAGCGTTCTCCTTCAGGCGACAAGATACACCCTTGCGCGTTTTTTCTCATCGCTTGTCCTCGGCGAGCGTAATTATGACATTGGTAACAGAGAGTTGTTGGCAGTCAAGTTAGCTTTGGAGGAATAGAGCCACTGGTTGGAGGGTTCGGGGTACCTTTTATCGTCTGGACCGATCACAAGAATTTGGAATATATTCAGCACAGCTAAAAGATTAAACTCCAGGCAGGCTCGGTGGGCTCTTTTTTTGGTCGTTTTGATTTTACTCTCTCGTACCGCCGGGTTCCAAGAACATCAAACCCGATTCTTTATCACGTATTTTTGATCACTCCGAGCGCCCGTCTACTCCGAGTGCATTTTACCAGAGACTCTATTCATCTCTACACTCACATGGGAGATCGAATCGAAGGTCAAGACGGCCTTAGAAGAGTGCGCCCGGCTCGGTGCCCACCGAACCGTTTGTTTGTGCGGAGGGTTACGGTCCAGCGTTATTCAGTGGGGACATTGTTCTAATGTGGCTTGTCATCCAGGAGTTAATCGAACTAAGTTTTTAGTCAAGCAACGATTCTGGTGGCCTTTGATGGTTAAGTGGCGTTCACAGTTTTGTTTTGGCTTGCTCAGTCTGCGCCACTGGTAAGAGTTCCAATCGACCCCCAGGCGGGTTACTTCAACCGCTGCGGTGCCATCGAGACCCTGGTCCCATATCGCTCTAGATTTTATCACCGCCCTCCCACCCTCACAGGGACACACGGTAGTTTTAACCGTGGTGGACCCGGTTCTCGAGCGGCCCACTTCATTCCCTTGCCCAAATTACCCTCTGCCAAGGAGACAGCGGTGATTGTCATTGACCCGTCTTTCGGCTACATGGCCTCCCGACAGATGTGGTCTCTGACAGAGGACCCCAATTTGTGTCCAAATTTTGGCGAGAATTTTGTAAATTACTGGGGCGACTGTTAGTCTGTCCTCAGGGTTTCATCCCCAGAGCAATGGTCAATCTGAGCGAGCCAACCAGGATCTGGAGAGAGCGTTACGATGTTTGGTATCCAAGAATCCTTCCTCATGGAGTCAGCAACTGTCTTTTGTTGAGTACGCCCACAACACGTTACCAGTATCATCCACGGGCCTATCTCCGTTTGAGTGTAGTGTAGGTTACCAGCCACCTATTTTTCCTAGTCTGGAATCCGAGTCGCGGTCCCCTCGCTCACGCCTTAGATCCAGAGGTGTCACCGCACTTGGACTAGGGCCGGGAGACTCTACTCCAAGTGGGGTCACGCACCAAGGCCAAAGCTGATCGCCACCGGTCTAGGCCTCCCGTTATCGTCGTTGGTCAAAAGTGTGGCTTTCTACTAAGAACATTCCTCTACGTTCAGTATCTAATAAACTTGCACCTAAATTTATTGGCCCGTTAAGCTGTCACCAAGATCGTTAGTCCGGTGGCAGTCGCCTCAACCTTCCTCCAGCGTACAGGAGAATTCACCCGTATTTCATGTATCCAAAATAAAACCCGTCTTTTATTCCGCATTAACCCGCCGGTTCGGTTCCCCCGCCGCGACTTCGTAGGCGGGAACCTACTATTCGGTCAACCGTATTCTGGACTCAAGGCGGAGGGGCGCGGATTTCAGTACCTGGTGGACTGGGAAGGTTACGGTCCGGAGGAGAGAGGTTGGGTACCGGCCAGAGACATTCTGGATCACTCCCTTATCGATGACTACAATCGGCAGGTAAGGGAGCCTGGGAGCGCTCAGGAGGCGTTCCTAGGGGAGGAGTACTGTCACGGTATTTAATCCTATGTCTCTTCCTTGTCTCGTGCCTTGTTCTTAGTGTGTGTTGTGTGGGTGCGTGAATGTGTGGGCGTGTTGTTTGTACCATGATTAGCGCTCTGCGCAATCACTCCTCTCACCAGCTGTTACTCATTCCCATTCCTTTAAATTCTCACCACTCTCTCATCTCCTTGTCAGATCGTTGTTTGTGATGTCGGTGTTGTTAAGCTCTTCAGAGTTCCAGTCCAGTTCTCTCGTTGTCCCTGTTTAGGTGTCCTGTTTGCTGTTACCGGATTACGCCGTGTCTGTTCAACACTTCTCTTCACTCTTCTCACCACGATCATCTGACCATTGGAGACTCTACGCCACTAGACCATCACCCGGACTTTTCCCTATCTTCTCAATTTGACTGTCAATAAACTAATTGTCAACTTGCAACTTGCTTCCTAGCTTCATTACGTCACAATGGTACCCCTCAGGGCAGCATCATTAGTCCAATTCTCTTTTCCATTATGATAAATGATGTATTTTCTCAAGTCCAAGGAGACATTGGGCGATCATTGTTTGCTGATGATGGAGCATTGTGGAAAAGGGGAAGGAATATAAATCATATTACAGGAAAAATACAAGAGGCAACTGAGGTGGTTGAAAAATTGTCATTTGCATGGGGATTCAGGTTTTCAGTAGAGAAAACCAAAACATTAATGTTCACTAGGAAAAAAGGCATTGATACACAGATAAAGATGTATGGACAAAATATTGAACAAGTTAAAGTTTTTAAGTTTCTGGGTGTGTGGTTTGAAGCAAAATTAACAATTGAACATATTCATAAGATAGTCACTAAATGCAAAACGATATTAAATGTGATGAGATGTCCAAGAGGATCAGTAGATCTGCAATTAAAAATATTTATATTGCACTAATTAGATCAGTGTTAGACTATGGAAGTATTGCTTATGAATCAGCAGCGAAAATGTTATTAAAGAAGCTGGATGTGATACAAGTACAAGCTTTGAGACTTTGTTGTGGTGCTTTTAAAAGGACTCCTGTATCTGCTCTTCAGGTTGAAGTGGGTGAAATGCCACTACAAATCAGACGCAAGCAGTTAATAATGAACTATTGGGTAAATCTACAAGGTCATTCAGAAGACCATCATCCAACAGTAAAGGTACTCCTTCCGTGCTGGGAAAAGGAAAGGTGTAAACAGAAGTGCTTTGCATGGAATAGTGATGAAGAAGCTAGAGAAATTACTTTAAGTCAGAAAAGATACATTCCTACAGTATCACTGTCAATAAATTCACCTTGGATGTTTCCTGCAGTATTCATGGATTTTTATATTTATATTATTTTAGAGTTAATGAAAGTGTATAAAGACTCTATATTGTAGATGTTGTTGAAGATAGGCTACAAACTGTATATCAAGCATTTGTCCAAGTGTACGGATGGATCGAAAGATCCTAATACTGGGAGAACAGGTTTTGCTTTTAGTTTTCCATCCTTAAATTCTGTTAATAGGAGAACATCAGATCATTTGTCAGTATACACAGTAGAGATGATGGCAATTGCAACAGCATTACAGTGGATAGAGGAAACACAAATCAAAAAGGTTGTTCTTTGTACAGATTCTTGTTCGGCATTAAAGTCACTGCAATCATTCACATCTCACAGTTGACAGGATAGATCGAGTCAACAAGATATATGAAAATCTGTATAGGTTAAAGAATATGAACATCATGACAATATTTATGTGGAGACCAGCTCATAGGGGGATTAAGGGCAATTAAGTGGTTGATGGGTTAGCAAAACAGGCTTTGGAAAATGAGGAGATCATCCATATCTCACTTAGTAAATATGAAGCAAAAGCAATATTTAAAGCATATACTTCTAAGGATTGGCAACAAAAATGGGATACAGGAAACACAAGACGTCACCTTTATGAAATACAAAGAGAAGTAGGAGTATTGAGGATAGCTAAAAGAAGCACCAAAGAGGAAAATATTTTAACAAGATTAAGAGTTGGGCATACCATGCTGAATAAAACTTTAAAATTAATAAATAAACATCCAACAGGATTGTGTGAGCACTGTGGAATATAGGAGTCAGTAGAATATGTTATTTGTGTTTGCCAAAAGTATTCTAATGAACGAGAAACAATGAAAAGGGAACTTAGAAAGGTGGGAGTGGAAGAAATAAAGCTTAAAAATATACTTATTCATGGATTAGAGTGTATTTCATTATCTCAAGAAAACAGAGTTAATAAAGATAATGTCTTTTTTTTCCTCACAAAATGGGTAAACTCTGGTCCACACTCCAACACAGTAGGTGGCGATAATGCACCTTAATGTTGGTGTCACGTGCCATAAAACCAAAGAAGAAGAGACCTTTCTACTGACTCTGAAAAACACCAAAAGAAAGATGCCCAGGGTCTCTGCTCATCTGCGAGAACGTGCCTTAGGCATGCTGCATTGAGGCATGAGGACTGCAGATGTGGCCAGGCCAATAAATTGCAATATCTGTACCGTGAGGCACTACAGGGAGACAGGAAGAACAGCTGATCATCCTCACAGTAGCAGACCATGTGTAACAACACCTACACACGATCGGTACATCCGAATATCACACCTGCGGCACAGGTACTGGATGGCAACAACAACTGCCTGAGTTACATCAGGTACACACAATCCCTCCATCAGTGCTCAGACTGTCCGCAATAGGCTGAGAGAGGCTGGACTGAGGGCTTGTTGGCCTGTTGTAAGGCAGGTCCTTGCCAGACATCACCGGCAACAACGTTGCCTATGGGCACAAACCCACCTTCGCTGGACCAGACAGGACTGGGATAAAGTTCTCTTCACTGACGAGTCGTGGTTTTGTCTTACCAGGGGTGATGGTCAGACTCCCTTTTATCGTCGAAGGAATAAGCATTACACCGAGGCCTGTACTGTGGAGTGGGATCGATTCGGAGGTGGAGGGTCCATCATGGTCTTGGCTGGTGTGTCACAGCATCATCGGACTGAGCTTGTTGTCATTGCAGGCAATCTCAATGCTGTGTGTTACAGGGAAGACATCCTCCTCCCTCATGTGGTACCCTTCCTGCAGGCTCATCCTGACATGACCCTCCAGCATGACAATGCCACCAGCCATACTGCTCGTTCTGTGTATTATTTCCTGCAAGACATTGATGTCAGTGTTCAGCCATGGCCACCGAAGAGCCCGGATCTCATTCCCATTGAGCATCTCTGAGACCTGTTGGATCGGAGGGTGAGGGCTAGGGCCATTCCCCCAGAAATGTCGGGGAACTTGCAAGTGCCTTGGTGGAAGAATGGGGTAACATCTCACAACAAGAACTGACAAATCTGGTGCAGTCGATGAGGAGGAGATGCACTGCAGTACATAAAGCAGCTGGTGGCCACACCAGATACTGACTGTTACTTTTGATTTTGACCCCCTTTGTTCAGGGACACATTATTCTATTTTTGTTAGTCACATGTCTGTGAAATTTGTTCAGTTTATGTCTTGGTTGTTGAAAATGTTTATGTTCATACAAATATTTACACATGTTATATTTGCTGAAAATAAAAGCAACTGAAAGTGAGAGAATGTTCTTTTTGCTGAGTTTATATACATAAGCATATACACACACATACATACACACACATGTTAAAAACTTTAACTATACATTAGAGTGTACCTACAGCATCACATTAAACAAGGCTTCATCCAGTCCCATCGGTGTTCAGGTTTGAAGTGTGTAGATCCAATATATCTCACATCTCTGTAAAATCAATTCAATGTTGCGACAGGATAAATGAGATATTTTCGCCTGATCAAACAGTTATGTTCACTAATTCTTTGTTTTAACTAATGTGATGTTTTTCCCAATTCCAAGACCACAAGGACAATGAATCAAATACACAACATGGGTAGAGGAACAGGTGATAACAGAGTTTATTTAATACCTTTTACCAGTTTGTGGATAACAAAAAAAAAAAGGATGATTTAGAAGTATAATTGCACTGTGCAGAATTACCACATCGATAGTTCCCATTTGGGACCAGACTAACAGTCTCTGAGATGGTGTGGAAACCTTACTGTGGAATTGGCATGGACTAAACGATCTTTTACATTTTTAGCCCGTTTAAACATGATTAGAGGAGGGTGCTGGAATACTTCTAAGTAATAATAAATCTTCTAAGATAAGACGTAGATGAATATGTTGTAGTAAAAGTAAATTAAAATTCTTTTGCTTTCTTTTGATTTGTTTTCAGTAAATCTGAGCGTGTTTTATGAAGAGCTGTCTTAAATGCTTCTTCAATCCAATGAGGTGGGTAACCCCATAGAAGAAATGTATTTTTCATTATCTGGGTCTTATCAATAAAATATCCTCCTCAATCTATAAAACTTAATTTTTTAGAGGAGTATGGTGAAAAGAGGCAAGCGAAAAGAGTATTTTTGGTCAGTGTATTTTGTATATAAGGTAGTAATGAGACTTTTCATGAACTTTGTTAAGATCCCCACAAAAATACAAAATACATCAATGTTTCTATACCATTTTAAGATGTATGAAAGGAAAGGATTAACATTGCTGTTAAACATAACAATGCAAAATTTTTTTTTACAAAATAAAGCAATTCCCCGAATGTAATAAGAAAGATTCCTGAGAAATGCAATCTTGTAGTACCACCTGTTTACACCAGAGGGCATTAAGTGAAACTTCAGCTGTATGGCAATGCACAGTTTATACAGTGAAGAAAACAACCATTCAGCAGACAACACAATACAAACATGTGTTACGTTCTTGCATTCAAAACACTTGATGGAGTGCCAATCCGAACTAGGGGACCTCAAGCTGTGTTCAAAGTATTAAACTATATTTAACTCAAGTCATTCAAACACAGTATTAGTATGTGTTCCTAATAATCCTTTAGGTGAGTGTATATAATATTTTTAATATTTAAAGATAAACATGTATAATTTTTTCATCATTATATTTTTAATTATTGTTATATGAGGGGCTTTCTCAGCAAATATTTTTATATGTGATTCATTAATTGGGACACCATGTAATTCAATTCGATTAAAAATGGTAATTGATTGACAGCCCTAATACATGTGTGTGTGTGTGTGTATGTGTGTATATATATATATATATATATATATATATATATATATATATATATATATATATATATATATATATATTTATATTTGATATAGAAATTAAAGAAAAGGATCTGTATGTAATGTTGTGTGTTATCTTACAGGTGTAATTTATTATATGTATATGGGCTTCTTTATATGTATTTGTTTCACTTTTCTGTATTTATAGGTGTTTTCTAGATGTTCTCTATTTTATTGATTGTCATTAGTTGTGTTGTCATGGTTATCAGATGTGTTGATTGGTCATGACATATTTTAAATTTGGTGCTGCTGCATTCTGTTTGTAAATGCCTGAGGAAGGTCGAGTGACTGAAACGTTGCTGAATAAATTTTGATTCTCTTTGCAAGCCACAAGAGTGCGTCATTTTTTCCATTTCATTTACATCAGAGTATTAAAATAAAGGTACATCTTAAAAACATTTCTATATCGATAATTACGCGTTGTATCGATTAACATAGATATTTACACCCCTAATATACAGGTGAAACTCGAAAAATTAGAATATCGTGCAAAAGTTCATTAATTTCAGTAATTCAACTTAAAAGGTGAAACTAATATATTATATAGACTCATTACAAGCAAAGTAAGATATTTCAAGCCTTTATTTGATATAATTTTTATGATTATGGCTTACAGCTTATGAAAACCCCAAATTCAGAATCTCAGAAAATTAGAATATTGTGAAAAGGTTCAGTATTGTAGGCTCAAAGTGTCACACTCTAATCAGCTAAACACCTGCAAAGGGTTCCTGAGCCTTTAAATGGTCTCTCAGTCTGGTTCAGTTGAATTCACAATCATGGGGAAGACTGCTGACCTGACAGTTGTGCAGAAAACCATCATTGACACCCTCCACAAGGAGGGAAAGCCTCAAAAGGTAATTGCAAAAGAAGTTGGATGTTCTCAAAGTGCTGTATCAAAGCAAATTAATAGAAAGTTAAGTGGAAGGGAAAAGTGTGGAAGAAAAAGGTGCACAAGCAGCAGGGATGACCGTAGCCTGGAGAGGATTGTCAGGAAAAGGCCATTCAAATGTGTGGGGAGCTTCACAAGGAGTGGACTGAGGCTGGAGTTACTGCATCAAGAGCCACCACACACAGGCGGGTCCTGGACATGGGCTTCAAATGTCAAACGTCTTACCTGGGCTAAAGAAAAAAAGAACTGGTCTGTTGCTCAGTGGTCCAAAGTCCTCTTTTCTGATGAGAGCAAATTTTGCATCTCATTTGGAAACCAAGGTCCCAGAGTCTGGAGGAAGAATGGAGAGGCACACAATCCAAGATGCTTGAAGTCCAGTGTGAAGTTTCCACAGTCTGTGTTGGTTTGGGGAGCCATGTCATCGGCTGGTGTTGGTCCACTGTGCTTTATTAAGTCCAGAGTCAACGCAGCCGTCTACCGGGACATTTTAGAGCACTTCATGCTTCCTTCAGCAGACAAGCTTTATGGAGATGCTGACTTCATTTTCCAGCAGGACTTGGCACCTGCCCACACTGCCAAAAGTACCAAAACCTGGTTCAATGACCATGGTATTACTGTGCTTGATTGGCCAGCAAACTCGCCTGACCTGAACCCCATAGAGAATCTATGGGGCATTATAAGAGAAAGATGAGAGACATGAGACCAAACAATGCAGAAGAGCTGAAGGCCGCTATTGAAGCATCTTGGTCTTCCATAACACCTCAGCAGTGCCACAGGCTGATAGCATCCATGCCACGCCGCATTGAGGCAGTAATTAATGCAAAAGGGGCCCAAACCAAGTACTGAGTACATATGCATGATTATACTTTTCAGAGGGCTGACATTTCTGTATTTAAAATCCTTTTTTTTTATTGATTTCATGTAATATTCTAATTTTCTGAGATTCTGAATTTGGGGTTTTCATAAGCTGTAAGCCATAATCATAAAAATTATATCAAATAAAGGCTTGAAATATCTTACTTTGCTTGTAATGAGTCTATATAATATATTAGTTTCACCTTTTAAGTTGAATTACTGAAATTAATGAACTTTTGCACGATATTCTAATTTTTCGAGTTTCACCTGTACATGTCCACTTTTGAGTTTTGAGGCCATCTGTATGATATACATGGTCATTTTTGAGAGTTCAGGCCATCTATGTGATCTTTATGGCCATCTTTTGAAGACAAACTTGGAAGCACAAATGGAAATTTGGAACCCCATGAAACCAAAATATATATATATTTTTTTTGTGGCCAAGTTTTGAAGACATTTATATCTTTATGGCCATCTTTTGAGGTTTCAGGCTATCTACACTCACTGGCCATTTATTAGGTACACCTGTATATCTACTTATTCATGCAATTATCTTATCAGCCAATCATATGGTAGCAGTGCAATGTATAAAATGATGCAGGTATGGGCCAGGAGCTTCAGTTAATGTTCACATCAACCATCAGATTGGGGAATCTCAGTGATTTAGACTGTAGCATGACTGTTGGTGCCAGAAGGACTGGTTTGAGTATTTCTGTAACAATTGTCCATTTGGAAGACCAATTTGCATTCTGTTTAACTTCCTGGCTGATGTCTTGAGATGTTGCTTCAATATATCAATATATATACCGGTTTCCTTAAGCACCTTTACAAGGTCCTTTGCTGTCGTTCTGTGACTGAATCATATCTAGGAGACCAAAAGAGTCTCCTTCCTGAGTGGTATGATGACTGCGTGGTCCCATGGCATTTACAGTTGTATACTATTGTTTGTACAAATGAACGTGGTACCTTCAGGTGTTGGTTTTTTTTATGAGGTCTTGGCTGATTTGTTCAGATTTTCCAATGATGTCAAGCAAAGAGGCACTGGGTTTGAAGGTAGGTCTTAAAATACATCCACAGGTACACATCCAATTGACTCCAATTAGCCTATCAGAAACTAAATGAATAAAGTGGTGTGGGATATTTTTTATAAAGAAGCCCGAAATACACATGGGACTGCTATTTTGAAATATCTGCACTCCCAGTTGTGAATACTCTGACCGATGAGTCGCTAAGAAAGTGACTCTGATTCAAACTGCTAACTAGAGCTCCTGAGTTTGGGTGATTCATGAAAAAGACCCAGTTCAAAAGAGTAATTTGTTCATGACCCTATCGTGCTGGGTTTGTTGTTGCGTGCAGTGCTCGAGCTCGTCATCACAACAGAATGGGTGAAAAGGGCCTTGAGACATACTGGCACACGTTCTAAAGATGTATTCAGTAACTCACAAGATGATATTTGACAACCGCATATGAACGCATACAACCCGACTGTCGCCAATGGCGACTAGATTATTATTATTTTCCCAATCAATTATTTTTGGTTGCATTTGCAACCATTTTATCTACATGATCTATATGGCCATCTTTTGATGCCATCTATATGATCTCTGTGGTCATCTTTTGAGATTGGAGTCAATCTACATGTTCTATATGGCCCCACTTATGATCTATTTGGCCATCTTTTGAGTTTTGAGGCCATCTATATGGCCATCTTTTGAGGCAATGTACATGATCTATATGGCCATCTTTTGAGGCCATCTACATGGCCATCTTTTGAGGCAATGTACATGATCTATATGGCCATCTTTTGAGGCAATGTACATGATCTATATGGCCATCTTTTGAGGCCATCTACATGATCTATATGGCCATCTCCATGATTTATATGGCCATCCTTAAGGCTTAAGATTTGGCCATCTTTTGAGTTGAGGCCATCAATATGATCTATATGGCCATCTTTTAAGTTTGGAGGCCATCTACATGATCAGTATGGCCATCTTTTGAGTTTTGAGGCCATCAATATGATATATGTAGTCATCTTTTAAGTTTGGAGGCCACCTATATGGCCATATTTAAGCTGAGACCATCTATATGGCCATTTGTTAAGTTTTGAGGCCATCTATATGCTAATATACTCTTAAAAGTCGACGAAACAAACTTTTAGGTTTTTTTTAATAAATTATGAAAACGGAGCAAAATATTTATGACTCAAACAATAAAATGCTCTAGAATAACATATGTCCCTCCCCCTAAAACCACCTGCTTCTAACTGGCAACAGCAAGTAGCAAATTAGAGTTCATGTCTTTTACATAAACTAAATGCTACTGGCTATTTTAAAATAAGGGACTAGCCCTTTGATATGTCCTGTCCCAACTTTGTTTCAATAAGAAATCTGTACATACAGGAGTGCAACCTGCAGTTGTCAAGACATTTCCTAAGGTCTTGTTCTAAAACTTGTGCACAAACTAATTAAACAACATAGCTTGTTTTCTCCACATCAGAACTGCCCGATTTTAAAATAAATTAAGATAAATTGCTCCACCCACAGGCTACATGTTTACCTGTGTCCCATTCTGTACCTCAAACATGTAGAAGAAGTCTGTCTCAATCTTTACAATTCATAGGAATCACTCTTTCACCTTTGTTAACTTTTTCTCGCTAAAGAACAATCTAGAGAGTAGATGAACATGGACATGGTATAAGAGCAACTTAAAAAAATAAAAAATATGGCAGCAGGCAAGATCAGACTGTTCTTGCCAAAAAAATGTGGGAAGTGGGAGGGTTGCACTGTCAGCCGGAATTAAGCTTTGGGGAGTTTAGGCAAGAGTCTGGTAAGGAGTCTTAGTTGACCACTGCCAGAAGTACATGAGGATAATGTTCACAAAGGGTTAACGCTCTTGGTCTTGCCCTGGGGTCTGGCCTTCAAGAACACCGCTTCAGCCCAAAGGATACCTGATAACAGAAAAGGTGATTGCAAGTGTGTTGAATTGTAAAAATGTGTAGAGGCTCTAGATGTATCTGTTGGAGGTGTTGATGAAAGCTTTGGCTTACAGAATAAGGACACTCCTGAAGGGCTTTAGCCATCAGTGTGATGGCTATATTTTTCAAGGCTGCTGTGTATTGAAGTCAAACAGAATCTAGCCTGGAGAATATAGTCGATACCAACAGCAGGGAAATTTGACAATTCTTGATACAAATTTTTATACAAAAATTGACATTAACCACCAACTCTGAATATATATTAAATTAAAACGGTAGCATGTAATAAAAACTTTGTTAATTTCTCATTGTCCAGTTGTCAGTTATATAGCACGAGGGCGCAAATTTACGAATCCTACTATGGTGAAGGCTTAGCTCATAATATTAATTAAATGATGTCACGTTCAGCCTGTAAGCCTTTGCAGAATGGCACACGCAGGCAATTGTTAGACAGCTGGCAAATTAATGAATCCTACAATGGGGAAGTCTGGGTCTTCAATAATAATTAGGTTATGTGACTGAATGCTCTCAAAATATTATAAAGAATCGTCACCATGACCCAATTATAGGGCTGGGATAAACGACTATTTTTTAAACGATTAATCTAGCGATTACTTTTTCGATGCATTGATTAATCTAAGGATTAATTTTTTCAGTCCGATTCGATTTCGATTCGATTAATCGACTTGTGACAACACCGGTAATACCTGTTTCATCGGGGGTGGGGGTGTATAAAATGTAAAAAAAAAAACATTTGCGGGAGTTTGATTGACTGGCGATCTGATCAATCAATCATAATACGCCATTTTTGTCCGACAAAGTAGTCAGGAGAGAGAAGATTAACGTCGGTGGATTTGAATTTGAATAATGGATTGTAGACTACTGTACTGGCATCTTTCCGCGTTTAAAACAACAGTCCTTCTGATGTAGGCAACATTCATGTTTAGCCTATTTGATGCTATAAATTAACCAAGGAAAAGATGATCGGTTCACGAGCAGCTTTAACTGAGGCAATCTGTCACGACACATTAAAGAGCCACAAAATAGTAGGCCTATTTATGGTTTAATTTTCTTTGAATGACCAAATTTGAAAGTTGAGACTTTATTAAATGTTACCTGCTTGGTCCTGTCTGTCAGCGCGTTGTCAGTGTCCTCTATGTATTTTTCACGACATTCATAGCTATAAGCGCATTATTAATAGCTATAAGCGAAAACTTTAGGTGTCGACAACGTATTATAGCCTACTCCAACAGCGAGTGCAAAGTGGGGAGTTGAAAAAAAACTTACGGTGCTCTGTCATCTGCGGCTGCTCCCGGGTGGCGCTAGAATGGAAGGCCATCTCCATTTTGCAAAGATGACATATCACGGAATTTTTTCCTTTTAAATTAAATAATTCCCATACTTTAGAGGAACGAGTGCATGCCGCCTTGCACTTCTGATAGTCTGAGGAGCCACTCGTGTTGGCGCCGGCATCTTTGTTTTGGGTCTGACAATTCGACGCGCATATTTTGCGTCGACGTATTTTTTGCGTCGATGTCATCCCAGCCCTAGTGCTGGTGCATTGCCGTGGTGCTAGAATGGAAAGCCATCTCCATTTTGCAAAGACGACATATCACATAATTTTTTCCTTTTAAATTAAAGAATTCCCATACTTTAGATGAACGAGTGCGTGCCGCCTTGCACTTCTGGTAGTCTGAGGAGCCACTCGTTTTGCTTCTACTCTCCGGCGCCGCCATCTTTGTTTTGGTCTGACGAATCGACGCGCATATTTTGCGTCGACGTATTTTTTGCATCGACGTCATCGATTACGTCGACGCGTCGTCCCAGCCCTACCCAATTAATATTCAAAAAACAAAGAGTAGAATTCATAATTTCAGGTAGCAAACTGAATTTAGGCAATAAGGCTGGATCACATTTCTCGACTTCAAACCTAATCTCAGGTTGTCAGATTTCACAGAACATTAAAGCACATGATGGGTACAGAATCCAATTTCTAACTGTCGGATAATGAATCCATATAGCCAACAGTATATCAAAATATTTTACAGTGGACTATAGAGGAAATCTTGTAGTGTGTGATGGTCCATTTCTCAAATCTGAAGCCACCTACTGTTGACCAGCCAGTGGAAAAGCTTTGTCTGTTTTGTTTGCAACTAAGAACACAGAGTAGCAGCAACATCATGTCTGTTTACATATTTGTGTCATGCTTCTGCTATTAACGGGAGGGTGCATGTGTTTGCTAGGGATGCGCCTGGTAACCGTGTGTAATATTTTGGATATCCACAAGGGTTCACAAATGATTTTTCTGCCATCAGGACTCAGGAATATAAGAATGTTTAAGATGCAGTGCAATGGTAAAAAATGTCCATCCAGTAAAAACTAAAAGAAAAACAGCACAGATGCACACAAAAACACATGTGAACAGCCCCTAACTTTTTTCCTAACTTGCCCTATGCTTGAAAAACTGACACAAAACCCGGCACAAAACCTGTCGGTTTGTCAGGTCCTGCTGGGCTCGGGTCAGAATGCAGACCTCTATTGCATGTGTAGAATAACCGAATAGTGATTTTGGTATTCGAAAAGAAGAGTGTCTAACAGTTAACCGAATGATGAATATCCGTGCACATCCTTAGTTTCCACACGAGTTAGTTTTGTTCATATCAACTTGACCGTCGGGTAGTGTGTGATCCTCAGTCATTTGGTGTGCGATGCCCATTTTTTCTGTAGTCATTAACAGACTGTAAGGGTGTGATACCAGTATAATCTACACAGATTTTTAAAGTTGAGTAGTGTCTAGCATCAATATCAACTTTTATTTATGTTTGACCTTTGTAGAGGTTTCTCACCACAGTTCAGGGGTTTGTGGATTCTTGAGACAAGCTTTCTCCAGAATGGCCCGTGCATGTGCGAGCTGACCAACTTTCTCTTCCAGTCGGGACAGGAGCCATAATGGCTCTTCTTCAGCTAGAGTAGTGGGAAGCCATTAGAAAAACACATGTATGATGGTCATTTTTGACACTTTCTCCATTTCATTGCAGCTTTTGTCAACGCATTTATCTGTAACATGACTTTGGCTAAATTCAAAAGATTTTTCTTTCATTTGATTGGATTTTTTGAGCCTAGCACTGAAGCAACGTGGATATATACGATTTTCTGTGTCTGGGCAAGGCTCTTTCAACTATTTAATCATGTCCCAAACCCCCCCAAAAATAAAACAAACCAACCAAATGTTCACATAAATTAAAGATAAGGCATGTCTACAGGAGCTCCAAAACCTACACCCTGGTTGTAGGCTTTCTCGATGCTCTCCGACTGTTCCTCGATCTGTCCTCTCCTTATCCAGAGTTTAGGGAAATTCTCATAGTGCTTCAGGGCTTCCGTACACAGCTCATGTGCAGCTTCAATATTCCCCAGCACCCACTCCAGCTTCACTGAGTTCATAAACACCTACACATACCACACAGAAAAACAGGTTAATGAACAGTTACATATAACAGCCTCTAATGCATCAGTCAGTGCATTTGTAACAGAGCTACTGCGGGTCTTTGCGTAGTTGAGCTACAGTCCACACAAAAAAATGAGTAGGCCTAATAAAATATTTGAAGGAAGCCAGCACAGGAAGTGTGAAATACACATCACATACCACATCATGTCTTCGGAGCATGCGCACAATGCCAACTGTGGTCGGAGTAACGTGTATTCATGCTAGACAAAACTGAGCTACAATTGCATTAAGCAGGTCTTTGTCCAACTTGTCAAAATTGGACAGATCAAAACTATCTTAAATGTAGGTTTTTCAAAGTAGTCACCCTTTGTTTAGATTACCGCTCTGGACACTGATCATTCTCCCAACAAACTCATTGTTAATGAGAGAGATCAATGGAGAATGGCCAGACTGGTTCGAGCTGACAGAAAGGCTATGGTAACTCAGATAACCGCTCAGTACAATTGTAATGAGCAGAATAACATCTCATAATGCACAACCCACCGAACCTGGAGGCAGATGGGCTACAAAAGCAGAAGACCACATCGGGTTCCACTTCTGTTAGCCAAGAACAGAAACCTGAGGCTGCAGTGGGCACTGGCTCACTAAAACTGGACAGTTAAAGACTGGGAAAAAATAGCCTGGTTTGATGAATCTCAATTTCTGCTGAGGTACACAGATGGTAGGCCCACTGCAGCCTCAGCAAGATCATATCCCCCCCCCCATTCTGATGTGAACATGAACTGAATCTCCTGACATGTATCTGCCTGATTTTATGCATTTCACTGCTGCCTCAATATTGGCTGATTAGATAATTGCATGAATAAGTAGGTGTACACTGTACAGGTGTACCTAATAAACTGATCACTAAGTGTATATTTGTCTACAATCCTAATTTCCAGTATTTAAGTATAAGCCTTTAGATTTTTTTTATAAAGGTTTTCAAGTTTATGTGAAACATTTCGGTCAAGTACATCCAAATTTTGACTAGCTATGCAGGTGATGCACTGAAGTTGACTATTAATGGAAAAAAGAAAATGGTATGTAAAATCCTTAAAAGTGAGGTGTCCACATAGTGCACAGCAACGGCCAGGGAGATTTCCGTGATTATTTTCCAGTTAGAACCTCACATATCCAGTTTTCACAGATGCCAGAAAACATAATAAATTGTGTTATTTTTTCTATAACATTATCGCTTATGAGGAATCCTGCCAAGAGCTTGAGATACATCTGATCCTTCAGTATTTGTCAAGATGCTGACACCTTTTACTGGAGCCAAGATTTAAACAAGCCCAGACAGGGAGCCATTCTAACATCTTCCATCTCCTGCTCCATTTACACAAAAATGTAATGCTCCTTTAGAGGGTAAAGAAAATGAACGGCTGTTATCAGATGGCTACCGTCCACCTCAAAACATGATCCCTGGCCACCCTTTCAAATAGCATGCACTTAGTCAAATAAAACATCTTGTACAAACAACATTGTGCAAGATCAAGATCCTCAAATCAATGAAACGTTCACAATTTAAACCGGATTTTGCTTGTTTGAAAAAAAAAAAAAAGAAGAGAGATTTTCCACTTTTGTGGTGTTTCATTTGAAAAAACTTAATGAGAGAGTTTATTTAACTGATGAAAATTCTGATATAATTTACACACCCTCATGTCATTCTAAACCTGTATTACTTTATTTCTTCCATTAAACATGTAATGCAGAATGTTAGCCTCAGCCACCATTCACATAAAAAAAAGTTTATATAAGCTTAAATATGTAGGCCCCAAAGCTTAGACAAGGCCCCTTCAATAGAACCATGTGACTGTGAGGGCGCCCAGATGTCTTATAGGGCCGCTTTACCACCCCGTTTCTAATTAAAATATTTTTAACCACTTAACAGCACTCATATCATATTTGATACATATATTTCTAAAGCCTCTATATCATCAACATAATCAAAACTTGACTGAAAAACCTGTTGTATGCAATGCACTAGATGTCTACTGCCTACTGGTGAAAGTTCCAGTGCTCTTCTGGAAGTAGAAGACCTTGCAATTTCATTTACAAAATTTCTGCCTTCGTGTTGTGATGCACTTATCATTTTATGTGAAATCTTTTCTGATTTTGATAGAGTAAAAGTAACAATAATGCTTATATTACTACTAATATTTAAAATTGAGTATTTACTGAAACAATCAATGTGTGCTAACGTTTTTGTACATTATTTAAAAGAAAAATCATATTGAAAATGTGTGTTTAAAATGTGATACAACAGGGTTTTGGGGTATATATTTTAATCATCATTATTTACATCCATGCCCACCATAATAAAAATAATAATAATTTTATAATATCTGCCTGTATTAAAAGTGTGAACAGCTAGTAATTTTACATATGCAGCTTGTGCTGTCATTACAAAGATCTCATGGTTTTATATTACAAGCTATTTTGATGCCATTTTACTATAATATCCTGAATATCCTAATATACAGAAAACATCAATATAGGGTTTGATGTATAAAAAAACATGATAATAATTGATTTGATTAAAACACATAATATTGTACTTTAGCAAACTCATACAAAATAACCACAAAAATCCTAGGTGTTTATTACTGTGGCTAAATTGGTTAAGATTAAAGCATCGACTGAGCCAGTTATTCCGTAGCACCACAACAGAATTCATGAATTTCTTTACTGATAAAATTGAAATAATCACAAATAAAATTTTAACTATGCAATCAATTGTCACAGCACCTCAAAAACAGTCTCGTAATTTTCGTCACGAGCAACTTCAATCCTTTGCTGCCATAGTTCATGAAGAGCTAACAAATCTTATCAAAAAAATTAAAAGCCACATCATGTTAGATCCAATACCAACTAAGCTCTTAAAAGAAGTATCCCCTGTAATCTCAGAACCTTTTCTTAATATTATTAATTCTTTCTATCCTTAGGACATGTCCCAAGAAACTTTAAAATGGCACTTATCAGAGTTACTAATGATTTCCTCTTATCATCTGATCGTGGCAGCATTTCTCTTCTAGTGATTTTAGATCTTAGTGCTGCCTTCGACATGATAGATCACAACATTCTTTCGAATAGGCTGGAGAATTATGTTAGCATTAGTGGACTTGCATTAGCATGGTTTAGGTCTTATTTATCGACTGCTACCACTTTGGATGTGTAAACGAAGAATATTCAAATTAAACCAAATTTAAGTATGGAGTGCCACAGCAAACAGTTTTAGGGCCTCTGCTTTTCTTCTTATACATGCTTCCCATGCGAGATATTATCAGGAATCATGAAACAAGTTTCCACTGCTATGTCCATGATACCTAGCTTTATATTTCTTCTAAACCCAGTGAAAATTCTCAATTGTCCAAATTAGCAGAGTGTACCATTGAAATCAAAGATTGGATGTCCAAAAATGTCCTTCAACTCAATTCTGACAAAACAAAGGTACTAATTATGGACCAAAAACCTCTAAAAATAAGCCGCTAAAATATAATTTGACTCTCGATGGATGTACTGTTACATCGTCTTCTACAGCAAATGAATTAGGTGTTATATTTGATACCAAGCTGTCCTTTGAAAATCAAAATTCCAATGTTTGTAGAACAGAATTCTTCCACCTAAGAAATATTGCTAAATTACATCACATGCTCTCTGTTGCTGGTGCCGAAAAATGAATTCATGCGTTCAAGACATCAAGACTAGATTATTGTAATGCATTACTGGGAGGATGTCCAGCAGGTTAAATAAATAAACCAATTGTTTAAAAATGCAGCTGCCAGAGGGCTGACTAGAACCAAGAAATATGATCATATTACCCCCATTGTATTGTTGTTACATTGGCTTCCTATTAATTCATATCCCGAGGATACCAGAGCTGGCCAGATCCAGCTCCGTTCCTGCTTGGTGTCGGCCTCCACTGCTATGTGTTGCTGGGTGATTACGACAAACAACAGCCGGTGCTAGCCAGATATCACTTCAGTCTTTTGACTTCAAAGGATAAACTGATGCAAACTCCAATTGTAAGACATTGGATACTTCATATGCTGCTGCCTGAACCATGGACCCCACCGAACCTCACCGAAATGACCTGCAGGTTGAACTGCGATGCACCTCATTGATCTATACCTGCATCACCTTTGTCTATTGATGGACTACATGCTTGAAATTGAATACATAGATTATCATTTAATTACCAACAAAAGCCTTCATCAGCCAACTAACAAAGGACAATACATCTATTTGAACTTCTGCAGGTAATCCAGGATGGACTTCAAAGACATTAGTCATTAATCTTACGGTTCATACCAAATCTTTTTTTAAACACTGAACCTTAACACTTAATTAGTTTAAAATTGTAAACCATTACTTGCACTGCACATAAATAACTAATATTGGCATTATATTTATGCTGTTCAGCAAAAGGGGAACTGGCCCCCACTGTGAGTCTGGTTTCTGCCAAGGTTTCAACAATTTTTCTCCATTAACCCAACCTCTTTTGTAGTTTTGTGTTCCTCGCCACAGTCGCCTTAAGCTTGCTCACAGGGGTTCTAAATAAAGTTATTATTTAATTATAAAATTTTTATAAATAATTTACAATCATTTATTTAACCAAACTACACAATAATCTCAAATAGATATTACAGTAAATTTATTTTTTGTTAATGCATGATTTCATGTAAAGCTGCTTTGAAACGATGTTTGTTGTGAAAAGCGCTATACAAATAAAAATTACTTGACTTGCTGAATTGTAATTCTATACAGCAAGGAGAGGAAGATTCATGGCCAAACTCACTAATAGTCAGAAAAATAACAAGAGCATTCCAAAAGAAACTCAGCTCATTTGAACATTCTGTCAATATAATGTAGTCTTGGGGATTTGGGGCCACTTTGAAAGCAAAAATGATGCCTTCGCAGGACACTTGGTTGGGAGTAATAATAATGGTAGCCAAGCTGTAGGGTCGTTCCAAACAGAATTTCCAATCTAATAAATGACCACTTTATTTTGAGCCCCATACCTTTCAGCCCTCCAAAGCTGTTACGGTGGAGGGTGAAGTCTTTGAAGGGAATAGGTTATAGTGATGATCACTCAGAAATAGAAAGCACCCCATAATTCAGATGAGTAAGAAGAGATATAGCAGCGCAAGCCAGAACTGCCTGAATTCTTTGCAGAGTTTGTTGGATGTAGCTTAAAGTGAACGTTGGTAATATATAGTTCCATAAGCATAAGCAATAAAGCTTAAAATGGTAGAATCAGATTATAGTGGTTATGACAGTTATTTTTAAATTAGTTGGCGCTGATAGATGTACAATCAAAATGCTTCAATGTGTACACTGCATTGCAACCCTCTACATATACATGATCGGAGATCATTTTAATTTTAACATTCTTCATTCTAGCAATAATATGATGTCAGGAAATTTTATTTAGTATCATATTGATACCACTGTATAAAATATCATGTCAGCTACAGATTTTCAACAAAAAATATTCACAAGACTGGAACCTAAATATGAAAATAGAATTACACATCTAACATTTAACTTGTACGATTGTGACCTGCTTGATTTTTCCCACAGTGGGAATACTAATACTAGGTTAGGCTTATGGAGCAGAGCTTTACATGGGTTTCACCAAACCATCCATAGATGCTGTACAAACCTATTTGTTTAATTCTTCAATATTTAAAGTGTTTGATGAAGTAAAAATATTTCATAATGTATTATTGTCCCTTTAAATAGATGTACGTTTACACATTTATCACACATTTTGTTACATAGTTGTGTTTGTATTCATAATTTGCAGTATTTACAGCGATATGTATAAAAAGCGCTAAAATGGTATACTGTCTCTTTAGGAACAGGGCCTGCTCAACAAATGTGTTTCAGTTATGTTTTTTTTTTCACACCTACTCTATGTGTAATTACAATTAATCAGACTGTAAATAACAGCGAGTATAAAAAGAGACTTAAATCATTGAAAATGTATTGTGTGGATCTTTAAAAGATACAACTTTAAAAGATAATTCAATCTTCAAGATAATTGGTCTGGTAGGGCCCTAAAAGAAAATTGGCCCTATGCAGGGCCCTCACTAATCCGCCCCTGCCTAATTCCAAATCCCACCCTCCAAAGAAAATTTTGAGACTAAAAGCGAGCAAAAGAGCAGCATTGTTTGCTCCTGTGTCTGTCAAATTCAACAGTGGCTCAATATTGCCCTCAACTGACAAACATTATGAATCATAGCCTCAATGATCCCCTTGGAATACAACACTAGAGAACAAGCAAAATGATTGACAGGTGAAAAGCCTCAACGTCCGCGGTCCGCAGAAAAATGTTGTTTGCTGTTTACAAAGTCTACAGCTGTCACTAGAGACTGGTGATATATCTCAGGACACTTATCGTTAATATCGTTAAGGGAGTAGGATTAATTTTTTTTGCAAAGGCCTATATTTCCATGAGAAAAAATTTATAAATCACAGTCTTTTTAAGAATAATAATTATATTAGTATAAATCGCGATTCCAGTCTATACGTCACCCAACTTTAAGACCACTGCATATTAAATAAAGATTTTGCTACACCGTATAAGACATTTAAGACTTTTTATGACCTTCAATTTTAGAAAACATTTCAAGTAGTTTATTAAGACTTTAAGGATCCATGGGAACCCTGGCATGGAAGTAGGGGGTGGTCTGAACCCTCAGCCACTCACCCTGGTAGTCGGGGCGCTGCTTGGAAAGCAGTCTGGGTGCCCTCTTATTCTCATTCTCATTCTCCGATTCCAGCTACACGGCAGCCAGACAGATTTCCTCACTGTTGGGATTAGCCTAAATAGAGAGAGAGAAAGACAAAAGGGGACAGAGTTTGATTAAGGTTGTGTGATTTTTTTCTGGCCATCATCCAAGCTAATGTTTATACACTTTAAAAGTGAAACTACTTGTTTTCGGATAATGCTTGCGTATGCAGTTTTCACTACATGATACGCAGTCAAGCTTCAGGATCTTTTTTGCCATTTTGAGTTGATATTTAATTCTTGTTAGTTCTGTGAATGGACAACATGATCAAACGGCAAGTCGGCATGCTGTTTCTGAAAGTTCCGGAACCCTAGGATCGGCAACAGTATGCCGACTCACTGACATGCCCTATCTCCCACTGGACATATTTGCAACAGCTCCTCAACTTTCCCTCATGTCGTGACAGGTAGTGCGTTGTCAGTTGCACAGGAGACCACAGTTCAATCCCCATTCAAATGAGGAGGTAATCATGTTTGTATGAACAATCACAAGCATGATAAGGAGGTTGTATTTTTATCCCTAAAATTTTATTTTGTCTCTACTAATGTTTAGGGTTAGATTTGGGTTATGGTTGGGGGGTAGATTAAATAAAATAAGCATTTCTCTTCACAGTTTTATAACCTGTACAGTTGAAAACATTTCTTTCTCTTACGAGAGGTTCTCTCGTATTGCGTAAGCTAGCTTACGCTACGGGAAAGATTCATCTTTTCTGAGATATTGAAGCCAAAAAATTATCCTTAATTTTTGTATCCATTATCAACGCAGTGCGGCAGCTGCAGACCTTGGCGGGCTAGCTAGCGAGCTCATAGGTTGCTCTGCGGCAACTGCTGCAGCCTATAGACGAGCTTGGGCGAACTCGCATCCAATGAGAAGCGTCCGCGCGCTCACTGCATCAAAGCCCGCCAAAAGGGCGTGACTAGAGTGCATATAAGCGTGGTTCAGTAGGCTGGAACCCTGATTTTCATCTCTTCAGCGAAGCTCTCCGCATCGCTAACCTGGAAGCCGCGTCGCCGTTTGAGGGGCATCTAGCAAGCGTGGACAGCGCTAGAAGAAGCCGGCCGTCTCAGCCACCTTCAGCCATCCTGCGAGCTACGCCATCCGACGGCGTATCCTTTTATTAAGCAAGCTAGTTCTCACGAACTATTCACAAAAGAGTACTGGCGTCTTTTCAAGATGCCTCGCTCCACTTGCGCCTCATGTCGCGCCCTTCTCAGCACAGGAGACCGCCACATCATCTGCGCTCTCTGCCTGGGACTGGGGCACGCAGAGCTCCGCCCTCACTGAGGGCGGATCGCGATTCTGCGAGGAGCTACCGATGTCGACCCTGCGGGCTCGACTCGAAGCGATCAAAGCAGAAACCGCCGCGCCGCCTACCCTCAGCCAGCGCAGGAAGAAGCGCCCGCTCACAAAGGCTGCCGGAAACTGTGGTTGAAGCGACTGCCTCGCCGGAGCCTCTCCCTCGAGCATCGTTTTCACCCTCCCGCCCCGGGGCCAGCGCAGTTGCCGCCCGGCGGCCGCACTGCTGCCATCTCGGATGACGAGCGGAGGATAAGGGCTGCTGTTCCATCATGGCTCGGACAGCGAGGAGTGGACAGGCTCCCAAGCCTCCTCCTCAGCCCAGGAATCCAGCAGGACCAGCGCCGAGTCGAAGGGGAGTTAACACGCCTCCTCACACAGGCCGTCGACCGCCTCGGGCTCGAGTGGTCACCGCCCCTGAGCAGGCACCCAACAGACTTCGGCGGCTGCTTTCTTCAAAGCCATCGCCGCTCTACACCAGCGGCCGGGCGCTCCCTTCCTGCCGGAATTACATACGGAGCTTGCAAAGTCGTGGAGCAGCTCCGTTTTCAGCCAGGACCCGTTCACACGTCTCCACCTCTCTGGCGTCGGTGGGCGGCGCCACTGAAGAGGCTACTCCTCCATCCCCGGTCGAGGACTTCGGTAGCAGCACACCTTTGTCCGCCCTCCGCGAGATGGCGTTCCAAGCCTGTGCTCCCGTCTAAGGCCTGCAGAGCGACTTCGCCTATGTTGGCGCGCCTATTCCGCCGCCCGGCCAAGCGCATCTGCTCTGCACTCAATGGCCGTTTTACAGATCCTACAAGCAGACCTTCTTCGGAGTGGGATGAGAAAGGCAGGCACCCAGAGGCTGTTACTGATCTCTGGCGCGACAGACCTGCGCCCTTCGCGCTACCAAAGCTGCAGCCCAAGCTCTAGGGAAGTGCATGGCCTCGCTGACTGTGACCGAGAGACACTTATGGCTAACACTAGCCGACATGGGAGAAGCAGAGCTCCACGTTCCTCAACGCACCGCTCTCTTCAACCGGTCTCTTCGGCTCCGCGGTGAGTGGCATTGTTGACCGCTTCTCAGAAGTCCAGAAAGCCACCCAAGCCATGAACCTCTTCCTGCGGCGTCGCGCTAGCTCCTCTGCAGGCCGCTCACGTGATCAGCCTCCTGCACGAGCCTCTTCACAGCGCCCAGTTCAACAATCTCAGACTTCTCAGCGTCGACAGAGCGGCCGCCCTCGATCAGCTCAGACAGCCGCCGCAGACCGCCTCCCCAGCGGGCCTCGATCTAAGGTAGCGCTGAAACCCGAGCAGCCGAAGTCTTCCTAACTGTGTTGAACAAGCGGCGGCTCAGTCCGCCGCGGCGGACCACTGTCAAAGCTTTACCCCCTGTCAGTCCCCTTCTCTCAGGCTACTACAGTGGTGAATTTAGCAGCCAACAAGCCGGTGACACTGCCCGCTTGCCTGCACTCAAGCGCCGTTTTCACGGCGACCCAAATAAATCTTGTAAAGAGCAAACATGTCTTATGTGTAGAAAAAGTGCCCACAACCCAGTGTTAGCCCCTACACACAAGCATAACACATCCCGTGCCCCTATCAGAGCGCGCTCTCATAAGCGATTCTACGAACAGCTCGGCGTCAGAGTCAATGAAAGCCCACAAATGCGTCTGTGCGCCCATTCTCTGCCGGCTCTGTCACACGACCAGCCCTATGTGTAGAAAATGTGCCCACAATCCAGTGTTCACTTCTGCACACAAGCACTGCATGTCTCGTGTCCCCACCAGAGCACGCTCACATAAAGCGTTCACGAACAGCTCGGCGCTAGAGTCAATAAATCGCCCACAAATGCGTCTTGGCGCCCATTCTCTGCCAGCTCTGTTACCGCGACCAGCAACCATTCCTCTGTGTGTAAGTCCCGTGCCCATGACTATGCTTGCGCATCCACGTAACAGATGTGACTCTTTCCCCATTCATTCCAATCGGAAGTCACTCACAAAACAGCCTGTTCATGCTGTCTGCGAGCAATCATGCATGAACACACTAAGCAGCTCACACATTTTGTTCAGCGCTCTGTGTGCGACAATCAGAGCGAATTGGCCATTCACCCTCTAGCGTTACAGCTTCAAAGCGTGGGAAGCTATTCCAGGGATATCCAAGTGGGTGTTAAGCACAATACAACAGGGCTATTTGCTACAGTTCGATCGCCGCCCCCACGCTTCAGAGCTGGCTCGAAACCACTGTGAACACGGAAGCTAGCGTGCATGCTTCGTTCAGAAATAACAAGCCTTCTGTGCAAAGGGCCATAGAAAAAGTGCCACCCTCTCTGAGCGAGTCGGGGCTTTACAGCCGTTATTTTCTTGTTCCCAAGAAAGACGGCGGCCTCAGACCCATATTAGATCTCAGGGTTTTGAACAAGGTGCTTGCAAAAGACCGTTCAAAATGCTTACAATCAGGAAACTCCTGCGCGTAATGCGCCAGGGGACTGGTTTATTTCTCTCGATCTGAAAGATGCATACTTTCAGATTCAGATAAATCCCGTCACAGGCCATTCTTGAGATTAGCCTCGACGGCCAGGTTTATCAATACACCGTCCTTCCGTTCGGCCTGTCCTTAGCACCCGTACTTTCACGAAGTGCATGGATGCGGCGCTTCGCACCCCTGCGGAGTCAGGGTTTGCGAATTCTGAACTATTTGGACGACTGGCTGATTATGGCTCAGTCACATATGGAGCTTCTGTCTCACAGAGCAGTTCTCCTCAGCCATCTGAACAGTTTGGGTCTTGCAGTCAATTGGACCAAGAGCTCACTACAGCCCAGTCAGACCATTTCCTTCCTGGGAATAGAACTAGACTCCGTGGCAATGGCGGCTCAGCTTATCTACACAGCGCGCGCGCCGTGTTCAGCGACTAGCGCATCTTTTCAGATGAACAGCCTCACGCCTCTGAAGAAATTCCAGAGAGTGCTAGGTTACATGGCCTCAGCCGCAGCAGTACTTCAGCTGGGTTTACTGCACATCGCCCGCTTCAGCATTGGCTAAACACCAGCGTCTCGCCGGGCTTGGGCCACAGGCGCCAGCCCATCAAGGTGACTCAGACCTGCATATCAGCTCTGCAGCCCTGGACAGTGGCCGAATGGTATCAGCGGGGAGTGACAATGGGAGCTGTATCTCGCCGAAAAGTCATCTCGACAGGCAGCGTCCAACACGGGTTGGGGCGCGGTCTCGCGAGAGCTCTCGGTTTTAGGCCTATGGTCAGTTCAGGAAAAGCTCCTTCACATAAATTGTCTGGAAATGATAGCGGTCGAGTGCGCGCTGCGTGCTTTCTCCCGGTCATTCAGGGTCACCGCGTCCTGGTCCGTTCGGACAACAGATCTGTGGTATCCTACCTAAACCGTCAGGGCGGTGTCAGATCCAGGAACCTCTTCCATCTGACAAAGCGCATACTGAGTTGGTCCCAGTGCCACCTGCGCTCGCTGAGGGCGGCGCGCGTGCCAGGCCACCTGAGCGGCGGCCCGGACAGACTGTCCAGAGACAATATTCCCCCAGGGGAATGGTCCCTGCACGCTCAAACAGTCCAGGCGTTATGGCACCTATTCGGCAGAGCAGAGATAGACCTCTTTGCGTCCAAAGAGAACTCTCACTGCCCAGTATTTTTCTCAGCGAGGGCCAGCTGGCCCAGGACTGGCCCAGGCGCCCGCTTACGCCTTCCCTCCCGTCTGCGCTATTGCCACAGGTAATGCAGAGGATCAGGAAGCAGCGTCACTCGGTGCTCCTCATAGCCCAGCGTTGGGAGAATCAGACATGGTTCCCAGAGCTTACGCAGCTGTCACTGACAGCGCCGTGGCCCATCCCAGTGAGAGCAGATCTCCTCTCTCAAGCTCGCGGCACAATCTGGCATCCCCACCCAGAGCTGGAGCTGCATGCGTGGGTGATCAGCGACTACCGTCGCTCTGCCAGAAGGAGTAATAAACACCATCATACGCGCTAGAGCCCCTTCCACGAGAAGACTCTATGCGTCAAAATGGTCTGTGTTCTCAAAATGGTGCACCGACAGAGACCTGGACCCACGGACATGTGGGGTGTAAGTCAGCTGCTCGTATTTCTACAAGAGCTGCTGGATGAGGGCAGATCCCCATCCACGCTCAAAGTGTATGTGGCGGCCGTTGCGGCGTTAGCTGAACCCCTGCGGCCAGTCATGGGGTAAAAGCGAGCTGGTCATCCGGCTTCCTCAGGGGAGCTAGAAGGATGAACCCCAGCGCCCCCATCGGTTCCTATCTGGGATCTTTCTATAGTTCTCGAAACTATGAAAGCCCCCCTTCGAACCACTTCAATCCGTGGATTTGAAATACCTTTCACTCAAAACCGTTTTCTGACTGCCCTGTCATCAGTCAAGCGTGTGGGAGACCTTCACGCGCTGTCTGTCAGCGCTGCGTGTCTTGAGTTTGGACCAAGTGACTCCAAGGTCATTTTAAAGCCTAGACACGGCTATGTTCCCAAGGTGATCGGTACTCCTTTCAGAGCACAGGTCATTTCCCTATCGGCTGCCAGCACCGGATAGCGACGCGGCGCCAATCTCCTTTGCCCGGTCAGAGCACTGAGATTGTATACTGCACGCTCCGCTGCTTTCAGGCGCTCCGAGCAGCTTTTCGTTTAGTTCGGGGCGCACAAAGGTCTCGCGCCTCGAAACAGACACTATCTAGATGGATAGTGGATGCTATTGCTGCTGCATATGCGTCAAAAGACCTGCCATGCCCGTTGGGCATTAGGGCTCACTCCACTAGAGGCATGGCATCCTCGTGGGCATGGTCCAGCGGAATTTCCATTCACGACATATGTGTGGCAGCGGGATGGACTTCCCCTCCACCTTTGTCAGATTTTACAATATGGAAGTGCCCGCTCTGCAGGCAAAACTACTAGCGGTTTAATACGCTACAGCTCCCCTGGTGAGCTGCACTGATGGGACACATTCCACACAGACCGGCACCGCCGCTCTGTCGTTCCGTCCTACTATGTGCTTATGTATTACACAATCAATGACCCGCATTCTTGCCGGCCAAATATTATTTCCCCACTCATAAGGGCTCCCCGGGTCCCCCTTAATTCCCTGGGGCTTATACAGTGGATGCTTGGCGCGCACGGCGTTGACAATGGGTTCCGTAGGCGTAAGCTAGCTTGCATATCACGAGAGAACCTCTCGTAAGAGAACGTATCGGTTACCTAACGTAACCTCGGTTCTCTCTAGATGAGAGAACGAGTATTGCGTAGCCGGCCGATGCTTTCGCGCCACGGCGACTTTTCGCTTCAGTCAATGAAAACCAGGGTTCCAGCCTACGAACTACGCTTATATGCACTCTAGTCACGTCCTTTTTGGCGGGCTTTGATGCAGTGAGCCGCGGGCGCCTCTCATTGGATCGCGAGTTCAGCCCAAGCTCGTCTATAGGTTGCAGCAGTTGCCGCAGAGCAACCTATGAGCTCGCTAGCTAGCCCGCTCAAGGTCTGCAGCTGCCGCACTGCGTTGACAATGGATACAAAAATTAAGGATAATTTTTTGGCTTCAATATCTCAGAAAAGATGAATCTTTCCCGTAGCGTAAGCTAGCTTACGCAATACTCGTTCCCTCATCTAGAGAGAACCGAGGTTACGTTAGGTAACCGATACGTTTTACAACTGCCTTCTGGTGAACTCTCCTGGGTATAAATAGATGTCACACTTTTATATTTTTTAGTTTTAGTTTATATTCTCTAAAACACTTACCTCTTTAGCCTCTGGAGGCAGTGTTTTAAAATTCGATCAACGTATACCGATTTCTTTACGTAAGGCCAGGCTGGAATGGATGTAGAGCAGCACGACTATGCTCAGATAAAATCTACACACTTTTTTCACATTTACCACGCTTGTGATTGCGATTATGACTGTGGGGGAATATCAAGGGTTTTTCCTGCATTAAATATGAAGCAAATTTAGTAATATTCATCTCCCGTTCTTCATTGTATTTGTGTCAAGTATGCTTCTCATCTGTATGCACATTTGCATGGTGCGACTGAAGCCTGGTTTTCACGTGAGTGTGAGCCATCACAGATCTAGTTGTGGAAGTGATTGCCTCTGCTCTATCATACTGTATCTATGGAGCACAGGGCATCAACTGGCTTCCCTACATATCGCAGTGCAGACCACAAAACTGATGTGACCCATTTTCATTTTCAAGTTTAAAGTGCTATGAAGGAAGTCAAACCTCTCAAACTGCAAGACAGACCCGACATAATAAACAGCACTGACGAGGAAAACAGACAACAATGCCATGACCCAAAATAATGTTTTTTTAAATTACACATCACCCCAAAAACAATTATTCATATCTAATGTATTCATGAAATGCAATTAAGTAACTATGTTACATATTCAACAGAAGTAGACTGATATACTGGTTTTACAGATTAATCGTGCCAATAGTTACTTTTTGGTACTATCGGTTATCTGCAAAAATGTTTGTTTATTCTTCCGTATTCCTCTGTGTCCAACACTGGAGGATTCACATTTAAAACAGCTTGCTTCTACAGAATAAAAGCAGTCTCTACAGGTGAAATAAAAAAAATGACGTGGGGATTTGTTGTATTTAAATCTTTCTCATTGACAATATTCATCTATATTTTTTCCCCCAATTCAATTATTTAATTAGATTACAAAAGAGTTCTGAATTAAAGTCAATAAACTTAATTTCTTCTGAATAATAATAAACAATATACCTCATTGAACCTCATCAGGTGACAAAATTAATTTGGTTAATACTAAATATAGTGCACTGTAACAGAGCAAAGTCTCAGTCATTTCAAAATAAGAGCGTGTTTGGGCCTACATATAGTTAAAAGTCCCGCGTTATGCACCAAAGTTATTGTTGAGATTCTGGTTGAACAATAAACAGAATCTGGGATTTTATTTATTTTGGACTCTTTGTTTGTGCCCATCAAAGTATGAAAAGACTAAGAATTTTTATTACATTATAAAATCATTTTTTTAAATTATTGGCCGATTAGTTATTGGCCTTTTCCACCTTCTTAGTTATTGGTATCTGCAAAATCCACTATCGACTGAGCTCTAATTAATTGCAATTATGTAATAAACTAACTTTTGGATAAAAAAAAGTGGATAGCATTTGGATGACTGAATACAGCTGCCTCCACCAAAGACCTGTATGACCCAGGAAAAACCCTGCTGCAGAACTGATAGAAATATACTAACTATCCATCTAATAAATGACTATTACAGTTTTTTTCAGTCGCTAACAAGCGTTTGTCCAACCAGTTGTCACATTTTAAAAACTCTAAACACAATTAGCACAGCATTGGTCTTTTGTGGCCATACCATTCACACATTTCATGTCGTTTTCACACAATATGCAGTCAGTGAACACATTTCCACAATGCTTACATTTTCTTAACAGACAAGCTATACCTCCCAACAAAATTCTGGATTGTTTTTGTAGTATTTACAAATGTTAACACACACCATCCCACAATAGCAAAAATAATATTCCAAACCTTAGATACAGTGTATAAAAACCTCTCTTTCTGGAATGATATCAGTTCAAAAACAATATATATCAAATATTAATCAAATATATCAATATATATTTGATAATAAACAAACAATTGAATAATGGACACACAGCTGATTTATGTTGGGTAAAATGGGCCAACCACAGCTGATTCCAGTCTATTACATTGACACTTATACAGTAAAAGGAGAACTTTGAGGAGTGATGTTTTTGGAAACAGAAACAGAAAAAGACAAACACTGTAATGTCTGGACGAGGAAGAGTAAGAGCAAGGGGCCCAGGGAGAAGAGCAGGCCCAAGGAGAGGGCAAGTTAGAGGTGTAAGAATGAGTGGTGGTGGCATTCCAAGGGCTGCAAGAACAGTAGTCAGTGATGAAATTCATGCCACTATCACTGACCATGTAATCAACCACGGTCTTTCACTAAGAGAGGCTGGTGAAAGAGTGCAGCCCAATTTGAGGCGGTCAACGGTTGCCTCCATTATATGCATCTTTCAACAAACCAACAGGTTAATATTGCATTTTACATGGATTGTTTCTATTCTCACTTGACATGTCAATAAGGTCATACAGTAATGCATATGTTGAATTTTTTGTCCCTCTAAAGAATGCAACGTCTTCCACCCTCTGGGGGAAGAGGAAAGCTCCTCAATAATGATCAAGAGCTTGCCATTGTAGAAGTGGTTGTTGCAAAAAATGCAATAAAACTGCATGAAATTCAAACTAGAATTGTGGAGGACCATGAGATATTTGACAATATGGATAGCATCAGCCTCACAACCATTATGCGGACATTGTCCAAACACAGAGTGCGGATGAAGCAGCTCTACACTGTTCCCTTTGAGAGGAACAGTGAGAGAGTCAAGGAGCTACGACGACAATATGTCCAGGTATAGTGTATATTCAATTCAATGTCCAGTTCTATGAACTTTGCACTTTGCAAGTAGGTAACCTACACAGTAATAGGTTACAGTACAGTATGGTATACAGTAATGACATGATTTACATAAACTTTGTTTCAGAGAGTTATGGAATTGATGTCTGTGGTGCGATTCCCTGAGATGCTCGGTGTTCAACTGAATGAGACACAAGTGTTTATTCCTGCGCGCATGAGACATCATGCAGGGAAAGACAAGGCTGAATCCAGCTTCTTAATCAACTGCTTTTATTTAGTAAAAGGGACTCGGTGCTTTGAAACTACACAACTCTATCACCGTCGAGGGAAATGTTAATATTTACTTGTTGCCAGTGGCTAATAACAGACATTTTTTGGTCGCATAATGCGAAATTTACTCGCAATGTAGATGGCTGGCGGGGCCCCCCCTAAAATATAATTAAAATATGTGTATTGTAAATAATTTAATGATATATTCTTAAAATAATTGTTTAAGAAATAAAATAATACAAATGCAAACGGGGCAACAACAAAAACCCCTTGGTGTCCCCTTCAAAAATTGCTCTTGAGAATTGTTATGTTTATTGTCCCCCCAACATTTTGATGAAATTTTCGCCCCTGGCTATATGCATATAGTATGCATATACATATACTATACTTTCTGTAAATATCTGCAATGTAGATTCTAAAGAGCAGTACTAAATAAATATATATCTGTATAAATTATGAAAGGGGTGTGAACATTTATGAGACAAAAGTGAATGCAACATATCTTCTCAACTATATATACACTATATATCTTGTTTCTGAACAGCAATCTAAATTGAGAAAATCTGTGATTTGGCTACTAAAAACAGCCATTTAGCTCCTTAATGTTTCAGTTTAGGTAAGTTAAGTATTCTTTTTATTCTGGAGCCCGATATTATAGAGCAGGGACTAAAAACGAAAAGAAATGTGTGATGCAGCAGTTTCCTTCAGGATCAAAGCACATGTTTCACTTTTTTGGGCAACATTATGTGGTGTACTTGCAAAAATATACTATGATAAATCCTTTTGGTCTTAAGTTTCATGAAAAAATTATTGCAACAAAATTAACCGGTTATAACCAGTTTCCAGCATTTAAAATTAATGTTTGCACTCCAGAACAATTGAAAATCACTTTTGTTCCAGTTAAGTTCTGATAAAATATAGTTCGTTTTCGGTTTTCTGATTTGAAACGAGTGTATATTTCCAAAAAACAAAACCAAAAACAATTCGATTCACAAGGTAAAACATTAAATAACGTGTTTTAGTGCTTCTATTTAACCTGTTTATAGGACAGGTTAAATAGAATTTACAAAATCACTCCATTTTGTTTTTATAGCATTTTACATACTCTTCCAACTTTTTAGGAATTGGGGTTGTATTTAATGTTTATTTTATAAGTAATTTTGTTCATATTCTGAATTGTTTTCAATGAACTGATTCAGTTGCAGTATTCTATGTAAATGGCTGACATGCTGTGTGTTTTTATACAGTTAGATACACATGCCTCTTGAATGTTAATAAGTGCCCCCAAAAAATCAAGTCCAGGTCCCAAATATTGCCCTTTACTAATAAAACAAAATCTCTAATACTGGTATATATGCAAAACATAACTGCCAACATAATAGTACCCAAGCTCACACTGGATTTTTAATGACCAACAAATTACTTAATTTAACTTACATAACATAATAGAATTAACAATTTAATCACGGCAGAGACATTAATCAAGTGGAACCGCCAGCCTGTTTTCAGATGTGCTTTGTTTAAGGGGCAGATTCAGGAAGTTTAAACAAGCTGAGACTAAGCTGAGCTTTCCAACATAACTAACACTCCATCTGTCTCTGTCATTCAGGTATGCAGGCAGAAAAAAGAAGTGGCAGTGGAAACAGAGAGCTGAAGAAAAATGGAGGAAAAGAAAGCTCACCTTTCCTGAGCACTCATTTCTTGGCCCAGATGTCGCTCTGATGTAGATGTGCACAGAGCGAGGGAGGTGTTGTACTGCCTGTGCAACCACTGCCTTTGCTGAGTCTCTGGGCTGCAGATGGGCAGCTTCTAGCCAGACATCCTTACTCGGAACAGATAACACACATCAGAGATTATACATTCATAACCTCAATTTATAAATATAACACACACAGTATAATCACTCTATATAAATAAACAGACACATAAATAGTAAATGGTCTGCACTTATATAGTGCCATTTTTAACTTAGTGGTTACCATTCACCCATTCAAACACACACTCACACTCATACACCAATGACGGCAGAGCTGCCATGCAAGGTGCTTGCCTGCCATTGGGAGCAACTTGGGTTTCAGGATCTTGCCCAAGGACACTTCGGCATGTGGAATCATGTGGGCTGGGAATTGAACTGCCAACCCTGCGATTAGTGGCCGACCTGCTCTACCACCTGAGCCACAGCCACCTCAAACTGTGATTGAACTGGTTACAAACTCAAGAATAAATACAAATTTACAGCAATTAAAAACCTAGTCACCATTGGCAATAAGACATCAAGCTTAAAGGGTCATTATGTAATCAACCTAATGTTGTTCCACTCATCAGCTGCTGATGTGAAGCTCTGCTAACGATTAACTGTGAATAATGAGCCGACAGGAATTTTCCAATACTTAATGAACTTGTGCGCTCACACTGAGAGCAAAGGGCATGACTCTGTTTCCGCTCTGTGAGAGCGTGTTTTCATTTCCCATTCTGTCTCCATGTCCAAAGTCAGTACTAGAAGACACATTTAATTCTACAGCTTACATAAACCTGGCTTAATTCACTCATCCTGACATTTTGATGCAGTTGTTGTTGTTGCTACACCAGATTTAGTATTTTGGAAAGAAGAAGGATTTTGCTGGCCATAAGCTGTCACTATGGCAACATGTCACTGGCAAAGCACCTAGAGAATCAATTTACAGTTCTGTTAATGCAGTTCTACTCAGCAGTCATTGAGTCTGTCCTCTGCACTTCAGTAACTATCAGAAGACTACAAAGGACAGTTCAGACTGCTGAAAGGATTATTGGCTGCCCCTTGCCCTGCCTTCAAGAACTGTACACTTCCAGAATAAGAAAAAGTGCTGAACAAATGACTCTGGACCCCACTCACCCAGCCCACTACCTTTTTGAACTGTTGCCATCTGGCCGACGCTTCAGAGCTCTGAGCACCAGAACCGTCAGGCACAGGAACAGTTTTTTCCCTCAGGCTATCCATCTCATGATCAGTTAAAACTGCCCATTGACCAATAATGAATGTGTAATACATAGCTTAGTCTATTTAAATTCATCCAACATATCCTACCTCTTCTGCCATTACATTCCCTTGCATCTGTATATAACAGATATGTATTTTTACGTACGTATATATATATATATATATATATATATATATATATATATATATATATATATATATATATACGGAATTCACCACTGTTTGCATAACCAGAGTTTACATTCCCCCCAGCGCTAACGCTAAGGAAGCGCTCTGTGAACTGTATGGGGCTATGAGCGAACTGCAGAACGCTCACCCCGACGGACTGTTTATTGTCGCCGGAGATTTCAACCATGCAAATCTCAAGACAGTGCTCCCTAAATTCCATCCGTATGTGGACTTTGCAACGAGAGGGGCGAACGCGCTTGATCTTGTTTACACAAACATCCCAGGCGCGTACCGGACGGAGCCCCGCCCCCACCTCGGCTACTCAGACCACATCTGTTATGTTAATTCCAGCATACAGACCACTCGTCAGACGCACAAAACCGCTTCAGAAGCAGGTGAAAACCTGGCCAGCAGGAGCCATCTCTGCTCTTCAGGACTGTTTTGAGTGTACTGACTGGCACATGTTCAGGGAGGCTGCAACATATGGCGATTCTACCAACTTGGAGGAATACACAGCATCAGTGACCAGCTACATCAGCAAGTGCATTGATGATGTCACTTTCTCCAAGACCATCACCACACGCGCCAACCAGAAGCCGTGGATGACTGCGGAGGTGCGCATGCTGCTGAGGTCCCGAGACTCCGCCTTCAGAGCAGGCGATAAGGCAGCCCTAAGAACAACTAGGGCCAAACTGTCACGGGCAATCAGAGAGGCAAAGCGCGCTCACGCACAGAGAATCCACAGTCACTTCCAGGACAGCGGTGACACGCGGCGCATGTGGCAGGGCATCCAGGCCATCACCAACTACAGGACAACATCAGTTGCCTGTGACAAAGATGCCTCCCTTCCAGATGCGCTGAACGACTTCTACGCTCGGTTTGAAGTGCAGAACGATGTGATGGCGAGGAAGTCCACCCCTCCTCCCAACGACCAGGTGCTCTGTCTTACCACGGTAGATGTGAGGAAAACTCTACGTAGAGTCAACCCACGGAAGGCTGCTGGACCAGACAACATTCCTGGCAGAGTGCTCAGAGGATGTGCAGACCAGCTAGCAGATGTTCTTACCGACATCTTCAACATCTCTCTGAGCAGCGCCGTCGTTCCAACGTGCTTCAAGGCCACCACCATCATCCCCATGCCAAAGAAGTCTTCAGTGTCCTGCCTCAACGACTACCGTCCCGTCGCACTTACACCCATCATCATGAAGTGCTTCGAGAGGCTCGTCATGAGGCAGATTAAGACCCAGCTGCCCCCTCACTAGACCCACTGCAGTTTGCGTATCGTTCAAACCGTTCAACGGACGATGCCATCACCACAACCCTCCATCTGGCCCTCACCCACCTAGACAATAAGGACTCATACGTTCGAATGCTGTTCATAGATTTCAGCTCAGCATTCAACACAATCATTCCCCAGCACCTGATTGGAAAGCTGAACCTGCTGGGCCTGGACACCTCCCTCTGCAACTGGATCCTGGACTTCCTGACTGGGAGACTTCAGTCAGTCCGGATCGGGAACAGCATCTCCACCACCACCACACTGAGCACTGGGGCCCCCCAGGGCTGTGTGCTCAGTCCACTGCTGTTCACTCTGCTGACTCACGACTGTGCAGCAATGCACAGCTCGAATCACATCATCAAGTTCGCCGATGACACGACCGTGGTGGGTCTCATCAGCAAGAACAACGAGTCAGCATACAGAGAGGAGGTGCAGCGGCTGACGAACTGGTGTAGAGCCAACAACCTGTCCCTGAATGTCGACAAAACAAAAGAGATGGTTGTTGACTTTAGGAGAGCATAAGGGGAACACACTCCGCTGAACATCGACGGCTCCTCTGTGGAGATCGTCAAGAGCACCAAATTCCTTGGTGTTCACTTGGCGGAGAACCTCACCTGGTCCCTCAACACCAGCCAAGAAAGCCCAGCAGCGTCTCTACTTTCTTCGAAGGCTGAGGAAAGCACATCTCCCAACCCCCATCCTCACTACATTCTATAGAGGGACTATTGAGAGCATCCTGAGCAGCTGCATCACTGCCTGGTTTGGGACTTGCACCGTTTCGGACCGCAAAGCCCTGCAGAGGATAGTGAGGACGGCTGAGAAGATCATTGGGGTCTCTCTTCCCTCCATCAAAGACATTTACAAAAAACACTGTATCCGCAAAGCAACCAGCATTGTGGACGACCCCACACACCCCTCACACAAACTCTTTACCCTCCTCCCGTCTGGCAAGAGGTACCGAAGCATTCGGGCCCTCACGGCCAGACTGTGTAACAGCTTCTTCCCCAAGCCATCAGACTTCTCAATACTCAGAGACTGGTTTGACACACACGTGTCCTGAGTTGCACTTTAATTACTGTCACTTTATAACTGTCTGCTACCTCAATAACTGCTATGTGCATAGAACATTATCTCATAGTATGTTATGTTTACATTTTTAGAAACTGTCATCTTTTTGCACTACTGAGTACTGGTCGGCGCTGCACTGTCTATTGTCCTGTTCATTGTCAGAAATTTGTTGTACTGTCCCGTACTTTTTGCACATGTTTGTACGTGCACTTTATATAGGTATATATAGGTTTTTTTATATAGGCATTTTATTTCGCTGTGTTGTCTCATGTGGTCTTGTGTTGGTCCTTTGTTGTTTTTATGTAGCACCATGGTCCTGGAGGAACGTTGTCTCGTATTGCTGTGTACTGTACTAACTGTATATGGTTGAAACGACAATAAAAACCACTTGACTTGACTTGATATATATATATATATATATATATATATATATATATATATATATATATATATATATAGTCATGTTGTGCATTTCTATATGTACTTAGATTTTCTATTCACTTTTTATTTTTATTATTATATCTGTCTTGTTGTACTTTTTGTGAACAGGAAGCTTCTGTCACCAAGACAAATTCCTTGTATGTATAAGCGTACATGTATGGGATCAATTCCATGCCACATATATTTGCAAAAATATAAAGTTTTGCAAAAGAAAAAAAGTATTGAGCAAAAAAAATTTTTTTTTAAAACAAAAATTAAGTATCACAAACGTAAAATAAAGTATCGAGAGAAAAAAAGAAAGTTTTGCAAACAAAAATAAAGAATTGCAAAATATAAATAAAATATAGCAAAAACCAAGATATAATTAATTGCAAAAATCAATGACTGTTGTAAAAGAAACCAAATAACTTTTATCCTTTTTTATCTCTGCAACAGATTTTTAGGCAGCAATGATTTTGCCACACATCATTTTCTTTGCAATGCCTACAAATTATTTTGCAATGCTCCTTTTAATCTGCATTTCCATCACGTGTGAGCTCGTGATACCGTTTTGCCTTTGCGCTTCACTTTTCTGTGCGTTTCACTTTATGGCACTGTTTTGACATGGGGGTGGAGTCAGGGGATTGGGGCGTGTACGACGGGCTCAGTGATGCCTCCCTGGAAGTTACGTCATTAGCTTGAGACACGGATCAAACATCATGGCTGAGCAGAGGCATGCAGGTGGATCTCAGGTATATAAAGTTGATTGTTTCCTTTTATTTAATTAGCATTAAATGTGCTTTAACAGCGTTTGCTTCAGATAAAGAAGTTAGAGATCAGTTAATGCGGTGGATTTATTAGCCATACTCGCTAACATAGCCAGCATCCGCAGTTTATTCTCTCTCAATTGATTGGACTATTGATTGATTCTTATGTTTACTTTATAGATTATAATTGTCTATACCATAGTATGCTGTCTTCTAAAAAAAAAAAAAAATGTAAACTCCATATTTAGATGTAACATTATCACTGTTAAAGGAGACAATAAATAGATGCCAAATAAAAAGTTTAAAACGATCGTAACAAACGTGCATGTGTTCTGTCTTTAAAAATAACGTTTTGAAATATAAAATGTTCACATCCCCTATATTCTTAACCCTGCTAAAAGTTCTTTAGTTTCTTTTACAACAGTCATTGATTTTTGCAATTAATTATATCTTGGTTTTTGCTATATTTTATTTATATTTTTCAATTCTTTATTTTTGTTTGCAAAAAACTTTCTTTTTTTCTCTCCATACTTTATTTTACGTTTGTGATACTTAATTTTTGTTTAAAACATTTTTTTTTTGTTTGCTCAATACTTCTTTCTTTTGCAAAACTTTGTTTTATTTTGCAATACTTTATATTTTTGCAAATATATGTGGCATGGAATTGATTCCATATACATGGCAATAAAGCTCATTCTTATTGTGATTAAATGCCTTTTAAGTCATACACACACTGACACCTAGTGGACACACAGATTTCACTTAAAAATGGGACATTATCTGAACTTCTATAATTAATCTACAGTACAATGGTAATCGAGGTTTCATGTATTAAAATGTGCTGTAATTTTTAAAGACCATTTCCCACACACTAAAACCATTAAAATTAAAGCTGACGTGTGTAATTTATTTGATGTTACATTTCCTTCTTGTATTCTACCTTAACATGCAGAGTCGGTAAGCAATTTGTAGGTCCAATTTCACCAACAAGTGTAACACTGTGACTGAGTGTGGCGCCATCAAAACCTTCCTCTGTTTGTTTGAATGGCCTGTGCAGCCTAACACAGCTTGTGCTTTAAATGATCCCACAGCAGACAGGTATCAATAGCAATTTTGAAGAATTGCAGAGCAAAGCACACACTGTAGGATTAGTTAAAATCAGGAAAACTTGGAATAGTAAATTAGGTCAATTTAGTGTTAAGAAACCCAATTCAGGCAAGACAAATTGGCCTCATTTTCACACGTCATCTGATAATAGCAATAACAGAAAAATAAAACATTATTTGGCTTTTGCTCTATGTGGAAATCAACTGCGGATTTGTGGGAATGGGAGCAGTTGGGAAGAAATCACTGTGGGCAGAGAGTGGGTGAACATGGAGTAAAATTCAGTGGGAGCGTTCGGGTGCAGAATGGAAAACCAGTCCCATGCAGACCTCTAGTATGAGTTTGGGACTGGACTATTTTTTGTTACAACCAATGGAAGATGGGGTGTGTTTTCTGGTATTTGTTTGATAGCAGTGATTATTCCTGCAATTCCGATTGGTGAAGCCAAGTGGTGCAGACATTACATACTTCAGCTTTAAAGGAATAGTTCACCAAACATTTTTTTTAAATTCTCTCATTATTTACTCACCCTCATGCCATCCCAGATGCATATGACTTTTAGAAAAATATTTTAGCTCTGTAGGTCCCTCACAATACAAGTGAATGGTAATCAAAATTTTGAAGTTCCAAAAAGCACACAAAGGCAGCATAAAAGTAATCCATACGACAGTTTAAATCCATATCTTCAGAAGCAAAATAATCGATTTGGGGTGACAACAGTCCAAAAATCTCACTCATTTTTTACTATTAAGCTTGACATCAGCAGTCTCCTTGGCAATCTTTATTTCATGCATGATTACACTTCCTAGCGTCATCTTGCAACTTGGAAGTGTAATCGAGCTTGAAATCATGACCATGCCTAGAGGCTGCAATGGCAAGATGTACAGTGAAAAAGGAGTTACATTTAGGTTTTATTCTCACCCAAAACCAATTGGATTGCTTCAGAAGACATGGATTAAACCACAGGAGACTTACGCTGCCTTTATGTGCTCATTGGCGCTTCGAAATTCTGGTGACCATTCACTTTGACCATTCACTCATGTCCATCAGAGTGTTCCTTGCCTGACTGATGTCCAGATCACCAGCTCCCATCATCATGCCCCCTGGATAGGGTGTGTTCAAATCCCCTGAGTAGGGTGTGGTCAGACCGCCAAATTGCTGTGAACAAAAACAGAAACATCAATTAGGAAATGCATTTTTCAGATTCAGCCATTAAAGTCAATGATGTGTCTGTGAGAGGTGACAGACAGTGACTCAGCCCTTGCAGCATGTCCACGCTGGTGTGGTTCTCTCCGGTCTGGAGGTGCTTGGCAAAGAAGTTGTTCGGCACAGGTGTGAGCTTCTCGTGACAGGGATTCCACTTATTCCTGGCATCACCCTCTTTGACCTCAACTAGCTTCCTCTGCAAACAAATAAAATCTTTGAGTGTCCCTTTAAAGGAATAGTTCACAAATGTTTTTAAATGTGTCATATTTCAGCTCTGAAAGTCCAAACAGTGCAAGTGAATGGTGAGCAGAACTTTGAAGCTCAAATATAATAAGTTGTGCATTCATCATGGGTTTAAATGCTGGAGTTACTTTTATGATGCCTTTATGTACTATTTGGAGATTTAAAGTTCTGGTCACCATTCACTTGCATTGTGAGGACCAACAGAGCTGAAATTTTCTTCTAAAAATCTTAATTTATGTTCAGCAGAAGAAAGGAAGTCATACACATCTGGTATGGCATGAGGATGAGTAAATGAGAGAAATTTCATTTTTTGGGTGAACCATTCCTTGAAAGATAATCGATTGGCTAAAATGTATTATTCATGCAGGTATTGGACAGTTTTAATAAACAACTTATTAGTTATTATCAAATTAGTTATTGACTTATGCAAGTCAACTGACAAATTAACAAACCTTGAGATTCAAGAACTGTTACTGAATTTTGGTCTGTTCCATACAGTATTTCTCCTCTTTTTCTCTCAGCTCCCTGCAAATACACAATTAAATTATTCAAAAGATGTTACATAATGACAGACATGGTTAGGTCAGAGAAGAAAGAGTCACACCCATTAGGCCCACTGGAGAACAAACTGCCAGCATAGCCGTTGAACAGCAGGAAACAGATTTAGACCATAATAACTTTGCTTTTTATCTTCTACATCAAGTGGTCAACTAGATCAAACAGGAATGCCCAGCTGAAGAGCTTATGTTTCCTTGCTATGCATGAAGTTTCACTAATCTATAGTAGTTTATGAAATATAAATGAAATTGTGCATTCAGGCACCCCCTACAGGACAGATCAATATAAACTGCAGGTGTACCTCATCGTAGTCAAGTGTCATTCAGATCCTCCTCATCCTCTTTCTGGTTTTACTTCATCTGATTACCCACTGTCCTCTAGCCGGGGGGGTGCATGACGGTCATCCACCGGATCGTTGGCATCACAGGCGTATTTGATATCAGATTGCGTGGTGAAACCAGTGACACTGCAGGAGACAGTATATTACAACTTAAGCAACATAACACTTGATAAGACAACACAAAACACATGATAGCACAGGACTCATTAGACAGATTTACCACCCCTTTTGACCCATGATTTTCAATTTTGTTAATGGGATTAGTTTTTCCTAATTAATCATTCAGACTGATGTATAAACAATTTAGATTGCCAAATAGTTAATTAACAAGAAACTAAAATAATAATAAAAAAAAGGATTCAGGCTTGGAAAACATAAAAATCATTTTAAAATTTCTGTTTTCTATTTTCGATCCATGTCGGACCCTGAAAAGAAAAAACATAACACAGCACACAACTAAACGTACAACCCACAACAACTCAACACATTAGAACACGCCTGTCAAAATAAAATATAAAAAAAATCAGGATGGAAATCAAGCAATTGACAGCAATGCGGGCATGCCCAGAAACGACTTCTTATTCAAACCCCCCATGAGCGAAGATGCAAGCGGCAGAGCCTGTTGCCAAACTGGATCATGCAACCTTAAAGCCCAGGGCCCCCCCAGGCAGTCAAGGGCCCTGGTAGTCAAGGGCCACTGGGCACTGGCCCCATTGGCCCGGTCAATGCTCCACAACATGGTTCACCCCCGGCACAACAATAGTCTTATTGTGGCATAAACGTGCTTTTAAAATGAGTTTGTGTTGCGCCTCTAACAGTAGGGGAGGAATGAAATGGCTTGACCTAAATGTACTTCACATTCACTTGTTCTCTTGATGTTTCCAAATTTCATGTTGGTTAGTAACTGATTACATTTAAAATGGATTATGTAATCAGATTGCAAAAATCAAGGACCTGTATTTTCACTACATTACATTTTAAAATATATGTAATCAGATTGCATTTACTTTTTATGTATTAGAGTCCTGATTATGTCACAAATAAAAAAGCCAAAGGCAACAGATATTAATTTACTGTTTATGCTTCTAAATTTTAAAATAGAGGTCTGAGTCAGAACCTGAAATACGTGCAAAATACAAACAGCATTGAATCATATGTCCCATGTGTATGTATGGATTGTATTTTAAGCATATTGTATATTGTTTTTGGTACACGCACACATGGCTAGATTGAACATGAGCTTGAATGCTGAGCTGTTTGCATATGTAACCTTCGTTGAAAAAAATGTTTTACAAAACTCTTATGTAAAAACATATGTCAATGTTTTGTAAACATCTCAGAGGTGTCAGAAACATGCAACTTTGTTCTTTTGCACCGATCACCATCAAAATACGCAACAAGTAATCCAAAAGTAACTCCAAAGTAATCAGATTAGATGATCTAAAAGTGTAATCTGAAAGGTTGCATTACTGATTATGTATTGTCATATTAATGTGTAATTTGTAATCAGTACCAGATTGCATTTCAGATGTAATCTATCCATCACTGTTATTAGGGCACAATCTGTTGAGGTATGTCTTTTGGGTTATGCAACCCAAATTGCTCTTTGGCATCCAAAATCAATTCAAAGTCTTTTAAAATAAAAAAAAGTTTAAAAAAAGTTATTTGCTATAAATGTTTTAAGTTAAACAATACACAATAAATTAACAACTACTTACAGTATGTTTTTCTGATGTACTGATACTGATCTGATACTGATCCTTACACAAAGTGCTTGCGAAACCTATTTTTTGTTAAGGTTATCAAGAGGTCTATAATAGCAGCTTTCTACAGATGGGTCATCGTGACCTGAAAATGGGTCGCAGGTCTGTTCTGATAAGGTTGTGTATAATTAAAAAAAAAAAAAATGCTAATTTACATTATTATACAGTATATATGCATGCAAATAATAAAATGCAACTAACCATACAATCATGCTTAATTAAGCTAGCAAAATAAATTAGCTTTTCAAGGGTTGTAAGGAGAGCAGTGAAACTCAGAGCATGTGCACATGTACGTCCCCTTGCAATTGCTATTTCATAAAGACAGCTTTGAGGTCAGTCTGACCAAGCTAAGAGCTCCAAAGACAACTGTAAATACTGGTGACATTGTTCTAATAATGACAAGGCCTTGGGCAGTCAACAACCGTGCCAGCCGAATGACAAGCGGTCTTTATAACTGGCACAAACTCCTGGGAAAATGAAATATTCAGAAGACATTTAAGAGGCTAATAGAAAGCACTGATCCTGAAACAGCTTTTGTGTACAGAGAAAAAATGTATGTCAGAACAGTATGAGGCACTTTCCACTGAACTTTTTCCAGACGTTTTGACTTTCTCTCGAGAGAGAGTTGGAGCGTGTGCAATCACATGTTGCCACTCCCAAGCAGATCAGTGGAAAAATAGCATCCAAGCTGTGGTATTTCACCCTATTTCAAGGTAGCCGGTGCGCAAGTGTTGATCTCTATAGAAACCGTAATGTCCTCCGCCATTTTAAACAGCACCCATTGTGTAATTAATTAGTCTGTTGTGTCTCTCAGCTGTGATGAGCCATAATGCTGAAGTTGTTCATTTAAAGCTATTTCCTAGCTTTAGTAATGTAGTAGTAATACAAGCGATCACGAAGTGCTGTTGTATGTAAACAGTGGCTGACGAATTCTCTTCACATAACTGGCTCATATTACACACAAAAATCTTTTGCCACTACCTGCTGGCTAACATATGTACTGTCACAAAAAAAGACAAACAACAGCTCTGAACACGTATGCACTGCTCTTACACTTTAGTTTAGAATGGCACAAACACAAGTGGAGTGATACACACACAGTGAAGCGCCGGAGTGCTGATGGTGTCAGACCATCAGTGCTCATGGAATGTCTCTCATCCAATCAGATTCGAGGACCGGAACCTACTGTTGTGTATATACCTATATTTTGTTAAGAAATCGTTGGGTTAGGTGCAGGGATAGGGGTGAGATTAAAGGAAAAGTTCACCCAAAAATAAATAAATAAATGTCTCATTATTTACTCACTCTCATGATATCCCAAGTGTGTATGACTTTCTTTCTTCACCAGAACACATATGAAGAAAATTTGAAAAATATCTTAGCTCAGCAGGTCCTTAAAATGCAAGTGAACAGAGATTTATTTTTGAGGCTCCAAAAATCACAGACAGTCAATATAAACATCATCAATATGACTCCAGTGGTTAGTGATACGTGAGTGTGACATAATTGCATTGGCATTTGAAACATGTGAGAATCATGCATGTGAATAGTGGTAGCTTGACCAGAGAGGGCAGCAAGGATACGGTCCACGTTAGAGGAAGGCGCAGACTCTTCTGCTGGGTCCTATAATGGGTTGTCTGAGGCAGGAATCTGCATGAGCAGATCCTTTCTGAGATCCTCCAGTGATTAAGTACCCAACTCATGTCTCAAGCCCCCCCCAGCGCAAAGTTCTAAACCCAGGCCAGCTGATCAGCCCATGGTTGAGTCCATCAGCAGGTCCTCTGCTGGAGCTGAGACTGCCTGCACCAGAGAGGCATGATGGTAGACCTGAGAGGTGTCAAGGTTCTGTCACTCAGTGTACCCTGGCATTCCAACTGCAGCCCAGTAGCTTCCCCACGGAGGGCAGTAGAGTGGCCTACATCATCAAGAGGGTCTTCCACCACCTGGCCAGTAGAGGAGACATTGATCACCTGCTGCAGCTCTCTCAAGGCACATGGAGTGTGGCAGAATTTGCTACTGGGTGCAGTTTCGAGCAACATAGTAGTCATGACAGTGATGAGACATACCAATTTATAAAAACATCAATTTACATATCTAATATACACATAATTACACACAAAACAATATGCAAATAATAATGTACAATGTACAGTATACAATGCCAAAAATATAGAATACACATACAATATAGTATACACCGTATGAAATAAAAATAGTGTATATAAATTATACAATAGGTTGTATTGTGCTGTATTGACATTCAGGCTGTCGGTTTATAGTCAGTTGCCAGTGTTTCGTTAAGAGAGAATATAATTTATGACAGTCCAGTGTAAGATTAATAAAGTGCAGTGTTGATGTATATGGATCGTTAGAGATCAAGAGTTCAAAAGTCTGAATACTTGGGGGAAGAAGCTGTCATGAAGTCGGCTGGTGCGTGTCCTGATGCTGCAATACTCCCTGCCTGATGGTAGCAGTGAGAGCAGCCCATGGCTCGGGTGGTTGGAGTCTCTTATGATACTCCAAGCTTTTTTCACAAACCCGCCTGGAGGGAGGGAAGATCACCTACGATGATGTGTCTGGCAGGTCGCACCAACCCCTGCAGGGCTTTGCGGTCGAGGGTGGTGCTGTTGCCGTATCAGGCAGTGATGCAGCCAGTCAGGATGCGCTCTAAAGTGCTGGTGAAGAACCCTGTGAGGATGTGGTGGTTCATTCCAAATTCCTCAGCTGTCACAGGAAGAAGAGGTGCTGATGAGCCTTCTTCATAATGGCCTTAGTGTGGACGGACCATGTGAGTTCCTCTGAGATGTGGACACCGTGGAACTTGAAGCTGCTGACACTCTCCACCAGTGCTCCACTGATGGTGATCGGGCTGTGTTCTCTGTCTTTTCTCCTGAAGGTGGGAGAGAGCAGAGTGTAGTGTAGATGCAATGGCATCATCAGTAGAGCGGTTGTTGTGGTATGCAAACTGCAGTGAGTCCAGTGAGGCAGGTAGCACAGAGCAGATATAATCTCTGATTGTCTCTCAAAGCATTTGCTGATGATGGGGTTCAGAGCAACATGATGCCAGTCATTTAAGCAAGTAATTTGGGATTGCTGGTGGACGTTTTAAAGCATGTGGGGGCCACAGACAAGGAGAGGGAAAGGTTGAAAATGTCCATAAAAACACCACAGTTGGTTTGCGCACGCTCTGATGATGCGGCCTGGAATGCAGTCTGGATATTCACCTGTCGGAAGGATCGGGTTACATCCGCTACAAAGACGGAGAGTGAACTAACCTCTATAGCTTCGGCTGTGAGAGCTCTCTCCACGAGGGCAGTGCCATTTCCCTCGAAATGAGCATAAAAATGATCAAGCTCATCCGGGAGAGAGGCAGCAGTATTCACTGCAGCGGTTTTATTTCCTTTGAAGTCTATGATATTAATTCCCTGCCACATGCTTCTAGAGTCTGTGGTGTTGAACTGTCCTTCAATTTTGTCCCTGTACTGACGTTTGGCTGCTCTTATAGTTTTGCAGAGGGCATAACTGGCTTGTTTATGCTCCTCCGCTTTCCTGGAATTTAGTTTTTGGTTAGGGTAGACCCGTATAGTTTTGTTCGGTAACACACCATCTATGCACCTCCTGATGAAACACGTTATGCTATCAGGAACATCTCCCTGTCCACGTGATCAAAACAGTCTTGTAGTATAGAATTTGATTGGTCCGACCAGCACTGGATTGTTTTGAGGGCGGGTGCTTCCTGTTTCAGTTTCTGCCTGTAAGCGGGCAGAAGGAGAACGGAAGAGTGGTCCGATTTGCCAAATGGTGGGCGGGGGAGGGATTTGTAGCATCCCAGAAGGGAGAGTAGCAATGGTCCAAAACCTGGTCCCCTCGTGTGTTGAAACTGATGTGTTGGTAGTATTTCTGTATTATTGATTTGAGGTTAGCTTTGTTAAAGTCCCTGGTCACAATGAAAGTGGCCTCAGGTGCGCGGTTTCCTGCTCTAGCTATACTCCAATACAGTTCCTGGAGTACCTGGTCTGTGTCAGATTGTGGGGTGATGTACACAGCTGTGATAGTGACCACTGTGAATTCCCTTGGTAGCTAGAATGGACGACACAGAAGCATGAGAAATTCCAGATCAGGAGGGCAGAAAGACTTGATAGAATGTACGTTCCTTGGATCACACCAGGATTTGTCGAACATAAAACATACACCACAACCTCTGCTTTTACATGAGAGGTCTTTTGCTCCATCTGTTTGGTGCATGGAGGACCCCACAGGTTCAATGGCTGAGTCTGGAATCTCCGCAGACATCCAAGTTTCTGTAAGGCAGATAGTGCAGCAGTCCCTCATCTCTCATTGGAAAGAGATCTGCACTCTCAGAGGTTGTTGTCCAGAGACTGAAAATTGCCAGTAGAATACTGGGTTGCGGGAATCAATTTGCGCGATGTCTTAGTCTGATGAGAATGCCAGCTCTCCTTCCCCTTTTCCGGCTGCCCAAACAAAAGGCTCCGGTGGGGTGTTTGAAAACAGTAGCTCGGCATTGAGATATTTAAAGTCTGGTTTTCGGTGTGCTATTGCAGAACCAATGTCCTAAAGGGTTTGTCTATCATATACAATAAGGCAGACAACAACACAGGTCGGCTGTGGCTCAGGTGGTAGAGCGGGTTGGCCACTAAGGGTTGGTGGTTCGATTCCTGGCCCACATGACTCCACATGCTGAAGTGTCCTTGGGCAAGACACTCAACCCCAAATTGCTCCCAACGTCAGGCTAGCACCTTGCTTGGCAGCTCTGTCGTCATTGGTGTGTGAGTGTGTGAGTGTATGTGTGAATGTGTGAATGGGTGAATGAGTCACAGTGTAAAGAACTTTGAAAACCACTAAGGTTAAAAACGAGCTATATAAGTGCAGACCATTTACAACATCAAAGACAAAAAAAACATGCGAATTGTAGACAAAACAAAAAAAAAAAAATTGTAAAACAAGGTCGGAGCTTGCAACGCAGCATCCATACTCTGTGCCATCTTGAACACATCACCATGCATCAGATGTCTGAGTAGGGGCAGTCTTGTCTCAGAGGGCAAGGAGCGACAACAAACTTCACCCTTGTGCTTACTTCTCATGTTGACTCACCCCAGCAGATAAGAACTATGACACTGGTAAACCTGGAGCTGTTGGTGGTAAAGTAAGCAATTGAGGAGTGGGGACTGGCTGGAGGGAGCCAGACCTCCATTCCTCGTCTGGACGGACCACAGGAACCTCACTTAAATCTGGGATGCCAAGAGGGTAAATTCACACCAGGCCCAATGGGCCCTCTTCTTGAACCGTTTTAATTTTACCCTCTCATACCGTCCAGTTTCCAAAGATTCAAAGCCTGACACCCTATGGACTCCTATTTTTTCTACCAGAAGAGAAATGCAGACATTAGTCAATCCGATCCACCACTAAAGGGGTGGCCTCAGTCCAGTGGGGAATCGAGTTAGCAACCAGACCAGGTAAAGCCCCTCTGGGGTGCATCTTTGAACCTTGTGTGGTCGGACATGTTGCATTGAGGCCACGCATCCCTCCCCTCAGGACACCCCAGGGCCACAAGAAATTTTTTTTTTTTTTTTACATTTTTAATATTTGTCTATTTAGTTTTGAAAAATTATTTAATGTGTATTGCTCACAAATAACAAAAATCACAAAACCTACTGCATCCAAACTGCATTTAGAAATGATGAAAATTTTGGTTGCAATTATATGGAAACCTCATAAATGAACTGAAAATAAAATAGCTCATACAATAAATTTCCTGTAATATTTGGGCTGAACAAGAAGAGTTAGGATCCATGTGCAGAGTTTATTAGTAAACACACAAAGAGGTCAGACTGAAGCTATAAACAAAAAGGACAGGAGAAAGGTTGATAAATCTCAGATATCCAACAGAACAGGCAGACTAATCCAAAACAGCAGGCAGAGACAGTATTCCAAAAAAAGGCAATGAATCCAACAACTTACCTTGCAATAAATCCAAGGTAAGATTATGAAACAAAACATAAATGTAAACATGACTTGACTTGACTTGACTTGGCTTGACATGACTTGGCTTGGCTTGGCTTGGCACAAAACAACAAAGTTACAAAGACAATACCTGACCAAGACACAGTGGAAAGTAAATCACACAGAAGTACCAACACTCAGTAATGCACTCCTAAGAATAACAAGACTTTGCCATGAACAGAGAACTTTTATACACACAGTTAACTAATTAGTAGAATGATCAACAGGTGGTGAGAGTCAGAGTCTGTGTCAAAATTTGGGTGATGTGATCTCTGGTGGTTAACCTCAGGTACTGCGACAGAGAATGTAACAGAATCCCCCTCCTGTGAGCAGCTCCTGATGCGAATGAATCCTCTTCGGCGTGGTCTGCCAGGAGTTTGTGGGGCAAGACGAGTGGGGTGATTTCTGTGAAACTCTATAATCAGTGATGGGTCAAGTATTTCAGCAGCTGGTACCCAAGAAAGCTCATCTGGGCCATAGCCCTCCCAGTCAACTAGATATTGTAGTTGACAACCTCAACTATTGTATTTGTCTACAAAATGTAGTGTCATTTACTATAATAACCATTTTTCAACTATGGTATTTGTAATAAAACCATAGTAACTCCAAAATATATGGTCATTTACTATAGTAACCATTGTTCAACTTTGGTATTTGTAGTAAAACCATAGTAATGCCATACTTCATTGTCATTAACTACAGTAACCATTGTCCAACTATGGTATTTGTCACAAAATTTAGTCATTTACAACAGTAACCATTGTTCAGCTGTGGCATATATAATAAACCATAGTAACTACAAAATGTACTGTGATTTATGATAGTAACCATTGTTCAACTTTAGTATTTGTAGTAAAACTATAGTAACCCCATACTTCATTGTCATTAACTACAGTAACCATTGTCCAACTATGGTATTTGTCACAAAATGTAGTCATTTACTACAATAACCATTGTTCAATTGTGGTATTTGTAGTAAAACCATAGAAACTACAAAATATACTGTAATTTTACTACAGTAACATTGCTAACTATGGTATTTGTCTACAAAATGTACTGTCATTTATTATAATAATCACTGTTCAACACTGATATTTGTATTCAAACCATAGTAACTACAAATTTACTGTCACTTACTACAGTAACTCTTTTTCAAATAAGGTATTTGTAGTAAAACCATAGTAACTCCAACATTTTCTGTCATTTTACTACTGTAACCATTGTCCAACTATGGTATTTGTAGAAAGAAAAAAACAGTAACTACAAAATGTACTGTCATTTACTACAGTAACCACTGTTCAAATATGGTAGTTGTTTAAAACCATATAAACTTCAAAACTGACTCTCATTTACTACAGTAAACATTGTTCAACACTGATATTTGTAGTCAAACCATAGTAACTACAAAATGTAATGTAATTTATTAAAGAAACAATTGTTCAACTATGGTATTTGTAGTCAGACCATAGTAACTACTAAATGTAATGTAATTTATTAAAGAAACAATTGTTCAACTATGGCATTTGTAGTCAAACCATAGTAACTACAAATGTACGTCATTACTACGTAACATAGTTCAACTATGTATTTGTAAACCATAGTAACTACTAAATGTAATGTAATTTATTAAAGAAACAATTGTTCAACTATGGCATTTGTAGTCAAACCATAGTAACTACAAAATGTACTGTCATTTACTACAGTAAGCATAGTTCAACTATGGTATTTGTAGTCAAACCATAGTAACTACAAAATGTGGGCTGTGGTGACTTGATGTAGCAGACGTGAGTGCTGGACCATGAACCGTTGGGCAGAGGCGGGCCTGGACCGTGGAGCAGAGGTGGGCCTGGGCCGTTGGGCAGAGGCGGGCCTGGACCTTGGAGCAGAGGCAGGCTTATGACATAGCATGGAGCAGTCTGGGGCATGGCTTTGACATGGCATGGAGCAGGCTGAGGCATGGCTGTGACATGGAGCAGGCTGAGGCGTGGCTGTGACAGGGCATGGAGCAGGCTGAGGTGTGGCTGTGACACGGCCTGGAGCTGACTCTGGCGTGGCTGTGACACGGCCTGGAGCTGACTCTGGCGTGGCTGTGACATGGCCTGGAGCTGGAGCAGAGGCGGGCCTGGACCGTGGAGCAGAGGCGTGGAACTCGGGCTTGGCAGCCATGATGTGGAACTCTGGCTCGGGCCATGACGTGGGGCCAAGTCGTGGAAGGCGGAGCTGTGGGAGGCTTGAAACTAAGTGTTCTAGATGATTGGGAAAAGACCTCAGTAGACGTGAACATGAGCAGAGTCTGAGCATGGCTACCACATGACATGGAACAGGAACTAAAGTTTACAAAATAAAAGATATAAACACAAAACATGAACAAAAACACATCTAGACGTGACAATTTGTCTACAAAATGTACTGTCATTTACTATAGTAATCACTGTTCAACTATGGAATTTGTAGTCTAACCATAGTAACTACATTTTTTTTTATTTTTACTACAGTACCCAATGTTCAACTATGGTATTTATAGTTAAACCATAGTAACTACAAAATGTACTGTCATTTATTATAGTAAGCATTGTTCAACTATGGTATTTGTAGGAAATATACTAAATGCTAATTTTTCTGAGAAGTTCAATAGTTACTGAATAAACTACATGATGGTATTTGTAGAAAAACCATAGAAACTTTTAAATTTTACTACCGTAAACATTGTTCAACTATAATATTTTTAGTGCCATTTATTATAGTAAACATAGTTCAACTATGGTATTTGTAGTAAAACCATAGTAACTTCAAAACTGTCTGTCAGTTACTACAGTAAACATGGTTCCACTATGGTATTTGTAGTAAAAACCATAGTAAGAAAATGTATCATGGCTTTATTACAGTAGCCATATTATGATATTTGTTGTCAAACCATTGTAATAATACAAGCATCACTAAACAATGGTAATAAAGACAATAGACATTCTTCCCAAAATTGTTACTAGAGTTTCACTATAGTAACACCATGGTTAATTTTCACAAGGTATTATAAACAGAATAACAATAAGTAGTTTCCATGCAGATATTGTGTCATCAAAAAAATTGACATAAAGGCAGCATAAAAGTTAAATATATGATTCCAGTGGTTTAATCCATATCTTCGGAAGCGATATGAAAAGTGTGGGTGAGAAACAGATGCATTTTTGAGTTAATTTTGAATATACCGTAAATGTTTGACCAGCCTCAACCAGTAGGTGGCTGTATGAGAATGCAAACATTAGTTCCTCATCAGAATGAATGTAGGAGTGAAAGGGAAAGTGTAGATTTACAGTAAAAAGGGACATAAATATTGATTTGTTTCTCACCCAGAAATACAGTATCATATTGCTTCTCATTACATGGATTAAAACACTGGACTTGTATGGACTACTTTTGTGCTGCCTTTATGTACCTTCTGAGTTCTGTTCAACATTCACTTGCATTGTAAGGACCAATAGAGCAGAGATATTCTTCAAAAAACATTTATGTTCTACAGAAGAATGAATGTCATACACATCTGGGTTGGCACTTTCATTTTTGGGATGAAAATAATTTAGGGTGGCATTTCAGAATAACATTTTTTGGGTGAACTATCCCTTTAAGTTTATACCATCATTGCATTTAGTTACTCCTCAATACTGGGGATGAGTAGGAAAAGGGGAGGGTGGAGAGAACCCATGCTGTGTTCTCTAAAATGGTTGTGCCAGATAAACACAGAGAAGATTCTTGTCTAAATGCACAAGTCTGCTGTCTGCTTATGTAGTGTCTGATTTGCATGAGACAGTCCAGGTTCTTGGTGTGAGTGGAATGGCAAAGACCTTTGAAGCCCAATCACACAGTGATAAACATGACTTCCACATTTGTGCCCCCTAAAACACATCCACACAAACTCAAACACAAATTCTTTGCCAATGCATCACAAGTGCGTTGCCCCATTGTATAGTACGTATTTAACATATAATGTAGGAGTCTAATGACAGTATGTGTTTGAATTATTGTTCTCAAAGACGCTCTGCTTTTAGGTTCTACACTTTACATTTACATTTATGCATTTTGCAGACGCTTTTATCCAAAGCGACTTACAGTGCAATTATTACAGGGACAATCCCCTCAGAACAACCTGGAGTTAAGTGCCTTGCTCAAGGGCACAATGGTGGTGGCCGTGGGGTTCGAACCAACAATCTTCTGATTAACAGGCCTGTGCTTTAGCCACTACACCACCACCACTCCAGGAGCACTTTTGGAGCACGTCTACAGTTTCCGGATTTGAAGAATCCCTGGAGAGTTTCATGCCAGCCATTCAAAATGCCAACGACATGACACCAGTACAGCAGGGTATTAAATCCACTGCCCCAACAAACTTTACTCTTTTGTGAATCCCTGTTGCCCAGGCAAAGCCTGGCCCCGACACTAGCCAATGCTATGTGAGGAAACGTTATAGAATACATCATTAATTAGTCAACTGATATGGGATGCAGTTCACAGCCTGTTATTGGAGCCAAGACTGGCAGTTATTCTGACCACACTCTGTTTTTCCGTTAAATAGACAAGGAGCTCTGTGGTGCATCTGTCTGACCACCAGAACCCTAACCGATCCTGTTTTCCTGTCTGAGGCTGGGCATTGTCAGGAACTGTGCCTACTGACAGCCTGTCTCGGAAAACTGGTGGATGTACAAGGGGGGCATTGGTTCACTGTCATTAAATTATACTAGCACTGTCCATCAGTGTTTGGATACAGTACCACCATCTGCAGGTTGTGTTGTATGTGTCTAAACAAAGACCTTCAAACCAATTGGAAGGGGTTGAAAGCTTCACTCTCTCAGCTTGCGGCCTGTCTGAAGCACAGTAATGAAAGTCCTAACTGGACACTGGAAACACAACCTCTCTGCCAGGGGTCAGTGAGCACTGCGTTTGCTATTTGGGTTTGAGAGACTTAGATTTGATGCTCATCACATGAAAAAGGAAGGCCAATGCAGAGATCTCTTCAAAGATTCATGGCTGGGATAAGATGTATGATAGTTTGATAATGTAATATTGCCTCACATGTAAATATTACTAGATTTGAATATGTTCTGAAGGGAATATGAGTGTTGAGAACCAGTGCAAAACTCCCCATCATGATGCTAGGGCATTGTAGATGGAAGCTAGGTGTCAGGAATAGAGACGCTCAGGACTCAAATGCTGAGTGAAAATAAACAGGGAATTTATTCATACAAAATAAATAAAAAAACAAACCAAAACTCCCACAAGGGGGGAAAAACAAACATAAACTACCCCGAAGGGGAAAAAGTGTAATCCAGGCTGGGGAAGAGTGAAACAGGACTGACCGGACCGAAACAGGAACCAGGTAGGGGAAACAGGACAGACAGGGTGGACTGAACACACAATACTGGAAACAAGATGAACTGGCCCTGGACAGCAAACACGAGGAAACTAAAATAGGGAGAGAAATCAAAAGGTTAACAAGACAGGGCAGGTATAACTAATAAACTAATAATGGGCAAACAAGGAGGCGGGGTATGACGTAAGACAGAGAGACACACGGCGATACAGAAACAAAGAAAAGCCACGTGCCCTCACAAAACACCCGAATGGCATGAGTGCACATCGCCAAGACAATAAGGCAATATACACTCATGCCAAATGATAAACAAGACAAGAGAATGCCATAGCAATGGCAAATCTCAGACCGAAGTGACCGAACCTCAGTGAAGACAGCTCGCGACCAGGCACACACCCGTTTTCACAAGAGACAGACATTAACTATTGCAACGAGTGAATACTGCCAAGATAACATAAGCTCGATGCACCCACGGCAATAACAGACAGACATGGAGCATGAGTGTCCGGATCCTGTTACAGACCGAAACCGAACCAGACAGGAAGTCAGGACACAGACACCATACGTCAACCGTGCGCTTACACAAAGACAGACAATGAAACACAAGACAAACATGGGATGATGATGCCACAGTCCTGTTAGACAAAAACCCAGACTGACAGAGTGACAGGACCGTGACACTAGGGTGTTGCTATGTGGTTGTATTTTGAGTGGTCTTTAGAGTGTTGCTCTACGGTTGATAGGATGTTTTTAAACACACAATGACAATTTATATTAATATATATGCAGTAAATAATGTATCATTTGTTTTGTTTACATTCAATATTCATGGTGCTAATGATAACCCAAGCATTCGTACCCTCTATTTTTAAGTTTCTGCTGGCAAGCTGTTGAAACACCACAACAAACTCAAAAACACATTATTTTGGCCAAATTTTGTTCGAAATTATGTCACACAAATTCGTTCATTGGTTTCGCTAGATGTCTATTGGTGCCTTAAAGGTGTGTTCACACTGACAAAGATTAAATTGTGCTTAAACTTTGTCACTGGTCACTGGTTATTGTGAATGTGCCTAGTATGAGCAATGTTAATAACTACATAAGTAAAGTTTGTCAAGACTAAAATAGTTTTAAATGTTTGAAGTTTAAATGTTATACAGGCCTAACAGTCAGACAGACACAAAGACAGAAAGTCAGACAGAAAGACATACAGTGCTTTACTAAGTGAATGCTAGGGTCCGATCAGTTAGAAAAAACATGGCAAACCGAGTCATAACAGTTTGAAGGTCTGTGCCAAGTTTGGTGGATGTAGCTGGAAATCTCAAGATGTTACTTCTGAACATTTTGTTCTTTGTTTTAATGATTTTGGAACCTACTGTACTGTATGCTGGCTTTGTTAAGCCAACAAAATTATGCATGCCTTAGTGCTAAAATCTAAAAGTATTTCAAATGCCATGAACTTGCTGAGAAGCTTTCCATCTAAAAGTCAACAGAAGTCAACAGAAGCCTTAGCACCACCGTTAAATGGCTTCTTTATAGAGAGACTCACTCCCACACCTCTTATAACTTTAGAAACCCACCACACCAAACACCATCTCATCTCCTCTGGTGAGTGTGCACAGTACTAAGGCAATCAAAGTTAATTAGGACAGTGGCCAAATACAGCTCATTTAAGTGGACATGTTTTCTGGTATTTGGCTCTGTGGTATCTTTTGGGTGTAACTCAGCTGATCAGCAACACTTAATGGACACACAAGAAAATGTGGGAAGATTTCCTCTTGCATTGGACTACTGAAGGCTTCCTCTGATGATCTTGATTAAATGCTTGCCTCAAAACTCTTTTTTCCATGGCTTCACAATAAGCAAGTTGTACCTTGAGGCATGATGTCAGAACTTAACAGGCTTTTCCTTCTTTGAAAAAGATATGGCACTTATCCCTGTACCACTGCAAGAATGGAGGAGTCAGAGTGCACACGACTGTGTTATGACCCAGAAGAAAGTAATGGAAAAGATATAATGCTTAAAGGGATAGTTCACCCAAAAATGACATTTCTCTCATCATTTACGAACCCTCATGCCATCTCAGATGTGTAAAACTTTCTTTCTTTTGCTGAACAAAAATTAAGATTTTTAGAAAAAGATCTCAACTCTGTAGGTCTGAACAATGCTACTGAATGGTGAACAGACCTTTGTAGCTCCATAAAACACATTAATGAAGTAATACAAGAATCCAGTGCTTAAAACCATATCTTCAGAAGTGATATAATTGTTGTGGGTAAAAAACAGATAAAAATGTATATCCTTTTTTTTTTTTTTACTCTAAAACACTTTAACTTTCACTTTTACATCTGATTTAGAGTAAAAAAAAAAAAAAAAAAAAAATAATATATATATATATATATATATATATATATATATATATATATATATATATTGTTCTGTTTCTCACCAACACCTATTATGTCGCTTCTGAAGATATGGATTTAAACACTGGAGACTTATGGATAACTTTTATGTTTCCTTTATGTGATTTTTTGAGCTTCAAACTTCTGGTCACCATTCACTTGCATTGAATGGACCTTCAGAGCTGAGATATCCTTTTAAAAATCTTAGTTTGTGTTCTGCTGAAGTAAGAAAGACATACACATCTGGGATGGCATGAGGGTGAGAGATTAGAAAATTTTCATTTTTGTGTGAACTATCCCTTTAAAGTCGAGGTCACTGCTAAAAATGTTTAAATCTCATTGTATAAAACTAGTTAAGGTTTTTTCTTTGGTTGTTTTACTTAAACGTGATCTAGGAATGAAAACTTCACTTCAACTATTTGACATTTTCCCACAAAATACTGTATGTATCTTAAAGCAAATAGAGAAGTATGAATAGTAAATAGTGTTATACAGTTGATAGATAGACAGACAGATAGATAGAAATCATAGTATAGAAAGAGAAAAACAGTAGCCTATACTTAGCCTACAATAAATATAAGACAAATTTGAGTAAACATGAAGCAATTTTCACAAAATAGGCCTGCATTAAACTATGTCATAAAACATTGATTTGCATATTTACATGTTCATATAGCCTATTTATTTTTGTTTGAATATAACATTTGTTAAAGTCTCATTAATGCCAATAACGTATTATAAATTGATTTGTTATTCAATTACGCACTGCAACAGCAGAGAGCCACATAAACCTTTTTCTTTGCACACGGGTCAAACATTCACATGCTCTCTAGTGCTTTTTGCCCCAAGTGTGCCTAACGTAGCCATGCGTGAATTGATCTAGAAGATGTAGTTTAAATTTCACGAGTGTCTTTTTTTCTCCTTTCACTGGCTATCATTAACCTCCAATGCCACATGTGTAAATCAGCAGCAGCGCGCGCTCGTTCGCTTGTGGGGTGAGTACGTTCAGCACTGAACACTGAGGTGAGATACCGAAGGGAGGAGTTTTAACTGGCCAAAGGCTTTCAGAGCGCAATGAATGAATGAGATTTCTGTCTCGGGTTTCCATGAGAATGCATCGATTACTCTGTCTTATTTGGCTCGAGCTCCACAGCTGATCGATCCGCTCTGGCAGAAGAAACCGAATCTCTCTTTTACTGAACAGGACACCCGTAAGCATGGAAGACACTTACTGAGGCAATCACGGAGAGATACGCGTTTATACCGACTATGGCTGTAGACGGTAAGGTCACTGTGCGGTCATGTTGTTCACTATTTTAAACAAAACATGAATGCATTAATTTAGGAGCCAAATGCGAAAGAAACATAGGCTGTGCGTGACAGTAGGGGAGATGTCACACGGGAAAGTTGTCACAAGAGCTATGACTCTCAGTAACTAAATACTTAAATTAAATGTCCAGTTCAAAACTGTATTAAATTACAATATGTTTCGTAATTTCTACCCTCTGAATTGAAATTATTGGGTAAACAAGTGAACACGACAAACCACTCATACGCGACAATATACAAGTAGGCTAAGAATGTAGATTTTAAAGTTATTTTTTTTCCATTAATGTCAGGTTGGGGCAAGTTGTCACTTGTATTTTAGCCTATTTCATAATTTTATAAAATTTATTAATGGCAGCTATATTTGGCAAAATCAACGGGTTGATATTTTTGTTTCTAACCTATCCTAGGTTTAACGTTTAAGTAATTGTTTTGTGTTTCAGAAATGTTTTAGTGTTTACATTTAGCTGAAAAGATATTTAATAGCCTACAATAAATTGTAAATACAGATATGTTGTGGAAGATTACCTTTTTTCATTTAGTTAATATTTCATACTTCAAACAAAAGTATTTTTTGCAAATCAGTGATAATAAACAGGTTCCAATTGTGACAACTTATCCCATATAGTGAGACATCATGTTTGGTTAATGATCAGTAACTTATTGTTTTTCTAGGGCAATTATGGTGAAAATTTGCTTTTTTTGAAGTCTGTCAAAAATGAATCTAGCCTAAGATATATTCACTGGAGTAAAAAGTGACAACAAGCTTTTATTCCCCTAGTCAAAAAATACTTAGGCGTATAATTTCCCCTATAACGATATTACCATAGGCTACTGGTTACTTTACTACAGGACTATACTGTCCTGTACTGTACTGTTCGATACTTCGTAAGACTTTTTAACTGTATGCTGTGATGCCGTTTCTCTTACTGAATGTCATGTGCCATGTTTCCATTAGAAATTTGGTGATCGGTTTTGGGCTGGCCCACACATTGTGGGTTTTTAAAAGATGTATTTGTGGCCATCATTTTGACATTGTGCTCAACGTGCTCGGGCGAATGTCAGCTAGAGTTCATGGGTTCAGAGCTGGACATAAACATAAACTCTACCTAACATCCTACATGACGTGGATGAATGAAAACATCCATAAACAGATGTTCAAGGTGTTCTCAAGGGCTTTCATGTAATCATAAGAAATATATGCTTTCACTCTTGGCCTCAAGGCAATCATACACAATCCAAGTAACATATACTGTGTGCGGCGCTCCTCAGCGTGGTGCTGAAATGGACAGCAAGACCTAACCTCACTTTAAACCAGGTCCTTTCCTATTCAGTGTATCTTTAAGCGATAATGCACCCAAAAACGATGATTCTGTCATTATATACTCACCCTCATGTTGTTCCAAACCCACATGATTTTTTTTTGCTGTGGAACACAGAAGGATTTGTTATGTAGAATGTCAGCCTCATTCACATTCACTGACATTGTATGTAAAAACGATGCAATAAAAGTGAATGGTGACTGAGGCAAACATTCTGCCTAACATCCCTTTTTTGTGTCACAGCAAAGAAAGAATGTCATTCAGGTTTGGAACAACATAATGGTGAGTGACAGAATTTTAATTTTGGGTGAATTATCCCTTTAAAACGTTCTTCTTAGGCGTGAGAGTGTCGATTCAGTGATTTATTAAAGAACAGCTTGTACTATCCAGAATAAGGCTTGCTTTATATAAGTATAGGTTTGCTACGATCATAGATGCCAAAAATATTGCATAATCAAAGTCTCCCCCAAAGAATGTTAAATAATTATGTATATGTAAACATCTTGATATTTTTTAGCCAATTAGGAGGGCTAATTTTAATTAGTGTTGTATTCTAGCAGCAGCATAATATATTTAAGCACCTTTTGCTCAGCATCCTAGGAGAATAAAGAGGTGTGAGGACAGTAATTCAGTCTTGAAACGTAATCATTTTGTTCTTAGCAGTTTATATAGGGAGAGCTCATATTTACCTGCAAGGCATTTGATTAGAAAATTGAATTGCACTGGTATATAAAAAGAGGACTGCTTGTTTGCTTTGATATCTTTTATTGCATGTATATTGCCACATCATTCTCCTGCTGTACTAGTTATTGCTTTGCAGGGTTTCATTTTGCACAGATACATTTAGATTCAGTTTCCAGAATAGCAATGGTTTTCAGATTACATCTGATGATGCATATAACGCATTGTTGTTTTAAAGCATGTTTGTGTTAGTGCTCATAAAAACTTATAAGCTTCATGAGACAGGAGAGGCACAGATGTTGGATGAGCCCCCCTCTTGCCCTGTTTCACACTCCCTACGGCACTGAGCCAATCCCAGCAAGTAAGAGAGAGTGTGGGCTGTCTTCTTGCTACTAAGGGACCACCAATGCATTAAGCAGATGGGCACAAGCATGTCACTCATTCATTCATGCATGCATACAGAAGGATTACCGAGATGGAAAAATGCCAGGCCCAGAAAATGCAGAGATGTGCAAGCACCGATTCTAAACACACGCACTCTGCCGTCTGACACAAATATAGACAAAGAGAGAGTAAAAGAGTGGGGGAGAGAAAAAGAGAGTAATTTCTGGTCTGTGTTGTACAGATTGGCATGTGGTGGTATGAAGGCAGTAAATATTTTGGCTCAATGTGTATTTGTCTGTTATCAGCAGAAGTGATTCTATGCTTGACCAGTCTGTCAATGCCATTGGCTGTTTTTTGTCCGACTGGTAGACATTTGCTGTTACTCTGTCTGTGGTATGAGAACACAAATAATGATTCTTTAAGGAATGTTTAATGCAAGTTATAGGGATAGTTCACCCAAAAATTCTCTCATCGTTTACTCAACCTCAGGTCATCCCAGATGTGCAGAACGACTTTCTTCTGGAGAACACAAACAAAGATTTTTAGATGAACATCTCAGCTATGTTGGCCATTCAACACAAGTAAATGGTGGCTAGAAATATGAAGCTCCAAAAAGCATATTAAGGCTGCTTAAAAGTAATCCATATGACTCCAGTGATTAAATCTACTGGAGTGGTGGCGGTATAGTGGGCTAAAGCACATATCTGTTAATCAGAAGGTCACTGGTTCGATCCCCACAGCCACCACCATTGTGTCCTTGAGCAAGACACTTAACTCCAGGTTGCTCCGGGGGGATTGTCCCTGTAATAAATGCACTGTAAGTCGCTTTGGATAAAAGCGTCTGCCAAATGCATAAATGTAAATAAATGTAAATCCATGTCTTCTGTAGCTATAATATAAGTGTGGGTGAGAAACAGATCAATATTTATTTCTTTAAATCTCCACTTCCAATTTTACTTCCACATCCATCTTCTCTTGTTTTTTGACAGTTGTATGCATATCGCTGCCTACTGGTTGTAGCTGGTCAAAGGTGGAGATTTATAGTAAAAAATGACTTGCATATTGATATTTTTCTCATCCACACCTATTAGATCACTTCCGAATATATGGATTAAAACACTGGAGTCATAAGGATTATTTTTATGCTGCCTTTATGTGCTTTTTGGAGCTTCATAGTTCTGGCCACCATTCACTTGCATAGTCTGGTCCTACAGAGCTGAAATATTCTTCTAATCATTTTTGTTCTGCAGAAGAAAAAATGTCATTCAAGTCTAGAATGGCGTGAGGGTGAGTCTCATGAACGCGCAGAAGAGAGCAACAGTCGGTCAACTGTTTCACTAAATAATACATTAGATCTCGGTTTCTTTCTCACCGATTTTTATCTTATGCTCTCAGAACAATCATACATCTAATGGACTAATTTATTAGACTTCTGAATTAGCCTATACTTTTGAAGCTTGAAGAGGTGTTCACCATAAACTGCTATTGTATGACATCATTGAGCACAACATATTTCACAATTTCTCCCTTTGTGTTAAAAAAAAGAAAGAAAGTCATATGGGGTTATAACAACACAGGGGTGAGTAAACAATAATTGAATTTTAATTTTTGGGTGATCTATCCATTTAAGCTGTTTTGACATGGAACATTCTTTTAACTTTTAGAGAAACAATGGCCCCAGATCTTTTCCACACTAGGGGTTTTGTCCAAAAGCCTTTTTACCATGTTCATGCTGAGTGCGTTGTTGGTCAGATTAATGAATCTCACCCCAACCGCATGAGAAAAGTTACACAACCCACCCACCCCCTCCCCACCGTAGACTGATTCTCACATAAGCAAGTGAGTAAAAGAAGGAAGGTGAAAAGAAGGAAGCTACTGTTTCTTTAGTCACACAAACATGGGATTTATTGGCTTTCTCATATATTTTTTGAGGGGCTCTTACCAGCTATTTGGTGTCCTGCCCAAAAGTTGGCTTTGGAGAGCTTTTGAAATGTGATCCATGATCAAATGGTGTGGAATGTGTGTGTGTATAGGCCAGCATCCGTGTGTTCTCACGGGCATGGCATCCAGTTTAGACCATCGACCCATCCCTTTATCCATCTTAATCCTTACCGATCTTTATGGGATCTAATAAGAATCCTGTATGGCTGCATTTATACTGCAAGACCTAATATATCATTTCAATATTTTATGATTTTTTGTCAAATATGATTTTTTTTCTTGCCTGTTTAAGTATACAGTCTTCACTTTATACATAACCTACTGTGTATACATTAATGCCCCATCAAACAATGCAGCGCTGCACTTCCCTTATATAAAGTTTTGCCACACTGTCAGTAGATCACACAAGTAAATTGATTAATTTGTCGCTGTCAAGTGGACTTGCGCGGATATTGGTGCACACTGTTCATAAAAGCAGTGCAGTTTTGGTCCTCTTTTGGAGCGTTTGGATTCCCATACTGCTCATATCTAAATAAAACAGGCTTCAGGCTGAGGAAAGGGTAATAATAGGTCATTTGACATATGGATATGAGGAACATTTCTAAATCTAAATACATGAGATTAAGTTCAGTCATGAAACTCTAAATGGTGTAAAATGATAGATTCTTTGAACATGTAATCTGTTAGCCAATCAACTAGAGTAATCCCTCTTTGTCAAACAGTTGTTTGCAGGTAGTAAATCTACTGCACACTATGAGAGCTTTTCTCTGAAACCCTCATCCTCCCCAGCATCTCACGTGTACATCTGCTTAAATGGATGGTTAACACAAAAATGTAAATTCTCTTATAATTTACTCACCCTTATGCCATCCCAGATGTGTAAGACTTTCTTTCATCTGCAGAACACAAATTAAGATTTTTAGAAGAATATCTCATACAATGCAATTGGATAGTAATCAGATCTTTGTAGCTCAAAACATGACATAAAGGAAACCAAAAAGGATACAATTAATCCATATTACTCCAGTGTTCAAATCCATAGCTTCAGAATGATATAATAGTATAATATTTAAGTCCATTTTACTTTAAATCTCACAAGTGAAAGTGGAGATTTTGAATAAATAAAGATTTACATTTTGATCTGTTTCTCACACACACCTATCATTTTGCTTATGAAAATATGGATTTAACCACTGGAGTCTTATGGATTACTTTTATTTTTATTCTGATTACTTTTGCATTCTCAAAAAAGAAACTTATACACATCTGGGATGGCATGAGGATGAGTAAATGATGAGAGCATTTTCATTTTTGGGTGAACTATTCTTTTAAAGGTGATTGTATGTCTGATAGTGCAGGAACAGCTTATCTTACATGCTTGATATTGCATATCTGTGTATGTTCTAGCAGTAGCAAGTCTTTGTTTGCTCTGCAGCGTAAGCAGATCTAGTCTACTGAAACCGAACGTACTCACCATATCCATTATAACATCTTAAATGTATTCTGAATGTTGTTTTGACTGAAATTGTGAGTCGCGGAATGTGGATCTAGTACACAGCTTTATTAATGAAGAAAAAGCAAACTAACTCAGGATGTGTAGAAAAAGCAAAACACTGGGAACCAAGCACAGAACATGAAAACTAAACATGCAAGAACTGACACAGGAAACACCTGGGGAAACAATCAGGGAATGAGAAATAATCAGGGAGAACCAATCAAGGAATAAAACTACAAAGGACTACAAAACTAACAGGAAACAGGAACTAAAGAATTTCAACATAAAAGTACAAAAACAAAAGACAACAGGGAACATGAAAGAAATAAAATGAATTGCTCTGGTTTTAATCATACATGCCAATGGTTGCATATGTGTATTCTCGTCATAATTCACATCAAAATTATGTTAAAGATACATTTAAAATGTCTTTGCCACTAAATGGAATAACAAAAATAAACATTGGTTTCACTCAAAATTCCTGATTACAACCCCCATGTGTCCATCTTGCTGCTCAAACAGAGCAATAGTTATTGCACCACAGAGACGCAAGTGTTTACAGTTTTTGAGGAAATCAGCCTACAAATGGCTCACTTTTAGTTGTCTACTTAAACCCTTAAATAAAAGGAGAATCAGATATTAGATCAGATGACCAAATGTGAGATACATAGCATCTGAAATTGGCCCAAATCTGATGCCAAAAATCCAATCTCATAAGTGTTTTTGTTGTTTAAACAGGGGGAAATCTGAGTGTACTGAGATTAATGATCTCAGATTAGCTTTGCCTTTCATATTCATCAAAAAGATTAATTAATCAATAAGACTGTTCAGACCCTAGAATATAACATGTTTCAAAAATTTGCTGGCTTATTATGGGTCAGTGCAGCTGTTCTGAGACTTGCTTTGAATAATTGTGGGATTTAGGGGGATGGGTAAGAAAAAGCAAGGGGGAGGTGTCCAATAAACCTTCAATCTTCAGTCCCTATGGACTTTAAAAAAATTGATCATGCATTGAAAGCAAGGAGGAATCAATTCAGCTTTAATCAACAAGCATCTTTGTGAATATAGAGAGTGAGCAGCGAGAGAGCTGAAGAATGAAAAAGAGAGGTCTATTTCTTTTGTGGGGCAGACTGATAGCTAGGTCGACCCGTGTGGGTTTTTCTGTGAGCTATGGATAATTGCTCTCAGTTATTCTCACATTCATTCTCCCAATCCTCCACCACCTAATTTCTCCAGCACGGTGGTCATACTTGATTTTTTTGAACAGGGGGTCTGTCAGCTCGTCTCATTCTGTTGTATTAGCAAGCGCACAGGACCGTGTCCAATATCGCTCCGTTAATTAGAGCTGTGTGAGGGAGAGAGAGAGAGAACTGCAAGATCAGGAAAGATAAAGGATGAAAGAGGAGAGGGATGGCTGAAGAAAGAGACAAAGCAATAGAAACCACAGAGAGAGTGGTGCTAATTAGATATAATTTATTTAATAGATTTTATATATGAATATATTATTTATATTATATATAATAGATATAAAAATTAATTTGATGGAAATTGATGGCCTCATGCAGGCTTTTTAGTTGCCGTTTTGGTAATTGCTTTCTATTCCAAAGCAGTTAACAAAAGCAAAAGTTAAAGTGATAGTTCACCCAAAAACAAAAATCGTATCATCATTTGCTCACCCTCATGTTGTTCGAAACATATACTGTATGACTTTCTTTTTTCTGTGGAACACAAAAGGAGATGTAAAACAGAATGTTAGGGAATGATAGCCTCAGTCACCATTCAGTTTCATTGCATTTTTTTTTCTATACACTGAACGTAAATGTCCACTTAGACGAAACATTGCCCCATAGACTTCCACTATAATTGGATTACTGTTTACACGAGTGTTGCTTGTTTATTCAAATTGAGGGATGATTCAAAATAATTTTGGTGGTAAATTACAGCATAGTTTCATATTTACATATATTTTTTTGATATAGCTTAACATGTTTTGCTGCCACAACATTGGATAACTCATTGCATATTTGTACAAAATATCTCCAAGACATACATTTTTTTTGCAGTCCCCTATTTCTGTCTATCTTAACTTTTTGGCAGTTTCTAATGTGTAATGGTGGTGTCTGATTAGTCAATGGCCTCTCACCATGCTGAAGGCACTGGGCAGTGCGGATGCATGTCCTAATGGCAAAAAGCAATTACGCTGTGATTTTCACATCTGTATTATCTCCCTCAACCAGCTCTACTCAAGCTAATGGATGCATTACGAACCTGAGACCTCTCATCACTCTTTCTGAAAATGATGAACAGTTCTCCACACTCTCATCCTGTCCCTCAAAATATCCCCCATGGCCATATCTCTGCAACTCTGTCTCTGTGGCTTTCATCCACATTAACTTTCTCTTTTTGACTCACTGTAGCTCTGTCTTGTCATCCACACAATCATAAATTAGACTTAAGTTGGAAGGGCCATAGATGTGGATATTATTTAGTGTAAATTAGGGTATTCTGGTGCATTTTGTTGCACTTTTGACTTCTGAAATTTACTGTGATGTCACCCAAACACTTGATAACCAACAAATGAGACCACAATTTCTTAATATGATACTGTTAAAGGTGCTATAAGCAATGTTAGCCACTTAATTAGACATACTCTTTCCAAAACCTTGCCTTAAAAATGTTACTGTTTTACCTGTCTATTAAGACACTGTAAAAAGATGCAGTTAATTTGTTAGAATTTACCACACAAAGCACATTTTTTGGTTACCTGACAAAAAAAATGTCAGTGTGATATCTGTGATGGTATACCAAGGTACTGAATTACCATACTCTTTGTCATGTTACATGTACAAGAAATAAACATGTTACTTTTAGTTATCTGGGCCACTAGACATGAAGAAAGTGCAATACAACTTGTTCTCATTGTGTCCAGAGCAAAATAATGCTCTACTAAAGGACGGGAACTAATGTTCTGCATAGAGATCCAGCATAAGTATACTAAAGTGTATTTAAGTGTGTATGAATGTGTCTGTGAGAGAAGAGAGAGACAGAGCAGAGTTCTGAATGCTCTGGAATGGCAGTGATCCAGCAGAAGATCTGAGACCCAATTACTGTATATAGAGGTGCCAAAATCAAACCAAAGTTAAATGTGAATATCCTTTTTTTATTCCTGTCTGCCTGCAACTTTTGCTCTCTCTCTCTCTCTCTCTCTCTCTCTCTCTCTCTCTCTCTCTCTCTCTAGCTGTATCTCTGATTCTGTTTTGTGTATTTAAGAAAGATGGACTGCCTCTCTCATTTCATCTTGATCTTACTTAGACTCCAATAATCACCAGCCATCAGTTATATTCTCTAGAGGTCATGCATTATCTATTTGAGTCTAATCTGGAATTCTGTGATAACACAGGAGGTCTCTCTTTCTGTGTGAGGTACTAGTGTATCACCGACCTTTTAACATGTCTCTTCTCATAATCCACTCCGAAAGAGTCCAGATCACCTTATCTCAGATTAGAAGAGATTTGATGTGTACCAATATGTGTATGTGTGTGTGTGTGTGTGTGTGTGTGTGTGTGTGTGTGTGTGAGAGAGAGAGTGTGTGTGCATATATGAGAGAGAGCAGAAAAGAGAAATTATTGTATTATTATAAAACCAGAAATTATGGTAAGAGTAAACAGTCCTCTCTGTTTTTGAACTCTCTATGATGTTTTAAAGTCACCCTAAGAACTTGCCAATGCTGGCTCGATGCTGCATTGAATTAGTTCCCCTTCAGCCCAAAATAAAGACTGTTGAATATTAAAGAGAGATCGGCAAATGCTCTTTCTGAGTTAGCAGACGTTTACAGATTGAAGTCTGTGAACTGTAACATTTTGAATTTCAAGTCTGGTGTTAATCAGAATCACCCTGTCATGCATCATACTCATCTTTTATGTGTGTCTCTGCTTTCTGTCAAAATGTGAACTGTGGAGAACATATAAGGCTACGTCCACATTAATCCAGATACATTTGAAAACAGCATTTTCTTTTTCTCCACTCTGGCATTTTCAAACTTTTTTCAAAACTTGCTTGCCCACACTGAAACGTATAAAAAAATAGATGTTCCATGTATTGTCTGAAACGCAATTGTCCTTGTGTTTTGCCACCGGACAGCAATTCTGCGTAAACTTCCTGTCGCCTTTTAAGGAATGCAATGTAAAGGTTGTCAAGTCACATTTATCAATGCTATCAAAGTGGATAGCAGTCACAACATCACTGCTACAATATGAGCTCTCATTAAAGATTGATTTGGGTTGAATGGATCACATGACTGCATCACATGATAACAAATACATTATTGTTTTCAGATACTATACAGAATGTATATATGTACATTTTGAAAGCATCTAAAACATAATGTTTTTAACATATTTACATCTTTAGACATGAATCACAAATAGATTTGAATACACACATCTATTATAAATATACAGTATTTGTATATTTGAACAGTTGTATAGATATTTGAGATCCCTTAACCTTACCCCAACCCCTAAACACAACCACTCTTCAACAATTTAAAAAGATGTAGCAGACAGATTAATGTACAATGACAATCATTTTTGTTACAATATATTAATTTAAGATAATATATTTTTTACAGCTGCTAATCTCACACCTACCTCTAAACCTAATGCTGACCTTTCTTAACCATATAAAAAAATGCAACAGGCCGATAAATGTAACCACATAATTTATTGTGCATCTGATGTACCCTGGTGGCATACAATAGCTTTATGTGAGGTTGCGGGTGAAAATTATGTTATAAATCGATGAAATTCTTCTCCTGATATGCTTCGTAATGGCACTGTCATTTCCATTTAAACATACTGTACATTGCAGAATATGGGAAATAGCAAATGGTCACAAAACACTTGAGAGCCAGTGAGCATTCATCATCATAAAACCTGTGTCGTAATACATTTTGAGGCGGCAATTTCTGAATTATATGAAAAAGAAACCAATGCAGTTTAACAGTTATGGTAGGCGCTATGGCAGATGGAGAATTTAGGTGGAGAATTTAGGTGTACTCCTCACACAAAGCTATCTGAAGATTTGGATTGTAGTGAACGAGTAAAATGGATTACATTTATGATTGTTTCATGGTGCTTTTGTGTTTTTGTTTGAATCTTTTTTGCCATATTCTGAAAACTCCTTTTGTGTCCCAAAATTTTAATTAAAAGCTTGATGAATGATTTAACAATTACAGAATTTTAAGTCATTTGAACATGTTTAAACTTTAGTCTTGGGTAAAGTGATATAATCCTTTAAAACATTGGGGGAGGGCAGCAGAAATCACACAGAACTGAATGAAACTGTAATCATGTCAAATTAGATAAATACTGTACACGAACTGCGTTAAATGTGATGGCATTTAACATTATCTCATATAACTCATATCTCATATAACTTAACTAATCTCATTTAATAAATTGTAAATCCCTTGACATTAACTGATTAATTCCATAAATGTAAGATTCATTGATTCAAACAGTAACATTTGTAAACGTAAAAATTTGCACATTTCTAAAGGTTTTAATACATACATTATGACATTTTAGATGTTGTCAATGCATAAATATTATATGTTTCGGTATCTATGCAGATGTAAGATAATGTATGTTTGCTTGAACCAAACTTTACATAAGAATTATTATGAATTTTCATGAGAACTCGTTGGTATGACAGTGTTTTGTGTTTTACTGTAGAGTTTTTAAAGTTGTGAATGCAAACTTTGAAATAGACTTTAATGAATGTCATTTAATTAGGAGTAAAATATAAAATATATATTCCTAGTGCAGTGGCGAATTCTCAGGGCCAGCAAAGCCTTCTGCTGGCCTAACATGTCAAATAAATAAATATATTTCATCCTTTTTCATGTATTTTTAACCGCTTCAACTCTTAATTAATCTACAAACAAATATAATGTTTTTTTAAAGTTTATCCAGTATTTATTCCTTGATGCTTACAAGCGAAGTGTGACAACTTTTTCACACATCGCATGCCCGAAGCTCCTTAGCGAGCTCCTTAGCCGAATCAGTGCTTAAGTCTAAGCTCCATTCTGTCAGGCCTTCAGAATTTCCACAGAATCAACACTGCAGTGAATAGGCATCTAAAGTCAGATTGTCAGATTCAACAGCCAGTCAGATTGATTTATTTGTTCTTGGTGGGTGTGATCTTTAGGATATGTCCGGTTGAGGTCTTCTAGCTGGCCTTGAGTGACGCAATCACGCTTTAAGTGATGTACGTAACTCAAGAGCAAAAATCACGAGATCTTACTGACGAGTCTTGCCATTGAGAAAGAGATCCTTATGGATTTAAAAACCTGAGATGTTCTGCATGACCGTGTGATTGCTTAATTTATTCAACAGGAAAGGAGGACTGATTTTCACTTCAAGAAAATTGGTAAGTGCTTTTTGCGTTGTTATAGCAACATCAGGAGTTTTCTAAGTGTAAATTAGGCTGCTTGAGCATTCAGTGTTGGATTAAGTTTTGAAAAGTAGTGCTACGTTCCATTCAACTCGGAAAGTCGGATTGTACAACTTCCTACTAGGAAAAGTGCAATGGAATGCATCTTGAAGTCAGAAATACAACTTGTAAGCTCTTGCAGAAATTCTCAACTCCATTTCACCGAGATGCAGGTGCATGATGTCACACAAACATTTCGACACTCAGGGAGATATTCAAAGTAAGTGATAAACATTCACTTTATTAATTAATATCGATAAATGAGCTTGTTTCCTCATTACATGATATTAAAGCTTGTTTAACCCTCTGAGGGTATTTTGGGCCCTGGAGTTTTGACATGCCTTGACATTTGTGCTTTTTTCAGTTGCTTAAAAACATATTAATGGCTAATGTCTGATAACACTGTATTCAGCACAAACTGGGCTACAATAATATGTGAGCAACATGTATCTACAGGTTTGTATTATTGAGAAAATAACATTGGTTATTTATGGTTTTTGAAAAAACAAAAAGTTTAAGTCACTGAAATAAGGTCATATAACACATACTAAACATTTGTCCACAAGCCTTTTGAGAACTGGATCTTGTAGCCTAGAGTTTTTGCTACGAAATGATGTGAAAACCATCCTGATCACTCATTCATACAAAGCAATATAGTAATTTAACTTAATTTTAGACCTACACTACCATTAAAAGAAGTCTCTTCTGCTCACCAAGACACAATTTATTTGATCCAAAATACAGAAACAACATTGATATTCTGAACTCTTTTTACAATTTAAAAGAACAGTTTTTCTATTTTAATATATTGTAAAATGCAGTTTGTGATAAAAGCTGAATTTTCAGCATCATTACTGCAGTCTTCAGTGTAACATGATCCTTCAGAAATCATCATAATATGCTGATTTTCTAATATGGGCATATTTAAAGTGCATTTTACTAATTTAATCATAACTCATATTTGCAAGCACAAGCTTTGTTGATGATAATGAGGCATTATAAACACTAGATAAAATATAATCTAAACATTCATATTATATTATATCATATTACATATCATATTTATATCACACAGCATACAATTTAAATACCTGCTTTAGCGGAATCCTGGCTGGCAAGTCTGGAAACAGTCCCACTAGTAAAATATGTACATGTTTATATAAAACAGCATGTCAGCTAATGAAAATACAAACGTTCATCGGAGTCCTGCTCTTCTTCTGAGGAAAATGTTAAATATTCCATAATATCCTGGAGCTTTCTCACCTGTGTATCATTGCAAATGAGCAGAAAAATAAATTAAATGTGTTTACAACCTCGCTGTCGGGGGCGTGTACCATTTGCATTAATCGTCTCGGCACATTAGCGTATGAATGGCGTGCTCTGCTGGTGGGTGGGATCACATTACAGATAATTAGATTTCCAAGTAAAACCTGAACATCGCTTTGTTTCAAACAGATTGCATTGCGAGAGAATATTTGTTTTAAATTTGAATTGTTTTATTTAAAAGTAGAAATCTTAAGCTTTCTTTAGACATATGTTTCATATTTGTGTGATAAATATTCGCGGAGTTTCAGTTTATTTTTGTGACGTGTTTCTGAAATATGCTTGTGAACACAGAGACTGCTGAAAGCTCACCCTTTTTATTTTCTTTATTTTACAAAAGCACAAGATTTTGTTATTGTGAGTGTACACAAATAAAAGTACACCTTTTATAGTCTCTAATGATGTCTTACACTTATCTGTATACACACAAATGACAGAGAATTTTAAATTGTTTCTGCTGTAATGACGAAAATATCCAGCAGGACGTGCCGGCGCGTCCGTCGACCCCAGAGGGTTAACATACGCCTGTAGAAACAGGCAACTGGTCAATTATAATCTCTTTTGATAATCGTACAACTGTAGCACAAATTCTAGCGCTGCAGCATTGTTTATCAGTTAGGTTGCTAGGAGACATCTCCATGAGAGTCAAACCCCTGCTAAGCGAACTTGAGTGCTGCAGGTTTGTTTCCTTAAAGTCATCTTCTGAATATTGGGGAATGGAATGCATTTATGGTCAGAGATTGGAGATACCAAGTGTACCCTGACGAAACTAAATTTATTGCAAGCAACATTTAAATCGCAAATATTATTAGATAGATTTTTCCAGGTATTATAGACCTCCTTGGTAGATTCATATGAAAAATTATGATTTTTGAATGTCTGTCCAGGAGATGTTCATTTCACAAAACAGTCATGCTGCTGTTTAAATTAGGCTTGCTTGAGCATTAAGTGGCCTTTCAAGTTCTGGCTTTCGTGTGTTGATGTGTTTTTAAAATGTCAATTGGTATTATTAGTTAGCTGTGACATAATGTATGATGCCCAAAGGCATAGGGTGTCTTATTCATTGTGAAACTGTGTTTTCTTAATGGCATGAAACACACTGAAGGCCTAGACATAAAATGCACAGCCCGCCACTTTGTTAGGTAAGTTACTCAAAAAAATTATTCACTTCTTACATCTATCCTTAGAAATGGAAGAATGTAGTTGTGAGGGTGAGAATGCACTGTAAAAACAAGAACCTGGCAGCTGTGGTTGCCAGAATAATTATGTAAAAACATTGTACAAATGTAAACAACTTTACAGAACAACCTGTTTAAAACTGTTGTAATTTACATGACCACACTGGCAATATAAAAACAATCTGTTAAATTGACAGTAAAAAACTTGTACCTTCTGAAACTGTAAAAATCTGTTTTCTACTTAATAATACTTTAATATAATTGTTAATCACTGTAAAATTACAGAAGAGCACATGATGACATGAAGTTCACCAATAGTGGCTTAAATATAAAACAGAACACTCAAATGTACGTAACTGATATATAAAAATAAGAACAGTGAAAAAGCACAACAAGGTATTCAAATAATTCAAAATAAATATATATATATATATTTTTTTTTCTTTTACTTTAAACTGTTCCCTTACATGCTTCCTGGATATTGAGTTGGATATGCTGCATGAAGTAAAAAGCCTGCTATGTTCACAGACACACACAAACAAAAGGAAGCAAATTAAGCCTTTTGGCATGGCCCACCACATTCACACCACAGAGAGGTTTGTAAAACACCCACAACAGGGCTTTCTAGTCCTGCCCTGCAGGCATCACATAAACAAACACAAACATCCAAAGACACACTCACTGGAGGACACTAACTGGGTCGTGATGATGTGACGTTTTTTGATGTGTGCTTGTTTGAGCATGGAGTCCATTATGATTAGAAGGGAAAAGGTCAAAATGAGCAGGAAACATTAGCATGAATTAGCATTAGTGTCTCCAAGAATGAATGATCATGGGAAAAGATCAGAATGACTCACAATTATAAATAGGACATAAGGGTATAAAGGAGGGGACGTGCATACTGCTCATTCAGGTTTTGTGCTGAGGAGCTGAGAATAAGGTTCCGGCCATTTCAGCAGGTAGTGCAGGATGGACACAACGACTCATTTCCTCCATCAGGAAACAGAGGTTACGGAAGTAACCAGGACATTCCCTATCTGTCTCAGACAGATTCAAACTCAACGTTGTGTCGATGTAGTGATACTAGGGGTCTCCTACAAAAACAGCACAACTAGCTGAACTGTGTTACGTGGATCGTCGGTGTGAGACTGGCAGACTACTGTGTGCCGCATAGCCAGCGCACTGTGACACCACGTAAGCTCCCCTGATGCTAGTATGAGTGTCAAAAAGCCCTTTGGGGATGAGTTGACTAACCAAAGGTTAGGGACAGGCTAGCCCAGTCATGCCTCTTCTCTCTTTTTTTCATTTTTCTCCTCAGAAAAAGAGAGAAATCATTAACCGACCGGGATGCCAGTGTCTACGTGGGGGTGTCACTCCCAAGGGGAAGACACCTCGGAGACCACACCCCACCCAGAGAGAGGAGATGGGGGGTATTTAAAGTGGAGATAGGCAGAGTCTAGTCAGAAGTATGTCATGTGAAGAAGTCCCACGGTAGGTCCTGCCCAATAGGGGAGAAGGCTATACAAGCATGGTGACTGCGGCAGAGGGGCCTCTGCCCAAGAAAGACGCAGTTTGCCAACAGGGAAACATTCTCAGCGGAATATACGTCGCAAGGGGTTACCTACGTGTCCCAGTATGGGGCTTAGTTAGCACAAGTACTGGGCTGGTAGCGAGTTTATCCGCAAACTCGCCTGCCTAAGGGCTAAGAGGAAGTCAACCAGGGAACACATTTGTGAACGCTACTGGGAATCAACAATGCATATATTCAGCTCAAGGGAGGTGAAAGGTGTTGGGTGTAGCCCAGACTGCTGCTCTCCAAATGTCTGTTAGAAAGGCGACACTGGTCAGAGCCCAGGAGGCCGCCACACTCCTGGTGGAATGGGCTCGTAGCCCTGCAGGGGGCGCCATGCCCATTTCGGGACTCGAGTCCTGAGCCAGTGCTGAAGCGGTCTCATATGCATGAAGCCAAGCGTTGTGGCCACCTCCAAAGATGTCATATGCCCCAGGAGCCTCTGAAATAGTTTCAGTGTAAACACAGTCTTCTGTATGAACGCCTTCAAACAGGTCAGTACCGACTTGGCGTGCTCGTTTGTGAGGCATGCCGTCATCAGACCAAGTCCAACTCCAGGTCATGAAAAGAAATGATCTGAACCAGGAGAAGCTTGCTCTTTTCCCCGTTGACCCGAAGCCCTAGCCGGCTGAGCTGCGAGAGCACCAGGTCCCTGTGCGCATCTCGAAAGTAAGCTATGATTATCCAGTCGTTAAGGTAATTGAGAATGTGAATGCCCACTTCCCTTAACGGGGCAAGGGCAGCCTCTGCGACCTTCGTGAAGAAGTGAGGAGACAAGGACAGGCTGAAAGTGAGGACTTTGTACTGGTACGCCCGACCCTCGAATGCAAAGGTCTTCAGGTCTAACACCGCAAACCAATCTTGATGTCAGATGCTCGGTAGAATGCGCCTTTGTATCAGCATCTTGAACGGGAGACTGTGTAAAGCCCGGTTCAAGTACTCATAAGTCCAAGATTGGCCGCAACCCACCGCCTTTTTTAGTACAATGAAGTAGGGGCTGTAAAACCCCTTCTTCATTTCGGCTGGAGGGACAGGCTCTATCGCATGCTTCAACAAGACTTTGTATTACGATTTTAATGGTGCAGAATTTTATTCAGACAAATAATCTAGTTATTTATCATTTATCTGAATTATAACGGTTGTCAAACATGACTGATTCCATTATAAATTTCCTTACTAATGTAGAAATAGGACTGTTTAATTTAATTCCTAACTCACACATACTGTTTCCCTTACAAATAATGGTAATATACATGACACTTTAACCTATGCAGTGTACATTTATCATACCAAATTCGCTACATATATTGGTGTGAGAATTTGAGCACTTTAAATGATTACTGTTTATTTGTGCATTGTGGAATGTGCTGACATTCATATGCATTGATGAAACTGTTTTCATTAGTGTTGACCCAGATCACAAATCACTGGTGTTGGTTGCTATGGCGACGAAAGTTCACGGGAAGTCCTAAAGAGACTCTTCCGGGCAACTAACCGCACATGCGCAACCTGCCGACGCCATATTGTCAACACAGCACAGCTAAGCTAATAGCATAACACAGCACCGCTAACCTAACCAGTTAGCAAACTTTAATTGAAACCCCTAAATATGCTACAAGGCCTTGGACTGGAGCTTCAGGCGCCCGCACCAGGTGACATTGCTCCGCAGGCATAGGTGCACCGCGAGCGCCTTGTCCACCGGGGACATCGCTAACATCCGTTATCGAAGGTAGCAGGAGAGCGGGGGAGCTGAAAGATCGGGACCAGGCAGTGAAAGGTGCCTCCCGCAATCTTGTCAGCTCCTCATGCACCTCCGGGAAGAAAGGCACTGGGGTGGGGCGTGGCTGTGAAAGCATGTCTGTCATTTCGCCGTCCAAGGCGATACTGTAGTTGTACCTAGGTGCATGGTGATGTTGTGTTCAGCCGCAGGGTTGCTGGAAAGACAAGGAGTTTGGTCTTGGCTGGGTTGAGTTGCAGGTGGTGTTCCTTCATCCAGGCCGAGATGTCTGCAAACGCAGGCAGAGATTCGAGCAGTCACTGTGGTGTCGTTTGTTTGAAAGACAAGTAGAGTTGCGTGTCATCAGCGTACCAGTGGTAAGATAAACCATGTGTCTGAATTATGGGTCCCAGTGATGTTGCGTATATAGAGAAGAGAAATGGCCCATGCACTTATCCCTGAGGTGCCTGATGTGGCTTGGATACCTCACCTCTCCAGGCTACCTTGAAGGATCTACCTGAGAGATAGGAGTTAAACCAGTCAAGCACAGTTCCTGTGATGCCCAGTGAGGAGTGGGTGGAGAGTAGGATCTGATGGTTGACTGTGTCAAAGGCTGCAGAAAGGTCTAGCAGAATCAGAACGGATGATCTGGATTCAGCTTTCGCCTGTCTCAGATACTCAGTGACAGACAGCAGGACAGTCTCGGTGAAGTGTTCACTTTTGAAACCTGTTTGATTGTTCTGTGAGAGATAGGCAGAGATTTGATTGAAAACTGCCCTTTAAAGAGTTTTTGCCATGAATGGGATGAGAGAGACTGGTCTGTAGTGTTATATCTGTGTGGGGTTAAGTGGAGTTTTTTCAACAGCAGGGTTACTCGAGCCTGCTTAAAAGTAGTGGGAAAAGTGCCTGTAAGTAGAGACGTGTTAATTATGTTTGCGAGTCCAGGTATGATGGACAGAGAGATGGCCTGGAGAAGGTGAGAAGGAATGGGGTCAAGGGAACAAGTGGTGGGGTGGTTGGAGAGGAGTTGTTTAGAGATCTCAGTGTCAGTCAGAGGAGAGAACATAGAGAAAGAAGAGTTGCATACAGAGGTTACGGTGAAAGGAAACCAAAGGTTGAGTCTGTTTTAATGTAGATGGGAGAGTCATGTTGAATTTAATAAAGTAGTGATCAGAGACATGAAAAGGTGTAACAAGAATATTTGTGGTGGTACAGTTACGTGTAAAAATGAGGTCCAGCTGGTTGCCCGATCTGTGAGTTGCTGTGGAGTGTAGTCTTTCCAAGTCAAATGAGGCCAGAAGAGTATTCATTTCAGTGGCCTGGCTTGTCTTGGTGTATGTTGAAATCGCCAAGAACCACAAGTGGCCTACCATCCTCTGGCAAGGGGGACAACAGGACATCCAACTCCTCAATTGTTTTTGTTGCATTGTAGTAATGGCATGGAATTCAAAAGATATATTGTTACATAGTGAAGCCTGTTGTGAAAAAGTCCCGTTTTTATGAATGAGCACACACCTACCGGTCCTGTTCCCCCACACGTACCGTCGAGGGGTGTGAGAGAAGGAGAAGTTATTAGAGAGAGCAGCAGGTGTTGCTGTATCCTCTGGACGTATCCATGTCTCCATCAGTGCCAGGTTGCTGAGGGTGGACTGTGTGGCAAAGGCTGGAATGAAGTCAGCTTTGTTCACAGCAGTCTGGCAGTTCTAGAGTCCCACTGAGAACGAGAGTGGAGCAGGTGCTGAAGTGCAAAGTGGCTGTTGGTTGTGTGGGTTGTGTTTGGTCTTGCATCTAAATCTTGTAAATGGTCTGTAAGAGATAACAGGGATTTGCTTGAAGGCATGTGCTATTCATGAAGTAGACATGTTAGTATGTAGAAGGAAAATAAGTGAAGATATCAAATTAAAAGATACTTAAGTGCTATGGTGAGTGGCGCCTTCAGCATTCAGTCAACTATATACACGTTTTTAACGAGCTTTTCAGTGGAAAAAAGCAGGCCATGCCTTAATGCTTCTTAGCACAACAAAGCGTGGTCTAAATTCTAAAAACTAAATGCGACTTCCGTACACCGCAAATAAATTATGCTGCACTTTAGCAATAAATAATACTCTAAAACATGTGAAGCACTGTTTACAGACACTAAAACAAGGATAGTTTTACACACACTGGATAACCAACTCTAAGTCTAGCAGCGAATACTATGGGACAAGTCAAAACTATATAGCACACACACATACCACAACACACGTTTAAGGGACACAAGTTCAAGAATGAAGCAATGTGCAATAAATACCACTCTGTAACAACGTTAAAACAATGAAATAAACACTCTTGCATACAACTGCAGACTCCTGTAGATAGATTGCTTCTATATAATATATTTATATAATAATAATATTAGCTTAACATTATTATTATATTGCAATAATATCATATTCAAGTTGACTGGGTTTCAAAACAATTATGAAGAAAAGTTAACAGATCCTTTCACAAACTGGACCAAAAAAAGTACAGACCATACAGATGCAATGTGATGGGTTTTCACCCCTGTGTTTCACTGTTTGATTTATTTATGTAGTTTGGTTCTTTTCAAGAGGACTCAAGTGTGAACACCATTTTTAGAACAGTGTTAATGGTCGGCAGTAAAGCATGGGCAAACCATGGTTTCATTTTGGTCAAAAGTAATCACACGTTTATTTAAATTTTTTTATGTTGATCATATCACAGTTGAAATTGCCATTGCAATATGGTTTCAAAATCATTGCAACTGATTATTTTGTTGTAACACACCTCTCCACAGAGGGAAGGACGACACAGGAAACAGGGCTTCCACTTCAGCGGTAAGTGCTTTTATTAAGAAACTTTTTAGCCCTTACGGCTTCACACAGCAGCTTTTTCAGCTTCACAGACAATAATAGTTCCCAGAACAAGCTTTCTTTGCCGCTGACTCTCTCTCCCCACTGGAGGTTCTGTGGCTGCTTTTAAGCTGCTCTCCCCATGCTCACTGAAATTAGAGACAGGTGTTAGACACAATTTAGCTCAGGTGCAAGCGCCCTTACCGCTTTCTCTCCCTGACGAGCGCTTGACCACACCCCCGCTACCACATTTGTCCAAATCGCATTGAGCATGTATTAACATGTATACACAAATTGACATTACAAACAATCCCCATGTAGAAGATCTAGACAAGTGAAGCTGGGGTGGAGGTGGGTGTCAAAGAAAAAAACACTTGCAGCGCACTATAGTGAAACTGGCTTGTCTGCAAAACTGAGCCAATTAAATGTTACACAAAGAGATAGATGTAAGATGTTGGCTACACGATTACATGTCAAAGGATAAATCATCTTACACCATGTGAGCTGATTGATTTAACATGACACATGTGAGCGAGTCGATTGGCTAACAGATAACAAGCTCAAGAACCTATTGGCTTGTGCCACGTAGAGTTTCATGTGGGTCATTACTTGGGTCTTTTCTCCAGTGCTTGTTGTCTGTTATGGATTTGGGTGAGATTAACTATGTTAACTTGGGTCATGGGAACTAATGAAAGCTGAACATTGTGGTGAGGCTACACTAGCACCTGAGACTGACCCCATGTAACAGCACTAATTAAACACAGAATCACTACATTCACACACACACACACACACACACACACACACACACACACACATGTAGTGTTTCCATGTTTTATGGGTACTTTCCCTAGACATAATGGTTTTTATACTGTACAAACTTTATATTCTATCCCCTAAACCTAACCTAACCCTCACAGAAAACTTTCTGCATTTTTACATTTTCAAAAAACATAATTTAGTATGATTTATAAGCTGTTTTCCTCATGGGGACCGACAAAATGTCCCCACAAGGTCAAAAATTTCGTGTTTTACTATCCTTATGGGGACAGTTGGTCCCCACAAAGTGATAAATACACGCTCACACACACACACACACACACACACACACACACACACACACACACATGTTGTGTTTCCATGTTTTATGGGGACTTTCCATAGACATAATGGTTTTTATACTGTACAAACTTTATATTCTATCCCCTAAACCTAACCCTACCCCTAAACCTAACCCTCACAGAAAACTTTCTGCATTTTTACCTTTTCAAAAAACATAATTTAGTATGATTTATAAGCTGTTTTCCTCATGGGGACCGACAAAATGTCCCCACAAGGTAAAAAATTTCGGGTTTTACTATCCTTATGGGGACATTTGGTCCCCACAAAGTGATAAATACACGCTCACACATACACACACACACACACACACACACACACACACACACACACACACACACACACACACTACATTTTTAGTGCACATAAATATGTGTGTGTGTTGGCCCTCTGAGTTAAAATGACACTGATTTGTGCAGCAGCACCTCCTGTGAGCATCTCAGCTTAGGCGCTGTGTTTGCACCTAGACATTTGATCAGTAAACAGATTGCAGTTAAGTAAACGCACGCACACAGCTATGACTTCAGCTGGAGACACTGGGATGCTCACTGTGTGTATCGATGTGTGCGTGATTGACTGTGCTGTGTTGTTCATTACTTTGAGTCTATGTCTTAAGTTTTGTTTGTCCTTAGTTATATAGGTACAAGTCTATCTCTCTGGTTCTTTTCTTTCTTTCTTTCATTCTTTCTTTCTTTCTTGCTTTCTTTCTGTACTCTAGGCTTTATAAAATGAGAAAATATTGTCCCATGAAGCCTGGGAAAGGGGCACAATTCATAATATTTATAAAAGGACATGTACGCAAGGCCCCTATTTCACCAAGGTCCACTCACTTAGAGATTGCAGGCCTTGTCATTGACATACCATATACTTTATGCTTTACATATAAATGGATACATATTTTATTTCTACTATAAGGGTCTTGAGTTTCCCTTTTCTTGATATCTCTCCCTTTTGGTGTGCAAAAGCTAAGTTTTACTGTTCTATCTCTACTTGTTTTTTATTTTAAATTATTAAAATTAAGTTTAAGGTTTATGCAGTCACAAACAGTATTTATGAAGTTTTTTGAGGACACAAAAAACGATTTAGAGTCGATACAATATTGAATGGGGGCAGTCGAGTATATTTGACATTAGAGGTTGGCTCTATTGATATGCAGTGATGGGCTTGAATGTGTGTATGCATTCAATGTTAGTTCAATGAAAACTCATGTTCTTATTTCATCATTCTTGATGTGGACAATAACAAGCTTTGTGCTCTGGATGTTGGCTCTCTGTGCCTCTTCTGACCTTACTGGTGCCCAGGCAGGGCTGGTTCACACTTGCGACCGAGCAGGGGTGAGAGTGGGCTGGCTGGAGCTGGTGGCGAGGGCCCATGAGGAGACAGAGGGTAATGGTAGTTCAGTCCTGCCCATTCCCTCTTACAGGACTGGTACACAGTGTTTTACTGAAGGTATCTTTTTTTTTGTGGTGGTGGTTTTGCTTTAAATATATGGGCTGTTTGGCTTTTTCTTACTTGGGCTGTTTTTACAAAGTCTTATTGACAGTTTAGAGAGCATGGGACTGAATATTTTTAACGATATTGGGCAATATATTAGAATACTGGGCAACTGGTGTTTGTCCCAGTCTTTTAAAGTTGTCTTTGCAATTACATAATTGACAATTTTCCTATTCAGCCTTATATGTCATGATTATAATTTTGCATATTGCCTTTCATTACAATATCAATACATTGTAATGTTTGATTTTAAAGACATATTTGTTTACTTTTGCATGGTACACACTTTTGATAAAATCTGGGTTCTGAAGCCAAACCAGGTGAGATTACATGGATCTTGATCTCAGGAGAAAAATCTGATAAGCAAAAGTCTCCATTTGATATATGTTTCATCTTATTACTGCCAGAAACAACTGAGATATTGAGATATTGAGGTCTTATTTGTTATATTTCTTTCTTTCGTACTGTATTGTGTGTCATGGTTTATGATATATTCAGTACAATTACAGTAGCTCATGGTGTGTTTGCAATGCAAAGCAGAGGTCAGGAGATGAAGGGCAGCTGGATCTTGTGACTATATAAATGGCTAGTATTTGAATATGCTGATTGTGCAGAAAATGCTGAATAATATATGCTAATAGAAGCATGCAAAGACCATGAGAAAAGTTTCACTGCAAGGTTAAACTAACTTGGAAGATGTTCATTTGTTTTTGAATTTACAATTAAGACCTTGTCTCCTTAATAGACTTAATTTAATCTCCTAAATGGGATTTGACAGATATTCCTTCAGTATTCAAAAAAGTGCATTAAATGTAAATAAATACATTTGTTTTCTAATATGGCATAGAATTTAAAGCATCCTGGTTTAATAATTTTTGTCCTTCAAGAACAATTCCTTTAAAAAAGTGACATGACCACTTGAGGCATGTTGAGTTCAGTTGAACTTTGCCAACATTCACAGAAATTAAAAGCAGTAGATATCCACATGTTAAGATACCTTAAAATCCCTTTAAAAGTTTTGATGAATGTAATTTTCTTCCCTGTGTTGTTGTATTTCCTACTGGAACAGGAAGTTGAGGTGGGACATATCGAATGGGTTGATATATTTTTAAATAGCCTGTAGACTTTGGTTTAAGACACACCACCAAACCATGATTTTCTACATATTATTGCTAGTAATGGTAGGCAGGTGCGATTAGGTGGAGGTGATATTTTTCCATTAGATAAAGACTGTATTTTGATATCTGCTAAAATATCAGCCACAACATTAAAACCACCTGCCTAATATTGTTTAGCTACCCCTCGTGCCGCCAAAAGAGCGCCAACCCGCATCTCAGAATAGCATTCTGAGATGACATTCTTCTCACCACAATTGTACAGAGTGGTTATCTGAGTTACGGTAGACTTTGTCAGTTCTAACAAGTCTGGCCATTCTCTGTTGATCTCTTTCATCAACAATGCATTTTCGCCCAAAGAACTACCGCTCACTGGGTGTTTTTGTTTTTGGCACCATTTGGAGTAAATTCTAAAGACTGTTGTGCGTGAAAGATCAGCAGTTACAGAAATACTCAAACCAGCCCATCTGGCACCAACAATCATCCATGCGATTATCCAAACAGCCAATCCTGTGAAAGTAGTGCAGTGCATAAAATCATACAGATATGGGTCAGGAGCTTCAGTTAATATTCATCAACCATCAGATTGGGGAAAAACTCTGATCTCAGTGATTTGGAGCATGGCATGATTTTTGGTGCCAGATGGGCTGGTTTGACAATTTCTGTTATTGCTGATCTTCTGGGATTTTCACACGCAACAGTCTCTAATGGTGCCAAAAACAAAATAACATCCAGTCAGTGGCAGTTCTGTGTATGGAAATGCCTTGTTGGTGAGAGAGGTCAACAGAAAATGGCCAGACTAGTTAGAACTGACAAAGTCTATGGTAACTCAGATAACTGCTCTGACAATTGTGGTGAGAAGAATATAATCTCAGAATGCTATTCTGAGAAGCGGGCTGGTGCTGTTTTGGCTGTTCGAGGGGAACCTACACAATATTAGGCAGGTGGTTTTAATGTTGTGGCTGATCGGTTTATAAGCGATTTTGATCTCATGATGTCTTCACAGTGCAGCTACAGGGCTTTGGTACATTAGATCTCTCTACAGGGTTTAGTCAACATGTGACAAGAAAATGTAGCTTTTAGACGATGCATCAAACATGCAGTGTGCATAAATAATTCATACAGTATGTATCACATTAGGGCAGAAAGATCTATCATGCCACTCGGTACACTTATGCAAGTCTGAGTTTATATAGCGTCTGGTCGCTCAAGTTGATTTCCGCACATGGCAAGTAATAATGTCCCTTGAACGAAAGCCTTTGATTTTGCATTTACATTACACACAAAAAAGGAACTTCCAAACAGGAGTAAAATATTAGCAGTGCTGCATTTAAAAAACACTTCGAAAGTTGACCAGAAGTGTAACGAAAGAACAGCCTATTTTGATTTCATGTCGACTTTAACAACTATTTGAATAAATTGTTTGTCTCAGGATTTAAGATTTATCTCCAATACCATTAACCTACTACCATAGGACATTGGTTTTGGTCAGTAAATCAACACTATTGTGAATAGTTGTTTGTTTTCTGTTTAATGGTGTTTGTCTGTTGATGGAGACTCAATCTCAGTCTGCCTCGTTAGCAGTAGACCTTCTGTTATTGCTCATTCTCCTCCTCTGTGAGTCTCCCTTCGGTCTGGGTTGAATTGGTGGCTGTCAGTGGGATCTGATCTCCCACAGGCTGCCTGTGTGTACTGTGGAGAGATTCACAGATCTAAACAGGCATTGGTGTCCTCTTTAGCAACACAGAGTAGCTACTGAATATGACATAACAAACTGACCAATCCTCAAGCATATGTGTGTGTTGGTGTGGTCGTGTGTGTGTGTGTGAACTTAGAAATTTGCTGGTGTTATTTGTTGCTGAAATTAATCAGTTATAGAAAGAATTTGTTAATACGTTACATTCCACTGTACTGTGTGTAGACATACATTTAAGTGTGGGGTCATTGCACAAAACAACATTTTGTATTGAAAATGTCTTCCTCTGCACTTGAAGACAATCTAGAGGAGGCTCAAGGCTCAGGAGACTATTTGGAGATCTCAATTATGTATCAACTTTTTCTCTAAAGGAATTTTCCCTAAAATTCCTTAGGAGAAATAAAAAGAGACACAAATTAAACAATTGTTATTAATAGTAAGACTATAGAACAATATGTGTGGATAATATAGCTTAGATAATTTGTTCTTGGAAGAATTTGATGAGAAATGTTCACATTGAATATACATTCAAAAATGTCTTATTATATATTCTTGTTTTATATAATTTCTTATTAATAATCGTGCATAAGTCGATAAACAGAAATTTTGCTCTGTTACAATGCTATATGTGTAAATATTAACTAAATTAAGCTTTAGCCTATATGTTCACCAGATGAAGGGTTGTGTGTGTGCGTTTAGTATATTCAATTTGTAAATAGAGTATATACAGTGAGGAAAATAAGTATTTGAACACCCTGCTATTTTGCAAGTTCTCCCACTTAGAAATCATGGAGGGGTCTGAAATTGTCATCGTAGGTGCATGTCCACTGTGAGAGACATAATCTAAAAATAAAATCCAGAAAACACAATGTATGATTTTTTTAACTATTTATTTGTATGATACAGCTGCAAATAAGTATTTGAACACCTGAGAAAATCAATGTTAATATTTGGTACAGTAGCCTTTGTTTGCAATTACAGAGGTCAAACGTTTCCTGTAGTTTTTCACCAGGTTTGCACACACTGCAGGAGGGATTTTGGCCCACTCCTCCACACAGATCTTCTCTAGATCAGTCAGGTTTCTGGGCTGTCGCTGAGAAACACGGAGTTTGAGCTCCCTCCAAAGTTTCTCTATTGGGTTTAGGTCTGGAGACTGGCTAGGCCACGCCAGAACCTTGATATGCTTCTTACAGAGCCACTCCTCGGTTATCCTGGCTGTGTGCTTCGGGTCATTGTCATGCTGGAAGACCCAGCCTCGACCCATCTTCAATGCTCTAACTGAGGGAAGGAGGTTGTTCCCCAAAATCTCGCAATACATGGCCCCGGTCATCCTCTCCTTAATACAGTGCAGTCGCCCTGTCCCATGTGCAGAAAAACACCCCCAAAGCATGATGCTTCCACCCCCATGCTTCACAGTAGGGATGGTGTTCTTCGGCTGGTACTCATCATTCTTCTTCCTCCAAACACAGTTAGTGGAATTATGACCAAAAAGTTCTATTTTGGTCTCATCTGACCACATGACTTTCTCCCATGACTCCTCTGGATCATCCAAATGGTCATTGGCAAACTTAAGACGGGCCTTGACATGTGCTGGTTTAAGCAGGGGAACCTTCCGTGCCATGCATGATTTCAAACCATGACGTCTTAGTGTATTACCAACAGTAACCTTGGAAACGGTGGTCCCAGCTCTTTTCAGGTCATTGACCAGCTCCTCCCGTGTAGTTCTGGGCTGATTTCTCACCTTTCTTAGGATCATTGAGACTCCACGAGGTGAGATCTTGCATGGAGCCCCAGTCCGAGGGAGATTGACAGTCATGTTTAGCTTCTTCCATTTTCTAATGATTGCTCCAACAGTGGACCTTTTTTCACCAAGCTGCTTGGCAATTTCCCCATAGCCCTTTCCAGCCTTGTGGAGGTGTACAATTTTGTCTCTAGTGTCTTTGGACAGCTCTTTGGTCTTGGCCATGTTAGTAGTTGGATTCTTACTGATTGTATGGGGTGGACAGGTGTCTTTATGCAGCTAACGACCTCAAACAGGTGCATCTAATTTAGGATAATAAATGGAGTGGAGGTGGACATTTTAAAGGCAGACTAACAGGTCTTTGAGGGTCAGAATTCTAGCTGATAGACAGGTGTTCAAATACTTATTTGCAGTTGTATCATACAAATAAATAGTTAAAAAATCATACATTGTGATTTCTGAATTTTTTTTTAGATTGTGTCTCTCATAGTGGACATGCACCTACGATGACAATTTCAGACCCCTCCATGATTTCCAAGTGGGAGAACTTGCAAAATAGCAGGGTGTTCAAATACTTATTTTCCTCACTGTATACACATACTTGTATCATGTACCATGGTAGTGCCATTGTATTCTTGAAATAAGAGAACACATACTTCAAGAATACAATGGCACTACCATAGCACATGATCAAAATCATGATATTACCATGGTAACATGCCCAAAAAAACAAACCAACATGGTAATACCATAGTACCATTTATATACAGTATATACTGTCAGATGAGGCATTTATTAGAAATAAACATAAAATGTCCAGACATGGGTAAAAATAGTGTCCAAGGGGAATAGTGTCCAAAATAAAGGTTCTGGTATCTGGTACCCTCACAGTGAATGGGGTTATTTATTGGTAGGGGTAATGTCCATAGGAAGGTCCAGGACATGGCCGGGGTCAGACGGCCGCAAGCACTCCCCTCCTTCCGGGTTGCGAGGGGTCAAATTTTAAAGCTCTTTGTGGGTGGCGGCTTCTCTGACAGCCTGTTTTTCCACGGGCCACGGTATGTGAGGGGAGAAATGGCCCAACATATATGTCACCCCCGGCAACACACCTAATTATCTCGGGGGGGTCCAGGGGTGTGGGTAAGTGGTGCATCTAATACCCTCCCCACTCTGCTCCTGGACCTGTGAGGACGCCAGTGTGTGTATACAAGGAAAAAGATGCAGGCCCCCTGAGGAGAGGTGTGCTTTGCATTTAAAAGTCCGCGCTGATGAGGCTCCACTCACATCAGGTGTGCTAAATTATCTGCTGCCCAAACGAGGCTCATTAAGCTGCACCTCTCCTCTGTCTAGCTCACTCCGATTTTGAGCCTGGCTGAATGATGACCCTATGAGGTGGGTTGACGATAACGAGAGGAAGGGGTGGGTCGTTCCACCACCAATATATATATACACTCACCTAAAGGATTATTAGGAACACCTGTTCAATTTCTCATTAATGCAATTATCTAATCAACCAATCACATGGCAGTTGCTTCAATGCATTTCGGGGTGTGGTCCTGGTCAAGACAATCTCCTGAACTCCAAACTGAATGTCAGAATGGGAAAGAAAGGTGATTTAAACAATTTTGAGCGTGGCATGGTTGTTGGTGCCAGGCGGGCGGTCTGAGTATTTCACAATCTGCTCAGTTACTGGGATTTTCACGCACAACCATTTCTAGGGTTTACAAAGAATGGTGTGAAAAGGAAAAACATCCAGTATCGCGGCAGTCCTGTGGGCGAAAATGCCTTGTTGATGCTAGAGGTCAGAGGAGAATGGGCCGACTCATTCAAGCTGATAGAAGAGCAACTTTGCCTGAAATAACCACTCGTTACAACCAAGGTATGCAGCAAAGCATTTGTGAAGCCACAACACGCACAACCTTGAGGCGGATGGGCTACAACAGCAGAAGACCCCACCGGGTACCACTCATCTCCACTACAAATAGGAAAAAGAGGCTACAATTTGCAAGAGCTCACCAAAATTGGACAGCTGAAGACTGGAAAAATGTTGCCTGGTCTGATGAGTCTCGATTTCTGTTGAGACATTCAGATGGTAGAGTCAGAATTTGGCGTAAACAGAATGAGAACATGGATCCATCATGCCTTGTTACCACTGTGCAGGCTGGTGGTGGTGGTGTAATGGTGTGGGTCATGTTTTCTTGGCACACTTTAGGCCCCTTAGTGCCAATTGGGCATCGTTTAAATGCCATGGCCTACCTGAGCATTGTTTCTGACCATGTCCATCCCTTTATGGCCACCATGTACCCATCCTCTGATGGCTACTTCCAGCAGGATAATGCACCATGTCACAAAGCTCGAATCATTTCAAATTGGTTTCTTGAACATGACAATGAGTTCACTGTACTAAAATGGCCCCCACAGTCACCAGATCTCAACCCAATAGAGCATCTTTGGGATGTGGTGGAGCAGGAGCTTCGTGCCCTGGATGTGCATCCCACAAATCTCCATCAACTGCAAGATGCTATCCTATCAATATGGGCCAACATTTCTAAAGAATGCTTTCAGCACCTTGTTGAATCAATGCCACGTAGAATTAAGGCAGTTCTGAAGGTGAAAGGGGGTCAAACACAGTATTAGTATGGTGTTCCTAATAATCCTTTAGGTGAGTGTATATATAATTTCTATATAGTTAGTTCCAGTCCTCGAATCTGATTGGATGAGAGACATTCCATTAGCACTAATGGTCTGACACCATCAGCACTCCGACATTTCACTGTGTGTGTGTATCACTCCGCTTATGTTCGTGCCATTCTAAACTAAAGTGTAAGAGCAGTGCATATGTTTTAAGAGCTACTGTTTGTCTTTTTTTTTACATGTATTTTATTTTTTACTTTATATATGTTAGCCAGCAGGTGGTGGCAAAAGATCATTTTTGTGTGTAATATGAGCCAGTTAGTTGACATTAAGTGAATTTTGCGTCAGCCAGTGTTTACATACAACACTCCGTGATCACTTGTATTACTGCTAAAGCTAAGAAAAGAGCTTTAAATGTCTTTAAACTAACAACTTCAGCATTACGGCTCATCACAGCTGAGAGACATAAAAGCATGATTAATTACACAAACTGAAGTTGCTTACCTCTTATCATATTTTTCGTATACCCCCGCTTGAGAAGGTTCAGCATCCCTGCTTGGGTGTGGCAACAGGTGATTGCACACACTCCGTCTCTCTCTCTCTCTCTCTCTCTCTCTCTCTCTCTCTCTCTCTCTCTCTCTCTCTCTCCCTCCCTTTCTCTGTGTTGCTTGCTGGGAGTGGGTTGAGAGCAGTGTTGGGTGAGATCTGAGCTGTGTGAATTCACCTTGTCTTAATTACGTTTTTTCTATTTTATTTTTTTCCTTGCATGGTTTGTTTAAGTTTGATTTAGACTTAGATTTTTAGAGTTTGATTATTGTTGTGAATATTGCACAAGGAGATGGCATCTCATGAGGAGACACCGTTGTTGTTCTTGCGCAATGGCTTCAGGTGTGTGCCAGAGGACGGCGTCACAGTGGAAGATGTGCTCTTTTCGACTGGCGAGAAAGTAGGACATGAAAATATTGTGTCCGCTTCTCGCATGAATAAAGCCATAGGGGTGTTCTTGAAAGATCAAAACCTTGTTAATCGTTTAATCGAGAATGGTCTTGTTATAAATGACAATTTTTTGCAGTTTACCCCATTACATGCTTCAACAGTGAAAATCACGGTATCGAATGTTCCACCTTTTATTCTGGATGACGCGTTGGAACGGGAATTAATACGGTTTGGCAAATTTGCCAGCGCATTCAAAACAATTACGCTAGGCTGTAAACACCCATCTCTGAAACATGTAAAGTCTTTCAGAAGACAGGTGTTTATGTTTTTAGACTCCCCCGAAAATACGCTGGATGTTTCATTCTGAGCACAATAAGAAGGGAGAACTTATATGGTGTATGCAACAACTGGCAGTTTAAGGTGCTTCGAATGTGGCGATTTAGGTCATAAAAAGTTTGCATGTCCACATAGAGAGCATGCAACAGAGAATAAGTCTACTGTCTCAGGAGAGGGAGATGTGGCGGAGCACACTGCTCAAGAGGAAAAAGCAGGTTCATCAGAGGTAAGAGATTCTGGTGCGGCGCTGTCCGCTATAGAAACACATGAGTATGTTACTAATACAGATACTAATATGAATGAATGTCAGCAAAATGAAGATATTGCAAATATTGTACAAAATATGAATACAGATGAGCAGCAAGATAACATTGTGTTAAATGCAGGGCCCAGTTCAAGTAGGTGTGACAAGCCTGTTTGTTTAAAATGTAAAAGGTGGACAAAAAGAAGAGGCTAAAAGCATTCTTATAATGATTAGCCATGCATTACATGGTGTTCTTGTCTTTTTTTTACTGTTTTCTGCTGCTGTTATCTTTTCTCTATCCTTCCTAAACCTATATATGGATCTTTTGAGGGTGGGTTCATTAAATATTAATGCGGGGAGGGATAAACAAAAACGAGCCTTAGTGTCTGAAATAATGCAGAATAAAAAGCTACACGTAATTTTATTGCAAGAAACCCATAGTGATATGGACAATGAAACAGAGTGGGGGATGTGGTGGAAAGGTCAGCATATACTCAGCCATGGTACAAATCTTAGCACTGGGATTGCTCTCCTTTTTTCTCCAGATAGAATAGTTAGTATTGAAAAAAACAGAAGAATTTGTAAATGGTCATCTTGGCCTTGTTAAAACTATTATTGAAGGGACTATATTTTACTTTATATAAATGTTTATGCACCAAATGTGGGACATGAATGACTACATTTTTTTAGTATACTAACTAATGTGTTAAAACATAGCTAATGATGTTAGCTATGGAAACATCATCATTGGTGGAGATTGGAACTGTACAGAATGTTTCAATGTTGATTGTAACAATGGAGAACCTCATATACTTTCCTCCAACTATTTGTCAAGATTATGAAAGAGACTGAACATTTAGATAAGTGGAGAACCAAGCATCCAGTAGACAAACAATATACATGGATTCAGATCTCTGATAATAGAGTTAGTGCTGCTCGATTAGATATAATCTATGTTTCAGATTATTTTAATAACAGGGTTATTGATTGTTGTATTTCTCCTATAGGCTTTTCTGATCACCATCTGGTTTTTATTTCAGTAAATATGGTACAGTTTCCAAGAAAATCTTCTTATTGGCATTTTAATGCTAAATTGTTGCAAGATCCTTTTTTTCTAACATTTCGTGGTATTTTGGAATTATTGGAAGGGGGAAAACAAGATTTTGAAAACTTAAAACAATGGTGGGAGTTTGGTAAAACTCAAATAAAACTATGCTGTCAACAGTATACAGCATATTGCACTACCACTCAGAAATAAATTATTCAAGCCCTGGAAATAGATATAGAATCTATAGAGACAGAAATGCTAAGAAAACATGACCCAACCTTTATCAATAACTTACAACAGAAAAAGTTTTCATTTGAATGAGAGGGTGAAGGCAGCTTTGGTGAGGTCACGATTTACATCAGTCACTGATATGGATGCCCCAAGTGCCTATTTGTTTTTCATTTAGAACATTCAGTGGACATAAGCAGATGAAATGTTTACGTCTTGCAAATGGGAAGATTACAAATGACATTATAGAAATGCGTTGCCATGCTGTTCATTTTTATTCTTGTTTCTACAAAGCTGATCATTGCAATTCTGGTTGTGCAGCACAACATTTGCATGAACTTCCTCAAATAGACTCTAGGACTGTTTTGGACATGCAAATTACCTTTCATGAACTCACTATTGCTGTTGGACAGTTAAAATCTGGTTGTTCTCCTGGTATTGACAGGTTGACTCCTGAATTTTATAAATATTTTTGAAAACATATTGGAATGGACCTTTATGAAGTTTTTGTGAAAGTTATAAAGATGGCATTCTACCTGTTACATGTCATCATGCTATATTGTCCCTACTACCTAAAAAGGAAGACTTGACCTTGTTAAAGAACTGGAGACCTGTTGCTTTATTAACAACAGAATATAAAATCTTATCCAAATGTCTTTCTAATAGACTTAAGAAGTTTTTACATTTTATAATTCATCAAGGCCAAACCTATTGCATTCCAAAGAGAGCTATAATGGATAATAATTTTATAATAAAGAGATACTGTGACCCGCACAAGAAGAGACAGTCACAATGTAAAAGAAAACTGCTTTTATTAAAGAGCAGGCAAAAGTACAAAAGGGCAAATCCAGAGAAGAGTAGTAATGGGGAGTGATAGGTCGAAGCCGGGGAATCAGGATATGGCAAAGGGGCGAATGTACAGAAGAGTGGTCGAGGAAAGCGTAAGGTCGAAGCCGGGGAAATCAGAATCAGTATAACAGGTAAGTAGAATAAGACAAGCTAGTTGAATAGACAGGGGAGCTAGGGTAACACTAGAGCTGGCAAAGCGAAGGGGTAAACTAAACAATAACCAACAAGAGTGAAACGAAAGGGTTGTGATATATATAGGGGAAAAAATGAGCGGTGCAGGTGACACGAATAACCTAGTGATTGGGACGAGTGCGGGTGAAACTAATACTCTGGTGATTGGGAGCGAGCGTGAGAGCCCGAGGGGGGTGATTGGGAGCGAGCGTGTGAGCTCGAGGAAGCGGAGCGAACTAGAGGAGCGGGGTTCGTTACAGATACCTTGGATATCTGCAAAATGTTTGATGCAGAGGTTGGATTGATCACTTTTCGTCCAAGAAAAGGCGTTTGATTGGGTCGATCATAATTATCGCTTTAATCTAGTTGCTGCATTTGGGTTTGGTCAGGATTTTATCAAATGGGTACAGTTTCTTGAATGGTTAAGGTGAGGGGGGTGGTCTAAGTCGGCCTATTTTGGTTTCAAGGGGTATTAGACAAGGATGCCCTTTATCATTAGGTCCGATCAGCTGTATTTATTTGCCAGTACAAGAAGGGGTGAAGGTCTTGTAGATATCAGATCTAGCTAGACTTATGACTTTTCGTCTACAAGCTGCTCAGAGACTGCTGTATAACAATGATATTGCTTGGTCAAACATTGCAGTTGCACTCCTGAGAAAAGCAGGCAACATGGGACTTGATAAACACTTCTTTTTTTGAGCTGTCTCAAAAAAAGAGACAGCTTCCTGCTGGAATACATGCAGGTTTTTGGCTGATGGAAGAGCCATTGTTCCAGAACCCTTTTTTACCTTCTAGAAACTTATGCTCTGCCAATTTGTCATCACGGCTGATAGCTGCTGGATGTGTAAAACGTATACCCTGGGAGAGAGAACTGGGATAAAATCTATTCGATTTTTGAAACAGCTTATTGATGAAGTGGTTGTAGAGCTGAAATTTGATCAATGACTCTTTATCAACAACTCTAAATGTATTAAAGAATGGATAGCTAGTTGTGACTATGATTTTCCATCATTAAAGATAACTGCTGACGTAAGGGAATGGCATGAGGAGGAAAGTCTTATATATATACCCCTCAGCTGGATAGTTTTGTGTCTGCAGGATAAAAAGCACTGTATGCGACTTGTGTGAACGTGACCAATGCACATCTTTTATCTGGAGTAATGTCATCTAGATGGACTGAAATTTTTTAAGTGGACATCTCCCCCAAAGGTAGCTGGCAGTCACTGTACAAACACCCAATTGATAAACAGACTGGTGACTTACAGTGGAGGATCATACATGGTACAATAGCTATGAACAGACATGTGATGCACCTCAATCCAAATGCAGTGGTGGGTTGCCCTTTTTGTTCTGAAAATGAAAAAAAAAAAAAAATCTTTTTGTGCAATGTGTATGTTTGAGTAATTTGTTTTCTTTTTTACTTCAATGGGCATCATCTTTAAGTGAAGATTTATCTCATCAATTGTTCATTTTTGGGCCTGCTGGATGGCAGGGGCAGGCTAAATACATACAAATTGGCTACATATGATATGGCTTCGAAATATGAAATTAAATTCTTCCATCCGGTCTACTACCTGCACTAATATCAACAGTGCAACTGGGTTGTAGTTTGCCAGGTTGAGGTCACAAATGGGTTGAAAATTGTGTGAGTAGGATGCGTTTATACAAGATCTGGTAACTGGACAATCTTGGAATAATATATTGATGTGATTATTCATATAACGAGGTTTGGGCCATACAAATTACGTTTTACCAGGAGTTTCCAGGAGAAATAACAAAACGGGAGGGTGGCGGGAGATCGGTGTGAAATACGGGAGACTCCCGGGAAAAACGGGAGTGTTGACAAGTATGACGTAGGTTCAAACCAAATGATGTGTCCACACCTGCATTAGTAATTAAAAAATGTCACTTCAGGATTAGTATCGTGTGTGTGTGTGTGTGTGTGTGTGTGTGTGTGTGTGTGTGTGAGAGAGAGAGAGAGAGAGAGAGAGAGATGGAGCATGTTCAATCACCTGTTGCCACTCCCAAGTAGAGATGCTGTCAGCTTTCTGAAGATCAGATTTCTCAGTGGAAAAATAGCCGTCCAAGCAGGGGTATTTCTCCTTAATTCGCGGTAGCTGGTGCGCAAGAGTCATTCACTGTAGCAACCGCAATCTCCTCCAATATTTTAAAAAGCATGTCCTCTCCAATGTGGAAACTTCATTAAGAGGTAAGGGCCTTGAGTTGTGTAATTATTCAGTCTGTTGTGTCTCTCAGCTGTGATGAGCTGTAATGCTGAAGTTGTTCGTTTAAAGCTATTTCCTAGCTTCAGTAGTGTAGTAGTAATACAAGTGATCACAGAGTGCTGTTGTATGTAAACACTGGCTGATGCGGATTCACTTCATGTCACCTAACTGGCTCACACACAAAAATTATCTTTTGCAACAACCTGCTGGCTAACATATTTAAAAAAATACATGTTAAAAAAAGACAAACAGTAGCTCTTAACACATATGCACTGCTCTTACACTTTAGTTTAGAATGGCATGAACACAAGCGAAGTGATACACACAGTGAAGTGTCGGAGTGCTGATGGTGTCAGACCATCAGTGCTCATGGAACGTTTCTCGTCCTGTCAGATTAGAAGACCGGAACTAACTGTTATATATATATATAAGCATGGTAATATTTGGTACTTGTTTTTTAGTGTACACATTTAAAATATTACATATTGAAATATGTTTTTGAATATGACATGCACAAAATACTGTATGTATATTTAATTTCTTATTTGTAAATGTATTGATTGATTGATGGATTTTGCACCACAAAGCTTTAGTTTTAATTTTAGGTCTGTAATTGAAGAGGCAATTGAAAAGGCATGTGAATATATTGTTTAGGGTAAAATCCAATGCAAGTGAAGACTGTTAAGCATGTTTTGAAGGTACTTAGATGCTGGTTGACAGGTAAAACATTCTTGGCCCCTCCTGAAAAGGGTTTTCAGAGTGAGGCGCTTTCCTTAGGAGGGAATGAGTTTTGTCCAAAAGTGCTGTGGTAATATGCTGAGGGCTTTGACTTAGAATGACTTTCCCACAAACCACACCAAACCACTGGGTAATTGCTTACTAATGACTGTCGGCAAAAACAGCAAAATGTCAAATGAATTTTGGAAACTTTCATGATTCATTCTTACTGGAAAGGTGAGAAAAGATCTAAGCTGTTCAATCAATCACATCAGACAGGAGTGACTCTTTCTTCATTGTTGAAAGCATTTGCTATTGGATCCTAATTCCTTCTCTCTCTGTTTGTCTTCTATTACATCTATCTAAGTGGTTTGGCCCCTTGTGTTAGCACTCAAAGAGTTTTATAAATTCCACAACGCTTAATGAAAATATTCAAGAAAAAACACATCTTTGATTTGACCTCTCCTGTCTCCTTCCCCTTCCCTCTGTGTGGCATTGCTCGAGTGCCATTTGTCTTCACTTTGAAGGACTTTGTCTTCACTTTGAAAGATCAATTTTGGCCAAGGTTACATACTGGAGACCAATAAGAAGTTTTAGAGCAGGTCAGAAATCATCTTGCAACACAGATCCTTGACATTATAGCTGTCATTTTGTCCAGATATTCAGGTAACATTTCACCCCATGCTTCCTGTAGCACTTGCCATAGACATAGCTGTCTTGTTGGGCACTTCTCATGCACCTTACAGTCTAGCTGATCCCACAAAAGCTCAATCGAGTTAAGATCCATAACACATTTTTCCAGTTATCTGTTGTCCGATGTCTGTGTTTCTTTGCCCACTCTAACCTTTTCTTTTTTCTGTTTCAAAAGTGGCTTTTTCTTTGCAATTCTTCCCTTAAGGCCTGCACCCCTGAGTCTTTTCTTTATTGTTGTACATGAAACTGGTGTTGAGTGGGTAGAGTTCAATGATGCTGTCAGCTGAGGACATGTGAGGTGTCTATTTCTCAAACTAGAGACTCTGATGTACTTATCCTCTTGTTTAGTTGTATATCTAGTCTTCCACATCTCTTTCTGTCCTTGTTATAGCCAGTTGTCTTTTGTCTTTGAAGACTGTAGCATACACCTTAGTATGAAATATTCAATATAGTTTTTTTTGGCAGTTTCAAGCATTGTATTGCCTTTCCTCTATACAACGATCGACTGATGAGTTTCTAGAGAAAGCTGTTTCTTTTTTGCCATTTTTGACCTAATATTAACCTTAAGACATGCAAGTCTATTGCATACTGTGGCAACTCAAACACAAACACAAAAACAATGTGTGACACCTTTCTTGAAAGAGGACAGGGAACAGGTCTCTGGCACAAGGTAAGCCTTTTTTATTATTCACACTCTATACTGTGTATACACATATATCCATACAGGAAACACTGGGTTGCTGTAGGTCGGGGCTCCCTCTGCTCTGTGGCTGCTGGCTTTTAATCCGCTCTCCTCGCTCTACTGCAATTAGAGACAGGTGTTAGACATAATTTAGCTCAGGTGTGAGCGCCCTTACCGCTCTTCTCTCCCGGACGGGCGCTTGACCACGCCCCCGCTGCCACACAATGGTTGTGTTGTTTGGAAGGCTGCGTCTTCCGGAGGTCGCATTTGTCAGCCGCATACATCATCGAGGCTGTCTCGTTTCAGAAAAGAGAGTAGGACACTTCGAATGCAGCCTGTGAATGCGACCTTCTTTCAAGGGAATTCGGAGGATGCATGAGGTGTATACTTCGTTGGCACTCACAACCCACAGTATCTACAAAGTAAATATGATGTTCAAATGCAAGGAATGATAATTCCAAATTTGAAGTACCTCAGTAGATGGGTGCAGAATATATAATTAAAATATTGTATTAGACTAAAAGTACACCTGTAAAATCTATTTTCTTTTCTCTTTACATCATTATAACTCTCCTAAAACGTACCTCATACATTCCCTTTCAGAGGGACATTGTTCCCTTCTCAAAGCACTCACGCTTGTTAAAGAGTGGAGTGCTGTTTCCATTTTCGTTTGTCCTACGAAGGCCGTCTTGTTTAAACAAGGCTTGTTTAAAGGTGGACACTTAGTATACTGCAGCCTTCAAAAGACGCATCCTACCTAGCATGCAGCCATTGAAACAAGACACAGCCAATGTTAAGCTTCATTAAACAAACCAAATACCTAGCTTTCAGCTGTGTTTGATATAATGGCAAGTTATACTCTAGTACCAAATTAGCAATTTAGCATGATTACTCAAGGAAAATATGTTGGAGTGATGGCTGCTGGAAATAGATTTGATAAAAAATGACTTTTTTCAAATAGTGATGGTGCTGTTTATTACATCAGTAATGTCCTGACTATACTTTGTGATCAGTTGAATGCCAATTTGGTGAATTACTGTACCTATTTCCTTCCGAAACAGCAAACTCTGTACATTATTCTAAACTTTTGGAAAACAAATGGTCACAGTGTCACAGTCAACAATTGCTTAGAGCAGGGGTCTTCAACCATTTTCAGGCCAAGGACCCCTTGGTGTGTAGAGAGATGAAGCCAGAACCCCCATTACATATGGTATCAAATTGAGTGTTGCCTTTTATGTCTATAAAAACATGGAATGTATGCTACCATATAATTGTATGTACGTACTTCATGAACTTTACATTGCAAAGCCATTGAAATAATAATTAAATGCTGCCCTGTGGAAAAGACCTGCTAAAACCAGCATAAGCTGGTTGGCTGGTCTTAGCTGGCCAGGCTGGTCATGCTGATCTTAGCTGTTCAGGGTGGTCTTAGGTGGTCAGGGTGGTCTTAGCTGGTCTCCAAGCCTGACCAGCTAAAAAGTGTTCAAACCCCCTCTGAAACCTGCTAATTGGCCAGCCTGGATAGGCTGAGTGAACAGCTAAAACCAGCCAACCAGCTTTTTGTATAAAATTCCTATATTTAATACAGAAATACCAATAGTGTTAAACTGTAAAGAATTAATACAAAAACAGAAAGTCCATCATTCCGCCCATAGGGGTGGTTGATATAAGCAAAACATTTTTTGACAACATAGTTTGCGTATGGGGAGGACTGGCACTGATGGGTATTGTTAGGGCTGTAACCACCCTAGAAATTTGACAGCCCAATGTGTGAGCTGTTCGAGAAGGTAGTCAGCAAGTATCTTATATGGCCCCCACAGATTTGATTGACAGTAATAAGCTTGTGACTCTTCTTTTACTTCCTTTAAAAGAGAGAGAAGAGTGATGAAAGCAGACACAGGAAACACATCCCTGCACCCTGAAAAACTGCTCATCTCTAGCAATCTCCTCAATGCCTCTCTCCCATCATTACACTATGAACATGACCTGCCCTTTGGGATGGTTTTGAAAGGTGGAAAAACTTTTGTTATAGCAGTCAGTGTCACCTAGCCAGAGATTCCATTTTCACAGTCACTTTAATAGTACTTCAGTTAACATTGAGGAAGTGGTGACAGAAGCACTCTTTGAAATACAATAATTGCCTTAAAAAATACGCAATATCCAATTACATTGTCAAACCCCTGCCAAGGGTCGGTTGCTTTATTGATTTTGCTTAGAAAATGTAATTCATTTATTGAAATACAAAAAACATAAAATACATTTCTAAATTCAAATTGCACTTTAAACTAAACAAAGAAATCCATAAAATAACAAAGTGATTATTATTTAACCACCTCCCCAAATCTAAACATTTAGTGTCTCCAATGGCTCCATTTGCCATCACGCAAGCATCCATCAACACAGATGGCGTAACGAATGAGGCTGCTATCTCCCGAATACTGACACTAACCGTTTCTTCTGTGGTGACTTCCTGTTTGTACCATATAGAAAGCCATGCTTATCCAATGTCACATTGTGAAGTATTGCCAGTTTCACTGCTTTACCAAGCGTTTATGCTATTGTTTACTCATTGCCTTTTTGTTATGACCATTGTTTGCCTTGTTGGACTGCTTACTTGTGTATCGACTACTTTGTCTTCTTAATCAACTATGACTCTGCCTAACATCTTTGATTTGTTTGCTGTGTTTAATAAACTTCTTGCATAAGGATTCTGCCTCAGCCTCCAAGTCGAGTTCCTCACAGAATACTTCACCGCCAATGAATGGAGTGGAAATTACTCAGCTCCAGGCTGCCTTCGCTTACCAGAGCGAACTTCTCCAAAGATACCAAGAGCAACTGCACAACCTAAGAGCCGCAAATGAGAGCCTCACCAACTACATCCGCTCTCTTCCATCTACTCAAGCTACACCGGTAAATTTGCACTTCCTGATAAGTTCGATGGCTCACCAGAGAAGTGTAAAGTCTTTCTACGTCAATGTAAAGTATATTTCTCAAATAAACCAGAGACTTTCAGCCTTGATTCAAAGGAATGTGCATTTTTAATGATGTTGCTTACCGGTAGAGCTTTAGACTGGGCCTCTGCTGTTTGGGAAAGTGATCAATAACTCAGATTACTTTGCTTCCCAAATCCATTAAGTGTTTGAATACCCCGAGGTAGGTAAAGACGTCTCTGTTCAGCTGCTGCATGTACGACAGGGTTCCCGTTCTGCTGCTGACTTCGCCATACACTTCAGGACATTAGCGGCTCAAAGTGGATGGAATGATATCGCTCTAAAGACTATTTTCAGAGAGGGATTGAACTATAGTCTACAGGCCAAACTTGCATTAACTCAACTCTTCCTGAAATAATTTAATTGGCTGTAAAGATTGATTATCTACTACGCAACTCACCATGTTCAAGGTCAAACTTCAACTCACTACCTTCAGTCCTTAGTCAAGTCCAGGAATGTCCCGAAGCTCCATAACCCATGCAAAGCGCCTATGCTAGACTTTCTCATGGATAGTCGTCACAAAGAGGGACTTTTTTACTACTGTGGTGAAGGGAGTCATAAAAACTCTGCATGCCCTAACAAGGGTAAGACAAATCACTACACAAGAACAAATGTGAGTACCAAGAATCTTTCATCTCCCATACATCACAGTTTTTCTCTTCCTATGTACCCATAAAACATATGCCTGCATTAGTTGATCCAGGGGCTGCAATGAATCTGATTCATCAAGATCTCATTCATGAACTTCATATCCCTACAATACTGTGCATACCTACCATTAACATCACTGCTGTAAATTATTCACACATTGGCACAGGCATCACTAACCAAACTGTTCCAGTGACACTACGAATTGGACTATTTCACACTGAAATAATATCCTTCTATGTGATGAACTCACCTAAGCATCTTCTCATTCTGGGCCATCCATGGCTATCTATGATAACATCATTTCCTGGAAAAAGGGTGAATTAAAACGATGGTCAGAATATTGCCACTCAAATTGCCTTCATGTCACCATGCCATGTTTAATTACAAGTATTGAAAGTCCAGGTAAAAACGGTAATTCCCAAGGAATATTCAGAATTTTCTGAGGTTTTCAACAAAGTCAAGGCCACTCAACTACCCCACATCGACCATGGGACTGCGCCATTGAGTTGTAACCTAACATGGCACCACCCAGAAGCAAAGCTTATCCATTGTCAAGGCCTGAAACCATGGCCATGGAAACTTACATCAAGGAAGACCTAGCTTCTGGTTTCATTTGGCCTTCCACTTCACCAGCTGCTGCAGGCTTCTTCTTCACTGAAAAGAAGGATGGAGGACTCTGACCATGTATTGACTACCGAGGTTTGAATACTGTAATGACCAAATACAGATATCCACTCCCTCTGGTTCCATCAGCATTAGAGCAACTACAAATGCAAAGCTTGACTTGAGAAGTGCTTTCAACCTCATATGTATTAGAGAAGGTGATGAGAGGAAAACTGCATTTATCACCACTAGGGTGCACTATGAATACCAGGTGATGCCTTATGGCCTGGCCAACACACCTGCTGAATTCCAGTCGTTCATCAACTAAATCCTCCGAGACTTCCTAAATAAGTGTGTTATTGCTTCCATCGACGACATACTTATTTTCTACCAAGTCCAGGCACAACATGTCAAGGATGTCAAGATGGCCCTCTCACACCTCCAGAAGCACCAAGTCTATGTGAAAGCAGAGAAGTGCAAGTTTCACACTACCCATACAACCTTTTTGTGGTATATCATTAGTCCTAGAGGTTTTGAGATGAATAATTCCAAAGTCCAGGTAGTTACTGAATGGCCAAGACCCAACACTGTGAAAGAATTTCAAGGCTTTCTAGGCTTTGTGAATTTCTACAGAAGGTTTATTCGCAATTGCAGTCTCATCTCTGCCCCTTTAACATCTCTGCTCAAAGGCAAGCCATCCAAGTTGACATGAAGTGATTCTGCTCAGGAGGCCTTCAAGACCCTCAAGACAAGTTTCACAAGCACCCTGATCCTAATCATCCATTCATAGTGGAGGTTTATGCATCAGACTGTGGCATCGGAGCGGTTCTCTCTCAACACCACGGTAATCTAGGTAAACTTTATCTTTGTGCATTCTTCTCACGAAAATGTAACTCCGCAGAGAGGAACTATGATGTGGGGAATAAAGAGTTACTCTCTATGAATGCTGCGCTAGAAGAGTGGCACCACTGGCTTGAAGGTTCGGTCCATCCATTCCAAGTAATCACCAACCATAAGAACCTCGAATATATCAAGGGAGCAAAACGACTCAATCCACGACAATCCCAATGGTCCCTCTTCACAAGATTCCAATTCACAGTCACCTACTGCCCTGGGAGTAAGAACCGCAAATCTGATGCTCTTTCCTGTCGTCACGATCCTCCTCACAGATTACTTCAAGATTAATCCATCCTACCACCTTCTGTCATTATTGCACCTATAAGTTGTGATATCATGGAAGAAATTCTAAGAGCCCAACAAACAGACCCTGCACCACCTAAATGCCCTCTTACCAAGCATTATGTACTCATTCTGGTGGCCTACACTAAATAATGATGTAACCATCTATGTTAAGGCATGTCAAGTGTGTCAAAGACCCCAAGAGAACTGCCAGCCAGCCTCTTACAACCACTGCCTATCCCTGAGAGACCCTGATTCCATCTGTTTGTTGACTTCATCACTGATCTGTCAAACTCCAATGGGTATAGTACAATCTTTATAATAATTTAAAGATTTTCAAAGTCCTGCAAATTAATCCCCATGAAAGGTGAGACCGCCATGGAGACCGCTAACTCTCTGTTCCATCAACTATTCAGGAACTATGGCCTACCAGAGGACATCTGTGCCCCAGTTCACCTCCAGAGTCTGGTAGGCTTTCTGCAAGCAGCTTGACATCAACATCAGCCTCACGTCAGGATATCATCCTCAGGAAAATGGACCAGTGGAGAGGCTGAACCAAGAGATATCTCAGATCCTATTGCAGCCGAGAGCAGCAGAAATGGAGTGATTTCCTCCCATGGGCAGAATATGCTCAGAATTCCCTCACACACTCCTCTATGGGACTAACTTTCCAATGTGTGCTGGGATACCAACCTCCTATGTTCCCTTGGTCGGGTGAACCCTCTACGGTGCCAGTGGTGGATGACTGGATCAGGCGGAGCGGGCAGGTGTGGGACAGCACACACGTCAGATTGCAGTGGGCTGTTCAGGCCCAACAGATCCAAGCTAATCGCTCTACAGATGGAATATTGCTAATAGCCTACAGATTAAGAACTAAAGACAATTATACATGTAGACAATAATAATCAAAATAAATAAGCTTAAAAAATTCCCTTGTGTTCCCTAAAAAATGCTTCCAAATTTGCTTTCTTAACAGTTAATGCTGCCTAAAGAAAATTAAATAATACTACATTTTAGGTACAAGGTAAACGTGTCTTACATTACTTTATGATTTAATCACTTTCGTCTTTGTTTATTTAATATAAAGATATATATTACTGAACCTGCAGAGTTGCGTTCACAATGCATGAAAACCAAGTGGAAATAAAGCACATTAAACTCACAGCATCTCCCGAGATGGTCGAAGATCATTATCAGCATTCTCACAGACAACATTATTCTTGCAAACAATTTTCAGACAAATTAATGAATTTAAAACTCTTTACATGCACTTGTTCCAGGTGCTGCATGCCTATAGCGTTAAATGTACAGATCTGCGCGCGCGTGTTCAGATCTGCACGTTAGTGTGGGAATTGTCATTAGTCGCGGTTTTGTTATTTCTGCTCGCGAGTTGTTAATTTGTGTGCACAATCATATTTTTTGTGCTGGAATTTGGGATTTGCAAGTTCTGCAGGTTTACATTTGTGCTCATGGTGCTCACACTGTTGAAATTCACTTGCGTGCCATGTTTATGCGCTTGCGCTGTTTTGTCCAACATTTAACGCCATACATGCCTCTGAACAAACAGCAAATCACGAGCATAGACAGCTATTCTTTTGTCTGTTCTTAAAAATATAATAAAGCATGTGTTTCTTCAAGTGCACGTCTTTGTGGCTAACAGCATTTCTTGTCATGTGTCACTCCGAGAAGTCTTATAAGTCATTCGCCTGCTGCGGGTATATGAGCAAAATTACTTGCACATGAAAAACATTTGAACGAGGAACTTGTGAACTGGATTCAGCCTCTTCACATTTGTTGGGTGCTAGTTTTAAACCCTGGCCACTGTTTAATATATTTGGCAACTTCCCAGACTTTTGGCAACTTTCCATGGTTTTGCCATTTCCCGATACTATCAATCATCTTCTGTTCGCAATCGGCATCAGGATCTTTGTAAGACATTGTCGAAATTCCGATTACATCATACTATCACCCAGCCCTATTCTGATCTCTCTCTCTCTTCACACTCTCATTTTCAAATCTCTTATATGCTGATATGCTCTGGTATCATCTTTTACCCTTCATTACATATTTTGTATTTGCCAAGTGCTCTCTGAAGCACTAATCACATTAGCAATGCTTGGAAAAGAGCTTACATAAGAAAGCCAACTGGGAGTGGGAGATACACAGACAGAGAGAGTTGGGTCAGAGAAAGAAAATGAAAGTCTAATGAGCTTTATAAGCACATCTGTAGTTTTTATTTTACAGTTGGGTGTTTGTGTAAAGTTGCTTTGAACTGTGAACGGTGAAAGGGTATTCGTGTGTGCAGAACTGTACTACTTATACAGTTTTTTATGGCGTTTAATATTGGACAAAACATTGTTATTTTCTGCACGTGCGCCTAACTGTACACACGCGCAAGTTATTTTCTGCACACAAGTCGGTTTTGACACTCAGGGGCGGGGCCAAATCCTTTTTGTTAACAAATGCTATTGGCTGCTGACCAAATACTGTATTGATTGGCTGCATCTCTTTGAATCTCTCGTGATTGGCTGTTGTTGGACGAGAACAGACAGAAAGTAGGAAGGATGTTGCAGACAGTAAAGAGGTTATGGTTTCTTTCTAAATTCCTCCTTAATTTCTTGTAGCTGTAAGATGTTTTGTTCATACACACACACAAACACACACACACACACACATATATATATATATATATATATATATATATATATAGAGAGGCAAGATGACACTAGCTGCGTTTGAATAAAACAAGAGCACGTCCATCTGAACTGTGATAAGAGACATGAAAAAGGGCCGGATGCGTGGTCATTATAAAGCCTTGCTACTGACGACGATCATTATCGGTCATATAATGCTGTAACTGACAAATCAGAATCAAACATTTCAGAGAGACATTCCTGTAATAATATTATATTTGATGTACACTTGATTTCCTAACCTGGCCTTATTGTGCTGCACCTGCTCTGCTTTCCCAGCCCCAAGGGTCCCAGGGCCTGACTGGCTTCCTCTCCTTTCATCTATATAATGAATTCACTAGCAAAGACCACGCCTCAACAATGAAGATGGAGTATTTTTATTGAAAGGTCGTGTTTGGATGAAATAGGGAGGGAAGAATGTTGAGGTCCTCGATCCGGCTGATCGGGAAGTCTTGGCGGGGAGACTCAGAGTGGGGGCTTCGTCTCGCTAGGTAGCAAGCCAGGTGGCTGGAAGACCCCCAAAGTTTTAAATGAGCAGATACGGGCTTGAGCTTGACGGAGATCATTGAGATTATTGCGGATGTATGAGCGATATGCTTCGGATGACCAGCGACCTAGCACTCTGATCGTTTTATCCGAGATACCTGTGCTGGCGGCCATGGTGGCTGCTCCGATCCGGAAGGAATGGATGGAGTAGTGTTCGGGAGATATTCCGGAGACGCTGAGGATATTTTGAAAGTGTTTGTTAAACCAGAATCTTGTAGCCATTTTTTTGTTCTCTGCGAGAAAGAGTGGTTCTTGAGGTAATGAATGGTTGGCATATCTGGAAAGAATGTATTTAGAAAGTGGCTCGTATGGGCTGAGAAAGGAGTTGAGGCGAAAAATGTAGATGGGGAATGACTCTCCTAGTTGGTCGGTTTTACTTTTCTTCAGCGTGTATATGAGGGAATCTGAAGTATGAGCTGTGATGTCTGAAAGGCTTGGATAAATAGCAGGGTTGAAGGCAGAAGTAGATGGGGCGAATTCCGAGCACCTCAGGAAGCCGAAAAATGCGAGGAGGAACATGGACTCCAGCGTTTTGTCGACCAAAGGACTCAAGTAGCCCGAGCGTAGCGTGAGGATGCATTGTCTAAGAAGGTCTGAAGTTAACGGCAAGCGTTTAGAGAGGGGGACTGGTTCGTGTTTCCATAGACCTTTGATGAGCATTGACACGTGAGAATGAGAAATGGCGTGGTATGGGTTGCCGGTAGCGAGTTTGTGGATAAAGTTGATTCCGGATAGGTAGGTTTGAATGGAGGATGCACGGATTTTTTGAATGGAATGGGCATGAGTGACAAAGTTGCAAATGGACCAAACCTCTGTCAGGGGAAAAGGGAGTCTGTAGAAGGTGTGGTATGCCTTGAAACAGTTCCAACCAGTCAGGTAAGCGGAGAGGGTACTCTGAGCGAGGCCGTCGAGGATCGCTCCCCGTGAAGCGTTTGAAAGATCTTCTAATTGTGGATTTAGTTGAAGATGGAGGCTGAAAACTGTGGAACTGGCGTGGGATGGATATCTGATTCTGGAGCCAAGGTTCTGAACTTCTGGAAGGAAAAACGAGACAAAGAGTCAGCAATGGTATTGTGGTAGCCAGGAACGTGAGCTGCTTGAATGAGAAACTGGTGTTGGGCGGATATTAGTGTTAGTCTGCGAACAAATGGCATGATGGCTTGAGAACGAGATCGACCTTTATTTATGATTTCGACTACTGCCGAGTTATCGGAGTGAATGAGTATGGAGTGTCTGGACCATTCGTGCCCCCAAAGGATGGCTGCTATGATGACGGGATACATTTCATAGAGTGCGGATGATGGGGGAACGTCTGATTGTTGGACAAAGCATCTAAACTCGGGCAGCCATTCGGAAGCGAACCAACAACCGCTGTAGTATCCCCCGAAGCCGGTGGAAGGCGCTGCGTCTGTGTACAGCTGAATGTCTTCTGGCTGAGTGATGTAGTCGTTATAGAAGAAGGATATGCCGTTCCATGAAGATAGGAACTTTTGCCAGAGGTGCATTTCCATTTTACAAGCTTCGTCCAGAGTGACTTTGTCATGGAGAGAGGGGATTGTTGCTGCTTTTGTTAGGAGATTGGAAAGGAAAAATTTTCCTTGAGGAATTATTCTGATGGCGTAGTTAAGGTGACCAAGGAGCGCTAACAGTTGTTGCTTTGTGCACCTGACTGCTAGAAGATAATTTCATAGGAGTAGTGATATGCGATGTATTTTCGTGGGAGGCAGAGATGCTTGGATGGTGACGGAGTCTAAAGTGATACCTAGAAACTCGATAGAAGTGTGTGGCCCTGAGGTTTTCTCTTTTGACAGGGGAACGCCAAGTTCGTAAAAGACTTTGATGAGGGTGGAAAGCCCTGAGTGGGGAGGTGCTGATGGGGGTGTGATGATGAGGAAGTCATCGAGAAGATTTTACCTTAACTGGTGTACTGAGATACTTAAGTAGTCAGTCTGGTAGAGCGGTTGTGTTGTGGGGGCAAGAGTTCCTTGCGTGGGCACCGCTGCAGAAGGAGCAGGTGTGAAGGAGTCTGCAGTTGGAAAGTGAGCAGCCAAGGTGGTTGAAGTTGTTAATACCATTCTGCCTCCTTGATAGAGGATTGGTCGTCCTCTTTTGTCGATGCTTTTGGGTAAGGGAACGTGAGCTGTGGGGTATATATCGAGGGGTTTATGGAATAATGGGAGGAGGTTTGGCTGCTGTAGATAGTCGGTTGAGTACCGAGTTTTTGCGTGCTGAGGAGGGTTGAGAGTGGAAGGGGGTGATGACAGTGCACGCTGAGGCTGGATGTGATGGTGCTCCGCAGAGCTCGCAGGAGAGTGAAGTGCGGGCTGCGAAAATGCGGCAGTAGAGTTCAGCGTTGAGGGTACCCCAGTATGTTCCTTGGTTGAACTGCTGTAACCAACCTGCTGCTTGAGTGGCGAAAAGAACATGGTAGTTGTAGAAGCCTGTCCCTCCAAAACGTACGGCCATGTCTAGTATAACTGATTGGTAGTCGTCTAGCTCGGTCCTTCGATCTGGATAGACGGAGCAAATTATGTCGCGGTAAATCGAAAAAGCTAAAGCAAATTCGGTAGGGGTGAGGTCTTTAGAGCGTGAATTTATTGTGTGGCTGAGCTGCATTAAGCCTAGACTGGTTTGCAGCTCTCTGGGCTGGCTGATATTTGAGAGGGATGGCTGAAGAAGTTGGGCTAGGTCGGTGTAGTTACCTGATAGGATTTGTAAGCGTAAGGATGAAGAAACGGGGGAGGGTCGATGAATTGATGAAGCTGGGAGAGGAGGTGGTGCTGCTGTAGTGAAGGTAAATGGGCTACTGTTTATTGGCAGGATGTGAGGGTATTGGGAAGGGGTGGAGTTAGGATGGGTGAGGGAGGGGAAAAGGGGTGGATTAGTTGGAAAGAAAGAAGAAATAGGATGAGGTTGAAAATGTCCATTGAGATGTAGATTTCCAGGGTATACTGCAAAGGAACTTGATTTGGGTAGGTTGATGGAGAGGAACTAGGAATGACGGGAGCCGTGGTGCTATTAACGGCTGAAGGAAGGGTAGAAGAATGGATGGTGGGATGAAAGGATGTAAGTGCGTGAGGATTTGAAGCTGATTGTGAGCATAGGGATGAAAAGAAGGATGTAATGATCTGGGACAGATCTGAGGTAGAAGGAGCAGATAATGCTGGAATTTGCGCTTGGACTCCACTAGGTGGCGCGGATGCTGCTGGCTGAGGCCGCTGTGGAGGAAGCGTGGTGACGTCACGAGTGACGGTGGGAGGATCGCGTGAGAATGCCGGATGTGTTGGGGGCTCAGGGTTTGTAGTTGCTGATGTATTGTTGGATGCTGTATAAAGTTGAAATAATCTTGATTTATTGTCGGAGCGGCTGAAGCGGATGCCTTTATCCTTGAGGGCTCGCTGAAGGCGGGCCACGGTCCAGTCTTTAATGCTGTTCTTTGGAGACGTGCCGTGAACACGAACGCGAGCTCGCCTTGGAGGACTGCGGGTGGATGAATGAGAGAGATGCTGTTCACGAGGAGATCGATCGCGACCGTGCCTGTGGCGATCTCTGATAGTAGCTCTCGTGAGCGGGGAAGAGCAGTCCTGTGATCGAGTCGGGGTTGGAGAAATCTCCGACAGTAAGCTTGGATGGGAATGCCCGTGGGTTTGAGGAATAAGAACGGCGTAGCGCAGCCGGTGTGGAATTTGGCTGTGTGAGGACTGTTAGAATGATTTCCTGGGTGAAGGATCGTTTGTTCGAAATAAATTTTCGTCTGATTCGGAAGGGTTGATCTGAAGCTCGGGATCCATGGTAAGCGAGACCGTCGAGAAACTGAGACAAACGGAGCTGAGGAGGTTGGTTCCGTATAAGTGCGTTGACGGGCAGAAGCTGATTGGTTGAGGCGTGGTCCGCTCCCGAACTTTAGTTAACTTGTTAACTTCATTTAATGTAGAGGCTGATGAGTAGTGGATGGCCCTAGCAGTACCACACAAACAAGCTGGGAACTATCTGGCATCTAGCTATCTACACTTACCATTTTGTGAAAAACTAACGTTCCCTTCAACATTAACATTAGCTGGATAGATATGGATAGATAGGGTACCTCTAAACAGGTTCACTAAATGCCTGGCTGCGCTCTATATTTCCACCTATTTTCAGTTGTTATCAAAGACAGAAAACACACACACACACACACACACACACACACATATATATATATATATATATATATATATATATATATATATATATATATAAACGCACAAAACATCTTACAGCTAAAAAGAAATTAAGGAGGAATTTAGAAAGAAACCATAACCTCTTTACTTAGTCATACATTTTTGGGGCATTTACATGTAAATGGTTGAAATCATACTTACTCTATGTGATAGATAAATTGTTTCGATAAATATCCACTTGTATGCTACGTCTAAAGGATGCTTTTATTAAAAAACATTTCTTTAATATTTAAATTTTTTCTCAAGCCTTTTGATCTGGAGACTTTTTTTTTTTTAAACCAGTACCCCCTTGCTGTTTGCTTTTTGTTGTTCAGTATTGTGTAGGGGATGCTTTTCTTTCATTTACACTGACAATAATTGTATTGTTCCAATTGATGTATATTTCTTATTTCTCCACTAAGTTTTTTCTTGTCAAAAATAAAAAGATCCCGCTTTCTGTCTGTTCTCGTCCAACAACAGCCAATCACGAGAGATTCGAAGAGATGCAGTATAGTATTTGGTCAGCAGCCAATAGCATTTGTTAACAAATAAGGATTGGGCCCTGCCCCTGAGTGTCAAAACCGACTTGTGTGCAGAAAATAACTTGCGCGTGTAGAAAATAACTTGCGCGTGTGTACAGATCTGCGTGCGCGTGTGCAGAAAAGAACTTGTGCGTGTGCAGAAAAGAACTTGCGCGTGTGTATAGTTAGGCGCGTGCGCATGCAGAAAATAACTTGCGCGTGTGTGGGACTTGTTAATTTGTGTGCACTTGTTAATTAGTTTGTGATTTGCAAGTTCTGCAGGTTTAAATTTTACGTGCAAGCTGTGTCATGGTGCTCACATTGTTGAAATTCACTTGCGCGCTGTGTTTTTGCGCTTGCTCTGTTTTGTCCAATATTAAACGCCATAGTTTTTGCTGTATGAAGAATGTAGGCATACACTGTGGACAGTATGCACATTTTCTGTATGGGCAAATCTCATGAAAATATGCCTGGATCACCCCTTGTGAAAATACTGTCATGACAAACAAACACATTTCCCCCAAAATATTCATTACCGTAATGCTCCCAAACATTTTACGTATTCCGATTATTCTTGATGTTGATATTCACAACATTCGCATTACTATATTGTAGTAATTTTAAATTAATCAGTTTGAATCAGCATAAATCAAAGGCAGATTCACAATGTAATGAAGATGTAATAACACATATAAATGGGGGCCTGGGTAGCTCAGTGGTAAAGAAGCTGGCTAGTTCGCTAGTTAGAATCCCAGGCCGTGCTGAGTGACTCCAGCCGGGTCTCCTAAACAAACAAATTGGCCCGGTCGCAAGAGATGGTAGAGTCACATGGGGTAACCTCCTCGTGATTGCTATGTGATTCGCTCTCGGTGAAGCCTCCACACGTGCTATATCTCCTCGGTAATGCGCTCAACAAGCCACGTGATAAGATGCGTGGGTTGACAGTCTCAGACGCGGAGGCAACTGAGATTCGTCCTCTGCCACCCGGATTGTCACTACGCCACCATGAGGACTTAGAGCACATTGGGAATTGGGCATTCCAAATTGGATTGAATCCGATCCCCAAAAAATACAAAATAAAATAGATAGATAGATAGATAGATAGATAGATAGATAGATAGATAGATAGATAGATAGATAGATAGATAGATAGATAGATAGATAGATCGAGGGTAATAATTGTAACATAAAAGTAAAAAGTGGAAGGAAATTGATTCCTTTATTACTAACAAAAAGAGCCTCACAAAAAGAACTTGTGACATCTTTAAAAAGTGCATTAAACATTACAAGAATTAAATAATCCATTCATCACCTATACCAAAGTTGAGGTGCACGATATTGTCTTTTGAGCAGCAAGAATATTCTAAAAGAGCAGAAAACAGCAGAGTTCTACTGAGTCACACAAGGAACAATTGTGTCAAGTTTTATGTCATGTTTCTTGCAGTAGACTCCACTGCATCAGCATCAACAGTAGAGCGATGTGCTTTGTTCCTGTAATGTTCGAGCAGGCTAGCTGAAGACAGGACGAGGCAAAGATGTGTGAGAACCCAACTGCAGTTTTATTTAAAGTGCTGGTATCTAAAGAGACATTCAAAACCAAACAAACGACTTGTCTATAATGTTACAAACAACAATATGACGTTACACCTACAATACTTCACAAAGGACAAGGGAAAATACATTGAGGGCTTACATACACACTGACAAGGGAAACACATGACAAAGACAACCAATAACAAGACTAAACAAAAAAATTAACCAATGAAAAGACTGATAACTAGTTAACAAGACAATAAACAAATGAGAGCAAGACACATGAACATGCGGGAAACATGATATCACATGATTAGATAAGGAAGTTAACTAATTTTAAAATAAAAGACCTGAAAACAAGACCATGAATCTAAACATGAAACAAGAACACACAAATACATTACAGTTCCATATTGCTGCACATTTTGCAGTTGAACTATTGTATACACTGTGGGCAGGACCCTTCTGAAACAATTAATTTCAATGTGTGAGCTGCAAACTATTGGTCAGGTAGTAAGAAATAATAAACATTTCTTTAAAACATATCTTGTTCATTTTAAGTGCATAAAACAATACAAACATTACATGAACAAACAGTAATGAAAATCAAAAGCAATGACATTTGCTGAAAGCTAACAGCTCAACATTCTGACACATTTGCTTTAAACCATTACTACTTAATAATAGTCCAACACCTATTCCTTAACTGGGGTACATATTTTACTGTTGTAATCTAAAAGGAGCACATGCTCAAAATGTTCATCTGTGAGACTATTGCGCTTGGGGGTAAGAATATGATGATATTGGTATGAAAATTATCAATAAATTGACAATTTATTGCCATTGCCTTGTATATGTAATCATGTAATCTACAAATAAGTAACTATAACCAGAATTTTAGTATTTAAAAATGTTATGTAATCAATTTTTTAAAGATTTGTTTTAATTATAATTTGATTACATAATCCAGATTACTTGTAATCTGTTACTACCCAGCACTGTAAATACAGTACATTGCAAAAGTTTTAGGCATTTATTCTAAATTAATGCCATAAATAGTTTGATCAATTCATGTCCAACAAATTCCAGTAACCATAAAAAAGCCAAATCAATATTTGGTTTGACCACCTTTGCATTCAATAGCACCAATTATCCTACGTCCAACTAGACACAGTTTTTCTTGTTTTTTGGCAGATATGATGTTCCAAGCTTCTTGGACAATATGCCACATCTATTTAGGCTGTCTCAATTACTTTTGTCTTTTCATGTAATCCCAGACTGACTCAACGTTCAGTGGTGGGCACTGTAAGAGCCATGCCATCTGTTGCAGGGTGTTACGTTTCCTCCCCGTCTAGGGGTTGGGAAGAAAACTAACAAGTGATTAGAAACTTAAAGAAAAAAAAAAGTGTTTGGAGGTCTTCACTCCTGTCCCAGCCAACAATAACCACAACAGGTTACGAAAACAGTTTACAAGATTATTTTCTTCTATAAATACAAAACAAAGGGAAGCATAAAGTCTTCAAGAGGGGACCAGGCCAACATAACAAACAAAATGAGTCTAGCTGAAAGGGAGGCACAAACTACTTACCCTTACAAACAAAGAAATAGAAAATTAACAAAAAATTAACTCACTACCTAGCCATAAACAAGAGAAAACAATTTTAATGACAAAGAAAATGGCCCCACCTCTCTACCGCTTCTGTAGATACCAAATGATCAATGACACACCCAACAAAGGATCTTATAGTTACAATGTTTAAAGTGGGGTAACAGTTTAACATAAAATACAACATTTAGTTTCTAATTAACAACAGCACTAAATCACAAAGTCTACCAAAACTGGGGCAGGAGGACAGAGTCCCCCCCTAGCAGACTTTCCACCTCAGCTTTATTCACATGTTCTTCAGGTAGTGGACCAATCAGAGCTGCTCAGCACTCGATCTTAGCTGATGTAAATTAACCTGGTTGGGATGAAAGAGAACACAAGGGAGACAACAGAAAACATACAAACAATGTATAATCAATATACATGCAACTTCTACATCCACAGATGTAACAAGGAAATAAAGAGATATACGCCCTTGGACGTAACACAGGGCTCCCTGTTCTTCTATTTTATTGTAATCTTTTTGCAAAAGGAATTGTCTAAAATGTATATTTCCCATTGACACCCTAAAACTGAAGAAATAAATAACCATCTTAAGACAAATGTTTTTGTGAAACATATTATGTGCCTAATAATTTAGCACAGTACTTTATATACTTCCATTTACATTTATTTATTTGGCAGATGCTTTTATACAAAATGACTTACAAAAGAGGAATACATTATAAGCTAATCATCTTAAGGAGACAACGGTACGACAACTGCTGTATTACAAAGTTTCACTAGCTTCAGAATATTAGTATTTAAGATAGATTTAAATATACACTCACCTAAAGGATTATTAGGAACACCATACTAATACTGTGTTTGACCCCCCTTTCACCTTCAGAACTGCCTTAATTCTACGTGGCATTGATTCAACAAGGTGCTGAAAGCATTCTTTAGAAATGTTGGCCCATATTGATAGGATAGCATCTTGCAGTTGATGGAGATTTGTGGGATGCACATCCAGGGCACGAAGCTCCCGTTCCACCACATCCCAAAGATGCTCTATTGGGTTGAGATCTGGTGACTGTGGGGGCCATTTTAGTACAGTGAACTCATTGTCATGTTCAAGAAACCAATTTGAAATGATTCGAGCTTTGTGACATGGTGCATTATCCTGCTGGAAGTAGCCATCAGAGGATGGGTACATGGTGGCCATAAAGGGATGGACATGGTCAGAAACAATGCTCAGGTAGGCCGTGGCATTTAAACGATGCCCAATTGGCACTAAGGGGCCTAAAGTGTGCCAAGAAAACTTCCCCCACACCATTACACCACCACCACCACCAGCCTGCACAGTGGTAACAAGGCATGAGGGATCCATGTTCTCATTCTGTTTACGCCAAATTCTGACTCTACCATCTGAATGTCTCAACAGAAATCGAGACTCATCAGACCAGGCAACATTTTTCCAGTCTTCAACTGTCCAATTTTGGTGAGCTCTTGCAAATTGTAGCCTCTTTTTCCTATTTGTAGTGGAGATGAGTGGTACCCGGTGGGGTCTTCTGCTGGTGTAGCCCATCCGCCTCAAGGTTGTGCGTGTTGTGGGTTCACAAATGCTTTGCTGCATACCTCGGTTGTAACGAGTGGTTATTTCAGGCAAAGTTGCTCTTCTATCAGCTTGAATCAGTCGGCCCATTCTCCTCTGACCTCTAGCATCAACAAGGCATTTTCAGCCCACAGGACTGCCGCATACTTGATGTTTTTCCTTTTCACACCATTCTTTGTAAACCCTAGAAATGGTTGTGCGTGAAAATCCCAGTAACTGAGCAGATTGTGAAATACTCAGACCGGCCCGTCTGGCACCAACAACCATGCCATGCTCAAAATTGCTTAAATCACCTTTCTTTCCCATTCTGACATTTAGTTTGGAGTTCAGGAGATTGTCTTGACCAGGACCACACCCCTAAATGCATTGAAGCAACTGCCATGTGATTGGTTGTTTAGATAATTGCATTAATGAGAAATTGAACAGGTGTTCCTAATAATCCTTTAGGTGAGTGTGTATATATATATATATATATATATATATATATATATATATATATATATATATATATATATATATATATATATATATATTTAGTGACTGGTGAAGTGCTCATGGAAAAGACGTGTTTTTAGCCATTTTATGAAGACAGAAAGTGAGTCAGCTTCACAGAGGGAGTTGGGAAGGTCATTCCACCAACGTAGTACGGTGAAACCAAAAGTCTGAGAAAGTGTTTTGGTGCCTCTTTGTGTTGGCCAGTGAAGAGAGACAAGGAGTGGTGTAACATGCGCTCTCTTTGGTTCATTAAAGACCAGACATGCTGCTGTATTCTGGATAATTTGCAGGGGTCTAATTGCACATGCAGGGAGGCCTGCAATGAGAGCATTACAGGAGTCCAGTATAGTTATAACAAGTGACTGAACAAGAAGTTGTGTGGCATGTTCAAAGAGGAAGGGTCTTATCTTCCTGACATTGTAGAGTGTATATATACTTGATCGTGCTGTCTTTGAGATGTGGTCTGTGAAAGTTAGTTGGTTATCGATAGTTACCCTAGATTTCTGACCGTCTTGAAAGGTGTTACTGTAGTTGAACCCGGCTGCATGGTGATGTTGTGTTCAACAGCAGGGTTGGCTGGAAAGACAAGAAGGTCAGTCTTTGCTGGGTTAAGTTGCATGTGGTGTTCCTTCATCCAGGCAGAGATGTCTGTCAAACAGGCAGAGATTCGAGGAGTCACTGTGGGGTTGTTGGGCTGGAAAGACAAATAGATCTGTGTGTCTTCAGTGTGGCAGTGGTAAAAGAAACCATGTGCCTAAATTATGGATCCCAGTGATGTTGTATATATAGGAAAGAGGAGTTGCCCAAGCACTGAGCCCTGAAGTACACCAGTAAGTAGCTGATGTGACTTGGACACCTCACCACTCCAGACTACCTTGAAGGACCTACCTGTGAGATAGGAATTAAGTCAAGCACAGTTCCTATGATGCCCAGAGTAGGGAAGGTGGAGAGTAAGATCTGATGGTGGACTGTCTCAAAGGCTGCAGAAAGGTCCAGTACAATACGGATGATCTGGATCCAGCTTTCGCCTGTTTCAGTGACTCAGTGATAGACAGCAGGGCAGTCTCGGTGGAGTGTCCACTTTTGAAACCTGACTGTTTGTCATCCAACAGATTTTTCTGTGAGAGATAGTCAGAAATCTGATTGAAAACTGCCCTTTGAAGTGTTTTCACCATGAATGGGATGAGAGAGACTGTAATGTTCTAATTGTGTGGGGTTAAGTGCAGGTTTTTTCAGCAGCGAGATTACTCGAGCCTGCTTAAATGTAGTGGGACATTGCCTGTAGTTAGAGATGTGTTAATTATGTGTTTGAGTGCAGGTAGGATTGATAGAGTGATGGCTTAGAGAAGGTGGGATGGAATGGGTTCAAGGGAACAGGTGTTGTGATGGTTGGAGAGGAGGAGTTTAGAGACATCCCTGTCAGTCAGAGGAGAGAACATAGAGACAGAAGAGTTGCATACAGGAGATGGGTGTTTGACAGGGTTTGGTGCTGAAAATGTATTGCTGATGGCTATAACCTTATTAGTGAAAAATGTGGCAAAGACATCTGCTGACAGTGATGTGTCAGGCGGTGGAGGGGAAGGACAAAGAAGTGTGTTGAATATATACTATACAATATATACTGTACAATGAGAACTGTGGGAAAAAATATTGTATATTTTTTTTTGTTTCATTGTTTGGTCTTTTATACATGTAAAGTGTTATAATTAAATAATTATAATATAATACAAATTTGTGGGGTAAATTATTTTTTAATTATCATGATAAGCATCTGACAATTCATGTACTGAATGTATGTAACAGAGCACACTGCATGGAATACTGTATCTGAAAATGTAATGCACTCAACATAACCTTCCATTTCCAGTGTAGTGAATGAACAGTAGTAACAGTAATTTTACATTATTTGAATGACAAGAGCTAAAATGCAGAATTGAATTAAAAATGCAAAACAACAGTTTTTTATTATTTCTGATATGATAACTGGGTTCCACTCACTGCAAATATGCACATAATGAGGTCATGTGACATCAGTGAAGCGTTCTGTCATTTGAAATGCTTCTTGTTACACATACTGTTCCACATTCTATTTTTCAAAATTGTAATCAGTATACAGTGTATACACTTTAGTATTCCATTCAGAACAATACCGTAGTTAGTGTGTGAAACACAAACTTACTGAAGGTTTTTTTTAGGTTAAAAAGTTATTTGATATCAGTGGATACTTTGTATGCATGGACTGATGTAATTATGCTGTTGGATCAGACACAGACTCTGACACACACATTTACATTTTCGTGCAAACACACACTCAAAAGGTGTCTGCCTCATCCACCAGCTCTGTGACCTGATACACCTTACCTGTCACATCCACTGCTGGAGGAGTTGAATATTGCCCTTCATTTACACCATTTTTGTATGTGCCCTAAAATTTTTCCCTTACATAAGACAGAGCTTCGTTTTGAATGACAGTTAGAACAGCAAAAATCCCATTGAATATGACATTTTCAATTTCCACTTTCATATTTTATAAAATATTACCAGATTTTTAGAGCAATCTAACTCGGGACTCATCATAATTGTCACGATGTGGGTAATCAGGAGAAGGCAGACAGAAGGTAGGATCCAAACGCGGCTTTATTGACACAATAAAATAACAAAACACGGGAACAAAAGAAAGGTCCATAATGGGAAAACAGAGACAGAACCTTGGGAGGACACGTGGACATCAACAAGGGGAACAGGAACCACGAACGAGAGAGTAGACACAGGGAACTCGGGCTGGAAACAGGGAGCTAACAATTACATCCATAAACAAACAAACAACGACCGACAGAGACTGAACAAACAGACAGGGTTTAAATACATGGACATAGGAAGACGGGAACCAATGAACAAACAGAACTCAAACAAGATAACAGGGTGATAAACTAAAACCAAAGACAACTAACGAGGGCAGGTGAAAACAATGAACAGAGCACACGAAGGCTGACAAGAAAACTATGGAAGTAAAAGGGTGACAAAAGTGAAAAGCTAAGGAGTTAGAAAAGTGACAAAAATGACAAACAAAGGGCAACAGTGAGACAAGACACGGTAATCATTACAATAATGCATCCTTAATTTAGTCTTTTTTTATTTTTATTTTTTCTCACCTTTTCTCCACAAGTTGGAATGCCCAATTCCCACTACTATGTCCCTGAGGTGGCGCGATTACTCGCCTCAATCCAGGTGGCAGAGGACAAGTCTCAGTTGCCTCAGCTTCTGAGACAGTCAGTCCGCACATCTTATCATGTGGCTAGTTGTGCATGATGCCGCTGAGACTCCCAGCATGTGGAGGTTCATGCTGCTCTCCGTGCACAAATTACCACATGCCCCATTGAGAGCGAGAAACACTAATCACGACCACAAGGAGGTTACCCCATGTGACTCTACCCTCTCTAGCAACCGGGCCAATTTGGTTGCTTAGGAGACCTGGCTGGAGTCACTCAGCACACCCTGGATTTTAACTCGTGACTCCAGGGGTGGTAATCAAAATTTCCTGAGATACCCAGGCCCCCCTTAATTTAGTCTTGACGTGAATTATGCTGTAAATTAGGTTTCAAATGTTTTGACATTTGCTTTGATCAGAATCAACAGAGTTCAAATATTAATGGTAATGTAGACTGTTGTTTTATGTCTGTAAGTGCAAAGTTCCACTAATTTCATATATTAAGCTAAACCAGTTGAAGACCTTCTAGGCCAGCCTGGGAGAGCAGCTAGACCATCTTTAAACGCTAAGATCATCAAACCAGTTTGTTTAGTGATTGGATGGTTTAAGCTGTTTTTTGTTTTGTTTTTTCAGCAGAAATGAGTACTGGAAATCTTTGTAAATATTTATGATAAAAATAAATTGATAAAAAAGTTTTCTCATGGTTGGGCATTTTATGGCACAATGACACAATGGTTCACAATCCAAATCAGAATCAGAATGTGCTTTATTGCCAAGTATGCTTACACATACAGTACAATAACTTTGTCTTCCAGTGTAGCAACAAGATGGAGATAATAGATAATAATAATAAAAATGGAATAAAAAAAAAAAGTGAATAGAAAATGTAGGTATATATAGAAATACACAATAAGACAATATATATATATATATATATATATATATATATCTTATATACAGATGCAAGGGAATGTATGGCAGAAGAGGTAGTGTATGTTGGATTCATATTAATATACTAAGCTGTGTATTGCACATAATTATTGCTCAATGGTCAGTTTTAACTGTTCATGTGATGGATAGCCTGACGAAAAAATCTGTTCCTGGGCCTGATGGTTCTGGTGCTCAGTGCTCTGTAGCACCTGCCATAAGGCAACAGTTCAAAAAGGTAGTCGGCTAGGTGAGTGGGTTCCAGAGTGATTTTTCCAGCCCTTTTCCTCACTATGGAAGTGTACAGGTCTTGAAGAGTGGGCAGGGGGCAACCAATAATCCACTCAGCAGTCTGAACACTCTTTTGTAGTCTTCTGTGAACCAGCCATTCAACCTCCCTTCTGTATACAGACTCAGTGTCATCTTGGAAGAGGTTGATGACAGTAGTTCATCTGCAATCTTCAGGAACTTGACAGAGGGATCCTTGGTAGTGCAGTCATTGCTATTCAGGGAGATGAGTAGTGGTTATGGCACACATCCCTGGGGGGCACGAGTTGTCCAGATGTTGCAGGATATGATGCAATCCCTCGTTGACTGTATCATCCACAGACCTGTTTGCTCGATAAGCAAATTGAAAGGGATCTAGAAAGGGTCAAGTGATGTCCTTCAGGTGGGCCATCACCAGTCTCTCAAATTACTTCATGACCACAGATGTCAGTGCAACTGGTCTGTAGTCATTATGTCCTGTGATTTTGTGTTTCTTTGGGGCAGGAATGATGGTGGAGCATTTGAAGCAGCAGGGAAATTCACACTGCTCCAGTGATCTGTTGAAGATCTGTGTGAAGATGGGGGCCAGCTGGTCAGGTCAGGGTTTTAAACAAGTGGGTGAAACACAGTCTGGACCCTGTGCTTTCCTTGTCTTTTGTTTCCTGGAAGAAACGGCACACCTCCTCTACACAGATCTTAAGTGCAGATTGAGTAGCAAGAGGAGGGGGTTGCAGGAGGTCTTGATGTTTGTGTGAAGTGAAGGTCAGAGCGGGTGTGGGGTGTGAGACTGGGCTTTAAAACCTACAGTAAAACAAATTCAAGTCATCAGCCAGTTGTTGGTTCCCTACAGAGCTAGGGGATGGTGTCTTGAAGTTAATAAAGTCTTTCAGGCCTCTCCACACTGATGCAGGGTCGTTAGCTGAAACTTTGTTTTTCAGCTTATCAGAATAGCTTCTTTTAGCCACTCTGATTTCTTTATTCAGTGTGTTCCTGGCCTGATTGTACAATATTTTATCCCCACTTCTGTAAGCATCCTCTTTGGCCTGATGAAGCTGCCTGAGTTTGGCTGTAATCCATGGTTTGTAATTGTTTTATGTTAAATAAGTCCTAGTAGTAAAGTACATGATATATGATATCACAGTATCTCTGAGTTTGTCCAGATTGGTGTCTGTAGCCTCAAGTACACTCCAATCAGTGCAGTCAAAGCTTGTAGTTTCTGCTCAGCCTCATTGGTCTGCTCTTTACAATCTTTACTACATGTTTAGCTGATTTTAGTTTCTGCCTATAGGTGGGAAGAAGATGAACCAGACTGTGATCAGAGAGTCCCAAAGCTGCTCCAGGGACAGAGCGATATACATCCTTTATTGTTGTGTCTCTTCTGTGTATTTCTGTCTCTCGTGGGGCATGTAATATGCGATCTGTATTTTGGCAGTTCACATCTGAGGTTGGCTTTGTTAAAATCACAGAGAATAATAATAAGTGAGTCCGGGTATTGTTGCTCTGTGTCTATAATCCAATCAGCCAGCTGTTACAGCGCTGCATTCACGCACACGTGTGGAGGAATATAAAAACTCACCAGAATAAACGAGAAAAACTCCCACGGTAAGTAGAAAGGCTTACAATTGATAAAGAGTGCTTCCAAAATAGGACAGCATATCTTTTTAACATTGTTACATACTGTATGTACACCAACTTTCATTGATATAAAAGCATGTTCCACCGCCTCTCGTTTTCTCTGTTAACTCTGCAATGGGATCCACTCTGAACAGCTGAAAGCCAGACAGATGTAATGCGCTGTTCGTAATGGCTTCACTCAGCAAGGTTTCTGTGAAGCACAAGGCAGCAGAGTTTTAAAAGTCCTTGTTTGTATGGGTGAGGAGATGTAGTTAATCTGTTTCGTTATGGAGAGAGTGGAGATTCACTAGATGATTGCTCGGCAGTGCTGTTCGAAATCCCCGCTGTCAGAACTTGGCCAGCACGCCGGCTTGCTTCCCTTGCCTGTGTCTCATGGTGCGCTTAAACATCACAGCTTTGTCTCTGACTAAAATGTCCAACAAAATATCTGAATTGTCCAAAACTGGGAAAAGATTGACAAAGATATGTGCTGCAGAATGTCCAGCAGTTCGTCCCTGGTAAAACTGATTGGAAAAAATGACTAAACATAGGACAAACAAACAAAACCAATAAAATAATTTAAAGAGCTGCAAACCGAGGCTGCCAAGGCCGTGGTGCCATTTTGTAGAATCTGATTAACACAATGTAATGACACGATTTAGAATTCAAGAATATTCTTGATGATTTTGATGTAACAATGAAAATATTCCTTTGTAATAAATGCTGCGATCTATTACAGTCTTCAACATGTCTCTCTACTATCTGTGTTGTCCACAGCTGCATCCAGCTTCAGCTTCTGTCGGACTGCACTGGAGCACACGGTCTCATCAGGAGAGTTAAACTATCAGCTGCCACGGATGGCTGGGGGAAACCTTACCTGGTATGAGGGCAGAGGACAGAGGGTGACAAGGAGGACTGTCAAACTGCTACAGCAGCCGGGCACAGAGGGAATACAGGTACATGATAATATACAATAAAGAACAATACTCTTGGTTTTAACAATACACAGGAATATCAGTGCATAAAATAGTCTTGTTGTAAAGCCCTTTTAGCACTGAAAAATATTTATGAAAATAGTTCTGCTGGTGAAATTGGTCTGTTATTACTTAAATTCATTCAACTGCCCCCAGCGGCTGAAGCTGGAAGTGTTTTTGAGGTAAAACAACCCTCTACAAACATGTTGGAGAAAGAATCCCCATTGGCTAGTAAATTTTAGTTTTTACTCACCAGACTTTTGACTAAATGTCATGTAACTAAAAACTGAAAAAGATATTAACAAACCAAGAAGGGGTATCTTCACATACATTTTATGTACTGTATAGTATTCATTATATGTAACTTCACACAATATAGTATGCAGGATTGTACATTTGTTTTGTATTTCACTTTTCATAATTTTAATCACATTTTAGCTTTCTTCTAAATTTACAAATTTCACGTTCTTTCAATTCATACGATGTCATGAAATTGCATTTTTAATAATGATACAAGCTGTTGCCTCTATTTGAAATTTCATACACATTTTTGGTTACCTAAGAAAGTACAAAGTAATGTTAGGTAACTACATGTACTGTACTTAATATGGGTTATATTTATGGTTGGGGTTATGTTTAGGGTTAGTACCTAATAATTACTGTAGTTGTTGCAATTATATAGTATGTAAATGTAGAACAGTACTGTAAAATAATGTGCTACCACATTTTTTTACAAAATATTTACAAGGTTGGAACCTAATAATTAACATAGAATTACTCGCATAACAATTAGACTATAATTGTATCATTACAATTTATAATTACATTCTAAAAAATATAATTTAAGTGCTACTATATCAACAAAACAATGAAAAAAATGACCAAACCCCTTCATAGATGCAGCATCAGCCTATTTGTTAAATTATTTAATATTTTGTGTTTTCTGGAGTTAAAATATTTCATAATGTATGATTGTGCCTTTAAATATTTATGTATTTACACAATGTTTTGTATGAACTTGTTTGATTTACATAAAGTTTACATTGACATGAATAACAAGCACTAAAGCGATACTGTCTCTTTAAGAGAACTGCTCCGCAAGCAAGTGTTTACAGTTGAATTAGGGCAGCGCACAGTAACGAGAGAGAAGTTGCAGTTGTTTATACCTCATCCATGAAATGTGTTATTAGAATGTTTATTTTTAACTTTTTGATAAGAAAAAAAAACCTGCTCTTGATATCTGATATTATAGCTTGTCATTATCTGAGCCATTAAGCGTGAATCAGATTAAGCTTGAGCTAAAATGTCTCATAATGCGTATGGTATTCTATTAGCAGACACAAATTAGAGCCGCTTGTGAAATTAATTATTCCCTCTTTCGATGCATCAACCTTGAGAGTCGACTTTATTTTCATAATAAAATATTTACACCTTTTCAGTTACAATTCAGATGCCTTGAATTGTAACAACTAAATTTGATTAGTGTGTTCTTTACACTCTGTTATGTTGTGAATAATTGATTTGAAATGAGTAATTAAAAAAATACTCTTTTATAGTGTGTCCTCTTAAAACAAAGGCATAGTAGAGTAGCTGGCAATAGTGTGATTTATTTATTTTTATGTTTAATATCTTAGTTCTGGATAATTGTTAACAATGATAAAATGGTTTTGTGGTGTTTTGAGAATCACTTTATATAGAACGGATTATATGCCTCTTTTCTTATCTGAGGATTGGCTCAGAATTGCATGAGAGCTCTCTCTCTCTCTCTCTCTCTCTCTCTCTCTCTCTCTCTCTCTCTCTCTCTCCCGTGTGTGTGTGTGCGTGTGAATAAAAGAAGGTAATTTGCACATAAGTAAACACACACACACACACACACACACACACACACACACACACACACACACACACACACACACACACACACAAACAGATAAATAATAAACTGTCAAAATTTAAGGTTATGACAACCAGAATGAAGGGTAAAAAGTTGAATCTCACAAAACCTGTAAAGAACATACTTGTGTTATAATTCCGCAAAAGCAAAATATTAAATATTTATATTTTACTTAAGGAAAATTATGTCAATTTGTAGGACAATTACAGTTTTTTTTTCAATCGGATACACACTGTGACTGAAGCAATTCCCCAATGCATCAATTTCTCTTGCTAATGTGCCAGAAACATATACCCATTCTACAAAATGGTTAACACTTTTTACCTGCTCCCACACAATTTGCGGTTCTCATGCATTCTATTAGCAAAACTCTTCACACAACTTTCAGAAGTCCATCACAGTTGTCATTGTGAATACACCTGCTCCAAATCTAAAACCAAAGGAGTCAAACAAACAAAAATCAATGAGATAGTGCGGCAAACACATCTCACCCGTGCAAACATAATCAACTAAAACTGAATACTTCACTGACTTAAATATATAAAAGTCAAACAATTGCTCATTGAAACATAAAAAACATGGACCAACAAAAAGCATGAGGAGGTAGAGGAAGATAAAGATGCAGATGAGTAAAAGATTAACCATGGTATGAGCTTTAGGGAAGCTGGACAGAGAGTGCTGCCACATCTAAATTGTTATAACGTAGCGAGAATAAATAGGACATTTCGAACTGACAACAGGTAAGTTGTTGGTTACAGATATTTCTTACAGTATTTTATATTTGCCCAATACTTTGCTTTCCTATGTATGGGAAACCCAACTTGTTCACCTTTATAGAGTTGAAAAAAGACCATCAAATAATGGAAAAAGAATCGCCTGTTCACCCCAAATCAAGAAGTTCAAATTGTCAATATGGTGTTGGCCAATACTGTAAAGATTTCACCATTTTTTTTTGGCTTCTTTTTTGCAGTACATGGCCATGTTTTTCTTTCAAAAAGATGACATTAAATACATTGAGAATTGAGTATGCAGTAAATACAGTACATTGAGAAATGAAAGTTCTGTTTTTGAAGTGTCAGACAATGGTTTTGTGTTGTTGTTTTTTGTAATCTGAGTAACATTTATTTTGTGTAAACTGATGCTTAATGTGTGCAACATGAATGCTTTTTTGAGTGTGATTCTGACTGGATAATTTAGTTTTGAATGCTGTGGGAAAAGTTTTCTGCAAATAGTGAGTTTTTTCTTGTGTGCGTAAGAAAGCTTTTTGTGGTATTTTATAATGGTATGTAGTTTGAGGAAATGTGTCAATGATTGTCCAATTAAAAAAAATTAATGTGGAAAAAACAAAATGTAGTTTACTATTTGTAAAGTATCTATGCATTATGGTTGTAGGGTACAACAGGGCTAAAAGCACACCTTAAGGAAAATTAGCTTTTTTTCTGGTCCCAAAGTATATCAAGATTCAAGAAATAAACTTATTTGTATTGAATCACCTTAAATTTTTTTCTTTTTGAAAAAGACAAAGAAGTATTTTGTCTCAAAATAAAGTAGCAAATTTACAGGATATTCATTAGCTACATAAATTTACAACATTTAAATTTTTTTTTAAATAATTAATACATTATCAAATTTCATGAATCCGCTCCTCAGAGGGGGGTTATGTTACAATCCCTGGTTGTGTGCCCCATGTTTTACGTGTCGCCGTCACCATGCTCCGCCTACCACAGCTCCGCCTCCAGAGCCTCCCATGGCTCCACCTTCCTCGGCTCCGCCTCCAGAGCCTCCCTTAGCTCCGCCTCCTGAGCCTGCTACGACATCGCCTCCAGAGCCTCCCTCAGCTCCGCCTCCTGAGCCTCCCACGGCTCCACCTCCTGAGACTCCCTCGGCTCTGCCTCCCGAGCCTTCCATGGCTCCGCCTCCTGAGCCTCCCTCAGCTCTGCCTCCTGAGCCTTCCACGTCTCCGCCGACCACGGCTCTGCCTCCTGAGCCACCCAGAACCATCCATGTCTCCACCTACCTCGGCTCCGCCCTCGGAGTTCCCCATGGCTGTGGTCCTGAGGCTGACTCCCAGACCTCCCAAACCTGTCCTGTGGCAAACTCCCAGGCCTCCAGACCCTGTCCCTGTCCTGAGGCCGACTCCCAGACCTCCCAAACCTGTCCTGTGGCCAACTCCCATGCCTCCAGACCCTGTCCCTGTCCTGTGGCCGCCTCCCAGACCTCCTGAACCTGTCCTTGTCCTGTGGCCGACTCCCAGGCCTCCAGACCCTGTCCTTGCCCTGTGGCCAGCTCCCAGGCCTCCTGAACCTGTCCCTGTCCTGTGGCCGCCTCCCAGGCCTCCTGAACCTGTCCTTGTCCTGTGGCCGCCTCCCAGGCCTCCAGACCCTGTCCTTGCCCTGTGGCCAGCTCCCAGGCCTCCTGAACCTGTCCCTGTCCTGTGGCCGCCTCCCAGGCCTCCTGAACCTGTCCTTGTCCTGTGGCCGCCTCCCAGGCCTCCTGAACCTGTCCTTGCCCCGTGGCCAGCTCCCAAGCCACCTGACCCAGTCCCCGTCTTGTGCTCCCCGTGGACTGCCTGCCTGCCCTCTGTGCCCCCGTGGACTGCCTGCCTGCCCTCTGTGCCTCCTTGGACTGCCTGTCTGCCCCTTGTGCCCTCTTGGACTGTCTGGTTGCCCCTTGTGCCCCCTTGGACTGTCTGGTTTCCCTGTGTGCGCTCCTTGGTCTGCCTGACCCCCAATCCTTGGATGATTTTGTTTAGTTTTTTGTGTATTTTTTGTTCTGTTTCAGGAGTGTCTGGAATCCGCTCCTCAGAGGGGGGTTATGTTACGATCCCTGGTTGTGTGCCCCGTGTTTTCCGTGTCGCCGTCACCATGATTCCCGACCTTCATCACTGTGTCATTGTTCTCACCTGATTGTCGTTTGTTATCATCATTTCTCTGTGTATTTAAACCTTGCTGTTCCTCCATTCCCTTGTCGTTCATTGTTCTGACTGTTCTGATGTTTGCCCCATGTTCTGATGTTTGCTCTGTTGCCTGTCTTACCATGTTCATCCTGCCGTGTTCATCCAGTCTGTGTACCTTCGATGTTTTCATGTTTTAGTTTCAGTTTTCCCCCCGTGGATGTTTCATTTGTTCCTGTTTGTCGTGTTTTCACTATTGTTCAATAAACCCACTTATAGATCCTCACTCCCCGTCTGCCTCCGCCTGCTTGTCATAACAGGTACCTTTAGCCCTGCTTTACCCTATTTGTTTTACTGAATTTAATTTCTGCTGATTATATGAAAATAATTTTACAAAGCAAAAATAGTCCTGAACATGGTTGTAAGGGTCCTAAAAATAAGGTAACCTAAAAAGGGTCCTTCCTTCATGACAATATGAATTATATATATATATATATATATATATATATATATATATATACAGTATATACACTACGGGTCAAAAGTCTTGACTGAAATGCTTGCCATGATTTTAAAAATCTTTTGATCTGAAGGCATGTTTGAAATTATTTTTGTAGACAAAAAAAGTATTTTGCCACAATATTCATTTATTTAATTATAAAACTAAAATGTAATATAAAAAAAAGTTTTTGAAATTGATGACATGGACCAAATAATAAAGAAAAGAAGCCAATAAGTGCCCAACATATATACAGTATATACTGATCAGCCGCAACATTAAAACCACTTACAGGTGAAGTGAATATCATTTATTATCTCATTACAATGGCACCTGTCAAGGGGTGGGATATATTAGGCAGCAAGTGAACAGTCAGTTCTTGAATTTCATGTATTGGAAGCAGGAAAAATGGGCAAGCATCATGATCGGAGCGAATTTGACAAGGGCCAAATTGTTATGGCTAGAAGACTGGGTCAGGGCATCTCCAAAATGGCAGGTCTTGTGGGGTGTTCCTGCTATACAGTGGCTATTACCTACCAAAAGTGGTCCAAGGAAGGTCAACCGGTGAATCAGTAACATGAGAAAGGTGTCAGTACACACACAGAGCATTGCAGATTGCTGCGGATGGGGCTTCGTAGCCACAGACTGGTCAGAGTTCCCATGCTGACACCGGTCCACCATCAAAAGAAACTACAATGGGCATGTGAGCATCAGAACTGGACCATGGAACAATGGAATAAGGTGGCCTGGTCTGAATCACAGTTTTCTTTTAGATCATGTGGACAGCCGAGTGTTTGTGCAACGTTTACCTGGGGGAGATATGGCAGCAGGCTCCAGCTCACCAATGGACAGAGAGAGAAAGAGAGCACAAACTCAACACTTACTGAGTGTTTCCATGAGTGTTTAAAAAACGTTTCTTTTTTTATCTGATTGAGTGTTTGAATCTACATGAACAGACTGTGTTCAGAACCTGAGGTAGAGAAATAAAAGTTTTGCCTGCACTGCTTCGTTGCCTCCTGACTCCTCCATTGCCCAAGAGAACAGAACTTGTTACACTGTTGCTGAAACCCGGGAACTTTGGAGGACGACAACATCATGGAATCTTCAACGCTAGGCGAAATTATCAAATCCCTCACCAAGCCCTCATAGAGGTACACATGGAAAAGGAACAGCAGTTCCAACTCTTGCTCCAGACCCAAGCAGATGACCAGCAGGTGTTCCGGAGCCTACTCGACAGAGATGGGGCTGGTGCTGCGACCCCCAAAGCCCACTTCCCACATGAACCTCATGAAGTTGGGGCCAGACGATGATTAAGAGGCCTACCTAGACCTGTTTGAAAGGACTGCTGAGGGGTGGAAGTCGCTTGTTGCCATTACTCTCTGGGGAGGCACAGCTAGCAGCCCAACAATTTCCTGCCGCCAGCCTCATCAATTACCCCGACCTCAAAAAAACCATCCTGCAGCGGGTCGGTTATTGTCCAGAGCAAATAGTCTTTCTCTCTCTCTCTCTCTCTCTCTCTCTCTCTCTCTCTCTCTCACTCTCCTGCATCTCAAACAACCCCCCCACCACCACCGGTAAGTCTTCATGGTGATATGCATTGGTGGATTCAGGATGTTCTCAAACCTCTATTCACCAATGCTTGGTGCAAGACAGGGCATTGGGCACGGATAAACGGGTAAGGATGCGGTGTGTGCACGAGGATATTCATAGGTAGCCAGTGGTTACCATTGAGATACTATTCAGGGGGAAAAGGTATAGAGAAGAGGCCATGGTAAATTCATGCCTCACCCATCCATGGGAACAAATTGGCCAGGTTTTAAGAATCTATTAAGGGAAATATGTGTGGAAGATCCTGTAGAATGTTGTCCCAGTGTGTGACGTGCGATTCTATGGCTGGAGAGGCAGTTCCAAGGCCGTCAATGTATGCTCCACGTCATGATGATGTAGGGGAGGGAGTTCCCATCCTCAGGGGATTCACTGAGGATGATTTCGCTCTAGTGGAGTTTCAGGAGAAGTCTTTGAAGCACGCGTTTGACCAAGTGAGAGTTATCGATGGTCAACAACTCCGGCTTGACTTCGCACTCATTCCTGTATTTTTCTATCATCAAAGATTGGTTGTATCGAGTGACGCAGGATACTCAAACGAAATAAAATACAACCCATATGTTATTACCAGAGAGCCGTCGGGAAACCCTTTTCCAGGCGGCTCACCATAATCCTATTAAAATGATGTAAAAATTTTTACAGTGTAGATTAAAACTAAGGTTACTGAGATGACTGGAGTCGTCATCTAATGCGAGTGGTTATGATTTCAAACATGTGTTTCAATATTACAATTCATTTATTTTGGAGTAAAACTTTTTTAATTAGAAAAAAAGATTAGTGAGTGCACCTTTGAAGATTTGTACCCCCTACCCCTGCAGTCAATTCAGCAGAGTCAAAACTACATAGAGTAAATTATCAGTACTAAATATGAGTCATAAAAATGTTTCCCCTATTTCCCATTTGTAATTACACCAGTTTGAAGACAATTAACGCTCTCACTGCCAAAATATTTCTTCTGTGAGGTGCTAACTTCATTATATTCAGTTAGAAATCATACATGCATATTATATCATATCACTGATGGCCATTTGAGAAATAATCTATTATTATGTACTGTAGAATGTTGTGTAATTGTATTGCCCAGTTAAGCAGTTATTGATACAGCCAGCCCTTCTGTCTAATTGACTGTCCCACAAGCCCAATATGTAATTAAATTACAACATAATAATGGAACTATTTGGTGGTCATCAATCCATCATTACCAGATCATATTCTGAGATTAAACTTCCATTTCACATGGCTGCAATTGGCAGGGAATATGGATAGAGTCCAGTGTGACAAAATTACGTCCTTTGGAATATGTTATGTTGTACCCGATCAAACAAGGCTTATCTCACAGGGCCAGTCCTGGCATGAAAATTAGTTTTGCTGATTGGATTTGTGTGAAATATAATCTTCATTTATTGCATTTGGATGAAGACCAGTGAGGGTATGATTAGGGATAAACTTTTGTTAGACCAACATGAGTATGAGTGTCATTTTGTTGTTGGCAAGATTGTCAAGGATAGAAATAATTATGAAAACTATGACCATGACTAATGAATGATGTACGAAAATGATCTTGCAAACAGCTTATTTAATTGTCTACAACATGTTGTCTTTTGTCTTTTTGCAACTCATTATGGTCTAAAACAAATTTTTCAAGTCACTCAGGACTTCAAAAGTCACAGGACATTTAGAGTGACTTTTTATCATCTCAGCTGATTAAAGCAATCTTGTGTGGATAAGGAAACTGAGGGGCAAAAACATGTGGAACAGTCTTTTGGTGCAAAGCCCTGGCTGTTTTAACAACCTGTCTACACCAGGCATATCTGATGACATGCAACCGCAACAGGAAAAGTCTGTCTACACTGGACGCATCACAGTAAACATTCTAAATGACATGCAGAGACATGCATGAACCAATCAGCTGTGAGACATGAAAATAGACTTGAGCAATGGTTAAATAGGTGAATAACCTGTATCATACTTTATTTTTTATGCTAATCCACTGCTATAAAAATTTACTTATTATATAATTATTGTTACTATGTTGTTTTTGTTGCTAAAACTGTGTTTACATGTGGTTTAAAACCAAAGATGAATTCAGTTAGTAGACCAGAGATCAGAAAAAAATTAAATAATTAATTCATAACAAATAAAGATCCACATGTATGATATTTGTAAAATAAGTACAATCATTTTAGACAGACGGGTTAATAAAGGAACACAGAGTTGCTCTGCAATGCGTCAGAAGTAGAACGGGGCATCTACTGTTGGCAAGATGTAGCGCAACACATCCAGTGTAGACAGCATCATTGATTATAATGGAATTATTTGCCTTTGACGTGACGCTCACATACGATGTGGACAGGATGTCATTCACATAGCAGTTGCTGTTCAACTTTATATTATATAACACCAATTATACAACGGTTAGTTCTGGATGTCAAATCTAACTGGAAGAACGATGTTCCAAGAGTGCTTGTCCCACAGCATTGGGACGCTTCACTATACTGTAAAAAAGAAATTGTGAGGTAACATACAAAATTTACTTTGTGTGTTAATATATTGACAGGTTTTTACTCTATTTAAAAATATAATTTAATCTGACTTAATTCACCTAAAAAAATGTGTTTACACCTTCAAAAGTTGTATGGGTTAGATAAAGAAGAAATGGATCCTTGAGGAAACAATTGCAGATTGCCAAAAGAAACATTGTTCTGATTTTTCTTTTTTTAAAGTGACACGAGAACATGTGGAAGTGAACGAGCTCAATTAGAATTGATGCTGACTATAACCCTGGAGTTGCGAGTTCGAATCCAGGGCATGCTGAGTGACACCAGCCAGGTCTCCTAAGCAATCAAAATGGCCCTGTTGCTAGGGAGGGAAGAGTCACATGGGGTAGCCTCCTTGTGATCGCGATTAAGTTGTTCTCGCTCTCAATGGGGCGTGTGGTAAGTTGTTCGTGGATCGCAGAGAGTAGCATGAATCTCCGCATGCTGTGAGTCTCCATGGTGTCATGCACAGCGAGCCACGTGATAAGATTCGCAGATTGACTGTCTCAGAATTGGAGGCAACTAAGACTTGTCCTTTACCACCCAGATTGAGGTGAGTAACTGGGCCATCACAAGGACCTACTAAATAGTGGGAATTGGGCAATCCAAATTGGGGAGAAAAAGGGGAATAAAAAAAACTAAACACTGATTCGTCTATGAACGAAACACCACTAGTTCCAGTCCAGAGAATAAGAGCAGAGTTGTGCTTGATGTTTTGGATTTTTTGGGGGATAAATTCCAAAAATGCGTAAACGAACTGGCCAATTTTTTGCCTAAATTGCAAGTTATGTATTAAATATTTAGTATTATTTACTTGCTCACAACTGTGCTGTTTTTGTTTGTGTCACACTAACAACATCACTCTTGATTGTGTGATATTGCTTAGTTAAAGATTGTGCCCAACAAATGTCAGCTCCTACAACATTGAACATTGTGTTTCTGTATTTTCAAATCATCATGGAAGAAGTCATTTGTCAAATGTGATAGAGAAGAGCAGTATAACCAGCCGCATATCCTGACACATGGTTTCATGTTATTGCATAATTTCTTTACTTAATCGGGTGCTAAAATAATGCAGACAGTGCATGCAGCTATGCTATCAATGCTACAAGTCATCATTTTCATTTGTATAGTGCTTTTCACAACACACATCGTTTCAAAGCAGCTTTACACAAAATCATGCTTTAACAGAAAATGAAGCTGTAATATCTATAAAGTCTTAGAGTGATCATTGTGCAGTTTGATAAAATATAATTGAAAATTGTGTATAAAAATAAATAAATAAATAAATAAATAAATAAGTAAATAATAATTGTATTTAGAACTGCAGTGAGCAAGACGAAGGCAACTGTGACAAGGAACACAAAACTAATTTTGTACGTAATAAATACAAATAAATTATTAATACGACATTTAAAAGGTAGCCAATGTAGCAACCTTTAAATGGGGCTAATATGGTCATATTTCTTGGTTCTAGTCAGCACTCTGGATGCTGCATTTTGAACCAATTACCAAAGTAGCTCTTAAATTCAAACAATGCTATCAGCAGTCATAGATGAATTCTCAATAAATTCCCCCAATATTCTTGACTTTGAGGTAAAGTTTATTTTTAAATAAAGGGTGTCAGTGCAAAGTCTCATACTGATGACAACATGGAGAGAAAAGCGTGAGAGACTCTCTACAGGAGAACTGTCTGTTGCATCCACAGGTACAATAGAAGCCGGTGCACAGACAGATATTGTTTAGCATACAGCAGGATTAGTTCATTAAATCAGAGCTGTGAAGGGGCTACCTGAGATTGACCTCTAGATTTGTTTAGTTTCCTCATTACTGTGAAGGTTATCGACCCTATCAACTGCACAAAACTATTTACCAAAGCACACAGATTACCAAAATTCTGCAAACTTGGCCAGCCCATCCTAATAAGGCAAAATGGCTCAATCTTTTTCAGATCAACATAAAATTCTCAGTCAATCTTGGTGCAATTAACAAATTCCATATGTCCGCAAAGATGATATGAATTGTGAGATGGCTGTTTCCATGGATAACTGAACAGATGTTGTGGTTATAGTTTGGAACCCCATAATGAATGCAGTCCAGCATTTGGAGTCTCTTATCACTAAGTTCTCACCAGGCTAAACGGTATAATACAGTTCTAATGCATGTAAGCTCTCCTGGAGTTGAGCAGAGGATAGTGACTGTGAAGCCAGTCAGAGAAATGGAGAGACAGCAAAGAAAAAAAAAAGACAATTTTGAAGGGTGACATAGATAGTTGAAATGTAACTATATAGGCGGAAAAGGCTGTTCAGCGATACAAACAAAATTATTATTATTTTTTTTTTTTACCTAATTCATATTGACAAGAGTGTCCATATCTAGTTAATCTTATCAGAATAACAAAATATTACATTCTGTAGCTGTGCTTTGATACCTGCAAGCCTCACTAGTACATGCAGCATTTGTAAGTCCTATCCTGACAGCTGCTTCTACTTTAAACATTAAAGCTGCTACATGACTGCATGTTTCTCCAATACTGGATTTGAAAGGAGGAGAAATGTGTAAGCTGTGATATACAATTTTTCACCATAGTACAGACGCCATTGAAAGTCTCACACTGAACACAATTGAATTGGTACAACAGTCACTACATTTTCAATAAATAAATAAATAAGAACACTGATCAATGAAGACTTACCCGGCTTTGCAGTCACAGTGTGCAGTGATTATTTCGCCGTTCTCTTTGGCGATCACCCACGGGAGATGCGAATCACGCTGTGACTCTGCTTGGCCAGGTCTAACCTCTGCTTTTAGCACGATCACTGCTTTCTGTTTGGCAGAAAAGATCGGCCCAACTTTTCGAGAAACAAAATAATCATAGGCCTCCAGACTTTTGAAAGCCTTTAATCTTTCATGAGTGAAGGGTCCAGCGGTTTCTATTAAATAAGAATAAATGTCTCCCCAGCAGATTGGTGGCCAAGACACGGGCGAGTCGGACCAACGTTTTTTGTCATCCCAAATCTCATATGGGCTTTGAATAACTTCGATTTTGTCACAATACATCAATAAATTTTGAGCTTCTCTCCAAACCTCCTCCGGTCTTCAGATGTTAAAGTGCTTATATATTGTGGATTTCGCCCGCTAACTCTCTTGAAAGTGCTCGTCGCGTATTTACAGCCCGCCATACTGTTTGTTTTGTTGCCACACAACCACTCGCGCATGCGTACAAAGATGTCAACAAAGATCATCCTATAGAGGAGGTACAATGACAATAAAGGAAAGAATAACAGATTGAGAGGATGTAGGAAGAATGAGATTATGACTAGAGATTAGTGGTTCCCAACCCTGTTCCTGGAGGCCCCTCAGCTCTACACATATTTAATATATCTCCCTAATCAAACACACCTGATTCAACTGATTCAAGATTTTCTGAGTTGAAGGGGCCTCCAGGAACAGGGTTTTGAACCATTTTAACTAATGTACTTACAGGAATATTAAAGTATTTACCAACTGAACCAAATTTAACTGAACTAAACTGAATGTATTTGAACTGAGCTAAACTAAACTGATGTGAACTAAATTTAATTGAATTTCAATACAGTAAATTGAACTGAACTGAGACAGGGAGGTGCACATCAGGCTGAAAGGAAAGCAGCTGCTAAACTAAATTGAACTGAACTTATCTGAACTAAATTGAATTGACTTAAACTGAACTGTACTAATCTGAACTAAAATGAATTGAACTAAATTCTACTGAACTAAAAAGAACTGAATTGAAGGGAGCATCAGAGAAAATTAATTTATTTACTGAATTGAACTTAGTTGAAAAGTACAAAATGTAACTGAACTAAATTAGAATTGAACTAAACTGAATTAAAGGAATTTCAGTTCAGAACAGGGAGGAACTAGTGCTGGTGTCAGGTTCACTTCTGGAGCCAAGGCTCCAAATCTCTGAAAAGAAAAGTGAGAAAGAGAGTCAACAATCAGTTTTTTTGAGCCTGGAATGTGTTCTAGTTTGATTATAAATTGGTTATGTATGGAGATCCAAATTAGGCACCTTAGACATAGCAACAATTCTGGCAAATAGGATCTGCCTTTGTTAATGTAATGGATGGTGGCTTGGTTGTCGCAGTGGACTACAATACTTAAGTTGTCCATTCCGACCCCCAGAGGGAGGCTGCTACCACTATGGGGTAAAGTTCGGACAGGGTGGAAGATGCAGAGTTGGGGGGAGGGGGGGTTGATTTTGAAAGCTTAAGCTATGTTACCTGCCTACTTTTTTGATAATTTGGATTGCTTGATCGACGTTGTGGTGGCAGAGAGAGCATTCGTCAATTGAAATCAGACTTTTTATGCTAGGGGGTGTGGCCCGTCATGGGGGGCTAAGATGTTTTTAGTTGTCGACAACTTTGTGTTCGGTGAGGGTTGATTGCAAATTATGGTAGATATTTGTGGTAGGTAGACTCTCTAACCCGGGGTTGAAACTAGACAATAAGAATTAGGAGATAGACTTGTCTGGATAGTGAGACGATTCTTTGGCTAATGCAGGAATGATGACAGGAGTGCCCAGGTACTTTTCAAATTTTTTTTTTATTGAGGATTTTTTAACAGGGCATATGGAGCAAGTGTGAGCTCCACCACAGAAGTTGCAGATGCGTTTCGTTCTGGAAATATACGGTTTCGCAAATACTTTTATTAAATGGATTAAGTTAGTTTATAGCGGCGATACAAGCAAATTGATTAATTTCAGATTATTTTACTCTGGATAGGGGCACATGGCAAGGTTGCACTATTTTCCCATTGAAACCATCAGTAGCCGTGATTAGGAAGGAGGATGATTTTCCAGGGGTGATGTAGTAGGGCATTATGTATTTGGGCATTTTATTCCCAGCAAAATTGTCTGATTTGTTCATTTTGACACTTTAATAAAAAAGTTTTTGAGAGATGTGGGCAGGTGGGCTTCATTACATTTATCTATGATTGGGAAGGTTAATGTTATTAGAATGTTATTCCAAAATTCAACTACCTGCTGCAGTCTCCCCCTGTAGATGTCCCCCTCTCTTATTTCAAGCAATTTAATAGCATAGCAAAGACCTTTATTTGAGTGGTAAACATCCCAAATTACATAGACTACCCCGGGCTAGGCCTACCCAAGTGTTTGTTTTATTATTATGCATTTGGTCTCAGACATTTGGCTCATTGGTCACTTTCACCTGAGAGTGTGCTGAGGTCCAGGAATTTTGGTTGAAGGTTCAAAGTTTTGTGTGTGACGTGTTGGGCATTCAGGTTTCATTTTGCCCTACACTCTGTGTTTTGGATATATACTGTATGTACTTGGGTATATATATATATATATATACATTATTTATTTATATTTTTTTCTGTGTGTGTGTGTGTACTTATGTGAGACCACAGAGTTGTTAGTTGGGGTCGGGTGGGGTGGTTGATTGGGAAGGGGTAGTATTGGGAGTTAAATGCTGATTTATTGTATATATGTTTTGTTTTCTTTGTCTTCTTTGAATCAATAAAAAATGTATTCTTAAAAAAAAAACTGTTATGAGTTCTTTGGCAGTGTTGTGTTCAGGATTATTCATATGAATGTTGAAATCCCCAGCAATAACAAAACAGTCAAATTTAGAGGAAGTTGCTGATAACAGTTCTTTAAAATCATCAACAAAGGCTGGAGAGTATTTTGGAGGCCTATAATATATATATATATATATATATATATATATATATATATATATATATATATATATATATATATATATATGTAACGCTTACTTCCCATGAGCTCTCGGTTCTTTTACCGTAAATATTCTTATATAACTGTATTTAATATAAAGTACACCCTCAAATTACAATTTATATCACAGTTATTAGTCAAGAGATATTTTCAACAACAACCCTCATATATTACACTTATGTTAACAAATTATTCTAACATAGTGCTATTATTTATTAACCCTATTTAACACAGGGTTACATATATATATAAACTACCTTGCTTTGCAGGGCTCCCTTGTGGTTAGGGGGCCAAAAGCGGCCACTTATAATGCTTATAGCTAGAAATGACCCTGTTGCAGACAGGGTAAAGTTTGGAGAGGTTGAGCTGTTATCAGTTGTTTGTTGTTCACCAAGAGCAGATGAAGGACGATGTGTGCCCTGGCTTTGGCAGCGGCCGGAGAGCTCTCTCTGAGAGAGAGCGATCTGGGCCATCAGGCTTTGTTGGTTGTGGAGGCAGACATTTTTTTGGATGGTATTTGGACGCTTGCAGCAAAGGAGTGGTTGAACTTTCTTCCAGAATACATTAGTTCCTATGTATTCTATGAGAGAAAGTATTTCTGCGTATCTGTCAAAATACCACATGTACATTGAGTTGAGTGCTTCAGTGCATTACGCAGTGTGCAGTAAGTTACAATGCCAGATTTGTGCTGCCATAAGTGTGTGCGTGTGTTTTAGGTTTTGGGGTAGGGTTAGGGGATAGAGTATAAAGTTTGTACAGTATAAAAACCATTATGTCTGTGGAAACTCCCCATAAAACATGGAAACCCAACCTGTGTGTGTGTGTGTGTGTGTGTGTGTGTTTGTGTGTGTGTGTGAGCGTGTATTTATCACTTTGTGGGGACCAAATGTCCCCATAAGGATAGTAAAACCCGAAATTTTTGACCTTGTGGGGACATTTTGTCGGTCCCCATGAGGAAAACAGCTTATAAATCATACTAAATTATGTTTTTTGAAAATGTAAAAATGCAGAAAGTTTTCTGTGAGGGTTAGGTTTAGGGGTAGGGTTAGGTTTAGGCGATAGAATATAAAGTTTGTACAGTATAAAAACCATTATATCTATGGAAAGTCCCCATAAAACATGGAAACACAACATGTGTGTGTGTGTGTGTGTGTGTGTGTGTGTGTGTGTGTGTGTGTGTGTGTGTGTGTGTGATGTCCAATGTGTAATAGATCAGTTCCCCTCTGCAGGTCGGCATTGAGTGAGACATGACTTGACTTTCATTAAGATATCTACACTAAGTTGCATGTGATGTTGAATTTAGTTCTTCTAGTTTTAAAAACTAGTGGGGTCAAATTATGTGGGCGTTCATGCATAATTTTTAAACTGGTTTCAGTGGAGATGGTGATGAAATAGATGTCTCCCTGTCTCCACAGATCCAGCCAGGTGAGCCCTTCACTGTGTACCACACCAGCCCGACGCTCTCTAGCTTATGTAAACCCGTGGTGCTGTGGACCCAGCAGGACGTGTGCAAGTGGCTGAAGAAACACTGTCCACACAACTATCTGACCTATGTGGAGGCCTTCTCTCATCACGCCATCACAGGTACAAAACAACTCTCTATATGACAAACAATGAAAAATTGTTAACCTTAAAATGTGCTTTTTGTGGTAACATCTAAACTGACTGGTTTAAAAAGTCAAAAGTATTATTTAACATCTGTGAATCAATCGGACTACATTATGTTACACCAACAGAACACATTTAAGTAAGATCAAATAAAAATAGCTTTTTTAGGTAACACCCTTAATGCAGCTTGATCTCATGAAAATAACATTACCATTGCAAAATGTTTACAAAACTAAATTATGTGCTTCATTATATGTTTTGCTGCAGTTTTCCAGTTAAATGTCCAGCAGGGTGCCCCAAAAGCAAGTGAAATGGTGTCATAATTAGATGAGGTTTTTAAGGTGAATAATAGATGGAGGTTTTAATGAGTAAAACATACCTCCCTAACCTAAAACCTTAACCTGAATCTAATCAATAATGTTCTAAATTAAAATATAAGGTGAACAAAACAGACATCCATACCCTAAACCAAAACCTAAATGATTGCGTCCTATCATTGTCCTATCACATGTCACTTCTATGACACTTTTGTCTCACATGTGAATAGTGCAAAAAACAAGTGTTTATAAAGCAGTCGCATTTGAATAGACACGACTCTAGACTCAACATAAAATGACTTCAGACTTGACTCGACTCAACAAAAAGAACTTGTGAATATTTAAAAAACAAGTTTTTAACCTTAACTATTAATATCTTAAAGGAAGAATTTGTGTTTTATTTGTATGGTTTTATTACAGCTGCTTCACATCTCCTCATGTGTCATGATCGATCGTACCTTTTTCATAGAATACAATTATGTATTTCTGCGTAAACCCAGAAATGTAATAAGAGTCCCATGAAATATTGCGGCACCTGCCGTGCCATATGTACTCACATTTGGTTTTGCCCTCAGAAGCAGAAACTTCAGGAAGAACACATCCTAAAAGGTTAGTCACATTAATTAACTCTCAAGCAATCATCTCTCTCTCTCTGTGTGTGTGTGTGTGTGTGTGTGTGTGTGTGTGTGTGTGTGTGTGTGTGTGTGTGTGTGTGTGTGTGTGTGTGTGTGAGAGATTTGTCCCGTATTTTAGTGTCTTGTAATCAGGACGCGTACATTTTTTTGTGGACATTTTGTCAAAATTATACCAATGATATTGCATCACATTGCATTGCATATGTCAGATAGCATTGCTTGTGTGAGCTTTCTGAGCCTTGTTGAACTGACCATGAGAAAACTGTGGCACTTTTATTACAAAAAACAGTACAGTATAAGTTAATTAAGTCTGTGAAACCATAAAATAAAATGAAATAAATAAAATACAATTTTAAAAGTTCAGGTAGAATCATTAGTATCACAGATTTATCAAAGAGCATACATTTATAATTTTTAAGTAGAGTATTATAATAAAAACATAAAAGTTAAAGAGACTTGAGTCTCGAATCAGACTCGTGATGAAAGACTCATGACTTTATTCAGACAACAGCTTAAAGACTTCAGACTTGACTCGGACTTCAGATGAAAGACTCAAGAACATCTCTGTTATAAAGTCATAATCAGCCATTGTAGTCATGATTTGTGTGAAAGTGAATAAAAAGCAATTGTTGTATCACCTCTAATGTTCATTTCACCATAAAACTGTGGCGAAACATAGAACATGGCACGTAAAACTCAGTTTGCTAAAATTTAGTTGTAGTAACATTCATTCTATGCCACTAGGTTGCCTTTATGACATCACAAATACAACACAGCTCTCATTATGAAATACTGTAGCACACATATTATAAAATCACAGGTTAACACAGCTCTCTTTATGACATAGTAACATGGTATTACATTGTGCAGCAGATATAGTACATTCACTTTCAAAATACCTCTCTCTTTATGGCATAGCACACACTTCATGCCATCACAGATACAGAATGTAAATTGGTACTTGATTTGCTTAGAATTACATTTTCATCAAAACACACAATAAGTATCATAATTGTTCTTCGACACAACATCGAAGTGAGCGACAGATGGGGAACTGATTGTCTGTGTGACATATCATGTGATGGCACTTAAATGGAATTTTATTGAAAGGAGATGTTTGTGTACATTTCCTTGTGATCGTGGCAGCAGTAATTAATCAAATGTTGATCAAATAATGGTTAAGAGTGCTATAACCTGGCATGTTTTCAGAAGCGAGATGTTGTTGAGCACACATTCTGAATTTTAAAGAGGTGATTCAGGTGCCTGGATCATAGCAGTGCTGCTGTACAGTCCAGTTAAGTGGAATAAATTGCAATAGTGTGTAGACCACATCCTGCCAAAGGGGAGGTCCACATGTGGCAATACGACACATGGACTCACCAGCCGCACATGGAAGAGGGACCTGAGTTCTGCTGGAAACCACGGTTTGTCATTGTTGTGTGTTAAATAAGTCCTTGTAGGAATGCACATATCCTAACAGAAACTGATATATGATGTCTATTAAAGACGCATCTTTTTAAAGATGTCTTTCTGCCTTTGTGTAGTTCCTGGATGCGGCAGATATCTCTCCGCTTCTGACGGTCATAAGAGCTGCCTCGTGTGTCTGGGCTGTGATCACACGCAAGCAGCATTTTATGAATGGTTCATGTTCTCATTGCGAGAACATAACCATGGCAACGTTGTGGTCGCAGCTTTCTTTCCTCAGAGAGAAAGCCACTTCAGCTTTCCACTTCCCCGCAACACACCTCCTTCTTACGTGATTGGGGCTGGTGCAGCTGCTGTTGAAGTCAATTTGGGGAGTGCAGCGGGCTTGGTTTCACCAGGTAAATCCCCACGAACCACCCGCCCGCCAACACGCTCGTTTGCTTCCGTCCGGGTCCAACGCAAGACCGGCTCGATGTCTCCCTCGGACCCCGCAAACTGGATGATGATTTCGCCGCTGCATCGGAGAATGTCACAGCGGCGTCTGATGCTGATGACTCAACTGGGCTGCCACCTTCAGGTCTCCACGTCGAGTCTGAGCCTGACGCAAAGGTGTCCTATGTTTACATGGCCCTCCTGCTAGTCCACCAGGCCAAGGCACTTAAAGATCTGCACGTGGGTAGTCCTGATCCTGATGTGCTGCAGGAACTGTGCTCGACGACCGACCGATGCCCACACTCGTGGTCCAGGAATGACATCTGTGGCTGAACCTGGTTGAGATGCCGGACCCCAACAGGTCTACTGTTGGGGTCCCGGGCGACACCGTTGAAGACTTTGAGTTGAAGAATTTGAGCAGACTTGAGAAGTCTTCGGCAGTGAGGAAGCAGGAAGCTCTGTCTGCTCGCCGAAGGCATCCCCCTGCGGCTTCTAAACAACAGCCAGCTCCGCTTAAACTTGGGCCCAGTTCTCAGCCCCAGCGTAGAGCTCCACGCAGGAAGCTGATGCCCCTGTCTCACGAACCACCACCGGGACCCAGAAGGCTCCCAAGCATTCCTGAGGCGATTAAACCAAGGAGCGAGATGGCCGCTACGGAGTTGGTATCTGGACCACTCGGTGGAAGGCCGGGAGGGAAATCTCTTGCAGCGGCAGACCTGAAGGATGTGTACTTTCACATCTCACTTTTACCTCGGCACAGACCCATCCTATGGCTCGTGGCCTGACGTACCAGTACCAGGTCCTCCCCTTCGGCAATTTCCTGTCCCCTCGCATCTTCACGAAGATCACAGAGGCCGCCGTTGCCCCGCTAAGGGAAGTGGATATCCACGTACTTGATTTCCTCAATAACTGGCTGATTCTAGCTCACTCTCTGGAGTCTCTGTGCGCCAGGTGCTCAGGCAACTCAGACGTATCTTAATGACAGTTCACCTCACCAACGAGCGCACACAGTCGGTGCTGAAATGCCTCACCTTGTTCATGCCAGACACAGCGGTTCCTCTAAAACAATTACAGAGGCTCCTGGGGCATATGGAATCCTCCGCGGTGGTCATGCTGCTGGGGTTGATGCATATGAGACCACTTCAGCACTGGCTTTAGACTCGAGTCCCGAGATGGGCATGGCGCCACGGCACATACCGTGTGTTCATCACCCCCGTCTGCCGCCAGATTTTCAATCCTTGGACAGACATCTGTTTTCTGCAGACAGGAGTCCCCCTACAGCAGGTGTCCCGACGTGTTCTGGACACCACAGACACCTCCAAACAGGGTTGTGGTGCTGTGTGCAATGGGCATGCAGCCACTGGTGCCTGGACGGGACCCCGGCTGGGTTGGAACATCAACTGCCTAGAGTTGCTGGCTGTAATTCTTACCCTGCAGAGGTTTCTCCCACTACTTCGTGGCAAGCACATCTTGATTTGTTCAGACAGCACCACCCCGATAGCGTACATAAATCACCAAGGCAGCGTGCGCTCTCGTCACATGTTGCAACTCACCCGCCATCTCCTCCTTTGGAACCAACAGCGACTCAGGTCGTTGCACGTCACTCATATCCCAGGCAACCTCAACTTGGCAGTGGATGCGCTTCTCAGATCTCACACACCCTCCCTGGCGAATTCCCCTGAGGAAGGACCTTCTTTCTCAGGGACGGGGCACTACCTGGCATCTAAACCCAGACCTCTGGAACCTCCACAACTGGCCCCTGGATGGGATGCGGAAGAGCTAAGTGGTCTACCACCTGCTGTTGTAGACACGATCAACCAAGCCATAGCTCCCTCTACCATGCAACTTTACACCCTGAAGTGGTGCTTGTTCACAAATTGGTGTTCTTCCTGATCTGAAGACCCGCAGAGATGCGCAGTCGGGTCAGTGCTCTTTTTTTCTGTAGGAGAGGCTGGAGGGGAGGCTGTCCCCCTCCACCTTGAAGGTTTATGTAGCCGCTGTATCGTCTCACCACGACGCAGTGGACGGTAAGTCCAAAGGGAAGCACGATCTGATCATTAGGTTCCTTAGAGGTGCCCGGAGGCTGAACCCTCCCAGGCCATGCCTGTTCCCCTCATAGGATATATCCATGGTCCCCTAGAATCAGTCGAGCTCAGAGCCCTCTCCCAGAAGACGGCCCTCCTGATTGTGCTTGCTTTCATCAAGAGGGTTGGGGACCTGCAAGCATTCTCTGTCAGCGACACTTGCCTGGAGTTCGGTCCGGCAGACACCCATGTCGTCCTAAGACCTCAACTGGGCTACACGCCCAAGGTTCCTATGACCCCCTTAAGGGACCAGGTAGTGAACCTGCAAGCGCTGCCTCAGAAGGAGGTAGACCCAGCCTTATAATTGCTGTGTTCAGTGCATGCACGGAACGTTGAGTGAGCGACAGGTGGGGAATGTCTAGGTTAATGTTGTAACCTCCGTTCCCTGACGGAGGGAGCGAGACATTGTGTCCCCCCGGCCACGACACTGAACCAAATCACTGTAATGGCCGAACCTTATTCTTGGCTCCTCAGTGCAAAACCTGACTAAACAGATGCCCGATTCCCTCCTTTCATACCCGTATGTCCAGGGGAGGGACATGCAAATTCTGTCTGCCAATTTCTCATTGGTCTTTTTTCAAGTTCAGAGGTAACCGAGGCAATCAATAAAGACCCCTAGTGTTGCTTCATTCGACACAACGCCTCGTTCCCTCCATCAGGGAATGGAGGTTACAACAGTAACCTAGACATTCTGACACTGCATCAAGACATTTTCAAGTTTTTTTTCACCAAATGTTTTATTATCATTTTCATTTATTATTGGGAAGAGCAAAATCAAATAACTTCACATGCAGAACATACAACTCACAAACAAAAATAAAGCATACAGTATCTTACATTTCGCCATAGCTCTTCCATTCATATTTTTAAACACACAATAATTATTTATAAAGGAATACATGAAAGAGTTAAAAAAAACAAATGAAACATTAACCAAACAAAGGTAGGTAGATGAATATTGCAAAAATATTTGTCTTACAAAGTAAAAGCATGAGAGTAGTATATACAGTAAATTTTGACCAATATTTTAGTTATCTTTTACTATTAATTCATAAAAAATTAAAAATTAATTTAAGAGTATATTTTTAAGATTTACAAATTTAATTTTAATGACAAAATTACATCGTTGAATTTTTAACAAAATTACATTAATAAAACTTTAAATACTATTTTTGTGAAGATTGCTCAATTTAATTTGATGGCATTTATAATTGAAATGTGAAAATCGTAAAATATTTTTTTCAGTGTATGATGGAGTCTGTCTGTGGAAGTGCTGATCTATGAAATGTCAAAACAGAATTGGCAACTACTTGAGATTTTCAAGTAAATGTAACAATTAATACTGCCAGGATCATATTCTGGGTCTATTTTCCTAACATAAATTTAAATGTGATTATAGTATTTAGTATGACATTCATTCTTTTTGGTCAGTTCATGATCACAAATGAACATGACATGGTTAACTTTGTCCTTACACCTGCCAGAATACACAAACTCAAAGAATAACATCTGATTCACACATACACCATAAGCGGGGCATGAGCAATGCTGTCGCATTGAACTTTTACATTGGCTGTGTCTCTTCTGCGAGACAGAGCTGCTTCTGTGTACAGAAAATAAAGTTATCTCTGGGTTCCTATGGCAAATATATACACTCACCTAAAGGATTATTAGGAACACCATACTAATACTGTGTTTGACCCCCTTTCGCCTTCAGAACTGCCTTAATTCTACGTGGCATTGATTCAACAAGGTGCTGAAAGCATTCTTTAGAAATGTTGGCCCATATTGATAGGATAGCATCTTGCAGTTGATGGAGATTTGTGGGATGCACATCCAGGGCACGAGCTCCGTTCCACCACATCCCAAAGATGCTCTATTGGGTTGAGATCTGGTGACTGTGGGGGCCATTTTAGTACAGTGAACTCATTGTCATGTTCAAGAAACCAATTTGAAATGATTCGAGCTTTGTGACATGGTGCATTATCCTGCTGGAAGTAGCCATCAGAGGATGGGTACATGGTGGCCATAAAGGGATGGACATGGTCAGAAACAATGCTCAGGTAGGCCGTGGCATTTAAACGATGCCCAATTGGCAGTAAGGGGCCTAAAGTGTGCCAAGAAAACATCCCCCACACCATTACACCACCACCACCAGTTTTGGTAACAAAGCATGATGGATCCATGTTCTCATTCTGTTTACGCCAAATTCTGACTCTACCATCTGAATGTCTCAACAGAAATCGAGACTCATCAGACCAGGCAACATTTTTTCAGTCTTCAACTGTCCAATTTTGGTGAGCTCTTGCAAATTGTAGCCTCTTTTTCCTATTTGTAGTGGAGATGAGTGGTACCCGGTGGGGTCTTCTGCTGGTGTAGCCCATCCGCCTCAAGGTTGTGCGTGTTGTGGATCACAAATGCTTTGCTGCATACTTCGGTTGTAACGAGTGGTTATTTCAGGCAAAGTTGCTCTTCTATCAGCTTGAATCAGTCGGCCCATTCTCCTCTGACCTCTAGCATCAACAAGGCATTTTCAGCCCACAGGACTGCCGCATACTGGATGTTTTTCCTTTTCACACCATTCTTTGTAAACCCTAGAAATGGTTGTGTGTGAAAATCCCAGTAACTGAGCAGATTGTGAAATACTCAGACCGGCCCGTCTGGCACCAACAACCATGCCACGCTCAAAATTGCTTAAATCACCTTTCTTTCCCATTCTGACATTCAGTTTGGAGTATATATATATATACACACTCACCTAAAGGATTATTAGGAACACCTGTTCAATTTCTCATTAATGCAATTATCTAATCAACCAATCACATGGCAGTTGCTTCAATGCATTTAGGGGTGTGGTCCTGGTCAAGACAATCTCCTGAACTCCAAACTGAATGTCAGAATGGGAAAGAAAGGTGATTTAAGCAATTTTGAGCGTGGCATGGTTGTTGGTGCCAGACGGGCCGGTCTGAGTATTTCACAATCTGCTCAGTTAACTGGGATTTTCAAGCACAACCATTTCTAGGGTTAACAAAGAATGGTGTGAAAAGGGAAAAACATCCAGTATGCGGCAGTCCTGTGGGCGAAAATGCCTTGTTGATGCTAGAGGTCAGAGGAGAATGGTCCGACTGATTCAAGCTGATAGAAGAGCAACTTTGCCTGAAATAACCACTCGTTACAACCGAGGTATGCAGGAAAGCATTTGTGAAGCCACAACACGCACAACCTTGAGGCGGATGGGCTACAACAGCAGAAGACCCCACCGGGTACCACTCATCTCCACTACAAATAGGAAAAAGAGGCTACAATTTGCAAGAGCTCACCAAAATTGGACAGTTGAACACTGGAAAAATGTCGCCTGGTCTGATGAGTCTCGATTTCTGTTGAGACATTCAGATAGTAGAGTCAGAATTTGGCGTAAACAGAATGAGAACATGGATCCATCATGCCTTGTTACCACTGTGCAGGCTGGTGGTGGTGGTGTAATGGTGTGGGGAATGTTTTCTTGGCACACTTTAGGCCCCTTAGTGCCAATTGGGCATCGTTTAAATGCCACGGCCTACCTGAGCATTGTTTCTGACCATGTCCATCCCTTTATGGCCACCATGTACCCATCCTCTGATGGCAACTTCCAGCAGGATAATGCACCATGTCACAAAGCTCGAATCATTTCAAATTGGTTTCTTGAACATGACAATGAGTTCACTGTACTAAAATGGCCCCCCACAGTCACCAGATCTCAACCCAATAGAGCATCTTTGGGATGTGGTGGAACGGGAGCTTCGTGCCCTGGATGTGCATCCCACAAATCTCCATCAACTGCAAGCAGCTATCCTATCAATATGGGCCAACATTTCTAAAGAATGCTTTCAGCACCTTGTTGAATCAATGCCACGTAGAATTAAGGCAGTTCTGAAGGCGAAAGGGGGTCAAACACAGTATTAGTATGGTGTTCCTAAATTCCTGTCTAGCCAATCAGTGCAAAGTGTGTGCTTCAGGAGAGATTTGATGGATACATGGCTTGTGCTATTTTTTATGGTTTTAAGGATTGCACTGGATTTCATAACCACACATATATATATATATTTGTGTGTGTGTGTGTGACAGGGCGGAGTGCGGTGCCAGGTTGGGATTTTACACACCCTGTCCCTTATTAGGCTAATCAAGCCTCCGAGAGGGATAAAGGCTGACTGCAGACAGTGGTGCGAGAGAGAGAGAGAGAGAGAGAGAGAGAGAGAGAGAGAGAGAAAGGGTTTACAGGCAGCTGTCTGTCATATATGTGTTTTTGTGTCTTTTGGTTAAGTTCTTAATTACATATAATTTATATTGTCAAGCCGGTTCTCACCTCCTCCTTTACCTTAATCTCTTTACAATATACAACAGTTAGTTCCTGTCCTCGAATCTGATCGGGCAAGAGACATTCCATGAGCTCTGATGGTGTGACAGCATCAGCACTCAGACGCTTCACTGTGTGTGTGTATCACTCCGCTTGTGTTCGTGCTGTTCTGAACTAAAGTGTAAGAGTAGTGCATATGTGTTAAGAGTTACTGTATAAGTGTCTCTTATATTTATTTTTTATAAAAAATTTTGACATTCCATATGTTAGCCAGCAGGTGGTGGCAAAAGATAATTTCTGTGTGTAATATTAGCAGTTGACTTGAACCTGTCCGTCATTGTTTACATACAACAACGCTCCGTGATCACTCATATTACTACTACTACTACACAACTACTGCACAGAAACAGCACAAGCCGTGATACTATTTCTGAAGTGACATTTTTTGATTACTAACGAAAGCTTGGACGCATCATTTGTTTTGAACCAGCAACGGCAGATTCTGATCCGTAACGTAATAAAGTAGTTCCATGCATAAATGCTCTTTTTATGACCGTACTCAGTTTTTCCTAATTTAAAATGTTTTACTTGTTCATTGAACTGTTGTATATAAGCAATATCACACTCGCAATTGTGCTATATGGCCCTACATCAGCAATGCTGTGATTTGGCCGTAGGTAATCACAGCCATATTGCACTCTTGCTCATGTGATATTGCTTAAATATATATATATATATATATATATATATATATATATATATATATATATATATATATATATATATATATATTAAGCAATAAATATTATAAATAGCATATATATATATATATATATATATATATATATATATATATATATATATATATATATATATATATATATATATTATTATAAAAAATATATATTATTATATTTATCTCATGATGTTACTAAATGTTAGGTCTTTTAGTCAACTTATTCCGGTCTCAACTTATTTTTATGCTCCTCTGTTTTTTGTAAGTAGTAATAAGTACTTTTCTTTATTTTTCTTTTTTTTATGTTAACTTGTTTTTGACAGCACCTCTATCACTGTCTACAGGGCATTTTTTGAGAGCATATTAATCTAGTCTACAGAGAATTTATCTATATGCACTCTCTGCCAGAAAACAAAAGCAACAGACAAACAGCATTCCTGGACAAATGGTTTCTGGGGGGCTGAATTCAGAAGTACTGTGGTCCTGAATTTGTTTAGCTCTGAATTAGAGTGTGTGTGTGTTATACTAGAAAGGTTCATGAAATGGGCATCTCAATGATGTGCATCATGGAAGCGCCATCTCAATATGAAAAATGCACAATGTATCTTAGGAAAAATATCTTCAAAACATTGTCCAAAAATGTGCTTCCCACAGCACCTTGGGCTAGTTTCTGGCATATTCATTATTCTGTGTAATATTCTCATTTGTCAGGATCACACCCTGCACTAATTGCTCTTTACAGCTTATTGTGAGTGACTGGGAAGCAAATGCAGCCCAACAGCAAAGTGTAATCCCCATAAACTCCCCATAATTCCCCATAATGCCCCATAAACCCCTAGCAGTTAAATACACCAGCAATTGGTTTAACAGCCTATACATCAGGCTATACTTTCGGGATATACTGCTGTGATGGGATTGATGCTTTATAGCTTTAGGAGAGAGGTTTGGAATGATTGTTACACTTAAGCTTGTTGAATATGAATCGGTCCTTAATTTGTTTAGTTCTGAATTCGATTTTGTGTGTGTGTGTGTGTGTGTTGTGGCAAATAGGAACAGCAGAACTCATACAGTGGGCCTAAAAAAAGTACAATATTCGATGATTCTTTAATCGACTCCCCAAGTAATTATGACTTTGTGGTGGCATTCATGTGCATTCAACTCATAAATATGATCATTCCGACGTGACTTGAATGCGCACCATATTTATTTAGCCTGCTTTACAAAGCAGACATGGCCAAACTACGGCCCTTTGGCCAGATCCGGCCCACCACATGGTTTCATTTATCCTGAAATGTATGTATTTAAATGAACTTGTATTGGTACCTTACATGCCTCCACAAGTTATGACAGGGTTGCCAGATAATTGCATATAAATCCACAATCAGAGCTTTATACTTGAACAAATTGAAAACAGAAAAATATCTTAGCTCATTTGTCCTTAAAATGCAAGTGAATGGAGATTTTTCTTTTGAAGCTCCAAAAATCACATACAGTCAACATAAATGTCATCGATACAACTCCAGCGGTTAAATTAAGGTCTTCTACAGCAACACGATCACTTTTGGTGTTAAAATATATATATATATTTAAGCACTTTTTAAATCACACTTCCGTTTGCAGCGGTATGCGCGTGTGACATAATCACATTGGCATTTGAAACACGTCGGAACTGACGCAAGTGCGCCACAGCCGGGAAGAGCAGCATTGTTTACAAGTGAGGATGAGGAATGCTGTACATTTGGTTGGCTTTGGTTTAGATCTGTATTTATCTGTTTCTTTACTCACAATAGAGGGTTTGTGTCTCTTTAGAAGACATTAATAACAGCTGGAATCATATTGATGACGTTTATGCTGACTGTCTGCTTCAAAAGAGAAATCTCCATTCACTTACATAAACACCTGGGATATCATCAGGGTGATTAACTAATGAGAGAAATTACATTTTTGGGTGAACTATCCCTTTAAAAGTGAGATTCTACTCACTCATTTCTTGTCACTGAATAGCTTATATTTTTCAAAAGGTTGCTGTGGCTCAGGTGGTAGAGCGTGTTGGCCGCTAATCTCAGGGTTGGTGGTTCAATTCCTGGCCCACACAACTCCACATGCTGAAGTGTCCTTGGGCAAGACACTGAACCCCAAGTTGCTCCCAATGGCAGGCTAGCACCTTGCATGGCAATTTATATTGATATAAAGGGGTTTATATGAACCTTCGCTAAACTGTGGGAAAACTACGGAGCCCTCAAAGTGACCTGTCCAAAAAAAAATCAAAGACACACTTTCGCGTGCGGACGAGAAACTTTTGCGTGCGCACGAGAAAGTATCTCTTGTGCACGCGAAAGTTGCACAGGTCACTTCGGGGGCTGCGTACATATAAAGCAAATGTGACATGAAAAACTTAATTGTTGGAGCAACCGTGTCATTTTGTGGTACTTCTATGACACTTTTGGCTCACCTATCGGCTGTGCAGGATATTCAACCCTATCCTTTGCACTGAAAAAGCAAATCTCTATCAGTTGAGCTAGTATGCAATTTGATTACACTTAAATAAGCTTGTGAATTTAGTTGGTTACTGTATGAAATGCAATGCATGTTAAAATGTGTCACCTTACAAGACTTGCGCCTTAAAAGTAAGTGTTTATAAACTGATAAACTTTAACCTGTCAATCAGTCATGATTGGTGTGAAAGTGTATAAAAGCCATTGTTCCCACGATCCATAAAACGAGGCACATACAAGCAATTTGCAAAAATATAGGTAAAGTAACTTGATTCTATGAGATCAGATTGAACTCAGCTGTCAAGAGTGTTTTTTGCTGGACTTTGATAAAAACTAAAGGCTATTTTAAAAAAGGAACAACCCCTTCAATATCTCCCATCCTTGCTGTCTGTTTTATATGGAAATACCTCTGTAACAGTTATAGCATGGGCAAGGAGAAGGCAGGAACCGGCTGAACAGCCAACATTAACTTTAATTATATAAATCAACATAAAGCATAAACGAACAGATACACATGCAGCATTGCCGCGTGTGTCTTTCTCTATCGAACTGGCACCTCCGGCTACCCTTTATCTCGTTCTCCCATTGATCAGATGATTCAGCTCCGGCCGTGCACCATCTCTTTCACAACCTCAAAGCAGGAAAGTCAACTGTTCTGCCTCTAACCACTGACTCAGATGAGACATTTTCAGAATGTCCAAAGCTTACAGAAAGTTTCAGTAATCTCCAGTAATCTCACTTATGAAAAAGTAATTAAATGCCAGTTAGTGGCATTTCTCAAAGGATAGACCACGAAGTTCTCCCACATCCCTGACAGACCTTTAAAAAGGTTTAAGCATTGGATGGTGTTCAGGTGTGTGTGTATGTGTGTGTGTGTGTGTGTGTGTGTGTCAGTCCAGTCTCTGAGTATTGAGGAGTCTGATGGCTTGGGAGAAGAAGCTGTTACACAGTCTGGCCGTGAGGGCCCGAATGCTTCGGTACCTCTTGCCAGATGGCAGGAGGGAGAAGAGTTTGTGTGAGGGGTGTGTGGTTTTTTTGTAAATGTCTTTGATGGAGGGAAGAGAGACCCTGATGATCTTCTCAGCTGTCTTCACTATCCTCTGCAGGGCTTTGTGGTCTGAAACGGTGCAAGTCCCAAACCAGGCAGTGATGCAGCTGCTCAGGATGCTCTCAATAGTCCCTCTATAGAATGTAGTGAGGATGGGGGGTGGGAGATGTGGTTTCCTCAGCCTTCGAAGAAAGTAGAGATGCTGCTGGGCTTTCTTGGTAATAGAGCTGGTGTTGAGGGACCAGGTGAGGTTCGCCGCCAGGTGAACACCAAGGAATTTGGTGCTCTTGACGATCTCCACAGAGGAGACGTCGATGTTCAGTGGAGAGTGTTCACTCTGTGCTCTCCTAAAGTCAACAACCATCTCTTTTGTTTTGTCCACATTCAGAGACAGGTTGTTGGCTCTACACCAGTTCGTCAGCCGCTGCACCTCCTCTCTGTATGCTGACTCGTCGTTCTTGCTGATGAGACCCACCACGGTCGTGTCATCGGCAATCTTGATGATGTGATTCGAGCTGTGCATTGCTGCACAGTCGTGAGTCAGCAGAGTGAACAGCAGTGGACTGAGCACACAGCCCTGGGGGGTCCAGTGCTCAGTGTGGTGGTGGTGGAGATGCTGTTCCCGATCCGGACTGACTGAGGTCTCCCAGTCAGGAAGTCCAGGATCCAGTTGCAGAGGGAGGTGTCCAGGCCCAGCAGGTTCAGCTTTCCAATCAGGTGCTGAGGAATGATTGTGTTGAATGCTGAGTTGAAGTCTATGAACAGCATTCAAACGTATGAGTCCTTTTTATCTAGGTGGGTGAGGGCCAGATGGAGGGTTGTGGCAATGGCATTGTCTGTTGAACGGTTGGAACGATACAAGATCGTACTCATGATGTAAGGGGCCATTCATGCAGTTTTGCAAAAAAAAAAAAAAAAAAAGCTAGATGCTGTGCAAGGAAGAGAATAGTCTCTATTCCAGCACTTCCATTAAGCATGGTAAATTATATAATTAAATAATTATGGAAATGTATAAAACTATTGATTTTAGGTTATATACAGTATTATTAGAATATAAACAATGTATTTTACAATTATTGCAAAATATTCAGAGTTTAAGAGTCTGAGCTCTTGGGGGCTCTTGTTTTTGATTTTCCGATGTAAATTTGTTTTTGGATTTATTTATGAAAACTAGGACAGATAATTGACAATGTCACGTTATGTCACCGCAAACATAAAAAGAAAATAAATATATAATTTTTTTATGTTTCTAGAAATGTAGTTTGATGTAACAACCTGGACCTACCAAGTTACATAATTTTGGCCTTATATGGGGTCCCGAAACTCATATGGGGGATCTGGGACCCCCCCATTCCCCCTCAATTCGAACACTGGTTTAAAGGTGAAGAGAGACGGAATTGTTTGCGTCATACACAGTGCCTCACAGTGACAATTAAGTCAAAAGCTAAGTATTACGTTTTTTACAATTAAGATTTAACAATTAAGTTAAAGCTAAGAATGGAGCTTTTCCCAGAGCTGGTTGTTTTGCATTCTGTAATTGCCTTATACGCAAAGAATCGGTCATACCTATTGAATCCGTATCCTACATTTAATCGGTAAATATAAACTTTATATTACATTTATATTTACATAAGATTTTGATATCATCATAACTTGCAACTCTATGTTTGATGACATTGCAGTGCATTCTGACTGTACAAATGTTGTACTGAACCTCAACACACGCCCTGCTTAGTGTGTTTGGAGCAGTAATTACTACGTAGGGATCCTGCGAATCAAAATGCTGCATATAAATGCAATGCTGCCTTACAATTTTGCCAAAACGAAATATCTTGTGGTGACAAAATGTTTCTGCCTATCTTTTGGAACAGCCTTTGCATCTAGAGCATGCCTATAATACCTTAAAAATCTGTGTAGGTTTTTGAACAGAGCTGAAGTTAAAGTCTTATGAAAAGTGTGTCATTGAGTTTCCTGTTCTGAAAGTTAATAGAAATGCAACAGGATATCTGAAATAAATGTTCTTGGGCAGGCCTGTTCTGTTGGCAAGACTTTACCTATGACATTAATTTGATGGCTGCTGGGATGATTTAAACTAACTTGAACAAATTCCATGCTATTGATCAAATTTCCTCCGGATATAATCAGTTTTCTATCCCCTCTCCATTTCAGAATGCATTTTAACTGTCATTCAAACCCATTCACCCTCTCTCTCTCTCTTTCTCTTTCAGGTCGTGCTCTTTTGAGGTTGAATGGGGAGAAGCTGGAGAGGATGGGTATTGTACAAGAGACTCTGAGACAGGAAGTGTTGCAGCAGGTCCTACAGTTGCAGGTCAGAGAAGAAGTACGCAACCTACAACTGCTCAGCAGAGGTGAGAAATTAACACCTGTAACATTCTGAACATTTCTAACTTGATACACAAGACAATTTGCATGCAATTACTGCATTTAACCTTTAAAGGGATAGTTCACCCAGTGAAAAATCTTTCATCATTTACTCACCCTCATGTTATTTTAAACCCATATTTCATACCCAAATAAAAATCAGACAGCATATTGTTTACATCTGAATCAGGTTCTAAAACATTCAGAAAATTGTGTTTATAACCAAGAATTTTGGGTTTCTTTTCACTTTTAGCTTGCTTAAACACAACTTTTCAAAGTTTCAAAAGGACATGAAGACACAAAGTATGAGGGTCTCCTCAGATTAGACACATCCAAACTCCCACCTCAGCAGGTGTCAAACCCCAGTGTAACCCAACCGCACATTAACAAGGAAAGGGAATTAGAGACCACTTAAGCGCTGTGTCAGGGAATTCTACCAATAGCTTTGGGGGCAAATTTAATTTAACAGTTCACCAAGTCCTGGCCTCCATGCTATGATAAAGGGAAACTAATTGAGCCACCCAGTGGAAAAATCCCAACTTGAGGTTCAGAGAGGGCAGATAGGTGATGGTTCAGAGTGGTGAATGGTCAAGTAAAAGTGCCGTCAATGCTGATTAGTTTGTTTCTGATAGTTGCCATCACCTGTCAGACTGAGTTAAGCCTGGCCCAAGGACTCTTTGATTGGTAGGGCTGGAGGACACTGCTTATCTGCAGTTTATTCTTAGATGTGCCAGTCTGTGTCTCTCAGCCAGCAGGGTTTCCAGTGGATGTCTAAAGAGAGGCTTTGTATAGCAGACTGTCATATTGAATTAATTTGGCGTGAATGGAAATATGACATATTGATCGGGCAAAAATGAGACAACTGCTCTGTCATTATAATGGTCTTTATCTCAGTTTTGAATAACCGATGATCTCTACGTAATAGAGCTGGGGCGGGCAGGTGTGTTTGGTGCTGGACATATCAATTAAGGTTTTTGAGCTTTTGTTTACCTTTGTTTAACAGACCTTAAAGGAATAGTTCACCCAAAAATGTATATTCAGTTCTTGTTTATTCACCCCTCATGTTGTTCAAAACCTGTATGACTTTCTTCTGCTGAGGAACACAAAAGGTGTTGTTTTACAGAATATTCACACTGCTTTTTTCCATACAGTGAAAGGGAATGGTTCTTTGGGCTGCCAATCTCCAAAAAGTACAAAACAAACAATACAAGCACGACAAAAGCAGTCCATGTGACTCAGACACTATATTTAAAGTGTTCTGTACACATACGATCGCTTTTGGAATGGAACAGACTGTAAGTTAAGCTGTTATTCACTGAAAATCTTCTCTTCTTTAGCTCTAAAAATCTCATTCACGTTTTTAAATATCCAAACTTGCCGCATTAGAGATGTTTTAATATGCACAAGGGTGAATGAGATCGAATGACCCTAGAGGTATGACAAAGGGCATATTTTCACCAGGTCCCAACCAGGTGTGACAAGACAATTTTTGTGGCACAGGTGACTCCACCCACTGTGAAATCTCATTACTCCAAAATAATTCACTTAGCACTTCATTCAACATTATATATGTTCTGATTGGTTTGATTTTGTGAATTTTCACTTTGTGTGTGAACAGAAATATTACTTGATAAAAAAAACTATTCACATACATATATGGTCATGACACGATTTTAGCCAACTTCTAAAATATCATGATTTTTATTTTTGACTACCTCTGGAACCTGTATCTGTGAAATATGTCTATGTAATGCTCACTCTTGATACCTGTATAAAAATGTGATGGAAAGTGAATCTGACACTGGATGTCATGTATGTCTTTGTTTATTTCGTTAAAGATACATGGCCTGAACAGCCCAGATGGTTTTTAGGAGACTGATGCGCACCATATGATAGAATATGCCTAACTTGTTAGGTGTTATTTGGTGGAAATGCAATACTTTATGGATATAACACATAGTACATAACAGTACCACGGTAATACCATGCTTTTTTCAGACATGGTACTAGGGCTGGGTATTGATACAGATTTCTCGATTCAATTCGATTCCGATTCACAATATCTTGATTCGATTCAATTCCGATTTTATTTGATTCAATATTTATTCTTATGGGTTTATTTCATTTATAATGTTCCTTTTGATTACATATCAAATATAAATGATCTCCCAGCTAATACAGTGGACCTTTTAACTAGGTACATAAGGAACATATTACATTTTACTAGAAAAATTGTATTAATCTTTAAAACTTTTGGTCACATTTTGACTTTTTAAAAGTCTCTAACAAAAACAGCATGTCTGTAAACAGTGCCTTTAAATGAGTGCATGCTAACAAGAGAGGACTAAAATTACCTCATCTGTGCGAAGCATGATTAGAATTAAATTATTTTTTTTGATTGTTTTTGATCAACAACTGATTGTAAAGAACAGAAAAGGTATTAAAAGAGACCGTATTCAATGACAAATGTGTTGTTGTGTTCTCGTCCTTAAACCCACATTACACAGAATACATTTTACTCTCAACAGGCTGTGAAAGGATCTCCCAGCTGAACACTTTATGACTAAACTACACAATTACTGGTAAACATTTACCAGCTAGTTGACAATATGTATATATTCACTTTAGTCGCATAGTGCAAAATATGGTTGCAAATATAAGCGATTTCCTCTCATTGTAGTGGATGGTTGCACATTGAGTTAAAGATCGATCTTGGGATTTAAGAATCAATATCGAGATTGTTCAAATGAAAATCGTAATTAATCGCATAAAAAATATATTTTTACCCAGCCCTACATGGTACCATGGAATTACCTTATTTTTAGACCACTTTCACCATGGTAATACCATTGTATACTTTAACGTACCATGTAAATACCATAATGTATAAAAGTGTGGGGTTTAGATCTGTAAAGGTACTCCTGCATTGCACTGATTGCATGGATGTATGATTGATTGTTGTGGTGAGCAGGGCAGGGCTGAGCGCCCATCTGGGGAGAGAGAAGGCAGTAAAGATATCCAGTTGAATTGTGACTAATTACCATCTCTATGTTCACAGTGAGAGGGGGAGATAAAAAGATGGTCAGTTTACAGAGAGAGGAGAGAGACAGGCAGACCAGAGTCTTCATGTCTGTTTCCTGAGGGAGAGTCTTGTGTTGTGTGAAGCTGAAAAGCGGACTGCTTGTTTGAGTGACGCTCAAAAACGGACTGTTTATTTGAATGATGCTGAAAAGCTGTCTTGTTCTTTAAGTAAAGCTGTACAGCAATTAAAGCAGTCCACCCAACAACTCCCGGTCGACAACCTCCTGACCTACCCTGAGCTGAAGAAATCCATCTTGCAGCGGGTCGGCCACGGTCCCGAAGAGCATCACCGGCGGTTCCGAGCACTGATGCTGAGTGAAGACAGCCGCCCGTTTGCCTTCGTTCAACAGCTGCGCTCTGCCTGCCGATGGTGGGTGCTGGCCGAGGAGCGCAGCGGGGGCATCAACAATCTCGTGGTACTGAGATCTACCAAAATAGGTAACACAGTTGTGATAAAAGTCTTACTTTACAGAGCTCTATTCCCCCTCCTCAGCCTACATTGTCATCCCCATCAGACATAATAGATGATCAAACTCTAATCGACATTTCCGTAAAGGAATCTCATTTATCCCCTGATGGAAAACACCAGTTACGCCAAATCCTGGAGTCAAACCTTCAAGTATGTACCCTCTGGCCTGGGCGCACGGATGTTCTCCAGCACCACATCTACATCACTTATCAAGTACCCATCAAGCAACTACCATATCGCATGCCACCTCTTAAACAAGCTGTAGTAAGAGAACAACTTGAGGAGATGCTGAGAACAGGAGTAGTAGAACCATCTCATTTTGGTTGGGCATCACCTGTAGTCCTAGTCCCAAAGAAAGATGGGAGTCTTTGATTTTGTGTGGACTACCGAAAGATTAACACCATAACCGAGAATGATGCTCTCCCAAACATCGCCAAGATTCTTGAGTCTCTTTCGGGTGCTGCCATTTTCTCCATGATAGACCTAAACAATGGGGACTGGCAGGTATCGATGGACCCCAAGAGTAAGGAAAAAACTGCTTCAGGGTTATTGCAGTTCAACGTCATGCCTTTTGGATTAAAGAATGAAACTTTTTAGAGATTAATGCTGTGCTTTGCCGATCCGATCCCAAACTAGCTGGATCAACTAGGGGTGAAGCCTTCACTCTCCGCTGAGCATACCTTGTCAAATCAAATCACTTTATTGTCACACTACCATGTACACAAGTGCAACAGTAGGTGAAAGTCTTGTGTGCAGTTCCGAGCAACATAGCAGTCATGACAGTGATGAGACATATACCAATTACAATAAACAACATATTTACACAACACAATTTACATATCAAATGTACACATACTTACACAACACAATAATAATATACAATGTACAGTAAACAATACACACAATATAGAATACACATACAATACAAATAAAAAATAAGAGTATATAAAAAATATATATACAGTAGTTATATTGTGGAGAATATATTTGACAGTCCAGTGTGAGATATAAGATTAATAAAGTGCAGTGCTGATTATTGATCGTGAGAGATTAAGTGTTCAAATGTCTGATTGCTTGGGGGAAGAAGCTGTCATGTAATCGGCTGGTGCGGGTCCTGATGCTGCGATACCGCTTGCCTGATGGTATCAGTAAGAGCAGCCCATGACTCGGGTGGCTGGAGTCTCTGATGATCCTCCAAGTTTTTTTTCACACACCGCCTGTTATAGATGTACTGGAGGGAGGGAAGCTCACCTCCTATGATGTTTCTGGCAGTTCGCACCACCCTTTGCGGGTCTTTGCGGTTGTGGGCGGTGCTAATTCTATTACTGGTGTAGAACCATGTGAGAATGTGGTGGTTCATTCCAAACTTCCTCAGCCATCTCAGGAAGTAGAGGCACTGGTGAGCCTTCTTCACTATAGCCTCAGTGTGGACGGACCATGTGAGTTCCTCAGTAATGTGGACACAGAGGAACTTGAAACTGCTGACTCTCTCCATCGGTGCTCCGTTAATGGTGATGGGTCTGTGTTCTCTGTCTTTCCTCCTGAAGTCCACTACAAGCTCCTTGGTCTTACTGACATTGGGTGAGAGGTTGTTCTCCTGACAGCAACATGTCAGAGTGTGCACCTCCTCTCTGTAGGCTGTTTCATCATTGTCAGTGATCAGACCTACCACCGTCGTATCGTCAGCAAACTTAATTATGGCATTGGAGCTATGTGTTGCCACACAGTCATGCGTGTACAGGGAATACAGGAGTGGGCTGAGAACACAGCCCTGCGGGGCTCCAGTGTTGAGGGTCAGTGATGAGATGTTGCTGCCCATTCTAACCACCTGATGTCTGCCTGACAGGAAGTCCAGGATCCAGCTGCACAGCGAGCTGTTTAAGCCCAGTGCCCGGAGTTTCTCATCAAGCTTGGAGGGCACTATGGTGTTGAATGCTGAGCTGTAGCCTACAAACAGCATTCTCACATATGTGTTCCTTTTTTCCAAGTGGGAGTGAGCAGTGTGTATTGTAGATGCAATGGCATCATCAGTGGACCGGTTCTTGTGGTAGGAAAACTGCAATGGGTCCAGAGAGGTGGGCAACACAGAGCAGATGTGATCTCTGATTAACCTCTCAAAGCATTTGCTGATGATGGGGGTCAGAGAAACAGGACGCCAGTCATTTAGGCAAGTGATTTTGGCTTGCTTCCGAACAGGCACAATGGTTGACGTTTTGAAGCATGTGGGGACTACAGACAGGGAGAGGGACAGGTTGAAAATGTCCGTAAAAACACCAGCCAGTTGGTTCGCGCACGCTCTGATGACGCGGCCCGGAATGCCGTCTGGACCCGCAGCTTTACGGATGTACACCCATCAGAAGGATCCGGTTATATCCGCAACAGAGACGGAGAGTGAACCAACCAATGCATTGCAACAGCGCATCCGCTGCCATATTGAGGTTGCCTGGGATGTGAGTGGCGCACAGCAATCTGAGTCACTACTGGCTCCAAAGGAGGAGATGGCGGGCAAGTTGTGACATGTGACAGGAGCACACGCCACCCTGGTGATTTATGTATTCTACAGTAGCGGTGCTGTCTGAATGGATCAAGACATGCTTGCCCTGAATTAGTAGGAGAAACCTCCGTAGGGCAAGAAATACAGCCAGCAACTCTAGGCAGTTGATGTGCCAATGCAGCGGGGGCCCTTTTCAGGAGCCAGTGGCTGCTTGCCTATTGCACACGGTGCCCCAACCCTGCTTGGAGGCATCTCTGGTGACCAGAACACGTCGGAACACCTGCTGGAAGGGGACTCCTGTCTAGAGAAAACAGAGGTCTGTCCAGGGTTTGAAAGTCTGGCAGCAGGCGGGGGTGATGAGCACACGGTGCGTGCCGCGGTGCCATGCCCATCTTGGGACTCGAGTCTGGAGCCAGTGGTGAAGCGGTCTCATATGCATCAACCCCAGCGGCGTGACCGCCGTGGAGGACGCCATATGCCCCAGGAGCCTCTGGAAATGTTTTAGAGGAACCTCGGTGCCTGGCTTGAATAAGGTGAGGCATTTCAGCACTTACTGTGCGTGCTTGAACTCCATGCCAAGTAAAGCAATGCTCTGTACTGGGGCGAGCTTGCTCTTTTCCCAGTTGACCTGAAGCCCTAGGTGGCTGGTCATCCACTGTGTCTTCCACATCATCCACATCACCTGGTCCCTGTGGGCCCATAGTAACTCTCAGGAGTGGGCCAGGATGAGCCAGTTGTCGAGGTAGATGAGTATGCGGATGCCCAATTCCCTTAGCGTGACAAGGGCTGCCTCTGCGACCTTCATGAAAACGTGAGGGAACAGGGATATGCCGAAGTTGAGGACTTTGGGAGGGCCTGGCCGTAGAACGCAAACCGTAGGAAGGGTCTGTGTCAAGACAAGATGGAGACAGGGAAGTACACATCCTTAAGGTCTATCGCTGCAAACCAATCTTGATGCCGGACGCAAGTTAAGATGTGTCTTTGCGCGAGCAAACTCAGTATGCCAATTAAAATGTTATTTTACTTTCACTTTGTCAATTCAATGACGTAAAGGGAGGCATGTGTCATTTAAAGGGAGAAGCGAATATAGGGGTGAGGCTAGTGCACCGGGAGTGAGACGTCACAAGTGAACGCAGTACTCGTGAGAGGGTTGTCGGAGAGGATTGAAAAGAATGAGTACTGTGTGGAGTGGGGTTTATATTTCCTGTCGGCCTGACGCTACCAGACACGCTGTCATCATTGAGTCCGTGAAATGGGGCGACGCACTTTCACGAACCAGCTTCATTCTTAAGCCGTCCAAATGTGAATGCACGGTCAGATATAGATTAACCTTGAGCCCACTGCAGTCCCAAAACACTCTTCAGTAACCTTGCTATCTGCCAAACTTGGTCAGTAACACAAAGCCGTTCTCTCACACAAACATTTTAGCACACACACACACACACACACTTACCATTCAAATCCGCACTTTTGATGTGTGTCTACTGGAAGAAGTGAACGCTCTTAGTAGCTAATTTCCCAAGTTTCTGCAATATTGTTTTTTTGTTTGTTTGTTGTGTGTGTGTCTTTTTGTTTGGTTTGTACCCTTCTTCTACTAATTGCTCATTTAATGTGATCTTTTACATGTACAAATTTGGAGTTAATGTGGACATGTCTTCTGTTGCGGAAACCCGGTTACTTCAAACTGTGACCCATATCTGCACAGATTCACATCCTATGAATTGTATGAATGTGAAAAAGAAGAACAAGAAAGAAAAAAGAAATTAGTAGTTGGGACTGGAACTATTGTTCAATGATCGTTTATTTATTTATATTTTAAATTTTTTATCAAATTAACTTTTGACTTTGTTATATGAGGGGTGTTAGTTAAACCCTTTGAAGTTCATTATAGTGTTAAAAGGAAGAAAATTCAGATCCTGTGTACATTTTTGTTTTGTTGTATGTAACAGGTGGATTTCTTATGCTCTCCTGGGTTAAATTACATTGTGACAGCCATAAACCTGTCTGGCACCCGAACTTTTCAACATCAAAAAAATAAATAAAAAATAAACATTTAAAATTAGGGTGGACACCACCATTACAGGTGACTGAGCAATGACAACTTGTTATTAACTTTGCAGTGTTTATATGTAACGGTTACCCTGTCTTGTCCCTCTGTTGCCCTTTGTTTGTGATTTTGTCACTTGGTATTTCTTAGTTTTCACTTTAGTCCCTTATTTAACTCCACAGTCCTCTGTTAGCGTTCGTGTTCACTGTTCATTGTTTACACCTGCCCTTGTTAATTTGCCTTTGGTTTCTGTTAATCACCTCGTTATCTTGTTTGAGTTCTGTTCTTTCATTGGCCCCTTTTCCCATGTTTTGTGTATTTATACCCCGTGTCTTTGTTCAGTCTTTGTCGATCGTTGTTCGATGTTTGCCTGATGTTTGCGTCTCTCCCTTGTTCCCTGTTTGTCTCTACCGTGGTTACCTTATCTAGTTTATGTTTCTTTTCCCCATCGTGGGTTGTTCTTTTGTTCATTTAGTGTTTTGGTTATCAAATAAACTCAAACTGCGTTTGGATCCGCATCTCCTCGTCAGCCTCATTATTCAGACGTTACAGAACGATCGAACACACAATGGATCCAGCAGTTTTTCGAGCGAATTACGATCTGCTCAGCCTGAAGCAAGGGGACCGACCTATAGAAGACCACATCCACGACTTTCTGGCTCTGGCAAACGTTTCAGACTTTCCTAATTACTCCCTCGTGGTCTTCTTCCGAGGCAACCTGAATGACGGGCTGAAGGAGCGGCTGCCACCGGCAACGCTGCGACTGGACGCTTCACGCGTTCGTTGAGGAGACCCTACAGATCTGCGGTTCTCATTTAACAGTGGACATCATCGAGGAGAACCCCGTAGCGCCTCCCGCAGAATTGACCCTCCATTCGCCCGTGGTTCGTCCTTTCGCGCCGGTCAACGAGCCAGCGCGGTCCACTTCGTCTGCCCGGAGAAGGAGGAGAAGACAAGCTTCCGCCTCCCGGCCCATGCCGGCCCCTGTCAGCGAGCCCGTCCCCACGCCAGTCGCATTCCACGAGCCAGCGCGGCCCACTGCGTCTGCTCGGAGGAGGGAGAGAAGACGGGCTTCCGCCTCCCGGCCCGCGCCTGCCACGGTGAGCGAGCTAGAGCCCACGCATGTCACGGTGAGCGAACTAGAGCCCACGCATGTCACGGTGAGCGAGCTAGAGCCCACACATGTCACCGTGAGCGAGCCCGAACCCTCGTCAACCACGGTAATCCAGCCAGAGCCTGTAGCCTCAGACGTCAGTGAGCCAGTGCCGCTAGCCTCAGACGTCAGTGAGCCAGTGCCACCAGCCTCAACCGTCAATGAGCCAGTGCCGCAAGCCTCAAACGTCAATGAGCCAGTGCCTGTAGCCTCGACCGTCCCTGAGCCAGCGCCTGTAGCCTCGACCGTCCCTGAGCCAGCGCCTGTAGCCTCGACCGTCCCTGAGCCAGCGCCTGTAGCCTCGACCGTCCCTGAGCCAGCGCCTGTAGCCTCGACCGTCCCTGAGCCAGCGCCTGTAGCCACGACCGTCCAAGAGCCAGTGCCAGTAGCCGTGACCGTCCAAGAGCCAGTGCCAGTAGCCGTGACCGTCCAAGAGCCAGTGCCAGAAGCCTTGACCGTCCAAGAGCCAGTGCCAGTAGCCATGACCGTCCAAGAGCCAGTGCCAGTGCCAATGGCCGTGACCGTCCAAGAGCCAGCGCCTCTCGAGCCCCCTAGGGTTCCGCCTCCCAAGTCTCTCAAGTCTCTCGAGCCTTCCAGGGCTCCTCCTCCCGAGCTTTCCAGAGCTCAGCCATCCGAGTTTCCCGAGCTTTCCAGAGCTCCGCCATCCGAGTTTCCCGAGCTTTCCAGAGCTCCGCCATCCGAGTTTCCCGAGCTTTCCAGAGCTCAGCCATCCGAGTTTCCCGAGCTTTCCAGAGCTCAGCCATCCGAGTTTCCCGAGCTTTCCAGAGCGCCGCCTCCCGAGCTTTCCAGAGCTCCGCCTCTCGAGCCTACCAGGGCTCCGCCTCTCAAGCCTCTCGAGCCTACCAGGGGTCCGCCCCTCAAGCCTCTCGAGCCTCCTAGGGCTCCGCCTCTCAAGCCTCTCGAGTCTTCCAGGGCTCCGTCTCTCAAGCCTCCCAAGCTTTCCAGAGCTCCGCCTCCCGAGCTTTCCAGAGCTCCGCCTCCCGAGCTTTCCAGAGCTCCGCCTCTCGAGCCTTCCAGGGCTCCGCCCCTCAAGCCTCTCGAGCCTACCAGGGGTCCGCCCCTCAAGCCTCTCGAGCCTCCTAGGGCTCCGCCTCTCAAGTCTCTCGAGTCTTCCAGGGCTCCGTCTCTCAAGCTTCCTGAGCTTTCCAGAGCTCCGCCCTCCGAGCTTCCCAGAGCTCTGCCTCTCAAGCCTCTCGAGCCTTCCAGGGCTCCGCCTCTCAGCCCTCTTGAGCCTACCAGGGCTCCGCCCCTCAAGTCCCTCGAGCCTTCCAGGGCTCCGCCCCTCAAGTCTCTCGAGTCTTCCAGGACTCCGTCTCTCGAGCCTCCCAAGCTTTCCAGAACTCCGCCTCTCGAACCTGCCAGGGCTCCGCCCCTCAAGCCTCTCGAGCCTGCCAGGGCTCCGCCCCTCAAGCCTCTCGAGCCTTCCAGGGATCCGCCCCTCAAGCCTCTCGAGCCTGCCAGGGCTCCGCCCCCCGAACCTCTCGAGCCTGCCAGGGCTCCGCCTCCTGAACCTCTCGAGCCTTCCAGGGCTCCGCCCCCCGAGTCTCCTACGGCTCCCCTACGGCTCCGCCCCCAGAGCCTCTTGAGCCTCCTACTGCTCCGCCTCTCGAGCCACTCAAGCCTTCGACGGCTCCGCCCTCAGAGCCTCCCGAGCCTCCTATGGCTCCGCCTCCCGAGACTCCTCCGGCTTCGCCTCTCGAGCCACTCAAGCCTTCGATGGCTCCGCCCTCAGAGCCTCCTATGGCTCCGCCTCCCGAGCCTCCTCCGGCACCGCCTCTCAAGCCACTCAAGCCTTTGGCGGCTCCATCCTCAGAGCCTCCTACGTCTCTACCCCCAGAGACTCCAGAGTCTTCCTGGTCTCCGCTCCTAGAGCCTCCCACGGTGCCGCCTACCTCGGCTCCGCATCCTGAGCCTCTTTCAGCTCCACCTCCTGAGCCTCCCGAGCCTCTCCCGGCTCCGCCTCCGAAGCCTCCATTGGCTCCGTCTTCCAGAGCCTTCATCGCCCTCGCCTCCTTCAGCTCCGCCTCCTTCAATTCCTCCTCCGGAGCCTCCCGAGCCTCTCTCGGCTCCGCCTCCGAAGCCTCCATTGGCTCCGTCTTCAGAGCCTTCTTCGCCCACGCCACCTTCGGCTCCACCTCCAGTGGCTCCGCCTTCTGAGCCTTCTACACCATCGCCTCCCTTGGCTCCGCCCAACACTGTTCCGCCTCCTGACCTGCCCAAGGCCTTACCACTTGAGTCTGCCATGGCCCTGCCTAAGCCTCCTTTGGCACCGCCTCCTAAGTCTTCTATGGCTCCACCTCCGAAGTCCTCCTTGGCTCCGCCTCACACGGCTCTGCCAGCCTCTGTCCTGTGGCCTCTCCCCAGACCTCCTGACCTAGTCCCAGTCCTGTGGCCTCTTCCCAGGCCCCCTGACCCAGTCCCTGTCCGGTGGCCTCCACCCAGGCCTCCTGACCCTGTTCCCGTCCTGAGGCCTTCCCCCAGGCCTCCTGACCCAGCTCCCAGACCACTGAAACCTGTCCCCGCCCGGTCGATACCACCCCGGCCTCCCAAACCTGTCCCTTTGTGCCCCCATGGACTGCCTGGTTGTCCCTTGTGCCCCCGTGGACTGTCTCATCTCCCTTTGTGCCCCCGTGGACTGTCGCATCTCCCTTTGCGCCCCCGTGGACTGTCTCATTTCCCCTCGTGGCCCCCCCCGGACTTCCTGCCTGCCCTCTGTGCCCCTTGGACTGCCTCCTTGTTCTTGTGCCCCCCCGGTCTGCCTGTCTGCCCCCGGACTTCCTGCCTGCCCAGGGTTCCCCCCTGGTCTGCCTGTCTACCTATGTGCCCACTTGTACTGTCTGTTTGCCCCTGGTGCCCTCATGTTGTTCTTATGGACTTTTGTCTTTTGTTGTGTGTTTTTTAGGATCGTCTGGTATCCGATCTTTAAAGGGGGGGCTATGTAACGGTTACCCTGTCTTGTCCCTCTGTTGCCCTTTGTTTGTGATTTTGTCACTTGGTATTTCTTAGTTTTCACTTTAGTCCCTTATTTAACTCCACAGTCCTCTGTTAGCGTTCGTGTTCACTGTTCATTGTTTACACCTGCCCTTGTTAATTTGCCTTTGGTTTCTGTTAATCACCTCGTTATCTTGTTTGAGTTCTGTTCTTTCATTGGCCCCTTTTCCCAAGTTTTGTGTATTTATACCCCGTGTCTTTGTTCAGTCTTTGTCGATCGTTGTTCGATGTTTGCCTGATGTTTGCGTCTCTCCCTTGTTCCCTGTTTGTCTCTACCGTGGTTACCTTATCTAGTTTATGTTTCTTTTCCCCATCGTGGGTTGTTCTTTTGTTCATTTAGTGTTTTCAAACTCAAATAAACTCAAACTGCGTTTGGATCCGCATCTCCTCGTCAGCCTCATTATTCAGACGTTACATTATACATATTTGGGTTGGATGGTACATCTAAGAATTAAAATCACTTTGACTCTCCAGAAAAGAAAAAGAAAAAAAGAGCAGAAAATAGGTGGTTTGCTGGTCTTTGTTGGCCTTAAGTTGGTTTTCACTGGTTGGATTGGTCACAATGAATCACACTAAATTTGGCAACAGTAAGTTGAAAGTTCTGCTGCTGAAATTGGTCTGTGCTTGCCGAAATACAAATCACTGCCCCCAGTGGCTGAAGCTGGATGTGCTGTAAAGGTGAAATGTCCACAGAGTGGCGCCAAAAACAAGTTTTAGTTGTAAATTATGTCAACAGAAGGCCTATTTTACTTTAGAGTGAAAAAGCAACCTCCGAATCACATTCACCATTGTTTATATATTGTTTATATATATATATATGTTCAATTACAGGGTTCCCATGCATTCTGGAAAACCTGGAATTTTGCAATGCAGTTTTCCAGTCATAGAAAAGTAATGGAAAATTTGAAAAATACCTAAATGTCCTGGAAAATTATTATTTGTCCTGGAAAATAGTATAATAAAATTATTTGACTATGTTGCTAGCAAGGTTTTCGTTACATAAACATGGTAACAATCTGGACTTGGAATAGGAGTCAAATACACAAATTTGTATACTTTTGTCTCTTCCGGCAGCTGCACATTGTGAAACAACGTCTACGGTTATGAGTGCTTACACCCTTGTGACTGATTACAGCAGCGTCCAATCGTGTGCTTGGCAATCACTGTGCAACCGAGGCAGATCGCTCCATTGGTTACAGCTACAGCCAATCACATGCTTGCTACAACAGCGCATGCACAGTGAGAAGCGGCACTCGTGAAACTTCTCATAAACAAATGGAATGACATGTACTGATCGAATGAATGAGAGGGGCATGTTGCTCGTTTACTTCAGCAATGGTATGTGAGTCTACACGGAGAGAAAAGGGCGGAAGAGTTATTAATGCCCAATTTCAGATAGGTCTCCTGTGGATTGCCTAGTGTCAGTGGAACAGACTGAGGATGGTTCATCATGGGAGAAGTCCTCTTCTTCATCCTCATCCTCGTCATCTTAATCAGAGCCTTCAGGATCAGAGAACTGGTGCCCCTCCTGAAAGAAATCTTGTTTTTACAGACATCTCAGTTTAAAATGACATTTTCACATGTGGAAAAACACAACGTTTACCTTAATTTAAAGGAGAATTCCTGTTTTGTCAGTAACACATATAATCAGTTAAGTAACAGGTACAATTTAAATTTGTGTCAATACATGTATTTTATGAGAACTTTACACTTTTATTGAAAAATGGGGAATAATGTTAAATTTTACTGTATTTACTGTATGTAAAAATACATTTGTGTTATACAGTGTGTCTTTGTTAAAGCGCATGACCCTCACAGGAGTGATTTGGAGGTGTAGATTGACCTTTCAGTCTAATCACCTTTTTATCTTCAGGCCTGTTGCCTTTGTTCTCTTCTAAATTGCTCTGTTCTTTTGGTACCAAGTAAGGCTAAATAATTCTGCCCTCCCGAGCACTCCTGTACTTCTAAATTCACACCAAAAAGCAATTTAACTGCGAGAGGGGCAGATTCTCCCATCACTATAATTTCTGTTCTTATTGAGCACCAAACCTTATTATCTCTTCTGCAAATTTCCACCTAATCGCACAACTGTAATAGCTCTTAAACATATCACACAAATCAGAAGAGAAAAAAGCCTTTGATCTACCACTTTATCTTAGCAAACAATGAACATATTTTGTTTCAGTTAACAAACCTGCTAAAAAAAAACAGCTTAAACCAGCCTTAGCTGGTCTCCTGGTCTAGATAAACATTTTTGACTGGTTTTAGAGGGGTTTTGGACACTGTTCAGCAGATCAGACTGGTTGACCAGATTTTTTGTCAGTAGGAAAAGCGAGTGAGGTGCATGGAAAACATGTTGTTTTTAGTTAATGTGTATTCTGCTTGTCCCACCATCATGCACCATCGCCATCAGAGTGTTTCCATCCCTGTCTGGACTCCTCATGTGAATTTTATCACTAGTCTTGAGCAAAGGCTTTTTCTGAAATGGATTCATTCAAATTAATGCATGGTGTTTCCATGCATTTTTAACATCATTTGTAATACTCATGCTCATGTGATATTTAGGAGCGTTGTAAAAATGTTAGGCTTTAATGATTCATCTTGTTCCACTGGGGGACTTGTTAAGTCAGAAAACAACTTCAAGCAGAGTATCAGATGTGAAATTAATGATAGTAAAATGAAACACATTACATAACACTCAGTATGATATTAAGTCCTTGACAAACCAATCAAATTGTTGATGTTGCTGATGCTGATCACAAAAGTCTAATAGGAGAGATGCCCAGCTTCATTTAGAGAAGACAGACCCACACAAACTCCCTGAGTTATCAACCAGCATAATCAGTATATGCCTGTTTCTTAGGCCCTACCGAACATCTGCTACAGCAAGCATCTCAATCCACATTTTCGGCATGTCTTTCTTTCTCTTTTTGCTGTAAAGGGATTGTTTACCCAAATATGTTAATTCTGTCATTATTTACACGGAACCTGTATAATTTTTTATACTCCATATAACACAACAGATTTTTTTGCAGAATGTTCAAACATCTTTTATATATACAACAAAAGCATATAGTGGGCACAGACTCAGAAAAGGACAAAAAAATCGCCTTAAAGAATGTTTTAAAGAACTGTAGAAGAATCATAGAAAAAGAAAGTGTATAGTCAGTCCACCATAGAGCTCCCTTGCAGCAAAACTGAGAGTGCACGCATACTTCTGTTGCGTTAAGAATTGCGTTCTGACGCAATTCTGAATGCAACGATGCCTGAAATTGAGCTTGTGTAACTGGTAGCGTTTGCATATACGTATTGCATAGAGAATGTTTCAGGGAGAGTAAAACAAAAGGGTTAATTCACCCTAAAATGAAAATTCTGTCATCATTTACTTACCCTCATGTTGTTCCAATCCCGTATGACTTTTTTGCACCCATGGAACACAGAAGGAGATGTTAGGCATAATGTTAGGGACTGACATCCTCATTCGCTATTCACATTCATTGAATCTTTTTTCCAAAACAAGTACAGAAAATAGTGACATGCTGTCCGTGATAATGACAGTTTTTAAACTATCCCTTTAAATCTTTCCCAGCCTCTCTTTCTGTGACCTCTCTCTGTTCATCTTCTTTACCTTCTTAAGCAATCAGATATCTTGTGCTGCAAATCACCAACCATTTTGACCCTTTCACCAGATTTGACACCGTGTCATTTGATGTCACAGTGGCTCATACAATGCCACCTGTTCATCCTCTCAAAGTCTTTGTCTCTGATTGTCCATTGTTCATCGACTTGAATTGTTAATTCCCTCATATTCTTATCTTTTTACTTTCATCACTCCCCAAATTTAACAAGACTATCATTGATTGCTCAGCCTGAAAGAAACACGTTCAATCAGCATTTTTTTCAATGAACTGATTGTACACCAAATATCATGCAGTTTTTCCAGTAGACTGCTAGAGTTTTAATGTATTCAGATATGACCTTATTTTTTTTGGTCCATTTTGTTTCTGCCCTTTATGAAAATATATTTCCTGCATTTTTCAGCAATAACACTCTTTGCTGACGGCAGATATGAAATACAGCACATCTACTTACTACTTCAAGATAACCTACACTCAAGACTCTGAAACAACATCTGGGTGGTTTGTCTGCACAGCTCTTCAAGTATTAACAATGGTTTGCAATTAATCTGAATTTAAAGAATTTTTGGTAACACTTTCTATGTAGCCCATATTTATAATGCTTTCTAAAGGCATTATACATTAATTATACTGCATTCAGGATGCCTCATAATATACTTTATAATAAGTTATAACTTCTCATAAATAATTATAACTACAGTTATAAAAAGAGTATAATGCATTATAACACCAGCAACATCACATGTTAATGCAGCAGAAGCTAAAACGTCTAGGTTACGTATGTAACCTCCGTTCCCTGATGGAGGGAACGAGACGTTGTGTCAGAGAAGCGACACTAGGGGTCTCTCTTGAGCGCCGATATTCACCTCTGGACTATGAAAAAAGGCCAATGAGGGTATTTAAGCGGCGCAAATACGGGAGTTCATTCAGGATTTTTCTGAGTGAACTCCCGTATTCTCGCCGGGGCCCTTACACGCATTGAGGGAAGGGGGTCTTAGCCCTTATTCAGGGCGGAGAAGACCCTGCGGAGGCCACGCCTACCCGAGAGGGGAGGCAAGTTTAAGTGGCAAGACCATCAGAGGCCTGCTTAGGGCCTATGTGGAAAAGTCGGTGTGGTGGTGGATCCAGCCTCATAGAGGGGGGAACATACAGCACGGCAGCCGAGGCAGCCATGACTGCCTAAGGGAAACACGGGAGTCAGCTCACCAGAGGGGACAGAACCGTGGTGTTACACACAGGGGGAGTCCAAAGGAGGCCTTACCTGTGGAGCACCTATACCAGTACAGGGTAGCTTGCGGTACCCGCAGTGGTTTGTGTCAGCGAGTTCCTCCGCTGAACTGCGACCCACGAGGGCTAGGGAGGAATCGACCAGTGTCCCAAACCTGAGATCTCCTGGGAATGAAGGCACTGTTTCCCCTGGTTAGGGGAAGGGCCTAGGTGCAAGCGATTCACCCGGTCAGATCGTGGGCGTACCACCGAAGTTCTCACGGGCTCAGTACCTGAGAAAACACGGACGATACTGACTCAACTCGGAGATTGTAGAATCTCGCAAAAGTGTTAGGTGTTGCCCAGCCTGCTGCTCTACAAATGTCTGCTAGGGCAGTGCCCCTAGCCAGTGCCCATGAGGACGCAACACTCCTGGTGGAGTGAGCTCGGACCCGCAAGAGGGGGGCACGGCCTGGGTGTGATAAGCCAGGGAAATGGCGTCGACAACCCAGTGGGCGAGTCGCTGCTTGGAGACAGCATTCCCTTTCTGCTGTCCCCCAAAGCAGACGAAGAGCTGCTCAGAGCGTCTGGTGCTCTGTGTGCGGTCCAGATAAATACGTAAAGCACGTACTGGACACAGCAGTGAAAGGGCTGGGTCTGCCTCCTCCCGGGCAGCGCTTGCAGGTTCACCACCTGATCCCTGAAGGGCGTGGTAGGAACCTTGGGCACATAGCCCGGTCGCGGTCTTAGGATCACGAAGTATCTGCCGGACCGAAATCCAGGCAAGCGCCGCTAACAGAGAACGCATGCAGGTCCCCGACCCTCTTGATGGAAGCGAGCGCATCAGCAGGGCAGCCTTGAGAGAGAGGGCCCTGAGTCCAGCTGAGTCAAGCGGCTCGAAGGGGGTCTCTGGAGGCCCGTAAGGACGACCGAGAGATCCCAGGAGGGGAACAGGTTAGGCCGGAGGGAGTTATCCTCCGGGCACCTTTTAGGAACCTGACGATTAAGTCGTGCTTACCAAGAGACTTGCCGTCTACCGTGAATCGTGGTGGGCCGCGATAGCGGCGACATACACCTTGAGGGTGGAGGGGACAGCCTCCTCTCCAGCCTCTCCTGAAGAAACACGAGCACTGACCTAACTGCGACTTCTGCGGGTCTTCAGCTCGGAAGAACACCAGTCCGCGAACAGACGCCACTATAGAGCGTAGAGATGCCTGGTAGAGGGGCTCTGGCTTGATTGATTGTATCTATGACGGTCGGTGGTAGGCCGGCTAGATCTTCCGCGATCCCGGCCCAAGGGCCAGACGTGGAGGTTCCAGGGGTCTGGGTACGGGTGCCAGAGCTGCGCCCGGCCCCTGAGAAAGAAGGTCCTTCCTCAGGGGAATTCGCCAGGGAGGGGCTGTCGTGAGGAGCGTGAGGTCCAAAACCAAGTCCGGGTAGGCCAGTAAGGGGCTACCAGAATGACTTGCTCCTCGTCCTCCCTGACCTTGCATAGCACCTGTGCAAGAAGGCTCACTGGGGGAATGCGTACTTGCGCAGCCCTCACGAGGCCAGCTGTGTGCCAACGCATCTGCCCCGTGGGGAGCCTCTGTCCGGGCATACCAGAGCGGGCAGTGGGAGGTTTCTTGGGAGGCAAACAGGTCTACCTGAGCCTTGCCGAACCGGTCCCAAATCAGCTGGACTGACTGGGGTGGAGCCTCCACTCTCCGCCAGGCAAGCTTCGTCTTGACAGCGCGTCCGCTATCACATTGAGGTTGCCGGGGATGTGAGTGGCGCACAGTGACTCCAGTCGCTGCTGACTCCAAAGGAGGAGACGACGGGCGAGCTGTGACATGTGGAGGGAGCTGCATCCGCCTTGGCGGTTTATGTAGGCTACGACCGTGGTGCTGTCTGTCCTGACTAGGACGTGTTTGTTCCGAATTAACGGAAGAAACTTCTGCAGGGCCAGAAAACAGCCAGCAGCTCTAGGCAGTTGATGTGCCAGCCAGCGGGCCTCGGTTCCACCGCCTGCGGCTGCGCGCCGTTGCATACGGCACCCCAACCCAATTTGGAGGCGCCGGTTGTGACCAGAACGCCGGGACACCTGCTGCAAGGGTACTCCTGCCTTAGGAAGCAGAGGTCTGTCCAGGGTTTGAAGGTTTGGCGGCAGGCAGAGGTAACTTTTATGTTGTGCGTGCCGCGGCGCCATGCTCGCCTCGGACTCGAGTCCAGAGCCAGTGCTGAAGTGGTCTCATATGCATCAACCCCAGCGGCGCTGCCACCGCGGAGGATGCCATATGCCCCAGGAGCTGTTGGAAACGCTTTAGCGGGACCATGGCGCCTGGCTTGAAGGAAGCGAGGCATTTCAGCACTGACTGAGCACGCCGTTGGAGAGACGTGCTGTCATTGGGACTGAGTCTAACTCCAGACCGAGAAAAGAGATGCTCTGGACCGGGAGAGCTTGCTCTTTTCCCAGTTGACCTGAAACCCCAAACGGCTGAGGTGGCTGAGCACCTGGTCTCTGTGTGCGCATAGTAACTCTCGGAGTGGGCCAGTATGAGCCAGTCGTCGAGGTAATTGAGTATGCGTATGCCGGCTTCTCGGAGCGGGGCAAGAGCTGCCTCTGCGACTTTCGTGAAGACGCGAGGGGACAGAGACAGGCCGAAGGGGAGGACTTTGTACTGATACGCTTGGCCGTCGAACGCGAACCTTAGGAAGGGGCGGTGTTGAGGGCGAATTGAGACGTGGAAGTATGCGTCCTTCAGGTCTACCGCTGCGAACCAATCGAGATGCCGGATGCCAGATAGAATTTGTTTCTGGGTGAGCATTTTGAACGAGAGTTTGGACAAGGTGTCGCAGGTCCAAGATTGGTCGTAAGCCACCGCCTTTCTTGGGTACAACGAAGTAAGCGCTGTAGAAACCCTTCTTCGTTTCGGTTGGAGGGACAGGCTCTATCGCGTCCTTTAATAGAAGGGAGGCGATTTCTTCACGCAGGGAGAGGGCATGTTGGCCGTGTACTGCGGAAAAATGCACGCCCACGAAGGGGGGCGGAGACCTGGCAAACTGAATTGCGTAACCGAGTCGAATGGTCCGGTGCAGCCAGCGTGACGGGTTGGGCAGTGAAAGCCACGCCTCTAAACTCCGTGCTAGGGGCACCAAGGGGACGGGTTTTTTGGACGTACCCGGCGAGGCTTCACAGCGGTGCGGAACAGGTAACGCAGCGTCGGGAGGCAATGTGGCGTCCCGAGGCTCTGGTGCTGAGAATAAACTCAAAGCACTTACCTTGCTCCACGCACCCGGCGGGGGGCAGGTTCGTGACTGAGGAGGAGGTCTGGTGTTGGCGTCCTCTGGACTCGTCTGAACCGGCCGGCCGGGAACAGTCGTGGGCGCTGAAGGCGGGACACCGCGTCCATGGAGCCGGGACTGTTGAGGCCTGAAAGCAGAGTGCCGTGAGAACAGCATTTGCGGGCCATGTGCCCCAGAGACAAAGGAAATAGCTCTTTTATTGAGAATTTGGGTACCGCAGCCCGTTAAGGGGTATGGCAAATGAAAAAACAAAGGATTCTCCTCCCAGCCCTCCACCGGGGGACGGAGTGGTCTTACCACCTCCGGAGCTAATGTCTTGGGCTCTGGGTGCGTTGTCTCAGGAGCGCCTGGGAGCCTTCCGGGTCCTCGAGGGGGTCCGTGAGACAGGGGGCGTGCGCTTCCCGCGGTTTGCTCGACGCTGGGGCTGAGAGCTGGGCCCGGGTTGAGGCGGAGCAGGGGCTTGCCTTCTGGCCGTGGCGGCAGGCTTGCGGCGAGGCATGATGTGAGAGATGGCCTCCGTCTGCTTCTTCACCATGGAGAACTGCTGGGCAAAGTCCTCGACGGTGTCGCCGAAGAGGCCGAACTCGGAGACAGGGTCGTTGAGGAAGCGAGTCTTGTTGGCTTCACACATCTCGACCATGTTCAGCCACAGTTGACGTTCCTGGACCACTAGCGTGGCCATCGCCTGCCCGAGCGCTTGCGCTGTGACCTTCGTCACTCTCAGGGCGAGGTCGGTCGCTGAGCGTAGTTCCTGCAGCGTGTCGGGATCAGGGCCACCCCCGTGCATGTCGCGTAGTGCCTTGGCTTGGTGGACCTGCAGGAGAGCCATGGCATGCAGGGCGGAAGCGGCGCGTCCGGTGGCGCTGTAGGCCTTCGCTGTCAGCGAGGAGGTTGCTCTACAGGTCCGTGAAGGGAGTACAGGATGACCTCGCCAGGTGGTAGGGGTACCGGGGCATAGATGGATCGCAACCGCCCTATCCACCTGGGGAATCGAGGGTGGCGAGGGCGGACGAGCCTGTGGCCTTCCGAGGGTCCTGAGGAAGGGCCCTCATCATGCACTTCCGGGAAAAACGGGACCGGGGGGGAGAGGCTGTGAGCGGCACCCAGACCCCAGGAACCAGTCGTCGAGCCGTGATGGTTGTGGGGAGGATGGAGGGTTCCAATCCAAGCCCGCGCTGTCGGCTGCCCGGGAAAGCATGTCCGTCATCTGTGCGTCAGCCTCAGCCTGGTCGTGCAGGCCCGAAAGCGGCAGCCCAGGGGAGTCCTCAGCATCAGATAACCCGCCCTCCGATGCCGCGGCGAGCTCATCGGCTTCCATCGCAAGAGGGTTGGCCGACTGGCTGTGAGGCGAGTCACCGCTACCTTGAGCACGGACGGGAATCAACGAGCGTGTCGGGGCGCGGGTGGTCCGAGGGGCCATACCCGGCGGAGCTGCACCCGCTGCCATCCCCAAATCGCCTCCATCGCCAGCCGCATCGTCCTCAATCCCGTGGGAAGGAGGAGCGACACGGGGGGGGCGGCTGGAGTGGCTTGCTCAAGGTTGTAAGCAAGCCGTGACCGCAACGTTGTCATGGTCATGTTCTCGCAGTGAGAACATGAACCATCCACAAACGCAGCCTCTGTGTGATCGCTAACCAGACACACTAGACAGCGCCTGTGGCCGTAGAAGCGGAGAGCACTCTACCGCATCCAGGAACAACACAGGGGCGGAAGGGCATTTTTATAAAGACGCGTCCTTAAAAGGACGTTCAACGCCGCTGTGTTTTGCTTAGAGGAAATTACTCTTTTAAATAAAATCACTCTTTTAGGAAAAAAACTTGTGAGAGTTTTTAAATCTGCACTGTCGATGCGCCCAGGGGCAGGAATGCACAGCCATGCAAACAGGCGAAAGCCGCTGTTGTGCGCCGTAGAATCCAACAGCATGCAGCAGAGGGATAACAGGAACTCGGTGTGTACACGCAGCAGTTGCAGACACGACCATCGGCTTCGAAGAAATTTTCTGAATGAACTCCCGTATTTGCGCCGCTTAAATACCCGTATGTCCGGGGGCGGGACATGCAAAAACTGGTTGCCAACTCTCGTTGGCCTTTTTTCATAGTCCAGAGGTGAATATCGGCGCTCAAGAGAGACCCCTAGTGTCGCTTCTCTGACACAACGTGGAGAGAGCGACAGAAGGGGAACGTTAGTTGTGTAAGTGCTGTCATGCAAAAGCAACGTAGTGTAAACAGTCAAAGTCTTGATGACTGTAATGAATGGCTGCTTCTGGCATAGGCATTGATGGTGATGATACGAGAACCCAAGTGGAATTTATTAAATAAACGTGAAATCCAGAACCTAACTATAAATGTTACCTAAACTAGACATAAACATCACATGACTAAAAACACATCTAGACATGACATTTATTCTCAGGTGTGTTTATACCCAAAAAGATTGGCTTCACGTGTGATCAACATACATATTTTTATGTATAGAGAGTTTCTGATATATTTTAACCTTGTAGTTTTACAAGTGTTTTTCGTAATACCTAAAAATTTCAATTGAATGGGTGTTATTTTGTGCATGTGTAATGTATATATATAATTATATACAGTATATAGTTGTAATGTCTTATAACCACATAAAGATATCTTATGGACACATTGCTGTTGTCACTTTACTTAGAGCATACCTATTATATAAATATATATATATATAATGTATTAAATACATTTGAATATATATATATATATATATATATATATATATATATATATATATATATATATATATATATATATATATATATTACAAATGTATTTAATACATTATAACTTCTGCATATAAAAGTGATGTTGCTGGTGTTATAATACATTATACTCTAAGGAATAACAATGGATATGTAAGTACTAGACTGTATTAAAATTCTGGTTACAATTATTTATGAGAAGTTGTAAAATATTATAGGGTGTATTATGAGACATTACTAATGCATTATGAATATGGGCTTCATAGAAAATGTTACAGAATTTCTTTATTTCTGAAAGATTATTTTAAGTATACATTTCACACTAGTTTTGCCTGCCCAGCTGAAAAATACAACAAAAAAAGGTTTAAGCTGGTATAGCTTGTCTCTCTTAGCCTTGCCAAACTGGTGGTCAGTTGCTTTAACTTCTCATGGCCAGCTGGTCTCCCAATTTGACCAGCCCAAAATCCTTCTTAACTACTGTAGACCAGCCTGACCAGTGGAAACCAACTTGGTGGTTAGCTAAATCCAGTCAACAACATGGGCTGGTTAAAAGGAATAGTTCCCCAAAAACGTACATTCTTGCTTCATTTACTCACCCTCATCAGTGCTTGTTCTAGCCTTTTGTGTGGGGGCTCCCATCAGTGTGTCCGTCACCCCCAAAACTATCACACCACTCATTAAGACCGTCTCAAAGAGCAGTTTCGTAGTAAACAACATTAGTATTTATTATTTATTACATGGACAATAAGCCAACGTGCTTACGGTGCCATTTTTCAATAAATAAAAGGAAAAGGAACACAAAGCCAGTCTGCAGGGTCAGTTGACAGGGCATCACTGGGGTTTGCACTTGTCCCTGCTTTAACTAGATTTTAATTAGATTTTTTGATAATTCAAAACAATATGATACTTCATTTCAAACGGACTAACACAGAAAGAGTTCAAATTAATGTTTTCAGCAAAGTTTACAGACTAGAAATGTCAAATGTTTTTGGAAAAAATGAAACAATAAAACAATGAACAAGAGCAAATTAATAAAGACTGAAAGACAGATTAAAAAAAAAATGGGAGTAAGACAAATGAACAATGAAATAAATTAAATCAAATTTTGATTGACAGCTAAATACTCGCCCAAAAATTATAATAATAAAAAAGCACTTTAGCACAATCTAGCTTTCTGAAAGATTATCACCGTCGAATGCTTTTCTGATCGCAAAATTTACCAGAAAATATGAAAGCAATTTTTTATCAAGAAATCTGAAGTAAACATATAAGCATGTTTCTCTAAATGCACACAGTTGGGCTAAAAGGTCTAATGGAAATTGTTTTAAAGCAAATTCAGCATGATTGCACAGGAATGTGCTTATTCAATTCTTTATTACAAATCACATATGTCACGTTTTGATTTTGTATGCTTTGATGTGTACTCCTGACACAAATTAAGAAATTACTTTCATGGTCAGATATATCTGACTATATATCTAAGATGGAGAGCTGGAGTTTAAGCTTTCTAATGATAATGTAAGGACTAAAAAATTATTTTAAATAATGATAAGAGTACATACCTTCTTCTTGCTTGATCATTTCACATCTTGTTTGCATAGCAACAAATACCAGCACTTGGCTGCGTATAATGCCTTTGACAGCTTGGGTGCCCACTGGTGGATTGTGGGCCCTACGGAACTTTTGTATATTGCGTATAGGGAGGACAGGCGCTGACCCTCATGCTATCCCAGATCTATAAAGATCTAAAACAAAGATTTTTAGAAGAATATTTCAGCTCTACTCACTTTAGGTCCTCACAATGCAAGTGAATGGGGATCAAAACTTTGAAGCTCCACAAATTACATAAAGTAATCCATATGACTCCAGTGGTTTAAGCCATGTCTTCTAAAGAAATCTAATCGATTTTGGAGGAGAACAGATCAAAAAGTCTCCTTTTTCACTACAATTATTGTTGCAGCTTGTTGCACTCTATTCTGGGTTTGTCTTCTCGTTGAAGGATACATATTGTCCAGCTTTGTATATGTGTTTCTTTTGGTCTTAGGTTTTGGACAAAAGAAAATGTCCAGTCTGATATCATGAAAATTACATGACTGTGGCGACATTTTTGCAAAGTGATATTATGAGTTTTATATTGCATATCACAGCAGTTCTGAGGTGAAATGTCCACTATGTAGTGCTAAAAGCAAGTTAAATGCTCTCCTAAACAGATGAGGTTTTCACATGTAATGCTCTATCAAATTTTAAATAAACAAAACGTCTCGAGTTACATGTGTAACCCTTGTTCCCTGAAAAAGGCGGAACTAGATGTTGCGCTGCTAAGCGCTACGGGGAACAGCTTTAGCTGTGAGCCGAGCTGAATAATGTGTGGAACACGTCAATGAACATTGACCGGAATTTATAGCCTCGGCTGATGTAATCATTAGATGCACCTGAGGCCAGGCTATAAATGGATACGTCACCAGGTGTCGTCAGATACTTCTTTTTGAAGAGCAGTCCTGGGACGTCCCAGTGCGGCAAAGCAGCGCAACATCTCGTTTTCAGGGAACAAGGGTTACACATGTAACCCGAGACGTTCCCTTTACAAAAGGCTTCACTACGATGTTGCGCTGCTAAGCGCTACGGGGAACGCAATACCCACGCCGCCGCACTTGGGGCTGTCCGGACCCCTACGGTTGTGCAGTGTACTCACAAAAACGCGAGAGGTCTCAGACATGAGCTTCAGATGTCAACTCAAGGGCATAAGAGCCCGGAGTAGCATAAACATCTAAACCATTCAATTTTGATGAATGTGTGCGGAGAGGACCAGCCTGCCGCATCACAAACTTGTTCAGGCATGAGCTGAGATGTCGACTCAAGGGCATAAGAGCCCGGAGTAGCAAAGCACCTAACCCATAAAGTTCGATGAATGTGTGCGAAGAGAACCCTATCGCAACACAAACTTGTCATAAAAACTGATGAATGTGAGCGGAGAGGACCAGCCTGCCGCATCACAAACTTGTTCAGGTATGAGCTGAGATGTCGACTCAAGGGCATAAGAGCCCGGAGTGCAGAACATCCAAACTAAAAAGGTCCAATGAATGTGTGCGGAGAGGACAACCTGCCGCATCACAAACTTGTTTAGGCATGGGGACACAAACTTGTCATAAAAACTGATGAATGTGAGCGGAGAGGACCAGCCTGCCGCATCACAAACTTGCTGCAGAGGGAGACCTCTAGCCAAGGTTTTAGAGGAGGAGAGCCCTCTGGTAGAGTGCGCCCTGAAACCTACTGGCAAAGCTTGACCGCGCGCCTCGGAGGCCCGGGCAATAATGAGGATGCCTCTTTGAGGGCACCCCGCCCACCAAGCCGTGGCAAACCGCAGTGGCCACATAGAACCTGGCAGTGGCGAGGCAAGTGCCCGCTGACAGTTCTTTCTACAGAAAATCCAGAACTGAAACAAACTGGCAGTTAGCTGGTTCTGTAATAAGAACTTTAGTAGAAGGAAACGCATGCAGGCGCATTTGCGCTACTACTGCTCAGCCCCTCCCAAGGGGAGGGGGACTGGGCGACTCGGGGAGAAGTAGAGGAGACATTGCACTATCAACAGAGGCGAAGAGGTCCTCTTCTGCCCTGTAAAATCTACCCAGATCAGTTCCAAGTGGAGGGAGCCCTAGCACTTGAAATGGTCTTGATAATCTCAAGAGAAAACCCTGTGAACCTCATTTGGTACCCTTAGGGGCCAGACATGAAATGTTTCACAATTCGGGCCAAGGACGAGAAGGTCCTCCCTGTCCGGAATCGCCCAAGGCGAGCCGTCGAGGAGAGGAATTAGCTCCGAGAAACATATCCTGTCCGGCCAGCGTGGCGCCATTAATAGGAGGCCAGACCCTTGCTGGTGAACATCGCCAAGACTCCCGGGAGCAGAGAAACCGGGGAAAGAAATACATACAGACGCATTCCGGGTCATGTATGTGTCTTAACGTCCAGACCCAAGGGGGCTGGGTGATTTCAGGGAGAAGTAGAGGAGACATTGCGCTATCCATAGAGGCTAAGAGGTCCTCTTCTGCCCTAAGATCTCACCCAAACTTGTTCCAAGTGGAAAAAGCCTGGCATTTAAAAAAGGTCTCGATAACCTCAGGAGAAAGCCCTGTGTCCCTCAGTTGGTACCCTTAGGGGCCAAACATGAAAGATTCCACAATCCGGGGCAGGGATGAAATATTGCCCTGTGCCTGAGATAGAAGATCCTTCCTGTTCGAATCGCCTCAAGGCGAGTCATCGAGGGAAGAGATTAGCTCGAGTACCAAGCCCTGTTCGGCCAGCTGGTGCTATCAGTAAGAGGCAAAAACCCTTGCTGGCTGAACTCTGGGCAACTACTACCTTAGGGTGGAGTTCTTAACTCCCCGTTGGTATTTCCTGTCTGGACCGTAAATCTGCTCCCGTGATAACGGGCATCCAGGGATATAACTGACCTGAGTGACAGGAGCTTACCCTGGGCCCTAAGGAGAATCCGACGTGTCAGAAATACAGCTGACAAGAACGTGGGTCTCCTTGAAGATTTATGTAAGAGGCTACCGCTGTATTGTCCACCAAGCACCAAGACATGGCAGCCTCAGGAGGAGGTATTTCAGGGCCAGAAATACAGCCATCAACCCGAGACAGTGACTGTGACAACCGAGCTGACGACCCTCCTATCCCCTTAAGCTGGACGACCACTTAAGGCCGCTACCCCGCCCGTCAGGGAGGCGTCTGTCATTAGCAGTCAGCGACAACAAGACGCACCTAGAGTGGGACCCAAGGCAGAAAACCGGGGTCTGAACCACATAGAAAGGGAACGAAGCCTGAGGCGCGTAACCCTATTTAGCCCAGGGGTTTTGGCCCTTGGAAGAAATCCCCTGGCTTTTGGCCACAACAAAAATGGTCTCATGAGCAGAAGGTCCAGAGGGATCACCGTGGACCCGTTTGCCCTGAGACCTGGAAATTGTTGATACTGATAACAGTGCAACCTAGCCTGACTTTGCTCAGGGTGATCTGAATGGACTCAATCCTAGCAGGAGACAGTTGTGCCCGCATTGTGATTGAACTCCATACGATGCCCCGATAGACAGTGTTCTGAGAGGGAGAGAGGATGCTTTTCTTGGCGTTGAGCCTCAACCCCAGAGAAACAGATGAGCTAAGACGATGTCCCTGTGCTGAACTGCCAGTTCCTGGAACTGCGCTAGGATCAGCCAGTCGTCTACGTAATTCAGAATGCAGATGCCCCGGAGTCGCAAGGAGCCAGCGCTACATCATGCATTGTGAATGTGCGGGTAAAAAGGGCTAGGCTGAGTGAAAGAACCTGACCCTGGAAGACTTCAGCCCCGAAGTGAACCTCAGGAACTTTCCATGTTGTGGCAGAACTTCTAAATGAAGTATAGAAGTGCATCATAAGATCAATGGTGACCAGCCAAATGAGTTGTAGGGCTTGAGACACGACCGTCTTGACAGGCATCATCTTGGACTTGAACACCCACAGGTAGTTCAAGCTTTAAGATCTAAGCCAGACGCCACCCCTCACCCTCCATGGGAAACGGGAAGTATTTAGTGTAATAACCTAACTCTCTCTCTGGAAGGGGAACACATACCATGGCCCCTTTAACCAGGAGATTGAGTTATTTTTTTTTTTGTTTTTACAAAAAAAAGAAATCCGGTTTACGGTAGTGAGAACACGCCGTTGAAACAAGGAAAAGCGGCGAGAGAATTAAATCCTGACGCCCTTATAAGACCCACAGAAAATAATATATCCGGTAGAAGTTTCCACGCTGCCAGGATCTCTGAGATGGGTATTATATTTTAACACTTCCTGTTGAGGGGTTGTCGGGTGTTTCAGCGTCCTGAATAAAATGCAGGAACAGCTTAAAACACCCTATTTTGACGGAAGCCTCTGCAACCCGAAACACCAAGAGGTGGCGGGAATGGAGGGGCTTCGAGGGGGTACCGGGAGGGGTGAAGAGAAGCACGCGCCCCGTCCCGAGTGGAGCTACCCCCTAATCTAGGCGCAAGACCGTCAGGGTTTTCTCTTACTAGAATTTATAGTCCTGAGGGCTGGCGAGGGCGGCGAGACTGTCCCCAATCCCTGGGAGGAGGAGCATGACTCGCCACGCTTTGCTTTTGAGCCTCCCTTCAGTCAGGACCGAGGTGGGTCTGAGGCTTGCTCGTCAAGCGCAGAACCCACACTCAGGTCGTCCAGGAGGTCAGCCTGGTACACCTGAAAAACAGCATAGTGTGCAGAGCAGCACCAGCCTGACCTGCTGCTTGATAAGCCCTTCCCACTAAAGTGGAGGTTGTCCTACAAGGCTTTGAGGGAGAGAGAGCTTTAAGTGACGATGCCGAGCCCGGCAGAGATAGCCCGCAAGTGTCTCTTCGACCGGGCGGCATCACTGAATACCCCGTGCCTCAGCACCCACGATAGTCGAATATAAAGACGCCGAGGGTATGTGAACACGGGAAGAAAATATATATATATATATATATATATATATATATATATATATATATATATATATATATATATATTTTTTTTTTTTTTTTTAGGGGTTCTCCATGAGCTAAAAAGCTCTTCATGGAGGTTATCAAAGAAAGGGAAGGGACCCATGAGGCGTTCCCTTTCTTAGACTGGAAGATAAAATCTATCCCCTAATTGGTGCGTTTGGGGTCTCTTTTTCACGTGGCCAGTCCAATCTGGCAACCGCACGAGTAACAACATCGAGCAATTCCTCCGTAGATTTTTTATCGCGGACGGAAAGCTCGGAGGCGGAAGAGAATAGCGATCCACCTCATGATCCGAAGAAGCATCGGAACGCGCCGAGATCATGTGAAGGACCAGCTGGGTTTGGGGAGAGAGTGAGAGAAAGGGATCAACCCGCCTCTTGCTCCTCAGCCAAATCCATGGACGAGCCCCACGAACGATCTTTTCGTGGAGTGCTGACTCCGAAGCAAGCGAGGCGCAGCACGACGCACTCTGCCTGTTAAAGCAAATCGCAGTGCTCGCGACCGCCCTGCTGCAACGCTGAGAGCAGCGTGCTCTACCCCCAAACAAACAGCAAAAACTGATGTGTGCCGTCTTCAGCTATAGAGCGAGAAGAGGGAACACGCACCGCTTGCTTTCAGTCATTCTCTCTCTTTTTTTCTTTAGAAATATATATATATAATATTTTCTAAACAGAAGAGAAAAATAGAACAACGTTCACTGCACACTGCCTAACAGAATCTATCTCCTAACAGAGGAAAGAAAGTTTTGACAGGGTGTGTGAAACACACAGAAACAGAATCGCTCTGAAAAAGAGTTTCTGATCGACACCTGGTGACGTATCCATTTATAGCCTGGCCTCAGGTGCATCTAATGATTACATCAGCCGAGGCTATAAATTCCGGTCAATGTTCATTGACGTGTTCCACACATTATTCAGCTTGGCTCACAGCTAAAGCTGTTCCCGTAGCGCTTAGCAGCGCAACATCGTAGTGAAGCCTTTTGTAAAGGGAACCTACCTTCCCTTCCCTTCCCTACACTAAACCTTAAACCTAACTGAAAAGTTTTTGGTATTGTAGATGCCTCTAATGGTCATTTCACCAGGAAACAAAAATGTTTGTGTAGTAATATGATTCTTTGAGACCAGGTTGAAGGTATCTCAACAGCATTGGCATTCAAAGCGTGCATAGAATGTCTTAAAATGCTGTCTAAATAAACAGCTTACTAGGTTTTGTAAGAGAGCTGTTGTGTATCTCTGTATTCCACTGTGGAGGCATCATGCAGATGAGTACTGAATTTAGTCTGGTTTTGTGTGTTTCCATCTGAATTTCTGCCTCATAAGACAAGCATCAGATGATGGATGTAGAGGGATTTCAAATAGATGACTAGGTAAAGCCAGGGTCCATGAATGAAGGTTTAACAAGACAAGTTCTATGATGCCTGTATACACAGTATATGTATTTCCTACATCCACATGAATAGTGAATGCTCTATTTAATTATCCTATCTCTTTCTTTCTCTCCAGCTTCCTTTGGAAACCTGTCTTAGCTCGTGTATCTTTTTGGCAGCTCCCTCCACTTACCAACGGGAACAGGAGTCCCTGTTCCAAACTGATAGAGATTGAGACAGAAGAGAGAATATGCCTGGCTGGAGCTGTGAAGAAGAATGTTAACTCTATACAATTTAACAGACAGGACTGTCTTTTATGCACATCTAGAGGGGGTTCAAAGACTCAGACGGAGACATTGCCAGACTCTGGAACTGTATTATAGCGATAAGATTCAAGTTTCAACTCATCTCTACAATCCCTATAGCACCAACCAGAGCTTTGTCAGACAACAATGATAGGTCGACTTGATATGGATTGGTCCTTGGATCGGCTGGTGGTCATCACCTCTCTATAGACTCTTGAGCAGATGTTGAGTTTAAGTTGATGTTGGATTCAAAAATAAGCTTGAACTGGGATCTCAGATCATTTTAAATGAGCAACTCATTTTAGCAGCCTTGATTCTCTGAGATTTAAAGTGTTTTGATGCCTGATAGCACTGTTCTTTTATCCATAATCATTAGCTGAACATGGACATAGAATAAATCCTTTCTGTACAGGTCTTGCTCCTTCCTCTCACAATAGATTGTATCATTCCAACAACAGATACAGGATAAAGAGAATTAAATATAGAACAGGGAATGTCCAGAGGTTTGAATATTCAATATTTTCTTATCCCTGACTTCTACACTGCAGCACCAGCTTGTCCCATAAAGTTCTTTCTGATTCTGATTCCAATAGGGTGTTCACACTGTCATCGATCTGCAGACAAAACGTGACAAGGAGTCACTGATTCTCAATGAGAGTGTAATTTGAGGTAATATAAGCAGCAGCAACATTTAGTGATGCAAGTTCAACTTTACAGAAATACATAGCAATGCGATGTAGTGACCACCAAGGAGAGTGCAGACATTGAAGGTCACAGGATCCTCTGCCTTATGCAGGTAATGTAGGAACATCTACTACCAACTGCAACTTCATCCAGTTGATCCAGTGATTTAATTGCTGTCAATGTTAATGCCCCTTAAAGGAATATTCCAGGATAAATATAAAAGTTCAACCAACAGCATTTGTTGCATAATGTTGATTACAAGAATAATTAATTTCGACTCATCCCTCTTTTTCTTTAAAAAAGCAAATATCGAGGTTACATTGAGGCACTTACAATGGAAGTGAATGGTGGAGATTTTTTAGAGGGTTTAAAAAGAAATGTGAATTTTATAATTTTTTAAAAGTACTTAAATTAATTCTTCTGTTAAAACTCATGTATTATTTGAGCTGTAAAGATGTTTAAATCATAATTTTTGCAGTAAATTTAGGGTTAGGGATTGTTGACATTACATTGCCCTAGCTATGCTATAACTTTGCACAGAAAGGTTAGTAAGTGATCTTTCATTTTTGGGTGAACTACCCCTTTAAGGAAATTGTGTTTAAAACTACCATTTAATTGGGCAATGTTTAGAGTTCCCCCACCTCCGAAATCTCAATTTAACCCAGAATGTTTCCAAACACTGAATGTTAAAAGGGCACGCTACGGAGATGTAAGTTTGTTTCCTTGTTCCTGCTGTTCCCTTGATGAAAGCACTGTTACATCTTTTGATTTCTGTGTCATTTTGAAATAATGTTATGTAAAATATGTTGCTGTTCAGGTTTAATCCTAATATAAAAATAATATGTCTGAATAACTATGAACATGAAATTTACTGAAGATTATGGTACTTACAGTACAAACAATACATCTAGATCGTCATTATTTAGAAAAATCCCAATTGTCTCTGCTTACAAACCAATAATATAGAGTAGTGCCACCGGTCTTTGCATGACCTGATAGAGACTGTTTTCAGCTAACTTAAAAATCCCAAACTTTACAGCACCTTCACTTTAGGCCCGAAACTCTACATAAGTACAGACGTAAGAACACAAATGCTTCTAGCTACGCAAGCTTAATTTCATGCATTGTTGCTTTACAAAATGTGTCAGAATGCAATTCAAAATGCAATGCAGGTACGTCAAACTGTCTAGGTCAACTATTGTCATGGCAGAGCAACAGTTTGAAGAGAATCTTGCTGAGAAAGTTAAAGTTACATGAACTGTCAACATTTTCATAGCTAGTGACCTAGTTTTATAGCCTAAAAATGTAAAGGTATCTCTATTGCCCCCTTGATTATGGAGGTTTGTTACAGCCACAGTAACACAAGAACACATTTAAATATGTACAACGGAATCTTGCTTGAAGTGCGTTGTTCAAGTATTCATGCCTGCATTTGCATACTAGCATAGAGTGTTTCTGGCCTCAGAGTCCTAATCTGTCCCTCAAATCAGGATGCTTTTCAACAGAGAAGCTTGTTTAGTATGATAAAGGATCTTCACAAACCTTCACCACACTCATCAAACCTCATCTATACTGCCATTGTGGTGAGAATATAGTTCCTTTTTGATATTTTGTCTTTATTAGCCCTGAACGCTCCAACACCAGTCCACATTGTGATCCCAGTAGCATGTTTATATAGAAGGCTACAATGTCTTTAATGACAATTAAGTTTAAAGAAACATGGGCCTGGTTTACTGTAAAGTCTTTGTGACGGGTTTCCACTGAGGAAGGGACGGAAACAGCAACAGGTTTCAGGTAAGGTTTTTAATTCTCCAACAATATTATATCTACACACACAGATTCAACACACTAGCTTCTTGGCCTTCGTGTCGGGCTCTCCCCTTGGGCTCTGTTGCTGCTGCTTTTTATGCCGCTCTCCTCAAGCTACTGCAATTAGAGACAGGTGTTAGACATAATTTAGCTCAGGTGTGAGCGCCCTTACCGCTTTTCTCTCCCGGACGGGCGCTTGACCACGCCCCCGCTGCCACAGTCTTATTTTGACAACAGACAAATTTTAAAAGTGATTATTTGAGGTTTAGTCCAACTAGCTTTAGCACAAGTTCCAACATGTTTCAAGGCTGACAGAAATCTAGCCCCCCATGACATAAACCAACTGAGGCACATGGTTAAAAGCATTTATATGGGACTGGTGGGACAGAATGTCACATTCTGAAAGATAGTTTTCAGGAGTGTTTTGCTGATTGCTTGAAAAGGGAACATCTACATCACGACTTATCACCATTTTTTTCTTCTCTCTAGACAGGAGAAGGGGTTAATTTCAATCGTGTTATGCAAAATTGAGGGCGGGTGGATATTGGTTGTGTAATTGCTTGATACCAAGACAAATATACAGTATAATACAGTACATGTTGTGGCAAAGACAGCTGTATGCGTGTGTTTTGGAATAAAGTTTTGGAAATATAGATTACTCTTATGTATCTATTCTCATTTACTATTGTTTTGTGATTGTTTGAAAAAATGATAGTATGGCCCACTGAATGTAAAATAAAGCAGGTGCCACACTAGCAGATAACACGATTTTGGCCAAGGGTGTCACACATGTAGACTGTTTTGTGGAGATCTTGATCTCTTCAGTTGGAGGTATGACACCAGTCACGGACCTACCAGGGTGGCAAGTGCTACCCTAAGATAAGCATTGCCACCCCATCTGCCACACCATAATTTAGTATTTCAAAGTATAAAATATACACTGGCATCCAAAAGTTTGGAATAAATTACAGATTTTGCTGTTTTGGAAGGAAATTGGTACTTTAATTCACCAAAGTGGCATTCAACTGATCACAAAGTATAGTCAGGACATTACTGATGTAATAAACAGCGCCATCACTATTTGAAAAATGTCATTTTTGATGAAATCTATACAGGCCCCATTACCAGCAGCCATCACTCCAACACCTTATCCTTGAGTAATCATGCTAAATTGCTCATTTGGTACTAGAAAATCACTTGCCATTATATCAAACACGAAAATGTTGAAAGCTATTTGGTTCGATAAATAAAGATTAACATTGTCATTGTGTTTGTTTTTGAGTTGCCACAGTATGCAATAGACTCGCATGTCTTAAAGTCAATATTAGGTAAAGAAATGGCAACAAAAAACAACAACTATCTCTAGAAACTCATCAGTCAATCATTGTTTTGAGGAATGTAAGCTATACAATGCTTGAAATTGCCAAAAAACTGAAGATTTCATACAAAGGTGTATGCTACAGTCTTCAAAGACAAAGGACAGCTGTATCTAACAAGGACAGAAAAGATATAGAAGGCCAGATGTACAACTAAACAAGAGGATACATCAGAGTCTCTAGTTTGAGAAATAGACTCCTCACATGTCCTCAGCTGACAGCTTCATTGAATTCTACCTGCTCAACACCAGTTTCATGTACAACAGTAAAGAGAAGACTCAGGTGTGCAGGTCTTATGGGAAGAATTAATAAAAAAAAAGCCAATTTTGAAACAGACAAAAAAGAAAAAGTTATAGTGGGCAAAGAATCACAGACATTGGACAACAGATAATTGGAAAAGAGTGCTACGGATCTTAACCCCATTGAGCTTTTGTAGGATCAGCTAGACTGTAAGGTGCGTGAGAAGTGCCCGACAAGACAGCCACATCTATGGCAAGTGCTACAGGAGACATGGGGTGAAATGTCACCTGAGTATCTGAACAAACTGACAGCTAGAATGCCAAGGATCTGCAAAGCTGTCAAAGCTGTTTAACTCTTTCCCCGCCAAACACGGAATTTTCTGTGTTTTATGAAAAAACGCTTCCCCGCCAAACACGGAATTTTTTGAAAGAGTACACAACTCTTTGATCAAAGAAACAGACTGCGATCGTCTCAAACATGAAGAAGTGGAGTATGAGAAGCTCAAAATATCAGACATAAACATGCCTTTTTCTCAGCTTTTTGTCTGAAATGTTGTTTTTTGACAAAACCGACCTCTGTTCAAGTCGCAATAAAAAAAGAACAAATGAAGATAAAATAAAATAGTTTTTTTTGCCTAAAAGCAGAGGCCCAGTTCTTTATTTTGATATATAGCATCTTCATATATTCATGGAAGAAAATATTCTGCGGGCCATTAAAGTTTAGCGAAAATCGTCAAAAACCCTGGCGGTGGCTGGCAACTTTTTTTAAAAAACGCTGGTGGGGAAAGATGTAAGAAGTTCTGAAAGGTTATTCATTTATTTATTTATTTTTTCAAATTGTAATAGTAATTTTTCACATTATTAATGTCCTGACTGTACTTGTGATCAGTTGAATGCCTCTTTGGTGAATAAATGTGCCAATTTCTTTCCAAAAGATCAACATCTGAACATTATTCCAAACGTTTGGCCACCAGTGTAAATGCAAGTATATTACAGTTGATGCTGATGTAATGTAAGAGTTTATTTATGTCGAACTATCTCAACACTAACCAAAAACGACAACAGAGGTACAATTGACTATTGTGGCCGATTGTGTGCTTGACAAATGCAATGTGTGCACAGTGATTCTGCTAGATAATTTTTTATATAGGGAGACCAGGGCTAATTGTCACATGGGGAAGTTGTCACAAGGGCTATATTTTAGCAACTATTAGGAGAGGTAAAATTCTAATTACACAAAAGTGTGCTTTCTGTAGATGTGGTTTTGTATGCTGGTTTAAAAGACCTATTTCAAAACCACCCTCTTAAATTACAATTTTGTAAATTAGATGAGAGATGATCACATAAATGTTCTCATTAATCCTATGCCACTGAGCTTTTCAGGTTGTAGTCCACAATTTACCATTGTTACCTCAGGAATTTCCTATGGATTTTCTTAACAGGAGTTAGATTTATGAGTAAAATAAGGACATTTTCTTTTACAACATAGCTTATAAACAATCATACCTGTGCCCGGATCACAAATTCATGGCCATTTGTAAAATGATAAAAACTTTAATAAATTAACTAGTACTTGTTGAAATGAACCTTGGTATCTTAATGAAGAAGAACTATGCATGTGCGGTTACTTTAGTGTTGCCACCCCTAACAGTCCACATGCCACCCCATAAATTAATTTCTAGAACTGCCCCTGTATGACACACTAGCAAATACAAAATGGTGGAGGGGTGACACATATACCAACTCTCTCTGATTTCCTGTCACATGGATCTCGCCAAAATAACAACAGGAATACCGATGAGCATAAGTAATTGTAATACAGTGATTTGGATGTGATTAATGGATTAACTTTACCTTGTGATGTGCATGATTCAAGCCCCTTGAAGTTTGCCGTAGATGCGTATGTCCATATGCAGTTTTCAGTGAGTAAAGAAATTGCTTTCAATAAAAAAAGACTGTTGTGGCTCTGCTTTCTTATGTCATTTTAGTGTATGAAAAAAGGCAGGAAAAACACTTGGTGACAGAATCACTAAGGTTTACTGTCAGCATTTGTAATGATATGCAGCGATGAAACCGTTCAGATCAGCTTGACGTATTGTAAGTTCTTCAGTAAAGAAGAAGCAGTAAAAAAAATCAGCAAGTGTGGCACCAGCTTAATGTTATGATGTGTGAAGAACAGGAGAAGGCAGACGGGGGTGTGGATCCAAATGCGGTTTATTTATAAATAACACAAAAGAAACCAAACACAGGAACAAATCAAAATCCACAATGGGAAAAAAAGGCAAACTAAATACTGGTGGATACGGAGGGCGGAGAACAACAGGGTAACCTCAGACGGACAGACAGATAACAGGGTAACCACGAGCGAGTAGACAGACTGACAGGGAACACGAGCAGAGAGAGTCAAACCAGACATAAGCGGAGACATGGAACGTCAACGAACGACAAAGGGAAGGGGAGAAAGCGGGGTTTAAATAAACAGACAAGGTAATGACAAAATAACAGACAGGTGTGGAAAATAACACAGTGGTCAGGGCTGGGAGTGTGATCCGGGAATTGTGGGAAGTGCAGTTTCACACACGGACAGTGAAACTCAGGGCGGACAACAGGGAAAACGTGACATGGAACAGGATTGGTGACGGGTGAAACGGAAAACACGGAGCAGACAACAAGGAAACGTGACATAAACGTGACTAGTGAGACAGAGAACACAGGGCAGACAACAAGGGATCGTAACATTAGCCCCCCCTCAAAAGGACCGGATTCCAGACGGTCCTAGCAAACAAAGAAAGGCAAAAACAAACAAATGATCAAGGTAAGAGGGGCTAGAAGAGGGGGAGAACAGACAAACCAAAGGGGGCACAAGGGACACCGAGACATACCAGGGAGGCACAAGGGACACAGAGACAGACCAAGGAGGCACAAGGGGCAATCAGGTAGACCACGGAGGCACAAGGGATGGACAGGCAGACCAGGGAGGCCGAGGGGGCTGACAGGCAATCCATAGTGATATGTGACGGGGATCGGGTCAGGTGGCCTGGGGGGCGTCCACCGGGTAGGGACAGGTTTAGGAGGCCAGGGAGGTATCGACCAGGCAGGGACAGGTTTAGGTGGTCTGGGAGGCGGATACAAATGAGGACAGGTTTGGGTGGCCGGGGGCTGGCCACAAGGCAAGGGCTGGTCCGGGGGGCCTGGGAGGAGGAGTGGCCTCTGGGGAAGCTGGCGGAGCCACGTGAGGCGGAGCCAAGGAAGGCTTCTGAGGCGGCGCAGTCGTAGACTTGGGCTGCGGCACCGAGGGAGGCGCAGGTAGGGCCGCAGGAGACCCTGGGGGCAGAGCAGAGGCAGGCAGAGCTGTGGGGTACACTGTGGGCGGAGCAGAGGCAGGCAGACCCGTGGGAAACATGGGGGGCGGAGCAGAGGCAGGCTGAGCGTGGCAGACTCAGGTGGTACGGCCTTGGGTGGGTCAGGAGGTGGACCCGTGGTGGGCGGAGCCAAGGAGGACTTCGGAGGCGGGCCGTAGAAGACTTGGGAGGCGACGCCGAGGAAGGCGTAGGCGGGGCCGTAGAAGGCTTGGGAGGAGGCGCCGTGGAAGGCGTAGGCGGAGCCAAGGGAGGCTCGGGAGGCGATGGCGTTGAAGGCCCAGCAGGCGGAGCCGAGGGAGCCACTAGAGGCGGAGCCGAGGGAGGCTCGGGAGGTGGAGCTGAAGGAGGCTCCGGAGGCAGAGCCGAGGGAAGTTCAGGAGGCGAAGCCGGAGGCGAGGGCGAAGAAGGCTCTGAAGACGGAGCCGAAGGAGGCTTCGGAGGCGGAGCCGGAGCCGGGAGAGGCTCTGGAGACTCCGGAGGTGGAGCCGAGGGAGGCGGCTTGGACGGTCGGGAGGTGGAGCTGAAGGAGGCTCTGGAGGCAAAGCTGAGGGTGGCTCTGGAGGCGGAGCTGAGGGAGGCTCGGGAGACAGAGCTGAGGGAGGCTCCGGAGGCTCAGGAGGCGGAGCCGAGAGAGGCTCAGGAGGTTGAGCAGAGGGAGGCGGAGCCGCAGGAGGCTCGGATGCTCGGGAAGCAGAGCCGTAGGAGGCCCGGGAGGCGGAGCCGTAGGAGGCTCGGAAGGCTCAGGAGGCGATGCCCTGAGAGACTCTGGAGGTGGAGCTGTCGGAGGCTCGGGGGGCGGAGCCGTAGGAGGCTCGGGGGTGGAGCCGTGAGTGGCTCGAGAGGCTCGGGAGGCTCGAGAGGCGGAGCCCTGGGTGGCTCGAGAGGCTCGAGGGGCGGAGCCCTGAGTGGCTCCAGAGGCGGAGCCTTGGGTGGCTCGAGAGACTTGAGAGGCAGAGCCCTAAAGGCTCAGGAGGAGGAGACCTGGAAGACTCGAGAGACTTGAGAGGCGGAGCCCTGGGAGACTCGAGAGACTTGGGAGGCGGGGCCCTGGGAGGCCCGAGAGGAGCCCTGGCAGGGGCAGCTGGCGCTGGCTCAGGGACGGTCGATGCTACAGGCACTGGCTCAGGGACGGTCAAGGCTACAGGCACTGGCTCACTGACATCCGAGGCTACAGGCACTGGCTCACTAAAGATGAGGCTATCGGCACTGGATCACTGACATCTGAGGCTACAGGCATTGGCTGGTTGACCGTGGTATGCGCGAGCTTGGGTTCGCTGGACGCTGAGGGCAGAGCCACGGGGCGTTCTGGGGACGGAGTTGCGGTAGACTGAGGCTGGAGAGCAGAGACCCTTCCCTTTCTCCTCTTCCTCCGGGCGGATGAGGCTGACAACGCTGGAACACTGTTCATGGTTGGCGTGGCCTCAGGCTCGCTGGCCGTGGCTGGAGTGGGCTCAGGCTTGCTGACCGTGGCTGGTGTGGGCTCAGGCTCGCTGACCGGGGAAGGCGTGGGCTCTGGCTTGCAGACCGGGGCAGGCGTGGGCACTGGCTCACAGACCGGGGCAGGCGTGGGCCGGGAGGCGGAAGCCCGTCTTCTCTTCCTCCTCCGGGCTGACGAAGAGGACCGTGCAGGCTCAAGGGAATCGACTGGTGTGGGGGTTTGTTCACTGACTTGTGAGGCAGGCGTGATGGGAAGAGCCATGGGTGAGTGGAAGGTCGCCACCACGGGTGGTGAGGTAGGGTCCTTCTCTGCCACGGCCACAGTGAGTGGCGAGCCGCTGACCAGCAGAGTCTCTTCCACAATCTCCTGCAAAGTCCAGCCGTGTGTCGCCGGTGGCAACCGCTCCTTCAGCGACGCGTCCAAATTGCCCCTGAAGAAAACCACAAGGGCTGTCTCCGGGAAGTCCGAAAAGTGTGCCAGCTCCAGGAAGTCCCGGATGTGGTCTTCAACTGGTCGGTCCCCTTGCTTCAAACCAAGCAGCTGGTAGTTGGCCTGCTGGACCGCTGGATCCATTGTTGGTCGTTCGTTCTGTTATGATGTGTGAAGAACAGAAGGCAGACGGGGTGTGGATCCAAATGCGGTTTATTTTTAAATAACACAAAAGAAATCAAACACAGGAACAAATAAAAATCCACGATGGGAAAAAAAGGCAAACTAAATACTGGTGGATACGGAGGGCGGAGAACAACAGGGTAACCTCGGACGGACAGAGAGAGTCAAACCAGACATAAGGGGAGACATGGAACGTCAACGAACGACAAAGGGAAGGGGAGAAAGCGGGGTTTAAATAAACAGACAAGGTAATATTCAAAATAACAGACAGGTGCGGACAATAACACAGTGATCAGGGCTGGGAGTGTGATCCGGGAATTGTGGGAAGTGCAGTTTCACACACGGACAGTGAGACTCAGGGCGGACAACAGGGAAAACATGACATGGAACGGGATCGGGGACGGGTGAAACGGAAAACACGGAGCAGACAACAAGGAAACATGACATAAACGTGACTAGTGAGACAGAGAACACAGGGCAGACAACAAGGGATCGTAACACTTAAAGTATGATACAGAATCTGAACCACTTTTGTCAGAGTTATTAATATAATTTTGACAGATTTACCTAAATAAGCATTTTACAAAAATAATGCACTTTTCAAATAAATAAATATATATATATATATATATATATATATATATATATATATATATATATATATATAAAGACCTATTTAATAATTTTTTAGTTTAGAATGTTTTTTCTTATTCTCCCCAATTTTGGAATGCCCAATAACTACTACTTACTAGGTCCTCATGGTGGCGTGGTTACTCACCTTACTCGCCTCCAATTCTGAAACCATCAATCCGCGCATCTTATCACATGGCTCCTGTGCATGACACTGCAGAGAATCACAACATGTGGAGGCTCATGCTACTCTCCGTAATCCACGCACAATTTACCATGCACCCCATTCAGAGCGAGAACCACTTAATCGCAACCACAAGGGGATTACCGTATGTGACTCTACCCTCCCTAGCAACTGGGTCAATATGGTTGTTTAGGAGACCTGGCTGGAGTCAGTCAGCACACCCTGAACTTCCGACTCCAGAGGTGGTAGTCAGCGTCAATACTCGCTGAGCTACCCAGGCCTCCAGTTTACTATGTTTAATTTTCACTCTTTTCCCTAAAACATTTTTTTTTCTTTATAGTCCTCCAAAACTTTCAAGCTCTAAAAAGGACATGAAGGCAGAATAAAGGCAATCCATTTGCAAGTCTCCTGAAGTGATATGATCAGTTTTGGGTGTGAAATAGACCAAAATGTGACTACTTTTTCACTATAAATTAAGTGCTTCTTTCAGGAACGCACCAAGCAGATGGCAGATGCAAGATTTATAGTTCTTCAGAAGACATGGATTAAACTACTCTATTTTTATGGATTACTTTTACTCATTAGCACCTTTTCAATTGTCATGTTTTTAACCTCTCATTCTTAACTAGTGACAACTCAAAAAAGTGCAGCTTGATGAGCATCCCCTTAATTCCAACGGCTGTCATCTACTTCTCTCTCTCAATATCGAATATAAACACCTCCTTAGCCCCTCTTATGGCTCTGTGTGCAAATTACAACAATCACCAATTAACACAAACAGCCTCTTTAACTTGTTCTCTTCCACCATCTCTTCCTTAATACCCTTGAATCTCTAAGAAGAAAATTCAGAGACTAATTTCTGCCTGAAGTCCTGCGCAGTGAGTAGGCTATTGCATCTGAGTCTGTGAGTGTCAATCATGGAAGCAGCTGTCACACATACAGATAATTAAAGAGCGGTCGATATCCACCACCACCTTGAGAGGCAATTACCATGCAACATGGAGTGTTGCAGCTGCATAATTATGTGTGTGTTGAGGACATACACAAATGTACGCATTATAAGCAGCCTGGGACATTATGTGACAATATCTGACAGAGGGGTTACGCCTCATTGGCTGCCACGTGGCTTAACCAATCAAGTGGTGGTAATACAGAGGGCAGTTAGAGCAGTGGAACACTGTCCAGTGGGTAGTTTGTCTTATTCCCTGAGCTGGCAGCAGTCTGGCACCTAAAAATATTTTGATAAATAAAACTGCAGTAATACTGTGTAATTATGCCTTCTAGCGAAATGAGAGGACAAGATTGTCATCAACAGGGATGGAATGGGTCTAAAAAGACTGTCTATACCATTTGGGACTGTTTTAAAAAAATATATATTTCATTTTTACATTTAATTCATATTTCTATCATTTTATATGCATTCTTATAATTTTAGCTCATAGAAGACATGAAATACAATTAGGCATAGGTATTTTGTCCCATTTCTCATTGCCTAGAGAGTAACTTAAGTGAAAACTGAGAGAACATTTTCTTATAGCCCAGAAACTAGAAGCAAAAAAAGAAAAAAGAAAAAAGAAAAAAAAAAACACTTAGTAAAAACACGCCTTACAAAATCTTAAGGGTTTACTTAGAGGCATAACTCACCAAAAAAATTTAATTCTCTCATCATCATTTACTCCCCCACATGCCATCCCAGATGTGTATGACTTTCTTTCTTCTGAAGAACACAAATTAAGATTTTTAGAAGAATATTTTAGCTCTGTAGGTCCATAAAAAATAAGCGAATGGTGGCCAGACATTTAAAGCTCCTAAAATCACATTAAGGAAGCATAAAAGTAATCCATAGTAATTCCCTCCCTGCCCAGAAGATGGTGATGTGCACAGAGAATGCGAATCAGTAAACACCAAAGATTGTGAAAGTGTAAGTGTAGATTTATAGTAAAAAAGGACTACAGTGGGCCTGGGTAGCTCAGTGAGTATTGACGTTGACTACCACCCCTGTAGTCGCAAGTTCGAATCCAGAGCGTGCTGAGTGACTCCAGCCATGTCTCCTAAACAACCAAATTGGCCCAGTTGATAGGGAGGGTAGAGACACATGGGGTAACCTCCTTGCAGTCACTATAATGTGGTTCTCACTCTCGGTGGGTAAATCTCTGCAAATTCTAGGCAAAGGGTGACTACTTTGAAGATGATAAAATGGATTTTGTTTAGTCACAACATAATTCCCATAGTTCCATTTATGTTATTCCATAGTTTTAATGACTTTAATATTATTCTAAAATGTGAAATATATATATATATATATATATATATATATATATATATATATATATATATATATTTCAGTACCCCAGACATACAGGTATTTAAGCGGGGCGAATACGGGAGTTCATTCAAGATTTTTCTGAGGAGCCGGAAATGGTCCGGCCACAACAGTGGCTCGGCTCAGCGACGTGGAAGACACAACGTCTCGTTCCCTCCATCGGGGAACGGAGGTTACATACGTATCCTAGACATTCCCTTTCTGTCGCTCTCTCCACGTCGTGTCAGAGAAGCGACACTAGGGGTCCACCTTTAAATGTGCCATGCACTGAGCCGTGTACGTGAACTGCTGATACAGGAGCGGGCAGGTATTCTTACGTGCAAAGGCGACCAGCTGTATCAGGCTGCACGTACCCTTCCCCAATGCCCAATTAACCCTCCTATTATCTTTGGGGTCAATTTGACCCCATTCAATGTTTAACGTATGTAAAAACATGTTTTTTTTGTTTTTTTTTTGCTTCAGATTTAATGACTTTTCCTAATTTAATGGGGACAACTCTGTAAACATCAAATTAACCTGCTGATATTTTTTCAATGTCCTGTACACATTTTGTAGCATCGGTGTTCCTTGGGGTCAATTTGACCCCAGGCTCTTTTAGCTGTATAAAACAGAAGAAATATAAAAATTTCACACACATTTGTTTTATTGAGGTCACTATAACATGTTATAATTTTATAATGTTCATTACAATTTTACATATTCAAAATTATATTCAAAAAACTTCCCACTGTTTTAGGGCTCTAACATAACATAACCATATCTGTAGTATTGCGAGAACCACTAGTAGTTCACATGACATGGGACATAATTCTCATGAGAACTTTGATGTTTCCCGTGCCATGGGGGAGGGGAAAACATAATTTTTGCGAGAACTTTGATATTTCCCGTGCCATGGGGAGGGGAAAACATAATTTTTGCGAGAACTTTGATATTTCCCATGTCGTGGGGGAGGGGAAAACATAATTTTTGCGAGAAATTTGATATTTCCCGTGCCGTGGGGGAGGGGAAAACATAATTCTCATGGTTTACCAAACAAAGGGGAGGAGCAAACATTATAAAAGCATGAACAGAAGCCTTCTAAACCATTTCTCTTTGTGCTCTGTGTGCTCTCTATGTTCTCCATATCTCTCATTTGAAAATGACATCTAAGCAAAGATTTTCTGTCTATGAGATTTTGTCACAGTTTTTTGACAGTGAAAGTGACATAGAGGAGAATGTGTCTGAGACCGATGATAATATTGAGGACCATGATTATGAGGCATCCTCCTCAGATGAGAATGATACTCCTAATGTTGACCCTCCTGTTGTCTCTCAACCACCCACAAACCCATTACCTTCTAAAAATGGAAAGTTATCATGGTCCCGCTCACCACCTGAACGACAGGGTAGACTTAGTGCTGCTAATGTCATCAAAATGGTTCCAGGGCCTCTAGATATGCTGTCAGCCATGTCCAAGATATAAAATCAGCATTTGATCTTTTTATCACACCATCAATTGAAAAGGATGTACTTGAAATGACAATCTTAGAGGGTAGGCATGTGTATGGGGAAGGTTGGAAAGACTTTGATGTGACTGACTTGCAAGCCTACATTGGGTTGCTCATTTTGGCAGGAGTCTACAAGTCAAAAGGAGAAGCAACAGCAAGCCTTTGGAATGGTGACACTGGAAGGGCAATATTTCCAGCCACCATATCTCTAAAGACATTCCATGTTTTCTCCCGTGTCATAAGCTTTGATGACAAAGAAACAAGACAGGGCAGACGAGAGCGTGACAAACTCGCAGCAATACAGGTTGTATGGGACAAGTGGGTCCAGCGATTACCCTTTCTTTACAATCCAGTCCCCCACATCACGGTGGATGAATGTCTGGTTCCATTTCGTGGGTGCTGTCCTTTCAGACAATACATACCAAGCAAACCAGCCAAATATGGCATAAAAATATGGGCCTCATGTGATGCACAGTCCAGCTATGCCTGGAATATGCAGGTGTACATGGGTAAATCCCCTGGAGAAGCGCCTGAAAAAAATCAAGGCATGAGGGTGGTACTAGACATGGCTGAGGGACTGAATGGCCATAACATTACATGCGATAATTTTTTCACATCATACGCCCTGGGTGAAGAACTGCTAAAAAGGAAGGTTACCATGTTGGGGACAGTGAGAAAAAATAAGCCAGAACTTCCCTCTGAGCTTCTTGCGATGAAGAACAGGAAGGTAACATCTTCAATGTTTGCCTTCACCGAAAAGGCCACTGTCGTCTCCTATTGCCCCAAGAAAGGGAAAAATGTCCTGCTAATGAGCACTATGCACAAAGATGCTGTTCTGAGCACTAGAGAAGACCGAAAACCACAAATGGTGCTGGATTACAATGAGACAAAGGGAGGGTGTGGCAGCGGGGGCGTGGTCAAGCGCCCGTCCGGGAGAGAAAAGCGGTAAGGGCGCTCACACCTGAGCTAAATGATGACTAACACCTGTCTCTAATTTCAGTAACACGAGGAGAGCGGCATAAAAAGGGCAGGAGTGACAGAGCACGAGAGGGAGAACCCGACCCAGAAAGCAAACCCTAGCATACTGTCAAGAGAGAGAAAAATAAACTTACCCCTTAAGTTGACGTTTGTGTCTGTCCCGTCCTTGAACAGCGTTACAGAGGGGTTGATAATTTGGACAAGGTTACAGCCACCTACAGCTGCCGACGCATGACCGCCCGTTGGCCACTTGTCATTTTCTTCAACATCATTGATGTGAGCGCCTACAATGCCTTTGTGTTATGTAGTGAAATAAACAAGGACTGGAACAGCGGAAAACTGAGTCAAAGGAGAATTTTCTTGGAGCAGCTGGGTTACGAGCTAGTGAAACCTCACATCGAGAGAAGACGGTGCCTTCCAAGAGCATCAACAGCTGCTGCAACTGTTGTGAAGGACATCCAAATGGAGACGCACACTCCATTGGTTCAAACTGCAAGCAGGAAACGTGGCAGGTGCCAGGTCTGTCCCAACAGAAATGACACCAAGACCAGCAACACTTGTGTGAAATGCAAAAAATACATCTGCAAGGAGCACACACACACTTCCTGCACATCATGTGCAAAGTAGTGCAGACAAAAGGCTGGAATGTACCTTATGGAGATCTGTATGAAAAAAAACAATATGCTGTTCATATTCTGTCTATGCTGTTTGTATTCTAACTCATAGTTTTTGCATAAAGCACTTACAGTCTCTTAAAACAATTCCTGACAAAATGCTCAAATTTACTTTTTAGAGGTGGTTTTGTAAATCCATCTTTTTCTTTCTTTCTCTCTTTCTCTCTCTTTCTCTCTTTCTTTCTCTGTTATGTGTTCCTTACTGTTGTTCTGATGGCAATGATGTTCTGTTTTAGAAATAAAATCCTTCTGAATGTTTAAAATTGTTTGTTTTCTTGGGGTCAAATTGACCCCACACATTATGTATGTTGCAATCCTTGATAACAAAAAGGACTGTTATGTGTTCCTTACTGATATTTTGATTGTAATGATGCTCTGTTTAAAAATAAAATCCTTCTAAATGTTTGAAATTGTGTTTGTTTTTCCCGGGGTCAAATTGAAAAAAAGAGTTCCTCTGCTGAACTGCGGACCCACATGGTCTAGGGAGGAATCAACCAGGGACCCGACCTTTACGATGGGGTCTCCTGGGAAAAAAGGCACTATTTTACCTCGGCTGAGGGAAAGGGCGCTAGGCGCAAGCGATTCACCCGGCCAGATCGTCAGCATGTTACCGAGTTCTACGAGCTCGGACCTGAGAAAACACGGGACGATACTGACTCAATTCGGAGATTGTAGAATCTCGCGAAAGTGTTAGATGTTGCCCACCCCGCTGCTCTGCAGATGTCTGCTAGGGAGGTGCCCCTGGCCAGTGCCCATGAGGACGCAACACTCCTGGTTGAGTGAGCTTGGACCCGCAAGGGGGGGCGGGGGCACGGCCTGGGTGTGAGAAGCCAGTGAAATGGCGTCGACAACCCAGTGGGCGAGCCTATGTTTGGAGACAGTGTTCCCTTTCTGCTGTCCCCCGAAGCAGACAAAGAGCTGCTCAGAACATCTAGAGTTCTGTGTGCGGTCCAGATAGATACGCAAAGCACGAAGCGAGGCATTTCAGCACCGACTGTGCACGCTCGTTGGAGAGACGTGCTAACACTGAGACTGAGTCCAACTCCAAGCCGAGAAAAGAGATGCACGAAGGAGAAAGCCGCTGTTGTGCGCCATAAAGTCCAACAGCATGCAGAGCGTCAGAGGATATAAACTTGGTGTGTGACTCTCAGCAACTGCATACACGACCATCGGCTGAATGAACTCCCGTATTCGCCCCGCTTAAATACCCATATGTCTGGGGGCGGGATATGCAAATACCATCTGCCAACTTCTCATTGGCCTTTTTTCATAGAACAGAGGTATATATCGGCGCTCAAGAGAGACCCTAGTGTCGCTTCTCTGACACAACGTGGAGAGAGCGACAGAAGGGGAATGAGTAATTGTTTATAATATATATAATCATTTATTATTATTTATTTAATAATTTATAATTTTTGTATTTAACACTTTTATTTATACTTATTAAATTATATTAAATAATACCTATGATAACAATAATAATAATATAACATATTATTGTTATATTATCATACTTATTATAATACATTTTTATTAATATACATGTAATATCATAAAAAGTTATTTATTAATGAATACCCCCATTATTATTATTATTATATTAATACTTATTATAATGTATTTTCAAAATATCATAATTACTTGTTATTGTTATTTATTACTATTAATTAATAAACACTAAGTAAATGTTTGGTCTACTTCTACCTAAATGACTAACTGGAATTAATCAAGTACTTTGGCTCAACATACAGTATAATGATGAAACATTTATTGGTGTATAAATCACAATCTCTCAATGCGAAGTTTAGATGGAATTTCTATTAAAGGAAACCACTCCACTTTTGAACTGACAGCTATTCATCAAAGAAAACAAAACATACGCACTGCCAATCCCAGCGGCAAAAAGAACTCTCTCTCCATGTCTTCTGTTATTCTTGAATTTCAATGCAGACTAAATCTGAGATGAAGCAGTTTGTTGCACAGCCTGCTTCCATTGCTGTGCTTCATTTCAGCGCATAAAATACAGCTACACTGCAAACACATTTTCAGTGGTTAGGAGGAATGTTTCCAAATAAAATGCCTTTTATGTAACAAGAGTACTTTGTAACTCTGTCCATTTTAGTGTAGGTTGGCCTTCACTAGTCACTGACACAGAGTCTATTGCATAGTTTTTGGCTTCTTATGTGCATGTATATATATATATATATATATATATATATATATATATATATATATATATATATATATATATATATATATATATATATATATATATTCCGTCTCTAAACTGTTAACCTTTGTTATAGCTGGTGAATTGTGCTGGGACTATCTGATATATTAATTTACAAAACTTTATCACCCACTAAAAATAGTTTTGAAGTTTTATATTTATATTTGCAATATTAAACTACTGTGATTGATGATTTGAGGGACAGGCATGGATAGCACATATACGTTTTTAGTGGTCATCGCTTGTTATCAACTGTCATAAACCCATCCTGCTGTCCAATAATACTGGACTCTGCCGGTCTCTAGTGGACACTTTTATGAGAGTGAAACACACGTGAGAAAAGGGAGATGGGAAAGTGTTACAGTTAAAAAAAAAACACTTTAATTAAATCAGTAAGTAAATGAATACTCAAATTAATTAACTAATGCTCTAGAACCAAGCTAGGGTAAGTAAACAGAGCCAGTTACTATGACAGCCAAGACATGAGACTACTAGAAACAAGACACAGCTACAGAAATGCAGTCATTTGCCTCCCCCTCCTGGTGGACGCAGTGATGATGGTTACTTACATTACGTCATAGTTGGAAAATAAATAAATTATGGGTCAAAGTGTCTATGAGGTCATTATCAAGAGCCTCATAGTTTAGGCTACGCACAGAAAGTGGGACCTCATTTTTAAATCAGAATTTCCTCTAAGTGATATAACACAATACTATGGATTAAAAAGCCCCCCCCCCCCTTCAATTTAATACCATTGATATTTAGGAATAGGCTATATACATATAACTCATTATAATATATTACACTGCAAGCCCATAGTCAATGAGTAGAGTAGCTACTAACAGAACTAACTGAATATTAAAGACGTCATTTAAAAATTCTGTAATTGCTTCAATTCTTATATGAAACAAAATTCTTATTGTATCATTCAAACTTGTTCTCAAAAAATTAGTTGCGCAACACGATAAATTATAGAATTACAGAAATAAAATGTAGGCTAGTTGTATATGCTTTATCACTGTGGGCAACACCAGATTATTATTATTTATTTTTTTTTTTCATTTTTCGTAAAAATAAAAATTATGTCACATGAACTACGTCATAATATTCAGAACGCGGATTGCGTAAAGACGGGCAGAATGCTACATTGCAGCCGAAGTCTTGTCGTCATAACCGAGCGGCATGACGTCGAGTCGCTTCAAACGGTTCCATTCAGGCAGATGCTTTATTATTCAGAAATACCAACATGATTGGCCTGAAATCAAAAGGAATCATCATTAATAATAACTCGAGAGTTTGCAAGTTTCCTGCCGACTGTAGTTACAACTGTCAAAGGCAGCAGCGGATCCGCGCATGACCCAGCACCCATACTGTTACTGTACACAGCCGCGGAGATAATATCCGTTTCACAAAAAAAAGACACGGCATAATCCCGAGGTAAGGAAAGGAATCGAGGGGCTGCGCCGAAACTGCGCGACGCTGTTCCTTTCCCTCCGCTTTCAATCGCGTGCACTTCTTCCAGGAGATTACTGCACTAAACGTGTTCCTGTGCCTCCTTTAGCAACAGCGCAAGGATTTTTTTTACTCCTCCTTCGTATTAAAGTCGCCATTTTGCTTCACTGCCTATGAAAGCTTCTTGTATTTTCTTTATTATTCTTATTTTTTTCTGCGTATTTTTTGTGCGCGTGCTTTTGAGTTGGCTTTTAATGAGAGGTTAAAGAGAGAGCGCGTGAATAACATACTAATGAAGCGGAGCACCGACTGGAGTCTGCAAACAAGGTGAAAGTGTTCGGCTTGTGTGCATCAGCTTTCTCTCTTCTTTTCTTCCTCCTCCTCCATCATCTGCCTCCGCGGATACACGCAGCTGGGGCTGTGAGGGTGGCTACCGACCGTGACGCGTCGGACGCGAACGACCCCCCCGAGCCGCAGGTGTGTTTGCCATGTAAAGTCGCGTGGCACGACGCGAGAGTAAAAGGCTTCAGCCCGACCCCACGTGGGTGACCCCGCTCACCCGCTTGTTTCGGGTGGATTGGGCTTTACAGGTAGGTGTGGCCTTCGACAATCCGTATATCGGAATCTGTCAATAGTGTCAATAAAGGCAGAAGTTTGCTTTTGCTTTGCAAAGCATTAGTGTTTTATGCATAACGGGTGTAAAAATACTGATTTGAGAATGAATTATAAATGTGATATGATGTGTATGTATGAACTGTCAGACGTTACACAAACTCATACACTGTTTAATCACGTTTGGTCATTTCTACTGTGCAGTTGCAGTAGTACATTGTCCCCCATTATTTATGTCTTAATATACTGGATTACATCTTAAACTCTTTATGATATCAGGAACTCATGTTAGTTTTGTGGAATCACAATTTGGCCATGTCTCCAGGTGCCATGCACTACTAACTTCTAAAAAAAACCTGGCAATTGTATGTATTGCTATTATGGATTATTTCAGCTGTTTCTTCAGCTAATGTGTCATTTCATCCTGTTAGTCTTTTGTTACAGTATATTACTTTATCTAACAAAAGCCAGTACATTAATGACACAATCATCCAGCAAGTGACATACATTTTTTGGTGAGTATTAGCTATGGATTTTATTAAATTATGTGATGTGTTGTAGTATTAAGTTGTTTTGTCTCAAATTCAGTCTAAAACATTCCAACCTGTTTAATAACATCATATACAGGATGTCTTTATATATCAGATAAAAACTCTGTGGAAAAAAAAAAAAACTTTATGAATGCATAGATGGAAAAAAAAAATAAGGATATCAAAATAGTTTTCTTTTATCTCATAATGTTGATTACCACAAATTTAATAATTTCTTTAAAATAAATAAATAAATAAATAAAAATCGAGGTTACAGTGAGGCACTTAAAATTGAAATGAGTTTGGCCAATTTTTGGAGGGTTTAAAGGCAGAAATGTGCAGCTTATAACTTCAATTAAAACTGAGCTGTAAAGATGTTTAAATCATAATTTTTATGGTCATTTTAGAGTTTACATTTTACGTATTCATGGCAACAGAGTTAAAAAATTGGATCTAACTTTACACAGAAAAGATTAGTAAGCAATTGTTTCATACTAAAATGACGTGAATGCGCATATTGCTTTTGTCTTGTAGCTATAATTTTAACAGTGAGACTTTAATATTTACGGATTGACCCCCATTCACTTCCATTTTAAGTGTCTCACTGTAACCCAGTAACAAGCGACAAATCGAAATGAATTTATTGGTAATCAACATAATGTCAGAAATGCTGTCGACTGAGCTTAACTGGTATTGAACCCTGAATATTCCTGATAGGAATATTTCAGCTGTTTAGTTTTGCTTCTATGTCACTTTCCATCCTTTTAGTCTTTTGTAGTGTTATTTAACTAGCAAAAGCAAATACTGGCATCATCCTCTAATAAGTGGGATCGTTTTTGGTGCGTAGCAAGTTTTAGCAATGCAATTATTGAATTCTGTCATGTTTTGTTGTATTAGTTGGTTTGTCTCACTATTAAAATATTCCATCCTGTTTAATTAAAAGATAGAAATCAATATTATAATATCAGATTTTAAACTTGAAGCTAACTCATATTTGCTCTCAGTCCCTCACGTTGCTCACATTATTTAATCTTAGCTGTTTATTTTTCTGAATTTCCTATTAGATTACACCCTATTAGATGTCTTGCTAATTTTCCTGGCATTGTGGAAATAAACAAGTTATAATTAATGAAGTTTAAGTTTATGAGCTTGACCTGAGCATATTTCTGAAAATGTGGTATCCCCATGTAAGAATTATGTTCTTTAAGTAGTAGTTCAACCAAAAATAAAAAATTGTACTCACCTTTGTGTAGTTCCTGGCTGGAGAAGTAAATTATGTGAAGAACTTTCAGTTTTGGTTGAACTACTCTTTTAAATTACAATTCAAGTGAAAGAGTTGAAAAGGTACTGCACAATAGGAATGACCTATGTGTGTCTCTCTGTTTGTAAATGCACACTCCATTCACAGCCTCTCAAAAGTCTTGATGTGTTTGTGATTAATTCCCTAAATACCATGGCACTTAGTACCTTCTGTATTTCTTATTATCATATTGCACTTTTCCTTTTTGGAACCAGCTTCTGTCTCACAAATGAACTTCACTCCCTGGGCCATAAATAATTTGGTTTAATGAGATTCCGCACTTATAGATCTATCTTTGTTCTATGTGGGTTAGGTGATGGGAGGGTCACTGGTATCGCTGGCATTGACTCACTGGGCCACAGGACAAAGCATTTCTTTGGTCCTGTGTTAAGAAATCCCATTTTGTGGTTTAAAAGCATGGTGAAATGTAACCGTGAGCATTACCAGTGGTTTGTTTTGCTTAGTAATGAAAAGGCAAGGCCTGTTACTTCTTGCTGCATTTGATACTGCTGATACTACTATCTAAAATGTATTTGCACACATATCCTTAGTTATACAGACAGGAACTAGTAATATGAGGGCAAAGAGCATGTACATTCCTCTCATACAATTTAAAAACTCAAAATCTCTGTGTTTGTATATACATGTGTGTATGTGTACACATCCTTGCAGAAGCTTGTTTTGAACAAAGTTGTCTCAAAGTGAGCTAAGTCTGACAACATTATTTGAAAAATACTATTCATAAACAAAGAAAGTAACGTTTGGTTACGTATGTAACCTCCGTTCCCCGAGGGAGGGAACGACACGTTGTGTCGGAGAAGCGACACTAGGGGTCTCTCTTGAGCGGCGATATCCACCTCTGATCTATGAAAAAAGGCCAATGAGAGTTGGCAGCTGGTATTTGCATGTCCCGCCCCCGGACATACGGGTATTTAAGCGGCGCAAATACGGGAGTTCATTCAGGATTTTTCTGAGGAGCCGGAAATGGTCCGGCCACAACAGTGGCTCGGTTCAGCGACATGGCGGAGGAAAGACACAACGTGTCGTTCCCTCCCTCGGGGAACGGAGGTTACATACGTAACCAAACGTTCCCCTTCTGTCGCTCTCTCCACGTTGTGTCGGAGAAGCGACACTAGGGGACCCATTCCAATCTTGCCATGCGCTGAACCGTGTACGTGAACCGCCGATACAGAGGCGGGCAGGGATTTAATCCAGTGCCGCACATCGTCTGTACCTGGCTGCACGTACCCTTCCCCAATGCCCCATAAGAACATCGGAATCCTTCTAGTTACCCTGGGAGGGGAACAAGGCTATGTTTGCCAACATGGGAACGGGCCAGCCTGGCTGGGCCTCTTTTCTCTCTATGTTTCTCGCATAGAGCAATCACGGCCGGGGCCCTTACACGCATATAGGGAAGGGGGTCTTACCCAGACCCTGCGGACCACACCTGCCCTTTTTCTTGGGGAGGAAAAGTGGTAGACACGTCACACGGCCATCTTAGGGCTCGTGTGGAAAGTATGGTGCGGTGGTAGATCCAGCCTCGAAAGGGGGGAGTTGCTACAGCACGGCGACCGGGGCAGCTGTAACTGCCTAAGGGAGACACGGGGGTCCGATCGTAAGGGGACAGAACCATGGAATTACACACAGGGGGAGTCCGAGCAGGAGGCCTTACCTGTGGAGCACCTATTCCAGTACAGGGTAGCCATCAGGGTACCCGCAGTGGCTTGGGTCGGCGAGTTCCTCCGCTGAACCATGGACCCGGAGGGCTGGGGAGGAATCGACCAGGGTCCCGACTCGGAGTGGGGCGCCCTGGGAAGAAGGCGCACTACTTTACCTTGACGTCAGGAAAAGGGCGCTGGGCGCAAGCGATCCACCCGGCCGGTCGGTCTACGTGTTACCGAGTTCTACGGGCTTGGACCTGAGAAAACACGAGAAGCAACCGACTCAACGCGGAGGTTGTAAAACCTTGCGAAGGTGTTGGGTGTTGCCCAACCCGCGGCTCTACAGATGTCTGCTAGGGAGGTGCCCTTGGCCAGTGCCCACGAGGACGCAACACCCCTTGTTGAGTGAGCTCGGACCCGCAAGGGTAGGGGCACGGCCTGGGTGTGATAAGCCAGTGTGATGGCATCGACAACCCAGTGGGCGAGCCTCTGTTTGGAGACGGCATTCCCTTTCTGCCATCCCCCAAAGCAGACAAAGAGCTGCTCAGAGCGTCTGGTGCTCTGTGTGCGGTCCAGGTAAATGCGCAGGGCGTGCACTGGACATAGCAACGAAAGGGCTGGGTCTGCCTCCTCCCGGGGTAGCGCTTGCAGGTTCACTACCTGATCTCGGAAGGGTGTGGTAGGAACCTTGGGCACATAGCCCGGTCGCGGTCTTAGGATCACAGATGTATCTGCCGGACCGAACTCCAGGCAAGTGTCGCTGACAGAGAACGCTTGCAGGTCCCCACCCCTCTTGATAGAGGCGAGCACGATCAGCAGGGCCGTCTTAAGAGAGAGGGCCCTGAGTCCAATTGATACAAGCGGCTCGAAGGGAGGTCTCTGGAGTCCTGCCAAGACTACTGAGAGATCCCAGGAGGGAACTAGGACTGGCCGGGAGGGATTCAACCTCCGGGCGCCTCTCAGGAACCTGAGGATCAGGTCGTGCTTACCCAAAGACTTGCCGTCTACAGGATCGTGGTGGGCGGCAATGGCGGCAACATACACCTTGAGGGTGGACGGGGACAGCCTCCTGTCCAGCCTCTCCTGTAGGAACAGGAGCACTGACTCGATCGCGCATCTCTGCGGGTCTTCAGTTCGGGAAGAACACCAATCTGCGAACAAATGCCACTTTAGGGCATAAAGGTGCCTGGTAGAGGGGGCTCTGGCTTGGTTGATTGTATTCACAACGGACGCCGGTAAGCCGGCTAGCTCTTCCGCATCCCATCCAGGGACCAGACGTGAAGGTTCCAGAGGTCTGGGCGCGGGTGCCAGAGCGTGCCCCGTCCCTGAGAGAGGAGGTCCTTTCTCAGGGGAATTCGCCAGGGAGGAGCTGTCGCGAGAAGCCTGAGTTCCGAGAACCAAGTCCGAGTGGGCCAGTAGGGGACCACTAACGTGACTTGCTCCTTGTCCTCCCTGACCTTGCACAGCACCAGTGCAAGAAGGCTCACTGGGGGAAATGCATACTTGCGCAGCCCCGAGGGCCAGCTGTGTGCCAGCGTGTCTGTCCCGAGGGGAGCCTCTGTTAGGGCGTACCAGAGCGGGCAGTGGGAGGTTTCCTGGAAGGCAAACAGGTCTACCTGGGCCTTGCCAAACCGTTCCCAAATCAGCTGGACCGACTGGGGGTGAAGCCTCCACTCCCCACCGGGCAGGCGTTGTCGTGATAGCGCGTCCGCTACGACGTTGATCTTGCCGGGGATGTGAGTGGCACGCAGCGACTTGAGTTCCCCATAGGAGGAGACGGCGGGCGAGTTGTGACATGTGGCGGGAGCGTACGCCGCCTTGGCGATTTATGTACGCCACCACCGTGGTGCTGTCCGATCTGACGAGGACGTTTGTCTCGAACTAACGGGAGGAACTTCCTGAGAGCAAGAAGGACGGTCAGCAACTCCAAGCAATTGATGTGCCAACGCAGCGGGGCCCCTTTCCAACGGCCCGCTGCTGCATGCCTGCTGCACACGGCACCCCACCCGGACCGGGAGGTGTCGGTTGTGACCAGGATGCGTCGGGACACCTGCTGCAGGGGCACTCCTGCCCGTAAAAAGCAGAGGTCTGTCCAGGGTCGGAGTGTTTTGAGGCAGGCGGGGGTGATCCTTACCCGATGCGTGCCGTGGTGCCATGCTTGTCTCGGGACTCGAGTCTGGAGCCAGTGCTGGAGTGGTCTCATATGCATCAACCCCAGCGGCGCTACCGCCGTGGAGGACGCCATATGCCCCAGGAGCCTCTGGAAAAGTTTTAGAGGGACCACTGTGCCTGGCTTGAAGGAAGCGAGGCAGTCCAGCACCGACTGAGCACGCTCGCTCGTGAGACGTGCTGTCATTGAGACTGAGTCTAACTCCAACCCGAGAAAAGAGATGCTCTGAACCGGAGTGAGCTTGCTCTTTTCCCAGTTGACCTGAAGCCCCAAGCGGCTGAGGTGCCGGAGCACCTGGTCTCTGTGTGTGCATAGTAACTCTCGAGAGTGTGCTAGGATGAGCCAGTCGTCGAGGTAGTTGAAAATGCGGATACCGGCTACTCGTAGCGGGGCAAGAGCCGCCTCTGCGACCTTCGTGAAGACGCGAGGGGACAGAGACAGGCCGAAGGGGAGGACTTTGTACTGAAACGCCTGACCGTCGAACGCGAACCGTAAGAATGGTCGGTGTCATGGCAGAATTGAGACGTGGAAGTACGCGTCCTTCAGGTCTACCGCTGCGAACCAATCTAGATGCTGAATGCCAGCCAGAATATTTCTCTGCGTGAGCATTTTGAACGGGAGTTTTAACAAGGTCCGATTGAAAATTCGCAGGTCCAGGATTGGTCGTAAGCCGCCGCCTTTCTTGGGTACAATGAAGTAAGGGCTGTAGAAACCCTTCCTCATTTCGGTTGGAGGGACGGGCTCTACCGCGCCCTTGGCTAAGAGGGTCGTGATTTCCGTGCGCAGGGAACTGGCATGCTCGCCGTGTACTGTGGAAAAGCGGACACCCCTGAAGGGGGGCGGGAGCCGGGCAAACTGAATTGCGTAACCGAGTCGAATGGTCCGGTGCAGCCAGCGTGATGCGTTGGGAAGTGAAAGCCACGCTTCCCAGCTCTGCGCTAGGGGCACCAAAGGGACGAGTATTTTGGACGTACCCGTCGGGGCCTCGCAGCGGGGCGAAACAGGTAATGCAGCGTCGGGCGGCTTCATTGCGGCCTGAGGCTGAGGTGCTGAGAATAGACTCAAAGCACTTACCTTGCTCCGCGCGCCCGGCAGGGGGCGGGTTCGTGACTGAGGAGGAGGTCTGATGTCGGCGTCCTCTGGACTCGTCTGAACCGGCCGGCCGGGGGACAGTCGTGGGCAGGCGGAAGGCGGGATCGCCGCGTCCGTGTACCGGGACTGTCGTAATCTGAAAGCACATTGCTGTGAGAATGGCATTTGTGGGCCAGGTGACCCAGAGGCAAAGGAAATAGCTCTTTTATTGAGAATGTGGGTACCACAGCCCCCGTCAGGGCAAATGAAAAAACGAAGGATTCTCCACCCGGCCCTCCACCGGGGGACGGAGCGGTCTTACCACCTCAGGAGCTAACGTCTTTGGCTCTGGGTCGACTGTCTCAGGAACGCTTGGGAGCCTTCCGGGGCCTAGAGGGGGTTCGTGAGACAGGGGGCGTACGCTAGGGTGGCCATCGCATGTCCGAGTGCCTGCGCTGTGGCCTTCGTCGCTCTCAGGGCAAGGTCGGTCGCTGAGCGCAGTTCCTGCAGCACATCAGGATCAGGTCCACCCCCGTGCATGCTTCTGAGTGCTTTGGCCTGGTGGACTTGCAGGAGGGCCATCGCATGCAGGGCGGAGGCAGCACGTCCAGCCGCACTGTTGGCCTTCGCGTTGAGCGAGGATGTTGTCCTACAGGGCTTGGATGGGAGTACGGGGCGGCCACGCCAGGAGGTAGGGCTACCGGGGCATAGATGGTACGCAACTGCCCTATCGACCTGGGGAATCGCGCCCGTATCCGTGGCGCTCTCCGCCGTCGAGGGTGGTGAGAGTGGAGCGGGTGGCACCTAGACGAGCGGAGAGCGGGCTCTCCCGTAGACGCCAGCTCGTCATGCACCTCCGGGAAAAACGGGACCGGGGGGATGCGAGGCCGCGAACGGGCGCTGCCCCCAGGAACCAGTCATCCAACCGTGAAGGCTGTGGGGAGGATAGAGGGTTCGAATCTAACCCCACGCTCACGGCGGCCCGGGAAAGCATGTCAGACATCTGAGCATCGGCCTCAGCCTGGGCCTGCTGGCCCGAAGGCGGCAGTCCAGGGGAGTCCTCGGCATCAGACATCACACTCTCCGATGCAGCGGCGAGCTCATCTGCTTCGGGCTTGGGAGGATAGACAGCCAGGCCGGGAGGCGAGCCGCTATCGCCACGAGCTTGGACGGGGACCAGCGAGCGTGTCGGGGAACGGGAGGTTCGCGGGGGGCTACCCGGCGAAACTGCACCCGCTGCCGCCCCCAAATCGCCCCCAGCGCCAACCGCATCGTCCTCAATCCCGTGGGAAGAAGGAGCAATGCGTGGTGCAGCTGGGGTGGCTTGCTTTCTGTTGAAAGCAAGCCGCGACCGCAACGTGGTCATGGTCATTTTCTCGCAGTGAGAACATGAACCATCCACAAACGCCACCTCGGTGTGATCGCGGCCCAAACACACGAGACAGCGCCTGTGGCCGTCTGAAGCGGAGAGGCTTCTACCGCATCCAGGAACGACACAGGGGCGGAAGGGCATCTTGAAAAAGACGCGTCCTTAAAAGGACGTTCAACGCCGCTGTGTTTGCTCTTTTAGAGGAATTTACTCTTTTAAAGGAAATTGCTCTTTTAATACACAGTGTGTGTGTGTGTGTGTCTGCGCTGTCGAAGCGCTCAGGGGCAACAATGCACGCCGTGCAAAGTAGGAGAAAGCCGCTGTTGTGCGCCATCAAATCCAACAGCAAGCAGATCGTCAGAGATACAGGAGTTCAGGGTGTGTATTCTCGCAGCAGACTGCAAACAGACCATCGGCTCCGAAGAAATTTTCTGAATGAACTCCCGTATTTGCGCCGCTTAAATACCCGTATGTCCGGGGGCGGGACATGCAAATACCGGCTGCCAACTCTCATTGGCCTTTTTTCATAGATCAGAGGTGGATATCGGTGCTCAAGAGAGACCCCTAGTGTCGCTTCTCCGACACAACGTGGAGAGAGCGACAGAAGGGGAATGTTTTGTTTTTATTCTAAAAATATAAAAATGTTTTTATAGTGGTTAAGGTTAGTCTTTAGCCATTTTAATTAGCTTTATACAAAAATAGTACAATTGATCATCCTTTGCTGCCAGAGTAAACCCTCTGAAATCTCATTCACCAGAAATGTATTTGTGCCACTGATACCAAGACATCCTTATGCAATTCACTGGACAAAATATGTTAATTAAAGGGATAGTTCACCCAAAAATGAAAATTCTCTCATTATTTACTCATCCTCATGGTATCCCAGGTGTGTATGGCTTTCTTTCTTCAGCAGAACACATTTGAAAAAAAAAATAAAAATAATTCTCAGCTCAGTAGGTCCTTAAAATGCAAGTAAATGGTGATTTCTCTTTTGAAGCTCCAAAAATCACAGACAGTCAGCATAAACATCATCGATACAACTCCAGCAGTTAAATTAATTTGCTTTTGGTGTGAAAAAGATAAATATATTATTTAAGTACTAAAACATTTAAGTACTTTTTACCTCTAAATCATGCTTCTGGTCAGCAGCGGTATGCACATGTGACATAATTGCATTGGCATTTTAAAAACGGGCAAACTGGTGCGCATGCATCACAGCTGGAAGAGCAGTGCTGTTTACAAGTGAGAAGGAGGAACACTGTACAGTAGCTTGGTTGGTTTTGGTTTAGTTCTGTATTTCTCTGTTTCTTTTCTCACAATGGTGCATTTGTGTGCTTATCTTGGATGTCTCAGCCAAGTGGAGAATGTGAGATTATGTCGGCATCATGGCAACTTGAGTACATCACATGAGAGACCGCTTGGGCTCCACCCTCTCATGAAGCATTTGATTATAGTTAAAAAGTACTTAAATGTTGTTATTTTTTTGCACCAAAAGTGATCGTGTCACTTTAGAAGACATTACTTTAACAGCTGGAGTATCAATTACGTTTATGCTGACTGTCTGTGATTTTTCGAGCTTCAAAAGAGAAATCACCATTTACTTACTGAGCTAATGCATTTGTATAGTTTTCTTCATATGTGTTCTGCTGAACAAAGAAAGTCATACACACATGAGAGAATTTACATTTTGGGGTAAACTATCCATTTAAGCCTCTTTTGACACATCATATATTGTATAAATGCCTAGTCACCGTTCAGCAAATAACAGGACACAGAAATAATAGTGATTTAAAAAGACATAAATTGGTGACCCATTAGGCCAAGTCTAATGAAGAACTGAAATGACTGATATGAGTAAATAAGAAAGCTTGATCACACTCTAATCAGTGCTTCACTCATAACAATGAACTGCCCATTTCTCTTCTGGATTGATGACCATGGATAAAATAATTTCAGAAAGAATTCTCATGGTGGAAGGAGTTTGGAAAGCTGACTATAATTTGTATTACATTATATGATATTACTTCATAATTTTTATATAATTGTAATCGTCAAGTTAAAAGTGCTCATACAAGAATTAACAGATGTGTTGTAATAAGACAGAAAATAGTCAGAAGTAATTATAAATAAAAATAATAAATTAAATGTTATTACTGTAAAAAACAAGATAGATTGGACAGACAGACAGACAGACAGACACAATCAGATATATAGACAGGCAGATATACAGACAGACAGACAGACAGACAGACAGACAGATAGATAGATAGATAGGCAGGCTTGGGACGTGCTGAAAAGCTGTAATATTAATTTTCCCCAATGCAATCACGCAACCAAAACGCATAATAAGTAACAAGATGGATATGTGTGTATTATGCCATTGTGTCTGTATACTGTACAGTCTCTGAAGATACATGCAATCCCTCAAATACAGTGGTAGCATCTTTGTGTTTATTTGGTTTGTATGCTGATAATATGCTTTCCTTTGGGCTGATCTGTTTGTGCCCTAAACAGGCATGGACACCTCCAGCGGTGCCCGAGTGGGGAAGCCGTCCTTGGGCGTGTCCAAGGGGCGCAGAGCCAAACAGGCCCACCACTCTGAGATAGCCCGAATGGACAGCACTGAAAATGACAATCACGGTGAGAATGTGTGCTTCTTGAGTTAACAAATACAATAAAGAGCAAAAATGTACATGTTCAGAGCATGCAAAGTATCAACAAATCATTGGTCGAAGCAGGTGGCATTCACAAAACATCACTTTTTATAAGTCAGGCATTTTAAGAATAAATAAACAACATTCGAAGAATCACTAACATCATTGTATATGGTTGTTTACACATCTTCAAAAGTCTGTGGTGTAAGTTTACATTTTTGAATAGCTGCCATTTTATGCATGATATCACAGTGTCGGTGCATCTTGCTTGAACCAGTTTGGAATCTCTGAGGTTTTGACAAGTGATTTCACGCTTGTATGCATAAGAGAGGAAATGATGGTCTTATTATGGTGGAAGGAGTTTTGACAGATTAAGTCCTCTTCATGGCAGGTCTCTTTTTAATGTCGGTGAAATACATAAAATCTCCCTCATGGCTACATTAGGCCTATACTGATCTGCGCTAGAATAAAACTGAATCAAGTGTAATTTTCGCTACATTCCCAAGCACTGCATAAAGTTGTTTAAATGGACAAGTATGGAAAGAGATAACGTTTGGCTGTGGTGATAGCTACTGTACCATTGAGTGTCTAAAGGTACGTACACACTGCCAGCGACATCGCGCGCGACAGCGACTCAATACCATTCATTTTCAATGCGGGCACAGCGACTTCCGGCGATACGAGCTGTCGCGACCGTTGGCGCTAGATGTGGGCGTGTCCAGCGACGCGACAAAGTTGAGAAAAGTTCAACTTTGGAGCGACTAATGGAAGCGACAGCCAATAGGAGAGACGACGGGAGAGCTCACGTGATCCTTCTCTCTCTCTCTCAGCTCCTGCAGTAACGGAAAGATGGATGAAAGGCTAATTCTTGCTGTTAGAAATGTTCCAGTGCTCTATGATATGTCTCTTCCCACGTACAAGTACATTTTAAAGAAAAATACTGCGTGGAAAGGTGTATCTGAGATTGCGGGGATTTTATGGACCCATACAGACCGACATTTGCATTTTCGCCTCAGATAAACAGCCGCTCTGGCAAACAGCACGCCTTGTTTCTCATTCATCTTTGATATAAAGCATTTTATGTACTGATTCCATTTATATTTAGTCTTTTCCCTACAAAATGTTTGTTTTTAGTGGCAAGAAAAGAGATTCGCTGTCAACAGCAATGGAATGACATCCGTGAATGTCATTTATAAACGTTACTAGGCAACCAGTAGTGGGAACACCCACTAGCGACTTCACCGCCAGCCACTGGCGACCTGCAGCGATAAAGTCGCTGGCAGTGTGTATGTAGCTTTAGGTCACGTCCACACTAATCTGTTTTTGTTTGAAAACTCTGTTTCTGGTTTCCTAATGACATAGTTTTCCAAACATGTGGTAACGAAGTGTGTTTTCGCAATGTTTAGCTTCAGTGGAGGAAATCGCAGTTGCAAAATGTATCTGTTTTCAATTGGAAATGTGTGGACATGGCCGTAAGCAGTGACTTGAATGTCTTCATTCTTTCACCAATAAGGAGGGAACTCATAGGTGAAATCATGAAAATACCCTGTGTTTCCTGCACCACCATTCAGTGTCTGTACTGCACCACTACTTTTTCAATTGTTTATTGAATTATCTGATTCATTCACTGATTTACTGGTCATTACTTTCTAAATGAACCAAGAACTGTTGTATTTAGGCTTGTGAGACTTAAATCAGAGTAATTGCTGACTGGTTGTCTGATGTAGTTAAAGACACACATTCAGTTTTTGGTTTGTTGATATTGATACATACAGAGTTTTGTTGTACAAAATGTTTTGTTTTGTTTTGTTTTGTTTAGTTGGTGTTTCTTTAACTTCTGGCAATTTCATAACAGAGTCTTATTTTCTTGCAAGCTTTATTGTTACTCTTCATTAACAGTAGGTTACAAAAAAATTAGGGCTTGGTATTGATAAAGATTTCCAGAATTTATTCAATTCTGATTCACAAGCTCTTGATTCGATTCAATTCGATTTGATTCAATTTCGATATCGATTTATATGGGTAGATTTGAGTTACAGGTATTATGTCCATTTTGCTTACATATGAAAGAATTGCTCTCCCAATTAATGCTGTTAATTATACAGGGGACCATGTAACTTGTTACATTATGAAAATATTAATTTAGCTAATTATATTTTATTTGTTTTTCACGTGTCTCATTTTATCCTTTTTTTTTATTCCATCATAAAATATGATACTATACTGCATATATTATATTTTGTAACATGCTTATTGTTTAATGTATAATTTATACAATTAAAGTATTTACATTGATTTGTAAAACCGGTACCATCTCTTTAGGAGATCTGTAAAGCCCATAGTTAATTTTTTTTAACCGTAGTACACGCTTAGAGGCTGCAGGACTCCAAATTGAATAAAACCCCAGATGCAGTTTAATGTTCAACTTAATCTAAAATCCCATTAATAACCAGATTTGGTGCATAATGGGAAACTTTTAAGTTTTAGTTCATCCAAAAATTCACTCAATATTTACTCACCCTCATGGTATCCCAGGTGTGTATAGCTTGCTTTCTTCAGCAGAACACATTTGAAAAAAAATATAACAAATTCTCAGCTCAGTAGGTCCTTAAAATGCAAGTGAATGGCGATTTCTCTTTTGAAGCTCCAAAAATTAATGTATTCTAAAGTAACACGATCGCTTTTGGTGTGAAAATGTACTTTTTTAACGCTAAATCGTGTTTCTGGTCAGCAGGGGTACACATGTGTGACTTAATCACATTGGCATTTGAAACATGTCAGAACTGATGCATGTGCGTCACAGCTGGAAGAGCAGTGCTGTTTACAAGTGAGAAGGAGGAACACTGTACAGTAGCTTGGTTGGTTTTGATCTGTATCTGTTTCTTTATTCACAATGGTGCGTTTGTGTGCTTATCCTGGATGTTTCAACCGAGTGCAGAATGTGAGATTACTTCGGCATCATGGCAATGTGAATACATCACACAAGAAACAGCTTGAACTCCACCCTCTCACGAAGCCTAACATAAGCTGTGTATAGTTAAAAAGGGTTCATGTTGCTTTAAAAGACATTCATTTATCTGCTGGAGACATATTGATGCCATTTATGCTGACTGTCTGTGATTTTTGGAGCTTAAAAGAGAAATGTCCATTCAGTTGCATTTTAAGGACCTTCTGAGCTGAGATATTTTATATTTTTCTTCATATGTGTTCTGGTGAAGAAATAAAGTCATACACACCTGGGATTTAATAAGGGTGAGTTAATAATGAGAGAATTTTCATTTTTGGGTAAACTATCCCTTTAAGTATAAACAAGCCAGAATCACACTGTGGACTTCTTTTGAAATGACAGAGACTTGACTCTGTTGTAGTGTACTATATTTAAGTATTTACCAAATTAAGCATTTTATAGCCTACAAACAGTATGAATGTATGTGTAGTATGAGTGCGATATGGCCCTACATCAGCAAGGGCCGCAGGCCGAGTGCCGTAGGTAATTACAGCAGTGCTGATGTAGGGCCATATAGCAGGATTGCGAGTGTGATATTGCTTATATACAACAGTTCAATGAACAATTACATTTTTAAAAATTAGGAAAAACTGAGTACGGTCATAAAAATGCATTTGTGAACTACTTTCTTATGCTACGGATCAGAATCTGCCGTTGCTGGTTCTTAACAAATTATGCATCCAAGCCTCTGTTAGTAATTAAAAATGTTCACTTCAGAAATAGTATAATGGCTTGTGCTGTTTCTAACAAGTCATTGGATAAACAAGGATAGACGGATGGATGTGTGTGTTTGTCTTTGTGTTTGAGAGAGAGAGAGAGAGAGAGAGAGAGATGGAGTGTGTGCGATCACCTGTTACGCAATTTTCTGAAGTGTATCTGTGATTAGTGAGACTATTCTAAATTCTAGATTCTAAATTCTAGATAAATGAGCCGCGGGCCACCTTAAACCATGTGGAGGGCCTGATCCAGCACAAGGCCGTAAGTTGCCCATGTCTGCTTTAGCTGTTTGCGAGATTATCATTAAATCTACGTCGGCAGTCCTAAATAGTCTATCACTTGGGCGGCCACAGAAATATCTTCAATGGGAGAACCATGGCATTGCTCTTTCCCTGCTGTCAGCGACCCAGTCCAAATAGACCAGTTGAGAAACACTGCTTTAACTCATACACACACACACACTCATGTCAGTCCCCCTCGTCTTGCTTCTCTCAGACATATTCTCCACTGCATGTGTGTGTGTGTGTGTGTGTGTGTGTGTGTGTGTGTGTGTGTGTGTACCGCAAGTTGACGCGTCTGACAGGCAGACAAGGAGGAAAGGAGATGCGCACGCACATGTGAGATTCTCCGTCCAGTTGCATTTTTTTCTCAATACCGTAGATAAGCAAATGTACATGGTATGATAACTGTCAATTTTCAAACCGTGGTAAACCGTGAAACCGGTATACCGCTGCAACCCTAGTTGCCACACCTTTCAGAGATGCTTACAGGTTTCCGAAGGTCAGCTTTCTCAGTGGAGTATAGATGTCCAAGTGGGGTATTCCTCTCAATTTCAGGGTAGCCGGTTTGCAAATGTCATTCACTATAGAAACAGCGATGTCCTCCGCCATTTTAAACAGTATGTATCCAATGTGGATGTTGTAGGTAAACAATGACATGGATTCACTTTACGTCGCCAACTGGCTCATATTACACACAAAAATGATCTTTTGCCACCACCTGCTGGCTAACATATTTAATTAAAAAAATTACAGTAACTCCTAACACATATGCACTATGCTTACACTTAAGTTTAGAACAGCACGAACACACGCAGAGTGATACACACAGTGAAGCGTCTGATTGCTAATGCTGTCACACCATCAGTGCTCATGAAACGTCTCTCGTCCAATCAGATTCGAGGACCGGAACTAACTTTGGTATATACACACACACACACACACACACACAGATGTCATTTATGTGCTGACGGGTCACTTTTCCATATAGTCAAATTTTTCTTTGCATTACCTCGTTTGAATTTAGAACACTTGATTATCTAATAAAAAGAACAAAATATTCATTGAAGTGAGGATAAATAAATGAATGAATAGTGTCAAGGAAATCCCTACATGACTGATTTTATTTAACCTCTAGAGGCCTCTGTTATGATGTAGAAAATGCAGTTCTAACGATAGACTCTTCCAGCGCCTGTCGGCACAGATTAATTTGTAAAACTGTTATAACTGTCAGTATATTTAAACAGTTACCTGAAGACACAAACTACGTCCGAAAACTGGAAAATGCTGCCTTCAGAGGCTGTATAAGGATGGATGAAGGTAGGATAAAATAAGGTGCCTTTTAAACTGTTCAGATAGTTACATTCATCCAAAAACCAGTGTAGCTCCGATACCGGTGTCCTCCGTCGGTGTTGTTGATTTTGTTGTTGTTGCTATTGAAACACGCATACAAATAACGTCAGAATAAATATGGTCAATACTAGATGACGCCACGGGAAAAGTCTCCTCGGGTGTCCCGTTCCTCATAAAATTTCTCATCTAGAAAGTTACTGAGGGAAAAGTACCAGGACTGTAGGGGGTAAAGGGCCTTATTTGTTCCAGTCCTAGCGATTACAACACATTTCTAGAGAGACAAATATTGCTGCTATCACATTCAGGCCACCAATCTGTGGCACAATTAGGGTATGTCATAGTTGAGTATGTACATCTGTTGTAAGAAAATGAGCAAAGTTTCGGCGTCCTGCTCGATTCTATCTGCTAGTGCCATTCATTTCTGTTTTACAGTAATTAAGTGCTTTCGAAGGACACAAGAGTAAGTTCCATATTCATGACATTTTAGTTTTCAGTATTAGGCCAGCATGGGAATTATTAGTCATGAACTGAGGCTTTCTCTTGTAACCATAATTTGATAGGCTATAATGGTAATGGATTTTTTTTATTTGCTAAACGGAGAGGCTTATGGTACTACAATTATGCAATTCAGCTGCTCTATTTGTTTAGTGTTTTGTAAACGTAAATGTGCCAACTGTATCACACACTTTTAGTTAGTAAGCTAAATTTCATTAGAGGTTTTTGTAGCTACTGCTCTGAACTCCACTATCCCATAATTCTTTGTTCAGAGTGAAGTGAAATCAGTCGTGTCTTACTGGCAGAGACCTGCTGGAAAAAAAACTTGGTGCTGACTCACAAATAAGCTGGGAGAATGATATTTGTGAGCCGGGGCCATGCTGTTTGAATTTAACTGAGGATTGTGAAGAGCATTTTATTGCTGTCAGGCCAGACTGTCTCCTCCGGAGAACATGTATCGCTAACTTTGCAGCCCCTATGCTGAACACCACTCCTCTACACAGACTACAGGTGCCTAATGCATTTATTTAACTTGCTGGAATAGATGTCATATTTTGTGAAACAACAAAGACGTCAGCAATTCTTCCAACTGGTGAGGCAGAACTAAATGCAGTCTAGGGTTTTATGGTCTAGAGTCAGTCAATACTAATACCAATCCTTGATACCACAGCAAAAATTATTATGCTGTTATTGAAATGCAGTTTAGTGTTTCGTGACACCACAAGTTATAGAAGTCAAAACCAATACCAATTCTCAAAAAAACAGTAAACTTATTGTACACACATATATAAAAATTTGAATATTAGTGTAAATATTGCAAATTTTTATTAAAGCAATAGCATGCATGATGCACCTGTAGATTAAGTATTTCTTATGTAAGTGCTTGAAGTTTTTCAATTATTCAAGTAAACATTCAGTAATCTGATTGTAATAATAACACAAATCTGATTTTATTGTGTCCCATCTGTTTATATTCACTTAAAACTTTAAGTGAATATAAATAAGTGTTAATAGCAAAACCTCTCTGCCAAGGCAGCATTTTTAGAGGTCGCAAAGTACCTTCTATGGAAACTGGTTTCAGACTGGCTTCCAATACATCATAACATCTAATAATCTATATATATATATATATATATATATACGCAAAAACAAAACAATTTTGTCATTTCAAAATGGAAACTTATGGAATAATTTTCTCTTTTCAACCCCTCTTCATTAGATTAGATTAGCAATTTAAATCTCTGCCAATCTCCAAGCGGAAACAGGATTTGTGGGATATACAGTGAAAAAAGTGGGAGGCTGCATAGTTACCTCAAGGATCTAGTTGTACTTGATTTAACCCATAAAAATTACACTTTCATCTATGTAACCTAATGTTAGAGGATGAGGGGAGACAGAGGGAAAGTGTTCAATGAGTTTATTAGCAACATTCTTGTAAATGAGGACAGGTGCACCCGGCACCGGATGCAGTGAGCAGAGTCAAAAGCAATAGCCGCTCAGCGGGCTAAGGAATGAGTGCTTTAGTATGATGAGTGCAATTCAATTTGATGGAATTTTATTTTGAAATTGAAATGCGTACATTTAAAAAAATAGACAGTTTTCAGCTAATAAATATAGGTCACCTATATATCGTGCACCTCTACTAATAATAAATGTTCTGGGTGCACTGGTGAGAGATTCTGAATTGTGAGGTTAGAGTAAATTTACGTAGTAGCCTACATCAAAAGAGCCTACATTTCAAAAGAGCCAGGAACACCTGCAGCACTACTTTATAAACATTTTTCAACTGCACCTTTTTTTAGAAAATTGAAGAGATTGGTCCGTCGCCGGACCCCAATGCCGTGTAAACTTCCCTTCGCATTTGAAACGCAATGTGATGGTTGACTGCGTCACATGACATCAAATACATCATCATCATCATGCTCAGATATATCCGTTTTCACAATCCACACTACAACGTGAAAACTGCATTTTCAAATGTATACACTTTGTAGTGCGATTTAAAAAATATTTTTTTCTGTTGAAGCATGTTTGAAACAATGTGTTGTTAAAAGCGCTATACAAATAAAAATGACTTGACTTGAGAACACAAATGAAGATTTTTAGAAGAATATTTCTTCTCTGTAGGTCCTCACAATGCATAGTGCAACATTGCAATTGTGGCCAGAACTTTGAAGCCCCAAAAACCACATAATGAGTTTTAATGAAAGTCTCCAGTAGTTTAACATACACAGCCACAACATTAAAACCACCTGCCTAATATTGTGTAGGTCCCCTTCGTGCCGCCAAAACAGCACCAACCCGCATCCAAGATAGCATTCTGACATGAATCAGCCTGACTACAGTGGGTTACACCAATGAAAGTTTGGCTGCACATTTAATTGAAACTATAATCAAGATTACAATTATGGCTGCTGCAATTAACTAATTGTGAAAAGTGTGAGTTACAGAATTCCTTTTAGGTAATTTCCCTGTCCGAATTTTCTATTTACAGTTTGTTTTTTAATGTAAATTTTATTAATTGTAATTAATAATTGCTGTTACAATATCAAGGGAAATAATCTACAATTTAGATTTCTTTTGTAATTGTGCAACCCTAAATAAAATTGATTTCTTTTTACGGTATGTTCTGCCCATTAATGAAATCCCTATCATGTTTTCTATCACTTTCTCCTTCACTCAATATATTTACCTCAGTTCCTGGCATTACTAAGTTGCCCTGTGGAAAGCTGAATGATGGCAGTGCTTGCTGAGGTATTGGAAAGTAGTTGGCAACAGCTGTGTGCAGTTGGCCAGTGCAGCTGAAATAGGCCGTAGGAACAAATAAGGTCATTCTCACTGACTGCTGTAATTGTAGTGAAGTGTGGAGCAGACACACTTTTTGACTGCATATCTTAAGACCTTTTTGTGCGAGTGTAACATATGCCTCTGAATAATTGGCTTCTTTCCTGTCAGAGAGACTGGAAAAACAATTACACATACTAGAGAATAGTTTAATTTTTCAGGTTTGAGGTTAACTCACAGTTATAAAGTGGTTCTAAAAGTATTTGAACACTAAGCCACTCTTAAAATGTATGAATGTCATTGCAATAGATAACAACATATCAAATCAAGTGTCAAGCAAAACATTTCTCAAAAGAAAAATGTTATCTTTTAAATGATTAAATGAAAAGTTCATATGATTGAAATTATTTTCTGCTCAAAATGAAGACAAAAGTAATTGGATCCTTTCTGGTTGTCAAATGTAAGCGGAACATGTCCATAGTTGATATGATCAACTACACCTGTGGTTACTCTGCTAGCACACTTAAGTATGCGCTTGAGGGGAACTGACATACATACAAAAGCTGTAGTATTATTTTGCTTGCAGATATCACTTCCTTTCATGTTATCTAATGCAATGAAAGTGGGGCTCAAGTGTCCAAATAATTTAAGGAGCCAATGTAATATTTGTTAATAACAACTTCACTGTCCTTTGTACCTTAGAATGTAGTCACCTTATTCAGAATTTCAGCAAGCGCTCTTTTATTGGACAGCAGTGTTGCCATGGTGCTGATGCTTTCAGGTGCCAGGTCGCTGGGGAAAATGCAACTAATTTCTGACCCACTCCATAGCAGCCATCTGTTCACTGCCTGAGCGCCGCTCAGTCCACAGCATCACAGATGAGAGCAGCTAGGTGTGAAAACAGTGTCAGATGCACAGATAAAGTTTGTATGTGTACTTTCAGCCTGGTATCTGTCCATGAGTTTAATGATGAAATAACAGTATTTGAGAGGGACACTGCTTGCACACTTGACCATGACTTGAAACATACCAAATTTAGGGTTGCTGTCTGTGAGCATGTATTCATATTTGCATTCATAATGCTTCATGTCATAAAAGATTTATGTTTATCATTGCACAAATCAAAATCATGTTAATATCAATAATATCAAATCAATATTCATGAGCCAAGCCAATAAGATTTATAATGTGTCCCCCCGAGATCATTCCTACAGTTCCTGACATGATTTTCCAAGAATTAATTTTTATATTATATCCTATGTCTACATTAAACATAGATAACAGTGAAATAGCTGATTATAACACTCTGAACTTCAATGTCTAGTCGCTGAACGGCATCACACCTCATTTGCATCACATGGGACTTTTCTCAACTGTGTCTCCACATCACATCTCCAATGGTTGCTGTTACTCATGTTGCCAGAAATCAACAGGTCTCATTAAAAAGAATGACTTCTGGTTGCCGTGGTACTGCAAGAAGCTTTTAGTCAGTATGTTTACTTGCACTTGCAAAGTGTGATTTCAGTCATACCAAACAAATAATTGGTCTTTTAAAATTTTATGTAAACAATTTTTTTCCAATTCTAAACTAACATATAGTTAATCCGATTTTTGCACATTAATCAAACCACAATTGGCCTTGCTGTTGTGTGCATGCTTCAAAGAGTTGATGCACAGCGTGTATAACCTCCACTTCCTCCACTTATGTGTTACTTTTCAATTATCGATCATGCATTGTGACATGCATAATTGGACAGACATGAAGACAGTTGCTCGACTTCGCAGAAACCCGCTGTAGCTTGATTATAACTGCACATTTTAATGTACTGATTGTGAACGAGGCTTAAAGGAATAGTTTACCCAAAAATGAAAATTCTCCTATCATTTACTCACCCTCATGCCCTGTGGGCTAAAGCACATAACTGTAATCAGAAGGTCACTGGTTCGATCCCCACAGCCACCACCATTGTGTCCTTGAGCAAGGCACTTAACTCCAGGTTGCTCTGGGGGGATTGTCCCTGTAATAAGTGCACTGTAAGTTGCTTTGGATAAAAGCGTCTGCCAAATGCATAATGTAAATGTAAAAATGGCAACCAAGAAGTATATGCCTTTCTTCTGCAGAACACAAATTAAGATTTTCAGAAGAATATCAAACGACAGCATTTGTGGCACAATATTGATTACCACAAAAATGTATTTCAACTCGTCCCTCCTTTAGGCTTAATTACTTTACTAATATATATATTTTTTGCCATAAATTATGCCACAAATGCTATTGTTTGAACTTAACTTGTATTGAACCCGGTATATTCCTTTAAGTGTAGACATTTCTTCTTGTCCTTTTCTTTTGTGCTATAAAATGAATAGTCCCTTTATCCTCTATAATCACGTCAATGTCAGATTATATCTATGAAATCTATCATTGATGACAGATAGCCTATCAAATACCCTTTATAATTGTCTTCCCTTATCCAACAACCCCTTATCTCTGAACAACAAGATAAAAATGTTTGAGAGATATCACCACCATGCAAATTTGATTTGGTAATATTTATTTAATGTGGATCCACAAATGTCATGCCATCAGGCCAAAAGACCTGTTTTCAAATAGTTTAACAGGTTCAGATTTCAAGTCTTATGATTCGTGCTGGTTCGTGTACAAGGGCAACATATTCCTGGAGCATTATCAGCAGCAGTGAATTATGGGATGTGGGGACTGCTGCAGACTTTTGGCCCTGTGTCAGCAGATCATAGCTGGAGATTAAGCCTAAAACAACTCTGCAAGTCCAGTGATGTGTCCACAGCTTTATGGAGAGTAGTTTAAAAGCAATTCAGCCCTTAAGAGTCAGTACAGGGACCTTGATTCAAGGGAAATTGATCCTTTTCTATCTTCTTTAGTGACCCTTGTGTGCATACACACACACATGCACACGCCACCCTAGCTTCTGTCTTATTTTTGCTGCAGAAATCTGAATGCATTCAGGAATTTAGTTTGCTCTGCTCTTTTAAACACTGGCTCATTTTCAGTCATTTAACTTTGTATCTCAGCTTTTAATATACCAAATGTTGTTGGGATTATGATTTAATTCTACACTTTACATTAAGGTTATAAGTTAACATATGCACATGTCATATGTATTACATTCTATATTAGGTTTCATGAAATAACAATTAATATTTTTTCTCACATTTGTTCTTGGTTAATGTTAAATTCTACATACAAGATTATTAATTGTTAATTCCCCTTCTGTCACTCAGTCGACGTTGTGTCGAATGTAGTGACACAAGGGGTTTTTCTTGAGAGCCTTGCGTACCTCTGAACTTGAAAAGGTCAATGAGTAATTGGCAGACAGAATTTGCATGTCCCGCCCCCGGACATACGGGTATAAAGGGAAGTGGGCGTGTGTCTGTCAGTCAGATTTTTTCTTCGAAGCTGAGCAGTTGTGCAGCAGCAAGCTGAAGTTCACTACTGTTCCACTCACCTTTGTTGTTAAAGCATTGCTGTTGGACCTAAGGTGCCTTACCAGCGACTTTCTCCCTCTCTGCACGCTGTGCAGTCCACACCCCTGGGCGCTTCGACAGTGCTTCTGTCTAAATGAGTGTTTCTTCCTAAAAGAGATAATTTCTCTAAAAGAGTTTCGTTTTCACTCACAAAAGAGCAATACACAGTAGGCGTTGAACGTCCTTTTCAGGACACATCTTTTAAAGATGCCTTTCCACCTCTGTAGTTCCTAGATGCGGTCGATATCTCTCCAAGACTGATGGTCATTGATGCTGCCTCGTGTGCCTGGGCAGCGTTTGTGGATGGTTCATGTACTCACTGCGAGAACATGACCGTGTTGAGGTCGCCCCCTTGCTCCTTATTTCCACAGGATTGAGGACAATCCGGCTTGCGATGGAGGCGATTTGGGGATGGCAGCGGGCTCGGTTTCGCCACCGGACAGGCCGCCTCTGCCTTGCATGCCATGGCTCTCCTGCAGGTCCACCAAGCCAAGGCACTTAAAGAACTGCACCTGGGTAGTCCCGACCCCGATGTGCTGCAGGAACTGCGCTCTGCCACCGACCTTGCTCTCAGAGCCACGAAGGTCACAGCACGGGCACTCGGGTGGGCAATGACCACCCTCGTGGTCCAGGAACGCCACCTCTGGCTAAACATGTTTGAGATGCGCGACGTTGACAAGGCCCCGTATCCCAGCTTGGCCTTTTCGGCGACACGTCGATGAATTCGCCCAGCAGTTTTCACCGATAAAGAGGCAGACGGAGGCTATTTCTCACATCATGCCACGGCGGCGTCCCAGTGCAGCCTGCGCCCCTTCTGCCCACCGAGGGCGTCCCCCTGCGTCCAAAAAAATGCCAGCTCTGCCTCAACCTGGGCCCAGCTCTTATCCGCAATATCGAGCACCCCGCAGGCGGCGTACAACCCCCGTCTCCAGGACCCCCTCTAGGACCAAGAAAGCTCTTAAGCGCTCCTGAGACGGGAGACCCGGGCAGTCAGATGTTCGCTCTGTTATTTTCCTTATTTTCCTTTGCCACACCCCCTTTGGGCTGCGGTACACTCATTCTCAATAAAAGAGCTATTTCCCCGGACGCAGTCACCTCGTCTCCGGACCCGTGACTGCTCATCCCTGGCAGGCTGGCACTGAGTTCCGAAGATGCCTCTCCTGGACCTCTTCTTCAGTCTCTAACGCGCAATTACCTGCTCCCCCCCACTGTGAAGACCCACCCGGTAAGTCAAAAACAATCGCTCTAGTGCCCCTTGCGTGGAGTTTGGATGCATTGCTTTCGCTATCCAACCCGTTGCGTTAGCTGGCCAGGCTCCCGCCTCGTTTCAGTGGTATTTAGCGGTGAAAATGCCAGCGCCTTGCAGGCAGAGATTACAACTTTGCAACTGATAGATCCCATCCCTCCAGCAGAGATGAAGAAGGGTTTCTACAGCCCTTACTTCATCGTACCCAAAAAAGGTGGTGGGTTGCTGACAATCTTTGACTTGCGAGTTCTCAACCGGGCTTAACACAAACTCCCGTTCAAAATGCTCACGCAGAAACCGATTCTGACCTGCGTTCGGCATCAACATTGGTTTGTGGCGGTAGACATGAAGGACGCGTACTTCCACGTCTCCATTTTGCCTCGACACATCCCTTCCTATGGTTCACATTCGATGGCCAGGCGTATCAGTACAAGGCCCTCCCCTTTGTTCTGTCCCTGTCCCCTCGCGTCTTCACGAACGTCGCAGCATTGCCCCGCTACGGGAAGTGTGCATCCGCATACTCAACTACCTCGACGACTGGCTCATTCTAGCTCACTCTCAGGACTAAACTATGCAATCACAGGGACCAGGTGCTCATGCACTTCAGCCGTCTAGGGCTTCAGGTCAACTGGGAAAAGAGCAACCTCACCCCGGTTCAGAGCATCTCTTTTAGAGAGATGACAGCACGCCTCACGAACGAGTGCGCGCAGTCAGTGCTCAGATGCCTCGCTCTCTTCAAGCCCGGCACAGCGGTTCCTCTAAAACAGTTCCAGAGGCTCCTGGGGCATATGGCATCCTCGGCCGCGCAGCTTGGGTTGATGCATATGAGACCGCTTCAGCACTGGCTTCAGACTGGAGTCCCGAGGTGGGCATGGCGCCACAGCACATACCGTGTGTTAATCACCCGCTGGCTCCTGGGTAGGGCCTTGACTGTGTTGGCACATCAACTGCCTTGAGTTGCTGGCTGTATTCCTTGCCCTGCAGAGCTTTCTCCCGCTGATTCGGGGCAAGCACGTCTTGATCCATTCAAACAGCACCGCTACGGTAGCGTACATAAATCGCCAAGGTGGCGTATGCTCTCGTCATATGTCAAAACTCGCCCGCCATCTGCTCCTTTGGAGTCAGCAGTGACTGGGTTCACTGCACGCCACTCATATCCCGGACACGCTGTCGCGACAGGTTTCGCCCGGCGGAGAGTGGAGGCTCCACCTTCAGGCGGACCAGCTGATTTGGGACTGGTTCAGCATAGCACAAGTAGATCTCTTTGCCTTCCAAGACAATTCCCACTGCCCGCTCTTGTACTCCTTGACAGAGGCACCTCTCAGGACAGACGCTTTGGCACACGCAAGTATGCATTTCCCCCAGTGAGCCTTCTAGCACTGGTGCTGTGCAAGATCAGGGAGGATGAGGAACAAGTCACCTTAGTGGTCCCTTACTGGCCCACTCGGATTTGGTTCTCGTATCTCACGCTCCTCACGACAACTGGCAAATTCCCCTGAGGAAGGACCTTCTTTCCCAGGGACGGGGCACACTCTGGCATCCACGCCCAGACCTCTGGAACCTCCACGTCTGGCACCTGGACAGGACGAGGAAGATCTGAGTTACCTGCCACCTGCAGTCGTAGACACGATCAACCAAGCCAGAGCTCCCTCTACCAGGCAGCTTACACCCTAAAGTGGAGCTTGTTTGAAAATTGGTGTTATTCCCAGTATGAAGACCCGCAGAGATGCGCAGTTCGGTCAGTGCTTTCATTCCTACAAGAGAGGTTGGAGGGGAGGCTGTCCGACTCCCCCATGTGGCTTGACAACCCATGTGGTGTATTGGCCACATTTCACCTTCCCCTAGTCTGGGCAGGATGTGGTCTCTGCAGGGTCTTTTCCCCCTGAAAGAATAGGATCGGGTAAGATCACCTTCCACTAGCTTTAAGATAGCCCCAGCCACTTTACGCTCAATGCGAGAAACATAGAGAGAGAAAAGGGCACAGCTGGCTGGCTTGCTCCCATTATGGTCATGTAGCGCCTGTTACCCCCTTAGGGGTGCTGGGAACCCAAGGTCTTTATATGACACCTTTTTCTGGGGGCGTTGGGGAGGGTTATGTGCGGCCGATACAGTTGTTTCTAGCACACAGCAGCATGCTTGCACCTGTGTCAATAATTCACGTAACACGGTCTAGTGCATGGCGCTATGAAATGGGACCCCATGTGTCACTACATTCGACACAATGTCAAAACCTGACTGACAGATGCACGCCCACTTCCTTTCAAACTAAATTCTTTCACGTTGTCATTATGGGGTATTTTTTGTAGAATTTTGAGGAAAATAATTAATTTAATCAATTTAGGAATAAGGCTGTAACATAACAAAATGTGGAAAAAGTGAAGCGCTGTGAATACTTTCCTGATGCACTGTATGTGCATACAAACAGATACATTTAAACATATATACATATAGTGACATAAAAATGTAAAAATAAGATATAGCAGATAAAAAAAGAGAAATATACAATTGAGCAATAAAGTTATCAGTAATGTGCAGGTGATGTAATGATTTTAAAAAGAGGTAGGATATGTTAAAGAATATAAATTAAATATGGCTATAAGTAGCAATGCATGTACTGAATATTGCACAAGGTTTTATTGATAAAAAGAAAGTAATTGGGGGCAATTTTAACTGTTCATGAGATGGATAGCATGAGGGAAAAACTGTTCCTGTGCCTGATGGTTCTGGTGCTCTGTGCTCTGTAGCACCGGCCAGAAGACAACAGTTTGAAACATTATACAGAAAAGCCCACGTTAGCATTAGAGCCACAATTTACCTCGACGTGCTACCTTAAATTGAAGTTGAGATTTTAATCTTGAAATATCAGCTTGTCTTGGTGTTAAATGAAGGCATTGCATGACGAAACTATAATTTTTTCACTGTGCAGAGCGAAGAAAGTTTTTCACTTAGTTAGAAGAGCTTGATGCTGCAGCAGTGATGGACTCGGATTGAGTGACAGTCTGTGACAGCTGTGAACAGCTGTCCTAAAAGTCCCATTCAATAATATCTCAATAAATGACAGATTAACTAAAATGAAAACCAGTAATGTAATGACAGGAACGTCGGCCATTGTAAAGAAGTAAAAGTAAAAAAATTAATTAGACATTTACTTGTGTGAGAATAAAAAGTACCCACTTTTAAACCTTTTCCGCTTTTTTTTTAAAAGTTGCTCAAGTAAATGTAAGGGAGTAAATGTACATTGGCAGCCAACAGTTTGGAATAATTTACAGATTTTGCTCTTATGGAAAGAGATTGGATCTTTTATACACCAAAATGGCATTCAACCTATTGCAATGTATAGTCAGGACATTAATATCTTGAAAAATAATTATTACAATTTGAAAAAAGTGTTCAGAACTTCTTAAACTACTTCAAAGAGTTCTCATCAAAAAATCCTCCACGTGCAACAATGACAACTTTGCAGATCCATGGCATTCTAGCTGTCAGTTTGTCAGATACTCAGGTGACATTTCACCCCACGCTTCCTGTAGCAATTGCCATATATGTGGGTATCGTGTCAGGCACTTCTCATGCACCTTACAGTCTAGCTGATCCCACAAAAGCTCAATGGGGTTAAGATCCGTAACACTTTTTTCCAATTATCTGTTGTCCAATGTCTGTGTTTCTTTGCCCACTATAACATTTTCTTTTGGTTTTTCTGTTTCAAAAGTGGCTTTTTCTTTGCAATTCTTCCCATAAGACCTGCACCACTGAGTCTACTCTTTACTATTGTACATGAAACCGGTGTTGAGCAGGTAGAATTCAATGAAGCTGTCAGCTGAGGAAATGTGAGGACTCTATTTCTCAAACTAGAGACTCTGAATTACTTATCCTCTTGTTTAGTTGTTCATCAGGCCTTCCACATCTCCTTCTGTCCTTGTTAGATACAGTTGTACTTTGTCTTTGAAGACTGTAGCATACACCTTTGTATGAAATCTTCAGTTTTTGGCAATTTCAAGCATTGTATATCCTTCATTCCTCAAAACAATGATTGACTGATGAGTTTCTAGAGAAAGCTGTTTCTTTTTTGCCATTTTTGACCTAATATTGACCTTAAGACATGCAAGTCTATTGCATACTGTGGCAATTCAAAAACAAACACAAAGACAATGTTAAGCTTAATTTAACGAACCAAATAGCTTTCAAATGTGTTTGATATAATGGCAAGTGATTTTCTAGAACCAAATTAGCAATTCAGCATGATTACTCAAGTATAAGGTGTTCGAGTGATGGCTGCTGGAAATGGGGCCTGTCTAGATTTGATCAAAAATGACTTTTTTCAAATAGTGATGGTGCTGTTTGTTACATCAGTAATGTCCTGATTATACTTTGTGATCAGTTGATTGCCACTTTGGTGAATTAAATTACCAATTTCCTTCCAAAACAGCAAAATCTGTACATTATTCCAAACTTTTGGCCGCCAGTGTAGCACGTTACTACCCACCTCTGATTTAGTCCATAGGGGAGCGGGGTTGATGGTGTTAAAAGCCAAACTGAGGTAAACAAATAGTATCCTTGCTTATGTCCCTGGTCTGTCTAGATTTAGAAGTATGTAATGCAGTCCCATTTTGACTGCATCATCCACAGACCTGTTTGCTCGATAGGCAAATTACAGGGGATCCAGGAAGGGTTCAGTGGTGTCCTTCAGGTGGGCCAACAACAGTCTCTCAAATTACTTCATGACCACAAATGTTATGAATCAAACAATGCTTCCATGAATAGACTACTTAAATGTAAATATTATCATGTACTTTCTCAACTACTCCTAAACTATATACTCTTCACTAAATATAAAAAAAATGTACCTCTTTGTTCTGTTTCTCTGGCTCATGTTGCCTTCAGTGGTGATTGAATTTTCAGTACAAAAGGAAGGATTTATTTATTTGTTGCAAATATTACTCCATTTTGCTATAATTCGCTATCATTATAGGTCTTAATAGAATGTTTTCTTGGTTTTCTTTTAGTGCATTTGTGAGTAGGGTTGTTTTTTACAACACTACCATCAGAATATTTAAAACAGAAAAATTAATTGATTTTATTTATTCATTATTCTTAATAATGTTATTCTGTATGACGCAAGGACATTTATCTTATTTTCATTTTAAATAAAGCACTACAGTTTTGTTTGTTTCTTTTTCTTTCTACCGGCCAATGATGAGTCTGAGAAAATGCACCCATAGCCTATTATTTTTTATAGTAACTTCCATGTGTGTCTGATTGACAGGTAAAACGCAAACTGTTATTTCAGCTTTGTTGTTAGATTTGTAGTTATTTTTCTTTATTTCAGCAGACAGCATGCTTCATACATTTGGATCAACAGCATTAAGTTAAAGAGGGTAAACTTTATCATTCAACTGAACTGTAGCATTTTAGACACTTACATTCGCTAAGCACTGTCCATTCATGGAATCAAGAATGCGCTTCCTTGAACAAGCGTTTTTTTCCCCCTGGTCATTTACTTGAACACTCGGGATGTCAATGATGGCCCATTTTAGGGGTGGCCCAGATTACAATTTAAAATCAAGCAGAGCTGTAGACTATAGAGAATATGTACATATTTATAATTAAAGGTTTAGATTTCAAATACATTTTATGATGTATAACATCCCCAAACATCTTGGTTTGATGCCCTTCAAAACAAGCTGTTATCACAATAACTTGTGATTTGACTCAGGATTACCGAAAGTTGCGATACTTGCATTATTTCTCGATGATTATTCGTTTACTGTTTTTTCCCAAATTTGCAGCCAATTCTTTCTTTAGAAAAACTGGCTGATCCCTTTTTTGGAAATATACAATGGAGAACTGAAATAGAGATTTAGAAAATCAGACAATATCAGTGAATTGATTTTAAGATGCTATTATGAGATTATCAGAATATTTCCAGTTAGGACCACATTCAACTAGACCTATGGCAGACATGCTTCACGTTTGTATTTTATGAAAATATCAGGTTTGATATTGTAATGAATAAAGGCCTTTAGGCAGGGTCCAAAATTAAATTTGTGCCATACCTGCCAATAGCTGGTCAGTTGAGAAAATGTACCAGCCATGGAAGTATATTTTGTGAATTTTCCTAGTGTGTATAAATGCAGATGTTATAGCATATAAACAACTAGGATTGGAAAATAGTAAATATTTCACATAGGTACATGTTGCCAAGACATGTAGCGGTCATATTTTTTGGTACACCATTTTAATCTTTTTGAATTGATTTTCTCACATCAGTGATGGTCAGAACCCCATTCTTGTTTTTAAAGAAAAACCCTTTCAAGATATTAACAGGTCTTTGTACATGAAAACACTGTACAGTATTTAGCTGCCTTTATATTTTAGGAAGCCAATTATATTGGATTTTATTTTGGAATTATCTAAAATTAGCTGTGAGATGTTGTGATGCAGTTTGGCAGAGAGAGAGAGTAAGAAGGAAAGTGTCAGGGACAACTGACGGAAAACTCATAGAGTGTATACGCCCTGATTCTTTATTTGTCTTAAAGGGATTGTTCACTCCAAAATGAAAATTCTGTCATCATTCACTCATCCACAGTTGTTTTCTGAGGAACACAAAATGATATGTCAGGCAGAATGTTAGCCTCCTTCACTATTCACTTTAATTGTATGTTGACTGCGATTGTTAATCCCTAACATTCTCCTTTGTGTTCCAAGGAAGTAAGAAAGTCATTCGAGTTTCATTCGAACAACGTAAGAGCGAATTAATGATATGCACAAAGCACTAATCGGCTGGGTCAAGTGAAATTTAATTCTGAGGTTTTTCTCTGGTTATTGCACCATTTGCATCCTATTAGACTGCACATTTTATGTCCTGTCAAGCAACATCAATATACAAATGAAGACAGTCTATTCATAAGAATTTTTTGGTGTAAATGGGCTTTATGCAATGTATCTCCTTCTCTGTGACTGTACTGTCACCTGCGCTGCTCTTTACCGCTATGTATGTGTTGTATATGTTCTCTTTGGGACTTTTGGCTCTTATCCTGCTCGTCCATGTCTCACCTGCTTAAAATATTATTTTCTTCTCTCCCATTGATCATTGTTTTGTCATTTAGATTTGTTATATTGTTTCTCTGTATATCTTTAATTTCTGTAAAGCATCTTTGGAAAGCTTTGGAAATGCGCTATACAAAGTTACAAACTTATTATATTATTATTTTTAGTATGAATGACTTCACGGTAAATAATCATTATCCTTTGCTGGTGATGTCCTCAGCCTTCGATCTCCTGCAGGGGGTGTCCGTCTTTACAAAGTTGGACCTACGCAACACTTATCACTTTGTCCGAATTAGGGAGGGGGGCGAGTGGAAGAGGGTATTTAACACCCATAGTGGACATTTAGAATATTTGGTTATGCCTTTCCGATTGGTCAGCCCCCGCTGTCTTCCAGGGGCTCGTGAATGACGTGCTTCAAGACATGGTCGATTGGGTTGTGTTTGTTTATCAAGATGATATTCTAATCTTCTCCCAGAATATCCAGGACCATGTGCAGTACGTCAGGCAGGTGCTCCAGCGACTGTTAGAGAATCAGCTTTTTGTCCAGTTGGCGAAGTGTGCTTTTCATATACAGTCGATTCTGTTTCTGGGGTTCATCGTTTCGTCCGAGGGAGTGCGCATGCCCCAACTAAGGTAAATGCTGTTTCAAATTGGCCAAACCCAGATTCTCGCAAGGCCTTGGAGAGGTTTCTGGGGTCCGCACATTTTTATCGGAGGTTTGTTAGGAATTACAGTCAATCACACCTTTGACGGATCTCATCCCCACATGTACTGATTTTTGTTGGTCCCCAATAGCCGAGGATGCTTTTTCAAAATTAAAGAAGCGGTTTTCTACCAAACATATTCAAATTACTCCCGATCCTGCAAAACAGTTTGTGGTGCATGCGTCCGAGGTTGGTGTCGGAGCAGTCCTGTTCCAGTGCTCCCCATCGGACAGAAAGATGCATCCATGTGCTTTTTGTTTGCATCGTTTATCCCCAGCTGAATGGAATTACGATGTTGGCAACCGAGAATTATTGGCTGTCCATAGTGAGCATGGTATCCTGGGAGGTGGAAGCCTAAGTGTCGCTACGCAACACCGCATCTCCAGCTGCGTGCCCAGCGGGTCGGTTATTTGTTCCACGATCTGTCCAGATGCATGTCCTACAGTGGAATCACTCGTCTAATGCCGCTTGTCATCCTGGGACGATTCATACCCAGACGCTTATTAGACAACGATTCTGGTGGCCATCACTAGCACAGGACATACATCGCTTTGTTGCAGCTTGCCCCATTTTTGTGACTAACAAAATGCCCCGTGAACCCCCAGCCATTCTCCTTCAACCACTGCCGGTCGCATCAAGACCCTGATCGCACATAGTCATGGATTTTGTAACTGGTCTCCCCCCTTCCCATGGCAACACATTCGTTTTGACTGTGGTCAAAGGTGGCTCATTTTATTCCTCTCCCCAAATTGCTTTCAGCGAGGGAGACAGTGGAGAAAGGTCATTAATCACATCTTCTGCATCCATAGCCTCCCGGTTGACGTGGTTTCTGACAGAAGCCCCCAATTTGTGTCACATTCTGCCGACCACTGGGTCTACAGTGAGTTTGTCCTCTGGGTTCCATCTCCAAAAAATGGGTAAGCGCAGGGTGTGAATCAGGAGCGATCATTTAGTCTGGATCGAGTTCGCCTATAACTCCTTGCAGTCGTCGTCTAAGGGGTGATAGCCCTTCCAGTGCAGCCTTGGTTACCAGCCCCTTCTGTTCCCAGCACAAGAACCCGACGTTCAGGTTCCGTCTGTTCATGCCTTTTTGCAGAGGTGTTGATGCACCTAGAAAGCCACCAGAGAAGCCCTCATGCAGAATAGCACTCATGTTAAGATGTCTGTGGACCGGCACCGGGTTAAGGGCCCAACTTATGTGTGTGCACAAGCATTGAAAGTCTTCTGTCTGGGAGCTTTAACTTCCCAACCAAATTTCTCTTGATCCCATTTGCAAGCCTCTATTGTGGATAACGTTGTAATTATTGTAAATAATTATTTCATCATTATATATTGAATTATTGTTATATGAGGGGCTTTCAGCAAATATTTCTGTTTGTATTAATTTATCGGGACACTGTGTAATTAATTCGATTAAAAATTTTAATCGATTGACAGCCCTAATATATATATATATATATATATATATATATATATATATATGTATGCAGTTGGCAGCATTCTCTTCACACTCTACCCCCTTTCTTTCTCTCTTTCTTGTGATCTTACACATCATCTCTCTCTCTCTTTCACTCTGCTTCTCCAGTGAGAATGAAAACGAACAAAGTACAGCTGTAGCCAAAGACAGCTGGGAGCATACATCTGTATATGAATGCATGTGTGTGTGTGAGTGTTTGGGGCATTTGTGGTCATGAGCACATTTTACCATTTTATGGTTTTGGACGATGTCTGTTTACAATAGTTGTTCTTGTGTCTTGGGGAACGTGTGTATCACAAATGTGTGTGTCTGTGGACACTTTTTATTGGGCAATAGGGTGTTGGTAAAGAACAGAGAGTGGTTTATTTGAGTGAAACAATGAGTATTTGTTTGTGTGCATCATAGGTGAATGTGGTGGTGGGGGCGTGGTTAAGTGCTGGTTTGTGAATAGAGAGCGAGATCAGGAGATGAGAATGGTAAGGATCATCACCTGGCAATGATTGTTTCTAACAGCTGTTTGTAATTGTAGTGAGAGTGGAGATGAGCTTTTAAGAGCAAGCCAGACGCCAGTAAGAGGGGGAGAGCTACCCACAGACACGCACTGAAGGAGCGTGTGCTGAGTTGCGCTGAAAAGCGAACTGTGTGAATTGATTGTAAATATTGTGGAGCGGAGGGGGGTGTGGCCGGGTCGGAATATTATGCGCCCGGTCCCCAATCGGACTGATGAGGCACGCGAGGGATAAAGGCGACCAGTGACGATGGTTCGAGAGAGAGAGAATTACGGGCATGTCCGTCGTGTGTTTGTTTATGCTTTTGGTTTAAGTTTTCATAAAAATTATGATTTATGTTGACAAGCCGGTTCTCGCCTCCTCCTTGACCATCCTTAACTGTGTTACAATATAAATTATCTTTTGAGTTTAATTTTGCCTTCCTCCTTGCACCCCATCAAAGAACTTTATCACACTGGTGCCGAAACCCAGGATTAAGGGAGGAAGAATGCTGCTATGGATCCCTCTGCTCTGGAGGACATGGTCAAGACCTTTGGCAGCATCCACCAGACCCAACATCAGGCCTTCCTCGAGCTGCGCAGCAAACTGGAGCAGTGGTTCATTGCGCTCCTCCAGGCCCAAGCGGAGGGCTGGCAGATGTTCCGGAGCTTGCTGCACCAGGAGGTTCCTGTCATCGTGACCCCGGACCCTGGAACCACCCCTACCAAAGTTCTGTAGACAGTCTAGAGGCCTTCTTGGAGCTCTTTGAAAGGACAGCAGGGGCATTTGGATCACCCAGTGGACAGTCCGGTAAATTCCACTGCTGTCCGGGGAAACCCAACTCAAGGAGCAGCAGTTACCAGCAGAGAACCTCCTGGTGGACACCGACTTGAGTAAAGCCATCCTGCAATGGGTTGGCTGGACACCCAAGCAAGCAGCGGCAGCGCTTTCGCTCCCTAACCAGTGACGAGCATGGCCGCGCATTCGCCTCTGCCCAACAGCTCCGGGAGGTGGTAGCTGGCTGAGCAATGCAAGTTGGAGCTGTCATCGATCTGGTGGTACTGGAGCAGTTCATTGCTCAACTTCCGAGAGGGACGGCCGAGTGGATCCAGCGCCACCACCTGGCATCACTCCAAACAGCAATCCAGCTGGCAAAGGACAACATGGTGGCATATTGGGGAGCCAGCGAGCCCCAAATCCTTCTCTCTCTCTCTTGTCCTACTTCCTCCCCTCCTCCCCCTGCTTTCCGTCCTGTTCCTCCTCCCCGAAACAGGGAGGAGCCCCTCCCATACTGGAGGTGGGGACACTGGTTTAGGTCCCGACATGCCATAGGCCACCCCTGATCGAGCTGCGTACCGCATACTTTTGAGTATTAAGGGGGGTGCATACCAAGCCTTGGTGGATTTGGGTTAGAGTCAAACCTCCATTCATCAATGCCTGGTTTAAGACGAGATATGTGCATGGAGATATCCACGATTACCGTGTAGTGACCATGATGTTTCAATTTCAGGGACAAAAGCATAGTGTCGAGGCGGCGGTTAGTTCATGCCTCACCCATCTGCTAATTTGGGCATGAATATGCCAGTATTTTCCATATTACTATGGGAAATGTGTGCAGATGGGTCCTGTAACAGAGAGATTCAATGTGGAATTTGTGATGCGCTGTCTGGGGAGGTGGAGCCGGGGCCATCTACGTCAGTTCCACGTCATGAATGATGACGTAAGAATGGAGCCCTCTGAGGATTTCCCGCAGGGTATTTCCCTCTGGAGCAGACAGGAGACAAGAATCTTAGGCATGCCTTCATCCAAGTGAGAGTGATTAATGGTCACCATCTTCAGCCAGATATTGCCTTTGCCTATCCTTATTTTTGTATTATAAATGACCGGTTATATCGAGTGACACAGGACACTTAGACAAAGGAAGATACCTTTTTAGGAAGATAAAACATTTATTATACTATTCATTACTATAACTGCATATTTGCCCTACATTACAAAAAATAACTTTTACAGGTTTAACAGTTAAAAAGAAATAAAGAAATAAAGAAAGAAAGAGAAAAGAGCATCTTAAAGCAGATTAAATGGTTTGTGTGTAAGTTTTGACAACTAAAGTTTGAAATTATGAACATTCCAAAACAGACTCGTACCTCATTTAAAAATTCTGTCAATGTTATGTAGTCTTCGGGATTTTTGGCCTCCAAGTTGTTTTTATTAATTTTTTTATTTTTGAAGGCTTAAATATTGCCTTAGCAGGTCTTTTCGATAGAAGAATAATAATGGTAGCCAAGTTGTAGGGTCGTTCCAAACAAATGAACACTATTTTTGAGCCCGACACCTTTCAGCCCTTCAAAGCTCTCACAATGGAGGGTAAAGTCTTTGAAGGAAATTGGGTATAGGGATGATCACTTCTGAATGGAATACACCCCATCATTCAGATGATTTAGAAAAGATATAGCAGCGCAAGCCAGAAATGCGTGAACTCTTTGCCGAATTTCTCCAAACCCTTGCATAGATACTGTAGGGGCCTACATTATTTGTTAAATTCATCAATATTTAAAGTGCTTGATGAAGTTAAAATATTTCATAATATATTATGGCCCCTTCAAATATATGTATTTTGTATGCATAATTTTTTGTGTTTACACTGAGTTTACATTATGTATAACAAAGGTTACAATTTTACTGTCTCTTTAAAAACAGTTGCTGTTCAGTGACCGTGTTTCGGTTGAATGGTTTCTTTATCACATCAATGCTGTGTGTTAATCTGACAGTAAATAATGAGAGGGTCCTTGCTGCAGACTGTAGAGTGATGACACAGTGGATGTAATCCACTGCGTAGAGGATTTGGGTGACGTAATGTATGTTTTGGTTTTTATGCATTATAGTGAGTATATTTACTTAGTATTAAAGTATTACACTAAGACATTTGTTTAGCTTAGCTTTTACAAATGGTCATAACCATAGATTTCGTAAATTACTTTTCCTTGTAATTTTAACATCTCCTCTGCTGTACATAAATGCTATAGGGTTAATTATTTATATTTGTATGCAAAAGTAAATTTTGAGCTCTTTAAAAATGATGCATTCAGCACATGGAACTGAATGGAGCACATCTGTTGTGGAGCACAGAACCACTCTGAATACAATGCAATAATGCTTATACACAATACAAACAGGATAGAGCTGCATGCATATGCATGTCACCGTGCACAGAAATGTTAATTTAACATGTACACAATCATGTTAGTTACAAGTTAGCCGATTTCGTTTGTTGATTTGTTTGCTAAACGTTAACCTTACCTGTCGATGTACCAGTCATAGCGCCGCTGCATTCATCAGTCGTTTTGAAGGAGACTGTGTGGCAGGACGCTGAGAGGATGACTGCACTGGCTCGGTCTTGTTGCAGTCGAAGACGGAGCAACTTTCTGCTCTTAAGTGTATTCCGTGCACTGTCAAGTGCTTCATCAGATTTGTCGTGTTGCCGGTCTTGGCAGCAATTATCTTGTCACAAATATTGCATCGCACACTGTTAGCATCGAGCCTGGTGAAATGTAGCCACACGTTTGATCTTTTCCACATCTTTTAATTCTATGGGGGTTGGGACGCATACACACTACAGCCTCACGTGTGAGCCGCATCTCTGGGTGTAACATAAACCTAACCTAAACACAGCCAATCACCTGCACTTTTAGATTTGGGCACATCTAGCATGCTACATGCTTATCACTGACGCTGACGAGATTAACCCCTTAGGTATCAAAATTTGGTACCGAACGACAAGACATTTTTCAATACTCGATTTTTTAGAGTCAGTTCGGTCGGTGGCTAAAATGTATCGAACTCGATACCCAGCCCTAGTAGTACTTGTAAATAACAGGTATTAAAAGAGACTTAAATCAATGAAAATCGATCTCAACTTTAAAATATAATTGGACCAGGGTGCCCTAAAATAAATTTGGCCCCAGGGCACTTGCTAGTCATAATCCGACCCTGGTGTGATGTGTGTTTTAAATGGGACAGTTGGTATATTGTGCTGTTTAGGAAAATGCAATTGGTTTATAGACTAGAAACGTGCTGACATGCTGATAGGGTGTTGTACATGGTTACTAGGATGTTGTTATGTATCAACAGCATTTGTTGCATAATGTTGATTACTACAAAAATTAAGTGAGACCTAATGCATAGCTGGAGCAACCGTACACATATCACCAGATGTTAGTGAATGGGATTTTTCCATCTGTTTTATGGTCCCCCTGATGGAAACTGTACAATTGTAAAATGATTGCGTATAAGAGTAACAGCAGATCTCTTCTTATCAAGCCGCACAATTTGAATTATCACTCATGTCTGTAGCACAAACAGTGTGGGATGAATTACACATAAGTTTACCACTTAGGTTAGGGGTGTGTTCAAATTCGTAATTATAAGCGACAGAAATAGATATACTTAACTTAATCAAGCAAGTGTATGTGTAACCCTCTTTTGTCTTTGGCAGTAACGTATATATCCACTCTAAAAGTAGGCTGATGGATACTAATACGAGATGCTCTCATTTCCATAGCAACACATGTCATAGCAACACACTTGTCTTCCCTGACAGCAACATTTTTAGATTGTGCCTCTTTATCTAAAGGACTGTTATTTTTGGTAGGCAGAAATTCAAATTCACACCTCATTTCCTCTTTAGCAGAAGTGTCATAATGACAGAAATAATTTTCTCTTGTAAAACCCCAAGTCATTTTAACACATTTGTGTTTATGCTTCTTAACTCTAAAGTACTGTTGTTTACACACACACACACACACACACACACACACACACACACACACACACACACACACACACACACACACACACACTGTATTCTTGTGAGAGCGTCTTTATTACAGTCCGGCAATCTTTCCTGTCTGTTCTTTCACAGAATTCATCTGGAACAGATCTATGTAATTCTCATTATCATTAACATTCTGCCTCCCAATCCATCACCAATAGCCGCTTGTCCAAGCATAGACTTTTCTTTTAGCTTTCCAAACATTTTTTTTACAGTTTGTCTGAAAACTTCACCCATTTTCTCACAACTTTAAACCAAACCACATCTTCAAACTACATTCACAAAACACCGGACTCTTCTGGCAAAATCAAACAATTGCCTCAAAACCATTTAATTTGTGTTCAAAATCAAACAAACAGTGCTTTCAGATCATACACAGAGCCAGTCAATATATAAACACTACAGAGCATTCTTTAGACACTAAATCAGAAAATGGAGAACACAGCATCCAGGGCATGTAGTTTTAATTGTATTTAGTAAGCGCATTTTGCAATTACTGTCAAAAAAAGTATAGTAATCACAACTTCCAGTTGTACAGTGAATATATTGTATACTGTAAGTACTGCAAGTTATACAGTATTGAATGTAAGGCTGGGCGATACAGCTAAAAAATGTATCACAGTATAATGTTTCATATCATTCGGTATCGATAATTATCGATACATTTTAATAACCTTTTTTAAACAAAGACCAGTAGAAAAAAGGTTTGAATTTAACCACTGTATTAAGGTAAACAAAAAATTATTTTAGTTTTAACAGTCAAAAACAAAATCAAATATCTTCTTTCTTAAATCTTATATGAAGCTTAAATAAATAAGTGTTAAAGAAACTCTTGAACTTAATAAATAAAATGTTACAAAAATCATTTGGAGGATTTTTTATAAGGCATTGTTGCCGAGTACCTCTCCATCGTGGACTGCTTGTGGGTTGTTTGTTGAGGCGAGGTAAATGTAGGTCGTGGCGGACGACATGCTGCATATTCTAAAGGGTGCAAGCGGTTAAGGTGATAAAATAAGTTGCTTGTGTTTCCGTCGCTTTTTTTTTTTTTTTTGCAAAGCATACACACAATGGTGTTCTGATGTTGGTCAGATGTAAAGAAACCAAAAAAACGGCCACACTGGCAAGCTTACATGTCCTTTTTTATTCACAATCTACTCATTGCCAGCAGGCACGGCACGGCACTTATTTTTGCATGTGTTTGTGTGTTCTGATGTCACATGGCGATGACGCAACCGAACCCCACAGCAATGCAACTTGTTATTGGCTGTTTGCTTGTCACTCGTAGCATGTTCCTTTATCAAGCCATACGATAGGCTGTTTATGATCCAGGGACGGCGTACGCTTGAGGGTTGTTCATGCAACCAAACTTCATGTCTATTTAAATTTGAATGCATTTAAGTTAAACTATCGAGCGTTAAATCAAACATTTGTTATATCGTTATCGATAAATACCAATACCGTTTTAACACCCAGCCCTAATTGAATGTCTGTATATTCAACACTTGCATACTGTAAAAACATAATAAGAACAGAGCACTCTAAATGAAAAACACAATACAGTACACTTTTCTGAAAAATGTGCAGCTGCAAAATAAAAGTCAATGAGAGATTCATTTTACCTCAGCATCATGTTTTCACATCATTAGAAACAATTGTGAGTAATTTCGTTCACAAAGTCGTTGTGTGTAAACAATGACAACTGTGTTGTAGTTGTGTTTAACTTTTCGTTCCCCGTATTGAAATGTGTTTTAGTGAGTGAGAATGTGTTTAGAGTTTTGCAAAAAGCGTGATTGATTCAACAAAATGGGTTTAGGCCACTGAGTATTGCTTCTGAGAATGGGTTTAGTGTTTTAGCAATTCAGAAAAAACTGTAAACAGCACATAATTTCACTTTTGACTTCCCCAGCCCTACTTCCTGTAAGATCAAAGATTACTTTTAATCCTTTAACCAATAGGACTAAAACCATTAGACTAACTGGGATACCTCCACAGAGAGGCCTCCAGAACATTTGTAATGATGCAGATAAAATCCCTCAAATAATGATAACACTTTTGCTATTGTCTGATCAATTAATCAAAATAAAATTTAAAACGTAGTGTGATCAAATCTCAAAGGCTGCGATTTAATGAAATTATTAAATAGTCTGTACACGCTGCTCACTGTGCTAACTGTATGTGTGCAGCTCTGTTCTCTTTAGTGCTACACATACTTAAAGCACATGTAAGACTAATGAGATGAGCATGTAAAATGTACAGAGCTCTTCATTCACTATTTTGTGTAATTACATATATGCTTGACTGCTAAAAGTTACTATCCAAATCTGTGGGGTTTTCTCCGAGGAGGCAATGGAGGCATTTCCTCCTCAAAAAATTTGGGTGAGAAAAATTATCGACTATACATTTAAAAAATAAATTCCAAAGTAACTCTTATATACTATCATATAGTGACACCAGCATATAAAGTTTCAGTGGAAGGCAGGGTCTCTCACGCCTCCCATGCAGTCATTAATATGTCATTGAACTTTACATATTTGTAATACAGTTTCACAAATCAGCTCACATCCATGTAATGCTACAAATGCTAATATTGCATACATACTTGTGCAACACACAGTACATGTTTACATATTTCCATTATAATTCCTTAACTTAATATCTTCTTATTGGGTTTTAAAAAATAATGAAAATTGGGCCCTTTCACAAAATGGTTGAAAATAGGTACACATTCAACAGACACAATGTGAAGGTAATGTGAATCTGTTCTCTCTCTCTCTCTCTCTCTCTCTCTCTCTCTCTCTCTCTCACACTGTATTTTTTTTAAATTTATTTATTCTATCTATATATTTATGTAGATATTTTTAAGAGGACTTCAGTCTGAACACACTTTATTCAACTATATTTCTGTTGGCAGTAGAGCGAGCATGTTTGCCCAATACTTAATTTTGGTTAAAAGGAAACACAATGGCTGTGTCTCGTTTGGAAGGCTGCATCCTCCGGAGGTCGCATTTGTCGGCTGCATACGTCATCGAGGCTGTCTCGTTTCAGAAAAGTGAGTAGGACACTTCAAATGAGACTTTCTTTCACGGGAATTCAGAGGATGCATGAGGTGTAACCTTCGTGGGCACTCACAACCCACAATTCTTTGCTTCAATGGAAATGTCTAAATAAAATTACCAATTTGCCTGTAAATATGATGTTCAAAGCAAGGAATGTTAATTCCCGAGTTTAAGTACCTCAGTAGATGGGTGCAGAGTATAAAATATGTATTATTATTTTAATATATAATTAAAATAAAGTATTCTACTAAAAGTACACCTGTAAAGTATATTTTCTTTTCACATCATTATAACTCTCCTAAAATTTACCTCAAACTTTCCCTTCTAATGGGACTTTTTTCCCTTCTCACTCAAAGTGCTCGTGCTTGTTAAAGAGTGGCGTGCTGTCATAGCAACCATGTTACGTTCCGTTTCCATTTGTCCTATGAAGGCCGTCTCTTTTAAACAAGGCTTGTTTAAAGGAGGACACTACATAAACTGCAGCCTTCAGAGGACGTGTGCTACCTACCATACAGCCTTCCAAACAAGCCTATTTCTCAATATTTTTCAAATTAATCACATTTAGATTTTATGTCCAGATCGGTCCTTTAAGCTTTTGAAAACCAAAAGTACACAAAGGCCCAGATTTACTAAAGGTTTCTGTGTATAAAAACACATGGAAATTTGATAGCATGCTAAAAAAAAAGGTATGAGCTATTCCACTAATGTAGTCTTATAAAGATTGCTTTTTCAGATGTGCAAAATAGCATGTTTTGGCAATTTTTGAGTGTTAACCCCAAAATGAATATGCAATTTAAAGGCATGCCTACAAATGTGCACAATAAAGGGCAGTGAAGATAATCAAATAATCAAATTGCAGTGTGATTAAGTGATTTATCAAGCCTGAAAGTTATTTCAGAATTGAAAACTACAAGAGCAAATTAATACAAATTAAAGGCAGGTAATAATCTGATTTGCACTGTGCATCATGCTGTCATTGTGACAAAACGGAGACTTTAAGAACAGATAATACGTACAACACCCGTTATTTACACACAATAATGTGAAATAAAAATTAATACTCATGAAAAAACTGTTTTATTCAATTATTTTAAAACTCGATATCATAATAACATCACAAGCCTACTAACAATTTATGCCCAAATTATGTTGTAATTTAATGTTTTAAACATTGTTTTTAACTGCCGAAATATTGCAAAATATTTTAAGTGGCGATTCTTTCCAGTACTCGAAGCAGGCCGTTATGCACCTGTACACGGAACAGGTTTCGTCTTTATCCCGTGAAACGAGCAGGGAGTGCATGTTCAGTACCATGCGGCTTCTTGTGTCTCTCTTGTGCAAAGCTAACTTTGCCATGGTCAAGATAATAGTGGAAATTCAGATTTCATTTAAGTATACATCAGTTGTGTGATGGCTTAACGTGTACATATTGTATTTTCTTTGTGAATTATGAACATTTTCGAGTGAACAGTGTCATGTGCATTCTTATAAACTACACTTGTTAAATAGCAGGGATTTTATGATGATATCATATATTCCTATAAATAAACAAATGCCATAATGAATAAAAAAAAAAGGCATTTAGTGAGAGCTGTACTGTAATTGCATTTGGTTTACTGTCAACACACAAAAGCCTCCTTTTGGAGAGTGTGTCCATCATCTTTGCACAATATTACCTTGTAAATCCCCCGCAAAAACGTCCACAATGCACACACAGAATTTTTTATAGATTGCGAAAGCAAATTAGCACCTGCTATTTGAGATCTTTGTAAATCTTTTACAAGACTTTTGACATTTTTGTTTTACTTTAGCCAGTGTATTGAGTGTAACACCCTGCATTTTATTCATAGACCAGCTGCGATTCAGGTCTAGTATAGCACTTCATGTGCCAGGATAGCATTGCACTATATGTATTTACACAAACTTATTTTTAGTGAAAAAACTTTCTATGCAAATAAATCTCATTATAGAATGTTCCAGATTCACAAAAAGGGATATTTGCCATTACTGCCAGTGGAAAGCTGGCAGTTTAATTTTTTAAAGGACGTTTGTGTACATTTCCTAGTGTCTTGGCAGCAGTAATATGATGAACATGATGAAAAGCATTAAAACCAGACTTTTGACATTTTATACAGTGATACTGTATAGTCCCACAATGCTCTGTACCAGGGGTGCCCAATACGTTGATCGCGATCTACCAGTCGATCGCAAAAGCAGTGCTGGTAGATCGCACAAAATGCAAATGTGCTTTTGTTCAATATTAATATAAATATAATGTCTTTCCATCATTTAGTTTCTGTCTGATTTGCAATTGATGAGTACCTTTTGACCAGGCGAGAGTTTTGTTTATTCAGTTGCCGTGACAACTAGGTTCACGCCTTCCAAGGGCTTCTGAGATCAGAGCGCGAAATTGTGAAGCTAGCAGTGTTTGAGACTAGCTATCAGCAGCTACTGCCCGGAAAATTGTCTGATTAATTCAGTGCAAATCATCAGAATAAGGTAAATGCCCTGGCTATTGTAATCTATTGTGCTGTAGGTGTGTTGGGTTTAGTGTTAAAACCGAATGATATCAACATTGAACATTATTAAATATTGTTTAATTCATTAGAAGATGAATTCCATGTAGGGATACATGCAGTAGTCCCAACAAGCATTTTTTTTTTTAATGAAACAGTTTTTTAGTTGGTAGATCTTATTGAGTTGGTCATTTAAAAGTAGATCATCATGCAAAAAAGTGTGGACACCCCTGCTCTGTACACTATAGAGAGCTATCAAATAAACCCTGTAAATAAAAAGGAAGGTGATACCATGTTGGGTGGATTTGCTATGCTGATAAGAATGGAGGAAGCACTAATTGGAGGCCACCTGTGCTGTTCTTCAAGTGGGTTATTATGGGATGAGAGGCTCAGACTGGACATCAAAAGCTACTTGAATAGCCTAAAATAGGGCCTAATAGCTGCTGTGTTTTCAGACACTTCAGAGTCTTGCTGCTTTTATTGTTCTTTTTCATCATGTACCAGCTCAGATTTCATCATGATTACCCAGTTTACTCTGACACTGTGAAGAAATATCCAAACTGATTTTCACTTAAAACAAATTCACAAAAAAAAAAAAAAAAAAAATAGATTTTACATTAGTAACAATAGTTTAACCATGGTATTGGTATTAACCTTACTAACCACTAAATTAACCAGGGTTACTATAGTCCTTTTTACTACAATGTTACTTGTTAAACAATGGTTTCTATATAGATATTACGATATTGTTGTTATAAAATGGTTAATTTTATCAAAATATCTTAGTTACTCACGTACTTGGTTCCCTAAAAGGAGGGAATGCCAGGTTTTGTTGAGGAAATGGCAGGACTCAAATTCAGAGTAGCGATTAGGGCTTTTATTTATTCAAAAATATAATAAAAACAAACACAATCCAGGGTGACAACACAATGATGAGCTGGGCTGGAACAGGAAACCGTCAGGAACATGACCGACAGAGACCTAACAGGTGACATAAACACAAGCATCATCCCACAACAAACTGGCACAAGACAAAAAGCACAATGGGGTTAAATAGGGAAGGAAACAAGGAGATAACGAGGAGGGCAAGTGAAAACAATCAACTAATAATCAGACAGATATCAAGGCAAACAATGGTAGTTTTTCTTATGTACCACCACTTTTCAGAGTCTCCCGGTATGATGTAATGTCTTAATGTAAGTCAGTGATTTAATGTGGTCCGCCAATCATTTTTATCTGACCTTCCAAATGATTTTGATAACATTTTATAAAAGATCTGAACGCTCTCTGAGAAAAACTCAGCAGTGAGTTTAACAACACTTAACACATGCAACAGCATTTGGTGCTCGTCAAGTTATCCGTGGTCCAGTAGTGTTATCCGGTGTAGTGTGCATTTAAACTTGTCTGGACATAGATCAGTTTCACTCTTCTCCAAAACATGAACCAGCAACTTTTGGGTGAGCAAATTTTATTGTGTCTTATTCACTCAAATGTATCTATGCAAATTGCTTAGCTGCTGGGTGCAGTAAAAAATACAGACTTAAAAAAAGTTGTTAAAGAAGTGATGTAAGCTCATATGCACAACCTTTTTTCACAAGAGGCAAAACGATGTCGAACCTTCAAAGAAAATATATAGGGAAATTAGCTTTTATTCTCCGTTCTTTTCTGTAGGGCTCGAAAAAAGATTATGTGGATTGACATTGAACTAACCTATGTATATATCCTGGCCGTGTTTGGTTTTACATCGTTCTCCATCCTGAACATCATAAAATCAGGTTGTTCACCATTTCTAATTGTCATATTCACTGTTCCCTGTCTGTCGCTCACTTTGACGTTGTGTCGAAGAAGTGACACAAGGAGTCTCTCTTGAGAGCTTTTTGCATCTCTGATCTTTGAGAAAAGACCAATGAGAAATTTGCAGACAGAATTTGTATGTCCCGCCCACGGACATACGGTATAAAGGAAGGGAAATGCGTTCTGTTTCATTCCTAAATTTTCTTCGGAGCCGACTGGTTGTGTATGCAGCGAGCTGCGAGTCACACACTGTTCCTCCCATCTCTGAGCGATTGATGTTGGATCTACGGCGCATATCAGCGGCTTTCTCCTTCTCTGCACGGCAGCTCAGCTTTGCCCCTGGGTGCTTCGATAGCCCAGTAATAGAGTTTATTTCTCTAAAAGAATTATTTTCTCTAAAAGACCATATACACAGCTGGCATTGAACGTCATTTTCAGTACCTACTCTGGTTCCGCTGTGAATCGTCCTCTTAGTCTCTAGCACGGAGCTTGGACGCGTAGCTCTCGCTTCCCAATCCGTCACGCTGGCTGGCCAGGACCATTCGACTCGATTATGTAATTCAGTTTGCCAACCCCCTCGGTTTACCGCAGTACACGGCGAAGATGCCAAATCCTTGCATGCGGAAATCGTGACTCTTTTACTCAAAAACACGATGGAGCCTGTCCTTGCAACCGAGATGAAGAAGGGTTTCTACAGCCCATACTTCATCGTACCCAAGAAAGACGGCGGCTTATGACCGATCTTGGACTTTTTAACTGGGCTTTGCACAGACTCCCGTTCAAAATGCTCAAGCAAAGACACATTCTAACTTGCGTCCGGCATCTAGATTGGTTCGCAGCGGTAGACCTGAAGGACGCTTACTTCCACGTCTCAATATTGCCTCGACATCGACCCTTTCTACGGTTCGCGTTCGACAGCCAGGCGTATCAGTACAAGATCCTCCCCTTCGGCATGTCCCTGTCCCCTCGCGTCTTCATTAAGGTCAAAGAGGAAGCCCTTGCCCCGTTTCGGGAAGCAGGCATCCGCATTCTCAACTACCTCGACGACTGGCTCATTCTGGCCCACTCCCGAGAGTTACTAGCTCAGGCACCTCAGACGTTTAGGGCTTCAGGTCAACTGGAAAAGAGCAAGCTCACCCCGGTTCAGAGCATCTCTTTTCTCGGCATGGAGTTAGACTCAGTCTCAATGTTAGCGCGCCTCACCAACGAGCACTCGCAGTCAGTGCTGAAATGCCTCACCGCGTTCAGGCCATGCATGGCGGTCCCCTTAAAACATTTCCAGAGTCTCCTGGGGCATATGGCGTCCTCCACGGCAGTCACGCCGCTGGGGTTGATGCATATGAGACCGCTTCAGCACTGGCTCCAGACTTGAGTCCCGAAACGAGCATTGTGACAACACCATGTGTTCATCACCCCCGCCTGCCACCAAACTTTCAAACCCTGGACAGACCTCTGCTTTCTATGGACAGGAGTCCCCTTGCAGCAGGTGTCCCAACGTGTCCTGGACACCACAGACGCCTCCAAATTGGGTTGGGGCGCTGTGTGCAATGGACACGAAGCCGCGGGCCGTTGGAATGGATGCGCTATCACAACAACGCTTGCCCAGTGGAGAGTGGAGGCGTTGAATTTTCTATAATCCATACAGAACCGTACAGACCCTTCACTCTTGGGAACAAGAACAACCGGGCTGGACCAATCACTGTGGGATTCCTCTATTACCCCCATATCAAGCATCGCATCCAATTCTTCCCGAACTATTTTCTTTTTGTGTTCGGGCAAGCGATAGGGATGGCTACGTACCACCACTCCCGGTTCGGTCTCGATTTGGTGCTGGATGATGTTCGTACGACCCAGTAGAGGGGAAAACACATCTGCAAACTCCTGTTGCAACTCGGCAACCTCTGTGAGTTGATATGGTGAGAGGTGGTCTCCACAAGTGACCGGGGTGTTATGATTGTGGTTTATATTCACCTCCAGCCCGAGCTCCACCCTCTCCGGAACTACCATAGCCAACGTCACAGGGACCGCCTCCCTCCACAATTTCAGGGGGTTGAGGTGATATCTTTGATGTGCCCCCCCCTCTATCAGTTTGCTTTACCTCATAATCCCCCACTCGTCGTGTGACCTCAAAGGGTCCTTGCCACGAGTAATTTAGAGCTCGATGTTGGGAGTAATACGAGTACCTTATCTCCCGGTGCAAATTCCCGCTGCCGAGTTCCCCTGTTATACAGCCGGCTCTGTCGCTCTTGAGCTTGGAGCAAGTTCTCCTGTGTTAATTGCCCCAGTGTGTGGAGTTTTGCTCGAAGATCAAGAACGTACTGAATTTCATTCTTGCTATTTGAAGGTCCCTCCTCCCAAACTTCGTGGATGACGTCAAGAACATACAGCAGCTCGAACGGGGAAAATCCCGTGGAGGATTGCGTGACCTCTTGTACTGCAAATAACAGGGGGTCGAGCCACTTATCCCAATTTCTAACATCTTCGTGCACGAACTTACTTATCATATTCTTAAGGGTTTTATTAAATCGCTCCACCAGGCCATCTGTCTGCTGATGGTAAACCCTGGTGCGAATCGCAATGGCGCTTATGGGTTTGCCGGCGGATTCACCAACTGACATTCACGACATGCATCACACCACCTGCGGACATTGCCGCCAATGCCCGGCCAATAAAAATGGGCTATTAAGCGGTTCAGTGTTTTTCTTTCCCCTAGGTGACCTGCCATCGGATTTTAGTGAGCGGCTCTGCGGTATTAAGAGCGGCCTTACCCCTCCTCACATCATCCTGAAGTAGAGCAGACGAAGACAGCCCCGGCTCTGCCTCCCCCGCCAGAGCATCACACATTACACATCACCTCGCTTTCATGCAGGACCCATCCGAGCATATATGGGTGAGGCGGGAACTAACCATGTCCTCCACTCTATGTTTTGCAAGGGTCACCACAGGGTATTTGTGAATATCCCCATGCACACACTTCACCCTCAACGTTTTACCTGTGCCCAATGCCCGGTGTTGAACCAAGCGTTGGTGGACAGTGGTATGATTACAACCAGTGTCCACCAATGCTTGGTGAGTACCCCCCTTGATTCTTACCGGTATCTGGTTTGCTCCGGCACTGTCGGGGGCAGCCTGTGGGGCGTCGGGGATCTGGACCACCGTCCCCAGCTCCAACATGGGGCATTGATCCCGGAAGTGTCCCGGATCCTCGCAGCCCCAGCAGGCTGGCCCAGACGCAAAGCCCACACTTAAGTCAGCGGACACTTCCACCTGAGGGGGAGAGCGGCAGGGTACTTTAGAGGAGGGGGGGTATGTCCACCCCCTCACACGGGGAATGGGCTGCTGTGGTGGAGCTCCGCTCCTCCGCAGGGCAGGAACGGGATCTGGGGAGAGAGTAGAGTGAGAGGGAAGGTGGGAACACCCAGGGATAGGGGAGTGCGAGAGAGAGAAGAAGAGGGCTCGTCCGCCCTTGTGTGTGCTGCCATATGGTCCTTCGCAAGCTGCAGGGGCACCTCCAGCGACACCGGGCGGTGGCGCTGGACCCACTCTGCGGTACCCCTGGGTAGACAATGGACTAGCTGCTCCAGCACCACCTGATCTAACACTCCCTCGATGTCGCGGCCCCCGCCAGCAGCCATTTTCGGCAGGCGTCCCGGAGCCGTTGAGCAAACGCAAACGGGCGGTCGGTCTTACCCATCTTCAAGGTCCGGAAAAGCTGCCGGTGCTGTTCCAGACTCTGACCCACCCGCTGCAGGATGGCCTTCTTCAGATCTTCATAGGCCAGGAGATTAGCCGCCAGCAGTTGTTGGGCAGCGAGCTGGGCTTCCCCAGACAGCAGCAGGAGGAGCCTGGCCGCCCACTGGTCATGCACCCAGCACCAGATGTCTGCGGTTTTCTCAAAGAGATCGAGGAAAGCCTCAACATCAGGGTACTGTGGCTCTCTGGGGTCGCGGCCGGGGTTTTCTCCTGGAGCTCAAGCAAGGTCTGTTGATGGTTCTGGTGCAGGTTGGTGAAGGCCTGGAGGATCTCCGAGAGCTGGGAGGGCTCCATGGGGCGCACTTTTAACGATTTCCTGGGTTTCAAAGGCAGGTTGCTCCTAACAAAGGTAACACTCTTTAATTCGTCAACTCGGCACTTTACAGCTTCACAATTATACTCCGCTTCACAACAGCAGGGCACTCCCAGTCTCTGACTATCTCCCCGTCTGGAGGTTCTGTGGCCGTTTTTATGCAGCTCTCCCCATGCTCACTGAAATTATAGACAGTTGTTAGACATAATTTAGCTCAGGTGCAACCGCCCTTATGGCTTTCTCTCCCCGGACGGGCGCTTGACCATGCCCCCACTGCCACAGTGACATACCTGGAGGTGGGGCCTCGCGGCGGGGGGGGAGCAGGCGATGTCATGTCGGGGAGCGTTGCTTCAATGTATACTTAATATACACTTATAAACCTATTTTATATAACTGACTCAAAATATAACAATAAACAGCAGAAATTAACTAAATATGTCACTTCAAATAGAAGGCTATGTCACTTTAAGGCTGCGCAGGGCTCAAAGTAAATCAATGAATCATTAATGTGAACTATTTCATTTACATTAACTTTCCGAACGAATGCTTCACAATACTAAATATAAGGTACTGCTTTATTTTAACCGGTTCATGAACATTAACTGTGAACTGATTCACTTACATGATTTGGTTTTACTAGCACTAGATCAGAGAGAGAGGACGGTTTAGGTGTTAGCTGTGTTAAGGAAGAAAGATGGCGCCGATGTCAATGGCATGCCGTCTGCCCATGTCTAGTTTGTTTCTTATTTCTGTTTTGTTCTTACTTATGCTTTTGTTTATACATGATTCTAGCACTACACTGGTGTATGATCGATCTACACTTTTAAATATTCGAATTATATTTGAGAAACATTTAAATGAAGCTCGGGAGGAACTCCAGTCCTATACTCTAAAACCGCCGCTAAGGATTCCTACATGGCTGCAACATGATCCCTGGTCCCCTTTGCCGAAAAGACGGCGGCGCCATGGAAAGCGAGGAGGAAGGCTTGTCAAACTAAAGGCATACCTGGATTTCCTTCAGGGAGATCCGCGGCTTCGCGGATGTGCAGTTGTGGGGCTGGAGCGGCGGTCGGGTGCTGTGTTGGCATGCGGACAGTCGCGGTGTCTCGATGGATTCGACCTATTGTGCCAGAGGGGCCTGTGGCGAATCATTTTCGGCGTGCACGGTATTTCCACCGAATGGAATTGACGCGCAGAATCTTCGCTCTGTGCCATTTGGTGCGTGGACTGTCGTTGGAGATTATGGACGTCGAAAGATCAGCTATAAGGTTGGCTTTGATAAATGTACGCTCTCTGAAAAACAAATCTTTTATCCTAAACGAGTTTGTTAGTACTCGGGCTCTAGACTTTGTTTTTATTACGGAAACTTGGATGAACACTGACAATACATACGTCTTGGGAGAAGCTGTACCAAATAACTATTCAGTCTTTAATTCTCCTCGCCAAATAGGAAGGGGAGGAGGACTGGCCTCTATTTTTAAGAACAATTTTATTTGCACTTTACTTAAGTTTGAACAGTTTTCAAGCTTTGAACTTCAAGCTTTTGAATTGCAAACAACAATACCTGTCCTTTGTGCTGTTATTTACCGACCACCGAGAGCTAATAAGGATTATATTTCAGAACTGGCTGCCTTTCTAGCTGACATTGTTCTAAAATATGATAATATTTTATTAATGGGGGATTTGAATATCCATGTTTGTTGTCCAACAAACCCATTGGCAAAAGACTTCTTAAATCTCATTGACTCGTTCGGGTTTCAACAAATGGTGAACGGCCCTACACACAATCGTGGCCACACATTGGACTTGATTCTATCACTTGGCTTAGTTATTAAGGACATTATTATTGAGGATTTTGTGTTATCCGACCACAATCCGATTTTATGTACCGTTTCTCTCCCCTGTCAGCCGAGAAAACTGTGTCCAGCTAAAAGATTGTATCGTCCTCTAATACCTAATTCACATGTAGATTTTAATGTTTCTTTTATGGAGAAGTTGCAGTGTATGAAAGTGAATCTTTTATCTCCACATCTTGGTGTAGAAGAAACAATTAATAGTTTTAATTTTATATGCACAGAAACACTAGACTGTATTGCACCTTTGAGACAGGTGAGCAGAAAAAATAAGCCTCCTCCTTGGTGCAATGAACATGTTAAATCGTTGCGAAGAGAGTGCAGAAGATGTGAACGTAAATGGAAGAAAGATAAATTACAAATTTCGTATGAAATGTTAAGAGATGTCTTAGGTAAATTCCAACAGGCTATAAAAACTGCCAGGTTCAGATTTTTTTCAGACATTATTGAGAAGAATCGTCAAAATTCAAGAATTCTTTTCTCAACAATTGATTTATTTTTGAACCCCAGATTAGAGGTGCCTGGAGTTATACCTATGAATTTATGTGAAAATCTTTTGGAATTCTTTGTCGGACGTATATCGGACATCCGATGGAATATACAACAGTGTTCATATGAGCCTATGGATACACCTGTAACTCATGCTGTGCTGTCCGATTTTGAGCCTATCTCCTTATCCACACTTTTAGACATTGTCTGTAAGCTAAAGCCGACAGCTTCTCCACAAGATGTTATTCCTACAGTGCTATTTAAGAAAGTTTTTGAGTTGATTGGTCCATTTGTATTATCAATAATTAATAAGAGTCTACTATCTGGAATTGTTCCAACTTATTGTAAATATGCTATAGTGCATCCTTTGCTGAAAAAAACTAATTTAGATAAGAGTGTGCTATGCAATTATAGACCAGTCTCAAAGCTTCCTTATCTAGCAAAGATCCTGGAGAAAACGGTCTTTATTCAACTTGAGTCCTTCCTTACTGACAATACTATTGGTGAAGTGTTCCAGTCGGGGTTCAAAAAACAACATAGTACAGAATCTGCATTATTAAAAGTATTTAACGATGTTTTTATGGCCACAGATATTGGTGACTCAACCTTACTTCTGCTATTAGATCTTACAGCAGCGTTTGACACAATCGACCATAATATTTTAATTTCACGCTTAGACAATTATGTAGGTATTCGAGGTAATGTCTTAAATTGGATTAAGTCTTATCTCCAAAATAGAAGTTTTGCAGTGCAAATGGGAGAATGTACGTCGAACACAGCGACTTTATCATGCGGTATTCCACAAGGATCTATTTTAGCACCAGTTCTTTTCTCACTCTATATGCTTCCTTTAGGTCAGATCATGAGTAAATATGAGGTTTCTTTTCACTGTTACGCAGATGACACCCAGTTGTATCTACCCTTAAAACCAACTGTCCCTGCTGCTGTTGAAAGTCTGGTAGAGTGTCTTGGGGAGATTAAAAGCTGGATGTCTGTAAATTTTTGTGTCTAAATGAATCAAAAACAGAATTGATTTTATTTGGCCCTTCAGAGTCTGCAGATCCATCTAAAACTGAATTGGGTACACTATCCCCTTATCTGATGCGTCAAGTAAAAACCTTAGGTATAATTTGTGATAGTGCACTGAAATTTGATAAACAGATAAATCAAGTAGTTAAAATGAGTTTCTTCCAGTTAAGATTAGTCGCTAAAATTAAACCCTTTGTAACACGGAAGGACCTGGAAAAGGTAGTTCATGCGTTTATTTTCTCAAGATTGAACTATGGTAAAGCATTATACTATGGTGTCCAACACAAAGGCTTAAACAGATTGCAATTAATCCAAAATGCGGCCGCTAGACTCTTGACAGGCACTCGAAAAAATTACCATATTACTCCTATATTAAGAGAACTACATTGGTTGCCGGTTTTCTACAGGATTAATTTTAAAATACTTTTATTTGTTTTTAAAGCACTACATGGCACTGCTCCGACATATATTGCTGATCTAATCCAGGTGAATAAACCAAAGAGAGCATTGCGCTCCGAATCATTAAATCTCTTGGTAGTCCCGCGCACGTACAGGAAAATGAGAGGAGACCGCTCCTTGCAGCGGCTGCTCCCAGGCTGTGGAATAATTTACCTCATTATATCAGGGAATGTTCCTCTCTTACAGAGTTTAAACGACACTTAAAAACTTATTTTTTCACTCTGGCGTTTTGATCATTCATGAGTATTGTGCTAGTGATGTAATAGTTTATTATTGACGCCGCTTAGATTTTGAGGTGTCTGTGACAATGTTTTTAATTTAATTATGATTTTATGATTGTTATTTTATACTATGTACAGCACTGTGGTCAACTTCTGTTGTATTAATATGTGCTTTATAAATAAATTGAACATTGAACATTGAACATTGAACATTAGCGTGTTTGATGACTCCTTTCGCTCCATTGATGTGTTCGCAAATACTACGTGACAAATGTGTTTTGTGATGCTAAAAGCTACTTTATTGTGAAAATAGCTGAACTACTGTCATGCTACTGAAAATTGTAGTTAAGTTAGTAGTGTTGGTACTTTTAGTTAACTTCTCCAAAAACAGTGTTAAGCTCCAAGTAGAAGTACCATAAAGGCAAGGAAATACTAGAGTATTTAGTACATATTCGGTGCTCAAGAGAGACCCCTAGTGTCGCTTCTCCGACACAACATCGAAGAGAGTGACAGACGGGGAACCTTGGTTCCCCTTCTGTCGCTCTCTCCACGTTGTGTCAGAGAAGCGACACTAGGGTTCTCTCTTGAGCGCTGATATTCACCTCTGGACTATGAAAAAAGGCCAATGAGAGTTGGCAACCAGTATTTGCATGTCCCGCCCCCGGACATACGGGTATTTAAGCGGCGCAAATACGGGAGTTCATTCAGAAAATTTCATCGGAGCCGATGGTCGTGCATGAACTCTGCTGCGAGTTACATACCAAGTTCCTGTTTTAATCCTCTGACGCTCTGCATGCTGTTGGATTTGACGGCGCACAACAGCGGCTTTCTCATTCGTGCACGGCTGTGCATTCTTGCCCCTGGGCGCTTCGACAGAAAAAGCAGCTAAAAGAGCAAAAACACAGCGCCGTTGGACGTCCTTCTCAGGACGCGTCTTTTTAAAGACGATTTTCTGCCCCGGTGTAGTTTCTGGATGCGTTGATTCTCCCCACTTCTGACGGCCATAAAAACTGCCTTGCATTCCTGGGTTGCAAGGCACACACACGCAGCGTTTTTATGAATGGTCTATGTTTTCAGTGCGAGAACATAACCATGACAGCATTGCGGTCGTAGGCTTTTTCTTGTAGTGAGAAAAAACCGCTTCAGCCGCCCCCCGCGCCTTGCCTCCTTCCTACGGGATTGAGGCAGGCGCCGCGGGTGATGAAAACGATCTGGGGACAATGACGGGCTCCGTTTTCGCCGGGTAAACCCCCTCGAAACCCCCCGCATCCCCGGCACGCTTGCTTGTTTCCGACCGAGCTCGGGATGAGCACTCTCTCCAAAGGGTTATGTTTTCAGTGTGAGAACATAACCGCGGCAGCGTTGCGATCTCTGCTTTCTCTTGTAGTGAGAGGGAGCCATTTCAGCCACCCCCCGCGCCTCGCCTCCTTCCTACGGGATTGAGGCAGGCGCCGCGGGCGATGAAGAACGATATGGGGAGAAAAACGGGGCGCTTTCGCCGGGTAAATCCCCTCGAAACCTCCCGCCTCCCCGGCACGCTTGCCTGCTTCCCGCGAGCTCGGGATTAGTGTGGCCCGCTTAACGGCCTACCGTCCGGTCCCTCGAGCTCCCCGACATTGGATGATGACATCACCGCTGCATCGGAGAGCGTAACAGCAGCGTCAGATGTGGATAACTCGCCTGGGCCGCCACCTTTTGGGTCCCTGCCCAGTCTGAGCCTGACACGAAGGTCCGCTATGCTTCCCCGGGCTTAATTGATTCCGCGGGCATGTGCGCCGCTCACAGCCGCGCCCCCCCGGATCCCTTCCCGGACGTGCATGACGAGCTGAGCAAGCCCAGCTTCCTCGCTCCTCTGCTCTCGCTACCCTCGGTGGTAGAACGGTCCCAGACCGCTCCCCCCTGCACTTCATGGCCCCCTCCTGCAAGTCCACCGGGCCAGGGCACTCCAAAATCTGCACTTGGGTAGTCCTGTTCTTGATGTGCTGCAGGAACCGCACTCAAACAGGCGATGGCCACTCCGTGGTCCAGAAACGCAACGATGGACAGGCAGTACAGGAGGCAGACAAAGCACGCTTTCTCTAACGCCCCCGTCTCCCAGTTCCGTCCATTCGGCGACGCCACTTGACAGCTTCGCCCAGCAGTCCTCAGTGGTGAAGAAACAGACAAAGGCTATTTTCACACATCTTGCCCTGACGCAAACCTGCCGCCAGGGGCCATGCCCTGTCTGCTCACAGTGGGCGTCCTCCTGTGGCTTTCAAGGAAGAAAGAAAGTGGTGCTCTGCCTCAACTAACAAGTGAGTGGGCCCAGCTCTCAGCCCCAGTGTCGAGCTCCCCGCGGAAGTTGGATGCCCATCATCTCACGGACCCCCTTGAGGACCCAGAAGGCTCCCAGGCGCCCCTGAGATGACCGACCCAGAGACTGAGACAGTAGCTCCGGAGTTGGTAAGACCACTCCGTCCCCCGGTGGAGGGCCGGAAGGAGCATTTTTTGTTAAATTCTTTACGCACTATAGAGCTATTTTCTTGTTGTCTCTGGGTCACATGGCCTGCAAATGCCGTTCTCACGGCACTCTGCTTTCAGGCCTCAACAGTCCCGGCTTCCCGGACGCGGTGCCCCCGTTTCTCCGCTGTGCACGACAGACACGTTCAGTCCCTGCGCGAAGAAATCGCCTCCCTTTTAATCAAGGACGCGATAGAGCCTGTCCCTCCAACCGAAACGAAGAAGGCTTTCTACAGCCCTTACTTCGTTGTACCCAAGAAAGGCAGCGGCTTACGACCGTTCTTGGACTTGCGAGTTTTCAATCGGACCTTGTCCAAACTCCCGTTCAAAATGCTCACCCAGAAACAAATTCTATCTGGCGTCCGGCATCTAGATTGGTTCGCAGCGATAGACCTGAAGGATGCGTACTTCCACGTCTCGATTCTCATTCGACGGCCAGGCGTATCAGTACAAAGCCCCCCCCCTTCGGCCTGTCTCTGTCCCCTCGCGTCTTCACGAAGGTCGCAGAGGCGGCTCTGGCCCCGCTCCGAGGAGCTGCCATACACATACTGAATTACCTTGACGATTGGCTCATTCTGGCCTCCTCGAGGGAATTACGATGCGCACACAGAGACCAGGTGCTCAAACACCTCGGCCGTTTAGGGTTTCAGGTCAACTGGGAAAAGAGCAAGCTCACCCCGGTCCAGAGCATCTCTTTTCTCGGTTTGGAGTTAGACTCAGTCTCAATGACAGCACGTCTCTCCAACGAGCATGCTCAGTCAGTGCTGAAATGCCTCGCTTCCTTCAAGCCAGGCGCCATTGTCCCGCTAAAACATTTCCAACAGCTCCTGGGGCATATGGTATCCTCCGCGGCGGCCGTGCCGCTGGGGTTGATGCATATGAGACCACTTCAGCACTGGCTCCAGTCTCGAGTCCCGAGACGAGCATGGCGCCACGGCACGCACAACGTAAAAGTTACCACTGCCTGCCGCCAAGCCTTCAGACCCTGGACAGACCTCTGCTTTCTAAGGGCAGGAGTACCCTTGCAGCAGGTGTCCCGACGTGTTCTGGTTACGACCGACGCCTCCAAACTGGGTTGGGGCGCCGTGTGCAACGGGCGCGCAGCCGCAGGCCTGTGGAACCGAGGTCCGCTGCGCTGGCACATCAACTGCCTAGAGCTGCTGGCTGTTTCGCAAGTTGCTGCACGCCACTCACATCCCCGGCAACCTCAATGTGATAGCGGACACACTGTCAAGACAAAGCTTGCCCGGCGGAGAGTGGAGGCTCCACCCCCAGTCAGTTCAGCTTATTTGGGACAGGTTCGGCAAGGCCCAGGTAGACCTGTTTGCCTCCCAGGAAACCTCCCACTGGCCGCTCTGGTATGCCCTCACAGAGGCTCCCCTTGGGACATATGCTTTGGCGCACAGCTGGCCCGCGGGGCTGCGCAAGTACGCTTTTCCCCCAGTGAGCCTTCTTGCACAGGTGCTATGCAAGGTCAGTGAGGACGAGGAGCAAGTCACTCTGGTGGCCCCCTACTGGCCCACCCGAACGTGGTTCTCGGATCTCACGCTCCTCACGACAGCCCCTCCCTGGCGAATTCCCCTGAGGAAGGATCTTCTTTCTCAGGGACGGGGCACGCTCTGGCATCCGCACCCAGACCTCTGGAACCTCCATATCTGGCCCCTGGACGAGACGCGGAAGAGCTAGCCGGCCTACCACCGGCCGTCATAGACACTATCAACCAAGCCAGAGCCCCTTCGACCAGGCATCTTTACGCCCTAAAGTGGCGTCTGTTCGCAGACTGGTGTTCTTCCCGAGCCGAAGACCCACAGAAGTGCGCAGTTAGGTCAGTGCTCGTGTTTCCACAGGAGAGGCTGGAGAGGAGGCTGTCCCCCTCCACCCTCAAGGTGTATGTCGCCGCTATCGCGGCCCACCACAACACAGTAGATGGCAAGTCTCTTGGTAAGCATGACTTAATTGTCAGGTTCCTAAAAGGTGCCTGGAGGTTGACTCCCTCCCGTCCTCACGGGACTCCAGAGACCCCCCCCTTCGAGCCGCTAGACTCAGTTGGACTCAGGGCCCTCTCTCTCAAGACTGCCCTGCTGATCGCGCTCGCCTCCATCAAGAGGGTCGGGGAACTGCATGAGTTCTCTGTTAGCGACTCTTGCCTGGAGTTCGGTCCGGCAGTCACTTCCGTGATCTTAAGGCCGCGACTGGGCTATGTGCCCAAGGTTCCTACCACACCCTTCAGGGATCAGGTAGTGAACCTGCAAGCGCTGCCGCGGGAGGAGGCAGACCCAGCCCTTTCACTGCGGTGGCCAGTACGAGCTTTACGTATCTATCTGGACCACTAGACGCTCTGAGCAGCTCTCGTCTGCTTTGGGGGACAGCAGAAAGGGAACGCTGTCTCCAAGCAGCGTTGGACTCGCCCACTGGGTTGTCGACGCCATTTCCTTGGCTTATCACACCCAGGCCGTGCTCCCCCCTTGCGGTTCCGAGCTCACTCCACCAGGAGTTTTGCGTCCTTGTGGGCACTGGCTAGGGGCACCACCTTAGCAGACATCTGTAGAGCAGCGGGCTGGGCAACACCTAAAACTTTTGCGAGATTCTATAATCTCCGAGTTGAGTCAGTATCGCCCTGTGTTTTCTCAGGTCCGAGCCCGTAGAACTCGTTAGCACGCTTAGCGCCCTTTCCCCCTAACCAAGGGAAAACAGTGTGCCTCTGTTCCCAGGAGATCCCATTTTTTGGGCCCTGGTTGACTCCTCCCTAGCCTTCGCGGGTCCGCAGTTCAGCGGAGGAACTCGCCAACCCAAACCACTGCGGGTACCGCAAGCTACCCTGTACTGGTATAGGTGCTCCGCAGGTAAGGCCTCCTGTTCGGATTCCCCCTGTGTGTAATGCCACGGTACTGTCCCCTCACGAGCTGACTCTCATGTCTCCCTTAGGCAGTTACAGCTGCCTCGGTCGCCGTGCTGTATGCTTCCCCCCTCTACGAGGCTGGATCTACCACTGCACCAACTTTTCCACATAGGTCCTAAGTATAGGCCATCTGATGTATTTGCCACTAAGGTTTGCCTCCCCTCCCAGGTAGGTGTGGCCTCCGCAGGGTCTTCTCCACCCTGATGAGGGCTAAGACCCCCTTCCCTCAATGCGTGTAAGGGCCCCGGCTGTAGTTGCTCTATGCAAGAAACATAGAGAGAAAATAGGCCCAGCCAGGCTGGCCCGTTCCCATGTTGGCGGCCATCACCTTGTTCCCCCCTCCAGGGTAACGATAAGGAGTCTGATGGCTTAAATGGGGCATTGGGGAAGGGTACGTGCAGCCTGATGCAGTTGGTCGTTTTGCAGATAGGTATACCTGCTCGCTCCTGCATCAGCAGTTCACGTACACGGCTCAGCGCATGGCACATTATAAGTGGACCCCTAGTGTCGCTTTTCTGACACAACGTGGAGAGAGCGACAGAAGGGGAACGTCTAGGTTACGCATGTAACCTCCGTTCCCTGATGGAGGGAACGAGACGTTGTGTCTCCCCTGCCACGTCGTTGAGCCGAGCCACTGTTGTAGCCGGACCATTTCCGGCTCCTCAGAAATATCCTGAATGAACTCCCGTATTTGCGCCGCTTAAATACCCATATGTCCGGGGGCGGGACATGCATATACTGGTTGCCAACTCTCATTGGCCTTTTTTCATAGTTCAGAGGTGAATATTGGCGCTCAAGAGAGACCCCTAGTGTCGCTTCTCTGACACAACGTCTCATTCCCTCCATCGGGGAACGGAGGTTACATACGTAACCTAGACATTATATTAGCAAAATAGAACAAGGTGCTCTGGTAAATCATGCACAACAACAACAAGCACATTTATTAACCCTCTGGGGTTTGAGGGTGTTTTAGGCCCTGGAGAAGTTTTGACATGCCTTGACATTTGTGCTATTTTCAGTTGCTTAAAAACATATTAATGGCTAAAGTCTGATAACACTGTATTCAACACAAACTGGGCTACAATAATATGTGAGCAACATGTTGTACATGTTTGTATTTTTGAGAAAATAACGTTTATGGTTATAGCATGGTTTTTGAATTTTAAAATCATTGAAATAAGGCCATATAACATATACTAAACATTTGTCCATAAGACTTTTTGAGAACTGTATCTTGTAGCTTAGAGATTTTGCTGCATTTATTTAATCCAAAATACAGTAAAAACAGTGATATTGTGAACTCTTTTTTAAAAGAACAGTTTTTTTATTTGAATATATTGTAAAATGCAATTTGTGATCAAAGCTTAATTTTCAGCATCATTACTGCTGTCTTCATTGTCACATGATCCTTCAGGAATCATTATAATATGCTGATTGTCAAATACAGCATATTTACATCACATTTGACACATTTACACCCGAACGCATATTTGAAAGCTCAAGCTTTGTTGATGATAATGAGGCAGCATAAACACTAGTTAAAATATAATCTAAACATTCATATTATTTTTGTATCATATCATATTTATATCATACAGCATACGATTTAAATGCCTGCTTCAGTCAAAACAACATTTAAATGTAACTAAAACTTGCCTATTAGGACATACTTCAATACACTGAATCCTGGCTGGCAAGTCTGGAAACAATCCCACTAGTGAAATATGTTTATATAAAATATGTCAACTAATGTATGTAAAACTAAATGACTTACTCATCCGAAATTGTATCCTCGGCTGGATCAAGTCACTCTACAAATGCAAACGTTCATTGGAGTCCTGCTCTTCTTCTGAGGAAAATGTGGACTCTTCCCGACCTCTGCATCGTCCCATCTTCCAAACATGCAGAAAAGTGAATGAACTTGATGCTTTTTAACACTAGAAGAGCCGAGTATGCGGTCATCTGATCGTTGTGCTTTAAGAAAATAAAATCTTTTCACTCGATCAAATTCCAGGGCCCTACTTTCTTGACTTTTCCTAGATATTTGAGTTTTATCACCCAGTGCACTTACATTTTCAAAATCGAGCCAGGAAAAGCTACTTTAAAAGTATATTGCTTCTTTTCTCCCAGCAGATGGCACAGGGGCTCACTGTAGTCTTCCAATAAATTTTTATGTATGAGTGTAGAATATATATATATAGCTACAGATGTCAACCTTTTCACTTTCCATGTGCCGTACTTCAGTTGCAACAATAAATGTTACACTAGAACTGCCGGAATTCTATAACTACTAGAATGGCCATAGCAACCTTTTTTGTAATATATAATAGTGCTTACTATACAACATAATAAATATATATATATATATATATATATATATATATATATATATATATATATATATATATATATATAGCGTTAATTCAGTGCGATTAATTTTACAAAAAATGACGCGTTAAAAAAATTCACGCAATTAATCGCATGCCCACGGACCATAATAACGAAGATTCCTGAGAAATGCAAGCTTGCAGTACCACCTGTTTACTCCAGAGGGCAGTAAGTTAAATTTCAGCTGTATGAGCAACGTGCTGTTTATACAGTGAAGAAAACACTTCAGTAGGCAGAACAACAAAAACATGCATTACATTCTTGTGTTCAAAACACTCAAGGAGCGCAAACGCGATCTAAGGGATCTCAAGATGATGTTTAAAGATTGAGTATTAAACTATATTTAACTTGACACAACACACCCGAGACGTCTAACGTAGGTGTAAATTGACGGGCCCTTAAACAAGCCCTCATAATATATCTCCAACTGATTGACAAATTCACTTGTGAAATGGATTGCTGTGAACTGTATGCCAATGATTGACTTATGATCCATAATATGGTATGTGGAGCGGAGGGGATCGGGGCCGGGGGCCTTGCCCATCGTTTAACTGCTTTACATTGGTGCCGAATCCCGGGAAGGAGGAGGCGAGAACCGGCTTGTCAATATAAATAATATTTAATGAAACTCAAAACACACACACATGACGGACATGCCCGTAATTCTCTCTCTCTCGAACCATCGTCACCGGCCACCTTTATCCCTCGCGCGCCTCATCAGGCCGATTGGGTACCGGGCGTGCGATTTTCCAACCCGGCCCCGCCCCCCTCCGCTCCACATGGTAGTAAACAATACATTGTATTATAAAGCTGCTTTTTGTAAGGCCTTATCAATGATTAACTCTTCTGCATGTAAAGGCATGTAAAGCATTTAATTTATCTGAATATTTTATATATATATATATATATATATATATATATATATATATATATATATATATATATAATTTTAAAATATTTAAAGATAACTATGTATAATTATATATTGCTATAAATATGTATAATAATTTTATATTGAGTTAGTGTAAAAATGTTAATCGATTGACAGCCCTAATATAAATATATATGTATGTGTGTGTGTGTGTGTGTATATATGTATAATAGCTGCTAGACTGCCCCAGAAGTTGCGTGCCTCGCTTTGTGTCCGGCAAGTTTTTTCCGTAGTGAAAATTTTGTTTTTGAAAGTCTAAACGCCAACAAACATGGATTGAGGCAGAATATTTTGTTAGATAAAAATATGTTGTGAATTTTGGAAATGATTACATCTATCTTTTTTCAATACATTTTGACTTTTGGAGTGTACAACGCTCTGGAGTTTGGATCACACGAATCGGAAACAATCCTATGCAGCCACCACTGGAATCAAAATCCACAAATAAATTAATCTGTTATATTAATAATAAACACCAGGACATAAACTTTAAAGTCTAATGACTGTGAAAATGTATTAGTTCATCGACAACCACAGAACCTGCTATTGTAGCTGATTACAGATACTTATAAAAATAACTTATAAAAATATGACCAATATGTATTTCAATGCATTGTAAAAACCTTGGACATGAATGAAACACATATAGGCTACTATAGGTCTACTGTCTATATTTGTAATTGATATTGTATTTAGCTATAAGCAAAAAATACTAGTCTATAGCTTCTTTCGTGCCCTCACCATATTCAAGCTAATGAACCACAAATCGAAATATGAGGTCAATTTGCAAATGTGCTAAGGTGATAAATATGCATGCAAATTTCACCTATTCATTATATAATGATGCCTCGAAAATTATTTGAGGGCAATTGACAAGTAAGATGATAAATGGGAGGTGCTATTATGATCATTGTATTGAGAGCTTTAAAGCAGCCACAGATTGGCTGGAGCTCACTGTGTAGTTGGGGTGGGAACACAATGTGGAAAAACATACGAAAGTACACTGATGTGGAAGCTGGGCAGAATAATGCTGAAAAGTTCAAACTGACAGATGACGAATTAAAAGCATTTGCTGGTCTCGTTTATTTGAGAGGTGTTACGGGAGGCAAAAACATGAGATTGGGTGACTTTTGGTCTAATGAATTTGGACAATCTTTTTTCAAAGGGACAATGTTGCGACAAAAATGCGCTATCTGAGCTTTGAAAGCTGCCCGCCTTGTGACAGATAGATTTTCCATGATATCTGAGATATTTGACAAATTTGTGAAAAACAGCATTGCTTCATACCCAAGCGTGCCACACAAGCCCTCAAAAGTAAAGCCGAAAAGTCTCGATCGCCCCCCTGTGACTGGTCCTAGTATAGGTCATAAACCCCATCTCCCCATGTTATTCAACGGGACGTGAGACCAACTAAACAATTAAATTACACTTCACATATCTTTTTTCCAAAGATAGTCTCTGTAATTTACTGTAGTTTCTATCACGTTGATGTAATTTCAAGTGTTTGTTTTCAAAATAAGTTTGTTTTTAGTTAGTTATTTGATGCTATAAAAACGGTGCCGTGACATCATGATTGACAGGTTCTCTGAGCAGAGTAGTCACTGACTTTTTTTTTAGATTTTCGGAGGACTGAGGAGATTGGAGCTTTAAATTTAATCTACATTTCTATAATTAATTATTTCAATTATTTTTTGCGATTGATTCTGCGTGAGGGCGGGGCCTTGATTTTGTGGCTTTACTTCCTGCTCACTACTGCGCAGGTCTGGTCCCGAAATCACAACTGCGCAGACTCAAGTCCCAAGATGTCTGCGCCATATCGGGACACTGGCGGCTTCAGTTCTCACCAATGGAAAAGAGCGAAGGGGCGTCGTCCATCTTTTTTTACAGTCTATGGCTTCATACACACCCAATGAGAACATAACAGTTGATGAACAACTGTTCCCTACCAAGGCACGCTGTCGTTTCATACAGTACACGGCCAATAAACCAGACAAATTTAGCATAAAATTCTGGGTGGTGCTGATGTTGAAACAAAATACATGCTGAACGCACATCCCTATCTAGTAGTAGCACAGAAGCGACTTTTTCCTCTAACCCCTTGAGACAATCTCAAGTCGGCAGATGTTCAGGGAACAAAACCTTTGAGATCTGCAAGGCATGTAAGCGACTTGGCACATGCTCCAAGAAGCCACCAAAGGTGTGTTTGGAATGCTGACAAAGTTAGTCGATTTGGAAAATGACACATGACGCGGCCATTGAGGGGGAGTGCACTCTAGATTTCGGCTGTTGGTTGAGTATTCCGGCACATATAATACATAAATAGCACTTGTTTTCATTTTTTATCTGTTTGTTTTTTTTTATTCGGGTAGAATATATTTGTATTTTATCTTGCGTATTATAGCAGAATGTGTAGTATAATGGAAAATTCTTATATTTTTGTAGCCTATATCCCTATTTACTAAATATTTACTATTTACCAAAAAGCCAGAAACGCGTGAACAATTGAAAGTTTCGCCTCCTTATTTACAGTTGTTTTTCCAATTTCAATAAATGGTAAAAATGCAGCCTCTCTCATGTCTTTATTGTAAACTACACACACAAAACAACAACACATACACCATGTGCCATTTTCACAATGGAGTCAATGCGTGTCTCCCACTTTAGGTTCTGTGACATGGGATTTTGGAAATGTATATGTATAAGATCCCTCCCCCCACCCCGACACATCAGCCCAGTTCCTTGGGTCAAATCAACTCAAAGAGATTATTTGGTGTCCATACTGTAAAAAACAACAACAACAAAAACGGTAATATTCCGGCAGCTGGGGTGCCAAAAATATTCAGTGAAATAACAGAAAATAAGTAACTCGTAAAAACACAGTCATTTTCCATAATTAAAATACAGTTTCAACGATGCAACACGTTGCGAGCTGCAGACAGCGGGGGTGAGAGACGAGCGTCTCCGTGTTAGAGGGCGCATCAGCCGGAGGAACTTTAAATCTCTCCCGGTCTCGATTCCCGCTCAGATTGGGTCTCTATTATTATTAAAATGAACTCCCATATTATATGAACTTTAATTAAGGATGAAATAAAGATATATCGCCAAGCTGTGAGCTGTGATTCTATCAGACACTTGAGCTGCAGCGCTCCTCTCGTCTCACGTGTCATCATTATAGTTTTATATGATCTCATGCTGAAAATGTTATGAAGTCATATAACAGTAGAAGTACTCCTTTTTATTTTAATACTAGAATTGTTGTATTGTTTTTGTTAGAATAAAGGAGATACCATGTTGCATGGCTAATTGTTAGTGTGTAATTATCTGCAATTTGCTCAATGTTTGACCTTGCCACTATTTGTATGGATTTGCACAATCCTTGCGTGACATCTGCTAACCAGAAATCATCATCATTGGCATCATCTCCCAATCTCCCGAGATATCAACAAAATAAGCAATGCTTCTAATATGTACACCGAATGCATCTGCAATTGACTGTGTCTCTGAATGTTCCTTTAGCTTCACTGAAGTCTCTGGTGGGACGTCTTGAACATATGGAGCTCTGCTCATATGGTGTCTGCAAGAGATTCTTTTTTTTTTTTAAACACTCGTTAGTCTGAAATTAGGTAACTTTTTTAAGAGTTTTAGAATGGCAAGGATAAAATTGAAATTCCACAGAATCTGATTCTGGTCAAATTCAACGTAAAATAAAAATTGACATTTTCATTCTTAATGTGCGTTGCTAGTATTATTATGATGGCTTATTCAAAATAACACATTTTGTTCTTGTAATAGTATCCTTGCAATGCTAAAACTCCTTGATTTTATCAAAGAAGAGCCATTAACCTCATTTCAGAGTCTCTTTTCCTAGGGGCCCGGACAGGGAAAGTTATGTTAACAATAGCAATATAGCTGTTTAAGGATACTGTTGTAGGTCATTCAGCCTTTCTTGCCAACAGTTATAAATACAGTAATAAACAGTAATAAATACCAATTAATGTTAATATAATAAAGGTTATGGCGGCAATACCAAATAACAATGGATTTGAAAAATTTATATTACATTTTAATTTTATTTAATATGAATTTAATAACTATGGTCTTAAATAAATATGGCCTAATTCCTGGGACAAAATTCTGAATCCCTCGTGAACCTCCTTTCATACCCGTATGTCCGGGGGAGGGATATGCAAATTATTTCTGCCAATTTCTCATTGGCCTTTTCTCAAGTTCAGAGGTAACCGAGGCCTTCAAGAAAGAACTTTGACACGTTGTGTCAAAGTTCATTTGACATAACTTCTCGTTCCCTCCATCAGGGAACGGGGGTTACAATAGTAACCTAGACATTGTGAATGTTGAGAATGTAAATTTTTGCAAAACCTGTTATACAGTACGTGTCTCCAGGTACAATTTCCTGCAGTTTCCAGGTGAAATAAACACTAGAGGTGCTACAACAACTGTGTTTATTCACTTTCACTCAAATCATGACTTTAATTGCTGATATTGACTTTATGAATACTTTTAAAAAAACACCTTTTCTCTCTATTACTCAGACACTGCTATTTTATATCAACACACTTTTCTTCTAATGCATCTTTCAAAAAACAATACATTTTAATGCTTGTATTACAGGCCCACTTACATACAGTATATACACTTATTCCAATATGATTAGCTTGCACGGTAGTGTTACGATCCCGTGTTGTCTGCCCCGTGTTTTCTGTTTCACTCGTCACTGCTCACGTTCCATGTCACGTTTTCCTTGTTGTCCGCCCCGTGTTTCACTGTCTTTGTGTCAAAACTACATTTCCCATCTTTCCCGGCTCTCTCTGCCAGCACAGAGTTATTGTCCGCACCTGTTCGTGATTTTGTTATCACCGTGTCCTGTCTATTTAAACCCGCTTGTTTTCCCTTTCCTTTGTCGTTCGTTGAATGTTAATGTTATTGTTCATGTTCGCTGTTCCTGACTTCTTCTGATTCGTTCGCGGTTTCCTTGTCCTTTGAGGATGTTTTCCCAACCTGTGTTTGCCCTCAATCTTCTTCCGTGTTTTAGTTTCTTTTCCCATCGTGGACCTTTCTTTTGTTCCTGTGTTTGTATCATTATTATTTGTCTGTTAAAAAAGCTGCATTTGGATCCGCACCTCCCGTCTGCCGTCTCCTACTTTCCACTGTCATAACAGAACGAACGACCCAAACTGATCCAGCGGTGCAACAAGCCAACTACCGGCTGCTCGGCTTAAAACAAGGGGACCGACCGGTGGAGGACCACATTGGCGACTTTCTCGAGCTGGCTAACGTCTCTGACTTCCCGGACTCTGCCCTGGTGGTCTTCTTCAGGGGCAACCTGAACGCCTCACTGAGGGAGCGGTTGCCACCGGCAACACACGAGTGGACTCTCTGCAGCTTTGTGGAGGTGACTTTGCGGGTCTGCGGCTCGCCGTTAACCATGGGCATCGCTGAGGAGGACCCTACCTCTCCTCCCTCAGTGGTGACTCTCCAGTCACCCATGGCGCTTCCTGTCACACCAGTCCCACCTGTCAGCGAGCTCATCCCCACGCGCCAGCGCCTGTAGCCTCAACCGTCCCTGAGCCAGCGCCTGTAGCCTCAGCTCCGCCTTCTGAGCCTGCTCCGCCTCCCGAGCCTCCCTCGGCTCCGCCTATGCCTTCCACGGCGCCGCCTCCCAAGCCTTCTACGGCTCCACCAACAGTGTACCCCACGGCTCTGCCTGCCTCTGCTCCGCCCCCAGGGTCTCCTTCGGCCCTGCCTGCGCCTCCTTCGGCGCCGCCACCCAAGTTTTGGACTGCTCCGCCTCTGAAGTCGTCCTTGGCTCCGCCTCACGCGGCTCCTCCAGCTCTCCCAGTGGCCACTCCTCCTCCCAGGCTCCCTAAACCTGTCCCTGCCCGGTCGACACCTCCCAGACCACCTAAACCTGTCCCTGCCCGGTCGACACCTCCCTGGCCTCCTAAACCTGTCCCTACCCGGTGGACGCCCCCCAGGCCACCTGACCCGTTCCCCGTCTCATAACCCCATGGACTGCCTGTCGGCCCTCTTGGCCTGCCTGGTCTGCCTGTCCGTCCCTTGTGCCTCCGTGGACTGCCTGATTGCCCCTTGTGCCTCCTTGGTCTGTCTCTGTGTCCTTTGTCCCTCCTTGGTCTTTCTCTGTGTCCCTTGTGCCCCCTTTTGTCTGTCTGTTCTCCTCCTCTTCTAGCCCCTCTCTTCTGGAACATTTTGTTTTTTTTATTTTTGTGTTTCCTTCGACCGTCTGGAATCCGGTCCTTTTGAGGGGGGGCTATGTTATGATCCCGTGTTGTCTGCCCCGTGTTTTCTGTTTCACTCGTCACTGCTCACGTTCCTTGTCACGTTTTCCTTGTTGTCCGCCCCATGTTTCACTGTCTTTGTGTCAAAACTACATTTCCCATCTTTCCCGGCTCTCTCTGCCAGCACAGTGTTATTGTCCGCACCTGTTCGTGATTTTGTTATCACCGTGTCCTGTCTATTTAAACCCGCTTGTTTTCCCTTTCCTTTGTCGTTCGTTGAATGTTAATGTTATTGTTCATGTTCGCTGTTCCTGACTTCTTCTGATTCGTTTGCGGTTTCCTTGTCCTTTGTGGATGTTTTCCCAACCTGTGTTTGCCCTCAATCTTCTTCCGTGTTTTAGTTTCTTTTCCCATCGTGGACCTTTCTTTTGTTCCTGTGTTTGTATCATTATTATTTGTCTGTTAATAAATCTGCATTTGGATCCGCACCTCCCGTCTGCCGTCTCCTACTTTCCACTGTCATAACAGGTAGCTTACCTGATAGGGCAATGGACTTCGAGTCGGAGGACTGTGGTTCAAGTCCAGTCATGAACTCATTAAAGAGTCATAGAAGTGGCTCAAAATTATGTGGTTGCTTCAGAATATGTGCTTTTCATTTTGCTTTTGCATTTTAAAACACTAATGGTTAGGTTTAGGCATTAACAAGGTAAGGATTTCTTTTTTAAATGTCTCATTTATATTTTAAAACACTATTCGCCATTGATTAGATAAGGATGTCTTTTTTAAATGTCTCATTTATATTTTAAAACACTATTGGTAAGGTTCAGGAAAAAGTTTTAGGTTAGGGAGGTGTGTTTTAAAAACATCAATCTAAAATTCACCTTTAAACCGTGTCTGAATATGACACCATTTCACTTGCTTTTTGGTGTTGTACGTTTCATGAGATCAGGCTGGAATGTTTTATTTTGACTTTGAATGCTCTTTCTCAGGTTCCTCCTGCAATGAGAAGTCAGAGGGTAAAAAGAAAGGGCGCCCCCGTGTGGAGATGCAAGAACTGCGCAATATTCCCGTGAGTACAGAAAAAAAATCACTTTGAAAGTTGCTGAAAGAATGAGGCTATGCCAGACTGAATTTTTTATGCCATTTGTAAAAGGAGTAAGGGGACTTTCCATACTTTTTCCAACTGTTCTATTTTATGTGAATTGATTGTTAATGGTTTCTAATGCCTTTTGTGTGTGTGTGTGTGTGTGTGTGTGTGTGTGTGTGTGTGTGTGTGTGTGTGTGTGTGTTATTTCTCTCGCTGAAGGCCCATATGATGGTTCAGTGGAAAGAGGAGTTTAAAAATCGTTCCAGGGTGAAGTGTCCGAGCTCAGGCTGCTGGTTGGAATTCCCCAGTATTTACGGACTTAAATATCATTATCAGCGATGCCAAGGGGTAAAAACTGGAATCTGAACAATATATCTTTACACTCCAAAACCATTTACTGTATGCAACCAACAGTCACTAATTGGTATGTGTATTTTTTTTAAATGAGAATATGAGAAGATGAATGATGAACCACAACCTAATTAGGGATGTGCAAACCTACATATTTTCAAAGTCAACTGTTTGGCGACTAATCAGTCTTAAAGACACCCTGTATAATTAGACTGGTTTAGGGTGCTGTTTAACAGAAACTCATCAGATGTTCAATTGGGTAGCAGACAAGTATTTATTTTAAAATATATAAGTTAAATAACTATACCCTTTTATTGCACAAAACTTGATTGATGATTGCCCTATAGATTATCAATATAACAGGAATTTTGCTTACAGCAATCGAATTCAAGTCTAACCATATTTAAAGTTTATTGGTGTATTATTAGCTGTTGCAGTAGTGCTTTGAAGGAGATGAATATAGAGACACAACTTCTTTTGGTGCAGTACTAATGGTTACTCTTTGGTTGTTAACATGCTACAGTGCAGTACACTGACAGCACACTATAACCTCTTTCCGTGTAGTTGTGTCAGAGATTTGCAGGTCAGAGTTCACCAAACTTTAATATTGGAAGTGAGTGAATGGAATGCAAAGTGTAGTGTGACCATACCTTAATTCAGACCTTTAAAAGACCTACTAACGTCTTCTCTTTGATCAGAGACAAAACATGACACAGGACCTTTCTTTGTGTCTCTGGCATTCAGGCAACGATAGCAGAGAAGCTGAGTCACGGATGCCCGTACTGTGAGGCTGTGTTTGCCACCAAGGTGCATCTTCAAAAGCACAAGCTGTGGAACCACCCAGAAAGGGTCACCATGGAGACTAAGTCTGGGGTCACCTTGGATACTAAAAGCGATCTTAAATGTGAAGCCAAGTCTCAACCCAAACAGCAAAAGAGTCATGTGAAGGGAAATGCCAAAAAAAGGTGAGATACCATCTTAGAGCATGTTCATAACCATTTTTTAGAGCAGGGGTGGGGAAACTTTTTTCCATTCAAAGGGCCATTTGAGTATTTATGAAATTATTCGCGGGCCATATTATGCTGTCTATTATACAATATTTTGTGTTGTTCAGTGGCGGGCCGTGCATTAAAAGTCTAGGCCTTCAGTGTGATTCATGCCATTTAAGAAAACACAGTTTCACAGTGAATAAGACAACATGCCTTTGGGCATCATACATTATGTTGCAGCTAACTAGCAATACAATTAACATTTTAAAAACATGTCCATGCACGAAAGCCAGAACTTGAAATGACACTTAATGCTCAAGCAAGCCTAATTTTAACTGCAGCATGACTGTTTTGTGAAATCAACGTCTCCCGAACAGGCATTCAAAAATCATAATTTTTCATATGAATCTACCAAGGAGGTCTATAATACCTGGTAAAATCGATCTAATAATATTTGCGATTTAAATGTGGCTTGCGATCAATTTAGTTTTGTCAGGGTAAACTTTTATGCTGCGTTCCATACAAGTTGGATGTGAGATATTCCTACTTGATATCTCTGACCATAAATGCATTCCATTCCCTGATATTCGGAACTGAAAAGCTCCCATTAGCTTAACAGGGGTTTGACTCTCATTAGAAATGTCTTCTAACAACCCAACTGATAAACAATGCTGCAGCACTTAGCATTTGTGCTACAGGTGTATGATTATCAAAAGAGATTATAATGTTTTATACACCTGTTTCTGCTGGCAATTGTTAAACAAGCTTTAATATCATGTAATGTGGAAACAAAATCATTTATTGATATTACTTAAAGTGAATGTTTATCACTTACTTTGTATATCTCCCTGAGTGTCGAAATGTTTGTGTGACATCATGCACCTGCATCTTGGTGAAGTCGGAGTTGAGAATTTCTGCACGAGTCTACAAGTTGTATTTCTGACTTCAAGATGCATTCCATTGCACTTTTCCTTGTAGGAAGTTGGAAAATCCTACTTTCCGAGTTGAATGGAACACAGCACTACTTTTCAAAACTTGATCTGACACTGAATGCTCAAGCAGCCTAATTTACACTTCTCATGTTACTATAACAATGCAAAAAGCACTTACCAATTTACTTGAAGTGAAAATCTTTCCTGTTTAATAAATTAAGCAATCACACGGTCATGCAGAACATCTTGTGCTTTTAAATCCATAAGGATCTCTTTCTCAATGGCTATAGTGGCAGTGATATAATCTCGTGCTCTTCGCTTTCAAAATACAGTGCATCCAGAAAGTATTTACAGCGCTTCTCTTTTACCATATTTTGTTATGTTACAGCCTTATTCCAAAATTTATTAATTCATTATTTTCCTCTAAATTCTACAAACAATACACCATCATGACAACATGAAATAAGTTTGTTTGAAATCTTTGCAAATTTATTAAAAATAAAAAACAAAAAAATCACATGTACATAAGTATTCACAGCCTTTGCCATGACACTCAAAATTGAGCTCAGGTGCATCCTGTTTCCACTGATCATCCTTGAGATGTTTCTACAACTTTAGTGGAGTCCACCTGTGGTAAATTCAGTTGATTGGACATGATTTGGAAAGGCACACACCTGTCGATATAAGGTCACACAGTTAACAGTGCAAGTCAGAGCACAAACCAAGGAATGAAGTCCAAGAAATTGTCTGTATACCTACGAGAAAGGATTGTATCAATGCACAGATCTGGGGAAGGGTACAGAAAATTTCTGCAGCATTGAAGGTCCCAATGAGCACAGTGGCCTCTCATCTGTAAATGAATGAAATTTTGAACCACATGAACTCTTCCTAGAGCAGGCCGCCTGGCTAAACTGAGCGATCAGGGGAGAAGGGCCTTAGTCAGGGAGGTGACCAAGAACCCGATGGTCACTCTGACAGAGCTCCAGCATTTCTCTGTGGATGGAGGAGAACCTTCCAGAAGAACAACCATCTCTGCTGCACTCCACCAATCAGGCCTGTATGGTAGAGTGGCCAGAAGGAAGCCACTCTTCAGTAAAAGGCACATGAAGAACTCTCAGACCATGAGAAACAAAATTCTCTGGTCTGATGAAACAAAAATTGAACTCTTTGGCCTGAATGGCAAGTGTCATGTCTGGAGGAAACCAGGCACCGCCCTTCATCTGGCCAATACCATCCCTATAGTGAAGCATGGTGGTGGCAGCATCATGCTGTGGGGATGTTTTTCAGCGGCAGGAACTGGGGTGAAGGTTCATCTTCCAACAGGACAACAACCCTAAGCACACACCCAAGATAACAAAGGAATGGCTACGGGACAACTCTGTGAATGTCCTTGAGTGGCCCAGCCAGAGCCCAGACTTGAACCCGATTGAACATCTCTGGAGAGATCTGAAAATGGCTGTGCACCGACGCTCTCCATCCAACCTGATGGAGCTTGAGAGGTCCTGCAAAGACGAATGGGAGAAACTGCCCAAAAATAGGCGTGCCAAGCTTGTAGCATCATTTTCAAAAAGATTTGAGGCTGTAATTGGTGCCAAAGGTGCTTCAACAAAGTATTGAGCAAAGGCTGTGATTTTTATTTAAATTTCTGGCGACTAACTAACTTCTTTCACATTGTCATTATGGGGTATTGTTTGTAGAATTTTGAGGAAAATAATGATGCACTGTACATCATTAAAGCGTGATTGTGTCACTCAAGGCCAGCTTGAAGGCCTTGACCGGGACATATCCTAAAAATCACACCCACCAAGAACAAATTAATCAATCTGATTGGCTGATGAATCTGACAATCTGACTTTAGTTGTCCATTCATTTGCACTGTTGAGGGATTCTGAAAAAGTTATGAAGGCCTGACGGGGTGGAGCTCAAACTCACGTGCTGCTTCGGGCATGTGATTTGTTAAAAAGTTGGCACACTTCGCTTGTAAGCACCAAGGAATAATTCTGACAGGATAAACTTTTTGTTTTTCGTTCTCTATTTGTTTGTAGATTAATTAAGAGTGGAAAGTGATTAAAAATACATTTAAAAAAGGTGATTGAGAATGAAAGGATGAAAAATATTTATTTATTTGGCATGTTAAGCCAGCAGAGAAAGCAAATTTCTTTTCAAATTATTTCTCAAATAGCATCGCGGGCCGGGTAAAATGGTCTCGTGGGCCTTATACTGCCCTGAGGCCTGACGTTCCCCACCCCTGCTTTAGTGTGTGTCCAAGAGTCCCCAATTTATTAAAATGTCTTAAATTCACTTTTTATGGCTGTAAAAAGTCTGAAATATTGGTGGCGGGGGCCATAAAGTGTGTTATTTTTTTTCTATGTTAAAATACAGTACTTTATCTGATCCAAGCTTAATATACAGAGATAGCTAGTAAGCCATATTTCTGGATATTTTCTTTGAAAAGAGTAAGCACTGTGGAAACTTTTTCTCTTTTCTTTTGAGCATCCCAACCAGCCCGACATAGCAATATTGGTTCAAACTAATGCATGGGTTCCCTCTCGAGAGGTCTCTCCTATTGCGTAAGTAGCTTACGCTATGGGAAAACTCAGTTTCTCGAGAAATATTGAAGTCTTTATGTAAAACGCATTGCAGCTGCACAGCAGACAGCAATGAGCGAGGCAGCTCGGTCATTGGCTGTGCTGCGGCAACTTGCTCGAACCAATGACGGGCGACGGGCGAGCCCGCCAAGATTAGCGTGGCTAAGGCTATATATTAGGCGCCCCGTCATGAGAGTTCTTTAGATTTAATCTCCTTCAGCGAAGACCTTCTCTTCGCTGGATCCTCCGGATTGTTGGAGTCTTTTCGCCCGCCGTTGACAAGCCTACAGCAGGACTGCTAAGAGGACGCCAGCGCCTTCAGCCGCCTTCGAAGCCTTCTGCTACGCCATCCGGCGCAAGATCACTGATATCCTTTTTACTTACAAGTGTTCGCCTCTGCGACGCTTTTGATTTAAGTAAAGAGCAATTTTCGAGGCGTTGTTCCAAATGCCTTTAACCTGCGCCTCGTGCAGAGGCCCTCTTCCTGACAGGGACCGTCACGTTATCTGCACTCGCTGCCTGGGACCTGACCACGCAGAAGCTGCTCTCATTCAGGGCGGATGCCCCGAATGTGACTCCCTGGGCCTCGCTGAGCTGCGCGCTCGCTTTGCCGCCTTCGCCGCAAACGAGCCTGCTTCCACCGTGCTGCCGTCTCCTCCGTTCGAGCCGCGCAAGAAAAAGCGCCGCTCACAGAGGCTGCCAGAGCACGCAGAATTCAGTGACGTCACGCCGGGCCAGTCCCCGCGTGCTTCACCACTACCCAAGATCTCCCCGCCGCCAGTCCATTTCACGCAGGCGGACCAGCACCCCTCCAACAGAGCGGTGGGTCTCGTCTCGTTCGGCGCATCAGGGGACGACGGTGAAAAGGATGACAGCCTTTCTATTGACGCTGCATCCGACAACTGGCCGGGCTCGGCCTTCGACCCCGCGCCGTTGACATTAGCGGACATGAGCACGGGCACCAGCATGGACTCTGAGATCGTCCGCATCCTGTCCAAAGCCGTGGAAGACCTCGGGCTCGACTGGTCTTCTCCGGAAGAACTCGCCCGCAGCCGGCTGGACGAGTGGTTCCTGCAGGGCGCCGGCAGGCCCTCGACAGAGACCCTCCCTTTCTTCCCGAAGTTCACGACTGAACTCACAAAGTCGTGGAAAGCCCCGCACTCTGCTCGCCTGAAGCCTTCTTTCTCTTCCTCGCTCTCCTCGGTGGACGGCATGAGAGAAAGAGGCTACGAGGGAACCCCGCCCCTCGAGGAGGCTGTGGCCAACCATCTGTGCCCACCCTCCACCGCTGGATGGAAAGCCAGAGCTTCTCATCCCTCGAAGCCCTGCCGATCTACCTCAGCTCTCGCCGGCCGCGCATACACCGCCACCGGCCAAGCTGCGTCAGCGCTTCATTCCATGGCTGTTCTACAAGTTTATCAGGCCAAACTTCTCCGCAACATGGACGAGTCGGGACCTGAACCTGAGGCTTTCAAGGACCTGCGCAGTGCCACTGACGTAGCCCTGCGAGCCACAAAGGCCACCGCCCAATCCATCGGCCGGGCCATGGCTAACCTGACTGTCCTTGAGCGCCATCTGTGGCTGACGCTAACAGAGATGAAGGACGCGAATAAGGCGCCATTTCTTGACGCGCCTATCGCTCCAAGCGGCCTGTTCGGACCGGCGGTAAAAGAGTTTGCTGAACGCTTCACTGAAGCTCGGAAGGATTCGCAGGCTATGCGTCACTTCCTGCCCAAGTGCTCCAGCTCGTCTCAGAGCCGCCAGAGACCGCCTCAGCAGCAGCAGCGAGCCAGGGCGGCGCCTCCCGTCTCCCAGCCAAAGAGCAGACCTGAAACGGACGCTCGATGCCGCTCGCATTCCGCTAACCGAAGGAAGCCGCCTGAGCAACGGGGTACTCAGCCCAAGATCGTGCTGAACCCGGAGCCTCGTAAGTCTTCCTAGCAATAGGAAGAAAAAGAGAGAGTGCGTGTCTCGCAAAAGCCAGACCACACTCTCTAAAACGTGTGAAACATTACCCAGTCCCCTTACAGGCGGCTGGAAATGTCTGTACAGCAGTCAGTGGGCCAGTCACAGAACTCGCTCACATGCAATCAAACGCCATTTTAACGGCAACACACAGAAATCACAAAAAGAGTCATTTTCTGCCTGTGTCACTAAGGGGTCACGTGTCCACACTAAAGTGCGCATTCCCACGTATCAATACTGTTCAAACAGTGCCGAATACTTCCCCAGCTCCAGCTGGACGCACCATATATGTAGATTGTGTGCCTATTGTCATGTATGCACCACTACACGCAAGCACTGTTCCCACAGTTATAAACACTTCCCCAGTAAAAGTGGGAAATACTATAAAGGTAACGCACGTGCCTGCTGTCCTGCATGCACCCCTACACACAAACACTGCATGCATAGCCAAAAACCCCCCGCCGCGAGCGGGAGGCTTTATGAAAGTGGTGCGCGTGCCTACTACGGTATATGCACCCCCACCCATAAGCACTGCCCATACAGTTTCAAACAGTTCTCTGTCTCATGCAGGGTTTCCGTTGTCCGGTAATTACCGGACATTGGCCGGTAAAAAAATTAAATGTCCGACAAAATTAAATCTCTCCGGTCAAATTGTCCGATTAAAATTGCCTAATAATCCCGTCCCCCTAACACAATCTGAAATTGAGAATAAGCCTAAAATGTATAAAGCAAAAATACACCGATCTCTTGCTATGTTATAAAGGAACAGGCTCTATCGTTTGAAAGTTATGAAACAACATCGCATGCTGCATTTCAAATAAAGCGCACGCCTAAAACGGCTGAAATATAGACCTAAACAACGAACGATTGAGTGAGACGTTTCAAATATGGCCAGGCCCAGGCAGACTAGCTTTAAAAGCTTTTTTCAGAGGCCAGACGATGGTGAATCAGGAACATCTCATTATAGATAGATCAGTGCTTCTAATCCGGCGCATTCGTGCAGTTTTTTTCTCTATCATCAAAACTGAATAGCCTATGTTCATCAGTGCATGGTTACAGTCTATATCAAGCAGGGACACGTTTGTGTGCATTTTATTTTGTGATTTCACTGGAATTAATAGAGAGTCTCCGCAACGGCGATAGATTGAAATGCGCGTCCTAGTGAAGATTGCGCAACTCGCGCAGCGCGTCGTCCATGCAACTGATAGCAGCGGACACGAGCGCTCAGCTTGATTTCAAAAACAACAGATTTTAGCGCTAGATCTCTTATTTAATAACGGACTAAATGAATGATCTGCTAGTTAACTGGAGATGTTTTATTTATTTGTATTAGGTACATCCGTGCCTCAATGTTTCAAAAAGTGAATGTGTGTGAAACCACAGTAAAAAACAATTGGCGTTGATTGACGTTCGGACGTTCATGTTTTTTTTTTTCGTCTATTTGAAAGTTAAGCTAATAATAATATGTTGCATTCTATACGGCCTGATTATGTCATTTTTTAATAAAGAGCGGGAAGCTTTATGAAAGTGGCGCGCGTGCCTATTACAATGTATGCACCCCCACCCGTAAACACTGTCGATACAGTTTCAAACATTTCTCTGTCTCATGCCGCAAGCATCACAGATGCGACGCGTGAGCCAAGAAACTCCCCGCTAAGATCGGGAAGCTTTATGACAGTGGCGCGCGTGCCTATTACGATGTATGTACCCCCACCCGAAAACACTGTCCATACAGTTTCAAACATTTCTCCAGCTCATGCTGCGAGCATTTTGGAAATAGCTGCTCAGCGCGCGCCCGCGCCTCTGACAGCTGTAAGCTCAGTGTTAGCACAAGGCAATTTGCCGGTGGGGCCCATACGTCACTGCGACACGCCCCCAGCCAGCATTCAGCCCATATCTGTGCGAGCAAAAGCCTGGGAAAAAATCCCCGACATGCCGAAATGGGTTTTGAACATAATAAAACACGGTTACTCGCCTCAATTCGCTCGCAGACCACCCCGCTTTTCAGCGGTGGTCGAGACGAAAGTGAGGAGAGATGTGTCACATGTTCTACGCACCGAGGTGCTCAAACTAATAGAGAAGGGCGCTATAGAAACTGTTCTTCCCTCTATGAGCGAGGCAGGTTTTTACAGCCGCTATTTTCTCGTCCGAAAAGGACGGTGGCCTCCGCCCCATCCTAGATCTCAGACATCTGAACAAAGCTTTAATGATTCAGCTCGTTCAGAATGTTAACTACCAAACATATCCTCGCGCAAGTTCGGTCCGGGATTGGTTTCTATCAGTGGATTTGAAAGACGCTTACTTTCACATTCGATAGCGCCTCATCACAGGCCTTTTCTGAGATTCAGCTTTCGAGGGACAGTCATACCAGTACACAGTACTACCAATCGGCCTATCATTGGCCCCCGTACATTCACGAAATGTATGGACGCAGCACTTTCCCCTGAGACAGCGGGAGTGCGAATACTGAATTACCTCGACGATTGGCTAATCATAGCACAATCAGAGAGTCAGTTAACGACGCACAGATCTTGGATTATCAGCCATCTAGAATGCCTGGGTCTGAGAATCAATTTTGCAAAGAGCGTGCTATCCCCCAGCCAGAATATCTCCTTTCTGGGAATAGTGCTAGACTCAGTGCAGATGACGGCGCACCTCTCATCAGAGCGCGCGCTCTCTATTCGACGCCTTGCAACATCATTCAGACCGGTACGCGCCCGTCAAACGATTTCAAAGGATGCTCGGTCTCATGGCCTCGGCATCAGCTGTACTCCAGCTAGGATTGTTGCACATGCGTCCTCTCCAACGCTGGCTCAAGAGCCGTGTCCCCACTCACGCGTGACGCTCAGGCCACTTTTTAATCAGAGCAAATCACGGCTGTATAAAAGCCCTGACGCCCTGGAAAGCCGTCGACTGGTATCGAACCGGCGTGAGTCTGGGCTTGAACACACGGAGAAAAATGATCACGACAGATGCCTCCAAAATAGGATGGGGGGCCCTTTACGAGGGCAGGCCTGTCTCCGGCTTTTGGTCAAACCCGGAAAAGCGCCTACATATAAACTGTCTGGAAATGAAAGCGGTCGCCTTGGCTCTCAGAGCCCTGCTTCCGTACCTGAAAAACGAACACGTCCTGGTCCGAACGGACAACATGACGGTAGTATCGTATATAAATCACCAGGGTGGACTCAGGTCGAGCTCCCTGCACTCTATGGCCAGGAGCTCATCTCATGGTCACAGCACCACTTGCGCTCGCTGAGAGCAGCGCATGTGCCAGGCGTCCTGATCCAGGGAGCGGACATGCTGTCCAGAGACAAGGTTCTCCCAGGAGAATGGTCTCTCCACCCCTGACGGTTCAGTGGTTATGGCAAACCTTTGGCAAGGTGGAGGTCGACCTCTTCGCCTCCGGGAAAATGCGCACTGCCCCTTTTCTTCTCAAAGAGCACGGACGCTTCGCCCAAGTCTGGCCGAGCCGCCCCTTGTATGCTTTTCCCCGATCGCGATGCTACCTCAGGTCATCAGTCGGATCAGGGAAGTGAAATGTGCAGTGCTCCTGGTAGCCCCTCTCTGGAAAAACCAGACGTGGTTTCCAGAACTGATGCAGATGATGCAATCTGCCCCATGGCCGATTCCGCTGAGGCTAGACCTCCTCAGGCAGGCCAACGGGATGATTCTTCATCCCCGCCCGATCTGTGGGCCCTCCATGCATGGCCCCTCAACGGGTTCCCGAGAACCTCCCCAGTGGAGTTTTGAAAACCATCACGGAGGCGCTGGCGCCTCTACGAGACGCTTATATGCCCAAAAGTGGAAAGTGTTCAGTGACTGGTGTGATACCAAGAGCTTGAACCCCAAATCGTGTGAGATACCAAGTGTACTCGCCTTTTTGCAAGAGCTGCTGGAGGCGGGCCGCACACCCTCCACGCTCAAAGTCTATGTGGCTGCCATAGCGGCGTCACACAATCCTGATAAAGGACATTCATTAGGGAAAAACGACCTAATCATTCGTTTCCTAAGAGGCGCTAGGAGGATGAACCCCCCTCACCCCCCCTCGGTGCCGATCTGGGACCTGGCCACGGTCCTGGACGCACTCAAGAGTGCCCTGTTCGAACCTCTCCGAACCGTGCACCTTAAACAGCTCTCGCTCAAAACTGCACTCTTGCTGGCGCTCGCCTCAGTCAAGAGAGTGGGCGTACCTGCACGCTGTCATCAAGCTGCTTGCCTGGAATTTGGACCTAACGACTGCAGAGTTGTCCTTAGGCCAAAGCACTGGTATATTCCTAAAGTGCTCTCCACACCCTTCAGAGTACAGGTGATATCACTGGCAGCGCTATCGTCCCCAGCGGACGAAAGCGACGCTAATTTACTCTGCCCGGTCAGGGCGCTCAGAGTATATTTTGAACGTTCTGCCCCGTTCAGACAGACGGAACAATTATTTGTATGCTTTGGCGGCCGCTCTAAAGGTCTCGCAGTTTCAAAGCAAAGAATATCGCGCTGGATAGTGGATGCTATAGCGCTGGCTTATGAAGCCAAGGGCCTTCAATGCCCCTTAGGCGTCAGAGCTCACTCTACGAGGAGCATGGCCTCCTCGTGGGCGTGGTCGAGTGGGATACCCATTGAAGATATTTGTTCGGCGGCAGGCTGGGCCTCGCCTTCGACATTTATCAGGTTTTATAACCTACAGGTCCCCTCATTGCATTCCAACATTCTATCAGCCTGACTGTAGAATGGAATGGAGTATGTATATGCTGAGCATTATCTCCTCCCTTATAGGTCCGTCTCTGACTGACTTAGAGGATTTTTTATGCATATCAATACATAGAAAAATCAGTACATAAGTTATGTGCTTGTGTTTTTACAATGAGCTCCCACCATGGACCTCCTTGGGGCAAAGGCGCTCTGTATTTTCCCATTATATAGCTCGCCGTTGGCCGGCTTGTTGGATAATCACTTTGCTTTAAGGCTCAGGCATCCACCTCTGGCTTTATAGAGCGAAGTCAGCACGCACAGCATTTTGCATGGTGTTCCCATAGCCTAATATATAGCCTTAGCCACGCTAATCTTGGCGGGCTCTGAGCGCGCGGGCGTGAAGCGCGCTCATTGGTCGCGCGTTCAGAGTCACCCCGTCATTGGTTCGAGCAAGCTGCCTCGCTCATTGCTGTCTGCTGTGCAGCTGCAATGCGTTTTACATAAAGACTTCAATATTTCTCGAGAAACGGAGTTTTCCCATAGCGTAAGCTACTTACGCAATACTCGTTCCCTCCTCTCAGGGAACCGAGGTTACGTTAGTAACCGAGTCGTTTTGGTGGGACTAACTGTTTGGCCAACCAATGGAAGATGAGGGGAGACAATCATTATTCATGATGTCACTAAAGTCTTTCCTTAAAGTCCATTTGAATGAATTCAAAGTAGGGATTTTAAATGTTATATATTAAGCTTCCATTAACTAATTTTGTGAAACACTGTGGTGGATTTTGATTATTCATTATTTTGACTTTAGTTCTTGCATAAATAATTTTTAAAAGAATATTCCAAATTCAATACAATTAAGCATTTGTGGCATAATAGAGATTATCACAAACATTTATTTTGACTTGAATTTATCCTTTTCTTTAAAAAAAAAGCAAAAATCTGGGTTCCAGTGAGACAATCACAATGGAAGTGAAAGGGGCCTATTTTTTGAAAGTTAAAATCTGTTTTCAGAAGTATAGCCACAAGACATAAAGGATATGTGTGTAAACATGATTTTAGTGTGATAAATTTACTTACTAACTTTTTCTGTTTAAAGTTATAGCCAATTTTACAACTTTGTTACCATGATGGTGTAATGTCAACAAACCCTAAAACTACTGTAAAAATGACAATTTAAACAACTTTACAACTCAAATAATACACAAGTTTTAACAGAAAAATTAATGTAAGTGCTTTTATAAAATTATAAGCTTCACATTTCTGCCTTTAAACCAAAGTCTTTCTATCAAGTCGGTCCACTATTGGCCATGTTTGGAATGCTCCTAGAATTTCCAGTCATGAAAGTGGAGCTCCGATCTATTTAAATAGGGAAAGACCGAAATCTAAAAAAATGGTTGGTCAAGATTATGATCATAGAGCATATTTCAAATAAGCAGTAAAATCTGACAACTACTGTATCATAAATTGTGCTTCTTTACCACAGATTATGCTAAAAAAAGAAATTTGTAATGCGCAAGTTGATCTCGAGTTGATTGATATGTGATGTCTGTATCTAAAAGGTGATTGGCTCTTTTACCTGTTAGTTGGGACTTCCTTTCTACATCCATTAAGCGTTGGGCGCTAGATCTGCATGGTTGGGCGTTCCAATTTCTCCCATTCATTTCAATAGAAGTGGCCCATCTCTATTAAATAGTTTCTGCTTTAAACCCTCCAAAAATTGGCCCCATTCACTTCCATTGTACAGTAAGTGCCTTACTGGAACCCAGAGTTTTGGAGGAACGAGTCTAAATTATTTTTGTGGTAATCAACATTATGCCACAAATGCTGTCAATTGAGCTTAACTTGTATTGAACCTGGAATATTAATTTAATCTACTATGCAACAATTGTTTAGTCCAAATTATTTTAGTTCCAATTTTGATCCAAATTATTATCATTAAAAGGCAAAAAATCTGTTGCCCAGTTGCAACAAACCCCTTTTGTTAAGAAAACCCTTTGTTATACAGTGCATGTAAGGATGCATTATTACTTAGGCTGTTCTAACCTTTGGGAGTTTGTTGCAATTGGCTGGAGGTTTTTTTTTTTTTACCTGTATCATCTAGTGCTAGTCAATTTTTTGTCACAATGTGGCAATTAAAGCAGTTTTCCTTTTAAAAACTTTTTTTTTTTTAAACATGAATTTAAGGTGATAGGTTGCATTAAAAATAATTATAAAGGCCTTAAATGCTATTCCCTTAAACATGCTTTAGCATTAACAGTACATTTCTTCACCGAATTAAAATATGCATTTTCGAACATCAAATTTTTGGTTACATTTGCACCCCCACACCCAGAACAGCAATTGCTGCTTCAAGATATATGTCTTGTTTTCCACACTGCCCTCAAGTTCCAGATGATGCCCTCTTTTATTACTATGGTATCAGTCATCTGTGGATAGACTGTACTAGCCTGTGTTCCCTCTGCTCCAATAGGCCTATAGAGAACAGCCCTCCATTTCCTGTATTTTTCAAAGCGAAGAAGACCAAAGAGGTGTCTCGGCCCTCACAGAATGGGGAGTGCGCCCCTCAATGGTCGGACCGAAGACAGCAGCAGCAGCAGGGGTCGTCTTTAGATGCTGGAAGCAGTGAGAGTGAAGGGGACAGTCTACCCCCACCCTTCCATGAGGAAGACCCTGAGAGAATGAAGCACAGTAAGATTGCATACACTAAGATTACTACTTTGCATCTAAAATTATTTAAAGCACTTAATTATTTGTCCTGGGAGAAACATTGTAAAGCAGTGCAATGGAAAAGAGGAGGCAAGAACAGGCAAGACAATATAAACAACATTTAATTAAATAAAAAGACACAAACACACACGGGGCAGCTCCCCATAAACACTCTCTCTCTGTCGCACCACAGTCCGCAATCGGCTTTTATCCCACTCAGAGGCTTGATTAGTCTCCGCCCTCCGCCCTGTCACATTCCTCCCTCGTTCTCTCATGCCGTGGAGCCCCCAGCATGACGTATACCCCCCTCTTTCCCTGGGGGAGAGCATGCCTTACGCCATGTTTGCCGGCAGGTCATCCCTGCCTTCCTGAATCTGGGAGGGGACAGGGGGAGGAAAACAATAATTACTTCCTGTAACCGTGTAGTATCTCCAACAAAAAAAAATATTAAAAAGTGGTAAAAAAGGCCAACGCTAAGCGGCAGTGGGAGAGAGAGAAAAAAAACACCGTAGCTAGGTCCTCTGCCAATTCTCTACCCTCTAACGGACGACAGCCACGACTCCCCGGGCGGATCGGAGGCAGTCCTCTGGCCCCTGGCAGACGGAACGCCCTGCTGCGTTCTCGGGGAACAGAAGGGGTCTACCCCGCCCCTGGCAGCGGTTCTCCCGCTCCAGGCGGTCGGCTAGGAGCCCCTTCTGCCCTCGCGGTCGGCGGGCATTCCTCCGCTTCCAGGCGGCCCGGCTCCTCTGTCCCCCGGCAGATGGCCGCGGCTGTTCCGTTGGGGTGGATGGTAGCGGCGAGAACTCAACTACGGCATATCCCTTCTCCTTCCCGTGTCTTTGGCACCAGTGTGAAGCAGTTCAATGGAAAGGAGGAGGCAAGAACCGTCTTGACAATATAAACAACATTTAATAAAATAAAAAGACACACAAACACACGGGGAAGCTCCCTATAAATGCTCTCTCTCTGTCGCACCATCCTCCGCAGTCTGCCTTTATCCCTCTCGGAGGCTTGATTAGCCTGATAAGGGACCAGGTGTGTAGTATCATGACCCAGCCCCGCCCTCCGCCCTGTCACAAACATTTAAGACAAAGTTGACACTTTTATACAAGTTGATACCTGAAGTTCCTCCACCAAAAAAGTAGTTCCTCTAAACATCTAAGAATTTCCAGAGCTTGACCTCCGATTAAAAACTGTCTGCTGTAAAAATGTGCTGTTATTTCTTCCCACAAAATCACAAAATCTTAGACACATCCTACTTTTTAAAACAAGAATCTCTACCACTCACAACTTCATTAACACACCCCAGAATGCTCTCGGCAATTGACATTTGTCAGAAAGGGTGGACTGGCCCTTTAAGCAGCATTGTGTAAGTGCTGGTCATTAAGTCTTTCTCTGGTAGCTGGTGGCGGCTTCTGTCTCTGTCTCTGCCTGGCAGAATCACAGTGTGTCGAGATGTTGCCCTGGCTCGTGTTGTGAGCTCGCTATTTATGGCCTTTGTTTGGGTACACGATCCCTTCGTTTGTTGCTCCACATCGAAGCCAGGGGCGAGGACATTGTGTGTAGCTTGAGATTGTGTCTGTGTCTGACATGTGAGTAAAATAGCACTGGAGCAGCTGTGTTTGTGTGACATAAGTTGACAATCAAGGCCTCTTTTGCTATTGCATCCAGACCCATGGACACACATAAAATATCCACTGTGCTCCCATGACTGTTCAAGAAAGTTGTGTCAGGTTCTCCATAGTGGTGACAAAGACAGGAAGTTCAACAGCATGTGAAACAGCAGGTGTTTGCTTGACTTTGGCACACTGACGTTTTGAGCCTCATTAATAAGACACAGTTTGTTTTTTCTGCTTCTCTAACGGTGCTTTCACACGGACAGTTTGTGTGCACCGGGGTTTGTTTGACGTCAGAGTTCGCTATGAGTACATGTAAATGCAAATACTTGATTTGCAATTCTATTTGGATTGTGTTACAATTATTACATTCACTAGTAAAACACATTTTTTTTATTTCAAATACAATATGTTATTATTTGCAAATATTTTCTGGAAAAATGCTTCCATCGAGGGGGTTGAATGAAAGTCGGATTTGGACCAAGCAATTGAACCTAGTGTGAAAACAGCCTTTGAAAGTGTGGTAATAATGATGCTATATATAAAGTTTATAAAAACCACCATGTTTAGGTGATCTACTTGTGTAGTAACTTACAAATAGCTCAGCAATAGCTCATTAATGTTGTTTTTCACTGAATGGTTTGGCTTTTTATCATCATAAAATCATTGATTTAATTCATTGTCATGTTATTTAGATGTTTGACCTCTTGTTGTTCTTGTTCTTCTCCATTTGAGCCAGGGAGGAAGCAGAAAACTCCAAAGAAGTTCACCGGGGAGCAGCCGTCTATTTCAGGAACATTCGGCTTGAAAGGTAGCACAAACATGAACAAAAACATGGTGGGGACCTCCCATTGACTTCTATTGTTCTTAAATAATTATAATTATTACAAACCATACTTTTGGCATTTTTAATGGGAAATTTAATGGAACTATTTGTCAATTTATAAAGTTGTCATCATTTTCATCCCCACAATGTCAGATTTTATGTTGTACTATCAAAGATAGCAAAATCTGACACACATAAGCTGGGTTTCCATCAAAATGTTTCACTTTTTTTAAGCACATTTTTAAAAATTTGACTTCACAAATTGATGCGTGTTTCCATCCACTACGTAATGCGCATTACGAGCCGTCTCTTCATGATGGAGCAGCTGAATGACCTCCCTGCTTAGGGGAGAGTTTTATTTGCAAGACTGGAGCAAGTATCTCATTTGACTAAATGCATCCATGAGACATTGCAGAATATGTGTAATATTTGATATAATGGGGCTGAAATGCGATGCCCACATGCCGCCAGTCTATGTATACCTGGGAGCGCCCGCTCTCACAACTGTCCTGGTGGATTGTGAGGACGCACGTTGATGAACAGGTGTGGGTTAAACACTTCAGAATGACAAGCGATATGTTCAAAGAATTGTGTGCCAAGGTCTTATCTTTCATTGGGCCAGTCACATCAAGCTGTCACACACTCATAACACATGCACGAATGGTCAAAACACGTCATTGTTTTGCGAATAAAACAAGCCGTTTCCATCAACATAATGCACATTTTAACTAATGCAAAACTCTATAAAATCCACCTCCTTGCGCATTACATTTAATGCAAATTTAGAATGTTTGTTCACTTATCAAGTGTTTCCATTCAGGATTTCTTGTGCGCAATTTCAAAATGTGCATAAAAATAGTTGGATGGAATCCCTGCTAAATACACACTCGTAACTTCACCTGTTCATGGCCATTTGATGCCTTGAACAGTTTTTGCAAATACATAAATTCTCAATTCTGACCAAGTATGGCTTTTGATTATAAATTGAATCAACATCAACTACAAAAATATCTGTGAAGTTTTCATATCACATAAATGTGTTGCTGGGATAACATTTTAATTCACCAGTGCTGCACAATGGGGCCCATTGAGCCCAGAGGCAGAGCCGCAACATGGTGCCCACTGAGACCAGAGATAGAGCTACACAATGCAACCCACTGAATGCTGAGGTGTTTTGGGCCCTGGGGTGGTTCTGTACAAGCGTGGCTGATATCACATCATAAGGCTTTGCAGAAAACCACTGAAAACACAATCAGTGTTTTTAGTTTTCTGTTTTTTTTAATCCTAATCTGCTTCATGTTAATTACAGTATGCAATAAGCAACACTCACTTCAAAGATTTAAAATATTAGCAAGAAATAATTTGACAGCTGCAGGTCACAGCAGTGTCTCAGAGTTTCCTTATTTATGGTAAACCCGGAACTATCAGTTAATTTTACAAGTGTAATTTCCTGGCCTGGAACAATCATGAAAATTCTGTGGTCAAAAAGTGTGGGGACCTTGGTGTCTGTATATGCAGTAAATCCATATTTTTGTTTTTCAAAAATATGTAATCAAATGTATCAAATATAAAACATTACATTTTTGTCTCTTTTGGTGTCATGCTTGCCTGAAAACCTATTAATTTCTGATCTGTTTTCCAGGCCACATTGTACAAAGCTAAGCTATTATTATAAGGGAACTAAAGTGCTCTCTTAAATTACGTACTGGGTTGCCATGACCCCTTTATGCCATGACTTGCTCCCTCACAGCAGTGCTTGTTTTAAATATTTAAAAAAATCTAAAATCAATCTTTGTCTCCATTTGAGTAATAATCCTTAAGATTTCAGTAGTATTTTCCCTCCTGTATGTTTGCCATTAGAAGCCTTATGCTCCTTTATAGTAATAATTACCCCTGTCAGTGCTAATAGGGATGTTAAAAAGGTATTTCATTTCCTGTTGAATGTTTAATAGTCCATATTCAAGACACATTGCACCAGGAGACATAGAACACAACACAAAAGAGAGTTGTTGTATATCACCCTTGTTTCTCTCTGTATGGCAGACTCCTGCAGTTTTAGTCTCTATGTTTGTGCTTTTTAAGGGTGACATTACAATTTTTACTTACAGAATATAAACCATCTCAATCGGTTTGTTTTGAGGTCTCTGCTGTCTCTTAATGTGTTGTACAGGAATGAATAAGGTGGAGGAGAAGTTAAAAGTCAATCGGATGAAGAGGGCGGAGGGGCCTCTGTTCACTGAAGAGACCCAGAAGAAGCAGCCAGTACCAGCTCCCAACAGAAAAGAGTCTGCTGCAATCAGTTCAGGTCTCTCTCTTCTCTGTTTGTATGACCCCTTTTATACCTGATATTAACAGTTCAAACACATCTCCTGTGACCATTTGTGCTTTTCAAGGGGAGATTGTCTTATTTTTTACTATAACTTCAATCCATATTTGTTCCTGTCGACCTTCAAATGTGGTTATGGGATTTGATTACACTGTCTCCGAGACATATTGAACCCTTTTTACCTATATTTAGTGCTGTCCATGTGTGATTAAATCACCTGTGATAGACATTAATACCTGGTGTAAACATAGTCTATCGTGTATCTACGGGGAGAATCACAATGACAACAGAGCACACATGAAAGCTGATATTGATGGCAAAATAACATTTTAGAACAAAATATGAGTAAGGAATAACGAACAGTCAACCGGTCATTATCGAAAAGAAACAAACATCAGCAACAGGGTGATCAGGACCCTGACACAAAGTGGGGAGTTCTTGTATCACTCTGAAGGATTTTATTATGTGGTAATGACCCACTGAATGGACATTATCTCGCGTATTACATTGCTACCGTAATTTCCGGACTATACGCCGCAACTTTTTTCCCACGCTTTGAATCTCGCGGCTTATAAAATGACGCGGCTAATATATGGATTTTTCCCGCTTTCAAATGTTTTATATATATATATATATATATATATATATATATATATATATATATATATATATAAAAAAACATTCTGTGACGTGCTCAGTTTTTTGGCGGCGTGAAGCTTTCATTAGACCAATGAAATTGCCGAACGGGTTAAGGTCAAACAACTTTTTTGTTTACTGTTTAGATTAAATCGAAGCGCTCAAACTTCCCATCATTCTGATTACGGTAGTAATTTTGTCACCCTCACCATGGCAAAGACATGGAGAAACGCATATGATGCTGCTTTCAAGCTGAAGGCGATTGATCTGGCTGTTGCACGGGAGCTTGGTCTTAATGAGTCGATGATAAGACGTTGGAAACAGCAGCGTGAGGAATTGACTCAGTGCAAAAAGACAACTAAATCTGAGGCTATTCAACTCCGACACTGAAGGAGATGACTTCAGTGGTTTCAGTGCACAGGACGAGGAAGATAGTGACCAATGACTTTCTTGGTAGGCTACTATTTACTGCAAATGTTTTATTACAAGCCGTATGTGGCAGCGGGGGCGTGGTCAAGCGCCCGTCCGGGAGAGAAAAGCTGTAAGGGCGCTTACACCTGCGCTTAAATTATGTCTAACACCGGTGTCTAATTTCAAGTGCCCTGCTTCACATGTCCTTCTTGGGAAAACTGTCACACGGGCACCAGTGTGACAGTTTTCAGCAGGGCACTTGACGTTCCTGGTAAGGCTTTTAATGGCCACAGCAATGTTTACAATCAATTTTATAAAGTTTCTCAATTCTTCTATGCGCCAACACTAGACTGACGTGTGTCACTCTCTCAGCTTTGTGGCTGCTGCCTTTTTATGCCGCTCTCCCCATGCTTACTGAAATTAGACACCGGTGTTACACATAATTTAGCTCAGGTGTAAGCGCCCTTACCGCTTTTCTCTCCCGGACGGGCGCTTGACCACGCCCCCGCTGCCACACCGTGTTTCGTTAAAGCCTATTTATTTTTGTTACAAGCCGTGTTTTGTTAAAGCCTGAGTAAAGTTCATTTGTTTCAATGTACCGGTAGGCACCTGCGGCTTATAGACAGGTGCGGCTTATTTATGTTCAAAATAATATTTTATTTAAAAATCAGTGGGTGCGGCTTATATTCGGGTGCGCTCAATAGTCCGGAAATTACGGTACTTATGAAATTAATAAATGGTATGCTGATTTCAGTTGAAATTATTTTATTATTTGAGAAAAAAGAGACTACAGAGTGATACAAGATAATTTATACAGTTTAGCAGTCATTATACAAAATATTTGAATGCAGAATGCCATGATTGACCAATCAGAATGAAGTATTCCAAAGAGCCATATGTAATAGGAATATTTAGCCATCATACATCCATAGTCTGATAACTTGATACCTGAGTGAGGGCATTTTGTTTCCAGCCATATTTAAACAATTTCATTTAAATCAACATCAAACACAAAAGTATCTGTAAAGATTTCGTATTTCAGCAAATGTACTTTTGGGATAGTTTAAATAATTATTCGGGGATGCTACATGGGGCCGTACTAACCCCAGTGGTGGAACTGCACCATGTGCCCACTGAACCCAGAATATTGGTCGCTTGGGACTATAGTAAGTAGGACAACAGTCAATTATTCAGTTTAGCGGTCATTATACAAAAATATTTGACTGTAGAATTCTTCAAATGACCATGAACATTCAGTATTAAGTATTCCAGAGAGCCATGTAATAAGAATGTGTAGCTAGCTACCATACTCCCAGTCTAATAACATGGTACCTGTGAGCAGACCTGGGTATATGTATTCTGTCTCTCTCTTTGTTTCTATCTTAGTGCCCCCAGCTGAAGTCCAGTGGCAGAACACCATATCTGAGAGGGGGGAGGTGATCTGCCCCACATGCTCCATTGTCACCCGCAAGACCATCCACGGCCTTAAGAAGCACATGGAGATCTGTCAGAAGGTGAGGAGTTACAACACCTATCACTCTGGCCTCCTGGCTAACTTACTAATGTCAATATTACGCCTCACATTTAGGCTTATAGGAATTATTTTTAGAGGTGTGAATCTTCACTGGCTTCCTGATTCGATTACGATTCAAAGGGTAATCACAATGCATCTTGTCCTTGTTTTTTTTTTGTTTCTTGGAAGGCTGGATAGTGCACTAAATTCTCTAGTTCTAAGAACTCATGTGTGTGTGATCCTTAACTTGATGGTCCGCTTGCTTGAGAAGCAAAATATGGACAGCCGCTAGATCCATGTTGGGTCAGTTCTTCTGTAACGAATGGTTGCTGAGATGAGACAGGAGTTGGAGGATCTATGTGCAGGCTTTAATAAAAAAAAAATGTACAGTCAAACAATAAATGGGAACTCAAAACAGCAATAAACAAGAACTGACAAAAGAATACAAAAACAAAGGGGTATTTATACAAACAAAACCTAATGATGAAATCCCCCGGATTATATATATATTATTATTATTATTATTTTTTATGTAAATTTAAAGATAACTATGTATCTTTATTTCATCATTATATATTTAATTATATTTATACGAGGGGCTTTCTCAGCAAATATTTGTATATGCGATTAAATGCGATTAATCACGATTAATTAATGGGGACACCATGTAATTAAGTCGATTTAAAAAAAAATTGCGATTGACAGCCCTAATTCAAACACATTCATGCACTTTAAGCGTGGCTAAAGTGACTAATTATTAATTGGGGCCACAGTACAGTTTAAAAAGAAAGTTCAAAAATAAAGGAACAAAAGTGCAACAATCAAAGCTTTAATGTATTACTTTCCTTCTGTTGTTTACAGTACAACCAAACCACAGAGGAAGTGGAGAGGGTAGTGTTCCAGGCATGCAATTAGACACCTCTCTCTCAGGACCCCACGTTCAGGGCTAGAGGGAACCATTAGGAGAATTTTATTGATTGGCCCTCTGTGAGGGAGATGTAGAGAGCGGCCCTACCCTGTGTGCATGTAGAGTAGAGTCCTATAGTGCCTTCCCAGTCTAAAGTACAACTCTATAAAAATTATGACATGTCTATTAAGGAGGAATCGATCTGCTGTGTTATTGTGGGGTCATGAGTAATTGCAGTTTCTCTGGCCTCTTTTTGAGCTCTGTGTGGAAATAATTCACCTGTGATGAGCATTAAGTAAGACATTTTATGGCAAAATAATTGCATTAAAACATAATCATTGACCTTATTGTTCCTCATTTGTGTATTTCATGTCAGTGCAGTATAGCTTTACATCCTAAGGCCTATGTACACCAAGAGCAAAGAGAATCGTTACAATAAGCATCCAGTGATTACATTCCACTGTGGCCCGACTGGAAGCGTGTTGCATCAGCAGCGTGGAAACTAGGAAGTAATTGTGTTTGCATAATTAGTGACGTGCACGATTCAGAGGTTACATTAAATTTTTACTCCACTGATGGTTAGGTTTAGGTTTAGGTGGGAGGGGTACATTTTATAAAATTATATTCCTCTTCACTGTATTACTGCCTGTACAGCTAAAAGCAACTCACTTCACAACTCGCTTTTGGCGCCTATCCATAGACATTTCACCTGAAAATGAAGCTCACACATGCCCATACACCAAACAACACTTACTGTTTTGCCACTGGGGGCAGTGTTTCGAATATTGGTTTGCACTAGACCCCGAAGCCGCCGCCAGGTGCCGCCATTTGCGCCATTTAGAATTTCAGCCGCCGCCAGCCAATAATTTCGTAAGCCAAATTGAGCCGCCATCTGATAAAGTTTGGCTGAGCCGGCTAGAATTATTTGCAATTCTATAATTCTATCACATAGAGACATACACACACCGAAATATATAAACAATACACGAGATCTATTTTCCCACTGGATTCATAACAGCACAGTCTTGTGCTCGTTGCTACGATACACAGACTCACAGTGAATTGACGACCAATTAAAATTGCTCGTTTTCCGTACAGAAGAAGCGATGCATTTTTTTCTCGCACTGAGGTGAAATGGCGGAAAGAAGCAAGCAAGGTAATTTTGATCTCACTTCTCACATACTTTCCTAATTCCTACTTACTTTTTTTTTTTTTTAGGGCACGGTTGCACAAACACCTGAATCAAAGATTGATGTTATGAAACAAATATTCTGGAACGGAGAGATTTATAGCACTGAACGTGATATTACTGCAGTAACAAACCACCGTTTCCACATTGCTAATTCACGACGCATGCTTCAGTGTACATTGAAGTGAAATGTGCAAATCTTTGTCCAAAATAATACTGATAAAAGTGTGTGTTTATTAAGGCGAGACACGGCAGGCAAAAACATCATTTTCTTTTTACTGGTCAATTTTGAGATTTTTGGATATTTGTCTTCAATAACATGTCTTCTTTCAGACTTGTGGTGAAAAAAAGTCTTTATTTTACTACACTTCGTCTGTTTGCGTCTGTAGATTTCTCATAAAATTCAACAAAAGTTTGCATTCTTAATCAAGGTGTAATATGATAAGCTTCATCCATGATAATTCCAAGTTATTGTATACAACCTAGCCTACATATATTTAGCCTAAACACAACACATTGTAGGCTATTTGAAAATGTTTAGTAGCATACAGACTACAAAATAAATATGTACATACATTGTGAAAGTAAAATCTGGTGTTTTCTTTATTACATTGTATTGCATTTTGTAGAAATATATTGTAAGCCATGCATTGCTTGGAAATATTGAGATCTAGTAAATCAGTATAACATAGACATCTGTAGACATGAAATTGCAGCTTCAGCCATTTCCAGCTATGAAAAGTTTGGCGGCTGCAGCAGCCATTTAGGTTTTGGCTGAGCCGGCTAGCCAGCCAATAACTTCATCAGCCAGCCATTATTCTCAAAACAAATGGCTTCTAGTTTGCACAGACCAAATTTAGCTAAAAGAAAAGTTAACCTACTGTTTCCGAATTCACTGTGAGATCAGTCTGGTTCCGAAAACATGACCCAACAGCTGAAATCTTATTCATAGTGAGAGTTTTCTCCAAACAAATGTAAAAATACCAACCTATTGGAAAAGAAAATAAGCCTCACTTTGACATCACATTTCGGACACAGTGTGAATAAGTGCATAGGAATGCATTGTTTCAATGTTCACAAAAAAACATTGCTTTTCAGTATGAAAATGTGGTGTTTCACTGTGGTATTGAAATTATTCAATTTTAGCATATTATTAATTGCCACAAATACCACAAATATTAGCATTATTATATGCTGTATATAAACAAGTTATTTCCCAGTAATTTCTGTAATAAATTATGTATGATTGTAATATCTACTATAAAATGTCATTTTTTTTTTATGGAGGATGACATCATTAACGTTTGGCCTCTTTCCTGCAGCTGCGGGATGCTCTCAAATGTCACCAGTGTCAGAAGCAGTTCAGATCCAAAGCTGGACTCAACTACCACTGCATGACTGACCACATTAAGGTGAGTGTTTGTGTGTGCTCGTGTGCAGCAAATCAGTGTTATTATTACATTACATGACCACTACAGAAACCAGTGGCCGCTCCACAGCCACATCAGCCTCTAATCTCTATTACATCTTATGACACCATCTCCATGATACAGCACTACTTTAAGACCTAAAGAATCCATTAGCCTCTAACCATTAACTGCACATATGTGAGGAGGCCTTATAGCTCACATCTAGCAAGTGTGTTTATCTTGAAAATGACAACTGAAAACTAATTCAAATCGGAAGCTAAGCTAAACTAATCCTCAATGGCTCCAAAACTACTCAAATAAAATAGTGTCAGGTTTTGATATACAGTATATAATAAAATGTGTTCATTTTTAAAACCTTTAAAACCCTCTAAAATCTTTAGAAATCACACAGAACTGAATAAAAGAGTTTTCATGTCAAATGCAATAAATATTTCAAGCGTATCTACATACTGAATATCAGTTAATGTCTTTGGTAGCACTTAAAAATAATAAAACTAAAATTAAAAATACACAAAAATATATGACTAAACTGAAAATGGAAAAAATAAATAAACTAATACTAACAATCATAATGTGAAAATGAATGAAAACTAAACTAAATTAAATGGACAAACTGAAAATAAAAGTTACTAAATTTTAGCTCACAGTCACTAAAATGTCTTTTAAAGTGGTCTTATATAAACTGTAATAATTAGACCAACATATCAAAGATATTAACAGCTTTTTTTGCCAGTAATCTTTTTCCAAGTCAAATAATGGTAATCAGCTTAGTGAGTACAGTTTGACTGCTTTTTCCAATCACATTTCAGCCTATGTAAACCTCATGAGGTTTTCTGTAAAAGCATGAGATGAAAAAATGGCTAAAGTGGGTCAATGATATTTGCTTAATCTGCCAACCTTGTGCATTAGCGGGAACCAATGTTTCCAGAGAAATATGTTAAATTATGCACAACCAGTTGTCTCGGAAACAGTATGAAACATTAATGAAGAAGTGCATTCAGAACTCTGATTCTTTGAGTATGTGTAGATGATTTATAGACACTTAAGTCAGTTGTCTCATAGAGCCACACTTTTGATATTCATCATAAAGACGAATCCACTTTGCAGCTTATTCTGGTCAAAAACCACCCACTTAGACAGCAAGAGGCCATGTGACTGACATGTAAAGCAACCAACTTTATGTCAGAATAGACCAAAGTAGAAAAAACTTCTCTCTCTCTGTCTACCTTATCATTATCAGCTCTTGGTGTCTTGTGTGCCTCTGGGTGCTAGCGCTAACATGTTTTAGCATCTTAATTGTCTGTGACTTCATTTTTCAGTACAGAACTTAACTCACAGTCCAGACATTGTGTTTGCCCTGTGTTCAAGTCTCCAGTGTCTTGTTTAGATATCTTTTATGTCTCATTTACAACCCCAATTCCAAAAAAGTTAGGACATTATGAAAAATGCTAATAAAAACAAAAAGGAGTGATTTGTAAATTATATTCACACTTTGCTATATTGAAAACACTACAACTAAACATTATATGATGTTTTACCTTGTGAATTAAATTTTTTTCATACATTTTTGGATTGCAGCACGTTCCAAAATGGGGAATTTAAGACTAACAACAATTTGACGAGTTAAAATAACGAAGCGATGTGAATCAGAAGATGATGCAGTCGTGTCATAGTATATAAGGAGTTTCTAAAATCAGCTTAGTCCTACAAGAGCAAGGATCATTAGAGACTTGTCAATTTGCCAACAGATTCTTCAGCAAATAATCCAGAACATTGAGAACTGTGTTCCCCAAAGACAAATAGGAAGTATTTTGGGTATTTCACCCTCTACGGTGCATGATATAGTTAAAAGATTCAAGGAATCTGATCAAATCTCGTTGTGTAAAGGACAAGACGAAAACCACTTCTGAATGTGCGTGGTCTCTGATCCCTCAGACATCACCATCTTAAAAAACATCATTCATCTGTAATGATATCATGAACATGGGTTTGGGATAACTTTACTTTAGTAAACTTTTGTTAGTCAACACCATTCGCCGCTGCATCCACAGATGCAAGTTAAGTCTTTACTATGCAAAGCAGAAGCCCTACATCAACACTGTCCAGAAGCGCTGCTGACTTCTCTGGGCTCGGTCTCATCTTAGATGGAAAGTAGAACATTGGAACTGTCAATTTTTGGTCTGATGAGTCCACATTTCAAATAGTTTTTGAAAAACAGCCATTGTGTTGTCCAGGCCAAAGAGGGAAAGGACCATCCAAGCTGTTATTAGCGTCAGTTCCAAAAGGCCAGTGTCTGTATGGGCCAGGGGTGTGTCAGTGCCCATGGCATGGGTAATTCACACATCTGTGAGAACACCATGAATGCAGACAGATATTTAAAGATTTTGGAGCATCATATACTGCCATCCAGCACCATCTTTTCCAAGGAAATCCCCGCATTTTCCAGCAGGACAACTTCAAACCACATACTGTCCGGATTACAAGTGCATGACTGTGTAAGCAGAGAGTGCGGGTACTAGATTGGCCTGCCTGCAGTCCTGATCATCTCCAACTGAGAATGAAGCACACCATACAGCAATGAAGACCCTGTACAATTGTGCAGCTGAAGACCTACATAATACATTAATGAGGGAAATTCCACTTTCTTAACTTAAACTTGTATCTTCAGTGCCCAAATACTTAATAAGTGTTATTAGAAGAAATGGTGATGTGTCACAGTGGTAAACACTTGACTGACCCAACTTTTTTGAAGCGTGATGCAATCATCTGATTTTTAAATTACTGTACATAAAAAAACAATGACATTCACAAGGTAAAACGTTACATAATGTTTAGTTGTAGTGCTTTTAATATAGCAAAGGGTGAATATAATTTACAAATCACTCCTTTTTTGTTTTTATTAGCATTTTTCATACTATCCCAACTCTTTTGGAACTGGGGTTGTACAATACTGATGTATTTAAAAGCCAATATACAGTGTTGTATAAACCGAAGTCTTGAAAGTTGCCATAAACATGCCTTGAGTAATGGCCCCTCTATAAAGAGTGCTGGGCATCTGGCTTTTGGAAAGCATTGATTGGAACCAAATTGGCTGTAAAGTCTTAGGGACTAATGTGTTGTGTTATGTTTGTTTCCTATTTCTAAGACCTCAGCGACTAAAAATGAGGTTGGGGAGGAGAGAGGGAGAATACGGCGCCTCCTCAAACACATGGGCCAAATCAAGTGCCCCAATGAGGTAAGAATTTGTCTTCAGTGGTTGCCATCTATCTATCTGTCTGTCTGTCTATATATCTGATTGTGTTCGTCCATCCGTCCACCCACCCGCCTGACAAATATGCTTATTGGAAAGAAACGTTTTGTGCCGATATTCCTATAAATATAATTTTTTGCAATAATCAGTTGTTTACCATAGGAAATTAAGGTAACAGGGTTGGTATAGTGTGTCTCTGACAAACTTAAGAAAATATAAGATCAACAATATAAGAGTTCCCTTACTGAAAGAATAAAGATGAAGTCATTATCTCATTATAAGTTTCCTTTTTATGTATAGAAATTCTTTTCTACACTGCTCTTCTCAGCAGGACTGTCTGATTGAAATGACACATTTTCTGATCTGTAGAGAAAATGTTGAAGAGAGAAAAATGGGAAATATCACTGAGAGGGGATCAGAGGAGGGAATTTTTGAGGAATGCGGTTTGGTTACTAATGTGTGACATACTTGGGTGAAGTATGTTAATGTAGTACAGCTGTAGACTGATGGTTTAATCATTCACTCTTCCAGGCTTAATCTTCAGCTTAAGCTCCTGAAGTGTTGCATTACACTCAATGGCATTGCCTGGTGTACAGTAATAACAAACAGTCCCCTTAAAAGTAACCATGAGCCCAGACAATAAACCTAGAGAAAGCCCATGGCTCAAGCAGAACAGTGTGTTAATTAATGAAGCATGTTTAATTCTGTCTCATACAGGGCTGTTCAGCTCACTTCTCCAGTCTGATTGGTTATCAGTACCATCATAAACGCTGTGGCGGAGAGATGGTGGATTCAGAGAAACATGTGTTCATGTGTCAGCACTGTGGGAAGACCTATCGCTCAAAATCTGGCCTTGACTACCACCTGCACTCTGAGCACCCAGCTGCCACCCCGCCAACACACACGGTGAGATTACATGGTTAGATAACACGGCATAGGCCTGATCCCACATTATTTGAATAATGTCAAATAATTCTGGTTTTATTGATCATTCAGTTACCCACAGCACCACCTGACACATTGAAATTGACCTACTGTAGAATGTAGTTTTTAAATTTTCTATTTGTAGGATAGCGGGATAGTCTGTTCAATATGTTGAACTGTTATGCACCTGGGTGACAACCGTTCACCAGATGAAACTTTATGGATAAATCTTTCTACAAAATCTATTAAACAAAGCAAAAAATAGGTCTCTTTTTTATGTTATTATTTGAAGGAACCCCTTAAATTCAGCCTAATATTTCCAGTTTAAGGTCATTAAGAATGTTTTTTTTATCCATTGAGTGAGAATGGGACAGACTGTGAATTCAAAAGTTCAACAAGAGCTATTACTGTACATCCATCCTTAACTTGTTTTCATTTGCATCACATTAAAGGGATAGTTCACCCAAAAATGAAAATTATCATATAATTTACTGGCCCTCATGCCATCACAGATGTGTATGACTTTCTTCAGCAGAACACAAAAGAAGATTGGAAAAAGATCTCTGTAAATCCTCACAACACAAGTGAATGGTGATCAGACCTTTGTAGATAAAAAAAACATAAAGGAAACATAAATGTAATCCATATGACTCAAGTGTTTAAATCCATATCTTCAGAAGCCATTTAATAGGTGTGGGTGAGAAACAGAACAATATTGAAGCCCCTTTTTACTCTAAATCTCTACTTTCACATTAATTTATAGTAAAAAGTGGCTTAAATATTGTTCTGTTTCTCACCCACACCTATTAAATGGCTTTCAAAGTTTTCAAAGATTCAAAGTTTTGGTCATCATTCACTTGCATTGTTCAGACCTTCAGAGCTGAAATATTTTTCTAAAAATCTTAACTTGTGTTCTGCAGATAAAAGAAAGTCATAGACATCTCGGATGACATGAGGGTGAGTAAATGACATGAGAATTAAAGTTTTTAGGTGAACTATCCCTTTAAATATGTAATTTACTCTACTTAAGTACAGTATATAGGTAAAACATTTTGGAAGAAAATAGTTTCCGTTAAACTTGATAAGCCTGTAATGCACGTTACAGAATAAATTCTTTGCCTCAAAGATTGTTTCTGTCCCCCTCACCTCATGTAGCTCACAGCTGAGGAGTGTAAACAGGAAGAGAGGAAAGAGAAGGAGGAAGTGCAGGAGGAAATGGAGCAAGAAGAGACCATTCTGAAGAAAGGCAGGGGTAAGGTGAAGGAGAGAGCAGAGGAGCAGGTGGAGCTGGTTGGGGAGAGGAATGAGGAAAAGCCAGAGGTGGAGGAGCTGCTGGATTTTGACAGGACGCCCAGTGGAAGGGTGCGACGGCACTCCGCTCAGGTGGCTGTGTTTCACATGCAGGAGATCGCAGAAGACGAGCTGGCCAAAGACTGGGGAAACAAACGGCGCATCAAAGACGACCTTGTGCCAGACATCAAAAGAGTATGCACACATACACACAGTCTGCTTTCATAAATCCTTTGTAAACATTGGCTTTTTGGTGTTTGTTAAGGCATGCATCACTATTTTTATTGCTTATATGTTGATTTAGGGATTTGTTCTAAACCCAAAACCCTAATAGTTAAGGGATATTTCACCCAAAAAGGAAAGTTCTGTCAAAATGTTCTTGTTTAATTTTGTTCTGTTAGCTCAACTACACACGACCAGGCCTCCCCAGCTTTAACCCCAAAACTGTGGAGAACTGGAAGAATGAGGTGAAGGAGAAAGGATTCATCTGCTGCTCCAACTGCGTAAGAACACTCTTGTTTTTCTGATTTCACATTCTTCATTGGCTGTCGTTCCTGGGATTCTGTAATATTTAAACTTGGTATTTTTAGCGCATTCGAATTTTACTACATTTAACAAAATTTTGATGAAATGGAAATTGTTTGAAAATGATTCTATACAATAATGATTTAAAAATAATAATCTGCCTACTGCTCATGTGTCCCTCATACCAATTTAATGACTAGTCTACACATAACATTTATTACAATTTTCTAATTTTTATGTGATGAAGCTACAATTAGGGAAATTGTGTGTCTATCTCATTTTTTTTTGTTTACATTTTTTTTAATTCAGATTTGTAACTAAAAACCCTGCTAACTCTTGACATGTCAGGATGTGCTCAGCAAACATCACAATGCATTTTTAATTGTGTTCACATTTTCTCATCTCAACCCCTCTCTCAACAATTCTCCTACCCACATGTTTTTATCATCATGTTTCATTGAAGGAAATGTATAGAATTAGTTATATGTATAATGTGTAATATGTAGTTATAAGTATAATATATTGAGTATTCCCATTTTTGTATTTTTTTTTTTTTCATAATTGTATATCATTTTTTTTTTTTAAACAAATATTCATAATTGTAGTGAACAGCTCAACCCCGTCACTGTTTGACAATGAACAATGTGACAGGGTTGTGTTTGATGAAGTTTTTTTGCTTAAAATGGCCACTGTTCCTTGTGTGATGTTGGACAGAAGACCTTCATTTATTAAGAAATGAATTAAAATCAAGGACTAAAAACTAAATGTTTTTTTATTTTGGTTTGTTCCGGTTATCTATCATTTAATTACAGATTTGTTTCTCAGTCAAAACGCGGCAGCATCAAATCTGTATTAATGCATCGTATATAACAGTAATGGAGTGAAGACTTGGAAACATCTGAGAAATGTACTTTTAATGTAACTAATAATGATTTCCTCATATCTGGATTAGTATATGTAGTATTTATATATAGTTGTTAAAAAGGACTTCATTCACAGAATGTGACATCCACAGCGGGCAATTAGACAAAGACATTTTGATGCAGCAGTTTCCTTCAGGATCAATGCACATGTTTCATTTTTCTTTGCCAACATGAAGTGGTGTAGTTCCAAAAATGTACTGTGATAAACCCTTTGGCCTTTGGTTTCATGAAAAAATTATCAGAATGAAATGAACCGGTTGTAACCGATTACTAGCATTTTAAAATAATGTTTTCACTCCGGAACAATTGAAAAGGTTTTTGTTCACATTTCTGGTTTTTGCTTAATTTCATGTGACAGGATTGAATTGTAAAACTTGACGATACCCACCAGACTATAATACATTTCAAAATATGAACACGAAAAATATGATATTTCTTACCTGTCACTGCACCATACAGTTTAGGAAAGGTAAATGATGTCCCCTCTGGTTCATAATGGCACACATGGGTGAAACCCAAAATTTCATGGACTGAAAATGGTTAGTGTGTTGGAGTTGAGTTCAGACTGAGGGACAAAACTTTATAGCCTGTTTTCATAAAAAGCTTGGTATAAAGAAGACATTCTTTTATGATAAAGATTATAATACTGCAATAATTCTCTTTAAATTATAATGGACATATGAACTGAAACTAACATGTGAATTAACAACTGAAAAATTAAAACCTTGAAAACCCTTGTTTGCTAGAATTTTGTTCAGAAATGAGTTTTTCCTTTATTTCATAACAGAATTGTGAAGCTGTGTACTCCAGTGTATCTGGACTTAAAGCTCACTTGGCAAACTGCAACAAGGTATCACTAGGCCTATAAATTTCTTTCCATAGTTGTATCATGCCTGTCAGATCATCACTCTCACTACTGTAATTGCTCTCTGCACAGGGAGGGGGCGATGTGGGGAAGTACACCTGTTTGCTCTGTCAGAAGGAGTTTAGCTCTGAGAGTGGTGTAAAGTACCATATCAGCAAGACACATTCTCAGGTAATCCATACTCTCTCACAAACACCCTTGACATGTTCAGAAAAGTTAGCTGAGCACTTACCCTTCAAAGTATCCCAGAATAAAAATAAAACAACTGTTCACCAAAACTTTTTACACCTGGTCTTGTGTAAATAAACAGCATGAATATTCTGGCAATCTCTGAAAATTGTTCTACCCATACCCATGAATGAATGCTAAAAGCACTATGGTTCATAATGTGCTTTAATGTAAAATACAACTCATCTGAGTATAACAACATCAACAGCTCAGTTTCCATCTGGAATGCTGGCTTCAGAAATCTTACTGGTCAGTGAGTCATCCAAACAAACAAAGAAAAAAGACCTTTAAAGGCAATTTCGATGATTTTATTTGAGTGATTGGCATGACACCATTCACATTTTCAGCACAATCTTCAAATTTAACTACTTAACATGCTTTATCACAATCTGCAAGTAGTATGTGTTAACCCACACAAACACTGGTTAGACATCTCCACTAAGCTAGCTTGATGACTATGAAAATGTCTAGGTTACTATTGTAACTCCGGTTCCCTGAAAGGAGGAAACGAGAAGTTACGATTTAAATCAAATTGAAATCGATATATGGCTTAGTGATTATGAAAGTGCTGTGATTGAAATATTTTGAGGCGCCGTGTGTTCCAGAGTGAAGAGTTGTTCAGGTGCGTGTTCTGTGCTCACACGTGCTGTGTTTTTCCGTCTCAGAGCGGCTCATTTCACTGCTGAAATATTTTTTACATTTATATATGTATATTAGGGATGTGTGAGACTACTCGAATAAATGGTACAGCTGCTGCTAGTCGGCATTGGAAATAATAGTCGACTAGTCTGTTAATATTGAATTCCCATAAAACATTTTATTTATACATTTACACTTTGCATTATATTGTTTTTATCATTACTTAAAAAATTATTAACACAATTATTTAACACGTTTATCTGGAGGATGATTTCATGCTTCTCTCTTTCCCTCACGGTGCGCACAGATCAATGTTCTGATGAGCAAAACATGGTATGTTATCAAACCCTGTGCCCCGTCTCAGAAATGTCCAAGGTTGGCAGGTCTGATAATGGATGACACCCCGAGAGCCCTGATCACTCTGAATAGTTTTCCATCACGTCTCATGTCTCATTGAGCCTATACAAGGTGGATTGGAAGACGGCCTCCTCAGGACATTCGACTGAAGATGCGAGAGGAACTCTTCAACCTTTTCAGCGGCAATCAATATTGTGGCAAGGCTACGTAATGTCTTGTTCCCTCCTTTCAGGACGTTCCTTTTCAAGTCGCTCACTTGATGTTAAGTCGATGGTAGGGGTCCATATACCACAATGCCACAATACCGATTTGGCAGCAGCTGCTACCAAAAAATGTGGTTGAAAGTTTTGAAACACTTAACTGAAATGTTTCTCATGATTTTAAAAATCTTTTGATCTGTAGGTGTATGCTTAAATGTTTGAAATTAGTTTTGTTGACAAAATTTAATTGTGCCACCATATTCATTTATTTCATTATAAAACTAAAATGTAATTAAAAAAAAAGTGTTTGAAATTGATGACATGGACCAAATTGGTTTCCTCTTTTGCAGATCTGACATAGTCAGGAGCGCTTTGGCTGGCCTGTGGGTCTTTCCCCACCATTGCGCGAGCCTGGCCACCATGCTTTACATCTCAGTCATGGGTGCTATAGTCTCACTATCAGCTTGGTGCTGCTTGACAGGGCTGAAGCCGGATGAGCATTAGTTTTGGCAGGGTGTGCCCCTGACGAAAATAGTGAGCAAAGTGCCTTTTCAGCTGTTGCAAATAGTCAACATTTCATTGCCTGCAAGTGCTTCTTTACAGTCTCAAGCTTTTCTGAGAAAACTTCTATCGCGTCTCCAAACAAGCCCAGCTTTGACACCGGAGCATTAAGAAGTCTCACTTTGTCCACTTCACGCATCTCTTGATAGGTTTTAATTGCTCAAGTGCCACTATAGTGGTCATCAATCTACCGTTGGCCTGGGCAATAATCTTGGTGGCGCTCAAGTGAGATCAGTAGCGCTGCGCAACTTGTTAAGAGCCTGAGTTTGGGACCGTGCTTGCCCATGTCCCTCAGGATTTGTGCCTAAAAGACCTGCAAAATTGCCATGGTGTCCAAGGCCGATCCAGCTTGTCCTGAGGCCACACAAGACTTGGGAGCAGATGTAAGCCTACACAGTTTGGAAGGGAGAAAAGGACAATTCTTCCAGCCAAGTGCAGAAGTGGGGGATAAATGTGCCATAATCTTTTTGTCCACCTGTTGAAGGGTGGTATAGCCCTTCTGTTCTGCATGGTCCAGCATGGTAAAGGCAGTCAAACTTGTAATGTTTTGGAGAGCTCAGCATGCACCTCTGGAACGAATGGTACCTTACGCTGGTGTGGCGTATTTAGGGGTTTCAATGAATGTTCGCTAACTGGTTAGTTTGGTGGTGCTGTTTTATGCTATTAGCTTAGCTGTACTGTGTTTACAATATGGCGTCGGCAGGTTGCGCATGCGTTGTAAATTGCCCCAGAGGAGTCTCTTTAGGACTTCCTGTGAACTTTCGTCGCCATAGCAACCAACACCAGTTTGATTGGTGATCTGGGTCAAAGTTTCATCCATGCTAAAGAGAAGTATGATTAATTATTTTATTGGAGTAATATTATTCTCATGGTTTATTAACAATAATATTACACATATAGGTATAGCTCTGAAGCTAAATCTTTTAGAAACAGGGATGAGATTATTTATCAAAATATACCACAGTCAACATATCATTAAAAGGGAAACATGAATAATTAGTCATAACTCGTTATAATTAATTATGAACATTTGGATCAGTTAATAGAATCAACTTGATGTAGCTGAATTAACATTACAATCAGTTTATCTGTTGGTCCAGCAAACACTCAGTATTGATTGTCTAGCAATTCTCAGAAAGGATATTTTTTGTGGCCACACAAAAATAACTCTTACTTAGCATGGAGCTGAGATCGAATCGTTACATTTACATTGATTTACAAGCAGACCAGATTCAACCCGCAAGAATGTACACAAAAGTTTATTTATCTGAAATACAAACACATAACTAATCTAAACAAAAACATACACACAAAATACTCATACATGGGAAAGGGAAAATAAAATGAAACTGGAACAGCATAGGGGAACTGCAGTTATGAAAGAAGTCATTTTGACCATCTGAGAGAACCCTCGAGCTCTTAATTTAAAAGTACATTTGTTACAAAGGGGTTTTCACCTTATACTAAACTATGTTCAGTTAGTTACTGGTACGATACTTGCAATTGCCTTGGCTGTTGAGAGAGCGCCCTGATTTAGTCGCAGGAGAAAGGCTTGATTGTGCCTTGGGTCGATGGTGTGGAAGTTGCAACCAATTCCTTCCATGTTGAATGAAGAAATTAGGATGAACTCTGGTGTTCATTGACTCTATGGTCCAGGTAGTTGCAAATGGCTTGTTGAGGCCTGCCTGCCTGCAACCACATGGTCCGCACGACCATGCAGTCAAAGGTCAGGGGAAAGATCCAGGGGAAAAAAGAGAGTAAGAGGCTGGACGTGTCCTTTTAACTTCTGCTGGAGGAACCTCTCCTCTTGAGTCTGGCTTGACCAATGAGAAAGGTGCAATTCCAACGCGGTCTCATTTGCATGATTTTACATTAGCTGGTAGTCCCGTCAGAAGTCATGCATAAAACCGTATACAGTACAATAAAACTCTTTACAAGACAGTAATGATCCTATACACAATGTCCTGAGGATATACATGTTCATTTATGGACAGTTTGTCTATAATTTAGTGAAGAAAAGTCTGTTGTTCTGGGCTTTGAGTCCATTTCTTATGGGGTAAAGATTGCCCTGGCATGCAGCAGGTAACTTTCCCCACTCGGAATGTCACTGGGGGTACACTCTTTGCTGGTTCAGTGGCAGACAGTGGAAAGGCTTGATAATGATCAGTGGGGGAGCAGACATAACGGAGCCTGCGTGGGCCTCTGCTTGCTACAGTCTTGAGACATCTGTTGGCTTATTCATTAAATAATGAATAAATGTGTGTCTGATTGGTCCAGATGCTGCACTGGGAAGTGGCTTAACGCTGGTCCACAATCAGATACCATTCATCCAGTCATGAGAGCTTGGGATCGGATAGAGGAGACCATTCGAGTCTGAGCTCCTCAACTGCCCTGGAGAAAATGTGTACCAGTTCGGCTTCTGATCTGTTAACCCTCTTCTCTATTTCACTTGTGGGTTAGTCGGTCAGATCATCAGACAAAAGGTACCGTGCTTCACCTTCCAAATCTGTGATAGATATCACACCCTCGTCTGGAGATATGCAAAACAAAATCAAACTGTCCATCTCACCAGAGGGATGGAGATTTCCATGGGCCTATTTCACGGTCGAAAACGCTGGCAGGAGACTTTCCTCAAATTCACCATGCTCAATGTCTGAGCATGCCATGTCTCTCCGAGAAGATTGCCGACCATGAGCGTAGCGTCTTGATGCTCATGCACTTCCAGTGAGCGCATTGTGCATCTTTGTATGCTGCTTCAGCATGGGTGCTGTCCAAGCATGAATGACAGTGATCATGCCCATCCTGTGGAGGGATGTGTCCACTGCATGGAAGACACTTGTGATATTCCATTCTTAAAGGGATGTATACTGTATATCACAGTGTTACTCTTTTAGTTTGTTCAGATGATCTTTCTGATAAGCAGGAGAGAAGACTGTCCGCTGAACTCTGTGCACACTCTCAATGAAGGTAGATGGCATGTTCCATAGAGAGAGACCAGTTTCTCGACTCTGAAGAGGTTCTGAGGAGGCTGTCTTCTGATCTGCCAGATATATGCTCGTGAGCATGGAAAATGGGACTTCGAAAGACATCCGCCAATGAAACTGAGTGATGGAAATTAATTCAGAGAGATCGGGGCTCTCGTGAGCGACTTGAAATGGAACAAGAGACCCTTTATTTCAATTATGAAAGTGTTTACAAATGAAGGCTGTGGATTTCACATGTTAATTTAGTGATTTTTTTTTTTTACACAATTAATAATGCCCCAGACCTGTACGAAAATTTGGTGATAAAGAATATACCTGCCATCGGAGCAATTGAAGCTTGTTGTACCACCTTGATGCAGTAGGGGGCAGTCAGCGCTCCAGCTGAACAGGCAACATGCCTCGTCAAACTGATTAGAGCAGGCAGCACAGCCTTCCATATATGACACACTCTTGCACTCAATGACAGCTTGACAGAGCGCAACAGAATGTAGGGATATTGATATTTTTTTTTTATGTTTCAAACTATGTTTGTATCACAGTTCAGTGGAAGGAGGTGGCGAGAAACGGCTTGATAATTGTGGCAGCGAGGGCATGGTCAAGCGCCCGTTCGGAGAGAGAGAATTACGGGCCGCTGCCCTGTATGTATTTGTATGTGTCTTTTTATTACTTTAAATATTATTTATATTGTTAATCCGGTTCTCTGATGCACCGTCGCGTAGTACCCGATCAGTCCTCCACACTCTCAGGCGGACGACAGCCGCTCCTCCCCGGGCGGCTGGCCCCACCCTCTGCCCTGCCACAATGTTTAACTTGACACAGCGTCTAAAAATACAGAGCATGTGACTAGATGTGATGCAAACAAAGTGATTAAAAAAAGCTTAAAACTAAGTAGGGAAGTAGGACAATAATAGGGTTATGTTCAATGAAATGTTTATAAAACAAACAATATTGTTACTTATAAAGCCACTTTATGTGTTGTTTAAATGCTTTACTTGTCTGTTGCCACAATATACTGGACGTATATGATGTAATGTCATGTAATTATCTGAATTATAATACTCATTAGGCCTATATATTATATTTATACCTTATCATTTAGGGGCCTTTCTTAGTAAATATTGGTATGTGTCTAATTGCTATTATTTGATTAATTAATCAGCACATAATGTAATTAATTCAATTAAAATTTGTAATCGATTGACAGCCCTATTTAAAATAAATACTTTTTGTGTAGTATCAGTTTTAGTATATGTTAACCCTACTATCTTAAAAAAAAAAAAAAAAAAGGTTAAAATCACTGAAGATGGATATTTTGGAATCTGTGTGAAGAGCAGCATTTCCTTTTTAAATCTTATTGTGCTGAAATGTTTAAAATATGGGCTTGTTATGACCTTAAAGGGCTTCCACATGATTCAAGTCACCATTGCTGAATAAATTCAAATGCAGAGAAGCATTAGAGTGTTGTGTCGCGCTTATGTCTAGCATTATAATGTGGTTTTCAAAGTTAAACTAATTTCAACTTTGAACCTTGTGAACCCAGACCATTCAAAGCATCAAACAATGATTACAGATTACAGAGTCCAATTTGACACTTAAGTGATTTTCATGTTGTTACCTCACTAACAATGTATTTTAGAGTAAACAGAAACAAGAAATATATAAAAAGGTCAAAATTTATATAGCGATATTGAATAATTTATTTTTGTTAAACCTTTACATTATTGTTTCTGACCATTCAGAGACCTCATTACTTCAGCTCATTTAAATGCACCAGAAATATCCTAAGACCTTAATGTAAACGAGTCCTCTGATTTTTTTTTTTTTTTGAGATCAAAGCAATTGCCAGGACTTTATTCTCTTCTAAGTCCAAATACATGTTTTCAGTGTTTACTGTTCACAACTCCTGCTTTCGTGCCACACAAACTCGTAAAATCACCCTACCGTAATTATATCTGCAATTTTTTTCATATGGTGGTCAAAGCGGCAGGTGGAAGCATCTTTAGTCTCACTCCATCTTACTTATTCACTTCAGATTTGATTTTGCCTTACTTGCACAGAATTGGTTTCGTGCATCTGACCACGAGGTGCCAAACAACAAGAGGAAAGAATCAGAGAGCAATGGCTTACAGAAGGACATGAAAAATGGAGTGCCTGGGAAGAAGAGAGGTCGAAAGCCCAAAGAGCGTCCCCTGGAGACAGTCTCCATCCCAGCAGAGACTCAGAGCTTCACCCCAGCTCCAATTCCACCCCAGACCTTAACTCTAGCCTCAGAAACTCAAACACCTGCCTCCACCCCTATTGCCAACACCCCAGCTACACCCTCTGCCCCAGTGGACAGTGTGAATCCAGCCCAGTCTAGCGAAACACAGCCCCCTATAAAGAAATGGGGCAAACCTAAGAAATCGCCAATCACCGAGTAGCACAGCTCTTACAACATCAGCACCAAGATGGGATCCTTTCCGAACTACACCAGTAAAACATTCAACGTAAAAATATTAACACTAGAACGAGGGGATGAAGGACGGCAGAAAACAATGATGATTTGCTCTTTATTGATTTCACACTGATTGTTAAATACAGTACATAATGTATGTGCTTATGTATACTGAAATATATTCCTTCTGTTCCTTCTTTATTTTCTCATTTCCTTTTAGAATTAATTTTATTAAACTGTTAACTCAAAAAGGGTCAGTAACAGTTAAATCCCCAGTTTTTATATATGGTGTATACTGTATATATACAAAGACCTTTATGGAAGCTTTTATAGAGCAGAAATTGCGAACATGTCTTCATAATTTTTGGGTAGCTCAGTCAATATGTCCAGTGGTTTCATTATTTTTTTTAAGAATATAAAATTCATTCAGTTAGCATGGTGAGCTAATTTACTGCTAACATTTTATTTCAGATATACTCTGCTGTGTATATAATATCCATATCTATATATGAATATATTCAAAGCAATTCATTTTCATCCACAGTTTTCAAATGAGGCTGATCAAAAAAAAAAAGTAGGTCGTCTTTAGTGATCATCATTTGAATTGCTTTTTATCAGATGTATTTGGGTTTGTTTTGTCAATGGCAGCTGAATGAAAGGTTGGAATACGGTCGACGGCTGGTGTAACAGTGTGCTACTGTGCAATAGTGTTGCTTCCCTGGTTTCACGTCCTGTCTCTTGCTCTGAATTGTAAGAGGCTATCTGGCTCATAACCTTTTGTAACTCCTTTTCCCGCATCCCTGTGGGCTGTTTGTAGTAGTTGTAATTTGCCTCAATTGGTCAGTGGTCATTGTTAAAACCTTTAACTGCTTGAAAATTTGGGTAGCTCTATGTGCTTTCCTTTAGTCTGATTAAGATGCTTAAGAAAATACAGTGCAAACATTTAGAGAAAATCAAATAGCAAAATGCAAATGTGGCAGGGCGGAGGGAGGGCCGGGTCGTGACTGTACACACCCGTATTAGGCTAATCAAGCCTCCGAGAGGGATAAAGGTCCACTGCAGAGGATCGTGCGGGAGAGAGAGATCGTTAACGGGCATGTCCGTCATTGTTTAAGTTTTAAACAAACACACACATGACGGTGGATGACATGTGCTGCCTTGCGAAAGAAATGTGTTGGCATATGGATCTTCTTTGAAGCACAGGGATGCCATTTGACATCTGTGATGTCATCAGTGTTAGCTTAAGCTAAATTTACTACTGCTCTGTAGGAAGACTCAAACTATCTCATAAAATGAAAACATCATGGATAGAAAAATTAATTTGGGTGAATCTCATTAAACCTGTCAAGAACATGCTGGGGTAGTATTCACCTCAAAAATTAAAAGAAAAAAGTAGAAATTATATTTTATATAGGCTATAAAAAAAAATGTAAGATTTGTTTTGCATTATGCCATTTTTTCATGACAACTAAACATACTTTCACTGCCCCCACACACACACACACAATTGTCCACAAATTGAATTAGTTTAATGTGAAAAAATATTATTTTGATTCTAAAGTATTGTGTGTCTTGTATTGCCTTTAATTAGAAAAAAAAAATTGTAATGCAGTTTTTAATACATTTCATTAGAAAAAATATTGTATAAAATGAATGATACTCTAATGATACTCACATTTTGTTGTGTTGCAACCTTATGCTAAAATGCTTTAAATTATGATTTTTTTTTCACATCAGTCTACACTTCATACCTTATAATAACAAGAGTTTTGAAAAAACTGAACTATCACATTGACAAAAGTATTCAGACCCTTTGCTATGACACTTAAAATTTAGCTCAGGTGCATCACATTTCTTTGGATCATCATTAGCTGTGTCTCGTTTCGAAGGCTGCGTGCTAGGTATGATGCGTCCTTTGAAGGCTGCAGTAGACTGAGCATCCTCCTTTAAACAAGCCTTGTATAAACGAGATGGCCTTCATAGGACAAATGGAAACGTAACGTAACATGGTTGCTATGACAGCACGCCACTCTTTAACAAGCGTGAGCGCTTTGAGTGAGAAGGGAACAAAGGAGGTACATTTTAGGTTATAATGTTATAATGAGTTATTAGGATTTAAATAGAAAATAAAATAGACTTTACGTGTGTACTTTCAGTCTAATTCTTTATTTTAATTATATAAACTCAGCAAAAAAAGAAACGTCCTCTCAATTTCAACTGCTTTTATTTTCAGCAAACTTAACATGTGTAAATATTTGTATGAACATACAAAGATTCAACATCTAAGACATAAACTGAACAAGTTTCACAGACGTGACTAACAGAAATGGAATAATGTGTCCCTGAACAAAAGGGGGTGTCAAAATCCAAAGTCAGTATCTGGTGTGGCCACCAGCTGCATTAAATACTGCAGTGCATCTCCTCATGGACTGCACCAGATTTGTCAGTTCTTGCTGTGAGATATTACCCCACTCTTCCACCAAGGCACTTGCAAGTTCCCGGACATTTCTGGGGGGAATGGACCTAGCCTCACCCTCTGATCCAACATGTGTAACCCTTATTCCTTCGATGATAAATACGAGTCCGACCATCACCTCTGGTAAGACAAAACTGTGACTCGTCAGTGAAGAGAACTTTATCCCAGTCCTGTCTTGTCCAGCGAAGGTGGGTTTGTGCCCATAGGCAACATTGTTGCCAGTGATGTCTGGTAAGGACCTGCCTTACAACAGGCCTACTTTCTTTTGATGTTTTTCAGAGTCAGTAGAAAGGTCTCTTTAGTGTCTTAAGTTTTTATAACTGTGACCTTAATTGTCTATGTCAATAAATGTTTATGGTTCATTGAACAAGCATGGAAAACATTGTTTAATGTTATTTGGATTTTTAAAATACAGTATCCTGAAAAAGGGACGTTTTTTTTTGCTGAGTTTATTAATATTATTATACATATTATGTACTCTGCACCCATCTACTGAGGTAGTTCAACTTGGGAATTAACATTACTTGCATTTTAACAATATATTTATGGGCAAATTGTCATTATTTATTTTTATAGGCATTTTCGTTGAAGCAAAGAATTGTGGGTTGTGAGTGCCCACTAAGGATACACCTCATGCATCCTCTGAATTCCCGTGAAAAAAGGTCGCATTTGAAGGATGCATTCAGAGTGTCCTTCTTGCTTTTCTGAAATGAGACAGCCTTGATGACGTATGCGTTGAGACACAGATCTCAGAAGGCAAAAACATTTTTTGGTCACAAAAAGAGAGGTGATCAAGAACCTGGTGGTCACTCTGGTTGTGCTCCAGAGATCATGTGTCGAGATGTCATGTGTACGCTCATCTCCTGCGCAATACCATCCCAACAGTGAAGCATGGTGGTGGTAGCATCATGCTGTGGGGATGTTTTTCAGCAGCAGGGACTTGGGGAATGGTCAGGGTTGAAGGAAATCTGAATGCAGCAAAATACAGAGATATCCTTAATGAAAACCTGGTCCAGAGCACTCAGGACCTTAGACTGGGCCGAAGGTTCCCCTTCCAACAGGACAATGACCTCAAGCACACAGCCAAGACAACGCAAGAGTGGTCTTAAGTGGTCCAGCCAGAGCCCAGACTTGAACCCAGTCGAACATCTCTTGAGAGACCTGAAAATGGCTGTCCACCGACTATCCCCATCCAACCAGAGCTTGAGAGGGTCTGCTTAGCAGAATGGCAGAAAATCCCCAAATTCAGGTGCGCAAAGCTTGTCACATCATACCAAAAAAGACTTTGAGGCTGTAATCACTGCCAAAGGTGCTTCAACTAAGTACTGAGTTAAGGGTCTGAATACTTATGTCAATGTGATATTTCAGTTTTTCTTTTTAATAAATTTGCAAAGTTATAAAAAATCTGGTTATTGCTTTGCCATTATGGGGTATGGCGTGTAGAATGATCTGAGAATATTTTTTTTAAAGCATTTTAGCATAAGGCTGCAAAAAAAGAAGGGACCTGAATACTTTCTGAATGCACTGTACATTATTAAGATTCTAAAGGATTTATACATTGAATTTACACAGGTTTTTTTTTTTATTTATAGTACATAAGTAAAAAAAAAATTTGTTTATCATTAATGATATTCTTATGAGAATCAACATTAAGAAAAATGTCAGTTCTCAAAACTGGGGAAAAAAATTGGTTGCATTTTCTTCCTTTTGATTTTGGGGTGAAATGTGACTAAAATGTTTTTGTGAGATTCATATTTTTATTTTACTTTTGCTGGTTCGAGCTGCTCCTTGGAGCACAAGCAGTATGCAATAGACTAGTGAGAGTGTTTAATGTACAGCATCAAAGAACACAATCAGAATAGTCACTGCAGACTTTAACTGAACATTTCCTTGACTTGCGGTTCAGAATCAGAGAATGTTAAGGAGCTAACTGAATATCTAAACAGATTTCCAACTTTCTGATTAAGGCCTGTTTAAGAAAAATGCCCTTCTTGCACTTCATCCCCTCCTCCCCCTTCCCTCCTTATCTTGCACTTTGCAGGCACTATTTAGCTTCCATTCACCAAACATTAATTGAGTGGCTTTGTGTTGTCTGTGCCCTTTTGTGCAGATCTGAGATCAGTTTTCCCAACATAAAATGAGAATTCTCGAAACTGATGAAAGCTTAGCTTGCGCTAAGCCAGCCCAATGCCTGCCATGTGATCTGAACCCAGGGTGAAACATGCAAGAGTTTGACCTTCATTCTTCAATTTAGAAAGCAAATCTATGTTGAATATCAAATGAAAACTCTGTTTAAAGCCATAATGGAAGCAGTATATCTTTTTATTCTTCCTCAGAATGTATAAAAGAATTAAGATTGAAAGAATATAATATTTGTTACATAAATGACATATCTATTCCAAAAACACTAATAATTTTAACTGAGGTACTGTACTTGAAATCATGAAAACATTGCCATAAACTTATTTAAAATTCAGGTCGCAAATGGACAAAAAAGTATAAATTATTAAAAGTATATTTATCTAATGAGAAAAATAAAATAAGCTTAAAGTTGCATACAGTACATAAATTCCATTTATTTTATTCTAATACTTGTAAATGTGATCTTAATCTCATAGTTGCTTAAGAAAACTTGGGTTGGTATGTCGTGATTTTAGGCAAAAGGTGCTAGTAGCCAATCTACCTTAAGATATGTTGCGCACGAAGTTGTGAACCTGTTATTACCTTACCATTGAGTCTCACATTTCTGACATGAAATACTGTAGCAAATGTAATTTTAACTGTCCTTCACCACAACCGAAGTGTCATGCATTAAATGGAAAATAAAAGTTCTTCTGCGACTTCAAGTCCCCCATTGCACTGTAAAAATGGTCGACTTTTACCTGGTCTGTGAAAAGGTTGTGGTGTTCAAGAAGACAAGGCAACATAGTTAAGAGCTCAGTCTTGCTCCATAGCCTTTTTGCACATGTTGTGACAGTTCTTACACTGTGCTAGTGTAACGTTTATGTATTAGGTTCATAAAATTACTACTTTAATGTAGATGAGCAATGCTTTTGGAGTTTCACCCAGTAGAATGTATATTTCGGTGGAAGTTTAATTACTATATAATATTGCTCAATTCACCATCTCATACTGAATGACACTTGTTTCTGCTAGGAATATTGTGCTTGGCTTCAATTACCCGTCTTCCTAGATTATGTGGCTTACACATATGCAGATGTTTTACGATCATGACACTGATTTATTTTAAAATGACAGCAATAGTTTGCGGTGGAAAACGCTGCTGCAACATTAAATATGATTTCCAAAGCTTGGTGCATTCACTTTCTTTTGCTTGTTTGCTTTTTTCTTTGTGACATAGTTGCTTTAAACTATTTGAATATGACCCTGTGCTTTTCTATATAGGTCAAAGTACATGTTGAAAATGTCTTTTTGTCTAACACTATAGACAATTTGTGTGAGTGGGTGGGTGGCTGTGTGTGGGTGTGTTTTTCTGTATTTAGTGCACGTGTAATCCCATGAAATAGGATTGAATATGGAGTGTCAGTAGAGATTTTGGTAAATGTGATTGTGTGCTGTGGATTTTTGTACTAAGGGGTATGTAGAAAGTGGAACTCCCATCCAGTTTTTTTAAACATAGTTTTCATTACTTCAACTTTTGAGTGAAATCCTCTAAGAAGTTTACAAAACAAAAGTAATAATGACAGTAATTGGCAAAATTAGCTTGTATTCCTTTCAAGTTTTTACCTAGATTGGCAAGAATTATGAATCTAAACTGTTGTTCTCTCTCTTTTTCCCCTGGTGTATTAACTGTGCATTTATACCCCTCAAATAATTAATAAAATGTTGACAAAGATTTGACTGACTGAGTTATTACTCTCTTATATTTATATTTGGGTGAATCCCATGAATAAATGTCTGGGTCACATTTCACTACAAAATCAAAAGAAAATAAATTAGAAAAAAAAAAAAGAAATACAATTTTGTATAAAGAAAATAAATATTGTTCTGTTTTAGACTTGTTTTGGGGAATTTTATTGTGACATTGTCACCTTGACTGTTATGCAATAATGATAATCTTCCTGTTCAGACACTATATTTTCTTTATAAAATACATTACAAATGTACTTTACAAACGTTATTAAAATATTAGATTTTGTTTAATTAATGTAATAAGCACTGGCAGGAAAATTTGCTCAATTGTCATGAAAATAATGCCAAAATGCAAAAATCTTAATGTTCCTAAAGAATATGCTTCATTTTCTTCATGCAAAATATAAATTCTTGTATTTCCTAAAATTATGGGGTGATTTAATGCGTTTATGACCCAGATATTTGTTATTTCTTTTATGAAATTCTACCAATTTAGCTTCAAACTAATTATAAACAGAAATAGTCTGTAAAGTAATTTATTAAACTGCAAGTTCGTCTATTGCATTTATATCTGGTCACTCAAGGCCCAAAACAGACATTTCGGAGTATATTCCTTCTATCAACAAGCTTACAAGTGTATCAAAGCAATGCATAAGTGGAGACAAGTGGCCGCTCTTTTTGAACGGATGTCTATGCAGGAGATTTTCCACAACGCTGCATAAACTACTTTTTTCTGAGGAAACAGTTAATCGTTTAATTAATTAACCTCCTGTACACTAATCTTCAAAAAATTTTACACTAAAAATTCCTTTTGGAGTGAACTATGTATGGACTTTAGTTTACTGTCATAAAATTGCTGTTTTTTAAGAGAAGTTACAGACGATTTTACGACTAGAAGGTGTCAGTTTACGGCTCACTCCGTTCATTTGTATGGCATCAGCAAACTGTCGTAAAATGCTAGTTGACTATTCCAACCGTTACGCGCTATCCAATAAAACAACAGCGAAGGTTGTGATCTGATTAGTACAAGTTGTCTGTTTGTATGGTGAGATTGTTATCCAGTATAGAAGATCTCAAGACATTTTTAGAGTAGAAATATAGACAAAAAATATAAAGCAAAATACATTCTGGGACACGTAGTTCTCCTGTGCTGAAGATTGATGCAACCCTTTATCATAAAACTACACATCCTAGCATCCACCAGTGGCGTCCTCCGTCGCAACAGCTGATCGACAAATAGGAAACTACAATGTCGGCCGTGTGCGGAGACGGAAGGGTCTCAACGATGGAGTGCAGAGATAAATCAACCATGTGGTCAACGAGGTATGTTTTAAGTACTTTAACGCTTAAATCCGAAGTATTTAATGTTCTTATTCTCTTTGTATGCGTGATGATGAGCGCTCAGTGACCTGTCACTTGCTGTGAGTCAGTGCGTGTTTATGAAACTCAAAAACACATGCTGGCCAGATAAATCTATCCTGTTATTCTTCAGCGTTTGATAAATTAACAATGGCATTAAGCACTTTAAAAGTGGAGGTACTTGTCTATATGAGCATACTTTGAACAGGGTTATGAAGTGAGATATAATGTGACTCCGTTGTTTCAGTTAATCAATGTATTTATGGGTCTGTTGTCTGCAGATTGTCCTAACAGATGTCATGTGTTTATATATGTATTTTTTTTTGCATCTTTATCTTTCTTTTTGCAACACCTCATCTGTTCTGTCTATAATATATCTGCGCAGTGTTACTGAATGACACTGAAAGCATGGTGTGATCTTCGCAGTGTATGTTATGACTCATGAGCTGCATTTATTGCGTCGCCGTTATTTCCGTGGACCGTTGTATCAGCCACACCTCGTTATATGCAATTTATAATATTTAATTAAACTACTACACGCACCGCAGAACATTTTGAACATTTGATTTACTTGTAGTCTGGTAGGCATACACATGTTTGGTCATTTTCAGATTGGTGTTTTGAACTTACACACTAAATAAAACATTTAAAAGCGCAAAATCATTTGGAATAGTTACGCATATATTTTATGAAATGTATCGAATTTAATTCCCTCCCGTATTTTCTTTGAATCACACATTCGCTATGTACAGCGCCACAGATGGCCGCAAGAGGCCGCAGTCATTTAACTGTGAACTAACTAAGGGAACTAGAGTATGAGTATAGAGAATGGAACTAGAGCGTTTACTGTTTTGACTAGTCTTACTAGTTAGTCGTCTAAAATGTTGGTCTTAATTTTTTCAGTCAGTTGCATAAAAACTTAGATCAGTCTAATTAAAGACCAAAATGTAAGACAGCCACACCTCAGGCTAACTTTTGTTTACATTCCATTTTGCCATTGAAAATAACTGTCAGCTGAGCCAGTGGGGGCTGAAAGGGGCTTGAGTTGAGACTTGGTTGAAGACTTTGACTTCAAAAATGGTAACAAAATGTTGTGTTTTTAATTAATTGTGTTAAATCACTAAATGTGTTCATTAAAATACATTTTGAAGCATTGTTGTCCTCTAATAAGCAAATATTCTCAGCGAATAATTTTTTTTTATTGAGCATCCACTGTTAGCCATTTTTTTTAAGCTGTTCAGTGTCTTATTTTTCCCACAATGCAATGCAAATTAGACTGTCTTACTAAAGACAACTGTGAGCTTTTTTTATGCAACAGGCTTTCTATGTTGTCTTTAGCTAGTCAAACTAATTGTTAGATGCAGTCTAACATTTTGTTATATATATTTCATATACTCCCACTTATTGTATATTGTGTTTTCTATATTGTGTGTGTTGTTTACTGTGCATTGTATATAATTATTGTGTTGTGTAAGAATGTACATTTGATATGTAAATTGTGTTGTGTAAATATGTTGTTTATTATTGGTATATGTCTCGTCACTGTCATGACTGCTATGTTGCTCGGAACTGCACACAAGAATTTCACCGACTGTTACACTTGTGTACATGGTAGTGTGACAATAAAGTGATTTGATTTGAGTCTTAAGTTAATGGCTATGTTTATGCAACCGGCCCCAGGTTATGAGACACTTTATGCCCAAACGGAGTATATCACAGCCGGTTCACCCTTGCTCTGTTTTCGAGTCAGCGCCAACTAAAAGTCCCACACCTGCTGACTCACAGACACCTGCGTATCAGCACGTGCAGCAAAAGTGCTCCTGACGGGCATAACCCTTTGAAGCGAAAAGTAGAGCCTACAGTTCCCTCCAGGTCTGTTCCAAAAAAAAGTAAAAGGCTCGATTGGAGACACAAAACACTGTTCCCCATCTCCCCACTATTGTTTGTCAGGAAAGGAATATTGTTGTTCACAATATTGTTCCAAATGTTGTTTCTGTGTCTTGCAATCAAAAAAATGCAATGAGTGCAAAAAAGAATACAGCATTCGTTGCAAATTCTCAAAAAAGACCCCATTTTCCTCTTCAAAGCACACGCATTATGTGCAACCGCTTCCCAATAGGGTTGCAACGGTATGATAACCTTCTCGGAAAATATCACGATTACTATTATTAGTGAAAACAGAAGGGTTATTTATTTATTTTTGAGCAAACACTTTATTATAATTGAAACTTGAAACCATTTATTTTAGTGAAGTATGTGTAAAAAAGTCTCCCTTTTGAAAATAAAATAAATAGAAAAATTAATAAAGCTAAAAGAATTATAATAAACAATTATAAACATGATATAAATATCAAGTAACTATAGCATGTTATAAAACTAAAGCATTTTAGTTTACATGTTAGCATAGCATGTTAAATGAACTACTAAATGAAAAATAACATCAGCTGTGTGAGTTTTTAAAGTAATGTTCTATGATTATTAACAGTTAACATATACTGTAGGTGCACGACAGCACAGCCAGACTGTTCCTGTCTGTAACTTTAACTCAGTAATTGCCCATGTCTGCTTTAGCTGTTTGCGAGATTATCATTAAATCTGCCTTGGCAGTCTTAAAGGGTAACTAAACCCTAAACCAACTTTTTTTAGTTAATGATCTGTAAGAATGGGGCTTTATTAGTACTGGTCATTGATTCAAGTAATTTTTTTGACATTTGTGTATAAAGTGTTTTAATTCTACAATATATGGTGTAAAAACGTCTGAGTGCTGCCCTCTTCAGGTTGAACGGTGGCTACTGCAGTTGAATTTTCCTATTGGCTGTTGCGGTACCGTGGCGTAAGCGGTGACAGCTGGCGTAAGCAGGTTCCAGCTCACCACGCCAGATTCATGTACATGTCGTCTTGCGACCGTGTGAGGAATAATAATAACATAGAGTCTGACAGCAGCTGTCAATTAATCCGTCACTACGAGTCTCAGGTGCCACCCCCGCTCAGCCCCGCACTCAGTTCGTTCCCTCTATCCCCGCCGGGGTCTGCCCACTTTTTCTGCATTTTCAAATATTTCTAGTGGGTGGAGTCAGACTCTGAACAGGTGTTTAGTTACCCTTTAAATAGCCTATCACTTGGGCGGCCGCCGAAATGTGAGATTCTCCGTCCGGTTGCGTTTTTATTTTCTCAATACCATAAGCAAATGTACATGGTATGATCATGTTCATATGCTCTGGCCTCAGTAAAACGGGTAGGTGAAATGCATGCATTATTGGTCGACAATTCATGTCGAGTTTGACCCCGGACTTTCAAGAGCCACTGTCAAACCCAGGAAAGGCTATATACCCAAGGTCCTGACCACACCCTTCAAAGCGCAGGTGGTTCACCTTCAGACCTTCTTCCCTCCTCCATTTAATTCAGATGAGGAACAATCATTGCATTTGTTATGCCCTGTGCGGGTGCTACACGCATATGTTGGGCGCACCCGCCAGTTCAGACTGTCTGATCTGCTCTGTATTTGCTATGGAGGATGCACAAAAGTAATGTTCGTCTTCAAGCAAAGACTTCTCACTATTTCGTCGATGCAATTACCCTGGTTTGAGTCACAGTGTCAGACTTGTCCAATTGGTGTTAAAGCACACTCAACTAGAGACATGGCCTCCTCTTGGGCACGGACGAACTTTGTGTCCTTACAAGACATGTTTTGCAGCAGGATGGTCCTCGCAAAACACATTGCCAAGGATTTACAACATAGACCTAACGTCTATTTCTTCACAAGTCATCTCTGTTTAGTGCTCTTGCTGTTCATTGGTCATATATATATATATATATATATATATATATATAGGGTTGCACTGAAATTTCGCCACCGAAATGTTTTTGCCGAAAATTGCATTTTTGTTTTGGCGAAAGAGGGAAAAAGGCAGAAAATATGAGCCGATATATATATATATATATGCCTCGCCGCCCCCTCAGTGCTCAGGTTTCACTCGATCGATCTAATCATAATCACGGTGCTACCAAGCAAAGGCTGATGTCAGCGGTGTGGAAATACTTCAAAGCAGTACTGCCGCTCCCTATACGCATACTACGCAGTCTGCATAGGGCACCAACTCCCTAGGAGGTTACCATCTTACCCTAGGAGGGCACCAGAAAGTCCACCGGGTAAGTTATACGTTATTCAAGGGCCCGAAAGCAGTTACGCAACACAGACAATCGCTTCACGCTCATATTATGCGAATGCGACAATCCTCTTGACTACTGGGGCATGAACAAAGATCGCTTTCCATTGCGCGGATTGCACACAGGTATTTATCTGCCCAAGCACCAGCACAGACAGAGAGAGAGAGAATATTCAGTGCAGCATCTTATGTTCTTGATGAGAAGAGGAACCGTCTCTCCTGCCAGAAAGCTGAGCAACTTTTGTTCTTGAAGAGAAACCTGACACTTTTACTTAAATAGAAAGCAGACCAATTTGCTATGTGTATAGCAATTACATTAAAATTTGTTTAGCCCTGCAAAACTATGTTCTTCACTTGAGGCTACATCTGTCGAGGTGGGTTTTAGTTCTATTACTGCTGATTTGCACTATTGTTTTGCACAATAATTTTATATTAAATTGGAAATACATTTACATAAACAGAATAGAGGCCCTCTGACGTTCTGTGTTTTGCCTTTTTGTTTTTATTAAAATGACTTTGTAGCGTATTACAATTTTTGTATTTGCAAGATGCTAGCATAGAGCTGCTAAGTCATTACTGTTTTGCATATCATTAGAGTTTTCTAGAACATTGCATTTATTGGATAATTGATAAAAAAATATATATATATATCTGTTAAATTTGATAGTTAAAGAATAATGTAATTAATATTGTTATAATATATTTTCTGTCCAATTTTGGTGTGTGATCATTTTATTGATTTTTAGTTTTTCAATTCAGATTCATTAAATAAATTAATTAAAATGTTTAATATTAATACAATTTTATATATATATATATAAAAATGTTTAAAATGGGTATTAAATTTTTTTTTCGGCCTGTTATAATTCCATAAAGTCACAAGCATTTTATTATAAAGTTTCCTCTCTGGGACGTTATGTCATGTAGTGCGGCGTGATGGGATTCTGTTCCCCATATGTGTTAATAAACGGAATGTCATGTGGACTGATTCATAAGGGAACGTCTCTGTTACGTACGTGACCTTGATTCCCTTAGGCTAAGGGAACGAGACATTGTGAACGCTAGCTGCACTACATGACCCCGAGTTCTTGAGGCACGAGTGATGCGCTCCTTGTTCTCAGTCAGAAATTCTGAGGAAATGCTGTCTACGCACCTGTTTTTATAGCGGTCAATTTTGCGTCAAAACAGGTGGGACTCAAACACCATTGCCAATATTAGAATGTTGCCGTTATTGTAGAGAGGTTTCAAATTGGTCGTGTATGAAGCCACTCCCCATATGCGTTAATAAACGCAATGTCTCGTTCCCTTTGTCTGGGGAAAAAAAAAGTGACAGTTTTGAAGCAAGAATTCATGTGTGGCTTGTGTAGCTTGATTATTTTTTAAAAAAATTTATTTGTTGTTCAAGGATCAATTGGATTCAATAAACAAGCAAGAACAGAAGAGAGGATGTTTCACATGTTGTGTTTAATGTATTCTCTCTGTTTTGCCCAAATAGTATTAAGGGCTAAATAATAATATAATTAATTTTATAGTGGACGCTGACTAGGGGCGAACATTAGACCACTTTTTTGGTGTTGAACATGTGGAGCATCATAATTGATTTCACAACTGTTTTGATGAAGTCAGCGTCTCATATATTCTTTTTCTTTTTTTTGTGTGCATCAAGTATTAGATTTATTAGAGTCTCAATCGGACTGCATTAGAGCCAGGGGTAGGTTGTAAAACAAGAAGTATTTACAACTGCTCAGTCAAGATAAACGGCAGCAACTGTGTTACACCTATACAAGTTCAGGGGAAACTTTTAAATATTACATTTTGTAAAAGCAATGACTGGAATTGTTCAGTTGAAGGCACCAAACTGTGAATCCTGAAAACATCAGTTTGGTGAATTCATGTTTACACATTAGCTTCCACTCAGCTGACAAGCAATGAAAGTATCTACGTGATTAACTAGTTAGCTATAAGCTTGTTGTCATGGAGAGTAAAAGATGGACCAGCATTGCGTCTCACCAACTACAACATGATGTGAAATCAACACTTAACAGACACAATCCACCACTGCACCATTTTCTGCTGAGCTGCAAAAAGATGCTCTGATGTTTTATTAACTAGTTAGCAACTTACCGCTAAACTCTGCACCGCGTAACTCCGCCCTGTCTGCAAACCCATCGTCAGTTCAGAGTCAGCTCTGTAAACAATGGAGTCGGAGTGCTCTTTGCTGGACAAACTACATAATGACACCAATTCTAAAGCATCGTTTTCTGCATTATATGTTCTGAAAAAAAGTTTTCATATCTGCGCATATCGAAAAACATTTACGCCGATACCGATATATCAGTGAAAGTCTAATATCGGCCGATTATATCTGTTGGGCACTAATTAGCATATATTTTGTGTGCAATGTTTCTTATTCTGAATGTTCACAAAACTATGAACTATTTGGTTTAGGTCATCAATAAATTGCAATTTCTATTAAAATGATGCCATACATGATTACAATGACATAGGGCTGGGCGATAAAACAATATAAATATTTATCGCGATAAAAAAACTCCATGATATCGATGATAAGCTTTTGAGTAATTTTCGATATTTAGTCTGTGTTCTACATCTAGACATGCGTGTTGCTAAAAACGCTAGCAGTTTGTCTTTCTTACCATATGTTTCCACTGGCTCTTTCATTTCCTTCCTATGGAAGCAGAGCTTCAAGCTCGTGAGGTGGATTGTAAAATTGACAGCAGCGCGGGGCAAGTTGTTCTCTAGCGTTGGGAGTGGCTTTGTGCTGATTTCTTCTGCGTCAGTGGAAACGCAGCCTCCGACTGTATGAAGTTGCTATCGCCCACGCTATGCAGGTTACCGCGTTCCGGATTCTTGTATATTGATTCTTGAATATTTTTCAAGCACTGAAACACGCTTCAATGATGCCCTGTCCCGGTCCGCACCCACTTCCTCTTTTCCCCACATGTGAGTAAACATGAGGTGCGTGTTTCCAGAGCGCCTTTAGACCATAACGTTTTTTTCTTTCTAAATTTGGTTTTATTAATCAGCATGTTCCAAGCCTTTAATAAAAAACAAAAAAGTTATTTGTTTTAATTTTGTGAAATTATTCAGATTTCATAATTTCTGACAAGGATGAAAGACAAAACAATTACTAGTTTGTAGCATAGCCTTTCTCACGTTAATGAAAATAGAAAAATGGTCCATTCAGACTTTTACATTTTCAAAAGTTTCTCTCTGGAGATACCCCTGAACTATTTTACGAAGTTTATCAATAAAATGCAATGTTGATATTGCCCATAGACTAATCATAAACAAACAAATATGCAAATATTAATAGGTAACATGTTGCAATATGGAATTGAGTACACATGTTTTTGCGGGTCTCCATAAAAAGATTTTCATGACAAATTTTACATCCCTTTTGGGCTGGGCAATATATATAAAAAGTTTTTAATGATAATCTCTTTTAAAATATCAATATCTGATTATATGGTCAATCCCCAAGGTCGGCGAATAATTTTGCTTTAGAAATTAAATTAATTTATTGAAACATGAAAAACTTGAACAAAAGACATTTCTAAATTCAAATTGTTCTTTAAACAAAACGAAAAAGCAATACAAATAACAAAGTGATAAAAAAATATTTTATATAACCATCTCCCCAAATCCAAACATTTACAACATTATCTCCAACGAATCCATTTGCCATCACGCAAGTATCAGTATGTGGTAACAGGTGAACATTACTAGGATACAATTTAAGAACTAAAGACAATTATAAATGTAAAGATAATTATAATAATCATCATAATAAGTAAACCCAAAAATGATTTTGTTCCCAAAAAATGCTGCCAAACGTGTGTTCTTATCGAATGTGTTTGTTTTGTTTTGTCACCTTGTCTGTGGAAAGATATCCAGTATATTATCTCCATCGTCATAATGATGTAACACTGGTAAACAATGGCCGTTAATTCTGGAAACTTAAGTAGAAAATAAAGTTGACATGAATTTGAGTTTTTGGTTTTCATCATTGTCCTCTCATTTTCCTTTCATAATTTTTTTTCTCTCTCTTTTTTTCTCCCTATTTGAAATGTCCAATTTCCCAAGTCCTCGTGGTAGCGTAGTGACTCAATAGCTTCAATCCGGGTGGCGGAGGACGAATAGCAGTTGCCTCCGTGTATGAGATGTCAATCCATGCATTATTTTGGCTCGTTGAGCACGTTACCACGGAGACATGGTGCATGTGAAGGCCAATGCCATCCACCGTGGCATTTACACACAACTCACCACGTGCCTCACCGAGAGCGAACCACATTATAGCGATCGCAAGGAGGCTACCTCGTGTGACACTACCCTCCTTAGCAACCGGGCCAGTTTGGTTGCTTAGGAGACCTGGCTGGATTCGAACTCGCAAACTCCAGGGTTGGTAGCCAGTGTCTTTACCACCGAGTTACCCAGGCCCCCATTGTCATGTCCTTGTCATGTTTGAAGCGCAACAGCGGCTGGCCAACAAACATGCTCTCTTCTGTGCAGTTATGAAGTGGACTGTGGTCCATTCTAACGTGTGATTTCAATCTTGTCTCCATTATTCGACACAGAGAAGAAGCGATGGAATTAGTGCTCGTAATAGCCCTCATTCATAAACCGCATGTTTGGAGAGCAACCATCACAACACTGCATCCAAGAACTGCTCGCTCTGGTCATGTTATGGAGTGATTTAGATCTGACAATGGTGTTTAGTGTAGAAGTCCTCATGTCTGTTTCCAGAGTGCTGTTGAAGTTTCTCACCTGGGGAACAGCGATTACGTCCAAGAGTTTTAATTCTCTGCTGTGGCTGTAACATGAGAACTCAAATGAATAAATGTAAAGGTTAATGTCATGCTTGAGGCAGTGCTGTCATTGATGGAAGCATTCCTTCTCATGAATAATGTTGAGCAATGCGTAGAATCTGGAGATGTACTTGTGTACTGTCCTTCCGATCATAACTTTGAGTTTACGCATATACCTAATTTTGTGACATTGCTTCAACTTTCCTTTTGAAATAGAACAAAATAGCTAAATAAAATGAAAAAATAACCATTTTCCCCTTAACAATAACAATGATTGCTATCTTTGTTTCCAGTCATGTGCAACCTGTACATATGTTAATAGCTCAAATGTGTTTTGGGGTTTCATGACCCTTTAAAGAATTGTATTTAATAGCAGAATTTCTGGTGAAGTAGTACACTACCCATGATCCTAAGGGAAAAAATCCACCAATTAGAGAATTGCTTCAAATAAATGGCACAAAAAGAGCTCTGCAGGGACCCCTCACTTAAATTATACTGTAAGTACACAGTTGTGTACCTTTTTGCCTTTTTATACAATTGTATACTTCTCTGCTTCAAATCAAAGTTTGTAATGTTTTGGTTCACTTCAGAGCTGGTTGGTTTGGTTCATGGCTTAGAACCTTTTTATAATGGAAGAAATGAATGGCAAAATTACTTTACAAAAACAAATACGGCTGAAAAGTGGTCAGACACTGTGGCTCTCTGTTGTCTTTTGAAGATATGAACACAATACATTTGGAATTAAAATATTATCAGAAAAGATTACTAAAGTTATTTTATTTTGATTTTTTTCCTGTGAATCACAATGCATTGACCTGATTTTGATGCATTTTGTGATGCATTGATTAGAGGTTGACCGATATATCGGTGCCAATAGTTGCTTTTTGGAAATATAGATTTTGCAAAAATGTATGGCCATAGTTGCTGATAGGTGTGTTTTTTTTTATTTTTATAAATGTCATTTCAAAATAAGAGTCTTCAGTTTGTTTCAAGCTTGTTTATACTTAAAGGTCATGAGTTATGCACCTGTAAAGGGGTTAAGATGGGCAAGGAGGAGGCGAGAACCGGCTTGTCAGTATAAATAATAATTGAATGAAAACTTAAACCAAAACATAAACACACACACATGATTGACATGCCCGTAATTGTCTCTCTCTCGAACCGTCATCACCGGCCGCCTTTATCCCTCTATCCCATCAGGCCGATTGGGGACCGGGCGTGCGACATTCCAGCCCGGCCCCGCTCCGCTACACAGCACCAAATCAGATTTAATTTTTCTGATTATTTTAGACAAGAAACTGCATCTGGGATTTTATTAATTTAGGATTTGTCTAAATTAAGACAAATCCCTGTAATATTAAGGAAATAATGACATTTTTAGACATTCTAAGTCAATTTTAAACACTAAGGCGCGGCTGTGGTTCAGGTGGTACAGCGGGTCAGCAGCTAATCGCAGGGTTGGTGGTTTGATTCCCGGCCCACATGCCGAAGTGTCCTTGGGCAAGACACTGAATCCCAAGTTGCTCCCAATGGCAGGCTAGTGCCTTGCATGGCAGCTCTGCCACCATTGGTGTGTGTGAATGTGAGTGTGAACTCACATTCACACACCTGTGAGGCTCGACACTGGTGGTGAGCATTCTAAAAATAAATTCAATAACTCACAAGATGATATCTGACGAAACCGCATATTAACCCACACAACCCGACTGTTGCCAATGGCGACTACATTTTAAATGATTGTCGCAATCAATTATTTTTGATGACCATTTGTGACCATTGTAGTTGCAGTCTGTAGCCCTGATGTGATGTTACATTTAAGCCCAGTGCCGGCTGTGATGCTGTCTTTGAGATCAGAGTTTCATCATGATGTTTTTGTGGTGTCCCGTGGTGATGTTGATACTTAAGGCACAGCCCTTGGGTGTAATGTTGGGCACACACAGACCTCATGTCCCTGTCTCTTTATCTTCCTCTCTCTCTTCACACCTGTTGTCACTTCCACCACTCCCCGCCTGACCGAGCAACCTCATTTGTTTATGTTCCGAGCTTGGAAACACAATTCAAAGTCACATCTCTGCACTTTCCCTATTTTTCTCTCTCCCTTTCACTTGTTTCTCTTTCTATTGAGGCAGTAACAGTCTCCATCAGCGCTCTATTGCGACACCGAGTGTTACGAATTACCCCATAAGAGGCCAGCGGAGGGAGGCGTGTGCTCTGTGTGTGTTTCCAAGCTGCTGCTATAAATACCACCTGCCAAACATAAAAAGCTTATGTCATCTTACATTTCTTGGCAGGGCTCAAAGTAGTGCTTTGGGGAGTGTTTTAGTGCTAAAACGTTTCTCTTGAATGGTACAACCCACAAACGCTAGTGAATGGGAAAACAAAACAGACCATAGCAGAGTTTCGTTTTCGTTTCTCCCTCTCTCTCGACATCTTTCGCCTTGCTCTGCTTGCCAGTGAGCAGGTGCTCTTTGTGCCAGTATATGTGTATGTCCCAGCAGTTATATTAGCGTTGATCTCTCTTTACTCTGTTCACCCATCATGAACACTCTCCCAGCATATTCAGGAGCCTGGATATCAGGCTGCTGGGATCTTAGGTCAGATGACAGGTAAGACTTTTATCTTCGATTCTTCTTTTTGTTATTCTAGTCATGGTGTCTGTCACTTTCTGGCTCTCTCCTCGGTCCTCCGGTGTCTTGGACACACTTTTAGTTATTTTTTTTAATTGGGCTATCTGGCTGCAGTCTTGCATGAGTTTTTGTGGTATACGCAGCTGCTACTGACAGGACACTCTGTCCTCTCCACTTGCTGCATTTTCACAATTGCGTTTCAGTGAATAAATAAATATGCTAATTATTCATGCAAAGGAATAGTTTACCCTTGAGTTAATGTCCTCTCATCATTAATGTTCCAAAGCAAGTATGACTTTATTTCGTGGAACATCAGAGGAGATGTTTAGCAGAATGTCTGAGCTGCTCTTTTCTCTACAATGTAAGAGGATGGGAACCATGTACTGTCGAACTCCAAAAAAGACTAAACAATATCAAGAAATGTAGGTATGGAAATCGTAAGGAATGATACCGGTACCTTAACAGTAGGGATGTGCATGAGTCGTTTTTGAAAGTTTTGCTTTGCCGGCCATATATACAGTGAGATGCATGTTGAGTATGGACACAAGTTGATCACACTTGATGAGCAAACGGTTCTGTCAGTACGTTCAGATGGACACCAAAAAAGCGGGTTATTGCAAGAATGTGGGTTACTGTGAGAAAGCTGGGTTCATATTTAAATGTAAAATGGATAAGCGGTGTACACGTTACTCTCGTATATGTGCATCTCGACAGAAAGCAGCGCCCCTGTAGCAACATAATCCCTGCAATGCTTTTTTAAACAACAAACATGGCATCTGAAAAATAATATTCTAGCTGAGGTAAGGGACATTCAGTCATTTAAACTGGTTTGTATAAATGAGTATAGTTTACAAGCATGTGGATATGCTTGTTTTTCTCAATAAAAACATAACTATTATGTGTCAAGTGTTTATATTCAACATCTACTTCAGGTGGTACTACAAGCTTGCATTTCTCTGAGCTACCCAGTCCCTTATTTTTTTTTAGGAAACAAGTGTTTTGGTCTAAAGGCTGGTTTACATAGCACTTTTGTTTTTTTCATGCTCCTTACTAGAGACGATGAGAAGGCGCAACCATCGTCATGAAAGCTTGAGGTCTGGATGGAATATTGGAATACAACATTGGTGTCTGGTCCCGGACCACGGTGATTGGCGTAGCCTTATCTGGCAAGGCAGCTAATGTTAACAACTTCATACAGTCTGAGAAAGCCAAACTGCTCATGTTTTTATTAGGGCTTCGATTTAACACGTTAATTCAGTGCGATTTTTAATTTTACAAAAAATATCTATTGTGATAATATTACAATAAATAATCGCACTTCCCCCAGACCATAATAAGGAAGAATTCTGAGAAATGCAAGCTTGTAGTACCGCCTGTTTAATCCAGAGGGCAATACGTGAAATTTCAGCTGTTTGAGCAACGCGCAGTTTATACAGTGAAGAAAACATCCTTCAGCAGCAACAACACAAAGATGTGTTTAGAAGGAGCGCAAAAGCGAACTAAGGGATCTCAAGATGTGTTTAAAGATTGAGTATTAAACTATATTTAAGTCGACACAGTGACCTAAACATTTTATGTTTATGATGCAACGCACCCGAGACGCTACACAAGCATGTCTGATGCAGGGTGTGGCTGGATTGAGATGGTGCAAAATTTGGAAGTTACCCATAAATATTTAATCACGAATAAAATCAAAGAAATGTCCTTCAAACTTATTTGTAAGTACTACCTCACTAATTATTTTCTTGTAGAGAGATTTAATTGTGATGTCGATATATTCTGTACATTTTGTGGTCTGCAGGCGGAAACATGTTTTCATTTATTTTGGAGTTGTCCCCACTCGACTTGTTTTTGGTCTGATTTCTGCAAGATTGTTAGAGATCATATTATTCCCAGCTTTCAACTTTGTTTTGAAAATGTTTCGTTTTTTTTTTAGCTATGACATGTCTCTTCATAAGGAATATTATTTGATTAATGTTCTGGATTTGTTGGCAAAGTTTAGTATTCATAAATGTAATTATGGTGGTTATAAACCACTAGTTTACATTTTTAATTCAGAGGTTCAACAATACCTAAGAACAATTTCCAATTTTAGTAACAAGAAAGCTGTAAAGTGTATTGAAATATGTAAACAATTTGATATTTTTGATTGATATATATTTATTTATTTTCGTTTTTGTTGTTGTTTGTTTTAATATACCTCTTGGCTCTAGATGTAAAAGTTTTGTAAGCATTAATAAAAATAAAAAATAAAAATGTCTGATGCAGGTGTAAATTGACAGTCCTTAAACAAGCCCTCATAATAAATCTCCAACTGATTGACAAATTCACTTGTGAAATGGATTGCTGTGAACTATATGCCAATGATTGACTTATGATCAATAATATGGTAGTAAACAATACATTGTATGTATACATTGCTGGATTTTCTAACACATTTAGAATCACTACTGCTTCTGCCGGTGTTGCTGCTGCTCGCTTTGTGCATGCGCTTGTAAAATGTATATTTTAAAGACTCATTATTACGGTTTAGTGTTTCTCTGTAATGTAGAACAGTGTTAGCAATGTTACTTATAACATTCTTTCTCAGCCCTGGACTCAACCCATTTCATGATGCCCCCAAAAATAAAGTAGTTAATTTAATATCATAAACATGCAACAACTAGTCGACTAATTGCTTAAACTTACGACTACTACAGTAGTCGAATAGGAAAATCTTTGGTCGGGGGCAGCCCTAGTATTTTCTGCACCACCAAATAGAATTTGCAAAAATAATTATTGCTTATATACACTGTTATCTCAAACAATCGCCCTGTCTTTCTTTGGTCGGGCAAATGGGCAGTTACTTGGTATTGATACAGATTTTTCAATTCTGAAGCACAAGCTCTAAATTTATTTAAAATTCAATTTTAATTCAAATCTTACTAGTTTAAAAGCAATTGTTGTGTTTTGTAATTCAATATACTTACTAGTATGAATCCAATCGAAGAGTGCTGTAATTCATTTGTAGAGCTCTGTAATTTTTATGAGTAAAAATTCTGTTAGAGGGCGCTTTAATTGAAGTTCTGACTAGTAAAAATGCAATTATGATGAGTAATGTTGGGAACATTAAATGATAAATTGACCTGCCATACAATATAGCAAAATCTCTGTTGATTGAAACTTAATATCATCGTCATGATATACAGTGCATTCAGAAAGTATCCTGAGCCCTTAATTTTTTTCCCCCCACATTTTGTTATGTTGCAGCCTTATGTTAAACGCTGTAGTAAGAAAAAACATAAATCAGCACTCCATACCCCACAATGACAAAGCTAAAACTAGATTTTTAACTAGAAAATACTAAAATATCACATTGACATAAGTATTCCAACCCTTTGCTATGACCCTTGAAATTGAACTAAGGTGCATCCCATTTCTCTGGATCATCTTTGAGATTTTTCTTCACTTAGACTGATGTCCACCTGTGGCAAATAAAATTGATTGACTTGATTTGGAAAGACTCACACCTGACTATATAAGGTCTCACAGCTGAAAATGCATTTCAGAGTATAAACCAAGCTATGCAGTCAAAGAAACTGCCTCTGAAGGGTTCAGAGACAGGATTGTGTCAAGGCACAGATCTTGGGAAGGCTACAAAAAAGATTCTGCTGCATTGATGGTTCCCAAGAGCACAGTGGCCTCCATAATTCTTAAATGGAAGAAGTTTGGAACAACCAGGACTCTTCCTAAAGCTAGCTAACTGAGCAATCGGGGATTGGCCTTTGTAAGAGAGGTGACCAAGAACCTGTTGGTCACTCTGGTTGAGCTCAGAGATCATGTGTGGAGATTGGAGAAACTTGCAGAAGGACAGTCATCACTGCAACAGTTCACCGATCTGGGCTTTATGGCAGAGTGGCCAGACGGAAGCCTCTCCTCAGTGCAAGACATTTGAAGACATGCTTGGAATTTGCCAAAAAGCACCTAAAGTACTCTCAGACACTGAGAAACAAAATCTGGTCTCTGGTCTGATGAAACGAAGATTGAAAAGTTTGGCCTCAATTCCTAGAGTCATGTATGGAGGAAACCAGGCACTGCTTAGTGAAGCATGGTGGTAGTAGCGTCATTTTGTGTGGGTGTTTTTCAGGGGCAGGGACTGGGGGACTGGTCAGGGTTGAAGGAAAGCTGAACACCGCAAAATACAGAGATATTCTTAAAGTCAGAATTATTCTACAAGTCAGAAGTTACACAGGAAATAACAACTTTTCTTAATTTTAATAGTGGGAGTGGGGAAGGCTCTCTGGACAGGCTCCTCCCCTCGGTCAACACCACCCTGTCATCGCGAAAACGAACCACCAGCCAGTGTAAATCAGAACCTCCACTGCTGAGGACCAGTAAGAGGACCATCTACACAGCCGGACGCCCACCATGGTACAATGAACACGGGACCCAGTCCAAAGAAGCTTTTGTTATTGGTGAGTATATTAAAGTGCTCAAAATTCTCTGCTAGACCCTATGATATCACATTCACCACATCTTCATGTCTCTTTTTAAACTTAGGTCTTTGCGGTGGCAGTGCCTCAGGCAAAACGACTGTCGCCCGCAAGATTATCGAGGCTTTAGATGTTCCTTGGGTTGTTCTTCTATCCATTGATTCCTTTTACAAGGTGAGTTTCTGAAAATGACTATGTCATGTCATTGTTAGCTGATCATACGTGTCCTTGTTGGCTTACACGCTGGAGCTGCAGAGTATTTGATCAGTCACCGCTGCAAGGTGGCTGTAGATGTCTGCATACGCATGAAGTGAGCCAAGCCCAGTCCATAAATTAGATCCTCTGACCCAAACCTTGTTTTCATTAAGCATTCATCTGAGAGGTTACTGAATCTAGATATTGATGTAACCTATCTGCTCGATCCAGTGAGTTCATTCAGTTCTCATCAGCATTCATCTGACTGATTCAAACCAATCCAATAACCAATTTTTTGTGTTTTTTTTAGTTACTGAACTGCTCTTTCTTTCTTTTGACAGAGTACACTTACTCTGTCACTTACTGAACTGCAAGTCTTTTTGCCATGTTTGAGCAAGAGATGGGTCCGTAGTGAAGTATTGTGAAACTTAAATCTGTATCGTACTCTATGGTTGTATAAATGACAACATGTAATTAAAGACAAACCATTTGCTGCAGAGTTTTTGTCATTTTTAATTAGAATATTTAAATATAATCCTATAACCTCTATGAAATCTTAATAGACTAAATAAATAAATGTAAATGCTTAGACTCATCCAACTCAAAGATTAAGTGTGTGCACAAGCTTGCACAAAATGATTTGTTAAAATTAAAAAGTTAATATTTATAATAATTTAATATTTAATGCCGAACCCAATGTCATTTTTTAATTAACTTACAATTTTAAAAACAATTTGCAAGAAACCTACATTATATTCCATTTAAGGCAATAAGACACATTCAGTCAGTAAAATGTATTAGCCTAAATTCACTGTGTGGACTCAGTCTTCACTTTTTCATAAATGTATTTGGCAGGTTCCTTTTGAGTATATATTGGCCACATTCACACAGCAGCAGAATACACTTGTCTGTCCTGTTCTGAGTGGTTAATACGGTTACGTTCACACACAGTTCGGTTATTTACAAGAGTGACAACCGCATTCTATAATCAAACTGACACCCTTACATTTTTAGGTCTCACAACTGCATTCTTGGCAAACCTGTACTGTGTAAATGGTAGATTTAATATTCCCAAACTATAGTTTTGGCAAGTCGTTTAGGACATCTACTTTGTGCATGACAAGTCATTTTTCCAGACAGATTGTTTCACTTTTATTTGACTATATCACAATTACAGTGGGTGAGAAGTTTACATACACAAAAGCAGCTTGGAAAATTTCAGAAAATTATGTCAAGCCTTTAGGCAATTAGCCAATTATCTTCTGATAGGCTAATTGGAGTCACCTGTGTATGTACCTTCAAACTCTGTGCCTTTTTGCTTGACATCATGGAAAACTCCAAAGAAATCAGCCAAGACCTCAGAAAAAAATTGTGGACTTCCACAAGTCTGGTTCATCCTTGGGAGCAATTTCCAAATGTCTGAAGGTACCACGTTCACCTGTACAAACAATAGTACGCAAGTATAAACACCATGGGACCACACAGCCATCATACCGCTCAGGAAGGAGACACATTCTGTCTCCTAGAGATGAATGTAGTTTGGTGTGAAAAGTGCAAATCAATCCCAGAAAAACAGCAAAGGACCTTGTGAATATGCTGGAGGAAACAGGTAGACAAGCATCTATATTCACAGTAAAATGAGTCCTATGTCGACATAGCCTGATAGGCTGTTCTGCAAGGAAGAGGCCACTGCTCCAGACACACACACACACACCAGAAAGAGGAACATCTCAGATGGGCTAAGCAACTAAACCATATTTACAATCATGTACAGTACAAAAGCAATAAAAGATCATGCCTTTACAATGTTTGAGTGAGCTGGATTAAACCGGCATCCCATGTCATGTTAGACAAGTAACTGACCCTTAACTCTGTGTTTAGTCTTTAGAGAGACAACGCTGTCACTCAGAGTGGTTATTTTAGACTAGTTTAATGATTGTTTACAGAGTTTACCAGCTGTTCTTGCATATCTGAAGAGCAGTCAGATTAAATTGAAATGCAATGTATTTTGCAAGAAAAAGAGAAAGTAAACGAAAGAATAGATGAGTAAATGGGCCTGTGTATGTGTGGTTGAGTGTGTTTACGTACATGTACCTGTGTGTGAAATGTTCCTCCTAAATTTAGTTCAGCTGACATTAGCTATGTCCCCAATGAGAGGCAGGCTGTGAAATCGCATAATTTATTTGCTCATTAGTATGTCATCCTTTCTGCATGCAGGGTGGGAAAAACATTGAAATCGTAACTTTAAAAACACTCCACATAGAATAAATTCTCTACCTCCATGAAGTCTGAAGTAGTGAAAGGGATAGTTTGTCCAAAATGATTGCACTTGTATAACAAAGTTTAAATAATGGATAGTAATGCTCACTTTTGACCCAATTGAAATCTACATTTAATGGGCCAATTCTGTAAATCCACCCATTGTTTTATCCTCTATAGACCAATTAACTTTTGTATTTGGCTGAAGAGTTATTGAGATTATTAGTCTTAATAAAAGTATTGTAAATTGGTGTTTTTATTATGCTAATGTTGATGGATAAAGCCACTCAAGGCTGAATGTGACCTAGATTTTACCATGGTTTACGGCTTTATACGGGGTCTAAAATCACCATTTAAATATTCCATGTTCAATACAAGTTAAGCTCAATCAACAGCATTTGTGACATAATGGTGATTACCACAAAAAGTTATTTTGACTAGTCCCTCCTTTTCTTAAGAACAAAAAAGCAAAGCAAAAATCAGGGTTACAGTGTGACACAATGGAAGTGAATGGGGCCAATTCTTGAATGTTAAAATGCTCACTGTTTCAAAAGTATAACCACAAGACATAAACCGTATGTGTTACTTGATTACTTGATGAAATAACTTGAATTTCGGCGAATCAATCTACGAAAGGCATCTAGTCATCTCTGTATTTGGTCATGATAGGAGAGTGTATTTTAACATGTAAGAAAATAACACACTTCACCTTTAACAAATAAAATAGACAAAATTGTATTGGCAAATAAACCGTAAACTGCATTCTTTATTTATCACCACCTGTTTGGTGCTGGTGGAATATCTTAAGTTATAGGCGCAACCTGGAGAAGTATTTGCTTAAGGACACCATAGTGGTAGCTCATCAATCTCTCCTTGTGGGGTTCAAAGATACTGGTAATCAGCCTTGATATTTACCATTTGATCTTCACCATTTGCTGACTTTTGAGCTGTACTGAAATCTGAGGTGTAACCTTGGACTCGTCTGTGGTGACCCCTTTCCTGCAGGTCCTGACGGCCGAACAGCAGCTCCTGGCCGCTAATAATGATTACAACTTTGACCATCCAGACGCCTTTGATTTCAGCCTCCTGGTGCACACACTCCGCAAGCTCAAACAGGGCAAAAGTGTGAAGATCCCAGTGTACGACTTCACTACACATGGACGACAGAAAGAATGGGTGAGTGCACATACCGCATGGAGATTATCTAAATTTGGTAAGCTACTTTGAAACTTCAGCTTGCCGAGGTACAAGCTACTCCTAATTTTAGTTATAGTCAAGAAACCCTTTGAAAAAGTAATTGGCAACAATTTATGTAAAATGTGCACATATACTTGCTTCTAGACTCTTAACTAGTAGAAAAATTGGAGATCTTTAGAACTAATTAGAGCAAAAAATCTATTTAGGTCTACAATATTTTTATTTATACAACTTTTAAATATTGCATGATAAAGTTGTATTGAAGCAAATTCATGACAAAGGTCTTTGAATCATAAAAGCATGTTGAATTGCTCTAATTGAAAAATTATTGCATTTGCATTAAAATCTTTTGAATTTACAGTGCTTGCATTTACAGTGCTTCCTTTTGGGAGGCTGAAATATAACATTGTTTTATTTTTAAGCATTGAATATTTCATTTGAAATCATTTCAAAACTAATTTCATTATTAAAATTTCAACAATAAATATTCACCTTCCTAAGCTCATTTCCAAAATATTCAGTTCATTTGAAAATACAATCTAGATTTTTCGACAGGTAAAATTCAGTCCGTTCTATTTCGCTTAACAAAATTTGCTTCCTCAAATTCATTGGTTAAAATTTGGTCGGAAATTCAACCTTTTACATCCGGGAATTGCAGGAAAAGCAGCAGAGTACCGATGCACCAATGGCATCTCCAACTGATGGCATTAGTTCTCACCTGTAGGTGGTGCAATGCAATCGGGTGTTGACTCCTGAAGACCAAAATTACAGGTAGAGAGAACAGCCGTGTACATTTTGATTAGTTTGTTTTTTTAAATTGTTAAGCTTTGCCTTCCGGCTCCGCTCTCTTTTCGTGATAACTGTGCAATAGAGCGAGTGCAATAACGCCCCTGCTGCCCCGATTCTCCAGCCAACCTCCCGCTCCATTGTTCCCTCACTCGTGAACAAGACCCTGAGGTACTTTAAACTCCTTCACTTGGGGCAATACCTCCTTACCTACCCGGAGTACGCACTCCATCATTTTCCTGATTTGAAATATTCAATGCTTAAAAATACAACAGTGTTAAATTTCTGCCTCCCAAAATGCATCGTAAATGCAAGCACTGATAATACAATGCATTTATTTTTTCGATTAGAGCAATTCAACATGCTTTTATGGTTCAAGGACTTAAGTCATGAATTTACTTCCATAAAGTTGGTGTGTTATTTTTCTTACGTAAGCACAATGAGGATCTCACTTAGGGTTACAGCATCATTAGACTTGAAGCTTGTATGTATTCTTGTGCAACTTCGTTATTAAACAAGTTTGGAAGTAGCAAAGCAGTGGTTGATAATGTAAACCAGCAATACTTCATTATTGGAAATGTATATGTGACTACGAGGAGGAGGGCTGGCCTTTTCTATGTGGATTGTGCACTGATATGACAATGCAAAGGTACTCGGAAGGCTGCTTTCTTAAACGAATATTTGACATTATTATTATACAGTGTCAACTAATTCTATAAATGAACACTGAGAAAATAAAGAATACAAATTCAATAAATAGCTAAATAAACATCAGTACTGTATGTTCAGTATCAGTCAGTTGCTGACCATTTACATAAAGAATAAATTAAAATGATATCTAAATAAAACCAGTTCTGTATGTTTAGTATCAGTCAAATGCTATTTTAATACTGCCAGTCAATTAGGGGTAGGTTGAAAAGCAAGAAGCATTTACACCTGCCTAGTTGAGATAAGTAGCGGTATTACACTGTATTCTGCTATACAAGTTCAGGGGAAAATTTTAAAAATTACATTTTGTAAATGCAATGACTGGAATTGTTCAGTTGAAGGGGGTGACAAACTGCAAATCCTTAACAAAACAGTTTGGTGAATACATACTTACACGTTAGCTTCCACTCAGCTGACAAGGTATGAAAGTAGCTACGTGGTTAGCTAGTTAGCTATAAGCTCTTTGTCACGGAGAGTAAAAGATGCACTTTGTTTATTTACTTTCCAGCATTGCATCTCACCAACTAGATAACAACATAACGTCAAATCAACATTCAACAGACACAATCAATCACCGCTTCGTTGTCTGCTGAGCTTCAAAATGATGCTCTGCTTACCTTTCAATCTGCAGTGTTACTGACTGCACTGACAAACTACCATAATTTCCGGACTATAAGCCGCAACTTTTTTCCCACGCTTTGAACCTCGTGGCTTATACAATGACGCGGCTAATATATGGATTTTTCCCGCTTTCAAATGTTTTATATATATATATATATATATATATATATATATATATATATATATATATATATATATAAACATTCTGTGACGTGCTCAGTTTTTTGGCGGCGTGAAGCTTTCATTAGACCAATGAAATTGCCGAACGGGTTAAGGTCAAAACAACTTTTTTTGTTTACTGTTTAGATTAAATCGAGCGCGCTCAAACTTCCCATCATTCTGATTACGGTAGTAATTTTGTCACCCTCATCATGGCAAAGACATGGAGAAACGCATATGATGCTGCTTTCAAGCTGAAGGCGATTTGATCTGGCTGTTGCACGGGAGCTTGGTCTTAATGAGTCGATGATAAGACGTTTGAAACAGCAGCGTGAGGAATTGACTCAGTGCAAAAAGTTAATGGCCACAGCAATGTTTACAATCAATTTTATAAAGTTTCTCAATTCTTCTATGCGCCAACACTAGACTGACGTGTGTCACTCTCTCAGCTCTGTGGCTGCTGCCTTTTTATGCCGCTCTCCCCATGCTTACTGAAATTAGACACCGGTGTTAGACATAATTTAGCTCAGGTGTAAGCGCCCTTACCGCTTTTCTCTCCCGGACGGGCGCTTGACCACGCCCCCGCTGCCACACCGTGTTTCGTTAAAGCCTATTTATTTTTGTTACAAGCCGTGTTTTGTTAAAGCCTGAGTAAAGTTAATTTGTTTCAATGTACCGGTAGGCACCTGCGGCTTATAGACAGGTGCGGCTTATTTATGTTCAAAATAATATTTTATTTAAAAATCAGTGGGTGCGGCTTATATTCGGGTGCGCTCAATAGTTCTGAAATTATGGTATATAGCTGGCTAACAGCAAACAGATGTGATATGGTCGTCAGGGACAGGGTTAAAGTTAGATTAGTTATATTGAAAAGGGAAATCGATGAGGTCATTGTTTATTCACTTTACAGTATGGATTTCACAAACTTGTTAGCAATTTACCGTGAAGACACAACTTAACTGCAGTACAGCCCATTAAAGAGAATATGCATCTGTCCCTCACAGTCTTATTTTCATAGATGGTACCTCTGTGAATAAGGTCTCCACTCGTGTGCAATACAGTGCAACATAAAAAAATGTGTTGGGTTAGTGCCATTGCTAAACATTGTTCACAACGTTATAGATTATGTAGTATTTACTATGTTAAATTAATAATTTGTTACGTTTTGAAACTGTCTTCACGCACACAGCTAATATACAAAGAATTAATATTTTGCTGCAGAATTATAATTCTGTTGATGTGTTTATCTCACTGTAGAAAACAGTCTATGGAGCCAGTGTCATTATATTTGAGGGAATCATGTCCTTTGCTGATATTGAGCTTCTGAAGGTAAAAATAAATAAAATTAAAACAAAATAATGTGTGTGTGGATATTAGATGTCTCACTGTCTTTTATCTGTTTATTTTTGTCACCAACTCAATGACCTGTTCATCTGTCTTTAATTCAGCTGTTGGACATGAAAATCTTTGTGGACACTGATTCTGATATCCGGCTGGTACGGAGACTCAGAAGGGACATCACAGAGCGAGGCCGGGACATTGAGGGAGTGATCAAACAGTACAACAAATTTGTGAAGCCAGCTTTTGAACAATACATTGAGCCCACCATGAGACTGGCAGATATTGTGGTGCCTCGTGGTGAGTAGAGTGTCCATACATCTCTTTGTGTATGTTTAAAATGGAATACTAACAGAATGTGTAGTATATACTGTACACTACATACACTTGCAAGTATGCAACATTGTCACTTGATGTCACACTGTTTCTCATTTACAGCAGCGAGATATGTCTAGTTTTATCAGCAATAAATACAATAATTTTCCAATTTGTTTTGTGAAAAAAATCTACCTTTTGGCAGTCAGTAAATGAAAGTAAATGTTAAGGTCATATTTAGTGTATTTTGTGCACAGTTACATACTGTAAAAAGTACTATTTCAAACCTTTGTTTCCTGTAGGTGGCGGCAACATGGTGGCCATTGATCTCATAGTGCAGCATGTACACAGTCAGCTGGAGGAGGTAAGGACAACTGACATTGTGAGAATATTCAAATGTATATTTTGACATAAACAATACAGTATAGGCAATGAAAGTTACGATTATCTGGATAGAGGACAGTCCCAACCTAAATTCTCATTTTACAACAGTTCTGGTTACTATAAATTTCAGGTGTTTGATATCGCCCACTTGTGATTAAAAGACTAAAGCTCCCACCAATCACTTGCGTATCCTTGTTTTACAGTGTCACAGTTGTTTTTACCATTACAGCAATTACATTGACACAACAATGAAAATATTCTTATTATTTGTGAAAAGTATTCGCAAATCAAGCCTTTGTGACACAGCAGTACACAGAGTGCATTATATTTATTAAATATTGTATTGATCTCTTATTAAAGGTGATGTGTGTCATTTTTTTCTACGTTAAAATATTTCTCCTTTCTCAGATCGATAGAGAACCTTAAGTAAGCCATTCGTAGGTATTTTTCCCAAAAGTGTTAACACTGATTCTGTGGTGCTATTCAACATTTTTTGGGTTGTTTGAATGTCCGACCAGCCTGACGTATCTATATTCGCTCAACCATGGGCGAGACCATCTGTTTGACTGACCAATGGTAGATTGTGGAAGTATTGTGTTGAAGAAATGACAAATTTCACCTTTAAGGAAATTATAAATAAAGAAGAGTGTGTGGAACTCATGAAAAGCAGTTTTATTAACACTTTAGTGCATTTTGGAGATGGGAATGCTTTGTAGTGAACTAATATTTGACTGTCATGTGCTTTTGGAGCTCTGACTGCAGTACTGAACAGCTAATGATGTTTTTATAATTCTGGTGTGACACATTTTGTTTGGTGTTGCTTCCTCATTGCACTCATCCTTTTCTCCTCCCCTCGCCGCCGGTGCCACAGCGTGAACTCAGCGTCAGGTAGAGTAGAACTGCTCATCACCCTCTCACTTCCTGTCAGTGCCTCCACAACCCTCCCAGGCCGAAATTTCCCCCCTTCTGGGGTCATTTCTGACAATTTGATTCAGAAATAATGAGTCCTTTTATCAGTCCATAGGGACAACATCTTCCAGCATCTCACTATACGCTTTACAGCATGTTGATGTCTGCCTTGTACTGAGCACTGCTGCGCTTCCTGTATTAACCAAAAGATGGCAACATACGTTTACGTTGACCGTATCATTGGGCACTAGTGATTTTTATTTTATTTTATAATTTAGTAAATAAATCAGTGAATATCACATTAGCATATCTAGGATCATATTTCACCCCATAAATAAAACAAATTTAATGAATAAATACAAATATATATTTTGCATAATGAAAATGAGGCCTGTTTGTCAGTGTTTGCATTGTGAAATTAGTTTTTTATTCTCATGACTATAACGTGTTCAGTAATTATCAGTAATGATAGTTAATTGATTCTCAATTCCAAACATGTAATATAGTAATTCAGGTGCATAGGATGCAGTTAATTCAAATCTTTTTTTTTTTTTTTTTTAGCAGTTTTGCTGTATTGTCAATGTTTCAATCAAATACTTTTAGGCCTTTTATTTATTGTAATACAGTGTGTGTGTGTGTGTGTGTGTGTGTGTGTGTGTGTGTTTGTGTGTGTGTGTTTTTTAATTGCCATTCATTTGATACTTCACTCAAAAATGAAAATTCTCTCATCATTTACTCACTCTCACGCCATCCCAGATGTGTATGACTTTCTTCTGCAGAACACAAATGAAGATTGAAGGGAGAAGAATTTCTAGTAAAAAAGGACTGTGACAGGGCAGAGGGTGGGGCCGGGTTGTGATTATACACACCCGTTCCCTTATGCTAATTAAGCGTAGTTTAGTTCTTGCCACTACCATCCAGCCCAACAGAGCAGCCATCTACTGGGGGACAGAGGAGCCCGGCCGCCTGGAAGTGGAGGAACAGCTGCCGACCGCCAGTGAAGAAGGGGCTCCTAACAGACCGCCTGGAGCAGTCAGGGCCGCTGCCAGGGGCGGAGGAGTCCCCTACCAGCCGCTGAAATGCACCGAGGTCTGAGTGGCGGGGGAGACCCCGTCTGTTCCCCGAAAACACGACAGGGCGTTCCGTCCACCAGGGGCTGGAGGACTGCCTCTGATCCGCCCAGGGATGCGTGGCTGCCGTCCGTTAGAGGGTGGAGGAGTGGCCGAGAACCAAGCTATGGCGTATCGGAGAACTGGTGCTTAAGTGTTTTTTTTTTTTTCATCTCTTTCTCTCTCACTGCCCTCCGCGTTGGCCTTTTCCCTCTCTTTTCAATTTTACTGTTTTTTTTAGAGGATACTACACTGTTATAGGAAGTACCCCCCCATATTTTAATTATTTTTGTTTCCCTCCCCCTGTCCCCTCCCAGATTCATGAAGGCGGGGATGACCTGCCGGCAGATGCGGCACACCCTCCCCCAAGGAAAGGGGGGGGGGGGTTGTACGTCGTGCCGGGGGCTCCCCAGCCTAAGAGAACGAGGGAGGAATGTGACAGGGCGAAGGGTGGGGCCGGGTCGTGATTATACACACCCGGTTCTTTATCAGGCTAATTAAGCCTCCGAGAGGGATAAAGGCCAACTGCTGATGGCGGTACGACAGATAGAGAATGTTTACGGGCAGCTGACAGTCATGCGTGTTTGTGTCTTTTGGTTTACTTCTTCATTAAATGTATTTATATTGTCAAGCCGGTTCTCGCCTCCTCCTGTCCATGAATCCCTTTACAAGGACTTAACCCACAAATATCATATCACTTCTGAAGACATGGAGTAAACCAGTCTTATGGATTACTTTTATGATGCCTTCATGTTTGGAACTTCAACATTTTGTCACCCATCCACTTGCACTGAATGGAAATACAGAGCTGAATTATTCTCCTAAAAATCTTAATTTGTGTTCAGCAGATGAAAGAAAGTCATAGACATCTGGGATGGCATGAGGGAGGGTCATGATAGAATTTTCATTTTTGGGTGAACTATCCCTTTAATGCAGTAAACCATGGTTTTACTACAGTAATATGCTGTTAATGTAGCAGCCATTTTGTATTGTGTGGTTACTATGAAATACCGTGGTGATACTGTAGTGAAACCATGTATATTTTTTGTAGAGGAAGGTTAGGGTTAGGTTGATCTTTTTTTGGTAAATAAATACAATAAGCAGCGATGCTCCTTTAGTGCATGTTCAACGTGATCTCATGAGAATTCAAATGTATTCTTGCGTAACATTTTGTTCTAGCTAACGTACATTCAATGTACAATATTGACATATTGACAGCATCTAAACGTCATCCTTTAACATATTAACAGCTCTAGAAACATACAAATGTTTCTGTGTCCTGTTTGTATAGATTCATATTGAATGATTCATAGAATTAATCAGTTAATTACATTTAATTTATAATCAGTGAGATTAGATAAATGCCATCACATTTATTTAAGGCAGTTGACATTATAATATGACATTTTAATGGTTTCATTCAGTTCTGTGTGAGTTCTGCTGCCCTACACAACGTTTTAAAGGATTATATCACTTTAACCAAGACTAAAATTTTAGTTTTCAGAATACAACAAAAAACAAAATAAACCTCAAAAAGCACCATAAAACAATAATAAAAATGAATCCATAAATGTGTTTTGCTATAAACCAAATCTTAACAGACCCAAATTGAAGCCTTTTAATCAACGATCTCCGTCTCATGCTGTAACCATCAACATGAGTTGGTTTTGTTTTCTAAATTCAAAAATTGCCATCTCAAGCATTACGACCAGCAGTTTTACGGCAGTGTTGTCGAATGCTCATTGGCGACACGCCGTTATATACTCTATTATAAGAATTATACAAATGTACATGTACTGTATAATATTCAAAGCTACAATGTTTGAAAGAAACCAGCACTGATTAATCCAGTAGTGACCTGCAGTATCATTGTGTTTTGATATGAGTTAATAAAGGAAGATTCAAGCAATGTGCTTCAGTCAGGAGGGAGGCAGATGACATATGTGTTTCCATACCTCAGTGTTTTACAACTGACGCTACCCCTGCATTCTGTGTCTAAAAATACTCTTCTGCCTTCCTCCTTGACCTCGCTTTCTCGTACTTCTGCTTTTTCTTTATTTCTTAACTCTCTCCCTCTCTTTCGCTCTCATGGTTGTCTCTGAAGTTATGGTTAAACACACAGATTTGCATGCAGTCAAATTTCCTTTGTCTACTATAAAGAGTTTCATTTTTCCGTTGGGCTAGAGACAGTAGCACATGAGCAAGAGAGTGTAAGAGAAAGAGGGAGAGGAAGAGAGAGAGCGAGAGAGCGAAAGAGAGAAAGAAACATGAGGAAGTACTGCCCCCGACACAGGATGTAGACAGACCTTTGTGTCACTGTTTGAGAGGATGGCAGCTACAGCAGGACTGACACCCAACTAACGTGTTTGACACAAAATAAATCAGAATTATAATTATTATTTTTTTCAGTTTTTGCATGTGTTTTTCAGACCTTGCATTTAAGGCTTAAAGTATGAAAATGCTGTCATAATTTACCAGGGGTGGAAAAATTACTGAAAAATAATACTTAAGTAAAAGTACTGTTACTTCATAAAAAAAATTTTGAGTAGAGTTAAAGTACCTGTCCTGTAAACTACTCAAGAGTAAAAGAGTAGCTCATTTAAAAGTACTCATGAGTAGTGAATATTGAGTACTGAGTTCAGAAATCTATTCCCCTTTATAATAAAAACTGTGTGCTACAATTTAAAAATGTAAGTATGTACAGGTAGTTATTCATGTAATTAAGTAATGTTACACACACTGTAATTTACATTCCCTTTTATAGCTGTTTGCCAGAAATAATAAATAATATAGGTATTTTATAGGTGTTTGGAACTGACAGCTTTTAAAATACATCACTTATCTATGATACTGTGAACACTACATTAATCTGATGGAAAAAAATTATTTATTTTTTGGATATTTTATATATCATAATGTATGAAAAAAATGTCATTAAAATGTTTGTGCATTGTCTAAATTTTCCTTAATGCTGACTGAGAGTTATTGTTGCGCATAAAACATGTTCAAAACAATGCAAGGAATGCAAAAAAAAAAACACAAAAAAAGCAGGTTCACTTGGTGCGTCATGTCCCGCACAATAGAGGCGGTAGAGCATTTGTTTGGTACAGGGGCCACATCAGGCTTTAAGAGAATAATTCACAATATAAAAATGTATATTCTCTCATCAATTATTCACCCTTATGCCATCCCGGATGTATATGACTTTCTTTCTTTTGCAGAACAAAAATTAAGATTGTTAGAAGAATATCTCCGCTCTTTTGGTCCATACAATGCAAGTGAATGGGTGCCAAAAATTTGAAGCTCCAAAAAACACATAAAGGCAGCATAAAAGTAGCCTAATCCATGTTAATCCATTGGTTAAATCCATGTCTCCAGAAGACATATGATAGGTTGGGTAAGAAACAGATCAATATTTAAGTCAATTTTTACTATAAATTCTCCTCCCTGCTCAGTCAAACTCCACTTTAATTTTCACTTCTTGTGTATTTGATGATTCACATTCTTCGTGCATATCACCATCTACTGGGCTTTGAGAAGAATTTCTAGCAAAAATGTACTTAAATATTGATCTGTTTCTCACCCACACCAATCATATCACTTCTGAAGTCATTGATTAAACCACTGGAGTCATATGGATTACTTTTATGCTGCCTTCATGTGCTTTTTGGAGTGTCCACATTTTGGCATCCATTCACTTGTATTGTATGGACCTACAGAGCTGAAATATTCTTCTGAAAATCTTCATTTGTGTTCTGAAGAAAGAGTCATAGACATCTGGGATGGCATGAGGGTGAGTAAATGATGAGAGAATTAACATTTTTGTGTGAATTATTTATTTAAGTTGCACATGGGGAGACACATTGTCCTCCTTATGTGATACAATGTTCAACATTGATTTAGTTCTTGTATCTTTTAAGTCCAGCAATAGTTGTGTTCTCGTTTTAACGCATGATGCACGATTGTCTGATGTTTGTGGCTGGTGGAATGTTTTGCCTGAAACATTGCTCCACAAATGTTGATAATTTTCTATCAGACATTAGAAAAAACATGATAAAGGCTGAGCATAATTATAAATTATTTTATCATCTCTACTTTCCCGATAATTTATTATACAAATTAACACTATATCAGGGGTCTGTATTATTATAAAAATCTAACAATATTATAAAAAAAAATTGTTATTAAAAAAAGTCACTGTTTTGTTCTGTTACATTAATAATTTTAAAGCTTCTCAAGTTATTCAGCCAAAAGTAGCGAGTGGTTATCTTGTTTCCTTGTTATTGTTGTTTGATTAATAGCCTTTATATGACACAGCCTACTATACAGCTCTCAATTTGGTTACATATACACTTCAAGTCCAACATTTTGATGCAAATACACTTAATTTTTTTTTTTTTTTCTTTTCACCGTTTGTTCACTTTAGACCAAACCGACTACAATTTACATTAATGCCTCATCAAGACGGGCACTGGCAGAATTATAAAGGGTATTTGATAGTTTAGGTGCGAATCCGCAATAGCTCACAAACATTAGCCACCTGTCAATCAAACCGCATGCAGCTACGGACTTCAGGAAATAAAAAGTCGATATTTTATATTTTATCTAGATCATCCAACCCTTTGTTGTCTTGCTATCATGATCGAACACCCCTGTTCTGGATGTAGAAGTTAGACTTTGATAACATCATCTTAATCTCTCACATCAAACCCAATAATCTCAGTGATAGATTGCTCATTTACAGGCTACATTATAGACACACAGAATCTAGTAAGCAGAAATATGAAATTTACCTCAATATGTTTCTTCAAATTAGAGGCAGGATTAATGCTGATATCTGGCTTGAGCAAGTTAAACTCACAAGCAATTGGCCTTTTTCACTGTGAAAAGCCCTTTTAGGTGCAGCTGTTTGTATGTTCAGATGTTGAAATGTGTTTGAGGCATCCTCCACATCCATTACAGCTGCCGTTCAAGTTTTTACTTTATTGTATTGACCTGTTTCATGTGGCATCACTGTATGACTGTGCTTCATGTTTGTGACCATCATTCCATATTCCTTCAATGTGCTGATTTGTGGAATGCAACAAAAGCCTTCTTCAGGAGTTAAAATCAGCTCTTACATTCATACTGACTGGATCATCACAGACGTTTTGTAATATTGTGACCAAATCATACCTGAAAACACCACAAAACTTGTACAGTCGTGGCCAAAAGTATTGGCAGTGACATACATTTTGTGTTTTGCAAATGTTTCTGCTTCAGTTGTTGTGGTGTTGATTCACATTGTTTCTAAATTATTGTGCAGAGTGATCAGATGCATTTTAAATAATTGCAAAATGCTTCATTGGCCAAAAAAGTTCACTTTGGGTCAAAATAACCTTTACATTTGATATGTAAATTGTGTTGTGTAAATATGTTGTTTATTATTGGTATATGTCTCGTCACTGTCATGACTGCTATGGTGCTCGGAACTGCACACAAGAATTTCACCTACTGTTGCACTTGTGTACATGGTAGTGTGACAATAAAGTGATTTGATTTGATTTGACATGCAAGGAAATTGCTGCAAAGAATATTGCACTTGAAAGAACCATTTACCGGATCATCAAGAACTTCAAGGAGAGAGGTTCAACTGCAGTGAAGGCTTCAGGATGTCCCAGATTGTCCAGCAAGCACCAGGACCATCTCCTCCTGAGGAGTCAGCAATGGAATCGTGTCACCACCAGTGCAGAGCTTGCTCAATATTGGCAGCAGGTTGGTGTGAGTGAATCTGCACGCACAGTGAGGCGAAGACATTTGGACAATGGCCTGGTGTCAAGAAGGGCAGCAAAGAAGCCACTTCTCTCCAAGAAAAACATCAAGGACAGACTGAATTCTGCAGGAAGTACAAAGATTGGACAGCAGAGGACTTGTGCAAAGATATTTTCTCTGATGAAGCCCCCTTCCGACTGTTTGGGACATCTGGAAAATCAATAGTCTGTAGAAGAAAAGGTGAACGGTACCATGATGTCCTGTGTCGTGCCAACAGTGAGGCATCCTGAGGCCATCCATGTGTGGGGTTGCTTTTCATCCAAGGGACTGGGCTCTCTCACAATTCTGCCCAAAAACACTGCCATAAATAAAGAATGGTATCAAAACATCCTGCAAGAGCAACTTCTCCCAATGATCCAGGAGCAATTTGGTGACAATCCGTGCTTTTTCCAGCATGATGGAGCACAATGTCACAAGGCAATGAAGTTGCTCTGAGATCATTACATTTTAAATTTTGGATCTGTGGCCAGGCAACACTCCGAATCTGAATCCCTTAGAGAACCTGTGGTCAATCCTCAAGGCGAGTGGACAAGCAGAAGCCCACAAATTGTGATCAAATCCAAGCACTAATAAGTGGAGAATGGATCGCCATCAATCAGGATTTGGCCCAGAAGCTGATATCCAGCATGCCAGAGCGAATTGCAGAGGTTCTGAAGAACAAGGGTCAACACTGTAAATATTGACTCTTTGCATAAATTGAATGTTTTTGCCAATAAAAGCCTTTAAAACTCATAAAATGCTTATCATTGTTTTCCAGTATACCATAGAAACATGTGAAAAAATTATGTACAAATACTGAAGCAGCAAACTTTGTAAAACACGAAATTGATGTCACTGCCAATACTTTTGACCACAGCTGTAACTTCTGAATAAGAGATTTTTACAGTGATGTCGTACAGAGATGAATCTGGGATAAAATATACTTAAATGGCCACGAAATTACAATTTGGCAATATTTGTGCTGTCTTAAGACCGGTATGAACTTTTCCTGGATCTTGGCATGGGTCAAAAGCCATTTTTGATGTTTTTCTTGATATCATTTTTTGGGTGTTTTTTTCATTCACGTCATTGTTTCCACATGGACGCAAATATGGCGGCTGCGAGGAAAAAGTGACATCACTGAAACTGGACAATAGAAAAGAGCTGCCTGATTATTCTGCTAAACTTTTCCTTTATTGTTCCAAAGAAGAAAGTAAAACAGGGTTTGCAACAACATGAGAGTGAGCAAATTATGACAGAATAGTTTTTTGTCAACTAGCAGTTTAATTTTAAAATCCGACTGAATGGCATCAGCATTGGATGAGATGCACACACTGTTTGTGTTGATGTGTGTTGAAGCATCCTTTGTAGCTGTCACCCTCTTATTCCACTTTTAGAGTCATGTGACCACCTCATCATCTTTTACATGACGATGTGTGACATCTTTTCTTTTCCCTTTCTTCTTGTTGTCATTTGTGTTTTTGTTTGTCTGTATGTTCACTTCCCCCACAGAGAAAACTCCGCTGGGATATGTGAGCAGATTTGCCTATGATTTGGTTTAGTTTGCAGTTGTTTGCTCTTTTATTATAAACCAAAAGTTTAACAAAAGGGATCTTGTTGTGGCTTCCAAAGACTGCATATTGTCATGTATGACTGTATATTGTCACATACTGTATGTTTAAAATGATGTAAACTCACATGAGATGAAGACTATCAGTCTTACAGAAAAGGCTGTTTTATTCTACATATGGTGCTAGGCACATATTTATGAGTGCAATAATGTTGAGATAATATGACCTTTTGAATATTACTCACTTCATCTCAATAATCCTGGAGGCTTTCCTTTTTACAAAGACAACGGTTACCAAAAACTTCTGTTTTTGTGTAATGTTGCAAATATGCTGCTAGGTGTCGAAACATAAATGCAAATTTTACAGATTGCACCATTTAAAAATTAAACATTTTTAACAACAAATGAAATACATTAACTTTCAGCATGAGTTTACACTGAAGGCAGTGTGTGACAGCATGTAGTCTTTGACTTGAGTGTTTGTGAAATTGTTTAATTGAGTACTCAGACTGACCTATCCAGAGCTCACAGAGCTTTCTAATGGATGAGAAGTATTGGCTTTTTTTTTTTTTTACCTGGAGTGACTTTTTAATTATCACATATAACAACATTCAGTAGCTCAAAAAGTAATTGAACACTCAAGCCAAAATATGTAAATGTCATTGCATAGAAATGTGTAATATATATAAATAAATACAATATCACACCAAGTGGCATTTATTTTAAAGACAGTCAGCACTTGTTTGCTATTTTAGCAAAACTTTTCATGAAGAGAAACTTGTTTGGTGTTAAATCATAAAGTAATTTATACATTGTTCTAAGGGCAAATGTTAGTTGAACATAGGCATTGTTAAGGTGATGATTTTTTTGCAGATGCCACTTGGTTTGGTTGTTTTGTTATTTATTGCAATGACATTAATGCGTTAAGTGTGGTATCCCAAGTATCCAAATACTTTTTGGTGCCACTGTACAGCTGTCTTATCTTTCAGCTGAACACAAGCTGTTATATGGGTCTGCCTTTTTATTCAGAGATCATCCCTTGGTTCTCTTTTATATAAATAATCCTTTCATGTCTATCAATCTTCTTTTCCTGCTTTGCTCTAACATTCCATTAGCTTTTTAGTGATCAGTGTTTGTATGACACAAGGTAGTCCTGTGTGTAAGCATGTGTCTTCCCGCTTAAACGTCTATATGCCTTTGAATGCATGTGTGCCATTTTGTGTATGCCGGTATGCTGACAATATCCTGTCTGTCTGTGTCTCCTCTGTGGTGGTGATGAAAATAGGGCAGCACTAGCATCTGCCCATCAGGCTCAGCCCCTCCCACAGACCCTCAGTGTTCTTGAGAGCACGCCGCAGGTCCGCGGCATGCACACCATCATCAGGTTGGTTACAAACACGCGTCTATGCCGCAACTATTTGCTTTCCACATGCCAGAATTTGTGTAAAACATTTTTTATTTTTATTTGATATCGACCAATACCAATATTGAGATATATCATATACAGTATGTTGTCTGTTAGTTTTGAGGTCATCTACCTGTATATGCTAGTGTGCTTCTAAAATAAAAATAAACTTAGTTTTGGGAAAATGGTCCCAAAATCTTGTCCACAGGGGTGTATAAAAATTGTTGTCCAAATGCTCTTTAGAATGAGAAGGTCCACCACCTGCCACCGACAAGCAATAGTCAGTAGAAAAACATGTTTAATCTGTGTGTCTTAGCGCTATTGGTTGTGAAGGAAGTGGCTGGAATGTATTCATTTTGAAAGTGTCTTCATTGCTTTATCAGTGGTACAAACTGCCAAGTGTGGGTTTGCTGGGCTTTGATGTAGAGCACAACTTTTTCCACCATCTTGATTCCGGAAGTATTTTTCCATTCATTTTTACCATAGGGAATTTGTTAAATCCTTCATAAGAGTTTTAAGCCTTAAACCAGACCAAACAGCTCAGAGGTGAATCGCAACGTATACCATTTTTATTTGAAGCAATGATTTATTTTTAAATTGGCCAAAAAGACAAAGGTACAAGACTGTACTTAAAGGGATAGTTCCCCCAAAAATGTTAATTCTCTCATTATTTATGTGTATGACTTACTTTCTTCACAAAAACACATCTGAAGAAAAATATCTTGGCTCAGTAGGTCCTTAAAATGCAAGTGAATGGTAATTCCTCTTTTGAATCTCCAAAAAAATCACAGACAGTCAACATAAATGTCGCTGATATGACTCAGCTGTTAAATTAATGTCTTCTAATGCTATATAGTCGCTTTTGGTGTGAAAAAGATAAATATTTAAGTCCTTTTTTTAACTCCAAGTCATGCTTCTGGTCAGCAGCAGTACACGTCTGTTTTCTGTATTTATCTGTTTCCTCACAATGGTGAGTTTGTGTGCTTATCCTGGATGTCTCGACTTAGTGGAGAACGCAAGATTATGTCGGTATCATGGCAACGTGAAAAGTCACTCGAGAGACCGCTTGAAATCAGCCCTCTCCTGAATCTCACTGGAAGTGTTTGATTATAGTTAAAAAGAATCAGAATGAGCTTTATTGCCAAGTGTTCTCACATGCACAAGGATTTTTTTTTACAGTTATATAATATAAATATAAAACAAGGTATATGCTAGTGTGCTTCTAAAATAAAAATTAACTTTTAGTAAAAATAAATGGTCTCGAAATGTACTTAAATGTTGATCTTTTTTGCACCAAAAGTGATCATATAGTTTTAGAAGACATTAATATAACTGCTGGAGTTGTATTGATGACATTTATGTTGACTCTCTGTGATTTTTGGAGCTTCAAATGAGAAATCACCATTCACTTGCATTTTAAGGACCTACTGAGCTGAGATATTTTTCTGTTTTTCTTCAAATTTGTTCTGGTGAAGAAAGAAAGTCATACACACCTGAGATATCATTAGAGTGAGTAAATAATAAGAAAATAAGAGAATTTTCATTTTTGGGTGAACTATATCTTTCTATAACTATTTCTTTCATGAGGCATGAATTACAATCCCATCAAAAACTTTGCGAAAGACGTATTGAAATCAAAATCAATGAAAAAAATTTAAACTACTGATTTAAAGATGTTGATTATAAGCATAGAATAAATATTTAAAATGTATTGCAAAAAATTCAGATATGTACACACACATCAGTAGTATTTTGAGTTGTGAAGTTAAATTTTTTTGTCCTTTTAATTCTTGCTATAGCTCGTGCTTCTTAATTTATGGTGTGTGTTCACTTAAACAGATCTTCTAAAAGTGTAGTTATTCACCATAAATTCAGCAATTAAACCCAATTTTCAAAAAATAAAGTTGAAATAATGCAGACTGGTGGCTTCAACAGGAGAATATACTGTACCATTGATTTACTACAACGAAGCTCACATTAGTCTATTTTTTGAAGGTTTAGAAGTTATCATTAAATATTCTTTCCTGTGCAGAAATTGATGGGACTTTTACATCTGGAACGAGACTGTTGTGCCCTATTGGCTATTCAAAAAAAATGGCAAGCCCTTCAATATGTCTGGGTCCAACTTCCTTTTTCAATAGGAAATATGTCACCATATGAAACACAATTGTGTTCGTCAAACAATTTTCATGGGGTCTTGAAGGGCTGCTAGTAATCTGTAAAATCAATGTTAAAAACCAAGCAAGTGAAGGTCTGGCATATAATAATAAATTACCAGCATTTCAGTATATTTTGAAACATTAAACGGAAAGTATCTGAAGTTCACGTGGCCATTTTAACACAGATTAATACGCCACTTCTCCTTTGAGAGGTCAAAGCTCTGAAAAAGAGGGGTGTTTAAGTGTGGGTTATAATTAACCCTCATGTGAATGTGTTGCAGGGATAAAGAGACCAGTCGAGATGAGTTCATCTTCTACTCCAAGAGGTTAATGCGGCTGCTCATCGAGCGAGCGCTCTCCTTCCTTCCGTCTCAGGTGAGAAAGAGGATGAATAGAAAGCGAGAGACCAGAGAGGATTGATGGGAAATCTTTAGATCCAGCCCAGTAATGGCACACAGGGCAGATTTGAGCGTGTGGGTATGGAGGCCTCGCCTTCAGCATGGAAACTTGGCTCACTTGTCCACCGCAGTGGAAATTCAGACTAACAAAGGCAACATAAGAGAAATCTTAAGAACTTACCAATGACCTTTTACACATAAAAAAAGCTTGCCGGAAAAGTGCAGTGAGCAAGTCAGCGTAATGATGCTGCTGCTTCTGACATTTTAGTGTGGGTTTTAATCAGAGACGAAGATCAGTTTAATTAGATTTTATTCGCTTGGGCTTGATTTGAAGTAACAGATTGTCTATTGTTTGCCTCAGGTCCATTTTGTTCAGACCCCACAAGGAGAGGATTATGAGGGCAGAACCTTCCATGGGAAGAGGGTAAGAGAACAGTGTTGCTCTAGATCCATTGAGATGTCTTTATGTAAAATCTCTTGTTGGTTCATTATAATTGTAAGGCTTGTATTAATGTATATTGATTGTTTTCTGTTGTGGATTGGAATGCATGTACCAAACAGAATAAGGAAGCTTAGTATAAAAAGGAGAGCACATAGCCTAAAAATTCTCTTTTGCCCCCTCACCATCACCACCTTCTGTGTTTTGAGCAGATTACGGGTGTGTCAATTCTCAGGGCGGGAGAGACCATGGAGCCCGCGCTCAGGGCCGTGTGCAAAGACGTCCGCATTGGCAAAATTCTCATCCAGACCAATCAGGACACGGGAGAGCCTGAGGTACTGCCCCTTTCTACCGTTACAACCTCCTAAATTAGACAAATCAGAAAGTGAGTTGGATATTTAAATGTAATCAAGGTTTGCAAAAAGGAGCTCAAAATAGTTTGAGCCCTCAATGTATGAAGCAGTTCAGAGATATTTACATGATGCAGTATTTTGTGCAGACTCTTTATTTTGACCCCTTATGGTGTATTTCTATTAGATTTTGAAGAATTTAATGCTTTATTTTTTTTTTTTAAATTTAATGTAGTGTAAAATATGTACCAGCCATACTCTTGATATACTTTGGTTAGGACATGGCGTAAATATTTAGGTGAAAATTTCACAGAGGCAATGCGTTGCAACACAATAAAACGGTATCTTTTCCAAGTTAATCAGAGTTTTTGTTCTAACCAGCTGTGACAGTGACACGCAACAAGCGATGGGGCATTCTATTTATTGCTTGGTTTCTATTTCTATCTCATTGCACTGGGTGGCCCCGTCCGCCAATTATCTCTCATGGGTCTTAAATCCTTCTCTTTACAGTATATTTATAGTGTATTATAACTTGATTTCGGCTGAGGGTATCACAGCTACTGACTGTTGTGCTTGAGGTCTCTCTCTTAAATCGGAGGTCGGCCACACACAGATTTAAAATGGAAGAGAGGTGACAGACATAGCGGCTCCCTCTGACTCCCTGCTATTACCTTTCATGTGGAAATCGGCAAAATAACATCAGGAGATTGCTGTGAACATAAACAATGGTAATAGACTGAATTAGGATGTTATTCATAGAGTAAACTTCACCATGTGTGTGCTGGGCCACATTAACGCACAGGATTATCTGGGGCCCTGGCTGCAAGGGGGCCCCCAACTTTTGTTATTTGCTGCATCCATCACGCTATTTTCCCCCGTCAACATTCGTGGAAGCAAGCGTATGTAAAACGCGTGTAGCGAGAGTCGCAAATGTAAACATTGAGATAGCAGTCCGTGCAGCTCATGGTCACAGAGTAAAAATGTCCAGCTTCACCCCCCCTCCCATGTCCTCTAACGTCCTTGGTTGGACAATTTCTTCATTTGACATGAGCTCTATAATTTAGGTTTCATATTTCAGTATTGGCATCGATAAATAGCATGCAGTTGACAATGTATGGTCAATGCTAATGCTGTTAAACCCATAAACACACACATCGCAGGTTGGTGCTCACAATAAAAAATTGAAAAAGCGAGCTCACTGTTGTAGCTTGCAAATTATTATTAGTTTACAGTGTTTCCAGGGCTCCAGACAGCTACTAAAATGGTCGCAAATGCAGCAAAAATAAATGATTGCCACAATAATTTAATATCTAGTGGCAACAGTCGGGTTGTGTGTGTTCATATGCGGGTTCTGTCATATATCATCTTGTGTGTTATTGAATACATCTATAGAGCGTGCAGTGGAGGTGTGTTTGCTGCTGATTTTCACCCGTTCTCTTTCTGAAGAGCTAGCTACACCGCACGCAACAACAAACCCAGTGCAAGAGAATCGTGAACAAATGACTCTTTTGAACCAGTTTTCTTTCATGAATCACCTGAAAAGAACTGAGGGTTTGAACTCAGGAGCTCAGGTTAGCAGTTTGAATCAGATTCACTTTCTCAGCGAATCATCCATCAGTGTGTTCACAACTGGGAGCGCAGACATTTCAAAATAAGAGTCCAGTGTGCATTTCAGGCTTCTTTATCATTAAAAGACCTGTATTGTGTACCACTTTTTTTTCTTCTGGTAATTATTGTTTGGGATTGGAGTAGCACAATAAACTGTATCAGGGATTTCATTCAATTTGCACTTTTGTAGTCTCTGTGTCTGGGCCATTAATATATAGATAGATAGACAGACAGACAGACAGACAGACAGACAGACAGACAGACAGACAGACAGATAGATAGATAGATAGATAGATAGATAGATCTCAAGCTTTTGATACTTGAGAGACTTGTACACAACTATAACTCAAGGTGCAATCATTCATTGATGCTCAAGACAACACTACTATACTTCCTGTACATATCTGTATTGTAGATTCTAAAGAGCAGTATTAAATAAAAAAAATATTTTTTCTTCTATTTGTATAAATCATGAAAGTGGTGTGAACACTGAGACATAAGGGAATGCAAACTTATCTTCTCAACTATACTGTTTATTAATCTTCCGATTATGGGTTATCAGCTTTCTATCTTGTTTCTGAACAGCAGTTTAAATCAAGCAATTCTGTTATTTGGCAACTAAAAACAGTCATTTAGCTCCTTAATGTTTCAGTTTAGAAGCCAATGGCTCCCAAGTCATTTTTTTAGTCTGGAGCCCTGATTTCGGTCAGAGAACAGAACCAGAGGAGGTTAATTGTATCTTTTATTTATTTGATTGATTTTTTTAAACATATTATGAAAACTGCACATGATGTTAAGCTTCATTATTTCTTTGTGTAAATGTTTGTCTTTGTGTGCATTTCCAGCTGCATTATTTGCGTCTGCCCAAAGACATCAGTGAGGATCATGTGATTCTGATGGACTGCACTGTTTCCACTGGAGCAGCAGCCATGATGGCCATCAGAGTTTTACTGGTACGGATGTGTTGAATCTTTTTATCACACAAACATGCATGCACAATTTAGACACCCCTGTTTGCCTAATGGAATTCATAGTGTGCAGTGGCACAGGCACACACGCCTACTCAAGCGCCACATGTAGAGCAGCCAGGTTTTTTTTGTCTAAGTGTAGGTGTACATTATCTGTGAAATCTCACTATCTGACAGTGGCCCTACAACATGACATTACTTTTTCACATTCTCACATATTCCACAGTTGATCTGAAACTGAACTGTATTCATGGTATTTTTTTGGCTGTTGTTTATTAATGTTTCTTCAACTATAGCCACTTTAGGCCATGTGGATACTCCCTTAAAACACACTTTTCACTATTAAATTAAATAATTAAAAAAAATATATAATTTGACAAAATTACAGCTTTGACATTTAGCAGTTTTCTTTATTGCCTTCACATCCCAATCCTCATATTTCATCTCAAAAGACAGTCGTAATAAGCATTTCAAAAGTGTCCAGTTAAGTATTGTAAAAGTTTCACAATAACTGTATTTATCTTGGTCTAATGATCATGATGTGATCACCACTAATGTTATTTTAAGATCAAAAGTATCAGCTGTTTCACTGACCAGAAATAGTGTTAAAGGAATTTGCGTTTAAGCGAGAAGATCAATAGCTCTGTCTACTATATGTGGCTGTAGACATATTCTATTTCATCTATATAGACACATTTTAAGACGTGTGTTTGTGTGTGTAGGATCATGACGTTCAGGAGGGTAAGATCCTGCTGGTGTCTCTACTCATGGCCGAGATGGGTGTGCATTCAGTGGCCTACGCTTTCCCTCAGGTCAAAATCATCACCACCGCTGTCGACAAGAAGGTCAACGACCTCTTTCACATCATCCCTGGCATAGGTGAAGCCCAGTTTAACTTTGTTTGCATAAATATGACTAATTTCCTAAACACAAAATATGTTACACACTTTATAGTACTTCCATAAGGTATACATCCCCAAATCAAAAGAAAAAAAAAAATCAAACAATGAAAGTGATTTATTTTTTTATTTTTTTATGCTCATGTGTTCGTATCATGAGGCAAGAAAGAATCACTTTTTCACTAATAAATGGGAATTGCAAAATATAATTGCTTGCTTTTCATGTAAATAATCTCTCAGTGCAATTAATGATCCTTAATGGTCCTTAAATGGGCCTAATTGTCTTTATGCAAATTCTAACTGCGTACCCTATTTATTTTGATTTTGGTGCACTGGACAGGTTTTTCATGAGATTCACCCAAATATGTTTTGTTTTTTGTTTTGTTTGTGTTTTGTCAGGAAATTTTGGAGATCGTTATTTTGGCACAGATGCACCTCCAGACTGGAGTGATGATGACATGGATGAGCCCAGCTACTGAGACCTCCTCTGTTCACTCCTGACACCTGCTGCCACTCACCTGGGCTTAAAATAGCACAGCAAAGACTATAAGACCACATCTTATCAGCAAGGACTTTATGGTGCCCTGTCTGATATCTGTACATACACTTTTTAAATATTTTGTATATTTGTTTTATGTGATAATTATGAAGGTTTTATTGTATGTAGATTTATTTGTTTTAAGTGGGTTATTTACTGTTTTATAAAACTTTCTACAATATGTTGTTTGATTGTAAAATACACGCAGTTCATTATTTGCCTTAAGTATTTGCTGCCACTTTTAGAATTTGCATTTTTGCATTTTATCAGCAACACAGTTGAATATTACTGGTTGTCATGGCATACTGTGTATCACATTCTCATTCAATTTTTTTCCTTGGCTGTTTCTTGCAGCAGTCAACCTTTCTGAGAGCAAAATAAGTCTCAGAGCGTTGCCTTGCTACACATAGACTGTGAGTTTCTTTGAAGGACCACTTCATCGGAAAAAATGTGTGGGCGTTGCTTTGTTTTATTCTTTGCTTTCTCTCTAGCTTCACCTGCAGATGGCTGCTGACCAAACCACAGGCTGTTACACAGACAATTACACTTTCATCAAAGAGTCCTCAATCATGTACAGCCACTTGGGTTATTTAGTTTAAAAGCTGTATAATGTTTATTGCATAAAAAATACCATGTGATCATTCAGTGTAAGGATATTACTTTCAGTGGAGGTTATTTACTTGTCATCTAATGTCATAGTAGGACAAGGAGCTTAAAGGTTCGACTTTACGCTGCAGGGCTTGATCAATCTATCAAGCAAGCAAGAGTGAGAAGTGCCGGTGTTTAACGCAGAAGTTATTGCAATGATTTTTAGGTTATTAAAGAAACCACAAACATGTTGTTGTGATATGAATTACCTAAACGGATCTGCTTTGACCCAAAAATGCACATCCTGCATTTGTCCAGTGAGTCTCTATTTACCATATATGGTTTAGATGTGCTGCTTGTTCGCATTCTTGTCAAGAACATACAGGGCGTATAAGAACAAAACTAGCCCACAGGAAACATGAGGGTCTTGTCTGAAATTCTACCAAATGAAGTGTAGCGATAGGTTTTATTGATGTACATTGATATGTTTGTTTAAAAGAAATATTTGATCATAGAGATATGGTGTGACTGTGTGCGTGCGTGCGTGTGCGTGCATGTATTGGTTGATTACCCTACCATATGATTTGTATTTGTAGTTAACCAAAGTATGATCTTTAGGTCTCCAAGGTTGCAAAATACTAAGCGATGTTCTACTTTCCAAGTTCACATCTGCGGTGATAATGTCAAGGCCTAGTGAATGTACCTATCTGATGTTATTCCCGCAACAGGAATAAAAGTCTTCAGCTCCATTATTTGTTTAGCTGTATGGTTTATTGTATGTTTATTACACACACTGTGGAATACTTGATTCTGATTGGTTAATTGTGGCATTCTGTGTTGAAATATTTTTCTATAATGGCCACTAAACTATAATTGACCGTTGTCCCAAGCAACTGATTTGTAGCTGTGTTAATTTCATGTCTCCCATATAACCCTGCAGACTCTTTCATTCTTGCATAATAAAATTGTTTCTGTACAAATCAACAGTTCATGTCTATTTAATCATTGTATTGGTAAAACTTGACACTTCTGTTCGTTCACATTAGTAAAAGCATTAGGTATCATGAACTAACCATGAGCAATGTTTTACAGCATTTGTAATTCTTGGTCAATATTGGTTTTTGTTAGTTCATAATGCATTAACTAACATTTATAAGTACAACTTTTAATGTTAAAAATGTATTGGTATGTTGCAACCAGGATTAATAAAAGTGCTGTATTGTTCATTGTTTATTCATGTTAACTAATATAGTCAAATTCATGAATACAGCCTTATAGTAAAGTGCGACCACTTAATTATTGTAATGAGTTGTGAAAGGTACACTCACTTATTATAGCCAAAAAAATACCCCTGGAGGGTTCATTCATTTGATGTTGGGGTCCTGATTACTGATTACCCCTGGTGTTTATTTGATATTTCTTACTGCACTGGCTTCCTGGGCACTATTTTAAGTAAGAATTATACTAATTTTCTAAAAGGCCAGTTACCCTTTTATTACACGTATTTTATTAAATTAACAAAAATATATATATATATTTTATTACATGAAGTTTAATATAATGGAAATGTGGCTCAAATTAAAGAATTGCTTTAGTACATAAAGAATGTTCTATGCATTTGATTTTATAACGGAGAAAGCGGGATTGAACACACAGGAAGGATGTTGTGGTTGTCCTCTTGATATGGAAACTAACCTAGCTAACTTTGATCAGTTTCCATAATTGACTCCACTTTAATACAGATGATAGTTAACGCAATAGTATGACGTAATTACCCTTCCATATGTTGTTTGCACCAAATGGTCAGCTGACCATTTTTATCTAATAAGTTCAGTCCAATTCTAATTAGTGGGCAGCGCGACATGTTAGTGTTCAGAAAATACTGCTTTGGCACTACGCTAAATTCAATTCAGAATATTTGCCTCTTCTTTGACCCGTTTAATTGAGTTATACAGTTTTTGGTTAATATGACTCAGACTTGGCATAGTGTGGTAATTACTAACAAGAGGGGCAGGAGTTCATATTTGACTTAAAAATGATTAGAACTGCTTTGCTTCATAACCCCCCTTGAACACTGGAGTTTTGCACCAACATTCTTCAAAATGAAGGAACCATCGAAGAACCTTTATTTTTCAGAATGTACCTCTACTTAAATTTCCTTCATGAACTTCATATCCTTTGAATTGTTTGAAGACACTCAAATTTCGAGGGGGAAAAATCTGCATTTGTGTTCTTGCTTTTTCAAAAGAACAATAACCATGTCACAAGATATACAAAAGGAGCAGTTGAGATGAATGAAGCTCTAGTGGCCCTCAATATTGAGATGTCATGGAAAGTTTACCACAAGCTTGTTCATAATGACAAACAGGAAGGAGGCACTTTGCTCGTGTGTAGCAGTACTATAGCATCTCCAGTAGCTCATAGCGGCCCTTTAGGTTGCAGGGCTGAGGTGTGTGAGCACGAGTGTGATGGTCCAGTCTCTCCAGAGACACAGGTGTGCACTTCAGGAGACGTTTTCAAGACCTCCAAATTCTCTCCCAGTGTGGACCGACATGGAGCACATGAGTCGTCTCTGTAGGTAATGCAGAGGTGAGTGCATTTCAATGCAGCATGTACCAGCCCATGATAAGTGCCAATTTACATGCTGACGAATGAGAGACCATAGACAACGTTTGTAAAGTGCATATTTCTTCAAGATGTTGTGTGTGGGCTGCATATGCAGTTATTTTATCATGTAGAGTGATTAGTGTATAGCTGTCGATGAGGTGTGTGCATATGCATTAGTGATGGAGAATCATAAAACTTTATGCTGGTGAATATCATCTTGCATCAAAGACAATGGCAGGAGTAATGTTTTATGATTGATTTGATGCAGACAGACTCTAAGCACGTAGAGGGAAAGATGGAGGGTTAAAGCTGTCGGGACGTTATTGTTCTGAAAGCCACGAGGCCATTAAACTCAACCAGAGCTGGACTAATTGTCTAAGTGGTAAAAATGCTAATCTAAATGGTTTTATTTTTTTGGCATCACATTTATGAACAATTCAGAATTCTAGATATAGAGAATAGAATATATGTTAAAGGTTTCCAAAAAGTGACTATATCCACATGGAAAATGCATAAAAACATACAAAGCACATTCATTTTAGCATATATAGACTTACTGTATATAGTGAAATATAGACTTATGCATGCAGTATACATGTATAGTATGGCATTATGTGTACAGTATAATATATATATATATATATATATATATATATATATATATATATATATATATATATATATATATATATAATGCCATACTATAATACTGAATATGTATAGTACGTACTGTATGTTATGAATATATTGTTTAACAAATCACATTGCTTATTTGGAGTATCAGATTTCTATTCAGCAAGTTTATAAAGTATAATAAAAAATTTATAACTTTCATGTACATTTTCTTATTGAATTCTGACAATTTGGTCTGTATATGCTTCATTTACATCATGTGGAGTGTCTAAAATCAGATTCTTAGAAAATGATGAGAATCTCTTTAGAATTTGTTACAGACAAAACATGAAACCAGATTATGGATCCATTATTACACATTTGTCAAATGGAAAATGTAGATGACATTTAACAGAATATGTATTGAGTTGCATTATTTTATTTTCAATAGAACATTCCCATTTGATTTAAATAGGCCTGTGCAATGCATGGTTTTCATTTCACTGTTTCTAGTTAAATATGTAAACCTTGCAAACCACAATTATCAAAGCAGGTCAAAGTAGTCTAGATATTTGCTGATCAGCTGTTCTTTCTGTCTTTTTTTTTATCAGCAAGAGAAAATGGAAGTAATCCGTGATCAGGGCTATATGCGCATGAAGTATGAGCAGTGCTTTTGAGGACTGTCCAACCTGAGAATGCTGAAGTTTTTGGTCAATCTCAGGTTCGTCAGCCCATGAAAAACTGCCTCACTCGAACCCGCGCTGATGCACCAATGGATCTTCAGAGTGATTGCTAATGTAAATCCGTGTAGCTTTGTTCATGTATTATTGGTAAATATACAGCTGAAGTTGTCATTTATAAGCTTTAAGTTGATGTAGCTACATATCTCTCAATAGTGGGATGTTGTATTTGCAGTGTTGTATGAGGTCCTTTTTTGTTCGTTTTTTTATTGTTGGTTGGTTAAAATATTAAACACTACTTTTTGACTTTGTTCAAATGATTTAATAACAACTCACTGAAGCAATTCAACTGATATAAAATTTATTAGATATATTAGGCCTACATTATTTAGACATGAATATATTTAGAAGTTTAATTGACCAATGACTCAATTACATGTTTCTTGCATTGTTAGCATTTTATTTCTGTATATCCACTTCATCCAGTGTTTTGTTTGTTCTGTGTGTTCTGAAATCTTCAACCAAGTGAGAAACCGCTCCAAAAGAATCATTATGTGTGAATCGATTCAGACCACTTTGCTAACCCATTTGACCAATTCACTGAAAATAACCGACTCAGAAGAATGATTCTTTCTCGAAGGGTTAGGTTTAGACATCACTCTCTCTGATTCATAACTGCTCAGGTCTGTTGGAGTGCTCACAGTACATACATCACCACTTATTACATCTTGTCTGAGTGAATAAATAATAATGCCAGTTCTGGATTATTGGTCTGTACTAAAGATACATTTAGTGTAATTTCCCCAATGTACAAGATGAAAAGTTGCTGGTTATGATGTTTGTTCATCAAAAACAAAAACAAAGCTGCCCCGTATGAGCTGTGAAACTTGCGATTAGTAGCTAAAAACTACATTAGTGAGGATAAAATGGTTTCTTAAATTAAAGTAAAATAATAAGTCCAGCCCAAGGACAAGGATCAGCAGACCCTTCACATTTGCCTTTTTAATCTCTCTTATTCTTAGTTTTTTTTGAAAACCTCTCCCCTATTAAAAATAAAAATCTTCTCATCATTTTTCAGCCTCATGCCATGCCAAATGGTGACCAGGACTTTGAAGCTCCAAAATCACATAAAAGTAATCCAAACAACTCCAGTGGTTTAATCCATATATGCAGAAGTGATATGATGGTGTGGGTGAGAAACAGATCAATATTTAAGTCCTTTTTTATTATAAATCTACACTTTCAATTTCACTACCAATTTTTTCTTCTTTTGCATTTTGGCGATTTGCACTCTTGATGAATACATTATTGCCAACTACTGGTCAGGGCTGGTCAAAGGTTAAGATTTATAGTAAAAAACATATAAAGGACTAAGATTTTCATCTGTTTCTGACCCACACCTATCACATTGCTTCTGAACACATGGATTTAACCACTGGAGTCGTATGGATTGCTTTCATGTTGCCTATATGTGATTTTTGGAGCTACAAAGGTCTGATCTTCATTCACTTGCATTGTATGGACCTACAGAGCTGAAATATTCTTCTAAAAATCTTAATTGATGAAGAGAGAAAGTCAAACACATCTGGGATGGCATGAGGGTGAGTAAATGATGAGAGAATTTTCATTTTTGGGTGAATTATTCCTTTAAATGTATATTCTGGGTTCAACACAATTTAAGTTCAGTCAACAGAATTTGTGGCATAATATTGATTAACACACAAAAAACTTGTCCCTTATTTTTTGGGTGAACCATTGCTTTAACCACCTTTAACCATTTTCCAAGGCAACAAGGAAGCAAACACAGTCCTTCTAACAAAAAGACATAAAAACATGAATTTAACGTTAATGGAAAAACATGAATAACTTTTTTTTTTCTTGTACGTTACAGTATGATCAGTTTTCTAAGTGGTGTAATGCTTCTCAAATATCTCTTATCTGCAGCTTTTCTGGTCCAGTCCTTATTCGCGACTTAGGACCGAACAGTTGCAGAGCCGATTGGTGTAGCAATCTGATAATGAACAAGAGAAACCCACTTAGAGTGGATCACTGGGTTAAAGGATTAAAACCTTCAACAAAGTAGCAGAATGGTGAAATAGCAATCCGGCTGACGTATGCCTCTTTAAACAAGCTTAATCAAATGAGCTTTCCAAGTGCTTTAAAACGCTTAATGTGTAGTTGTATGCACATTTTCCCAAGCATTAACCTTGAGCCCCAAAGTCTGTTAGGTATCATTCTTGGAATCCAAGATTCAAGCCGTTATCCACACGTGTGGGTGTGGAGCGGGACACGGAGAGCACAGAGGATTATGGGACTGTTTGAAGCAGTTAAGTGACACATTTAGTGAGACACAGTGGTCCATGAGAATAGTGGGGGAAGGTAAATCTATTCTAGTCTGTCTAGTTCTTCCTCTTTTGGAGAATTCAGAACAAAGCTATGATGGTGCATGAAATATGAAGTTGAACAATACTTTTTATTTTTAGAACATTTTGGGTGTTCTATCCCCTTAAGTTATTGTACATACTTAAGAGGGTCTTGTACAAGTAAGGAAGATGTAAGGAAGATATTTGTTAGGATCATGTGTGTTATAGCTAAGCTAAGTGTGTAACAAGCAGTCTTAAGTCATTTGCTTAGGTCTTGAGAGGGTTCGGTAATCTGTTTTCTCAAGTAAAGGTTTGCTGATAACATACAGAAGAACATGGAGCCCTTGATTGCATGTGCTGCATGTGTTCTGCTGTCTTTGTGTGAATCTGCAATAGATTGCCGCCATTACACACTCCCAATGCACCACTAGGGGGAGCATTGCCCATGTGATTGTGAAGAAATGAACTTGTAGCCTTTTAACTAGTGAACAAAACTGATCAGAAGACAGGACCATAGACAAATTCAGCAGCATTCAAAGTTTAGATGGTTAATATTAATTGAAAGGTTGAAAAAAAGTGTGATGTATCATGAATATGACATTTTATTTTTGGTATGCATGGGGCAATTTCTTAATCATTATTGAAATCTTCCCTCAAAAAAAATATTTCAGCCTATTTTTAAGATGTACGCATTCCATCAAATTGAATTGCATAATTTTTAACCACATTGAAATGATTAAAACTTAAAATATTTGGTTTTTTTAATTGTATTTTATTAAAGATTACTTAATTTCATGGAATTTTGTTATAAAATGTAAATATGTAAATGTTAAATTAATTTCTTGAGTGTATAAATTGCTTAGATAATTGTCCATAATATTTTATTTATTAAAGTATTTATTTTACTTGAACAAACAGCACAACACAAACAGAAGCAGTGTGTTCTTAAGTGTTTACATTCTTATTGGGGACAAACAATTATGCTTCATTATAAATATTTTATAATAACCCTAACACAAACAGATAAATAAAGTCCTTTTTCCTTCACTTTCTCCTTCTTCTGATTTTGGTGATTCACATTCCCCTTCTGTCATCCACTCGAAGTTATGTCAAATTTGAGAAAAGGCCAATGAGAAATTGGCAGACAGAATTTGCATGTCCCGCCCCCGGACATACGGGTATAAGCGGGCGTAAGTCTGTCAGTAAGATTTTTTTCTTCGGAGCCGAGCGGTTGTGCAGCAGCAAGCTGAAGTCTCACCACTGTTCCACTCACCTCTTTTGGCGAAGCACTGCTGTTGGATTCTACGGCACTGTTGGTTTCCAGCGGCGTTCTCTCTCTGAACGCTGTGCAGTCCATGCCCCTGGGCGCTTCGACAGCACTTTCTGTTTGAAAGGGTGTTTTCCCCTCCTAAAAGAGTTTGATTTCCCTAAGAGAGTTTATTTTCACTCATAACAGAGCAATACATGAGTAGGCGTTGGACATCCTTTTCAGAATGCATCTTTTTAAAGATGCCTTTACGCCTCTGTGTAGTTACTGGATGCAGTTGATACCTCTCCAACACTGACGGTCATAGGCTCTGCCTCGTGTGCCTGGGCAGCGATCACACTGAAGCAGCATTTGTGGATGGTTCATGTAATCATTGCGAGAATATGACCATGGCAGTGTTGCGGTCGCAGCTTTCATTCCTCAAAATGAATGCCACTTCAGCCACCCCCCGCATCGCTCCTTCCCACAGGATTGAGGATGACCCGGCTGGCGATGGAGGCGACTTGGGGATCGGAGCGGGCTAGGTTTCACTGGGTAAATTCCCACGAACCACCTGCTCCCCCGGATTGCTCACTTGCTTCTGTCCGGAGGGCAACTTTTACTGCCCGAAACCGAACCCCTCACCAGTCCGCTCTCACTACCCTTGACGGCGGGGCTGCCCACAGGTACACGGAGGTCCCCCAGGTTGATAGAGCGGTTGCAATCCATCTGTGTCCTGAAAACACTGCCACCTGGTGGGATCGCCCGTTACTCCCCTCCAAGGCCTATAGGGTGATGTCGTCGCTGACTTTGAAAGCCTACAGCGCCACCGGACAGGCCGCCTCCGCCCTGCACGCCATGGCTCTCCTGTATGTCCACCAAGTCAAGGCACTCAAAGAACTGCACTTGGATAGTCCCGACCCCGATGTGCTGCAGGAACTTCGCTCTGCTACCGACCTCACTCTCAGAGCTACGAAGGTCACAGCGTGGGCGGGTGGGTGATGGCCACCCTCGTGGTCCAGGAACGCCACCTCTGGCTGAACATGGTCGAGATGTGTGGCATTGACTATGCACGCTTTCTCAACGCCCCCATCACCCAGCTTTGCCTCTTCGGCTACACCGTTGACAATTTTTCCCAGCAGTTTTTGCCGGTAAAGAGGCAGACGGAGGCTATATCCCACATCATGCCGTGGCGCCATCCAGCACAGCCCACGCTCCGCCTACCCGCCAAGGGCGTCCCCCTGTGCCTAAACAACAGGCAGCAGGTGCTCAGGTGCCTCGCTCTCTTCGAGCCCGGCACAGTGGTTCCTCTAAAACAATTCCAGAGGCTCCTGGGACATATGGCATCCTAGGCCGCGGCCGCGCCGCTCGGGTTGATGCATATGAGACTGCTTCAGCACTGGCTTCAGACTCCAGTCCTGAGATGGGCATGGCGCTGTGGCACATACCATGTGTTGATCACCCCTTCCTGCTGTCAGACTTTCAACCATTGGACAGACCTTTGTTTTTTACGGGTTGGAGTCCCCCTACAGCAGGTGTACAGATGTGTCATGGTCACCACAGACACCTCTCAATTGAGTTGGGGTGCAGTGTGCAACGGGCACACAGCCGCTGGCTCCTGGATAGGGCTCCGGCTGCATTGGCACATCAACTGCCTAGAGTTGCTGGCAGTATTCCTTGCCCTGCAGAGGTTTCTCCCACTGGCTTGGGCAAGCACGTCTTGATCCGTTCAGACAGCACCGCAATGGTAGCATACATATATCACCAAGGCGTTCTCGTCATATGTCACAACTCGCATGCCATCTCCTCCTTTGGAGTCAGAAGTGACTCATATCCTGGGCAACCGCAAAACGACTGCGGAGGCGCTGTTGTGACAGGTTTCACCCAGCGGAGATTGGAAGCTTCACCCCCAGGTTGTCCAGCTGATTTGGGGCCAATTCGGCATGGTACAGGTAGATCTCTTTGCCTCCCAGGACAACACTCACTGCCTGCTCTAGTACTGACAGAAGCCCCTCTCGGGACAGACGTGTTGGCACACAGCTGGCCCCGGGGGCCACTGATCTGAGTGACCTACCACTTGCAGTCGTAGACACGATCATCCAAGACAGAGGTCCCTCCACCAGGCAGCTTTACGCCCTGAAGTGGCGCAAAGTGGCGCTTCCCGATCTGAAGACCTGCAGAGATGCACAGTTGGTCAGTGCTCTCATTCCTGCAAGAGAGGCTGGAGGGGAGGTTGTCCCCCTCCACCTTGAAGGTGTATGTAGCCGCTATCGTGGCCCACCACGACGTAGTGGATGGCAAGTTCTTGGGTAACACGACTTGATTATCAGGTTACTTAGAGGCACCTGGAGACTGAATCCACCCCGGCCAAGCCTGTTCCCCTCCTGGGATCTCTCAGTGGTCCTTTCGGGCCTTCAGAGACCCCCTCCGAGCAGCTTGACTCAGTTGACCTCAAGGCTCTCTCCTTGAAGATGACCCTCCTGATAGCGCTAGCTTCCAACAAGAGTGTTGGGGACCTGCAAGAGTTCTCTGTCAGTGGCACTTGCCTGCAATTTGGTCCGGCAAATAATCACGTCATCCTGAGACTGCGACCGGGCTACGTGTCCAAGGTTCCTACGACCTCCATCAGGGATCAGTTCATGAACCTGCAAGTGCTGCCCCGGGTGGAGGCAGATCCAGCCTTTTCGTTGCTGTGTCCAGTACATGCTTTGCGTATCTATTTCGACCGCAAGCAGAGAGTTAGATGTTCTGAGCAGCTCTTTGTCTGTTTTGGCGGATGGCAGAAAGGGAACGCTGTCTCCAAATAGAGGTTAGCTCACTGGGTCGTTGATGCCATCTCTCTGGCCTACCAGACCCAGGCCGTGCCCGCCCCATTGCGTAGAATTTATGACATAAAAGGACATAAATATTGATCTTTTTCTCACAAACACCTATTATATTACTTCTGAAGTCATGGATTAAACCACTGGAGTTTTATGGATTACGATGCCTTCATGCTTGTGCTTTTTGGAGCTTCAAATTTTGGTCACCATTCACTTGCATTGTATGGACCTACAGAGCTGAAATATGCTTTTAAAAATCTTAATTTGTGTTCTGCAGAAGAAAAAAGTCTTACACATCTGGGATGACATGAGGGTGAGTAAATGACAAGAGAATTAAAATTTTTGGGTGAACTATCCCTTTACATTAATATTCCGGGTTCAAGTTAATCTCAATCAACAGCATTTGTGGAATAATATTGTTTAACACAAAAGTGTATTTTGACTCTTCCCTTCTTTTCTTAAAAATAAATAAATAAATAAAATAAAGCAAAAATCAAGGTTACAATTTTTGGAGGGTTTAAATGCAGAAATGTGAAGCTTATTATTATATTAAAGCACTTACATTAATTATGTTAAAACTCGTCTTTTTTGAGCTGTAAAGTTGATTAAATCATATTTTTACAGTCATTTTAGGTTTTTAGGGTTTGCTGACATATTCATGGCAACAAAGTTGTAAAATTGGATATAACTTTACACAAAAAATGTCTGTAAGTGATTTTGTCACACTAAAATCATGTTTAGATGCATATTGGTGTTGTCTTGTGGCTATACCTTTGAAACAATGAGTATTTTAACTTTTATGGATTGGACCATTCACCTCCATTGTAAGTGACAGTTTTGAAAATGAACAATCTAAACAAAATATTGTAAAAACTAATTCTTGTTCACAGTGAAAATATGAATGTTCACAAAGAACAAGAAGGGTGCCGGTCAATCTAATAATCCATAAAATTTTACATTATCCTTGTCCTATAAGCATGTTCCAACTAAGCACAATAATACAGAGGGAAGGTATGTAGTCAGAGACTACTTAGCCCAAAACAGAGCACTGTTATTAAAATAAATGGGAGAAATTGGAACACCCAATATGGAGCATGTAGAAAAGGATTTCCTGCCTTTTTGGTGAAAAAAGAGCCAATCACCTTTTAGAAAGACATAACCTGTGAGTGAACTCGAGTATGTGCATGCACACTGGTAAAACAAGCCTGACAAGTAGTGATTTTTAGCGTAATCTGAACTAAAGAAGCACAATTTATGATAAAAGTGTTGTTTTTGACAAAAGCGATGTAATATGTTATTTGCTCACAATCTCAACCAACCATTTTGGAGATTTCTGACTATCTCCATTCAGGTAGAAAGGAGCTGTACTTTTATGATGCTTGTATCCACAAAATATAGCTTCCTGGGTGTGTTCCAAAGACAGCCACCAACTTTGGTACGGTTCAGCAAGGTGCACACACCAGTTGTCCAATCAACTAAATATCAATACAGTTATTTAGGCCAGTATCAGTTGGTCCAGGGCCATAAATATAAACAATATAGACAAGACTGTAGAGACTGTAGAGGATATGACCAAGAATGTGTACTGAGTTAATCCCCATTAACAGAAACACTAGAGTACAACAACAGGTTTCATCCTTAGGGGGAAGAACCACGCATACTGTACTGTAGGCGTGTGTGTGTGTGTGTGTGTGTGTGTGTGTGTGTGTGTGTGTGTGTGTGTGTGTGTGTGAGCGTGTATTTATCACTTTGTGGGGACCAAATGTCCCCATAAGGATAGTAAAACCCGAAATGTTTGACCTTGTGGGGACATTTTGTCGGTCCCCATGAGGAAAACAGCTTATAAATCATACTAAATTATGTTTTTGAAAATGTAAAAATGCAGAAAGTTTTCTGTGAGGGTTAGGTTTAGGGGTAGGGTTAGGTTTAGGGGATAGAATATAAAGTTTGTACAGTATAAAAACCATTATGTCTATGGAAAGTCCCCATAAAACATGGAAACACAACATGTGTGTGTGTGTGTGTGTGTGTGTGTGTGTGTGTGTGTGTGTATGGGCAGGTTTAAGTGGTTTACGAGGACTTTTTTTTAGGTTACAAACTGGTAATTACAAGGGTATTTTGCTATAAATGTGTGTTAAGAGGACATTTCTAGTGTCCCCATAATTTATATCACTTAAAAAACATACTAAATAATGTTTATTGAAAATTAAAAAATGCAGAAAGTTTATTGTGACACTTAGGTTTAGGGTTAGGAGATATAATCTATAGTTCATACAGTATAAAAATCATTATGTTTATGGAGAGTCCTCATAATGATAGCTGCACCAACGCGCACGTGTGTGGGTGGGTTTGGGTGGTTTACAAGGTATTATGCTATAAATGTGTTATTTTGAAAATGTAAAAATGCTGAAAGTTTTTTGTGAGGGTTAGGTTTAGTGGAAGTGTTAGGGGATAGAATCTATAGTTTGTACAGTATAAAAATCATTATGTCTATGGAGTCCTCATAAGGATAGCAGCAACCAACATGTGTGTGTGCGTGCCTGTATGTGTGTGTGTATACATACTGTAGACTTTGTGTGCTAACAGTTTTAACCAACATTTCTACTTCTCTTTCTTCACTTCTCTGAGTTCCACTCCCCCAATGACAAATTGGCCTCCAAAAACACAGGCCGAGGGGAAGAGATGACCAATGATTCTTTTGTTCATTGATTTTGAAGTTTTTTCCACTAACTCTTTTCATCTCATTTCTCTCTCTTTCTTTCACAAATAACGTCAGGTGCTCAGTGCCTCAGAAGGATTTTTAGGTCATCTGTGCCTCATCACAGGCTCTGTCTGATTTCACATCCTTCTCCGTGATGAGAGAATGAGGGTTTTGTGTTAAAAGGACAGCAGTTAAAGTTTGTGTAAATCATGAATGCGAGCTAGAACAAGAGGCTAGCAGTCTAACTGTTGTGTAAAATTGACTTTTTGACACATATATACAAACTAAATGAATTTAGTGTAAAATAGAAAAGAGAAATCCCAGAGATAATTATTAGTGGTATTTCCTCAGGCAAGCATCAAATTCAAAGTATATTTTAGGCTTAAGTGTCTGCGTACAGTAAAAGCTAGCATTTAAATGAATACTTTACACTGCATGCCCAATTATAAGGCAAATTGTATTCCGCAGGATTCATTTTATTGTTGAACAAACACAATGCTCTCAGTCAGTCCAAAATGTTATAGAACCTCAATCCTGAATGTTTAACAAAGGACAAGTGAATTTTGTCTTTCTCAGGGTAATCTAAAAGTGTGCACAATTATTAGAAGTCTAAATTAAAACTCAATTGTTTATTCTCAATTTTTAGAGAACGTGCAACAAATAAGTAACACAAATTGACAATAAAATAACATTTAGGCCTTTCAAAAATATTCAGTGACCAATATAGCCACCTTTCTTTTCAGTGACTGCAATGAGCCTTCCATCCATGGAGTCTATCAGTTTCTTGATCTGTTCATCGACTTTCACTGAAGCAGCAACCACAGCCTCCCAAATGCTGTTCTAAGAGGTGTATAGTCTTCCCTCACTGTAAATCTTACATTTGTGAAGGGCCCACAAGTTCTCAATAAGATTTAAGTCAGGTGAGGAAGGGGGCCAAGTCATTATTTGGGCATCTTTGAAGCCCTTGCTGTCTAGCCAAGCAGTGGAGTTCTTGGATGCATGTGATGGAGCATTGTCCAGCATGAAGATCATGGCCTTTCTTGAATGCTGAGGACTTCTTCCTGTACCAGTGCTTGAAGAAAGTACTTTCCAGAAACTGGCAGTAGGTTTGAGAGATGAGTTTCAGTCCATCTTCAACTCGAAAAGGTCCAACTACCTCATCCTTAATGATAGCAGGCAATACCAGTACCCCTCCTCTTCCTTGCTGGCACCTGACACGAAGTGGTGCCCTGTGTCCATTAGTGATCCAGCCATGGGCCCATCAATCTGGTCCATCGAGAGTCACTCTCATTTCATCTGTCCATAAAACCTTTGAAAAATCTGTCTTCAGATATATCTTTGCCCAAACTTGACATTTCAACTTGTGAATCTTATTCAGTGGTGGTCGTGTTTCAGCCCTTTTGACCTTGGCCATGTCTCTGAGCACTTGACACCTTGTACTTCTGGACACTCCAGGTAGGTTGCAGTTATGGAATATGGTGTCATTGGAGGATAATGCGTAATTTGTGCCTTTTCTTCTCCATGCATTTTTTGCCCCAGTTGACTTTACGCAACAAAATTGTCCGGTGGTCACGCCTCAATAGTTTAGCTATTTCAAGAGTGTTGCATCCGTCTGAAAGGCATTTTACAATTTTTGACTTTTCAGTCTCAGTTAAATCTCTTTTTTGTCAAATTTTACCTGAGGTAAAGAAGCTGCCGAATAATTATGCACACCTTGATATAAGGTGTTAGTCACTTTTGCCACACCCTCCCTCATTAAACAAATATATATCATCTGAAAATGATTGAATCCAATAATCAAATAAATAATAATGAGATCAATAATGAGATGAAGAAATAATGATAAGATCAGAATACTCACATGCCTAATAATTGTGCACACAGTGTAAATACACAGTGCGCACATACACAGGGTATTGTTGTATTCGCAGTACGACTGCTATGAGACTGTAATGATTGCAGGAGGAGGCAGACAAGGGCCGATGAGGAGTTTGGATCTACACACGGTTTTATTGAACAAGAGTGAGAACAAGACAAACAGGAACAAAAGAAACATCCGCGATGGGAAAACTGAAACTAAAACACGAGCCATGGGAGGTGGAGCCGTAGGAGGCTCTGGAGGCGGAGCCGAGGGAGGTGGTGCCGTAGGATGCTCTAGAGGTGGAGGCCTGGAAGGCTCTGGAGGTGGAACCGAGGGAGGCTCTGGAGGTGGAGCCGTAGGCGGCTCAGGAGGCGGGGCCGAGGGAGGTGGCACCGTAGGAGGCTCTAGAGGCGGAGCCCTGGAAGGCTCTGGGGGCGGAGCCGTAGGAGGCTCTGGGGGCGGAGCCGAGGGAGGTGGCGCCGTAGGGGGCTCTAGAGGCGGAGATCTGGAAGGCTCTGGAGGCGGAGCCCTGGAAGGCTCTGGAGGCGGAGCCGTGGAAGGCAGATCCGTGGAAGGCGGAGCCGTGGAAGGCTCGGGAGGCAGAGCCGTGGGAGGCTCGGGAGCCGTGGGAAAACATCTAGGGAACACAAACTGGTTGAACACGGCTGGAATGAACACGGGAAGACAGGCAACAGAGCAAACATCTGAACATGGGAAACATCAAGACAGTCAGAACAACGAACGAAAAGGGAATGGAGGAACAGCAGGGTTTAAATGCACAGAGACATGATGATAACAAACGACAAACAGGTGCGAACAATGACACAATGATGAGGACCGGGAAACATGGGGCAGACAACGGGGCAGACAACCAGGGATCGTAACAGAGACACTGAACTATTCCTCTTAAGACTTCATACCCAAAAAGATGTCTTTACATTCTTTCAGACTGGAGTTATAGAAAAGCAGGTATCTCCTGACCTCCTCACACACATGCTCTTGAAGTCCACATCCACTGTTGTTGTTTCCACTTTCGTCTCTTTTTTCAGGGATTTTTCATCTCATCATTGCTTACCAGTGATTACATCTTCTTCTACTGCTTTTCCATGAGCGGAAAGGCTAAATTATAAGTGCTGCCACCTTGTGGACCCACTAATTATTGCAAATAATTCCAGCCACATACACATTCTGGGTGTTCAGAGTATGCGTGACTAGAAAAATTGGGCCGCACGCGTTCAGTGGACGAGCACTCTGCTGTTGACAAAACTTGCATCATGTGTCCTGTATGTTTACGCCTAGCATTCGTGTCTGACTAAAGTATACTTTGGGCTTAAGTCCATTCAAATTCTGATTTCGTAGCACCATAGTGAAAATAAAAAAATGTAAAGGCTCGGTCTAGGGTTGCCAACTTTTTGCCACGCAAAAATGGGACACTTGAGCATTTTGAGTGCTACAGTATGAGACAGGACACCCCTTAAGTGTTTCACAGTCCAACTGAGGTCCTCCTTGAGCATTTTCCAGCTTTATTACAGGACAGTAGGCATTCTGTATGTAACGTCTTCATTTCGGCCCAAATATGGCATGTCCCGGGCCTGGCTAATACAGTACAGTTGGCAACCTAACTCGGTCCAATTTAAATTTTGCATGACATCTCAATGGGAATCTGTGCGATCAGGAATTTCACCTGATGGACTTCCGGTGGTGAAGAATATCCCTTCATGAATTTTGTGTGGGGTTTGCAACCCTCAAGTTCGATGAACTTCGATGTGTTAATGCGCAACATTGGATAGAATGTAACTTGGTTTGGCAGTGACCTCTGTGTGAGCAGTGCTTTGTACACAGCTATACTGAATATTCACAATGGATGATTGAATAATTTTAGCAGTGAGTTTCTTTATGACTCACTGCTAAAATTATGTAAAATGCAGCATAAAAAAGGCTGATTGGAAAGACATTTTAGTGGGTTTCATACCTTAACCATGTCAACGAGCCTGGGCTGTGTTTCCCAAAAGCATCGTAAGCCTAAGTAGATCATAGGCACCAAAGAAAAGCACCTTAAGTATGTAGAGGTGAGTTCTTATGACTAGGGCAAGTAGACACACAGAACACCCTAGTAACCTCCAAGCAACAGGCTGAAACCACTCAGAACCCCTTAGCTACTGTGTAATGCCCTGGCAACAACTAACAACACACTAACATTGTGGCCAAAAGTTTTGCATGGGCAAGAAATGCTCACGTTTTCTTTAGAAATTATAAAAGTTTTTTGCTATTCCAGTGGCATACAATTTTAAAGAATGTCATAGTTGCCAAAAGTACACTAAAACTACAACATTATCAATCACACATAAACCAAAAGGGAGGTGAATGTGAGTGTTTAAACAACTAAATAACTCTAAACATTTTCTGCTGTGATGAAATCCATTTTTGACTCAGATTTGCAGTGTGTTAGGAGAACAGTTGTGCTCTGCTAAGCCATTAAGACCTAAATACACAGAGGCACTGAGCTGACTAGAGGCAGGATGCATTGCCTGCAATCTCCCGAAAGTCTAAGATAACGCCATCAGGGGTTGTGGGTCTTGGATAGGTAGTCAACAGGGGTCACAACCTCCTCTATCCCTTTCCTTCCCCTTTGTTGTCTCCCTCACTCTCTTCTGTACTTCTTTCATTGCCTGACCCACTTTGGCTCAGTTTGAGTTGACTGCTTATAGAGACTATTGATTGGGGTTCTGTTTGTCTCTCTCTCTCTCTCTCTCTCTCTCTCACACACTTCCGGTGAGGGTGAGGTCCATTGGGTGTGGTGGCGTTGGAGAGCATTCTTTCCTTTTTTCTTTGATTTTTGATTTGACTTTGAAAAATGCGGCGCTAAAGCATGTATTGTCTTTTCGACGTCAAATTGTTATGTTCCTAAGCTCCCCAGATCGATCCTTAGAAGTTTCTTTTCGAGTTAAACACGAAGATAATTCGTACATGGTGTACGCGAGCACGGAGAGTTTGAAATGTTTTGATTGTGGCAATGTCGGACATAAGCGCTTCTCGTGTCCGCATAAAGTGCGCGATGAACTTCAGCCTTTAACGATTGCATCTAGAGCTTAAGAATCAAATGAAGAATCTCAAGCGATTGAAATGAATAAACAAGACACTGTGCAGACTGATAGAGTGACGGAAGAGGTGAAGGAACAAGAGGAGGTGAGTGGATTTGTTTCTAAAAGCGTGAGTGATGATCAGCCTGGGTGTAGTTATGCTGTTGAAAAGCCTGCTCGTGCTTGTGGAGCTACGGATAGGATGGTGAATGAATGCAGTGTAGAGGATGGACTGCAACACTCTTTAGTGACTCAGGCTAAATGTTCAGAGGAGGACGCAGGCGATGAAATGGATGGTTTATCTCAGAGCACTGAAGATGGTGTGAGAGATGAACAGTGGGCTGAGATGGCAAGAGAAAGTGATTTGTACACTGTTGAACAGATTAATAGTTTTCTTGATGAAACAAAAGGGAAAGCAGGAGTAGAAATTGGTGATTTCTTTCCTGATCTTGAGAAATTTGTTTCTTCGGTAGCTAGGGCCCGAAAAATGAGTAATTGCACTGAGCTCTCTCAACAGAAAAGGTTTCGGCTTAAGAAATATATCACATCTGCTAGACAAAAATTGAAAATGTTTGGAAAAGAGCCACTAACGAGGGGGAAAGTTAAAAACTCATGATGGGTTTCACTTTTTCTTTATTTTTTCTTTGCTTTCTTTCCTCTCTCTTTCTGATGGAGATCTTACGAGTAGGATCACTAAATGTGAATGGGATGAGGGATATGAAAAAATGTGTATTTCTTTCTGAGATTATTCATTTGAAAGAGTTAAATGTTATTTTTTTGCAAGAAACCCACAGTAATTTAGATAATGAAGTTGACTGGGGGCTATGGTGGAAGGGAGAGCATTTTCTTAGTCATGGGAATAATTTAAATGCAGGGGTAGCAATTATTTTTGCTCCTTCTCTCAATTTCAATATGTTGTGGAAAAATGAACTGGTACCTGGAAGACTCTTGATTGTTAGAGCTGAAATACACAATATGAATTTCATTTTTGTGAATATTTATGCTCCAAATATAGGCATTGAGAGAATTAGGCTCTTTTCTAAATTGGAACAGTTTTTAAGACAACAAGACGATGGAGATTTTGTTGTTTGTGGTGGAGACTGGAACTGCACCTTAGATTTCATAATAGATAGGACTGGGGAAGAACCACATCAAATGTCAGCTACTTGTCTTGCAAGATTGGTAAAGAATTTTCACTTATCAGATGTATGGAGAGAAAATAATACATTAGTTACACAGTACTCTTGGGTAAGTTTTAGTAATAACACACTTTCTGCTGCTCGTTTAGACAGGTTTTACCTATCTCATAATATGAGGAACAGGACCCTGAATTCAACTATTACTCCTGTCCCTTTTTCAGACCACAAATTAATCACAGTTGAATGTAGTCTCATGACAAAAACTTATAAAAGTTCTTATTGGCATTTTAATGTTAAATTGTTAGAAGACACTTTCTTTTGTGAAAATTTTAAGAATTTTTGGGAAGTTTGGAAGACTGAGAAAGGAAGATATGATAGTATTATTCAATGGTGGGAGATTGGGAAAGTGTTTATTAAGGAGTATTGCCAACAATATTCTTCTCATTCTACTTTGTGTTTAAAGAAAACATTAGAGAGTTTGGAGCAAGAACTTAACATTATTGAAGGGAATATGATTGTAAATGCTTCTCCTAACTTGAAGGATATGTGGACTGAAAAGAAAAACTGTTTGAATTCAATCCTTGATGAAAAAGTCAAAGGAGAACTCATAAAAAAATCGCTTTTTAACAAAAAGAGACATAGATGCTCCTACGTCTTTCTTTTTTAATTTAGAACGGAAAACTAAGCATGGAAAAAAGATGTTGTTTTTAAAAGATAAGGATGGACATCTTGTCTCAGACCCGGAAAGTATGCGTAGACTTGCAGTGGATTTCTACACTGAACTATATTCTGATGAGTCCTTAAATGATCAATGTAGACATGAACTTTTACAAGATCTTCCTGAGATATCTACAGAAAAACAACAACGTTTGGAAGCACAACTCACTTTTAATGAACTGACCTCAGCAGTAATGGATCTCTCATCAGGGCGGGCACCAGGAATTGATGGACTTCCTGCCGAGTTTTATAAACGCTTTTGGACTGTTATTGGTCATGATTTTTTTGAAGTTGCTCAGAAATGTATAAGTGAAGGATGTCTAACAAGAAGTTGTCAGCGTGCTATTTTAACATTACTTCCAAAGAAGGGAGATTTGACGCTACTAAAAAATTGGAGACCTGTAGCTCTCTTATGTTCAGAGTATAAGATTCTCTCTAAGTGTCTTGCTAAAAGGTTAAATGATGTATTACATGAAATTATTCATACAAACCAATCATATTGCGTAAAGGGCAGATCTATTGCGGATAATTTACATCTGATGCGGGATCTGTACGACTATGCTTTTTACAACAATGCTGATGTTGGGTTTTTGTCAATGGACCAAGAGAACGCCTTTGACAGAGTTGACCATCATTTCCTTTTTGAGACTCTTAAGGCTTTTGGATTTGGAGAAAATTTAATTTCATGGATAAAATTGCTTTATAATGAGGCAACTTGCTTGATAAAAATAGGTGGCGGTCTCAGTGTCCCCATAAAGGTTCAGAGGGGTATTAGGCAAGGTTGCCCTATCTCAGGGCAGCTTTATAGTATTGCTATTGAGCCGTTACTCTGTAAATTAAGAAGAGAATTAATGGGGCTGCAAATCAGAGAAATAGATTCTTCACAGTTTATTAAAATGTCTGCATATGCGGACGATCTTACAGTCTTAATAAGAGGTAATCAAGATGTTAATGTTGTTAAAAAGTGTTTAGAAATTTATGAAAAAGCATCTTCTGCTAAAGTTAATTGGGGCAAAAGTGTGGCAGTATGGTGTGGGCATGACAATAATGGTCCCATCCTTCCTGGAGAGTTGCAATGGGGAAGGGAAGGTTTTAAATATTTAGGGGTGTTTTTAGGATCTGAAGAATATAGGAAAAAGAATTGGGAGGGACTAGTGGAGAAAACATGTGCTCGGTTGTCTCAATGGAAATGGTTGCTCTTCCGGTTATCCTATAGGGGTAGAGTTTTGGTCTGTAATATTCTTATTGCTGCTACTTTATGGCATAAAATGAAGATATTAGAACCTCCAGAAGAACTGATAATGGACATTCAGAAAAAAATAGTTGATTTCTTTTGGTCCGGGTATCACTGGCTAAAAGCACCAGTACTTTATCTGCCCAGGACGGAGGGAGGTCAAAGACTCATTGACATCAGATCTAGAATTAAAGCTTTCAGACTCCAGACAGCTCAAAGACTCCTGTATGGTGAAGAAGTGAGCTGGCGTGGGGTAGCCCGTGGCCTCTTGAGAAGAGCAGGTGAAATGGGTTATGATCGTCAACTGTTCTTAATGGACATTAATAAGCTGGACTTAACTGGTCTGTCATCGTTCTACAACTCAGTCAATGTTGAGAGCGTGGACTCTTTTAAAAGTTTGCAGAGATCTAAATGGTGAACAGAGCCAGTGGTTACTGGAAGAACCCTTGATCTTTAACCCAAAAATTGATTTGGATGTTCTAAAATCAACTTCTGTGAGGCATGCTTTATTGTCTGCAAACATTGTAAAGATTGGACACTTATTGACTGAAGATGGATGGATTTCTGCAGAGACTCTGGCTACCAAGCTTGGCATACGATCAGTCCGAGTTGCGCAGAGGCTGTTGAACCATCTTTATGAGTGCATGCCGGTGGACTATAGAGACTCTTTAGTTTTACACAAAAAAGAAAATGCTGTTTCTTCTTTCCCAGAACTGGATATTACAGCTGCGACTGGATTGTGGCAAGAAAGTGAAGGTGGCATTCTATCCTTTAAGACACCTCAACTGGGGAGTTTCAGAGACATTGGGAAAAAAGTTACTTATATGCTGTGTGTAAAAGTTCTTCATCTTCATGCACATGAAAATGTAAAAGAGATTAAATGGACAGAATTTTTTGGAACAGACTCTTCCCCGAAAGGTAGCTGGAGGACCATGTACAAGCCCCCCATTGAAAAAAAGGTCTGGAGACCTGAAGTGGCGCGTTGTACATGGTATTATAGCTACAAATAGATACAGAGCACATTTTGATCCACTAGCAGGGATGGGATGTCCCTTCTGTGAACAGCAGGAGACAGTTTTTCATTTGTTTGCTGAATGTAGTAGATTATTGCCTCTCTTTGAAATTCTTAGAGGCTGGTGTCAGACATTAGGAGAAGTTTTCACACTTGAGTTGTATATCTATGGACCTAAATATAAACGTAGCAAGAGGGAGATCTATCATCTACTCAATTTTATTTTCGGACAAGCAAAGTTAGCTGTTTGGCTCTCTCGTAAAAGTAAAATAGGTGGTATGGGACAAACTGATGTGGTACTGATTTATGAGGGTTTGATGAAGTCAAGGTTAAGAATAGAATTTGAATACTATCGACTGAATGAGAATATTGAAGACTTCAAGTTCAAGTGGGCTATAAATAAATGCATTTGCGATGTTGACTGCAATGGTGGTTTACAAATCTTTGTATAATATTATATGATGATAATGCTTGTAAAAAGGTTTATGGGTACTTGTTATTTATTTGTTTTCTTTGTTGGCTAAATAATTGATTGAAGATTGTTTTTAAATTTTTGTAATTAAAGATGTTCAAAGGTCTCTCTCTCTCTCTCTCTCTCTCTCTCTCTCTCTCTCTCTCTCTCTCTCTAGTGCACATTTCTGAAGGATTCTTTTTAAATATGTTGGAATGAAACAGTTGTATCCATCTCTTTCTCTCTTTGTTGCTCAGAGTTTCTCGTAACTTCTCAGTTTCTTACCGCTTTCACTGTCTTTTTGCCAAATTTGTTGGGCATGAGTAAACCAGTGTGCGTAAGAGTGCAAAAGTGTTCTTTAAAGGTCATTTCAGTCTAGGATGTGATGGACAAACTTTCATGAATTTTATGTTGTTATATTGTTGACACTTGCAACTCGTCCTGATTCCTGTTCTTTATACACAAAGTTCCGTTATTTATGGGACTAACAATTGAATTCACCCTTCTAACATTAAACAATCTCATGACAGCTCTTGTAATAGATGGCAAGTTCTATCAATAAAGATTGACACATTACAGGCATCAAAGTTTAGCTAGTCTCCTATCCAACTGTATATATTTAAGAAAGGAAACATCTGTGAAGAAATTTGTTTACTCGTTCCATTTCTATGTATGCAATACATAAGTTGTTTTCTTTCTAACATGATACACAAAAGTTATTGTCCTATAAACATCATGGATAGGCTTATGGCCCCCTGGATCTTGGGGGTGGGTTGGGGCTGTTCCCTTTACGTCGGGCCCTCAAGTATTTCAGTCGTACCCTTTCGGTCAGCCAACACAGGCACTCCTCTCACTTTTTTATGCTTTATGGTTAGGATTATGTTTGGGTTAGGGGTTAAACTTAAGAAAAAACGTAATAAAAGTTGTACGTTTTTGTATGAGCCAACTTGTATGAGACCGATTTGTAAATTCAGACTGATCTCGTGAAAATCAGTCACAAGTGGGGAATGTTTTGTCTGCTAAAATCAGTCTAATTTCTGAATTTCTAAATTGTTCACCAGTGGCCGAAGCTGGAACTACAGTTGTGAAAGAACTTACTTCTTTGAATGAATGTGACATTAAAGGCACAGCATGTCAGATTTTAACATTTTTTTTCTGATAGTATTAATTTGTTATAATCCAATCCTAGCTCAAACCCCAAACCTAACCCTTACAGTACTGAGATCAAAACAGCATTATATGGCCTACTTTTTGAAACATAGTATATTGCTAGCTAGAGATCAAAAAGGATGTGAATTTGAAGACATCAACAGCACAGGCATTTTTTAGGTAATGTATATTCGCTGATTATATGTGGCAAGACATTTGGAACTAACACTGTAATTTCCAGTGTGATTATGTTGATAAATCCCAGGGAAGTATGCTTCATTTGAAAATTTTTATAAGAGTCTGTCTTTCTCCACCATGGTGTCATCCACCAATCATACGTCATATGGGGGTTATCCATACATTATGGTTCAGAAGGAACATGCTGTTTTAACACTCATTAACCAAACATGGCACCTTGTAACCCGGACACACACACACACAAGATGAGACAGTCACAATGTAAGTCAAAAACTGCTTTTATTGTTAACAATAAAAGCAGGCAAATGTACAAACGGGCAAATCCAGTGAAGAGTTGTCGAGGGAAGTGTAGGGTCAAAAGCCGGGGAATACAGGATCGAGAGGCGGGTAAACTAACAAAGGGAGTAGCCAGGGGTACTAGGGGAACGAGGAGCTGGCAAGCTAAGGGGGTAATCAAGAGGAGTTCAAGAGGAGATCAAAACTAGACGAGACTAGTGGGGGCAGAGACGCGGGAAACTAAATACAATAACCAACCCCCGTGAAACGGATGTGCTGTGGTATTTATAGGGGAAGGTGCAGGTGTAAACAATGATAGGTGATGAGACGAGTGCAAGTGAAACTAATGTGCAGGAGTGCAGATGACGCGAGTGCAGGTGGTCATAATGTTCTGGGGGATTGGAAACGCGTGAGAAACTCGAGGAAGGGAGATAACCTACGAGCATGTGAGCGAGTAGGAGCAAAATTGGGCGTGAGGGCTCGAGCGAGCAAAAAGAGCGTGAAAAGCTCGAGGGGGCGGAGCGAGGGAGTGAGGTCGAGGGAGTGAGTGTGTGTGCGACGAAGCGGGGATGGGGCAGAGGAGCGGGGTTCGTGACAGTACTCCCCCCTCTGAATAGGACGGCTCCTGACGGCCACGGGAGGCGGTGCAGGATGATCGGGGGACAGACAAAGGGAAGTGAGACAGTCCATGGGCAGTTCAAGGTAAGGTCAGGGGGAACATAGTGGACAGGCGGGTGGTCAGGAGATCTAGGGGGCAGCCATAGGGCAGAGACTGGGTCAGGAGGTCTGGAAGGCGACTGGAGGACAGGGACTGGGTCCGGGGGCCTGGAAGGTGACCACCGGACAGGGACGGAACTACAGGACCTGGGAGGAGGCCACCGTACAGGGTCAGGAGGCCAGGGAAGAGGCCAGGGGGCAGGAAGAGGAACGGTCACAAGGGGAGCAGGCAAGACCCAGTGAGGAAAGGTTTCAGGGGGCGGAGCCGTGAAAGGCGGAGTCGTGGAGGACTTGGGAGACGGAGCCTTGGAAGGCGGAGCCGTGAGAGACTCGGCAGGCGGGGTATTGAGAGACTGAAGAGGCGGCGCCGAGGGAGGCTCGGGGGGCTCCGGAGGCAGAGCCGAGGAAGGCTCAGGAGACGGAGCCGAGGGAGGTGGAGTCGCAGGAGGCCCCAGAGGCGAGGCCCTGGTGGGCTCTGGAGGCAGCGCGCCGAGGGAGGTGAAGCCGAGGGAGGTGGCGCCGTAGGAGGCTCTAAAGGCGGGGCCCCGGAAGGCTCTAGAGGTGGAGCCAAAGGAGGTGGTGCAGTAGAAGGCTCAAGGGGAGAAGCCCCGGAAGGCTCTGGAGGTGGGGCCGAAGGAGGCTTTAGGGGCGAAGGCCTGGAAGGCTCCGGAGGTGGAGCCAGTGACAGTGGCACCATGGGAGGCTCTAGCGAGGTAGGCCTGGACGGCTCTGGAGGTGGAGCCAAGGGAGGTGGCGCCGTGGGAGGCTCTGGAGGTGGAGCCGTAGGAGGCTCGGGAGGTGGAGCCGTAGGAGGCTCTGGAGGTGGAGCCGTAGGAGGCTCGGGAGGCGGAGCCCTAGAAAGCTCTGGAGTCTCTGGGAGCAGAGCCGTAGGAGGCTCTGGAGGGGGAGCCGTAGGAGGCCCGAGAGGCGGAGCCGTAGAACCCGGCAGAGCCATGGAAGTCTCTGGGGGCGGAGCAGAAACCGGCAGAGCCGTGGAAGACTCTGGGGCGGAGCAGAACCCGGCAGAGCCGTGGAAGACTCTGGGGTGGAGCAGAACCCGGCAGAGCCGTGGAAGACTCTGGGGCGGAGCAGAACCCGGCAGAGCCGAGGAAGACTCTGGGGGCGGAGCAGAACCCGGCAGAGCCGTGGAAGACTCTGGGGGCGGAGCAGAACCCGGCAGAGCTGTGGAAGACTCTGGGGCGGAGCAGAACCCGGCAGAGCCGTGGAAGACTCTGGGGGCGGAGCAGAGGTCGGTAGAGCTGTGGAAGACTCTGAGGGAACCTCTGCGGTCTTGAGCACAAGACGAGACTGGGGAGAAGGGGGCCCTCTTCCTTCTCTTACGTCTTCGGCCAACAGGGGACGTGGCCATGGGGACGGTCGAGGCTACAGGCGCTTTCTCTGGGGCGGTCGAGGCTACAGGCGCTGGCTCGCCGACTGTGGCGGGCATGGGCGCTGGCTCGTTGGCCGTGGCGGGCATGGGCGCTGGCTCGTTGGCCGTGGCGGGCATGGGCGCTGGCTCATTGGCCGTGACAGGCTTCGGGACTGGGGCTGTGACAGGCTTCGGGACTGGGGCCGTGACAGGCTTCGGGGCTGGGGCCGTGTCAGGCTTCGGGGCTGGGGCCGTGTCAGGCTTCGGGGCTAGGGCCGTGTCAGGCTTCAGGGCTGGGGCCGTGGTATGGAACGCTGGTTCAGTTTCTGCCTCCCCCACAGTAAACGAGGAACCAGCGTACAGGGCGAGGTCAATAAACTGAGCCAGGTTGAGAGAGCAGCGACCACCTGGCATGAATGATGAGGTTGGCTCATTCAGTCCACATTGAAAAATGTCTTTCAGAGCCACCTCATCAAAATTCACCTGGTACGCCAGGGCACAAAAATCCATAACAAAAACCTCCAAGGGTTGACTCCCTGACGCTAACCCCAAGAGTCGGGCCGCTGGCTCCTTAATGTCGAGGGCGGGTTATGAGTTACACAACCGCTGCCTCGCATAAAAACCCCTTGGTCAGCGTCCGAAGAGCCAAAAACCTCTCCGGGGTGGAGAGTTCACGGCTCAAAAATGCATGGGAAGCATAAACGGGCTCAGGGGCAGACACAGGTGAAGCAGGGTGACAAAAATCAAAAATCGCGACGTACCTGCTGTCCCTGGGCTGTGAGCTGCGATCATGACTCCCACCGGTAGATCCTGTGGCAGAGTGTGCTGAAAACATCCGCTCTAGTGAGCTGCGCGAATTCTCCGCGTGATGCATTGTGACTGTCTTCGGTGAGGTTGGTTATTCTGTAACCCGGACACACACACACAAGATGAGACAGTCACAATGTAAGTCAAAAACTGCTTTTATTGTTAACAATAAAAGCAGGCAAAAGTACAAACGGGCAAATCCAGTGAAGAGTTGTCGAGGGAAGCGTAGGGTCAAAAGCCGGGGAATACAGGATCGAGAGGCGGGTAAACTAACAAAGGGAGTAGCCAGGGGTACTAGGGGAATGAGGAGCTGGCAAGCTAAGGGGGTAATCAAGAGGAGTTCAAGAGGAGATCAAAACTAGACGAGACTAGTTTTCTAAACGAGGGAGTGAGGTCGAGGGAGTGAGTGTGTGTGCGACGAAGCGGGGATGGGACAGAGGAGCGGGGTTCGTGACACACCTCAACAGCAGTTTACTAGAAGTTACTAGACAATAATATGTCTCCAGTCAGCAAGAGCTAATATCACTTCATTAGCTAACACTGAACAGATTAAACTGGTGGCATCCATGTTTCTTGTTTACAGTCACGAGACGCCCAACTCTATGTCAGTCATTGTGAAATAGGGATTAACTCGAGTATTCCGTACACACATGGAACGATGAATTGCAGTAGTCACTTCCAAAATCTTTCAGTTTATGTGTAATATGTTTGTGCGTCTTAAGGTGTACAGTATATTTGCTTTTGTGTGTGCAGGTTTATTTGAATATTATATGACTATTTACATTTCCTCATAGATATGTGGGTTTCTCCCTTTTGTTAGATATGATGCCATCTTTCAATTTAACACACACTTGTGGACTTAAGTGTTTTTCTGAGTTGTACTTGAGAGAAGGTGAGGTCAGGGAGGGGGAGAGGAGATTTGGTGAGAGAAGAAATGAAAAAGTAAATTAGATGAGCTGGTCAGGCGAGAAAAGGAGGGATGGATAGAGGAACTGAGAAATGCAGGGATGGGGAGGAGTGACCTGATGATGGAGTGTTTGTGTCTTCATCAGCATGAATTTGCTGAGAGGACAAGACAAGTTATTGTGTATTAGTGTGTGTGTGTGTCTGGTCTGTGTATTTTTGAGTATCTTTAAATCATTAGTGGTGCTTTCTAAAGCTTATACTGTATGTAGAGTTAGGTGTCAGATCAAACCTGTAACCCAAAGTATTAAACATGCGTGTAACTCGTACCGCACTGTTTGTGCAACGGACATTAATGATTACTCAAATTAAGTGGCGTGTCAAGGAGAGGTGTGTTCTTAACTTTCTCAGTTATCTCAATTATGATTTTTCTTAGTGGATGATAAAACAGGCAACAACAAATACCTTAGACTTTCTTTAAGTAGGGAGGCCTGAGTCATACCTACCTTAATGCATTTTGGAAGACGCTTTTATCCAAAGCAACTTATAGTGCATTAAAGGTATATTTTTTTTCTTGTATGTGAGTTCCCTGGAAATCAAACCCATGATTTTGATGCTGTTAGCACCATCCTCTTCTAGTTACAGCTACATGAGCATATCTGGGGTTAAAAATATTTTAGAAACTTAGAGGTGGGCTCTTTGTACTTGGCCACTGAAAAGAAACTACCTAGCAATCACCCTGGTAAGAACATAGGTTCTTCCTCCATTTAAAGTTTGCAAATTGAATGTTCTCGTTTTTGACGCTTTATGCACGTTAAATGGTCTTATCATCTGAAACGAGCAATTTGCGTGACTGAAGCCAGGCAAATAATCTGCTCTTGTCCAATGTAAAATTCAAACAAAAAACGATTGTGTGTGTGGAAGTGAGTGTGTTTGTGTGTGGCTGTATTTGTAATTTAAAAAGAAATGAATAAAGATAGACAAGATTGAAATATCCAGGGCCGTATATTAAAGGAATAGTTCACCCAAAAATTAAAATTTGCTGATAATTTACTCACCCTCAGGCCATCCAGAGTTTCTTTCTTCATCAAAACAGAATTTAAGATTTGTAGGATTTCATTTCAGGCCTCCTCGTTGGTAAGGTCACGCGTGGAGGAGGAGGCAGGAAGTACATTTACTACATGTGCACCACCATGCCTCCATAGATCTCTGCCTCCCCAAAACTTGTGATTGTGCCACTGCTGCAGCCTCCTCCACCTCCCTCAGTTCCTCATCTGTGTATTCGGGCTAAAATAGGTAGGACTGAGCAAAAGACTCCTTCTTCTCTTCTAAAATCAAAATCATCCAATATTGTGTTTGAAATTGTTTTGGAATGTTTTGGTTTGTGAACAGCACTTGGTCTGTGGTCTGTGCAAGTTTCTCTTGTCAACAATGACGCACTTCCTACCTCATCCTCCACGTGTCGCGTGACCTTACCAACGAGCTTACGTCATTCCCTCTCATGAGCGTGCGTCACAGAGATGTACGGAAGTGAACATTTGTAGTTAAAAAGTATATAAATATTGTTTTGTTTCTAAAAATAATCAATTGTTTAGGTTCAGAAGAACTTTATTTGTCGACTGGAGTCATGTGGATTATTTTGATGCACCCTAAATGTGCATTTTGGACCATCATAAAATTGAGTACATTCACTTGCATTGCTTAAAAGAGGTAAAAATCGTATAAATAGAAATCCTAAAAATCTTAAATTCTGTTTAGAAGAAGAAACTCTTTTGGCAAATTTTTTGGTGAACTATTCCTTTAACGCATAAGTTTACCGGGGGGCCCGTGACTGCATCTGCCACATCATTCTCCACCGTCGATGTTCACACAATGATGCATATGTAAACATGTTCAGCAGAAGACGCTTACATAGGGTTCTTCTCAAATGAAAGGCTGCAGCCTAGTCTGGTTGTGTCCTTCCTAGACCAGTCCTTTTGAGGCTGTAGGCTAGGCTCCTCCTTTGCATTCAGTGCTAGAATGAGACGGTCTAGTAAGTGTGAATGGCTACGCCATAAAGAACAAGCAGCATCAAAGATGACAGATTTGGAAAGTGTGCTGATCCACTTCACTTTGAAGATATGGAGGAAGAAACCAGAACAGTGCAAGTCATGCACTGATCAACACGGAGACAGTGCGCAACAGCGAAACCCGTCTGTGTAGCGCATGGTTATAGAGTAACAACTTTCCGCCTCCACCAAACCCAATGTATTTGTAACTTAAGAAATAAATAGAAATGAATAAAGATAAACAAGATTGAGATATCCAGAGTTATAGCATTTAGGTTATAGATTACTTACACACATAAGGGAGGTCAGTGCAGCTGGGTTTGTGTGTATGTGTGATGAGAGATTTAAGCCCCACATATTGTACAAGGAGACCCATCCTAATAATTTCCACACTCCTACAGGTTGAAAAGGGTTAAAGGACGCTCAGGGTGAGGCATCATGTGAAGGCGTGGGATGCTCTATCCGTCCGGCCTGCTTTTGCGGGTAGAGAGAAAATGTGAGGTCAGAAAAGAAGGCGTTAAGGGGGAAGAGTGATAGAGTGCAACAGAGGGAGGGTGCAGGAAGAGCACAATTGAATGGTAGGGCCACTGATCAGGAAACACAAAGAGAAATTTCAGCATCAACATCTGAATAACAGATGAACAGACACACATTCTATGTAAATATGCTAACATGCAACAACACAGTTAATTATAATATGTATAACTAGATTTTATCATCTTCACAAGAAAATGTGGGTGGTGCTAGCAACCACTATGCTAGATAAGTGTGGTTGCCAGGCATTTGCTATACAGTTGCTAAGGCGTTCTGATGTTTTTTTAGTGTGCTAGTATGTGGTCGCTAGGGTGTTTCAGGTGGTTTCTAAGGTGTTCTAGGTGGCTCATTGTAACCCACTCTTAAAGGAATATCCCAAGATAACTGCATTCAAAAATATAAATAAACTCCGGAGGCATTGTATTCATTAGAGATAACCTCAGCAATTCAGACGTTAAATGTCTCGAACACAACTGTGAATTTGCTGTTATTTCTCCTCATTCGAAATTTAAATTCAAGCCAGCTGACCCGTAACCAAGGAAGTTAAGGAACGATAGTTTTTAAGGAAAACAGACAAAAATACGCCTTGCCATTTTCACCAACATGCGATTGATGCTTCGTTCAACTCTATGCAAGGTTGTGGTATTTATAAGAAAGGGCACGGTTTAAGCAGACTAAATAATTGGACACGTCCTGCATGTGTCACCAGAAAGAAATCTGTAATTTCACCGGAAGATCGTGTTATAACATTTTGATTAAAGATTACGAGGTAAAATAATAATAAAAGAGATAGGGTGAATTTTTATTTCATGCCAACATTAGTTTTTGGGGTAATCAACATTTTGCCACAAATGGTGTTAATTGAGCTTAACTTGTATTGAACCCAGAATATTACTTTAATCTCTATTTGATATTCTGGTCCCATGTGACTCTGGTGTCTTCTTCAATGTTCTGTTAATTTATAGGAGATTTTTTCACTAGTTTTATTGTTTGTGAGGTAGAAACTACGAGTCAGATCGATTAGTAAAGTTAAAGCACACCTTTCCTCAACATCCACATGATTTGAGGTGTCATTCATGTTCATAGCACAAACAGTGCAGGATGAGTCACACACCAAAGAATAATATTTAAGGCCTCTGTGCACTTCCTACGAAATTGAAGAATGAACGGATGTATTTAGTGTTTTTAAGTTTGTTTTGTTGGTTCGTAACAGCTCGTCAGGGTGCACTTTCAGCAAAACTTCTTACCGGCTGCTAAACACCTTACTGCCATTGGTCCACATTATTCGTATGTGGGACCTGGAGCTCCACCTACTTTGAGGCCAACAGCTAATTCCTGTTCATTCAGTTAAGATCAGTCAACATGAACACACTGGCGTGCAGAGTTATTACCGAGCTGGTGAAAATGTGCCTACATCTGTACGATCATTCGCATAGAGACATTTTCAAAGATTTTTTTTATTAGTCTACAAAAGGAATCAAATCTTCTCAAATACTCTTAAGTGCCCATTCACTCATGTGCCATCTGCAGCCGAAAGCCATTCACACATCTGCCCAAAGTAAGATATGCCTATCATAATTTTTTTGTCTGTATTCTACCCATTTACATTCTTTTATACACCCACCTTTGCAGTACTATCAGTATCATTATAAATTAGAATCGGCACATAATATGGTTACATGTCGCGTTAGAGCATTAGCGCCATGGATGCAAAAATTAACATTACAAATTACACATTATCTATTGCATAGATATTACTTAAATTATCGAATAGTTGAAACAGCTTTTTTTACTGACCTTGTGTGAATTCCAGTCATAGAATGAGGCATGAAGTCATTGATAACACATTTTAATGTAATATTATTTGAAGTTTTACATGTTGTCTTGCGCGTTCTCATATTTAAATGCACCTTTAAACACCTCCCACAGCAGCGGGTCTGTTGTTTGAATGTTCCCAATCATTATGTCGTTGCTCAGCTGGTTCGAACATCTTTTTGGCTCTGAGCAAAGAACGAAGAACTTCACCGTGAGTGTGCCATTAGGGTCAGAACAGTGATTCCCAACCCTGTTCCTGGAGGCCCCCCAACACTAAAAATGTTTGATATCTCCATAATCAAACACACCTGATTCAATTCATTAGCTCGTGTCAGAAAAGGGAGATATACAAAATGTGCAGTGTCGGACTCCATGAACAGGGTTGGGAATCACTGGGTTAGAAGTTTGTTCAAATCACTGACCCTAAAACTGTATGTCAGCAACTCACACACTATTCATGGCTTAAGAATGGTCACTCTAAGCTCCATGTATCTACCCTTGTCACACACAGTCATCCTCCACACCAGCACATACCCACATACAGCAGCTCCACATGCCCCTACCCTTTCAACCCACACTATGTGTTCTCTTTTCTTCTCTCTTTCTTCCTCTCATGAAAGTAAGCTGCTTAAACTCCTACCAGCAGTGACATCACAGAGTCTGGTGCCAGCTACTTTCCAATACATATCCCCTTAGTGCAGGAGGGAAAGAGAAAAGGACCAAGACATGAAAGAGAGAGAGTGGTTATCATTCTTTCTGCACTATGTATTTTCCTAATGTCCTTTCTGTCGCTCTCTGTGGCAAAGGCAGTGGCTGGGGGCCTGTCCTGTCACATTAACCGCTGCTTAGACACATGTAGGCCACCACCTCACTAGTGTGGGTATGTGTCTTCAGCCTCTGAGACGATTATGCCAAAAAAAGTTAATAAAAATTAAAAATTAAAAAATAATAATGCTCCCCAAGAGATTTAAGGTGTAGGCTGTTAGAGGAAAAAGAAAGATAGAAAGTAAGTTGCTGTCTGAAGGACAGGTCAATTCACAGCTTTATTAGACATGCAAAACCCTAAAACTACACCAAACATTAAAAATAGATAAAATGTATACCTCTCTACCTTGCTACAAACTAGACTAAAATAAAATAAACACTCAACTGAAAATTATGAATCAAAGAGAATTGATGCTTATTAAAGGAATAGTTCATCCAAAAATGAAAGTTCTCTCATAATTTACTCACCCACATGCCATCTCAGATGTGTATGACTTTCTTTCTTCTATTAAACACAAATTAAGATTTTTAGAACAATATTTCCGCTCAATTGGTCCTCACAATGCAAGTGAATAATTATCAGAACTTTGAAGCTCCAAAATTCATATGACAGCAGCATAAGTTATCCATAAGTCACCAGTGGTTAAATCATATGATGGTGTGGGTGAGAAACGGATCAATATTTAAGTTTTAACTATAAATCTTAACCTTGGTGGCAATATGCACGAATAATCTGAATTGCCAAAAAACACCCACACATATCATATTGTGCTTTTGGACCTTTAAAGTTCTGGTCACCATTCACTTGCATTGTATGGGCCTACAGAGCTGAGATATTCTTCAAAAAAATCTTTGTGTTTTGCAGAAGAAATAAAGTCATACACATCTGGGCATGAGGGTGAGTAAATGAAAAATAAAAATAAGGATGAGTAAGGGTAAATATAAAAGAATATTCTTTACTTAAGACAGCTTCTCGCTGTTGTGACCTTCCTAACAGATTGATAAAGAGCTCAAGTTCAAACACTAAACGGACATGCTTTTTTCTTGTCTTTAAAAAAGTTATTAAGAAACTGTATGTCAGTGTATGTAGACTACATTAGGCACAGGGACACATTTTATCTTGTGATTTGATTTTGACCTGTACTGCACAACGCTATTTTCATTCATTCATCTTTTTTAGCTTCTATTAAAGAGACTTTTCATGGGCAGACCGAAATTTCTATAGTGTAGATACAGCAGCAGGAGTCAGCAAAGTAAAAGCACAGGGTGCTGTAAATATATACATATATATACAAATGTCAGAATTAGAAATAAGAGGTTGTGAGCATAACAGACAATCTGTGAATCTGTCTGACTTTGGAGTGCGCAACTTGAGTTGTCTCTGCACACAGCACGCAAGCTACCCTAGACAATGCTGCAACACTAGAACATGCGTAACTCTGCAAGTGCTCAAAAGCAAATACAGTTATAGATTATTACTTTTTATAATGGAGCAGCAAATTGTGTTTATTGAACAGAATAATACCTAGGAAAGATATAATAGTTTTGCAAAATATAAAATTTTAGCTTGGGGCACACTAATAGAAGTGAGGGGGGCATGGCCCCCTGAAGCCTCTCGTAATGCTAATGCTGAAAGGAAGGAAAGAAAGAAAAGAAAGAAAGAAAGAAAGAAAGAAAGAAAGAAAGAAAGAAAGAACAATTATATTGTATATATTTTAGAACAAAAGAAAGACATTATATTTTGCTTAAAGAATATTAAACGTATTTTAGGAACATTTAAATTTTTTTCCCATTGTGACATTATTTTCATAACAATTAAGCACAATTTTCTCATTAATACTGCACTGTATTACTGTCTTGAGATTCTAATTATAATCTCCATTGCAAATAATGGGAATTATTTAAAAAACTAAAAGGTAAAATGTCCAGATGTGTTACAGTAAGGAGAATTGGGTATGAGAGAAATGTGTTTAAATGTGTCAAGAAAATAATGTTACATTCTGTAGCCAAAAAAAATAAATAATGGTCCTAAATATAGACTGCATTTTCTTTTGGTGTGAAATGTGACCTCGTGTTTTCGAAAGACTGACCTAAACAGAAAAAGTGTAACGCAATGAAGAAGAAAGCAAGAGGGGAAGAACACTGCACACAACAGGGGTGGCTTTTGACATTAATTTTAAGGAAGTTCTAAACAGCTCCATCATGTGCAGGAACAAGGGTGTTTCCCTGTAAATCACACATTCTCATGGGCAACAAAATGTTTGTCTGAAAAAAGTTCTGGCCTTTTATTGACATCAGTTCCTCTTGTGTTTTACCCCTAAATGTTTTCCTACATGAAACCACACAATGAAATCTTCAAAAACTCCAAAATAAATTGTGCAGAAATCACCTGAGGGCAACAAAGAAAAATACATGAAACTACTCTATGTTTATCCTGCAATGCATTTGTTTTGTTTGTCTAATGAAATAATACATTGCATTGATTTCTTGTGTATAGCGTATACACACACACACACACACACACACACACACACACACACACACACAGGCATATGTACATGTGTGAAATAGTGTAGTTCCCATGCAGAGCCAGAGCGGATGACTTAAGAACCCTCGTGGCTGAGCACTGCCCCTTCCCTACGAGGTCAGGGGTAATTTGTTCTGGTGTGGGAGTGTGTCATGGCCCCTAAAGGTCAAGGAAGGTCAAATTAAATGGCTTGCTGCTCTGCAGGAGGTCATTAAATCAGGGGGCATCATTGAGGATTAACTCTTTCCTCCCCCTCACTCAACACACACACGGCTCTCAATAGACCTTTAAACAGCTTGTGAGGGTGTAAAGGTTGAGATAGCTTTGAAGAATACAGTAACATGGAATTCAACAATGTTTTGATATCTAAGACTTTACTTTCTCTATAACATTTTTATCAAGACTTTTTTTTTTTTTTTAGATTAACATTTTTATTGATTCAAAAAGACAAAGAAAACAAAACATATATACAATGAATTAACATTTAACTCCCACTACTTCCTGTCCCCCTTCCAAATCAAAAACCCCACCCCGGCCTCAAACTAACATCCCTGTGGTTTTACATAAGTACACACACACACACACACACACACACACACACACACACACTGAAAATAGAAATAAATAAATACAAATTAAATAAAAAATATAATAATCATACAGCTCTAAAATTACGCCTCTCTCCACAGTGCCTCTACGAGAGTCTCCCAAAAACATCAAATAACTACCCCACTTCCCATTAAAATAATCCCAGATATCCAGCCTTCTACACGAGACCTCCTCGAAAGCTGCCATTCTCCCCAACTCCTAGCACAACTCCTGAATTGAGGGCATTCCATCTGACTTCCATCTCCTTAAAACATCATAGCACTGGTCAGGACCCAGTTATTTACGTATTTATCTCTCACGTCGATGACCGCCCTCATCACCCAAAACACAGAGTCTGATGAAAAAGGAAACCCGAGTGCCCAACCCATCACACACAATACTCTGAACCTTCAACCAAAATTCCTGGATCTCAGCACACAACCAAAAAACATGGGTCGTGTCTCCATCCTCCGATTGGCAAAGCCAGCAGGTGGGTGTGTTTTTAAGACCAAGCCTATACAATCTAGAGGGGGTCCAATAGAATCAATGTAAAATCTTGAATTGAATAAGTCCCACCCTTGCATCTCTAGATACAGACTTGACGTTTTTAGAATCCTAGCCCACACTCCCTCCTCCAATACCAATATAAATCTTTCTCCCATAATCTCTTGATTGAAGTTTAAACTCCGTCCCCCAGACTCTGAACTAGCAGGGAGTAATATACAATGCCTCATGACCTTTTCTAAAAGCAGTAATCATCACTCCCAAAGTATCTGCCACTTTAGGGGGGGTGTATGCTACTCCCAAAAATAGTACAGAGCCGGTGGCGCAACTGTAAATACCTAAAAAACTGAGATCTGGGAATCCCAAAATGTTGAACCAAATTATCAAAGGATCTCATCACTCCACTCTCATATAGGTCACCGAGCGTAGAAACCCCACTCACAATCCACTATGACTAGCAGTAGGGGAACTTATCAATACATAATTTTGGGTTCAGCCATTTGCTAGTGGCAGAATTCAAATCTGAATCAGACACTTTTGTCCATATCGAGTGCACATGTGGGATAATGTGGTGCAACTTAACTTCTCTGGTTAGTTTGATAGAGAGGCTTTATTTAATTGATAGCAAGGCATAGATCTAGTGGGGTTGGAGATGAATAACAAAATATAATCTGCATAAAGCAAAAGCGTATGTGCCACCCCTCCCGCCATCACCTCTGGAAAATCATCCTCCTTTCTTATCGCGGCTGCTGATGGTTTCAGGGCAAGACAGAACAATAATGGGGAACAAGGGCAACCCTGCCAGGTGCCACTATCCAGAGTAAAATAATCTTAAATTAATCTATTTGTTTGTACCACCGCTATCGGGTGTCTATAAAGTAACTTAATCCATTCAATATAAGTATTTACGAGCCCATATATTTCCAAAACCTTAAAAAGATAATCCAATTCTACCATGTCAAAAGCCTTTTCGGTATCAAGTGAGATGGCAGCGACCGGCGTCTGATAATTTGCTGATCATCGGTTAGCAGAGGTGGGTAGAGTAGCCAAAAACTCTACTCAAGTTAAAGTACAATTACTTTAAAAAAATAATTACTCAAGTAAAAGTATCCAATTAAAAGAGTAGTCAAGTATTGAGTAACTCGTTTCTTTCACAAAGGACATAATAGACATTAACTCCCCTATATTCCATTACATAATACACATTTAACATGTATTACAGAATTAGTATTATTCACCATGTTGTTCCAAACCTGCATGACTTTCTTTCTTCCGTGCAACATAATAAGGATATATTAGACAGAATGTTTGCCTGAGTCATTATTTACTTTCAGTGAATATTTTTTTCCTCCATATTTTGAAAGTGAATGGTGACAGAGACTGTCAGTTCCTAACATTCTGTCAAACATATTTTGTGTTCCACATAATGCAAAGCATCACACTGGTTTGGAATAACATGAGGGTAGGGAAATGATGACAGAATATTAAATTATGGCTGAGCTTTCAATTTAAAGAGATAGTTCACCCAAAAATGAAAAATGTATCTGTTTCTCATCCACACCTATCACGTCACTTCTGAAGATATTGATTTAACCACTGGCGTCTTATGGATTACTTTTATGCTGATTTATGTGATTTTGTTTAGTTTAAAAATCTTAATTTGTGTTCAGCAGATGAAAGAATGCCATACACATCTGGGGTTGCATGAGGGTGAGTAAATAATGAGAACTGTAATTTATGGGTGAACTATCCCTGAAAGGGCTCTTGTCAGATCTGGATGAATTCGTCAATAAGAGAGGTTTGGAAACATTTCTAGTAATTATTACGGTGAAAAAGTGAAAAATGTCCCAAAAGGACATTATATAGAATGCTGAAATATAAACCAAAGCAAGATCATGCTTTATAAATGCATTCTTTAACTATTTCATAGCTTTTAAAATCCTGCGCAGATTCTTATTTCAGTGTAGTTACAGTTTTCAGTGTCGAAAGAATTTAGATCATTAGTTCTGTACAGCAGAACTCTCTAAATGCCCTCTAAAAGCAGCCTAGTGCATAGGGCACCAACCCCGGTCGTGGAACACTCGCTGTGTCTGAAACTGCCTCCAATCCACTGTATAATGCACTATCTAGAGTGTCCGCCATTTTGTAAGATTGTCTGAATTCTGAGTAATCCACTCGTTCCTTACTTTTGTTTACTCATTATTACCCCCAATGCACTATAATTTCGAATGTACATTTGATGCACACTCGACGACGGTTAATTGCCCACAATCAACCCCGGGAAAGACGTACAAGCTGGGAGTTTACTGCTTCTTTCACTCCTGCAATGTTTTCTTTCATGCAATGTATTAAATTGCTTTTTGACAAATAATTACTTGATTAAAATAACATTATAACATATTGAGAGGCAAAACATACAGATACATTTTAAAATATACTCTTTATTTGATCAAATGTGTTTACTCTATATATTAACACACATATTAAAAATGACAAACAGAATTAAGATTTATTGTATGAATATAGTATTTAATAAGAATAACAAGTAAGGCCCAAGTATTTTAAATGTTAATATGTGAGGTTGTTTGTTTCTGTGACAGCCCCAGAGATCTGACGCTTTGTGTATACGTCAGCTTCCAAAGTGAACGAGTGAACGATTTCGGACACAACCACTCTCTTCGCCATACGATCGCCTTGTGCCCGCACATCTCTCATATGGAGAAATGCTGTCTGTACATGCTCCAGTTGTCAATCACACGAATAGCAGGGCCATGGCATTTATTTACACTTAACTTGTTTACATGGATTTATAGTTAATCCGCCTGAAGTAGCTGCAATAGTTTTCAGCAGTCTCTGTGTGCTTGAGCAATTAGAAACAAAAACCAAAAATAGAATAATAAAAATAAATAATTATACATACCCACATACACACACGTATTACAAATCCTTTATATAATGAACAAAAATACAGTATATTATGTACAGTACAATGTATGTAATGGCAGAAGTGGATATTTTGGATAATATAAATAGACCTAACTGTGTATTGCACATAAGTATTGCTCAATGGGGCAATTTAACTGTTCATGAGATGGATAGCCTGAGGTTCCTGTGCCTGACGGTTCTGGTGCTCAGAGCTCTGAAGCGTCAGCCAGAGGCAACAGTTCAAAAAGTTAGTGGGCTGGGTGAGTGGGGTCCAGAGTGATTTTACCAGCCTTTTTCCTCACTCTGGAAGTGTGGGGGGGGCAACCAATAATCCTCTCAGCAGTCCAAACTGTCCTCTGTAGTCTTCTGATGTCTGATTTTGTAGCTACACCAAACCAGACAGTTATTGAAGTGCAGAGGACAGACTCAATGACTTCTGTGTAGAACTGTATCAGCAGCACCTGTGGCAGTTGGAACTTCCTCAGCTGATGAAGGAAGTACAACCTCTGCTGGGGCTTTTTCACAATGGAGTCAATGTGTGTCTCCCACTTCAGGTCCTGTGAGATGGTAGTGCCCATGAACCTGAATGACTCCACTGCTGCCACAGTGCTGTTTATAATGGTGAGGGGGACAATGTTGGGGTGTTCTTCCTAAAGTCCACAATCATCTCCACTGTTTTGAGCATGTTCAACTCCAGGTTGTTTTGACTGCACCAGACAGCCAGCCGTTCAATCTCCTTTCTATATGCAGACTCATCATCATCTGTATGATATATTACATATAAATATGATATGTAACATGGTATAAAAATAATATGAACATTTAGATTATATTTTAACTAGTGTTTATGTTGCCTCATTATCATCAACAAAGCTTGTGCTTGCAAATATGTGTTTGGTTGTAAATGTGACAAATGTGGTGTAAATATGCCCATATTAGAAAATCAGCATATTATAATGATTTCTGAAGGATCATGTGACACTGAAGACTGCAGTAATGATGCTGAAAATTCAGCTTTGATCACAAATTGCATTTTACAATATATTCAAATAGAATATTGTTTTTTTAAATTGTAAAAAAGTGTTCACAGTATCACTGCTTTTACTGTATTTTGGATCAAATATATTTAGCCTTGGTGAGCAGAACAGACTTCTAAAACATTTAAACGGTAGTGTAGGTCTAACATTTTTAAGTGAAATATTTATGTAAAGAAAATGTCAGATTACTTCTTTTAACTTAAAACTTTATTTTGATAATTAAGTCTCCTCACATTCATTCTCTTTCTGTCACATTCCTCATTGATGGGCCCAGGGGAGGTTCTTTGTCTCCTCAGGTGTGAATCACATCAATATTCATGATAATTCACACCTCCTCGCATATGACCTTTCTAACACTAAAAGTGTCTTACAAAAGTTAAATTACTATATTGTTTTGTATGATTGAGTGATCAGGATGGGTTTGACATAATTTTGTAGCAAAAACTCTAGGCTGCAAATCCAGTTCTCAAAAGCCTTGTGGACAAATGTTTAGTATGTGTTATATGGCCTCATTTCAATTACTTAAAATGTTAGTTTTTTCAAAATACATGCATAAACGTTATTTTCTCAAAAATACAAACATGTACATACATGTTGCTCACATATTATTGTAGCCCAGTTTGTGCTGAATACAGTGTTATCAGACATTAGCCATTAATTTGTTTTTTAAGCAACTGAAAATAGCACAAATGTCAAGGCATGTCAAAACTTCTCCAGGGCCCAAAACACCCTCAGACCCCAGAGGATTAAATTGAAGCTGTGATTTTAATCTTGAAATATCCGCTTGTCTTGGTGTTAAATGAAGGCATTGCATGACAAAACTATTATTTTTTTTAATTGTGCAGAGCAAAGAAAGTGTTTCACATTGTTTGATGACTTGAGTGACAGTCTGTGACTGAGCGCACCTCTATGTGAAAGTCCCATTCAATAATCTCTCAATAAATTATGCATTCATTCAAATTAAACCCAGTAATGTAATTACAGGATCGCCGGCAATTGTAAGGAAGTAAAAGTAAAAAAATGTCACTGTAAATTTTCACAGTAACCGCTTTTAAACCTAGTCTAAAAGTAATTTCCCCCCAAATAGTTACTCAAGTAAATGTAACTGAGTAAATGTAGTGCGTTACTACTAGGGATGCACTGATCCGATACCTGGATCGGTATCGGCTTCGATACTGAAGCTTTTAGATGGGTATCCGACGAGCCCGACCAAATCCGATACTGTGTGTTAGTCAAGTTTGTTACCGTCAAGCTCAAAAAATGACATACAAGAACCATAAAAACACAATTAAAGTAGTTCATATGACTTGTGCATTTAAATCAAAGCCACTTGAAAATGTGCAATAGCTCTGTGTATCACAAAAGGCTGTGTTTAATAAGTAAAAATATAAAATGCACGCGCAGCTCCAGCGCATCAGTGAATGGCGCTGCTCTGTTTACAGCCTTCACGTGTTGCGCAACATTTGAGCGCTACTCACGAACAACATCTTAGATGTAGATGTTCAAAAGTTCGGTTCACTTATAATATACATTTAGAATGGCACTGGAGGTGCTTTTTTATTTTATTTTTACCAGAATTTGAATAAGAAGCAAATTAAACTACTATGCACTTGCCTACAAACAGACACACTTACAGGATTCCTGGAGAGATCCGAATGTCAAAATAAAAGCGCGAAGGTTTAAAAGTTAAAGGTGCGCGATTGAAATATATTACTATATATTACTTTGTTTACAAATGATAATAATATTTAAGTTGAATGGGTTCCAAAAAAGAACAGAGTGAATAAAAAGTGAGTTGATATCTTACAACTAAATTGAACAAAAAAAGAGATCTGAATCCTTTAAAGTCCAGATACAAGATGAAAAAATTATGCAAAAAAAACATCTACTGATGACTTATACTGGAATTACTGTTAATTTTGTGGCTACACTATCCAGTATACAAGTTAACAATAAAGTTTTTCAATAAGCTATTCATTTATAATGAAATATTGTGTAGTTATAGGTTTGTGTTTCTTTACATATTAAAGAGTTCTCCCAATTAGTTCCACAAAATAATGTAAAGATATTCTAAACTGATTATGCAAAAAAACAGCACTGGTATCGGATCGGGATTGCTATAGGATCAGAAGAGGAAAAGTAGTATCGGTGCATCCCTTGTTACTACCCACCTCTGTCGGTTGGCCAAAAGTTTTGACAAAATTTGAACATCTAGCTGAATCAGGGAAATTGGACGGTAACTCTTACACTCACTTGGATCTTTGTCCTTTTTAAGAATCAGACTGATATGGGCTTGTGTCATGGTTGGCGGAAGCTTTCCATTCTTTAATGATTCCATATAAACTTCTAACAAATGTGGAGCTAGTTCTGTAACATAAGATTTGAAATACTCACTGGCAAGCCATCTGGCTCCAGAGCTTTGCTTGTAGGTAAGGCCTTAATTACCTCATCAAGCTCCTCAAAGATTATCTCAGAATCAAGATAATTTTTTTGTGCATTTATCAGTTTAGGGAGATCTAATTGTTTCACAATGTTTCTAATATCTTCATCAGTAGATGAAGATGTGGAACTATAAATTGAAGATAGAATTATTTAAAAGCAATATTAATATCAATTAGCAAATATAAAAAAAAGCAATTTTCACTGAGGGAGTGGTAGAAAATGTATCTCTCTGCTTTATATATCTAGCCAAAAGCTGCCCTGCTTTATCCCCCGGAGGACTGTCTTGCCCTGAACAGCCAAAACAAGGATACTGAGGACCAGAAGGTGTCCATATAAAAAAAAATTTCAGCCTTTAACATTTGTTGGAATTCAGGATTTTGCAAAAGGGATACATTAAAGTGGCAACTATTTGATTCCTTTTTCTCTGTATATGGCAACACCTCTATACTAAACTGAGTATGATCTGAGACTAAGATGTTTCCAATTGAGCAATCCACAACAGATGAAATGAGAGACATATATATATATATATATATATATATATATATATATATATATATATATATATAAATCTATTCTAGAATAAAACTTATGGACTGATGAAAAAAAATTATAGTCTCTACCAGATGGGTTCAAAAGTCTCGAAATACCTGCAAGACCAAGATTTTGTGAAGCATCAATGTTGCTCTAGAGGGCTTACACACTTTTGCTTCAATATGATCCAGGACTGAGTCCATTAATAGATTAAAGCCTCCTCCCACTATTATATCATGAGGGGTGCCAGCAGCTTGCAACATCCCTTCAAGATCTATAAAAAAGCTCTGATCACCAACGTTAGGCGCGTAAATATTAGCCAAAATCAACCTTTGCCCCTGAATGTCTGCTAAAACAATAACGACTCTTTCTAATTTTCTTTAATCTGTTTGAGACATTTGAATTTTAAATGTCTACTTATCAATGCCATGACTCCCCTGCTCTTACTTGAGCCAGCACTAAAGAAAACATGCCCATCCCATATCTTCCCAAATATTTCAGCTTCCTGTGGGGAAAGAACCTTTTTATGGGGTGCCCCAACCATTCACATTCCATGTGGAGAGAGATAATCCATTCCATTCATATTAACATTTGACATTTTGACATATAAGAATTGATTGTGTGTAAAAAATTAAATTATAAAGACCACATTCCACATTGGTGCAAGAATCAACCCCCGAACTTTCCCCAGAACAAAAAAAACTTGCGCATTAACCCCGCACGTGAAAGCGCCCAACCAGCATCCATCCCTCTAAACTCAAACAGTCCATGTACGACTACGTGAGCCCCCGTGACAACTTTGCCATCAGATTGCTCAAGTCTGTTGTTTCTATACAAAAATTTGTAAAACAGAATTACACAACAGAAGATAATCTATAAAACAAACTCCAGCCAATAAGTGGAATAAAAACACACAAAAAAAAACATGTAGATAAAACTATCTTGAAGGTGTGTGCCTCCACAAAAGAAGCTCCAGCCACTAGTGGAACCAGCACAAAAAAAAACTCACTCATATGTCCTGCAAGAAATTATTCTACACAAAACAAACTCCGGCCGCTAGGCCGAACAAGCACAAAATGAAACGAAAAAGGAGCCCAGTTTCTTGGACAGTTAAGTGTATGTTCAATGAGTCAGTTCCACTAGGTGGCAACATGAAAATCACCAAATGGCTTACTCACTCGTTTGTTTTTATGTAGGACAATGCTTGCTGTGGGCATGTAAATGCTCTATGGCCATCCTTAGTATCTATTCTCAGTTTGGCTGGAAACATCAGAGCAAAAGCGACCATTGATGTAATTGATTCTTGCATTCCCTGAATCGATCAAGTTTCTCTCTTGTCGAATTCGCAAAGTCTAGGAACAAGAAAATGCTGTGGTTCTTCCAAGAAAGCCCTAATTTGCTCCTAGCCTCGCATAACATGAGATCTTTATCGGATGATCTCAGAAATTTGGCCGTTCCAAAATCCACCTTGGTCTCTAGCGGATTAGCAGCTAATTACCTCTCTGATGACATAAGATAATCGATCCGTTTCTTGAAGTCTGACAATCTTGTAACCAACTCAATGGAAGTGATCGATCGACGTATCACAGCAAGATCCTCCAAGTCTGCAACGACCTTCATCAGCATTGCCAACACATTCATCAATTAACACCGGATTTCATTCAGTTCACCATCCGAATTGAGTCCGGGGCTTTCGGCCTTTTTCTCAGGGGATACAGCTTGAGCACGTAACCAGACCAGACTAAGGTGGTTTGCAGGTCTTGGCTTGTCTCCTAACCTGGTCAAGCTGGTTTTCAGCTTGTCTAGCGGGTCTCCCAATCTTACCAGGTCACAGTTGCCCAAAACCCCACTAAAACAATTTTTATATATATTTAAAAACCATGCTGGAATAAAAAATAAAAAAACACACACATTAAATAAGCCTAAGTTGGTTTGCTAGTCTTTCAGGACTCCTCCCCCTCTCAAGCCTCTCAGGGCTTCGTCCCTTGAGTCTTTCAGGGCTCCTCCTCCTCTCAAGCCTCTCAGGGCTTTGTCTCTCGAGTCTTCCAGGGCTCCTCCTCCTCTCGAGCCTCTCAGGGCTCCGTCTCTCGAGTCTTCCAGGGCTCCTCCTCCTCCCGAGCCTCTCGGGGCTCCGTCTCTCGAGTCTCTCATGGCTCCCCCCCTCAAGCCTCTCGAGCCTTCCAGGGCTCCGCCTCTAGAGCCTCTCGAGTCTTCCACGTTCTTTTTCCCCGAGCCTCCTACGGCTCCGCCTCCTGAGCCTCCTATGGCTCCGCCTCCCGAGCCTCCTACGGCTCCCCCTCCGGAGCCTCCTATGGCTCCACCTCCCGAGCCTCCCACGGCTCTGCTCCCAGAGACTCCAGAGCTTTCTAGGGCTCCGCCACTCGAGCCTCCTACGGCTCCGCCTCTCGGGCCTCCTACGGCTCTGCCTCCAGAGCCTCCTACGGCTCTGCTCCCAGTGACTCCAGAGCCTTCTAGAGCTCCAGCTCCCGAGCCTCCTACGGCTCTACCCCCAGAGACTACAGAGCCTGCCTGGTCTTCGCCTCAGAAACCTCCCACGGCGCCACCTCCCTTGGCTCAGCCTCCAGAGCCTTCCAGGTCTTAGCCCCTAAAGCCTCCTTCGGCTCCACCTCCAGAGCCTTCCAGGCCTCCGCCTCTAGAGCCTCCCACGGTGCCACCGTCATTGGCTCCACCTCCTGAGCCTTTCAGGCCCCCGCCTCTAGAGCCTCCTACGGTGCCGCCTCCATCGGCTCCGCCTCCTGAGCCTTCCAGGCCCCCGCCTCTAGAGCCTCCTGCGGCACCACCTCCCTCTGCCCTGTCTCTTGGGCCCCCTATGGCACCGCCTCCTGAGCCCCCCGAGCCTTCCTCGGCGCCGCCTCCTCAGTCTCTCTGTGCCCTGCCTGCCGAGTCTCCCACGGCTCTGCCTTCCAGGACTCCATCTCCCAAGTCCTCCACGGCCCCGCCTTTCACGGCTCCGCCCCCGGAAACCCTTCCTCACTTGGTTCTGCCAGCTCCCCAGTAACCGTTCCTCTTCCCGGACTTCCTGACCCTCTTCCTGTCCTGTGGCCTTTTCCCTGGCCTCCTGACCCTATTCCTGTCCCGTGGCCACCTCCCGGGTCTCCTAGTCTAGTCCCTGTCCTGTGGTCACCTTCCAGGCCCCCGGACCCAGTCCCTGTCCTACAGTCGCCTTCCAGGCCCCCTGACCCAGTCTCTGCCCTATGGCTGCCCCCCAGATCTCCCGGCCACCCGCCTTTCCGCTATGTCCCCACAGACCTTGCCTTCATTTCCCTTTGTGCCCTCGTGGACCTTCTTATTGCCCCTCGTTGCCCCCTTGGACTGCCTGTCTGCCCCTCGTTGCCCTCTTGGACTTCCTGCCTACCGTCTGTGCCCCTTGGACTGCCCTCATTTTGTTTTTGGGTTTTTGTGGGTTTTCTGTTCTGGGGTTGTATTCGTTGGGATCGTCTGGTATCCGATCCCTTGAGGGGGGGCTATGTAACATTCACCTTGTCTCGTTTTGCCCTTATCTCTTCTTTGCCCATTTTGTCCCTTTTGGTCTTCCGTAGTTTTACTTTCGTCCCTTATTTAACTCCACAGTCCCCTTGTTATCGTTCATGTTCTCTGTTATTAGTTTCACCTGCACCCGCCCCCTCTGGCTCTCGCGCTCGCTCACTATCATCAGAGTATTAGTTTCACCCGCACTCATTTTAATCACTAGATTATTAGTCTCACCTGCACTGTTCGTTTTCCCCTATATATACCCTGCCCTTTCGCTTCACTCGTGTTGGTTATTGTTTAGTTTACCCCTTCGCTTTGCCAGCTCTAGTGTTCCCCTAGCTCCCCCTGTCTTTTCCTCTCGCTTGTCTCGTCTCGTTTGATATACTCTGATTCCCCGGCTTCAACCCAACGCTCCCCTCGACTACTCTTCTGTGGATTTGCCCCTTTGATATACTCCGATTCCCAAGCTTCGACCTCGCGCCCCCCTTGACTACTCTTCACTGGATTTGCCCTTTTTGTACTGTTGCCTGAACTGTTTAATAAAGCAGTTTTACTCCGACATTGTGACTGTCTCGTCTTGTGTGTGCATTACAGTCTAGTGGGTTTCCCAGTCTTATCAGGTTGCATATGCCCAAAATCCCACTAAAACCATTTATATAAAAACCCTGCTGGAATAATAATAATAATAATAAAAAACACTTTAAAAAAGACTAAGGTAGTTTGCTGGTCTAAGCTGGTCCTCCTGCTTGGTCAAGCTGGTTTTCTGCTGGTTCACAGTCTGACTAAGTAACAGAAGCCCCAAAGCCCTCTGATGACTTTTATGTAAAAACACTTATGAAGAGAGAGAGAGAGAGAGAGAGAGAGAGAGAGAGAGAGAGAGAGAGAGAGAGAGAGAAAGAGAGAGAAAACACACCTTATAGCAACCTCAGGTGATTTGATGGTTTTAGCTGGTCTCCCAGCCTGGCTAGTTATAGTTGGTGTTCTAGGTTGGTAAAGTGGATGTTTTACTGGTTTAATTGGTCAGCAAGCTGCTCTAAAACCCTTGGACAAGACAAGACAAGACCAAGTATGGTCATCAGCTAAAACCAACAATGGAACCTTAGGCAGGTTAAAAATTCAATATTTTTCTATTTCAATTCTGTTTTAATTATATTTTCTGATTTTATATTTTGGGTTTTATGTTTGTTTCATGGAATACTTCAAGAATACTTCTAAAAGTATCTTCTAAAAGAGAAAGACCCTTTCTCTATCAGGTCTATATGTTTGTAGTATTTCATGAGAAAAGAGTAAAAAAGAGGGAGAGATGTCCTAGAATCTTTGTGTTCCCTGACATCATTAAACAAGCAGTATAGTCTTCCAACCCAGAGAGCTCTATAAGGAGGGTGACCTCCACAAGAAGATGATGTTTTTGCTTCAGGGCAAGAAAAGGATGTTTTGTAGTCTAACCCCTCCTCCCCACCCCCCAGCCCCTTACAAGCACTGAGAAAGTTAATGAGATATAAGGTGGCGAGAGACGCACACACATGGAGTGGTGTGGGAACAGTGGTGTCTGGTTAGCTTTCATTTAGGTTTAAAAAACACAGACACTGACGGGAGAAAGAAAGAATGCTAGGAGCTTGTTAAAGCCTAACAGGAGGTAAATCTTCAGTCTGTGTGCTTGTAAGCTGGGGAAGGTCACCTCTGGAAAGAACTGCATAGAAAAGAAATGAGGGAGCGGGAGAGAAAGAAAGAGGGCCTTGAGTGATTTCTGAGGGGGCAGAGGCAGTGGGCAGCAACGGGGTGGGTTAGTGATGGTCAGCCAAGGCCATTCTGTGCTACAAAAGAAATGAGAGGAGAAGTGGAAATGGAGTGGGCGGAGTGGGAAGAGCGAGGAGAGAAGCCCGGGTTCAGCCCAGCTCACAACGCAGGCCATCTCTAACATGAAGGGCTCTAACTTCAGTAAAAGCCTTGTTTTAAGTCAGGTAGTCTGTAGTTGTTTTCACACTTGATTCAACAGCCTAATCTGCCGACTCCACCCCCCCCTTCCCCTGCAAGTCTCATTGAAGTATTTAGCTTCGAACAAAGGTGCATTTTCATCAACAACGTACCACAATGAGTACCAACAAGAGTACCAGCGGCAGCTGTTTAACATTGTAACAAGTAACGACTCAAGAGAAAGCCTGAAGCTTTACTGATTAAATCATGTTTTTCTCCCTTTGGTTTTAATACAAATGAACATTGTATCCGTGGTCTGTCAATGCGGATTCATTTCAAGAGATGCAGAGTATGTAAGCTGCTTGCTAAAGGCAGATTTTGCAGAGACAAGCAGCAAAAAGAAATGAGTAGTACTATAAATCCAGAAACATACTCTGCAAGTACACAAATAAAAAATTTAAAATCCCCTGCAAAAATCATAATGTGGAAATGACATTATGACAAATTAAATTTATGCACAAATAACTTTTATTATTTTTACATTTGAGCTAATAAATGTGTAAAATATAACACATCTATATCGCAGTGATTGGCCAAGTATGTAAGTATCTGACTACTTATACATTAATGTGTCCAAAGAAGTCAATGTATGAATGGCCTGTAGAGTGATATTGAAGCCATCCTTCAATGGGATTCCATAGCCACACATGTACCATTAGATGTCAGTGATTAAAGATACATTTTCATTGGACCAAGGAGGAAAAAGCAGTTCAAGGAATGAAAAAAACGTAACGTTGGTTACGTTTTAGCAGAACGTAACCAAAAACCAGAACAAAGTGATTTTCAATTGTTCCTGAGTGAAAACGTTATTTTTAAATGCTGGTAGCCGATTAAATTTTTTTTGGGATAATTTTTTCATGAAATGAAGGGTTTATCACTGTCAATTTTTGGAAATACATCACTTCATGTTGCCTTGTAAAAATGAAATGTATGCTTTGATCCTGAAGGAAACAGCTGCAACACACATTTCTTTGCCTAACTGCCCAGTGTGGATGCCCTTTTTAACAACTATATATACATGCTTCAGTATACTGTACATGCATGGGTAAACCAGATACAAGGAAAATATAAAAAGTACTTTTCTCAGTTGTTTCCAAGTCTTCACTGAATTATTGTTAAATATTTAGCATAAATCAAAGTGAAAACCTAAAAGAAAAAATTATTTTACACTGTACACTATAGCGCCCCTTGCAGCCACGCTGACTTGCGCTGTTATAAATTGTTAGTCTGACACATTTCAGAATACAATGATCTATGAAATAGCATTTGCAAAACCATGCATTTTTATTAATATATTCATATGTAGAGCATGTTTCGGGACAAACAGGTAAATTATACGGCTTCGATAGCAATTCACTTCCAGAAAATATGCCGTGTTCCATTTAATTTGGAGTGTCAGAATTTTCAACTTCCTATTATGAAAGGTGCAATGGAACACCATTTCGGACTTCCAACTTGGAAACTTGAGTAGGAATCTTCAGCTCCTATGGGGTGTTCGAATTCTCAGTATTCAAAAAATAGTAGGCGAGAAATATCTGGACGACCCACAGCACTTATTTTAATGAGATTCTGAAGTGGACTTTACTATCCCATAATCCCATGGGAGCTGAGGAGACATGAAAAAAGGCAGAGAACCGCAGTTTATTTAACTTATTTTAACTGTGAGTGCTTCATTACACCAGGAAAGTTGTTCCCTGTGATTGAATTGTTGCATGTTTAACAAAACCAGAGTAAATTATTTAGACTTTTAGACAAGATTAGACTTGACCAGACTAGACTCTCTGATGGACACGCTGACACCTAAGAACTGTCATGTAGTTAGATAGTCTGTCGCTTTTCTTATATTACAGTACAATTCATATCTCTCCCTTTCAGTTTCTCTTCTTCACTGCATCCATTATTTTTTCTTTTTTTACTCATTAACTTGTGTGGAGGTGACATTGTTTTCTTGTCATTCTGTTTGTGTGTTGTGTGTTTTAAGGTGGGGGTAGCATAGGAGTTTGTGTTGGTTTTTGTCAGCTGTCATTACTGTCACATTGCACCTACAGATGGACACCCCGTCACTGCGCTCCCCATAGGAAACCGCACCATTGCTGAGTAGAACAGACACACACCTGGTCTCCCTTCGCATCCACTGACAGACTGTCGGCAACGGAACACTATTCAGCTCAATGGCAAATTGATGGTGAAAGGTAGTGGGGGACGGTGCTTTGAAATCCATCTATGCTATTTTTATGACAGTTTGTGTTTATATATATTTTGCGTCCGCTTGTTTGATGCAAACGATTATTCCACAGTGCTGCACGGCAGGAGGGCCTCAATTAATTTCAGAATTCAGAAAGTTTTTAAGGATGCTATTTATGTTTCTCCTCCTGTTGTCACGGTTCAAACGCATGTCAGCACTTGAATTCCATTCTTGTTTCCTGTGTTGCCTTTTACAGGAGTGTTTTCTTTTAATTACTTACCCCCTATCTGAGGGTTGTCCCCCCTAAAATATCATTAAAATATGTGTATTGTAAATAATATAATGACATATTCTTAAAATAATTGTTTAAGAAATAAAAGAATACAAATGCAAACGGGGCAACAACAAAAAAAAAACCTTGGTGTCCACTTCTAAAATTGCTCTTGAGAATTGTTATGTTTATTGTCCCCCCCAACATTTTGATGAAATTTTCACCCCTGCTGCAATGTTAACACACAAACGCTACCAGACCATGCATTGGCAACTAAGATTTGCGCAAAGTATGTTTCAACCTGTATGCTTCAGTTGTTTACTTTTTTTAATGCACAGGTGACAAAAACACTGGATTCTCAGTCAGGAAATAAACAAATGTTGTTTTAATGACTGCCTGTTGTATGATGAATAAATACATAAGAGGGCTAGTAAAGTTTGAGCCCCCTGTTGTATGAGTGTGGGGGTTGTTTAAGAGGTTGCAGGATAAAAGGAGAAGTAATCTGGCTGTCTGTATTGTGACAGGCAGATTGGCAGACCAGTGTTGGCGCACACAGAAAGTCAGACAGATAGACCAAGTGAGAATAGCAGCCTGATTCTGACACGGATTGTGGACGCAGAGAGTGGCTAAAGAACATCAGCATTAGACGTGTGCACAGGAGCCTAACCCAGGAGCCCTGCTACAGGCCAATGGGTTTAATCCACACAATTCACACACATACTGCCTGACACACATTCCGATCCAACCAAAGCTATCAAACAAACACATGCGCAACACAAAATGGCCTGACTGTTGTATCTAAGATTAAAAGGTAAGAGACACAATTCAGATAACAAAGTTCAGAAGTGAAGCGCTGAGAATATGCAAAATAAGCAAAAACCATGGTTCCTGTCATTAACAGAAGAGGGTAGGTGACATTTTCCACACAAATTAAAAAAAATGGAGAGAGCGTGATTTCAAATGTTCAAATGTTCATGAGAACATGCACGGTGGACAAAAGCATATACAGCAGGCGCTCACTCATCTCTACATGCCCCAGTTGCATGCATAACACTCTCCCACTTGCATTACCCATAAAAATAATTATTAATTATTATAATTATCTCTACCTGTCCAGGGTGTCCCCCGCCTTTCGCCCAATGTTAGCTGGGATAGGCTCCAGCCCCCCGCGACCCTGTACACAGGATAAGCGGTTGACGATGGATGGATGGATAATTATCTCTCTTATATATTGTATAATAATAGATAGACAGACCTATTTAGATAAATAGATAGGTACATATTTATAATTATTGAGATCCATTACTATTATTATTATTATTAAATTTCGTATTATAATATAAAGGACCTTCATTTTATAGTATGATGGACAGATAGCTGGGTTAGGCAGGCTAGCGCCTTGCATGGCAGCTCTGCCGTCATTGGTGTGTGAATGAGACGCAGTGTAAAGCGCTTTGAATACCGCTAAGGTTAAAAAGGCGCTAATACACCGTTACTTACATGTTTAATATTAATAATTATATACATATAATTATAATAATTTAATGATGTAATGACTTTCTCAGTGGCAATAAAAGAAAACTAATAAAATACACCTAGTTTCCACCTGTCATATAGGTTAGCTAATCATAGGCTTTATAATTACAAGGTAAGGATGTTGCCCTCTGTATCTTAAAAAATGGTTGTATGAGCTGAGCTTGAGTTGACCAGGGTTTGATGGCGAGCGTTTGTTTGTTGCCTCATTTCCTGTATTTGACTTTCAGTCGAGAGAGAGAGAGAGAGAGAGAGAGAGAGAGAGAGAGAGAGAGAGAGAGAGAGAGAGAGAGAGAGAGAGAGAGAGATTGGTTCCTGATACCGAGACACGGAAAAGCAGGGAGGGGAGGGAGAAATACAGAAGAAGACGAGCGCGGAGAGAGGGAGAGCGACCGACCGAGTGAATTACACTGACGGACACACGCGCGTCGCGCGAGACAAGCTGACTACTGATATTTTTGACGTGCTCACTATCTCAAAACTATCAAGACCGACAAATTGGAGCTCCGAAGCATCGACATCGCGCTAACCCAGAACTCATGGGTTAACAGGTATGCCTCTCTCACCTTTAAACACTATCAGTAAGAGCAGTTCCTTCCCTTCATACAGGCGGCTGAAGTGGCTTCAGCGCTCACGCGTAGTGCATTTGCATTCATAGTTGACTTTGTCACCTGAATCTATGGCAGAGATATGAGCTCGCGCTCGTAGACAGGTATTCGGCGCACAAGGTAAGTTCAAGTTGTGAGTTTCCGAGAGGCCGCAAATCGTGCCGCGTTTGTTTTATTTTCTGCGTGACAGCAACCTGTTTGACGTCTCCAGGTGAGAAAATGTTCATGACAGATGATGCACGCGTTTGGCACATGAGAACAGCTGTCAGATGTGCAGTGCAGCCATTCATTCAGGATATACTTTTATTTGAGTGATGCGAAGACTTTTTGTTTATTTCAATTTTACCTGATTGTTTCCTTCGTATTATACGTTTAATAGTTTAATAATATATGTTGGTCTATTATAATATTTTCCTCAAGTTTTGATCCTGAAGCAATGTCCTTTGGGGGCCAGTGATTGTGGCATTTAAATTAAAAGCTCACACAGCTTTGGCAGGCAAAGTGCTTACCCCTCTTCTCTACTCTTACCATTTAACCTCCTAAAGGGCAATTTCTTCAGCTGGAGATTTCTGCTGCGTCAACACCCTAAACTCAGTGTACTGCCAGAAAAGGGAAGGGGGTTTTATTATTTTACTTCCCGTACATCGAAACCCAGGGTCGCGACGGCCATTACTTCTTTCAACTTGAAGAGAGCGCTGTGAGGGGAAGCGTCAGGTCTCGTCGTGTTACTTCGCTGCTCTTCGGGTTATTGTCCTCCCCGTCTGCCCCCTTAAAGCTGGTCAGTTCCGTCTTCCTCCATTTTCTCCTCGCTGACGGGTTGGTTTTAGGAGGAGCGACCCCACTTGTTTGGCTCGCCGATGGCAGAATTTCAGCGTTTATAGTAATATTCTCGAACCCGCGTCTCTAAAATGATACATGTGAATCCAGCGATACTATAGTTACGCGCTACATTGTATCGTTCAAAGCGTCTGTCAAAACAATGTGCCGTTCACAATCGATTGATGTTTTTTTCGCGCTTGTTGGATTGGGATTGCTACAGGTGCACGCGATTCTGACGAATGATTGGTTGGACTCATGTGTTACTTTATATGCTCAATCTTGCGAATAGTAAAAATTGAGCCACACTCGCGTGATTGTCAGTGCTAAATTTAAATTCGAAAATGTGAGTCAGTTGAGCACATGAACTGGTTGTGAAAGGAACTGTCCTTATGAACATCTACAGAGAATGATGCCTATTGAGACATGACAGCTTCCTTTCCCCATCATTTTTATTTGTCTTCTCTGCCTCTCTAAAGTTCACGGCTTCCATGTTAATTAAAGACATAGTAAATTAACCTGACAATTACACCATTTATACTTATTTTCATTCAGTAGCTTTACAAAAAGTTGTGAATGTTGATATTGTGATGTCTTGATGTAGATAATGTTTTAGTGATGTGTTAACTGTGTTTACATCGAAGGGTGCTGGTAGGTGTTTGTTGTATCAAGTAGCCCATCCACCTGTCTCTCACGCCTGGGACATAAAACACCTTGAAAGACACTATGCACAAGGTACATACAGGCAAATGTGCTGTGAACCTCGTACAGCCTTAGAAAGACAATGATTGTTGTGTTATGTACTTTATAAACTGTCATGCCTCTCAGCACTTTCGCTCTTGATGAAAGTTTTGATGTTTGACACACACACACACACACACACACACACATTTTTATATAATTGTGGGTACTCTCCACAATTAGATAAATTATTATATTAATAAGCCATTTCCCTCATGGGGACCGCTGATGGGTCCCCACAATGTTGTATAAACATATACACACAAACACATATGTTGGGTTTTTATGTTTTATGAGGATATAACCTACTAGGATACTGTACAAACATTATATCCTATCCCCTAACCCTAAACCTAACCCTCACAGAAAACTTTATGCATTTTTACATTTTCAAAAAACATAATTTAGTATGATTTATAAGCTGTTTTCCTCATTGGTACCGACTGATTGTCCCCATGTCAAAAATGTCAGGGTTTACTATCCTTATGGGGACATTTGGTCCTCACAATGTAGGGATTACCTGGACACACACACACACACACACACACGTCAACTCTTCAGCAAAAGCTGTAATTCTAGAGGGCAGTGTTGGTGTACCAGCGTGGTCTCCAGGTGTTTTTGTTTAATGGCGAATCTCTCTCTTTCTCTGTGTGAGTGTGTTTGTTTGTATATAAGTGGGAGAACATTTTAGGGTGGAGGGGGGTTTTGATCCTCTATGCCTATTGACTTCCTCGCAGGTGTGGCTGTATTGTGTCAACAGAAGGCAGGGGAGGGGAACTGTTTCTTGCTGCACAGGGTAAAGAGAAGAGAGGGGCTGAAATGAGAGTAAAGAACAGCACTGTGTTCTTGGAAGTGTTTTAATGGAGCTTGAATATCATACTTGCTCTCGCCTGGCACTTGATCAGCTGTTATTGCGTTGAATGATGCACAGCAGTACCTAAATCTCAATAATAGGCGTAGTTTTTGCCGTAAATTCGATATTTTTCTGTTTATTTCTTAATTTTTTCACCACTCTCTTGAATAGGCCTACTTAAAGGAATGTTCCAGGTTCAGTGCAAGTTAAGACAACATTTGTAGCATGATTTTGATTACTACAAAAAATTATTTCAAATTGTACCTCATTTGTAAAAATAAAAATTATTTGCAGTTACAGTAAGGCACTCACAATGAAAGCAAATGGGTCCAGTACATTATCTTTAAAATACTGTTTGTTTCAGAAGTATAGCCACAAGACGTACACATCATACTTGTTAACATGATTTTAGTGTGGTAAAATCGCTTACAATGTTTACTGGCATTGTGTCATCATTGCAACGAAGTTGTAGTATTGGATTTGACTTTACACAGATAAGGTTAATAAGCAACTTTATTCCACTAAATTCATGACTTCCTTTTCTACACCTATATATATATACATATATATATATATATATATATATATATATATATATATATATATATATATATATATATATATATATATATATATATATATATATATATATATACATTTATTTTGTCTATACATTTTAAGCAATATGTATCTGAATGTTTATGGACTAGCCCTGTTTAACTAGCCTGACTTTAACTGCCTTTTGTTTTTTTTATAAACAAGGGATGATTCAAAATAATCTTTTTGTGGAAATCAGCATTATACTACAACTATAATTGATTGCTGTATTGAACCAGTGACAGTTTAGCCGGAGATGGAACACTTGTTTTAAAATCAATGGGAGAAATTGGAACACACAATATGGCAGGTGTAGAAAAGGCAGTCCCACCTTACAGATAAAAGAGTCAATCACCTTCTTGATAAGGACATCACATGCCAGTTACCTCGAACACGCATGTGTATCAGCTGAACAAGCCTGAAAAATTTCGTTTTTTAGCATGGTTTGTGCTAAAGAAGCACAATTTGTAATACCATTGTTGTCAGATTTCACTGTTGATTTTAAATATGCTCTTTGATCATAATCTTGACCAACTGTTTTGGAGATTTTGGTCTTTTCCTATTTAAGTTAAAAGTAGCTGTACTTGAATGTCACTTTTTTCCATAGAAAATAGCTGCCTGGGAGCATTCCCAAGATGTCAGTTAAGTGGACTGACTTGCCTTGATAGGAACTTTGATGAAACCCAGAACATTCCTGATTTGATATTTGCAGCATTCTACATATTTTTGTTTAATGACCGCTAAACTATTTTGCAACCTGCTCCATCATTTGTTGTCTCACCTTTCTAATGATTTTTATATTTCTATCCCAAACCATTGCTGAGATGTAATCATTTATTTTGAAGTTTGTCATAATTGTTTGTTTTGTTGTAATGCTTACATATAGATGTTCAGTGTGTGTGTGTGTGTGTGTGTGTGTGTGTGTGTGTGTGTGTGTGTGTGTGTGTGTGTAGACTTGTGTGTATCTAGAGGGAGGCTCAGATGGTGAGTTGAACAAGAAAGTGCAGTACAATGTTTATTTAGGGTAGTTGCGGTTGTTAATCCGAACATTTGAAAAGAAAGGGAAGATATGTGGGAGGAGGTGGCTGATGGTGTAGAGGGATAGCGAGACACTAAGAGAGATATAGAGAGGGGGTAGTTCAACTGGCCTATGTGTGTGCTTGTTGAAAAAAAGGGGGGGTTGACATGACACACAGCTGAGCTCTAAGTGTGTGTGTGTGTGTGTGTGTGTGTGTGTGTGTAGGTGGAAGATGGCTGCTCTCCCCGGGCTGTGGGCTGTTTTGTGTGAGTAACAGGTTAGAAAGCTTGAACCTGCTGCAACACTGGGGACCGGCTTCTCCCCCACACTGCAGAGACCACACAAAGCTCAATGTATATGTGTGTGAGAGCTCTGCTCACATGTTGATCCATCTGCATTTGTACTATTTAATGGCTTGGAAACACACTCATGAATACTGTACATAAAACATCTGGATGGCATGACATCACATTTTGAGCCATGTCTCTCATATGCCACTTCCTGCTCAATTCACATAAATATTTAAAGTTAAACGCAAACACTTCTATTATAGCACACAATCATTTTAATTTTTAATTTTATTTTTACATCCTCACAACAGCTGTGCAATCAAATAAGGCTCTCACCAAAAAGAAAAATCGTTAAAGTGGATTGTGGAAGATCTTTTGTGTTCGCAGGGATGCATACAGGTGCGCTTCACTCCCTAGAGGTGTTTGGGGGCCAGTTAGTCTGAATGTGTGTGTGTGGAGTGACAGCTGTGCTCATCAACCACTTAGACGTGTTCATCCCCCTAGATTAGGCACTCGGTGTGTGGGTTAAACCGGAGCCGACCTCCCTGGAATCGGCCCACAAAGCCTGTGTCCTCAGGTGCCTTGTGAATATTTCAGTGGGGGCTCTCAGGCTGTGTGGGAAGCCCTGGGGGAGGAAGTGAGTAAAAAAAGCCCCTGGAAATGAGATAGCACACCCTAGGCGAGTGCCACGCTGTGGGCTTATACTCCCAGGCTAAAAAAGAGGATGTGGTCATGAGGTTTTTCCCGCTTTTTTCTCTTTTCTACTTTTTTCTTGCTCACTCTCCCTCTCTATTTCACTATCCACCTTGCTCTGTGTTTGGTGAAGTCTTAAAGGGTTAGCTCACCCAAAAACACAAAATTTTACAACACCCACTGCTAGGGCTGAAACGATTAGTCTCAATAAAATGTTTTGTTGTCGAATAGTCGTTTGATTTCATTTAAAATAACATGAGATCTTTTGAATCGCTAATGATGACGCGGGAGAGCAGCACTTCAGCTCACACTTGATTGAGGAGAGAAAGAAAGAACAGCTCACAGTCCAGACACACTCCAAACTTTCCAAACAGATTAAGGTGATGTAGAACGCTGAGTATTATAATACTAATATGCTAAATAAGTAAATACAGAAGCAGTGTTGTCGTGAAATCAAGCGGAGTTGTACCTGGTGTTCCGCTTGAGAAAAACTTGCCTGTCAGAGCGTCTAAAAAGGAAACACTGCGCCGTTATATACTGTATTTAATGCATTCTTTATTAAAGTTCAAATATTAAGGAAGCGGTCTGTACTGTATAAATAAGCACAAACTCCAAAACTGTCATTTGTCTGTGCGGTCAGAGCCGCTTGAAAAACAGCGCGAGAGAGTTTCAAAGTTCTCCCGGCTGATACACTATCTCGCGCGGAGACGCTCATCATTGGATGCAGCTAGATTTTGTTTATAGTGATTGCTCGCGATTTTGTTTATAGTGAATTATAATACGAGTGTTAAGGTGTGTATCTTATGGTGAAGAAAGAAAGAAGTTTGTTTTTTGTGATTTAAAGATAGATCGAAATCAAGTGAACAAAAAGGTGAGAGGGTGTATTCTTAGCCCATTATACAAAGCAAAAATATATTTGTTTGATTTTGTCTTTTTTGGTTTGTTTTCTAATATAAATATCTAAAGATCCTTTTAGATAAAAAAAAATATTTTTTTAAATGTATTTTTAGACAATGTTAAATGGAAAACAAGACAAAAACACTTGATAACGATAGGATTTTTTACCGCGAAAACTTTAATGAATTAAACAATAAAAATCCAAGTAGTATTTCCCCTTTAATTCAATTAAGAATTACAATAATCGCCCGAATAGTTGAATAATCATTCTAATAATCATTGGATTAGTCGATTATATAATTAATTGTTAGTTGCAGCCCTACCCACTGCCCCTGGCACACTTTGTCATTGCTTTCTTTCTGACCACAATTGGTCTTAAATACAGGATGTTTACACACATGGAGGCATGCTAACCCTTACCAATTAAAACCTTACTTGTCTTCATCCTCCTCAACCATTTTAACATGTTGATTAGTGGTTATGAATAAGCAGACATTATCTAGGACTTGCTGAGCTTCAAGTGCAAGTATTAAAAGTTGCATTAATTGTTAATAGTGATGTTACCTCATGTTGTCTTCAGACTTGTTACAAGGTGTTGTTTAGCTTTGCACTGGTGAGCAACAAGTGGTGTATTTCAGCTTTCAGTAACAAAACACGAGTCCTTTAATTGAAGCCTACTCATAGTATGTTAAATTACTAGGGTCTTTTTTGTCAGGTGAAACATCTGAGGAGTAGAAGTCTTAAGCAAATCTCCATTTGCTTCCATTATATGATATTGCTATCTGGGAGAAAGAAAAGCAGATATTTACACTGCAAAAAATTATTTTCAAGACAAGTATTATTATCTAAACAGTCTTAAAACATGATTTATTTGCTTGTTAAGCCAAATGGGATAAGATATTAAGTATTGTTTTAAGGTAAATCTGACCAAATTTAGTGAACTTTTGACTCAAAACAAGAAAAGAATTATCTTTATTTTAAGTTTATTTTTCTTACTCCATTGGCAAACAGTTTTTTCCTTGTTTTAAGCATAAATCTCACAAAATGTTATTAGATTTTTCTCAAAACAAGTAAATAAATCACGTTTTAAGAATGTTTAGATCTTTTTATTTTTGTTTTCTGGAAAACAAGACTTGAAGGGATTTAGCCAGACTGAAAATGTACCAGTCTGACTTTTGTGAAGTCAAGCTAAACTTAGATGCTCTGCTTTGTTCAGCATGAACGTTATAATAGGGTGAAAAATATAGATTTTCCAATGCATAGCGATCTTCGTTTAAATGATTGCGATATCGTTTCTTAAATCCCAAGATCTATATTTTACTGTATGTGGTAATCCCCTATAATGCAAGTAATTCACTCACTCAGTGATTGTGTTTCAATGTGTGTTGAAAGTAAAAGTTTTGTGTGCCCTAATACAAGATCCACGCAATGCTTATGTCATTGAACAATGTCTCTTTTAGTACACTTTCTGTTCCTTACCATCAGAAGTTGATTTAAAATTAAAATAAAAGACAGTAACATTTAATTCTAATCACATATCTTAAAGAGAGTACAGATTTCGCAAGTGTTCTCAATGTAAATAATTGTAAATAGTGCAAAGTATGCAAGTAAATGGTAAACATGTAACAACAATATATAAGCAACATAATAGATGCTATTTCAAGACATTTATTGATAGAATAGTGTGAATTTGAAATTTTGTCAAAAGCTAAAATGTGACCAATATGATGTAAAACTAATGATAAAATATAATTTTATTATATTATATTTACTAATTGTACCTAGAAGGTTAGAAGGTCCCTTTATAATTAGAATTTCTTTTATATATAAGCAAAATTAACATTGTAACAGAAATATACCCTTATGAATCAATATTGAATCGAGAACTTGAGAATCAAAATATAATCAGGAAGTCTGTATCAATACCCTGTATCAATATGCTGCCCTAATGTATACATGTTACTCGCAATTGGCCTCAGCATTGTGCGCATGCTCCGAAAGATTAAGGTGAAACACAACATCTATTTAATATTTCCTTAGCTGACATCGATCCTTCAACTATTCAATTATGCATAGTTTCATCTATACTTGAAAAGACAGGTGAAGACTGTAGATCGACTACGCAAAAACCCGCTGAAGCACGAATTTGAATTAAGCATGTGAATGTATTGTATAAAGTATTCAAGCAGTTTTAAATTGTGATTTTTCCTTCCTATGGTCTACTCCATAAAAGTAATTGTATTGTTTAGAGGTTGCTCTGAGAGATATAAAGGCCTTTATTGAAGTATCAACTTTGATTTCGATATTTCTATTTTAAGTCTTTATGAGAAATACAATATGTAAATGAGACAAATGTTGACATACAGTAAAAGTAGAGCGCTATTAAATCAATGTGGCTCAGAAAATTTGGTCATGGACGAATTTAAAAAGTAATGTTTGAGTTCATAGTTTGACTTTGGTATCTTGGCAAATCTGAGTACAATTTGAGATGTTGTTGAGGTCTCTCCTGGAACGCTATAGGAGACATTTGTGAGGGTATTATCACCAAAGGCGTTTCCAGCATTGAAGGACATCCGGGGCTTTGCCCAGACCATTTTATTTTCACACTAGCAACCACTTCTCTGTAGTCCAAAGCTGGTGAGAGGGTATTCTTTGAGTTTTGCTCTGGCTGGGCCTGTTTCTACAGTTCTTAAGTCTTCCACTCAAGTACTATCCTCGACTAACTCATCCTCTCTCCTCCCTGAATCATCTGTGATGCAAAAGAACAGATACAACACATAACGCATTGCAAATCAGCTTCAAACAACTAATTCATCAAGTGCAAAATATTTCAAATTGTAGACCAATACCATTGAAGAAAATGTATTGGGAAGAGCAGATCAGTGGGATTGCCCTAAAATCTATCATGATTCTTGAATTGGCATGTACATTACCATAAAGTCATCACAAAAAAGTTACATTATAGTATGTAAAGTGAGGTAAAATCAATATTTAATATAAATAGTATAATTATTTTGACATAAATAGTCAAAATGATGTATAAGATCCTAAGTTAAAGCAATACATGAGTTCATTGACACACCATAGCATCGAACTGTATATAATTCTCGATGTTCATCTGTCAAAATCCTTTCATTAGGAGCATTGGGATAAACAAGCATTGTGTCGGAGAAGCAACACTAGGGGTCTCTCTTGAGTGCCGAAATATGCCTCTGACTTATTACAAAAGGCCAATGAGAAGTTGGCAGACAGTATTTGCATACCCTGCCCCCGGACATACGGGTATTTAAGTGGGCAAATACGGAAGTTCATTCAGAAAATTTCTTTGGAGCCGATGGTCGCGCATGCAGTCTGCTGCGAGTCACACACAGTTCTGCTCACAGCCTCGCCCCCCCTGTTGAAAGCAGCCTCCCCTTCCACCCTCAAGGTGTATGTCACCGCCATCGCGGCTCACCACGATACAGTAGACGGCAAGTCTCTGGGTAAGCACGACTTAATTATCAGGTTCCTAAGAGGCGCCCGGAGGCTAAATCCCTCCCGGCCAAGCCTGTTCCCCTCCTGGGATCTCTCAGTGGTCCTCACCGGCCTACAGAGACCCCCCCTTCGAGCCGCTAGATTCAGCTGGACTCAGGGCCCTCTCTCTCAGAATGGCCCTGCTGATCACGCTCGCCTCCATCAAGAGGGTCGGGGACCTGTAAACGTTCTCTGTCAGCAACACTTGCCTGGAGTTCGGTCCAGCAGACACATATGCCATCCTAAGACTGGGACCGGGCTACCTGCCCAAGGTTCCTACCACGCCCTTCAGAGATCAGGTAGTGAACCTGCAAGCGCTGCCCCAGGAGGAGGCAGACCCAGCCCTTTCGTTGCTGTGTCCGGTACGTGCTTTGCGTATCTATTTGGACCACACGCAGAGCTCAAGATGTTCTGAGCAGCTCTTTGTCTGCTTCGGGGGATAGCAGAAAGGGAACGCTGTCTCCAAACAGAGGCTCGCCCACTGGGTTGTCGACCCTTCGCGAGATTCTACAATCTCCGGGTTGAGTCGGAATCGTCTCGTGTTCTCTCAGGTCCGAGCCCGTAGAATTCGGTAATACACTGACGAACTGACTGGATGAATCGCTTGTGCCTAGCGCCCTTTCCCTCAGCCGAGGTAAAATAGTGCGCCTTCTTTCCCAGGAGATCCCATCTCTCGGATCCCTGGATGATTCCTCCCTTGCCCTCATGGGTCTGCAGTTCAGCGGAGGAACTCGCCGACCCAATCCACTACGGGTACTTAATCTACCCTGTACTGGAATAGGTTCTCCACAGGTTAAAGGCCTCCTACGTGGACTCTCCCTGTGTGTAATCTCCGCGGTACTGTCCCTTCACGAGTGGACTCCCGTGTCTCCCTTAGGCAGTTCCAGCTGCCTCGGTCGCCGTGCTGTAGCAAATCCCTCCTCTACGAGGCTGGATCTACCACCGTGCCAACTTCCCCACATAGGACCTAAGCGGCCATGTGATGTATTCGCCACCTTTACCTCCCCTGCAGGGTAGGTGTGGTCTCTGCAGGGTCTTCTCCCCCTGAAAGAATAGGAAACTGGGTAAGACCCCCTTCCCTTAATGCATGTAAGGGCCCCGGCCGTGATTACCCTATGCGAAAAACATAGAGAGAAAAGAGGCCCAGCCAGGCTTGGCCCGTTCCCAGGTTGGCAAGCATCACCTTGTTCCCCTCACTAGGGTAACTAGAAGGATTCTAGTAACGTAAGAATACCTGCCTGCTTCTGTATCAGCAGTTCACGTACACAGCCCAGCGCATGGCATGGCATGATTAAAGTGGGACCCCTAGTGTCGCTTTTCCGACACAACGTCGAGAAAGCGACAGAAGGGGAACGTCTAGGTTACGTATGTAACCTCCGTTCCCCGATGGAGGGAACGAGATGTTGTGTCCTCTCCGCCATGTTGCTGAGCCGAGCCACTGCTGTGGCCGGACCATTGCCGGCTCCTCAGAAAAATCCTGAATGAACTCCCGTATTTGCCCGCTTAAATACCCGTATTTCCGGGGGCGGGGTATGCAAATACTGTCTGCCAACTTCTCATTGGCCTTTTTTCATAAGTCAGAGGCATATTCCGGCACTCAAGAGTGAACCCTAGTGTCGCTTCTTCGACACAACGTCTCGTTCCCTCCATCGGGGAACAGAGGTTACATCCGTAACCTAGACGTTTCACTTTTAACTTTCTCTAAAGTAAAGTTACTGATTAATTGTTTCCATGCCTGATTCTGGCACAGCTGCTGCTGCTGGCTCCTCAGTCTGTAGCTCATCTTTGCTACCCTCTACTAAACCATTTAATCAAATAAAAATGTATATTTACTACAAACTAATATCACAAAACAAGTCACACATTCATTTTATGTTAATGCTTATTGGTTATCCTTAGAGAAAACAACACCTGATAAACAGTGTTACAATGAATGCAAACTTTAATACAGTGAAAAAGACACTCAATTAGCACAACATAACATGTAACGTATATAAATAAATAACAAGTTCCAACATTCTTTTGAATGTCCATGTACTAAAATAAAATATTTGATGCCATGGGTGTACCTTCATTTACTATTACTATTATTTTGAATGGACATGGAAAATGAAGCAATGTGATAATTTTACCTGGTCAGAAAAAGAAGTCCGTTAATTTACCTGATGAACTTTCACCTTTTGCTGACCCTTTATGCTTCGCAGAGCTAATGTGTGCTTCTAAATCACTTGCACCTTTATTAGCAACTGACACATAAGTGCCATCTTTACATATCATACATTCTGCTTCCTACGGATCTCCACCTGGACGAAAGCATGGGATTTTTTTGTGCAAATCTTCTGTAAATTTGCACTTTTCTTTGGGCATTGTTTCCACTCATCTGTCATTTGCTGCTACTGACAAGCAACTGTTTAATGCCGAACACAACAGTGCTTTGTGTGTTCTCGGAGAGATTGACAGGCTGGAATTTGGCCAATAGTTGCTGCAAGCCTCTTATAATCGATCAATTGGTGTGCGAGAAGGCGGGACTTACAAAGAGGGGTTAAAGCAATGCAAACATGCGCACACTCAAAATAAAGTATTAGACCAGATACACATCATAATGCAACTACAGCCGAATCCCGGACATTTTTGCAAATTTAGAAATCCTGGCTGGACTCATTTTTAAGGTCCGAAAAAGAGGACATGTCTGGGAAAAATAGGACGTATGGTCACCCTACTACTGTGGGTGAAAGCCAGCCAGATGATGATCTTCAGACTTTAAGGACCAAAAAAAAAGTTAATTCTTACCCACTGACTTCTTGCGGAAAAATCCCCAAAGCCTCATTTGCTTAATTTTTGCTGTCTTTCCTGCTAACTGCTGTTAACTCACCACTAAGAAACGTTAGTTGATGTCAGCTCCTCCCCTACCTGCTGCATATTCAATAGAGAGGAAGAAACGGAGTAGCCCATAGGCTACTGACAGCAAAGAAGCTTATTCTATAGGCTAGATTATTTGTAAGACCTATGTCTATTTTTACAGGCTGTATGCAGAATGTGCAATGCCAAAGCACAATGAAATAAGGCAACTTGTGATTTCGGGGGTTTACATAGGCTATTGTCCGGTTTCATATTTGTCAGTCAACTTTTCAAAATACATTCTGGTCTACACTCAAAACATTCGGTGCTGAAGCCCCGAAGCAAAATCGGCTGACACCGCATCTGATTATCACCACAACTATAAAGCCATCCTTGTGCTATCGTTGTTCTTTTCTCTTCTTCTATGTACAAAGATGAAAATGTTAGCATTCAGTGCTGGTCAGGGAGGCCTTTGCCATATTATGTGTTCTCAGGTGAATCTGTGTACAGTCGGTTATCCATCCTCCACAGCACTTCTGTCTGTCTCATAAAAGCCCTGTTTATTTTTCAGAGGATGGTTTAGTCTGTGACTATTCTTTTCATCCCATCCTGTTTGCCAAGAGCTAACCATTAAGGGAGGGTGGAGACGCTCCCAGCGCTAACACATTTACCCCACAATACCACAGAACACTTTTCCTTCTCACTGTAAACTTTGGAGAGCTGATGCAGCCCCATATCATTGTTAGGGAGAAGATTTTCTTTCTTTAAGACCTTGTAGATCCTTATCTATACACTAGCTTAGCAAATTCCCAAACCAAAGTCAGAGTTGATTAGAGTTCATTATAGACATAGCTCACGTTCACAAATCCACATAAACTGTTTAAGCATATGTGCAACTAGTTTTAAATCAGTAGCGTCCACTTGGTCTGCGCTACAGCAGAGCACTTAGGAGGTGGTGTTTCAAATGTCATGGACATTGGAAGCCCTCTGTTTTTCCAAATGTTTTGTATGATGTCCTGATCTGCATTAGTCCATTATCAAGGGTCTGCAAGAGGAGTTCATTGCCAAGTGCTAAAGTGCTGTTAACAAGGCCTGTTTAACATTCAGCACTTCCCCCTCAACATACAATTATTCCACTGCTCTCACAATTAGCATGTAGAGTTTGCCTGCATGCTTTTAATTGAACCGATTTACTGTATGCGAGATCAACTAGTTTCCATTAATTAGTTCTATCTTAAAAGTGCTATCAGAACATAAAATATTCATCACTGTGAAGAGGTACATTTGTGATGGATAGATAAGTGTCCAGTATGGGAAACTCGCAAACCTGAAGCGAATGTTGCCGAGAGAAACCTGCTTCATATTCTTGCATTTTGCAGTAATGACGGACTTTCTGTAATTTCCCCCTGGCCTGTCAGATGTCAAAGTGCTTCAATGAAGATTAGCACACTGTGACAATATGCAAATATTGCTTTGGGTGGAACATCTGAATAATGTATAGTAAAATTCATGTTGTCAGTTTGTTGGACAATGCCAATCCATTGTGTACTTTGTCCTTCACACTTGACTCTTGGATGGGCATATCCAGCTTTCCACCCCTGCTAATCCAATGTGCACTTGACTGTCAATCCTGGAAAAGGGGTGTTGAAAATGTGTCCTTCATGGCTCCATTTGTTTCTGTTGTACCAAAATGAAATTAGAACTCCACTCTCCAAGACAGAGCACCCCTGCTGCCAGGTGAGCCTGCAACAGTGCCAAACTGCACAGGAAATCTCTGGAATTGTTTTAGGGAGGAATGGGTGTGAACCAGTGGTGGCTCGTGTTTTTCAAAAGTGAGAAATCACAGACTGTGGTTTTTGGTGCCTGCAGTGTTGCTACCAAAAGCTGCCCAAACTACTTAAACAATGATATATCTTAACGAATAATTAACAAAGCACAAAACAGTTTTTGCACCAAAACAGGCAAACTATTTGATTATCAAAGCTCAAATAAATCTGTGAAGTCAGATCGCAAATAACTGTGCTTGTATCGCTGAGTGCCGAACACACTGTGCTTGAGTTGGGTTGTTTTTACATTTTATACTGTACGCTGTCCAACATGTACATCACTTTTACAATTATTGGCTGTTTGTTGCAAAGTCCCGCCAAATTGAGAGCTTGACCAATTATCATATAGTTAAGACGGGCTTTCATGCAGGTAAAAATTATATCAGATGTTGATCCAATGCAAATAGCACTTATGAAGCTTTAATAGACTCCCAGAGAAGCATGGCATCCGATGAGGACCTAAACTGACATGTTTAAAGCCTCCCGTTCAGTCAACATTGATCTTTTACACCATTGATTTGAATGGTACAGGTAACTAGCTGCCTTAGACTCGTATTGAAGCATGGCACTGTGGGCCTGCCTTAGAGTCATATTGACATGTGATTTTTTTTTCCTTTTTTATTTTTAATAAATTTGGAAAGATTTCAAACAAACTTCTTTCACGTTGTCATTATGGGGTATTTTTTGTAGAATTTTGAGGAAAATAATTAATTTAATCCATTTTGGAATAAGGCTGTAACATAACAAAATGTGGAAAAAGTGAAGCGTTGTGAATACTTTCTGGATGCACTGTAAACCAACAGACCGATAGCAATGTGTGATATTTTACTTGCTAATATACTAAACTGTAATGTGTAATTTATATAGATTATTTGTACATACTGTATTATTAAACTCATCATTGCAGTGTTTCTTTTGAAAATTTAGGGAAAGCTGACCTTATAGTGTAGTCTTTAAGCAATTGTTATTGGTGTGAACACTGTGACACGTGAACTATAGTGCACTCTTTGGTCTAGGGATGGGTCAGTGTGGTTGACTAGTTGTCCAAAATTTCTCCACATCTTCATCCTCATTTAACCAGAGAAGCAACTTCCCTGAGATTGTTTTAATGCGCTGATAGTCTATAGCTGCCATAACCATTAGACTGCTAGCTAAACGCCACACTTAAACTTGCATCTGTAATACATCTGTAAATCATTTATAGCACCACAACTACAGTCATCACAATCATTTTAGCAACAAATTCACTGCATTTAATAAGTTTTTATTATTATTATTTAATAAAAATAAGACAATTACAATCTGAGCCTTTAGTGAGCAATTTTACCATTTGTATACAATGGTAATGCATACAATGCTGTTGACAAAGGACTATGATAGTTTCGTGCAACAATATGTAATGTAAGAGATAATGTAAAAAGCGAAGGAGTCTTGTTTCACCCTGAAGGGGTATATTTTTCAATGATAACCAGCTGACTGTAGATTATAAATCTTATTTTGCACGGCTTCTTGCCAAATAAATAATCAAATGGACATATAATTAACAATAATTATTGAAATTACATACATTTTTTTTGCTTTTATTTATTTATTTATTCCTCCAAATTTAGAATGCCCAATTCCCAATGTGCTCTAAGTCCTCGTGGTGGCGTAGTGACTTGCTTCAATCCGGGTGGCGGAGGAAAAATCTCAGTTGCCTCTGCGTCTGAGACCGTCAACCCGTGCATCTTATCACGTGGCTTGTTGAGCGTGTTACCGCGGAGATATAGCTCAACTCACCATGCGCCCCACCAAGAGTGAACCACATTATAGCTATCAAGAGGAGGTTACCCCGTGTGACTCTACCCTCCCTAGCAACCGGGCCAATTTGGTTGCTTAGGAGATCCGGCTGGAGTCACTCAGCATGCCCTGGGTGTTGAACTAGTGAACTCCAGGGGTGGTATACAGTGTCTTTACCATTGAGTTACCAAGGCCCCAACTGAAATTACATTGTAATGTGAAAAGAAATCACAGAGTCTCCAGAAACAGTTGAATTCCACCTCTGATTTGCTTTGGAATTCAGTTGGTGTTAATATTACAAAAATGACTGCTGCTCTACTAGTCGATTTTGAAAAGATCAGCTGATATGTTCTGGTTTGGTGCTGGTCTAGCAGAGCATGGTCTTTTCTAGGTTGATCAAGGGAGGCTTGCTGGTAAGTTTTTTTTTTTTTTTTGGTTTTAGAGGCCTTTTTTATTTTTTTGTGAAAGGAACAAGCGGTAGGCACAGAAAAGTCCTCTCCCCCTCCCAACCCACCCAAGGGTTTGATCAGAGAGAGTGTTGGTTGGACACTCGATACTGCCACCTCATAATGTGGGAATGTGTGGCTTTCTTTAAAATTAGGTTTGTGAGGTGGGCGGTGTTGCAGAATGATCGTGATCACCAGAGCAACACGCTAGCCTTGTTATTACCAAATGCAGTATGCAGCATTTTATATATATTGGTTGGTCATTTTGTCTGTGTTTAATAAAGTGCTTTTAGCATCCTAATTTCAGCTGGTTAACACCTTAGCCATTTTATCAAGGCGTCGTATGATGGAACGTACAAAAGCAGGAAAAATAGACAGTATGGGACAGGAGCAAAGCGTCTGGTGACAAGGTTGACTCTTGGCCACACTCGTGGTTGCCATGGCAACACAAGCCTGGGTAAAAATACTGGCTATTGTGTTAAGCTATACTTGATTATAAAAAAATGAAACAAAGAAAGCTCTTAGATGTCATTAATTATTTAGTATGGTCATATCAGCTTGAAGGGAGTTGATTCAGAACGTTTCAAGGTCATATACATCCCAATAAAATCTGTTATGTGACTTGTAAGATCCACATGATCACTAATCTCATGGACTCTCATTCTCTATTTTTCTCTCTTTTTCAAACTCACTTCTCTTTCTTGCCCCATGTTTTGATTACAAATCGTCAAACCGACTAAGTAGATCCACTGTTCTGTTTTTCTGTCTCTTTCCTCCCCAGTCCTCCTAGTGACAGTGACAAAAATACATAGAGTTGAGAGAAATGTTGATTAAAGATACTTGCATTTCATTTATTATTCAAAAGTATTAAATCTAAGTAAAATGAACTGTTTTACACAATATATGCATGTTCCTATTTAAATTGTTATTAGAGTACTGAGTCAGTAGCTTAGCAACCTGCTAACTTCAAATGCTTTTGGAATGAATTGAGACTTAACTGCTTAGAAGGTCGCTGCCTTTGTAGGCAGTTGACAACAAGCTCACTAGGTTTTGAGACAGAACTATAGTATTAGTAAAGTTAACAGAGAATATAAACAAACATGGAAGAGTGTGTTTGAATGTCATAATCAGCTATTTGAAGAGGAGGAATACATTTCATTAGTAAACTGTGAGGCCACTGTGTTATCCTCTGTCCCGCTCTTTGTTTCTTTCACCGACTATCAAATTCTCTGCCACTCCCTCCTGTTCTTTTCCCATCAGTTTTAGCATTTGGTGAGCTGTTAGGGGTTCGAAGGATGCCAGTGTTTTGTTGACAGCCTAGCAGTCATGCTACAGACACCCCCTCCTACTCTATATGTCCACCTGCACACACAAACACACACACACACACACACACACACACACACACACACACACACACACACACACACACACACGCTTTCTCTCTCTCTCTCTCTCTCTCTCTCTCTCTCTCTCTCTGAGTCACTGACAGGAGACAGTGTTCCTGATGACAGACACCTCATGTCAGGACATGTTTGTTTGTGTGTGTTAGTTTTAATCTGGAACTTTAAAAAGCCTGTTAAATCTAACTTTTAAAGAGAACCTTTAGAGAAAGGGATTTTGAGAAACAGTTGATGCCACTAAATTCTGTTGCATTGGGTTCGAGTTATGCATTTCTATGCTTTTCAAGTCTTGTTTTTTGCTGTTTAGTTTTGAGGTGGTCCTGGTTTAGATGGTGGACCAACATAGCCATGCTATACCAAAACGTAGATGGAGAAGATGGTTGACCATTATGCCCAAAGTAAATAAAACTTAGTTTTTTATGTGTATTCTAGAGTACATTTGAATGTTCAGCTTTTTAAGTTAAACTCCATCTGACTGTGTGCGCTAACTTAGGTGGCCGACTCATGGACACTACGGCTGCTTTGCGATTCTGGAGTTTAGATCTTTCAGGACATTCAGGCTTGAGTTATACAAATACAGGTGTCCAATATCCAACGATCCAATGGTATCGATACAACACGTAAATATCGATTCAGACATTTTCTTTTAAGATACACCTTTATTTTAATACTCCCATGTCTGCCACATCCTTAAGCATTTCCGTCAGGCAATGAAGCAACCTTATTACATTAATTTCACTTTATGAGTGATAAATACGCTTTCCATGTGGGACAAGGATGTGCGCAGGGACTGTGAAGCCAAATTGCGCTCTGCTATCTGTGCGCGTGCGTCAACCAAGCTTCACGTGAAACGCAAGCTCCAGACCAGTGACGGCAACAGTGTAAGCACGTCAACCGGGCTTCCCGCAAAATGCGAGCTCTAGACCAGTAAAAGGATCAGTGCGAGCACGTCAACCGGATGCTACTTAAAATGCGAGCTCTCGTAACACATGTTGAGCGGCTCCCATATGCAATTTATTCAGACTTCCATTGATATTGTTGCGCATGTGACCCATTTGAAATTACATGAGAATGTGCTATTTAAAAGTTCCATGGAGCAGTTCAACCATCATTTGAAACATCTTGACAACGCCGCTATTCTGACCAGCACTAATGATGGAAAGAGAAATCACCTGCTGCCCAGCATCAGTTACAAGACTTTACACATCTAGACATCAACACTCTTACTAACATTTATTTAATGTTAACTGTAACAGAAAGTTGTAGCCAAGAAAACTGCAGATAGTATGGATTGAAACCAAGTTATGAGTATGTAAGTACTTTGAATTGGAAACTGATTAATTTAAACTGAAAAATAAGCTGTAATCAGATGATCACTTTTGTGTGACGTTTATGTTATTATCTGTTTAATTTTTTTCAACATCTGAAATACCTTATTTTGTTGTGGATGTCCTAATGTGGTAGGGAAGGGCATGAGTACTTGAGGATTCTGGTACGAAAACTGGTACGAAAACGATGATCGATAGTGATCATGCATGATGATGTGACTTTTCAATTAATTCGAAATCCAGTGACAATTACCTGACAACTAAACACAAACGTGTCAAAGAGGGAGCTTATTTAAAATTTTGAGATTGATTACATTGTGACTTTGAGGGGTACATTGATTATCAGAGACTTCTCATGGCAAATAAACTGATACAACGCTGCAATACTATCGTTACAATAATCAAATCAAAGATAGTGTAATTAACCGTGTTTTGAAAACATGTCTCTGTAAAACGTTTGCTAAACACGCTTTATTATCATTAATGTAAGAACTTTGACTCGTTAATGGATATTATTTAATAAAGATGAATGATTGTTACTGACTAAACCTCCCTGCCTGCATGACGTAACACACACCTGCATCTCGACGAAATGAATTAAGATTTCTGCTCTACTTTCAAAGTTAGATGTCAGATATAAAGTGTAATTCCGTTGCACTTTCCTCAGTTGAAAGGTGGAAATTCAGACTCTCCGAGTTGAATGGAACACTTCATGAATCACAGCAACAACAATACAGAGCATCGTGGCTTTCCTCACAAAAGCGAACATTTGGAAACACACACACATACACACCAGGTGCGTGTGGCATTGGACAGCAGGCAAGTGTTTCAAAAAGCTATACAGAGCGCAGTTAAATGGAACTTCAACTTAACACGCGTATTAAAATGCAATGGTTATGGCATCTCCTGTTATTTGAAAATATAGTGTTCAGACAGTCACTAAAAAAAAACTGGTGCACATTTACTAAGATTACTACGATAACCTGAAGGAAGAACAGACGTGCATTGTGCTGCTAATATGATGCATTATATTTTGATTATGCAATCTTTTGTACATTTTGTAACATACTATTTTATAACAGCCTATATAATAATAAATAGATTATACACTGGAACAACAAGCTGCAATGCAGCAGCCATAGACGTTTGTCAGACATGTTATTATATATACAGTTTTGAACATGCCCCTTGAGTACTCAACAAGTAATTAGTACTTGAGTAGACAAAATTACCAAAATACCCATCCCTACAATATGGATACTAAATTTGCACTTTTCAGAGAGCTCAACAAAATAATCTTATTATATTTTGGTTGCATTTGAGGGCAAAAAAATGTAAATTTTAATTCAATGTTAAAATAGGCACATAATATCGGAATATCAATCACAGGACCCTGAATCAAATAAAAATCGCATTGTAGCAGACTTTGAAGTATTGGCAAATATCGGATCACAGGCCAAGATAAATTATATAAGATTGTATCGTGATGAAACGTCCGATTTACACCCCAGTACGCATATGCTAGAGTTCGCAACAAGTGAACTGTGGGATTTATGGTCATTTGGTGATGCGGGTTGACCAAGAATATTTTTGCTTGTTTAATTAGTTAAGAAGCCTGATAGGAAAAACCAGCACAACATCCAGAACACAATATGCTGGTAACCAGCTATGGAGGTCTTTTCAATAGAGAGTGGCCAGAGTCGAAATTGATTTATCATTGTTTGAGCATGTGAATAAGTAAACAAAATGTTTTCATAATTGTTTTTGTAGGTAGAATGGTGAATTTATGACTAAACATATAAAAATATCTGAATATTTCTGTATCTTAAAACACTGGAAGCTTGCATTATATTTTTGCCACTAAGTCTTGCTCTACATTGTAAACTTTGCTGTTGCCATGAACATCAGTACAAGTCTTGTTTTATGTCAGATGTACATGAGAATCAACTAAAAACTTTTTAGAATGTGATACTTTGTTTTACACAATTGTGATTCTTGTGTAACTACACTTATGCCACCTCTGTGCATTAAATTTACTGTAAATTAGGACTGTCAAGCTATATATATTTTTTAGAAAATTACATGGTGTGCCGATTAATTAAATTAATTGCATAAATAATTATTTGCTGAGCAAGACCCTCAAATAACAATAATTCAATATATAATGATTAAATACTTATAAATAGTTATATATAAAATATATGATAAAAAATTATTCAGATAATTAAAATGCATCACATTACTGTGGCAGTCTAGTAAAGCATAGATAGATTCAGTATATATTGTTTATTTCCATATAATTGAACATAAGCCAATTATTGGCCTACAGTTCACAGCAATACATTCTGCAATTTAATTTGTCAGTCAGTCCAAAATAGATTTTAGATCTTTGAAGCATCTCACTTTGGTTGCATTGCATCATAAGCATACCGTTTTAGGTCGTTTTGTCAAGTTAAAAATAGTTTGAAGGTTAGAAAAACACATCTTGAGATGCTTGGTTCAGATTTGCGCTACATCAAGCTGTGTTTGAATCCAAGAACGAGACTCGTCTTGTGCTGTCTGCTGTTGGTAACTGTTGTTTGTTCTCTATTTAATGTGTGTGTGTTGCCAAAACAGCTGGAGTTTCACTTACTGCCCCCTGAGAAAATAGGTGGTATTTCAAGCTTGAATTGCTCCGATAGGAATATTCCTTATTATGGTCCGGGGACATGATTAATTGCATTATTGTTTTTACGTGTTATTTTTTATATAATTAATTACAGATAATTAACGTGTTGATTTGACAGCCCTATTGTAAATGTACCTTTTCTTGGTCTAGAGCCAATACTTTCCATTGTGGCTTCTGTGCCCCTTATATACACAGATTTTAGCCAAACAGTGACTGTTTTTTGTAGCCTCGTGTACATGCACTTGGAGTTGGCTGTATTTAAGAATATCTCAAAGCAGTTGAAGTGCACATGCATGAATGCATCTGTGTGGGCTCGTGGTCAATACCGTGCACTATGCACAAGATGTAGCAAAATGCAAAAAATGAAGCACACCCTTGCCTTAAGGATGAGAGAGTTGTTTGTAAATGATAATAAAAACTGCATTCCATATTTATTTGGTGTAAGAAATTTAGATAAACATTATAATTGAACTTCAATACAATATACAGTACTTATTGTAATAAGTTAAAAATGAAAACTAGGGATGTTTGGAACAACTAATTTCACATTTAAACATTTAAATTTACATTTTGGTGTCGACTAGTCTAAAATCTAAGAAACCCTCTGAAAACAGTCAAAAAACATTGTGTGTTTATGCGACCCATTTAAAATACTTAATCTATTCCAACAACAGCCAAATCCAACACTAAATTCTGCTGAAAAGGTACATTAATCTGGTACATGTTTGCCTTGCATTATGATTATTGTAAAATAAATGTAGAACATGACACACATTCACTGAATCAACAGGCATATTTATTGAAAACAGTTATATGAATAGTGTAGGACCAATCAAGCAACCTTAATAGCCTGTTCTAAAAGGATTTCACAAATTGAAAGTTACTTAACATATTAAAACACTACGAGACACTTTCTCTACGAGAGAGAAAAAATGTGCCGAAAAGTTGCGTGTATTTCACTACATGCTTTTTAGCCTATGATCTAATATGACATCTGTTCAATTAAGAATGTTAACCAATAACAGCTACGATCTTAAAAAAAACAGGCCTTTGAGAAATGTACAATAAACCTAATGTATTGTTCTAAATGTAAACAGTCCTGCTCGACCTGCTCCGATCGGGATTCGAACTGCCTCCAGTTGGCATTTGAGGCCGGCATGCTAATGAGGAGGCTAAAGGCTACAGCCCCTACTGTCAGTCACTAGTGCGCCTCTTGAGGCCAGGTGAGAGAGGTTTACAAATACCGCACAGCTAACATATACCAGCTGGCACCCGTTACACTCACCCCCTAAACCTCACTCCCATCCGGGTCACGGCACCACTGTAACCGATTCGAGCGGGATTTGAACTGGCGCTGGCCGGCATGGGAGGTGGGCACGCTAACGAGGAGGATAAAGCCTACAGCCCCTGGCGTCAGTTGCAAGTACGCCTCTTGAGGCCAGGGGAGTGAGGTAAGCACGTCACATAAAGATAACGTGCACACAGAATAAAAGATAGTTTAACCAGGTAAGCAGTTGGCACATTGTTGAAAATAGCCTTCTTCATCAGCAGGGAAAATGGAATACCTAGCCAAAAATTTTAATTTTTTGGCTTTAAAATATATGAGATGTTAAAAAAGACATCCTTATCCAATCAATGCCTAAACCTAACCAATAGTGTTTTAAAATGCAGAAATGAAATAAAAAGCACATATTCTGAAGCAACCATGTAATTTAATTTCACTTCTATGAATCGCATCATGTTTCAGCTTGAGGTTATGACTGTAAGTATTATAGATAATAAGTATTTAGCCTATTAAAACATAATCACACATTAAAATCATGATTTAAGTGAATAAGGTTGTGTTCTCACTTGGCAGGTTTGGTTTGATTAAAGCGAACTCTGGTGCGATTGCTCTGATTCTGCGGTTCATTAGAAGAAGTGTGAATGCTGCCATCCGAACCTTGGTGTGCACCAAACAAGCGGACCAAGACCACCTGAATAGTGGGTCTCGGTCCACTTCCAAACAAACTCTGGTCCATGTTGCTTTCATATATCAATCGAACCGCACCAAAGACATCTAAACGGACCAACAAATGTAATTAGCATAATACTGACCTCAAACATATCTGGTTCTTGTCATCATAGGACCTATGTTGCCTATTACAGTTTGGTACAGGCGTCGGAACAGCCATCAGTATTCCTGGCAGCATATCTTCGATTGTGTGTGCAACACATTTTATCAGCTCTTTGTTTGTTCTCAGCTGGTGAAAATACCACCATATATATACATATATAAACCCAACAAATGCATTTAGCCCAGCATCCAGCATTGTTTTGGATGTTCGGCAAGTTCCATCTTCGGCAGAATATACGTCATAAAAGCTGTCCAATCAGGTTGTGACTTTTTCCGGATGCCTTTTGTTTCACATCATTTGGTTCGGTATTAAAAATGCCAGAGTGAACGCTAAGCGAATCGGGTCTAAATGCATAATTTTCTTCTTTTGTCCAGACCAAGAGGACCAAGAGAACACACCCTAAAACACACAGTTGTTGTAGCACCTCTAGTGTTCATTTCACCTGTAAACTGCAGGGAATTGTACCTGGAGACATGTATAACAAATTTAGCAAAAATATATATAGAATCACGTTTTCAGTATGAGACCAGGTTGAAAATGTTTTAACAGTTTAATGGTCGATTCCAGTGTCGACTAGCAGCATCAGTACCGTTTAGTTGACTAGTTTTGCACATCCCTAATGAAAATCTAAGTTCAATAAAGTTTGCATTCATGGACCTTATCTAGTGGTGATGAGCCCTACCGTTGTGATAATGGTTTGTCTCAGCATGGTGTGTGTGTTTGTGTGTTCGTGTATGAGTGTGCACAGGAGTGTGTGCTTACAGGAACGCTGTGCCTCAGTGCAGCGTGACAATGCCGGTTTGTTGTGACACCTCTCACGGTGCAATCTCCAGGAAGGTGTTAAAGATGAGTCGTCGATTCGTGAGTAGCTGTAGCCGAGCTTAGGGAGTCATCGCCGCACCATTTGGTGCATCTCAAATAATGACTGTGTGTGTGTGTTAATGTGAGCGTACACTCATAAAAAAAAATAAATAAAAATTGGGAGAAATCAAGACAGCAAAAGAGGATAAGGAAGAGGTGGAGATTGTGCTGGAATTTGACTCCCACTCTGTAGCGAGGCTTGTCATCAACCTCTTAACCCAGCTATTAATAGAAGCCCCCTCAGTGATCATAACTGGACTAAGATTCACAACTCATTCACTAAACTCACTCTAAACTATTGTTGCTGTTGTCTCTTGACAAGTTTCATGACATGTGACAGTAGCAAAGACGTGAGCAGCTGCTTGAATAGCCAGATAAACTGAACTGAAATGTTTCTGAAGGCAAACTTTGAATGTTGTCTGAATATTTGATTATTTGTTTATAAGTTAAAGGGGTCATGACATGGGTTTTTTTTATTGTATTATTATGTTCCCTTAGGTGCAATTAGAGTATTAATATATTTTTTTTTAAGAAAAACTTTTAAAATCTAGTGATTTATGACCTCTTCCCACCCTGTTTCTCATCCTCTGATTCAAACAGTCTGTTTTGGGGGCGTTTTCCATTTAAGACTTCAGTGTTAACGCCCACTGTTATGATTGGCTAACGTCAGTGCCTATGTATCAATTATTGACGCACCCAGCCAGAACAATATGCAAGTAAACTAAGTAAAAACACTGTGATTATTCATAATGAATGAAATTGCACTTTAAAAAGTAGTTTAAAGTTTAAAATAGATTACTTACAGTTTGCGTCGTCGTTGTTCCCAGAATAGTCGGCACGGACTTATCTTTGAGCAACAGTTTTCTGGCAAAGCCAGCATCATATTGAGATTTGTTCTCAAAACAGTCATCCTTAAAATGTACAGAACAAACGCTTAAGTTAACACTGCCGTGACTGGGACGTCCGCAAAAATAAACTGCATCCATTTTTCCCTGACGTCTGGATCTTTCGGCAGCTTATTCAGAGGTTTTGTTTGACCACAGCCAGGAACATCACATCTGTGTGGCATCGTAATTTTCCTGTGCACAAGTAGTCTCTGTCAGAGCTCGCTGTCCATCGACTGAACACTTGTGAGGCGACGGCGATACTGAAATGAGCGTAGTTGTCTTGCGCTTAAAGCGTAGTTATCTTGTGCTGGAGGCGGTCATATGCAAACGCTGGTACGTCACTTCTAACCGTCACGTCACTTCTAACCATGAATCCAGAACGAGCTGTATTTTGAGCTTATTTAAATAAATGATTCGTTTAGAATGGGGAGGACGTCTTAAAATATTAAACTTGCAGGACGTTTTAATGATACAAAGACCTCTTATATACCAAAAGATCAAGGCAAATTTGGTTTCTCATGTCATGACCCCTTTAAGGTGAACTAAAGCGCTTGTTTGCCATCTCCATTTCTTGAGCTTTGTGGCCTTGCGCACTTCATTTCCATTGGCTGCTCACTGTGACTTCAGATGAAATTTCGTGTTGTGTTGGATTGTTTGCTAGAAAACATGTTTGATATCCTCTGATAAGATTGTGTGAAGGTAAGAAATTGGAGTAGTATCCATTATTTATTCAATTTGGGGGTGAAATGTGACCTGCACATGTTCTTGACAGATTTTCTGAGATTTATTACTGGTAATGGGAGATAATGTGTGACAACCAAGACCCCACACACAGTGAATTTAAGACCTCCTATGGACTCTCCCACCACTGTCTTCATCCCATTTCCGAGATACCATTCTACATTTTATGTTATATTTAGTATATACAGTGTTTAAAATGTACACCCACATGTGTGTCAATGGGACATGAAGAAGTTTTGAGTAATTCCTGGTTCTCTTGTGTCAACTTTCCACATGCAGTATCACCATGACTGTAAGTCACCATAGAACATTTCTCCGGGATCCACCCCTGTTTATTTTACTGGCAAATCCAATCTTGACTCCCTTTGTAATGCCAGCTCTCGTGAAACAAAAGACACTCTGTCAGGTTATCTCCTGCTGGACTCTCTTCCTTTCTCCCTCTCCTCTCTCTCTTTCTCTCCACCTACCATTTTCTCTTTTCATTTTCCTACAGTGGTAATGAGATGTTTCATTATTTGCATTTCACAGCTTTTAATAGCAGAGAATTTAGGCTAAGCCCTGGGTTGTTGGAGAGGGAGAGTCCACTGGAGACACGACAGGCTTCGAGGCCTCTGAGGCAAAGAATAGCCCAGAAATACACTAGGACATAGGGAAAGAGGGAGGGAAATAGTGAGAGAGAGTGAGAGAGAGAGAGGAAGACAAATATCTATATAAGTTAGAAGTTGACAAAAGGAACTTGTGGCAGATAAACATATCATCAGCTGTGCACTTCAAGCCATTTCCCAGGGTTTTTAAGGGTTAACAAATGAACTGCTTTTTGCCTGGCATTAGTATTTTCCACTGTTTCCATCAGTTAGAGAGAATAAAAAAAAGGAGTGGGGAATGGTATAAAGGTAATGTGTAATGTACTGATATCTACTATATTCAAAGATCATACAGGTGAGAAATGAAGCTAGAAAAATGATGTTACTTTCTGAAATGTATGGGTATTTGTCAAAGTTTGAGAGCCAGCAAACTTAGTCCTTTGAGGTGATGATGAACAGAAATATAAACTTTTCAGCTAAGTGTACTAGGTTGTAACTAAAGAGCACAGATAAGGTATTTGTGTAAGTTATGAGTTTCCAAGAGAGAAGAGATGTCTTTTTTTTTTCATTTTAATTTCCAAAGTGCAACCACTGAGGCCAAAAATTATCTAACGATGATCTTACATGAACAAGATCACCATTGAAAATCAACGGGATGAATGGTCCCCTGTCTCTCCGCGAAAGGTCTTAATGAACAGAGTAACTTGGTTGATTTAAATCATTATTTACTGTACGTGGACTAATAATTAAAGCAGTAATTTAGAAATAATTCAATTTATTCTATACATAGATATCAATTTACAATAATTTCCATTTGCCTTACCTTAACAAACATTATTACAATATAAAATACAATACAATATAATGCTTAAAAGATGCTTAAAAGAAACTGGAGTGCAGCTCATATCCACCATTGAAATCTGCTTCTCTGAAGAGCCACACGGTTGCTTACTTTGTGACATTACGGTAATTCAATTTTTTCATCGACATTAATAATCGCGATTACAATATCAAGAGTAATAATCGACAATTATGATTTTTGCTATAATCGTGCAGCACTACCTATCTGTAAATTTTTGCAAAATGATTTCTAAAGGCCAAAGTTTATTTGGCGCATCTGCGCACACAGTATGCTTGATCTTCGCCAGAAGTCAGAAGTTTACATACACTTAGGTTGAAGTCACTAAAACTATAGTTTTGGCAAGTTGTTTAGGACATCTACTTCGTGAATGGAACAAGTAATTTTTCCAACAATTGTTTACTGACAGATTGTTTAACATTTAATTGACTATATCACAATTCCAGTGGGTCAGAAGTTTACATACACTAAGATAAATGTGCCTTTTAAGCAACTTGGAAAATTCCAGAAAATGATGTGAAGCCTTTAGAGAATTAGCCAATTAACTTCTGAATTGGAGGTGTACCTGTGAATGTATTTTAAGGCCTACCTTCAAACTCAGTGCCTCTACTTGATATCGTGGAAAATCAAAAGAAATCAGCCAAGACCTCAGAAAATAAACTATGGACCTCCACAAGTGTGGTTCATCCTTGGGAGCAATTTCCAAATGCCTGAAGGTACCACGTTCACCTGTACAAACAATAGTACACAAGTATAAACACCATGGGACATGCAGCCATCATACCGCTCAGGAACGAGACGCATTTTGTCTCCTTGAGATTAATGTAGTTTGGTGCGAAAAGTGTAAATCAATCCCAGAAAAACAGCAAAGGACCTTGTGAAGATGGAGGAAGAAATAGGTAGACAAGTATCTATATCCACAGTAAAATGAGTCCTATATCAACATAACCTTAAAGGCTGCTCAGCAAGGAAGAAGACAATGCTCCAGAACTGCCATAAATAGGTCAGTTAACAGTTTGCATGTGCACAGGGGGACAAAGATCAAAGATGATGAAACAAAAATTGAACTTTTTGGCCATGATGACCATCAATATGTTTGGACGAAAAAGGGTGAGGATTGCAGGACAAAGAACAACATCCCAACCGTGAAGCATTGGGGTGGCGGCATCATGTTGTGTGGGGGTTTTTCTGCAGGAGGGACTGGTGCACTTCACAAAATAGATGGAATCAAAAGGAAGGAAAATTATGTGGATACATTGAAGCAAAATCTCAAGACATAATCCATGATGTTAAAGCGTGGTTGCAAATGTGTCTTCCAAATGGACAATGACCTCAAGTATACCTCCAAATTTGTGGCAAATTGGCTTAAAGGCAACACAGTCAAGGTATTCGAGTGGCCATCAAAAAGCCCTGACCTCAATCCGATAGAAAATTTGTGGGCAGAACTTCAAAAGTGTGTGCTAGCAAGGAGGCCTAAAAACCTGACTCAAAATTCCAGCAAATTATTGTGAGAAGCTTGTGGAAGGCTACCCAAAAAATTTGACCCAAGTTAAACAATTTAAAGGTAATGCTACCAAATACTAACAAAGTGTATTTAAACTTCTGACCCACTGGGAATGTGATGAAAGAAATAAAAGCTGAAATAAATAAATTTCTCTTCTATTATTCTGACATTTCACATTCCTAACTGGTGATCCTAACTGACGTAAGACAGGGAATGTTTCCTACGATTAAATGTAAGGAATTGTGAAAAACTGAGTTGAAATGTATTAGACACAGGTGTATGTAAACTTATGACTTCAATTGGAGTTCTATGTGGAATGCTTAGCTAATGAGTTAAAATTTTTTCATAGTTCATGCTTCATAAGCTTCCTAGAATGTCCAGCTACATCCAAATTTGTCAAGGATGTGCTAAATTAAAATTTTCATTGAAAAGTAAAGGTAGTAGCAAAAATTCTAATTCTCTTATGGCGATGACTCGGCTCATAAATATGAGCTACGTATAAATTTTATCACGCTGACGCTACATAACATACAAACATACAAAAAATGTATGTTTTGATATACAGGATTTGATTAAAGGAGAAAGTCTGTTTTGCTTTGGTATTGAAATTAGTATTGAGATTGTTGTATTGATAATGACTACTGCATTTCTGGTATCACCTTATTCCCTAACCTTAGATATGGGAATAATGCAACAGCCAATGATGAGCCTCATATGAATGTGCAAAGGACACAAGGACAAAACTTGCCATTAGTGCTGGAAGACCAGAAGCTCACTGAGTTTTAGTGAGCGAGCCCAGGGCAAAGACTCAATGAGAATGTGAAAGTATTAGATGGAACCTGGCAGGACCTGAGATTAGCAGGGAGCACAGAGGGACAAGACCTCCATGTGAACTGGTAAACATTAGAGTCTATCTGTCCCTGTTTCACATCACTCTCAGCCCGGACTCACCTTCACTGCTCCTGAGGAGGTGAAGGAGGACTTGAGAGGGGGAAGGAGAGGAGCTGTTGAGCCGGGTGGAGCTGAGCGGTGGGGTTAAGACTCTCAAAGTCGCTCAGACCCGCTCTTGTCACATTCTAGGTGGTGTGGCAGGTTCTTGTCACCTGGTCCAGCTGGAGACTGGCCTGAAGACAGACCCTGAGACTGCGCTGCTTAGTCTATGCAGAGACACGTTGATCTAATGGATACAATTGTAAAATAAAAAAATAGTGTATAATAATGATTGTTCTCTTACGAGAGGTTCTCTCTTATTGCGTAAGCTAGCTTACGCTACGGGAAAGATTAATCTTTTCTGAGATATTGAAGCCAAAAAATTGTCCTTAATTTTGTATCATTTGTCAATGCAGTGCAGCAACTGCAGACCTTGAGCGGGCTAGCTAGCGAGCTCATTGGTTGCTCTGCGGCAACTGCTGCAGCCTGTAGACGAACTTGGGCGAACTCGAGGCGTCCGCGCGCTTACTGCATCAAAGCCCGCCAAAATGGGCGTGGCTAGAGTGCATATAAGCATAGTTTGTAGGCTGGAACCCTGATTTTCATCTCTTCAGCGAAGCTCTTCGCATCTCTGAACTGAAGGCTGCGTCGCCGTTCGAGGGGCATCTAGCAAGCTTGGACAGCGCTCGAAGAAGCCGGCCGTCTCCGCCACCTTCAGCCATCCTGCGAGCTACGCCATCCGGCGACGTATCCTTTTTTAGAGCAAGCTAGTTCTTAACGAACTTCACAAAAGTGTAACAAGCGTCTTTTTTAAGATGCCTCGCACCACTTGCGCTTCATGCCGCGCCCCTCTCAGTGCCGGAGACTGCCACATCATCTGCGCTCTCTGCCTGGGACTGGGGCATGCAGAGCTCGCCCTCGCTGAAGGCGGATGCAACCTCTGCGAGGAGCTTCCGATGTCGACCCTGCGGGCTCGACTCGAAAGCGCTCAGAACCGAAGCCGCCGCGCCGCCGCCTTCCGTTCCGCCATGCAGGAAAAAGCGCCGCTCCCAAAGGCTGCCAGAACCGGTGATGGAAGCGACTGCCTCGCCGGAGCCTCTCCCTCGAGCATCGCTCTCACCCTCCCCGCCCCCCCGGGACGCGCAGTTGCCGCCCAGCGGCAGCACTGCTGCCATCTCGGAGGACGAGGCAGAGGATAAGGGCTGTTCCATCATGGCTTCGGACAGCGAGGAGTGGTCAGGCTCCCACGCCTCCTCCTCGGCCCAGGAATCCAGCAGGACCAACGCCGGAGTGGAAGGGGAACTAACACGCCTCCTCACACAGGCCATCGACCGCCTCAGGCTCGAGTGGTCACCGCCCCCTGAGCAGGCTCCCAACAGACTCGACGGCTGCTTTCTTCAGAGCCGTCGCCGCGCAACACCCGCGGCCCGGGCCGCTCCCTTCCTGCCGGAACTCCACACTCAAGGGCTACTCCTCCATCCCCCCGGTCGAGGATTCGGTAGCAGCACACCTTTGCCCGCCCTCCACGAGATGGCGGTCTAAGCCAGTGCTCCCGTCTAAGGCATGCAGAGCGACTTCCGCCTATGTTGGCCGCGCCTATTCCGCCGCCGGCCAAGCCGCATCTGCTCTGCACTCCATGGCTGTCTTACAGATCCTCCAAGCGGACCTTCTTCGGGAGTGGGATGAGAAAGGCAGGCACCCAGAGGCTGTTACAGATCTAAGAAGCGCGACGGACCTCGCCCTTTGTGCCACCAAAGCTGCAGCCCAAGCTCTAGGGAAGTGCATGGCCTCGCTGACTGTGACCGAGAGACATATGTGGCTAACGCTAGCCGACATGGGAGAAGCAGAGCGCTCCACGTTCCTCAACGCACCGCTCTCTCCGACCGGTCTCTTCGGTCTGAGTGGCATTGTTGACCGCTTTTCAGAAGTCCAGAAAGCCACCCAAGCCATGAACCTCTTCCTGCCGCGTCGCTCTAGCTCCTCTGCAGGCCGCCCACGTGACCAGCCTCCTGCACGAGCCTCTTCACAGCGCCCAGCTCAACAAAGTCAGACTTCTCAGCGTCGACAGGGCGGCCACCCTCGATCGCGCTCAGACAGCCGCCGCAGACCGCCGCCCCGCGGGCCTCGGTCTAAGGTTGCGCTGAAACCTGAGCAACCGAAGTCCTCCTAGCCTTGTTGAAAAAACGACGGCTCAGTCCCGCCGCGGCCAGACCACCGTCAAAGCTTCGCCCCCTGGTAGTCCCCCTCTCTCAGGCTACTACAGTGGTGGATTCAGCAGCCAACAAGCCGTTGATACTGCCCGCTTGCCTGCACTCAAACGCCGTTTTCACGGCGACCCAAAGAAATCTTGTTAAGAGCAAACATGCCTTATGTGTAGAAAATGTGCCCACAATCCAGTGTTCACCCCTACACACAAGCATTGCACTTCCCGTGTTCCTATCAGAGCCCACTCACATAAAGCGGACACAGCCCGCTCGAGTGTTAGAGTCAATAAACGCGCCCACGAATCCGTGCGTGCGCCCCTTCTCTGGCCGCTCTGTCACACGACCAGCCTTATGTGTAGAAAATGTGCCCACAATCCAGTGTTCACCTCTACACACAAGCATTACACTTCCCGTGTCCCGATCAGAGCCCACTCACATAAAGCGGACACAACCCGCTCGAGTGTTAGAGTCAATAAACGCGCTCACGAATACGTGCGCGCACCCATTCTCTGCCCGCTCTGTCACACGGCCAGCAAACACTTCTCTGTATGTAAGTCCCGTGCCCGTGACTATGCTCGCGCATCACTTAACAGATGTGACTGTTTCCCCATTCACCTCAATCGGGAAGTCACTCACAGAACAGCCTGTCCCTGCTGTCTGCGAGCAGTCATGCATAAGCACAGTAAGCGCGCTTACACATTCTGTTCAGCGCGCTGTGTGCGGCAATCAGGGCGATTTGGCCATTCACCCTCTAGCGTTACGCTTCAAAGTGTGGGAAGCTATCCCAGGGATATCCAAATGGGTGTTAAGCACAATAAAACAGGGCTATTTGCTGCAGTTCGATCGCCGCCCTCCCCGCTTGAGAGCGCGGCTTGAAACTATTGTGAACACGGAAGCAGCCTGCATGCTTCGTTCAGAAATAGCAAACCTTCTGTGCAAAAGGGCCATAGAGAAAGTGCCGCCTTCGCTGAGCGAGTCGGGGTTTTACAGCCGTTATTTTCTTGTTCCCAAGAAAGACGGCGGCCTCAGACCAATATTAGATCTCAGGGGTTTGAACAAGGTGCTTGCAAAAAGACCGTTCAAAATGCTTACAATCAGGAAACTCCTCGCGCATACGCGCCGGGGGGACTGGTTTATCTCTCTCGATCTGAAAGATGCCTACTTTCAGATTCAGGTTGGGGCGCGGCCTACGAACTACGCTTATATGCACTCTAGCCACGCCCATTTTGGCGGGCTTTGATGCAGTAAGCGCGCGGACACCTCTCATTGGACGCGAGTTAGCCAAGTTCGATCTATAGGCTGCAGCAGTTGCCGCAGAGCAACCAATGAGCTCGCTAGCTAGCCCGCTCAAGGTCTGCAGTTGCTGCACTGCGTTGACAAATGATACAAAATTAAGGATAATTTTTTGGCTTCAATATCTCAGAAAAGATGAATCTTTCCCGTAGCGTAAGCTAGCTTACGCAATACTCGTTGTGTTGCAAATATGTATCTTTAAATACAGCTTTTTTTAAGAAAAATTAGTCAGTCAGTTTGTGAGTCTTTTTGAATGATTTATTTTAAAAGAACCACTTAATAAGAGTCATATTCGACTACACTGGATGCGCTGTCTCTTTTGACATACTCATTTGTTTGTTGGATTACACTGGTTGCTATGTCTGTTTTGTTTCACTAAAAAGAATAGGTTCATAAAAGTAATTTGTTTGTGAATCGGAATACACACGCTCTATGTTGTTGTGTTCTGCCCGTGAGAACAAACTAATTTGAAAGATGTACTTGCCATTTTTTTGCAGTATATAATCAATACTCTGATTAATTGCATAATCGCAATATCACCATCGCAATTTACTTATTTTACATGAGCAACAGCTTAATCGCAGCATTGTCTTAATCACATTGCAATCACATTATGCATGTAAATGTAGCCAATGTTACTGTGGCTGAACAGGATGCTCAGACAGAGCCACGGTGCTCACATTTTTGGGGGAAATCAACTTACGAATGGCTGGCATATATTTGACTGCCTGTTAGGCTGGGATATGGATTTAACCAATGTTCCCCTTGCTATTTAACTAGTAATTATATAAAAAAATATTGTGACCAGATAATGTATCATCGCTTGCTTTTATTTACTAATTTGAGGATGAAATAATCAGACTTGAATCCTGCCACAATAAAACATACCTTGTTTAAATATAAACAAGGTATGTTTTATATAAATAAAACATACCCATTTATCCATTTATCCATACCCATTTATCCATATTCCATCCTTTCATTTTTTTGTAACTTTTTAAACCGATTTCATTATTAAGATGAATTATATAATAATTAAGATATTAATAGTTAATGTGCATTTAAATAGTTCAGAATTTTCTTTTTTCATATATATCATATTCATATATTTTTATATACATTATATTTATATTCAAACGTATGTTAACTACTGATCCATCAATCATCATATTTGCTAACATTTTAAAAGTTATAACTATTACAAAGTGTTACCTTCTAGTATTTGTTAATGCTGTGCATCAAATTCAAAACACATTTGTCCTGCTTATTTGCATATGTCTATTTATATTACTACCCTAATAGTTATCAATAGTGAACCTAAATACATCCACCATTTATCTTCAACTCACTCATAGCGATGTTTTTGGTTGGTTTTTATAACCCAACATTCTTTTTAAAAGTATACATTTTTATATCCTTGTGTAACACTCTTTATCATATTTTGTTTATATAAAGTTACATTGTGCTTTCTTTTCTTTTTATGCTTGTTTATGATTCATTTAGATAATCTTGTAATACAATACTCCTTGTTTAGTCAGTTATTCATTTATTCGAGTCAAGTCATTTATTTATTTTTTGTCTCTATCCAGTAAGACCACATTTTAACCACTGTTATGGTGCAGTCAATTAATGATTTAAGTACCAACTGGAAGCCTGTTTTAAGGGTAAAGTGTTGGCCCTTCCCTAATTAATACCAGCTATTTTTATGGCTGAGAACGTAGCACCAGTCCCTATACTTAAATATAGTTTTTGGACAAGTTTATCCCCAGAAGTGAGCTAAATCTGACAAAACTTCCCTTTAGGGACACTTGGGGACATCCTCATTTGGAAAGATGATTCAGAAGTAGCAAATACTGTTTTAAAAATTCTAAAAAAGCTTTTAATTTAGGGTTTGTGTAACAATAGAACAATAAAAGTCTGTGGTATGTTCCCATTTAGATAGATAAGTAATTGCATGAGTGTTTGTGTGTTCTTGGCCAGAGGAACCCAGTCACTCCAGATCTTAGAGTGTGACAGAAACTGTAAGCAGTGGTAGCAGTTAACACTCTATCCTCAGAGACTTAGCAGACTTTGCCCAACACTCCCCTCCATTCTTTGCACATCTCTTCAATCCAATCTCATTACAGGCCTAACCCTAACTTTAACCCCACTACTACCACTGTTACACCCTCTATTTTTCTGCTAACAAAAGCCATGCTGTGGTTAAGATAACCAGGGAAGATTCTACAGTATGTGGCCTAGGCCAAGGTCTGCCACTGACTAGGAGGAAGGATAATACTTAATGTGACCAACCATTATAGCAATGGCTGTTGCGTTAACTTTTTTGTTAACTCAATAACTGTGATATTGCCTACGGTGGTGTATATGGTACAACGTCATGATGTTATATTTGTGGTGCTGAAACATTGAGGGATAGTGCTTTTCAAACTTTTTTAAAGCAATTGCTTCCAATCATCCGTAATCATTCATAGAACTATGTCAGTTGCTGTATTTATATGTCAGGATTGTTTCCCTAAGTTTGAATGCAGTCAACATACTTCACTTAAAGCCACCATTCACATTTTGAAAGCAGGAAACTCCTTTTTTTTTTCTTAGTCAATATGAAAATGAAATTTGGCCTATTAACTTTCTTAATACAAATACCAGGTCTTATTGTGAACTGTCCACGAAAATGATTGTTTTCGTAATAAAAACTCGCTCTATCTCTGAAACAACTTTCGTTTTCATCTGACGTCATCCAGCCCTCTTATTTTTAAACTCCTCCTTTCCAACCACCTGACATATTGAGACCATTCAGGGGCATTTCTAGGACTTGACGATGTTTGTGGCTTAGCCCAGCCCCATTAAAGTGGGTGTGGCTTTAGGTGACACTCCCTCCTCCCCCATCTTTTTTTACATTACATTTACATTACATTTATGTATTTGGCTGACACTTTTATCCAAAGCGACTTACAGTGCACTTATTACAGGGACAATCCCCTGGAGCAACCTGGAGTTAAGTGCCTTGCTCAAGGACACAATGGTGGTGGCCGTGGGGATCGAACCAGCGACCTTCTGATTAACAGTTATGTGCTTTAAAATGTAAAAAATGTTACATTTTAAAGTGAAATAATTCCATTTGGTGCACTTTGAGAGCAAAATTAAGTGGCTAGTGTTGTGCTCTTGTAAACAGTTTTGTGCTCTTAAAGCTGCAGTAGGCAACTTTGAAATAAATTGAATTGTAAGAAACAGCACCCCCAATTCTTCCCCATATACATGATGCTCTTCACCCCCAGCCATGGTTTAATTGACAGAGCCATGGCCTGCCTCGCCAAAAGTGATTGGCTACAATTTGCTGGATTGACAATACCTGACCCACATTTTTCACTCAGAGCTGGAGTCTGTGGTGCTAACTAATCTCTCACAGGGCCTCATTTAACTTAGACACCATGTCTCTTCCTCATCTGAGGTTTGACATCTATTAAAATATTTTTGTATGCTCATTCTGAAAAGCAGGGATGTCAGTTTCAGCTTTTTATCTTTTAATGTTACCTCAGACTGCTAACGGTAGCTAGCTAGTGAAGCCATAAGCAGTGTAACGTTATGCCAATTAACCTAGTAACGTTATTGTTAATTTACGGTAATCATCATGAGTTTAACTTCGGCAGAAATATAATCTGTTTGCTCTTGTACACTGATGATGATAGATTGTGTGTGGAGTAGTGTATAAATGCAGTGGATACATTGAATGTTAGTTAACGTTAATTACCTCAAAGATTACCTTCTCAACCAAATAACGTTAGACTGATCCAGGAATACTCCAGTGCAGATATGTGATATGTGTGAGCACGTGAGTTTACAGCAGCGGGTGAGGAGCTGACTGGTGCGCAAGAGAGAGCGCAAAACACAACCTTTTTATTTTATGTTATTATGAGACTGAGAAGTGCAAAAATATTTTAGATGACAAGTGTAAAAAAATGTTTGGTTCATTATGAGACCGTGGCGGGGCAAATGAGACTGTGGCGGGCTGCCAGAGTCTAGTCAATTAATGGGAAACACTGAAGTACATGTGTTGTTCATTGGAAATTTCAATGTGTACCTCAAAAATGGCTAATTTCCTGATTTATCATTAAACAGTAAAACTATTCATTTTGGTGTAACATATTTGATGCCCTGAGTGTATCTTCATTTATTATTTATATTATTTTGAATGGCCATGGAAAATGAAGCAATGTGATCATTTTACCTGGTCACAAAAAGTAGTCTGTTAATTTACCTGATGAACTTTCACCTTTTGTTGACACTTTATGCATCGCAGTGCTAATGTGTGCTTCTAAATCACTTGCACCTTTATTAGCAACTGACACATAAGTGCCAACTTTACATGCTTCCCATGGATCTCGACCTGGATGAGAGGATGGGCATTATTTGTGCAACTCATCTGTAAATTTGCACTTTCGTTTGGGCATTGTTTCCACTCAGCTGTCATTTGCTGCTACTGTCAAGCAACTGTTTGAGGCCAAACACAACAACACTTTGCTGAGAGATTGACAGGCAGGAAGTTGGCCAATATTTGACTCTTATAATCGACCAATAGGTGTGTGAGAATGCGGGACTTACAAAGAGGGGTTAAAGCAATGCAAATGTGCATGCACACACACACACACACACAATGAAATATTAGACCAGATGCACATCATAATGCAACTAAAGCCGTATCCTGGAAATTTTCGCAAATGTAGAAATCCCGGCTGGATGCTTTTTCAAGGTCCGAAAAAGAGGACTTGTCTAGGAAAAAGAGGACGTATGGTTTTCCTACATTTGGACATCCTTGACCAAGCCCACAAGTTTAAAAACATTAAGCTAAACATGTAGGTAACATCATTAAATCCTCACCATTACTCTTCTTTTCAATAAAGTCCAAAAGGCTGCGTTGCTTTTTTTCTTGACTTTAATTTTTCCTCCAGAGTGACACTCTTGAGTCACTCAAGTTGCCTCTTTCTAGTAGCGGGAGGCGGAGGGGGAGGGTGTCACGTCACGTGAACTTCAATCAAAATGTAGCAATATTTTGCGAGTAGCCTTCGTTCCTCGAAGACCTGCGTGACTAGATTATTGCATATTCATACAGAAATATGTTTGTTGTTGTTGTTGAGCTGCACCTAAACTTGTGTTGTCTACATTTAAAATTACATTTGGGGCTACAGTCAAAATATTCGGGGCTGAAGCCCTGGAAAAATGACCTGGCGACGCAGATGAATTTTTTTTTAAATTGGTTTCAGTCAGAAATGCATCACATTACATAAATAAAATGGGTTGCACTATTTCATGTGAACTTTATAATTTGATTGTAATGGTTAGGGGTGGGCGATATACTGGTAGACATGATAAACCGGTAGAAAGGGTGGAGTGGCTGAGGACCAGGAGACGCATGTCCAGGGGCCGGCTAGTAAGTTTTTCCTTTCTCTCTGTCTCTCTCTCTCTCTCTGTGTGTGTCTCTCCCGCTTGCCCTTTCCCTCTCCCCAAGTTCCCAGGAGGCTTGAGTCAGCTAATCATCAGGAAAGAGATTTTTATGTTGAGTTTATGTCATTGAAATTTATGTTTACTGTTCTGCTGGTTCCCACCTCCTCCTTGCCCATTCCTTACCCGTTACACCATGTTACTCAGCCGGCCAATAAAAAGATGTTAATATTCATTGTTAGTTGCACTTTTGAAGTAGTTGGTAATATTGAAATTAAAAGGACTGACTAATTTTTGGTGTTTTTGGGGTGAGAGGTAAAGTCCTCAAAGGAAAAGGAAAATAATGAACTTAAATACAGAAACAGACAACTCTCTGGAATTACTGGAATCATTCTCTTAAAATTGAAATTCTGTCTTTATTTCCAGCTGAAAAGAAAAAATCTTAAACCAATCTTTTTTGGTTTTCAACTTTCTTATAAGTTGGGCTGCATTTCCCAAAAACATTGTAAACTTAAGGGAATATTGTGGGTTCAGTACAAGTTTAGCTCAATGAACATTATTTGTGGGGTAATATTGATTTCCCCCCAAAACAAAAAGTTTGACTTGCTCCACTTTTTCTTTAATAAAAGCTAAATCTGGGTTACTGTGAGACACTTACAATAGAAGTGAATGGGACCAATCCATAAATGTTAAAATACTCACTGTTTCAAAAGTATAGCCACAAGACAACTTTGTTACCATGACAATATAATATCAATGCTAAAACCCTAAAACAACTGTAAAAATATGATTTAATCAACTTTAAATTTCAATTAATACATGAGTTTTAACAGAAGAATTAATGCAAATGCTTTTATAAAATTATAAGCTTCACATTTCTGTTTAAGCCCTACAAAAATGGGCCCCATTCACTTCCATTGTAAGTGCCTCACTGTAACCTCGATGTTTTGCTTTTTTTCATGAAAAGGAGGGACAAGACGAAATACATTTTTGTGGTAATCAACATTATGCCACAAATGCTGTCTATTGAGCTGAACTTTTATCGAACCCGGAACATTCCTTTAAGTTGATCATAGAGATCTTTGGCGCCAAAGGTTTCTACAATCTACTTAGGCTAATGATGCTTTTGGGAAATGCAGCCCTGGTTTGCTGGTCTATCTTGGCTGGTTTACATATCTTTTAGCCTGACAAAGCTGGTGTTTAGCTGGTCAGCCAGCTGCTCTCCCAACCAAAACCATCTAAAACCAGCAAAATAGGCCAGCTTGAACAGGCCGAGGTACCACCTAAAACTGTCAAACCATCTTGGGCTGACCAGGGTCTGAAGACTTCTAAAGCCTTTGTGTGAGGAAAAGTGTTCCACAAAAGAAAGAACGTGTAAATCATGACAGAATTTTTTCTCTTTAAATTGCCTTTAAATTCTTTTGTTGTTCCCTAGAATGAGTCTCTTTTTACTTCATAGTAGGAAATGACAGCTTCATGGGCAACGAATAAAAAAAAGCCTAAAGCTAAGCTGTTGAAGGCTAACTTAAAACTATTAAAAAGAAAAAAATCACTTGTCAACGCCAGTCTCTTCGCCTTTCAGTCTTCCCAGTAAGGTGTATTTGTACAAGTGGACATAGGAGAGGCAGAAGATTGATTTGATCTTACATGCCATCAGGTTGAGAGGAAATTTTCTAAACATGACCTGAAGTGTGCCGGCCCTGCAGCAAACGCTGCTGTCACTATAGCGAACGGGAGCTGTCACATTGTAGTCGGCCCGATGCAAGCTGACAGGCTGAACGCTCACAAAACAAATCATGGCCCCATTGGGTAACATTCCACGTCCCTGCGATTCAGCCCCCACCAGGACAGCTAATGTACTGCTCACAGAGGATGCTAGTGATGAAGTGTATTGGAGGTGTCGGTGTGTGTATGTGAATATATGTATGAATAGTTGAATGTTCATGAAGTATGAAGTAACATCTCATCATGGAAATCATGGTTTGGATCTTAATGAAAGATGCTACACAGGGACACAGTCTCGTGAATATTAGTCTATGGGTGAATCTCACGAAGGAATGTCCAGGAATGTTTTGCACTGAAAAAATGAATGAATGAATGAATGAATTAATTAATTTTGAAGTACTGTTTTTTCAGTGCTAGTTTTTACCGTTTTCAATATCTTTTCATTTTGGGGTCAAATTTAACACAGACATTTGTTGAGAGTTTTGGTGAAACTCTTCCAGATGCTTTACCTCTCTTAACAGGTGTGTGTGTGTGTGTGTGTGTGGTTTCTCTTTCCTCTCTCAAGAACAATGCCATTCCATGTGCAACCCTTTAATCATTATGTTTTTCTCTTTTCGCTTTATTAGCTGCCAAATAAAATCAGCCAGCGAGTGTGTAAAGGACTTTAACACAATCATCGCCTCTCCTCTTCTCACTTTTCTCTGTTTCATTGTTAAATGGCTTCATTTAATTACCATTTTGTGAGTTAGTTGAATAATAAAGGGGAAAATGGAGCTGCCAAACAGATAATTCATTTTTAGCGAGGAAAGGTGATGGCTGTAGCCCAGAAGAGAGTCAGCCTCAAGCCACAAGAGCTGGCCAAAGCATGTCACCTGGTTCATAGTGGAATTTTACTGACATTTAGTGCTTAATTGACTTTTTATGGAGCTAAAAGACCTCCGTAATAACAACTCAAAGCTATGGTCAATTTCTTTTGTCAGGTTTTACTTTAGTAGGTGTCATTTCGGAAGGTACTTTTTGGTGATACGTGAAAATGTATCTAGTTTTTGATGCTGCGCCTCATGAAAATGCAATTCTTCAAGGTTTCTACAAAATGCATAAGTGGTTACCAGCAGTGTCAGTCACTGTCAATTGTCACATTAAACATCTTAAAGTTGTTTGACACAATAGATTGCCAACCATACAATGAAATAGTTCCTGATTGCCAGGCCCACAGAATTTGTGGCCTCAAAATTGACTGCAGACATTCACAAAGTTCTACATGTTAAATATTTTGGCTAATTTGAAAATGCTTTCAGCTACAATGTATAAATCCATCCCTGATGAAAAATCCATCTTAAACCAGTCTAGAATAGAGTTCGCATTGCACAATTTTGACCATGACACTCCTCAGACTGCAAAATAATTTTGCAGTCTGAGAACTCCTGGGATCATCAAAAAAGTTTCTTGTCATGCAAAATCTGCATTCTTTGTTTGCTTAGTGAGACATGTTCACAGATGACAATTAATTGCTTTTTTTGATGAATCTTCACCTCTGACAGACAAAGTTCTGTGCAATGTGACTGCTCCTACAATGACCAAATGAGATAAAACACCCACTCAATACTGTCAGTTAGGACAACTGGGACTAAAGTCTTGGCTACAATGTGTATTGTACATTCTAACATAATGGTGTACACACATAAAGATCTGAATGGGATCATATCGCGTCAGGCTGGGAGACCAGCTGAGCACCAGAGTGGCCAAGATTGAAGACAAGCTAGACCAGCTTAAACCAGTTAACACCAGCAAACCTCCTTAGACTGGTTTAAGATGGTCTTTTCAGTATGGCCTACTCTTTCAGTCCAGTTCTTTATAATTCAGTTTCTGCAGAAATATATCGTCTACTTCCTTCCTCTACGGCAACTGCACTAATCAGATTTATTTTGTTGTATGTTTTTCTTCCAGACTCTGTTCAGGAGAAGCAGCCAACCATTAATCCAATGAATAACCGGAAGGAAGACATGGAGATCACGTCACACTACCGGCAGCTCCTTCGTGAGCTGAATGAGCAGCGGCAGCACGGAATCCTGTGCGACGTGTGTGTGATTGTGGAGGGCAAGATCTTCAAAGCACACAAGAATGTGTTATTGGGCAGCAGCCGCTACTTCAAGACACTTTACTGTCAGGTGAAAAAAGGCACAGAGCAACAGGCCACAATCACACACCTGGACATAGTCACCGCTCAAGGCTTCAAAACGATCCTTGATTTCATGTACTCTGCACACTTGGCGCTTACGAGCAAGAATGTAATTGAGGTGATGTCGGCTGCGAGCTACCTGCAGATGACCGATATTGTCCAGGCATGTCACGGCTTCATCAAAGCAGCGCTAGACATCAGTATTCGGTCTGAGCTTGTGGACGAACTAGCGGATATTGATATGGGAAATGTAGTGAGTTCTATTGGAGTTGGGGCTGGGCCCGGTGTGGTTGGAGCCTCGGAGGCATTGGCGTCTATGATCTCTGGTCGTAGCTCTTCGCCATGGTTGGCCAGGCGCACTAGCCCGGCAAACTCATCTGGAGATTCAGCCATCGCCAGCTGCCATGAAGGCAGCAGCAGCTATGGCAAAGAGGACCAGGAACCCAAAAGCCATGAGAGCCAAGAGGATGCTTGTTTGCAGCCCTTGTGGTCTACTGATTACCGTTCTGTCCAGGTCAAAGAGGAGCAGGTCTCCCCCTCCAATCTGCAAGATGGGGCTGGCCGAGGTTTACAAGGAATGCCTGGAGAGCAGGGTGGCAGAGGGGATGGGGGCTGGCAACACCCTGGCTCAGGCCGCAGGAAGAATCGTAAAAACAAGGACACAGTCAGGCACATAACCCAACAGAATGAAGGGGACAGTCGGACAGCATCGCCGCTACCTTCAATGCTTTCCACTTCTGGCTGGAGCTACAACAATCAGGATATTCCAGGTAAGACCGCTGCTGGAGAGTTGCAGTTGTTTAAGTTGAGAGTGGCTGCTTTTTTACTATTATTTGTGATTGCTTAAACAATCTATCAGTACTACTATTGCTCATACTTAACAAACACCTAAACACCCAGAATACCCTATCAACGACATACTCGTACAACAGCAGTGTATTAACAACCACAGGCAAGCATATTCTTTAGTTGTGTTTTATAAGTGTTATAATGTTTAATAATTTCCAGTTTCAAGTTTTTTGTCATTATAAATGTAATTTTGACAGGTCTGCAGTGCAAATTCTATACTATGTGGCTGGTATTATTTCTGGGTTGTGCATTTCAATTCACAAAGTTTATACTCATGTCCACTTTAGTCACATCTGTATTGTGAGTTCTTTTTCCGATCTAAAGTGGAAGAAAGCTTGTTTATACTGAACATTTTCTGATGTCTGGACTCTATCTGCAGGTGTCTATGATAATTCATTGAAATGGTTTGATATATACTGGTCATGGGTACTTGATATATGTTATATTTTACGTTTTTCGCTGCAAATGGAATTGCCGTTGTAGCTCTGTGATTGGCCAAAATGCTCCGTTCATCTTTTCTGAAACCCTCTACTTTTCCCTGTGGAACCCATGTGTTGACCGTGAATTTTAGTATATTGAATTCTATATTGAATTTAAGATATTGAATTTCATCTTAAACTGTAATTTTATAATCTTAATATTTACAGCTAATTTCACCCCTAAAAAAATTCAGATCACAAAATCTGCTGTTAAAAAATACAAATCTGTAAAATCGCCACAAAACAATTCCATTTTGTTAAATGCCACATCTAAAATTCTAATTCACAAAATTCCAATTCAAATAATTTGTCTTTTATTTAGCTCTATACACACATGTAATTTCATATAAATTATATTAATCAAAATTAATCTCAATCACAGTATGAAGTAAAATAATCGACAGTTATGATTTTCATCATAATACTTAAAAAAAAAACATTTATGTGGTCATACTCTGTAATATGCACATACATGAGTAAGTGTCATCATGTTAATGCATGCCTGGATATCACTGCTGGCTTGAAAATGTAGTAACTGGAAAATATTTTACAGCATTGAGCTGCTTGTTGACCTTTCATGAATAGATGTTTGGTCTTTCATAAGGGACTTGGTGCTCTTACTGCATACTAGTGCATACTTAGCAAGCAATGCCCATCAATCCCTTGGGTGTAAATCTTCAGGAATACTTTTCCAGAGTGTTTGACTGTATAATTCCTGCCCAGATAAGTTTTCAGAAATAGAACTCTGATGAAGATGAAAATTATTGTTGTAGCACTAATGGTGTAGCTGGTTGATAAACTACAGATTGAGTTAGGGAATTTGGATTTGAAAAAACTAAGTTCCTCATTAGTATCAGAAATACACAAGGGACACACACAAGAGGCAGCCTCATCAACCTAAAAACAAAATCCGTGATGAGGAGCAAATCATGCGAGCATGCGGGGAAGAGACCCTACCTGTCTCAGATACTGTTGCTTATAAGTATGTAGATCATTAAAGTGTGGCAGCCCTAATCTCTGGTGTATTTGTGCAGGCTGACTGTGAAATGGGCACACACACTTTAAGAAAACAGGATAATTGAATTGACCTTGGTGGCGGTGTGAGGATTAAATGGTTTGTGTGTGTGCCTGTGTGATGGGATTGGGGTGCCCCAAGGTCTTCTGAAGTGTGGAGAAGAAGGGATAAAATGAAGGAGAGAGGGAGGGGAAGATTAGGAGATCTTTATCTGCCTAGTGCTAGTTTACCTACTTAACTCTCGAGGCTCATCCTCTCTGTTTGCTAGCGCTGCTACCTGAGGCTTCAACTGAAATAACTGCACTCGCTGACCCAACTCCACAGATCAAATATCAAGTGCAAGACTCACCACATCTAAGTACACACCGGCTCACTGTACTAAATACTCACACACTCACAAAAGTCACACCCATTTCTTTATGTGAAACACAAATAGTACACATTCACATTCCACATGCATTGACCCCTAAATAAGCTAAAGCTAATGTGCTAGTCTGGTTCAAGATTGTGAGTTATATGTAATTAAGTTCTTAATGTAATTGAAATTTTTTGAGGTCAACATGATCTTCTGTAATTTGATGTATTTGCAATTGAAACAGGAGATTCAATGAGAAAAAACGTAGGGTGGGACTTTAAAGTAGGGTTTATATACTTTAAAGCAGAGGTTTTCAATTGGGGGCGCCAGAGAGTCAAAACTTAACGGTTCACATCTGTACACATCTGTCCTGCTAGCGTTTGTGTTAAAGTGCGTGTTATGCATATGCGTGTTGCAAAATGGATCGCTTTGTAGTGTCTACAATACAAAAGCCTACAGGAGAGGAGGCAGATTCTGGGCCAAGCAAAACGGAGGAAGTATGATCACGAATATTTAAAGTTGGTGCGCCAATGCCACAGTGTGTTATTTGCAAAGAGGTGCTAGCAAATTATAGTATGAGACCCTGTAAGCTCTGGCGTCACATTGAGGTCAAGCACTTTAGTCTGGTGGTCAAGCCACTGGAATATTTTTACAGAAAGCTGAAAGAATTATAAACACAAAAGATAGTAATCCAGACTTTAGCTCTGTTAATACTAAGGCGACTGAAGCATCATATTGTGTTGCTTTATGTATAGGACTGAGTTTCCAAACCTCTCTCGATAGGCTGTGAAAGTCCTCATCCCCTTCACTTCCACTTACTTATGTGAGTGCGGGTTTCCACTTTGACCCTGCTTAAAAGCAAATACCGATCAAGGCTGCAGGTGGGGGACGATTTACGTTTATTCCTTTCTACCATGCAGCCCTGCATCGATCACCTGTGTGCATCAAAATGTCATATTCATTATTACCACTGATGTAGGGGTGATAAAGACGAAGAGGCAAAATCGGCAATCCAGATTTTTTTTTGCTTAACCTAGGCCTATATGGAAGTGATTTTTACGCATTTGATACTGTGACAAAACAGCGCTGTCCATTTTGCTGATGTGGTTTGATGTCTGATGTTGATGTTTTCAAAGTATAATTGACTTAAGTAGCCTAAAATCTTGAAAATAGCTCTTATTCAATTGAGATAACATTAGTAGTCTGTGTCTGTTAATGAACATGTTTCCAGTTTAGTCCGTCGAGTTCAGTGATCAGAAAATAGAGCTGTCCATCTCGCTGGTTTCGTTCTATGTCTGATTTTGTTGGGTCTACTGTTATAGGGCTGTTGAGAATGCTTTGTTTAGTTTTTTGACTGTGGAGGATTCTGTTCAGAAGGCTAATTTGAACAGTTTCCCAATTGCTTGAATGTGGTAAAAATGTGTTGCAAAGCATGTGTTCACAATAAGTTTTAAAAAGAAAGACAAAAGTCTTTGTAATGTTTTGAAAAAATATAACCTATTTCAAAATTAAACTGAAATTAAAATAGAATGTTGATAGCTTAATAAAAAAGTTTATCTTAATAAAATATATGTATATTGATGAAACTAATTTTGAGTGGAACATAGCCTAAAGCAATATCAATAATAGTATCACTACTACTACCACTAATAGTAGTAGCCTAGTGGTACCAATAATAATAGCCTAATTAGTGGTTGAGGAGGTGTTGGGGGGTGGGGCACGGCTGTCTTCAAGTTCTCTAAGGGGAGGTTCACTTTCACCTAATTTGAAAACTCCTGCTTTAAAGTTAGTTATTCTCATTATTCTCATTATTCTCATTGATGATTCTCATTAGGTTCTCATTACTGTATTCTCATTATTTAAATAATATAGCGTAATTTTTTTTCTATTATGATTGAGACTTTTTCCATCACAAATTCTCACATATAACGTCACCATGCACAATATATTGATGGTCCTTTTGATTTAGGGATGAAATACATCCCACACATGTTCTTGACAAAACTGTGAGATTCATCCACATTATGTTTCCATGGCAGTGAGGCTATGTTTTCTGAAGAAAAGTGACTTCTCCTCAGTATTCACTTTTGTGTACTAAATTATTTAACTCTTAATTGATGCATTGAATGACAGCCACAGAGTAAATATTCATTATTTATTTGATTTCTTGTATTTTAACACTTATCTGTTATATTTCACTACTAATGCTTTACTTTTCATTAAAACATGAAAAGTAAAGCATTAGTAGTTACTAATGCTTTACTTTTTATGCTTTACTTTTCATTAAAACATTAGGAATAGACCATTGAGAACTTCAGTAATTAGCAGGACTCTCAGCTTTGGATATATAAATCACTTCATAATTAATTCCAGTTTCAGTGTGACCCATATACATCAAGAGGTCTTGTCACCAGGCAGTGTTAGGGAGCAACTGAGCTTTCTGAAGAGTTTTCCCAGATTTTGTAAAGGGCACAGGAAGTGTCTAGTTGCAGAGGTAATGGTTTGCATGGTTAACGGTGCTTTTTACTGACAACACAACTTACTTCTGCTACTTATTTTCCAATTATTTAAATTCAAATGTAAGCGAAACCATACACATTATTCCACAATAAATGTTGCAAACGGTAGAACTCTAAATATTTGTCATTTGACCTTGTTATTTTATATTTTTAAGCCAATTTTGGGTCAAATGTCTTAGGTTTTTGTTGTCCAATCAACTAATGAGTCAAGAAAGAGGTGCTAAAACTGTGGCTGATATTTCAGTTCATTCGTGGCACTGGAAATGGAAGGTGAAGTGAACATTTTGTATTGTGGGATACAGTATTCCATGCAGTAAGCTTCTAATTTTTGCAAATATAGAAGTAAAATAGGTTTCTATGCATACAAGCTGCATTCATACATACTATATACTGAAGCAATAGTTGGAGTAGTATGCTATTCTGAACATAGTGCAAGTTTCAGTGTGGCAGCTTGAAATTTGTGATTTGGCATGTTTATAGAACTGTATCTAAATCAAGGGCGTAGATTTGGTTTGAAAGTGGGTAGGAACATATAGCAAGGATAATATTCAAAATGTTTGTAGTAAGACAATGCGAGAAAGTCCTTCTGGTGATATAGGCAAAAATTATTTCCTCATATACTGACCACTAGGACTGCACGGTTAGGAAGAAAAATGTGAAATGCTTTAAAGTTGGATAATATGCAGTGATATGCAATGTGATAAACAAAAGATTAATGTTCAAAATAAAATTGTGTCTTTTTTCAAGAAATTTTACCTCGAGAAAATTATATCTGCGGGATATAAGTGACATTCTGTAAAATGTATTATCCATGATTAAACAAATGGAAATGTAAACAAAGGGTAGGGAAAATTAACTATTTACATGTGCAAAATGGCATCAAAAGATTAATATATTGTGAGGAGAATGGAACATTGACATTTTTCCCCACATTCTGCTTTCCGACTCCACTCCCTCCCACATAATCTTTTCTCATATTGGTTATTTACATGCACTTACAATTTTATCTGAAAAGGTAGGCCTCCTGAACAAATAGGCTTTAGGCTTAGCCTACAATTAATAACTTTTTGTTTTTATCACAAATGCCTTATTTTAGTGACAAAACAATATTTTGTATATAATCCTGATGCTCTTCTCTAATGTGCAAAATAAAACATTTATTGTGAGTTATACCAGCATCTTAAAATCCTGCACCTCTTACACAATAGCTTACCAGCCGAAAAATAATCCTCCATTGTGCTGCTTGCAAAACACAGGACATTTTTTACTTTTTAACAGGAAAGGTTTTATACATGAAAAGTATATTTGTTTAAATCTACTAATTTCAAGGACTGGACGTAAAATACCAATGGAAATCTACTCTCGTAATCTCTAGAAAATAATTTAAAAAAAGAAGCTGATAAGTACAACACTGTTTATACTCTGCATTAGAAGAGTGAGATAATTTACACATTAAAGGTGCAGTATGTAACAATTTTCTTTTTTTGCCAATGTGTGAAGGGCTTTTTAGGCAACTTAAAAAATGAGCCCTTCCCGAACTTCCTAGGTTGCCTATTAAAGCCTGTAGACTGATTTTCATGCGAAGGGAGCGGGTCGTTTTTGCTGGGAAATTCCAAAGGTTGTGACGTTTATGTGTGCTCCCGAGAGCCTTCTACTCAATCCCGTCTGGATAAGCGGAATGTGATTGTGGTCGAGCGAAAACTAGAGTGAACATCGGCAGGGCATTTGATTCCTGGAGGGACCTTCGTTCAATTTTGGGTATCAAATCTAACCCTGAATTGGCATTCTTCTTATTGGACAGGTAAGCTTACATAACGGCAAAGCATGTGAAATATAGAGCCATAAGGATCTGTGCAATTTAGCTAACTCTTACCTGCTAACACTGACGAATTGCAAGCTACCTTGCTTCATAAATTTCAAATAATTTCAACGATCTTCTCTTTATACTAAAACTCAGGTATACAGGATAAATTTAAGCAAATACGCTGGTTTCTTATTCGTAGTACAACATATGACATACAAAACATACAATAGTGCAACATAACAGTGCTGTGCGACTGAACTGTCTGGTATAGTTCAGTAGTATGTAGCTGTATGTGTTTATCAGTATGCTGTGTTAGCTGATAAGTAGTTTAGTTTAGTCTTAATTTGTAGTAAAAAAATCATAACTGTCATTTTAATTATGCTACCTCATCTGTCAGCATGATGCCTGTGGATCATGTTCAGTTTCGTTGTACTTTACGTCATTGTTTTGGCAGATGCTCGCATCCCTATGGAGTGTGTGCACGAGTGCGAGCAGGAGCAACTGATAGATGGCTGCAGTTCACATATCGGCCACAGGTGTCATTAATAACAAGGGTTTCTGACTCTTACTGCACCTTTAATAATTATACTAAGGACATTTAATAGTTGTTAAAATTGTAATAATTATTTTATTTCTTGTGTGGTAAAATTGCTCAAATGTTGGTCTGGACATGTCAGATTTTCTGAAAGTTGATAGGGACATATCTCTATAATCCCTATCTAAAATTACGCCAATTATCTAAATTAACATGCTTTCGGTTTGAATTTCTGTCTAGCAGAACTCATCCTACACTCTGTGAAATCTATGTTGTTGTTTTTTTCAGTGTGAGGATGTGGTTTTTAACAATTAGGGAGCCAAGACCAAAAATTATAGTACAGTCAGACTACTGTCTAAAGACTGGGATTCCAGCCATTTCTCTTTTCCAATAACAGCTTATTCTAATTGGCTCATTTCTTATTGATACTGTTTGCCCATGTTTAAATGACCTTGTCACAATAGAGATTAGAACGCTGAATATATACTGTAAGATGAGAGTCAGATAAAGGAATTAGGCCTATATGGATGCAACTTTAGGGTCTGAAGTTCCACTGAACCCCAATTTAGGCCCCTGTTGAATGATATTGGCATAATTGGATATTTCCTATGTTTCATCCTTTAAGCAAACAGATTTTAAAGGACAGTAGCTTTGCAGTTTGTAGAGAAACATGAAGAGTGCTGCTATCAAAGATGTTTGAGTTTCTTTCTTTGTTGTCATGTAGTCCTCATCTTTTTAGTATCCTCCTACAGTTATTTGTTGTATTAATAGCAGCTCTATCACTACGTCGCCACCCATTTACATGTGCTATGATTACATTACTCTCATCATGAGAAGCCAACTCACTTGTCCATGAGTGTGCATGTGTATGTGTTTATGTATGTAGACTGTGATAGAAATTTATCTCAATCTTTTTGAGCAACCAACCACACTCTTCTTTGCACACAAACCCACAACTTCTCTAACACAGATCTGAGTAACAGCTCCCCATCTCATGGACTGTTTAAACAACACCCCTTATTGTAACGTAGCTGGTGTCAGATATAGGCTTCTATAGTAGGCATTAGTGCTTGGTGATAAAATGAGTGAGTGAGGGTGTAATCTATTTTTACTAAAACAAACTATTGTTTAGATTCCTTTAAATAATTGTACTAAAATGAACATAGATTATTTTCAATTAATTGATTCATGAAATTGATTAATTGAATCAGACAGTTTGAAACTGCTTCAGGAAAATGATTCAATCTTACTAACGCTAAGGTCATTTAACACTAACTTAAATCAGAAACGCTGTTATTCAAACACTCTCATACTTGCGAGTCGCAAGATAAGGAAGGATTGAGATATTAGTCTAATGACACAATCTTTCGAAAGTTTAAATAACCAAATAAAAATCTAATTGAAAACATTGTGATATTCCTAATGTTACCTAATTTAAATACTGACTCATTTCACAGTGAATTTGGTGACAGTAGGTCAAAAGTTCTGCTCCTGAAATCTGTCTCTGCTTACTGAAATTCAAACCACTGCCCCCAGTGGTGGAAGTATTGTTGAACATATGGGCACATGTGAGCTTCAGTTTCTGGATGAGATGTCCACAGACTTGTGCCAAAAGTTGTGAAGTAAGTTGTTTTTAGTTGTAAATGATGTAATACAGTGAAGAGGAATGGAAATGTTTGTAACCATACTCCCTATTCCAAACCCCACCTCTAAAACTAACCATTACTGGAGTAAAAATGTAATATTGGAGGGAAAGTGCAACCTCTGAATCGCATTCATCATTGATTATGTGAACGAGAGAAACCAGTGTTTCTCACTGCTAAGAACACTATGGAAGAACAAACTCGAAAGGACAGGAGGACGTAGAATGCTTCTTTCATGAGCTTTGATATATGCTGTGATCTTCCTGTTGTGCAGTTGACCATCCCAGCACATTGGTAACCAGTGAGAGAACAACTGCATCATCATCATCATCATCATCATCATCATCATCACACCACTGAGGTTTTGCAGGACTAGTGACACATTAAAAGAATAAAGTCTGGTAACACTCATTTCCTCCATATGTTCCTTACTATATTAAAATGAAGACCAACAGATGTTGACCGAATATGATTATTTTCACAAGCCGTCAGGCTTTCACGAGCTTACAGCAGGAAGCTCTTAGGGGGAAAACATGACAAATTTCCTTCATCTGCTACCGTAGTGCTACTATGACTTTAAATGGGTTCTTGCCCACAAGTTACCGTCCGCTCAATCCTTAATATTCCGTCTGATCAAGAACGCATCTGGGTAATTTTCTGCATTCTCTGTACTTGAGTTCTTGAATATTGGAATTGAAATTCGGCAGTGGGTGAGGATGTCCATGAGACAAGTCCATGAGAACGTAAGAACTCAAAAGAACGCACTTTGAGTCTCATGGCTGCTCGCACAACACGCAATCAATAGCAGAACGCAACATGTCAACTTCCCATGTGTTCATGTTGGAATATTTGATATACAGCATAGTCCTAGAAGGCATTAGCTTTAACATTGGTGTTTACTTTTGTGAGGTTGGAAAAATTACAGCCATGGAGTAACATTTCAGAAATGTACCCAGCTCTTTTCTGAAGCTATGCTATGGCATCTTTGTGAAAGTGGCTTGTTAGTTGTAGTCTTATTAATGTGGCAGGTTTACTCCTAAATCTAGTCGGGTTTCTGTTGCTGGGAGGGGATCTACACTGTGAACTTAACACTATCATCAGGGGATTTTTAAGCTGGTCAGGAAATGGCCACTGATACTTTTTTGATGATGATCTCATGAGCAAGGCTATTGGCTGATCAGAAAGAGACAAGGAAACTTGATGAAGATCTGTTTAATCACCCCCTTCATCGTCCACATTTAGATCTTTCACTCATTTACAGCCACTGAGGTTCTTCTAAATGTGTTGTTTATAAATGGTGAATCTCTGTTCCTTAGAGATGTGTGTGGTTTCACTAATGTCTGTCTGTATTTTTGTGCAGATGTATTTACTGCAGTAAAAATTATAATGAAAATGACAAATGTTCAAATGAATACACCAACACGTTTAGGGTTTGCCCAAATGTATTTCTTTAGTATGACAAATGTGGTAATATTGAGGAATAGTTCACCCAAATCATGAAAAATCTCTCATCATTTACTCCCCCTTTTGCCATCTTAGATGTGTATAAATATCTTTCTTCTGCAGAACACAAATAAAGATTTTTAGAAGAATATATCAGCTCAGCTTATGGTCCTTATAATGTAAATGAATGGGTGCCAGAACTTTGAAGCTCTAGAAAGCAAATAAAGACAGCATAAAAGTAACCCATAAGGCTCCAGTGTTTAAATCCATATCTTCTGAGTTGATATGATAGATACTGAGGAGAGACACGTCAATATTGAAGTACTTTTTACTGTAAATCTCCATTTTCACTTTCAATTGCTTTTTGACAATTTGGATTGTTCTCACCACCTACTGGGCAGGGAGAAGAATTTATGGTAAAATAGGACTTAAATATTGAGTTTCTCACACACATATCACACATATCATATTGCTACTGAAGACATATATTTAACCACTAGAGTCATATGGATTACTTTTATGCTGCCTTTATGTACTTTTTGGCGATTACAATTTCTGACCACCGTTCACTTGCATTATAAGGACAAACAGAGCTAAAATATTCTTCTAAAAATCTCAATTTGTGTTCTGCAGAAGAAAGAAAGTCATACACATCTGGGATGGCATGTGGGTGAGTAAATTATGAGAGAATTAAAAATTGAGTGAACTATCCCTTTAAGAACATTTATTTATTTGGAAAATGAATTAGGTCAGTTTTTATATCATGCTATCTTAAATATGAATGTATGTCATTTAGTATGTGCGTGTGTTTGCGTGTCCGCCCTTCTGTAAATAAACACACCCATAATCTAACTCTATGAACAGCCATAATGTCCTGTAACAATGTCGTCAATCTCTGCACCATATCTGTCTCAACTCATCAGCTCTATCTCTCTGTTTTTACACTCTTTCACATCTCTTTCTCTCTGGGTCTCTATAGTCAAAAGGTGTGTGCTTGAAATAATGAGACAGAGGCCCCTTTAACCCCCATCCTCTTACTACTCTCCCCATAGTATTTACACCTCATTAAACCTGAAATAGCTTTAATATTTAAAACATTGTGAACCGATCTCAACCCTCACACAATGAGCACCTCTGGATTTTGCCCCCTCCCTTGCAGCTTTTTCCCAGTTTAATAATCTACTTTCACATTTCCTTCCTCTCTATTAAAACCAAAATAGATTTCATATTTCACAAGTTGAACTTTTACAAAAAGTTTAACCCACTCTCTTCACGCTTTGCCACTTATTGCCTTTCTCTTTCTTTCTTTCTTTCTCTTTTTTTGAGTTTCCCTCCATCTTTTATTTATCCAAAGTGATTCCTTCTTTTCTTTTGAGTTAGGGAAGATTTTGTACTCCTCAACCCACTAAATGACCTGCACTGCTGTCTGGTCTCTCTTTCTTTGTCTTGTTTCTTTCTCTCTCTGTCTCCTCACCCCCATGGCATTCTGTGTTGCCCCTCAATGTGTCTGAATGCTTGTTTGTTCTGGGGAAAGGCATCACGTCGGACTGTCAGACAGAGTTCTTGTGTTCTGCCTCGCCTTTCTCCTGCCTCTCTCCACTCTCTCTCCCTTTTGCCTCTTGATCTCCCACTGTTTGTTAAAACTGGCCACATAATTGGGTATTAATTGTCCTGGGTACAATAGCTTTTTAGTTTAGTTCAGGTATTATTACTGGCTTAAAGAAAACAAAGACAGTATATGGAGAAAGTGACTGACCTGAAAAATGAATAGGGAAATCCCAACACTCTGTAAGGTGTCTGTATGAAGGATTATATTAAAAAGAGCCAAACACTTCATTGTTACATCACCTGGTGTTTTTGGTCCATAGGACACACATTTGCACTAGCTGAAAATGATCATTGTTGTCAGATTTTTTTGGTGATTTTATATACAGATATATGTTATTAAAACATAAGCTAGGCAAACCGTTTTGGAGATTTTGGTCTTTCTCCATGTACTGTAAGTTGATAGAAGCCATACTTGCATGACTAGACAATAGGCAAAGTCCCTTTCAAGGCAAGTTGGTACACACAGCGGCCATCTTGGGAACGCTTCCGCGCAGCTATTTTCTATAGTTTAAAAAACTATTTATAACCAATTAACACAGTCCACCCAAGTGTACATTACCATAATGCTTTAGTTTTAATTTCTAAGATTCTTGTAATTCACATTATTCTCAAGAAGGATTCTCATGAATAAAATACAGTACTACTATAATTCTTATTGAAATCAGCATATATTAAAGGCAGTGCAACAAATACATTTACATTTATGCATTTGTTAGACGCTTTTATCCAAAGAGACTTACAGGCTTGCTAGAGCTCTTGTAGCTCAAATGGTAGAACATGACGCTAGCAATGGCAATATCTTGGGTTCAATTCCCAGGGAATAAACAAACTGATACAATGTATACCTTTAATGCACTGTAAGTCACTTTGAATAAAAGCATCTGACAAATGTATAAATGCTATCACCATGCTTTACCAGTTAAGATACAGGAACCAAATACTACCATGATGTATTGATACTGTACAATTTTAATAATATGTGTTTGTTTTTTTGCTTTGCAAAAATGAGAATTGGGGGCTAAATGTGCTTAATTGTTATGAAAATAATGGAACAATGAAAAAAATCTTAATGCCCTAATAAAGGCTTTATTTCCTAAAAGGAACATTTTATTCCTTATTTCTTTCTTTTTTGATTTTTGCTTATATATGACCCATATATGTTCTTGATATGTTTTGTGTGATTCACCTGCAGGTCTCTTCCGCATGTCCTTGTCTTCCTCTCTCATTCACCTGCAGATCTCTTCTATTTGTCCTTGTCTTCCTCTCTGCTCCTGAACGGCTCAATCACTTACCTTACCTCTCACCCATTTGTCGTGCCTCTCTGTTAGTCTCTTTTGAAGTGAACAGTCTGGACTTTATCATGGGTAGAAAAAATCCACCTCAAGGTGGAGTTCCCCTACATCAGTCTCCAACACTCTACCAGAATCCTTTAAAAGTGCTCTATATATAGAAACTTTGGCCCCTACATCCGAGAGGTGCTTCATGCCAGAAAGCCCATGGTTTCTTGGCATTGGCCATTGAAGATGATGATAATAATGATTTTCCAAAACCTAAGCACCCCATGCCCTTGCAGCTGAATCCTCGATCTGCTCAGTAGATATGAAGGGATGACAAAAAGAGAAGTAAGAAGTTCCATTTGGTCTTGCAGATTAGCACAAACCAAATGGTTCCATGGACTACCAGACCATCTTTTAGGAAAGGGGAAAAGTGTCCTACTGGCAGCAATGCCTCAGATGCTTTCTGACATTTTATACACAGATAAACTTAAAAATGTATGAATTTCATTGCATTATTGTAGATACAAAATAAATGTAATGATGTAAAGAGAAAAATTTGCAATGTAAATAGATGACAGTAAATGATTGGGGCCAGAAGAGGAAAAAAGAAGGAGAGAATCAGAATAAGACACAGGCCAGATTCAAACCTGTTTCTCCTGTGTTAGCACCCAGACTCAATATGTCTGGAGCACATGTGCTAACCTCTAGGCCACAGCTCCAGCTTTTACTTTTCTGGTGAAAAGCAGCAGCACTCATCGGTAATCCATCCAGTCCAACCCACAGCCACACAAACAATGATTTCTTTAACACAAAGGGTGTTTTCGGCATTGTCATAAATAACCCTGTTTGGGGAAAGAAAGCAGCGCTCAACTGGGTGTAATAGACTTCTTTAAGGAAAAGAGTAAGACAAGCCACTTAGTAACATAGTGGGCTGTTTAATGGAGGATAATCCCATTAATCAAGACTGATGGTGGGGTATGCTTTTGGTCTTGTCGCTCATTATCAGAATCAAAGATGATCACCAGATTAATTGGGGGTAGCCTGTATTGTCCTGCTTTTACTGGAAAGTTTTTTTGTTTCTTTCCTCTTTTATGGAGATCACATGTCCTCTCTTATGACACATGTGCAGCGATCAGTTTAGGCAATTTACACACTAGATAAAGGTCGGACAGAGGGTTTGATGGATACAAATGCTTAAGATGTGTTTTGAGGGTGTTGAAAGAAGTTTGAAATCAAGCAGTGCCTGCCTCACTAAAATTCTCATTGGTCAATAAAGGTCTTTGACAAAAAGAGATAAAGTGTCACTTAAGCAAACCCTTCCATTCTTTTTAGTGATGCAACAAAGAATTGGCCAATCATCGGTAAAAGCCGATAAATGCAATTATGTGCACTTGGACATCAGCCGCTTGTTTAACACTGATAATTAGGGCTGACTATTTTCTGTCAAAAGGGGGGTGGTACAAATGCATCTGACATTTAGACTACAATTCGTGCTGTGTTAAAGAAAATGTCTCTTGGTTTGAAATATTTTGAATTGGGTGACAATGACAGCAGAGTTGGAAGAGTTCCACTAGAGGTGGAACAACTTTTAACACTAATTAACTAATTTGATTACTCATGATTTGATTATTAAAGTGGAAGCGGAGGCTGCTACAGCTAAAAAGGGACAAAGTTCATTAAATTAAGAAATCTTACCAATTTAATATGAGCCTGACAAGAGGCTATTCAGAATTTAGTTAATGTGAGTTAATCATGCTTTTTGTTTTTTGAGACCAATTACTCTGAAACATGGAAAACATGTAGAGTTTATTAAATATTTAAATTTCTTTTGAAGTTGTGTATTTATCTATCAATGATTTAAAACGAGGTAGCATAAAAAATGCAGAACAACCAAACAATTGGTATCGGCAGATGTTGTTTGTGTATTGGCACACAAGGTTTATATTGGTGCATCCATAATTTATTGTGACACACCATCCTCATTAAAATCAATATATTCGAAGCAATCTCTGACTTGTGTGTAGGTGCCCTAAAAACAGCATTCTGGGACTACTCTCATTTCAGTTGTCATTTGCCAACTGATGCAAACATGAGAGTGCATTTCAACAAAAGTTTAAATTTTCATGACTTTTGGTCACATGATGGAGCATCACTTGACTAGCACGTACGCTTGTGTTTTTACATGATATCCTTGAGGCTCACCATCCCCATTGTGTTCTCTGACATTGCATTAACTCTAGTGTGTAGGTGCACTAAAACAGATAACTGGTTCTCAGAGACACTGAGTGCATTTACAAGTACAATATGCTGATAACTACCAAAAATCTCCTTATTCAAAAATTCTAACATGCAAGAAAACACTGACATGAGATTTGAAGTCTTCTGGTTATTCTCTGCTTTTGACACCAAAACACGAACAGTCATGCGAACAACACGTTCGCACATTAGATAAGCCAGTAAGAACGCTGGTAAAGGTGTTTACATGCAACGTGAAATTGGGGTAATGAGCAAAACTCTGTGTCTATCTGCTTTTGCTTTAGCCCTTTATGACATTACACTGATAAAGGAAATCCGTGTAAGCCGTTTACGTTATCACACACGTCAGCTTGTTAAGCATAGCCAGTGTAGGATGATGCACTCAATGTTTGAGAGTGAGAGTGGAGCATTCTGGGGCATGATTATAGGCCAGACAAGTATCTGAGTGAGGAGAACAGGCTTCATTTAGGGTTTTTACACACTCTGAAAGATTGTGTTTGATTGCGTAGATGTTCATCAACATGTGATGTGTGTGGGTTTAAACCTCCTTACGTTCCATTTCCTCTTCTTGCACTAACTTCAGGCACAATGGCGTGGACAGAGGGTAAGAGGTGTGTGTGTGTGTGTGTGTGTGTGTGTGTGTGTGTGTGTGCGTGTGTGTGTGTGTGTGTGTGTGTGCGTGCGTGTGTGTGTGTGTGTGCGTGCGCGTGCATTTGAGTGTGTCTTAAGGGGGTTAGAACACCACAAACTTCCCCATTCAGGTCAGGACAATGCCCTGCTGTTTGTTTTCTTCTGCTGTATTTTACTCCGCGGCTTTTTCTTCATCTTCTGGTTTTATGGGGGGGGGTTCTTTTCTTTATAGACAAACCCCCTCCCTTACTTTCTCTCTGGAGAGAGAGGAGAGGAGGAAAAATTGAGCTGTTTAGACAAACGGATGCCCTGGGCAGGATGTGGAGGTTTGCTGCCCTCTGGGTGTGTCGGATTGGCCCCGCTACAAACACACACACTCACACATCCAGTGTGGGAGGGCAAACTGTCCCTTCCTTACACACACACTCTCTTTCTTGAACCCCACACCCTTATTCTTCTCTCCAACTCATCTCAATCCTCCACCCTATGTCCTCTCCTCCCTGCTCTCCCTCACTCCTAAAAAAGGAGAGGTTTGGGAGGAGTGTGTGTGTGTGTGTGTGTGTGTGTTTGTTTGTATGTGAAAGAGGACAATGGCTGATGTGTGAGCTATAGCTACTCCACCACATCTGTCTATGTGTTTGCAGAGGATGATGTTGCCACTGTGCTATAATTTCAATGGTTTTCTGTGTAGACTCAGAACAATCTGATGTTATATTTTCCATCCAAATAAAATGTTTACGCCACTGATGTATAGGTTTAGGGATGGGATTTGGATTAGGTGGTATGGTTGATAAAATGTGTATTCATGTTGGCTGTATTATAGTCAGATTATAATTTACAACAAAAGATTCCAACTCTTTTTACAACTAATTTCATCTACTTTAATTATTGATGAAATAAAGATATATCGCCAAGCTGTGATCTGTGTTTGTGTTGTTTTTTCTGGCCACCAGTTCAGTGCTGCTCGGCATCCATCTTCACCTGAGTTCCACGCTGAACACTGGAAACTCACATGACCACACGTGCCACTCCCTAAACTGAGACTGACTGGTCATCTTTTTATTAGCGGTGTAGAAAATGGGCAAACAGCTCTCAGAGAGAATGGCTTTAACGTCCATATATGCACTTATTTATTTAATAAAATCGCAGCATTTTGCCATCATATAATCGCACAAGCTGACATCACAATTGCGATTGTGATATGATTAATCGTGCAGCACTAGTACATTTCAACTGGAGACTGGAGCTCACTCATGCCCATATGTTCAACAACATTTACAGCTTCAGCCACTGGGGGCAGTGATTCAGATTTCACACAGGCCGATTCACTGAATTCACAGTGAGATTAGTCAGAGGTACATTGCATGGAGTAGAGTGTGTGTGTAAGGAGGGGGGTTTACTTAGCTACACTTTGGAGACATCCCCAAAGATAAGGTGTTGAGTGTACAAACCTGTCCTTTGCACTAGTGTGTCCCCATTTCTGCCCCACCAATTCATTATGTCACTTCGGTTTTCTCTCAAATAATAGAGTGCAGCAGTTATTTGTGTTTGTGTGTGTACTGTATGTGATGGTATGCCCTTGAAGAGATGCAGTGTCTTTGGGTGTGACCTTCACACCGTCAGAAATATTCCATGGCTTCGGGTTTCAAGCCCACCAACAGCCATACACACAGAAACATACTCCAAACCTCAGTAAGAGAGAGGTGTATTTTGGTTTTCTTTGTGAATACTTTTACACTGAAGTTTATTTTTTTGGGGGGTGGCTCACTAAAGAAAAGGCTCCTGACAGTGGTGTGAAGTTAAAGACTCCTTTTTCTGTGAAAATGCCAGGAAGTTGGCAGATTGTCGCCCCCTCCCTACCAAATTTTCTCTCTCAAAGGTAATGTTTGGAGCCAGAGAGAGTGTGAGAAAGGTGTCACCGTCCTTCCCCTGAGGCGGCCAGTATGCAGGGTCTGAGCTCGTCACCAGCTCAACTCCAAACAATCACAACAAACACATACACACCTTTTTTTTCTTCTAAATGTATCTGAATTGTCCCGTGTTTCCATTGACTTCAGTGATGAGCAATGACATAACTGACAACATTACTACATAACCTGCCCACAAGAAAACATGTGGCACCACATTGTTGGTGAACGTTTCTCCTAGTTTTCAGAAAATGTTTTAACATTCAAATAAATAGCTAGTTGGCTTTGATGTAGCTTGTAGGATATTTAAATATAAAATTAATTCATAGAAATCAATTCACTTATACTATGTTTCTAAATAAAATATTATCGATACTACAATTTAAAATTTCAGATAGACTTGAAACATTTTGTACTTGCAATCTTTTGTTTTCTTTAACAAAGAATTGTTTTTGCAATCTGATTACAATGTTATTACTTACTGCAATCAAATTACTTTTTAAATAAAAAAGTAATGTAAACATTAGATTTTAAATGATTGTAATCAGATTACTGTTCTTGACTTTCAGTTAAGTAGATTACTAGTTTTACACATATTTCGGAAATCATAGTATTTATTTAAGAATACATTTAAAACATAAATTATTTATGTATGTGTGTGTTTGTGTGACAGCCGAAGAGTCACATACGAGTCATTGTAAGGGAGAAATGTGTGGTTTTGAGTGTATGACTTTAGAACAACAGTGAGCAAGGTGGAAATATAGACATTATTTTTGTCCACTAGAACGTTTTTGGAAACATGTTTCATTAAACATGTACATGGCAGTACAACCTTTTGAACCCATAGTATGTCTTTGCCTCAAAGCCTCTTTTTCATTTGTGTCCAATTAAATGTGGCATGTACCTTGACTAAGATCTGTAGAAGACCGAAGAGACATTTGAGATAAATCAGGCTTTCTTTTTAAAAGAATTCGCCTCAACTTTGAAGTCATCTCGCTTCAATGTTTGTCCTCATCTCTCCTGTAGCTCACGTTCTCGTCTGCTCATTCTTTTACCCCACATCCTCCTTGTTTTTTTTCTTAAACAATTAAGTAGAAAGGGGCAGAAGTTGGAGGAGGTGAAATGTGGAAGATGTGGAATAGACGTTAAATAAGAAGGTGGAAAGTGAGGGGACGAAAGAAGAGATAAAAGTTTGGACACCCCGGCCTCTCTCTCTTTGATAACTGCCTCCAGAGTCTGTGGGGGGTTAAGGATCCTTGTCTGGTCTGACAGGCAAACACACACGCACACACAGAAACCACCCCCAGAACACCCTCGGTTCCACCCATCCTGCATTCCTGAGTCCGCATGAGGAAGTGGCCGCTACTGTCCTCCCAGACAGTCCATTTCTTTCCCTCTCTTTCCACATCCATCCTCTCATTTCTTCCCTATCCTGCTGTTTTTCCTCCAGCTCCAGCCTTTTTTCATCTCTTTTTCCAATTCATTCCTTCTCTTCTGAGGAATTACAGCTATGAAGTTAATTATGTCTCTCATCTTCATTTGCTATTTTCCTCATCACAGTCCTCCCTCTCTCCCTCATCCTCCTCATCTCTCTTTCTCAAAAACATACCTCAAAAAAGCTGTCTGCAGTAATATGCCTGCATAACCTTGTATTTTTCTTTTTCTGGATACTCAGGGTTTGTGTTAAATCATAGCAATGATTTACTTATAGAGCAACACTTGGATGTCTTGATGTTGCATCTGATGCTTGATGGCACTTTTCCACTGCACGTTACGGTTCGACTCGACTCTACTCACTTTACTTTTCTGAGCTTGCTTTTCCACTGCAGTTTATTGTCGCCTCAATGTGGGTGAGATTATAGGCTGATCGTCAAAGTTGCGCCGCGTCTACTGCCATGACATCATCTTAAATGCGACACAAACATAAACCATAAACAATAACATGACCGCTAGCTGTTAGCTACTAGCTCATTGTGCTGCATAAAGCAGTTGTTGCATGGAGATTTTACATAAGTGTAACAGTTAAATTGGCCTGGTTGTTTTAGAAGAAAGCTTCCAGTAGCTGGTCCACTAAATAAAGTGAAGCTTTCAAGCAGAATATAGAGTTAACGTACCATCCATAGTGTCCATTTGGTCGAACCACTTCCACTTTTTTCTGTTTGAAACACTCCGGCTGTTGTGGTCCTTGATGGTTCTGTAGTCACTTAAATTTTTTTTTTACTTTTCCCTATACTGTTGGTAGGTCGGTAGTAGCTGTGTGCAGCCAACAGCTGAGACACTTCCTGAAAGACTTTTTCGTTTCGCGTCGTTTCATTCGTTGCTAACAAGAAGAACATCTGCACCTTGTTTATTGACCGTGGTGTGGTTTTGAGCACAGCCATTTCTTTTTACAATTCGAAAGTCGTGTGAACAAATGATACTGCTATCTCTGTTGCTATCTTTAAAACTAGTGGATTGATATCCCATGTTGCAAATCCAGTGACAGTGGTAGTGACTATTCTCTCTTACCAATCAGTGATCTGCAGGGTTTTGACGTCACATTTAGTATTGGCTTGGCTTGCTTGGAACCTTGACCGAGGTGATGCTAAAAAAAGTACCAAGAACTATCCACAGTGGAAAACCCCCTAAAAAGCGAGCCGAGTCGAGTTGTACCGTGCAGTGGAAAAGCCCCATAAATTTGACTAAAATATGATTAAAATGTCAAAGGTTTTCATTGACTAAAATACTGAGGGTTTTATTTGACTAAGATTAGACTAAAATGCCTAGACTTTTAGTCAACTAAAACTTGACTAAAAAAAAAAACAGGATAAGGTTGACTAAATATGATAAAAACTAGCTAGGACATTTGACACAGGACTAAGACTAAATAAAAAAAATAGATGACAAAATTAACAATATGTCTGATGAATTTATTTGTATGTTAGGTAGGAAATGCTTATTAAAGTATTTATTTCTGACGTGTTGCAAGTGCTTAGCGCTACAGCTCACAGCTGATTGTCCGCACTCATAATATCTTTAGAATATTCTCTTCTATGAGTTAAGGCCGGGATATACTTTTTTTTTCTCCGATCCGGATCGGATCGCACCCGGTAGACCGCCATAACTTTTTACTCTTTTGAGAAGTATACAAGTATTTTGACTGCTGGCGAAAACAAATGCATTTGATGTATGCAAGTAGGTATAGGTGCAGGCCGGAAACCTCTAAATGGGGGGATGGGGGATTGGGGGATTGCAGAATCTCCAAAAGAGGAAGAGGGCGACAACTCTAAAAGGGGCATCACTTCCATTTATGTTTAAGATTAGGAAAGGGTTAGGTAAGGGGCTCCCTATATCTTTCATGGTAGTTTGGAGCTTTGCCTGCAGCTATACCCTTCTCGACACATCCACACTATGACTCCTTTTTTATACTCTTTTAGTACAGGCAATGGCACATCACATCACATATCATGTGCCGTCAATGAGCACAGACAAGGACTGTCCGCATGTTGACAAAATCTGGGCTGCATGTGGACAGTCCACACAGATTGTGCTGATGATGAAATTTGCGTCAAGCATACTGTGCATGGAGCAATCAGCAGTGTGGATAACCAAAGGATACTTTGGCCTTTAGACAGCCTCAAGCCTTTGTGACGTGATGCAACATCGATCATGTCCAGTGTAGACAAGGTGTATGTAATGTTTTTTTCTGTGGAGCATGTCACACAGTGTTGGTGCGACAGCTCACAGCTGATTGTCTGTGCACATCATCTTTTTCTAATGTCCGCTTCTATGCTTCCATTGTAGACAGCCTCAAGCTGTTGTGATGCGATGAAACGTCGGTCGTGTCTGATATTTACACGGTGTAAGTAATGCTTTTTATGCACCGTGTCGCATAGAGTTGGTGCCTAGAGTATGTAGAGTATTCCAGATCATTCCCTTGTGAGTTCCATTTCTGTTAGGATGCTGCCTTATTAGGTAGCCACCTAATGTATGCAGTAGTCAGCAAGGCAACCCAATAGATTTTGGGACAAAGTATTTAGCTTCTTCTAGCTAGTTCTCTTGTTCTCTTTTTCAGAACTCCAGTCTCATTCTGTCTTCCTCACTCAGTCATTAACTCTGATACATTTTGAAGTCTTCACTGAGAAAGTGTGTATAACTGTGTGGCGACTTACCCACATGTAAATGAGGCCAGTTCTGTGGCCCCCTCCACAAGGGGAAGAGGAAGTAACACATCAGCTAACTCAAATAAGATCCTTGAGCCTCTGACGGACTGTCTGCTATGCTCTAGAGGAGGGACATTCTTAATCTTCTTTGACTCATATGCAATTAATTTAAATGACCCAGCTCTCAACCAATGAGTGGGTATAAAAGCTTTTGATTCTCCCCAGCTGAAAAAACTGCTTAAACCATGCTAAGCTGATTTGCTGGTCATAGCTGGTCTCCCAGCTTGGTCATGTTAGTCTGTTTACTGGTTTTAGATTGATAGAGTTTTGGGTGCTGGTCAGCCTGGCAGACTGGACACCAGCAAAAACATCTGAAGACCAGTTTAAGCTGGGTGCACACTGTACTATTTTTAAAGTCCTTTATGATTGTAAGACTGTACCAGTTTTGGGCAAGCTACTCAAAACATTTAGCTAGCCAAGCTACCAACTACTCACAAGAAAAACTTGTTTCACTTTACTGAAGCTACATGCCAAAAGTAGCTTGCTACATTTAAACTACTTCATTTTTCCCAACCAGAGGTACAGAGCATACTTCTTTACATACATACAAAGCATCTCAAATATTTTTTCACATGATGTTTATCAAAGTCATGTTACAGTATAGTACCGTTTAGTGCAATACAGCATACACTTATACAGTATGTTCCAATATAAAATTTATGTGTATGTAAAGAAAAGCATCAAAATTCATATTTAAACATGCTATCTACTGTATACAAATCCATGTGTTCAATATGCAAAATCATTATTTTTACATTTTATATTTCATATTTATACTACTATCTGTACGAACCCATACCCATTTTGAACACAATTTATTTTGCACATTTCTGTATAACTACTGTAATTACATTTACTATTCATCTTATTCTGTAATTATATGTATAGCTGTTGGTATATATATGTGTGTATATATATATATATATATATATATATATATATATATATATATATATATATATATATATATATATATATATATGCTATATGTATATATGGAAGCTTCTGTTCAGAGGCCAAATTTCTTGGGTGTGTGAGCACAGCTGGGCAATAACACTTAAATATCTGCTGTTATAAGATGGTAATACCATGATACTTTGATATTCAACTTACATTTTTATGCTCACATGTGTGATCAAATAATTGTAAAGAAACGACTTGAATGTGTGATTAATTTGTGAATATGACATTTTGTTCTGTTTTAAATATGGCCACAGTAAACACGGGGTACATGGAGTGATGTATCTAATGTTTTTGTGAATGCTACACTGCTACCTAATCAAAAATATTGCTTCACTTCTGAAAAGCTACTTGTTTTAAAAATGAGCAAAGCTATATGCTCACTACCTAGAAATGTAATAAAGCGAATAGCTTCAATATTTGTTGAAGCTACTGCCACTCTGTATGATAAGATCCCAGTGAGATCTTGGGTAATAGCCATGGCACACTGTGTGGCATTAACGTTAGACTGTATTCATCAACGTCAGTTAACATATCACACTTAGCGATCACAGACTGCCAATTTGTCCCAGTGACAAAACTATAATTTACTATCCCCAAAATTTGTCCCAGACAGCAAAATCATGGCCATAACCATACAGCTTTATTTCTGAGCCCCTCTTTTTTTTATTTTCTCTTTCTCACTATACACCCCCCCCCCCCCCCTTCCTGGAAACCTCCTTATTGTTACATTTGGGATCGATGTGTCACAGTAACCTCTTATAGGGTTATAAAAAGAATACGGAAGATCATGAACAATCCCGCCAACTCTCATTGTTCTAATGAACTCCAGCTTTTCCGTTCACTTTAGGACTGAGCTGTGTTGAAATATTATAACTCTTTACATGAGATCTTGTTGCCATGGAGCTCCATTGGCCATGTGGAGCTGCAGACGCGCTTGGCGCAAGGTTCTATGATGTGTTTTGACAATGGCAGAATTACCTGCGGAACTTGGAATATGGAGTATGATTACAGTTTGATTGATTGCATCAGAGTTTCCCAGTCATTCTCCCAGAGAACCCCAACACTACATGCTTTGGTCACATAAGACCTCCAAAATGTACAGTGTGAGGGTACTCCAGAACCCTGATTGGGAAACATTGGATTGCATCATACAATAAAATCATTTGAGTGGGTTTAGATCTAGCTGATGGTGAAGAACTGGCATCTCCTTCCTGCTCATTTCTCTTCAGGTCTTCCTCTATACGCTCTAATGGCATCGCTCTATATCTTAACTGACTACTTTATGTCTTAATCTCTCTCTCTCTCTCTCTCTCTCTCTCTCTCTCTCTCTCCATTTACTGGTTCTTGTATTCTTCATCGGCCAAGACAGAAGTTACCAAGGATACAGTCATACAGGCGAGCTGATACACTCCATGATGAGTCAGAAATACAGCAAACATGGGGTGGGATGCATGCATATATGTACTGTCACAAACATTTCACCTCCCTTGACCCCCATACTTTTATGACCTCATAGACGTAACTTTGTAATTTATGGGCATTTTGTCATTTTTATGACCTCATAGCCGTAACTTTGTTATTTATGGGCATTTTGTAATTTGATTGGACAGTTTGGAAGTGACAAAAATCGACAGTGAGAACATGGGGGAAGGGGTTGAAATATAACCCAAGCAGGAATCTAAATGCGGTCATCTGCAAATAAATGCACTAACCACTAGGCCACGTCTTTAACATTGCATTCACTTTTTGTTCCATAATTGAGTTTGTTCACATGTACACCAACACACTGATAACTACCAAAAATCTGTTAAGTCAAAAATTCAGACTACGCAAGAGTATATGACTATGTGGCAGAGTGAGCAGTCAGACACTGTGTGTTTGACATTAGGCCATGTTAATTTTTTCATTAAAATTAACATAAAATATAAAAAAGAGGAATATAACCTGTCCATGTAGTATATTTTGAAGTAACTGAATGTGGACAGAGTGTCTTCTCTCTGATTTGGAAAACTGAAAGTTGAGGAGTGACGACAGGGATTTCTACAGTTAAGGGGCTGGTTGGGTTGTTGCACACTCCCTTACTGATCTGGAGCGCATGGGGTTGCGTCTTCCTCCAGGGTTCTTTCCAGCATCCGGGGCAGCGAACAAATGGATGAGGTGGTGTGGATGCGAGGGGAGGCCACACAAAAGAATGCATTGTGTCATGCCTAAGATTACACCTTACCTGTGGTAAAATCACTTTTGTGGCTTGCAGCTGTATGAAAATATTTGTTTGTATGTGGATGTGTGTGTGTGTGTGTGTGTGTGTGTCTGGCTATATGCGAGAGTGGCTAAAAAAAAAGGGCAGGTCAGGTTGACTGCTCTTTAAACCCTGATTTCTGGCCTGTGCAATGATTTAGTGCCAGTCACGCTCTCCCCAGAGTCGTGCTTTTAGCACAAAGCCCTACGTGTTTGCTTCCCCTCTCTACCCAGCATTCCATTTTCCCCAAGATCTCCTCTCTCCCACTCTCTCTGGCCCTCCCTTTGTCTCTGTCTGTCTTTCTCTGTCTATTACGCCCTCTCTCTTTCTGCCTGCCACTTTGCTCTCTTTCTCTGTCTCTCTCTCTCTACACGGGGCTGCTTTGCTAAGCTGCATTAACTCTCCAGATTACCTTGAGCCCTGCAATCCTCCACTCCCCCTCTCCACCTCCACCCCTGCTTGTGCTCACCCTCTTGTCCTCTCCATCGCCCACTCAACTCCCCCCTCCATCATGACCCACACTTCTCCTCTCCTCTTTCTCCCTGCTTTCTAGCCTTCAGGGTTTGTTTGATTTATTCTTCCTCTATCTCTCTTTCTCTTGTTGGAAGTTGTGGCCTGACTAGTCCCTAGAAAACAACAGAGCGAAAGAGAGAACAACCTCTCTTTTACTTTCCATCATGCTTCCTCTTTCTTTGCTTTTTTTACCTCTCATCCCCCTCTCCCACACTGCTTTTAAATTGCCTCCGAATTCTTCGGCTTTTTTAGTACCTCACTCCTTCCATTCCTTGGAAATTACTTTTTACCCTTTCAAACTCCAGCCACGCTGAGGAGGCATGCCTGACCTTCCCCTCCCAACCTATAATCATGCTGCACTGCAAAAAATTAATTTGTCTTGTTTTCCAGTAAAAACTATAAACGTCCTTAAACATTTATACATTTACTTGAGAATTGTGTAAGATAATAAGACTTTTTTTTTTTTTTTACAGAATATATCTTGAATTAAATGTATTTGAATATTATTACATTTATTCTTGTTTAAGGCATGAAATTTATGCTGACAAAGCTTAATCTAATTCTACTTAAACTTAATATACACTCACCGGCCACGTTATTTGAAACACTATAGTCCTAATAAAGTGCCCAACGTGGTTTTTTCTCAAGGTTCGACGTGTAGTGCATTCTGAGATTCTATTCTTCTCACCACTTTTTCATTTTGAACCAGTCTGGCCATTGTCTGTTGTCCTCTCTCATCATCAAGCCATTTCCGTCCACAGAACTGCTGCTCACTGGATGTTTTTCATTTTTCGCACAATTCTGAGTAAATTCTAGAGATTGGTGCGTGTAAAAATCCCAGGAGATCAGCAGTTACAGAAATACTCAAACCAGCCCATCTGGCACCAACAATCATGCCACGGTTGAAATCACTGAAATCACATTTTCCTCCATTCTGATGGTTGATGTGAACATTAACTGAAGCTCCTGACCCATATCTGCATGATTGTATACATTACACTGCTGCCACATGATTGGCTGAGTAGATAATCACAGGATTAAGCAGATGTACAGGTATAGTGGCCTAATGAAGTGGCCAGTGAGTGTATAGTCTTAATATATTACTTAATATTTGAAAACAAGCCCTTTTTTCTTACACTATTTTGCTTCTCCAGAAAATCTGATGTTTAAGGGTGTTTTTTTTTCTGGAACACAAGACAAACCCACACATTAAGAAAATTATATTTTGCAGTATAAACAGATGTGTAATGTACGTATGTTTGTATACCGATGTGTTTGGTGTCCTAAGGGGACGTTTAGCGTGGCTAATAATGGTTACTAGTTGTTTTTTTTCTTGTGTCTTGATTTGAGTGTAAACCTCACTAAATTTTGTTTGACTTCTTAAAACAAGAAAAGAAATAATGCATTTGGAGTAAGATAATTAAACTTGAGTCAAGATATATTTTCTAAATCTTGTGTTCTTTCACAGTTTTGCCTGCTGAGTATGTTGTTTTAAGGAAGTTTGTATATTTTTATTGGAAAACAAGACAAGAACTCTGATTACTATATCAATTTGCAGTTTGGACACGAGTGGTGTGTGTATAGCCTATTGTGTATGTGTGTTAAGTGTCCTAAGGGGTGTTCAGGTAATTGTATCTAATGAGTGTGTGTTGCTAGTTCTGATGTAATGTTAATCTAGTAGATAAGAGTTAAACATTACAGGTTAAACAGCTCTCGTCATCATACAGAAACAAATTCCGCTCTGTGTGTGTGTGTGTGTGTGTGTGTGTGTGTGTGTGTGTGTGTGTGTGTGTGTGTGTGTGTGTGTGTGTGTGTGTGTGTGTGTGTGTGTGTGTGTGATGGAGAGCATTCAGGGATACCTCAAAACTGCCTGAAACAAAAGACAGTGTTGAGGTTCAGCCGGGGAGGGCCGTAATCGCCGTTGCAGCTGGAACAGAGGGTCACGGGGTCAGACCTTGTCAGCTGACCCCTCTCTCTCTGTCTTTCTCTCGTTTATTGTGTTTTAATAGACATTCACTCTACCCCGTCCCCTCAAATAACCATTAACACTCACAGATCACACTCTCGACCATCACAAAAAGCTCTTTCAGAGACGAAACACACATTCAATTCTCTACCACAAGGTCTTACATTTGCCGCTACACCAATATTACACACACACACTGGCATTCATGTTCCTGAATGCATATTCTTTCGCAGCAAGAGTTTACATTCTAGCACACAAAACACAGATACATTCGAACTAGCGAACACCCACGCACAGACACACACACATAAAATCGCACACACACATGGACACAAAGCCAACATCATTGGTCTGCCTATTTGTGTCTACTCTTAAAAGGGTGGTTTATTTAGCATAAATGTTGAAGCCTAAGTGCCTGGCTGCCATGACAACCACATTAAACTGAGATCCCCTTTGCAAGAAAGAATCAAACTGATTTAGTCATTCTCTTATGTGGGAATGTGGACAATGCCTGGCATTATTACCACTGTAATCTCACAACACTTCAATCAATGGCCATTAAAGCTTTCGGATAACACACGTGAACAAAGATTCCAGCAACATTCCTCAATCACTGCTATTAGAAACAAAGGCATAACGAACCCTTCTGTATCTCCTAGCGGTGTGTTGAGTAGGACGTAATGAGGGGTAAGACGTTGAAAAATATACCTCTGTCACCATGGATTGAATGGAATACATGGTGTTTAATATTTGGCATATATTGTAAGAATGTAGTCTGTATGGGAACTATATAGGGACTATGTTGGGACTAATATTTGCTCCTGCTAGAATTGTATATGTTGTACTTTATGCACTGTCATTGAGTGTTCTTATAGGTTTCTATAGGTCTCAATAAACTGTTGCGTTTTCATAGCATCTTATACAGACTTTTAGTTTTGTATGCACCCCAATTCAGGCTTTTTTGTGCTCCTTCTAGAACAGGATACTGTATATCTTATACAAGTGGTCGGGAACCTATGGCTCACAAGCCACAAGTGGCTCTTTGTTAAAAATCAAGTGGCTCGCCAGGTCTCTCACCATTCACCAACACATGATCGTTAAAAACTTTCTAGAGATACTTTACCAACAGAAAGTGTGGGTGAGATTGCAAAACTTCAATGTCAATGTCTATGACACCGTTTTGGTTTCCTTTCTCCCGAATTTTACAGCCTACTTTTAGTGTACAAGGTTTGAAATGAACACCTGCCAAATGTAGATTTTTCATGATTTTACCAGCCACCAGCCACTGTGGAGGGTGACCTGAAAGACTTGTCGGAGAGATATATGACAAGAAATTAGACACAAAGACGTGCATTTGACGAAATGTGATTATATTTTGAAGAACAGATGAAAGAAAAGCCGCTGTTGCGAGTCTGATTTGATGTGTGCGTTCAGTGAGCTCTGAGTGCAATGAAAGCGCTTCTCAAACACACGAACATTGATAGAGTTCTGGGACCCGTTTCCCAATAACTATTGATCTTAGCTGTTAAGAGCATTTTCTGCGAGCCATTTTATGAACGTTTGTTATTTTTTATGTGCAACCAGGGTGTGATATAGCACCCTCAAATTGTGACTCAATCCAGTTTGCGAGTTCCTCCAAATGCATTTCATGCTCGAGTAATTTTGCTCATCTACCTGCAAAAGGTGTCTCGGAGTGACACATGACAAGAAATGCTGACGTGTAAACACTCTTTATTATATTTATTATATAAAAGAAAAGCTGTCAATGCTTGTGTCTGATTTACTGTTCAGAGGCATGCAATGGTCTCGTGAAACAAACACATGTAAAGAGTTATCACTCCTTTTCTCGGTTTCATTCAACTGAAAACTGTTTGCAAGAATAATATAGTCTATGAGAATGCTGCACATGATCTCTGATCATCTCGTGAGGTACTGAGAGTTTAGTTCGCTCTTACACATTGTGAACGCAACTCTGCAGGTTCAGTAATATATACATCTTTATATTAAATAAACAAAGACGAAAGAGATTAAATCATAAAGTAATACAAGACATGTTCACCTTGAATTTGAAATTTAATTCTATTTAATTTTCTTTAGGCGGCATTAACTGGATTACCAAAACACAATACAAACACATTCGATAAGAACACACATTTGGCAGCATTTTTTGGGAACACAATAATTTTTTTGGTTTATTTATTATGATGATTATTATAATTATCTTTACATTTATAATTGTCTTTAGTTCTTAAATTGTATCCTAGTAATGTTCACCTGTTACCACAAACTGATACTTGCGTGATGGCAAATGGATTTGTTGGAGACGGTAAATGTTTGGATTTGGGGAGATGGTTATACAGAGGATATTTTTATAACTTTGTTATTTGTATTGCTTTTTCGTTTTGTATAAAGTGCAATTTGAATTTAGAAATGTCTTTTGTTCAAGTTTTTCATGTTTCATTAAATTAATGTAATTTATAAAGCAAAATCAAGAAAGCAAAATTATTCACCGACCTTGGGGATTGACCATATAATCGGTATAACATTGATATTTTAAATGAGATTATCATTCAAATGTTTTTTACATATCTCCCAGCTCAAAAGGGAAGTTACATTTTTCATTAAGTAAATGTAAAAACAGGTAAAATTAAGTAATTTTATGGAGACCCACACCAACACGTGTACTCAATTCCATATTGCAACATGTTACCTATTAATATTTGCATATTTGTTTGTTTTTGAGTAGTCTATGGGCAATATCAACATTGTATTTTATTGAAAACTAAATTATTTGTTTGTGGTATGGCTCTTTCGAAAATAAATGCATCAACCAAAAATTTAATAATTGGCTCCTTAGTGAAAAAAGGTTCCTGACCCCTGTCCTATAGGTTCTTTTAGGTCTATAAAGAACTGACTTTTGAAAGTGTCCTACAGGGACACTTTCCTGCACACTTTCTACGAAATCAAATAATGAATGGATGAGATGTCATTTTGAACAAAATCTGGCCAAAAAGGTGTTTTTGAGTTATTTTTTAGTAGTTTGGTGGGCTCACTTTGAACATTCATGAAAACATCTTGCTGGTCCATATCTTCACCTACTTTGAGGATGACAGCTAATTATCGTTCAATCCATTAAGATCAGTTAAAATGAAAACTCTGTTGTGCAGATTTATTAGCCTGCTGGTAGCAAACCTACATCTGTACGATCATTCACGTAGAGACATTTTCCAAGAACATTTCATGCGATTGTTTTTTTTTTTTTTTAAATGTATTAGTCTTCTTTTTTGTTATTACCACTTTTTATTTATTCTTGTATAAAAAAGACTGAATAAACAGTATATACATAATCAACTTTAACTCCCATTATTTCCATCATCTAAAAATTATCTGTCTGCCAATCATTACACTAGTTTGGACCCAACTTTCTTTATGTTTGTATATTTATACACCTACTTTAATAACCACCCCATAATCCAATATACATAGTCTGGGGCAGAATAAAATTTTTGTTTCTGCCTCAGATAAAATTCTGGACTCTTACCCAGAATCTTAGTGCAGACCAACTGAGCATGTGCTATGTCTCCAACATCCAACTGACATTGCCAGAAGGTTGGTGTGTCTTTTAAACCAAGCCTAAACAATCTAGAGGGAGTCCAGTAGGAATGATGCAAAATCTGAATAAGGCATACCCTTGCATCCCTAGACATAGTTTAAATTTTTTTTTTTATTATTTCCCATAACTCTTTCCCATAACCTCTTAAGAGCTCTTAAATCCCCCGTCATCAAGACTCTGAATCAACAAGGAATAATATACTGATGCTTGGTGACCCTTTTCATACAGAATGTCTACAGCTTTAGGGGGCTGTGTACTACCCTCAAAAATAGTACAAAGTAGATGGCACAACTGTAAATACCTGAAAAATTGAGACCTAGAAATCCCAAATTGCTGTGTTATATTTCAAATAATCTCAAATCTCCATTTACATAAAGGTCACCAAGTTTAGCAACACCCCTCTCCATTCATTCTTTCCAGCAAAAGGAGGACTTGTTAATACACAATTTGGAGTTCAGCCACAGAGGCGTTTCCAGCATTGAAGGACATCCGGGGCTTAGCCCAGACAATTTTATTTTCACACTAGCAACCATTTCTCTGAAGTCCAAAGCTGGTGAGAGGGTATTATTTGAGATTTGCTCTGGCTGGGCCTGTTTGACAGTTCCTAAATCTTTCACTCTAGTACTATCCTCAACATCCTCTCTCCTCCCTGAATCATCTGTGATGCAAAAGAACAGATACAGCACATAACTTATTGCAAATCAGCTTCAAACAACTAATTCATCAAGTGCAAAATATTTCAAATTGTAGACCAATACCATTGAAGAAAATGTATTGGGAAGAGCAGATCAGTGGGATTGCCCTAAGATCTATCATGATTCTTGAATTTTCATGTACATTACCATAAAGTCATCACAAAAGAGTTATATTATAGTGAGTAAAGTGAGGTAAAAAAATATTGAATATAAATAATTGATATTTTTTGACATAAATAGTCAAAATGATGTATAAGATCCTAAGTTAAGCACTACATGAATAACTTTAGTCTAAGTTCATTGACACACCATGGCATCGAACTGTATATAATTCTCCATGTTCATCTGTCAAAATCCTTTCATTAGGAGCATTGGGATAAACAATGTTTCACTTTTAACTTTCTCTAAAGTAAAGTTACTGATTAATTGTTTCCATGCCTGATTCTGGCACAGCTGCTGCTGCTGCTCCTCAGTCTGTTGCTCATCTTTGCTACACTCTACAAAACCATTTAATTAAATCAAAGTGTATATTTCCTACAAACTAATATCACAAAACAAGTCACACATACATTTTATGTTAATGCTTATTGGTTATCCTTAGCGAAAACAACACCTGATAAACAAGAAAAGTACACTCCGAACGGGACTAGAACCGACGTCTCCGGCGTGAGAGGCAGATGCGCTAACAAGGAGGCTAGAGGCTACAACATGTAATGACAGTCGGTAGTGGACCTCTTGAGGTTTAGCCTACTGTGGGTGAAAGCCAGCTAGATGATGATCTTCAGACTTTAAGGACAAAAACAAATATGAATTCTTACCCACTGAAATACCCACCCTATTTCAGAAAAATCCCCAAATCCTCATTTGCTTCATTTTTGCTGTCTTTCCTGCTAACTGCTGTTATCTCGCCACTAAGTAACGTTAGTTGATGTCAACGACTGTGCAAGCTCCTCCCCTACCTGCTGCATATTCAACAGAGAGGAAGAAACGGAGTCGCCCATAGGCTACCAACCGCAAAGGAACTTATTCTATAGGCTAGATCATGCCTATGTCTATTTTTACAGGCTGTATGCAGTATGTGCAAAGCCAAAGCACAATGAAATAAGGCAACTTATGATTTCGGGGGTTTACATAGGCTTTTGTCCGGTTTCATATTTGTCAGTCAACTTTTCAAAATACATTCGGGGCTGAAGACCCGGCAAAATCGGCTGCCGCCGCCTCTGTTCAGCCATATACTTGAAGAAACATTTAGGTAAGTATAAAAGTTTAACATATGGGGAAACGTTTGTCCATATTGAGTGAATGTATGTGTGAAATAATGGGATGCATTTTTACTTCTTTAGGCAGTTTGATAGAAAGTGTTTGCAATGGTGAGTTTGGGGCAAGGACCACTTGTTCAATGTAGTACCAGGGAAGAGCTCTCTCAGGTGGAAGGAACAGATGGGTCAGGTGTCGGAGACTAAAAGCAAAGTAATAAAACAAAATGATGGGGAGGTCTAAACCTCCTTTGTCATTGTTTTTAAATTTGGCTTCTAAAGGAATCAAATATACACATATAAGGGTATTTATGTAGATTTGATTCCATTTGTAGTCTAATTAAACAAAAAACATTGCTTATTCATTCATGTGCTATCTACAGTGAAACCCATTCACACATCTGCCCAAAGATCTCATCATTCTTTTGTCTGCATTCTGCCCATTAACATTCTTTTATACGTCCGTCTTTGCAGTAGTATCATTGTCATCATAAATTACTATCAGCGCATATTATGGTTATGTATTATGTTAGCGCATTAGCGCCATGAATGCAAAAAGTAAACATTACAAATTACACATTATCAATGCATTCCTGTATATACTACTTTTAATCATCAAGATTCCTCTTTTATTGATCTTGTGTGAATTCTGCTCATAGAATGAGGCATGAAGTCATTGATAACACATTTTATTGAAATATTAGTTGAAGTTTTACATGTAGTCTTGAGCGTTCTCATTTTTAAATGTACCTCTAAACACCTCCCGCAGCAATGTGGCTGTTGTCTGAATGCTTGCAAACATTATATCCTTGCTCATCTGTTTCAAACTTCTTTTTATCTCTGAAGGAAGAACTTCTCCATAAAGGCCTGGGCCTTTACTGTAGGTTCTTATTGAATCCCATTGGGACTTATATGTGCTCTTGCTAGAACACCATATACTATACTGTATGTGTGATCGTTGATTGCGCATAGATTTATATGGGTTTTTATACATTTTCCATAGCGTACTTTAGGCACTCTTGGGATCTTATTGAGTCTAATGCAGATTCATATCGCTTTTCCATCGAGTCAGATTTTCTGCAGGAAGGCACAAGCCTATGCAGCTGCTAGAGAGGATGGCCAGCTTGTGCAATGTCTCATTCCCAATCAGTGAACCAGGGTTACGCTTCACGTAACTGAGACATTCACAATTGTAGGAACTCGAGCTGCGTAATCGCATTGGGAACAATTTACATTCACACCATGTGAACAGTAGCGGCCAACTGTCTATGCCCATGTGGCAAGCATATAGCAGCGCACATGTGAGCTAAAGTGTCTGAATAAAACAGAGGAAATTATGAGTTTACTCCTGTTCCAACAAAGAGAACCTGGGAAGCAGGAGTCAAACCTTCATCCAGATTATAAAATCTAACAAATGTATGTGGAGAGGACCACCCTGCTGCCTTACAAATGTTCTCCAAGGACGCACCTCTAGCAAAAGCCCATGACGATGCCATGCTCTTGCACCCCTGTTGTGACCACCAAAGCAAGCAAACAACTGTTCTGACTTACACCACTGGCTAGAATGGTCAACATAAAATTGCAACGCCCAAACTGGGCAAAGCATATGCAATCTTTCATGCTCCTCTAACTCAAATGGGGAAGGATAGAAAGCCTGAAAATGAAAACTCTGCAAGCAAAATGATGTAGAAATTACCTTGGGCAAATAGCCCAAAAGAGGTCTTAACACCAGTCTTAAACACCCTGATGCAAAATCCATACCTAAGGGATTGATTGACGGGGCATGCAAATCAGCAACCCTTTTAAACAATGCTACAGTTACTAGCATGGCCGTTTTAGTAGTCAGAAACTTATAGTGACTGTTGCCATGGGCTCAAATGGAGCACCCAAGAGCACCTCTAAAACAACAGATAAATCCCATAAGGGAACGCGGATGAGACGAAAAGGTCTAAGCCTGTGTTACCGGTGCATTAAACGAGAGACAAGGGAATGTCTACCGACAAAGACTCCATTGATAAGCGCATTCTCAGCCACTACAGCAGCAACTTAGACTTTAAGCATTGCCGGGGCAACCCCGGCCCCAAAACACTCTTGCAAAAAAAATCCAGCACCGTACCGACAGGGCAGTGATCTGGGTTTTCACCTTGCACTGTACACCAAGAAGCAATACACCACTTGAATGTATAAAGCTTCCTAGTTGATGGAGCTCTAGCATTCGGAATGGTATCAACCACAGTGGGGAATAATCCATTATTCAAAAGAGCGCCCTGTTGTGGGGCCATACCCATAACTTCCACAAGTCTGGCCTGGGTGCCAAATGCTGCCCGAGCCTGAGACAATATGTCTGTTCTGACTGGAATCTCCCAAGGCATTTCCTCCAGGAGAGAGATCAGAGTCGAAAATCATACTTGAGATGGCTAAAACAGCTCCACTAACAGAAGCTGAACCCGATCCTCCCAAACTTTCTGCAGAACTGTGTGAAACATTGTCGGGCACTGATGCGCCCAACACATCAATGTCCAGTGGGGCCTGGGGTGAGAGGGAAAATCAGAGGGGACAGTGTGATGTCTCGCTCAATGTGAACACTTCCACTCTGCCGAACCTTCTACAGATTTGTTCCATAATCTGAGGATGTAATGTCCACTCTCTGGGCATCAAGCCCTGTCTGGACCCACAGAAGATGCAATGTACCAGTCTCAGCATGGCCTGGCATCAAGCCCTGTCTGGACCCACAGAAGATGCAATGTACCAGTCTCAGCATGGCCTGAGAATGCACTCCTCCCTAGTGATTGATGTGGTACATCACTGTCCTGTTGTCCGACTGGATGAGGACATGGCTGCCATAAATCTCCAGGAAGAAAATCTTTAATTCAAAACGCCTCAAGGGCGTCAAAGCTGCATGCATGCATTTTTTGAAGTGTGTGGTGTCAGTGCAAGTCCAAACAGAGGACGCAAAATGTATTCCCCGAATAATTTCCCCGAAAGCGAATCTGAGGAAGCACCTGTGCTTCGGTGCAATCTGAATATGGAAATGAACGTCCTTCAAATCTATTGTCACAAACCAGCTGCACTTGTGACATTATTCATTTATGTGTCAGCATTCTGAATTTACATTTCATTAGAGCGAAATTCAAACATCTCAAAATCCAGAATGGGAAGCAAGCCACCTTTTTTTTTCGGCACCAACAACTAATGGCTGAAAAAAACGCATTCTCTCTGAGAAGGGGGAATTTCCTCTGTATCCCCATTTTCTATGAGAGAATAAATTTCCCAAGTAACACCGCCAGAGCCCGCTTGAATTGTATTACATAACCATGCTTTATTGTCCGAAGTACCCAGTTCGAAATGCCCTACAGCTTTTGCCAAGCCAACAGACGGGTAGACAGATGGATTAATGCATGGCTCCTGCCTGCAGCGTGACCTGTAACCACTAGATGACGCACTTGGCTTACCTTTGGCGACATAGAAACAGAGGCACAACGGAGGGAAGCCTTCGCTCCTCTAATACTGTGGTTGCTTGAAGGGAATTTCATAATGTTTTTGCAATTAATGTATTTAGGCATAAATGATGAGCGCCCTGAATGTATCTACAGCAGGGACGCTGACAGAATAAACCTTTTCCCTGGTATTTGAATGGGGAAAAGTGTATGAACATGTTTATTTCAGAAAACTGGTTAACCACAACGGCTCCGGCATTCTTTATGGGGGACAACATGTGGTGCTTATGTTCACTGTTTTGTTTGTGTACACTTGTGCACTATGAACATCAAATTCTGTTATGCATGTCTTGAAACCCTCGGCCATGGTGACAGAGGCTGATTTCAGGAAGCTTTTTTTTTTCGCTTCACAGCAATCTGTGGGGCAAAACTGAACCATATTCTGGTTGTCAGAGGCGTGTACAACGGTGAACTCATCCTGATACTGCCTGAAGGGCAAACAGGAGAGAAATGGACATGTTTATATGGTTTAATTTCTTTCACTGAATAGAGTTTCATCCTTTGTTACACAGTAAGCATGTCAGGCTCATGTGAAGACTTATTTTTATCTTACATTGAGCTATATTATGTGTGCCCTGAGACCGTTGGTCATGGAGGCAGAGGCAAAACTCAAGCTGAAAATATTCAATGCTCATTTGCCAGCGTAAATTATGGGGGAGACTGAGCTAAATTGGTGTACTGAAATAAATGGGTTAGAACTAAACCAGTCCCAAAATATAATGGGGGAACAACGCATAGTACCCAGATAGCGTAAAACACCATCACGAAAAAAGCATCGCCTTGACCAATTTGTTCCTCAGCTTAAGCCGCTGGTGGGAAAAAAAGCGAAATTAGCTCAAAGTATTCCTTAATGCGATTCGCTTGGTTGGACTGCAAAACCATAGTGTGTAGATTCTCCCAGAATGACACAGAAATGACAATAAAGACAAAGGGGCATTTTTTTTCCATACCTTTAAAGACGAATTCTTTCATACAGCATTTTTAATAGAGATGTTCAAGATGTGCTTGTTCATCATAAAATGGCCACCGAGTTAGGCCTCAGAGCATGTCCGACGAGACTCGCGTTTTCGCTAAAGGGGAGGGCGACCAACACGAGGAAGAATCCAATGTCCGTTCGCACTCCTGGAGGCCGTGGAACTGGAACAAGTGGGGGTAACATCCTTGTGGTGAGAAATTGTGAGCCTCTAACAACGCTGCCGTCCCATTGGATCCTTGTAATGTTTGAATAAAAAGCATTAAAATTGCTCTGAAATTACACTGTATAAAACGACATGAGTCACTTCTTAAATTCCATCCTGTTTTGCCACTCAAAAGGGAGAATAATAATGATCCTCGCTTCGATGTGAGTCCTTGGTACAACATGGGCCAGACGAGATCGTGCACTGAAGAACATAAAATCTGACTCGATGGCGCCAAAGTGAGCGCTTTTATGGAGACCATGATGTAGCTCCCTAGGGTCATTGCTTAACCCTCTGGGGTCGACTGACGGGCCGGCGCATCCTGCTGGATTTTTTGTAAAATAAAGAAAATAAAAAGGGTGCGCTTTCAGCAGTCTCTGTGTTCACGAGCATATTTCTGAAACACGTCACAAAAATTAACTGAAACTCTGTGAATACTTATCACACAAACATGAAATATATGTCTAAAGAAAGCTTAAAATGTCTACTTTTAAATAAAACAATTCAATTTTAAAACAAATATTCTCCTGCAATGTAATCTATATGAAACAAAGCGATGTACATTTTTCCTGGCTCAGCTAATTTATCTCTAATGTGATCACACCCACCAGCAGAGCGCACCATTCATACGCTAATGTGCTGAGGCGATCAAATTAAATGGTAAACGCCACCGACTGTGCCTTAAAAACATCAAGGCCATTCATTTTTCTGCACGTTTGAAAGACAGCACGATACACAAGTGACAAAACTCATGGATAGTCACAAAGTGTTAACATTTTCCTCAGAAGAAGAGCGGGACTCCGATGAATGTTTGTATTTTGAAGAGAGACTTGATCCAGCCGAGGATACAATTTCGGATGAGTAAGTAATTTAGTTTTCATTAGTTGGCATGCTATTTTATATAAACATGTACATATTGTACTAGTGGGACTGTTTCCAGACTTGCCAGCCAGGATTCAGAGTATTGACATTTGAAATATGTCCTAATAAGAAAGTTTTAGTTACATGTAAATGTTGTTTCTGCTAAAGCAGGTATTTAAATGGTATGCTGTATGATATAAATATGATATGTAATATGATATAAAATAATATGAATGTTTAGATTATATTTTAACTAGTGTTTATGCTGCCTCATTATCATCAACAAAGCTTGTGCTTGCAAATATGAGTTCAGGTGTAAATGAGTAAAATGCACTTTAAATATGCCCATATTAGAAAATAAGCATATTATAATGATTTCTGAAGGATCATGTGACACTGAAGACTGCAGTAATGATGAAAATTTGATGATCACAAATTGAATTTTACAATATATTCAAATAGAAAACTGTTCTTTTTAAATTGTAAAAATAGTTCAAAATATCACTGTTTCTACTGCATTTTGGATCAAATAAATGCAGCCTTGGTGAGCAGAAGAGACTTCTTTTAAACGGTAGCGTAGGTCTAAAATTAAGTAAAGTCTTTATGTAAAGATGATGTATAGTCAGATTACTTCTTTTAACTTAAAACTTGATTTTGATCATTAAGTCTCCTCATATTCATTCTCTTTCTGTCACATTCCTCATTGATAGTCCCAGGGGAGGGGTCTTTTGTCTCCTCAGGTGTGAATTACAATCAATATTCATGATAGTTCACGCCTCCTCGCATATGACCTTTCTAACATTATAAGTGTCTTACAAAAGTTAAATTACTATATTGTTTTGTATGAATGAGTGATCAGGATGGTTTTCACATCATTGTGTAGCAAAAATTCTAGGCTACAAGATCCAGTTCTCAAAAGGCTTGTGGACAAATGTTTAGTATGTGCTATATGGCCTTATTTCAATTACTTAAAAATTTTGTTTTTTCAAAAACCATTCATGAACGTTATTTTCTCAAAAATACAAACATGTACACACATGTTGCTCGCATATTATTGTAGCCCAGTTTGTGCTGAATTCAGTGTTATCAGACTTTAATTGGCCATTAATGTGTTTTTAAGCAACTGAAAAAAGCACAAATGTCAAGGCATGTAAAAACTTCTCCAAGGCCCAAAACACCCTCAAACCCCAGTGGGTTAAACGCCACCAGCCAATAAATTTGCGTGACTGTACAATGGCTTCAGACCACGTGACACTCAGGGTGTGTCCCAATGTGATTATGCAGCTCGAGTTCCTATGAAAGAGAACTCTAATAGGTTTTTATAGGCCTTTGTAAACTGTGAGTCCATCTGGTCCTACAGGGACTCTTGAATCCCATTGAGACTTTTATGTGCTCCTGCCAGAATGGTATATGTCATACTTTATCATTAAGTGCTTGAAGACTCTCTTCTAGGCTGCTATGGGGCTTCATCAACTTCTGTAGTCCTATTAATTGGCTGTAGATGCCTTTTATAATGTGTTGAGTGGGACGCAATGAATGGTGAGGTGTTTGAAAACTCTCAATCGCAGTGAAGTGGAAGAAATATCTGTTTTTGCAATTATGGCCATGCATTTATAGTGTGTTGGCTTTAATGAGATTGATTTGGGTGAGGGATTGGGTCAGATGTGTAGGGGGAGAGATCGGGGTCGGGGGGCAAGACGCTTCCATCTTCATTTGTGGACGTCAAGTCCCGGGACATTTGGACGCAGTAGATCTATTTTATTGATTGACTCCTGTGGACTCAGCCCACAGATGAAGGGTGAACTTATCTAATGAATTCCTGCATCTTCTCCCCATTCTCCCAACTTAATTAACTCTGCCTGTGTGTGTTTGTGTGTACCAGTGAGAGTGTGTGTGGCCTGTCCACTCTTTGCTCATTTCTTTCTACTGTTTATTGTTTTTTAATTATTTGTTAACAACGTTCCCTTCCTGTCCACAAACAGCATCTTTAAAATTAGTTGTCTTTGGCCACAGTCTGCATAATGTACCTCTATGCAATCCAAGGCCATGTGTATTTCAAACAGATATGTGCACCTATGCGATCAAAACATGGTTGAATTGAACTGGTGGTTCCTAAAACAGGATGAGCGTAGGGCTGCAACTAACGATTATTTTGATAATCCATTAATCTAACTATTAGTAGAACGATAATACGACTATTTGGCAATTATTGCAATAATTAATCATTAGCTCTTAACCGATTATTCTTATTCTTATTAACAATCAGTGTATGTATATATATGATTATTTTTAAAGCTCTAGATCAGACAGGGTCAATTGAATGATGGCTGCAGCCATTAACACACTTTCTCTCTCGCACACATACACATGTGCTTACACAAACCTCTCTAAATTATCTGTAATCCACTGGTTTAAGTGGAATGTTCCCCTGTGGCAACTGTGTTAAACACTTCACACTCACACACATAACATGGGCAGATATTCATAAACACACTTTTCTTATAGAAATGTGTTGCTGCTGCACATAAGTTTTGAATTATCTTGTAATTACGTGTCTTTTACAATACACATGAAGCAAATAGAGACTAATTAAATGATATATTTACATTTAAAATTTTAGATATGGACTCTTTTTCCTCTCTCCCTCAACTTTCTCACATTTCTACATCTTCCACATCCTCTCGCTTGTTCCATTTCACAATTACTTCTTTCGGCACCTCAGCACACACAGGTTTTTTTTGTTTGCTCTAATTGTAATTTCTGAGGCAGTAAACTGGAATGTACTGCCAAATTAATATTTTTTATTGTCATACCTGTTTGTTTCTTTTCTAGTTTTTTCGAAGGTGATTTAACTTAAATAGTTTGTCAACAAGTATTTTGGACAATATATATTGTTCTAAAGCAGCTTTACAAAAAATCAGGCCTGGGCATACCAAAGGTGACTGTGGCCAGGAAAAAGAAAGTTAAGATGTTAAATAGTTGAGGGAGGAAAAACCTTGAGATGAACCAAGTCTGGCATTACATTTAATATACCTATGCTAAAATATCTTAATTATCAATTTGTCTTAATTATCTAGTTACATAATATGTGTAATGATAGTTATTTTCATTGAATAAATTATTACATTTTTTATGATGTTAATAAAATAAGAGAGTCAAGATATTTGTATACTAATTGGTGGATTTGCCAAAGTTTGAAAGCTTAGTGGCATCAAATCTTTGAGAGGTATTCAGAGTTTTGTTTGAGGCACTCAGAAGCAGTTAAACTAAAGCAAAACTGTATATTCAGTTATGTCTGTGAAATAATCAGAACTTCACAAATTCTGATCACAAATTCTTCACACCTTAATGCAAATTTTTTTGTGTTTTCTGTTCAGGTGGTTGTGGACCAGCACTACTTGTGCAAGATTTTGATATTGCAATATCAACTATTTCTGTTGCACCTTCCCCTAAACTGCACTTAAAGACAAAACATTGGTTGGTCACTTTACATGTCATTCATGCAGTCTCTTCCTGTCTATGTGGGAGGGAAATAAGTTTAACTTGGCAGAGTAAGCTGCAAAGTGGACCAGACTTTATGTCGATAGTGAGAAATCTGGCTTGAGACTGCTCTGGTAAATATAAAAAATGTCTAATCCATCTATTTAAACAGCACTGAGATTCTAACAGTAAAACAATAATATCAGCATGCTTTTTAATGCAAATGTTATAGGAACAGCAGTTGGTTTGAATGATGGAGATTGTTCTTCTTGAGTGACCTTCTTGTGAACTCAAGAGTTTGTGGACGACAGAAGAAATTATAGGGATCTTTATGGGGTCACTGTTTCATAAGTGTCTCTCATACACACACACACACACACACACACACACACACACACACACACACACACACACACACACGTTGGTGCAGCTGTCCTTATGAGGACTCTCCATAGACATAATGATTTTTATACTGTATTAACTACAGATTCTATCCCCTAACACTACACCTAACCATCACAAAAAACTTTCTGTATTTTTACATTTTCAATAAAACATCATTTAGTATGATTTTTAAGCGATTTGAATTATGGGGACAGTAGAAATGTCCTCATAAACCTTATTTATAGCATAATACTCTTGTAATTACCAGTTTGTAACTGAAATACATTTCCTCATAAACCACACACACACACACACGTGTGCTGGTACAGTATGTCTCTTTCTTTTTCTCTCTCTCTCTGAAAATGAACCGAACCCTGCTCTAAAACTCTGAAGTGTGTGTGTGTGTGTGTGTGTGTGTGTGTGTGTGTGTGTGTGTGTGTGTGTGTGTGTGTGTGTGTGTGTGTACAGGTTTCACTATATTTGTAAAATTATTGAAAATCCTCACTAATATAGTGAACCTTTTTGTGGTTCTCACTAGTAAAAAAACAAGGCCCATAAATCATGTTTAGCTTCAAATCTACTGATGTGCTCATGTTTCTGTGAGGGTTGATTTTAGGGGTAGGGGATAGAAAATATAATTAGACTGCTATGAAATCAATGGAAGTCTATGAGATGTCCTCACTTATATAGTGAAACGTGTGTGTGTGTGTGTACATGTTTATACTATATTGTGGGGACCAAAAACAACATTCATTATGTTACATCCCCTCACACTGTCTCCCTTTCCCTGTCTGTTCTCACAGGCCCTAGAAAATACTTTTTTAACACAATACAGGCTTCAGAGTGCAGCTGTGTGTGTGCGAAAGAGCATAAATGCATATTTTCTGGATGCGTGCTGACTTAATGTAAGGTGTAATTTAGTGTGAAGGATGGCAGGATGTGGGTGGGTCTTGCTGTGCTGTAACCGAAGTGATTTGCTGGCTGGGCTGTCATTCACACCACTTTGAGGCTTGCGCTGATCTGAACTCGAAGCGCTGGCTCCACTGACAGCTGTTTTGCAAAGCTCCTTTCCTTTAGGCTGTCAGTTTTGTCTAAACAAGCCTGTCTATCTTTCTTCCTGGTAAACATTGTTTTTTACTTGATTCGTTTTGTGTCTTGCTACTTTTTTTTTTTTTTACATTGTTCTTGCAGTTTGTGCTTCTTACATCCTAGCAATCATCTTTGTTTTTTGACAAGAGAAGTATGTGTGTCTGTGTGTGTGTATGGGTGTTTTGGCAGAGTGTATTGGATACACATTATTGTCTTATTTTACCAGATGTTATGAATTGGAAGGTAAACATTCATTTGCAATTAGGTTGTTAGGTTTTTATTATTATTATTATTATTATTATTATTATTATTATTAATTTCCACATTGTTTAAAGAGATTGGATTGCAATGATTATTATTTATTTATTTTTTTTTTATTTTATTTTTTTTATCCTTTGCTATTTCACCTTAAAGACAACATGAAATCCAAAAAGTTTTGGGGGTTTTATTCGATGTCTGTAAGCTCTGAGACGTTGCTAATGTACTCCTAAAAGTTGACAAAATTATCTTTTAGCAGATATACACATTTAAAATGTACAGTCATTCTCTTCCCAGAAAATGGACAAATAAAATTAACTGTATGTAATAATGTAATATGAATGTCCCTCTCCCTTGTTCCACCAAGCTGACTTGCAAGTACAAAATCATGGTTCACAACTGTGACATAACTAAATCTTTGCAAGTAGCAAATCATTGAACATGGTTGTGGCATAACTGAAGCCTGTTGGCGTATTTAAAAAAGTAAGGAGTCCTTCTTTGTGCCCGCCCACATTTTCTGTTTCAATATGACTTATCAACACAGTAAAGAAAACTTTCCTCATCAAGTGATTTTATTGGCTCTTTAAAGATTAGCCTCATCCAAAGTCAATTAAAATAATGTAGTAGAGCACAAAAAACATACTCACACACATTGACCTGGGCCTAAAACTCACAAGGTAGTGGCCAAATTCCAATCTTGTAATGTGTGTCTCTATTTGTGTATGCATGTCTTTAAGAATTTAATAACACTCCTCACTTTCCTCTCAGGTGGAAAAGTGACAGAGTCCAACATCTCAGACAGTCGAAGTGAGCGTATGGAGCTCCTGGTAAAGCAGGAGGAGGCCGCAGCGGGTGATGTGGACTTTCTGCCTGGGGAGCGGGATGAGGGCACAGCCAAAGAGAGAGGGAGCTCGGTGGCCAACCTGCGTGCTGCCCTCATGAGCAAGAACAGCTTGCTGTCTCTGGGGGCGGAGATGCTCGAAGAGGAGAACTCGCTTCTTTTTGACTACCTGCCCAAGGGAGGACACTCTGTATCCCGTAAGTTACGCTGTGATCTGCTGCTCTTGCTCATAGAATCCTATAGTGATTCATTGGTTCTTATAGAGTCCCATTGAGACTTGTATGTGATCCTGCTAGAACAGTGTATGCTGTACTTTAAATGCTGTCATTTGCTTGAAGACTCTCCTAAATTTTCTTATAGGTCTCCATAAAGAATGGAGTTTCCATAGTGTCCTTTAGGGACTCGTAGGTCCTTATAAAGTCTCACTGGGGCTCAAATGTGCTCCTGCTCAAGTGGTATGTTCTGCAATCTATATGATATCATAGAGTGCTTGGAGACTCTCCTATAGGTTCTTATAAAGTAGGTCTACCTCTGTGCCCCTATGGATGTTTTGTAGATGCCTTTGTGAGTGACGGTATCCTTGTGTGGATTTGCAAAGACTCCTTTGTTGTCTATAGTCTCTTTTTTTAATGAAGTTTTAGAGATTGACCTTGCTTCTCATAGAGAAATTATGTGTTTGTACATCCTTGGGCATTAGTGTAGGCGTGTGTGTGCGCGTGCGTGTGTGTGTGTGTGTGTGTGTGTGTGTGTGTGTGTGTGTGTGTGCATGCGTGCGTGTGTGTGTGTGTCTGTATCACAGTGTGCTCATAACAGCTCTGGATGAATGCAAGACAGTGTTTGAATGGGCACATACTGAGAGCAATGTTGAATGTACTCAGTTGAGAATGAACTAGACTGTTTTGGTGAAGTGTGCATGTTATAACTTATTTCCTCCTAAAACATCTTTCATCGCAACAAAATTCATAGAAGCTTTGGAACCATCGAACCAATTTCTACCTAAACTCAAGTCAAGTCAAGTCAAGTCAAGTGGTTTTTATTGTCATTTCAACCATATACAGTTAGTACAGTACACAGCAAAACGAGACAACGTTCCTCCAGGACCATGGTGCTACATATAAACAACAAAGGACCAACACAGGACCATATGAGACAACACAACGAAATAAAATACCTATATAAACTACCTATATATACCTATATAAAGTGCACGTGCAAACATGTGCAAAAAGTACAGGACAGTACAACAAATTACTGACAATGAACAGGACAATAGACAGTGCAGCGCCGACCAGTACTCAGTAGTGCAAAAAGATGACAGTTTCTAAAAATGTAAACATAACATACTATGAGATAGTGTTCTATGCACATAGCAGTTATTGAGGTAGCAGACAGTTATAAAGTGACAGTAATTAAAGTGCAACTCAGGACACGTGTGTGTGTGTGTCTCAAACCAGTCTCTGAGTATTGAGGACTCAACCACTTTGGTAAAGTATTGGATACGTGTGGATCTCTGTGTTATGTGTTATTGAAAGCAAGAGATGTTTGTGAATGTGTGTCTCCTTCTTGCCCTCACTTCTCCTGGCTCTCTTATACTCTACTGGGTTGGTAATTATCTCTTTTGTCTTTTTAAGTTCAGTCTTCTCAATAGTAGAAGGAGAATGACTCTGGACCACTCCTGTTCTTAAAACCCTTAAGGCAGGCTCAAGATTGTGTGTTTGCTGAACTACATTAAGTTTTAATGGCCACTCTTGAGGATAAAACACAGTTGCTCACAAACTTTAGCTCAAATATAGAGAAGCATTAATCTGATTATCTCACTCATATACAAATCCTGCCTTCCACCTGCACTGCCACAATGCTCCGGTGATCTTTATGTCTGTTGTAAAATCAACATGAAATTTCCATTTCACTGCTGCAATGTAACTTTTATGTCCAAGTGAAACAGGATGATCAACTCAAAATTGATTTTATCCATAGGGAATTAATTGGATCGTGAAAAGGTTATCTGTATGGCAAGTGGATGAGTTGAAAATAGTTTTTTGGTGATGACAGCCAAAAAGGAACGTTGTTTCTGAGGCGAAGCAAGTTATTACATTGTGATGAAAGTTTATGAAGAAAAACTCAAATGAAATTAATTTCTTTGGAATAACATGAACTGATAAATCTGTCATTATACATGTTCCTGGTCTGATTGTGAAAGTTAAGATGGTCTATTTTGTACCTGTATAACTTTCTTTCTTTCATTGAAAATTGGTTTATTTATTTATTTATTTATTTATTTATAGATTCTTTATCTCACAAAAAGCTATTGTATGACTTCACAAGGCTTGCAATATGGCACGCACATTTGGACCATTTTTTATGATGGATAAATGGTGCATTTGTGTCATTTTATAAATATTACAGCCCTGTTCTTCATTAGCTTTCATTATATAGAAAAAGAGTGGCCAGGAAAGAAGAAAGTCACACTTGTGTAAATCATGACTGAATTCTTATTTTTGGGTGAACTATACATTTTAAATTTCCTTTTTTTCTGTTTTTGCTCATAAAATTGCAAGATGACACTTTACAAAAAAGTTCCATTTGTTAATATTAGTTAAAAACATTAGTTAACATGAACTAACAATCAACAATACATTTACAGAATGTATTAATATTAATATTAATTTCAATATATACTAATACATTTTTTAAATCTAAAGTTGTATGTGTTAACATTAGTTAATGCACTATGAACTAACATGAACTAACAATGAACAATTGTATTTTATTAACTAACATGAATAAAGATTTATAAATTCTGTAAAAAATGTAAATTAATGGAACCTTATTGTAAAGTGTTACCAATTGCAATATTTAATGAAAATCAGGGAAGATTGCAAAGATTGCAATGAAATGTTCTACATGAAGAGACATTTATTGAACTCATCGAGCACAAACACTCACAGAATCTCCGGAATGTGTAACTGATCAGCCAATTGCCATTCGGGGATGGCCACCCCTCTAAAACAAACAGCGCTTGTTCAACCGTGCCATGCTCACTCTGACGGATCACTAGTCGCCCTCCTCTCCCAAACCTCAAAGTGGATTTGTTGAAGTCTTGGGTAAAGGAATTGATTTGATTGAGTTGAGTGGGTCACGACAGGTCCCCTTGCTTCCTGTAGGCTGCTGTGATTAACCCAGATTCTGTGTCATTGGCTGATCCTGGGTCAGGTTTGGCATTGTGATTTGCTTTAGGTGTGTGTCTGTCTTCTCCACTGATCTATACACACTGACAGCAGGCTGACAACCTGTCCTCTCCACTGCCACTGACAGAGTCTCAGGGGACTGTGTGTTTGTTTACTGATACACTTATTTGCACTTACTAGGAATCAGTGAGCTGTTCCAAAAAAGGAACAATCTACACAGTCAATGTGTGATACACACAATAAAATACTAGCAAGATACAATACAGTGTTAATCAATGTCAGAAATTAACTTTTATTAATAAATACTGTATTTTTTCAGTCTGGTTCCTCCATTCTGCTGCCTCCTTTCCAAGTGGTAACTGGATAGAACAGTTAATAACGTTCTTTTTAAAATAGCTGTACTCTGTGCTAAGGATACCTATGCTTAGTGAAATACCAGTTGCAGTGTTTCTAGAGCTCACAAGAGAAACAAGGCACCTGTTTTGGAAAAACAAGCTCAAAATAAGGGACTTGTCTCACCCAAAATAAGCAAATTAAGCGATTAAATATTTTCCCATGTGGTGGAATTTTCAGGATAGATATCACAAGTATAATCTACAGTCACCTACAGTATATAAAGTAAAGCTTTTTTTTTTTTTAAACTAGAGGTTTCCTTCAGAATTTAGAAATTTACTGTGATAAACACATTGGTCTTTGGTTTCATGAAAAAAATTATCGGAACAAAATTAAACAATTATTAACTGGTTACCAGCATTTCAAAAATATTTTTTGCACTCCGGAACAATTGAAAGGGATTTTGTTTCCATTTTCGGTTACGTTCTGCAAATACATTTGTTTGTTTCCAGTTTGTGTTTCTTGAAATGTTTGCAGTCCATATTCAATACCCTTGAGTACATATTATAAAACATATCAAACGTTTGAAAAATGTTAGATAAAAATCAAACAAGAATACACTGTGGTGCGTTTTTGGCCAATGCATTTTGGCAAAAGACATTTTTGTAACTTTTGGTGGCCCTTGTTAATTGTAGTATTTGTATAAAAAGATTAAATATTGAATATTTAATGATACACAATATACCATATTACAACACAATGCAATTTACAGGACATTGTAGTACTAAAATGCAATATGCAATAAACTACAGCACAACACAATGCTACTACACCCTATATATAAAAGACATGGGATGGTTTGCTTATTATATTGCAAGATAAATAGATTGCAATGTAAATCTGAATCATTGTGTACAACTAATCAGAAGAGAGTGATGAATTAGTGGAAGGATTGTGTGTGTGCATGTGTGTGTGTTTAGGTCTTTTCCTGATTTCAGTGCAGAGGTGATATTTGAATACCACATTTGATCTTCCTTTCAAACTCGGATAAATGTGCTTTACACACATACACATTTCCAGTCAAAATGTTGGTCACTCTTGAATGACTTTATGTTTCTCATGATGTTAAATACCTGAATGACTTAAAAATTATGTTTTTATGCTTGAAATAAGTATTGAACACAAATATTAATTGTGCCTACGTATTAATTTCTTTACAAAAGGAAGGAAAAGCAGTCAACAAGGAGAATGTCAACTCCTTCAATACAGTTAAACCTCATGAATTTAGTTTGACAGAATGCCTTTCATTTGCCTTAACATATTATAGTTTTGATGACTTTGTTATTATCTTAAAACTTGAAAATAATTATTACTAGGTGTGCCCAAACTTTGGACTGGTAGAGTATGCACACATATTTACAATATCTCCTGGTTTGGCAGCATGTTTTTCTTTAGTTTCTTTCAGATATAGTCAAATGTCTAGAAATAGTGATTAGTAATTCATCATGACAAAGAACAGACTTCATCTGTATGTTTGGTTATTTTTCTTCTGAAAATTCTTTTAAACTGACTTGAGCATGTGCCTCGTTGGGTTTATGTAAATGCTAACAAAGAAGGTAAAGCTGTCCTGCAGTTAAAGTATTTGTACATTAAAATGAACAACAACTCTTGGAAGTAGATTCCATTTAATTGGGAAAGCAACCAAATAACATGTTACGTTATAAAAATAATTAATGTGAGAGATGTGAAAGTAAGTTTACCTTTAAACCAAAGTCTGAAACTAATTTGCATAGACTTGACCTCCAACCCTGACTTTTCCATTGTCATGGACAACAGTTTTTAGGCCAGAGGTCAATGATGCCCACCTCACATCCTATCAAATCTGTACCACATTGTTTTCACTCATTTGCAATCAAAAGCACCTTTTAGAATTGGGTTGATTACCCAAAGAAAAGAAAAGTCACAAATGAGATCTCTGTCCTAGAGAGCAGAAAGATTAAATGGAGTCATAATCCTGTCCACCTGACAGTGCGCCAGCCTGATTAACTTGATTCGGTTAACGCGGTCATTGTCTGTGTGCATCATCGGCGCATGTGCCGGTCATTGAATCCACAAAAAGAGTATCGCAAAGAAATTGTAGTGGGTATGCGTCAAACATGTTCTTATTCGCTTAAGGTCAGAAGAGTATACTCACAAGTCTGCGCGGTCGACCACCCGCAAGCCGATCAGGAACATGCAAAACCAAAGTATACCTGGGCCTTAAGTCTCTAGCTTCTCAGATTTTTATCCTGAGCAAAAGACCCAAGTATTCTTGCACTTGTCTCCTCTAGAGTCTTAAAAGAGCTGTGCTCAGATTTGCCAACATACCAGTTTCAAAAATCAGATGTTTTAGTATGAACTCACCAATTTCTTCATTATTAAATTATCTGAGTTGTTATCCACATTAAATTGATTCTAATATAATTTATATCTCCATACTCATACAGTGTGTCAACAATTTTGTACTGTTTGTATTTTTCCTTGTATTTGAAATATCTGAGACAAAGTTACTGAATTAAAACAAAAATGGGAGCTCCATTAAGTTTTTTTAACTTTAAAAGAGCAACCTCTGAGCAATTTTTCAGTGAATTTTTAATAAGAGGATAACAGTGGACTGCTCACATAGGTTTACAAAGGCAGTTAAGTTCAGTGATTTCAAGTAAACTTTCTAGTGAACCACAGGTTCAGATTCAGTTACTGTTAATTGATGCAGAGGAGTTAGCAACAAAGGTCAGCCATCATTGAGTATCAGGTCCAGAATGCAGCGAAATGCAACATGTTACAAAATGTGGAATAGAGGAAAAAGAAACCAAGATGAGAGGGGGATTTTCTGTGTGTGTTGGATGGAGTGGATGGTGTTGGAAAGGAGAATTCAAGGAATCTGTTTGTGGTTGTGCTTTACTGTAGCATGTGCATCTGTCCACTTAACACTTAACTAACAACTTTGGCATCTTCGCAACAACTGTCCTCCACAAAAATATTTTTGAAAAAGGAGCGCTCGAAAACACACATACACAGACACATTTACGTAGCTATGCATGTCAGATGGTATGGTTTTGTCAGATTTTGCTCACTTTCAGGGACAAATTTGTGCCTCTTCACACAGAATTGATTTTAATGCGCAAACTTCAAATATAAAACTATGGATTAAAGCTACACTTTGTAAGATTTTTTGGTTTGAAATTAACAAAATGTCCTTAACGATCAAGTACACCCACATTCCGTCTCCCAAACCATGTTTTCCCTTACCTCCCACTATGGTAAGCCTGTAATAATTATTTACATTTTAGAGTTGTCGGGACAGATTTGGCAGGAATTTGCATACTTCCGTCAAGTAATCCATGCTTGATTATGCCATGTCCGTAAATAAAGAAATTAAGGTACGGAGCTACTATAGGCAGGTTTGTATGTGCGGTGAAAAGTGTGGTAGTGCAACACTGACCGTGGATCATTCAAAAAGGCAACCCTCAGAGGAATTACCCATTTTGAAAACAAAGAAACCGTGAACCGAGAAGAGTCTGCAAGTAAAAAGGTAAAGTGACAGAGCCCGTAATCAAACACAACCCACCAGTGGCGGCTGCTGGTCTTTCAAAGAGGGGAAGCTCATTTTCGGCCTACATTATAAACTTATTTACCCTATTTTTTGCACTAAATCAATCTTAGGTGTTGATCTGCCCTGCTGTTTAATTCTAATTTTTTCCTCGTAAGGAAGACTTTCAAATGGCTTCGCCAAAATCAGGTCGACAATATTAGCACCATCTGCCATCGTGCGCAGTTTCACCCGTACGACGCTAGCCTAGCCTACTGTATGAATGAATGAATGAGCGAACGAACGAGCGAACGAACGAGCGGCTCTAAAACAAAATATATTAAGCTTGGTAAAACTGAAACAAGGAATGTGGTGTATAATTGTGTGAAATGTATTATGCAAATTGACTAGCAATTTAGCCAAACAAATATAAAGAAATAGGTTGCAGCAGTTTGTCTTTCGACTACACTTGAGAAATCCGCGATGGGACTGGCGTGAAATAGCTTCAGTGACTTCTTATAGTACAGATTCAGCTGTCAATCAAAAGGAGATGCAGTCTTTCGACAGATCCTCCAATCATCACGCTGAAGCCCGAGTCGGGCCAGCCCACTCCTCATTCACCCCCAGATACGCTGAGCGTCCGTGGGTGGGACATAATCGCAGCATTTATCCAATGACCATCTATTTTCGGAGCACTGAAAAAAACTGTTCAGAGCAGCCCCATTGAAGTCAATGGACGCTTCGGCTTCAACAGGGAAATGCACTGGCGCTTCTGGGAATGTATGAGAAGTAAATCGAGTCAGCCGACCTGCTATATGTAATGTAGCTGATTCTGAACGAACTTCGTCTTGAGATGAGCGTGTTCTAACGCATTTTTAGTCAATAAATTGTTTACACAATAGTACATATTTGACCATTATTTTTTTGATATTATAGGGAAGCTGAGCTTCCCTTGCAGTCTTAAAGAAATCCCCACTGCAACCCACTGACCCAGAGATGGAGTTTTTGTTGCTCAATAGGTAAAATATTGTATTTGACCGATCGTTAGATAGTGTTAGCCACTCTAATGGAACTTTTTTTTATTATGGATTGTGATACTGTAGTTCTTGATTTAATTTTCAAGGAAGGATGATTACTATTTACTAATTACCTGCTAATAAGACATACTTTTCGGATATCTGTCTTTCTCACTTTTGTTATTTATTTATTTATTTATTGGGCAGGGGTGTTAGTGACATTTGCTCTGAACAGTTGAAAACCATTAGATTCATCCACGCAGAAGAGCAGAGCCAAAGCCTGACTAATGCAATTATCAAAACTGTGTTCCTACAAAGTAACTTGCAGTTCTATGATTCAACCGCTAGAGGGCCAAAAGTAAAATAGTGTAGCTTTAAAATCTATTGATCTGACAAAGCTGCTAAAACCTACAGTAGAAGTATAATTAAAAAAAACACCATTCGTCAAAAGAATAAAAAAAAATCACATTTGTCCCCCAGCTGGTGTAAATATGTATCATGTCTCTGATCCGTTGCAAGATCACACTCCGGTTGAACCTTTTGTGGTTAATAGGTTGTGTATATCCTGTTGGATCCTTTGCATGGATTCTGGCAAGTTGCCTGATGTGGTTTTAAAATTCCACCATCATTTAAAAGCTTTCCTATTCTTTATCTCTCACAGTCACACACACACACACACACACACACACACACACACACACACACACACACACACACACACAGCCATCCCTTGTGTGTGCACGTGGGTGGATGGAGAAGAGCTCTAAAAGAGAGCAACAGAAGCCAAGCCCTAACCCTACTCGGGCTCCATTAAACTATGTCTTCATATCTTCCCTCATCTTCCTCTCTGGTTATAAATGAAGTGGCTTTGTTGCCCCTTGCCCCTTCCTCCTCTTCCTCTTCCTCCTCCTCTCTCTGCTGCTGTGTGGAACATGGCCGCTGGTCTGAGAGTAGGTGGGTGAGACTAGTTTCCTGTGCTTCTCAGGGCCTCGTTGCTCCAATGGCAGCAGCAGCTCCCACCATCCAGGGGCCCTGTTTGGTAGCAAATGCAGGGCATCTTCGTCTTCTCCTCCGTCTCCTCTTCCTCCTCTTCCTCTTCTACTGCCGCCTCCGCCATCCATGCAGCGGCCCCCAGGGGCAGACGGTCTGCCACGATGTGGGGGCCTCACAGACAAGCTGTATGTGGAACGGGCCCTGGAGGCCTCGCCCACTGAGGTAAGTCCAACAAACACACATTAGATCACTCATATATTTTTCATCACTCTTTGTGTTTTGATGAATGTTGTCTTAAAAACTGTCGAACATCTGTAGATTTGTTGCCTTTTTGCATTGTTTATGCTTTTTCTTCTGTGTATGTCAGTTTTTTATCTTTATTTCATATTTATGTTTACTCTTTCTTTCCATGAGATAAATTAGCCTAGAATCAACTTTTTGCCAATGAAAGTAGAATTGAGCATAATTTACCAGCCATAAGTACAGTACTTCTTAATGGCCACAAGACTGTATTATGTACAATTTTACTTAAATAAGTAAATAAATATATATATATATATATATATATATATATATATATATATATATATATATATAGTGTCCCATGGCAATGGGATCATTTCCATGCTTATTTCATGCACATTTTAGAAGTAGTGTTGATTAAAAATGAAAAATGTACTAATTAAATCCCTTTAATATCTCAGTTGTGTCTCCTAGACAGCAAAGAGATCAAATGGAGACTTTTGCTCAAGTCTCCTGCACCTTATTTGTTATTTTTCTTATTAGTAAAAGATCCAAAAAGTCTTAAGTGTCTCCTCCAGAGATACATAACAGCAAGGGCACATTAATGCACAGGCTTACATGGGCTAAAGCACAGGGACCCACAACTCCCAGAGTGAACCCATTTGCGGCGTCCCCCACCCTATACTCCCTGGTTGACGTTCGCAGAAAGCGTGCATCTGAATGCGTTCAGCAGAAGACGCTGATAATAAATATGGAGAAGGTACGCAACTGTGAAAGCCGTCCATGTAGCGTATGTTCACAGACTAAGAGTTTGCACATATATATCGTGTAATCATGGCAAAATAACTTAATAAATGCCATGATTACACCAATACTGGGCAGTGAATTTAAAATATGTGATTTATGAATTGATTTCAAGTGACTTTGCATGCATATCTGTGTGTGTGTGTATGTGCGCCCTGTGTATTTTGGCCCTCGGGTCTTGTCCTAGGTAAGGTTTATCCATGTGCATCAGCTGCGCTCATTGTCAGTGTTTAGTTTCAGTTTCTGTTTAGTTTCCATCTCAATCAAAAAAATTAAGAAAAATGTTCCGTCTCCTACAACGTGCATGGCTAAGGTAATTTCTTTTTTAGTTGTTGATTTGTTATTATTTGTTGTGTGACCGAGCCCTATACAAATACTCTGTAACAGCTGTTATGTTTCACATATTCCCTATGCTGACGTAGCGCTGTTTGGGCGGAGTAAAGTTTAGATATGTGGCTTGAACAACCAAATTAATTTACACTTGACCAAGTTTCGAATGTAATGTGTCTCAAACTTCCTCCGGAGCTATCCAATCAGTAAAAACGCGTAAAGTGACTAAGTGTAAATACCCCCTTTGTGACAAACAGCACAGGTCATTGTGTCACTAGTAGTTCACAGTATATGATGAGATAAGCCAGTCTACAGTGAAACTGCACTTTTCACAACAAGAAAAAAAGACTAATGATTTTGTCATATTTTCATTTTGGGTAATCGACAAATGCTGTCTGTTTCTAAGATGTGATTTGATCTTTTATCTGTAATGCAGGACTTCCTTTTCTTTAGATTTTTATACAAGTGCTCCGTCTCAGCTAAAATTTCTTCAGCGAGAGTCAGAATATATATTAGTTTTATTATTTTATCTCATGAGTTGCCCTACACCATGTGTTACATTATGTTGTAGTTAGTAATAGTTACTGGCCAACTTAGGGACTTACCATAGCCAATTTTTCCCCAAATTTAGTACTTGGCGAGTGTTAACTTTGGACCTTGGATGTAAGTTTAGAACCCACATCATCCTCTATGTGCGTTCAGCACATTTGCCATTCCAGGGACTATAATGAAGACCCAGCAGATGAGAATCTTTTGATAAGTGGGGGATCCAAGTGGTCTAAAGCACATAACTGGTAATCTGTTAATCAGAAGGTCGCTGGTTCGATCCCCACAGCCACCACCATTGTGTCCTTGAGCAAGGCACTTAACTCCAGGTTCCTCCGGGGGTATTGTTCCTGTAATATGTGCACTGTAGGTCACTTTGGATGAAAGCGTCTGCCAAATGCATAAATGTAAATGTACATACACCAAGTTAAATGTGCCTTTAAGCAGCTTGGAAAATTCCAGAAAATGATGTCAAGCCTTTTAGCTTCTGATAGGAGGTGTACTGAATTGGAGGTGTAGCTGTGGATGTATTTTAAGGCCTACCTTCAAACTATATGCCTCTTTGCTTGACAATATTGGAAAATTGAAAGAAATCAACCAAGACCTCAGAAAAAAAAAGTTGTACCTCCACAAGTCTGTTTCATCCTTGGGAGCAATTTTCTGAAGATGCCTGAAGATACCACATTCATCTGTACAAACAATAATACGCAAGTATAAACACCATGGGATAACACAGCCATCATACCGCTCAGGAAGGTGACAAGTTAAAAGGAGTCCTTTATCAACATAAATTTTAAGGCTGCTCAGCAAGGAAAAAGACAATGCTCAAAAATGCACCAGACTACAGTTTGCAAGTGCACATGGGGACAAAGATCTTTTTGGAGAAATGTCCTCTGGTCTGATGAAACTAAAATTGGACAGTTTGGCCATAATGACCATCGTTATGTTTGGAGGCAAAAGGGTGAGGCTTGCAAGCTGAAGAACACCATCCCAACTGTGAAGCATGCGGGGGGGGGGAGCGGAGCGGAGCAGCATCATGTTGTTGAGGTGCTTTGCTGCAGGAGGGACTGGTGCACTTCACAAAACAGATGGCATCATGAGGAAGGACATTTATGTGGATATACTGAAGCAACATCTCAAGCTTTGTTGCAAATGGGTCTTCCATATGGACATTGACCCCAAGCATACCTCCAAAGGTATTGGAGTGGCCATCACAAAGCCCTGACCTCAATCCGATTCGAAAAAGTGTGTGCGAGCAAGGAGGCCTACAAATCTGACTCAGTTACATCAGTTCTGTCTGGAGGAATGGGCCAATATTCCAGCAACTTATTGTGAGAAGCTTGTGGAAGGCAACCCAAAACGTTTGACAGAAGTTAAACAATTTCAAGTTAATGCTACCAAATACTAACAAAGTGTATTTAAACTTCTGACCCACTGGGAATGTGATGAAAGATATAGAAGCTTTCACTCTACTATTATTCTGACATTTCACATTCTTAAAATACAGTAGTGATCCTAACTGACCTAGGACAGGTGATGTTTTCTTTTCACAGAAAGTGATTTTGTGAAGCAGTGTACGCTTATTCATTGCGTGCGACGCATGTCCCATGCATAATAAACACGGTAGATTTACTGTACAGAAAATTAAGTTTCTTCATCTGCAAGCGGGTGAGTGATACAGGCAAGCTGATGTATCTCTTCGCTGCGCATGAAAACGCTCATTGACTTTTATTTGAAACCATTTCAAAAACGAAACCGAAGTTTCTCTTGCCATTAATGTTTGATATGAATTTAATCTGCCCTTTTGATCCAATTATTGGCAGAAGATTTTGAAAATGGCAGAAGATTTTGCCCAAATTGTAATTACAACATGTCCACTGATTTTATGGCATGTATACATATACTTGTATAAAATATTAATACTTATACTATATACTTATAAAATAAAGGTGTCTAATTAACTCTATCTGAGAAAAAAATGAAAAGAAAAATAAACATACCTTTTAAAATGTAAATATTTAAATACATTGTAAATGATGACCAAACTATTTTTTCCAAGTTCTTTGAGACAAAGTATAAAGTAAATATATTTATGAGGATATTTTTAAATGTTTGTTGTAATGTATCCAGTGGCAGCGCTAGGGGGACACCCCTCTCACAATTGTTGTTTTTTATTTCTTCATTTTTTGTCTTGGGCGAAAATTTGTTTTATAGAGGTGGAACCATCTCTGTACAACCGCAACACACAGGAGATTTAATGTGCGCACACTAAGGTCGCCGCACCTCTCCGTCCCGGGTGTCACTGTATGCAATCCTCTCCGTTTTGGATCCACTCGCCTCCGCTTTCTACACCAACAACCATACAAATGTGCTTAAGGGCATGAAAACGTCACAATGTGAAATATCTTAATGGTACTAAAAATAGGCTTCATTTTCTTTTTCTTTTTTGACTCAAATTGAATAGCATTGCTGCTTTAAATTAGTTATTCTCAAGCACTGTTTGCATCCTGTAACTCTCTGTATCCAGTTTGTTGCTTTAAATGAGTAGTTCACTCCAAAAGGATAATTCTCTCATTATTTACTCAACCTTATGTTGTCTTAAACTCGTATATTAATATAACATTTCAAGCTCCAAAAACCACATAAAGGCAGCATAAAAGTTATCCATATATCTCCAGTGGTTTAATCCATGTCTTCTGAAGCGATCCAATTAGTTTTGGGTATTGATAGTTTTGGGTGTTGATAGTTTAGCTTTGATAACAAACCAATGTGTAACACTTTAAATCTTGACATCATCATTCTCCTTGGCGATCATGATTTCAAGCTCAATTACACTTCCTGGTACTCTGCACATGGTGTATCGCTTCAGAAGATTCTTGTGGACAAATAGACATCATATGTCCATTAAAATATTTTCGTTTGTGTTCCGTGAAAGAAAGAAAGTCATATGAGATTGAGACAACAGATGGGTAAGGAAATGATGAGAGAGATATAATTTTGGGGTGAACTATTCCCTGAAATGTTTTGCAGCCAATCATTTCTTTGCTTTTCTATGCTTCTCTTTAAGGGTTACATCTGCACATTCTCTTTCCAGTGTGTGTCTGTCTGTGTGTTTTATTACATGAACTTGCATGCCTCAGGACTGCACACTTCTATACAGATCTGTGACCAAAAGAATATGACTTTAATTTTTTTATGTGTGGTTATTCTTACAGGAGGAAATGCAAGAGTCAGACAACACTCCACATAACACTGCAGGTATGTGTGGCATCTGTGACGTTGACGGCCTTCATCCTGGCCCCACCACATGACTCATGATTATTTTTCCCATACATAAGCCGATCTCCTGGCATTATTTCTCACCTCCCTCTCCATCTCTTTCCCTCTCAGTGCTGGAGTGCGTCCAGGTTCCCATGGAGGAAGATCAGATGGTGGAGGAGAAGCATGGAACGTCTGTGGCGGAGGTGCAAGGAGGAGGGCCAGGCTGGCAGCAGGAGCTGGCCTGCTCTCTGTGTAAGCAACTGTTTAGCAGTCTGCTTCAGCTGCAACAGCACGAGTACAGCCACACACTGTCACTCATGGCCCTCTCCCTGGATTGCCTCGACCACCACCGCCCCATGGTTGCCACATCCCTGCTCAACCCTCAGACTGCACGCTACCACTGCTCACAGTGCCCTGCCAGCTTCACCCTCAAATCCAATGCCGACCGCCACGAAAAGACAATCCACCTCAAACGGAAGCTGATGCAATGCATTTACTGCCTCAAGCATTTTCGTGACCGTACCGATCTGAACCGTCACCTGTCATCCGTCCATTCTAACGAGCGTGTGTACACGTGTCCCGCTTGTACCCGAACCTTCAGCACACAGAAAAATCTGGCCACCCATGCCAAAGTGTGCTGTCAGTCCAGAATCTCGCCCACTGGGCACCTGTGGAGCCTGCACGCCCTAAAGGATGATAGCGGCAACCATAGCCATATTCATATTGATGATTGATTGGGATAATCTCACGAAAACTTTCAAGAAATGTCCAGATCGTTATATTTCACCCCAAAATCAAAAAATCATAAGGAGTTATATTTTCCATATAAAAGGAGTTTGTTTTTATATAATATTACAAAGTCTATTTTTAGGAACTTTAATAGTTTAATCACAATTAAGCACTCAATTTCCAGTTGCCTACTGTAATACAAAAATTTACTTGAATTCCACTTACTGTAAATATGTGAAAATATATTAAAATACTATTAAATCATAATGTGAATTTAATATTATTTAATATAATTTTCATGAGATTTCCACCAATTTGCCGAAACCAGACATATTACTCACTAATAGTTTCACTAACGAGGGAATGTGTTCACTTTTACAAACTCTTGGTCATTATCTCTCATTTCATGCCTACTTTGGGCCACCACGCTGTTTTTACCTTTTTTCACTGTGTGTAAGATTTGTATGTTTTTGAAATGTAGTAACTGTAACTTATACCAGCAGGTTGTATTGTTTTTAGAGCCTCCTCTATGGCAGCATATGGCTGCTGATAGGCACAAATCCTATGCAAAAATAAAGACGTTTTGTGACATTTCACTCATGTATATAGAGCTGTTTGCTTTTTATACAGGATAATTAAATGTCTCACTGAAGACTGCAGAACAGATCTCAGTGCATTAGATGCCAGTGCTTTACATTTTGGGTGGATTTGCACCCCTTAGTCTCTTTACCAGCTAACTAATCTAATTTATATTTATACCTACTCATGCACCGGGTGTCTCTCTAACCCGCTGAGATGTTAAAGGAATAGTTCACCCAAAAATGTAATTCTGTCATTTTAACTCAATCTCAAATTACTTTTTTTGAAGAATGAAGGAAAGTTGAAGAATGTACCACCCACTCTTTTCCGTATAATGAAAGTGAATGGGGATCTGGGTTGTCAAGTTCATAAAGGCAAAGAAGCACAATCAAAGTCTCATACAAGTCCATGCAACTCATGTTCCATTTCCTGTAAGTCATATGATAGCATTTGAATTCCTATTACAGCTTTGTGTAATATGCAAGCTCACCTATAGTAGTCCCCAATATAGCTGTTGGCATATGAAGAATATTCACATTGCATTAATGTATGATGTCACAACACCAGACACCAGACATCAGACCTGACTTGTTGTGTCTAAAGGCCCCATATCTCAATGGATGAAGAGAGCGGATGGCAAGTTAGTGAATAACAATTTAATTTCGGTATGTTACTCGGTCAAAACTCGTTGTATGGACTACTTTCGCAATACTTTTTAATGCTTTTTTTATTTTATTTTTTATTTTTTGTCATTTGAGTTCGACAACCAGATCCCTATTCACTTTCATTACACAGAAAAGAATGGCCAGTACATTCTTCAACATTTATCTTTACATGTTCCACTAAATAATTAAGTAATATGGGTTTCTGTTGATGTGAGTAAATGTTAATAATATATATATTATATATAATAATTTTGTTTGTTTGTTTGTTTTTGGCTGAACTGTCCCAATAAGTAATTTGTCTATGTTGAATGTGTGCACAATGCTGCCCCCTCCAGTTAAATATTTCTCTTGCATTTTGTTGTTTAGTGAAAGGAGATGACCAGTGATGAGGAAGATTAGGGGATGTCCTAAATCCTTCAGCCTGCAATGTTCTCTTGCTGTGTGTGTGTGTGTGTGTGTGTGTGTGTGTGTGTGTGTGTGTGTGTGTGTGTGTGTGTGTGTGTGTGTGTGTGTGTGTGAGAGTATGCGAGTGCACTGAATTATGTCAGTAATTAGCTCTGCTCAGTTCTCACCATTGCTGACTTTAAATCACCTAGATTAAGGAGATGTGAGGGAAAAGGAGATAATTCCTTTCAGGTTCTCACTATCCCTTGTGTGACCTCACACTAGCCTCCAGACCAGTTTATAACAGCCAGCAGAAAAGTGAAATGGGGTTTGGGTGGTGTTTATTGGAGAGGGAAGACCCGTGCTAACGTAGTTGGACTGAAATTGTGAAGTTGTGTTTTCAGAAGTTTTCTTATTAATATTGTATAATCTCAGTGTTTTATCCATCTTTGAAAATTTGTTTATGACAATCAGTCACAGAAAAGGATGTACTATGATGTAATGAAATAATTTCAATAAAAAAAATTTAGGGAAAAAAACACTGCTACCTTTGAATGTCTGCCAATGCAAATTTGCAAATTGCCTAGATTTTCTTGACTCGTGCATGCAGTCCTCGGCTGCGCACATCGTCTGCTCATGCACTGGCCATTGACTGTAAGACTAAAAGAGAGTCACAAAGTAGTTGTAGTGCGCAAGCGCTGAAAGCATTCCTATTGGTTTGCAGTCAGAAAAGTATACTCAGAAAGGCAACATGGTTGGCCGGGCGTGCTATGATCTGGAATGTGCAAAAACAAATTATACCTGGGCCTTAACCAGGTAATTCCTGACCCCCTGTGTGTACAAATTTTGTGTTCATATCAGGTCAGCATTACCGTACAAGACGCTACCAGATTACGATTACGAAAAGCATTCACATCTTTGTAGAACTTGTAATTGCAATTCGTAAACTGGGAATTCTATGAAAGCTCAGACTTGACAGACATGTCATCATGTAAATATGGGCAGCAACCTCAACATTTTAATGTAGTGAACACATTTCTGTTCGATATGCCAACTCGATGATGCCATCGTTACCTGTAACGTTTCCTTTGTCCTTGTAGATACGCACCACCTTTTTGAGCACAAACCATGAAAATGACATATCAGAACTTAAATGGTTGTATTTACTGGACCCTTTGGAGTATGGACATGGTTGTATTATCTTTTGAAAGAATACACTTTGTGATTTATTTCCCAAGTTCCCAATTCAGAATTAATATATGTTGTTGTTGTTGTTTTTAAAGTTTGAGAAACTGAAGTTTTAGTAATGGAAATATTTTGTGATGAATATGTTTTTATAATCTGAAAAATAATAATAAAAGTACCAAGACAAACCAGAAATACAATGTTCTCAAAGCCACAAGTCTAAAGAAGTTATGTTTCAATTTTCAAGATGATCAAACAAAAACTGAGGTTCCTGCAAGCTTTTTTCTCTGTAAAATCGCTGCAAGTGTAAAGAGTAAAATTAAGGCTCCGCCTTTCAAGACCACACAAAATCTGACTGCACTGCTTGGCTATTATGAATAAAACTATGCCCCATTTTTAAAAATAGCCTTTGGAGACAGAATCATTTTGTTTATGAGACTCTAATGTATAAGATAATGTACAGTTTTACAACATGAATGCTGCTCAGATTGCATAGTTTGTTGAAGAACGATGATGAAGGGTAATTCTTTCAGGTGATATCTCATGTAAACAATGGAGAATATATCAATATTTCTCAGATTTATCACTTTTATGGACAAAAACTGCCATTGGATGTTTTTCATTGAACACTTGTCATGGACAATTGACTCAAGTATGGCGAACTGGATTCATAACAAATGTATGATGTCCCGTTTTGATATTGCATGTTTTAATTTGTACTCCTGGTACAAATAACTAAATTGCTGTTTCTGGAGCATTGCTATCGTGAAACAGAGATCGGATATCAATGTTGAACCCTTAGACCTTTGAAAAGATGTATCATTTGTTAACATTAATAACATTTATAGATGGTAAATTATATATTAAATGTAAGCAGAGTGACGTTACTACCGCATCCGGGGGAATTGCGTATCAACAGGTTAATCATTTTGCAACAACATTTAGAGGTGAATTAATGAATTAATGTAGTGATAGATACTCTGCTGTTATAAATAACAAAGCTGTATAAGAGTTTTGAGTGTTGTCAGAAAAAAATAATATAGAGGTCCTGGGATGTGAACTTAGTAGAATTTCTGAGTTGCCTTCTCATAATTACAGTAATTCCAACATTACGTGAATGCATCATTAATATCTGAACTCATGGAACACTGCGGGTCCAATCAGATTAGAGGACCGAAATAACTGTTGTTTAATGTTTAATCTGAATCAGATTTTTTTTTTTTTCTAATCTTGAGAAATAGCTGTCGTTAGGTGTATCTAGTAGAGGGTTAAGGGAATAAAGCGAGGCTGTTTACTAAAAAAAAAAAAAAGTATTTGTAATTAGATTAACTTTTAAAATGTCAATAATTACATTCCAGTTACTTTAAATAGATTACATATAAATTACATTAAATGTCATTTTCTTTCATTGATTTCTTTTTAACTAATGTTTAATGAAAGGAGTGTTAATTAGTACTTAGTGTAAAAAGGATATTTTAATCAAAACATTCAATCGGAAATACAAAAATAATCATATTAGATTACTTAAAAAGTGTAATCTAAAAGATTATGTTACTGATTCTACAATTTTAGTTGTGTACTTTGTAATCAGTACCAGATTTCATTTCAGACCAAAACCTACCCAGCAATGCCAAGCAATTGTCTGTGAGAAATCAATTTATTTTCATATTTATGACAAAATGCTATAACAATTTAAAAGGTCACTAGTGTATTAGTGTAAGGGGCTATTTTGAGGGTGTGGGAAGAGCCGGTTCAGTTTACAAGGAAGCGACTATTCCTTCCTTTCTGAAATTATCATTTGTCAGAATGCCTCAACTTTTGGTTTCATGACAAAGTATCAATTTTGAGGGTGTGGGAAGAGCCGGTTCAGTTTACAAGGAAGCAAACTAAATTTTGCAAACTAAAAAAATGATCAATTTTGCAAACTAAAAAAAATGTGACACCATCTTTATTGAAAATAATGGATTTGCAGCACCCTCTGACAGTATAAATTATGTGTTAGTAACCTAATGCATTAAATCAAATGTGGCAAAAAAATGAATGAATGTCATCACCACTCTTACTGTTATCAGACTAAAAAAGTGTTTCCAATCCTGTTTTCAAACTTTTGATTTATCAGGATGTTTCTCAGCTGGTACAGGCCTAATGGCACTTTTCCACTGCATGTTACGGTTTGACTCGCCTCAACTCGACTCTGCTCACTTTACTTTTCTGAGCTTGCATTTCTATTGCAATTTAGTGCCACCTCAACTTGGGTGGGATTATAGGCTGATTGTCATAGTTGTACCGCCTCTACTGCCATGACATCATCTTAAACAAGACACAAAATGACCAAAACAATAACACGACCGCTAGCTGTTAGCTGCTAGCTCATTGTGCTGCATATAAAGCAGTTGTTGCATGGAGATTTTACACAAGTGTAACAGTTAAATTGGCCTGGTTGTTTTAGAAGCAAGCTTCCAGTAGCTGGTCAACTAAATAAAGTGAAGCTTTCAAGTAGAATATAGAGTTAACATAACAAAACATACCATCCTCCATTATGGATCAACGCCAGTCCCTCCCATTGCTTGCCGGTTTAGATAGCGTCCATTTGGTCGAACCACTTCACTTTTCCTTGATAGTTCTGGAGTCACTTTTAAGTTTTTTTATTTTATTTTTCCTACTCTGTTGGTAGGTCCGGTGGTAGCTGACTGTGGCCAACAGCTGATACACTTCCTGAGAGAATTTTTCATTTCGCTCATCGCTAACGAGTGGACCGTCTGCACCTCGTTTATTGACCACGGCATGGTTTTGCACACAGCCATTTCTTTTTTCGCAATTCGAAAGTCCCGTGAACAAATGATACTGTTAATGCTGTTGCTATCTTTAAAACTAGCGGGTTGATGTCACGCTGGTAGTGACGATTCTCCCTGACCAATCAGTGAACTGCAGGATTTTGACGACACATTTAGTATCGGCTCGGCTTGCTTGGAACCTCGAACGAGGATAAAAAAGTATCAGGTACCATGTACTATCCACAGTGGAAAACCCCAAAAAGCGTGTTGTACCGCGCAGTGGAAAAGCCCAAAAAAGTGAGTTGAGTCGAGTTGTACCGCGCAGTGGAAAAGCCCAAAAAAGCGAGTTGAGTCGAGTTGTACTGTGCAGTGGAAAAGCCCAAAAAAGCGAGTTGAGTCGAGTTGTACCGCGCAGTGGAAAAGCCCAAAAAAGCGAGTTGAGTCGAGTTGTACTGTGCAGTGGAAAAGCCCACAAAAGCGAGTTGAGTCGAGTTGTACTGTGCAGTGGAAAAGCCCAAAAAAGCGAGTTGAGTCGAGTTGTACTGTGCAGTGGAGAAGCCCAAAAAACCGAGTTGAGTCAAGTTGTACTGTGCAGTGGAAAAGCCCAAAAAAGCGAGTTGAGTCGAGTTGTACTGTGCAGTGGAAAAGCCCAAAAAAGCGAGTTGAGTCGAGTTGTACTGTGCAGTGGAAAAGCCCACAAAAGTGAGTTGAGTCGAGTTGTACCGCACAGTGGAAAAGCCCAAAAAGCGAAGTTGAGTCGAGGTTGTACTGTGCAGTGGAAAAGCCCACAAAAGTGAGTTGAGTCGAAGTTGTACCGCACAGTGGAAAAGCCCAAAAAGCGAAGTTGAGTCGAAGTTGTACTGTGCAGTGGAAAAGCCCAAAAAGCGAGTTGAGTGGAGTTGTACTGTGCAGTGGAAAAGCCCACAAAAGCGAGTTGAGTCGAGTTGTACTGTGCAGTGGAAAAGCCCACAAAAGCGAGTTGAGTCGAGTTGTACTGTGCAGTGGAAAAGCCCACAAAAGCGAAGTTGAGTCGAAGTTGTACTGTGCAGTGGAAAAGCCCAAAAAGCGAAGTTGAGTCGAGTTGTACTGTGCAGTGGAAAAGCCCAAAAAAGCGAGTTGAGTCGAGTTGTACTGTGCAGTGGAAAAGCCCAAAAAAGCGAGTTGAGTCGAGTTGTACTGTGCAGTGGAAAAGCCCACAAAAGTGAGTTGAGTCGAGTTGTACCGCACAGTGGAAAAGCCCAAAAAAGCGAGTTGAGTCGAGTTGTACTGTGCAGTGGAAAAGCCCACAAAAGTGAGTTGAGTCGAGTTGTACCGCACAGTGGAAAAGCCCAAAAAAGCGAGTTGAGTCGAGTTGTACTGTGCAGTGGAAAAGCCCAAAAAAACGAGTTGAGTGGAGTTGTACTGTGCAGTGGAAAAGCCCACAAAAGCGAGTTGAGTCGAGTTGTACTGTGCAGTGGAAAAGCCCCATAAGAAACCCTAATTACCCATTTGCCTATACCCAAGTCTCACCATGAGCCTCTTCATTTCATGGACTATTTTTCTTTTTCAAAAAGAATGGAGAGAGATGTTTGTCTGACATTCAAAGGTCTTGTTCATGCTAATCAAACACACTTTGCATTGATTGTCTGATCTGTATGTCATTTGCAAAGCCTTGTTTTGTTCGTTTTTTCCAGCACAGGTCTGTGCCAAGTCTGTTGGAACACAACTTTCCGAGATTTAAAAGAATTCTGAATGTGTGGTTTAACCATTTGCTTTTAAACTCTGCAACATGGTGCTTGTTGAATGTTAGGTGCACTGTAAAATGAACCACAGTTTAGCACCAATGCAAAGAGAAAGAATTCTGTAACTTGAACTGACGTTTTCAAGGCCTTTGCACTTTCTCAGGAAAAGAAAGACTGATGCACTAATATTGTTGGAGGAGTTTTGAATTGTGGGTGTAAAAAAAAAAAAAAAATTTGTTTTAGACATAATGTATAGATTTCTTTACAGTTACATTGATGAATTTTGGAACTATATTATTGTATACCTGGTTGTTTGTACATTTGAAGCTAATAAAATGTGCCGTAAAGCATTATGAAAACAGTGTGGTCTGAGCTGCTTTCTTGGAACACGTCTTTACATCAGAGATGTTTTAAAAGTGCAGATTATATATAATACACTAGTTCCAAGGCTTGTTATATACAGCTCTTGAAAAAATTAAGAGACCAATGCAAAATGATGAGTTTTTCCGGATTATTCTGTGAAATACTGACAACATTTCTCCCAAATTCCAAATAAAAATATAGTTATTTAGAGCATTTATTTGCAGAAAATGACAACTGGTCAAAATAACAAAAAAGATGCTGTGTTTTCAGACCTCGAATAATGCAAAAAAAACAAGTTCATATTCATTTTTAAACAACACAGTATTAATGTTTTAACTTAGGAAGAGTTCAGAAATCAAAATTTGGTGGAATAAATTATTTTCAATGACAGATTTCATGCATTTTGGCATGCTCTCCACCTGTCTTTCACATTGCTGTTGGATGACTTTATGCCACTCCTGGCACAAAAATTCAAGCACCTCAGGTTTGTTTGCTGGCTTGTTGCCATCCATCTTCCTCTTGATCACATTCCAGAGGTTTTCAATGGGGTTCAGGTCTGGAGATTGGACTGGCCATGACTGGATCCTGTGGTCCTACATCCACACCTCGATTAACCTGGCTGTGTAGCATAGAGCATTGTCCTGCTGGAAAATCCAATCCTCCACCTGGTCGTTTAATGGTTAGATGGAGAACAGGAGAGGCCTACAAGCCACAGTGCCTCACACCCATTGTGAAATCTGGTGGAGGATTGGTGATGAGCATTATTTGAGGTCTGAAAATATGTCATCTTTTTTTGTAACTTTTTCTGCAAATAAATGCTCTAAATGACAATTTTTTTATTTGGAATTTGGGAGAAATGCTGTCAGTAATTTATAGAATAAAACAAAAATGTTCATTTTACTCAAAAACATACCTATAAATAGTAAATCCATGGAAACTGATAATTTTGCTGTGGCCTCTTTTTTTCCAGAGCTATATATATATATATATATATATCTATCTCAGGTCTTACCTAAATGGTGCACATCCGCTTATAAGTCGAGTCAGTCTAGACCTCTGCCTAATGAGATTACATTATGACTGACTGCCCATGCTCTATCTGAATCTTTTGTAAACATATGATGGAAAAATGAGAACTTGAAGGAGAGATATGGAATTGATGGACTTGTTTGGGCTGATGATTTGTGTGGTAATTGTTTGTCAAACAATAGTAAACTGCTGTGCTGTGTTGTGTGTGTGTGTGTGTGTGTTTCTTTATTTTGCTTTGTTGAGTTTGAGCAGTAAAACCTGTTTCGGCTCTGTAGTTGCTAAGGAAACTGTCTTTTGGGGAAGGTTTTGGTAGCTTAGGGCAGGTGAGTTAAGGAAAGAGGATCCATCTTGCATGTTTTCAGTGATATTAGGCATTGGCTACAGTTAGGGTTGCCACTTTTGAAGTTTTAAAATAAGGGACACTTAAATGAGAGGGGGGTGGGGGGGTCATAGCCCCTAACCACATCCTTCACAGTTTTAGCACAATGTGTGAACTTTTCAGATGGTGCGTTACCCACCATAGGCACATTTTCCAACTTATATCAATGTTTAATTAGAGATCTGGAATGATTTCACCGTGATGCCATCTGACCAGCTTAAATACGGGACACATCGCGTCTCGTATTGATTCGATACGGGATGCATAATTTTATCTTTAAATATGAGACAATCCCGTATTTTACGTGATGGGTGGCAAACCTCTACAGTGTCTAGCACTAGATGACACAGTGAGAGGATAGAATTGAATGGAAAGGATAGTGCTTGAGCTACACTGAATATTGACTATGTATAGGTTAATCTCATGAAAAAATGTACAATTCACATTTTGCCCCAAAATCAGATGAAAAGACATTCTAAGGACCATTAATATTTTTAGAATTTTTTTTGTCATGTCATGACAATTAAGCACAACAATTCTAATTACTGTAAACATCTGGATGTGATATTTTACTTGGATGAGTTTTTGTGTAATTCACAATTATTCTCAATCAAGATTGATTCTCATTAGATTTACTTTAATTAAATAATACGGTATTATACTAAATATTAGTGTAATACAATAATTGTTCTATTAAAATCAACATCAATTTAAAGCAACACCACAAATATTAAAGTTACAAATTCATGAAATACTACTGTGATGTATTACTTCATTTTAAATATTTTTTATTTTCTCTTTGAGAAAACATGGAAATGACACAATGCAAACAATGTGAATGGTCCTAAAAATAATAATACAAAATGAAATATATATATATATATATATATATATATATATATATATATATATATATATATATATATATATATACAAAATTTTACAAATTATTAATATGAATAAATCATGAAAATAATAATACTAAATATATATATTTTTTGCGATTTTTATAAGCCAATCATGTGACAGTAGTGTAATGCATATAATCGTGCAGATATGGGTCAGGAGCTTCAGTTAAATTTCACATCAACCATCAGAATGGGGAATTTCAGTGATTTAGACCGTGGCATGATTGTTGGTGCCAGATGGGCTGGTTTGAGTATTTCTGAAACTGCTGATCTCCTGGGATTTTCATGCACAACAATTTTTACAGTTTACTCAGAATGGTGCCAAAACAAAAAACAACCATTGAGTTGTTGAGAGAGGTCAACGGAGAATGGCCAGGCTGGTTCGAGCTGACAGAAAGGCTACAGTAATTGTAGTGAGCAGAATTCCACTTCTGTCAGCCAAGAACCGAAAACTGAGGCTGCAGTGGGCCTACCGTCTGAGGACATTGGCAGAAATCCAGATTTGTCAGACCAGCCTATGTTTTTCCAATCATCTACTGTCCAGTTTTGGTGAGCCTATGCTCACTGTAGCCTCAGTTTCCTGCTCTTAGCTGATAGTAGTGGTGCCCAGAAGGGTCTTCTGCTGCTGTAGCCCGTCTGTTTTAATGTTCAACGTGTTGTACGTTCAGAAATGCTTTTCTGCACAACACTGTAATGTGTGTTTTATATATATATATATATAATTTTATATAAAATAAAAAATATTCAGATAATTAAAATGCATTACATTCTTGTGGCAGAAGAGTTAATCATTGATAAGACAAAAAGCATCTTTAGAATACAATGTATAGTTTTCTACCATATTATGGATCATAAGTCAATCATTGGCATACAGTTCACAGCAATCCATTTCACAAGTGAATTTGTCAATCAGTTGGAGATTTATTATGAGGGCTTGTTTTAGGTCCCGTCAATTTACACCTGCGTCAGACATGCTTGTGTAGCGTCTCAGGTGCGTTGCGTCATAAACATAACATTAGGTCACTGTGTCAAGTTAAATATAGTTTAATACTCAATCTTTAAACACATCTTGAGATCTCTTAGTTCGAATTTGCGCTCCTTGAGTGTTTTGAACACAAGAATGTAATGCATGTTTGTGTTGTTCTGCCTACTGAAGTGTTTTCTTCACTGTATAAACTGCGCGTTGCTCATACAGCTGAAATTTAACTTACTGCCCTCTGGAGTAAACAGGTGGTACTACAAGCTTACATTTCTCAGGAATCTTCCTTTTTATGGTCCGGGGGCATTGTGATTAATTGCGTAATTCTTTTTACCCGTTATTTTTTATAAAATTAATCGCACTGAATTAACGCGTTAAATCGACAGCCCTAATATATGTATATATATATATATATATATATGGCAAAAAAATATTAATAATGAAATTATAATACACAATATATTTTTTCTTTTTTCTTTCTAATCTACAAGTGGCATGTGGCTATTTTTAGTGTCAGGTCATTTTCTCTTATTTGTCATAATTTCTGCCTTAAATGTGCCTAAAATAAAAATAGCTCAGATGCAACCTTTTAATAATTAGGGATAACATTTACCATAATGCAGTAATTGTTGAAGTTAATTAAAAACATCCTATCCAATAGAGAGAGAGATTAAGCCAGTGTTTTGGTAAATTGGCTTGGCATTAATGCCATGTGTAGGGCTTGAACTCTTCTCACATATTAAAGGGATAGTTCACCCAAATATTTAAATTCTCTCATCATTTACACACCCTCATTAAGTCCAAGGTGTGTATGACTTTCTTTCTTCAGCGGAACACATTTGAATAAAAATTGAAAAATATCTCAGCTCGGTGGGTCATTAAAATGCAAGTGAATGTAGATTTCTCTTTTGAAACTCCAAAAATTACAGACAGTAAGCATAAACGTCATCGATAAAATTCTAAACTTCTAAAGTGACATGATCGCTTTTGGGACAAAAAAAGATAAATATTTAAGTACTTTTTAACTCTAAATCATGCTTCCGGTCAGGAGTGGTATCCGCTTGTGACGTAATGGCATTGGCATTTGAATCAGGTGAGAACTGACACATGTGCGTCACAGCCGGGAGAGCAGTGCTGTATACAAGTGAGAACACTGTACAGCAGCTTGGTTGTATTTCTCTGTTTCTTTACTCACAATAGTGCATTTGTGTGCTTATCCTGGATGTCTCAACTTAGAGAAGAATGTGAGATTACGTCTGTATCCATGGCAACGTGAAAACGTCACTCGAGAGACCGCTTGAACTCCACCCTCTCCTGAAAATCACCTGAAGCTTTTGATTATAGTTAAAACGTACTTAAATATTGATATTTTTTCACACTATAAGTCATCATGTTGCATTAGAAGACATTTAACAGCTGGTGTTGTATGGATGATGTTTATGTTGACTCTCTGTGATTTTTGGAGTTTCAAAAGAGAAATCTTTATTCATTTGATTTTTTAAGGACCCACTGAGTGGAGATATTTTTCTGTTTTTCTTCAATTGTGTCCTGCTGAAGAAAGGAAGTCATACACACCTGAGATATCATGAGAGTGAATAAATAATGAGAGAATTTAAATTTTTGGGTGTAATATCCCTTTAACTCTCATACTTCCAGCAGCTTAAACTGCATGTGAGTGTTCAGTGTCTGATCAGTTTTCTTTCTCTGTCCACAGTTAATGACTTCACAGTGATCAGAAAGAAGTTTAAGTGCCCATACTGCAGTTTTTCTGCCATGCACCAGTGCATCCTGAAGAGGCACATGCGCTCACATACGGGTGAGAGGCCGTATCCCTGTGATATCTGTGGAAAAAAGTTCACCAGGAGGGAACACATGAAACGCCATACGCTGGTAAGTTCAGAGCATTACCATGATGAGCCAACAGGGGGAGGCAGTGAGTCGATATAGTTACTGTATATGATACTGTATATGATATATTTCAAATACAAAATATATCATAATTCGTATTTTTAATTATTTTAGTTTTTTTGTTTGTTTACTTTATAGGCATATTTTAGTTACAGTCTAAATTGATGTAATGATGAATGTAATGTTTTAAACTAAGCGTACCACAAAAGCATATATACATTTCTTTTGCTTTGTCTTCTCTGGCTGCAAAAACAAACCTACAGCGCGACCAGTGTTGTCCGATTCAGGAACTGAAGACTCTTGTGAGCCAGTTCTTTTATCCATCTCTGAGTTAAAGTTTTCAATCATTCTAATGAATCATTGAGCAAATCAGTCAGATTACCATAGCTTATGAATCATTAATGTCCAACTCTTAATAAACTGTGTAATGTGTGCTTAATGAAATGTGGTTCTTGAGAATTTAAGACAATATTATTATTGACTGGTTGTTCATATAAAAATTGTAGGCCTAGTTAAAATTTTTGTAATAAATATTATTTAAATTAAAAACTATATAAACATGTTACAAAACAGTATTGATATATTTAGTATGTATTGAAGTTCAGACCAATTGTCTGGAGAGACTGCATCCGCGGTGGAAATAATTGTGGAAATAATTTTAATGAGTAGGCTACATTTGGATGATTTAAATGAACAAAAAGCTAAAAAACTAAATTATACAAATAAAATAAAATATTTAATGAAGCAACATTTCTTTTCATTTTTTTTTTTTATTGAAAGCTAAACGGCATATTTGCTTTCGTAAAGATGTTTGTGTGGGAGAGATTTGGGTCTCTTGTGGGCCCCTATTAAATATAGGATTCTGCCATATCCCATAAACCGCTCTTATGACACTTTTCTTTGCACTTATTGCCAGCCTTTTTTTTTAACACCTCCTCTCCTCCTCTCTTTCTTAAAGCAGTGTATTTACTGTGTCTTCTCATGGGAGGCATGCACTAAACATGCTTTGGCACATGCTCTTGGTTGCTGTGTGGCTAAGAGAGGTGCCACAGAAATTAGCTCTGGTTTTGAGCATATCAAAGGGCCTGTAATAGTGTGACATGATAACAGACAGCACTGCTTCTGCTTAGCACTGAAACGTTTAACACCTAAACATTGCTTAATTCATGATCCACACCATGATGGATCGCACCTGATATGCTACCCCGCAGTGCGTTGCCGATGGTTCGTATAATGTAACGAAAAATTCAAAGGATTGCACCAGAGACTGCACTTGCTGCAGTGCTTCTTTTCCCTTGCAAAGCCATCACTGACTGCAGCTACACAGTTTACTGTTATTTCAGATGTTTTTGGAGGCATCTGAGTATATATATATATATATATATATATATATATATATATATATATATATATATATCACTTAAAAAAAACAAGCCTTTTCATGGTATCATTGTTTTATGAACATGTACTATGGTAACTAATAACATACAAAATGACACAAACACTAATAAAACCAATTAAGTAGTATCATGGTTTATGGACATGTGCAATGATATTCTTTTACATAACTTAGGAGTCATCTAAAGTTACTTTATCATTCAGTACAATGCTATACTGTATATTAGTGAGTCTCAGCTGGTGGGTGGACTTGAGACCTAAAAATATGTATGTTCTGATTGGGTTGAGGACAGCAGGACAATAATGCTATATGCAACTAATAAAATGCAACTAATCATATAGTTTTGCATTTAAGATGGCAAAATAATAATAAATGGTCTTATCAACTTTTAATAGAGTGGAGTAAATAATTCTAATATCTTTTGTAGGAATGTACCAATACCACATTTTCTCTTCCGATACCAATCCCGATTTGATCACGTGAGTCTGTTTTATTCACAAATAACCAGCAAATGCTGTACAGCTTCACTCAAAACATAAGATGGCTTTTCAGCATCACTCAAATAAACAGTCCACTTTTCAGCTTCTCTCAAAACAAGACTTTCTCTCCGGGGAAAGATACGACGACTCTGGTCTGCCTGTCTCTCCTCTCTCTTTGAACTGGCCATCTTTTTATCTCCCCCGACTCTCACTGTAAACATAGAGATTCTCATTAGTCACAATTCATGTCAGGTGGATGTCCTTACTGCTTTCTCTCTCCCCAGATGGGAGCTCGACCACGCCCTCACCTCCACATACCCCCACTGCCCAACTCAGACCGGGAAACCATCCAGACTGCCCACACCCCCCACATGCCCCTGTTCTACAGAAGAAGTCCGTGACAGCCATCTGTGCCCCCGTCTGTAGACCACCTAGAAACAAATAGTAACTGAGAGTGAGGACCGCCCACTTGATGGCCAAACACTCCTTCTCTGTGGTGCTGTTCTTTGTCTCTCTCATAGAGAGCTTTCAACTAAGCTTTTCGCTCCTCCACCTCCACCTCTTGGGAGCCCCCTGTCCGACGCGTCCGTCTGTAAAACAAAAGGTAGTGAGAAATTAGGGGAATGCAGAAGTAGCCCACCACAAAGTGCAGCTTTTACCTGCATGAAAGCTTGTTGGCATGACTCTGTCCACTGGACCGGGTCTGGGACTCCCTTTTTAGTAAGATCAGTCAGCGGGCTGGTGACATCGGAAAAATTAGGCACAAACCTTCAATAATAGCCGGCCATTCCCAGAAACTGTCTCAGCTCCTTTTTGGTCTTGGGTCTCGATTGCTGTGGTTTTATCAATTTGAGGTCACACCTGGCCTTGACCCAAGTGGGACCCCAGATACCATACCTCCACCCATCCAGTTGCACTCTTCTTCAGGTTTGCTGTGAGCCTCGCTCATCGCAGCGACCTCAAAACCGCTCTCAGATGCTGCATATGCCGCTGCCAATCATTAAAGTAAATAATGATATCATCCAAATAAACAGTGGCATACGCAGTGTGCGGTCTGAGGATTCGGTCCATAAGATTCCGCCCCAAACCGAACGGAAAGGTCACAAATTGGTGTAATCCAAATGGTGTGGAGAAGGCCGTTTTTTCACAGCGTTGAGGGTTGAATAAAAGCGGGCCGAGCCCAACCGATTGAGCAGTTCGTCAATTCGAGGCATTGGTTGGTTGGTTAACTTTATTATCCGCATTGTGGAAAATTGTCTCTGGCTTCACCATACAGTAGTACATCACAAACAATATATAAATATACATATACATTAAAAAAGGCATACAAAACAAGACAGAAGTCATCAATCCCTTGCATTTAAAATTTTAACCGCATTGGGAACAAAAGATAACTGATAAACTTTCTTCATTGCACGTGGTTGCCTATAACGTCTCCCTGATGGCAACAGGTGAAACTCACCATGAAGAGGGTGAGACACATCCCCTACTATCACTAAAGCCTTTTGCTTGACTCAAATTACCATACCACAAGGTCATGTTAAAAGTTAAAATACTTTCAACAAAATTGTTATAGACCATTTCAATTATGTTCTTACTCGCACCAAAGTGATTTAACCTCCTGATCAAATACATCCTTTGTTGAGCTTTCTTACAGATGCTGTCAGTATTCTCTATAAAACTAAGTTGAGCATCTATGTGTGTCCCCAAATACTTCAAATTGCAAACAAATTCTATTGGATTCCCACGAAGTATTACAGGTTCCAACTTCAAAATATTCCGCTTATCTCCAGTAATTACCAATTATTTTGTTTTATCCACATTTACCACAAGTGCACTCAGCTGACACCACTCAAAAAGGGCTTTTATGTGCTCTTGGTATGTGCGAGTCCTACCCATTTCTCCTACTTGCAAAAGACCCACAAGAGCCATTTCATCAGCATATTTAAAAAGACGAAACACCTTATTTCTAATTGTAAAAGAAAATAGAACCGTGATAAATTGCTCCTTGTTGGGCTCCTGTGTTTGATATAATTGTTCCAGACATGTTGCCATTAACACCCACTCTTTGAGGACATTTAGAAAGGAAATCTTTAATCCACCAAATAAGTCCCCTGTTAATCCCCAAATGAATCAATCGCTGAATAAGAATATGGATTTTCATTGTGTTAAAAGCTGACGTAAAGTCTAAAAACAAAATCCTAGCATAGTTTGTAGTTTGTTGTACATGTTCAGCAACTGAATTATATAAAGTTAACACAGCATCATCAGTACCTCTAGCTTTTCTATATTAAAATTGCAATGGATCTAGAACGTCACTCACATAATTCATTAGATGCCTCATGATTACTCTTTCCATGCATTTTTCCAATACAGATGTGAGGGCAATGGGTCTAAAATCCTTTAGCTGTTTAGCTCCTGGTTTTTTTTTTGGTATGGGAATGACAGTAGATATTTTCCATAAATTTTGTACTGTTTTTGCATTTATCAAAAGCTGGAATAGTTGAGTAAAAACCCCAGTCAATTGATAAATACAGTCTTTCAATACCCACCCATTCAGCCCATCAGGTCCAGGTGCCTTATTAGGATTAATACGAGACAAACAGTATGCAATCTCATATTCTTCCAGGGTGTACGTGCTTAACAACTGGTTTCTCCTGTTTAATCTTTGCCCGATATCTGGGGAATAAATGTACAATATTGTGGTATGACTTCCCCAAGGGAGGGCGGCAAATAGCTTTATAACCATCAGCAATATTTCCAAAACATTTATCCAAAATGCGTGAAAGTCTAGTCGGACAATCCAAATATTGGTATAGAGCGGGTAGATAGGATGACAGATCACAAGAGTTCACATCCCCCAGAATAAATACTGATTGTTCAGACGAACGGGCCAGCACATCATTAAAACATTCTGCTATTTTGGTCCCGGCTTTTTCATAGTCCGGTCCGGGAACATATACTAAAATAATTGTTATTTGTCCAAACTCCCTGGGGAGATAAAAAAGTCTAAAAGACACAGACAAATTTTCGAAATCCGGAGTGCAAACTTGTTCATGAATTCGGAATTGAGTTGCCCATCTGTTACCACATAGATATACAGACCTCCTCCGATAGCTTTATGAGATGCAATTTCATCTCTGTCTGCTCACTTAAAATCTAAAGTCTAAAATCACTATCATACTTAACTTTCAATGATAGTTCATCCATTTTACTTCGTAGGGACTGTACATTTGACAAGGTAATTACAGGCAAAACGGGGATGCAGCCTCTCCTTTTAAGCCTTTGGCGCACCCCACCTCTTGATCCTCGTTTCTTCAGTGAAGTCCTCTTGCATATCCTTGTCCTGTATTTCCTAAGCAGGTCTTTACAATCCTCTGGCAATTCCACTTTCGGGCAGTTATTCTGTAAACGGGGGACTTGTAACAGAAGTTCCTCCCGATTATACACGAGAACGCCACTCACGGCGTTCACCTCCAAGCCGACTGCTGCTAGCCACATCACCATATGCACCATCACCCAGTAAATAAAGCATCTCATTTTCGTATTTAACATACTAACTTTAGCACAGAAAAAGTAAAAAAATAAATAAACAAAACAAATAACACTAGAGGTTTGGTTACAACCTGAATCCAACAAGGCTTGGTATGTACCCCCTTAATACTCACGGGTATTTGACCTCCCCGGTCAGCAGCGGTAGGATGTGGACTACCCATTGCATCCGCTTGGGCCATGTACTCATAGAGCTCCAGAAAGGCCTCCGGCTCATCTTGCATCCCCCATCTTCACCAGCATCACATGGGCGGTTCGCTGCTGCTTTTCAGCGTCACTCAAATAAACAGTCTGCTTTTCAGCGTCACTCAAATAAACAGTCTGCTTTTCAGCATCACTCAAATAAACAGTCTGCTTTTCAGCGTCACTCAAATAAACAGTCTGCTTTTCAGCATCACTCAAATAAACAGTCCGCTTTTCAGCGTCACTCAAATGAACAGTCCGCTTTTCAGCGTCACTCAATTAAACAGTCCGCTTTTCAGCGTCACTCAAATAAACAGTCCGCTTTTCAGCGTCACTCAATTAAACAGTCCGCTTTTCAGCGTCACTCAAATAAACAGTCCGCTTTTCAGCGTCACTCAATTAAACAGTCTGCTTTTCAGCATCACTCAAATAAACAGTCCGCTTTTCAGCGTCACTCAAATGAACAGTCTGCTTTTCAGCGTCACTCAAATAAACAGTCTGCTTTTCAGCGTCACTCAAATAAACAGTCTGCTTTTCAGTGTCACTCAAATAAACAGTCTGCTTTTCAGCGTCACTCAAATAAACAGTCCGCTTTTCAGCGTCACTCAATTAAACAGTCCGCTTTTCAGCGTCACTCAAATAAACAGTCCGCTTTTCAGCGTCACTCAATTAAACAGTCTGCTTTTCAGCATCACTCAAATAAACAGTCTGCTTTTCAGCGTCACTCAAATAAACAGTCTGCTTTTCAGCATCACTCAAATAAACAGTCTGCTTTTCAGCGTCACTCAATTAAACAGTCTGCTTTTCAGCGTCACTCAAATAAACAGTCTGCTTTTCAGCGTCACTCAAATAAACAGTCTGCTTTTCAGCGTCACTCAAATAAACAGTCCGCTTTTCAGCGTCACTCAAATAAACAGTCCGCTTTTCAGCGTCACTCAAATAAACAGTCCGCTTTTCAGCGTCACTCAATTAAACAGTCCGCTTTTCAGCGTCACTCAATTAAACAGTCCGCTTTTCAGCGTCACTCAAATAAACAGTCCGCTTTTCAGCGTCACTCAATTAAACAGTCCGCTTTTCAGCGTCACTCAAATAAACAGTCCGCTTTTCAGTGTCACTCAAATAAACAGTCTGCTTTTCAGCGTCACTCAAATAAACAGTCCGCTTTTCAGCGTCACTCAAATAAACAGTCTGCTTTTCAGTGTCACTCAATTAAACAGTCTGCTTTTCAGCGTCACTCAAATAAACAGTCCGCTTTTCAGCGTCACTCAATTAAACAGTCCGCTTTTCAGCGTCACTCAAATAAACAGTCCGCTTTTCAGCGTCACTCAATTAAACAGTCCGCTTTTCAGCGTCACTCAAATAAACAGTCCGCTTTTCAGCGTCACTCAAATAAACAGTCTGCTTTTCAGCGTCACTCAAATAAACAGTCCGCTTTTCAGCGTCACTCAATTAAACAGTCTGCTTTTCAGCGTCACTCAAATAAACAGTCCGCTTTTCAGCGTCACTCAAATAAACAGTCCGCTTTTCAGCGTCACTCAAATAAACAGTCCGCTTTTCAGCGTCACTCAAATAAACAGTCCGCTTTTCAGCGTCACTCAAATAAACAGTCCGCTTTTCAGCGTCACTCAATTAAACAGTCCGCTTTTCAGCGTCACTCAAATAAACAGTCCGCTTTTCAGCGTCACTCAAATAAACAGTCCGCTTTTCAGCGTCACTCAAATAAACAGTCCGCTTTTCAGCGTCACTCAAATAAACAGTCTGCTTTTCAGCGTCACTCAAATAAACAGTCCGCTTTTCAGCGTCACTCAAATAAACAGTCCGCTTTTCAGCGTCACTCAAATAAACAGTCCGCTTTTCAGCGTCACTCAAATAAACAGTCTGCTTTTCAGCGTCACTCAAATAAACAATCCGCTTTTCAGCGTCACTCAAATAAACAGTCCGCTTTTCAGCGTCACTCAAATAAACAGTCCGCTTTTCAGCGTCACTCAAATAAACAGTCTGCTTTTCAGCGTCACTCAAATAAACAGTCCGCTTTTCAGCGTCACTCAAATAAACAGTCCGCTTTTCAGCGTCACTCAATTAAACAGTCCGCTTTTCAGCGTCACTCAAATAAACAGTCCGCTTTTCAGCGTCACTCAAATAAACAGTCCGCTTTTCAGCGTCACTCAAATAAACAGTCCGCTTTTCAGCGTCACTCAAATAAACAGTCCGCTTTTCAGCATCACACAAAACAAGACTCTCTCTTTTTAGGGACTGATATGAAGACTCTGGTCTGCCTGTCTCTCCTCTCTCTATGATCTGGCCATCTTTTTATCTCCCCCGACTCTCACTGTGAACATAGAGATGGTAATTGGTCACAATTCATCTCAGGTGGATGTCCTTACTGCTTTCTCTCTCCCCAGATGGGCACCAGGGGTGGAAAGAGTACTGAAAATCATACTCTAGTAGAATTACTGTTACTTCCAAAAAGAAAATTGTGTGAGTAGAGTAAAAGTAACTGACTAAAAAAAAAACTCAAGTAAGAGTAAAAGAGTAGCTCATTTAAAAGTACTCATGAGTAGTGAGTATTTAGTACTGAGTTGCAAAACCTATGCCCCATTATGATGAACACTGTATAACTTTTAAAATACATCACTTATCTATGATAAACACTACATGAATCCGATTAAAAAAAAATAAAAGGGAGACATGATGTAATGTATGAAATTAAAATCAGTTTATTTGTAGGGTCTAAATTTCCCTTAAAGCCGACAGAGCGTCATTGTTGTGCGTAAAACATGTTCAAAATAATGCAAGGAATGCAAAAAAATACTAAATAAGCAGGCACGTCATGTCCTGCACAATAGAGGAGGTAGAGCAGGCATGAGAGAGGTTGTTTGGAACAGGGGCTACATCACGCTTAAAAAGGAATAATTCACCCAAATATGAAAATGCTCTCATCATGTAGTCACCCTCATTCCATCCCAGATGTGTAAGACTTTCTTTCTTCTGCAGAACACAAATTAAGATTTTTAGAAGAATATCTCAGCTCTTTTGGTCCATACACATAAAGTGAATCGGTGCCAAAATATTGAAGCTCAACAAATCACATAAAGGCAGACTTACAGAGCTGAAATATTCTTCTGAAAATCTTCATTTGTGTTCTGATAGACATCTGGGATGGCATGAGGGTGAGTAAATGATGAGAGAATTAACATTTTTGTGTGAATTATTTAAGTTGCACATGGGGGGCCACCAGAGGCGGCGGCAGCCGATTTTGCCGGGGCTTCAGCCCCGAATGTTTTAGTGTAGCCCCAAATGTATTTTGAAAAGTTGACTGACAAATATGAAACCGGACAAAAGCCTATGTAAACCCCCGAAATCATAAGTTGCCTTATTTCATTGTGCTTTGGCTTTGCACATACTGCATACAGCCTGTAAAAATAGACATAGGCATGATCTAGCCTATAGAATAAGTTTCTTTGCTGTCGGTAGCCTATGGGCGACTCCGTTTCTTCCTCTCTGTTGAATATGCAGCAGGTAGGGGAGGAGCTTGCACAGTCGTTGACATCAACTAACGTTACTTAGTGGCGAGATAACAGCAGTTAGCAGGAAAGACAGCAAAAATGAAGCAAATGAGGATTTGGGGATTTTTCTGAAATAAGTCAGTGGGTAAGAATTCATATTTGTTTTTGTCCTTAAAGTCTGAAGATCATCATCTAGCTGGCTTTCACCCACAGTAGGCTAAACCTCAAGAGGTCCACTACCGACTGTCATTACATGTTGTAGCATCTAGCCTCCTTGTTAGCGCATCTGCCTCTCACGCCGGAGACGTCGATTCTAGTCCCGTTCGGAGTGTACTTTTCTTGTTTATCAGGTGTTGTTTTCGCTAAGGATAACCAATAAGCATTAGCATAAAATGTATGTGTGACTTGTTTTGTGATATTAGTTTGTAGGAAATATACACTTTGATTTGATTAAATGGTTTTGTAGAGTGTAGCAAAGATGAGCAACAGACTGAGGAGCAGCAGCAGCAGCTGTGCCAGAATCAGGCATGGAAACAATTAATCAGTAACTTTACTTTAGAGAAAGTTAAAAGTGAAACATTGTTTATCCCAATGCTCCTAATGAAAGGATTTTGAGAGATGAACATGGAGAATTATATACATTTTGATGCCATGTTGTGTCAATGAACTTAGACTAAAGTTATTCATGTAGTGCTTAACTTAGGATCTTATACATCATTTTGACTATTTATGTCAAAAAATATCAATCATTTATATTAAAAAAAATTTTTTACTTCACTTTACTCACCATAATATAACTCTTTTGTGATGACTTTATGTTAATGTACATGAAAATTCAAGAATCATGATAGATCTTAGGTCAATCCCACTGATCTGCTCTTCCCAATACATTTTCTTCAATGGTATTGGTCTACAATTTGAAATATTTTGCACTTGATGAATTAGTTGTTTGAAGCTGATTTGCAATAAGTTATGTGCTGTATCTGTTCTTTTGCATCACAGATGATTCAGGGAGGAGAGAGGATGTTGAGGATAGTACTAGAGTGGAAGATTTAGGAACTGTCAAACAGGCCCAGCCAGAGCAGAACTCAAATAATACCCTCTCACCAGCTTAGGACTACAGAGAAATGGTTGCTAGTGTGAAAATAAAATTGTCTGGGCTAAGCCCCGGATGTCCTTCAATGCTGGAAACGCCTCTGGGGGCCACATTGTCCTCCTTATGTGATACAATGTTCAACATTGATTTAGTTCTTGTATCTTTTAAGCCCAGCAATAGTTGTGTTCTCGTTTTAATGCATGATGCACAATTTTCTGAAGTTTGTGACTGGTGGAATGTTTTGCCTGAAGTATTGCTAAAAACATCAGTATCAGAGTCAATTCTGATTCAAATCTGTTCATTGCATCTTTTGTTGTTGACATCTAAAGTCATGCATCCCATCACACTCTATGAAAGCTAGCCAAATTAGGCAGATGCAAACATGGACGGGTTGCATGACATGTCCTCACACTGGAAACCAAAAAATAAACCTATGCAAGGTTAAAGGAAATGTAATCTAGCGTCAAATATGGGGTTCGGGTTTTGTACGGTGTTTGGTTGCCACTTGATGTTCAATGTAATTTGTGGGTCCTGAAGCAAAACCAGTTGAGAACCACTGATATGCAGCACTGTACAAACATTTGCCTTAAGATGGTTATTTTGTATCTTCTGCTGAAGTGTGTAAATAATAAAAAAAAAAAAATAACATTTTTAACAGGAAATACCTATTTTAGATTCCCAAAGCATTCCTTTTGCAAATGAGTACAACAAGGAGTCCCGCAACAGATGATATGGCCCCCACAGGGCCCAGATCTCAACATTATTGAGTCAGAAACAGGAGCAATTTTCTAAAGGGATAATTTACCCCAAAATTGTAATTGTGGAATAATTTACTCACCTTCATGCCATCCCAGCTGTGTATGACTTTCCTCCTTCTGCTGAACACAAAGATTTTTAAAAGACATTTTCAGCTCCGTTTATCCTCACAATTCAAGTGAATGGTGACCAAAACTTTGAAGGTCCAAAAGGGACATAAAGCCAGCATAAAAGTAATCCACAAGACAACAGTGGGTAAATCCATATCTTCTGAAGCAATATCATAGGTGTGTTTGAGAAATAGAACAATATTTTAGTCCTTTTTACTTTTTTTTTTTTAAATCAAAATTGTTACTTTTACTTCCACGTTTTGGTAAATAAGTGACTTTCACTTTCACATTCAGTGACCTACTGGTTGGAGCTGGTCAAAGGTGGAGATTGATAGTAAAAAAGGACTTTAAATTTAAAATTAAAATAAAATGTATGTCCTTTTTGCACCTTCTGTGTTCTGGTCACCATTAACTTGCATTGTGAGGACCAACAGAACTGAGATATACTTCTAAAAATCTTAATTTGTGTTCTGCAGAAGAAAGAAAGTCTTACACATCTGGGATGGCATAAGGGTGAGTAAATGATTAGATTTAAAATTGTTGGTTGAACTATTCCTTTAATTACATAGAACTATGACGAGTTCTCCAAGATCCTGGGAACAACCTACCTCCCAACAAGCTTGACCACCTTCCGGTCTCCTAAGTACTGTTTTTAAGTACAGTGCTATTATAAATGCAAGGGTAGTTTCAACAATTATTGAGGTTTTATTTTAGTTTATTTTTATTTATTTATTTTATTTATTATTTATTTATGTATTATTTATTTTATCACTGCACATTGTATTAAGTTAATTGATAAACACAAATCATTTATGGCATTATTTTTTAAAACATCCTCACTATTCTTCTCAACTGCCTAAAACCTTTGTTTAGTACTGTTTATCAAAGTACCAAGGTATTGTCATCTAATGTGCATGGCAAACAATACTTTAGTAAAATGAAATTAAGTTATGTCTGTTAAAACAGCATTTTCACTCTTTATCAGGTGCACAGTAAGGACAAGAAGTACGTGTGTAAAGTATGCAGCCGTGTCTTCATGTCGGCTGCCAGTGTAGGCATCAAACACGGCTCCCGTCGCCACGGTGTCTGCGCAGAGTGCTCAGGTCGAGGCATGGCTGCCCTGCTGGACCAGAATGGCGAGGAAGGCTCCCCGGAAGAAGAGCTATTGTATCCTGGTGACCACCGTTTCCCTGACAACACCACCAATGGCGACGGAGAAGAGGAGATGATGATTGAGGCGGAGCTGATGGGAGGAGAAGGGGACGAGGAGAACAGAAAATGGGGAGCAGGCTTAGGGATGTCGCAGCGAGATGACAGACAAATAGACGATAGTAAAGAGGAGAGTGACTCTGCTCTGGAAGGAGATGCCAGGGCAGGAAGTGAAAAGGACTTCAGCTGGAGTTCCTAGTCCAATGCCTGGCGCCTAGTCCACGCTCAACCATCTAATCCTATTAGGAGATATGCTTAAGAAGGGGCAATCAGATCTCAGTTTGTGGAAGGAGCTACAAACCGAGAGGTCCTTGAGATGCCCACAGGGCTGCTAAAGGAGACAGCGGAGAGTCTTCTCGGCCCCGACTATATGTGCTTCTGACCCAGGCTTTGGTTTGTCGTCTTTCTTCCTACAAGGACAAACGGGTTTCTGTGTATGTGTTTGCTATTTCTTCCGACAAATTAGATTTGAGTTGTCTTGAAGATTGTCCAAAATCAGTACAATGCATTGATTGGGTCGGACCGAGAAAGTGTACGAAAGATGTGCTCTTGCCATAAGGTTAGTCGCCACAAGGGGGCGCTGGCTTTTCTATTGTGAAGCAGAACTGCAACAGACTTGCACTTTAAACGTTGACTTGATTCCTATCGATTCCCTGTTTCTGTGGTTTACATTTTTATTCCAATTTACAGAGATGAATATGGTGACCGCACCTACCTTTAAGGATGACTGTTATATATGAACATTTGCGCTAGGTTTGCTAATTATAATATATACCTTGTAATGTTGTTGTTTTTTATTTTTTTTGCAGTTTTTTTTTTTTTTGCAGTTTTTGTTTTCCTGAACATTTATATTGAGGGGAAAAATCATGTTTATAGATACATATAATGAAGACGTTTGATAATTTTGAGTTTTCAACAACGAACGGATGGGGAAGTAAAGCAAACACTATGCAGAAATGTAACTTTCTTGTTCTCAACAATCTTCATTCTCTCTATTATTGGAGGGAAAACATGTCTTCAACAGAGGAATCTAGAGAAGAGGGAGAGTAGATAAGAAGATTTAGGGAAATATTACTTCTCGCTGTAATATTTTCTCATTATTTGCATTCCATATAGTGGACAATGTCAGGGATGGGCTCGGTTTTATACAGAGGGTTTTTAGTGTGCCGTGTTTCTTTAAAAAACCTGTATGCAAATGTATTTTGTAGGTTTGGTGTGGGGGTGGTGTATAACACAAGCTAATGTCATAAAGCCTTTATTGAAGTGATTTTGAACTCTCTCCTCATTTTGCGTTTTATGTATTTGCATTTCCGTGCAGCCTTGCTATTGTACTGTACTGAGTCTGCCTCTAGAATATTAAACCCATGTGATTTGACAGGGAGATATCATGCCTTCTCACTAAATATTTAATGCGCTTTCACTTTACTTCTGGAATATTCAGAAATATATGCATCAGTGCAGTGAACCAGATCTTTGATCTTTCTTTCTTCTTTTGGTGTTCGGTTCATTTAAAATAAAATATCACGTTTTGTATTGAGATCATCGGGACTGATGTGTGCTGTAAAGTGAAATTGCTGTTCATTTATTGGGATTAGATTGGGAGATTGCTTGCCTTGTCATATGCTTACCAATTTGCTTGACTTATGTACCAATAGAGAAAGTATGAGGGTTTACTTAGCTATATTTTGAGGGACCAATTTTTCCACAGAATTTAGCTAAATATGTCTTTGGGGACATTCACATTTGCAAAAACGTTTATTTGAATTTTTTTACATTCTTAAAATGCAAAACGTTTTAGGTGTAGGGTTTGGATTAGTCAATATTATTTATAATTAGCTTTTATAAACAATAGAAGCATATGGTATGTCCCCATTCAGATAGCTAAGTAAAGGTGTGTGCCTGTGTGTGTATGCCTGTGTGCGTGTGCCTGTGTGTGTGCCTGTGTGCGTGTGCCTGTGTGTGTGCCTGTGTGCGTGTGCCTGTGTGTGTGTGCCTGTGTGTGTGTGTGCCTGTGTGTGTGTGCCTGTGTGCGTGTACCTGTGTGTGTGCCTGTGTGTGTGCCTGTGTGTGTGCCTGTGTGTATGCCTGTGTGTGTGCCTGTGTGCATGTACCTGTGTGTGTGCCTGTGTGTGTGCCTGTGTGCATGTGCCTGTGTGCGTGTACCTGTGTGTGTGCCTGTGTGTGTGCCTGTGTGTGTGCCTGTGTGTGTGCCTGTGTGCGTGTACCTGTGTGTGTGCCTGTGTGTATGCCTGTGTGTGTGCCTGTGTGCATGTGCCTGTGTGCGTGTACCTGTGTGTGTGCCTGTGTGTGTGCCTGTGTGTATGCCTGTGTGTGTGCCTGTGTGCATGTGCCTGTGTGCGTGTGCCTGTGTGTGTGCCTGTGTGTGTGTGCCTGTGCGTGTGCCTGTGCGTGTGCCTGTGTGCGTGTGCCTGTGTGTGTGCCTGTGTGTGTGTGCCTGTGTGTGTGTGCCTGTGCGTGTGCCTGTGTGTGTGCCTGTGTGCGTGTGCCTGTGTGCCTGTGTGTGCCTGTGGTGTGCCTGTGTGTGTGTGCCTGTGCAGTGTGCCTGTGTGTGTGCCTGTGTGTGTGTGCCTGTGTGCGCGTGTGCCTGTGTGTGTGCCTGTGTGTGTGTGTGCCTGTGTGTGTGCCTGTGTGTGTGCCTGTGTGCGTGTGCCTGTGTGCTGTGTGTGCCTGTGTGTGTGTGCCGTGTGTGTGTGTGCCTGTGTGTGTGCCTGTGTGTGTGCCTGTGTGTGTGCCTGTGTGCGTGTGCCTGTGTGTGTGCCTGTGTGCGTGTGCCTGTGTGTGTGTGCCTGTGTGCGTGTGCCTGTGTGTGTGTGCCTGTGTGTGTGTGCCTGTGTGTGTGCCTGTGTGTGTGCCTGTGTGTGTGTGCCTGTGTGCGTGTGCCTGTGTGTGTGCCTGTGTGCCTGTGTGCCTGTGTGCGTGTGCCTGTGTGTGTGCCTGTGTGTGTGCCTGTGTGTGTGTGCCTGTGCGTGTGCCTGTGTGCGTGTGCCTGTGTGCGTGTGCCTGTGTGCGTGTGCGCCTGTGTGTGTGCCTGTGTGTGTATGCTTGTGTGCGTGTGCCTGTGTGCGTGTGCCTGTGTGCGTGTGCCTGTGTGCGTGTGCCTGTGTGCGTGTGCCTGTGTGCGTGTGCCTGTGTGCGTGTGCCTGTGTGCGTGTGCCTGTGTGTGTGCCTGTGTGTGTGCCTGTGTGCGTGTGCCTGTGTGCGTGTGCCTGTGTGTGTGCCTGTGTGCGTGTGCCTGTGTGTGTGCCTGTGTGTGTGCCTGTGTGTGTGTGCCTGTGCGTGTGCCTGTGCGTGTGCCTGTGCGTGTGCCTGTGCGTGTGCCTGTGCGTGTGCCTGTGTGCGTGTGCCTGTGTGCGTGTGCTTGTGTGTGTGCCTGTGTGTGTGTGTGCCTGTGTGCGTGTGCCTGTGTGCGTGTGCCTGTGTGTGTGCCTGTGTGTGTGCCTGTGTGTGTGCCTGTGTGCCTGTGCCTGTGTGCGTGTGCCTGTGCGCGTGTGCCTGTGCTGTGTGCCTGTGCGCGTGTGCCTGTGCGCGTGTGCCTGTGCGCGTGTGCCTGTGTGCGTGTGCCTGTGTGCCTGTGTGCGTGTGCCTGTGTGCGTGTGCCTGTGTGCGTGTGCCTGTGTGCGTGTGCCTGTGTGCGTGTGCCTGTGTGTGTGCCTGTGCGTGTGCCTGTGTGTGTGTGCCTGTGTGTGTGCGTGTGCCTGTGCCTGTGTGCGTGTGCCTGTGTGTGTGCCTGTGTGTGTGTGCTGTGTGTGTGCCTGTGTGTGTGCCTGTGTGTGTGTGCCTGTGTGTGTGTGCCTGTGTGCGTGTACCTGTGTGTGTGCCTGTGTGTGTGCCTGTGTGTGTGCCTGTGTGTGTGCCTGTGTGCGTGTGCCTGTGTGCGTGTGCCTGTGTGCGTGTGCCTGTGTGCCTGTGTGCGTGTGCCTGTGTGCGTGTGCCTGTGTGTGTGCCTGTGTGCGTGTGCCTGTGTGCCTGTGTGCGTGTGCCTGTGCGCGTGTGCCTGTGTGCGTGTGCCTGTGTGCGTGCCTGTGTGCGTGTGCCTGTGTGCGTGTGCCTGTGTTCGTGTGCCTGTGTTCGTGTGCCTGTGTTCGTATGCCTGTGTGTGTGTGCCTGTGTGTGTGCCTGTGTGCGTGTGCCTGTGTGCGTGTGCCTGTGTGCGTGTGCCTGTGCGTGTGCCTGTGTGCGTGTGCCTGTGTGCGTGTGCATTGCAGACCGGGATAATGAATGTCTTTTTGCTCCTTATTGTTATAACAATCTGTGCCAGAATATTTGACTATGGGATTAAAATACCTTATTATGCTTTACTTACTATGATTAACAAATTGTAATCATTCTCATTATTGTTGATATTGTTGTAATTATTATCATTATTATTGTTGTTATTATTATTAAGTGCTGGATGCTAAGCTTTATTATCTGTTTAATGTTTATATTTCCTTTCTTGAAAAACAGTGTAAAATGTTCCAATCTTGCCTTTCAATGGACAGCAAGCCATGTGGCTTTCAGAAGTATTTATATTGTGCCAGTTCCATGCATTTCTAAGTGATATTTGACTTTTTTTTTCTCATTATTATTATATATTATTTACGAAGGATAGCTTAACTCACCGATTGTGTTGACAGAAAGGTAAATACAGCACATGCTTCTTTATTACTAACATACACTAAGTAATGAATATTATACCAAAATAATAATAATAATAATAATATGGTATACTTTGTATACATTTAGTGCTTTTGTTTCAATTTGGTGTACTGGTGCAAAGCTTTGATTAAAGAGTGATTTGCTTGGTTTATTTTTTTTTCCTCTACTTTGGGAAAGCACAGATTATGGTGTTGTTATGTTATGAAGGTCTGCTTGAAAGTACATTTTTGAACAATTTCAGCTTTAATTCTGTTGCTCTTGTAAACATGATCAAGTTTTAATGAATGTGCTCTACTGTATGACTTCACTCTGAAAATATACTTAGAAGGCCAGCCACTGTCATGTGGAATTATGGAAAGTGTATGCTTGACAATGAGAATTTGTACAAGCTTTAGGACCTCAAATATCTTTGGCCCAAGTGCCACGCACAATTGATATCCAAATCGCTCCAAACTATTGGACATTTCGCTTCATTTTTTCATTTGTTTAATTTATTGTGTTCTTTATCTTAATTGAAATAAAAATCTGCTGGAATTTAAAAGGATACGGATTATGTCATTTGAGTCCATTACAAATCCTCATAATCTACATTAATGTGGAGGCATGAGATTGTTTTAAAAGCAGATTTTTTCAAGCAGTAACTTGATTTACAATTGATTTAATCCCATTACAGAAATTTGCATGTACATATGCTTAAGGTATTATTGTTAGTATTTCTTTGTGCGTGTGCGTTTGTGTGTGAGCATGTGTGCGTGTGCGTTTGTGTGTGAGCATGTGTGCGTGTGCGTTTGTGTGTGAGCATGTGTGCGTGTGCGTTTGTGTGTGAGCATGTGCGCGCGCGTGCGCATGCAGGTTGTGCCTTTTTATATAAACACATCACACTGGCATTTTCCCAATATTGCTCTTCATGATTTGACCAGTGATTTGTTTGTTTCTTGCTTTGCGTTCTTGTTTAGCTGTCTTTGTCTGTTAAAACTACTTGCAACAGCCAACCAATATGCCTCTTTTTAATTTTTATTGGAATTATTGTAAAAATGTATGAAAAACATTTTAGAAAATACAATCTACATGGTAGTTAGAGTAGCTATTTGCACAAAAAAAGGACTTCTATTATTATGAAAAAAAAAGAGATGCCCTTTGAGATTTTGCTATTTTTGCAGAGACTATGACTGATTATTTGAATACTGTTTGTATAATGATTTTTGAGGGTATAAATAAATATTTTCAGCTGACCCGTTTCCATTGGCATCATTATAGCTGATTCTTAAATATTTACTTATAACTGCTGAGTACTTTAATATTTGAACTCTGATGATCTGATTTAGATCACAGTATAAAATAATACTTGGTCAATCCACATAATGGAGACACCACATAGAAATATTCTATTAATCATTTTATGATTTTATGAAGTAAAAATCGGACTTATTATTAAATTGTGCAATTTCACAGGAAAACACTGTTTACTCATAGTCTAAATTAAAATATTTTCTTAAAACATGCTGGCCTACATTATGAATTGACAATATGATTGTTAGTTACTTTTGGCTAGACCCATTCAAAGCTTTATTTCATACTGGTTAATTAATCATTTACTTTATTTTGCCCGTATGATTTTACAGTTTGCATGTACTGTGCATGAATTGTTTTGTTTATACACTACTGATATCTTTAGAGTAATATGAATAAGCTATTACATTTCTTGCTTGCTATTATCTTTATTTTGATTGTTTAAAAATACAAAACAAGTTCAAATGTTTAACATCCACTTTAGGAACGTTAATGTGTTGAAGTTTATAAAAAACAACTAGGTGAATGAGCAGCACAGTGTGAATTTGTGCGTAATGACTACAAGGCTGAAAGTTATCAATTAGCTGAATAGAGAGCTAAAACTCACATGACTGACTACACACAATTTTTCAATTAAAAAATAAGATAAAGGCATTCAGCATCAGGACCAATCTGATTGAAAAAAAACAACATTATTATACATTAAATCACTTAAAGTTCAATCTTTTGTGACTGTTCATCACAAGACTTAGTTTAGACTATTTAGACTTTGTAGTTCTATATCCATGTTATTCCAGTAAACAATAGAGTTCATACAGAATTCTGAATATTTTGAATATATAATTATTTTTAGCAAAGGACTTAGCAAGAGTATTATTATGAAATTTTTGTATAATTTTGATTTCAAAACTCCTATTATTTTATGAAACTCATGAAATATGCTTAAAATTCAGCTCCACTACACTTGCTAAAATATAATTTTTTTCCTCTAATGTAAGACAGCGCTGATGTTTGTGGAGTCTTTCCATTCTACATCAGCCTGCTTTTTCTCACCGCCCTTTCCACACCTGTTTGTGTAACATCAGAGAGACATTATTTCTGTCCCCATAAATCTGTGGAGAATTAGGGGTCAGAGTGGATCCAGATCACACTATATTCTCACTGCTGACGTCATCTAGTCTTTAAACTCATGGACAAGCTACGCAACCAACAAACTGGAGCTTACATGAACTTCATCTTTTCTTTTCTTGGATTCAACATTCTTATGTAAATCTAGTTAGGTAAAATGTTTTTGGGGGAAAGCAGTTGAGATCTAGTCATGGCTGAGCCATGGAGGCTATTTGACTGGCATGTCCACCTGCTGCTGTTTTTTTCCACTGTCTCTCTCTCTCTCTCTGTTTCTCTCTGTTTCTCTCTCTCTCTCTCTCTCCCTGAATCTGAAGTGAACGGTCATGTTGAAATACATTGGACAGACCAGCTGACTCAAGGCGCTGAAAGAAGATTATGTATCTCCCCTCTTGTTCCATAAATAACTTCCACTCTGTTGAATGGAGGTTATTTTAGATCGTACATGTGGCGTGAGGCCTTGAGTCCTGCCGCTCTGCAGTTGAGTGACGCTCTCCAGAAACCAGTGGTTATAAGTGAGTTTTTAAAGTGGTCATGTCTGAGCATAGTGATCAGCAATCATACACAGAGGAGATCGATGAGGATGAGATTCTGGCAGGCCTGTCAGCAGAGGAGCTCAAACAGCTCCAGAGCGAGATGGACGAAATCGCTCCTGACCAGAGACTGCCGGTGGGAATGAGACAGAGAGATGCTTCTCACCAGACGACAGTCCGAGGTATTTTGTTCTCTCACCTCTGTCGTTAATATATTCTACTGTATATCGTCATTATACAGAGTAAAATACATGAGTTTAAGGCTTAATATGAGTCCATCTCTCTTTTTAATGGCTCCCAGTAGACCAATGCTAAATTAGGCACTGTGTGTTTGGCATTCATTTTAAGTGATGGAAATGTAAAATAGCCTATATTTAGCTTTATAATTGCATTTTACAAATATAGTAAACTATATTGTCACAATAATTACTATAACCACTAAACACTTTTTTGTTGTTGATTTATATCATTATAAAAGTAATTGTGTATTTTTACTCTGAAATCTGACCTTTAGAATGACATCAGTTGGTCCTTTGTTCAGCAATAATCAATTATTTAGAGTTTGATTATTTTGATTTATAATTATAATTTGACTTGAATACAAGTTATGCTCAGTCGACAGCATTTGCAGCATAATGTTGATTTACCAAATAAAATAATGGAATCATCTATTTTTTGTCTCTCTAAAAAAGCAAACATCATGGCACTTTATTGTCTCCATTAAGCAAAGAAAAATAGAACAGTACACTTTAAAAAAGGATGATTTAGACAACCGAAGCTCAAATGGTAAACATGTTATACTGAATGTCATGTTCATTCTGTTGGTTCATATTTTTCATGTCTTTATTTTTAAAATCTATTTCCTGTTGTCATATCATTTTATTTCCTGTTCCCTCATGTTATCTTGCCACGTGTTTCCCCTGTTCATGTGTCTTGTTTTCTTTGGTTCATCGTTTGATTACTTTGTTATTAGTCTTGTCTTTTCATTGGTTTAAGTTAATTTAGTCTTGTTATCTTGTTTATAGTTTAGTCTTGTCATTGGTCATCCTTGTTGTTGTGGCAGCGGGGGCGTGGTCTAGCGCCCGTCCGGGAGAGGAAAGCGGTAAGGGCGCTTACACCTGAGCTCGCTGCCACAGTTGTGTTCTCCCACGTCCAAGCATTTAAGCCCTCATGTTTTCCATTGTCGTTCGTCAGGTATTGTGTATGTAACTTTGTTGTTTTGGTCAAGCCATAGTGAAGCCATAGTCAAGCCATAGTCAAGCCAAGTCTAGTTTTTGTCAAGTTTAGTTAGGTCCATGTTTATGTTACATTCACATTTATAGTTAGGGATACTGGTTACCATGTTTGATAAATAAAACTGCACTTGGGTTCATCTTCACGTCATCGTCATCATCTCTGCCTGTTTCCAGCAACGTTACAGAATACCTGACCGCCCATAATGAACAGCAGATCGGCCTCTGTGCCTACGTCAGGGGAATCGATCTCTGGAAGAATATGTGGGGGACTTCTGCTCTCTGGCCAGCGAGGTTGGCTTTAATGAGGTCGCTCTCAAAGACTGTTTCCATTTTGGACTGAGTGAGCCAATCTCATTTTTGATAAGATGAGGAGAATATGATGAGATGAGAAGAATATGTGGGGGACTTCTGCTCTCTGGCCAGTGAGGTTGGCTTTAATGAGTTTTCTATTTTGGACTGAGTGAGCTAATCTCATTTTTGATGACTGGAGGTCGCATTCCCCTCAATCTGGCTCAAAATATCGACCTTGCCCTGCAGATCATTGGTTCCACGTTCACTGTGTGGGAGACGGATGCCGAGCCAGAGTTCCACGTCATGGCCGCCGAGCCAGAGTTCCACGTCATGGCCGCCGAGCCAGAGTTTCCCGTCATGGCCGCCGAGCCAGAGTTTCCCATCATGGCCGCCGAGCCAGAGTTTCACGTCATGGCCAGAGTACAGAAGTCCCACGCCACGGCCGGCGAGCCAGTGTCCCACGCCTGCCACGGCCAATGACCTGGAAGCTTCGTCCGCCCCAGGCCTACCAGAGGAGGAGAAAGACTTTTGTTTCCATGTCTCTGCCCATGTACACGACCACGGAGGTCATTTCCATGTCTCTGCCCATGTATACAGTGTATCAGGAAAGTATTCACAGCACTTCACTTTTTCCACATTTTGTTATGTTACAGCCTTATTCCAAAATGGATTAAATTCATTATTTTCCTCAAAATTATACAAACAATACCCCATAATGACAATGTGAAAAACGTTTGTTTGAAATCTTAGCAAATTTATAAAAAATAACAAATAAAAAAAAGACACATGTACATAAGTATTCACAGCCTTTGCTCAGTACTTTGTTGAAGCACCTTTGGCACCAATTACAGCCTCAAAACTTTTAGTGTATGATGCTACAAGCTTGGTACACCTATTTTTGGGCAGTTTTCCCATTCTTCTTTGTAGGACCTCTCAACCTTGGATGGGGAGCATCGGTGCACAGCCATTTTCAGATCTCTCCAGAGATGTTCAATCGGGTTCAAATCTGGGCTCTGGCTTGTCCTTGAGTGGCCCTTCACAGAGTTGTCCCGTAGCCACTCCTTTGTTATCTTGGCTGTGTGCTTAGGGTTGTTGTCCTGTTGGAAGATGAACTTTTGCCCCAGTCTAAGGTCCAGAGCGCTCTGGAGCAGGTTTTCATCAAGGATGTCTCTGTACATTGATGAATTCATCTTTCCCTTGATCCTGACTAGTCTCCCAGGTCCTGCCGCTGAAAAACATCCCCACAGCACAATGCTGCCACCACCATGCTTCACTGTAGGGATGGTATTGGACAGGTGCCTGGTGCACTTGCCATTCAGGAAGAGTTCAATACTTTGTTTCTCATGGTCTGAGAGTCCTTCAGGTGCCTTTTGGCAAACTCCAGGTGGACTGTCTTGTGCCTTTTACTGAGGAGTGGCTTCCTTCTGGCCACTCAACCATACAGGCCTGATTGGTGGAGTGCGGCAGAGATGGTTGTTCTTCTAGAAGGTTCTCCTCTCTCCACGCTGGAGCTCTGTCAGAGTGACCATCGGGTTCTTGGTCACCTCCCTGACTAAGGCCCTTCTCCCCCGATCACTCAGTTTAGCCGGGTGGCCTGCTCTGGGAAGAGTCCTGGTGGTTCCAAACTTCTTCCATTTACAGATGATAGAGGCCACTGTGCTCATTGGGACCTTCAATGCTGCAGAAATTTTTCTGTACCCTTCCCCAGATCTGTGCCTCGATTCAATCCTGTCTTGGAAGTCTACAGACATTTTCTTGGACTTCATGGCTTAGTTTGTGCTCTGACATGCACTGTTAACTGTGGGACCTTATATAGACAGGTGTGTGCCTTTCCAAATCATGTCCAATCAACTGAATTTACAACAGGTGGACTCCAATCAAGTTGTAGAAACATGTCAAGGATGATCAGTGGAAACAGGAAACACCTGAGCTCAATTTTAAGTGTCATGGCAAAGGTTGTGAATACTTATGTGTATGCGATTTTTTTTTTTTTTTCATTTTTTATTTTTAATACATTTGCAAAGATTCAAAACAAACCTCTTTCACGGTGTCATTATGGGGTATTGTTTGTAGAATTTTGAGGAAAATAATTAATTTAATCCATTTTGGAATAATGCTGTAACATAACAAAATGTGGAAAAAGTGAAGCGCTGTGAATATTTTCTGGATGCACTGTACAACCATGGAGGTAATTTCCAAGTCTCTGTCTACACCCATGACCACAGAGGTCGTTTCTGAGTCTCAGTCCATGCCCACAACCCCAGAGGTCATTCCAGAGTCTCTGTCTACACCCATGACCACAGAGGTCATTCCTGAGACTCCATCCATGCCCACAACCACAGAAGTCGCTCCCGAGACTCCATTCATGTTCACAATCACTAAGGTCTTTTCCCAGTCATCCAGGACTCTTAGTTCCAGGCCATGTCACAGCCACGCCTGAGTCGGCTCCAGGCCATGTCACAGCCACGCCCCAGACTGCTCCATGCTATGTCACAGCCAAGCTTCAGTGTGCTCCATGCCATGTCTCAGCTGAATCTCAGTCTGCTCCATGCCATGTCACAGCCAAGTCCCAAACTGCTCCATCCCTTGTCACAAGCAAGCCTTTGCTCCATGGTCCAGGCCTGCCTCTGCTCCACAGTCCAGGCCCACCTCTGCTCCACGGTCCAGGCCCACCTCTGCTCCACGGTCCAGGCCAGCCTCTGCTCCACCAGGGACCTCCATCCCTACGGCTCTGCCTTGGTCCTCAGCTCCATCGCCATGCCCTGTCTCGCCAGGCCACGTCCCACACCCTGTCTCACCAGGCCACGCCCCACACCCTGTCTCGCCAGGCCACGCCATGTCTTGTCAGGCCACGTCTCAAGGAACACCTATTTAACTTTATTATGTTTTGGGGCGTCGGGAGCCACCCCTAAAGGGGGGATATTACGTTATGTTCATTCTGTTGGTTCATGTTTTTCATGTCTTTTATTTAGAAAATCTAGTTCCTGTTGTCATGTCATATGATTTCCTGTTCCCTCATGTGATCTTGTCTTAATTGGTTCATCATTTCATTACTTTGTTATTAATATTGTCTTTTCATTTGTTTAAGTTAATTTAGTCTTGTTATCTTGTTTATAGTTTAGTCTTGTCATTGGTCATCTTTATCATGTGTTCTCCCATGTCCAAGCATTTAAGCCCTCATGTTTTCCTTTTCGCTTTGTCAGGTATTGTGTATGTAACTTTGTTGTTTTGTTCAAGTCTAGTCTAGTCTAGTTTTTGTCAAGTAGTTAGGATCATGTTTATGTTTTTGTTTCATTCACATTTATAGTTAGGGATACTGGTTACCACGTTTGAAAAATAAAACTGCACTTGGGTTCATCTTCATGTCATCGTCTCCATTTCCAGCGACGTTAAACTAAACAATTACTAAACATGATATAAAAAAATACAAACTTTGCATTTCTGCTTTGAAACCTCTGGAACACTGGCCCGGTTTACTTACATTGGAAGAACAAATCCATACTTTTACATTTTCATCTAATGAAAATCTTCATGCTTTCTTTTTCCTACCATCATAGTTTAGGTAATGGAGAACGTTTTCGAAATACTCTGTTCTCAGATGAGGAAAACTTTGTTCTTGTGTGGTTGAGAGGTGTAAACAGCTTAATTGATGTTTTCAAACCAAAACTTATTAGTGTGGCTGAGCCTATGTGTCTTATTGTAACCACAATATTGCTTTTTACTGTATATAAAAAAACTGAGGGATGTTTAAATTATGTTTTGTAGTTATCAACATTATGCCACAAAAGTTGTTGACAGAGCTAACTCAAATGTATTAAACTCTGAACATTCCTTTAAATACATTTAGGATAACACATTTATTCGTTTTAGACTCCAGCGAGCCACAATCAGAAGAGGAAATCGATGAGGATGATATTCTGGCAGGCCTGTCTGCAGAGGAGATCAAACAGCTCCAGAGTGAGATGGACGAGATCGTGCCTGATGAGAGAGTACCAGTGGGAATGAGACAGAGAGACCAAACTGACAAACCTCCCTCTGGATCATTTGATCACAGATCATTGGTGGAATATCTGTACTGGGAGAAAAAGTCCAAACGCATGCTGGAGGAGGAGAGAGTTCCCACATCTCTATTACCCAGTCAGGTAATAGAATGTATGATTGCTTAATAGACTTCCACTCTAGAAGGTTTCCATAGATGCTGTCCATAGAGCTTGTATTTTATGCAGAATATTCTGTAAACATGTAATATTTGTAACATGGACATTGTAATGTAAAGAGTTACTAAAAATTTGTAATAGTATTTAATATGTTAGAGATCGCTAAAGTGCTTCAAACTCAGACAATAATTTTTTAGCTGATGATGAATCAATAATATCAACTATTTATATAACTGCTGCAACTAAGAGCCCAATCATACTTCAACAACAAATACTTTCAAACAGCAACAGTTTTTCATGCCTTTTTAAACAGGAACATTCTATTTTTAGGCTTTCAGTGAGTTCCTGGAGAGATTATCTTTTTCATAAATAGGTAACCTTTCTTTATAAATTGTCGTACACATGCACATCAGATCTGACTGCGCTGTCCATTTGTCTTCACCAGAAAGAAATGCTAGATCAACTTGCAGTGAAAGAAGAAGATAAAGTTGAAAATGTGGAATATGTTTATGAGGAGATTGTGGAGGAGGTTGAAGGCGTTGAGGGAGATGTTTTTGTTGATGAAGTAATTGAAGAAGTGATCATAGAGGTCGAGGAAGAGGACAACAGAAGAAGTGAACAGCCTGCCAAGACAGGGTTTGAGGTAGACAGCCCCAAAGTGACCACAGAAGATGCCTTGAAGCCACCTCCAGAGTTTGCAGATTCAAAAGGTGAAGCAAAGGTTGACCAAGTAGAATGTAATGAGACTGAATATAAAACAAATGAGGAGAAAAAATCTGATTCCCTCCAGTCTGAGCCTGCTTCCTCACCATATGAGAACTGGGTTCCCAAGAAAGAGGAGAGGGTCATATCCAAGCTGAAGATCCCAAAACTTGCCTTAGGTGGAAGTGGTCTCATTAAAAAAACAGCAAGACCCTCTGGGAATGAAACCAATTTAGAGACCACTTTGGATAAGATCCGCAACAACAACCCCTCTGTGACTGATGTCAACCTCAACAACATTGAAAACATTCCCAAAGAAATGCTTCTCGATTATGTCAATGCACTCAAGAAGAATAGACATGTTAAGACCTTTAGCATTACAAACACCGGCGCTGACGAAAATGTGGCATTTGCCCTTGCTAACATGCTCAGAGAGAACAGAAGCATCACCACACTGAACATTGAATCCAACTTTATCACAGGGAAGGGCATCGTTGCAGTAATACGTTGCCTCCAGTTCAACGAGACACTTACCGAGCTTCGCTTCCACAACCAAAGGCACATGCTCGGTCACCATGCTGAGATGGAGGTATCACGTCTTCTCAAGGCGAACAACACTCTCCTGAAAATGGGTTACCACTTTGAGCTCCCAGGGCCTCGGATGGTGGTCACCAATCTCCTCACTAGGAACTTAGACCGTCAACGGCAGCAGAGAATGGAGGAGCAGAAGCTTCAGCAGATGAAGGAGCAAAGAAAGGTCATGGAGATGTACGAGGATTCTCTAAACTTGCCTCCAGGCATGCTAGAAATGTTAGGAGGCTATATCCCAATGGCCCTGCTGCAGGGTTCTCAAGAGGTTGATCAGGAAGTTCCTAAAGGTTCTCCAGAACCTTCACCACAACCAAATCCTCCTCAGCAGCTCCACAAGACACCCCAACAGCAGTGTCCTCCCAGTTCAGATGAAGTAAACCTTTTGAAGGAAGTGCAGCTAAGAAAGACTCCAAAACGAAGGGATCCACTTCTGGAACTGAACTTTAGGGATGAGAGAAAAGAGGATAGGGCTAACGTTCAGCTAAGGAGTGTTCCTAAGCAAAGAAGCACATCAAATGAAGGACTTGTAGAAGAGAGAGCCAACCTTAAATACATGATAAAGACTCTAAAGCCAGTTCCTCGAAGGCGACAGCCACCTAAAGTGGAGCTAACACCTAGGGATGAGTTGCTTAATGAGATTCGACAGAGCAATGTGGCCTATCTCAAAGGGGTATGTACAGTTGAGGTCTCTCAAAGATTATCAGTTATTCAGGGCCGCTGTCAGGAAGTTAGTACAAAACTATAAATAATACATTTAAAGACACAACTTTTCAGAAAGGTTTATACTGTGCAAACTGCTTAACAGCTAAAGCACAGCACACTCATTAAAGAACCCCAGCTAAAATATCAAAACTAAAATTAACTACCTAATAAGCTGATAAACTACTACAGTAGACTAGTTGGGTTTTAGTTAGATGGTTTTAATGCCCATCCACCTTTTCAGCCATCTTGGTTCCAGAAGTATTTTTCCGTAAATGTTTCTATAGGGTTTTCATAAAAGTCTTCATAAGAGTTCTAAGTCATAAACCATGCCAACCAGTTCAGAGGTGATTAACAACATTACAAAGTAATGACATAAATTAAAAACTGCAGGGAAAAAATATAAAACTCTTTATTTAAAGTTGTTGATTAGAAGTACCGAAACAATCAGTTTTGCAATTATTGCAAAATATTCAGTTGTTAGTAGTTTGAGAGGAAGGCCAACTTAATTACATCATTCACAGTGCATCATGGGAGTGTGCGGTCGATGCAGAGCTCTCGATTCTCTGATTGGCAGATCTTTTCTCTTCAGGATCATGCATAAGTTAGATCTTTATCAGAAATTAAAATATTAAATTCAGACCTTAATATGGACTGATGGCTTCAACAGTAGCATATACCATCCATTAACAACCTCGGAGCTCATGCTAGGTCTGTCTTAAACATTTGTAAGTTATTCACAAAAAATGAATTCCCCTGTGGAAACAAATTTATGGGATTTTAACTTCTGTAACCAGACTATTGTTACTCTGTTGGCTATAGTGACCCATACCCTGCTTCAAAGTCCAGTTTAACCAGCATTCAATTCCCATGCTGTCCTAAGCTGTTAGTGTTGGTAAGTGCTGGTTTGGTGCTTGTCTAGCTGGTTAGCCAGCATAGCCATGCTTTTCGCCAGAAAAATCTAGCCGATAAAGCATGGTATTCACTTTGAAGCTAGTTAAGCTAGTTTAAAAGCCTGGTAGGATCACCAGTATACCAGTATCTCTTGCTGGGGGACCAGCACCCAAAACACTATATAAGCTGGAGACCAGCAATTATGATCTTTTCAGCAGGGTACCTAGTCATCAGGGACCCTCTCACAGGGAGGGCCAACCAAGATCCTATGGTATAGCCTGTGCACTGGGCCAAAGGCAAAAAAATAACTTTTGACCTGGGCCCTTGAATTTAAGCAATGACCATGGTGTGAGCAGCTCAGATCATGCGCATGGACATTTGCAGTACTAAACTATATTTTACATTTAGTGTATAATGCAATTACATGTACAATGTTTATATATAATATATATATTGCTAGACCAGTAATTATTAATATTGAAACATTCATATTGGAACAGCTAAACATTTACACTATCATTTGCCTGACAACTAATTAACAAGAATTTACTTAAAGGGTAGTTGTTGTGGCATAAAGACTTGCACAAAATTATTTTGGTTGAATAAACACATTCTTCAAAGTGCAAATGTGTGAACATTACCTATATTTGCACATTCTTATGTTTAAAGAAGATGATTTGTTGGCAAAAGTGTCAAACCCTTTAGAACACCCAACAATTAGTTAGTGCTGTTTGGCAAGGCAGCATTATCACTATTGCTCATACTTATTGTTGCATATTTGAACAAACCCCTTTATTTATGGCTCCTGTCAGTCTCGAGAGATTATAGTTCTGCACCAAGGGGTTCTTGAGGGCAGCACTATTCAGGAGTGGCAGACTCTACCGCAATGACTGCATCTCAAGGCTGTGGCTGCTGGAGAGGCTGTCTTGTTTTTCTGGCATTGACGCATTTCTTCAGCTGCCTGCCTCAACCTGGTTTCTCTCCAGTGGAAGGCTCTGCCTGTAGTTCCTGCCTCCACAGGTCTCTGTCGCTAGCTAGCTCCTCCCACCTATCAGCATATTTGAACAAACCCCTAACCCTAGATATTAAACTTCGACGTAAGTCATTCGGCACTATGCTAAGAACATGAATTATACCTCTCTTCTTGTTAAGGAGTGGTGCACTATTTATTAAATTAATCAAAGCATTCTGACTTTTTCTGATAAAAATCTATATCGCCATACAAGAATGTCATAGAAACTTGCCATCAAGCAAGCACCCAGAGCAATCTAGCAAACTCATAGCAATGTACTAAAAAACATTTTTAAAAATCTGTTTGCAAACACATAGCAATGCCCTGGCAACTGCCCACAACACATTAGCATTGTGGTGGGAAGTTTTGCATAGGCAAGCACCACGCACATTTTTGTAAATAACTTGCTTGTGTGTTGTGGGTAGTTGCTTATGTGCAAGAGTGTTGTGGGTAATTTCCAGGGCATTGCTATGAGGTTGAACCTCATTTTCTAACTGAAAAAACAAATTTTTGTGTTTTTTCATACATTGCTGAAAAACATTACTAATGAATACAAATAAAATGTGCTTTATAGCATAGTGAAATAACCATAATTTCAAACAAGCTCACTGTTGTGTTTTAAACCCACAGGTACCTTTACCAAAGATCCTGGAGTCAAGTGAAACCACTCTCTTCTGAACCACAGACATGACTTCAGTGGCGGGTGGGACATTGCACTGATCATGGAGAGAGTCAAACATAAATGTGGTCAAACTATTTCATGGTACTTCAAAATACATGATCAAAAATAACCTCTATCAAGGAATAAACTACAAGTAAGCGATTGCATAAGCAGTACAAGCGATAATGTGATGGGCAATTTAATGGGATCCTGAACTGTATAATTTTACAAGCACATCATATAAGTTATATTTTATATTAAAGGAATAGTTCACCCCAAAATATGAGAATTCTCTCAACATTTACTCACCCTGATTCCATCCCAGATGTGCATGACTTACTTTCTTCTGCAGAACACAAACAAAGATTTTTAAAAGAATATTTCAGCTCTGTAGGTCTATACAATGCAAGTGAATGGTGACTCTGGTGGTTTAATACATGTCTTCAGAAGTGATATAATTGATTTTGGGTGAGTACAGACCAAAATATTAAAAAAAAGATTACTGTAGGCTACGCCTTTCCATTGCAGTCCCCAGGCACGATCATGATTTCAGGTTTGATTACACTTCCTAGTGCTTGACGCATGTGCAGAGTGCTAGATAGAGGATGTGAACTTGAGCTTGAAATCATGATCACCAAGAAGACTGCTGATGTACAGATTTATAGGAGCGATTGGCGATATGACCAAAATCTTATATCATGATATGACTAATTTGATATCATGATAACTATATATATCGTGATATAGTTACATTTTTCAAAACAATCAATAAAAATTAGTTTATATATTAAATAACCATATTAAAATGCTGCCCTATGATGGACTAGCCACCTGTCCCTGCCTTTGACCCAATACAGCTGGAATGGGCTCCATCACAACCCCACGGCCCTGCATAGGACAAGCGGCTGTAGAAGATGGTTGGATGGATGGATATTGAAATGCCTGTTTTTTTAATAATCCAGTCATTGAATTACATACTTTATAAATGAAAACTACTTTTATATAATTTTCTCTTTATTTGGAACTTGTCAAACATAGTCAGAGTTAAAAAAGAAAAACAAATCAATTTGCTTTTAAATCAACCTTTCCACAATGCTAAAATTCACATTATGCCACATTTCAGTCTGAGATTATTATTATTAAATTTCCTCAAGAAACTTGACATCTTCTGAGAGCAATGCAACAACGAAAATAATCCATAATCAAAAAAAAAAAAACAAAAAAAAAAAACACTTCATTAGGCTCTTAATGATTTAAGTAATCTCTGTAGAGTATATCTAAATGCAAAGCCGGTTTGTTTTATAATATCTAACATCATTTGAACTGAATTTTATTAAGGGTGATGATGTTTAGTTTAAAAATCTGCATGGCAGACGACACATAATTGGTGGCACATGACTGTTAGAATGTTGGGCTCTCTCGCCGTTTGAGATGCTTGACTTCCTCATAGTGCTTTAAGGTAAAAAAAAAAAAAAAAACTAAAAACTCAAAATTCAAATGGGTCACGCAAGTTTTGATGTTTGAGTAGTGCAAGTGTCTGTGGCGCCCAACCTGGAAGCATGCTGGACTCTCACGCACTTTCATGCTTCAGAGATAGTGCGCAAAAATCACGTGAAACACAGTTTTGTGTGTCAGATGAGAAGCCACCAAAAAAACAAGACCTGCTAGCATGGAATTTGATCCACAAGCAAACAAAGACATACTATTTAAAAGCAAATTACTGTTCTATCAGACTTGGTTCAATGAAGGCATTATTTTAGTTTATTTAGTTAATAAATTAGAATGGCTATTTGTTGTCATACTGAATTTCTTAAAGCATTTCAATTACCAGATAAACCAAAAGATTTTGCTATTGTTTTCGACGCAATTCCAAAGAGTTTGATGTTACTTTTAAGAAACTCTAGTTCAGTGGAAATCAACATTGATGATTTTTGTGAGCATATTTATATTGATAATGTTGACGTTTTAAAACATCAATGTAGCAATAAGGTCATAAGAAATGCTATTTGTTGTGTTTCATTTCCTGCAGCAAGATTCTTTGGTCTTCTTTATTTGGTCATGTACTATATATTGGAACAAAGTGTGGAAGATAACAAAATTAAAGAAGTATCTTACAAAATACTGTATTGGATTTATCCAGCTAAACATGTTTTGGAAAGATTTAAAATGAACATTTCATGTACCTGTGAATTTTGTGGATTAGAAAAAGAAACAATTCTGCATTTGTTTTATCATTGTATTTACTTCAGATTATTTTGGAAACCTATATTAATAGAAAATTAGGATGTGTGATAGAAATTTGTTTGTTATAGAAATGTTCTTTTTTATTTTCAAAATGACATTTTGGATTGTAAACAACAATACTTGTATTTTATTAGGAAAATTCCATATACACAAGAAGAAATGGGCTCTTTGTAAACCCAATTTTTTACATTTTATAAATTACTTTGAATTACATAAATCTTTTGGAACAAATTAAAAACAAAAAAAGCACTGAAAACATGTAATATTTTAAAAGAACTGAATTTTGTGTAAGAATTGGTGTCTGGCACCTTTAATGTTGTTAATAATGTGACTATGTTCAATACCTCTTGTTCTTGTGGCATTGAATTACTAAAAAATACTAAAAAATAAATGTAAATAAAATAAAAAAGAGAAGCTGAAAAACCCTGTTTCTTCAAATCTCAGTATCGCATAAAGCGTTCCTCCTTCCTCCTCCATTTCTCTGACAGGATGTGTACTGTGTGCGTGTTATTTGAATACAATAAAGTCCACATTTCTTGCACGCGGTGGTGGTATTGCGTAACCACGATACAGACGATAATCCAAAATGGGTACCCGTTGCCAAATTTCTACCAGTTTATCGTGTCTACTGGTATTTCGCCCACCCCTAATTTATAGAGAAAAATATATATATTTTGGTCTGTTTGCACCAAAAATTGACTGGATAACTTTTAAAGACATAGATGTCCGGACCAAAATTCCCCCCAGTGGCCCTAATCTATCATGGCCTCCTAATAATCTCCATCCCTGAATTGCCTACATCACTCTACTCTGTCCTCTCCCCCAAAAGCTGGTGTGTGGAGAGCGTACTTGTGCATTATGGCTGCCGTCGCATTATCCAGGTGGATGCTGCACACTGGTGGTGGTTGAGGAGGGTCCTCTATGTAAATCGCTTTGAGTGCCTAGAAAAGCACTATATAAATGTAAGTAGGCTAATAATAGATAAAATCACTGGAGTCCTACGGATTACTTTTATGCTGCCACAGCTAAAATATCAAAACTAAAATTAACTACCTAATAAGCTAATAAACTACTACAGTAGACTAGTTGGTTTTTAGTTAGATGGTTTTAATGCCCATCCACCTTTTCAGCCATCTTGGTTCCAGAAGTATTTTTCCGTTCATTTTTTTCTATAGTGTTTTCATAAAAGTCTTCATAAGAGTTCTAAGCCATAAACCATACACTTCATACTGTGTCCCATTCACCCATTCACCCACTCATACACCAATGACGGCTGCTATAGCCTGCCATTGGGAGCAACTTGGGGTTCAATGTCTTGCCCAAGGACACTTTAGCTTGTGGAGGCCGGGAATCGAACCGCCAACCCTACCACCTGAGCCACAGCCGCCCATAACATGGACTGATGTCTTAAACAGTAGCATATACCATCCATTAACAACCTCGGAGCTCATGGTAGGTCTGTCTTTAAACATTCCCCCCATCCCCCCTTAATGTGCTTTTTGGTAACCATTCACTTGCATTTTATGGACCAACATAGCTGAAATATTCTTCTAAAACTCTTTTAGATTTAGTATTCTCTTTTGTTTGTCTAGATTTGTGAATTTATAGTTTTAATAAACCAACTATTAACTACATACTGGGCTTAATTATTTTTTTCTCAGTTATGATAAATATATAATTCACGCATTATCCTTATTTTTTTAACCGTTTCAGTCTGATTTTAACCGTTTGTGCGCTCCATTTCAGTGCAAATTGGTTTTGTGAATCCATCACAATGTTACGCAAGCTTTGCAAAATGGCTGTTTTTGAAGAATGGTCCGTTACCAACTACATTTGACTCGATAGTAAGCCCGCAAATTGTGTAAAAAAAAAAAAAAAACGGGTTTAATTTAATAAAAAGCCACAGAAGACTCTTCTTTTACTAATATTATAAGAGGGCCCAATGAAAAGAAACAATAAAACATCATGACCACTTCAAAGCAATCTCACCATTAAAAGAGCATGTCATGTCATAATCCAGATAGCACACGCCCTGAGATGTCAGTTCTTGAGCTCTTGATCTGGAAAAGCATCACACTCTTGTAAACATCTGCTAAACATCTTAAAAAGATCAGATTTATGAACATTCCAGATCATAAATGGCTCAAAGTCATCTGCTGAATGTTTTTTAAATATCAAAACGGATACAGTATTGCAGATAAGCAAACAACATAAAATAGACGTCTTCAAGATCTAAACACACATCTAACAGACATTTGGGAGATGTACAGTGTACTATCAGGGAAAGGTGTAGGTTTTAAAAAATATATATTTTAACACACTTTTAAAACACCAAGCAACACCCACTTAATGATTCAATCTATTCCAGGTGGATAAAATCAAGTCTTGCCTTTTATGAATATCCTCATTCACTCTCAAATACAGATTACAGAAGTTTCACTCTTTCCTATTTCTATGGTTGCAAACAGCATTTGATGTTCACATATATAATTTTTGTATTTCCCTCTTTACATATAAAATTGTACTTTTTTTTTTTTTTTACTGTGAAACAAATAAATCTTTCAAATCATGACAGTCAAAAGAATTATTGCCAGGACAACACCAAACACGTTTGTTCTCTAATTTTATTGACCAATTTTTCACAAATAACTTCAAAGCTTCTTTTACAAGGTCTTGTTCCTGCACTCTAAAAAATTAAATAAAAGAGAAACCACAGGTGTGCATATAAACACTGATTTGAAGCCTAAAAGATGTGTGAATACAGATATGCGAGTTAAGAGTCTGAAGAGGAGTCTTTGACGTCTGTGCTCTCCGTGGCCTCGCTGACCTCGCTCATTTCTTTACTCTCTCCTCCGCTGTCTCCATCCTGCAACGTCAGCTTCTCCACGAGGCCAGTCACGGATGTGTCCTGAGATGCCAGATTCTCTGATCCCCACAGACGCACACCTGGTTTCTGCAACTGCACATCATAAATGTTTGGTCTGGGCTGGGTCATAAAGTATTATATTCAGGGTTAGGGGTTTCTTCAAAATCACTGATTCCAAGTAAAAATACTGGTTTGCATTAAATATCACACACACCTCATCTGCCATTTGTGTGAGATTCCTCTTCATGGCATAAGCATCTTCTCCATCTGCATAATATTTGGGCTCCACTTCACTGATTCTACAACACAGAACATTTGCCATTACGATGATAAAATTCAGAATTGGTATGCACAGAAAAGAATGCGCATTGTGTGCTCTGATTTATCACACTACGATTTTCTTTTCTTCAATACAATAAATGGTGTGATGGCGGAGCTGAACCAGAGATATTTTGGTTAGCACCCTTGAAAATATATTTATTCATAATGCAAGTTATAAGGGGGGGACTTTTGATTAAAGATACTCACTGAAACTTGAGTGTATTTGAGTACAAGTGAAGGGCTGCCCGGTTACTGAAATACAAAATCAACATGTTGGAAGAGAAAACACAAATGTAGGCAAATCCTACCTAATATAAAAACTGATGAACTCCAGAGAGAGACTGAACTGAGGAATCATACCTCTTCCTAACATGTAAAGAAACATATTTAGCATTGAAGTTTTCAATCATGGCTCTGCTGGCCTGATCCATCAGTTTCTGTGCCAGTCCAAGACGCCTGTGAGAGCGTTTAACTGCCTGGACACACACACACACACACACACACACACACACACACACACACACAATTAAGACATAAGCTTGCCGCAACAGATTGATTGAATTTATCTGACAATTTTTTTCAAGAATGTACAAAATTTATGGGATGGATATTATAAATTATTATTCTTTTTTTTTATAAAACGCTGTAGAGGATAAAACACAATAAAGCCAAAAGCTTATTTCCAATATGATGCACTTTTGGTGTGTAATATGAGCCAGTTGGAAACGTGGAGTCAGCATCACTCAGTGTTTACGTTCAACAGCAATTCAGTGATCGCTCATATTACTACTACTAAAGCTAGGCAATAGCTTTAAATGAACAACTTCAGCATTACGGCTCATCACAGCTGAGAGACACAACAGACTAATTAATTACACAATGGGTGCTGTTTGAAATGGCGGAGGACATTGCGGTTTCTATAGTGAAAGAACCGCGCTTCGATGGCTATTTTTCCACTGAGAAAATAAGATACATTTCACCAGAATTACATTATCTTCAGAAAGCTGACTAACAGACTAAAGCATCATCAACAGGTGATTACACACGATCTATCTATCTCACACACACACACACCCTTGTTTCTGCAATAACATGTTAGAAACAGCCCAAGATGTGATACTAGTAGTTCTGATGTTATGTTTTTGAGAGCCTTTGAAGCATCATTTGGTTCGAACCAGCAATGGTAGATTCTGATCCATCGCGTAAGAAAGTAGTTCCAAGCACAAATGCATTTTTATGACCGTACTCGGGTTTTCCTAATTTTTTAAAGTACTTGTTCATTAAACTGTTGTAAATGAGCAACATCACCCTCGCAGTCATGCTATATGGCCCTAAATCAGCACTGCTGTGATTCGGCCACAGGCCGAGTGTCGTATGTAATCTGTTTCTAACATGTTATTGGAGAAAAAAATGGTGGTTGTGCGTGTGTGAGTGAGACTTCAAGTCAACTGGCTCATATTACACATAAAAAAAATAAAATGGTCTTTTGCCTCCACCTACTGGCTAAAATATGTAATGTCACAAAATTAAATGTAAAGAGACATCTCTAAACACATCTGCACTGCTCTTACACTTTAGTTTAGAATTGCACGAACACAAGGAGTGATACACACAGTGCTTCACTTTAGAACATCTCTCATCCAATCAGATTCCAGGACCGGAACTAACTGTTGTTTATAACGCTACAGGTCAAAACTTTTGAAACACTTGACTGAAATGTTTCTCATGATCTTAAAAATCTTTTGATCTGAAGTCGTGTGCTTAAATGTTTAAAATTAGTTTCGTAGACAAAAATATAATTGTACCAACATATTAATTTAATAATAAAACTAATTTTAATTTTAAAAAAAGTTTTGAAATGGATTACTTGGACCGAATAATTAAGAAAATATCATAGATGGGAACTCCTTTAACAGTGTTTAAAAAGCATTCCAGGGTGATATCTCAAGAAGTTTGTTGAGAAAATGCCAAGGGTAAGAGCATTTATTTGCAGAAAACAGTAAAAAAAAAAAAGATGCTGTGTTTTCAGACCTCGAATAATGCAAAGAAAACCAGTTCATATTCATTTATAAACAACACAATACTAGAAGAGTTCAGAAATGTATATTTGGTGGAATAACCCTGATTTTCAATGACAGATTTAATGTGTCTTGACAGTCTTTCACACTTGCAGATTCTTGGCATTCTAGCTGTCAGTTTGTCAGATACTCAGTTGACATTTCTCCCATGCTTCCTGTAGCACTTGCCATAGATGTGGCGGTCTTGTCGGGCACTTTTTTTTCCCCAAATAGTGATGGTGCTGACTATACTTTGTGATTAGTTGAATGCCACTTTAGTGAAAAGTAAAGTATCAATTTCCTTCAGAAACAGCTAAATCTGTACATTATTCCAAACATTTGGGCACAGTGTATGTTTTATTTTATATATATATATATATAATTATTGGAAGTAATTCTACTTATATTTTCAGTCAAAACATACTGTGAAGGTCATTGTATCTATTTACTGAAGAGAATGCCAGATTTGTTCATATATATAATAAATACTTGACACATTACGTTTTATATCTGATGGTGTTGACCCATACTGAGTGATGCCTCGGCTAGGCAAAAACACATTCTGTGAGATAATGGAAGCAGGAGGGGTTTGACCCTAAACATAGGTGAATCACTCTGAACACGTTGAAGAGATTAATCCAAAATAAAACATAAATAACCTATTATTGTTTTCCACTTTTGTCCCATGTATCAAGAATCAGTAATGTAAATAACATAGAAATTGTGAAATTTGAAACACTAACCAGTGATGTGATATGTCCATGTGGCACATCATCAGGATCCTCCTCCCTGAGGAAAGTAAAATGCATAATAATTAGGGCTGTAACAATACACGAACCGCAACCAAAATCACGATACAAACATCCATGATCCTGTGTCACGGTTCCAGAAGACCGAACCACGACACATGCCCCTCTCCAACCCCAGAAGCCGGCCAACAGTTACAGATGCAGCCCCTTGAGCTCTTTACACACTACAATAAAATTCCACTACAACAAAATTCATTTTCTCATTTCAAAGTACACATTACATGTAAATCATGAAATTATTATGGAGGTGGCATTGAGAGAAGCTGGGCTGTCTCCTCATTTTAAGGGTTTTGCACACATTGAATCTTGCTTCGCAAGCAGGATTGCATGCTCCCTGTGTCAGTCGCTTGCTTGGTCACGTGTGAAAAGTCGTGGCTTTCTTTCACCGCAGTGCCACAGCAACAGCTGTGCTCGTGGTGAAGTAGAAGATGCTTGAGATCACATCACATAATCTTATCATGGATGTTGTTACACGATGGAACAGCTCAATGGAAATGCTGGAACGCTATCTCGAGCAACAAGCAGCTATAACGTCAGCCCTCTTGAGCACAGAGGTGCGCAAAAATGCCCGTCAACTCGATACTCTGGATACCGCCGACATCAGCAATGCCGAAGAAATAGTAAACCTTCTTAAACTGCTAAAAAAAAAGTCACCACCGTCCTGTCTAATGAAAAGAGCACCACCCTGTCACTCATTGTGCCCTTGAAATCCACGATCGAATAGAGCACGATGGGAAATACTCTACAACTATAGCTAACATGAAGACAGCCATCCTGCAAAACCTCTCAAGCAGATACACAGAATGATCTGTTAGAGAGTACTGCCTTGGACCCCAGATTTTAATCGTTGCCCCACTTACTCCCTGAACAATGCAAAGAGGTTTTCCTCTGGTTGAAGAACAAATCGAACCAGTTACAGCAGGTATGTATGCATTACTAATTGTGTAACCTGTGTATTTGCATTTGTGTGCGTGTTTGTCACTCCATTTGCATGTTGGTGTACTGTAACTGTACACAAACCTAAACAAACCCACAAGCTGTTTGTGTTGAACTTTACTTGAACAGAACAATATTTGTTTTAATGTTTTGTTTTTTATTTTTGTACTTTTACTGCTTTAAGAATTTCTCTCTTAGGTTCAACTATATTAAATCTAATTTCATGTTAAAATTCAGTTTTATTGTTCAGCGACACCTAGTCAATTGTTAATTTACATACAGAAGGTTAAAATACAACAAAGAAAATTATTGAAAATTGTTAATGCTTTGGAAATAATTTTCTTTTAATTTTGTTCAAAATATCGTGATGCGTATTGTATCGTGAACCCAGTACCGTGATACGTATCGAATCGTGAGCGGAGTGTATCGTTACACCCCTAATAATAATAATAATATAAACTAATGTTTACCCTCATAAACACTCTTAACAATAAACAACCCCTCATAAGCAAGAAAGAAAAACAACACTTACATTTTGGCCAAAACGTATCCCACTATCTTACCGTACTCATCCTCTGCTATATATGACAGCTGGAAAACAAACACAGCTATTAAAAAACTCACTTCAAGTATAATGTTCAGTGTTTGTAAGACACAGGTACATACCTGAGGCCAGGAGAGGCCGTGGTAGAAGTAATATTTCATCTGATAGTTCTCTGGAAGACACAGCAGGTTACAATGCTGCATGTTCATCAGATCCTCCGGCTGAAAACATAAGAGACGATCAGAGAATAAGTGAGTCAAGTCAACTAGCCAAAACAACCTGCCATTAAAACACAATTAATCCAATAAACAGTTGTACTGTACTTGATTTTCAATTTAAATGGGAAATAATACGTAAAACATGAATTTATTTGCGCTCTTGAAATTGTCTATGGACATTTAGACAGCGCATATGTCGTCCAGAAATGCTGTCTATGTAGGTTTTGATCGACTGAATAGACGGTCTCATATGTGCGCTTGGTTTCATTTACTCACCCGCGCGTTGCGTATGTTCATTTTGCCGCTGGATTAGTTTATAAATATAGTATATGCTATGAATACAACTCTCAAAACGACACAAAAACTCTTCAGCAGATGCGCAGCCAGATGGAAATTGCTACACTTCTGCAACCATGTTGCCCACGACCGGAAGACTGATGTGAGAACAGGGAAATTTCTTCCGGTAATAAGCGTAATAAAAGTCCCTGCAACAACAGGGATGAAAATTCAGGTGTAAATTAATGGAAACGAAATTACAAGAACACATTTATAAAAGTGGCAGTTTACGTTTTATTCATTTATTATTATTATTAATTTTGATTTTCTATTGTCCTGCTTATGATCATAAGATATGAATGCCTCAACGCTGTAAGCGATTTGAACAGTTCCAGAACTGAAGCAAAAAGTAACGGTAGCAAAACGTCGCTCAAAAACTGACAATCGTCCGCGGGAAATTATTAATAATTTCAAATCCAATATCGTCAATGCCGATACTAATACCGATACTTCAATTAAATGTTTTTTTTTTTTTTTTTTTTTGGCGATTTCTTAGGATAAAATTAGTAATTTAAATATTTATTTAAGGCACATTAATTCAAGGCAAAAAAAAAAAAAAAAAAAAAAAAACACAATAATATATGTGAGCTAAACAGAAAATTATTAGACTTGGGTTTTGTTTACCCTAACACAATTTAACCATGGTTTCACTACAGTAACACACAATTAAACATGATTACTACTACAATGTTTTTTGTATTACTTATTAACAATTACACACAATTATAAGAAATGTCCCCTTTAGATTTGTTGTTATTTTAGCGTGATTTACTCCAGAAGCAGTGGTGTAGTGGAACCTGAAGAGGTGGGCATACTGTGAATTTATGAAAGACCCCCATAAAAAATAAAAAAAACACATGCACCCGATCTCTAAAATTAATTTGCGTTTATATACAGTACATATGTAAAAAGAGTAAGAAATGGTATTTGTTTTTTCCATAAAAAAAAAAATGTCAAACTTACAAAATGTATATCAGGGTATGTTGCTTGCTGGCATGGTGTAGAGCACACTAAATGGTATGGTTACTTGGTAAAATGTATGGTAAAAAAGTATTTAAATTATGAATAGATGTCATTAATGTTCCTTTCATAAGGTAACAATGAAAATTGTTAATGCTTTATAATTACTCTAACTAATAAACTAATTCATAATACGCAATTAACTTTTAAGCATTGTAGCTAATATGAGTAGTAATGTTCACGTTAATACGTTATCTTGTATTACTACTATGTGCTTTTCTGTGTATAGTGAAATTATTTTCCTACTTAGAAATATATATATTGAAATTATTTGATATCACGAGAAAAAAAGCACAACCGACAGCTGTAAAAGGCAAAAGAAAAAGAGCTTCAAAACTAGCAGGGGTGCAATAACATGCAGTATTTCAGTGTAATTGCATATGTTACATTTAAATGTATAGTCACATTTAGCAGGGAAATAATTTTAGTTCAAATGATGGTTACTCCTGTGTGCATTCGATGCTGGAAATGTCCCGCCTCTTAATGAAACAGAAAATATGATTAGTTAGCAAATATCCAAATCGCGTCTGAAATGAACATTCTGATTGGTGGATCAGCTTAGTCGGACTGTCTGTCTTGCCATCCAGTGCACGTTTAGATATATATACACACACCGATTTCTTTCCATAAAAGCAAAATCCACATTATTCCAAACATTTGGCTGCCAGTATATATAAATATTGGTACTTTCATTCACTAAAGTGGCATTCACCTGATCACAATGTACAGTAAGGACATTAATAACGTGAAAAATTACTATTTACAATTTGAAAACAAATGTCAGATCTTCTTAAACTACTTCAAAGAGTTCTCATAAAAAAAATCATCCATGTGCAGCAATGACAGCTTTGTAGATCCTTGACATTCTAGCTGTCAATTTGTTCAGATACTCGGGTGACATTTCACCTTCTTGTAGCAAATTGCCATAGATGTGGCTGTCTTGTCGGGCACTTCTCATGAACCTTACAGTCTAGCTGATCCCACAAAAGCTCAATGGGGTTAAGATCATAACACTCTTTTCCAGTTATCTGTTGTCCAATGTCTGTGTTTCTTTGCCCACTCAAATCTTTTATTTTTCGGTTTCAAAATTGGCTTTTTTTTTTTCAATTCTTCCCATAAGACCTGCACACCTGAGTCTTCTCTTTACTATTGTATATGAAACTGGTGTTGAGCGGGTAGAATTCAATGAAGCTGTCAGCTGAGGACATGTGAGGCATCTATTTCTCAAACTAGAGACTCTGATGTACTTATCCTCTTGTTTAGTTGTACATCTGGCCTTCCACATCTCCTTCTGTCCTTGTTAGAGACAGTTGTCCTTTGTCTTTGAAGACTGTAGTGTACACCTTTGTATAAAATATAAAGTTTTTTTTTTGGCAATTTCAAGCATTGTATAGCCTTCATTCCTCAAAACAATGATTGACTGGCGAGTTTCTTTTTTGACCAAATATTGACCTTTAATACATGCCAGTCTATTGCATTGAGAGAGTTTGTTGCGTTGTTCGATTTCTGTGTACAATTAATTAAAAATGTAGTACCAGTTTTGTTTTGTCATGTTAATAAGTAGTGAATTTGATTTGTACAAAATAGCAAAAAGTAATTCGGCTGAACTGTTCGACTTGTGTTTTGGAAGTGTAGCCAACATAAAGGATATGGCATGAATAGCATATTTCAGGAAACGCCGTCATTGTTATCACGTCTGCTCTAATAAGACCCATTTGCCACACAGCTGGTATTGGCAGATTTAACATTTTCACGAATCGCACAAACTCTGAAAGCAAATGACTGTTTTTAATTTCCAAAGTGCAACCACTGAGGCCAATAATTATCTAACAATGATCTTACATGAACAAAATCACCATTGAAGATCAACGGAATGAATGGTCCCCTGTCTCTCCGTGAAAGGTCTTACTGAACAGAGTAACTTCGTCGATTTAAATCAGCTGTTATAAATTAGAATTTTGAATATGCCAAATTACTGTATGTGAACTAATAATTTAAGCAGTAATTTAACAATAATTTAATTAATTCCATACCATAGATATCCATTTAAAATATAGCCTATATATTTTTTGCCTTACATAAACATTATTACAATATGAAATGCAATACAATATAATGCTTAAAAGAAACCGGAGTGCAACTCATATCCACCATTTAAATCTGCTACTCCGAAGAACCACACGGTTGCTTCCTTTGTGACGTCACGGTAATTTAATATTTTAATGGACCGTAATAATCGCAATTACAATATCTAAGGCAATAATCGACAATTATGATTTTGCTATAAAACTGCAGCCCTAAACTAGTATTGTTTGTTTCTATTTCTCATATGACTGATTCTCACAGTAACACTAACATTGTTACTCTTATTATTTTGGATATGGCTGGCCATTCTCGCACTGGTCCCAAGTTAGCTAGAAAGCGTTAACGCTTCCCTGACACGCTATCGAATATTAATGGACACTCTGACGTAGGTGAAATAGGCGGCATGTTCGTTCTGAATGCTTGGTTTTGTGAACTATATTTAAAGTGGCCACAAAACAACCAGACCTGTTGACCGGTATCTTTTAGCGTATATCCTCGTGAAATATTTTTATATATTATTATATAATATTATATAAACCATAATATCTACTTTATCAACTTATCTGGCACACCAACAATTTCAGACACATTTTGTCAACGCATCATTTAAAAAAAAATAATAATAATTTATATCCCTGTAAGCAAACAGGGACAGATCATATATTACGGGAAAACCTGCGATGGCAATATCAGTTTGTCCTGCATTTTGTCTTCGGAAATAATTTGGTGGGAACCAAAGTTTACAGGGTTGTGTTCTCTAGACTTAGCTCGAGCGGAGCACTTCTATAGTCCAGTAGGTTGCTGCCGAACCGAGTCACAGCTCATTAGCATAATGTTGCCCGCACTTGAACTTTCCTCTGACGGCCACACCGCCGTCTCTCGCCGCTGACTGCCATAGAAAATAGATTGACTTCCGGTCGTTTTGACGCCTCTGGTCTGAACGCACCATGTTTCTTATCCCTCGTACTCTGACATCAATTCACAGGCACCAAAACCTCTCCCATTTAAGCCTAGCCATCAATTCTGTATTTACCTAGGTAGTGTGCATCAGGGTGCGCGGTCAACCTCCAATATGATGTTGTGAGAAATTGACTTTTTCCATGCTGATTTTACTCAGGATGTAGTTGCTGAGATATGCAGCTTTACAAACTGTCATGGGTGGGAGCTCATCCTAAACTGTAGCACCACCAACTGCTGGAAGGAAGTGTGTCACTTTAATGGTGTTGTCATGGCAGTGGATTAAATTACATGAAGTTGTAGTCAAACTGGAATGGTGGCATATATCTATTACACATTGTATGTTTAGAGTACATGATTACATTAATGTTGAGTTGTTGCTGTGTCCATCATGCTGTTTTCCGAAAGTCAACGAGTGGAAATAGACACTTGGTGCTTGGGCCCGTCCTCGCTGCTTGCAGCTATATTTTAAATTGTAACTGTTGTGGAATAGTTACTTATATTTTGTATTTTAAATACGTAAATCACATTACATGTATTCCGTTACTCCCAAACCCTGTATGTATGCATGTGTGTAATATATATATATATATATATATATGCACACAGCCAGTACTTGCCAGAAATTCCTGCAGTTCCTTTAATGTTGTTGTAGGCCTCTTGGAAGCCTCCCTGACCAGTTTTCTTCTCATCTTTTCATACATTTTGGAGGGACGTCCAGTTCTTGGTAATGTCTCTCTTGTGCCATATTTTCTCCACTTGATGATGACTGTCTTCACTGGTATTTCCATGTTCCATGGTATATCTAATGCTTTGGAATTTCTTCTGTACCCTTCTCCTGACTGATAACTTTCAACAATGAGATCCCTCTGATGCTTTAGAAGCTCTCTGCGGACCATGGCTTTTGCTCTGAGATGCAACTAAGAAAATATCAGGAAAATCCTACTAGAACAGCTGTGATTAATCAGTGTCACTTTAAATGATGGCAGGTGTGTAATGACTTCTATTTAACATGAGTTTGAATGTGATTGGTTAATTCTGAACACAGCCATATCCCCAGTTATAAGAGGGTGTGCACACTTATGCAACCAGTTTATTGTAAGGTTTTTAATTCACATTTTTCCCCCACGAAGATTTCAGTTTGTTTTCAATTGAATTATTCACATTATAGGTCACATTAAAAGTGAAAAAAGTTCTGACATTATTTACCTTTGTCTCATTCTTTTACATCACAAAAACCTGGCAATTTAACAGGGATGTGTAGACGTTTTATATCCACTGTATGCATACACACATATATATATATATGAATATACAGTATCTCACAAAAGTGAGTACACCCCTCACATTTTGTAAATTTGACAACACTGAAGAAATGACACTTTGCTACAATGTAAAGTAGTGAGTGTACAGCTTGTATAAGTGTAAATTTGCTGTCCCCTCAAAGTAACTCAGACATTAATGGCTGTGTGTTAAACCTCTGGCAACAAAAGTGAGTAAACCCCTAATGAAAATGTCCAAATTTGTCCCAAAGTGTCAATATTTTGTGTGGCCACCATAATTTTCCAGCACTGCTTTAACCCTCTTGGGCATGGAGTTCACCAGAGCTTAACAGGTAGCCACTGGAGTCCTCTTCCACTCCATGACGACATCACAGAGCTGGTGGATGTTAGAGACCTTGTGCTCCTCCACCTTCCATTTGAGGATACCCCCACAGATGCGCAATAGGGTTTGGAGACATGCTTGGCCAGTCCATCACCTTCACCCTCAGCTTCTTTAGCAAGGCAGTGGTCGTCTTGGAGGTGTGTTTGGGATCGTTATCATGCTGGAATACTGCCCTGCGGCCCAGTCTCCGAAGGGAGGGGATCATGCTCTGCTACAGTACGTCACAGTACATGTTGGCATTCATGGTTCCCACAATGAATTGTAGCTCCCCAGTGCCGGCAGCACTCATGCAGTAGGCAAGACACACTTGTCTTTGTACTCCTCACCTGGTTTCCGCCACATATGCTTGACACCATCTGAACCAAATAAGTTTATCTTTGTCTCATCAGACCACAGGACATGGTTCCAGTAATCCATGTCCTTAGTCCGCTTGTCTTCAGCAAGCTGTTTGCGGGCTTTCTTGTGCATCATCTTTAGACGAGGCTTCCTTCTGTGACGACAGCCATGCAGACCAATTTGATGTAGTGTGCGGCGTATGGTCTGAGCACTGACAGGCTGACCCCCCCCACCCCTTCAACCTCTGCAGCAATGCTGGTAGCACATATGACGCTGAGCACGTGCACTCAACTTCTTTGATCGGCTATGGCGAGGCCTGTTCTGAGTGGAACCTGTCCTGTTAAACCGCTGTATGGTCTTGGCCACCGTGCTGCAGATCAGTGTCAGGGTCTTTGCAATCTTCTTATAGCCTAGGCCATCTTTATGTAGAGCAACAATTCTTTTTTTCAGATCCTCAGAGAGTTCTTTGCCATGAGGTGCCATGTTGAACTTCCAGTGACCAGTATGAGGGAGTGTGAGAGCGATGACACCAAATTTAACACACCTGCTCCCCATTCACACCTGAGACCTTGTAACACTAATGAATCACATGACACAGGGGAGGGAAAATGGCTAATTGTGCCCAATTTGGACATTTTCACTTAGGGGTGTACTCACTTTTGTTGCCAGAGGTTTAGACATTAATGGCTGTGTGTTAAGTTATTTTGAGGGGACAGCAAATTTACACTGTTATACAAGCTGTACACTCACTACTTTACATTGTAGCAAAGTGTCATTTCTTCAGCGTTGTCACATGAAAAGAGATATAAACAAATATTTACAAAAATGTGAGGGGTGTACTCACTTTTGTGAGATACTGTGCACGCACACACAAAACTTATTATAAAAATAGATTAAAATCGATTTTAAATGACATAAAGGGCATGGTATGCATCATTCATTTGAGTTATTTGCCATTTTATTTATTTATTTTACAGCCTGGTCACTCACAACGCTCCTTAACACCAACTTCTAACAACTAAATATACATACAATTAATACATTATTTCAATAATGGCTTTATCAAAAGAGGTCAAATATAAGAGGAGAAAACAAGTGAAACAACTGAAAGGACCAGACAGCTACAAGCAATGACACACATTTGAGGCATCTTAACCACTTTTACTATAAAGCAAATGTTATTTAATACAATAAAATAGAAAACACTGGGCATAACTTTTTCAGAAAAAATTAAATAACTCAAAGATGCATAAATAATAATAATTTCAATAACCAGAAACCAAAGCTAAAAAAAATACAATACAATTTCAACAGCCAAACCAGCAGTTTCCCCATCTGCTGATAAATACATCACTTTAAGGCACCCTGACAGAATGTTAAATTAAGTGATGCCAGAACCTTCATTTAGAGACACTGATCAAACATATCCTCATTACACAGGTAAACTAAAGACCAAAAAAAAAAAAAAAAAAGAGAAAAAAGCACTTGTCAAAACCAATAAGCAGAAAGAAACCAGGTCCGAGTTAGGCTGACTTTTTGATCTATGTTTAACATTATAATCTTTAACAGTATAATAGATGGGTTTAGATGTTCAATGTTAAAAGAATGTACTGAGGGATGTAGCATGTAATGCATGTATCTGCTTTAATAAATGTTCATTCGGCCTAACAATGGACAAATTAAGACATAGTATTTCATTGATCTAATAAATGTTTTTTATCTGCAACAATGGAATCAATGGTTCATGCTGCCATATTTAACCTTTAAAGTGTTGTAATAATAATGACATATTCATTATAAACTTGTTTACATTGGAAATGATAAAAGATCAGCACACACAGTTTAAGACTTGTGGAAATTGGAATGCACCACCAAAGCGTTGTTCTTAAGGATGTAAGAATACAAATTAAACACCGGGAATGACAGCACCGAATAAAGTCTCTTTACATCAGAATGTTGTTTAGCTCAATGATCACAAAATATGAATGTTGTTCAGCTTAATGACATCTACAGTGAATAAATCAGATAATATCCTATAAAGAATTATGCATCACAATGAGCTGGTTATAACTCTAATGTGCATCTTAAAGCATAATGTAAAAATAATAAACTAGTTGTGTTTGCTTATTTAGATTCTTGGTCCAGTTTTAAAAGCAGTGCACACACAAGAGTGCATCTTCAAATACATTTTTAAGTGTGTTAGCCTTGTTATTCTCCCTCTTATTTCAGGCACTCAAACTGATCAGAGGTTGTTGTTTTTTTTGTTTGTTTACAGGCTTCATCTTATCTTTCACAGTTTGTGTGGGTTCACCCATTTGTATGTTCCCTCATACCGGAAACCTACCCTCTGCACCAACTCATCTGCCTCTAGAGGACCACGGCTGCAGAGAAATCCAAACACGGCATCAGATATGCTACACCAGACTTCTTGGGAAAATGCTTTGTAAAAATAAACTTGTCTTACCTTCCATATTTGTATTGGATTGGAGGTGTCTTCTCCTTCTCTATCTGATGAAGAAGAGGAGTGAAGATTCTCCAGGCTTCCCTCAACTCATCGCTTTATAAAACAAGTCAATTTCAGCAATGGTGCTTCCATAATTTCTTTTTTATAACATACTTGATTCATGCTGATGTGCCAATCTACGTTGGCACAATGCTACCACATACTTATTTTTTCACAAAATTATGTCATAAAATTGTCATTTTCTCATAACAAAAAGATAATTATATCATTATAATAACAAAGTTAAAGTTCTCACAAGTTCTTTACATTTAAAAACTGACAGTTCCTATGGCAATTCACCACTTTTTGCACTTGTTTTATCTAATTTATCTTAATTCTCAAAAATACATTTTATAATGTTTAAGTAAACAATAACACAAAACATGAACAGTAAATTTGGATTTTGTGAATTGGTTGTTGGGCTGGAATTCTCAAAACATTCAAAATTAAGATTTACGCATTTACATTTTTATAACAAAATGAAATCAAATTCAATTGAGTAATCTTTTATAAATTAAAATAAGTCTTAAAAATAAGCAAAAATATTTGAGTACGCAAGTTCATTTAGATTTAGCAAATGCATCAAATTATTGATGTACAGTAGCTTTACTTCAACAGCTTTGAAAGTTTATTCATTGCACACATTATTAAAGGAATAATTCACCCAAAAATGAAAATTCTCTCATTATTCACTTACCCTTAAGCCATCCCCGATGTGTATGAGTTTCTTTCTTCTGCACAACACAAATGAATGTTTTTTAGAATATTTCAGCTCTGTAGGTCTGAACAATACTAATGAATGGGTGCCAACATTTTGAAGCTCCAAAATCCACATAAAGGCATCATAAAAGTAGTCTAAATGATTCCAGTGGTTTAATTTATGAATTCACAAGTAATTTGACAGGTGTGGGTGAGAAACAGATAACATTTTAAGTAATTTTGTTATCATAAATTCTCCTACCTGCCCAGTAGTGACTGCGTGTGTGTGTGTGTGTGTGTGTGTGTGTGTGTGTGTGTGTGTGTGTGTGTGTATATATGTGTATGTATATGCACGAAATCACCAAAAACAAAAGAAGAATGTGGAACTGAAGTGGAGATTGACTGAGCAGGGAAGAGTATATATAGTTAAAAAATACTTAAATACTGTTCTGTTTCTCACTTACACGCATCATATCGCTTCAGAAGACATTGATTTAACCACTGGAGTCATATGGATTACTTTTTTGTTGCCCTTATGTAGATTTGAGTTTAAACATTTTGGCATCTATCACTTGCATTGTATGGACCTACAGAGCTGAAATATTCAACTAAAAATCTTCATTTGTGTTCTGCAGAAGAAAGTAAGTCTTACACATCTGGGATGCCAATAGGGTGAGTAAATCATGAGAGAATTTACATTTTTGGGAGAACTGTTCCCTTTAAGTGACAAAAAAATGTCAATCATTCCAGAAAAAAATCCATGCTGACTTTAAAAATAAAAAAATAAAAAAATATTTGTATACATAGGTTTCATTTACAGATGAGTAGCCGACACTCTAGTATAAGCACAGGTGGGCAGGGACATGAAAAGTGATATGTAGTAGTTAATTACAATTATATATTTTAATTGTAAATTAATTGTCAGATAATCAAAACATCTTGCAAAAAATGGCAGATGATGTCATTTTTATGACGACAAAAGATGTAATAAATAAATTAATTTCTCGTTATTATGACATGATTGAGCAAAAAAAACCGATAAAGTATTTGGCAGTATTGTGCCACTGTACCAATCATATCAAAAGCGATACATCAGAGTGGTAAACTCACCTGCGTACAAAATGCATCTGACTGCCACAAAAAACGTCCAAAATCAGGCGTTCATAGGCATCCGGCAGCTTAACATCCTAAGTATAGGACAACAGAGATTTAACAAGATTTTGACATTTTCTGAAGAATGTGGGAGTGAGTCTTGCCCACACTTGCTGCCACTATCTAGTGTTTTGTAGGTGGTTGGCAAGCAACATCAAAAACCTTCTTTTTTCCAATTTCGATTTGGATATCATCATCGTGGCAGTCCATGCCATAAAAAGTACTTCAAAATCATTTAAAAACTGGTCTTATAATTGTTTTGAGACTGTGTGAAATCTATGATATGTGTCACCCTGTATCTGCTGTGGTAGGTTAGATCCAGCTCTGTCTCTTCAGGGCTGAAATAGACCCCAGGCTTTTTGCTCATCATCTTGGCATAGATGGCCTCATTAGGCTGCACACGCACCACCAGCTCGTTCCGTCTGCATTGAGTGTTAAAAATGTCTCCAGGAACATCAGTGAACTGCAACCGCACCTCCGCCTTCCTCTCATTCAGAGCCTTCCCACACCGGAGGATGAAGGGAACGCCTGGACAGAGAGAGAGAGACAAACTTAGATAAGGAGTCAAACTGGCTTTGTCTGACTCACCCTCATGATATTTCAAACCCCAATGACTGTTTTTCTCTTGTTCCTCAAACATTCTTTGCCACAATTTTTGGCAATTAAATCAGGACAAGCTACTCAACATAGACCCTCAAAGATTACAGTCTGAATATCTCTCTTGACTTACATTAGAACGCTCCTCAATGATGTCAGTGTAATATTTGCATACTGATTAATATGCTTGACAAAGCACAAAGTAGTTTAGTACACCTGATTACATTGTTACATTAACAGGTAAACTATTAAAACAACAACGGTTGCTCCTAATATTCCAGAAATTGCAACACTTTACTGTTTCAGCAAGGTTTAAGGTCTTTGGCCAGGACTGTAAATATTTGCTAAATATTGCATCCGTTCTATTGGGATAATACTTTGAGCTTTGCACACACAAACATACAGTATAATGTACAAATATGTTATAAGCCACATAGTGTTCATGTATTGTATAATAAACATGCAAACACTTAAAATCTGGTGTCACAATCTAGACTTCAGCTGTTTTAATTTAAAAATGCTTATCAAACCATTCAGTATGAAATATTTCAGGAATTTGAGCCACCTTATGGCAGTTAATATATTCCTGGGTTCCCACATTCGAATAATTATTTTCCATGACTTTTCTAATAATTTGCATTTCCGAATGTGGATTAAAAATTTGTATTTTATAGAAATTATAAACAAAGTGCAATATAGCGAACTAAAATATTTTAGAGCCCAGTTAAAAAAAATACTTCTGGTCAAAAGTTTTGAAACACTTACTCATTCTTGATGATATATAGATTTTTTTTTTTACATTTTAGAATAATATTAAAATCATCAAAACTACGGAATAACATAAATAGAACTATGGGAATTATGTTGTGACTAAACAAAATCCAAAATAAATAAAAACTGTGTTATATTTTAGCATCTTCAAAGTAGTCACCCTTTGCCTAGAATTTAAAAAGACATGTACTCCAACCAACTTCTTGAGGTATCACCCCAGGATGCTTTTTGGCTGCTTTTCTTTATTATTTGGTCCAAGTCATCAATTAAAAATCATTTTAGTTTTGTAATGAAATAAATATGGTGGCAAAATTATACAAAATGAATTTCAAACATTTAAGCATTCGCCTTCAGATCAAAAGATTTTTAAGATCATGAGAAACGTTTCAGTCAAGTGACCCTAAACTTTTGAAATGGCAGTGTGTATGTATGTATGTATGTATGTATATACACTCACCTAAAGGATTATTAGGAACACCATACTGATACTGTGTTTGACCCCCTTTCGCCTTCAGAACTGCCTTAATTCTACGTGGCATTGATTCAACAAGGTGCTGAAAGCATTCTTTAGAAATGTTGCCCATATTGATAGGATAGCATCTTGCAGTTGATGGAGATTTGTGGGATGCACATCCAGGGCACGAAGCTCCCGTTCCACCACATCACAAAGATGCTCTATTGGGTTGAGATCTGGTGACTGTGGGGGTCACTTGAGTACAGTGAACTCATTGTCATGTTCAAGAAACCAATTTGAAATGATTCGAGCTTTGTGACATGGTGCATTATCCTGCTGGAAGTAGCCATCAGAGGATGGGTACATGGTGGCCATAAAGGGATGGACATGGTCAGAAACAATGCTCAGGTAGGCCGTGGCATTTAAACGATGCCCAATTGGCACTAAGGGGCCTAAAGTGTGCAAAGAAAACATGCCCCACACCATTACACCACCACCACCAGCCTGCACAGTGGTAAAAAGGCATGATGGATCCATGTTCTCATTCTGTTTACGCCAAATTCTGACTCTACCATCTGAATGTCTCAACAGAAATCGAGACTCATCAGACCAGGCAACATTTTTCCAGTCTTCAACTGTCCAATTTTGGTGAGCTCTTGCAAATCGTAGCCTCTTTTTCCTATTTGTAGTGGAGATGAGTGGTACCCGGTGGGGTCTTCTGCTGTTGTAGCCCATCTGACTCAAGGTTGTGCGTGTTGTGGCTTCACAAATGCTTTGCTACATACCTCGGTTGTAACGAGTGGTTATTTCAGGCAAAGTTGCTCTTCTATCAGCTTGAATCAGTCGGCCCATTCTCCTCTGACCTCTAGCATTAACAAGGCATTTTCGCCCACAGGACTGCCGCATACTGGATGTTTTTCCCTTTTCACACCATTCTTTGTAAACCCTAGAAATGGTTGTGTGTGAAAATCCCAGTAACTGAGCAGATTGTGAAATACTCAGACCGGCCTGTCTGGCACCAACAACCATGCCACGCTCAAAATTGCTTAAATCACCTTTCTTTCCCATTCTGACATTCAGTTTGGAGTTCAGGAGATTGTCTTGACCAGGACCACACCCCTAAATGCATTGAAGCAACTGCCATGTGATTGGTTGATTAGATAATTGCATTAATGAGAAATTAATAATCCTTTAGGTGAGTGTATATTTAAATGTCTATTATTTATATGATTTAATTCATTTCCATTACTTTTCCAGGCCGGGAAATCCCTATATTTTATTTTTGATTCCCTGACTTTTCCAGGAATATACTTAATATATTCAAAGCAAAAAATGCTTTCGCAAGCTGAAGTGTGTAATTTCTGTGTAACTACTGCCACCAAACAGAATTGCAAACCTGCCATTGGTCAAAGAAAGCAAGTATACCTGGCTGCAGCTTGCAGAACGGGGCGGGGTAACACATTGGACAAGGCTACATGTGTTGCTCCACCCATAACTTATTCATGTCATCTTTCATTGGTGTTACATGATACGAAATGTGGAAGTAGTGGGTGTTAAAATAGTTTATCGAGATAATTTTAAAGTACTGTGGCTCGTTAGTGATATGAAATTGTATTGGGCCTCACAGGTCATTGCAAAGAAATGTAGTTAGGACTGAGTAGCATGTTTTTGTTTCAGTGAGCAGTAGTCGTCTTACAAAAACACGAATGCAAAATTACCATTCCTACTATGGTGATTTAACTGTAATAATCATGCAGATGTAGTTGGTGTTCAAATAGTTTAGCCAGACAATTTTGATTAGTGATATGACTTATAATATGACATTGTGTTGAACCATGTCATTTCAAACAAATTAAGTGGGACTGAGTGGCATGAACTGATGAACAAATTAATTGATGATGTGCCTGCCATTCAAATCTGTAAACCTTAAGTTGTGCAATTTCACAAAGCCTTCATTATAATATGAAATGAATTATGAATTAAATGAATAATAATAAATGTTAATTAACTAATATAACTATAGATGTGAAATAAAAAATATAAGTGTTTAAGTATTGTTTTACTCTCAAACTGTTAACATATCAACTACGACCACATTTCCTTTCAGATATGTCTGAAAGATCACCGCACCAATGAGAGTAAGTTATGGGCAAAGCGACACATGTAGCCTGCCCCATTCTGCAGGCGGCAGCCAGGTCCTTCTCAGCTAAAGATCCTTCTGGGCAGCACCATGATGATTCTTAATTGCCCGTTTTCTGTTTCTGGTCTCGAGATACAATATAAACACTACCAAAGCATGATCCAGACAATGAACAACAACCATTTACATATCAGTTGGAGTAAAAATTTATTTCAGGCTCAACTTGTACAGTTGTTGACAGTCATAAGAACTCAAAGTAGTTATCAACGTAACTAACCTTGGACCATCGATTCGTGTCATCTACACACTCAGGCGAGCCACTGTCAAAAAACGGTCATCGTTACTATAAAGTACTGGGTCACCACTGCGGAGCCATATGCTTTTATGATGATTTTTACAAATGCAATATTCTAAACATCACATTATCCGCTAAGAGCATATGCCTATGCGAGTGAAAACACTGGAACCTGGAAAATGAAAAGAGGCATCCATTTTGAATTGTGGAACACTTCAATGTTCAGGAAAAAGTTGGTTAGTCCTGTTCTACCAAACTCGCAGATTTGGTTGAGCCAATAATACTGTGTCAGATAGTCAGGCTGCTCAAACAAACAGAAGAATATTTTGATAGCGCAACAGTTTCACAGTGTTGCTTTTGTCATGCAATCAACTTACAAATGGATTCCTTGTAGTTGACTCTGCATGTTAAGCCAAGATGGGTGAAATCATTTTAACATAAAACATCGGCTTTAAGTACAATCACTTACCATCCCAGCGTTCATTCTTTACATAAAGCACCGCTGTGGCAAACGTGGCCTGAGTGGAGCCTTTAGGGACAGTTGAGTCATCTAGGTAACCCAGTTTAGCATCATCCTCTCCTTCTGGATCTCCCATATACTGACCCAACACCACATCTGAGAGAGAGACCGGCTCAATGCACTTCAACACCTTCACCTGACGAGAGGTAAATAGAGATCATTACAAAACAGGAGAATGCTCTGAAGTATGGATACTGTGCAAATTTTACATATGCAAATAATAACCTAGGTGACCAACTACATCTGACAAAATGAGCAGTAGACAAACAGAGCACACTGCACAGAATACAGTATACAATTTACAAAGCAGTACACTCCAAACATAGGCATGTATATAGCACAAAGCTTTACACAATCCTAAAACATAACCCTGAAGCCAACATCTCATTCTATGCTTGTAACAAACCACTGACCATTTATGTGAATTGTTAACTGAAAGACAGCGGCGATGGTTGGATATATTTGATACTTGATCATCCAGGCTTATTTCAGGATCATATAGATAAGTGGCAGATGAATGCTGCAAGAGACGAGTGAACACAGATATTGGCCAACTGGCTCGTTACCTTCTCATCTCTAACATCATCAGAGCTGGTGGAAGCAGGCTTCTCCATGGCAACCAGAGACAGCATCTGCAGCAGGTGGTTTTGCATCACATCACTGAAGACAGAGGCAGAAGAGAGATGACAGAGATAATAAAGGAATTAATTCATTTACAAATCATGTTAGCTTGTAATATTAAAATCCATTCAGCCTTTGCTGGGAAACTGCACCTCATACAGCAACATTAAGAAATATTCTGGGTTCGATACACGTTAAGCATTTGTGGCATAATGTAAAAAGGGAAAAGAAAAAGTGTAGATTTATAATAAAAAAGGACTTAAATATTGATCTGTTTCTCACCCACAGCATCTCATCTCTTCTGAAGATATGGATTTTTCCACTGGAGTCTTATGGATTACTTTAATGCTGATTTATGAACTTTTAGCATTGTATGGACCTGCAGAGCTGAAATATTCTTCTAAAAATCTTAATTTGTGTTCTGCTGAAGACAGAAAGTCGTACACACCTTGGATTTCATGAGGGTGAGTAAACGATGAGAGAATTAACATTTTTGGGTGAACTATCCCTTTACTGTGGTCAATGTCACAAATTTGTTGACTCTTGATTAGTAACCTAGAAATAGTAGAGAATCCTAAATATTTCTTAATTTTATGTAATATGTTTGCCATGTTTATAAAAATGTCAATATCCAATAACTTGTTTTCCTATATTTTTAATAGTTTACCCCGATGTATTTTCTCTCTTTTTTCAGAGACATGGAAGCATTTTTAAGGTGTATGAGATCAGGATGTGTACTGTAGGTGTAACAGGCAATACATTATTTTCCACTTACAGAACATAACACCTAAAAGTCTTAAAAACTTGCACTAACCGAATGATCCCAAAGTCATCAAAATATCCACCCCGGCCCTGGGTACCAAACGGCTCTTTGAAGGTCAGAACCACACAGGCCACACTGTCCCGGTTCCATATGGGCCCAAATATTCGGTTTCCAAACCTGTAGATGATGTAATCCGGTGACTAATAGAGCACATATGAGCAGCAAAAGATTCCCGATGGTGTTTAAACCTTAATTACGCACATATGACAACTGTGTTTGACAGCCAGTGAAAAGCAGGAGTTAAAGGTGGGGTATGTGATTTTCTTTTTTGACCATTTTTTCAAAATAACTTGAAATCCTATTCCTAACCCACTTACTGGCTGTAAATTAGAAGCACTGAAATGAAAATTAAGCAATTTAATCATCTGTGGAACGGGCAGGACTCGAAAAACTCCAGCCAATCATTTCAAGACCATCTAGAATCATTGGACAGAAAATGTGTCAATCAAACGGTCGTACCATGCCCCCCTCCCCCCACCACCCTGGCGCGCGTGTCCCGTTCGTGCGCATACTCAAAGCTCGTGACCCAGTAACAGGAAGCGATTGTATTTATGTATGGAGAATAGAGCTTTTATAGTGCTAGTGGGGTTGTTCCACATTTCTATGAATCCTGTTTTGAATAGAAGACCGCTGTACAGACGCCAGGGCTGGCTATGTTCTTTTTTTTTTTTTTACAGTTATGAGATAAATCAGCTCTACACCTTTCAAGAGTGGTATGCGACCCCCTCCTCCTGCTGTGTCAACAATTTGCTCTGAAAAATTGTCTGACAGGTGAATGCACCGTTTGACTAGTGAGTCTAGAACACTGCTAGAACACTGCGCATCTGAGTTTTCGCTCGTGCATGATTGCGCGTCCATGTTTTTCGAATGGGTGGAGTCAGGGCCAGCGTTGGAGGAGAGAAGGTAGGACCTTAGAGTTGTGTATTTTCAAAATCTGCCGGCCGTTTTGCAAATCACATACCCCACCTTTAAAGAAGGATTAAAAGAATGATAAAAAGAGAGAGACAGAGAGAGGGGAGAGGGGAGGGAGGGAAAGAACCATACCTGAGAACCATAAGGTTTTGGACCATCTCTTTGCCTAGGTAATGATCTATGCGGTAAATCTGGTCTTCAGTGAAGAGAGCAGAGAGGTGATTGGATAACTCCTCTGAACTCTGCAGGTCATGTCCAAATGGCTTCTCCACGATTATCCTGTTCCAGCCTCTTCCAATCAAACAAATAGATGATGCATTTTAAAAAAGCCTCAACTGGGACAAAGCAAAATATACAGATATTTGGCTTATATATTAGTTTAGAAACTACATAGTTAGATTATATCATAGATTATACAGTGAGAGAAAAAAGTATTTGATCCCCTGCTGATTTTGTACGTTTGCCCACCGACAAAGAAATGACCAGTCTATAATTTTAATGGTATGTTAATTTGAACAGTGAGAGACAGAATAACAAAAAAAATCCAGAAAAATGCATTTGAAAAATTTTATAAATGGAATTGTACATTTTATAAATTGGAAATAAGTATTCGACCCCCTCTCAATCAGAGATTTCTGGCACCCAGGTGTCTCTTATACAGGTAGCGAGCTGAGATTAGGAGCACACTCTTAAAGAGAGTGCTCCTAATCGCAGCTTGTTACCTGTATAAAAGACACCTGTTCACAGAAGCAATCAATCAGATTCCAAACTCTCCACCATGGCCAAGACCAAAGAGCTGTCCAAGGATGTCAGGGACAAGATTGTAGATCTACACAAGGCTGGAATGGGCTACAAGACCATCGCCAAGCAGCTTGGTGAGAAGGTGACAACAGTTGGTGCGATTATTCGCAAATGGAAGAAACACAAAAGAACTGTCAATCTCCCTTGGTCTGGGGGTCCATGCAAGATCTCACCACGTGGAGTTGCAATGATCATGAGAATGGTGTGGAATCAGCCCAGAACTACACAGGAGGATCTTGTCAATGATCTCAAGGCAGCTGGGACCATAGTCACCAAGAAAACAATAGGTAACACCCTACGCTGTGAAGGACTGAAATCCTGCAGCGCCCGCAATGTCCCCCTGCTCAAGAAAGCACACGCACAGGCCCGTCTGAAGTTTGCCAATGAACATCTGAATGATTCATAGGTGTACTGGGTGAAAGATGAGACCAAAATCGAGCTCTTTGGCATCAACTCAACTCGCCGTGTTTGGAGGAGGAGGAATGCTGCCTATGACCCCAAGAAAACCATCCCCACCGTCAAACATGGAGGTGGAAACATTATGCTTTGGGGTGTTTTTTTTGCTAAGGGGACAGGACAACTTCACCGCATCAAAGGGACGATGGACGGGGCCATGTACCATCAAATCTTGGGTGAGAACCTCCTTCCCTCAGCCAGGTCATTGAAAATGGGTCGTGGATGGGTATTCCAGCATGACAATGACCCAAAACACATGGACAAGGCAACAAAGGAGTGGCTCAAGAAGAAGCACAGGTCCTGGAGTGGCCTAGCCAGTCTCTAGACCTTAATCCCATAGAAAATCTGTGGAGGGAGCTGAAGGTTCGAGTTGCCAAACGTCATCCTCGAAACCTTAATGACTTGGAGAAGATCTGCAAAGAGGAGTGGGACAAAATCCCTCCTGAGATGTGTGCAAACCTGGTGGCCAACTACAAGAAACATCTGACCTCTGTGATTGCCAACAAGGGTTTTGCCACCAAGTACTAAGTCATGTTTTGCAGAGGGGTCGAATACTTATTTCCCTCATTGAAATGCGATTCAATTTATAAAATTTTTGACATGTGTTTTGCTGAATTGTTTTGTTGTTATTCTGTCTCTCATTGTTCAAATTAACCTATCATTATAATGATAGACTGATCATTTGTTTGTCAGTGGGAAAATGTACAATATAAGCAGGGGATCAAATACTTTTTTCCCCTCACTGTAACTAGATTGTAAATTTTTGGAGGAAAATGTGAGCAGTGTTTGCCTCAGCAAATCTTGCCATCATGATGTTGGAAATGGCCTGACAAATTTCACGCTATTGTATATGGTACAGTGCATGCTACTGTGTATGTGGGCGGTTGCTAGGACATTGCTAGCATAGATATCCATATGTAGATGCCGCATTAGTAAAGCTATATAAATCGCAATACAATGGCACTTCCACCATATCGGAACGGTCAAGAGCCGTTTGTGAACACATGAAAGTAAACGAAAAGAATCCAGACTGTTACAGACGCATTTTCACAGCCAATTTTCACAAGATTTGATTTGCGAAAAACATCTGACAATATTGTAGATGATTAAAACATGTCTAATTAAACAGTATTGGTAAAACACTCTTATAAATGATGTTGATCATCAGAGCACTGCATGATGCTTGAAGCTTCTAATAAAAGCAGTGGGACTAGTGATTATAAACAGCCAGATGGATATGTCATAATCTATATCTATTATATAGTAGCAATCATTCACATAGTAAGTTCTATTCATATCTGTTATAAACCTTAACCTGGGTTCTTAAACTAAATTATTAAAAGGTGCTGTAAGTGATTTTTAACAGTTCTAGTTCTCAAACTTGTACTGATAACCGTCAAAATGACTGACCGCTGCCTGCGGACAATTAGTTTTTTTTCCACTTTTTGTTTTTTCAATAATAATGTTTATCTAAACATTAGTTAAATGGAGATAATAAATATTTGAAGTGCAATTTTTACTCTATAATTTACATCTAGTATATATTTATAAAATAACAGCTAGTAATGCAGATAACAAATATGACAGTGCAGTATTCAGTATGAAAACACTTTCACACTTTTAGTTTTAAAATAGTTCGCACTATAAATAAACCCTATTTGATTAAACAATCCTTTGAATTCTAAAACAGTGATTTTCTCTAAAGATGAATATATCATTGCAAACATATTGAAAACTAGCACCCAGGCAGATAATTTAATATATGATGAACAGTTTCCAAACTCTGCAGCCTTATAAAGCATCTCCTTCCCTGACTTATATTAAAAAATATCTCCTTGTTGACCGTTCCAAGATAGCAGTGAGGATGATCCGAATCAGCCAAATGAGGTATCTACGTATGGATATCTAAAGTTGCTAAAGTGTTTTAAGTGGTCCCTAGGGGTTTGCTATGTAGTTGCAAAGGTGTTCTAAATGGTTGTCAGGGCATTGCTGGACAGTTGATTGGTTTTTATGTAGGGTTACTTGGGTGTTTTAGGTGGTTGCATACTGGCCTAGGCCAAAAGAGTCCACCCCCATGTCAAATTAATTGGCCCAAATAATGTGGCTGCTCCTCACTTTGTGCTCATGCAGTGATGTTTGATGTTCTTGGTCACATCATGGTAGACGCTAGGTGGCAGGGCCAGGTAGAAGAGGCGGTTGGTTTCAGCTCCGCCCGGCAGGGACTGCAGGTGGGCATTCAGGTTAGCGAAAGAGGATTCGTCCACATACTTCCCACTGATGTATGAGTTCCGACTGAAGAACGCAGAGAGATGCTCTGTTTCAGAGTCAACCACCTAAAGGGGTGAAAGTAGGGTGCATTTAAACACACACATGCTGCATATGGACAAGAACGGATATGGAGAATCTCTGATAATGGTGACCTTCATGTAAGGCATGCAGGCCAAGCGAATGGAATCCACAGTCAGGTCAGAACGAGCAAAGCCGACGAAATAGGTCTCTTCGGGGAGAAGACCATCTCGGAACAACCACCTTCCAGACAGAGAAAGAGTAATATGCAATGCTAGCAGACAGAGGCCTTAACATTTCAAAATAAAAGCATATCATTTCAGAGTACTCACCATAACGTTGGGTAGATTTTCTTTTTGGCCAAATCCCCCTATGAAGAGAGCAACATTTATTACATTTAAAGCAATAAATTATGAAAGGCCATGATTAAAGTGTCAATATAGTCAGTTAAAGGGTGTTGTTTGGCAGTAGAAATGTTCTAGATCCACAATATAGCACAGCCTTGACTACCTTGTTGCTTTTATACAATGGTTACTACACAATGAAAATATTAAAGCGGAGGTATACAGTTTCTTCTCCACTAGCACCACCGACTGGAATTGCAAATTTTGTTTTTTAAAAATTAAAAACTTTTGTTTTCTGAATACACCCCCCATCTGCTCTGCTGCTCATCAAACAAACAGATAGCTCCACCCCAACTCATGCCATTGGACGAGTCAATGTTTTCGTGTTGGTATGAACGGGTCGCTCTAAACAAAGGGAATTTTTATAGCACCACAGAGACACAGTGTTTACAATGAGAAAATTAAACTAGAAATGGCTTACTTGGTTGTCTCTGCATAAACTGGGATAAGTTAAAGTATTTTAACACAGACAAAAGTAAAAACTTTAGCTTTAAGCAGATATAAGAATGTTCTTTTTTTTTTAGTAAGTTAAGTGCCATCCTACCTCTACCTTGGTTTACATATCAGGGACTTTATCGTCTAAAGGCCTCCGTGCATGCTGCAGATTGATATACACACTGCAGCTGGTGAACAGGCATTTTGTGTCATATTTTGTACTATATTGTGTATTTAGACACAGCTGACAAATTAGAATCCAGGACTGGAGCTAAAGATTTTATAATGTGGTTTACAATGTTCTCCATTTACCAGCTACATTATACAAACTACATACAGAGCTGATCTGGGATCAACGTTAGACGATTTAAAATGATGATTATCATAAAATCATTGTATGCTAAATTATGAAACAGAACTATTCACATGGGCCCAACCAAAAACTACATTTGTTCAAGAGCAGCATATTTCAAGTCTACCTTAAATGTGGCAATACACAAAATGAGAACACTGTTGGGAATTTATCGACTTTAATATCATGGCTACTGTGACTTAGTTGTGACAAATAAATGAATACCAAAAAAGAAAACCATAACATACAACAACAGAACCAAAATAATCATTAAAAACCCTATCAAAATAAAAGCTGTGTGATTAAGCTTTTAATCCATCAATATGCAATTTGTACTCTTAAAAGGAATATTCCAGGTTCCATAAATGTTAAGCTCAATCGACAGCAGTTCATAATACTGACAGACAGACAGCAGAATACTGATTACCACAAAAATGTATTTTGACTCGTCCCTTCATTTCTTTAAAAAGCAAAACTGGAGGTCACAGTGAGGCATTTACAATGGAAGTGAATGTGGAAAACCTTTGGAGGGTTTAAAAAAGGCAGAAATGTGAAGCTTATAATCTTGTTAAAACTCAAGTATTATTTGAGCTGTAAAGTTGTTTAAATAGTCTTTTTAACAGTCAGTTTATGGTTTGTTGACATCATGTAACAGTCAGTATATGGTATGTTGAGATCATGGTAACAAAGTTGTAAAATTGGCTAGAACTTCACACAGAAAATATTTAATCATTAAAATCATGTTGACATGCATATTGTTTGTCTTGTGGCTATACTTTTAAAACATTGAGTATTTTAACATTTACGGATTGACCCACATTCACTTTCATTGTGTCTCACCATAACCTCGATTTATAAACAACTATTTTTAAACAAAAGAAAGGATGAGATAAAATTAATTTAAGTGTTAATCAATATAATGCCACAAATGCTGTTGATTGAGCTCAACTTGTGTTGAACCCAGAATATTCCTTTAAAAGTTAACAATATAATGTATACAGTATGTATAATAAACCTTTAGTGGATGTACAGTGTTTCTCTTATAGGATAACGGACCATGTAAATATTGGCGATTCATCTTGTTCGCAGGGACATAAATGCAGATAAAATGCTGTCTGGTGTGAACATTTCCCTTCCTCTTAAATTATAAAATACCATTTGCTTCTGACTTGCAATAGCAAGTAGCAATTCTGCCTACGCAGACACATGCGTTCAAACACCTATGATGCCCAAAAACACAGTCTAGGTAGCCTTGGGTATTGAAACACAGCCATTTTTATTTAGAATCACAATGCTGCATGTAACAATGACAGCCGACTAAAGATGACAACAAATGCAAAAACTAAATGCAGAATCCTGTAGAATACCACTTGCACCATGTGACACAAAGGTCAAAGACATCAGTTTTACTCCACACCCATCTGAGAGACAAGAAACATACTGTACACAGTGAAACAGCAATGTTCTCTTTGTCTAGCATGAGATATGCCATGGTGAGCATAACATATCTATTGATATGCTATATGAGGGTGTCTAATCATTTACTATATATTCTACATAATCTGTTGGTCACTTCAGTTTGCTATAATGGATAGCACTCCGTAAGGGTGACATGATTAAATCCATCCACACACCTCAGAGCCTGTAAACTTCAGCATTGGTATTCCAGCAAACTAAAACACACAATACCCAGATAAACTGCATGTATTTGTTCCAATTATGACCACATCAGTTCTGATGAAAGTCATATGCTTTTGTCAGTTACTGAGACACAGCAGTTCTGATGAAAGTCATATGCTTTTGTTAGAAACTGAAGAAGGTAGTCTTCCCTATGTTTCCTTTACACCACTTAAAGGGACAGTTCACCCAAAAATAAAATTGAAGTCTTCCAGGCCACTCTTTTTCAAAACAATGCAAAGTGGATGGTCATTTATCACCAAGCTCCAAAAAGCATCATTAAAGTTGCATTCCAAATGTTTAAGTTTCTAAAGCCATTTAAAAGCTTTGTGTGATAAAAATAAAGAAATTAAAAATATTATTCACTAACAAAAATTAATTGACAAGAATTACTTTGGGTATAAACTTCTGACTCCAAACCGACAGAGCTATTCTTTGAGTACAACCATATCTTCATGTGGTCGACCAGAAAGTGATAGAACACAAGAGGCCTCTTTGTATGAGATATCAGACACAAGGAATATTAGCGAAATTAGAAACTTAAATAAATCCTGAAGCACACAGTGTTAAAGGCAGATATCACACAGTTCATTTACATGTGTAGTTATAATCAAGCTACAGTGGGTTTTTGCGTAGTCAAGCTGAGAGGAGTGAAACCAGATTACTTTCAAACAGAGCAAATTTAAATCTTAGATAAACCGAGTGTACGCAATTTGATTAGCTATCAGCTAACACCATGCGAGCCAACTGAATTACCACATTCCATGCGAGCAAGCCGATTGGCTAACAGATCAGCTTGCGCCATGTAGAGTTTCATGACTGAACTTCGGTCATTTGGACTACAGTGTTCACATGAAATTAAGAAGAAAAAATATTTTAGTCAGACTGAAATCCAACTTTTAAAGTGCATGTAATCATACAAACTCTATGTGACAGACCAGGAACCAAAGTGCAGCATACAGTAAGTGACTCGATGTCAGACTAGTCAGGTGATGTAGTGAGCAAATGGATTTTGTCACAGGAACAAGATGCCAACCTGACCATGAAAACCCCTCGCTATCAGCTTCGCCATGTTTCCACAGCACCCATATCAAACATCACACACCAACACTTCCAATTCTCCCTTTCCACACCTGCTGAATGAAAAGTGCTGACGATATGTGATATTGCATGATCCAACTACTAGCACTGCTCCCAGTTAAAAACCCAAACTATTAGAACAGGAAGCCAGCAGACAATGTAATAAAGCTCTTTTCACAAAGCTGTTGTGTAAAACTGGACTAATAAAAATGGTACAAAATAAGGCAGAACAGGGGAAAAGCTAGTCAAAAAAAAAGGAAGAGGGATATTATTTACAACAAAAAAAAGGCACTACCATGAGGCCTTTGCAGAAGTGTAAAAGCCTGGCCAATAGCAGGGTAGTTGACTTTAAATACTTTTGTGAAGTTCACATGTCCTGTGGGTTGTGACATGCGGTCCTAAATCTAAACACTTTCATAATTACGATTAGGGGTGGTTAAATATATAGTTTTTCCTATTAATCGCGATCTTCATTTGAACAATCTCGATATCGATTCTTAAATGCCAAGATCGAACTTTCACTCAATGTGCAACCCTCCACTACAATGAGAGGAAATCCCTTATATTTGCAACCAAATTTCTTGCTATGCAACTGAAGTAAATATATTTGGCAACTGGCTGGTAAATGTTTACATTTCACTCACCAGTAATTGTGTAGTTTAGTCGTGAAGTGCTCAGCAGCGAGATCCTTTCATGTGTTCAAAGAAGAGATCCACACAACCCATTTGTAATTGAATACTCTCTCTTTTAATACCTTTTCTGTTCTTTACAATCAGTTGCTGATCAAAAAAAAAAACATGTAATTCTTATCATGCATCACACAAATGAGCCATCCGTGTCTCTCTCGTTAACATTCGCTCATTTAAAGGTTTTAGTTAAAGTTTTAGCACGTGTTCAACAAATCAATGTAAATAGCACAAATTATGCAATTTAACAATAAATATGTAACATTCATTAAACTTATATTATAATATTATAAATATTATAATAAAAACATTTTAATAATATATTAAATATATCTTATTTATTGATTGAATAAATTTGTTCATTTTTTAAATGCCAAAATGAGACCAAAATGATGAAAAAGAAAATATATAATTATTCAAATTAATAATTTCCTAATGTACTCATTTAAAAGTCCCCTATACAATTAACAGCATTAGCTTGGAGATAATTTATTTTATATGCAAGTAAAAAGGACATTATAAATGAAATAAACCCATATGAATCTATATTCAATCTAATTTAAATCAGAATCGAAAGCTTGTGAATCAGAATTGAATTGGGAAATCTGTATCAATATCCACCCAGTCAAAATTACGATGCATGGAATATTTGTACTTAACTGTAATTAATTTTTCACACCATAGGACCATTGAAAATGAATTAGTGAAGGCTAAAAGGAGATTAAAGATGACGAAAACTTAAATAGTGACAAGTTACAGGTGGGCCTGGGTAGCTCAGCGAGTAAAGAGGCTGACCAGATAAGTCTTTTTATCCAGCCAATCAGAGTTCTGTCAGTGAATGTGACCAATCATCTTCCAAGGCCATAAAGTGTTCATTGGCTGTGAACTTAACTGCTAAATTACCAAATCACTGTGTACTTTCTGGATGATAAATACTGCATAAACCCTCGTGTGTTGATAATGTCCTTCCCTGGTTGCATAATTTCAGTTTTACTTCCTTCTTCAAAACACAATCAGGTCAGTTGTTCAGAGGAATGTGAAGATATATTTCCCCTTCACTGTGTACACATACTTTAGGTTTAATGTTTAGCAATCTTTTATAAGGTACCTCTAAACTAATAAACCTACATCACATGGACAAGGATTTGAAGGAAATAGAAACCACAACATTTTATTTGTAATTTTTGGTCCATTAAGAACTAATGAAGCTAGATATATGAAAATAAGAGGATAACCATGCATGCGCGCGCGCGTGCGCGCACACACACACACACACACACACACACACACACACACACACACACACACACACACACACACACACACACACACACACACACACACACACACACAGACTCACAGAGGCACCCATGATGATGAAGATATGTGCGTCGGACTGGTGAAATTCCTCATCATCATGTAGTTCTTTCCTCAGCTGCCCAAACACTTCAGAGCGAGAGAGTGGAAGGGTGCTCATCCTGTCTGCAAAAGGCCGGGACAAAGATTAAAACACAGATCGGTCCAGATCTGTAGCCCCAGCAGTCACATTAAAAAGCACTTTGTGTTCTAAAGATTCTACAGAAACCAAACACTCCACATGTTGACACACATAACAGTTGTTCTTCAAAAAGCATTTCCACCAAGGTTGCCCCATTCGCACACAGTAGGGTGTCAAATGCATTATAAATGATAAATATTAACAGACAACACACAGGGCAAGGTTGATTATTAATGACAACATAAACCAAAGTCGGCACACTTGTTGCCCCCAAATAAATGTAATAAGCTCACCAAAAAGCACATTGATTTGGGAGATCTTGTGCCAACTTTGGTGTGCGTTTCATAGATATACACTGGTGGCCAGGATTTTTTGATGAGAAACCTTTGAAGTAGTTTAAGAAGTTCTGAAAATAAAATAAAAATTGTAATAGTAATATTTCATGTTATTAATGCCTTGACTATACTTTGTGATCAGCTGAATGCCACTTTGAAGAATATAAGTTCCAATTTCTTTCCATAAAGCGTAAAATCTGTATATTATTCCAAACTTTTGGCTACCGGTGTATTTTCTAGACATACACCTGCATCAAATCTAAAACATTTTTTAGAAGTGCATGTTTTCAGTGATTTCTCAAGGTTCAATATGATAAACATCTGGGCATAAATGACACCTGGAACTTGAAAAACTCCATAAAATGTTTGCATTTATGTATTTAACAAGGACAAATTTCTTCCCTGGGATGGTTGACATGACAGGTCAAGCAGTGACCGTAGTGTCCTGAAGCATAACATGCTATCCTTCATCTAAAGATATTTCACACAATTTTTCTAATTCTTCTCAAATTAATAGTCATGCAATTTTTATGACCTCAAAATAATGACTACATGGAATATTTGCAATTTCATGTGTAACTCTGCCAAAAGGTGTTAAAATGTAATAGAATGTATGATCTGACAACACCTGCACACATTCATTTATATTTTAAAAGCTGTGATAAATGACGGGTCGATGACGCGTCCGGATTTTGTCCGGATCTATCAAGTTACTCAAACTGCAGTTCACACACAAAAAAATAATTACTTCAATACACCTGAACAACAACATATTTTTCAATGTTGAGAGGTCAAATTTGTTTTAATTTTATTTTATTTTTTCTGGGGCTTAAAGTTAAAAAAAGAGAAAGTCTCACTAAAAGCCAAAATTCTTGGAAAAAAAAATAACTTTTGTTTTACATGTCTTAGCAATATTTTCGAACATTTTGTAAACTAAATCAATGTCATCAAAGGTTTAAAAATCTATCAGATATTTAGAATTTTTTTAGGAAAAGGTGTGTTTTGTTCAAATCAAATGGAGAAACCCTACAAAAAAAAAAAAGGGGGTATACCTTAAAAAATATGTTGTGTTATGATCAACTTGTGTACAGTATATGCATGTGTATTTAAGGTGCAAAGAAAAGTATTTTAATACCGTTTACTTTGTTACACCACTTTACACTTTTTTGAAAAATCGAATTATTCAAAAAGAAAATGCTGTTGTTCAAAAATGTATGAAACCAACATTGGCACAAAGATCACATTTCTACAAACTCGACATGTTTTAAACAATTTCTAAGAGCACCCTTACCATTCTTTTTATTTGTCAATGACCTGATTTTAACCTAAAATATTAATGTTACAAAAGTAAATGTCCAATTTCTTAATAATGCTGAGCCATTTGTATGTTTTCTGTCAATGACTGCTCTGACAGTGCCTTCAAATGAATATAACCACATCTAGACATCTTCTACAACAACAGTGCATCCGGAAAGTATTCACAGCGCTTCACTTTTTCCACATTTTGTTATATTACAGCTTTATTCCAAAATTGATTAAATTCATTATTTTCCTCAAAATTCTACAAACAATACCCCATAATGACAATGTGAAAGAAGTTTGTTTGAAATCTTTGCAAATTTATTAAAAAATAAAATAAACAAAAAGTATTCACAGCCTTTACTCAATACTTTGTTGAAGCACCTTTGGCACCAATTACAGCCTCAAGTCTTTTGTGTATGATGCTACAAGCTTGGCACACCTATTTTTGGGCAGTTTCTCCCATTCTTCTTTGCAGGACCTCAGGTTGGATGGGGAGCATCAGTGCACAGCCATTTTCAGATCTCTCCAGAGATTTTCAATCGGGTTCAAGTCTGGGCTCTGGCTGGGCCACTCAAGGACATTCACAGAGTTGTCCCGTAGCCACTCCTTTGTTATCTTGGCTGTGTGCTTAGGGTCGTTGTCCTGTTGGAAGATGAACCTTCACCCCAGTCTGAGGTCCAGAGCGCTCTGGAGCAGGTTTTCATCAAGGATGTCTCTGTACATTGCTGCATTCATCTTTTCCTCGATCCTGACTAGTCTCCCAGTTCATGCCGCTTAAAAACATCCCCACAGCATGATGCTACCACCACCATGCTTCACTGTAGGGATGGTATTGGCCAGATGATGAGCGGTGCCTGGATTCCTCCAGACATGACGCTTGCCATTCAGGCCAAAGAGATCAAACTTTGTTTCATCAGAGCAGAGAACTGTATTTTTCATGGTCTGAGAGTCCTTCAGGTGCCTTTTGGCAAACTCCAGTTGGGCTGTCATGTGCCTTTTACTGAGGAGTGGCTTCCGTCTGGCCACTCAACCATACAGGCCTGATTGGGAGTGCTGCAGAGATGGTTGTTCTTCTGGAAGTTTCTCTCTCCATAGAGAAACGCTGGAGCTCTGTCAGAGTGACCATCGGGTTCTTGGTCACCTCCCTGACTAAGGCCCTTCTCCCCTGATCGTAGGAAGAGTCCTGGTGGTTCAAAACATCCATTTACAGATGATGGAGGCCACTGTGCTCATTGGGACCTTCAATGCTGCAGAAATGTATTTGTACCCTTCCCCAAAACTGTGCCTCTAAACAATCCTGTCTCGGAGGTCTACAGACAATTCATTGGGCTTCATGGCTTGATTTGTGCTATGACAATATATATAATAGAGCATGTAGACATGTAAACTTATATCGACAGGTGTGTGCATTTCCAAATAATGTCCAATCAACTGAATTTACCACAGGTGGACTCCAATCACGTTAGTAGAAACCTCTCAAGGATGATCAGTGGAAACAGGAAGCACCTGAGCTCAATTTTGAGTGTCATGGCAAAGGCTGTGAATACTTATGTACATGTGATTGTTTTTCATTTTTTATCTTTAATAAATTTGAAAAAATTTCAAACGTTGTCATTATGGGTTATTGGTGGTAGGATTTTAAGGAAAATAATTAATTTAATCCAGTTTGGAATAAGGCTGTAACATAACAAAATGTGGAAAAAGTGAAGCGATGTGAATACTTTCTGGATGCACTGTATTTTGCACTGGGATGAGAAATGTAGTCCTACCACTCTGAGCAGGGACAGTAGTGTGTTCTCTGTGTGGCATACAGGGGAAAAATACACAAACATTTCCTAAACTCTGTAAACAAAACAACCTCCCACAACACACAGCCTGAACTTACTATAATGATAGTAACACAATCTCCTATTTAACAGGGCTCAGTCTGCCACTGTAATAACAGTTTGCTGGACACATTTAGACTAGCAGGTTCTCTCTGTTCAATGGCTTTATGCAAAGCATCACAATCACTTCATACACCTCGACTATTCAGCCATTGATTTAATATCAAACACTAAAATAACCGATTAGTTGTGTTCAGAGACAAGAGAAAAACAGATGCACTGCACAATCCAACACACTCACAGTCACTCTACGAAAACTTTACGCAACTTACATTTAGTGCTTTCTACCAAACAGGGCAAACAATGCCAGGATTTAAAGGCTAAACTTAAAGAGAGTGGTAGAGGCTCGTTGTGGAAGAGCGGAGAGATTAGGGTGACTACAGCAAAAACAAATTTTTAATGCAGTTTCCTTCGTCCCTGTTAAAATGACACGACGGAATTCTGTGGTTTTATTGGTGGAGAGCAAAACTCACCAGCGCTCGCTCGAGTGCCCATCATCGCCGGTAAGTATGACGTAACTGCGCAACTGCGGTTGAGAAAAGAGCAAAGTGGGCGGTATAAAATTACAAATGGGAGGGGCTTGTGAATCAACGCACGCCGAAGATTGACAGTTTAAAGCTGCAATTGCAATAAATCTGAACGCTCTTCTATCCAATAAGGAGCACACACGCAGAATATCTAACGAAACAGTAATTGAGATAAGGACGGGAGAAAAAAAATCTGTCAGCATGACATTGCAGGTAATTTAAAAGAACAATAAATAACTTATAATTAGAGACAAAAAAAAAATAGACGTATACATTTTTTAGTTTAGAGAAATACCCATGTGATTCAAAGTTATTTTTGCATTGGTGTTAACGAGAAAAACGTATAAATACAAATGATCTATTATAATTATATTCTATATTATTATGCATTAGCGCCACCTTGCGTTGATTTTCATTCTTGTTGGGTATTCAAGGTGACATCACTTAGAAATTAAAAATAAGACAATGCAAGGGAAATCGGTTATTTTATTTATTAAAGGAATATTTCGGGTTCAATACAAGTTACACTCAAGCAGCAGCATTTGTGGAATAATACTGATAACCACAAAAATGTATTTCGACTCGTCCCTTCTTTTCTTTAAAAAATAAATACAAATAAAAACGCGAGGTTACAGTGAGGCATTTACAATGGAAGTGAATAGGGACAATTTTCTTAGGGTTTAAAAGCAGAAATGTGAATCTTATAATTTTTTAAAAGCACTTACATTAATACTTCTGTTAAATCTCAAGTATTATTTAGCTGTAAATGTGTTTAAATCATCTTTTTAACCGTTCTTTTTTGTCATTATATCATCATGGCAATGAAGTTGAGAAATTGGCTATAACGTTACACAGTAAAGGTTAGTAAGAGATGTTATCACACTAAAATCATGTTGATATGCATATTGTTTGTCTTGTAGCTTTACTTTTGAAACAGTGAGAATTTGAACTTTTACAGATTGACCCCAATTCACTTCCTTTGTAAGTGTCTCACTGGAACGCAGGTATTTTTTTAATAAAAGTATAAATATTTTTTTGTGCTAATCAACATTATGCCACAAATGCTGTCATTTGAGCTTAACTTGTGCTGAACATGGAATATTCCTTTAAATAAATCAAAGTTTTTAAACAGGCAAAGTTCGGTTAAATTCAGAGATCAGTCCTTCATGAAAATATCAAGATACCTGAGTTTGCAAAAATAATTAAACTCTACAGCTTTTATATACATCTAATGAAATAGCTTACAACAACATTGGTTTTAGTAATCTCCTCTGCCCTTCATTGAGAGTCCAGGTTTCAAAACTTTCAAAATGTATTAAAAAAAGTGTCTTCTGTCAACATTTAATGCCAGGAACATAAAAAAAAAAAACGTACATTATATGCAGGGGCAGATTTAGGAATGGGCGACATGGCCGGGGCACAAGATGCCCACCCACCCAATGCTGATATATGTCAGCAGGGTCACTGCTTCTCATGATGACGTTGCCACTTTCCACCATTAAACATTTATTAAATGAAACATTTTGTAGAAGATATGTCTGGAAACAATTACACACAAACAAAAAGGTAAGACACACTTAATGCCAAATTCAACAGTACATAAAGAAAATGCCTACAAAAGTTAATATCATAGTTCATTTTCAAAGATAATTTTGTGTCCTCCAAGTGACAGGTTGCTGTAACATACCCTTCGAGAGACAAGAATGAAACTCCATGTCAGCACCGCTCAAGTTGCACCACACCACTTGTACTGATGCAGGCTCAATGGTTGCAATGGTTGCATGCTGAGGCATAATATTATGCCTCAGCTCCTGATTTGTTGTGAACTCAAAATACTAGAAAGAGGCAAGATATAGACTAAATTACAACTTGAAATGTTAAAGTGTGTTTTCAATGTACACTGTACATATCATTACTGGCTTCAGATCAAATATACAGTACTCACTTTAGCTAAATAATATCTGAGATCATTAGTAGTTTTAATGGAAAACAGAGCATGGCCAATAGAAACACAATGCAATGACATCGGCATACTGTAGAGTACAGTAACTGGTTTATTCCCATGTTGTGGCAAATAAAAAAAAAATCCTTCCAGGATTCTTCCCACCAATATCAAAACAATGTTCAAGACTGTGTGTTTGTAGCAATGCTCTTCAACTACAGATGCAATATCCGCAGAAAATCAATAATTACATAATTACATTTTGCAGTTAATCAAAATCGTAATACATATTATCCACTTTTTTTACCTCCTTTGCAATGGTGGCAGCTTGCTTCTTTCCGTTTTAAAATATCTTCTTTTTGTCATCCATCCAGACTTCTGCAAGGCGAACCAGGTTGTGCGAGATGACATCTAAAACTTTTTGGAAGTTATGTGGACTTTAGCTGTGGAAGATATGGCCAGCCACAGAACAGTTAACTGATAAAACAGTTTTAACCCAGAATTAGCTTGAATGCGGTTAATAGAGAATTTATTTTAGAGCTGGGTATTGATACAGATTTCCGATTCGATTCCAATTCACAACTCTTGATTCGATTCTGATTAGATTCAAATGGGTTTATTTAAGTTATAATGTCCCTACTTACATATTAAATACATTCTCCCCCAGCTAATGCTGTTAATTACACAGGAGACCTTCTAACTAGGTACATTAGGAAAGGTTAGATTTCCTCGATGGAGGGAACGAGATGTTGTGTCGAAGAAGCGACACTAGGGGTCTCTCTTGAGTGCAGAAAAAAGGCCAATCAGAAGTTGGTAGACAGAATTTGCATGTCCCGCCTCCGGAAATATGGGTATAAAGGCGGGGAAATATGCCTGTTTCATTCAGGATTTTTCTGAGGAGCCGGAAATGGGCCGGCCACAACAGTGGTTCGGCTCAGCAACGTGGCCGGGAGGACACAACGTCTCATTCCCTCCATCAGGTACATCTGTAACCTAGATGTTCCCCGTCTGTCGCTCACTTCGACGCTGTGTCAAAGAAGCGTCACTAGGGATCCAATTTGAACCACGCCATGTGCTGAGCCGTGTACGTGTACTGCTGACACAGGAGCGGGCAGGTACTTGACGTGCCAAAATGACCAGCTGTATCAAACTGCACGTACCCTTCCCCAATGCCCCATAAAGTCGTCGGAATAATTATAGTTACCCTAGACAGGGGAACAAGGCGATGCCTGTCCAGGGTCGAGGGCCGAGCCTAGCCGGGCCTCTTTTCTCTCTATGTTTCTCGCATAGAGTCAACGGCTGGGGGCCTTACACGCATTGGAGAAGGAGGTCTTACCCAGTTTCCTATTCTTTCAGGGGGAAAAGACCCTGCGGAGACCACACCTGCCCAGAGAGGGGGAGGTAAGAGTGGTGACATACACCACATGGGCTTTTAGGTCACATGTGGGAAGTTGCGCGGTGGTAGATCCCGCCTCTTCGGAGGGAGGAGTTGCTACAGACACGGCGACCGGGGGGGCTGTGGGAACTGCCCAAGGGAGACGCGGGTCTGCTCATAAGGGGACCATACCACGGAAAATACACACAGGGGGGACGTCCACGTAGGAACCCTGACCTGTGGAGCACCTATTCCAGTAATGGGTAGATTTGAGTTGTAAACTCAATTTCACACAGTTGTAAAATGAGCAAGGCTTCTTGGGATTTGTAGTCGGTTTTGTACTCCCTTTGTTTGATTTTGCTGCGGTTTTTATCAGCAAGATTTATGACTTTGTTTTTGTGGGCCTCAGTCAGGCTTTACGACTGTGTTAGGCCTGCCTTTGTCTTGTAACTGAATACATGAGGCCCAAAATGAGCCTTGCCGAACCGCTCCCAAATCAGCTGGACCGACTGAGGGTGAAGCCTCCACTCTCCACTGGGCAAGCATTGCCGTGATATCGCGTCCGCCACCACATTGAGGTTGCTGGGGATGTGAGTGGCTCGCAGCGACTTGAGTTGGAGGAGGAGACGACGGGCGAGTTGTGACATGTGGCGGGAGCGTACGTCGCCTTGGCGATTTATGTATGCTACCGCGGTGGTGCTGTCTGATCTGATCAAGACGTGTTTGCCCTGAACCAGCAGGAGAAACCTCTGCAGGGCAAAGAATACAGTCAACAACTCAGTTTTTTTGATGTGCCAGCGCAGCGGGGCACACGGTGCCCCAACCCAATTTGGAGGCATCGGGACACCTGCTGCAAGGGGACTCCTGCCTGCAGAAAGCAGAGGTCTGTCCAGGGTTTGAATGTTTGCCGGCAGGCGGGGGTGACCACAAAACGGTGTGTGCCGTGGCGCCATGCTCGTCTCGGGACTCGAGTCTGTAGCCAGTCCTGAAGCTGTCTCATATGCAACAAACCCAGCGACGCAACCGCCGCGGAGGACGCCATATGCCCCAGGAGCCTCTGGAAAAGTTTTAAAGGGACCACAGTGCCTGGCCTGAAGGTGGCGAGGCATACTGTGATTGAGACTGAGTCTAACTCCATGCCGAGAGATGCTCTGAACCGGGGCGAGCTTGCTATTTTCCCAGTTGACCGGCTGAGGTGCCTGAGCACCTGGTCCCTGTGGGCGCATAGTAACTTTCCGGGGTGCCCGAGATGACGCGGCTGGCGATCACCACCAGATCGCCAGCCGCGTCATCCTCAATCCCGTGGGAAGAAGGAGCAACGTGGAGGGGGGTGGCTGGAGTGGCGTTCCTTCGGTTTAAGGAAAGCCGCGACCGCAACGTTGCCATGGTCAAGTTCTCGCAGTGAGAACATGAACCATCCACAAAAGCTGCCTCGGTGTGAGGGTTTACATACATATGTGTAGTTTACATCATGTGTCAAACCACATTTGTAATGGGCCCAAACTATGCAATGTTTGTTTTTAATTACACATTACAGCAGTTTAACAACCTTGTTCAAGTTATGAGAAATTATGAAACTTTTGACATCGTACAAAATTATTGAGTGATGGATGACTTTACCCTAGTTGAATTGGCACTGATTTAATGTAGTGTAATTGTGATGTTTCTGATAACATGGAGGGCACATCAAAGTACAAAAGTCGTACCTGAGGTGTTTCTGGACTCAGAATCCACCTCATCCCAGTAAAACGCCCAAGTTGTGACAAGGATGCCAGTGCCCATCCCTTGTCCTCCTGGGTGATAGGTCTTTTGATTCCAGCTGAAAGAATAGTATAAAATGGGTAATAAAATAGAAATTGAGATTTTTTTCAAGTGAGAATACTCTCAGCAGCCTTTTATTAGCACTATTCATTTATAGCACACCTTTAAGCCAAGCTCATGGTGTTCAATACAGCCTCCGAAAGGAGGGATTTGGATAGGAACAAACTAATTCATGATTTTAAACTTTTTTATTTATTTTATTATTTACAATAAAAACAGAAAATTTATATAAATATAGTCCAAAAAGCCTGGTGTGATGAATCACATTGAACCCATGTGTGTTTGAGGGTTACAGGTAGATAAAGCAGGGATCTTCTATATTGGATAACCTTCCCATAAGAAAGAGCGCGTAACGGTCAAGTAGCTGCGAGGGCAGTCACTTATTTCCAGGGGTTTCAGTGCAGCGTAAAAATGTGACGTGGTAGTGTAGGCGTTCTCCTAATTCAAAATTTGCATAGTTCATATGCACTTATATTGCAAACGGTAACAAAAATTATTTATCGTTACTCGTTCTTTACATTAAAATGCTACCGCATCTTTTACAAAATCATCTGCCTCTGTATCATAGTAAAACAACAAAAACATTTACCGATTTCCCTAGTTTGTCTTAGATTCTCCATGGCTGTTCCATCAGTTTGCTGTCGCTGTTATGAAAAGCCCGCGATGAAAATATGAAAAGCCCGCGGAAAGAAGGCACTATAATGCGCATGTGCGCTGACCTGAAATTTGTTTTATGTCATGGCCACGCCCCTTGTGCGTCGCTGTACTGAAACCCCTGTACTTTAGTGAATGCCTAGCTGCGACAGCAAGCCACTGTTTGCAGATACCATACATATGAAAGGGGAGAGCCGTAAACTGAGACCCACTGTCGCAAATTTGTCGTTGTAAACTCCGCACATAGCCGACAGGTGGTCAGGTGAAGAGCTGTTTCCTCACAGAAGCAGTTTACTGAGCATACTGTAGCATCTTTTCCATAGACATCCATTAAAAACAGCCTGTTGTCTCCTCGCAAGTGTACCGCCCAAAGAATGTTTAGAGACCGCCGCGTTGTGCATCGTTTTGCTTAACTTGTAGGCTCTCCTAGATAGAAGGACTCTTAGAAAAGGGACGGCAGCGAGTATCCATGGTAACACGGTAACAAAAGCAAACGCGAAGCACATTATTTTCTGCACTCGTTCGGTGAATTCCGTCTTCTTTTTCTTTCAAGAATCTCTAAGGGTTTCTTTCACCTTTTGTTCGGTTGGTTAATTTATGGCTTTCTTTGGAATCACATATTTGGGGTATCAGAATCCTATTAGGGACAGGATGTTACCATCTGCTCAAAACAAACCAGTGGATCGAGGTATGACTATGTGCTGTGGCGTTAACTCTGACCGCTTAGGCACAGTCTTTTTAAACCAGTTCTGCAGAAATGTTTGTATTTTAAATCAGATGTGTCAAGAATGGATGCAGTGCATGGACTTCCACCCATCAGCTCTCACAGAGGACGAACTTGCGCTGATCTCTGCAGGTGTAAGTTCACAATCAATCCAACGATCAGAACACACAGACTGCAACTCAACAAAGTGAGATTTTGTCTCATAGCAATCATAGCAGTTGCCGATGTAAAGATGTGTTGTGGTAATTAAGGTTTTCATTACACATGTAGTATGATGAGTTTGGTCAGTGCCCAAAAATGAAAGTTCTCTCATAATTTACTCACCCTCATGCTATCCCAGATGTGTTTGTCTTTCTTTCTTCAACAGAGTACAAACAATTTTTAAATGAATATTTCAGCTCTGCAGGTCCGTACATTTTGTAAATGGTGATCAGAACTTTGTAGCTCCAAAAACCACATAAATGAAAAATATAAGTAATCCATAAGACTCCTGTGTTTTAATCCATATTATCAGAAGTGATATAATGTATGTTGGTGAGAAACAGAACTTTTACATCTGAAATTCACATGTGGTGTCTGTTTAGTTTCACGTTCACATCTGAAAGTGAAAGTTAAAGTGGAGATTTAGAGTAAAAAGGACTTAAATATTGATCTGTTTCTCACCCACACCTACTATATCACTTCTGAAGATATGGATTAAAACATTGGAGTCATATGGATTACATTTATGTGCTTTTTTTTGGAGCTACAAAGGTCAGCTCTCCATTCACTTGCCTTGTATGGACCAACAGAGTTGAAATATTCTTCTAAAAATCTTTGTTTGTGTTCTGCAGAAGAAAGAAATTCACACACATCTGGGATGGCATGAGGGTGAGTAAATGATGAGAGAAAAAAAAATTCATCTGACAAATTGTCTCATCATTTACTCACCCTCATGCCATCCCAGATGTGTGTGAATTTCTTTCTTCTGCAGAACACGTTATTAATGTAAATTAATGTTATTAAAGGATTTTACACAAGTACCGTACTTCTATGGTATTAAGTACCTTGGATTAAAATGTAAATACCATTGTACTGCATTACCATCACAATACAATTGTACCAACACAGTACTTTTGTAATGACCTATGACCCCTTAATCTCTCTTAAACATAAATGCATAAGTTTGTGAGTGGTGTGACATTGATGATGAGTTCTCCACTCTCAGCTCCTAGAGAACTGTATCGTGTACCTCTGACAGACAATCAGCAGTATGGTTGGTGGGTCTCCACTGGTGGCCCCCAAAACCAGGAGCCTTGGACTCAAAACCGTCGCTTCCCTCGCAAAAACAGCGAAATGACAAAGTAAGAAGAATCTTAATTACGCTGCAGGTTTTAACATTGTGGGAAATGGGTAATACTTTACAATAAGTTTCCATTTGTTAATGAATTGACATGAACTGACAATACATTTACAGCATTTATTAATCTTGGTTAATGTTAATTTCAACAAATATTAATATATTTTTTAAATAAAAAGTTATTTTTGTTAACATTAGTCAATTAACTAACATGGACTAACAATTAACAATTGTAATTTTATTAACTAACATTAACAAAAATAAAAAAAATATTGTCAATTTTTAGTTGATGTATTAATTAATGTTCATGAATGGAACCTTATTGTAAAGTGTTACCATGAAATGTATAAATGCATGTCAATATTTGCATGTGTAATCACATATCTCGTATTTCCTTCTCTCAGGTTTGTGGATGAGATGTCAATGACCAATCAAGACTTCAGCTTGTTTTGATATCTGATCAGTAATGTTCCACTGTCATACACACATGGATACATTTATCCATGAGATAGAGGCCCATGCCAACCTTCTGTGACCCCGACAAATGCTCAGAATGATAATGCATGGGGTGATGGGATATTATGTCTGGTCATATTAATCTCGGGCATAACAGGATTACTCTGAAAACAATAGATCTTAATGTGAGCACAACATTTATCTACAGCATATATCTATGATTGTGCCATATACTTTAGTTTTTATTATTTATTGCAATAATTGGCCCCATGTACGCTAAATGTTTTTCTTAACATAAATGTATTTATGGTGGTCTGCATTTATTGAGTTTTGTATTACGAACAAATAAATTAATGCTAAACATTTCTAACTGAACTTGACCACCAACATTTATGTTCTCATTTCACCTGACACTTGAACATTTCTCCCTGAGTTAATAAAGATTTTAGTATTCACCGTAATGTTTTGATGCTTCTTTCATTAGTTCTAGAAACAGACTTGAAAAATTAGTTGAAAGAACTCATCTATGATCAGTGGTTAAGTTATCTTAACAGAGGTGTTAGCGTTACAAAATGACTCAACACACCAAATGCATTTGGATTCAGCCTTTAAAATATTAACAGCATCTGAGAAGGGGTCTTTGTTTATGCTCAACTCACAAGTAGAGATTCACTATAATTTCAGAAGGAAGAAATAGTTAAAATAGTTTGGTTGATTCTCACAAAATCTGTCAAGAAAATGTCCTAGTCCTATTCTACTCCAAAAAAAATAAAAATAAATATAAGTAGTTATATATGCATAAATGTAAAGGGAGCCAGCTGGTACGTGCTGTGCTGTATGTGTAAACCTCACTCCTCTCGCCTCAAGAGGCACACTAGTAACTGACCCTAGAGGCTGTAGCCTTTAGCTTCTTGTTAGCCTCCCATGCCAGAGACACCGGTTCGAATCCTGCTTTTTCGTGGGCAGGACACATAATGCAGAAAATTAAGCCTATTTTTTAGTGCCATTAAGATTTTCTACATTGGACATTATTTTCATGATAGACATATATACCCCCCAAATTCTCACCGCAATGCTTAAAAAGATAGTCATTATGATATTCTCAGTACTGCAATATGATAAACGTTATATATATTTTATTTTTTTAAGTATTATACATCACAGTAGTACTCCCTTGCCTTTACAATTTGATCCAAATTACAAGTCATTGTACCATATACACTCACCTAAAGGATTATTAGGAACACCTGTTCAATTTCTCATTAATGCAATTATCTAATCAACCAATCACATGGCAGTTGCTTCAATGCATTTAGGGGTGTGGTCCTGGTCAAGACAATCTCCTGAACTCCAAACTGAATGTCAGAATGGGAAAGAAAGGTGATTTAAGCAATTTTGAGTGTGGCATGGTTGTTGGTGCCAGACGGGCCGGTCTGAGTATTTCACAATCTGCTCAGTTACTGGGATTTTCACGCACAACCATTTCTAGGGTTTACAAAGAATGGTGTAAAAAGGGAAAAACATCCAGAATGCAGCAGTCCTGGGGGGCGAAAATGCCTTTCGATGATGCCTGTCAAGGCGGTCGTGTCTCAAGCCCTACAACTCGTTTGGCTGGTCACCATCGATCTTATGACGCACTTCTATACTTCATTTATAAGTTCTGCCACAACATGGAAAGTTCCTGAGGTTCGCTTCCAGGGGCGAAGTCTTCCAGTGTCAGGTTCTTTCACTCGGCCTAGCACTTTTTACCCGCGCATTCACAATGCATGATGTAGCGCTGGCTCCTTGCGACTCCAGGGCATCAGCATTCTGAATTATGTAGACGACTGGCTGATCCTAGCGCAGTTCCAGGAACTGTCAGTACAGCACAGGGACATCGTCTTAGCTCATCTGTTTCTCTGGGGTTGAGGCTCAACGCCAAGAAAAGCGTCCTCTCTCCCACTCAGAACACTGTCTATCGGGGCATCATATGGAGTTCAATCACAATGCGGGCACAACTGTCTCCCGCTAGGATTGAGTCCATTCAGATCACCCTGAGCAAAGTCAGGCTAGGTCAAGGTTGCACTGTTATAAGTATCAACGATTTCCAGGTCTCAAGGCGACCGCGTCCACGGTGATCCCTCTGGACCTTCTGCTCATGAGACCGTTTTTGTTGTGGCCCAAAGCCAGGGGATTTCTTCCAAGGGCCAAAACCCCTAGGCTAATAAGGGTTACGCGCCTCAGGCTTCGTTCCCTTTCTATGTGGTTCACACCTCGGTTTTCTGCCTTGGGTCCCACTCTAGGTGTGTCTTGTTGTCGCAGGCTGCTAACGACAGACGCCTCCCTGACGGGCGGGGTAGCAGCCTTAAGTGGTCGTCCAGCTTAAGGGGATAGGAGGGTCGTCAGCTCGGTTGTCACAGTCACTGTCTCGGGTTGACGGCTGTATTTCTGGCCCTGAAATACCTCCTCCTGAGGCTGCCATGTCTTGGTGCGGGTGGACAATACAGCGGTAGCCTCTTACATAAATTATCAAGGAGACCCACGTTCTTGTCAGCTGTATTTCTGATGTGTTGGATTCTCCTTAGGGCCCAGGGCAAGCTCCTGTCACTCAGGTCAGTTATATCCCTGGATGCCCATATGTGGGAGCAGATTTACTGTCCAGACAGAAAATACCAATGGGGGAGTTAAGAACTCCACCCTAAGGTAGTAGTTGCCCAGAGTTCGCCAGCAAGGGTTTTTGCCTCTTACTGATAGCACCGCGCTGGCCGAACAGGGCTTGGTTCTCGGAGCTAATTACTTCCCTCGACGGCTCACCTTGGGCGAATCCGAACAGGAAGGATCTTCTATATCAGGCACAGGGCAATAGTTCATCCCTGCCCCAAATTGTGGAATCTTTCATGTTTGGCCCCTAAGGGTACCAACTGAGGGACACAGGGCTTTCTCCTGAGGTTATCGAGACCTTTTTAAATGCCAGGCTTTTTCCACTTGGAACAAGTTTGGGTGAGATCTTAGGGCAGAAGAGGACCTCTTCGCCTCTATGAATAGCGCAATGTATCCTCTACTTCTCCCTGAAATCCCCCAGCCCCCTTGGGTCTGGACGTTAAGACACATACATGACCCAGAATGCGTCTGTATGCGTTTCTTTCCCCGGTTTCTCTGCTCCTGGGAGTCTTGGCAGTGTTCACCAGCAAGGGTCTTGCCTCCTATTAATGGTGCTGCGCTGGCCGAACAGGATGTGTTTCTCGGAGTTAATACCTGTCCTCGACGGCTCGCCTTGGACGCCTCCGAACAGGGAGGACCTTCTCATTCTTGGCCCGAATTGTGAAACCTTTCATGTCTGGCCCCTAAGGGTACCAAATGAGGTTCACAGGGTTTTCTCTTGAGGTTATCGAGACCATTTCAAGTGCAAGGGCTCCCTCCACTTGGAACTGATCTGGGTCGATTTTACAGGGCAGAAGAGGACCTCTTCTGATAGCGCAATGTCTCCTCTACTTCGTAGTAACGCATACATAGCACAAATGCACCTGCATGCGTTTCCTTCTACTAAAGTTCATATTACAGAACCAGCTAACTGCCAGTTTGCTTCAGTTTTGGATTTTCTGTAGAAAGAACTGTCAGCGGGCACTTTCCTCGCCACTGCCAGGTTCTATGTGGTGCCCTCAAAGAGGCATCCTCATTATTGCCCGGGCCTACGAGGCGCGCGGTCAAGCATCACCAGTAGGTTTTAGGGCACACTCTACCAGAGGGCTCTCCTCCTCTAAAACCTTGGCTAGAGATCTCCCTCTGCAGCAAGTGTGTGATGCGGCAGGTTGTCCTCTCCGCACACATTCATTAGATTTGTATAGTTTGGATGTTCTGCCACTCCAGGCTCTTATGCCCTTGAGTCGACATCTCAAGCTCATGTCTGGACAAGTTTGTGATGCGGCAGGCTGGTCCGCTCCGCTCACATTCATCAGTTTTTATGACAAGTTTGTGTTGCGATAGGGTTCTCTTCGCACACATTCATCGAACTTTATGGGTTAGATGCTTTGCTACTCCAGACTCTTATGTCCTTGAGTCGACATCTCAGCCCATGCCTAAACAAGTTTGTGATACGGCAGGTTGTCCTCTCCACACACATTCATTGGACTTTTTTAGTTTGGATGTTCTGCACTCCGGGCTCTTATGCCCTTGAGTCGACATCTCAGCTAATGCCTGAACAAGTTTGTGATGCGGCAGGCTGGTCCTCTCCGCTCACATTCATCAGTTTTTATGACAAGTTTGTGTTGCGATAGGGTTCTCTTCGCACACATTCATCATACTTTATGGGTTAGATGCTTTGCTACTCCGGACTCTTATGTCCTTGAGTTGACATCTCAGCCCATGCCTAAACAAGTTTGTGATTCGGCAGGTTGTCCTCTCCACACACATTCATTGGACTTTTATAGTTTGGATGTTCTGCATTCCGGGCTCTTATGCCCTTGAGTCGACATCTCAGCTCATGCCTGAACAAGTTTGTGATGCGGCAGGCTGGTCCTCTCCGCACACATTCATCAAAATGTTATGGTTTAGATGTTTATGCTTCTCCGGGCTCTTATGCCCTTGAGTCGACATCTCAAGCTCATGTCTGAGACCTCTCGCGTTTTTTTGAGTAAGCTGCACAACCGTAGGGGTCCGGACAGCCCCCAGTGCGGCGGCGTGGGTATTGTATTCCCCATAGCGCTTAGCAAAAGTGCAGCATCATAGTGAAGCTTTTTGTAAAGGGAACGTCTCGGGTTACATGTGTAACCCTTGTTCCCTGAAAAAAGCAGAACGAGATGCTGCGCTTCTTTGCCGCACTGGGACGTCCCAGGACTGCTGTTCAAAAAGAAGTATCTGACGACACCTGGTGACGTATCCATTTATAGCCTGGCCGCAGGTGCATCTAATGATTACATCAGCCGAGTCTATAAATTCCGGTCAATGTTCATTGACATGTTACACACATTATTTCAGCTCGGTCACAACTAGGATTGTTCCCCCATAGCGCTTAGCAAAAGCGCAGCATCTCGTTCCGCTTTTTTCAGGGAACAAGGGTTACACATGTAACCCGAGACATTTCACATCGTAGACTGTTATACAAAGAGGCACTGTTATCTCATATTTAAGTTTTTTATTTAAGGCAAATACGCTGAAATTTGCACTGCACCCATGAAATATACGGGAAGTATCTATTGGTTTTATGTTAGAAACTGGCTGACTGATTAAGAGGGGCTTCGACATGACTTGTTTTGCAACGTCAATGCAACGCTCAATACGAGAGATAGGTGCCACTTTGTCCTCCACATGAAAAGTGCTGAAGGTAGCATCTTGTTTCGAATTTAGCACTGACATCGAGAAGGGTACAGCTGCAGACAGAGCTCCAAATCGCCAGCAAAGATATAGTGAGCCCCTTACCTAACCCTTTCAATAACTGTCTGTGGACGTTTCGTTTCCTTTTGGAGAAACCCGAGCCCTTCTGGAAAAAACAAGCCCAATTTTGGAGATTCCGCCGCCATTTGGAGATCTCCGGCCTACAGCTGTACCTACTTGCTGACATCGCCCATGTAATGATACGTTATCGGAATGGATGACCATTCGAGAAGTCAACGGCAATCAAATCAAATTAAAACAATTTTAAACTTTGAGCACCATGTTACAACTCTTGATGGAAGTGCAACATGGTAAAGCTGATCCCTCACTCAGGGCGCAATGTATTCATCACCGCTGATGCATGTTTTGTTGAATTTTTGGTGAGAAAGATATTTTCTTTTAAACACAATCCATGTATTAGAAGTGTACATTAAACATTTTTGGCATTGTTCATCCTGTACTTTAAAAAAAAAAGTCATTTTGAAAGTAATTTGATCAGTTTGTTTAGACAGTGTGGTCAATATTCACTGATTTATCAGTGAATTAATTAATTCAGACACAGCTGTAGATATTACTGCGTATCGTGAATGATCTCACTTCCCGAATGATTGAAAAATCCAATTTTAATTTAATTTCAAACCACATATGGATTTGGTTTGGATCTGGTTTATAAAAATCTGACTGTTTTGCTCCATGGCTCCAGGTTTTTCCATGGCAGATGCTTATACCACTAACTACAGAGCTGGATGGTCTATGTGATGTAGACCATTACAAATTAAGGCAAAACACCTTTTTCACACTTGCGTCATTCTTTATTTTTAATGGGAATGACAACAAGGCTGTGGGGATACAGTCACCTCAATGGACTGTACTGCAGTTTAAAGTGTTTTGGGATTGTTCCTTGGACACAACTTTGATCAAATATCTGAACATTCAGTATACAAATACCTCCAGACAAAATAAATTGTGGAAAATCAGATGTGATCTAGGAGCTTTATACTGTTAAGTTTATAACTCCCACAGCCTCATTGTCATTCTGTCACGAACCCCGCTCCCTCGCTCCGCCCCCTCGAGCTTCCATGCTCGTTCCGCCCCCTCGAGCTCGCACGCTCGATTTGCTCCCTCGAGCTTCCACGCTCGTTTTACTCCTACGAGCTCTCATGCTCGTAGCAGGTCTCCCTCCTCGGGCTCACATGCCTGCTCCCAATGGCCAGAACATTATGACCACCTGCACTCGTCTCTATCACCCCTTTATTTGTTTCACCTGCACTCGTCTCATCACCTTTCATTATTTACACCTGCACCTTCCCCTATAAATACCACAGCACATCCGTTTCACGGGGGTTGGTTATTGTATTTAGTTTCCCTTGTCTTTGCCCCCGCTAGTCTCGTCTAGTTTTGATCTCCTCTTGAACTCCTCTTGATTACCCCCTTAGCTTGCCAGCTCCTCGTTCCCCTAGTACCCCTGTCTACTCCCTTTGTTAGTTTACCCGCCTCTCGATCCTGTATACTCCGGCTTTTGACCCTACGCTTCCCTCGACAACTCTTCACTGGATTTGCCCATTTGTACTTTTGCCTGCTTTTATTGTTATCAATAAAAGCAGTATTTTGACTTACATTGTGACTGTCTCATCTTGTATGTGTGTGTCCTGGTTACACATTCCCATTAAAAATAAAAGATGGTGCTAACGTGAATAAAGTAATTAATGTACACAAATACACTGATATTAAAATATTGTTTTTAAGAATATATCGATATTCACAAAAATATTTGATAAAGAAATATTATTACACACTTACAATCTAATGCTTCTTATGATTGGACAATTTTGAAAATAGCAAAAATTTGTCCAATTTATTGGCTAAGGTGATATAACGGTCTATTGCAGCAGTCAGACTACACTTTAGACTCATTATTATTCACTCATTCAATTGCATCCAAACATGGGAGACCGGAACCGGAACCGCAAGCTCAAGTGAGTACATTTAGCTGTGCACGTAAGGTCCAAACCTCACACACTGAATGCTTGGCTTAATATAAAGTAAACATTTAAAAAATCTGTGTTTTTTTATTGTTACAGGAAAGTCAGTGGATGGAACATTTTGAAAATAATATTATTTGCAATGTTATTTAATTAAAACTATAAGCCCTCGAGCGTGACTTCATATCCTGTCCGTTACAATGTTCAAAATAATTTTGCATGCTCAAAGCCCAGTGTGACCTCGGCTTATCACTACAGACAATTAAGCATACTTGAGTCGAGTAGCCTACGCCTTAAAAAAAATAAAAATAAAACAAATCTGAGTTTTGGTGCCTGTCTGAACCATATGTTCTCATTTCTCTCGACGTTTTCCTAAAGAGATGTTTGTTCACTGATATGAAGCATAACAAGCAATGGTGGGAATACTGGTTGTTATAAGTCACTGACTGCAGTTGATTGGATAGTACCAACATACAGTACTTGAACATCTCAAATCAAGTCTTTGTTCCCTCTCTTCTGCTGGAATGGAATCATAATCAAACAGAGAACAACCATAAAAGGAATAAAAAAAATAAATAAAAAAATGGATACAGAGGTGATACAAAATACCAAAACAGTAAAACTACAGGGAATCAAACAAACAAACAAAAATCGTAGAGAAGATACCACAATCAGACATGCTTTTGAGCTGTTTAGTTTGGCAAGAAAGCAGCTTGTCGTATCATAGAAACCTCACAGTGAAAAGAGTTATGCCCCTTCGAGATTACAAAGCACAGTATTCAGTCATAATTTATAGATATATTTCTCCCGTTTTTAAAAAAGTCCTTGTATAATGAATTGGAACGCGATGAACTGTCTTGTACCGTGGTATCCAATGCTGTGGCTTTTCCCCTCCAAAAACAACAACATTTTTTTCCCTTTTATTTCATTTTGTACCAAAAATACTTCTTTTTAAAAAGAAGAAATGGCGGAAACGCACAAAACAAAACTGAAGTCAAAATCTTCAAGAAGAACACATCATCTTTTCCATCTCAATGTTATTTTGAGAAAACAAGACTGTACGTTTAATTAATTCAGTCCTTCATTTGATCAAGAACAGATCATGTTGGTCACCAAAATTGCTGGTCAGTTAAATCAGTGTATTTTACTTACAATGATAAAATGGCCAAAAAACAGAGGGGCGAGGACATCAGAGCATTATATAATATTCAAAACTTTTCCAAAGGTTTTGACAACTGCTTTTCTATTAAATAATTTGGTCTTTGGTCAATAGTTCTCTTCTTAATTGATACAGATACTGTATTTGTACACACAAATATACAGGCACACATGTTTACATGTATGGTATAAATGTGTATGCTTTATTTCCACACATTTTACCATTAAGGACTTTTTGCATGAAATATCAAGATCAAAATAAATAAGGAAATAAAAAAAACTAAACATGAGTACCTGTATTTATATTCTCCTGAAATAAAAATAACAGAGGAAAAAAATGTCACACGAAAATAAAACAAGAAGGTGCCTTATGTACAGCGATTTTCTTCGGCGAATAATAAAGGCCTTTATTAAATAAACAGACTTTGCATCTTTCAAGCAGCCTGAGGCTTTAAAACGGAAACGATCTTCCTTCAAGTTGCACCGCCATTTTCCATGACTGCCCCATCACGATTCTCCAATCTGGAGTCTTGTTATTTTCCTTGTTTTTTTGTTTGTTTGTTTCTTCAATAATCTTTCTTGTTTTGTTAGTTTTTCTTCAAGTGATGGCGATGGCTACTTGTTTGTCTTCTGGTTGCCGTGTGCAATCCTCCTCACTGGGGAACTGTGGGAGTCCAAAGGAATGCTAGTGCGCTGCTAACTGTTGGGAGGTCCGTTGTTCAGGAAGTAAGTGGTCATCTCACCCTTGCCTTTGACCTTTATGATGCCTCGACACTCCAGCTGGTAACTTTTACTGGCCAATACCTGGTGCAGGTCTGTGGTCACCTGCAAGAAATCAAGTAAAATATCAGAGCCATTTAGACAGCATAATTTTTATTTTGTTAAATTATTAATAAATACAATTAAAATACTTTTTAGGACTTGATAAATGATCATTTTCCTGTTTTGTGTAGCATCAACACACTGATTCAATAAATGATGTATGTAGTCATAAAATGAGAGACCCTCTCCTTGACGAAATACATTCATAAGTAGTGCAGAGTTTTGATACAGATTTCCCAATTTGATTTGATTACAAGCCACAAGCTCTTAATTCAATAAGATTCTGATTCATATGGGTATATTTTAGTTACAATGTTCATTTTGCTTACATATGAAAGAAATTCTCCCCCAGCTAATACTATTCCTTTGGTTGAGCGCACATTAACAACAGCTTCATTACCTCATCAGCGCTGTGTATGATTATTGTTTCTGATCATTAACTTCCAGTAAACAACAGAAAAGGATATTAAAGAGACATTATTCAATGACAAATGGGTTACTTGGGCCTCGATTTTCATGTCGACACACATTAAACCAACAAGTCAAATACAAATTTTCCTCACAATACGCAGTGAAAGGATTCAGTGTTAAACTTCTTCGCCACTATACTACACAATCACTGGTGAGTGAAATCATTCAAAATCATTCAAATTAAGATATTGATGAATGGGAAAAATCTATATTTTTACACAGCCCTATTAATATGTGCTCACAGGGGACACTTTTAAGATGCAAATTAGCAGTGTTGTGGAAGTTACTTGTGAAACTGTAGTTTGACAAGCTACAACCCCATTTCCGAAAAAGTTGGGACAGTATGACAAATGCTAATAAAAACAAAAAGGAGTGATTTGTAAATTATATTCACACTTTGCTGTATTGAAAGCACTAAAACTACACATTCTATAATGTTTTACCTTGTGAATTTCATTGTTTTTTAAAAATGTACAGTCATTTCAAATCCAATAATTGCAACATGTTCCATAAAAGTTTTGACAGTCGAGTGTTTACCACTGTGAAACATCACCATTTCTTCTAATAACACTTATTAAGTATTTGGGCATTGAAGATACAAGTTTAAGTTAAGAAAGTGGAATTTCCCTCATTAATGTATTATGTAGGTCTTCAGCTGCACAATTGTACAGGGTCTTCATTGCTGTATGGTGTGCTTCATTCTCAGTTGGAGATGATCAGGACTGCAGGCAGGCCAATCTAGTACCCGCACTCTCTGCTTACACAGTCATGCACTTGTAATCCGGACAGTATGTGGTTTGAAGTTGTCCTGCTGGAAACTGCAGGGATGTCCTTGGAAAAGATGGTGCTGGATGGCAGTATATGATGCTCCAAAATTTTTAAATATCTGTCTGCATTCATGGTGTTCTCACAGATGTGTGAATTACCCATGCCATGGGCACTGACAATCCCCCTGGCCCATACAGACACTGGCTTTTGGACCTGACGCTGATAACAGCTTGGATGGTCCTTTTGGCCCTGAGAACAAGATGGCTCTTTTTCCAAAAACCTTCTGAAATTTAGACTCCTCGGACCAAAAAAAAAAGACAGTTCCAATGTTCTACTTTCTATCTGATGAGACCGAGACCAGATGGCAGCGCTTCTGGACAGTGTTGATGTAGGGCTTCTGCTTTGCATAGTAAAGACTTAACTTGCATCTGTGGATGCAGCGGCGAATGGTGTTGAATAACAAAGGTTTACTAAAGTAATCCCAAACCCATGTTCATGATATCTATTACAGATGAATGGGGTTGTACAAGCTACTCATAATTTAAAGTAGTTACACAGTCAAGCTTCCCTTTTGAAAAAGTAGTTAGTTACACTACAAGTTACTATCAAAAAGTAGCTAGCTGCATTAAAGCTTCTTAATGAGGCAATATTTTTTTCCATCTAAATGTTTTGCATTTTTTAAGCGCATTTATACAAATTTGACTTAGGAAAATACAAATTGTTGCAAGTTTCCATCCACTACGTAATGCACATTTTATTAAATGCATCCACGAGACATTGCAGAATAAGTGTAATATTTTATAAAATGACAGTCTCCATATACCTGGGAGCGCCCGCTCTCACAACTGTCCTGGTGGATTGTGAGGACGCACGTTGATGAACAGGTGTGGGTTAAACACTTCAGAATGACAAGCGATATGTTCAAAGAATTGTGTGCCAAGGTCTTATCTTTCATTGGGCCAGTCACATCAAGCTATCACACACTCATAACACATGCACGAATGGTCAAAACACGTCATTGTTTTGCGAATAAAACAAGCCGTTTCCATCAACATAATGCACATTTTAACTAATGCAAAACTCTATAAAATCCACCTCCTTGCGCATTACATTTAATGCAAATTTAGAATGTTTGTTCACTTATCAAGTGTTTCCATTCAGGATTTCTTGTGCACAATTTCAAAATGTGCATAAAAATAGTTGAATGGAAACCCTGCTAATGTTACTATCAAACCAATAATATTAGTAACAAAATTTACACTAATACATTTTATTAATTAATAAATGTATTTGTTAAATACATTATGTATTTAATTAAATATATTAAATGTATTTAATACATTCAATGAATAGTAACATGAATACAGTTAATATTGGCCATAAAAAATAAAAATAAAGATCAGATAATCTTTAAACTACACACTTTTCAGTCCTTCTGCTGTGCCCAGGTGTAGCCTACTTCCCTAAAGATCACATTTTTATGACAAACTCTCCTTGGGCTGACGTTTTGTGCTTGTCATATTATATTTAGTATGCAAATAGAGACACTGGGCTTGTTTCTCTCCACACCTGTGTTCATGTTCATTGTATTTTCGGACTTTTTTCCCCATTGACACGCAAGTGCCAGATTTACAGCTCACATACAGAGGTTGTACTACAAATATTTGTTTGCTTTGTTCAGGTCCAAAAAAGAAGACGTATGGTCACTTTAGATTGTTGCACAATAATACATGCCATAATAACTGATTTCTTTTACCATGAAAATAATAGTTAATTAAATGCTAAGAAATTGAAAAAAACAAAACAAAAAAAAAACAAAGAGTTATGCATGATAAGAGATATATATATATATATATATATATATATATATATATATATATATATATATATATATATATATATACACACACACACAAACACACACAAACACAGTTGAAGTCAGAAGTTTACATACACCTTGGCCAAATCATAGAAAACATTCCCTGCCTTAGGTCAGTTAGTATCACTACTTTATTTTAAGAATGTGAAATGTCAGAATAACAGTAGAGAGAATTATTTCAGCTTTTATTTCTTTCATTACATTCTTAGTGGTCAGCAGTTTACATACACTTTGTTAGTATTTTGTAGCCTAACCTTTAAATTGTTTAACTTGGTCAAACGTTTTGGGTTCCCTTCCACAAGCTTCTCAACAATTTTGGACCATTCCTCCAGACAGAACTGGTGTAACTGAGTCAGGTTTTCAGGCCTCCTTGCTCGCACACGCTTTTTCAGTTCTGCCCACAAATTTTCTATCGGACTGAGGTCAGGGCTTTTTGATGGACACTCCAATACCTTGACTGTGTTGCCCTTAAACCATTTTGCCACAACTTTGGAGGTATGCTTGGGGTCCTTGTCCATAAAGGAAGACCCATTTGCAACAGATCTTTAACTTCATGGGTGATGTCTTGAGATGTTGCTTCAATATATACACATAATTTTCCTTCCTCATGATGCCATCAATTGTGAAGTGCACCAGTCCCTCCTGCAGCATGCTGCCACCCTCATGTGTCACGGTTGGGATGGTGATCTTCAGCTTGCAAGCCTCACCCTTTTTCCTCCAAACATAACGATGGTCATTACGGCCAAAGAGTTAACTTTTTGTTTCATCAGACCAGAGGACATTTCTCCAAAAAGATCTTTGTCCCCATGTGCACTTGCAAACTGAAGTCTGGCTTTTTATGGTGGTTTTAGAGCAGTGGCTTCTTCCTTGCAGAGCAGCCTTAAAGTCGATATAAGACTCATTTTACTCTGGATATAGATATTGTCTACAGGTATCCTCTAGCATCTTCACAAGGTCCTTTGCTGTTGTTCTGGGATTGATTTGCACTTATCACACCAAACTACATTCATCTCTAGGAGACAGAATGCATCTCCTTCCTGAGCGGTATGATGACTGTGTGGTCCCATGGTGTTTATACTTGTGTACTATTGTTTGTACTGATGAACGTGGTACCTTCAGACATTTGGAAATTGCTCCCAAGGATGAACCAGACTTGTAGAGGTCCACAATTTTTTCTGAGGTCTTGGCTGATTTCTTTTGATTTTTCCATGATGTCAAGCAAAGAGGCATATAGTTTGAAGGTAGGCCTTAAAATACATCCACGGGTACACCTCAGTACACCTCATATCAGAAGTTAATTGGCTAATTGTCTAAAGGGTTGACATCATTTTCGGGAATTTTCCAAGCTGCTTCAAGGCACAGTTAACTTAGTGAATGTAAACTTCTGACCCACTGGAATTGTGATATAGTCAATTAAAAGTGAAACAATCTGTCTGTAAACAATTGTTGTAAGTGTATGTAAACTTCTGACTTCAAATGTGTACACTACTGGTCAAATGTTTTGAAACACTTACACTTTATTTCACATTTTAGAATAGTATTAAAGTCATCAAAACTATGGAATAACATAAATGGAACTATGGGAATTATGATGTGACTAAACAAAATCCCAAATAAATAAAAACTGTGTTATATTTTAGCATCTTCAAAGTAGTTACCCTTTAACCAACTTCTTGAGGTATCACCCTGGGATGCTTTTTAAACAGTATTGAAGGAGTTCCCATCTATTTTGGGTACTTATTGGCTTCTTTTCTTTATTATTTGGTCCAAGTCATCAATTTCAAAAACTTTTAATTACGTTTTAGTTTTATAATTAAATAAATTAATATGTTGGCACAATTATATTTTTGTCTACAAAACAAATTTACACGCCTTCAGATCAAAAGATTTTTAAGATCTTGAGAAACATTTCAGTCAAGTGTTTCAAAAGTTTTGACCAGTAGTATATATATATATATATATATATATATATATATATATATATATATATATATATATATATAATAATAATTCTCTCACTGCTCCCAATAATGTGATGAGAAGCAAAATAAACATATTCAGAACAGAAACAAAATCCCTCAAAAGGCAATAATAATATTTGAATTAATAGTAAAGGTAAATATGCTGTTGTGTTGTCTATTAACAATAAAGTGTTAAGAACATTCTGTTTCATAGTATAGAATCACGTTCATTTATAATTTTCAGTTTTACCTGCCCCTGTATGTCTTGTACAAGTAAACAAACTGTGCTTGGTCGCTTTACATACCCATCAGACAGACACTTCTTATCCAAGTGAACTGTAGTAAGCTGCCTGTAGATTGCGGTAATGCACTATTTTAGTTTGTGATCTGCTGTTACAAAAGAAGAAGAAGAAAAATGCTGTCTGATTCTGAGCACAATGGGAGAAAAGTGCCTCAGTTTTTTCCTGGAGGGTACTCAGCCATACAGCCTTCATTTGGTTAGGATTAGGGTGGGTGCGGGGTTAAGGCATCTGCTGCCTCCCAGGAACAAACTGAAGCCCCTTTGTACAATGGGCGATTCTGAGCAGCAGCCAGAATATGCTTCAAGTTTGTCAGACGTTTGGCTGCTATGGAATAAAGAATGTTATTAGTTATAATCTGACCAAAATGTGATGTAGCGATTCATCGCGCTACACCAATACTTGCTGGAAAAATTTGTTAGCTACTTGAAAAGCTACTCTGTTTTAAAAGCAGCTGAACTACTGTCAAGCCACTGAAAAACTTGTAGTTAGCTACTCCCCAACACTGCATAATATCTATGGTGGTGTAAATGGTTATCTGTCTTAGGGTTAGGTCCACTTGTGATCGTGTTAAAAAAAACAGGGGCCAATAAGACTGTGAGATGTCACTCACAGGCTTGAATTTTTACCTGAATATGGTCTGGGACACCTGTACTGTCCATTCGACTGGCCACGTTAACGGTGTTTCCCCAGATATCATACTGGGGCTTCCTGGCTCCAATAACTCCTGCAACCACTGGACCGATGTTCAGTCCTGCATGCACATATTTATCACAATTGTGGAAATTTTTAACTTATGACATTTAAATGGCTTGACTGGTCTTGAAATTCAAAACAATTTAAAATGATGAGGCATTTGATATTTTGCATTGTTTTTCTTTATAATTGGTGTCTATTTACTTCTTTACTCATGATGGTGCCCTGGAAATAAGACAACAAACTATTGACACTCACCAATCTTCATTTGGAAGTTGTTGAAGGAATGCTCATTAATGTACTTCATCTGTTCACGGAGATGCATGGCGTAATCGGCGAGGGCGGTAATATGCGAGCGGCCTTCTTTGTCATAGGTGGAGTCGTTGAGGCCGGATGCGGCCATGTAGGTGCTGCCAATGGTCTTTATCTTCTCTAGCTGCCTGTATTTCTCCTCACTTATAATCTGCAATGGAAAGAAGACAGGAGAATTTTGATTTCATAAAAAATTCAGATGACAAATCATTAACAATTGGAATAAATTCAGGAATGCCAGAGGAGGCTGATGGCCTTAACGTTCCTATGATGTGTTAATTGACCAATCAGAATTAAATTAAATTAGACAAAATTGATAAATAAATGTAATATATATTATATATATATATATAGGGATATATATGCTGGTATTGGAATCTGGTCCGATACTACATTCATGTACTTGTACTTGTGCTCATAAAAATGCACTGATATAATCTGACGTAAACATTACGTAAACATTCAGCACACAAATAAAAATTATATTATGTATGAGTGTGATTATGAAACTGCAAAGGCTGCGATTTAATGAGCTAAATATGTAGTATGCTTGTGCTGCATGCTTCAAATGTGAACGGTTGTGAATGTGTGCAGCCGGTGTTGTGTAGACACCGGCTGCTCATAGCTTTTAGAGCTCCAAGCCTCATACGCAGTAAACGCCATCATGAGCATTGCGCACTTTGTTTTTAGCAGTTGACAGCGAGCAGAGCACTAACTCACACTGTAGCGCAAGGCACATATTGACTACATATTTATTTAATTAAAAAGCAGCCTTTTGCGGTTTAATAATCACATTGGGTCATGTATTAACTGCTTTTTCTAAAGTGACAAGCGACCATCAAACACACACAGAAACGGAAAGTGCATCACTCCAAAATAAAAGCTTCCTCCAAAATAAAAATGGCAAATATATTACTGCTGTATAGTTATGTAATATTCACTGTAATACTACCACTACTGCTACTACTAATAATAAATCAATAACATTTTATTATATTTAACAGTTTTTCCATTTTTTTTAGCAGCGGTTCTGTTGTGCACCCATCCACAAGCCCGCAATGCTGAACTCATATTAACATGTGTTGGTCAAAGAATAGACTAAAACAAAGGTGTCAAAGCCTGGACCACATCACGGTTTATTTGTGCCCTCAAAGGGATCATTGAAAATGTGGCACCAACACCAGCTTTGGTAGCACCCATGCAAATAATATCACCCATATAAATAATATTACATGTTATGTGCATTTAAATGCACATTTGACAGTACAGCATTGATTTTGAGGTTGGGATGCAGATAAAAATTATGATAATAACAACAACAGTAACATCTATGGAAAAAATTAACACCTAGTTTTTATATGGCTAAATTTAAATATTCCGACAGTGTGACTAGTTGGGTCTTCTTTACAGATTCCTTTCATCAGGCTCCTACTGATTAGGACAGATGATTAGTAACTATGGTTTCTATATAAAGAACGTCATGGTTACTGTTGTAACTTATGTTCCCTGAGGGAAGGAACGAGACGTTGTGTCGAATGAACTTCCTCTTCCTGGGATGCCAAACGTACCTCTGAACCTGAGAAAAGGCCAATGTCAAGTTGGCAGACAGAATTTGCATGCCCGGACATACGGGTATAAAGGGAAGCGGGGTAGCGAGTGCCAGTCAGGATTTTGCACCAAGGAGCCGAAAATAAGGTATGGCCGTTTACAGTGGTAGGTCTAGTGCTGTGGCAGGAGGGACACAACGTCTCGTTCCTTCCCATACAACAGTAACCATGACGTTCCCCTTCTGTAACTCACTCGATGTTGTGTCGAATTAAGTGACACAAGGGGTCCCATATAAAAACGCCACGCACTTACCGTGTTATGTGAACTGCCGAGACAGGTGCAAGCAGGCTACTACGTGTTAAAGGCAACTGTGTCGCCTGCACGTAGCGCTCCCCAATGCCCCCAAAGAGGTGTCACATACAGACCTTAGGTTCTCCGCATCGCTGAGGGGGGGAAGGCGGTCTTTCCCGGTCCTATTCTTTCAGGGGGAAAAGACCCCGCGGAGGCCACATCCTGCCCAGTCTAGGGGGAGGTAATATGTGGCAAATACACCACGAGGGTTGTGAAGTCGTACGTGGGAAATGGCGCGTTGGTAGGTCCACCCTAATTGGGGGGGGGGGCACTACAAGCACGGCGACGCTGGTCCGACCACAGGGGGACCGTACTGTGGGAAATACATGTTGGGGAGTTTGCCTGAAAAGGGAACTAAGCCTGTGGAGCCCGACCCCAGTACAGAGTACCTGTGACTCGTAGTGGGTCTGGCCGCGAATTGCTCCACTGAATTCGCGGCTAACCTGGGATAGAAGGCGCACTGGATCAACTTGGTGAAGGGTGCTATGTGCAAGCAGAACAGATGTCTGCTAAGGAGGTGCCATGGGCCAGTGCCCATGAGGATGCCACACTTCTCGTAAAGTGTGCTCCAACCCGCAAGGGGGCGGGTGTGATAAGCTAAGGAAATATCATCAACGACCCAGCGAGCTAACCTCTGTTTGGAGATGGTGTTCCCTTTCCGCCGTCCGCCGAAGCAGACAAAGAGCTGCTCAGAACCTCTAGAGCACTGCGTGCAGTCCAAATAGATACGCAAAGCACATACCGGACACAGCAACGAGAAGGCTGGGTCTGCCTCCTCTGAAGGCCTGAGAGGACCACAGAGAGATCCCAGGAGGGAACAGCACGACGCAGTAGATGGCAAGACCCTAGGTAAACACAAATTGATTAACAGGTTCCTGAAAGGCGGCCGGAGACTGAGTCTCCGCCGCCTTTCAGGAACCTGTTAATCAATTTGTGTTTACCTAGGGTCTTGCCATCTACTGCGTCGTGGTGGGCTGCGATAGCAGCTACATACACCTACAAGGTTGAGGGGGACAGCCTCCTCTCCAGCCTCTCTGCTGGAATGAAAGCACTGACCGAACTGCGCACCTCTGCGGGTCTTCGGCTCGAGAAGAACACCAATTTGTGAACAAGCGCCACTTCAGGGAGCTCTGGCTTGGTTGATCGTGTCTATGTCTACAGGTGGTAGATTCACTAAGTCTTGCGCATCCCATCCAGGGGCCAGACATGGAGGTTCCAGAGGTCTTGGTGCGGGTGCCCCGTCCCCGAGAAAAAAGGTCCTTCCTCTGGGGAATTTTCCAGGGAGGTGCTGTCGCGAGACAGGCCGGGTGGGCCAGTAAGGGGCCACCAGGATGACCTAATCCTTGTCCTCCCTGATCATGCACCGCACCGGTGAAAGAAGGCTCAATGGGGTAAATGCGTACTTGCGCAGCCCCCGGGGCCAGCTGTGTGCCAGCGCGTCTGTCCCGAGAGGAACTCCTGTCAGGGAGTACCAGAACGGGCAGTGGGAGTTGTCTTGGGAGGCAAAGAGATCTATCTGTGTCTTGCCGAATTGGTCCCAAATCAGCTGGACCACCTGGGGGTGGAGCCTCCACTCTCCGCTGGGCTAAACCTGCCGCGACAGCGTGTCCGCCGTCATGTTGCGGTTGCCAGGGTTGTGCTTCAGGTCTACCGCCGCGAACCAATCTAGCTGTCGAACGCAGGTAAGAATCTGTTTCTGCGTGAGCATTTTGAATGAGAGTCTGTGTAAGGCCCGGTTGAGAACTTGCAAGTCCAAGATTGGTCGCAACCCGCTGCTTTTTTTGGGTACGATGAACTAAGGGCTGTAGAAACCCTTCTCCATCTTGGCTGGAGGGATGGGCTCTATCGTATCCTTGATGAGCAGGGTCGTGATCTCTGCTCGTAAGGTGCTGGCTTTCTCGCTGCTCACGGAAGTGGAGCGAACCCTGCTGAAATGAGGCGGGAGCCGTGCGAACTGAATCGCGTATCCGGGTCAGATGGTCCTGGCCAGCCAGCGGGACGGATTGGGAAGTGAAAGCCACGCATCCAGTCTCCGCGTGAGGGACACTAACGGGACGATTGCTTTTGATGTGTTGGGAGGCAGAAGAGCGTCCCGAGGCTTCGGTGCTGAGAAAAGACTCAAAGCACTTACCTTGCTCTGCACACACGGCAGGGGCGGGTTAGAGACTGAGGAAAAGGTCCTAGAAGAGGCATCTTTGGAACTCGTCAGCGCTGGCCTGCCGGAGCTGAGCAGTCGCGAGGCTGGAGGTGAGGGAACTGTGTCCGGGGAGCCGGGACTGTAGAGTTTTGGGGCCGGGGTGCCGTGAGAACGGCGCGCACCGGCTGGATGACCCAGAGAATGAGGAAATCGCTCTTTATTGAGAATGTGGGTGCCGCAGCCCGAAGGCGCTATGAGCGGCGCCCTGACCCAAGGAACCAATGGAGTAGCCGTGGGGGGGGGGCAGTCCAGCCTCGCGCTCAAGGCGACCCGGAAAAGCATATTGGACATCTGCGCATCAGCCTCAGACTGGGCGAGCAGACCCGAAGGTGTCAGCCCAGATGAGTCATCAGCATCAAAAGCCGCTGTGACGCTCTCCGATGCAGCGGCGATGTCGTCATCCAATTACGGGGGCTCAAGGGAGAATGCCGGCTGGCCGCTAGCTGGGTCGTCCTCAATCCCGTGGGAAGAAGGAACGACGCGGGCGGGGGGGGTGGCGGCTGAAGTGGCTTTCTATCGTGACAAAAGAACAGTGGTGAAGTGGAACAGTGGTGAACTCAGCATGCTGTTGCACAACCGTTCGGCTCCAAAGAAAAATTCTGACTGGCACTCACTGCCCCGCTTCCCTGTATACTTGTATGTCCGGGGCGGGGCATGTAAATTCTGTCTGCCAACTTGACATTGGCCTTTTTTCTCAGGTTCAGAGGAACGTTTGGCGTCCCAGGAAGACCCCTTGTGTCACTTAATTCGACACAACGTCGAGTGAGTGACAGAAGGGGAACTATGGCATTTTTTAAATGAAAAAAAAAATAAAATATATATATATAAATATAAATACTAAAATAGAAAGTTTTTCTGCCACAATAGGTAATACAGTACAGTTAGTGTTACAGCAGTAAAACCATGGTACATTTTTGTAAGCGTTGTAATCTGAGAATTGAAAAGCATTTTAATTTATATGCCGTATTCAACCGGCTTTCGCAATCCCTGCCGTGCATCTTACTGGTAAATAAGCGCATTTAAAATAGTCTGTGCGGTTGAGACCAGTCCCCGAATTACCACACTTTCTCTGCCCTCGTGTTTCTATGATTAAGCTGTGTTGATAATTGACCCATTTAGCACAGTTTCATTCTACTTTTGAAGTGAGCAAAATGTTCTCCAAAACATACAGATGACCGACAGGGATGGATTACCAACCGGAGCAATAGGTCCAGTGCCCAGGAGCCCTTGACTGCCCAAGGGGACCCTGGGCTTTAAGGTTGCGCGGTCCAGTTTGGCGATCCCCCCACTCAAAAACCCATCAACAATGAAAACGAAATGTTTATTTGCATATCAAGCGTTTCCATTCAGGATTTCTTCTGTGCAATTTCAAAATGCTTATAAAAATAGTTGGATGGAAACCCAACTACTGTTTAAGCAATATCTCACTTCTGTGATGCGCTGTTATGCAGCACTTTATTTGAAAAATATTTTTGGATTGTGCTATGAGGTTCTGTATAAAAGCACTTAATTTGATAAAAATAATAAAATATTATGTTGAATTTAATAATTTATTCAGATAATTTTAATTTGATAATCATAATATTGTTGATAAAACCGAATAAACTGTTAATATGGAATTCAGAAAAAAAAAAAAAAAAAAAGCAGTTATAAGTATCGGCGAGTAATTGTACTAATTCTCAAATAAATTTTATCATGACATCCCTAAAAAAATAAAGCATTGCTAAAATATTGATTCAAAATTATTAACAGTTGTCAAAATTTATCAACAGGGCTACAATAAATGAGTGCTGGATGGCTTTTATGGAGAGATCACCTGTGTATAGGAACATACAATTTGAACAATACGCATGATAGATAAGATGGCAACTTATACTGTAAGGTAAACAGGTTTGATCAATATTTATTTACACAACAGCCTCTATGGAACATTCCCTCACGAACCACCACAGCAAATTAGATGCTTTAATATGGATAGGTCCAGTGCCCAGGAGCCCTTGACTGCCCAGGGTCCCCTTGGCAGAATTACTTTCTGTGCATCTATTCTTTTGTATATCCGTTTTTAAATCAAGCTTTTATTCCCCCCTCCATTCCTCCATCCCTTAATTTCTTTCCCTACCTCATTCCCTTTAAACACCAATCTCCAGCCATCTAACCTCGTCAAAATCAGCGATGATCTCATTGAGGAGCCTCAGACACTCCACTCCCTCGTTGTTGGCCTCCAGCTCCACGTAAAACTCAGAGAAGTTGCTGATGGAGGCGAACATGACGGCCACACACTCACACGACTGGTAGTACAGCTCGTCATTCCTCCGCTCTCGGGCTAGAAAGTGGGCGGCCACATCTTTGGGCAGGATGTTGTGGAGGAGCCGGCGGTTGTAGGCTTGAAGTTCCTCCATTTCCTCCTTCTCTTCTGTGGCCTATGGAGGGACAGACAGAGGTGTTATACAGAGCAGGGGGTTTAAAACTTTTTGATGCCAAGGAGCCCCTCTTACAAGACACCCCCCTTTATAAAACATGAGGGCAGCTACATATTTTCAAGTATAATGACCCATTTATACTGACTGAGAAAATAGTATTATAGACAACATGCAAATATAAATAATGGTTTTATATTGTCATTGTAATAATGCCAAAATAAATTATTAAAATATGAACTGCAACATATTTACTTTGCATTACGTTGGATTAAGTTTGTACCCAATATTAGAGTAAAATCAATGTATAAGCCTGAAAACATGTTTAGTCTTTTTTTTTGTTTTTTTACACCCTTTTTTTTTTTTCTTCCATTTTCTCTGACCCCAGATTGAAACCCCCTGATATGGAGGAACACTAATAATATGGATAAGAGATTTAGATGTAATGCTAGTCTCAGACTCAAAGGTACATACTGCACAAACAAAAGGCAATTGTTTAGCTTCTATGCAATTTCCAGTGCTTTTTAACTGTCTACAAGGAAACAAAACCGTGTATACATTTTTCCACTGATTAAGTCCTTTAAAATTTTTTAGGAGACTACCGCAGCCTATTATTGTATTATCAGTATTGTATATAATCCATATTACCATTTTCAGTTTATCCATTTCTGAAATGGCACATTAGTTTTTCCATTTATTTGTTTTGGCATTTACACAACTCAAAATTACAGTTTAAACAACCCAGCATATTCTTTTAAAAATGGCTGAAAATGAATAGGTTGAAGGCAATGCTTATTATGGCTACCCTTCTCATCTCTCTCTTATTTTACATTCTTTCAATCTCTCTTTAAATATTTGTATTAACAGTCCATTCCACAATTTATAAGAAAAAATAAATAAAAGAGCAAGGTTGCTAAATAACAACAAATAAATTATTTCAGCCAAACTTAACAAAATGTACCCTTTGCTTTAACTACTCATTTCTATATAAATTATGCATAAACATTTATACAAACTTATAAATATAATATACTGTATAAATAATGCAATGTACCTATCAACACATTCTTTTATACTTTTTGAACACCTTAAGTTTAAACATTTTCTTAAAATGTTTAATTGTTTTATATATTTTTAATTCATTTTTAAGCTTGATCCATAATTCCACTCCTTTTATTGAAATACATTTATTTTTCAAATCAATCCGAACTCTACTTTTCTTTAATATACATATTACTTTCAATGTACTCAATGACTCTCTCTCATAACAAACATATTTTGTAAATGTTTATACATAATTTGAACAATATTGAAGCCCTCAAGATCTTTAAATGTAATTATTTGTTGTTTTACAAAATTTTTACAACAAATTTGATGAGTACAATTACAAGTATTACCCCAAACTGCTATACGATATCTGATATAAGGAACAATACTTGAACAATACAAGATATACAGTAAAATGCATTTTCATTAAACAATCCTTAAACTTATTCAAAAGTGCAATTGATTTGGCTATTTCGATTTAACTTGATATATGTGCTTTCCAACTTTATTCATAATCAATAATAACTTTAGTTAATATTATTTAGAAAATTAGTATCTTTTACTCTTTCAATTAATGCATTTTCTGTTTCTATCTGGCAGTCTGGAATAACCTCTCAGTTACTAAGTATCATGTAAGATTTAAGGATAATTTAATAATATCAAACTACTTTTTCTACTATATTTAATACATTAATTCTATACAGAATAAAATAAATGTGGGTCTTCTGTGAACAAATTGCATTTAAACAAGTGTTGCTACCATCCCAATGTCATTCATATAAACAATAATAAAAAACAATTGGACCTAAAACTGATCCCTGCGCAGAGTTGGTAGTTTACTTTTGAAATGTATTCCACTACAGATTACATGCTGTAAAATGTAACTTGTAACGTATTCTAAATACTTAAGATTACTTCTTCAGCACTGGAAGATTTTTTCACTTGTTTTGACTATAAAATTCTTCCTGTACAGTAAGACAAAATATAAATGTTAAAAATACATTCTCTGAAAAACCTAAATATCTTATGCAGTGTTGTTTCAAAAACAAGATAAATCAAATTGTCCTTGTTTTAAGGATTTTTAGATATTTCGACTGGAAAACAATACAAAAATTATTATCAAGAATATGATTTTTGCCCTAATATCAAAGGTCTTACTAGAGAATAATAAATTATGATCCAACGTGAATTTTCTTGCTAAAAAATATGATTGTGTCTGGTAACATGTGCATGTAAAATGGCTAGAGATAGCATTTTAGCTTAGCATAAAGCTGACAATTTACACAATTTTTATTTCTATTTATTCTGCTCCAAACTTCAAATTTACGTCTCTGTCTGCTCGTATGAATGTAACACATCATAAGAAAGTGTTTCACCGCTGTTCAAATGCACTTTGGATCACATAATTTATATGTATAAATGTTTTCTACTTGAAAAGGACTAAATATTAAATGAAACAAATGACAATAAAATGCAAAGTAATATCTTCAGTAATCAAAATACTTTTTGAATGTAACTGTATTCTAATTACCAGTGGTATAAATTGTAACTGTAGTGGAATACAGTTACTTATATTTTGTATTTTCAATACCTAATCCCATTACATGTATTCCGTATTCCCAACCCTGTTCCTGTGGCACTCCACATTTAACATGCAATGGCTGTGTAACAGTGTGATTTAAATTAATATATTGGTACTGTACCTATTCTTCAAATAACTTGAAAACCATGAATAGACAATGCCTCTAATATCATATTTATTTATTTATTTATTTTTACAATTATTCATGATCAATGGTATCACATGCTTTCATTTGACAAACAAAAGTTCCCAACAAATTTGTTTTTGTCTATTCCAGTAGATATTTCCTCCGCTTGTTCCATTAGTGGAATTTCAGTAAATGTTTTGCTCAAAATCCATACTGTTCTTTGAATTTCTATAAAACGTTGTCTAACATGGCACATACAATTTCTATAAAAGTTTAGAAAAAGAAAAAAATTTATATTAAGTTTTCCATTTTAAATGTTGCTCAGATGGCCCTTTTGTGTCTAAATGAGCAATTATTGGCCAAAATAAGTTACCGAGGACCAGACTTTGTCTGTAGTCAAATGTCTGGCTCTGAAAAACTTAATGGAATCAAATATTTCAGAAGTTATACAATGTATGTCAGATGGGGTGAGCAGACTAAACATTTACAACTGGCAACAATATCTAGTTATATCATGGCCACATGTGAGTCATCTAAGTGTGAAAAGCTAAAAAGCAACATCATACCAACGTGTGGTATGGCTTAGATGTTCAGCTTTTGTCTGGTAGCCACACAATTGTGTAGGTTCAATCTCTAAAAGAGACCAAGAACTATCACTACTGCACCCTTGAATATGGTACTTTGATCCTTGGGTACTGTTTCTGTAGTATGTACAGTATACTGCAAGTTATTTTCGAAAGGGCAATGACTGCCAATTAACCAACAACACAAAGAGAAACCCCACCTGAAGTTTCCAGAGGAAGTCTAGACGGGCTGTTGACTCCACTTGCTGGGCATGTAGGTACAGTGCCAGTACAAACACAGTGAGGATCACTGGGGTCATGACCTTTAGGGACACTTTAGTCACCCTGAAAGGACTACAACGAGAGGGAGTCATAAAATGAACTATTAACACCGATGAAACAATATGCAGCCCAGATTAATATTCTCAAAAATGGAAAACATATATATATATATATATATATATATATATAATATACATATACAGTAGGCATGGAAAAAATTTCTGTATTTACACATACCACTGATCAGTAGTTGCACTAAGATTGGACCTGAGGAAATACAATGAAAATGATTATTATTATATTTTGCATTCCTAAAAACAATTAAATAAACAATACATTTTAAATAGTATGATTTATAAAAGATAATATAGGTCTCACCATTGCAGTGTGTCATTGAAAATGCTAAAAAAGAAGAGAAAAGAAGAAAAGACCATTTGTTGATACCATAACACAAACATGTTGTGCAATTGCACGATTCACAAACTAAGATAGGAACTGGTCTTCAACCATACTTTACATTTTCGATAACACAAATACAGTAATTTTATATGATAATCAAAGATGTAACCACATATTTAACCAATTATTACAACAACAAAAATGGCTATGGCTCTGAATTGAATTTCTTAGTACAGTAAATAAATGTACTCTAAATGTAATATTGCTCAATTCTCATTACAAACCACACTATTTTAACCTTTAATAACTAAATTAAATGTACATTAAATGTTATAATATTATTCTTACTGAAAAGAACAGGCCAGCTCAAGAAAAGGCCCAAATTATTAACTGAACATACAGTAGTCACCACAGAGCTATGGACCTTATTCACATTAGCGCCACCTTTGATTTTTATTGGGAATGACAACGAGGCTGTGAGAGATAGACTTAACAGTATAAATCTGTATAAAGCTCCTAGATCACATGTGATTTTCCACAACTCATGTTGTCTGGAGTTCTTTGTATACTGAATGTTCTTGGACAGATATTTTATCAATGTTTTTTCCGCAAAATTATCCCAAAACACTTTAAACTGCAGTACAGTCCATTGAAGAGACTGTAAGGGGGCTTTCACACTAGCACTTTTGGTGCGCACCCCGGTTCGAATGACGTCAGAGTTCGGTTCGTCTGGATGATGTGAACGCTGTCTTCCGAACTCGGGTGCGCACCCGCGAACCGTACTCGGGTCCGCTTAAAAAGGTGGTCTGGGGTACGGTTCATGTGAACTCCAGTACGGTTCGCTGCTGATATGAACGCAATCGAACCAAACCGCGGAAGTGAACCGCTATTGATGACGTATAATGTGGTCGTCAGTCTCACACGCGTCACTTTCAAAATGAGCGGAAAGAGTTTACTTTCGTTCGATGCGTCGCGTGCGTGTGTATACACTTACCTTGACGAAAAGCGGGATTGACGCTACGCACACGCACTGCAAGCAGAGAGATGATTTCTGCTTGCCTTCGCAAAAATTGTCTTCGGCGGACAGCCCGCTGTCTTTTGAACGATTTCAGTATTTTTGCGGCAGACAGACGCAAGTGTGTTTCTGTATCTTGATGTTGAAAACAAAACCAAAGGTTAAAAAAAAGAAGAACAAATGTGAACCGAGCAAGTCTATTCATTGAATTTTGACGCCTTTTCATTTTGCGGTTATCAAGCAACACGATTACGCACCAGCTGCAGCTTGATGACGCAAGCGTACCGCGGTTCGGATACAAATATATAATGTGAACACAGTCCATCGGGGGCAGGGGGGGAGGAGGGAGCAATCGAACTCGGGTTCGGAACAGGCAATCGAACCAAGTGTGAAAGCCCCCTAAGTCTATCCCTCACAGACTTGTTGTCTGAGATGGCACAAGTGTGAATAAGGCCTATTCTCTTTCTGTTGAGTCAGCTGTCAGCTGCACTTTAGTGACTGGCAGCAGTACTCACAGCACGTTGGCAGTTACGAAGAGGTCAGCGTTGTCAAACAGTGCCACCTCTGGCCACTCCACAAGAAGCAGGAAGATGAGCTGGATGAGCAGCATTAAAGCCAGCTTCCCAATACTACTGATCTGCAGGAACACTGAGCAGGCCAACAGCGTCAGCAGCACACTGTAGCTGAAATACTAAAAGAGATGAGCATATTTTAAATATTCATAATACATCCCCACTGTCTTAAGAACATTCACTAATTTAAAGGCCTATCCACACCCAGAGCGATGCAACAAAACAACACAAGTTGCAAATGAAATTGGCAATTATGTTTTGCTCCGAAACAAGTCACACTGAGTATGGGTGACATGCAATAATCAAGTGATAAATCAATCAATCAACTGAGCAATCAATAATAATCATGTGGATAAATAAAAAGAATCAACAATTTGATAATCAAAAAAGAACCAATTAATAAAAACACAGATACATAAAAAAAATGAAAATACAATTTAGCCATTTATAATAAAAAATGTATGTGTGGGGGCCTGGGTAGCTCAGCAAGTAAAGACGCTGACTATCACACCTGGAGTCACAAATTCGAATCCAGGGCATGCTGAATGACTCCAGCCAGGTCTCCTAGCCACCAATTTGTCCGGGTTGCTAGGGAGGGTAGAGTGACATTGGGTTAACCTCCTCATGGTCGCTATAATGTGGTTCTTGCTCTCGGTGGGGCGCGTGGTGAGTTGTGTGAGAATAGCGTGCAGCCTCCATACGTGCTACATCTCTGCGCTAATGCACTCAACAAGCCACGTGATAAGATGCGTGGATTGACGGTCTCAGACACGGAGGCGACTGAGATTTGTCCTCCGCCACCAGGATTGAGGGAAGTCACTATGCCACCATGAGAACTTTGGGAATTGGGCATTCCAAATTGGAGAGAAAAGGGGAGGAAACAAATTTAATGTGTGATTACAGAGTGATTGATAATTGTATTTTTAATTTTCCTATTGCTTTTTCTATGATCTTTTGCCCTTTTATCGATTTCCTGCTGAGACGGGAGGGGGCGGTGCCTTATCTGCTGTCATCACTCATTACCCAGATGTTACAGAAGCTGTCATTGGTCAATGCTCTTTTTATGCCATTCTCACATTAGTAACGTTCAAGCATTCTAAGAGAAGCAGAATATCAGCAGCTCTACTACGCTCATGTCGTGGGGCCGTGGGAGACAACGAATGTGGTGCGTGAAATGGCATAGATGAAGCGTGTTCGGTGTTAAGTGCTATCTACGCCCCGGAGCGTCGTTGTTTTGTCAGGCTGCCTAAAGTGCAGAAATGGCGAGATGGGGAAACCATTGTCATGTCTCGCAGTCCAGATGGAACCAATCCAGTTGGTCGGCTGCTTCTCTTAAGCTGCGTTCACACTGCCAGCAACTTTTTTGCTGCACGTCGCCAGTGGCTGGCGGTTAGGTCACTAGTGGTGTGTATGGAGAGTCTAAACAGCACGGTTTCTTTTCAATTAATATTATTATTAAAATATAAGGATCACGTGAGCTCTACCATCTTCTCTTGTATTGGCTGTCGCTCTTCTTTTGCATAAAGTTAAACATTTCTCAACTTTGTTGCATCGCTGGACACGCCCACGCCAACGGTCGCCATCGCTCGTGTTGCCGGAAGTCACCAGCTCTCATTGAAAATGAATGAGATGAGGTCGTTTTGTCGCTGCATGTCGCTGGCAGTGTGAATACAGCTTTAGAAGCAGAGACGCCAGACATCTTCGACGGCATAAATGTTAATAATGTGAGAATGGCATAAAACGAGCATTGACCAATGACAGCTTCAGAAACATCTGGGCAATGAGTGATGACAGCAGATTAGGCACCACCCCCTCCCGTCTCAGAGGGAAATCGATAAAAGTTCAATAGATAATATAAAAATCAATAGGCAAATTAAAAATACAATTTTCGATAATTCCATAATCACATAATAATAAAAAATAAATGTAATCATAATTTCTATACTATCAATGCCTAAACTGAATATTGCATTTTTAATTAATGTATCTGTTTTTATTCATTTGTTCTTTTTTATTATTAAATTGTTGATTCTTTTTATCTATTTATGCACATATGCTCAGATTGATTTATTGATTTTTCAATTAATATAGTGATTTATCAAATAATGTTTAAAATTGATTGCTCAATTGATTTATCATTTTCTCATTATATTTATTTTTCATTTGATTATTGCATATCACATATGGGTGCCATTTGCATACTTGAATGAAAGCAAAATATCCTCTAGACATTCAAGTGCTTTGATGCAAAATCCATATTCATTTAGAATTCTAAAATGTAACTTTTATTTACTATTGTCCTGGGATGCCACAATGTAATCATGTTATACTGAAGTGGAGGTAGCCTTACATTTTTGATTTTCTCATATACACAAACACATGTTCTTACCTCAGGAAAAGGGCAGGAGGGAGTGTTGCTGGGACAGATATCTAGACCGTCCAATGCAGAGCGAGACAGGTTGTGAATGACACAGGGAGTCACCATCTCTGACGATGACCAGTTAAACTGTTCTGCTACACAGTCCACCAGATACTCTGTGTCACAGGAAAACTACAGGAAACACAAAACACACACTAAGGCAACATACTGTACATACCCCACTAATCTATGACATAGATATTAGTACAATATTGTGTTATTAGTTCACCAAAAAATCTAAATCTGTCATCATTGACCCTCATCCCTCATGCCGTTCCAAACCCACAAAACACAAACAAAAGATATTTTGTGGAAAGTCCAGAGTGCTCGGTTTCATAATGGGAACAAGGGCTGTCGAGCTCCAAAGAAAGTACCATAAAAGTTAGGGATGGGACAATGTCAGATTTTTATATATTGCGAACCAGTAAAATTACTTTCCAAATTTAGGCAAAACTATTTTGAAATTTGCAGCATTGTTTACTGTCCATGTGATTTATAAATGATGTAATCTGTCAAACATCATAATCTCTCTATCGCTTGATTTTACCCCAAATACACTTTTTTCCTACACTGTTTACAGGATTTCCACAAGGTCCTTGAAGTGCTTAACTTGCTTGAATTTAGCTTTTAGGAATTTAAGCACAGAAAGTTCTGGAAAATGTACTTTTGTTAAAAATTGTTTGATTAAAACGGACCATTTCTTCCATGTAATGTGTGTCCATCAAAGATGAGATCCCACGCTCCACTTTCGTTGAATAATGTGTCTTTTAATATCCTTTTTGTTCTTTACAGTCAGATAAAAAAGTAAAAAGCAATACTAATTTTAGTCAGACAGTACTAATGCGATGAAGAAACAGAGATTTCTCTCTTGTTAGTAAATTAACTGCAACACCTGTGCGAGTCCATGAGAAGCTTGTTGATCTCTTAAAGTGACAGTAATCTTTTTAGAACTTGTAATACAAATAAATGTAAACCAGAGATGGGCCACTTCTATTGAAATGAATGGGAGAAATTGGAACATCCAACCAAGGAGCTCTAGTGCCCAACGGTCAACGGATGTAGAAAGGAAGCCCCATCTTACAGGTAAAAGAGTTTATCACCTTTTAAATACAGACATCGCCTGTCAATCAACTCAAGAATGTGCATGCGCATGAGTAAAACAACCCGTTAAAATTTTGTTTTTTTAGCATAGTCTGAGGTAAAGAAGCATCATTTATGTTCCCAGTGTTTGATTTTACTGCTGATTTAAAATATGTAGTTTAAACATAAACTTGGCAAACAGTTTTTTAGATTTCGGTGTTTCCCCATTCAAGTAGATAGGAGCTGTACTGTTATGACTGGAAATAGCCTCCCGGGAGCATTCCAAAGATGGCCGACAGTGAACTGACTTGCTAGAAAGACTTTGATGTAAACTCAATGTTGTTACTTGTAAATTGTACACATTATTTCAAACACTGATAGCTCATATCATTATTATATATACTATTTCATGATATAATATTGCATTTTCATATTATTAAAGAGTTAAAATGTGATCATAATAATGATGACAAATACATTATAAAAATGTAATACACACTTTAACATACATTTTCGGGAGAGGTTCAGTTCTATTGCTTGTTCTACACCTGATCAGAATGCAGCCGACTATTATTTGAAGGCCCATTTGTTTGTGATCTTTTCTTATAGAGAAAGGTATATAAGAAACTCTTTATTATTTAAACTTTGAGCATTTATTTTGTGTATTAAAGAACTTTAGTTTTTTTTATGAGAAATTATAATGTGCATTTTGCGCAAACATTTTTACTTAATTTTCTGTCATACTTTGTCATTTAAGTGCTATCATATCGAATACAGATAATATCAAATCGTGAACCTCATATCGTATATCGAATAGAATCGTGAGATAGCCATATCATCCCATCCCTAATAAAAGCAGTTAATATGATTTGTTTGCTAAATTAAAAGTCTTTTGAGGGAGAAACAGAATTAAATAATTAAGTAGTTATTTGTGGATAATATTCCCTTCCAAAATAGCGCTCAAATTTTATTTTAAGCTTCAATTCAAATATGGCGCATCAACACATGTCGTTATGATGTGTCTTGAACAAATATAATGTGTTGAAAACCACTTCTTAATCAAAGCCGGTTCCAATTTTCTGAAAATATATAAAGGGTTCCTTTAAAGGGGTCACGATTTTCCGTATCTTTTTACATATAAGAGGTAATTGTAGTTTCATACCTGAAAACTTCCTCCTTAATAGAAAAAAAAGCATTTATTTAAACCAGGCTCTAGAAATGGGCCGTTTGGAATTTGTGGAACCTGTGAAGTCAAAAGGACCAAATACATCTGCATATAACTGCCTCTTCAGCAAGACATCAACGACTATTTTTCGGCACTGCACACTTGGCCCCGCCCATTGGTGCTCACAGTCAGTCACGCAGGTGAAGAGGACAGAGATGCGCCTATCATGGGAGATTCATCAACAGCAAAGTGGACTTACACAGGATACCTTCACGTGCCTATCTGGATTTAAATGTTTTTCTACACTAGATGAACGGCTTTGACCATTATCATGCATATCGTGCCTCTTTTAAAAGAAGCAATGTCAAGTTGTAACTCTAAAAAGGAGACCTTCGTTCTGTTTCATTCAGCTGAGCTGTTTCTTGCTGTTTTGAAGACATCCTGGACCGGTTTTAAACCCATCTGTGCTAATATTTAATGATTAGTATTTTGTAAACATGCACTATATGGACGTCTTTCATTGTTTTGACGCATTTCTGGCTATGTGCGTTGCATTTTAAGAGCTGTACAAGCGCAACTTTTAAAAAAGCGTCTCATTCTGCTGCTGCCACTGACTGGGAGAAGCACATGCTGTTCTGTGTGTAAACAAACATGGAAGATGTGAGATGTGAAGACCTGTGTCTCTGCTTTGATCTGTTGAAGCGCCCAGCATCACCATGGACTGTATTACATTCGCATTTTAAGAACATTTCAGAGCGGACTGTATGTTTTTGCCTCAGATCAGCGTGGATTGCTTGTGAAATAGTCAATACATAAATCAAGCTTTGCACAGGAACTGTTGTAAAATGAGCATTATTATAGATAGGCGGTTAAAAACTCAAAAAATGCAAATCTGTAAGAAAACAGTTTAATTCAAAATATTTTCACAAATGTCATGACTGTTTTATAGTTAAGGTGCCACTGTGCTTAATGTATTCGGATGCAATGTATTGGGTGTCCGTTATGTGTAAACCCTGAAACTAAATTGTATAATGTTGTGGAGTTTGTCCAACCACATACTATTTGTGAACATTCAGACACCCGCCACATTGCTGTGGGAGGCAGAGGTACATTTAAATATGAGAATGTTCAAGACTACATGCAACTAATATGATATAAATATTTGTTATCAATGATTTCATGACTAATTCTATGAGTGGAATTCTCATGAGATCAGTAAAGGAAGCCGTTTCAACTACTCTATTATCATTTAATGTTGTATATATGCAGTAGATAATGTGTAATTTGTCTAGTTTACATTCTGAATTTGTGGTGCAAATGCGCTGACAAGCTATACACGGCCGTAATATGTGCCAGTTACACTCTGTTATTGTAATTTATGATGACACTGATACTACTGCAATGATTTGTGTATAAAAGAATGTAAATGGGTAGAATACAGACAAAAGAATGATGATAGGCATATCTTACTTTGGGAGTGAATGAGTGAATGGGCACTTTAGAGTATTTGAGTAGTTTTGATTCCTTTAGTAGAAAAATTAAAGCAAAAAAACCCCAAAAAGGCATGACTTGGTCTTGAAAAATGTATCTACACAAATGATCGTACAGATCGTTAAAGGAGGGAGATAAGTTTGCAGCAGTTCGTTAATAACTCTGCATGCCAGTGTGTTCATATTGACTGTTCTTAACTGACTGAACAGAAATTAGCTGAAATTAGCATACCTACCGATGACGTGGACCAATGACAGTAAGAAGGTGTTTAGCAGCTGGTAAGAGGTTTTCCTGAAGGTTTGCCCAACGGGAGCTATGGCAAACCACCAAAACATACTGAACCGCAAATTATTCATTTCATGTCCCCCTCAAAATGAACTAAGATTAATGACTGTGTTATGTGTGGTTTTGAAACTTAAATCTGAGTAATTACTGGATGGTTGTTTTTCAAAAGTACTGAAAGAATTGTTAATAGAACCATAAAAAATAGAATCATTAAATTCCTTACGATTTCCATCCCTAGTCTTGACGTACCATATTTGAATTCAATTACATAACATTTTAAAAGCTACATTTAAAAAAACAAACAAACATGTTTTTTTATTGAATAACTACTTAAATTCTGTCATAACTTCAGAAGAATATTGTGCATAAATCGACTACATTTATGGTGCTTTTTTGGTCATTATTAGAGCTTGAGAGTGCCCCCTCGCCATTCATTTTCATTGTATGTAAAGCTGAGTAAATGATTCAAATTATTCCTTGAAGTAACATTCAGATTACTTAAAGAAAGAAATACGATTGTGAGCTGAAATGGTGGTGTGGACACACTATTGTTAAATGTGAAGTGATTTGGCAGATCTGCGTACCATATTGACAAAGGCAGAGATGAAGACGAGGATGATGCTGAAAACTCCCACCAGTGTGCTGTTGGTGCGAGACTGAACAATCTTCTTTGAAACAGTCTGCATAGCAGCAGGGAAGAGCTATGTGACAGAGAGAGCACATTTGTACAAAAAAATTTGCCTGAGAAAAAAAACGAAGTAATGAAAAACACATGTAAAGCAGACTGCTTACCTTCACACAGGAGTAAATGGCACAGATGAAGAGGATGTTGGAAAGAATGACGAAGATACTGATGTAAATCCCCAGCATGACCAGTGTACTGCAGAACAACACAAAAGGGGTTTCAGACCCATGTAAGTGCAAGAAAGTGTTTGTGTGTCTTATGTGTTGATCACTCACTGTGGGAATATGATGATCTGAATAAAGGAGATGAAACAGAAGACCAGCAGTGTGCAGGCCACATAACCTCCGAAACGATCGTCTACCTTCTTAGCATACTAAACGATACAAAATACAACAAAACATTCATCAAAATATGTTCATTTGCCAAGCATCTCTCACATTTTCTTCAGAAAATGCAAAAATCTAGTTTCATTCATTCTTCCACTCTTCTCCCTCATTTACACCAAACAGGAAATTGTCAGACATCTGATCAGTTATCCATCCTGTTAGTGTGCTAGATGATCAGTATTACTTTATTAAGCTGAAGGGGGTGAACAGATCTGGATAGAATTTTGGAATTTAGCTAGTGTTAGTATTAGTCTGACCTTCTTCTCCAGACTGGAGGTTTGGAAGGTGAGAATGAACTTATTCACGTGGTCTTTGCGGAGCTGGTCAATACTGCGAGCATCGATGGCACGCCCCAAAAACTCATCCACCTCGTCTTCTGGGTTCAAAGCCTCTTGAGCACTACGGCTGTGTTTGAGAGCAAAACAGAGAAGATGAACAGTTGGAATAGAACAGATTCATTTGCATTTTAATGACTTTACCAGTCGATTACTGGATGAGGCTTTTTTATATATAATTTTGTAGAAATTGAAGTCACAAAGAGCAATTTCTAGCCAATTTAAGAAATGAGCATAACTACAAACATGCATATTGAATTAAAAAATGTACAGGACTAAAAATGATACATTTCCATTAATTTTCCAGATTTAGAATATTCCCTAATATTTCCAGGTTTTCCATGACCGAGGGAAGCATATCTCTCTCCTTTTTTCAAGAAAGAAAATAAATAACTCACTTGTCTTTGCTGGTAGTTTCATCGATACCCTGAGTGAGCAGATGGAACAAATATTTACCAATGGAGGAGAAACTCGACATGTAAGAGTTGGAAAAAGGTTGATATTTAAGGACAGGAAGACAGACAAATGTAAAAAGAGAGAACAGCAACAAGAGCAGTAGAGGGAAATATAAAGAATGTCAGAGGCAGTGGGTGACAGATTGACCGACAGGTAGAGTGTGGTCTCACCATCTGTCTGAAGACTTTGGAGTCTTTAGTCCTGGAGAAAGATCTGTCAGGAACCCATCGTGGCACCAGACCCTCCATAGAGTTTGTCCGTGTGCGTTGCATCTTAGCCATCATGGCCTTCTCCTCTTTCTGAAACAGTCAAGAGGAAAGAAAAGAACATGGTCTTGAAAAAAATAATTTTGATTTGACTTAATGTCTTTCTACAACAGCTGTTAAATTTAACGTGTTAACTCATGCAATTAATTTAAAACGTTTAACGCGTTAATTTTTCTAAATCACAATTAACGCATTTACCGATTTGACATTTAATCAGGCCCATGTGAGTGCTGAACATTGGTTGGAATAGAACAGAAGCTTTGCGATGAGTTAGGGGTCATCACACTGATGTAAAACCACAAACACACAGAACAGTGATTCCCTGTCAATGTTCTCAATGAGATTTAATGTCCATTGCAATGAATACTTGACCTAGTTTTTCAATTAGTCAACCTTCCACTTAGACTTTGAGAAATATTTAATGTTAGTTGAATTGGTGGTATTTAAGTCGTTATTTTGTGGAATACTTCGGTTGGGAAATGTTAAGAAAACAATATTTTTACATATTGTTTTTGTTTCTTTTCTAAGGCTGCATTTACACTTGGCATTAACATGCGATGTTGTCCACATAAGCATTGAAAAGACAAGTGTAAACGCATTTGTGATCGGAAACATGTTCAGATCTGCTTGTCATACCTTGTGTGCAGTTTGATAGCATAGGCTTTTATTTAATGGATATACCGAAATTAGTATCTATTTGACCAAAGACGAAATAATGACTTGATTTATATGTATTTAATTCTTGGCTTGTGTAAGCATTAACAGTGTGCATCAAATATTGATGATGATATATTATCCAATGCTTCTATTTACACTTAAATTTAGTTGCAGTCACTATATGTTTCTAATTTCTTTTGTTTTTATCAAACAAAATTAATTTTGATCTCATTGGTACCAGAGAAACGCACAATGCTTTGTTTAGGTCTTTCCAGTCAGCATGGTGGCGGGGGTGTATTTGATGACATAGTTGCATACTATTGCTCGAGGAAACGAGATTCAATCAGTTATCTGGATACCGCAGCCACTTGATGTGGGCAAATGTAAACGTGCTGTGTTCTGATCAGGTGATAATCCGATCTGCTTGATTGGATCATGGTGACTGCCTGTTAAGGCCTAGTGTAAACGAGGCCTAAGAATTAACTAAATGCATTTTGAAAGGAAAATAAGCACTTTCAAAATCTACGATTAATCGCAATTAAATATTTTCATCAATCGAGCACTACATTCTACACACATTCTTCAATTAGCACAGACAATTATGACATATGTTCACACATGGTATTTCAGGATGATTTTGGGAAATGTTGCACACAAGCATTTTAGTCATTAATATATGTAGCATGTAATATTTAGTACTGTGGCTTTAAAATGGTAATGTTTTGAAAAGGTCCTGCAGCTTGCAAATCTTTAAGGCAAATCCACACTAATACAATTTCATTTAAAAACACAGTATTTAGGTTAATAACATAATTTGTTTTCCAAGGTATGCAGAAATGGAGAGTGTTTTTTAAATGCTCAAATTCTGATGGAGAAAACCATTGTTCCAGTGTGGATAAGAGGAGTTAACATAGCTAAATACATTTTTCATATAATTATTTTTCAACAAAAATGTATTAGTTTGAATGTGGCCTTATTAGCAATGTCTCTTTCAAAGACCTTTCTTCAGGCATTCTAAAAGACAGTAATGTTTTAAAATAAATGACTCCAGCATTTGTTTAATTTTTTAAATTCCCCTTATCCTAGCTGTTTTTTAAAACAAGAACACATGGAGTACGTATGGCCACTTACCCGTTTCTGACTGCAGCCCAGTACTAGGAAGGTCTCAATGCTGTTTTCTTTCAAGTAGGCATTCCTATCCCCCCCAAAACCTGGTTCCACCTCATAGTCTCCATTCAGGTACTGTAAAGTCGCTTTAGTGATGTGAATTCTCCTAGAGAACAAAATACAAACATTAGGGTCTAAAAGTGCTTACGCAGGCCCAGATTGTGCACCACTCATAACTGAAAAGAGAATGTACATTTCAAGTAGAATAAAACCTGGAATTAAATTCAACTTTAAAAAAACCTTTTTGATTGTAGTTTTTTTTTTTTATTCAATTTCCAATATGAATTACCCATAAAACATGTAATCATACAAACAACATAATGGACATTTACAGAAACTATGTTGAACCCTCACCCAGCTTTGCCGCCAGCCTCCATGTGGTTAGCTAACGTAACATCATTGGACCACACGTCAAACTGCCACTTCCTCAATCCAAGAACTCCACAATGCACACGGCCACTATGGATGCCCACTCGCATGTTTACATTGACCCCTGTGACCTCACGCACCAACCTACGGCACAAACATAAACACATGCTACCAATGAATTGTAAGCTACGATCTATGATTTATAAAAGCCTCTTATGCACTGTGCAGGCTTTGTATTCAATATTATATATGAATATTTATATAGTATCTGTAAAATTCTATGTGCAGTATATCTATGATTAAAAGCTTATCTTCAATCCACCTTATTTTTCAGCAATACTAGGGCACCGCCATTATCAATGACATCTTGAATGTGGACCACTTCCATTAAAATCCACTTTCAGCTATTTTTGCTACACAAAAATACTACATTATGCTGTTTTTTATTACAGGCTGGCAATAAATGGCGATATATTATTATCATTAATTACAATTTTCATAAACTCATTGGTTTTTAGCGCATATAGTTTTACCGTTTATCACATTTTGCCATTGTTTAATCACACACTGTTGCACTGGTGAATTAATGAAATCAGGTGCTGACACGGACAGTCCTCCGCATCATCTTACACACCTCCACAAACTTTACACAACCAACAGAGAGAAGAAAGATGCCAGGAAATTGCTGTTTCATCTTGGCAAAATAATAACAAATAATAAATAAACATGTATTTTACTCTCCATTCTTGTCAGAGAGCATTCTCTCTTTCTTAGCAGTGTATAGTAAACAGACAAGCAGATATCATTCAGAATGGCTTATGAAACATCGCCTTTGGAAATAAACAAATAAAGGCATCATTGGAGGTTATGCAGGTACATATGAACAGAGGTTTGCATTGAGACATGAAAGACTGTATCATCACAATCTTTGTAAAGAAAGAAGCATATTTTATTACCGTCTCTTCAATACAACACACAGCAACAAGTGAATGATTTACTTACTCTTTTACTATAAATGCTGATGTTAGAAAATTATATGACATTGGCACATAATTCTGCTGTTCATCCTCTGGTTGTGTGATAGCTTATGAGCCCAGATCACTAACTCTGATATTATAACCTTCTAGTTATTTACATTTAAATTGACCATTTTTACCAGTCCCCGTTTTACATCCCATTTCACAAGCAGCGTTGACTAGCCTGCCCTAAATAATGGATTTTAATTTTATTGCTATCAAAAAGAAATAAATTTTAACTCTTTGTTTTGGGGCCTTTCTAAGTAAATACTGGCACAGTATTTGCCATTAATTAAGATTAATTAATTGACACAAAATGTAATCAATTCGACTAAAAATTGTAAACGATTGGCAGCCTTAGTCTCAAGTAAACATAAACAATGGGACAAAAAAAGCATATACCGGATTTTCCGCAAATAAATTCGCACCTGATTTTAGGTCACATCGGGTCAAAATCACGGACCCTGGAGTAGCTGCTCAACTTCCCTTCAGTGGTTCAGACATCAAACGGGCTCCATGAAATTACAGTACCTCAGAATCAACACATCATTTTAAGGTGTTTTGGGGCTTGTTTTAACCCGGAAAAATTTATTTTAAGTAATCGAGTGTAACAGTTTTTCATATTCTTTTTATGTTTTATGAAAATGCGACAGGTAAGCCGCATCTGTTTATAACACCTGTAACTTTATGCTGTGCACAAATAAATAGCTTTTAGTCTGTGAGAAAAACAATATGCCTGTTGTATTCTATTAATTCATTAATGTTAGCGACTGGATATTTCTGATATTTGCAGCCCTTTTTGCTATGCATTAATTATTCAGTTCACTGACTGTTTTTTCTACAAATGTAATAAAACGTCATTGTGGGCATGTGAGTAGTTGCATTTGAGAGTTTGTTAGAACAATAATGTTATGGTGGACAAAATATTTAAACTGGTTGCATAAAGCACTTTGTAAAGAAAAAATATTCTGAATTGGCAACTTTAAAATGCTTCAACCGTTTCTATGACTGATGTTTTTGTGCGTGTGTGTTTGAACAGCCGGCATCAGTCATGTATAAATTATGTATCGCTTCAAAGTATAAGTCGCAGGGCCTTTCAGATGATGAAAAAAGTGACTTATATTCCGGAAAATATGGTATGTATCAAAATATCTGATTCATTTAATCTAATATAGATTTATATATGGAGGTTATACTTGCGTTATAAATGCAACTTAACCAACCTCCAGCTGTCTGCTTTGTTCATTCATATTAATCAAACAATAAAAAGAAAATATCACTGTTACGTATGTAACCTTGGTTCCCTGAACGAGACATTGCATCAGGAAGCTGATGCTATGGGGAGTGTCCTTCTATATGACCTAGTTGAAACCTTTCTATAATAGTGGCAATTCTAAAATGGGCTATGGTTTTAAGCCCCGCTGTTTTAGGCGCACAGCTCTCTGGTATAAAAACAGTTGTGAAAACACCATTCCTCAGAGTTTTCTGACTGAGGGACAAGAGCACATCACTCGCACTTCTTTAGTGCAGCCATCTTACGCAATGTCTCTTTCCCCTTGTCTCAGGGAACCAAGGTTACATAGAGAACAGAGACGTTCCCTTACAACTCGAAAGTGGGGATGTGTTTTGAGAAGACCATCCTGCTGCAAAACATATGTCCTGTAAGGACACACCATTCGTTCATGCCCATGAAGAGGCCATGCCTCTAGTTGAATGTGCTTTAACACCAATTGGGCAATTCTCCCCCTATGACTCGTAAGCCAAGGCGATTGTGTTAACAATCCAGTGAGAAAGTCTTTGCTTGGAGATGGACATTCCTTTTGTGCATCCTCCATAATGTGCCGCACACCATAGGGAAGTGGTGTGCATAATGTGTGGGCTTTGAAGTGGAAGAGAACTCTTTATCGAAAAAGTGCGAGCATCTTGCACTTTCGCAATGAGCGCTGTACACTTTTTTTATACTTTATTGCATGTGATTTAATGTGAGACACAGAAACAACATTTTGAACAACAATATTGCTTTCCCGACAAACAGCTGTGGGGAAGAGGGGAACAGCATCGTGTGTCTCTAATCATACCTTCTTCAGGACAGGTCTGGAAGTAACGGCGAGCACTGCATTCCACTTCATAGGGCTGTGCCCTTCAGGAGCGCAGGGGGGTTTTTCCCCATCGGCAAAGGTGGCTGCCTTCATTTGGGCCACGGCTTGTTCAGCTTTACTGGAGCCGACCTTTGGCATCGCTGAGGCAGCAGGCATGGGGTTTTTAGCTAGGCACTGGCTTTAGATAGAGGGAGAGCGAGCTGGTAGTGTTGCAGTACTGCTCTATTTTGGCATGAAATGTCTCATAACTTGCGAGGGTTGCTGAGTCGTGATGTAATGCTCAGCAAACTTATCCACAGAGCTGCCGTAAAGGCTGGCTGTAGACAGCAGAGCATCCAAGACAGCATTTTCCATGTCACGCATCTCCGAGAGGGTCAGCCAGATGTGACGATCCAAAACCACCAGGTTACCCATTGACTTGCCAATGGGCTGTGCAGTAACTTTCGTGGTGCTAAGTCCGTAGTGGTCCGAAGCTCTTTGAACGTTTCTTGCTCGTCCATCTTTTTGAGGAGCTTGGCTTGAAACACTTGAAGCACAGCCATCGCGTAGAGTGCCGAACCAGCATGGCCCACCACTGAGTATGCTTTTCCAGCCAGTGCGGACGTAATTCGACACGGTTTGGAAGGATGAATGGGGCGTGACTTCCACACCCTGTTACTCATCGGGCAGAGATGTGTCGCTACCACCTCTTCGACAGGGGGTAGTTGAGCATGACATTTGCCTTCCTGGTATTCCACTGTGGTGAGGAGAGTGGAATCACTGTGCCACTAATCAAGGTGAGATTTTTCAGGTTCCTCTGAAGGAGACCACTCGCGACCGAGCTCTTCGACCGCCCTTGAAAGGACACGATGCATCACCTTGTCAGTGGCGTGTGCACGTTCCTCGCCCTCGCTGGGGAAGAGTTTAGATGTCAAGTGTACTGAGTTGTAAGGGAACAAGAAAACCACCTTATGCTCTTGGCAGAATAACTTTTAAATGTAAAACAAGTACTTTTCAAAATAATTAATGTATGATTATCATAAAGTGAAGACCAGTAATTTAAGTGGTTGTATGTTGCATTTCATAACTTTTTTCAATTTCTGAATGATACTTGAATACTTGATACGACTGTTTAAAACTTTGAGCATCATTTTCTTAATTTGTATCTTTGTTCTATGTTTTTTTATTTGTTTTATTGCTTGTAATTTGTTTCTTTGTTATTATTTGATAACTGTTTACAATTTTTTTTCTCCCCTTTTCTCCTCAATTTGGAATGCCCAATTCCCAATGCACTCTAAGTCCTCGTGGTGGCGTAGTGACTTGCCTCAATTCGGGTGGTGGAGGATGAATCTCAGTTGCCTCCTTGTCTGAGACCGTCAATCCGCGCATCTTATCACGTGGCTTGTTGAGCGCGTTATTGCGGAGACGTAGGGTGTGTGGAGGCTTTACGCTGTTCTCTGCAGCATCCACGCACAACTCACCACATGCACCACCAAGAGTGAAAACCTCTTGGTTGCTTGGGAGACCAGGCTGGAGTTCTCAGCACTCATTACATGAGAACTTGAAACAATTTTTAATTAATTAACAATTAATTAATTAATTTGGGCAACCCCTTTATTTTCTGACAGCTGAGCAAGACTTACGAGATGGCTTCAATCATGTCCACTCCCATTTCCACACAGCAGTGAGCGTGATCGGCTCTGGGCTCAGGTAACCCTGACACACAGTAGTAACAATCCCCCAGGATCTTAATCCGTAAGCAGTGGTTCTCCTGTACACACACGCACACCACACACAGAACAGAAGTTAATTGGAAAGAGAGATGGCAGCTTCACACAGAGGTGCAAAAAGAGGCTTGTCATTCTGGTCAGTGTGTGATACAGAGAGAGACCCTGTTTACCCCTGGTATTAAGATGCGTCTCGGCTGATCCGATCACATGTGGTCAGGCGAGACAAATCGCTGTTTGTACCTGGTCGCTTAAATGCACCTCCTGTGACCACTTACGTTCAGATTTTAAGGGGAGGGTCTCTGTTTCATGATGACATACATCAATCACTATGTCAGTGTGTTACTGCAGGACATTAAAGCACAACAAAGTAAAAGACAAAGTTTTTTTCAAAATAATTAGCTATTTCTCACAGATGCAACTTAAATTTAATCAAAGCACAAATGCAACATTTCGAGCAAAGTGCACATCAAATGTAATGTGGTCACGTTAGTTTTTGACTAACCCCATATGTGGTTTTTGTGACGCATCGAAAAAACGCATCTTAATACCAGGTGGAAACACAGTGAAACAAGGTGATTTCTGGGTGTGAATGTGACAGCATGCATGAATGTGTCAATTTCAACAACTTTTGACAATCATTTGAGAAAACTGATCAACACATCAACATGCTGGAAAATCAATCCTAATGCGGAGTACACATTGTGTCGCAATTACTGTAATAGCCTTTGTCTAAAACTTAGTGCAATATCATGTCCCAGGGGCTTGATTTATTTTTAATTTTTTTATTTCTATTAAACTATTAAACACAAACAGAATATAAGATGTGCTGGGAATTTTCATGACTTTCAGAAAAAATTGCAAAAATTATATAAATACCCTGTGATGCACAGTTGGACATTGTAAGTAGACAAATAATAAAGAAGTAATTATGGTGTGAAAAAAAGAATTTTACACAACTTTGCGTTCTAAAAATTAATAGTGCTAAAAGTGCCCAATGTTTAAGAAATCGCCATGGTTACTGTCGTAACCTCCATTCCCTGAGGGACCCCCGAATCGTACCTCTGAACCTGAGAAAAGGTCAATGTCAAGTTGGCAGACAGAATTTGCATGCCCCGCCCCGGACATACGGGTATAAAGAGAAGCGTGGCAGCGAATGCCAGTCAGGATTTTGCACTGAGGAGCCGAAAATGAAGCACGGCCATTTACAGGGCTAGGTCTAGTGCTGTGGGAGGAGGGACACAATGTCTCGTTCCCTCCCTCGGGGAACGGAGGTTACGACAGTAACCATGACGTTCCCCTTCTGTCACTCACTCAATGTTGCGTCGAATGAAGTGACACAAGGGGTCCATAAAAAAGCGCCACGCTCTGACCGTGTTACGTGACTGTCGAAACAGGTGCACAGCAGGCTATTGCATGCTAGAGGTGCCTGTGCCGGCTGCACGTAGCCCTTCCCAATGCCCCCAACTCTTTTTTTTTTTTTTTTGCATTCAAACCTTAGGTTTCTTGGCAAAGATATTGGGTGTTGCCCAGCCTGCTGCTCTGCAGATGTCTGCTAGGGAGGTGCCATGGCTCAGTGCCCACGAGGATGCCACACATCTAGTATAGTGTGCTCGAACCCGCAAGGGGGTGGGCATGGCCTGGATGTGATAGGCTAAGGCAATAGCATCAATGACCCAGTGGGCTAACCTCTGTTTGGAGATGGCGTTCCCTTACCGCCGTCCACCAAAGCAGACAAAGAGCTGCTCAGAACATCTAAAGCTCTGCGTGCGGTCTAAATAGGTACACAAATCACGCACCGGACACAGCAACGAAAGGGCTGGGCTTGCATCCTCCCATCGCAGCGCTTGCAGGTTCACGACCTGGTCCCTGAAAGGGGTCGTAGGAACTTTGGGCACGTAGCCCGGTCGGGGTCTCAGGATAATAGAAGAAAGCGCAGGACCGAACTCCAGGCAGGTGTCGCTGACTGAGAACGCTTGCAGGTCTCCAACCCTCTTGATGCAGGCTAACGCGATCAGGAGGGCCGTCTTCAGGGAGAGGGCCTTGAGCTCAACTGAATCAAGCGGCTCGAAGGGGGGTCTCTGAAGACCCGAGAGGACCACTAAGAAATCTCAAGAGGGGAACAGACTAGGCCGGGGAGGATTCAGTCTCTGGGTGCCTTTCAGGAACCTGATAATCAAGTCGTGCTTACCAAGGGACTTGCCATCTAATGCGTTGTGTTGGGCTGCAATAGCAGCTACATACACCTTCAAGATGGAGGGGGATAGCCTCCCCTCCAGCCTCTCCTGCAGGGATAGAAGCACTGACCACACTGCGCATCTCTGCGGGTCTTCGGCTCGGGTAGAACACCAATTTGCGAACCAGAGCGGGCAGTGGGAGTTGTCTTGGGAGGCAAAGAGATCTATCTATGTCTTGCCAAATTGGTCCCATATGAGCTGGACTTGAGTCGCGGCTGGCTCCAAAGGAGGAGATGGCGGGCGAGTTGTGACATATTCGCCTTCCAAAACGGTCCGAAATCTAGGGGTAACCATTGATGATGAGCTAAATTTCACAGACCACATCTCAAAGACTGCAAGATCATGTAGATTTACACTCTAAAACATCAGGAAGATAAGACCTTTCCTCTCTGTACATGCCACACAACTGCTCGTTCAGTCACTTGTCATAACTAGACTGGACTACTGTAAAGCTCTCATTGCAGGCCTTCCTGCATGTGCTATTAGACCTCTCCAAATTATCCAGAATGCAGCAGCACGTCTGGTCTTTAATGAACCTAAGAGAGCACGTTACACCACTCTTTGTCCCACTGGCTGCCGGTTCATGCACGTACTTAATACAAGGCCCTGATGCTGGCATACAAAACAGTCACTGGGTCTGCTCCAGCATACCTAAAAACATTTATGCAGAGCTACGTTCCCACCAGAAGCCTGCGGTTGGCTAAGGAACGTCGCCTTGTCGTACCAAAACAAAGAGGCACCAAAACACTTTCCCGGACTTTCAGTTTCATCATACCACATTGGTGGAATGACCTTCCCAACTCAATCCGTGAAGCTGACTCACTCTCTATCTTCAAAAAACGTCTAAAAACACATCTTTTCTAAAAGCACTTAACCAGTCACAAAAAAAACAAACATTATTTACAATTCTTGTTGCACTTAAATCTGTTTTGTATACTATTCTGATGATTGTAGTATGGCACATTTTCGTACCACTGTCTCCTTAAGATGATTCGCTTATGTTTTCCTCTTTTGTAAGTCGCTTTGGATAAAAGCGTCTGCCAAATGAATAAATGTAAATATGATTTATGTATGCTGCCGTCGCGGTGCTGTCTGAACGGATCAAGACGTGCTTGCCTCGGATTAGTGGGAGAAACTTCCGTAGGGCAAGAATTACAGCCATCAACTCTAGGCAACCGATGTGCCAATGCTGCCGGGGTCCTTTCCATGGGCCAGCGGCAGCGTGCCCGTTGCACACGGTGCCCCAACCCTGTCGAGAGGCATCTGTGGTTACCACGACACGTCTGGACACCTGCTGCAGGGGGACTCCGGTCTGCAGAAAGCAGAGGTCTGTCCAAGGGTTGAAAGTCTGATGGCAGGAAGGGGTGATTGTCACCCAGTTGTGCCGTGGCGCATGCCCATCTCGGGACTTGAGTCTGTAGCCAGTGCTGTAGCGGTCTCATATGCATAAACCCGATCAGCGCGACTGCAGCTGAGGATGCCATATGCCCAAGGAGCCTCTGGAATTGTTTTAGAGGAACCGCTGTGCCGGGCTCGAAGCGAGCAAGCTGAATGAGCGCGCTCAATGGTGAGCCGTGCTGTCATTGAGACTGAGTCTAACTCCATGCTGAGAAAAGAGATGCTCTGAACCGGGTCGAGCTTGCTCTTTTCCCAGTTGACCTGAAGCCCTAGACGGCTGAGGTGCCTGAGCAGCTGGTCACTCTGGGCGCATAGTAACTCTCGAGAGTGGGCCAGGATGAGCCAGTAGTTGAGTATGCAGATGCCCACTTCCCTTAGGGGGGAAAGAGCGGCCTCTGTGACCTTCGTGAAGACGCGACAGGACAGGGACAGGCCGAAGGGGAGGACCTTGTACTGATATGCCTGGCCGTCGAACGTGAACTGTAAGAAGGATCGGTGTCGCGGCAGAATGGAGACGTGGAAGTACACGTCCTTCAGGTCTACCGCGCAAACCAATCTAGCTGTCGAACGCAGGTGAGAATCTATTTCTGCGTGAGCATTTTGAACGGGAGTCTGTGCAAAGCCCGGTTGAGAACTCACAGGTCCAAGATTGGTCGCAACCTGCCGATTTTCTTGTGTACGATGAAGTAAGGGCTGTAGAAACCCTTATTCATTTTACCTGGAGGGACGGGCTCTATCACATCTTTGAGGAGCAGGGTGGAGATCTCTGCTCGTAAGGCACTGGCATGTTGGCCGCGCACAATAGTGGAGCGAATACAGCTGAAACGAGGCGGGAGCCGGGCGAACTGAATTACGTAGCCGAGTTGGATGGTCCTGGCCAACCAGCACAACGGATTGTGAAGTGAGAGCCACGCATCCAAACTCGGGACGATCGATTTTGACATACCGTGCGGGGCTTTGCGGCGGGAGGGGGGAAGGTAATAATGTGTCGGGAGGCAAAAGAGTGTCCCGAGGCTTGGGTGCTGAGAAAAGACTCAAAGCACTTACCTTGGTCCACGCACCTGGCAGGGGGCGGGTTAGAGACTGAGGAAGAGGTCCTAAGGAGGTGTCTTCGGAACTCGTTGAGGGGCCGGAGGCGAGGGAACCTGGAGAGGGTGCGGCAAATGAAAATAAGGAAAACAAAGATTCTCCTCCCAGCAGTGCTGGACGCTGGGGTTGAGAGCTGGGCCCAGGATGCGGAGCTGCCTGCCGTTGTTTGGTCGCAGCGGGACGCCCTCGGTGAGCAGGCGGGGCACGGGGCGTGCTGGTTGGGCGGCATGACTGCGTCAGCTCGTCATGCACTTCCGGGAAGAATGGTACACGGGAGGGGCGTGGCTGCGAGCGGGAGGACGGGGGGTTCCAGTACAAGCCCATGCTCACGGCAGCCCGGGAAAGCATGTCGGCCGTCTGCGCGTCCACTTCCGACTGGGCGGGCTGGCCTGAAGCCGAGTGTTCCACGTCAGGCGCCTGGACGCTCTCCGATGCAGTGGTGATATCATCATCCAAGCCCGGAGGCTCGAGGGAGAATGCCGGCTGGCCGCGAGGCGAGTCGCACTCATCCCAAGCCCGGACGGAAGCACACGAGCATGTCAGGGGGTGGGTGGTTCATGGGGATTTACCCGTCATCATCCCCGTATCGCCTTCATCCAGCCGGGTTGTCCTCAATCCCGTGGGAAGAAGGAGCAACACGGGGGAAGGCTGAAGTGGCATTCACCTTCAGGAAGGAGAGCCATGACCGCAACGTTGCCATGGTCATGTTCTCGCAGTGAGAACATGAACCATCCACGAACGCCGCCTCATTGTGATTGCTACCCTGGCACACGAGGCAGTGTCTGTGGCCGTCGTTCTTGGAGAGAAATCGACCGCATCCAGGAACAACACAGGGGTGGATAGGCATCTTGAAAAAGACGTGTTCTGAAAAGGACGTTCAACGCCGCAGCTCTTTTGTGAGTGGAAAACTCAGATTCTTTTAGAGGAAATACAACTCTTTTAGGAGGAGACACTCTTTTAAACAGAAAGAAAGCGCTGTCGAAGCGCCCATGGGCGTGAACTGCACAGTGTGCAGAGAGAGAGACACCAGCTGGAAATGCGCTGTGGGGATCCAACAGCAATGCTTCTCGCTGGTAGAGGTGAGTGGAACAGGAGTGACACTCAGCTGCTTGCTGCACAACCATTCGGCTCCGAAGAAAAATTCTGACTGGCATTCGCTGCCCCGCTTTCCTTTATACCCGTATGTCCGGGGCGGTGCATGCAAATTCTGTCTGCCAACTTGACATTGCCGTTTTCTCAGGTTCAGAGGTACAATTCGGCATTTTAACATTATATGTTAAACATAAAATATTTGGCACCACTTAATTTATGAATGTCATTGAATAAGATAAGAAAATATAATATATATATTAACCAAGTGGCATTTCATTTAAAGAAAGACAACAGAAGTACACTATTCAAGCAAAACATTTCACAAAAGTTTCGGTACAGCTTTCAAAATGAAGACTCACTGAGGCCAGCTTGTCAAAGCGGGCAAACAGCTCATTCAGAGTCATGACCAGCTCCTGTGCAGTGCACTGTGATGCCAGACTCGTAAAACCCTCAATGTCTGCAAACAGAATACTGAGACCGCAAAAGAGAGAGAAAGAGAATTCAATTATATTACATGTTTCTTTGTCTTTCACAATGTGCATCACAAAGTTCATCAATGTATAATGGTCTTTGCAATTGTGTAATGTATGTATTGATTGAATGCTTCAGCAATATCAAAAACAATCATGCACATAAAACACAATAAATTTAATTAAGAGAAACAGATGTTCTTTTCTCTCTATATATAAAAGCTATCCTTTTAATGATTTAAGTACAAAAGTGCATAAGATCATCTACTTTGACAACTGAATGATGTAGAAAAATATATGTGCGTAATGTATATATGAGAATCCCTTGAGAGCGGAGGTTAATTCCATCCATGGCTGTGTAATAGCATATGCTGTGGGGCGCTTTAATTCAATCACGGCTACAATACAGTATATTTAGGGGTTAGTGTTGGCCTAATGACTTATAATTAACAATTCCATCTCTTGCTATAATTAGCTGACCACCATTCAAAAGAAAAGCCCCAGTGCTCCTATTAGCAGCTCCCTAAGGCACAGCAAAGGACAAAAGAGTGAAATAGGCAGTAGTAGAGATATATAAAAAGGGTGAAAATAAACAAAAGGAGACACATGTCCACTAGACATGATAAAAAAAGAGATGAATTGTATAATTTAAAGGCTGACACTCATGGTTAAGGGGTTTGCAGGTTGTAACACTAACAAGTAAGAACCAAAGCAATATAATGGAATTACCATGTATTTTGGACATGATACCATGGTAATCCCATGTTTGTTTGTTTTTTGGACAGGTAAATAAATACTCTGGTATGTGAATATAATAAGAATTTAGTACCATGGTATATATCATGGATACTCAATTTCGGAAAGTTCAAAGCTGGATCCATATACCCTTGAGGGCCACACTTTTAATTCTTATGATTATATAATATATATATATATATATACTGTATAATATATAAAGTTCATCATTTACTCACCCTCATTCCATCCCAGATGTGCATGACTTTCTTTCTTCTGAAGACAAATTGTGATTTTTTTTTAGAGAAAATATCTCAGATCTGTGGATGAGAGACAGGTCAATATTTAAGTCCTTGGCTTTTTTACTATAAATCTCCACTTTCGCCTCTGTAAGTGATTTATAGTAAAAATGTATAGACTTAAATATAGATGTTTCTCACTCACACCTATTATTTTGCTTCTGAAGATATGGATTTAACCACTTTATGCTGCCCATATGTTCTTTTTGGAGCTTCAAATTTCTGGTCAACATTCACTTGCATTGACCTACAGAGCTGAGATATTCTTCTAAAAATCTTAATTTGTGTTCTGCAGAAAAAAGAATCTCATACACATCTGGGATGACATGAAGGTGAGTTAATGATTAGAGAATTTTCCAGCAGACTGCATGTTGAGTAGCACTGGTATATATCATAGAGATGAAGTACTTTATTGTAAGGGACATGTCCCTTAGTAATATATGTTGTTACAATATAACATAAAAAAATAGGTGAAAAGAATATGCCATCTGCCCATTTAATTTTGAAAAAATGTTATTCAGTAAAATTTCCATAGACACTACTAAGATAACTATCTATTTAAAGACATGAAATGTATTATTTACATAATAAACATTCCGTGTCTTTCTTACTTACATGATTCATCAGTGCGTTATTTGAAAAAATAATAATAACAATAATAATTGTTTGTTGTCCTGATCTTACATCAAAGTGTAATAACTTTTTCCTCTGTAATGACTTCTCTTTTTTTGCTGATGTAACCAAGGCCATGTGGGCAGGGATACAGAATATTAACCAGTCATATCATCAGCCTAACATGACTCACTTTTCACGATCCAATCCTAAAGAATTAACTCAAAAATACTGTATATGACTTTATTGAAGCTTAAAGGATTTTTTTTTTTTTATGTTCACCTTTAAGATATAACATTAGTATACAATGTTAGTGTGGCACAATTTGGTTCAAGCCAGTAATGCTGACCTGACATTATCGTGTTTCTGGATGTAGATCTTGTGGAACATCATGTCTTCTTTCTTAGCATTGATGTCAGCCTTCATTTCCATGGCTACATGCCTTGGCAAAACAGAGAGCAACAGGCGTTCCTGAAGAGTGTAGGGAGGACAGAAGAGAGAGTGAGAATAGATCTTCCTGCTATTCTCTTTCTCACTAAAGTTCATACATCCTCTCTTTATGTCAAACATTAGTATTCCAGTGTACACACTTGTGAGCATGTCCACTGACTACTGTTTATTTGATATTTTTCACAGTCATAGAAGAAGAATGGCAATTAGCATGAAACAGAGGTTTCCAAAAATGGACAGGGCTTATTGGCCTTGACGATAAGTCTAACTGGTGTAGATGCTGAAGTACTTAGATCACAATTTATCTCTTCACTTTTTATTTTCAATTCAGTGACTATTAAAGTTTATTAGTATAATTTTTCAGGTGTGAATTGTCTAGACATCACACATAGACGCTGTAACTTTACCCAGCATTGGTCGTTTAAGATTTCTAGACGGGCAACATGATCGCATGGGAAGTCGGCATGTTGTTTCCAAGAAGTAATCACATTTGCATAATAATTGACAAGCATGTTTCAGTTGCATTTTCCCCTTTAACATAACATTTTTACTCTACTGATGGTTAGGTTTAGTATGGGGTTTGGGTTGGGGGTTCAGTTTATAAAATATGCATTCCTCTTCTCTGTATTACAGTTTGTACAGCTGAAAACAACTAGCTTCACAACTTGCTTTTGGCACCCCTCCATGGACATTTCAACTGGAAAATGGAGCACACCTGCTCATAGGCCAACCAAATTTACAGTTTTGGCCATTAGGGGCAGTGTTTCACATTTTCGCATACCAATTTTAATAAAAGAAAAGTCAATCTACTGTTTCCGATTTCACCGTGAGATCAGTCTGAGATAATTTTTTTTGTTATTATTTATAGAGATTTACTGGGGCGGATTTCCATTTTTTGTTGTCAGGCACCAATTCTTAGAATTTACACATTTAAACAATTACTTTTTAGTGTACGCATGTCATTTTTAGTGAGATGTCCTGAGACTTTGCCCCAGTGTAGAATTTGGCTTTCTGAGCCCACTGCAAGAAGACTTTTTGTCTCATAGAAAACCTAGAAAAAAATGTTTTCAGTGGATAAAAAGGATAATTATCCATTTAACATTATGTATGAAAGCTATAACTTCACATTTTTAGGCCTAAACTGCTAATTATCAACATGTAGATCGATCCAACCATTTGTGTGTAGAAGGTAAACGTTGTGATATTTGAATTTGCTCAAACCAAGTTTAGAGTTAGGGGTATGACGGTCACATATGAATCTCACAAGACTTTTAAAGGTGCACTCAGTATCTTTTTTGTTTATGTCGCCTTACACTTACACTGACACCTAGCAGCCTGGATGCATCATCATTTAAAATCAATAGATTTCAGTTAGCGATGCCATTGTAGAAATTCACTATTTATGGTCAGCCAAGATTCATTTAATCCATGAATGTAAGTGAGCAGTATTCGACTGGTCATGAGATCTCAACATAGCAGCCCCCATGAGGGGACCCTCTCCATGTAGAATAAAACTGCTTTTATAATCTTACTGATATGACCGATAAGTCATCATCTCATGTATGTTCTTATGATTTTATACAAATGTTTTAGAATTACTTATTTCATTGGCAGTATAAAGTTTTTAATGGGGGGAAAATTCCTGAGTGTACATTTAAACCCACCCATCCTTGTCGCTGAAGTGACTTGGCCATAGCTGTTGGGGACTAAGATTCTATAAGAACTGACCTGCTGTTGGTTTTCTCTCTGCAGGTGCAGTCGGGCCTGGATGTAGCCTCTCGTCTCCTGAAAGGCCTGTCTCTGAGACACCTCCGCCGGGTAGTGCGTGCAGGTCCCGATAATATTGGTGCACAGGAAGATCAGCACGTTCGCGCTCAGCTGAGGCAAGAAAAATAAAAACACAAGACCATTCAATTCTTCTCTAGTGATCAACAAAAATAGCTTTAGCTCTCTCTGGACATCTGTTGTACTCTGGCACTCACTCAATAGTAGTGTGGGAAAAAAAGCCAACCTCTGACCTGGAGAGGCTACTTCCTGTAGAGACGTTTAAACCAGGAGAGCCAAAATGGAACTAAAAATGGAGCCTAAAGCCGAGCCAACACAGTTCCTTTGGGTCAGTGAGGAGCAAGGGTAATGGGAGAATGATGAGGGATACACAAAGTCACATGGTTCACACTCACAGAGACTATAGACCAGACCACTTGTTGGCCTTTATTCCAAAAACTCTTGAATCTCTAAATAAATGTGATACTACCAAGTCACACCAGAAGACACATTATGTGGTATGTGCACTGATTTTGGGCAAGTCTGAGCTACAGAAGGTCATTAAAACATCAGATAGTTAAAATATATATTTTTTGGCCTTTATTTTATCAGAAAGTAAAGGTGAATGAGATTAGGATATGACCCAAGTCGGATTCAAACCAGGGTCCTCATGAGCCAACAGCTCTTTCTTTGATAGTATTTTCGAGGATACTCGATATTCAATCTCAGTATTTATGGACTATCAGTGAAATTAATTAAAAAGGTTGTTTTTTTTCCAATCAGAGGAACCATTTATTTGACCAAACAGCCATTGTTCCCAAGTAGAAAACTAAATGTTTAATGCAATAAGTAAAAAACAGTAGAAATCAAATGAAAAGTAATCAAGGAATGAAAACACAAAAAAATGCTATTTTATTTATACCCAACAAAATAAAAATGAACAATACATAGTAGATAATTAACAGTAAAATGAGCCACCATATATTTTTACCAAAATACTTTATAGCTACTCAGAAGGACTTCTGAGGAAAAATGAATAATTGAATCAGTGATTTAGTTCAAGAGTTATGAACCAATTCACTGAAACAAAGAGTTCAAAAGAACTGATTTACGGTAACGAATCAAACTTCTCAACAATATTGCATTTTTGCATTTGAAGTTTAAATCAGAGGTGCTATTAAAATATCTGTTTCAGTGCTCTTAAACTTACAAATTGTGACAGGAGTATACTGGCACAGTCAATGGGAAACCAAATAAAAATGAATGGGCAGTAATAAATATAACATTTCTGAAATATTCACAATGTTGGTTAAATCTATATCACAAATAAAATAATATCAAATATATTGTAAATTTTTTCTATAATGCCCAACCCTAGGATTATTTTTATCACTCCAACAGAGAAGTCAAGTCATTTTTATTTTGATAGACCTTATTCACACTAGCGCCATCTTTGATTTTTAATGCAAATGACAACGAGGCTGTGAGGGATAGACTTACAGTCTCTTCAATGGACTGTACTGCAGTTTAAAGTGTTTTGGAATCATTCTGCGGACAAAACATTGATAAAATATCTGTCCAAGAACATTCAGCATACAAAGAACTCCAGACAACATGAGTTGTGGAAAATCAGATGTGATCTAGGAGCTTTATACAGCTTTATACAATTCATGCCATTGTAGAGACTGTAAGTGTATCCATCACAGCCTCATTTTCATTCCTATTAAAAATAAAAGATGGCGCTAGCATGAATAAAGTCGAAGTGCTTTTCACAGCACACACAGTCTGAAAGCAGCTTTAAAAAACTGTGCCAAAAAAATTACAAATTAAGCTGTAATGCAATGTCTTAAAATCTTCATTGTACAGTTTGATGAAAAACGAGATTGTAGATTATGCTATAAAAATAGTATTTGTCTTGACTTAAGGCCCCCAGTGAGCAAGCCAAAAGGCGACAAACAAAAATTCCATAAGATGTACAGTAGTTAAGGAGAAAAATAACCTTGGGGGAAACCAGACTCACCAGGGGAGCCAGTTCATGAATATAATGCCAATATTAGCTATCGATGAGTAGTACAAGACATGTTTTAAATTAGTAAACTGAGTAGATGTTGGTGGCCATTGGCCAATGTTTAAACTAAATGAGAAACAAACAAGCAAATACCATCTCTGTGTAAGAGAACAATTGGCCGCTATCGCTCCAGAAAAATAAACGTAAATGTTAAAGTAACATAACTGCACAGAGAATTGTTTTGGTCTTGTTCAGTCATGTACACTGTATTTTGAAAGCATAAGAAAAGCTAGAGGTCAACTGACACTAAATTAAGCCCTGATAATGTTGGGAAAATAATCAGTCGATAAACCTATTTCATTCATAGACTAATCAATGCACAGACCGAGTTGAAGAGAAAACTATAAACATAAAAATAAAAAATCTCAGTCCCACTTCACTATGTCAAACAGACTAGTTTATTAGCAAACACATGAATCTAATAGCCTCTTAGAAGCTGACTGGGTCATTTATGTCTGTGCTGTTTCACTAATGAGGATGTACTGTATTTGAAATGATAGCAGCAAACAAACCGCTGGAAAATGCTTATCTAATGACTGACCTGAAGGAGAGAACATGGTATTGTATGGTGCTGTACGTAAGATAAAAAACTAGACGTTAGTTTGTTCCAGCAACACAGCATATGAAATGAGAAACCAAAGGGCAGGCAACAGGCAATAATGCTGTCGAGCAGGGTGTGTGTGAAAGGCAGATCCTTCTGGCCACACTGACATTAGGCAGATGGCTGTGAGCTCTGTTTACTTTAGAGTTTCTGTTAAAGCAAACCAGGTCTGGTTTGTGTGTGTGCATGTGACAGCGAGCATGAGCACATGGGTGTTTTATAGAGCTTAGACAAAAGACATCAGCGCTAGTATTATTTCTACCCCAGTGTTGCTGATTTTCAGCACTTGACAGACTTTAATGTGTTAATTAATCTCCCATAACTGCACAGCTATGAAGTAGGTCTAGGTTTGTTGATCACATTACAGTTCCATATTACTTTCCCGTTCTTTCTGAATTTGAATTTGAAAAAAAAATGAAAAAAGTATCAAGACTGTGTGCTTAATGCCTTTAATGAGGGCATGAACCATAAGCCCATGAAACATTGCAAATGATTTAATCAAATTAAAAATGATGAAAAAATTTATGAAATTTTATATAAAGTTGTTATAATATAAAAAATATATATAGTATGTCATAGGAGTGGGTGGTCACTGCAGAGCTCTTTTGCTGTGCTTTGTTGGCCGCGATTCTCTGATTGGTGGATTGTTTCTCTTCAGAATCATAGGTAGTGTAGTTCTCCACCAGGAAAATCAGATGAAATAACGTGGACTAATGGCTTCAACAGAAGCATATACTTTGGAGCTCACGGGAGGTCTATCTTAAAAGTTAAAAGTTATTAAAAAATAAATAATGGGATTTTAACTTCTGGAACCAGACTGTTGTGCTCTATTCATAAAAGTGGCTTGGCTGTTTTAAGAAAGATACTAAATCGGTGGAGTAGGACTGGGCCATAGGACGATGTAATCAAAGATCCCGATGCCCAGTGTGTGAAACTAGCACAAGCCACCCACCAAATGCAACAAGACTAAATCTAGTTTGTAAGCTCCTCGTCTATATGTATTTCATGTGCAGGTAATTTTGCTCATCAACCCGCAGCAGGTGGGCGACCTGTAAGACATTTCGGAGTGACACATGACAAGAAATGCTGTTAGTCACAAAGACGTGTGCTTGAAGAAACACACTTTATTACATTTTTAAGAACAGACAACAGAAAAGCCACCAATGCTCGTGTCTGATTTGCTGTTTCTATTTTCTGTCTTGTGGAACAGGCGCATCACATGTAAAGAGTTTTCACTCTTTTTTAAGGTGTATAAGTTTCATTCATTTGAAAACTGTTTGCAAGAATAATGTCGTCTATGAGAATGCTGCAAATGATCTCAGGAGGTGCTTTGAGTTTAGCTCACTTTATTTCCATGGATCAGTTCTCGGTTAACATGCATTGTAAACGCAACTCTGCAGGTTCAGTAGCCTAATATATATATCAAATTAATATATTAAATTAATGTATTAAAGAAACATTGACCAGTGACTAAATCATAAAGTAATACAAGACACGTTCGCCTTAAACCTAAAATTATATTTTCTTTTCTTTAGGCAGCATTAACTGTATTACCAAAACGCAACACAAACACAAATTCGATAAGAACACACATTTGGTAGCATTATTTTGGGAACACAAAGGGATTTATTAGGCTTATTAAATTTGATTATTATTGTCTACATTTATAATCGTCTTGAGTTCTTAATCTGTAGGGTATTATTAATTTTCCACTTGTTGTCATTGACGGAGAATTGCTTGTTTGCAAATGGAGTTGTTGGAGAGTTATTTTTCAATTGCTTTTTTCATTTAGTTTTAAGAGCAATTTGAATTTAGAAATGTCTTTTGTTTATGTTTTTCTTGTTTCAATAAATTAATTACAAATTTAAATCAGTAAAGCAAAAATATTCATGACCCTCGGCAGGGGGGTTGACGATATAATCGTATATCGCAAAATGTATGCGATTATAGATAAATATTTTTTACATATCGCCCAGCCCTATGGTGGAGTAAGAAAGAGGTTCTTCACAGTAGACCATTTTAGGAACAAAAACCTGAAAAATGTCTTGAGATAAACACATGAACATGTACTAACATGGTATGGGCGGAATACCTGATTTTGAAATGTTGAATTATTGTAAATAAAGTGAATTATCACATCTATAGTCACTCATTTTCAATCATTCAACTGTCAATTAGTCTTATAATTGAAAATAACTTCAAAAAGGTAATTATTTAGCAGAATGTCCAAGCTACTTTTTTCAGTACAATGAAAGTCAATAGTGACACTTTCACTGAATGGAAAAGGGAAGCTTGAACATTCTGCTGAATATCTCCTTTTGAGGTCCACACTTTAAAGAAAGTCATTTGGTTTTTGAATTACATAATTCTTTATTTTTGGGTGTACTACCATAATTTGCTAAATGTGCCTGAATTTTTGTAAATATTTATGACAATGTTATAATCGGTGTGTTATCAGCTGTGTGTGTGTGAGCATATCACAAGCAGGGCCTAATTGCTTGCTCTTTTTCAGAGGGTGAGGTCAGTGGGTTTATAAACACACACACACACACACACACACACACACACACACACACACACACACACACACACACACACACACAAATGCACATACTTGGCCATTCTGTTCATGCAACTTGACACCTCTCTCCTTCATGCTAAAGATTTATAAGCAAAAACCATCACCAGTGCTGGGACACAGAGAGAGAAAGTGCTCACCCTCTTTATTCTGTCAATCATCTCTTTCTTCTCTCTTTCAAATCAACCCATAAAAAAATGTTTCCTGAATTTCAAAGAGTCATATTTCAAGTCAAGTCAAGTGGTTTTTATTGTCGTTAGTACAGTACACAGCAAAACGAGACAACGTTCCTCCAGGACCACGGTGCTACATATAAACAACAAAGGACCAACACAGGACCACATGAGACAACACAACGAAATAAAATACCTATATAAACTACCTATATATACCTATATAAAGTGCACGTGCAAACATGTGCAAAAAGTACGGGACAGTACAACAAATTTCTGACAATGAACAGGACAATAGACAGTGCAGCGCCGACCAGTACTCAGTAGTGCAAAAAGATGACAGTTTCTAAAAATGTAAACATAACATACTATGAGATAGTGTTCTATGCACATAGCAGTTATTGAGGTAGCAGACAGTTATAAAGTGACAGTAATTAAAGTGCAACTCAGGACACGTGTGTGTCAAACCAGTCTCTGAGTATTGAGGAGTCTGATGGCTTGGGGAAGAAGCTGTTACACAGTCTGGCCGTGAGGGCCCGAATGCTTCGGTACCTCTTGCCAGACGGGAGGAGGGTAAAGAGTTTGTGTGAGGGGTGTGTGGGATCATCCACAATGCTGGTTGCTTTGCGGATACAGTGTTTTTTGGAAATGTCTTTGATGGAGGGAAGAGAGACCCCAATGATCTTCTCAGCTGTCCTCACTATCCTCTGCAGGGCTTTGCGGTCCGAAACGGTGCAAGTCCCAAACCAGGCAGTGATGCAGCTGCTCAGGATGCTCTCAATAGTCCCTCTATAGAATGTAGTGAGGATGGGGGTTGGGAGATGTGCTTTCCTCAGCCTTCGAAGAAAGTAGAGACGCTGCTGGGCTTTCTTGGTGATAGAGCTGGTGTTGAGGGACCAGGTGAGGTTCTCCGCCAAGTGAACACCAAGGAATTTGGTGCTTTTGACGATCTCCACAGAGGAGCCGTCGATGTTCAGCGGAGTGTGTTCACCTTGTGCTCTCCTAAAGTCAACAACCATCTCTTTTGTTTTGTCGACATTCAGGGACAGGTTGTTGGCTCTACACCAGTTCGTCAGCCGCTGCACCTCCTCTCTGTATGCTGACTCGTCGTTCTTGCTGATGAGACCCACCACTGTCGTGTCATCGGCGAACTTGATGATGTGATTCGAGCTGTGCATTGCTGCACAGTCGTGAGTCAGCAGAGTGAACAGCAGTGGACTGAGCACACAGCCCTGGGGGCCCCAGTGCTCAGTGTGGTGGTGGTGGAGATGCTGTTCCCGATCCGGACTGACTGAGGTCTCCCAGTCAGGAAGTCCAGGATCCAGTTGCAGAGGGAGGTGTCCAGGCCCAGCAGGTTCAGCTTTCCAATCAGGTGCTGGGGAATGATTGTGTTGAATGCTGAGCTGAAATCTATGAACAGCATTCGAACGTATGAGTCCTTATTGTCTAGGTGGGTGAGGGCCAGATGGAGGGTTGTGGTGATGGCATCGTCCGTTGAACGGTTTGAACGATACGCAAACTGCAGTGGGTCTAGTGAGGGGGCAGCTGGGTCTTAATCTGCCTCATGACGAGCCTCTCGAAGCACTTCATGATGATGGGTGTAAGTGCGACGGGACGGTAGTCGTTGAGCCAGGACACTGAAGACTTCTTTGGCATGGGGATGATGGTGGTGGCCTTGAAGCACGTTGGAACGACGGCGCTGCTCAGAGAGATGTTGAAGATGTCGGTAAGAACATCTGCTAGCTGGTCTGCACATCCTCTGAGCACACTGCCAGGAATGTTGTCTGGTCCAGCAGCCTTCCGTGGGTTGACTCTACGTAGAGTTTTCCTCACATCTGCCATGGTAAGACAGAGCAACTGGTCGTTGGGAGGAGGGGTGGACTTCCTCGCCATCACGTCGTTCTGCACTTCAAACCGAGCGTAGAAGTCGTTCAGCGCATCTGGAAGGGAGGCATCTTTGTCACAGGCAACTGATGTTGTCCTGTAGTTGGTGATGGCCTAGATGCACTGCCACATGCGCCGCGTGTCACCGCTGTCCTGGAAGTGACTGTGGATTCTCTGGGCGTGTGCGCGCTTTGCCTCTCTGATTGCCCGTGACAGTATGGCCCTCGCTGTTCTTAGGGCTGCCTTATCGCCTGCTCTGAAGGCGGAGTCTCGGGTCCTTAGCAGCGCACGCACCTCCGCAGTCATCCACGGCTTCTGGTTGGAGCGTGTGGTGATGGTCTTGGAGAAAGTGACATCATCAATGCACTTGCTGATGTAGCTGGTCACTGATGCTGAGTATTCCTCCAAGTTGGTAGAATCGCCATATGTTGCAGCCTCCCTGAACATGTGCCAGTTAGTACACTCTGACTGAGAACATCTCTTTCCTTAAAAGTCAGTGTTTAGAGATCCAATCTGGTGTCTGCCAAATTCTTCCTTTAAAAGTCAATGAGCGACGAGAAGCATCTTTCATAAAACACATATTACCATTACAGCTTGCTCTCACCGTCCACTGCAAATATTTCTTGCTTAGAGTGGAGGGGCAAGTAACAAGTTAAGCTAGTGTATATTGACAGCATCAGAGACAAGTTTGTCAGCAAACTAAAAATAACGTTTTTTTAAGTTATGTCATATTGCCTACATGCATTGTAAAGTCCAGCTTATAAGCTTTAAAATGACCCACTTTGTAGTCATTCACTGGGTTGATTTTTGTTTTTCAGCAGCAAAATATTTATTATAATTATTTAAGTGACTTAAGAGCAATTATACATGATATGCCTGATTTTTTTCTCTCTCTCTCTCTCTCTCTCTGAATGGGAGGCAGAATAATAAATGATGTGTACCTAAATCAAAATTTTTTTTTACATACTTTGAGTAACTAATTTTTAATGCTACAATCATGTAATAGATACTTTTGAAACAATTTACATTGCTTTCGTTTATTTATGACATGTATAATTATTTTTTATACACTAATATTGTGTCGCAGAACGACGCAGACACATCAACGCAGAACAATAAATGCAAACCACCATGTATTGGCTAGACTACGGCATAGGTTCAACCGAGAAGTACTGTATAAATCGGCTTAAAGGCCATTATGGTATGCACAGTTTTTTGTTTGTCTTTTAAATTTTGTGTGGTATTTCAGAGCATTTCACCGAATCTGTCAAAAGAGCTATGTTTAAAACACAATGCTAAATCCAAAGCCAAGCCAATTAATAGGCTGCGATAACTGTGCCTGCTTAACCAATGAACGGAAGAGGTAGCTCCCTTTTTCACTTATAAAATAAGTGTTAATTTAATTTGCACAATTTTGTGCATGTCTCATTTGCTATAATATATTTATTACATCGGAATAATATCTGCCATAAGCCACACTGCTCCGTAGATCCATATCGCTGCAGAAAAACCCATGTCGGTCCAACATCGGTTTAAGGTTGTATTTTTTCTTAGGTAAGGCAATTATAGATGCAGACCAGCCAGATCCCTCTAGGTGTGGGGATATTAATCAGATGTACAAAGTATGATTTTGCTAGTATTTTATGTGTTCATTCAGCACTTCCAGGTATTTGTCATTCGCTAGGTCATTTGTGTTTGTAGGGCCACCCGTCCTCTTTTCTCAATGCTGGCCTCTGTTTTTCTACCTGTGCCTGCTCCAGATATTACATAAAGCCATTATAATCATTGGAGATTATGTCTGGCTTTTGCGTCCTCTCTGATGCCACTACAGTGGGGGTGGTAATATCCCTCGCTTCTGGAAAGAAACCTCTGGTAATATGAAACTATTGGGCTTTGACAAAGAATATGTATCCATGAGTTGCAGACAAACTATAGCCTTAAGTATATATGTATGGAACTTGTGAGGATAGAGTGGAAGGTACAGAAATAGATTATGAAGGAAAATAAGAGACAGACAGAGAAAGAGTGGAATAAGGCAAAAAAATAAATTTGTAAACATAATAATTTTTACAAAATATAAAAATCTCCTTCTGACTTATATTGACTGCAAAATGTAACTGACAGCAATGGTGTCACTTATATATTTGCATCCTAAAATCTGACTGGTCTATCTTTCTTGAATTTATTTAACCATATAGCCGTTTTTACACTGCAACAGTGTTCAATATACACTGTCCCCTGGGATGGTGTCATGCCTTGTGTTGATTCATATGAACAGCCGAATGCCACTAACAACACCAAAGCCATGGGTTTGATTTCCAGGAAATGCATTGACTGAGAAAATATGTATACCCCAAATGCACTTTAAAAGTGTCTGCTAAATGCATAAATGCAATATTTTGAAAGAGAGCTGTTGTCTCTGTCCAACTGAACTGTGATCTAATACACATGTGAGAAGTTAGTGACTATGTGCTACCTCTGCAACCTCTGCAAATCAGCTGAGCGGTGAGAATATTTAACACTGAGCTAATGCCTCTGAGTGAGACTGCAGTAATTTAACCTTCAAAAGGTGGCTGAGGGATACTGACAAAAATACAGAACCTTTTAAATCACAAACCTACATTTAAAAATCACAAATCAAACTGCAATACGGATCCTTAAATCAGCACGAAAGGGCAATTAGTGCCTGAGTGTCATAAAGCAAGCTAGTGATGGTCCTGAAAAGGAGATGTGAGAATGGAAAGGTGTTCCATCAGCTATCATGACTTTGATTTTCTCACAGCAACTCTAGCCCAAATTCCACAACGTCCTTCCAAAGTCTCATCACATGGCCTAATACTAGAGTCCATCATCAGGTTGGATCTGCCCACAGTCCTTTCACTGACCATCTGATGCATGTAGAGTACAATTGTCTGGTTCTAGAGGTAAAAATCCTATTAATTTTCTCCATAGAGAATTGATTTTTAACGATAACTTATAAACCTTATGAACAGACCTGCCCTGAGCTCCGAGGTTGTTAATCGACGGTATATGTTTCTGTTGAAGCAATTAGTCTACATTATTTCAATTGAAAAAGTGTTTAATAGCAGAATTCTTCTTGAATAACTATACTACCCATGATCCTACAAAGAAAGATCCACTGATAAGAGAATCGGCCATCCACCTCCATGAAGCAATAGGAATGACGCAATCCAGTCAGTCTCTCAACACTCTCAAACTACAGTACTTACCAGATATGTTTGTAAAGATCTGAGTATTGTGTCATAAACATTCTGTACTCATAATTGACAACTTTAAATTATTGGCTGTATATTTTTCCATTGCTTTTAATTCAATTACATCATTGGCAATGCTTCACGGGATTGTATTGTAGATCATGCCCACATTAAAGATGTTTTGTACACAGTCTTGTACTTTGTCTTTTTGTCTGAATACAATTCACCTCGTAGCTGGTTGTATGATTCATGGCATATAACTCTTTAATGAAGGAGTTTATGAAACTTCAATAGAAAAAATGAATGGGGAAAACACTTCCGGAAGCAAGACAGTTAAAAAGTGGGCAGGCACTGTTGTGCTCTATTGCACACAGAAAAGGTAAACACTTCCAGGAGTTTTAGTGCACAGATTTTTACCTTTAACTAATTGGATTTGCCAAAGTTTGCAGGGTTTGTGGCATTGAATCTTTGAAAGAGATTTTGAAATTTGTTTAAGGCACTTTGTAGCAAAAAAACTAGACATCCATGAGCATAAATTGTATATTCTCTCTGAGAACTAATCAGAAATAATTACAGTACTTTTGGATGGATAAAAATTCAGATAAAAAAGTATAAATACATTTCCGTTAGGATTGGGATTGATGCCTTTCAAGCATCTATAATCAGAAAATGTTCCCGTGATTATCGATCAGAATTTTTCAGATATTTGTTGCCAGGTATTAAAACAGCTCAAGGAACGAAACCAAAAACTAACAAAAACTTTGCAGAATGTAACCCAAAACATGAACAAAGTGATTTCAGTTGTTCTGGAGTGAAAACTTTCTTTAATTTAAATAGATAATTTATCACAGTTCATTTTTGGAACTACACCACTTTGTGTTGCCCAAAAAAATTAAACATGTGCTTTGATCCTGAAGGAAACTGCTGCATCACACATTTCTTTGCCTAATTGCCTGTTGTGGATGTCACATTCTGTGAATGAAGTCCTTTTTAACAACTATATATACATACTACAGTATACTGTACATGCTCGGCTAATCCACATACAAGGAAAACATTATTATAGGTAAAAAGTACCTTTCTCAGTTGTTTCCAAGTCTTCAGAATTATTGTTAGATATGCTGTATTAATACAGATTTGATTCTGCTGGGTTTGGACTCGGATGCAGATCTGTAATTGATTTCTATTCTGATAAATCCACCACACAGGAACAAATTTTATTGAATATTTTTGCTTATATTGGTGAGGCAAGTGGCTTATTTTGGGCTTAATTTTATAGACCAGGTTACTTGTTTCTTATGCGAGCAACACTGCAACTGGTATTTCACCCACCCTTTGCTCAGAGTACTGTCATATTAAAAAGAATGTTAATAACCGTTCTTTAATTATGTTCTAACCAGTTACCATTTGGTACCATTAAAGTGTCAGGAATAGAGAGGCTCAGGACCCAAACGCAGAGTGAAAAATAAAAGGTTTATTTAATACAAAAATAAAACACAAAAATCCAACATAAAACTCTCACAAGGGGGGAAAACAAACACAAACTACCCCGTAGGGGGAAAACGTAAAGTAATTATAAACCAGGGCTGGGGCAGAGGGTAATGGGGAATCAGGGCCAACCGGACAGAACAGGACTGGAAGCAAGACTGACTATAAACACAAAATCACAAGACTGGAAACAAGATGAACTAAAGAGACTAAAATAGGGTGAGAAATCAAACAGGTTAACAGGGGACAGGTGAGACAAATTAACCAACAATAAGCAAACAAGGAGGCGGGGTATGATGTAAGACAGAGAGACACGTGGTGATACAGAAACAAAAAAAAAACACATGCTCTCACAAGACAACAAAACTCCCGAATGGCATGAGCGCACATCACTAAGAGTTGGATGCTGCGGAGAATAGCGTGAAGCCTCCACACGTGCTAAGTCTCCATAGTAATGTGTTCAACAAACCACATGATAAGATGCACGGATTGATGGTCTAAGTCATGGAGGCAACTGAAAATGAACCAGTCTTCCGTCACTCGGACTGAGGCAAGTCACTACGCCACCACTAGGGCTTGGAGTACATTGGGAATTGAGCATTCCAAATTGCGGAGAAAAAAAAGATGACATAAGCATGATGAACCCATGTCAATAACAGACAGATATGGAGCTCGAGAGTCCGGATCCCGACACAGGCCAAAACTGAACCAGACAGGATGTCAGGATCCAGAAACCGTGCACCCGACATGAAACAAGATGGACCAAAGAGCGCATGGCAGGGAATACAACGGAAACCGCGTGCTCATACAAAGACAGAAAACGAAACACAAGACAGTTATGAGACGATGGACGATGTGAACTTTTTACACACTGTTTTGGATTTATCCATGATTCATCCGGACACACGAGCCAGCTCCTTAAACCCGAACCCGAAATGACTTTAAACTTCACTTCTTTAGCCCTTTCCCAAAACTCTACCATTTGCTTATCTAACATAACTTTACCCACAATTAAACACCATGTGAAAAACCAGCTGCACAAACATAGAGGTGACAGAGGTGATGATAACTTAACATTCAGTACAGTTAATGTTATATCCCTCAAAGCAATTACATTAGTTTACTTTAAACAGAAGGCCAATTGACTGTGAATGGAAAGCACACAAATTAGGCTTCTAACATCAATTTTAGATTTCCCAGCCCCTAAGCAGTGTGTTAATCCAAACAGATCTTCTCTCCTTTGTCTAAGTGGGCAGTTCTTGGCCAGAATAAGTTGCAAAGTTGACCATACTTTATGTTGATAGCCAAAAGTCTGGTAATTTAAGACTAAATCTGAACAGTTGTCACAAGAACATTACCAGTGTTCAAAACAATCTGTTTACAACATATGTGCATCACTGAAAACATTTTTAATGCAAATGCAGTTTGCTAATTGGCAAGCTCTCACTGCTTTGTTTAGCATATCAATGTCACAGATAATAAGATAGCACCTCTCTGTGTTCAAATAAACAAACTTATCCAAGCATGATATCACACGCTTCTACTGTCATTCTGCCATGAAATGAAGTTCCCTGATATTCACATAGCATTTTGTGGCCGCAAATTACACTGGAATTTTAAATGGAATTTTCACCCATTAATTGATCTTTTTAATTTACTGGAGCTCTTAAATCTATGTTCTTGTGCACATAAAATCACACATAACTAGATTAAAAAGTTTGAGTACAAACTTTAGTCTGGCTTGAAAAAGCCAAGTCTGAAAGTTTGAAGTAGTTGTTAAAGCTTGCAGTTTGAAGGTTTAAGTTTGAAGTAGTTACAAGTTTAAGTAGTAGTTTTCAAAATTCAAAGTTTAAAGATTATAAGAACATTCATTCTATCAGATAGATAGATAGATAGATAGATAGATAGATAGATAGATAGACAGACAGACAGACAGACTTATGATTTCCCTCCTGAGTGAAATAAGTCAACCAGGAAGTCTCTACGATGTTCTGGTTCAGAGATATGTGATTTGTTACTTGGTTGCTAGGATAACCCCATTTGGTTGCTAGGCAGTTAACAGGGTGATACTTATTTTACTCAGGAGGGAAATGAGGATTGATAAGTCAAACAGGAAGTCTCTACGATTTTTCTTTCTACCGCATGTGACTCTACCCTCCTAAGCAACCGGGCTAATTTAGTTGCTTAGGACACCTGGCTGGAATCACTAAGCACATCCTGGATTCTAACTCTCAACTCCAGGGGTGGTAGTCAGCATAAATACTCGCTTGAACCACCAGGCCCCAAAAAACTTTATTTTAATAAAACAGGTCTTACCAAATCAGTTTTTGTAAAATGCAAATGTATTAATATTTATATTCCAAATTAAGAGTTACTAAATAATTATGTATTACTTTTTAATTTTTTTTACTTATTGCTTAACTTTTAAACAGAATGTAGAAGTAATAGCAGAACTTTGAAGAATGTGTTTAAAATGAACACTCACATGAGATGAAGACAGTAGTCATATCATTCTTAGAGAAAAAGCTGCTTTTTTCATGATGCTTAGCGGATATTCATGAGCTCCGCCATGCTAAGAATATACACTCACCTAAAGGATTATTAGGAACACCTGTTCAATTTCTCATTAATGCAATTATCTAATCAGCCAATCACATGGCAGTTGCTTCAATGCATTTAGGGCTGTGGTCCTGGTCAAGACAATCTCCTGAACTCCAAACTGAATGTCAGAATGGGAAAGAAAGGTGATTTAAGCAATTTTGAGCGTGGCATGGTTGTTGGTGCCAGACGGGCCGGTCTGAGTATTTCACAATCTGCTCAGTTACTGGGATTTTCACGCACAACCATTTCTAGGGTTTACAAAGAATGGTGTGAAAAGGGAAAAACATCCAGTATGTGGCAGTCCTGTGGGCGAAAATGCCTTGTTGATGCTAGAGGTCAGAGGAGAATGGGCCGACTGATTCAAGCTGATAGAAGAGCAACTTTGCCTGAAATAACCACTCGTTACAACCGAGGTATGCAGCAAAGCATTTGTGAAGCCACAACACGCACAACCTTGAGGCGGATGGGCTACAACAGCAGGAGACCTAACCGGGTACCACTCATCTCCACTACAAATAGGAAAAAGAGGCTACAATTTGCAAGAGTTCACCAAAATTGGACAGTTGAAGACTGGAAAAATGTTGCCTGGTCTGATGAGTCTCGATTTCTGTTGTAGAGTCATAATTTGGCGTAAACAGAATGAGAACATGGATCCATCATGCCTTGTTACCACTGTGCAGGCTGGTGGTGGTGGTGGTGTAATGGTGTGGGGGATGTTTTCTTGGCACACTTTAGGCCCCTTAGTGCCAATTGGGCATTGATTAAATGCCACGGCCTACCTGAGCATTGTTTCTGACCATGTCCATCCCTTTATGGCCACCATGTACCCATCCTCTGATGGCTACTTCCAGCAGGATAATGCACCATGTCACAAAGCTCGAATCATTTCAAATTGGTTTCTTGAACATGACAATGAGTTCACTGTACTAAAATGGCCCCCACAGTCACCAGATCTCAACCCAATAGAGCATCTTTGGGATGTGGTGGAACGGGAGCTTCGTGCCCTGGATGTGCATCCCACAAATCTCCATCAACTGCAAGATGCTATCCTATCAATATGGGCCAACATTTCTAAAGAATGCTTTCAGCACCTTGTTGAATCAATGCCACGTAGAATTAAGGCAGTTCTGAAGGCAAAAGGGGGTCAAACACAGTATCAGTATGGTGTTCCTAATAATCCTTTAGGTGAGTGTATGACCTGCCAAATATTACTTTATCTTAATAATATCTTGTTATTGGACATTTTCACTCACAAAAATAAAATAAAAAATATTATATTAAAACAAATAATCACAGCTGACTGCAAATAGCACATTTCTATGCCATATCTTATGTATAATAATAAACCTTATTCTCATTAAATTTCATCTGTTGATAAACAAAGCTCTTCATCTGGTGAATTTATAGGCAATAAAAAGCTTAATTTGGTAAATAACCTACTAAATCACAGAGCATTGTAACAGAGCCGGGTCTCCATTTCAAAATAAGAGCCCAAAATAAGTTGACTTCCATCCAGGCTCGAGGCAACAGCGGCTTGCCTCACAGCCAGCCTGCCTATCCTCTTGAGCCCCCCTAGCTGGATGAGCTTGCTGCTGCATCGGAGAGCGGTCCGGCATCTGACATGGATGACTCGTCTGGACTCCCACCTTCGGGCCAGCACGCCCAGGCTGAGGCTGACACCCAGATGTCCGACATGCTTGCCCGGGCCGCTGCCAGCGTGGGGCTGGACTGGAACCCTCAGTCCTCCCCACAGCCGTTGCGGCTGGATGATTGGTTTCTGGGGTCTGCGCGCCGCTCACAGGACGCGGACCCCCCGCTTTCAGCCAAGCCACTACTGTCCCCTGGCCGGCCGGTTCTGATGAGTCTAGAGGACAGCGATGCAGGACCTCCTCCTCAGTAACTAACCCGCCCCCTGCCGAGTGTGCGGAGCAAGGTAAGTGCTTCAAGTATTTTCTCAGCACCAGAGCCTTGGGACGCACTTTCGCCTCCCGACACCGTACTACATGCTCCACCCCGCTGTGAAGCCCTGCTGGGTACGTCAAAAATAATCGCCCCCTTAGTGTCCCTAGCACGGAGCTTGGATGCGTGGCTTTCACTTCCCTACACATCTCGCTGGCTGGCCAGGAGCATCCTACTCGGTTACGCAATTCAGTTTGCCAGGCCCCCGCCCCCCTTCACGGACGTCCTCTTTTCCGCAGTACACGGCGAACATGCCAAGTCCCTGCACGTGGAAATCGCGACCCTTTTGCTCAAAGAAGCATTAGAGCCTGTCCCTCCAACCGAGATGAAGAAGGGTCTCTACAGCACTCACTTCATCGTACCCAAGAAAGGCGGTGGCTTATGACCAATCTTGGACTTGCGAGTTTTCAACCGTGCTTACACAAACTCCCGTTCAAAATGCTCACGCAAAAACATATTTTAACTTGCGTCCGGCATCTAGATTGGTTCGTAGCGGTAGACCTGAAGGACACGTACTTTCACATCTCAATACTGCCTCGACATCGACCCTTTTTACGGTTCACGTCCGAAGGCCAGGCGTATCAGAACAAGGTCCTCCCCTTCAGAACGTCCCTGTCCCCTAGCGCAGCCCTTGCCCCGCTCCGAGAAGCCAGCATTCGCATACTCAACTACCTCGACGACTGGCTCATCCTGGCCCACTCCCGAGAGTTACTATGTGCCCACAGGGACCAGGTGCCGTTTAGGGCTTCAGGTCAACTGGGAAAAGAGCAAGCTCGCCCCAGCTCGTTCAGAGCCTCTCTTTTCTCGGCATGGAGTTAGACTCAGTCTCAATGTCAGCACACCTCAACAACGAGTATGCTCAGTCAGTGCTGAAATGTCTCGCCACCTTCAGGCCAGGCACAACGGTCCCTTTAAAACTTTTCCAGAAGCTCCTGGGGCATATGGCATCCTCCACTGCAGTCGTGCCACTGGGGTTGATGCATATGAGACGTTTCAGCACTAGCTGAACTGGCGCTGCGGAACGCAAAATGTGATGGTCACCCCCGCCTGCCGCCAAACATTCAAACCCTGGACAGACCTCTGCTTTCTGCGGGCAGGAGTCCCCTTGCAGCAGGTGTCCCGACATGTCCTGGTCACGACCGATGCCTCCAGATTGGGTGGGGGTGCCATGTACAACGGGCACGCAGCTGCGGGCCATTGGAAAGGGGCCCCGCTGCGCTGGCACATCAACTGCCTGGAGTTGCTGACTGTTTTCTTTGCCCTGCGGAAGTTTCTCCCGCTAGTTCAGGGCAAACACGTATTGATCAAATCAGACAGCACCAACCCAGTAGCGGACATAAAACGTCAAGGCGACGTATGCGCATGCCACATGTATGTAGTGTATGTAGCTGCCATCGCAGCCCACCACAACGCAGTAGACGGCAAGACTTTGGGTAAGTACGACTTGATTATCAGGTTCCTAAGAGGCGCCCAGTGGTTAAATCCCTCCCAGCCAAGCCTGTTCCCCTCCTGGGATCACTCAGTGGTCCTCTCGGGCCTTCAGAGACCCCCTTCGAGCCACTAGAATCAGTTGGACTCAGGGCCCTCTCCTTAAAAACAGCCCTAAGTTGCCCGTACCTACTTGGACCGCACACAGAGCTTTAGACGCTCTGAGCAGCTCTTTGTCTGCTATGGTGGACAGCGGAAAGGGAAAGCTGTCTCCAAACAGAGGCTCACCCATTGGGTGCGGGTCCGAGCACACTCAACAAGGAGTGTTGCGTCCTCATGGGCACTGGCCAGAGGCATCTCCCTGGAAGACATATACAGTGCAGCGGGTTGGGCAACACCTAATACCTTTGCGAGATTCTACAATCTTAGGGTAGAGTCAGTCTCGTCCCGTTTTTTCTCAGGTCCGAGCCGGTAGAACTCAGTAACAGCCACTGTTGTGGCTGGACAATTTCCCGCTCCTCAGAAAAATCCTGAATGAAACAGATGCATTTCTCCGCCTTTATACCTGTATGTCTGGGGGTGGGACATGCAAATTCTGTCTGCCAACTTCTCATTGGCCTTTTTTCATAGATCAGAGGTATATTCGACGTTCAAGAAGACCCCTAGCTTCTTTGACATAACGTCTTGTTCCCTCCATCAGGTAACAGAGGTTACATCCGTAACCTAGACGTTACTAGTACATTGTTAATTGATATAGTTTGTTGTTACTTTTTCCACCTCCTGTATCTGGCATTATTACATCTTTTGGGCAAACACACACACACACACACACACACACACACACACAAGCTCCAAAAACAAATTCCCACCTCACCCCCCAATCACCACCCCCTCATAAATTTGAGCAAACAGCAACAATGTGTACCATTTATATTCTTTATTCTCTCAAGAGAACATGAGAGAGACAGACATTCCCACTGTCCCACCCTCATATTCCATATTTCAGCCTAACAAACTCGGCTATCTTTTTAAAACCTTTGTTCAAAGAAATGCACAAATAAACAGAAAAAACTAAAGTTCACTCAAAAATGAAAATTCTGTCATTCACTCACCCTCATATTGTGCCAAATCGGTAGGACTTTTTGTGATGGTTAGGAAAAGGTTACTCAATGTGACTCAATCACCATTCACTTTTATTCCATCTATTTTCCATACAATGAAAGTGAACGGTGACTACGGCTATAAGTCTCTTACATTCTGCCTTTTGTGTTCCATGTAAGAAATAAAGTAATTCGTGTTTGGGATGACGTGAGGGCGAGTCTATGATAACAGAATTTCATCTTCTTGTTTACAAATTTGAAGGTTGCTTTCTGGCGAAAAACTTTTCGAATAGCTTGAACCACCCTACCAGTAGAGAATAGCACCTCCCAGGAGTCTCTTATCCTGCACGTGGCAGGATAAATAAAATGCCATTTCCATGATAGCAAAGCGCAGTGTCAGAGAAACCCCGGCCTGCTGGTTAACAGATAAGACACAGTGTTAAATATGGTGACCAAAACAACTAAAAGAGGGTAAACCTTTTTACTATTCATTCAACTTATTTAGTCATTTTTGAAAACCCTCATATAATTGTGATTGAGACTATGATTCTACGCTGTGTACTATTCATCAATGGTTATACTATTCATCAAGTTTTCATAATCCTACATCAAAATGTAGGCCTAATAATTTGATAAAATGGATTGCATCATGACATCATCCTTTTTTTTTCATCCCCTTTTCTCCCCAATTTGGAATGCCCAAATCCCAATGCGCTCTAAGGCTATGTTCAGACTGTAGGCAAACCTGATTTTTTTCTCAAATCAGATCTTTTCAGGCAGATTGTCCACACTATTAATTGCAAGTGATCAAATCAGATTTGCACACTCAGACATAACCAACCTATCTGCATGGGTTGCTTTGTTAACGATGTAGGCGTACACACCTGACGATGCTTTCAAAACAGATGTGGGAAAAATGGAGGTGCATCATCTCGCTCTCCAAATAAGACCCTGTCCAGTCGAGGTGCAGAATTCCTGTCGGACAAGAAAAACTCAGCGACGGAGGAGACTGGTAAATATTATGATGTTCCATGCTGCAGTCACCGATTTTGGATGTCATCATTGTGTGTCACATTATGAGTGATGCAAAAGACCATCTGAAATCCGAATTGAGCAGCCAAATTGTCTGGACTGAGACGCATCTGAAAAAATCTGATTTAAATCGCATTTGAAAAATCAGATTTCATGTGTTTTTTGGCTGTCCAGACTATCAAAAACTCATCTGGATACAATCTGATTTTTTGTGGCAGTCTGAACAAGGCCCAAGTCCTTGTGGTGGCTTAGTGACTCGCCTCAATCTGGGTGGCGGAGGACGAATCTCAGTTGGCTAAGTGTTTGAGACAGTAAATCTGTGCATCTTATCGTGTGGCTTGTTTAGTGCGTTACCGCAGAGTCGCAGCGCATGTGGAGGCTTCACGCTATTCTCCGCGGCATCCACGCACAACTCACCACGCGCCCCACCACGAGGAGGTTACCACATGTGACTACCCTCCCTAGCAACCGGGCCAATTTGGTTGCTTAGGAGACCTGGCTGGAGTCACTCAGCACACCCTGGATTCGAACTCTCAACTTCAGGGGTGGTAGTCAGCGTCAGTACTCTCTGAAGTCCCCTCATGATGTCATTCTTTAAAAAAAAAAAAACACTGTTGCATGTGTTTTGGTTTAGCAAAAATAAATCTGCCCCTGAGCTGTTTCCGTACAGAATTTTGTGTATATTGCAAATGTAACAGAATTAATGTAAGAATTTTTCACATTTCTGTCTTTAAGCCCTCCAAAAATTGGCTACATTCACCTTCATTGTAAGTGCCTTTCATGTCCAAGATGTCCCCGCATTTGTGTAAAATGTAGAGAGTATTGAGAGAACTGTCCAGCTTTTAAAGTCACATAATTGCAATAGCAGGAAATATCAGAAGATGACTTAAAATTGGAGAATTGGCTTGTCTGCAGCTGGGATTATTAGAAGAAATTGATAGGAATACTTGGCAAAATACAACAGAACTGGTGGCATTAGTGAGCCTGTAATCCTATATTACACTCCTGAATTAAAATTTGGACAATGCGTTCACATTATGTAATTTTATTTGTCCTTGCAGAAATTTTTTTGTGAAACGCGGGCTGCGGTGTCCGAACAACAAATAAAAACCTCAACACAAAATGACGTGCGTATTTAAAAAAAAAAAAAAAAAAAAAAGAAATAAAAAAAAAACACGAATTTATTTTGCTTTTCCATGTGTAAATAAACACTTGATAACATAAAATGCTTGAGAAACACTGCATTAGTCCAGACATTACAGCCAGCATAAATTGCAGTCGTTTTTTCAAAGAGATGTTGGAATTTACATAAATAAAATTGTAAATGGTAAAATATACTGCAATCTTTACCAGCTTGGGAACGTGTCTTCCATAAAAAGTCTGGAAAAACTTTCATCAAGAATAAAGGTAGTGTGCCTTTTAAAGAAATTGAGGAAATCTCGTGTCTCTTCATCAGGCTACCTCTCCATTATGCTGTTTGTTGTAAGGACAGTTGTGATAAATAAAAAATTGTGGTAAATTCTGTCACGTGATACTACATTTTTGCATAATGCCATTTTCTTGCCAGTTTTTCATGACAACTGACTTGTCGACATAGGATTTATGTGCTAAACTTAAATATTAAAATATTATGTCGACGCTTGTGAAATTGTATCGATAATTTGCATTTCCATCAGATTTATTTCGATGAGCTAAAACTATTTCCGCAGAAAATCCTTGGATGGAAATGTAGTTAATGATATCACACCCATTCCATAATACACTTCTAACAAGCTTACGGTAACATTAAAAACAACTGAATCATTCTAAAGCAAGTGCATTAATAGTGTATGCAACAATATAACAACTTCTGGCTAAAACTAAACATAAATCATCTAGTATTAACGAATGAAATAATCCACTGTGGATATGAGGAATTTAAGCGGACACTGGATCATGGATCACATCCGTTTGATGCCGGTTGAAACGGACAAATCTTTCCACAGAGAATGCAACCAGGCATTATTAACTGGGGTGGTCATTGTTGAAAACAACCCCCTGAGACAACACACCATTCAATTGAACCACTAACATATTTGTAATTAATAAGCAGCTTTGATCTAAAAGAGATTTTAGGCTGTTCCATTTGCAAGCTAACATACACCAGCTGATATTTGTCTTCACTTGAAAATGAAGATAATTTTTTGTAATTGAGAGAGGCCAGCTCTGAGGGAGGGCGTTGGCAGACAGAAACAGGAGATACTATTGTGTACATTAGTATGTTTGTTTGTGCCTTGTGTTTTGTTTTTTGCTTTTGTGTGTTAATTGGTTTCAGAGAGGACACCAACTCATGCTTCAGAGAGGCCAAAGAGCCTCATGGAAATAAAATGAAAAGGCAACAGGTGGTCAAAGAGCTTAACAATTTTCAGTTTTGTCTGGATTTTGCTTTTGTATCTCTCACTTTTGTTTCACTTTCTGACAAATAATTCTGAACTCTCTTTTCCTGCCTTTCACTTTCTTACCCCTGCTGATAATTTTTTTTTTATCTTAAACCAGCCTAAGATGTTTTGCTAGTCTTATTTGGTTTAAGCTGGTCTCCCATCCTGACCAACTGACAAGTGCCCAAAGTCCCCCTAAAACCAGCAAAACAGACCAGCATGATCAGGCTGACAGACCAGCAAACCAGCATATGTTGGTTTCTTTTTATTATAATTTTTTTGTATTTATTAGGAACTTCTGGAGAGTTTTCTTTTTTCTGAAAAACAAATGAAATACATCTTCATTAATGACGTATAAAGCCTTCTTAAAACAAAATCTTCTTTAAAAGACGTCACACTGTAGTGACATGATTCACTCCAGAGAATCGTGGCCATGTTGCTAGCCACAACAATCCACAGAAACACTGCAGAAACCACACATCCTCACCATTGCACCACCATCTGGCCCCTCTAATGTTCATTTTAAATGTTCTAGATCCACTGTGACTAAAGTCATCCCCTAAACTTCAGCTGAAAATAGAAGACTAGATTTTTCCTTTTGCTGAAGAAAATATGATAAGTGCTCACACATGTTAAATGCACCATGATACTAATGTATTGTGGGTCGTTGCCAGAGCATTGCTCTGTGGTTGCTTACTGGCCCACCCAAAGTTTCTATTTTATTCTTGTCCCAACAGCTCGATTCCATCCTTCATTGTAAGTCTATGGGATATATTCACGTGTTTTATCATCTGTCATGTGTGGATTGCCATTAACATAAAAAGTTCAGATCTGTGATACAAAACGTTGGTCATCCAATATGTGTTTGTCAATGGCCAATACGGAATCGACCAAATAGTGATCGATTTATCACCCTTGCCGTTATATTGGTCTATGACTACTTTCAAGGATAATCTAGAGTGACATCTGCCGCTCCTTTAACCATGATGGTTCAGAGAGATTGATCATTATTGCTTTGTTCTATGACGTGTTTCAAGTGTACTGCATCTATAGCCACCATTTGGCAAGCGATTATTTTGACAAACGTTGCTAGTTGAATTGTAATGATAAATTATTTCGGATTGCTGTGCTGCTCAGCATGAACCGCTAGAGGACCTGTCTCTATCTGCAGGGGTTTATGAATATACACTCAAATTGTTTGCTATAGAATGAGTACTTTCGAGATAAACTGGATCATTTATAGATGTTGATTTCTAGATAACTTTGTTTAGATCAAATGAATACTTACAGTGGCTAAGAATAATTTTGCAGTTTTCATATTCTATTATTTCAGAACATCTGGGTTTTAGATTTGTATTTATTTTACATTTACCCTCTGTTGAAAACTTCCCTGTGTGGTGCATTTGTAAGTTTTCTTGCACATCTTTGTTTCATATAATGAAAAGGATTTCTCTAAACAGGTTGCCTTGCATTCTAAGAAATAACATACAATTTGAATCATGTTGGAGTACATTTAAAAGTTGAAAAAAATGGAATCGTGAATCGTCCATTAAGCTTGCTAAAAATCAAGATTGGATTTTTTTGCCATATTACCCAGCCCTATTATAACTTCAAATAATAGAAGTTACATTAAATACATATTTGTTCCTGCCATATTCTTCATGTTTAGGCTACACATCCAAAACATGCTGATATCTCTTAAAATAATATTCCAGGTTCAATAAGTTAAGCTCAATCAACAGCATTTGTGGCATAATGTTGATTACCACAAAAATTCATTTCGACTCGTTCCTCTTTTTCAAAAATCTGGGTTCCAGTGAGGCTCTTACAATGGTAGTGAATGGGGGCCAATTTTAGAGGGTTTAAAGTCAGAAATGTGAAGCTTATAATTTTATAAAAGCACTTACATGAATTCTTCTGTTAAAACTCATGTATTATTTGAACTGTTAAGTTGTTTCAATTGTCATTTTTACAGTCGTTTTAGGGTTTGATGACATAACACAGAAAAGTTTATTAAGTGATTTTATCACACAAAAATAATTTTTATACGACCTTTATGTCTTGTAGCTAAAATTTTAAACAGTAAGTATATTCTCATTTACTGATTGGGCATATTGACTTCCTGTGTAATGCCTCACTGGAATGTCGATTTTTGCTTTTTTTAAATAAAAGTAGGTAAGTGTCAAAATACATTTTTGTGGTAATCAACGTTATGCCACAAATGCTGTTCATTGAGTTTAACTTATATTGAATCCGGAACATTCCTTTAAGGCCAATTCACACAAAATTTGTGACAAATTACAAGAGAACTGCTGACGAAAGGTCTATTCATACCGAGACCAAAATGAATAAAACGAAAAACTACTTCACCCCTGTAGAGTAGGTGGTGCTGTTCTGCAAACATTTATTCTGGTGTATTGCAGGGATCTTTAAAGGGATATTTCACCCAAAAATTAAAATTCTCTTAGCATTTACTCGCTGTCATGACATCCCAGATGTGTGTGAAATTCTTCTAAAAATCTTTACTTGTGTTCATAAGAATATTTCAGCTCTGTAGATCCATACAATGCAAGTGAATGGTGATCAGACCTTTGTTGCGCCAAAAATCAAATTAGGGAAACAGAAAAGTAATCCATAAGACTCCAGTGGTTAAATTAATGTAACGCAGGGAAGAAGTCAAGAGAGCTGGATCTAGGTGCAGTGAAGGATTTTTATGAAAAAATAAACAAATACAAATAACTGGGAGACACAGGAACAAAATAAAACATCCACGAGGGGAGACAAAAACATAGACAGAAGAAAACATCCACGAAGGGCACGGGCAAAACAATAATAATTTATAGTATCATGTACTGTTCAACTGGTGTTTCAAAAATAAGTAGCTTTGCACACATTGTTCATTCACAAAAATGTATTAGTAAAAACATTTGAAGGTAAATAATGCTTTTTATTAAGCGACTATGCATCATTGTATATGAAATATAAATATAAAATGCATATCAATGAAAATGATTGAAGTTTGAAAATGATTGTGGTGGTGGTGGTGTAGTGGTCTAAGCACATAACTGGTAAACTTGTAATCATTGTGTCCTTGAGCAAGGCACTTAACTCCAGGTTGCTCCAGGGGGAATGTCCCTGTAATAAGTGCTCTGTAAGTCGCTTTGGATAAAAGCGTCTGCCAAATGCATAAATGTAAATGTAAATGTAAGTTCATTCTCCCTTGTGTTTATGTAATGAAAAATGAATTATTTTTAAATAGGCTTTTATTTAATGTCTTTAAAATATTGAATCTATTTGGCTACAATGGCTGTTTCATTGAAATTATGGTTTCTCTAGAAAATAAACATTTAATAAACCCTTTTGAGACATTTTAAAGCAAATACATAATTATCGAGCGATATATATATGGATATCGATATATTGAACATCAATAGGCTGAAAAATAGCAAATATGAAAAATATAAAAGTGTGCATACAAGTTCAGAAAAGACCGTTCATGCCAACCAAAGGAATTAAACTTTGATGTCAAAAGAAGCAAGGTGTGCACCAAAACTGTTAAAGTGAAAGCAACCTATGGCCAAAAAAAAACAGGCTAAGAATAAAATCAGTACTTGATGACAAATCAGTATGGACACACTCATGGCTTTTGAGTTACTCACACAACAGTTGCCTATAATGAAAAAAAACCCACATCATTTCATAACCTGTGAAAACCATAATAAACAAGACAATAACACATCCCCCTTCCAAATATTGCTCCAATGGCACGCATACAAATACACATATGTACAGGCAGAACAAAGGAGTAAACGAGGCATGAAAACAGTGCCTGATTGTGGGAAACATACACGCTAACATAAGACTTGAAACTAGATTTGCGAGTCATCAGCCCTGGAATCCAAGCAGCACAACTGCATCGGTGTACTACAGTACAATTAATCTGTTCAAAAGAGAGAGAGTTAAGAGAGAGTGTACATGTGCACAAGCTTAGAATAGATTTACGACTGTATGAATTGTTCTATAAATACAGTCAACTATGGTGGAGTATTAACAACAACCGGTTGTAATTCTTGTGGTCAGATTTAACTTCTCACAGACCGTTGGTCCGAAATCTACATCAATAAGAAAAAGATATTTCAGATTTGAAATTTGGGTTGGGTAAAAATATTCCAGAATTTTGATTAATCATGATCTTCATTTGAATCAAGATCCCAAGATCAATCTTTTACTGTATGCGGCAACCCTTTACAGTGCGAGTAAATCACTCGCACATGCGACCAAATCACTCGCACATGAGACCAAAAATGGTAAGCACATGGAAGCATGGATCTTCACTACCATTGTTAGATGTCACATAATTTCTATAAAACAAACTAAGCATTAAAAAAGCATTTTTGTAATTAAAAACAGTAAGCCTACCATAAACACATTTAAAAACAATAAATACCAATTATAAACATTTATAAGTTGTAACAAAAATGAATGATATTCCCTCACGGCTCTAATTACAAATTTAATAGAGATGAAGTTGTGATATGATAATATTTATTAAGAATCTATTAGTGTTATATAGTAAATTCAAGGTTGTTATTAACATTTGAAAAGTATTTTAATTTATGTCTGTGGATGTCACAGTGTTTTTTCTGGATCATCTTGTCAATGCCATTTAGAATGTCAGGCCATTTAATGTGGTTTTAAACTAGTTTACTCGCAGTGTGTTTTCATTGAGGTTTGCGCCAAAAAATTCTGTGCTGAATTAAAATGGTTTCCACGTCTCATGCAGTGCTTCTCACAGGTTATTGCAGCACTGTAGTGATCAACAGGGTGCGTTTGAGAGCCAGGTCTGTGAGTAAAAATGCACCTGCTCTGCACTCGCACTGCTCTTGTCCATTGAGCTGTATTAATCTACAGCCATACAGGTGCATTAGAGGAGGGTTTGACTTTGCATGTCTATTTGACGCCACTAAACCAGATACGTTAGATGTGTCGCTATACTTCAGAATAAGAAGAACAGCAGTAGAAATGCGTACCAAACCGTATAATGGAGAGCTGGAATATTCCAAATCTAGATAAACAATTTTTATGCAAAGAGGAACTTGATGATAGATTTCACTAATATGACAGATAAACACCCCCCTCTCAGCTTTTTGCCCCCTGGCAACCTTTGAATGCCCCCTGAGGGGCGGTACCGCCCCTGTTGAGAACCCTTGTTATAAGTGAACCTCAAGGAACATATTAAAATAATAAAAAAATGACATGGATTGAACCCTTTAAAGGTAAATTCTAGGTTCAATGTGGGTTCAATTCAAAAAGTTAAGCTCTTCCATTCTAAGTGCTTTTTTTTTTACGGGGGGAGAAGTTCAACTGATTTTCTATGGTAATTGAGCTTCTTTAGAAATGTGTTTAACCTGGAATGTTCCTTTAGCATTCTTGCTTTCTCTCTGAACATCCACAGTTTAATCATTTAGGTGCAGGTACTAGGGTTGCAGCGGTATACCGGTTTCACGGTTTACCACGGTTTGAAAATTGACAGTTATCATACCACGTACATTTGCTTATCTACGGTATTGAGAAAAAAATGCAACCGGACAGAGAATCTCACATGTGGGTGCGCATCTCCTTTCCTCCTTGTCTGCCTGTCAGTCTTGTCAACTTGCGACACACACACACACACACACACACACACACACACGCGCATGCGCAGCGGAGAAAATGTCTGAGAGAAGCGAGGCGAGGGGGTCTGACATGAGTGTGTGTGTATATGAGTTAAAGCAGTGTTTCTCAACTGGTCTATTTGGACTGGGTCGCTGACAGCAGGGAAAGAGCAATGCCATGGTTCTCCCATTGAAGATATTTTGGTGGCCGCCCAAGGTATAGTTATTTAGGACTGCCGACATAGATTTAATGATAATCTCGCAAACAGCTAAAGCAGACATAGACAACATATGGCCCGCGGGCTGGATCAGGTCCTCCACATGGTTTAATGTGGCCCGCGGCTCATTTATCATAAAAGCGTCTTTATTTTTCAACTGAACACCCTCAGTTTGAGATTTATATTCGCACAAATTGAAAATATTCCACCTAATGTGATTTTTGATTTTTAAATGAAATATAAAAGTAGATCTCGGCATCATTGACACCCGGAGGGGTAATCATTGACATGCGAGCAAAAGCAAGCCAGAGACGAATATGTAAATGTATTTTTTATTTGTGCAATTTAGAAACGTTGAATTCCCTTCACACCTGTATGTTAATCTAACTCTTGCGGTAATCATTCATGCAGTTGTGTTTTTTTATTATTATTATTAAAACGGAATAATACATTTACAGGGAATTAGAGATGGCAAAATAAATGTATAATCTCAGCCTTTTTTCAGTTTTTTAATGCCTCATAGAAAAGTATCTACCTTTGTAGAGCAATATAATACTTTAGGCAATTGCAGAATAGTCTCACTAGTCACAGATACACTTCAAAAAATTGAGTACACAACCATTTCTGGGCTTAAAAGTTACAAAATGTAAAAGTGAAAGGAGATTTAGAAGAAAAAAAGACTTACATTTTAATCTGTTGCTCACTCACACCTATTCTATTGCTTCTGAAGATATGGATTTAAACACTGGTGTCTTATGAATAATAATAATAATTAATATAATAATTTAGTATCATGTAATGTTCAACTGGTGTTTCAAAAATAAGTAGCTTTGCACACATTGTTCATTCACAAAAATGTATTAGTAAAAACATTTGAAGGTAAATAATGCTTTTTATTAAGCGACTATGCAACGGTTGTTTGACTTTCCATTATAAAATGGAAATTATAATGGAAAGTCAATTATACGGTTTGGTACGCATTTCTACTGCTGTTCTTCTTATTCTGAAGTATAGCGACACATCTAACGGTTATATTTTGTATATGAAATATAAATATAAAGTGCATATCAATGAAAATGACAAAAACCAAATCAATGCAGAACATTGCATCTCAAAAGCAATACAGTGTGGCCCCCCCATGCACTACTTACAGCCCGATGTGGCCCCTTTACCAAAATAGTTATAAATATTAATAATTACACACCATCACCTTTACAAATTTGTCTCAGGATTTTACATGAGTAAAATTTACTGTTGCATTTTGACAAACGGTTATAATTTCATATGAAACTATAACAAGGTAGAATCTATTAGACCTCATTTTACATTTACATTTATACATTTGGCAGACGCTTTTATCCAAAGCGACTTACAGTGCACTTATTACAGGGACAATCCCCCCGGAGCAACCTGGAGTTAAGTGTCTTGCTCAAGGGCACAATGGTGGTGGCCATGGGGTTCGAACCAGCGACCTTCTGATTAACAGCCCTGTGTTTTAGCCACTACGCCACCACCACCAACATTGGCAACAATTGCCATTTTATATCAACAGTGGCAGTTTTAGTTAAAGTTTCAAGATGTGTTTCAGCTAGTATTTATTGTTCATAAATACATTAATTTATTAATATTATTACTATTATTTAAGACTAGCACACTGACCTAACCATGGTAATGAGCTTCTATGTAATATGTGTATAAACATGTAATATTAGGTAACAAACGGGAAAATAATGGGCTCATATAAGTAAATATGCTCTTAAAGTTTTAAAATGGGGAGAGACAACTTCCTGTAGATTTTGACATCATCAACAAAAATAATGACACTTGATGCATGTCCTTGTACTGGAAAACCATGAACAAAACTATTCAACATAAAAGGAAATGCAACCCAGGATACATTAAATACAGGTTATGTTTAATCTATGGCAGGTCGACACTTGATTTCCAATGTAAAATCTGTCCTGAAGCAAAACCCTATGAGAAGCTAAAGTTAAAGGTACAGACAGGTGTTAGGAATGAGACAGCGAGGAGAGAGGATCTAAATGCAGGCTTCTTTATTATTAACAAAATACAAAACAAACACAAAGGAAAAACCCTCGATGGGGAAACAAACATAAACTAAGAACTCAGGCAGGGAAACACAGATCAGACTTGACAACATTCAACGAACGACAAGGAGTGAACAAAAAGCAGGGCTTAAATAAACAGGGAGTGATGACTGAATTAGACACAGGTGAGAACAATGAACAAAATGGCAGTGGTGATGACAGGTGGATTCTGGGAAGTGTAGTACATTTAACAATGACAAGTGAAACCCAGGGCAGACAACAAGGGAATCGTGACAACAGGAGTGTCGTGCACCAACAGTATATGTTAACTGTTAATAATCATAGGACATTACTTCAAAAGCTGACACAGCTGATGTTATTTTTCATTCATTTAACATGCTATGCTAACATGTAAACTAACATGCTTTAGTTATATGACATGTTATAGTTACATGATATTTTTTATCATGTTTATAATTCTGTTTATTATATTTCTGTTAGCTTTTTTACACATGTACCAAGAGTGGACGCTGCATCATTCTTAAAAGTGTAACACATACTTCAATAAAATAAATGGTTTCAGGTTTCAATTATAATAAATTGTTTGCTCAAAAATAAATAAATAAATAAACACTTCTGTTATTCTGTTAATAATAGTAATTGTGTAATACTGTATACAGTGAAACTGTGATATTTTCTGAGACGGTTATCATACCGTGAAAATCTCATACCCTTGCAACCCTCGCAGGTACCTAATGTTTGGATATTGATATGATATCCGAAAGCCAACTTGGCCAGACAGTCATAGTTTATCGCTGTGAGAAGAAAGGTGAGCCATTTTAATGTGTTGACTTAATAAAATGCTATAGGCTTTTGATAAAAGACAGAGATGTCCTGCAAACATTGAGGACTTACACAAATAAACCAGATAGATTTACATAGTGCTTCACTATGACAAGTAACCACAGCACAGAGACATTGTACTCTACTCTTTAAAAGAAATAGTTTACTCAAAAATAACAATTCTGTCATCATTTACTCCAATAATAAATGTAGTCCATATGACGTGCACTACATTCAAAGTCTTCTGAAGCCACACGCCAGCAAACATACTAGAATTTAAGTTGTTAAAGGAGATGTGTTGCCTTTAAACTATGTTTCAATGACATTTGGTCACAAGACACAAAATAACCGATTACATTTGATGTCATTTACATGAAATGCAATGCATCTAAAAGCGCCATCTTTAAGGGCAGTGGAAGATATTCAGAGAATAATGACTTAAACTTCTCTATTAAAAGACTTGGAATATAGCGCAAGAGTCATTTGAATCACTATTATGTTGAGAACTTTTGTTTTTGTACGCTTTCAGAAGACTTGGAAGATGACGCATGAGTTGCATAGACTACTTTTATGAAACGCTTGTATCCTTTTTGAAGCTAGAAAGTGAATCTCTATTCTGTATTGAAAAAACAAACAATATTTATTGATATTGACTTGAGATATTTATTGATATATCTCCTTTTGTGTTCCATGTCCGAAATTAAGTAATTTGGGTTTGGAGCAACATGAGTGTGAGTAAATAAAGACAGACTGAATCTTTAATTAAAGGATGGAAATGTATTTCTTCCTGCATTCATTGGGCCAGGCGTTCTTTGTCTCCTCATTGTTTACTATGAAATAACATCCTGTTTTAATTGAACATCCTCTCTCTCTCTCTCTCTCTCTCTCTCTCTCTCTCTCTCTCTCTCTCTCTCTCTCTCTCTCTCTCTCTCTCTCTCTCTCTCTCTCTCTCTCTCTCTCTCTCTCTCTCTCTCTCTCTCTCTCTCTCTCTCTCTACTTTGTACAGTGGAACTAAATAGTTTCACAAGAAGCTATGGTCATACAGTGACCTGCAGGTCAAGACCCCGCCCTCCCTCCCCTCACACAACATCCCCCTGCCTCTCAAAAAATCCTCCCTCACACACAAACACACACATGCCAGATAAAAATACAAAGTGTCCCTTATGTAGCAGCACAGAGGCCTGGGTGACAGTGCTTAACATGATGTTGATATTTTCTGGGAGGAGCATGAGAGGAGAAAAGGATCTCTACTGTCGGGGTGGTTCATTCAAGCACACTGCCTGACCTTCATCCTACCCCCGAGGTCCTTGGCTTGACTCACAACAACACACTGCAACCATAGATAACAATGCCAAAGCCTGGCACAGCGGTTTCATGCTATCCGAACAAGTTGACAGGAGATACATGCTAAAATTAGTATCCATCACACTAGAATAAGAGCATTTCAGTTGGCTTAGTGTGATTATAAGACTAATAACCTGTTCAAACCAAGTGCAAGTTATTAACAAAAACAAGATTTTAAAATAAATCAATGCATCTCACAATCATTCAGTCATTTGTTTTTCTACACTTCCCAATTTGGAAGGCTTTAAGCAGCTTATTGCACATTCAACATATATTCAAGTAATTTATCAGTATGTGTGTTCCCTGGGAATCGAACCCATGACCTTAGAGTTGCTGACACCATATTCTACTAGTTAAGCTACAACCATTATAACAATAAAAAAAGAGATAGTAAAACAATTCTGCATCAGACTTGTAAAAGGTTTTGGTGAGATAAATCAATTGGCAAAAATTTGTAAGATTATATACAGTACATGTTTACCAGAAGTGTTTATCCTTGTGTCAGTTCCAAAATCTATTAAAAGTCTTGTCAATTGATAAATGCACTTTTAGAGCAAATATTGTGTAAAACAAAACAAAATGTAGCAAAAAAACAAAAGAAATTCCATTGTCATTATATCAGTCATCAGCCAGTTTGGTCTCTAGATTCTGAAAAAACTAATATCAATAATACTTTTCTTTCTTTTTAGAATAGTCGACTAGTGACCTCCAAAATTTATGTTTAAATGTTAGTGAAATTAGTCATTACTAAAATCGCTACTTGATGTTTTTTTAAGACTATTCTTAATGCTCAACAACAAAAAAATAACAGTGCAAGACATGATGCAACTGATGGTGAATACGTATTGCAGTGGCGGTGCTTTAAAAGGGATGAATTAAAGACTTGACTTTGCCAAGACGATTTTACCATGCAAACTGACAAACAGCAAAAGCACAGCAGGCTCATTAAAGCACCACCATTAAAAACGAAAGAAAAATTATAATAAGTATCTAGATAAACTAGTCGACCTAGTCGAACTTAAGTCAACATACTGTATACAACTTAAGTGTAAAAATGTTAAGTGTTACCTAACTATCAATGCTAGAGGTGCCTGTTTACCAGTAAAGATTCTAGCAGTTATCCAATGCAAAACAGCAAACAAACTCACAGATGTCAACACTGTGGGTGGAAGTAAATATATGATCGGCTGTCTGTTATCATGGTGAAATTTAATTTTGAGTGTTTGCATAATAGATATTGTAATACATAACATGTCTTCATCCTTAAGTGCTTCCTTGGTAAAAGTAGTAAATAGAGATATGAGAACAGAAAAGTAATTATGGACAGGTGGAAACAGTCAAATATCATTTAGATGCCTGTAAATTACTAAAACAAATATTCTTTGCTCAAATGATGCAAGTGTATTGTAACTTTGTGATTGTCATGTTATTGCTGCTTAACAGCCTTGGCATATTTAGAACACAACATATTGTATAATTAACAGTTACATAGAGGTGATGTGTGTGATTTCCAATGTTCTACAGAAACATTTTCCTCTCGTGAGTTGGGAAGAATACTTAAAAAGCCAATACACAACATCCTCTAAGGTTAAAAACCTTTGCCCTGTAGGGAAACGCAATTTCGATGCAAGAGTTGGGATTAAATTGGAGGACTATAGTGATGTGATCTACCTGTTTCCAGAGGAACTCATCATCCTGATTAATCCTCCACGTGGTGAGGAGGTGTATGGAGGAGAGCACTCCTCCACTGAGCACTGCCGCCCTCATCCGCACCGGTAGCAACGTGTAGATGATGTAAATGAAGAATACGGACCACCAGATGCCTTCCGAGGCGCTGCGAGGGGCCACCATCAGCACCCCAAACACCTGCACCACAATAAGCACTCCAATCACAAGGTAGCTGACCATCCACATGTAGTCCTGGTGAAACCCGTTTCGGTTGCACACCACCATTAGTGCCAAGAAGAGGGTCATCGCCACAGAGAGCACAGAGGCGTAGACCACGTTGGGTGGCCCGTGGATGCAGTGGAAGGTCAACATGACCCCACAAACAATCACCAACACACCCATCAGCATTGTGAGGGAGCTCTGGTTGAGCCTGAAGAAGTAGCGCTGGTAGAGACACTCCAGTTTGCGAGACTGAAACTTCTTGGACTGGAACACGCGCACCACCCGTTGCCAGCAGTCAGCCGCTGTTACTGACCCCACACCGCTGACCGTGTCCTCACTGGAGCCTTCGCACCCCGCACCGCCCCTTTTCCTTCCCTTCACCTCTCCATCCTCAAAACCCAGGTCCACAGATTTAAGCCCCACTCCTTCCCCCCCACCCCCCACTTTACCGTAATGGTCTTCCTGCCATCCACATCGCACTCTGAAGTTGCTCCCGCTGGTACCTCCAACTCCCCCTCCTCCTCCAGACCAGGTGGCATGGGCTTGCGGCGGCTGGGGAGGGGGCTCCATGGCTTCCACGTCCCGCAGGCAGCTCATGTAGCGTGGGTTGCAGAGAGAGGAGCCAACCTTGCGCTTGGACTTCTTGCCATTGCGCTCGCCCCAAGCGGCCTTGCGATCATCCACTCTGGCCACTAGGAAGCCGTTAATCCAGGACATTCTGAGGAGAGAAATAAGAAAAACCTACGTCAAAGACGAGATGGAACAGTCTATAATACCTAAACAAGGAGAAACAATAGATCTTCTGAGAGCGTTATAAAAATATTCTGGATATATTGTGCAACAAACATATACTGTACTTGTAGCATAATGTTGTACAAAGACAATTATTTCAACTCATTGTTTGTTTATTTAAAAATCTGTGCCGATCCGGGCCAGTTGGCGTGGTTTCATTTCCTTTTTCCACTGTGATGCGGAGAAATCAGAAAAATGTATGTAACAGATTCATGTGTTGGCGACGACGTGAGAGGTAAACATTGGAGTGAGTGCGCTATAGAGAATGAACACATATTCCAGTTTTTAGGACTGCTTTTTCTGTGATTTTTACTCTGCTAATACACAGGATAGACTCGGCCCATGTCGTAAAAAGGAAAGCAAAGAGAAAAAGACGAGATGTTTTCCATAATTTGCAGAAAGGTTGGGTATGCCACTGGACAGGAACACACAGAAAGGTAAAGGTTTCAAGATCAGCTAAAAGGGACTTTTGCTAACAAATTATTATATAAGAATTATTGATTACCATGAAAATGTATTTTGAATTGTCGCTTCTTTTCTTTAAATAAAAAGGAAAAATCTGGGTTACAGTAGTTACAGTCCACAACTCACCATTTCAAAAGCATAGCCATCAGACAATGTGGCTAAAAGTGTTTGTGTTTTAATGTACTAATATTGTTACATATACCTTGTCTTGTTTCACTGTTGCCCCTTTGTTTACCATTTTTTTCACTTTTGTATTCCTTAGTTTTCACTTTTGTCCCTTGTGTAGCTCCACAGTCTCCCTGTTAGCGTTCGTGTTCTCTGTCATTGTTTTCACCTGTCCTCATTAGTTCACCATTGGTTTCTGTTTATTTCCTCATTATCATTATACGCGAGCCTGCGTCCACGCCTGTCACGGTGAGCGAGCCAGCACCCACGCATGTCACTGTGAGCGAGCCTGCGCCTATGCATGTCACTGTGAGCGAGCCAGCGCCCACGCATGTCACTGTGAGCGAGCCAGCGCCCACGCATGTCACTGTGAGCGAGCCAGCGCCCACGCATGTCACTGTGAGCGAGCCAGCGCCCACGCATGTCACTGTGAGCGAGCCAGCATCCACGCATGTCACTGTGAGCGAGCCAGCGCCCACGCATGTCACTGTGAGCGAGCCAGCGCCTACGCATGTCACTGTGAGCGAGCCAGCGCCTGCGGCCTCTACCGTCAGTGAGCCAGCGCCTGCGGCCTCTACCGTCAGCGAGCCAGCGCCTGCGGCCTCTACCGTCCCAGAGCCAGCGCCTGCGGCCTCTACCGTCCCAGAGCCAGCGCCTGTAGCCTCGACCGATCCAGAGCCTTCCTGGGCTCCGCCGCGGCCCCGCCGTCCGCGGCTCATCCTTCTAGGACTCCTCTTCCAGAGTTTCCCGGGGCTCCTTCTCTTGAGCCTCCCGAGCCTCCCAGAGCTCCGCCTCTCGAGCTTCCCAGAGCTCCACCTCCCGAGCCTCCTACGGCTCTGTCCCCAGAGACTCCAGAGCCTTCTTGGGCTCCGCCGCGGCCCCGTGTCCGCAGCTCATCCTCCTACGGCGTCTGCTTCTCAAGTCCCTCAAGTCTTCCAGGGCTCCTCCTCCCGAGTCTTCCAGGGCTCCTCCTCCCGAGTCTTCCAGGGCTCCTCCTCCCGAGCTTTCCAGAGCTCCGCCCTCCGAGCTTCCTAGAACCCTGTCTTCCGAGCTTCCTGAGCTTTCCAGAGCTCTGCCCTCCGAGCTTCCTAGAACCCTGCCTTCCGAGCTTCCTGAGCTTTCCAGAGCTCCGCCCTCCGAGCTTTCCAGAGCTCCGCCCTCCGAGCTTTCCAGAGCTCCGCCTTCCGAGCTTTCCAGAGCTCCGCCTTCCGAGCTTCCTGAGCTTTCCAGAGCTCCGCCCTCCGAGCTTCCCAGAGATCCACCTCTCAAGCCCCTCGAGCCTTACAGGGCTCCACCCCTCATGCCTCTCAAGCCTTCTACGCCCTTCTCCCCGAGCCTCCTACGGCTCCGCCTCCCGAGCCTCCTACGTCTCCACCTCCAGAGCCTCCTACGGCTCTGCTCCCAGAGACTCCAGAGCTTTCTAGGGCTCCACCTCTCAAGCTTCCTACGGCTCCACCTCCTGAGCCTCCTACGGCTCTGCTCCCAGAGACTCCAGAGCTTTCTAGGGCTCCACCTCTCAAGCCTCCTACGGCTCCACCTCCTGAGCCTCCTATGGCTCCGCCTCCCGAGCCTCCTACGGCTCTGCTCCCAGAGACTTCTGAGCTTTCTGGGGCTCCGCCTCTCGAGCCTCCTACGGCTCCGCCTCCCGAGCCTCCTACGGCTCGGCTCCCAGAGCCTCCTATGGCTCCGCCTCCAGAGCCTCCTACGGCTCCATCTCCCGAGCCTCCTACGGCTCTGCTCCCAGAGACTCCAGAGCTTTCTAGGGCTCCACCTCTCGAGCATCCTACGGCTCCGCCTCCTGAGCCTCCTACGGCTCCATCTCCCGAGCCTCCTACGGCTCTGCTCCCAGAGACTCCAGAGCTTTCTAGGGCTCCACCTCTCGAGCCTCCTATGGCTCCGCCTCCCGGGCTCTCTAGGACTCCACTCCTCAAGTCTCTCGAGCCTCCCAGGGCTCCGCCCCTCAAGTCTCTTGAGCCTTCCTGGGCTCCGCTTCCCGAGCCTCCTACGGCTCCGCCTCCAGAGCCTTCCAGGCCTCCGCCTCTAGGGCCTCCTCCCAGGGCCCCTGACCCTGTTCCTGACCTGTGGCCTCCTCCCAGGCCTCCTGACCCGGCCCCTATCTTGTGGCATCCTCCCAGGCCTCCTGACCCGGCCCCTGTCCTGTGGCCTCCTCCCAGGGCCCCTGACCCTGTTCCTGACCTGTGGCCTCCTCCCAGGCCTCCTGACCCGGTCCTGCGGCCTCTTCCCAGGCCCCCTGACCCAGTCCCTGTCCAGTGGCCTCCTCCCAGGTCCCCCAAACCTGTCCTTGCCCTGTGGCCAGCTCCCAGGCCTCCTGAACCTATCCTTGCCCTGTGGCCAGCTCCCAGGCCTCCTGAACCTATCCTTGCCCTGTGGCCAGCTCCCAGACCTCCTGAACCTATCCTTGCCCTGTGGCCATCTCCCAGACCTCCTGAACCTATCCTTGCCCTGTGGCCAGCTCCCAGACCACCTGAACCTGTCCTTGCCCTGTGGCCAGCCCCCAGGCCTCCTGAACCGGTCCTTGCCCTGTGGCCAGCTCCCAGGCCTCCTGAACCGGTCCCTGCCCTGTGGCCAGCTCCCAGGCCTCCTGAACCTACCCTTGCCCTGTGGCCAGCTCCCAGACCACCTGAACCTGTCCTTGCCCTCTGTGCCCCCCAGGACTTCCTGCCTGCCCTCTGTGCCCCCCTGGACTTCCTGCCTGCCCTTTGTGCCCCCCTGGACTTCCTGCCTGCCCTTTGTGCCCCCTTGGACCTCCTGCCTGCCCTCTGTGCCCACCTGAACTTCCTGCCTGCCCTCTATGCCCCCTTGGACTTCCTGCCTGCTCCCGTGCCCCCCCTGGTCTGCCCGTCTGCTCCTGATGTTTTTTTTATTTGTTTCTTTTTTTCGGATCGTCTGGAATCCGATCCTTGAGGGGGGGCTCTGTTACATATACCTTGTCTTGTTTCAACGTTGCCCCTTTGTTTACCATTTTTGTCACTTTTGTATTCCTTAGTTTTCACTTTTGTCCCTTGTGTAGCTCCACAGTCTCCCTGTTAGCGTTCGTGTTCTCTGTCATTGTTTTCACCTGTCCTCATTAGTTTGCCATTGGTTTCTGTTCATTCCCTCATTATCTTGTTGGTGTTCTGTTTGTTCATTGGCCCCTTAGTCCCACGTTCATGTATTTATACCTTGGGTTTTGGTTCTGTCCTTGTCTATCGTTGAATGTTGTTAGCCTGGTGTGAGTTCCCTGCCTGTGTTTTCAGTGATATGTTTATTTCCCCATTGAGGGTTTTTCAATTGTTTTGATTTTGTTAAATAAAAGTAAAGCTGCACTTAGATCCGCTCTCCTCGTCTGCCTTCGCTGTCTGCATTCATAACAAATATGTGTTTTCGCAAAGCAAGCACGTAATGTGTCAGTGTATGACAGTGCATTATGACCCTGCACCATTCAATTGTGGTAAGTATTTGTGAAGCCCATGTATGTTGCAGATATTTGTTGGATGTTACCTGTGTGGGTTCTGGTTTGTGCCCCAGCCCTGATCTCGCTTTCGGAGACACTCATTTATAGCAGTGGATGAGTGAAAGCAAAAATATGAAGTTCAGACAAGCAAATGAAGGGTATCAGGGAATCCACTTTCGTTTAGTTACTGTAGACTGGCTGGATGAATCTGAAGATCTGTTATTGATATTATCTCTTCATGACATCTGGATCTGTCAAAAATGAGCAAACAATAGAAACATTGTGAGATAAAAGCCCTTAACAGAAGTCAAATAATATCATTGTCTCTGAAAACATGGTACAACATGTAAAAAATGACCATAATTAGGGTCTCCTGAATAATTAAAAACTTATCTTAGGCACTGAAACAAAATGCATTCTCAGACATTCTAATCAACTAATATTCGTAATTGTTAAATCAATATATGCTTTACTTCCTTAACAGTAACAATTAATAACATCATCCCTAAGCAAACAAGTTCAGAAAGCTTCAGAAACATTAAGATTAAGATAAGTTTTACTTCTAACTATGTCATTCTTGCCATTTTAAGATGTTCTGAGCTTCAAATGTCATTCTATTATGGCTGTGGGCCACAAGGTTAGAAAAAGGTTGTCGGGTGCACCGCTGCTATAAAATGAGACAGCAGAGAGCAGTCATGACAATTCTGAATCAATGAAGATGTCTCCAGAAATAAAAAGTGAGACAAATGCAGAATAGTTGCTGTAATTTCACCAACATTGTTTATTTATTTACTTTAAATTATTTTGTTCTGTATTGTTTATATGTACTATTTATTTTCTTATTGCTTTGGCAATATAAAGCTTTACTTACCCTCTGTATATGGAAATGCTCACGTCTTTAATATTTAATTTTTTACACTAACATTAGTAACTGATGTCTAAGCAATAGGCCCCATTCCCTGATTATTCCAAAATCACACGTGATATTAATTTAGTTTTATTTCTCTCTATTTTAAGGTATTGTGGCCAACAGTAGGCTATTATCATATTTAGAGGACGAGTCATATATATAGGCTACATTTTTCATGGATCTCGTCACTTCATTTAAATGATGATTCCTTTAATTTGGTAACGGTAAAGACGCAACATCAGACAATGACTGAGGTAAGAAGTGGTCGTGTTAAACGCATCCACCGGCTGTCAATCACTCGTTCCCGCCAGGCCTTAAACCCGCGTGCGCGTCAATGAACAATATTCCCATATTCTCCATGGGCCATACGAATAAACATACAGCGCGTGGTATACAATCGATTTATCTCACAGATTTGGACTTAAGCGTGATGTCGAAAGGGGTTGATGGAAAAACAGCAATTCCTCACAATATATAGGCTATTCTCGAGCCCTTTACTGGCAAGCATTCGTTCGCGCGCTGTGCATTTTAAAAGCACAGTGACGACAGAACGCACTAATGACAGAGTAACCTGCCTTACAGCCTTATTAGAGGCTATATCACTGATAAAGGGGGGCACACGCGTTTGCCTCGTGCTGTATTCCTCATTTGACATTTGTGCGACATTTCAACAGCCGCGCGCTGATGTTACATAAATATAGAGATCTCAGTGTCCCATCCGTCCCTTCATTAATTGTTATGAATCAAACGGTCGCTTTATTTTTAGGAAAAGAGCGTCATCTTCAGTCAAATTGTGCAGTGTCCATACAGAAAGAAGAAAACCCCGAATATTTAGGCTTTAATGCTGCAACAACCTGTGTATATAACATATGTGCTGCATAATTGCGCTACATCGATGCCTGATGTTGCTAGAAGAACTATGCAGCATTTCTCCCATAGGCCGTTTGGGGATGTTTCGTTACATAACACTCTGTCTGTGTGTGTGTGTGTGTGTGTGTGTGTGTGTGTGTGTGTGTGTGTGTGTGTGTGTGTGTGTGTGTGTGTGTGTGTGTGTGTGTGTGTGTGTGTGCCATATTCACAGCACTGACCGTGTCAAGGCTGTTACAGTAACAATGTGCTGATACTTGTGCAACACATCATGTCACACCCGACCGCCAAGTGTGTGCTATCCCGTCCTTCTCCCAAGAAGCTGAAATTATCGTGCACTACAGGCCCTAAACACGTTCACTCGGTCCGTATCTATGGTGTACATGTTATAGTGAACACGCATAGTGTGCGAAACATTCCAATGCATCAGTAATCAACATCGGTTGGTTTTATACGGGCAGCAGCAACACTTCAGTGCCACGCGCAACCTAAACATATTAAAGACATCAAGTCTTATGCTTAAAACCTTTGGCATAACATCGATTTAGACCAGGCGAATGCTGTTTTCTTCTTTATTTCGCATTATGCTGGACTCTTCGACCTTTCTATAGCAACATCAGCATTGCAAAGTAAGAAAAGGCTTTGCATTGGGGCATTAAACATGAAAATGATAACTTTGACAATGCCATATCAGCTGATTGGCATAAATTAATGTATCGCTTGTGTGAAAGGAGAGAGGGCTGTTGCATCTTTCCATTGGTTATTCGCCATGTCAAAACTCAGGGCTAATGCTGCATTACAGCCAAGATGAGGCTACACGAGCCCTGTACACCCATATACACTGCTGACATCCGACACTTCCAAATGTCCTATATAAAACGGAAACGCAGCAGCGCGAGGACAAACGGTGATCATCAAATAACGTTTGTCCATCAGCAAGCAGCCCTGCATAAAACATGACTGATAACCCCAGAAAAGATCTGACTCACCATAGATATCTCTCCTTTTCAGAAGCTAAAGCGATGCCGTCTCGGGCGCGCGATGTCGTTCGCTCGTGCAGTGTTCTTGTTATCGGTTAGGGCGATGTGTTGTTTGCAGGAATTGAGGAGGACGAGGGGACAGAGGGCCACAAACGGTGAAGCTCTCCCTCGCTTGCGCTGCCTTCTTTTCCCAGCCTCTCCCCCTTCACACAGCCGCGGTGCCAGTCTCCACGCGCCTCAACACTCCCCCTAAAGGCCTGCGAACGATCAGCGCTCCTCTGCAATGCCAACTGCTCTCACCTGTCGTCGTTCCCCTCTAATCTCACAAGCAGAAAGAGCCAAAGATCTGGACGTGTGCCATTATAACAGACGGTCTACCTACCCATCATCTATCGCTTTTTCATTCTTTCTTTCATTCATTCTATCTATCTATCGATTCTGTGTGTGTCTGTCTACCCATATATCACTCTTTAATTCTTTTTCATCTGTCTGTCCGTTCATTCGTTCGTTCGTTCGTCTCCATCCATCTATCCCTCTGTCTGTCAGACTGTCCGTCTGTCTGTCTATCTGTCTATCTATCTATCTTGAGTCACACAAACGATATTAAATGTCATTGCATTAGATAACAAAATATCAAACCAAGTGGCTTTTATTGAAAATATAGCACAAGCACAATTTACAAAAAGTAGTTTGTTAGGTTTTATTCTACTTATGTTTACCATCAGAGTTCTGTCAAAATAATACATTCCTATCACATAAATCTAAAGATATTTTTGTAAGTCAAAAACTCTAACTATTGTTTCTAATCCTGCTACAAACATATTGATAGTGCTTTACATACAATCTAATGTGGTAACATTCCACACACCACTAAAAATATTCCTCAATAAAGCTACATGCAACTGTTGGTGGCAGGGGCATTTCTAGAGACGCTGGGGGCCCCAGGCAGAAGGGATTTGGTGGTGTGTGGCCACCAGCTGCATTGCAGTGCATCTCCTCCTCATGGACTGCACCAGATTTGTCAGTTCTTGCTGTGAGATGTTACCCCATTCTTCCACCAAGGCACTTGCAAGTTCCCGGACATTTCTGGGGGGGAATGGACCTAGCCTCACCCTCTGATCCAATAGGGCCCAGACATGCTCAATAGGCTCTTCGCTGGCCATGGCAGAACACTGATATTCCTGTCTTGCAGGAAATAATGCACAGAACGAGCAGTATGGCTGGTGGCATTGTCATGCTGGAGGGTCAGGATGAGCTTACAGGAAGGGTACTACATGAGGGAGGAGGATGTCTTCCCTGTAACACACAGCATTGAGATTGTCTGCAATGACGACAAGCTCAGTCCGATGATGCTGTGACACACCGCCCCAGACCATGATGGACCCTCCACTTCTGAATCGATCCCACTCCACAGTACAGGCCTTTGTGTAACGCTCATTCCTTCGATGATAAATACGAGTCCGAGCATCACCCCTGGTGAGACAAAACCACGACTCGTCAGTGAAGAGCACTTTTTTGCCAGTCCTGTCTGGTCCAGTGAAGTTGGTGTGTGTGCCCATAGGCGACGTTGTTGCCGGTGATGACCTGCCTTACAACAGGCATACAAGGCCTCAGTCCAGCCTCTCTCAGCCTATTGCGGACAGTCTGAGCACTGATGGAGTGAACGTGCATTCCTGGTGTAAATCGGGCAGTTGTTGTTGCCATCCTGTACCTGTCACACAGGTGTGATATTCGGATGTACTGATCCTGTGCAAGTGTTGTTATACGTGGTCTGCACCATATCACAGTACGGACATTGCAATTTTTTGCACTGGCCACATCTGTAGTCCTCATGCCTCCATGCAGCATGCCTAAGGTACGTTCACACAGATGAGCAGGGACCCTAGGCATCTTCCTTTTGATGTCCGTAGAAAGGTCCCTTTAGTGTCATAATTTTGTATAACTGTGACCTTAATTGCCTACTGTCTGTAAGCTGTTAGTGTCTTAAGGTCCATTCCACAGGTGCATGTTCAGTAATTGTTTATGGTTCATTGAACAAGCATGGAAACCATTGTATAAACCTTTTACAATAAAGATATGTTAAGTTATTTGGATTTTTACCAAATTTATCTTTAAAATACAGTGTCCAGAAAAAGGGACATTTCTTTTTTTGCTGAGTTTATATGGCAGTCTCATAAATACACATTTGAGTTAAACCATTCAAGGTTTACTCAATCATCAGGTGCTCTGCTAAGACCTTGAAAATGAACTGAACAACTGTTGGGCAAAGAATTCTTGTTCAAGTTCGTACTCCAATTTTCAACTGGACAGGAGGATACAGTATGTAAACAGAAGTTTTGTAGCTATGCAAAGTTCTATAGAGAGTAAAATATGAAAGTATATACAGTAGATGGCTATTGTGTAAACATTTGGTGACCTGCCAAGAAAAATGCAGATTGTAAGTATACTGAAGACTAATCCATGAAGGCACACTCGTTTAAATTTGAATACAGCAAACCAACCTCTTACGAACTCTGAGAGGATATCTTAATTCAAACAACATCATGAAAGCATTGAATAATGTTGTTTACAACAAATAAACATGCATCAGGTCACAAATATAAGCAGTGTCTGTGGTCTGCTTTTCATTAACACAAAAGCTGGGAATGTTTTCCCTATTCTGAGTAAACACAATTGTTATTCAGTTACCACCTCCATGCTGTTGTATGCTGGTTTTTCATTTTGCTGTTCTGTAGTGAAGGGAGACTAAAGGTAAAGTAAATACAAGAATATTTTTGTAATGCTCAGCTGGCAAATACAGGGCAGGGGTGTCCAAACTATGGCCAGAAGACCATCTGCGGCCCATCGACTGCTTTGATTTGGCCCACGAGAGCTCTTGGAAATAGAAGAAACATTTTTCTGAAATTAATATTCTGAACACTGGGTGTTGCAATCAAGTGAAGCCACATTTTACAGTGCATCATCTCCACTAGCACATTTTCTTTAGTTGCCACCAGCTCCATCCACTGTTACGATCTGCTCCCTTTTCAGTCTAGGGGTTAAGTGCAGAGGTAACAAAAGTGGAGAACCCAAGAAATCATCTCCAGCCCCAGCACTAGAAAAACCTCTTTCAAATAGGGTAAAACTGAAATTGGGTTTATTGATGCTCACACAAAAAAGGAATGGAAACACAAATGGCTTCAGGAGGGAGCAAGGCCAAATTAATAAACAAAAAGATTCTAATCTAACTTTTAGACCTGAAACACAAAACAAATAATTAAATGATAAATATTACCCATCTCCCTAGGTTGCCCAGATAAACAGGAGAAAAAGGATGCCCCCCCCAAAAAAAAAATGGTACCCACATCCTTACTGGTTTCCTCAATCACTAAGGATCTTTCTGTTGAAAAAGCTATTTTACAAAAAAAGGTTCAACAGTACTCTGAATTTTCAACAATAGCAATTGGACTTCAACAAAATGTCAGGAGAAAAGGAATCTCTGTGGTGGAGACAAGTTCTCAGAGTCTCTCTTTTATCTCTTTCTGTCTGTGAGGCATCGGCTGGCATTTATGCAGGCCTTATCCTTGCAAGAGCCAATCAGTGTAAGTGAGGTTATCAGGTAGAAAATTAGCAGCAGGTGAACACTATCAGTACCTGAGGAGCAGAGCTGTAGCACAGCAGAAACCATGGAAACAAAGATAAACAACAATAAGTAACATAAACACAATTCGTCCACAAAGGCAACGTGAAAACAAAGAAAACAACAACAGTAATAATAATAATATGTCTCAGGATGTAACAATTGGGAGAGTTCAGGAGTTTGGAATGAACGGATGAAGCACCACGCAAAAAGAATGATTTGTGAAAGGATTGCTATCAGGTTAGATACTCGTGTACTCATGTACTCGTTCTCGATAAATTGTCCAGATACCACCACGCATCATGCAACTGTGTAGAGCTTTTGTTGTGCAGCAGGAGCGGCTGCACTGAGTTTTTTGAGAGCACAGCAGAGCACACTTTCCTATCCACAATAGCTCAGCACAATTTCCTATCCGCAAGAACTGAGCACACTTTCCTATCCACAATATTCTCCACGAGTCCACTGTATTTTGCTAGGAAGGCGGAATTTCCGGTTTGTTAGCTGAAGTGCTGAAGAGGTTGACGTTTTGTGTGTAACCGGTCACTGCTTGCGTGTCATGCGGTTAGATTCTTGCTTTTTAAAATGTCGTAAGATGTCTTAAAAATGTCCCGGACAATGTGTGCAGTTAATGGTTATCCTAATAATCAAGCAAAACTAAAGTTTTGTCTAAAACAGCAATGTTATGATCAGAAACCACTTGCAAAGCACAGCGCCAGTCCCAGATGCTGCTTCTTCCATCGGCTGCCTAAGGATTAACTTTGAAACATCTGTTTGAATTTTGAATAATTTGTTTGTGTGTTCTTTTCACTTTATTGGCAAGAAGTCAACAGTGGGATTACTTATATTATCTATATATAATATATAGATAGATAGGCTACGATAGATGTCCAGAAACAGAGTGCAACGAATTACATATAAACTATAGCATTATTGTGCTAACAGATGTGTGTATATGTGCTATTCAGTGTTTGCCTTTGTGAATGTTTCATGTTTTGAAATGGCATATACAAGGAACAGTGTTTTACTTGAACTGTCTGTGAGTAGAGACGATGTTTTCATGCTGTGATGCTAAAAGGATATATTCTACAGTGGAACACCATAATTATTAGATGAGACATGTACAGTAGTGAGATGTTTTATCACATTTTAAATAAAATTTCCTCTGCCCTGCATTTTTCCTGCCGGCAATTCACTTTCTTTTGAGTGTCTTTGTAGAATGTCTTTTCTTAAGAGGTGAAAAGGTGATTTGGAAAACACTGTGGAAAATAATTCAGTATCAAAAGCTAGTGCTTTAAATAATGCATACTGTTATATAGTTGATCTACAGAGAACATTCATGTTTTGTATACAATGTTTATAATGTTTGTCCAAATAAATATGTTTATTTGTATTGCATGTAGTTCTTTTGTACGGTAAAGTTTATTGTGTGACTGCTAATACATTGTTATTTCCTACACAAGAACAATAAATTCAATCTATCAACAGGATCAGTTGTTCAGTCAACACTAAAATATTTCATGTAGGTTGTAGCATTTAGATACAGATATTATGTATGTAAACTAACAATTATAAAGCTAGATTGAGCTTACAAATTCATCTTCCACAAAATTATTTTATTTTATCCAAAAAAAAGCAGCATGACAGTATCATAACTTGAGTCCTGTAATACATGAGCATCCCGCTGTCTGGACCTCCCTTGTATCTGTAGTAAGTACATAATCTTGGAAAAACAAACTCTTCAGGTACTGACTAGACTCAATATATGCTTTAAAATAAACTGCACTGCAATATTTATTGCAATTGCAATAAATAATTGTCCACAGTTCCCACAAAACATGTCCAACTTTACAGCTGTGAAGGCGCTAATAGGCTGCATAGCTTTTCAGGTTAGTCTGCTCAGGTTCTTCCATCGATGGATAAAGACTCAACAAAATAGCAAAAATACTTCTATTTGTAATATTTGTCCATCATCCTGAAACACAATCATTAACATATAGGTGGGGAAGAGCAATATCGCCCATCTATAATTTTGTGATCATTTGTTCTCAAGTTTCTGTCATTTTTAATGTTGAATTAGTACATAACATAATGATTGTTTACACTTAACCGGAAGTTCCGCCCACATCGCCTGCAAAGCGTCATGGGACTCAGGAATATTTTGGATAATGTCCTCTGTAGCGCTGGGAAGTTTAATTAATTGTAGTGATTTGGTTTGTTCTGATGTTTCATTGAAGCATGAAAAAATATTCACTGACTTCCCAGCACCATTTGACAGTTAGGACATAAGAGAGCGTGAGAAACGTATGCATATCTCCCAGTACTGCGTGGGCTCTAGTTTAAAAAACAAAAAAATCTATTTGACAGAAAAAAACAACAGAATGGACTTCAGAAAAATAAAAACACAAAATCCAAGCACATTGAAAGTAACAAGCTATTACCCAGTACAATATTTTGTATAATAATGTTACATTACTGCATTGTCAGAAATGAACTTTTCCATAAAGGGGCTAATAACTGCAGACTAGAAATAATTTTCATGATATTTTTTAGGTTTATGAGGGCTTTTTTTTCTAAATATATAAAAATTTACTGTCATTCTTTTTTAACACATGTTTTATGTCATAATATGTAATGCTACTCTTAAAGTAGATTTTTAAGTACTATATCAGATGGTATAAATAATAATAAATAAATAAATAACAGAACAGGCTTTTTTTTGTCAATTATGTAAAGGCCGAAACATACTTCAAGCAAGTACACAAATGTATATGCAAGCACTTGGCCAACGCGTGGTCCCGTTGTGCATACATTACATGCACTCTTGCATTGCTCAGGTTGTTACAAACCTCAGACCACAAGAGGGCAATAGATTTTTTAGGTGCGACCACGAAACCGGTGCTGCATCGGAAACAAGGAAAATGCTGCCTTCGGAGGCTGTAAACAGAGGCAGGATGAAAACAAGGTGCTTTTCAAACTGTTCGAAGACCAGTTACCTAAAGAGTTCCATTCATTCAAAACAGCTGTCAGTTAAGACATAAACTGATTAAGCAGCAACTCAGCTGCCTATGTTTTCGGATGCTGCCCAGATGTGGTAGATGAGTCGATAGTTGAGGTGTGGGTAGAGACATGAATAAAAAACAAGTTCGTTTGAATGGACTGGGGACAAAAAGTTGTATATATTTTTCGAAAAGATTCATCTCAAATTGCTGCCGAGTCCACCATGACAGTTACTGATTGAAAAAAGAAAATCTGCTCTAGCGCCCCTTGCAGCATCACTGAGAATGCAGCACATACTTGCGTTGTGTTATGAATTGAGCGTTGACACTTTTCACATTGCAGCAATATGTGAAATCGAGCTTGTGTATCAAGATGCGTCTGCGTTTACATATTTGCATACAGTATGTTTGGGCCTTACATAATACGCAGGCATACACCATATGCCCACCTATCTTTCTTAGGTTTTTGCGTATGCCCACCTGAAATAAGTGATGATACATATGGCCGCCAGAACAACGAGTAGTCTTCTACTACTTCTACAAACTCGATGCTGCAGCACCATTGAGGGAATATTTTTTTTTTAATTGCACAGAGATTCTAATTTAAAGGCTTAATCCACCAATCAGAACGTTCATTTAAGATGTGACTGGATATTTGATAACCAATCGTATTTTCAGTTTCAGTAAGGGGTGGGACATTTCCAGCATCTGATGGACAAGCATCCTTGGAGTAACCATGTATTTTCCTGACGGTATATATATATATATATATATATATATATATATATATATATATATATATATTCACCAAAATTCCCCAAAGTGGCATTCAACTTATCACAATGTATAGTCAGGACATTAATAACGTGAAAAATTACTATTACAATTTTTTAAAGAAATTCAGAACTTCTTAAACAACTTCAAAGAGATCTCATCAAAAAAATCCTCCATGTGTAGCAATGACAGCTTTGCAGATCCTTGGCATTCTAGCTGTCAGTTTGTCCATATACTCAGGTGACATTTCTGTCTTGTCAGGTACTTCTCACACACCTTACAGTCTATTTGATCCCACAAAAGCTCAATGGGGTTAAGATCCATAACACTCGAGGGTCCCATGATGCCATGCGAAGGGCAGATATGTGAGACGCAGCTCTGCGCACTTTGCTAATTTTTGTAATTATTTTCATGATATAATCCAGTGAAATTTGATTCACCCAGTTACATTTATGCTGTTTGAGGTAAACATGGCAAAGAAGTAAAAATGGATTGGCTCTGAGATGTTAAAAGACACTTACGTGTTCAAGATGAAGCCCAGACAGGCCTGTTTACTGAGGACTCGATTTGGATGGCGCAGCGGGAGGAATCCAGCAGCAACTGTCCGACATATAGGTGATGTTGATGAAGGCAGTTGCGGACTTGGAGGATCTCACTGTAATACGTTAATTGATTCAGGTGATGGAAAAAAAATTCTCTGAGTTAGTCACTAGAGTGGCAGATGTTGAGAAACAAATCGATTATCTGGAGTCATCAGAAAGGGAATTATCCGCTTATCCGCATGCGCACGCTCACATAGTCCCGGCTTGCAGATCTGCTGAGTGAGACATACTCTGATCATTCCTGGCCAAATTTCTGAGATAATCAGATAAAGATCTTGTGTTGAGCCAGACGAGGAGCAAAGGAAACATTTCTTGGAAGAATCACAATTTTTCTTGTTCCCTGATTTGCAAACTCAACAAGAAAGACACATGATCGGTTCAAGGAATGTAAGAAAATCTTGCATCATGCATTTGGTAGACGCTTTGGATAAAAGTGTCTGCCAAATAAATAAATGCATCAATGTAAGGTCGCTTTTGCACTGATGTTTCCGGCCAAAATGAGAATAAACACCAAGGACAGCAGCAAAGTATTTACATGTTCCAATCATACAATGTCTTTTATAGAAACAATGGGTGAGTAACCATTGGGTGTTTCTCTTGTGAGTGGATTTGTCCACTCACAAGAGAGTGGAGTGCCATTTTTGTTTCTTTTTTCGTTGGCTCCGCCGAACGGCTTGAGTTTGTTTTGTTTTGAGGATTAACACTTTTCCTTAAAGAAACTTTTGCATTTACGGAAGATCACTTTTACAATTAAGTTCCCGGTCAGATTGAGAACTGACACTACGGATGACTGCAAAATATCTACTTGCCCACACAAGATGTTTATTATTAAGTTGACAGACTGTGTAAGTCATGGTATATACTTTTAAGTGGCTTCTGAGAGAATTGACTCTTGACCATCCGAGGAACCGGGATGCGTGTTTTGTTTCCTTTTGTCCTGGTTCTGCTTAGCGTTTGGAGCTTGTTTTGTTAAATAACACTACTTTGGGACAGATATGGATGAATCTGTTAGTTAATGTGCTTATGCCTCCTGTTGGCTGGAGTATGTTTTGTGGAGTATTTTCATGGGACATTGGAATGATTACATCATCTGCTGCACTCATCAGCTGGTTCACTGAAGATTTGTTTGTCTATCTGCGGAAACTGAACGGCTTTATATCGGCTGGAAATTGTTTTGTGAAGGAACACACCTTTGAGACAGTTCTGTGAATGAATCTACACATTATTTGTGTTTATTCTGCCTATTGGCTGGGGTTTGTTTTACAAAATATTTTATGTTATGTAATTTTGCCTAACAAATTTGTGAGGCAAACTTGAGCAATCCGATGGCAAAGTTATCGCGGGGGCTTTCGTAGGCATGCATGGACTCTTTGAGTTTAAAGGGATTGACAACATTTGGCGACGTCATACGTGGGTTAATGCGCACGTTTTTCTTTTTTCTGTTTGTTTTGTTCGGGGGGAAGTTCAGGATTTTATTTTTGATTACTGTTGAAATGTGGGCTTCATAATTTTGTTTTTGGCAGACAATAATTTATTTCTATTATATCAAAATGTCAAATGTTAAAATGAGTGTACTATCTCTCTCCACATGGAATGTGAATGGGTTGGAGCACCCCATAAAAAGAAGGAAGGTTATTTATTTTCTTAAACCTATGAAATATGATATAATGTTCCTTCAAAAAATGCATCTTTCCCTGCAGGAATCTGAAAAATTTGGGAAGATATGGGGTGGACATGTTTTCTTTAGTGCCGGCTCAAGTACTACAATTCAGATGTTGTTCAGAAGAACAATTTAAAGATAAATTTTAAATCCAAATCCCTCATTTCATCTGGAAACATTTTAGACTCAGATCACGTCCTGGTGTGTTTAGAGGTGTTGCCGCATATAAAGAAAAATAAATCATGTAGTTGGCACCTTAATGTATCCCCTTTGCAAAATCCTGATTTCCAACAAACGTTAAAGACTGAAATCAATGTTTATATGGAGAGCAACTGGTCCTCAGTATCCTCTGTGGGCGTGGCCTGGGAGGCACTTAAGGCAGTTCTTAGGGGTCAGATCATACAGTACACCTCATTCAGCAAAATATCCAAAGCACGAGAACTCGTTGAGTTGGAAGGAAATATTAAAAGTGCAGAGGCAGAGCTGAAGTGCCGAATGTCATCTGATGGCCTCAAAGAATTGACCCGATTGAAATATAGATATAATGCTATTTTGTCCTGGAAGGTGGAGTTTTGGTTATTCAGGGCAAGACAGTCATAATTTGAGTCGGGGAGATAAAGCAGGGAAGCTTTTGACTAGATATATAAAGCAGAGAGAGTCTCTTTCTACCATTCCCTTTTTTTTGGCAATTTCAAGCATTGTATATCCTTCATTCCTCAAAAAAATTATTGACTGACGAGTTTCTAGAGAAAATTTTTTACCATTTTTGGCCAAATATTGACCTTAAGACATGCAAGTCTATTGCATTCTGTGGCAACTCAAAAACAAACACAAAGACAAACCAAAGCTTCATTTAACAAACCAAATACCTAGCTTTCAGCTGTGTTTGATATAATGGCAAGTGATTTTCTAGTAACAAATTAGCAATTCAGCATGATTACTCAAGGATAAGATGTTGGAGTGAAGGCTGCTGGTAATGGGTCCTGTCTAGATTTGATCAAAAATGATTTTTTGCAAATAGCGATGGTGCTGTTTATTACATCAGTAATGTCCTGAATATACTTTGTGAATGCCACTTTGGTGAATTAAAGTACCAATTTCCTTCCGAAACATCAAAATCTGTACATTATTCCAAACTATTTTGCCGCAAGTGTGTGTGTTTGTGTGTGTGTGTACATATATATATTGTGCAACTAAACTTTGTGAAAATGCTGCATGTTATTGCACCCATGCAAGTGATATTTTGTGATATTATTACAATTCTTATGTAGGCTATATAATAGGGGTCGGCAAACTTTTTGACATGGAGTGCCATTTTTGTTTTCCTGGTCAATTCCTCAAGATCACGTGGCTTGTTTTCATCAGCTGAATGGGAGGATAAACACTATTCAAATGTGACAAGACTCACGCTGTGTGTGCAATCCATTCGCGCATCACAAACCAATTATTTAGCCCTTTTCGGTGAATCACACCTGCAAAATCCTAAAACATTATTTTCAGGTTTAATTAATATTTTGAATGGACCCAGATTTTTTCATTAAAAATGTCACTGTATGCCCACCTCTTCAAACACTACTACAACACTGCTTTTGTTCTATTGCAAGTGTTCTCGGTGAGAGAAATACCCTTTATGAATAGAAAATGTATTTAAAACTTGCATAATATTAAGCATAGAATATAAATACAAAGCCACTCTATCTATCTTTATTTATTTATTATTATTGTTTTTTATTACAATGATGCGGCCCACAACACCTTATTTCTTTTTGCATCTGGCTCCAGTAGAAAAAGATATCCCAGTGTGTGCAGAGCTGTAATCAGAAAAATGGCAGTTCGGAATGGCACACTGAAATGCGTAAATCTTAAAAGATAGGCTAAAATATTTATTTATTTATTTATTTATTTACTTGTGTTTGTTTTGTGTGTGTGTGTGTGTGTGTGTGTGTGTGTGTACATACTACTCTTGATATTTCTACCATATTTTTTTAATAGCAAAAATAGTAAGAGTGTTCTGGACTAGGACAGCAGTCTGCAATTCCGAACTCAGCCAATAGGTGGATCATTTGAATAAGCTAATCACTATCTAATTAACATACTTCCGTTTATGTTATTTAATCACTCAAAAACATATTTTAACCTATTTTTATGATTTATGCATTTCAATTTCATAACAAAATGCCATAAAATGTAATTGAGTGGCATAAACTTTGTCAAAATTAAATTAATTAAACTTAGATATACAGTATTTAAGATTCCTCAATTCAATTAGTTGTTTTTTTGTTCTGAAAGTGAGTATACAGTCATTCAAAATAGAATTTAAAGGTATGTAAGATTCAGAAACCTTGTTATTAATGACACCTGTGGCCATAAAGTGAACTGCAGCCAGCTACCTGTTGCTCGTGCTCGTGTGCGCGCACACTCCATAGGGATGCGAGCATTGGCCAAAACATTGACGTAGCGTACAAAGAGACTGAATGTGATTCTCCGGCATCATGCTGACAGATTAGGTAGCATAAATAAAACAGTTATGATTGTTTTACTACAAACTTTGAGATGTATATTATATTTGACTCTCCAGTGCTGGAACAGGGCTAAAACAAAGTGTGGATATAGGTCTGACTATGCGAGACTGTAGTTTAAATTAATCATTTTCTTTGCATGATACATTGACTGCATTTATACGATAGCCTATGTTGCCGTTAGCTAGCTTGCCAGCTTTATCAATAGCTGTTAGGTAAATTTGGTGGGTGATGACAGTAGCGGTTGGTAAAATAGACTATACATTATAAATATGTTGACACAATTCAGTATTGATGTGATTCCATCACAACTATCATTTTGATATTGATGAGCTATTGTTTTATAATGTATATATTTTTTGTATAACCAAGTTATGTTACACTAATGAATGGAGCTTTTTGCATTATCTTGAACATTGTCTAGCATTCATTTCATGTGTTATTGTAGTTTAGCTAAAATTACACAGATCAATCCTTATGGCACTATATTTCACATGCGTTGCCGTTATGTAAGCTTACATGTCTAATAAGAAGAATGCCAATTCAGGATCGGTTTTGATCCCCAAAACCAAACGAAGTTCCCTCCAGGAATCAAATACCCTGCCGATGTTCACTCTAGTTTTCGCTTGACCATGATCACGTTCACGCTTAGCCAGACAGGATTCAGCTTACTCTGAGTTTGTTTAGGAGTCGGTGTTGTGCTGGGAGCCGGATATTTGCTGGATTCCATCTCTAAGATAACATTACCGAGTTGTGGCAGCAGGGGCGTGGTCAAGCGTCCGCTTGGAGAGAGAAAGAGCGGTAAGGGCGCTTACACCTGAGCTAAATTATGCCTAACACTGTTTTTGATTACAGTGAACACGGGGAGAGCGGCATAAAAGAGCGACATAGCCAGCAGATCGTGAGTCTGGATCAGAGAGAGAGTTCCGTGTACACTTATGTTACATTATAAAACTGAAATGCTATAGGCTATGTGTGAAATTGAAGCTGTCATCTGGCATGAGAGCTAAATAAAAAGACTACTCACTTGAGATAAAGAAACCTGTTGTCTGCTGTGGAGTCCTTACACTAGTGTTGTAGTTTTTTGTCATTGATTAATAGCAGAATAGAAGCTATTACTGTCTGAGGCAAAGCTCTCGGGAGCGTGTATAAACACACCCTTCACATGAAAATCAGTCTACAGGCTTTAATAGGCAACCTAGGAAGTCCGGGAATGGCTAATTTTTTAAGTTGCATTACAAGCTGTTCATACATTGGCAAAAAAAGGCGAATATTACATAAAATTGTACATATTGCACCTTTAAAAATAAATAATTAGTTGGTGTGTCTAAACATTTGACAGGCCATTAAGTATACTGAGCACACACCTACCTTTTAAATTATATGCAAAATTTGTATGTAATCAAGAAATAATACACTTACTATTCAAAACAACATTACATACGCTCCAAAAAATATTTTAGTCTATTTTTAAGATTTTACACATTTCAATTAAAAAAATCCCCAAAAAAGTTCAAACTGAACTGTGTAATATTTAATAAAATAAAATTTATTATTATAATTAAATATTTAGGATACTTATTTTATGCTATTTTAAATTATTCAATTCAAGTTGATGGATTTTGTTATGAAACTGAAATGCGTAACAAAAATGTTGGGTATTGCTAGGTTGTGCCAGAGAGGTGTTTATGTTGAGGTGAAGGCAACAGAAACCATATGCACAAAAATCATTGCAATTAATGTCATTACACAGAGAGCACCTGCTGTTTCTTTCTTAGTCAAATCAGAGTCCAGCTGACAGCAGTGGATCACCTGTCAGATCCGCTCCCAACACTGACCACATGATTTTAGTGTCTGACGATTAGTGGCTACCAGGGGAGTTTATATTCACGTGATTGACAGCCCGATTGCTTCAGTGTGACGGCGTAAACTGGAAGGAAGAGCCCTTGGACATGTACACATCACACACCATGTTGGATAACAACTCCAATTCCACCAATCACTGCTTAAAAAATGAAACAGTTGAGATATCCAAATTGGAGGAATTTAGTCTTCAGGACATAGCAATAAAATCATTGCTTTTTAAGAAATATCACAAGCTGTTGTGATCCTGCCAGAAGTCAAAATGTGCAATTGTTATTTTAAATAGAGTTACAGTTTAAAACATCCCTGAACCAACCAGAATACATTTGGCTACTCCAACTAAACTAATTTCAAGTGTTAGATCTGGTAGAAATAGCTCCTGTAAGGAATAATTCACCTAAATATAAAAATTATCTAATCATTTACTAACACTCATCCCATCCCAGATGTGTATGACTTTCTTTCATATGCAGAACACAATCAAAGTTTTGTAGATGAATATTTCAGCTCTATTGGCCCATACAAAGTTAATGGGTACCAACATTTTGGAGAAGGTGAATTGCCAAAAACACAAGAATGAAGTGAATGTGAAGATTGATAGTAGTAAAGGACTTAAATATCGATCTGTTTCACACCCACACCATCATATATCTTTAGAAGGCATGGATTAAACCACTGGAGTCGTGTAGATTACTGTTATGCTGCCTTTATGTGCTTTGGGAGCTTCAATGTTTTGGTCACCATTTACAAAATTTACTTTACAAAAAATATTCTTCTAAAAATCTTAATTTGTGCTGAAGAAAGTAAGTCATGAGTAAATGATGAGAGAATTTTCATTTTTGGGCGAACTATTCCTTATTTAACATACCACTGTTTACAGTGTGTTTCTACCCTTAAAAGTTGCTTTTATTGGTGTAGCCTATAATTAAATCAGGCTGATTTAGTCCTGTTAATTATTTTGACTGGAATAAAATCCTTTAATTTAGATGTTACCAAATGAAGCACATTTTTACCTAAGAAAACATTTTGCTTGTGTGATCTCGCTTTTGTACAACAGTTAAACAAGAAGCTAATATTGATTAAGTGACATTTCAGACACAATACCATCTATTTTGTTTTGCACTGGCAATGAAAATAGCTTGACAGGAAGTCAAAGCAGGACCAAACGTTGCAAACGCAGAGTGAACATTGCCTGTGCTATCATACAAAATATCAGCACTCTTGGAATGTGGATTGACCACTCAAATTAATGGCCCAGATCTAATTTGTGTATAATCAATCAAAACAATCAAAATGCTCAGAAACTCTGTTCTGTGGATACTTTGGGTGCTGCTGGGTTTGGTACCTTTGGATAACTGTTTCAGTGTCGCACTGTTTCCAAATCAGTTATTCATGTTATTCCCACTGTGGAGTGTTTATATTATAGTTCATTTTTTGTTGGTATCATGAAAAAAAAAGCCAAGGCCAGAGTTTTGACACACACACACACACACACACGCACGCACGCGAACGCACGCGCACACACACGCACACACACACACACACACACACACACACACACACACACACACACACACACACACACACACAAATCTTTGCTAAATACAATTTGCATGGCATAATTCCTGATCTTGCACATTGGTTTGACCAGGACTGTACAGCTTAACCCACCACCTCACTCCAGTCACCTGAATTTACTTGTTCAAATGCTGAAAGTATGCCTTATTACACTTATCACACTAGTTTCCTGCTTTCAGTTGGTGATCTGTAGGCAAAAGCCTGTTTCACTACTAATGACCATTCAAATGTGGGAATTCTGACTAATTATTATTATCTATTTTTTATGCAAGCAACATATAAATCGAAGATATTTAATTACATCATACTGTACATGTTTTTCCAGTGACCAATGTTTTGGTGGATGTAATTTCCCTGTGGGTCCAGAGTACTGAGGTTACGTGGCATTTACAACAAAAAAAAATTGTGTCCAGAATTAAGTGCCCTTGAGCAAAAATGGCATTACATAGGTTGCTTGTGTAACTGGTCCTACTCAACCTGCACCATGTGGGATTTGAACCGGCATCAGCTGGCATGGGAGGTGGACGCGCAAACAAGGAGGCTAAAGCCAACAGCCTCTAGCGTCAGTCGCTAGTGCGCCTCTTGATGCCAGGGGAGTGAGGTTTACACATACCGCACAGCTATCACGTACCAGCTGGTTCCCATTACACATGCTTCTGCATGCAGCAGACTTTAAAAAATTGTTTTTAATTGAATTAATTAATCGATACAAGTATTTGCCTATAATTATAATACTATAAAAACCCATCATTAGCTTACAGTCCACATGAATCCATTGTGCAATTGAATTTGTAAATTTTTCCATGGATAGATTTCCCAGATATCACACATGCATTACCCAGTTGTCTGTTTGATGTGTGTGCTTACATCTGGAAGACATATTCTTTAGGTTGTTTGCTCATCTGCAATTACGGATGTCAATGAAACATTCAGAAGATGTTTTTGAGATGTTTATGATTTATAAATGTATGTAAATCTAATCTTTAAAAGATGTTTAGCAGATGTTAATTATAATGTGATGCTTTCCAGATGAAATGCTCTTAAACAGACATCTTGGAGATGTACGTGTGCCATCTGGGATAGCACACGTACATCTCCAAGATGGGTTATCATATGGGCTTTTCTAAGGACGTATCAATTTACACATAAACAGAGCATTTTAGGTTGCTGTGTGAAGTAAAATGCAGTTTGAAACTTCGAAAAATCCATCTTAAGCCCTGCATTTGGAATTGCGCTCCGTCCAGCTGTGTTTGAATGCAAGAACTCATTCTTATCTTGTTGTCTGCAAGATAAGAGTTTTGCTTACTACCCCCTGCTGAAAAAAGATGGTTCTTCAAACTTGAATCGCTCCGATGGACTGAATATTGATTGTTACATTCCAGGGAAACGATTAATTGCGTATTTTTTTAACATGTTATTTTTTTATATCATTAGTTACACTAAATTAACACGTTACATCGACAACCCTAATTAGAACTCCTTGCAGCAGATAAGGAAAAACAAAAGTCTATTTCATGATGTTAGAGCTCTCAAAATTGCTAAATTATGAAATATAATGAAACTTTTGCGATTTGTATGAATACAGCACTTGCGAAAAAAATTATAATTGAATCAGAAAATTACTGTAATGGAGGCAGTATATCATGGCCGGTAATGGAGAAACATGCTTTATAAGCAGTATAAGCGGACGCTTAGGGCCCCCGAGCCACCAAGGGGCCCAGCGAAGCAAGGTAATATTAAAAGCTGCAAGTAAACCTCAGGCAGGGGGCCCCCCCTGTGGCCTGAGAGGGAAGGGATGAGGGGGGCCTTCAAGCAGGCCTATCGCTTAAGGCCCATATGCCCAGACACAGCCCTTCCAACTAGGATAAACTCGCCAATAATTGCATTCTGATTAGCTAACCTTTGTAGAGCTGAAAGAGTAATCTGTGGACAAACCCCCAATGCATACTGTAGAAAGAGGCAAATATAGTATGCAGTGGGAATTGAGAGAGAAAGAGAGAGCGAGAGAGTGTGTGTGTGTGTGTGTGTGTGTGTGTGTGTGTGTGTGTGTGTGTGTGTGTGTGTGTGTGTGTGTGTGTAGAGAGAGAGAGAGAGAGAGAGAGAGAGAGAGAGAGAGAGAGAGAGATCGCAGCGCGCGCGCACACACAGCAGCGCAGTTTCCAAAAGCGCAAGCGAAGGAAACAGACGTTGCATTTTTTTCACCTGTTTTTACTATCTGGATTTATGATTCTCAGCGCTTCGGAATATATGTATTGGTCTTTACGTCTGTAGCTCAAATAGATTCAGTGTTTGTTTTATTAAGTGATGCTCCCTTCTTCCTCGGAAGGCATATGTATTTCGCATCGCCTGTTCTTCTGATAAGCACCAATGCACCCGCCTCCTCTCTAATAGATGGTGCAAGTAAAGATGTCCAAATCTTCCGCAGACCCTCTGTCTGGTGTTGAAAGCGCTTCTCAGGCGCACTATTTTCAGGTAAGACTTTGGGCCGAATTGTATATCATCTCGTAAATGGTTAATTTGTTGCTACTTGTTGTTGGCGCATTCGTGTGTATCCGCAGAGCGCTTCATCTACACAATCTGGCGTTGCAGTATATTGCCTTTATCGCGCGGTTAATCGGCCACGCGCTGTTGCCTTGAGTCGAAATGATGATAAGATGTTTTGATCCTTTTCCACCATCCGTGAAACTTCCGATTCCTGTGCTTCCAGCCCTGCCCTGAGATTTTCCAAAGCAACTAAGGCCTCGTACATAAGGCGAGGCATCTTTTGGCTTTATTGTCAATTTAACAGTAGAAATAATGGCTTTCTATACGTTTATATTTATTGGATCGAATCAACTGCGCTAAAATCTCTCATAATACCCATGGTAAACCCTCAATCGCCGGCACTTACTGGTGCTCACCTGTAGCCAGCCAAAGTGCCGTGGTCGGTTCACCTGCCCTATCACATCGCTTAAAACATATTGAATGTCTAATGCCACAAGGATTTGCCTCTAAATAAAAAACGCAATTGCGTAGCAGAACGGATATTTTCAAGACATACATACATACACATACATACATATACATACACACACACACACACAGATACACACACACACACACCTATATACACTCACCTAAAGGATTATTAGGAACACCTGTTCAATTTCTCATTAATGCAATTATCTAATCAACCAATCACATGGCAGTTGCTTCAATGCATTTAGGGGTGTGGTCCTGGTCAAGACAATCTCCTGAACTCCAAACTGAATGTCAGAATGGGAAAGAAAGGTGATTTAAGCAATTTTGAGTGTGGCATGGTTGTTGGTGCCAGACGGGCCGGTCTGAGTATTTCACAATCTGCTCAGTTACTGGGATTTTCACGCATAACCATTTCTAGGGTTTACAAAGAATGGTGTGAAAAGGGAAAAACATCCAGTATGCGGCAGTCCTGTGGGCGAAAATGCCTTGTTGATGCTAGGGGTCAGAGGAGAATGGGCCGACTGATTCAAGCTGATAGAAGAGCAACTTTGCCTGAAATAACCACTCGTTACGACCGAGGTATGCAGCAAAGCATTTGTGAAGCCACAACACGCACAACATTGAGGCGGATGGGCTACAACAGCAGAAGACCCCACCGGATACCACTCATCTCCACTACAAATAGGAAAAAGAGGCTACAATTTGCAAGAGCTCACCAAAATTGGACAGTTGAAGACTGGAAAAATGTTGCCTGGTCTGATGAGTCTCGATTTCTGTTGAGACATTCAGATGGTAGAGTCAGAATTTGGCGTAAACAGAATGAGAACATGGATCCATCATGCCTTGTTACCACTGTGCAAGCTGATGGTGGTGGTGTAATGGTGTGGGGGAAGTTTTCTTGGCACACTTTAGGCCCCTTAGTGCCAATTGGGCATCGTTTAAATGCCACGGCCTACCTGAGCATTGTTTCTGACCATGTCCATCCCTTTATGGCCACCATGTACCCATCCTCTGCTGGCTACTTCCAGCAGGATAATGCACCATGTCACAAAGCTCAAATCATTTCAAATTGGTTTCTTGAACATGACAATGAGTTCACTGTACTAAAATGGCCCCCACAGTCACCAGATCTCAACCCAATAGAGCATCTTTGGATGGAACGGGAGCTTCGTGCCCTGGATGTACATCCCACAAATCTCCATCAACTGCAAGATGCTATCCTATCAATATGGGCCAACATTTCTTTTTTTTTAAAAAAAAAGTATTTTTATAATATGTAAGTACATCAAAATGTAGGCTGTATTTGGACATTAGAACAGATTGGACACTTCACAATACATATTTTAAACTGAAACGAGAGTGTCATCAAATAATATCAGAAAAAATAAATAAAAGAATATATATCAGGTCAGTCACCCAGCGTACAAATGTGTTATTTTTATTGTTATTTATTTTTACATTTTTTCCCTTTTCTCCCAATTTGGAATGGCAAATTCCCACTACTTAGTAGGTCCTCGTGATGGCGCGGTTACTCACCTCAATCCGGGTGGTGGAAGACAAGTCTCAAAAGTTGCTTCCGCTTCTCAGACAATCAATCTGCACATCTTATCACGTGGCTCATTGTGCATTACACCGCAGAGACTCCCAGCATGTGGAGACTCATGCTACTCTCCACGAAATTGATGTCTTAGTGACTCAGCACACCCTGGTACGGGTGGTAGTCAGCATAAATACTCGCTGAGTATTTGTTTGTGACGCCACAAATGTATGTTCTTTTCCAAATGTTACATTGTGGTTGTGGGAACATGAAAATGTCCAGTTTTCTTAACATCAGTCAAATGTTCTTTTATATGTACTCACCTGTTAGCACATGTACATCACCCAGATGTCTATTTGATGTGTGTGCATACATCTGAAAGATGTGTTTTTCAGGTTGTTTGCTCATCTGCAATAAGTCTATAAGACATATGCCAATAAGTATGTCTCGGATGTCCATAAGACATTCAGCTGATGTCTTAGGTATGTTTATAATTTTGAATGTATGTAATTGAATGCAGTATGTAAGAGTCATAAACCCTTGTTATTAATGACACCTGTGGCCGTAAAGTGAACTGCAGCCAGCTACCTGTTGCACACACTCCATAGGGATGCGAGCATTGGCCAAAACAATGACATAACGTACAAAGAGACTGAATGTGATTCACCGGCATCATGCTGACAGATGAGGTAGCATACTTAAAATGACACAGTTATGATTGTTTTACTACAAACTTTGAGATGTATATTATATTTTACTCAATATAATAAATAAATGAAAAGGTGTGGATATAGGTCTGACTATGCGAGACTGTAGTTTAAATTAATCATTTTCTTTGCATGATAAATTGATTGCATTTATACGATAGCCTATGTTGCCGTTAGCTAGCTAGCCAGCTTTATCAATAGCTGTTAGGTAAATTTGGTGGGTGATGACAGTAGCGGTTGATAAAATAGACTATACATTATAAATATGTTGACACAATTCAGTATTGATGTGATTCCATCACAACTATCATTTTGATATTGATGAGCTATTGTTTTATAATGTATATATTTTCTGTATAACCAAGTTATGTTACACTAATGAATGGAGCTTTTTGCATTATCTTGAACATTGTCTAGCATTCATTTCATGTGTTACTGTAGTTCAGCTAAAATTACACAGATCAATCCTTATGGCAATATATTTCACATGCGTTGCAGTTATGTAAGCTTAAATGTCTAATAAGAAAAATGCCAATTCATGGTTAGATTTGATCCCCAAAACTGAATGAAGGTCCTTCCAGGAATCAAATACCCTGCCGATGTTCACTCTTTTTTTTTTTTTTGGGCTAACTCTGAGTTTGTGTAGGAGTCGGTGTTGTGCTGGGAGCCGGACATTTGCTGGTTTCAGCTCTAAGATAACATTACCTAATGTTGTAGTTTTTTGTCACTGTTGAATAGCAGAAGAGAAGCTATTACTGTCTGAGGCAAGGCTCTCGGTAACGTGCATAAACTTCACATCCAATTGGATATTCCCAGCAAAAGCAACCCGCTCCCTTTCCATGAAAATCAGTCTACAGGCTTTAAAAGGCAACATTTGAAGTCCGGGAAGAGCAAATTTTTTAAGTTGCGTTGCAAGCCATTCACACATTGGCAAAAAAAGGTGAATATTACATGAAAATTGTTACATATGGCACCTTTAAGATGTTTAGCAGATTTAAATTAGGATATGATGCTTTCCAGATGAAAAGATCTAAAACAGACATCTCAGGGGTCTGGAAGGCTCAGTGAGTATTGACGATGACTACCATCCCAGGAGTCGCAAGTTTGAATCCAGGGTGTACTGAGTGACTAAGCAACCAAATTGGCCCGGTTGCTAGGGAGGGTAGAGTCACATGGTGTAACCTCCTTGTGGTAGCGATTTGTGGTTCTCGCTCTCAATGGGGTTCGTGGATCGTGGAGAGTAGCATGAGCCTCCACATGCTGTGAGTCTCTGTGGTGTCATGCACAATGAGCCACATGAAAAGATGCGTGGATTGACTGTCTCAGAAGTGGAGGCAGCTGAGACTTGTCCTCTGCCACCCGGATTGAGGTGAGTAACCGCACCACCACAAGGACCTACTGAGTAGTGGGAATTGGGCATTCCAAATTGGGGAGAAAAGGGGATTAAAAAACAAAACAGAAAAAGATGTATATTACGTGTGCTATCTGGGCAGATTTATCTGCTGAATGTCTTGACATCCAAGAGGAAACATCTTATAGATGTATTGCAGATGAGCAAACAACGTAAAAAAAATTCATCTGCCAGAGGTAAACAAACACATCAAGTACATCTGGGTGATGTGTGCTACCAGGGAAGGATGCCATTAAAATGTTCCACCAATGTTATAACAACATTTGGTCCTAACCTTTAAATAATGTTAGCCCAAACAATTTAAAAAATAATTATAATTTCTTGTTGCACTTTCATCTGTCTTGAATACTGTTATTCTGATGCTAGTGAAACTTTTTAATACTGCACCTTTCGTACCACTGTCTCCATAAGATGATTCGCTTATAATGCATTCCTCTTTTGTATGTCGCTTTAGATAAAAGCATCTGCCAAATGAATAAATGTAAATGCTAATTTGTTTAAACATTCCCTGTTAGGTTGATTGGATGAGAAATGTAATATTTCTATGTTCAATATTGCATGACGTGATATTTCTGCTATAAGTACAAGTACTAGATTTAACCAGTAGTTTCAGTGAGTCAAAAAGCTTTACCGATCCTATAATGTGAACACTACTCAGGAGTCTGGCCACTGTTTCTGCAGCTTAGACTAATTTTACAATTCAAGGCAACAGCACCTGTTTTATAAAGATCAGACATCAATAAAGAGATTCTCAGTCTTAAAGCAACATGTGTTTGTGGTGATGCTACTGTAACCGAGTGACTCTTTGTTTTGATGTGGACATCTCCATCTAGTTACCACGAAAGTTGCCGAAGCGCAAGGGTCGTTTTAAACGCTCAGATGGCAGCACCTCCTCTGACACCACCTCTAGCTTCATCAAACGACAGGTAAGCCTTAACAATATATTATCTCAAAATCTTATATTGTTTCTATCATTATGAGTGGTGCGTTTGGATTTTTGGAGTGATCACTTTATGTCAATAATTTCTTGAAACGGTGCATCTTAAATCGTCATCTTTATTTAAAGCATTGCTTGTGTGCAAATTCATCGCATTTAACAATGAATGTCAATTTTAGTCATAGGATTTTAAATCACCTGCTTTAAGCAATTTTCTCATTATTATGCATAGTCCACAGTTTTATGAGATAGAGATAGAGTCTGTTGCTGATTCTTTATGTTGGAGTGCCTGACAGACAAAGGGTTGCTTTAATGAACTGTTGCAGAAGAAAAAAGCTATTGGATTCCGTGAGCTACATGTTGCGCGACCTCAAAAATCTTTTAAGCACTTTTGTAGCACTCCGGTTACATTGAAGCACATCACTGAGCTCGGGATGCATATAAGTGGTGTCTTGCCCTAGATTGGAGTGTCTATATATATATATATATATACCACCTATTTATTTTTTGTGTATATATCAGTTTTCCTATTTTAGGGCTGCCCTTTGCATTCTTCTGTTTACTCAGAATGGTGCAAATAACAAAACAAACAAAAAAAAACATCCAGTGAGCGGCAGCTCTGCTGATGGAAACACCTTGTTTATGAGAGGGTACAATGGACAATGTCAAGACTTGTTCTAGTTGACAGAAAGGCTTCAGTAACTCATATAACCGCTCTGTACAATTGTAGTGAGCAGAATAGCATCTCAGAATGCACAACATGTTGACCGTAGAGGTGAATGAGCTACAGCAGCAGAAGACCATATTGGATTCCACTTCTGTCAGCCAAGAACAGAAAACTGAGGCTGCAGTGGGCCTACCATCTGCAAGTTGCAGCAGAAATCGAGATTTGCCAGACCAGCCAATGTTTTTCCATACATCTACAGTTTTGGTGAGCCTATGCTCACTGTAGCCTCAGTTTCCTGTTCTTAGCTGATAGTAGTGGTGCCTGGAGGGGTCTTCTGCTGCTGTAGCCCGTCTGTTTTAATGTTCAACGTGTTGTACGTTCAGAAATGCTTTTCTGCATAACACTATAATGTGTGTTTATTTGGGTTACTGTCACCTTCCTCTGACATCCGTCATTAACAAGCTGCTTTCACCCACAGAACTGCCGCTCGCTGGATGTTTTTTTGTTTTTCGCAACATTTTCTTTACACTAGAGATTGTTGTGCATGAAAATCCCAGGAGATCAGCAGTTACAGAAATACTCAAACCAGCCCATCTGGCACCAACAATCATGCCACGGTCTAAATCACTGAAATTCCCCATTCTGATGGTTGATGTGAACATTAACTGAAGCTCCTGACCCATATCTACTGTACAGTGCTGCCACACGATTGGCTGAATAAATAATCACATGAAAAAGCAGATGTACAGGTATACCTAATAAAGTGGCCAGTAAGTGTATATCCTCGTTTCGTTACGCTAATAAACTATGTTTTAATGGGTTTGTTTTATACATTTAAAAATGATAGAGCATTTAAATAACAATTACTACTCAACCTTTGCCATCTCCGTATCGATTCAGTATTGTGAAGAAAGATAATGCTTTATTATACTTTACATTTTTTTAAATGTGTCTTCACATACTCTATGAAATACACCCCTTTTACACAATCAATTCTTTATCAAAATCAGAATTCCCATTGCAAGTATATTGCATTTACAGGCATTTAACTTGATGGCTTGCTCCAAAATGCATGGTAAACATGCTATACCGTTCCATATGTGTGATGTAACATTATACACAACATATTTGTATATATCTTTTTATTTATTATTTAATAAAATACAACCTTTGTTGTTCTGATGTTTTAAAAAGTTGTTGCTAGTTTAGATAATGTATAAAACTTCCTCTCTCTGTAGATCTATTATAACTGACAGCATGGTGTTGTGCAATGAAATTACTTTAGTTTCACTAGACATTTAGAAAAAGATTTCCCTTGTATCTGAACAGTATTTGTCTTTAGATACCATGTGTCCTTGTATTTCCTTTTGATTAATTTACATATTTACAGTTACATATCCAATAAGCATGTGTAATGCGTAAAATAGGTGCTTATTAGATGAAACCTGATATGTCAGTCTAAACTGTGCTGCAATTCAAGATTTGGCCGCAAGATGGAAGCACATGTCTTACTTCACTACAGCATCTTGATGCATGAAAATCCCGTTTTTGCTTTGTTTTTTTTTATTAATGTTTTCAGGTCAACCAAGCCAGAAGTAGGATGGAGATTTGGTGTTATTTAACAAAATCTTTTGAACTGGTGACAAAAACACCAAAAGGGAAAAAATAGGTTATGACAAGCACTCTTGAAGCTGTATTTCTTCATGGCGCTGTACAGCATCTGTGTCAGCCTTATTACATCAATTAATTTCCTCTGTAATGAATGACCCAAATTCTTCAGTTTGTTCTTCTCATACCATATAAGCTCATATTTGTCCTTATATTCAGCCTGTGAAATGAGACACCCTTAGACACCTACTCTAAAGTCTTCTTTTCATATATCAGGAAGTCAGCAAAGACAGGTTTACAGACAAGCCCACTGAGGTTAAAGGAGCATTAAAGGGATAGTTCACCTAAAAAATGATATATTTGTCTTTATGAACTTTCTTTCTTTCATGAAACACAAAAGGAGGTATTAGGTAGAATGACAGCCTCTGTCACCATTTAATTGAATTGTATGGAAAAAAAAGATGGAATGATAGTGAACGGTGACTGAGGCTAAGTCACCGTTCACTTGTTTTCCTTAAAATTAGGAAAGTCATACACATTTGGAAATATATCAGGGTGAGTTCATAATGACAGAATCTTCATTTTTGGGTGAACTATCTCTATAATGGGGCCATTTACTCTCTAGGCACTAGTCTGCAATGCAGTGTAGGTAGTGTTTAATTTGCTAATACTGTACTATTGTGAGATAGAAAGAGAGAGTTTGTGTGTGTGTGTGTGTGTGTGAGAGAGAGAGAGAGAACAGATGACATTATGAGCTGGTTGTTAATTTTCATGACTAGGAGGTTATGGCAGTTTCAATTTTCTCCCAAAATATCACAGTTCCTAAAATATTCAAATATTAATGGAGCTCATTTGGCTTGGAGCTTGCTGGTGGAGGTTAAATCCTCACACTCTCTGTATGTTCATAATATATTTTTACCTGTGCCTTGGGACATGAAAAGTATCATCTGTGACATACTACTTTATAGAATCCTTACATTTATGAAGGCCAGAGATGCATGCATTATATTTGTGAAAGGGATACTATATTTATAGGTGAAATGTGCCATTTCTGCGCAAGTTGTGTCACCAAATGGAAATGCAAAAAGGATTTTTGTTTTCTGAACCCTCCTCTTGGCCCTCATTGGTCGACAAACAGATAGTCCAGACCTAAACTGTCAGTTGGCACCACCGATTGGAAAGTCTTGAATGTGCCAATGGCGATCATACACCTCGCTTTTAATGTGAATTCCTCTGCAATTAATTTTCCATTAGTCACCCGGCATCCGCCCTCACAAATCTTGCACTTGTATTAAAAATCTAAAATTGCCACCTCAAGAAGCATTATGACACAGGTTTGACATATGCCATTGGCTCTTATGTGTCTCATAACCGACTGCAACAAGCTGAAGGTCAGATGTATCTTTTCAAAGAGATCACAATCACAGCCCTCCAATGTATTTCTGACGTATTGTGATTTATTTCTGAATGAAGCAGATTCCTTTTTTTAAATTTAGGGGGCTTTATTAATTATTGTAATTGTATTGTAAAAAGTAGTCGGGTAGGTTAGGAAAATAAAAGGGGTTTTAGAGGTGGAAGTTATTGCATTTTGATAAAAGATTACAAAGACAAACATTTGAGTTTTGTATATGGAATAATGTCCGCTGATGAATCATTCACAATAAGACAGTAAGACCTGGAATGTGATGTGTTTTAAGAAAGTAAAAAGTGTCAAAAATCAGAGCATTTTGATTTCATGTTAACATAAACACCAGGTTACACCAAAGAGAACTGCCGAAACAAATTCCACTGGCCCTTGTCAAATGACAAAGAACAATCTAGTTATTGACAAATGTAAATCTAACCATTGGATAACTCCACAAATGTAAGGCTTTTTGAGCAAGTACTCTATTTCGGACCAAATGAACTTTTAAAATGAAAGGAGTTTGGTGCTTTGAGTAGTGCTGGTTTAAAAGTCGTTTTATGCTGGTTGTGTTGCCTTGCTTTTGATTCCTTGCATTGAAATCTTGCTTGAATGGGGTGGGGTTGCTTTGCTAGATTGTGACTCACCTCTGCAGAAGAAATAGTGGCATTTACCTACTGCTGCCGAGTGGATCTATTTCAAGACTTTCAGATCCCATCTGTTTTTGCATTGTAAGAAAACGTATCTCTCATGATTCGTCTCTATATTGTGGACTCCAGCAACATCAGGGGGCTTTATTTTAGTATATGGAAATGAGGATTGATTAAAAGTGTTAATGGGCTTACAGAACCGCGAATCACTCACACTCTATCTTTTTTAAGGGTCTCTCTTACTTGCAATTTCTGACTTTTAACACTAATTAAAAAGCAGTAAAAAATGACCCTGTTTTTTTTTATTTTGTTTTTAACATGCCTCTATGGTAATACCATGTAGTTTTGGACATGTACCATGGTAGTACTATGGTATTCTTTTGTTTATACAATAATACATAGCTATGGTAATCATGCAGTACTATTGATAGAACAATATATAGCGCCCAGGCTAATTTATTGGCAGATATTAAGCTTTTGAAATGATCTGCATAAGACGATAACTGTGCCCACTTGGCCGATTAATAGAAGTGGTCACTCCACCTAGTGTCCACAATGGTTAATATCTATGCTAAACATTCAATACTACCGACTGACCGAAATATCGGCCAGGTTGATTAATAGGACGATAGATGTTGAGATTTCAATATTATCAGCATTGGAAGATAGCTTTGACTGCATGGCCAATTTATAGAAACGGTCACTCTGCCTAGTGTCCACAAATGCAATCTATGACAGCCTTATAAATGGATAGTTCACATTGTTTTATAGTCAAATACCGATTAGTTACATTTGTAGATATAACAATTCTGGCCGATATAATAAGGCCAATGTCATGTAATGGCTGATGGCCAAAAAGTGGTTGATATTATAGATCTACACTATTTTGAAGCTCAAAGATTTTAACCAGTGTATTTTCAAGATTAGATAATACCAGACAATTTGTCTGTGTGGTCCAAAAAAGAGCTTTAGGTTTCAAAAATGCATGTCAAGACACCTGCATTCTGCTTCATTCGTAGTCCTGATTAGATTGTTTTTAGCACAGGTGCCAAAAAGATTGAACGTTCTGAACAAGTTCAGGTAGCAAATAGGTGACTGTTACAATGTTTAACATTATTTCAGATTTTTCTGCAACAAACAAAGATTCTGCTTGTGATAAACGTTTTATAATGTTTTTTTTTTAATGCTCTCTAATGTTCTGAGGGGCCGCAGTGTCTTGTATGTTAAGGGTAGGGTAAAGTTTTAGGTTAGGGTGGTATGCTTTACTCATTAAAACCATCCATCCATTCACCTTAACCTCATCTGATTACAACCTCATTTCGCTCAGTTTTACATGGTTCATTACAAGTATTGCGGCAGTTCTGGGGTGAAATATCTTCTAATTTGCGGTGCTTCGTTAAAATGTATCACCGTAAAAGTCATGTGCTACAAGTTATTTATAGTAAATGTGTTTTAATGTCATAAGATAACATTTTGTGAGGAACAGGTTTACTACTGATTTGTGTGAAAGTGACATCGTTGTAGCACCTCATGCTCATTTCACCAGGAAACTGCTGTACTGATGCTTTCAATCTTTCTTTCTTTCTGTAATGGTTATCCTGGCAACCACTAGGGGTAGCCATATATGTTTATTGTTCTCTGACTATCTTTTGATTGATTATTATTTTGTAGTTCTTTTCTTTGTTTTTGTTTCATTGGTTCTTATTAATAGTCCCAGGTGTTCCTTGTTTCCTCATTAGGTCCTTGTGTATCCCTGTTTTCCTCTGTTCCTCATCAGTTCTTTACCTTTCATAGTGGTTTCATGTAGTGGTTTGTTCTGTTTTCAGTTTCTTGTGTTTATATATATATATATATATATATATATATATATATATATATATATATATATATATATATATATAATAAATTAAAAAACCTGCACTTAGATCCTCTTTTTCATTCATTGTCTGTTATGGCTAAAGACTGTGATGCTTAATATTGATCAAGGTATTCTTCATATTTAAGTGTGTGCTATGATTTTAATGTCCATATTTTATTTATAAAGTAATGTGTGAACTACAGTTGCCATAAACATTCTCACACTCATTTGCTGAAGTTTGGGTTACATTCCTTTGTCTCAGTTGGTGTACTTTATCTGTTCACACATAGCGAGCTTTGCTGTTTAAAAGGCTGAATCTCAGAAAGAATATCAAATTATTTTTTTCAACTGAAGTTTTTATTTGTATCACAATTAACCCTATAAGTAATAGTCAGTTTTTTTTTTTATGAAGTTGGTTTTTGAACATGTAAACAACATATTTAAAACAAAATTGAATATGTGATTATTTTTTCTTTTGTATCAAATTTGATACATCAAGTTTTAAAGGTCACTGTGCTCCTGTGACCCAGTGTTTAATTTTAGGACTCTTAGACCATAAATGCACATAAGGAAATCCCTGGGCTTTTCCAATATACTAAATGTTTGGGAGTTTGAACATGATACATTTCTCTCCTTTGTGTATAGACATAGAATGTTTATTGACAAATATGCAATTTAATATAAACTAAGCAAAAACATAAACGCGCATTTTTCTGGACACTGTATTTTAATGATAATTTTATAAAAATCCAAATAACTTTGCAGATCTTTACTGTAAAGGGTTTAAGCAATGTTTTGCACCATGCTTGTTCAATGAACCATAAACAGTTATTGAACATGCGCCTGTGGAATGGACGTTAAGACACTAACAGCTTACAGAAGGTAGGCAATTAAGGTCACAGTTATAAAAACTTGGGACCCTAATGAGACCTTTCTACTGACTCTGAAAAACACCAAAAGAAAGATGCCCAGGGTCCCTGCTCATTTGTGTGAACGTGCCTTTGGCATGCTGCATGGAGGCATGAGGACTGCAGATGTGGCCAGTGCAAAAAATTGCAATATCTGTACTGTGAGACGCCTAAGACAGCCCTACAGGGAGACAGGAAGGACAGCTGATCTTGCTCTCAGTGGCAGACCATGTGTAACAACACCTGCACAGGATCAGTACATCCGAATATCACACCTGTGGGACAGGTACAGGATGGCAACAACAACTGTCCGAGTTAAACCAGAAATGCACGTTCACTCCATCAGTGCTCAGACTGTCCGCAATAGGCTGAGAGAGGCTGGACTGAGGCCTTGTATGCCTGTTGTAAGGCAGGTCCTTGCCAGACGTCACCTATATGGGCACAAACCCACCATTGCTGGACCAGACAGGACTGGCAAAAAATGCTCTTCACTGACGAGTCGCAGTTTTTTCTCACCAGGGGTGATGGTCGGACTCGCGTTTATCTGCGAAGGAATGAGCGTTACACAAAGGACTGTACTCTGGAGTGGGATCGATTTGGGGGTGGAGAGTCCATCATGGTCTGGGGTGGTGTGTCACAGCATCATCGGACTGAGCTTGTCGTCATTGCAGGCAGTCTCAACGCTGTGTGTTACTGGAAAGACATCCTCCTCCCTCATGTGGTACATTTCCTGCAGGCTCATCCTAACACGGCCCTCCAGCATGACAATGCCACCAGCCATACTGCTCGTTCTGTGCATGATTTCCTGCAAGACAGGAATGTCAGTGTTCTGCCATGGCCAGCAAAGAGCCCGGATCGCAATCCCATTGAGCACGTCTGGGACCTGTTGGATCGGAGGGTGAGGGCTAGGGCCATTCCCCCTAGAAATGTCGGGGAACTTGCAAGTGTCTTGGTGGAAGAGTGGGGTAACATCTCACAACAAGAACTGATAAATCTGGTGCAGTCGATGAGGAGAAGATGCACTGCAGTACTTAAAGCAGCTGGTGGCCACACCAGATACTGAATGTTACTTTTGATTTTGACCCCAACCCCCCCATTACTCCATTTCTGTTAGTCTCATGTCTCTGAAATTGTTCAGTTTATTTCTTAGTTGTTGAATCTTTTTATGTTCATACAAATATTTACACATGTTAAGTTTGCTGAAAACAAAAGCAGTTGAAAGTGAGAGGACGTTTCTTTTTTTGCTGAGTTTATATATACACATCAAGTCAAGTGGCTTTTATTGTCATTTCAACCATATACAGCTAGTACAGTACACACATTCCACCAGGACAATGGTGCTACATAAAACATAAAAACACTGACCAATGTGAGACAACATATATGGGTGTTTCTGCAACTATGGTCACTTTTGACTCTACCAAATAAAAAAATAAATAAAAAAACAACCCATATGAATTTTTATTTGAACCATCAGAGTCTGTAATACATATAAAAAGGTGCACAAAATTGCATGTCATTAAAGGTGCAGTATGTAAGATTCAGAAATCGGTGCCCGTTAAGTGAGCTGCAGCCACTATCTTTTACTCACGCACACACGCACACACACACTCCATAGGGATGCGAGCATCGGCCAAAACAATGACGTAACTTACAAAGTGACTGAATGTGATTCACCGTCATCATGCTGACAGCATAATTAAAATGACACAGCTATAATTGTTTTCCTTCAAACTTTGAAATTTATATTTTATTTGACTCTCCAGTGCTGGAAGAGGGCTAAAACAAAGTGTGGATATAGGTAGTGCTCAAATTTAATCAAGTCTTATGGTGGGGACCCACCAAAAGCATTTGACTTCAAAATACATTGACATGTCTCAAAAACAGTAGATAAAAATCAGATGGCTTAAAGACTCACTGGATGGTATCACTGTCAGATTCAGCAGTGGCACAGGAATAATTATTTCATAATGTCTTAGAAAGCAGTATCAGTAACTTCCAAAGGACCTGTTTAAGGATCTTTTTTTTTATTACTTAAACAGTTGTAAAAGGATGCCAAAATACTTTTGTCAGGCTGTAATGATACCATAGAGAGGATATTAGGTATAAACCCAGGAGCAGATGCTTTATTCAAAGAGTGCAGGACGACTGGTCAAACAGGGTACAGTCTATAAAATAGTTCATAAGTTGAACATGGGCACGTCCACAGGAGATTCACAAAAAGTCAACTCAGCATTCAAGCAGAACAGCCGTCAAGGTAATTTCAGGAAATAGTGGGTGAAGACATAAACCAAAACTCATGACATGTAAGTGTTCACTGGCTAGTATCATCAACATCTCCTTGGATTAGAACAGAACTCAGGACAGTTAAGCATCAAATTTGTTCAGAAGCAGGGATAACGAAAATCTCAAATGAGGAATGAAACTCAAACAGAAATGCATACTCAGGCTATGTATAAACTCAAGTCTATTTGCCCACAACTGAAATGGAGAACTGAACATAACAGGTTTATCAATGCAGGTAGGAATAAACATAGTAGTTCCAAAAATATAACTTTGAAGTAGCTAAGTGAATATTCTAGGAAAATCGAGAAATAACACTCAGGAATTGTAACACTCAGGAAGTGTAACACTCGTAGAAAACACTTATCTGAAGTCCAATCTGAGACACAAATAGCATTCTTCCATGAGTGCACAGAGAATAAGTATCACAACATTCAAGGCCAGACAAACACTGATTGTCACTGCAGTGTTTTTAAAGCACACCAGATGCTCCACTAACGAGCATCTGGTTTGGCTCTTTAATGCTCTGGGATGCGCCAGCAGACAAATGAGGTAGATGAGTAAGCCTAAATGTTTCCAATTTATGCAAGGAAAACAAAAGCCCCAACATGGAGTGGATAGATATAGTAGAAAGATATATAGAGAGAAAAATCAGTAAGAAGCTTTCTCTTCCCGACTGCGAGTGGAGGTTTATTATTCTCCATTTTTTAGCTAAAGTTAGCTTCACTGGAGCTAACTTTAGCAAGCAGTCATGTCAACGATGTCATGGGCTTAGCGGTCTTTAGATGTGGGGCGGAGCATTTACATTTTAAAGAGACATGACAACTAGCCTATAAACAAATGTAATATAAATTATTGTAAATAATTAATTCACGAAATTTACCGTATCCACTGTATGAATTTAATCAGATTTGTCATTATTATTTTTACTAAAATATAAGTATCTTGGGGACACCCCTAGGTCTATTTTTTACTTCTTATGGAGGGTCCCTAATGCCTTATGGGGGGTCACAGATTCCCCCAGCCCCTCCTCAATTCGAAGCACTGGATATAGGTCTGACTATGCAAGACTGTAGTTTGGAGTAATCACATTGACTGCATTTATACAAGAGCCTATGTCGCCGTTAGCTAGCTAACCAGCTTTATCAATAGCAGTTGGCTAAATGTTGTGGATGATGACAGTAGCTGTTTATATTGACACAATTTAGTATTGATGTGATTCCATCACAACTATCATTTTGATATATTAATAAGCTATTGTTTTATAATGTATATATTTTCTGTATAACCAAGTTATGTTACACTAATGAATGGAGCTTTTTGCATTATCTTGAACATTGTCTTGCATTCATTTCATGTGTTATTGTAGTTTACCTTGCTGAATAATTACAGATTAACATCGTTTACAGTGTGTCTAGTCCAGTTGAACCCCATTAACAATGCAGTTTCATAGATTTGGGGATTTAGTAACTAAGAGGGCAAATACTTTTTTCACACAAGCCCAGTTGGTATTGGATAAATTTTTTGCTTCAATAAATAATAGTATAATTTAAAAACTGTATTTTGTGTTTACTTAATTTGCCTTTTTTTTAGGTTAGATTTTGTTTGAATGTTTTTGAAACAATTTAGTATGAGATATATACAAAACAGAAGAAATCAGGTTGGGGCAAATACTTGCTCACAGCACTGTATGTCAGTATTTTCAAAGCTTTGTGTTTTATGTTGTTTTATTATGTAATTATATATATATTATAATATACCTCAAAATCCTGTTGTATCATTTTTGATTTTCAATGTGATTTTTCTATAAATGTCAAAAAAATAAAAATTAAGCAAGCCAGAAAGTTGCTTATATTCAGTAAACACTCATTTTGAAAAATCAGTAACGATACAAACATTATTGATACTTTATCAAAATAAGCAAAGATTTCACAGCACAAATACATGTGGGCCACTATAAGAAGGCGGCTTTTTTAGAAAAGATGTTACAAGGTCTTTTACTTCCAGAAGAGCACAGAAACTTTGACCAGGAGGCAGTAGATATCTAGTGCATTGCATACAGCAGGTTTTTCAGAAAAGTTTTGATTATGTTGTTGATGCTACTGATTTTAATAAAAACATTTTTTTTTGACCATTTCAAAAATAATTGGGGGGGCTGGGTAGCTCAGGGAGTATTTATGCTGACTAAAACCCCTGGAGTCGTGAGTTCGAATCCAGGGTGTGCTGAGTGACTCAGGTCTCCAAAGCAACCAAATTGGCCTGGTTGCTAGGTAGGGTAGAGTCATATGGGGGTAACTACCTTGTGGTTGCGATTTGTGGTTCTCATTCTCAATGGGGTGCGTGGTAAGTTGTGTGTGGATCGCAGAGAGTAGCATGAGCCTCAACATGCTGTGAGTCTCCGCAGTGTCATGCACAATGAGCCACGTGATAAGATGGTCGGATTGGCTGTCTCAGAAGTGGAGGCAACTGAGACTTGTCCTCCACTACCCGGATTGAGGTGAGTAACCGCGTCACCACAAGGACCTACAAAGTAGTGGGAATTGGGCATTTCAAATTGGGGAGAAAGGGGATAAAAAAATACTAATAAATAAATATTCATGAAAGTAAGTTGACTTTAAGTTGAGTTAGTTTCTTAGTTTTCTCTTTTGATTTTTGTCTGAAATATGACTATGGATTCAACGATATGGAAATTATGGCTGATAAATGATCATTCAGTGTATTTGGAGGCCAATAACCAATATATTTGCTGTATATGGATATTAAATCTACGTTTTGTGTGTCTGATGACAAAAACAAAAGGCACACCTTGTAAAGCCACATCCGGAGCACTTCTAATGAAATCAACCAAAGTAGATTATTGCTTTTAATTTAAAACAACTTCAATTGCAGAAAACAAGGAATCTAAAACTTTTAAATCATTTACCAAATGTAGCCTACTTTGAACCAGTTAAATAACAAAAGTATATAAAAAATAACTTTCCTATTTAAAAAAATGTATAAATGAATTTGATGAATGAGCTACTTTTATTAATCCATTGCATTGCACTTGATTCAAACCAGTGAAAAGACAAAATTAAGGAATGTAAACCAGTGGCATGTGACATAAATAAATACTGTATAATGGAGTGTTTACTCAGATCCAGGATGATCCTTTAAAGCAAATCCAGAAGGTATCAATCACAACCCACATGACGAGTAGCATGTGCCTGAAAAGCCATAATTTATCGACTTTAAAATATCTGCCAAATTTTCTTATTAGAAACATATTTATCAGCCGATACCGATATGGCCGCCAAAATATTACGCATTCCTAAATATGACCAGGCACTTTTTTAATTTTTAATTTTGTGTGTATGTGTGTGATTTACCCAATAAACAAATCATTTAGGATGAAGAATTATCTTACATCTGACAAAGTCAAATTATTACACACCTCAGTTTTGAGAGAAATACTGATGCTGATTATAAAACATATCAATGGTTTTCACATCGAATCAAAGAGCGAAGTGTTATGAAATGTAAAGGCAGGCTAAGATATCAATGCAGGGTGTGTAGCACTGAGAGTGGTTTTGAAATCTATCGCATTAATAATGGATGGAAAATGGCCACTCTGACAGTTCACAAATGGCCATAACATCATTAAGCATCACTTAGCTGGAGCCCTTTTCCTGCTTGTGCCATGCACAGCCCATGAATGGAGAGAGAGCCAATATGTAAAATTATGGATGCTTTCCATTCCAACAACCCCTCCCCCCCCCCTCTCTCTCTCTCTCTCTCGAATTGAACAGATCTCTTCTGTATTTCAACATTTAGGGGATATAAGCCTAATTCAGTCCTGCAGCCAGTATTGGAAGTGCCTCTGGAATGTACCCCCAAAATATTCTTTGCAAATTCCTAAGCATTGAACCCAGGCAAGGGTGTTTGTTTACAAAATTGTGCACAAGTAAAGGCAGACTGGTGAAGTACCGTTCTTGTTGGAGATAGAGGGTGAATGGTAAGACTAAGCCAGATAAACTGAGGTGAGCTGATGTCAAGGAAGGTGTTCACTTGGTGAAGGTGAATCCACAGGTGAGCACCGGAGCTTTGGTAAGTAACCCGCAGGAGGACGTCGGAGAATGGGTAAGTATACCACAGGAGATCGTTGAAGAGAGGATGAATATTTCCAATGAGTATTTCACAGGAGATCGCTGGAGAATGTGTGTGTGTAATCCACTGAAGATTGTTGGAGAATGGGTGTGTAATCCACATGAGATCGTTGGGGCATGGTGGTGCTGATTGATATCTTGAATTGCTGCAGGTGCAGGTGACTAGTACTCTGGTGAGTTTTAGTTCTGTGATTGGATGACTGGGGAGCCTGGTGTATTCATGGCATTACCCCTCTCCATGGGCCGCTCATGCAGACCGAGACCCCCGACACCGTGGCCGACCCTGTCCATGTAGAGTTGGAAGCTGTGGGTGAGATACATGGAACTCAGTAAGTAGGGTTGGATCCAGGATGTCATCCCGGGTCCGTAGCCCTCCCAGTCTTCTAGATACTTGAGACTACCCCTGCGGCGCCAGGACCTTAGGATCTCTTTCACAGCATAGATGGGTCCATCCTCGAGGAGAAGCAGGAGAGGGGGTTCTTCCATGGGACCAGGCTCTGTGGGTAAGATAGAGAGAGAGAAGGATGGTGATGTTTTATTAGAGAGATGTGAAATGTGGGGTGGATCCAGTACTGAGGAGGAAGTCGAAGCTGGTAGGTGATGGGGTTGATCTGCTTCGTTATGGTGAAGGGACCAATGTACAGGGGACTTCTTACAGGGCAGGTGCATCCTGATGTCCCGCATAGAGAGCCAAACCGTTTTCCCAGGTTGGAATGTGGGGTCCTCCGATCTTCGGGCATCAGCTTGGCTTTTTTGGTTGTGCACTGCTCTCTGGAGATGATGTGAGCTAAATCCCAGACCCTCTCACTTTCTCTGAACCAGTGATCGACTCTGGGAACATCTGAAGGCTCTACAGACCATGGGAATAGTGGGGGTTGGAAGCCGTCAATGCATTGGAAAGGAGTGAGGTTGCTGGAGGCTTGTACGAGGGAGTTCTGGGCGTACTCGGCCCAGGGCAGGTAGCGGTTCCAGCTGTGTTGTCGGTGATGGCAAAAGGTTCTGAGGAATCGTCCAATCTCTTGGATCTTCCTCTCTGTCTGCCCGTTGCTCTGGGGATGGTAGCCGGAGGTCAGGCTGATGGTCACGCCTAGGAGTGAGAAGAAGGCCCTCCAAACTCGCAATATGAACTGGGTTCCGCAATCTGAGGCGATGTCTTAAGCAAAAGACGTGAGTGAACAGGAGTTCAGCTGCTTCCATAGCTGTGGGAAGACCTTTGAGAGGTATCAATTTGCATGCTTTAGAAAATCTGTCTACACTAACGCAGGTAAAACTTTCAGAAACAGGTAAATCAGTTCTGAAGTCTACTCCTAGATGTGACCAAGGACACTGGGGAACTGGCAGTGGGAGAAGTTAACCTGAGGATAGATGACAAGGGGTCTTGGACATGGCACACTCGTGACATCCTTGGATGAACCTCTGCACATCATGCCCCATCTGGGGCCATCGGAATCGATTTTGGAGCAGTGAGAGGGTCCTTTTGGTCCCCGGGTGACCAGTCCCTAGGGAAGAGTGGACAGAGTCAATGAGTTCATTATGTAGGGCAGATGGGACATAGAGGTGGGTATCCGGGCAGCCCAGCAGAGCAGCTTCTGTGGCGGCGGCTTCTGCGATCCTATTGTTCTGGGACCATTGAATGCGATTTATGAAGATCTTTTGAGGTAGGATGAGTTCAGGAGTCTCCTGATAGTCTTTGGTAGAGTGTATGCCAGGGAGGGCATCAGCCTTAACATTTTCGTCCTTGGATGATAGATAATGTTGAAGTCGAACCTGGTGAAGAATAGAGCACATCGGGATTGACGGGGGTTTAATCGTCATGACTCTCATAGGTACTCCAGGTTACGGTGATCGGTAAGAACCAGTAGAGATGACAGGCTCCTTCCAGCCAGTGACGTCATTCCTCCAAGGCAAGCTTGATGGCCAGAAGTTCCCGATTCCTGATATCATAATTCTGCTCTGCCGGGGAAAGTTTCTTGGAGAAGAAGGCGCATGGGTGGTAGCGAGGTGGCTTCCCCTGCTGCTGTGAAAGCACAGTGCCCACTACAGATGTCGAAGCATCTACTTCCACCATAAAAGGTTTATTTGGGTCTGGGTGGATTAGAAGTGTAGCAGATTTAAATGCTTGTTTCAACCCATTAAAAGCTTGATTGGCTTTGGATGACCATGAGAGGGATTTCAGTTTGGCCTTAAGGAGGGATGTTAGTGGTGCGTAATGGAACTGTAGTTCTGGATGAAGTGACGATAGAAATTGGTGAAGCCAAGAAAACATTGGAGCTCTTTTATGGTGGTTTGAGTGGGCCAGGATCTCACAGCTTCCACCTTCCCCTCGTCCATCTGAATGCTTTCAGAGATGATGTTGTATCCGAGGAATTGCATGGAGACCTGATGGAATGAGTACTTTTCAGCTTTTAGATACAGGTGGAACTTCCTCAGCTTTTCCAACCCAAGTGTGACTTGCTTATGATGGTCTGTTTCATTCCAGGAGTAAACCAGGATATCATCAATGTAAACTAGGATGATTTGAAGGAGGTACTCCCAGAACACCTAATTCATGAACCCCTGGAAGATAGAGGGTGGTTTACCAGGCCACATGGCATCACCCGGTACTCATAGTGGCCTGTTGGGGTGATAAAAGCTATCTTCCATTCGTCCCCCTCCCTGGTACGAATGAGGTTATATGCACTGCATGGGTGAAAAGCTTAGTGAAATAGTGACTCCACGCAATTGCTCCAGGGTGGCTGGGACAAGAGGAAAGGGGTACCGGAACTTGATGGTCACCTTGTTGAGGGTGTGGTAATCAATACAAGGTCTCAAATCACCATCCTTTTTAGCCACAAAGAAAAAGCTGGAAGCAGCAGGGGAATGTTTATGGTCTGATATAGCACTGTTTTAGTGCCTCCTCCACATGTTCTTCCATGGCCTTCTACTCAGGGAGTGATAGTGGGTAAAAATTTCCTTTAGGCACTGGTTCACCGGAAACTGTAACAGAAGTTGTACCAGCAGTAAGTGTTATAGATGTAACCAAGGGTGAGTAACAACATTTGATCTGGAGACAAAACTCACCATTGGACGAGGAGGTCGAAAGGGGCATGCTGCTATAACATGTTCCCTGCCACCACAATATAGACTTCACCACTGGTTCAGCCGCTGTTGACGCTCTGCCAGAGTTAAATGGGATGTGTCCACCTGCATGGGTTCTGGGCTGGATTCTTGAGAAGACAAAACTCACCATCTTGAGAAGAATCCAGCAGGTGGTTGAAAGGCCGGCTGTGTGATGGAGGATGCCGTGTGGACATTTCAAGGAGACTTGACTTCGTACAATGGGAGACTCTAATGGAATATTGAATAAATTTCTCCAATCCAGTGGAATCATGTAGCCATATAGATGAATCTAGTCCCTGTCTATTCATGGTGATTAAGGCCGGTTCATTCCACCCACTGGCAGCAGCTAGAGTTTTGAATCTGAGGGAATAATCAGTTATTGAGCTTTTGTCCTGATGTAATTTATATTATTGTTCACTTAGAGTCGAGTCACTGCCTGGGTGACCGAACACCCCTTGGGAGTGAGCCATGAAGCCATCAAGGGTGTGTAAGATAGGGCTGTCCTGCTGCCAGAGGATTTGTGCCCATTGAAGAGCTCTTCCAGTGAGTAAGGAGATGATGAATGAAACCTTGGATCTGTTGGTAGGGAACCGGTGCGGCTGCATTTCCAACGCCAGAGAACATTGGAGTAAGAATCCATGACAGTCTTCCTCCGATCCAGAGAAATGTGCTGGATTGACCACAGGACTGGCAGTAAACACAGATGTAGGATTGGGAACCGGAGGTGATGTAGATGGAGCGGGGTTGGAGACTGCACTGTGGGGGACGTTGACAAGATCTTGAATAGGGTCTGGTGATGTGGTTCCTGCTGCGTTCATGGCTGTGTTTTAGGTCTGGTCATCAGTTATGTAACCACAGACACAACATAGAGTTTTTTACAAAATTATGCACAAGTGAAAGCAGACTGGTGAAGTACTGTTCTTGGTGGAGATGGAGGGTGAATGGTAAGACTAAGCCAGATACAAAGAGGTGAGCTGATGTCAAGGGAGGTGTTCACTTGATGAAGGTGAATCCACAGGTGAGGGTATCACAGGTGAGCACCAGAGCTTTGGTAAGTAACCCACAGGAGGATGTCAGAAAATGGGTAAGTATACCACTGGAGATAGTTGGAGAGAGGATAAATATTTCACAGGAGATCACTGGGGCACAGATGTGTATTTCACAGGAGATCACTGGAGAATGGGTGTGTAATCCACAGGAGACCGTTGGGGCACAGATGAGTATTTCACTGGGGATTGCTGGAGAATGGGTGAGTAATCCACTGGAGATCGTTGGAGAAAGGGTTAGTATTCTGCAGGGGATTGCTTAGAGCACAGGTAGGTAATCTAAGGAAGATTGCTGGAGCAGGGGTTAGAGTCTGTGAACAAATTGGTGACCAGAAAAGAGTGTTTGTGTGTGCTTCTTATAGTGGTGCTGATCGGTATCTTATATTGGCTGCAGGTGCAGGTGATTAGTACTCTGGTGAGTTTGAGCGCTGTGATTGGATGACTGGGGAGCCTGGTGTGTTCGTGACACCAATCCTATTCACTCAATGATTTTACAGCCAGATCAAAACCCACAGATGCACTGATCTCAGTATCCAGATAATTGTAGCTGGTGCTGGGTTGTAGGACATCACCTCTATAGGTGAACTGTTTGTTTCCATGAGATCTGGCCTTCTTCTGGAAAACCATGACTCTGGTATTGTCCAGGTTGACTATAAGAGCCCACTCCTGACAGTACTCCTCCAGGCAGGGACAAGCTCTGCTGAAGACTCTCTGCTGTGGGAGACTACAGGTCTAAATCATCTGCATACAGCAGACATTTGACCTCACTGTCATGTAGAGTGAGGCCAGGGATACTGGACTGCTCCAGAGCTGCTGCAAATCATTTATATAGATGTTAAATAGGGTTGGACTCAGATTGCATCCCTGTCTCACTCCACATCCCTGCTGGAAGTTATGTGATTTCTCATTTTGATTGCACATTTACTGTTTGCGTGCAGGGACTGTATAATGTCAAATGTTTTTCCGCCAATGCCAATTTGAAGTTTGTTAAATAAACCATCATGCCAAATTCAGTCTAATGCTTTTTAAAAGCTATATAACAGGCATATATTTTTCTTTGCCATTGATTTTTTTGTTAATTAGCGTATGAAGAGAATAAATGTAATCAGATGTGTGCTGTTTTGGTAAAAAGCCAATTTGTGATTTATTTACTATGTTGTGTTTTGAAATGAATGTGACTATGCAGCTATATATTATACTGCAGAATAACTTCCCTAGGACACTGCCCATGCCAATGCCATGGTAATTATTGGGGTCAAATTTATCTCCTTTTTTAAATATAGTGGTGTTCAGTCCTTCAGACCAGATCTCAGGGAAGATAGCAGACCAAAAAACAGATTGAATATTTTGACTAGATCTTTGATTATATTGGGGATGCTGAGTTTAAACATTTTGTTGCTAATGTAGTCTTTGTCTACATGCTTTCTTTAATTTAAGATTTTTAAAATGCTCTATTATTTCTGACATTGTTATAAATGTATCCAATGAATTTTGATCATTTTTGATTGTTTTCTTTAAATCTTCTAGTTTTTTTTTTTTCAAACCACAAATCTGTTTTTATTTTTTGTTGATTTGTTTTATATTTGTTTGTTTTTTAATGTTAGATAAAGAAGCCAATGTTTCAAATATATGATTAAGGTTGTTTGTAGCTAAATTTATTCCATTAATATCTGTGGTGAAATCAGTGTACATAAAATCATTCAGCATTTTTAATGTAATGGAATTGTTCATGTTTGTTTGAATTGACCAAGATTGGATTGGTTAATTTGAGTTTGGGTTTCAAAGGAAACAGTCTTTCAGAGACAATGGGAGGATTGTTGGTCTTTTCACATGATTGTTTCAAGTAAAGCACTGTTTGACAGTGATGAGAAATGGGGAGATGAGGTCTGATTGTATAAGCACTAATAAAGTTTGGATCAGTATCTGTTATTGCATAATAAACCTCACTGGCTCCTGATCTGGAGCAATACGTGAATCTACCAAGAGAATCTCCCTTGGTTCTGCCATTAATGATGTACAGCCCCAATCCTTTACAGAGCTTTAACGTTTGCTTTCCATTTGTGTTCACTTAACTATAACTGTTTCTTGGTGTGATAATTCATGGGGTTTGAAAGATGGTGTCACAGAATGTGTAACTGTTATTGACTATATTTACATAATCAATTTCCCTCCCTGTCCTTACATTTAAATCTCCACATATTAGGATATTTCCTCTGGACTGGAAGTGTAAGATATCAATCTGTAACTTTAGAAAGCATTCCTCTAAGTCATAGGGAGAGTCATGAGGTGGAATATAAACAGCACAGAGGTAAAGTTTACTCTGTGGACTAATTTATTTCTATTTTAATCATCTTTATGCCATTTGAGTATTCCACCTAAATCACAGCTGCATTTTATTTGAGATTTTGTTAATGAGGGAACAACAATTTCTCTGTATCTGTTTGGACACTGTAAAGTCTCATTATTGTGACACCATGTCTCATGAAAGACAGAGATATCAATGTCTGTTAAACTACTTAGTACATGGTCTACATTCCAAAAGTAGAAGAGTCCAGACCCTGTATATTCCAACAACTGATTTTAAATGATTTCATGGATAAGTTTGTCTATAATGTGTGTGCGTGCGTGTGTGTGTGTATATATATAAACATGTGTAAGAGTTATGCAGATTAATTCATCAGTTTGAGCAGATGATGCTCAGTAGATGTCTTATCTGGTTGAGTTCAGCAGCAGCAGCAGGGTTTTGTGCTGCCGCATAGCTCTTGTGTTGTGATGAAGGTCCTGTGACTAGTCTGGACTGTGGTGGAGGGTTCTTGATGGCTGAGAGCTTCTGTTGTCAGTTGAATTTTTGCTGTTGCTTTGTGTTCCCAAGGGCTGTGTTTTTTAGCATTCTGGCAAAGACTTTTACTCCTTGTTTGTTTAGATAATGTGATCATACATATGATGAGGCCATATATCTTCATGATAGGCGAGATGAATGTTTGAAAGAAGTGCACAGTTTCTGGAGAGTTCCGCATTATTTCCATGAATGACGTGGAATGGTACACGGACAGGGTTGTTTTTGCCTCTGCGAACCGTTGTGTGGCTCTGATTGCCACCTCTCTGAGCACAGGAGCCATATGCCCTTTTGTGGCCCTTAAATCATTCGTCCCTGTGTGGATTGTAATGTGCTTGTAAGTTTCATTTAGATGTTTATCAGAAGGATCTGAAAAGCACTTGTGTTTTGGCACCACATTCTCTGGACCTTCATGTTTGGCAACAAAAGTTTCACATTGATATATATCCCATTTGAATCAGTCAGGATAAGAGCTTGTGTTTCTCTGGGATCCTCTTGAGCAGAGCTGTTGATCTGGGCTGGTGGATTAGTTGAGGAGTGAAGCTCTTGCTGCACTGGTGATTCTTCAATTTGGGGATTTTCAGTGAGTATCTCTGGATACATCAAGGGTTTAGCAGGAATTTCTTTGGGTGCTGAAACAGAGTTGAGTTGTTCTTTCAGATTATTGATGAGTTCAACTTTGGTGTGGAGTTTTGACATCAAGGCAAAATTTCCTTCTGCATTTCTGTCTTAACTTCTTTTAATTGTCTTCCAAAAGTTGATTTTACTTCTCTCAGGACTTTCTTTGACATCTCCTTTCTGTCTCTCTGTAGACATTCAATCTCTCTTAAATTCATGATGTCATTTGTAAGCTGTTCCGTGTTGTTGTTGTCTTTCAGATGGGACAATATTAATTATTTTAGCTCCACTACCTCTAACTCCAGAAGTGAAAAATGGTTATTCATTCTCGACATTGGAGATGGAATCTTCTTTTGGACTACTTATGGGAGAGGCATGGAACATGTTCAGTTGGCGGTTGTAGAATGTCTTAGCAGTGTGCTATGATTTTTCAACAATCTCTGACGTAATCTGTGGCCATGACGTTGAGGGAAGTGTCCCTGAAAACTCCATGGAAACGAAAGCGTGTGAGCTAGGTGCTAGCAGCAGGCTGTTGTAAATATAAAAATGACAGATTTCTGGACGTGAAATTACTTTGTTTTGTTCCCAAACACATATGAACTGTAAAATTGTGTTAATAGCACAAAGGAATGAAGCATTTGGTTACAACTTTAGGACTATAGTGCCCTTTCTCGCCAAGTGTACAGCTGACATTTCTTTCTTATGAAGTCCTTATGACAATATCGTGTGTAATCACATAACATGCATTTATATAGCATGCATCATTAATCTATGTGGATAGAATAGCACTAAAACTATTATTAAACTAGATAGTGCTGAAAGCTTTGACCTTGTTCAGCACCACTGGACAGCTGACACTGACAGCTCTGTAACTATGCACATACATTAATTAAAGAGCGGACACCAACATATTATTTGAGATAAGGTCATTATGTACCAATGTGTTATTTAAATCCATTTCTTTATTTCGGCGCCTGGTGAAGATAATCTACCCTTGTGTTTTGTTATCAATCGGGATCATCCACTTAACCATATGCCATATTTACTAACAATGATCTTATCTTATCACATAACCTTCATTAATATGTCTTTCTCGGAGAACATGGTAGATGGCTCTACATGTTTCGGGAATAAGCTCAGTTAAAGTTAGAGCATCCAATTCGAAACAAGTAGTGCAGGTTACGGATAGATTCCACTAAAACAATTCAATAGGTACAACATAGCTGTTAGAAATAGCAATATTTATCATTTCCACTTAAATAGCTTAATTTATCTTGTTTAATTACTGTAACAAATACTGTTAGTTGGTTAAATTGACATTTCAAGGGATAATATGAGATTATTGCCTGTTGCCAGGAAACAAAGTGTAATCATTAGGCGTTCACCGGGTGAAATGGCATCTCTAAAATTTGTAGTTCGCCTCTGAATTATTGGTGTCACCATCTGAAGTAGTTATTGAAACTGATTGGGGGCAAACAGAGCAAAATTTTGAAAGCTCTGGACATCGTCTGTTTGCAGTTCTCTGCATAAATTTAAGAGCCCCGTCTCTCACGTCGCAACAACCAAGGCTTCACCAACAACCTCTTTCGTTTCATTCGTTGTATTTTCAGGTGAAGAACGACACTTAAAGACATAAGTAAAAGTAAAATTTGGAATGTGGTAAAATGATCATCCATTTTTTAACTGACTCTCTGTAACGAAGTCTGTTGGTGTCTGTTGGTGCAGCGTGAACATAAACATTGTGTTTCCAACATTCTAAATCCAACAGCCGACTTTAGAAGGTTGGTGATTGTCTGCGTTGGTCAGTGTCTGTCGGTGCAGCGCGAACTGGCCTTAAAAGACCAGATTGGTTATGACACTGTGATCATGGATAGCAAATAGTGTTTCAGGCTTTTCCTTAATCTGCTTCTTTCTGTGTAGCTGTCTGGAGTGTTCAGGGGCCAGTTGCACCAGCTATACATAAGTTACAACTTAGCCTAGTTGTGGCATAAATGGGAACTAATTCACAATTTACACACTACTAAATATTTGAGCGTTGCACCATTAAACTTAGAACGTAACGATATGAATGAACTAAATATTTACGGAAGACTCTGACCAGGAGTAACTCATGGAATAAAAAAATCAGACTGATATTTTATGACATCAATGAGCTCATGTTTTGCTTGACAGGCATCAGTCCTTTTGACATATATGATGGTGTTGGCATTTACACTCGGTTACATTTAGGAGAGAAAAAAACCTTACTTTTAAGCAGCTCTTCAGCATGAAACCGATCTAATGGTGCAGTTTTCAGGATGCGTCACCCAGTGTTAAGTTTCAACACATTTAAAATGTATAAATTTCTATTTTTCCAGCCTGTTGTATTAGTATTTATTTATCACACCTTATTTATTTTAGATACAGTTCCTATATGTTGTTATTTGTACAGGGCAAATATACTATTTATCAAATCTACTTACGAATTCTTTCGTTATGTGAGCAAACAAGGTCTGAACATCAACCGTAACAAAATCAAACAGAAATTCACAGCTTTTTAACCCTTCTGGGCACAAATTTCAAGGCTGTTTATTATATTGTAAATGTCATATTATGCGACTGTGCATTAATTTATGGAGAGCTTACGACCTACTGTTCGTAAGTGTTGTAGGTGGTGCAACAAAATTAGGCACTGACTTAGTTACAAACTAACTAGCAGAAATGTATAGTAACGAAGTACAAATTCTCTGTTACTGTACTTAAGTACAGTTTTAAAATTTTTCTACTTTATTGAGTATAAATATTTCTTTGGACTTTTACTTTCACTTTTCTATATTTTAAAGAGAAAATGTATACTTTTACTCTGATAAATTCCTCCAGACCATTTCATTATTTTTGCGACTGAACACAGAAAAACAATAGCAGCTGTAGGTTAAAAAATGCATGCTGATCGGCGATAGGGATGTGTGATTCGTTAAAAGAAGCAAAAGAGTTGAATCTTTTAAATTAATTCATTTGAACTGAACAAAAAGATTCAAAAAGTGGTCTGAATGATTCATTTTGTGAATCACGAATCTGAATCAAAGTCATAAGCGAAGTGTGCGCCTGTTTGCCTGTTCTGTCGTCTGTCTCCTCTGGGGAAGACAAGAAACTGCTCATGTAAGTTATTTTTTTTTATTTTGACTAATTAATTTGAGAAGTTTTGGCTTAATCATTATGAAAGCTGTGAAATAATGAGTCCTTTCCAGGAGACCTGTTCATATAAAAGTCAATCACATGTGTTTACATTTTACATTTAAACAAGGTATTAAGTGAATGAATAATTACCAGCACTCATGAAAATGTCCAACAATATTTATTTTTATATTTTCTCATGAATATGTCCATAAATATTGATTTTGATATTTGATGAAGATGTGAGTGGTCTTTGGTTGCTAAAGTGTTATATTTTCTTTGTAGCATATTTATGCTACAGTATGTGCTTACTAGGGTTTTCTGGATGGTTGCTAGGGCATGCTATGCAGTTGTCAAGGTGACCACTGCTGTGTGTTTGTCGCATTGCTACAGTATGTGGTTGCCAGGTTGTTACTATTCTGTTAAGTTGTTTTAATTGTTTTTCAGCACATTGCTATGCAGTTGCCAGGGTGTTCTGGGTTGTTGCTTATTAGCCCAAATGAAAAGAGCCCACCCCTACAATCTCTGTTCTGGACACTATAATACAACTCAACTCCCTCTTTCAGTGTTCCAATGTTTATGGACTGTGGTGTTCATTTACACTCATCCCATAAATAATATCATTCTGATATGACTTGAATTCAATGCACCATTAAATGGATAGTTGATTTAATTATCTTACCCTCATTCGATCAAAATGTTTATGCGTTTCATTTTGTTTCTGCAGAACACAAACAAAAAAAGTTTTTCAGAAGAATATCGCTGTTATGTAGGTCAATTCAATGTAAGTGAATGGTGGCCAGAACTTTGAAGCTCAAAAAAGCACATAAATGCAGCATAAGATAAATACATAAGACTCCAGTGGTTTCATCAGTGTCTTCTGAAAAGATCCAATTGGTTTTGGGTGAGAATAGACCAAAATATAACTCCTTTTTCGACCATAAATCTTTACATTTGCAGTGTCCTTGGCGATCAGGATTTCAAGCTCGATTACACTTTCTATAGCGCCATCCAGGGCTCTGCACATGCATCAAGAACTAGAAAGTGAAATCAAGCTTGAAATCATCATCGTGCCTAGAGATTGAAATGGCAAGGTATTCAGTGAAAACGAGTTACAATTTGGTTTGCTCTCACCCAAAACCAACTAAATTGCTTCAGAGGACATGGATTTAGCTACTGTTGTAGCATGGATAACTTCTATAAGCTTTTTGTTGCTTGAAATGTCTGGCCACCATTCACTTGCATTGAATTGCCCTATAAACATCCTGGTTACTTCCGTAACGTCTGTTCCCTGATGGAGGGCAGTGTTTCCCACAGGATATTGTGAGACTACGGGGGATGGACCTCGGACCCTATAGGGGGTCCAAGAAAGTTTTGTACATTTTAAAGTGAAATAATTCCATTTGGTGCACTTTGAGAGCAAAATTAAGTGGCTAGTGTTGTGCTCTTGTAAACAGTTTTGTGCTCTTAAAGCTGCAGTGGGCATCTTTGAAATAAATTGAATTGTGAGAAACAGCACCCCCAATTCTTCCCCATATACATGATGATTCCAGTTTACTTTGTTTTTGTGTTGTTTCAGTACAATAAGACAGATACATTTATTTTTGCGGTTTAATAATTTAGTTAGGGTGAATTTTGTGGATGAGGGTGTCAGTGTCCTGAGGCACACTGTTGTTAGTCATTTTAGTTGCCTCTGGACCATCTGAATGAGGGGGCTTTTGTCAATATTCGTTTCATGGTTTTTAAGGGGTATAAAATTATAAGTTAGGGTCACAAATTTTTAGATGTTTCCAAAATTTGATGGCTCGTTTCTCAATGCGACTCAATAGAGGGTATTGGCCTAATTCCGCCCTGCATGTTCGGTGTGTTTCTCTGGACTCTGAAGATACTCTTACAAAACTCTGCATGGAGGGTTTCAATCGAGTTTTTGTCTCATTTGTCAAATTCATGATTCAGAAGAGGACCCCACACTTCACTGCCACATAATGCAATTGGTTCTATAACTGATTGGAATATTTTGAGCCAGATTCTAATTGGTATTTTAAATTGTATAGATTTTTTGATGGCATAGAAGGCCCTTCTTGCTTTCTCTTTCAGTTCATTCACAGCCAAGCTGAGGTTTCCATTTTAACTTATTTTCACCCTGAGATATGTGTTGTTTGTGGCATGTTCGATTTTTGTCGTACTAAGGGTGAAATTGGGTCTCTTTCCCTGACATCTTGTTCTTTTATGAAATGTTAGTATTTTAGTTTTGTTAGGGTTAATAGTCAGGGCCCAGGTCTGACAGAACTTGTGCAAGATGTCTAGGTTCTAGGGCTGCTCGATTACAGAAAAAATCATAATCACGATTTTTTTGGTCAATATTGAAATCACGATTATTTAAACAATTACTCATTGACTTTTGGAAAGATGTTGCATTTATTGCACTAAAAGTCAACAGTTAAATCACCTTGAACTGTGAAATTTCCCTTGATACTTTTTCCGTTGAACATTTTTAATTCCCCTTAAAATGAATAATATATAAATAATATAAATAATCAATAATATATTCAAATGTTTAAATAGTATTAAATAATAAACACAAAATAAGATCAACTGTTGTAGTGCACTTTTCACAATCTTTTAAAAACAAGTAATAAATAAAATACAAATAAAAGAAAAACAAATCCATCCATTTACCTCAGCCGCCAGCTTTATGTTTGTGGTATTGTCAGTGGTGATGCAGATTAGCTTTTCCTCCTTTAAACCCCATGCAGCCATAGCTTCCTGTAGACCATGTGCGATGTTTTGACCCTTGTGATCTTTGGGAATAAATGCTGTTTGGAGACATTTCATGTTCAAATTGAAATCTGCGTCGATGTGATGCTAATATAGGGGTCCATGGTTCGGCTATACCATAGGTCAGTAGTGGTGGCGAAGTACTCTGCCGTTGCCACCTCATTAGCCACTTCTGCACGGCATTTCTCATATAAAGCAGGCAGAGCAACTCTGGTGAAATAGTGGCGAGATGGCAAAACATAACACTTGTCCAAAGTATTGTCCAACTTTCTGAAGCCGTCGTTGTCGACTGTACTAATGGGGCACATGTCTTTAGCTAAAAAGTATGCAATGGCATCTGTTATATTTCTGTGCCTCTCCGAGCTTGATGGGTAGGGAGTTGCACTGTAAAGTGCATCTTTAATGGAAGACTATTGCACAAGATGTCGTTGGGGCTGTCTTCTCTTTCTGTTTCTTCCTTACAAGTTGGTCATATGTGACATGTTGAAAGTGGTTAAACAGATTCATGGTGTTACCATCTGGTGCAGACACCACCATGTAGCAAATCTTGCACATGATTCTAGTAGTTTCAGCAATTAATTAATGTATATATTGAAGAGGGTCGGTGATAGAGGGCAGCCCTGTCTTACCTCCTGCCCTTGAGTGAAGAAATCTGTTTGTTTATTTCCAATTTTGATTGCACATTGATTGTTTGAATACATTGTTTTTACTATGTTGTATGTTTTCCCACCGATACCCATTTCTATAAGTTTAGACAGTAGACCTTCATGCCAAATTGTTTCAAAGGCCTTCTGGAAACCTACAAAGCAAGCAAATATTTTGGTTTTGTTTTGGTTGTTGTATTTGTCAATCATGATATGTAGGGTGAAGATATGGTCTGATGTTTTAAAGAATCCAATCTGATTTTGCTTAAGACATCATGCTCTGTAAGGAAGTGTAAGAGTCTTGTGTTGATGATAATGCAAAACAATTTCCCCAGAATACTGCTTACACAGATGCCTCTGGAATTGTTTGGGTCAGATTTGTTTCCACTCTTGACTCATAATGAGTCCTTTATTCCATGTGTCAGGGAAATGACCAACACTCAGAATGCAGTTGAAGAGTTTTAATTTTGTATTAAATTTAATGTTTGTATTTTTGAGCATTTTGTTTATATTGCCTTCTGGTCCACTAGCCTTTTTGACTGGCAGGGCCTGTATTTGATCAATTAATTGTTTTTCTGTGATTGGGTAGTCTAATGGGTTTTTTGTTTTCCAATTGTGTATTCCATGTGGTTTATTTTTTCATATATATAGGTTTGTTCTGTATTCAAGTTTATTTTGCTGTAAAGTTGTTCAAAGTGATTTTTCCAGGTGTCTCCATTTTGTATGGTTATTTGTTCATTATGCTTTTTATTCAGGATATTCCAGTTGTCCCAGAAGTTGTTACAGTCACCGTTGTTCCCAAAGAACTCTTATTTTGAGATGGTTTTGTGTCTTGTGTTATCTGTTTGCCATTAACTACATTTCCCATCATGCACTGCCCTCCTCAGCCATCTGTTCCCCATTCTTCCTCACCCATTCTCCATTCCCTCATCAGCACCTGTTTGTTTAAATATCCTCTAGTTTGGTTCCCTGATTGTCAGTTCTTGTTCATTGTTGCATAGTTTATGTTACCTCAAACGACTTTCTTGTTTTGTAACCTTAGTCATCTCTTCTGTGTATTCTCGCCGCCTTTTTGTTGTGAATTAAAGGACTGCTGCACATAGATCTTGCTCTCGCCTCATCTTTACAAAACGTGACAGAAGCTGTTTGAATGTATAGATTCTTCAATTGTTTTGTGTTGATTTTGGATGCACTGTTCTCTCTTTCTGAGTGTATTTTTATACTTTTTAAGTTCTTCACAATAATGAAGGCGTAAATCTACACAGTCTGGTTGTCTATGTTTTTGATTTGCGAGTTGTCTTACATTTTTCCTCATCATTGTACAGTCTGAATCAAACCATTTTTCATTCTTTTGTTTTTGCTTATTAATTTTCTTAGTGGCTTTAAGATTAGATATTGTTGCCAAATAAACAAAAATGTAATTAATATTTTCTACAGCCAGATTTATGCCATCTCCATTGTGAGGATAAATGGTTTATATAAGGTTATCTATGAGTGAACATCCTTTGTGGTGGCCAATTGCTGTATTTTTGAGTGCTGCTTTGCATCTGTAATGCTCTTTAATGTTATACAGCTTACTGGGTCGTGGATGCATGTTAGTATTTTTTGTCCTTTTTAGATACACAGTAATTTGGCTGTGATCTGATAGGGGTGTTAGTGATCTTGTAATCAACTGTTGAGCAACCATGAAATGAACTGTAGTTGTATCTTCCAAGAGAATCCCCTCTCACCCAGCCATTGATGAGGTACAGACTGAGGCTTCTACAAAGCTGAATTTAGAAGCTTCCCATTTTAATTTATTTGGGGATTGGAGTTAATCCTTGGAAATATTGGAAAGCTCTGTCCGAATGTAGTTATTCCCTATGTGTTGTGTAGTCGGGTAGGGATCCCGTTTTTGCATTTAGATCCCCACAAACCAGCACACATCCCTGGGCCTGGAAATGGTTGATTTGTTTGTGAGAGTGTAACCCTTATTACGAGGTAGTAATAATGTACATAGGTGTAGTAGTCTAAAGTAGTCTTAGAGGTTATCATTAATGTGAACTTGGACCAGAATCAGAAGATGCTAAATTGTTGAGAGCCTGAGAATTGAATGTCAATAAAAAAAAGAATACCACACCAGAATGACAGTTTGTAACAAGTGTATTAATTACATATGGCTGGTACATACATATAAGAAAACAATTATGAAAAATAACAAACTAAAATAATAAAGTGCGCACATAAATAAATCCCTTGTCTTTAAATTTCTTTGAGCTCAGTTCCACTTGCCTTCGTTGACAAGAGTTCAGTAATCAACGTTAGGGCCCTTTTGAGTTTATGTCAGTGTTTGTCCTACCACCATAAGGATGAAGAAGGAGATCCTGACAATCCGACTAAAGTCAGAATCAAACACAGTTGGCTCGCCACCCAGCCACCTGGACTGGGAATCTAGGAATCTCTGGGAGATCATCTGGATCTGTATCACTCCGTGGAAAGGATCTCAGATACAGGATGTTTCCAACTCTTTACCAAAACCTGACCTAAAAATAAGGCCAGATCATTTCTCTCAATTACCATTCAGTGTTTAAATGGACTACTACAGGCTACTATAAAATGAAATGAAATCATATTTCAGTACACCAATAATGCAATATCAAAATATCTCCCTCATTGTACAACAGCTCTTTTGTTTCTTCTCAGGTATCAAAGTATATACATTTCTCTCAAATATCAAAAGTACATTTACATCAAAAATGACATCCTTCCTAAAAACACACATTTCTAATAACAGTTTTATGGAACCTTAGTAACTTTAGCAGTATAAGGAATAAAACTGCAATTGCATGTAAACATTCATCAACTGGTATTAATACCCTTACACTTAAACTACAATATTGAAAATTAGAGGCATTAAGACATTAGCGTGCTTATTTATCCCCCTCTGCACCGGTAACAGTGGAACGAATGCACTAAAAATTTACCTCTGTAACTCCAGTAACCACAATTAAGTTTTTAACATTATTATTTAACACTAAGCACAGTATGGAAAGGTACCATTTCTTTTTATAACACACAACCAAAAACATTAGTCCCTTTCACAGGTAGTAACTAGTATTCCGCTAGCCTATTGTGCCTAATTACCCTATTAGCATATGACTACAGCAGGCTCACGTTAGCTTTACACAGGTAGCACCTTTGCATTGCTTTACCCATTAGCGCCGATTAGCATAAATGCCAGCGAACTCACAGTTGGGTAACCAGGTAACCAACTCACCATTTTAGTGGAATTCACTGCTTTTAACTCCTTGACAACTGTGGATTCAGGCACAGCTCTCTTTTAATCTCTACTGTACAACAAGGTATAGTCAGTATATGTAATACTAATTTTTAGAATATATTTAATTCACTCTGTCGTTTTTTTTCTCTCTTACCAAATAAATAACGCAGCCTCCTATGCTCAGATGCAGCGCCAAAAAGAATGTGCAGAGACGCAAACCTAGAGGCGTAACTGTAACGGAGCTTAGCTGACAGCTGATTGGTCAGCTCACAGCCTCATAGAGTTCACCCATTTGCTCACTAACAAATCCATCAAAGATGAGAAAAATGTAATTAACCCTTAGTGACTTTGTCAGACAGCTAAATAGTTTTTTCCATTATTAAGCCTGGGCTACACTCTCCCCCCTTGAACTCATGTACGTCCCTGTACATGGCAATGGCTGAACTGCTATTATCTGAGGGGACAGGACAGGGGGATATAAGGATGTGGAGCGGAGGGGGGCGGGGCCGGTCGGAATATCGCGCGCCCGGTCCCCAATCAGCCTGATGAGGCGCGCGAGGGATAAAGGCGGCCGGTGACGATGGTTCGAGAGAGAGAGAATTACGGACATGTCCGTCATGTGTGTTTGTTTATGTGTTTTTGAGTTTAAGTTTCTCATTAAAATATAATTTATGTTGACAAGCCGGTTCTCGCCTCCTCCTTGCCCATCCTTCAACTGTGTTACATTGGTGCTGAAACCCGGGAAGGAGGAGGCGAGAACCGCTTGTCAACATAAATTATATTTTAATGAGAAACTTAAACTCAAAAACACATAAACAACACACATGACGGATATGTCCGTAATCTCTCTCTCGAACCATCGCCACCGCCGCTTTATCCTCAGCTCCATCAGGCTGATTGGGGACCGGGCGCGATATCCGACCGCCCGCCTCGGCCCAAACTCCTCCCGGCGTTATCTCAGGCCGGGTGCCACCGGCATGACGTACACCCCCTATCCGTGGGGCGGGGTGTATCTTAGCGTCCGCGTGGTCATCCCCGCCTTCCTCGCCCTGGGAGGAGACAGGAGGGGAAGACAACAACAACTAAACAAAATAGGTGCAGGAAAAGGCCAACACGGTGCGACAGGGAGAGAGAGAGGAGAGAGAGAAAAAGCTCACTCACCGGTTCTCTGATGTACCGTCGCGTGGTCCTCGAACACTCCTCCACACTCAGGCGGACGACAGCCGCTCCAACACCGGGCGAACCGGAGTGAAACCGCCGACCCCCAGCGGGTAGAACGCGCCTCCGCTTTTCTGGTGGCAAATGGGGACACTCCTCCGCCCCTGGCAGCGGCTCTACCGCATCCGGGCGGTCGGGCTACTCCGTCACCCGGCAGATGGCAGCGGCGCTCCCCTGGGTGGACGGCAGTGTCGAGGACTCTGCGACGGGCATCCCTCCTCCTTCCCGGGTTTTGGCACCAATGTAACACAGTTGAAGGATGGGCAAGGAGGAGGCGAGAACCGGCTTGTCAACATAAATTATATTTTAATGAGTAACTTAAACTCAAAAACACATAAACAAACACACATGACGGACATGTCCGTAATTCTCTCTCTCTCGAACCATCGTCACCGGCCGCCTTTATCCCTCGCGCGCCTCATCAGGCTGATTGGGGACCGGGCACGCGATATTCCGACCGGCCCCGCCCCCCTCCGCTCCACAAAGGAGTTTTCACCCTCACTTAAAATGTCAGCAACAACTGTGGTTAACCCATGAAAGAATGATTTAACAACTGTGACAAAGGGGTTTCCAAGTTCAGTATAGTCAAGTCTTTTTGACGGCTGTCGATTTCTCTCTGATCTTCTGACAGGGATTTCTGTGCCTGTTTGCTCCTGTGTCTCCTCTTGACTTGCTGTCTCCATTTCGACTGTCTCATCATTTCTTTCCTCTTCTAGTTCTCCACTTCCAGCGCAGCTCTTCTCTTCTTCACTCTCTGACATGTCCGGGAACACTGGAAGCTGCTCATTCCGGATGTCTTCTACAGGTAAGTTTTGTTCTCCCACAGGTTGGTCATTATCAAGTAAGCTACTTTCAGTCATAACTATTTCATCCACTCGTTCAGCAGGCATTACTTTTTCATTAGGTAGGTACTCAGTGTCATAGTGATGGCAGTTAGGCTCACTCAAAGTGAGGGGACTGTCTGAGGTACCTTCAGACATATCAGGTGGTTTGTCAATTTCAGGAGTGCAATCAACATTTTGAGCATTTAAAGGACTCCCAGTGGGACAACCGCCTGGAGGTTCAGTATGCTGTGTATCCTGCAAAGAAGACATAGTTGAATCAAACTGCACCAGGTTGTCACGGCCTGTAGGAAACTCAGCAATTGGAGGTTCTCTTAACCAGTAAACAGGAATGATTTCATCCTCCTCTTCTGAGAAGTGATTTTCCTCTGCAGTGGGATTTGCACGAGTTGCTGGCCTTTGCCTTTTGGGCTGCTGGTCAGGCTCCTGGTTGACCTCTGTAGACAAGTATCCACATGGAAGTAGTAAGTCCCTATGCAGTGTTCTTAAAGGACCGTCCTGGTTTTCAGGTTTGACTGTGTAGACAGGTAGAGTACCTGCTCTCCTCACCACTACATGGACAGTTGACTCCCACTTGTCTGAAATCTTATGTTTCCCCCGAATACGAACATTTCTGACCAGTACTCTGTCTCCAGTTTCCAAGTCTGAAGCAGTCACACGCCTGTCATACCTCGTTTTGTTCTTGTGTGCTATTTTTGCAGCATTATCAGTTGATATCTTGTAGCTGTCTTCAAGTCGTGACTTGAGGTTTTGCACATACTCTGAGTGTGATATATGCTGACCCCCTTGCACTGGCAATCCAAACGCCAGATCAACCGGCAGACGAGGCTGACGTCCAAACATCAGTTCATATGGTGTGAATCCTGTCACATCATTCCTGGTGCAATTTTAGGCGTGGACCAGGGGTTTTACAAAATCATGCCAACGAGACTTCTTTGGGCCTTGAAGAGTACCTAACATGTCTAGTAAGGTGCCATTAAATCGCTCAACAGGGTTGCCCCTAGGGTGGTATGGGGTTGTTCTTACTTTATGTATGCCGGCCACTCGACAGAGTTCCTTTATCGTGCGGGACTCGAAATCGGGTCCCTGATCACTGTGTAGCTTTTCTGGGATTCCGTAGTGCACCATAAAGTTCTCCCACAGACACTTTGCCACTGTGCGGGCCTTTTGGTTAGGTGTTGGCATGGCAATAGCAAACTTGGTAAAGTGATCTGTAATCACTAGTATGTCTTTGGTCCCACTTTTGTCAGGTTCAAGAGAGAGGAAGTGCATACAGAGGAGCTCAAGGGGTCTAGTGGTGTTAATGTTGACCAAAGGCGCAGCTCTCTCAGGTAGCGCCTTCCTCCGTACACACCTGCCACATGTTTTGACCTTTCTCTCAACATCCAAAGCCATCTTTGGCCAAAAGAATCTGGTCCTTACAAGATCCAGTGTGCGGTCAACCCCCATATGACCCATGTGATTGTGTAGGCTGGTCAAAACTGTGTCACGAAGTTCAGCTGGGAGCACCAGCTGATAAAAGGTCTGAGAGCCTACTTGACGTCTCCGGTACAAGATGTTATTGAGGAGTTCAAGGCGATTTAGCTCCCTCAACAAGAGTGGAAGCTCAGGGAGTTCATGTCGCAAAGTTGGGGGTGGTTTATCTCCCTGCTCGATCTGGGAAATGACATGCTGTATACTCTGATCAGCTCTTTGTTTACTCACAAGTTCTGCCTCAGTTAAGTGGGGGACTACTGGCAATCCACCAAGGTGACCTTCTTGCCCATAACTGTCAGGCACAGCAGTAGGTGAGATGGCAAGTGTTTCAACTAAGGCAACACCATCTGTAAAATCTTGGTCATCATGACTGACACTGTAGATGAGCTGTCTCTCACAGATTGCTTGCACAACAGCCTGATCTACTGCATCTATGTTTTCTGGATCAGAGAGGTGACTTTGAGTGAACTGTCTTATGCGCTCTCTTTCTTTTTGAGATTTAAGATCATCAGCCAGCTTTCCATGAGGCCTGCGGGACAATCCATCCGCATCTCCGTTTTGCTTCCCTGGACGATAGAGGAGTTTGAATGAGAACGTGGACAGTGCTGCCAGCCACCTATAGCTTGTCGTGTCAAGTTTTGCTGAGGTCAGTATGTATGTCAGGGGATTGCTATCAGTAACAACAGTGAAGTGGTTGCCGTAAAGATAATCACTGAACTTTTCTGTCACTGACCACTTGAGTGCCAAAAATTCCAACTTGTGTGCTGGATAGTGACTTTCACGCCTTGACAACCCTCTACTTGCATAGCCTATGACTCGAAGCTGGCCCTCCTGTTCCTGATACAAAACAGCACCGAGCCAAGTGGTGCTTGCATCAGTGTGGAGTACATAGGGCTTCTGGGGATCAGCAAACCCCAACACAGGGGCGGTGGTAAGGTTCTCAACAACCAGGTCAAATGCTTGCTGGCAAGCATGTGTCCAGCGACTCCCAAAGACCTCCTTTGGGTTGTGGTACTGACCTGCTTTCTCTCCTGACTTTAATTTCTTGTGAGAAGGTGGGTAACCAGAGGTTAGATTGTGGAGGGGCTTCACAATGTTAGAGTAGCCCTTAACAAACCTCCTGTAGTACCCAGCGAACCCAAGAAAAGATCTCAACTCTCGTAAGTTGTGAGGGACTGGCCAAGTCTTAAGAGCAGTGATCTTCTCCGGATCAGTCTCGACTCCATTCCTGGAAACCACATGCTCAAGATAGCGGACTGACGTCTGGAAGAAGACACATTTTTCAGGAGATAATTTCAACCCGAACTCTCTAAGGCGTGTGAGCACCTTCATCAGCCTTGCTTCATGCTCCTCTAGAGTCTTTGAGAACACAATCAAATCATCAATAAAGACTAGCACATCCTTTAAATGCATATCCCCCATGCACTTTTCCATTAATCTTTGAAATGTACTCGGCGCATTCGTCACTCCCTGAGGCATTCGGTTAAATTCCCAGAACCCAAGAGGACACACGAAAGCGGTCTTTGGTTTGTCTGCTTCCTCCACTTTGATTTGGTAATAACCAGACTTTAAATCAAGGACAGAGAACCACTGGGAAACGCTGAGCGCTGAGAATGTGTCTTCCAGCTTTGGAAGAGAATATGTATCCTTTATGGTCTGAAGGTTCAGACGTCTGTAGTCTATACACAACCGAACCTGGCCATTCTTTTTTCTGACCACCACTATCGGTGACGAGTACGGTGACTCTGACTCTCTGATGACTCCTGCATCAAGAAGCTCCTGAATGTGTTTTCGAACAGCTTCGATGTCTTGTGGGTGTATTGGTCGAGCACGCTGTTTAAAAGGAGTTTCATCTGAGAGTTTTATGTTGTGTGCTACCTTATCTGTTCGGTCAAAATCCAGGTCATGTTGCGCAAACACGTCGGGCATGTTGTTGAGCTGCTGAGTGATGCGTTCCTTCCATTCAGATGGAATTGGGGACTCACCGAAATTGAAATTTAGGTTGTGCTTTTTGTTAAACTGAGCCTCTGGCGACTTTTGGAGGGGTTCTGATGGTTTCACTACACTGTGCTCCTGTAACAAGATGGTCTGGTAAGCACTTATTTCTGCAATTTCACATTTTGCGGGAATGACTATATCATGGTCAGACTCATTACTGATGACAACTGGTAGCTTACAGGACCGCTGCTGGGGAATACTGACTAGGCTAGCTGTTACCAGCAAGCCACCCGGCAAGGTGGGTGAAGATGGCTGCTCAATAACTACAGACTTCTCACTCTGAAAGCAATTAGTTACAGCAACCCCCTCAACTACTACGGTTTCACCAGCTGGAATGACTTTAGAGTTTTTGCCTTGCAATATCACTACACTGTGGTGACTGTTGTTGGTCTGCTTTTGTCTGAGCTCAAGACATTTAAGAACTGCTCTATAGCCATTTGGGATGGGTTGATGGTGTGTCAATCTGGCTTCGGAGTACATGTCATACAACACATCAAGGGTATTGGTGCCTATAAGCACGAGAGACTGTGAGGTGGCTCGAATGTCAGGAACAACCAAAGCGAGTGTATTTACATCCATTGATGCTCCAATAAACTCTTTTGGAAAGGTTACAGTCATTTCTATGTAACCTAAGTAGGGTACGGACTGTCCATTTGCTCCCTCCACCTCCAAGAGATCATGCAGTGGCTTAATCTCCTGCTCTGAAAAGTTCTGTTCATAAAATGACCGGGGAATTGTTGTTACTTGTGAACCTGTATCAAGTAGGCAGTTGAATTCTTCACCTTTTATATTGACTCTAGCTGTACTCTTGGTGCCAACCAACCCTTTAGGAAGTTTAAAAGGGTGATTCTTACTTGAATGATCTAGACTGGCACATACTTGAGCATCGCCTTTACTGTTTACGTCTGGGGGACGTTGTCGACTCTCTTCAGCCCCTGTTTGTCCCACAACAGGAACTGCTAGTCGTTTAAAGGTGAGTTGAGACTGTTTTGTGTTTCCCACATGTGCTGCTTCTCTAACTGTTTTCTCTTTTCAGCTACTAAAGCAGGGTTTGCCCTGTCTGTGCAAAATGAAGCAATATGCCCATCCTCCCCACAGTTAAAGCAGTACCAAGGCCTGGGTCTGTTAGTATGTTTTTTCTTTGTCTGTATTAGCATGTCTATGTTAGCACTGTCTAGTTTCGGTACTTTTCCCGGACTTTTCCCTGCTGCTCCCTTGTTATCAGCCCCCTTTGTCTTTTTCTGTGCCATAAAAGAGGTTAATTGGCTTTGGAGACTGGCTACTTGCCTCCCAAGATCCTCAATAACACTGACCTCTGACTTCTCTTTCGACTCTGCACAGGTCGACTCTGTTCTGAGTAACAGCAAGAGGTCGGCAAATGACGGGGGGTTACTTTTCTTCTGCTCAAGTTGCAGGGCAGAGAGCAAAGAATTGTCCCAGCACCCCCTACAGAACTGTTTGAGTAGGTGTTTATCTACTTCTTCAGGTGACACCCCACCCCTTTTTACGGCTAAGTTTAATGCTAATTGCAATCTATGAAGATAAGTGGAGGGCTTCTCACCCGGATCTTGAAGTGTGTTCATAAACTGGGCAAACAGTTCCTCCCCATCCTCAACAGTACCAAAGGCTGAGTCCAAGAGCTGCAGGTAAGTGGTGGGGGGTGATCCTGGCCATAGCCCTTTGACCACATCGGCCGCAGGCGAAAGTAGACTTTCAAGAATTCTTCTTGAGATCTGGAGATGGGACATGCTGGGATCATTTAAAAGCAGTTCGATGTGTGAGTGCCAAGTGTCGTAATCAGCATCATTATTGGGTCTGGGAATCTTTCCAGAGAAGGAACGAAGCCTTACCGGAGATTGCAAATGTGAGCTTACATTTTCCCTTCTTACAATATGTTCAACCACCACCTTCTGTACTTCTGATGGGTTTATGTCACTTACTGAAAGGGATGGAGCTTTCCCTCCTTTAGTGAACAGGACTGAATCAGTGGCACCTACGCAATTGCCTTCTAGAGGGGCATCCAAGAGTGATACAAGGGGCTGTTGACATTCAGGGGTAGGAGGTTGAAGTGTTACAACTGGGGTCTCAACTTGTGAAGGGAGATTTCTGTAATTACGGGTCTCATAGCTTCAATATCTTCACCAATCTGAGACATCATCTCTTTCAACAGCTCCCCATAATCTTTGCCACTTAGCTTGGCTAAGCCCTTTAACTCAGCTAGGTATGTTTTTGTAACATTACTGCCAATCTGAGTAGTGTACACACTGCTTAATGCTTTTACACCATAAATAGCACATGGATCACCCTGCACGGTGTATGTGTATGGCAAAAGTGGCTCTAAGTTCTCTAAATCTGAACCGCTCGAAAACTCAATGATCAGGTTTTGGTAAAATTCTGATTTAGAATCATCAACAAAAAGGGCTCTTTCGATGGAACCATACTTCTTAAGGAAGTCAAGAACTTGCTCATCCTGATCTGCTACCTGGGTTACCCCACTAACGATCACTGAATTGGGAATTTTAACACATGACTTCTGTATAAAGTCCATGTTGCATATTCTTTCAATATTGATACTCAATGTCTCTGGCTCCTGGCTGGCTCGCCACTTTATGTAACCCTTATTACGAGGTAGTAATAATGTACATAGGTGTAGTAGTCTAAAGTAGTCTTAGAGGTTATCATTAATGTGAACTTGGACCAGAATCAGAAGATGCTAAATTGTTGAGAGCCTGAGAATTGAATGTCAATAAAAAAAAGAATACCACACCAGAATGACAGTTTGTAACAAGTGTATTAATTACATATGGCTGGTACATACATATAAGAAAACAATTATGAAAAATAACAAACTAAAATAATAAAGTGCGCACTTAAATAAATCCCTTGTCTTTAAATTTCTTTGAGCTCAGTTCCACTTGCCTTCGTTGACAAGAGTTCAGTAATCAACGTTGGGGCCCTTTTGAGTTTATGTCAGTGTTTGTCCTACCACCATAAGGATGAAGAAGGAGATCCTGACAATCCGTCTAAAGTCAGAATCAAACACAGTTGGCTCGCCACCCAGCCACCTGGACTGGGAATCTAGGAATCTCTGGGAGATCATCTGGATCTGTATCACTCCGTGGAAAGGATCTCAGATACAGGATGTTTCCAACTCTTTACCAAAACCTGACCTAAAAATAAGGCCAGATCATTTCTCTCAATTACCATTCAGTATTTAAATGGACTACTACAGGCTACTATAAAATGAAATGAAATCATATTTCAGTACACCTATAATGCAATATCAAAATATCTCCCTCATTGTACAACATCTCTTTTGTTTCTTCTCAGGTATCAAAGTATATACATTTCTCTCAAATATCAAAAGTACATTTACATCAAAAATGACATCCTTCCTAAAAACACACATTTCTAATAAAAGTTTTATGGAACCTTAGTAACTTTAGCAGTATAAGGAATAAAACTGCAATTGCATGTAAACATTCATCAACTGGTATTAATACCCTTACACTTAAACTACAATATTGAAAATTAGAGGCATTAAGACATTAGCGTGCTTATTTATCCCCCTCTGCACGGTAACAGTGGAAAGAATGCACTAAAAATTTACCTCTGTAACTCCAGTAACCACAATTAAGTTTTTAACATTATTATTTAACACTAAGCACAGTATGGAAAGGTACCATTTCTTTTTATAACACACAACCAAAAACATTAGTCCCTTTCACAGGTAGTAACTAGTATTCCGCTAGCCTATTGTGCCTAATTACCCTATTAGCATATGACTACAGTAGGCTCACATTAGCTTTACACAGGTAGCACCTTTGCATTGCTTTACCCATTAGCGCCGATTAGCATAAATGCTAGCGAACTCACAGTTGGGTAACCAGGTAACCAACTCACCATTTTAGTGGAATTCACTGCTTTTAACTCCTTGACAACTGTGGATTCAGGCACAGCTCTCTTTTAATCTCTACTGTACAACAAGGTATAGTCAGTATATGTAATACTAATTTTTAGAATATATTTAATTCACTCTGTCGTTTTTTTTCTGTCTTACCAAATAAATAACGCAGCCTCCTATGCTCAGATGCGGCGCCAAAAAGAACGTGCAGAGACGCAAACCTAGAGGCGTAACTGTAATGGAGCTTAGCTGACAGCTGATTGGTCAGCTCACAGCCTCATAGAGTTCACCCATTTGCTCACTAACAAATCCATCAAAGATGAGAAAAATCTAATTAACCCTTAGTGACTTTGTCAGACAGCTAAATAGTTTTTTCCATTATTATGCCTGGGCTACAAGAGTCTCAAAGATGTCTTCATTATATTAAGGAGATTCAGAGGGAGCAATGTAACGAGCACATAAGAATAGATCTTTTGTTGTTTGACTGTGCTGTTTATTGATTTTGAGCCAGATATGGGATTATTCTCTTTTTTTTGACTAGTTGGATATATTTCTATATATATATATATATATATATATATATATATATATATATATATATAGAGGTCGACCGATTAATTTTTAGCATTTTTTACATGATCGGCATCGGCCAATATCCACGCATATCAAGCCGATTATTAGGCAGGCGCATCTGTGGGCAGCCTAGTGTTGTTGTGAAACACATTTTCGACGCACACTGCCCCTAGAGTAATTTTCCAGCAGAGTGAGCAGACCTCATCCAGTGCCTAAGGAAGGAGCTAAGTTCCTTGGAGAAAACAGTAAGGGTTAAATTTGTATAACTTCTTTAGATTTAATTAAAAACTTTTGATACATTAATGCCAACTTCAAGAAAAACGTGACAAACGTGATAGTTGACATGACGTTCAGCTACTTTGGATATTGATAGCGTAGTTGAAGTTGCATTATCACAGCAGAAGGGTTGCTATCATGTCACAATAAGGAAGCAAGAATTTTGCAATTACAGACAGTGAATCTGAGACTTTATATTTGTTCTGTTTGTGTGTCTTATATTTGAGAAGGTTGTCACTCAATGCAGATAAATAAGTAATAAAAATATACCAACGCAGTATATGCTATTGAAGGACTGGCTTTGGTATGCTCGGACGTTATTGGTTCTGCTGTCGGTACTGGAGAAATTAAGAAAATACATTCTTTATTGCTATAAAGAGAAAGTTATTTTATATCGCCAGCCATTTCTATGTATAATAATAATAATATGAAACCATTCTCTGTGATGCAGTTTAGCTATTCGCAGTGAGAGAGCAAGAGAGAGAGATAGATCTCGCTCACGCGGTGCCACAGCGAGCACAAAACGAGCCCAACATAATGAGTGACAGAACTAAACATTTAAACATAGCCTGGTTTAGATCTGTGATATTAGTCTGATTTTATTTTAGATTTCGCCTTCCAAAGATTATAAAAAGAATATTTATACATAAGCCGCATTCTGTCTAGCACAACTTCCTTCCCTTCACAGCGGTGCACTGACATTTCTCCCTAAAACTCAAACTTAACGTCAGAATCAGCACGATCGGTGATTGTTGTAAAATGCAGTCTAGCTACTGTTGCTAAATTGCGGGACGCGTATAATAATAAAAAGAGCGCAAGAGATACCATTCCCAAGGCGGCGCGCGCTCCGAAACACACCGCAAAGAGACAAGCAAAGTAAAGGCTACTTTGGGTTTCATGCGTCTAAACGATCAACTATACACAAAAATATGTCAAAACGACCGGCTTGGAGATTCACTTAAACACAGTTTATGTCTAAAATGGACGTAGTTATGGAAATAGTTGGGGAGAAAATATGGTGCATCAGGAGCCTATTAGATCTGAACTCAGTCTTAAAGGGGAAGCTGTCTATTAAACATGTGACGATTGCGCCACTGCGAATCAAACAACAAAAGGCAAAGAGAAAATCACTTACAGCTCTTGAATGAATAACTTCTGCATTAATAAGCATTAATCTATCTATGATAAACTATGCAGTGTTATTTTACAATTGATTACTTTATTAGATTTCTTTTTAGACCACACCTGAACAGTAATGTTAGTAGACCTTCCTGAAATTAAATCACTGTGCCTATATAACGTTCATATTTGTGTAATATATATATATATATATAACAAAAAGAACCATTAAGAATACCGTTAAAGTACCGGATCGATAAGCAGTATTGGTAAGAGTAGTAATACCATTAAAACCTTAACGATACCCATCCCTAGTTATGCCTGTGCTTCTCTTGGATGCTCTGAATATTGGATTACGTGTCTGGATTGCCCCTTAATTAAAGCTGCATTTGGATCTCAACCTTCGTGTCTCGGAGCAGTTCGTAACACCTGCTTTGTTTATTTAATATATTTGTTATACATTATTTATACAATATGTTTTTACATTATACATTTTTAATTTTAAGTGTACAAGTGCAGATTGGTCAAGTGTTCAATAAATGTATTTGTTGAGAAATGTTGTCTATCTTAAGTAATTATGTGTGTTACATTTTATCTTTCAAAGAAAAGGTTCAAATAAGAGGTTAAAAACAAGCACATATCGGCCAAAATAAATCGGCAGCATTAATCGGCCATCGGCTGACCAGGATTTCAAAAGATCGGCATCAGCATCGGCCTGAAAAAACCAATATTGGTCGACCTCTATATATATATTGCTAGTTTGTGCCAAATGATTGTGCCCCCTGAATCTCTCAGATGTGTAATTTTTTTATGTTTTAGTAACTATAAAGTTATTTCATGATATCCCGGGGGACAAAGAGTGACCTCATCATTTCTGCACCATGTTTCCTGTAATATTATTATGTCTTTGTTCAGTACACTTTTCTTAAAATTCAGGGTTTTGGTTTTACATCCAAAACTGGATGAATTAATGCCCTGGATGTTCCACAATGTTATTGTCAGTGGTTTCATGTGGTTAACAAACAGTCTTAACAGTCCTCTAGAATAGAACCAACCTGATTTGAACCAGATATATATATATATATATATATATATATATATATATATATATATATATATATATATACATATATACATACACGTACACATAAACACACATATAGGCTGCTTTATACATTTGATTATAATAATCACTATTGTTTATTATTATTATTGTTATTACAGTATGTGTATTAGAGTGTAATTGTTCAGTGTGTATATTAGGTTAAGCAGGTCCTTGATGGACCTTTTAGGGCTACAGCATAGATCTTTGCTCCTGCTGCTCTGGCTGGTGGAGGTGTGGAGCAGGCTGCTGCTCTGTTGAGGTGTTGTTACTCATCGCTGTGGCTGCTTTGGTTCTTGGCTGGTATGGTGGCACAAGATCCTGGGGTTGATGACTGTGATGGGGCACAGGGTGCTCATGTCTAGGATGCTGGTGTGGAGGCTGAAGGCAACACTGTGTGCCGGTGAAGGGAACTCCAGGGTGCTGCAGTGTAGGGCTCAGCTGGGTGTGGAGAAAAGACGCTGTATTGTGTTGCTGGGAGAATGCATCTCACTGGTTGAGGGGGCTGGACCCTCTGTTGCTCTTTGAAGGAATACCAGGGGTCCGGCCAAGGGCAGCATCTCTAAGATTTTTTGCAAAAACATTCACACTGTCTGAGATGGACGTGGTCATGGAGGTTGTGAATGTCCAGGGTAGGGTGATATGCCAGGTGAACTTTTGGCATTCCTGCACAACCACGTGAGATGTCTGTGTTTAGGTTAGGTTAGGTTAGGTTACTTTATTGGTACCCGTAGGTAAACTAGTTTTACAGTCTGAGTGTCAGGACATCCAACTTTGTTGACCACAACATAACATGCAACATACAAAACATTAAAACATATAAAAACATGTTAAAGAAAATAAATAAATTGCTTATGCGTTTTGTGCAAATAATTTTACCGTTTGTTTAACAGAGTGATTGCCGCTGGTACAAAACTGTTTTTAAATCTTGTGGTTCTGTAACCAGGAACTTTTAACCTCCGTCCAGAAGGGAGATACTGGAATTCCCTATTCAGAGGATGTAGGCTAACTTTTTTGATAGCCATAGCTAGCCGCTGTAACTGTTTAGCATACAGGGATGCGGGGTGCAGCTGGGGCTCCCCAGTTAGCTTACTTGACCATTTTACAATTTGGTTTAGGCGATTCTTGTGCTTGACTGAGACACAACCAAACCATGCCACTAGGGAGAAAGATATGATGGTTTCAATAAAAGCATGATAAAATAATGTCATCATAGTCTTGTCTATATTAAAATGATACAATTTTCTCAAACAGTATAGACGTTGTTGTCCTTTTTTACAGACAGCCTCACAATTCTCCTGAAAATTTAATTTAGAGTCAGTAATTGTCCCTAGGTATCTATAGGATTGTACTTGATCCACTAGTTGACCATTTATAGTTATAGCCTCATATCCTGGAGTTTTTCCAAAATCAATGTACATATCCTTCGTTTTGGATATGTTCAATTGAAGGTGCGACTCCTCACACCATTGGACAAAGTCTTCAATTATTGGACCATGGCCTCTATCATTTTTATGGAGCAGACATACTATGACGGAGTCGTCCGCATATTTAATAATGGTCCTATTTACATATTTGCTCTGACACATTTGTATATAAAATGAACAGAAGGGGTGAAAGTACACACCCCTGTGGTGAACCTGTTGAAGAGCAAAGCTGACCAGACAGAGCTCCATTCACCTTTACTCTCTGTGTTCTGTTTGTTAAAAAATCCAAAATCCAACCAACAAGATCAGGACAAAAATCAAATTGCTCAATAAGACGGTTGGCTAAAATATACGGTTGAATTGTATTAAAAGCAGATGAAAAATCGATAAAAAGAATTTGTGCATGGGACCCACTTCCCTCAAGATGTTTGAGGAGCAAATGAAGCAGAGTGAGTGTGGCATCTTCTACACCCCTTGTAGTGAGAGCGACAGGTCTAAATTCATTTAGAGTTTTAGAACGACTGCATTTTGGAACTGGGACCACTACCGCATCCTTCCAAATTTTTGGTACATGTTGCGTCTGCAGGGATTTATTAAAAATATATTGGAATATGTGACTCAGCTCTCTTGTACATGTTTTGATCACACGCCCACAAATGTTATCAGGTCCATGACTTTTATTAATCTTTGTCCTACTAAAGACATTTTCAACATCTTTATGTGTGATGTTGAAATGTTGATTATCCTTGAGTTTGTGTTGGAGTTCTTGGACCTCCTGGCTGAAATCATACTTATCAAAACGTGTATAAAAAGAGTTGAAAGCATTGGCAAGCTCCGCATCAGATCCAAAACCCTCTGGAAAGACATGGCTACTATTACTGTGCTTCTGGGTACCTGCTATCGTTTTCATACAGGACCAGGCAGAGCTAAGGTTATTTTCAGCCAGACGTTTTTCAAGTTTAGACTTATATCTTTGCTTTGCTTTATATATCTCACCTTTAAGCTCTTTGGTGGCTACATGTAGATCAGAGGCAGTTCCCTGCTTATGAGCATGTCTTTTTTTCTGTATACTTTTATAGACCTATTCACCCATGGTTTATTATTTGGGTATATCTTTACTTGTTTGCAGGGTATAATCATATCTCTACAAAAGGCCACATATGAACAAACAGCATCAGTCATTTCATCCAAGTCCTTGCAGGATTCTTTAAAAATATCCCAGTCTGTGCAATCATAACACTCCTGGAGACACATAACTGATTCCTCAGTCCATTCTCTTACTGCCTTGGTTTGCACTTGTTTACTCTCTGTATGGTGCGGGGATGGAAATCAATTCTGGATAGGAAATTGGAGATTACTTTTTTGATGTTGGGAATGTCTGTGTTGCTTTTACTGCCACTCGTGTAACTGACCATGCCACTTGTTCTTGTTGTGCCCTCAGGTCATTTTGAAGGGCATTTTCTGTTTTTGGGCACCAAAGTTTCAGTGTTTTGTAGTTGGGGAAGAGCTGTTTCTGATTGATTAACCTGTCATTTGAGTCCATTAAAATGACTATCTCTGTATTTCTAGACATATTTTCTTGTTCTTGGGGGCACTCAGGGGCTTCTGTCTGTGTTGTTGGAGTGTTGGACTCAGGGAGTGTCAGAGGATGGTGTGCTGGCATCTGAGTGGTGTTTGAGCTGGGCTGTATGAGGGTCTCTGTCTGCTCTCTCAGACTCTGGATTACTTTCTCTCTGATGAGCAGCTCCTCCCTTACACTCTTCAACTCTGAGCAGAGAGTTGAAGAGTGTCTCTATCCTGCTGTTGCTCTTTTATTTCTCCTCTCAGCTCCTCAACACTGGCATTAAATTCTCGTGATGTGATTGAGTTTGTTTTCCAGGTGTTCCACACTCTCACTGGATGTCACCTGCGAGAGCACCAGTTCTATCAGGAAGACTCGCCGACTTGAGTGAAATTTTAAGATGACATTTATTTGATGGATATAAAACAGAAAGGTAATGTCTCTCTTTGGCGTAGAATGTCCTGCCGGAGATAGGAGGCAGGGGCAAGGAGCCTACCCCTGTGCAGGATGGGACTCAACTGGTGGTGGGGTGGTGGAGGTTGCCTTGTTAGCACACTGAAACAGCATTGTGATGTTAAAGCAATGGCTTGTGATTGGCTGGGAGTTACCCCGCTAATGATGTGATGATGTACAGCTGCTAGTCTTCCCGCTAGAGCTACACTACACTTACATTTCTCTGAGCTCCACCAGTTCTACCACCTGTAGAGATATGCTGCTTTGTATTTGAGTTACAGACTGCTCCAGCTTTGTGTCACATTCCAGGATTGGCTGCACCTCCTCTACTTCCTCCCCTATGCTCTTAGCTTCAATATGGCTGTCTGTTCTCTGTGTTTGCTTCTCAGTTTCTGCCAGTACTTTGAGGCTGTTAAAGATTGCTTGAATGGAGTTGAGACATGCTTCACCCCCCTGAAATGTTATAGTTCCATTGTGATATATGTTTAGAGTCAGAAATGATTTGTTGGTGTCTCCCATCTTCATGAATTTGAATTTGTCTCCCATTACAGTTGCCGTGTTTTTAATACTCTTGCAGTATTTGCAGATAACTGTGTGCCAAACAGTGCAGTCTTCTGTGTTGAACAGCATATTTGTGATAGTGGACTTGTCTTCTTTTAGAGAATAATCAGCCATTAAAATCTCTTAGATCAGTAGATTGTGTTTATACTGCATGTTTTCTTGTCTTTTACAATTTTTATTTTCTATGGATATGTAATTGAGTGGGAGGGAGGCTTCTTCTGCTCCCTCCATTTTCAACTGTCACTGTTCAGCTGTCACTCACTCACTCACTGCATGCTGCTAAATTAACTCTAGTCAACAAATTACTTGTCCAGCCTCTAGCTTATTTATTTTATTATAGAAAGAAAGCATTGGGAATGGAGCATTTCTTTATTGTAGAAAGCATTGGGAATGGAGGTGGTTACTTTGTCTTGTCTGTTTGTTGATTGGAGTTTGCTTTGGGATGATTTCTTCTGTGTTGTCCTGCTATCCTTGCTCAGAGTGCTGCTGCTCCTTAGTTGCTTTTTTTTTAATAGACATTTTTTAAATAATCTACAAACAAAAAAAACCAACAAAAAAAAAAAAAAACAGTTATCCTAACATTCCTCTTGTTTTTGTCTTCAATATTATGTAGGTTTTGTCAGGTTTGTTTCTCTCTAGAGTAGGGCTGCACCTAACGATAATTTTTTTAAATCTATTAATCTAACGACCTATTTAATTAACCCAAAATAAATATAAAAAACTTCTCTCAATATTTTAATAAATTATATTCTCTTAAACACCCAACTAATGTATAAGAAACACAGTGTGCACTGCAGGGCATTATTCTGCAACAAAATTAGCCCTGTTTTAACTGGTAATCTCCATTTTACAGTCCAACATTAATTTTATTTTGGAGAGATTTTATGTTGGACTGCTAAACTCGAGGTTGCTCATTGTTCTTAATCAATTTCTTAATCAACTCTCAGAAAAAGAAACATTTGTAACAAAACAATTCACAAGGTAGGAACCTAATAATGAAAATGAGGTGTCACGGTTGTGAAATTTGGCTGACAATTAATTGTCAAACAAATAATTGTGATTAAGACTATGATTACTGTTTTAGGACTATGATGGATTGTCTGTTTTAGATGTTTCACAAATATGATGATTAATTACCATACAAACTCACTATGTGTGCTACATGCATACAACAAAGTAATTTATACAAATTTAGCTTGGGTCATATAATAAAATAAGGGTATATGATTTCCTTTTCAGGCTTCAAAAACGTATGAATGACAGTCAAATAAAATGATAAAATTAAAATATTTTAATTAACAAAATAGGTCTAAATAACTAAAATATATGCATCTCTCTTTGTCAGATTTACTTTTGATCCATTGGACTTTCAATGTTTTGTGTTCTTTTGCTTCTTTTGTAACCCAGCTAACCTGTATAGCTATTATATTATATAATGCAATAGTAAAATATTTCTGCCTTAAATTCTTCACTTTCACACATTATTTTAAGGCTCTCTGGTTAACTCACAAGCCCTTATTTCTCATGAAGGAAGACTTTTTCAGTTTCTTGCATTTGATCATCTCCACAGAAATAGAGCAGGGCATCTCTGTCTCACTGCATGTTATAAAACTGCTTGAATAAACCCACAATGACCACGGATATTTGACATTACATGGCCGTAAAGTGAAACTGGAGCGCTTTGCATTCACAAACGAATCCGTTTATACCTAGTTTATATTTTCGCGGGAGTTTTGTGCACGCCTCTGTAGACGGCGTGCACATCAGAGCGCTTGAGAAATGGTTCATCTTCACACACTCTCAAGAGAGCTGCTCGTGACGTCAGCGGTTTCCTGAAGTGTTTGGCGTATAAGTGAATGAGACACAAGTGCTTTTTCCTCCGCACTCACTGGCAAATTTACTCGCAATGTAGAGGGCTGCATGGCCGATAAAGTAAACAGAAAATATAAAATGGCCAAATAACAAAATTAGATGACGCATGGGTTAAAGTTACATTAGCAGTGGTGCAGAAATTACTTTTAACATGGGGGCAATGAGGAAACATTTAGAAAATATATTTTAAGTGACTACTACTAACAGAAAGTTGTAATACTGTATCAACTGGACTTACGGTGATGCCATCTTGGCAAGCGCTCCGGGATGCTTTCGCTTCAAGTGTTCGTTCATGGCGGTTGTGCGGCTGTGATGAGCCATTTCCAATTTGCATATCTTACACAGCACCACATCGTTGGGTGTAACGATGTTGACTAAACAGGCAGAGACAAAGATAAAGTTTAGATGAACCCAAGTGCAGTTTTATTATCAAATGTGGAAACTAGTATCCCATACTATAAAAGTGAAGTCAATGAAACAAGAAACTAGTGTTGTCAAAAATATCGATTTTTCGATAAATATCGATACTGAAATATCTAAACGGTATCAATATTAATTTCGATACACCAATAGGCTACTAGCCGAGCTGTCAATTTCACTTCTCTCCAAAGGCGCATTGACAAACAGCGCACGCGCACTCGTCTCATTCACCAGCAAAATTGAAGTGAAAGGAAAGATGGCGAGTGCATCTCCGACGCGACCGCCTTTGATCGATAAAGAACACAGCAGGAGTGCTATCTGGAAATATTTTGGATATGAAGCAAATGAACATGGAAAGCCGAAGGACACAAGCAAGCCAATATGCAAGAGATGCTACAGAGCAGTGCTAACAAAAGGCGCTAACACCACTAATATAGCAAAGCACCTGAAAGACCGACACCCGGATCTATATAAAGAATTTCGAGAGGTTAGTAACTCTTCTTATTTGAACATTTCTGAAACATTAACCAAGATGGCCCAATATTGTTGTTGATATGAGAGAGTGTGATTGTTTAAAGCACTATATAAATATAGGTGACTTGACTTCATGTTGATCCAATAAGTATTGTTTTCGCGTGTGATGCACGCACGTTTTCGTTTAAAGCTGTTCATCAAATAACGTTAATGTATTAACCAGCATTTATGACCGATGAGCATTGCATTTGTTACAGTATATTTTAATCTTTGATAACAGTAGGTAATAAAAATACATCATGTTAGCTCTGGTCTAATGAAGAAAATATTAACAGATAGAACTTTGGATTTTAATTAGCACATGTATTAGTAAATGTTAGTTTAAATAAACCTTTTTACTAAGATTAATAAATGTTTTGGAAGTATTTTTCATGAATTATTCATGTTAACAATTAAATATCTATTACCATTAACCTACGTTCTTAGATAAGTTAGTTCAGTACATTTTAAAAGTGTGGTCTAAAAAGAAAAATGTTTATTGAATTTTGGCATTCTCTTTTAGCACCAGAAAGAAGATGAGACTCGGCCTGCAACAGAAACAACACACACACAACCTACACTACCATCTGTATTTGAACAGCAAAGAAAGTATGAAGCAAACTCAAATGAAGCCAAGAAGCTGAACAGGGCTGTAGCAGTGTACATATGCATGGATCAGGTTCCTGTGTATACTGTTGAGAAACCTGGCTTCAAACAACTTCTTCAACATTTGAACAACAGGTATGCCCTTCCTTCACGAAACTTTTTCATGCACACTGAAATCCCAGCCCTATATAACAAAATGAAAGAAATAGTCATGAACAATCTTGGAAGGAAAAACTTTTTTTCATGCACCGCTGATCTGTGGACAAGCAGGGCCACTTCCACGTTCATGGCAGTAACTCTGCAATTTGTCACTGAAACCTGGGATATGCAGAGCTGGTGTTTGGGCTGTATTGGGCTCCACACTGAGCACACAGCAGAATGCTTGAGGGAAGCATTGGAAGAGATGATACAAGAAGCATGGAAGCTGGACATGTCATACATGGCTGGTATCACCACTGATAATGCTTCAGCAAACAAGAAAGCATTTCAGCAAGACTTCACATGGGTCCCCTGCTTTGGGCATAACTTGCACCTTGCCATTAACAAGGGCCTAGATATAGACCATGTGTCTGGATCACTGTCGAGGTTGAGAAAGACAGTGTCTGCCTTCAGCAGGTCACCAAAGATGTTGCGACAGCTGAAGAAAAAACAAAAAGATTTGCAACTGCCTGAACACATAATGATCCATGATGAGCCCACACGCTGGGACTCAGCTTATGAAATGGTGGAGAGATTTCTAGAACAGCAGCAAGCTGTCTGTTCAGTTCTAGCTGATGATCGGAAGAAATGGCACCTCATGCCCAAAGATACAGATATTACAGTTCTTGAGACTGTTAAAGAGGTATTGAGCCCCGTCAGCTCTTTCACGGATGCCCTTAGTGGCGAAAAACACACCACTATCTCTGCAGTCCTGCCTCTGAGTTGGAAGATTTCTCTACTTTGACAGTTGAGGAAGGTGACAGCAACCTAAAATGTCAACTTAAAGACAACATCAGAGAAGATCTCAGACATAGATATGAGAACACACATCTGCAGCTGATATTAAACAAAGCCACATTTCTTGACCCAAGGTTCAAGGACAGTTTTGTACCTTAAGAGAGGAGGTTAAACAGAATCTTATGGTCAGTTTCAATTTGCTAGAAGCAGGGGGCCAAAGTCAGCAAACATCATCTCCAGATGACAAGCAGCAACCAGCAAAAAAAACTAAAACAGATCTGAAGAGACTGTTAAAAAACATACAGGCGGAAAAAAAGAATGAACATGGAGAGGGTTCATCATCCAGAGAAAGTGAGAGTGCAGAAACGGAACTCAAAAATGAGTTTTCAATATATGAAAAGATGCCTGAGATCAGTGCAGAAGAGGACCCACTCACATGGTTAAGGACACATGAGACAACTTTACCTCACCTTGCCCAGTTTGCTAAGAAGTATTTGTGCATCTCTGCTTCAAGTTCAGCTTCAGAGCATGTATTTAGTACATCAGGGCTCATTTGCAGTGCAAGAAGGGCACGACTTACAGAGGAGCACATCGACATGCTGGTGTTTCTAGCTCAAAATCTGAAACTGTAGGATACAGTAATGGGTGTCAATCTCACTCACCTCTGTAGAGAACCTGCATAGAACTGCAGCAACAGATTCCATTCAATTATTTTGTTTACTAATTTGTTACTTGATGCATAAGATTGCACTAATCTTGTTTTTGTTTGAAGTTTAAGTATCTTTTGTTGAGACTGTGATTGTATTTGATTTAACTTGGAAATACAAAAGATTGCACTTTTTTTTACTTGCACTTTATTGTCTTTTGAATATATGGCAATCTGAGATGCCTTTGAACAAGTGCACTACCTCAGGACATTTTTGTTATAACATACCTCATTTGTCATGTTCTAGAATTGTTATTTTTAGCTTTAAATAAAAAAAAAAAATACCCCATTTATATTGTGTCAATTTTTTTTCTCTGTATCGAAAATGGTATCGAATATTGATATTTTTCAAGGTATCGTATCGAAGTTAGAAATTCTAGTATCGTGACAACACTACAAGAAAACAAGGACTAGACTAGACTAGACTAGACTAGACTAGACTAGACTAGACTAGACTAGACTAGACTAGACTAGACTAGACTAGACTAAGGCAAAACAACAAGGTTACATGAACAATACCTGACCACCAACAAAGGTAAACATGAGGGTTTAAATACACAAGACATGGGTAACAAAGGCCAATGAACAAACAGAACTCTAAAACAAGATAACAAGACAATTAACTAAAACCAATGACAAACTAGAACTGAATCAAATTAATCAAACAATGAACCAATGAAAACCAGACACATAAACATGGAGGGAAAACAGGACATATGAACATGACTGGGGAACAGGAACTTTAACAAGAAATTTCAAAATAAAAGTACACAAACAAAAGTCAACTGAGAATATATCACATTGGGTCTCCGGCTAAAATACTCTCACGCTTTAGCTCACCATGGGCAAGATTTTTTAGCTGCAGTTTTTTCTTCGGGGAATCCATGCTTAAACCGGGTGCTGCAAATCGACGTATTTCTGTAATCGATAACGTCGATTACGTCGATGAATCATCCATCCCTACTCTAGACGTTTAAAAATTTTACATTTTTAAAACCTCAATAAGAGCATGACTGTCCTTATCATCTCTCTCTCTCTCTCTCTCTCTCTCTCTCTCTCTCTCTCTCTCTCTCTCTCTCTCTCTCTCTCAGTTATTGTAAATATTCATTGGCAAAGCATGCAAATAAAAATAGTGTACGTAAGGTACATACATTTAAGGAAAACAACAAAAATAAATAATAATAATATGTATTATATAGATAATATTTATATAATAATAACTAATATTATAATTACTATATTTCATTATTAAATAACTGTTGGCTAAGTCAACACCACAATGCTATGGTGTAAAAACTAAAATAAATAAATACAAGTATTTCATGAATTTTTTTTATTTATTATACAAATATAAAGAATATAAATAAATAATACAAAAAAATGATGAATATAACTAGATTTTTTTCATTTGTGAATCATCACCACAAAGCTATAGTGTAAAAAATGTAATAAATAATAACAAATATTACGATTTAATATACAAATATACATAATATTAAATAAATAATAAAAATAACTTGATTGAATCTGCTGTTTTTGCCCGTGTAAAAGTCAATACCACGATGCATTACATGTGGTTGCCAGGATGTTCTGGGTGTTTGTTAGGTGGCTGCTTATTGGCCCATGTCAAAAGTCTTTGTGATATTCTGGTCCCTAGGTATGGCCTGTGGAATTGTTTTGCATCATTTGCCATGTGCCAGGCAACAATCTTAAGTCTGATCAGTTAGAAAAGTAAAAGCACTCCTCTCCTCAGCAAGTCACATGATTTGAGGTATTATTCATGTCCTTATTACAATTTTACCCATTTACACATAATCATCATGCTCGTCTGCTACCATTATGACATCATCATTATTGTTTCAGAAAAGAATGGAACTTCATTTGTTCCCCAACAAGGTCCAACTCATCTGTGTGCAGATGTTTACCCCCACCCCTTTTCTAAACAATCCTCTGGTGGCAGATAAATCTCGGTTCACACCCACACCCGCTACACTGCAACACCAAATATAGCACAACCCCCCTCTTCCACCCCCTGTCTTCTCCTTTCCCTTTGCAGCACATACTGAAGATCAGTAGTTCTCAATCTTTTTTGATGAATACCCACCTACTTCATTACCTTACAAAACGTCATGGTTAGTGTCGTAGCCTCCCTCGGGGCCAGCTGTGTGCCAGTGCATCTGTCCCGAAGGAGGCTCCACTGCCCGCTCTGGGGAGTCCAGAGCGGGCAGGAGAGGATTCCTGGGAAGCAAACAGGTCTAAATGTGCTTTACCAAATCGACTCCAAATAAGCTGGAACACCTGGGGATGGAGTCTCCGCTGAGCGTTGCCTGCCGCGACAGCGCGTCCGCTGTGGCATTGACCTCAGCTGCTGCTGACTCTAGAGGAGGAGATTAGGGATGTGAATATCTGCCAAAAATGCCATTCGATAATCAAGGAGCAAAAGTCGAATACTGTTCGAAAATCGGAAGGGAAAAAAAACGCACACTCACAATGACAGAAAGGGAGGCCAATTTAATCTTTTGCGGTTTGTCATCAAACAAACTGTTTATTAATTGAACAAGGAACTTGTTTTTGTCGTGTTTTTTTTTACACAGTAGGCTAATTGGAAGAACAAAAAAAGGAAAAAAAACATTAAGCAAGACAGTCCGTTTCTGCATCACCAAACCAGATGCTCGTTAGATCAAAAAATAAAATAAATGCGGAAGGATACATGTCATAATGATTTTATGCGAACCTGCCTACTTTTTAAACAAATTAGTTTTAATCAGTGTAACTATTCATAGTCTAAGGCTTAGGCATATGTCATATTCTTGTTCAAAAAAATTAGCATGTCAACATGTTCTGGGAGCAGACGCGAGCGCAACCTATTAACAATTAGTCCAGCCGCGGAGAAGACCCGCTCGGATGGCACAGAGGTCGCAGGCACACTCAAGTAGGAGATTGCTAACTTTGCCAGGCGGGGATATTTCTTCTCGTTGGCCTTCCACCATGTCATGGGGTCAGTGTTCATTGGTGGGCATATGTCTTGACAGTATTGCAAGAGTTCGGTTGTGGCTGTTGCTGTCTGCTCGATGTTATCATCGCCAAACAAAACAGCAATCGCGGCAGCAGAGAGGGTGTCATTTCGTGGATTTTTAGCCGCTGGTGGTTCGGTAGACCTTTCTCCCTCTACGTCAGTGTCTCCAGCGTTATCAATGCTGGACAGGAGGTCTCTGACTTCGGCCTGCACAGCGCCTCTAACATCGTCTGTTGCAAATCTCAGGTGCTTGTGCCTTGGGTCTAGGAATGATGCGATGTATGCAACCTTTCGTGCGTTGCTGACTTCTGCAGGACCGAGTCTCCTTTCCAGTGATACAGACACTGTGCTTTTGAATCCCTTGACTTTGGCGTTCTCCCCTGGGATTTCTTTGAGATGCTTGGACAGTAAAGTTACGGTCACCGGGTACACCATGGAGACGGACACTTCATATTCCCCACACAAGGCAGTAGTGGCACATTTTAGCGAGTGCAACACGGGTAAGACCTCCTCCATTACAATCCAACTATCATCTGTCAATTCTAGGGTGTGTGCATCTGATAGCTTAGTGACACTCCTGTCTGATAAGGCAGCACACACGGCCCATCGCTGCTCCAATAAGCGCTGGAACATGTCATACACCGAATTCCACCTGGTCTTACAGGATTGCACTAACTTATGCTCAGGTAAATTCTGGAGTTGTTGCTTTTGCTTTAATGCCTGTGTTGCAACTGTGCTGTGGTGGAAATGGGAAACTAGGCGATTAGCAGCTCCGATTATGTGTTTTATGTTCGGTAGTTTGAAACCATCGTTTATTACAAGTTGAAGTGTGTGTGCGAAACATGGCTGTGAGTCCCATTCAAGTTCATCGTTAGCATTGGCCAAAACCATGTTTTTTGTGTTGTCATGCACGCAGGCTGTAACCTTTCCAGTTAGCCCCCACTGGTCGCGAGCATTAGAAAGAACAAGTGCCAGATTTTCATCCGTGTGTCGCTCTGGCATGGCTTTGGTCTGCAGAACGGCACTCTGCATCTCCCAGTTAAGCATGTAATGGCAAGTGATCGTAACATATGATTCAGTTGTCAGTGCCGTCCACGAATCCGTGGTCAATGAAACTGTACGAGCACTCGCTAAACGGCGGCGCAGATCAGTTGCACTTTCACCATGCATTTTTTCTACTCTGGTTGTGATTGTCTTTCTTGTTGGAATGGTGTATTCAGGCTCAGTGAATTTCATTAACTCCCGGAAACCTTCTCCTTCAACAACGCTGACAGGGAGCATATCCTTAGCTATCATCTTAGTAATTAGCATAGTGATCTGCTCACTGCGCCTAGCATCCAACTTACGTCTACCCAAGAAACTAGCCATTGACTGCTGCGTGCTGCCTGAGGATGATGAAGCTGCTGCCGGGTGCTTTTATCTCAGGTGGCTATGCATCGTTGTTGTAGAGTGGTGGTATGCCAGCTTTGCTTGGCATAATTTACACTCAACTTTATCATTGTTAATTTTTCCCAGTCCCACACGGAGCTTCTTGGTTGTTGCATGGTTGGTCGCAGAGTTAACGGCAATGCTCTTCTTCTGTTTTTTGTTTACACTATGTACAAAACGTGTACCCTAGCTAGATCACGCAGTAGGGGGTTTCATTCATGTTAGCGACACCTTGTGTCCCTGACCTGAAAATACCCTGCTGCGCGATCTGTGATGGTAGGCGCGGAAAATATAATGATATTCGAAAAAGCTATTTTATGATCGAATTTCACACGCAGTTCCACTATTCGACCATTCGAAGATCGCAACTCATCCCTAGAGGAGATGGCGGGAGAGTTGTGACATTTGATGAGAGTGTACATCGCCTTGGCGATTTATATATGCTGCTGTCGCGGTGCTACACATGCTTGCCCTGAATCAACGGCAATAGCATCCACAGGGCAAGTAGTACAGCCACTCTAATTTTGACAATGTGGGTACTGTAGTACTTTTGGGGTGTGGCAAACAAAAGAGAAATGGAATCAAAGGATTTACACTCCGGCCCTCCAGCAGGGGATGGAGTGGTCTGGATACCAGCTCCGTAGCGGACTTCTAGCTCCCTGGGTAATCCTTCTCATGTGCGCTTAGGAGCCTTCCGGCTCCTCGTGCCGGCCCGAGAGATGGGGGGGGCTCTATGCTGGGGCCGAGAACTGGGCTCGGGTTGAGGCGGAGCAACCTGGGCTTTCGCCGCCGCTGGGGGACATCCTCAGCGAGCAGATGGGGTGCGGGATCTTGAGCTGCGCCTTCTCAAGATGTGCTGGATGGCCTCAGTTTGTTTCTTCACTGGCGAGAACTGCTGGGTGAAGTCCTCAACGGTGTTGCCAAAAAGTCTGATCTGGGCGTTTTGAGAAAGCGGGCTTTGTCGACGTCCCTCATCTCGACCAGATTCAGCCACATGTGGCGCTCCTGGACCACTAAGGTGGACATCGCCTGCCCGAGTGCTTGCGCTTTGACCTTCGTCGCCTGGAGGTAGAGGTCAGTCGCCGAGCGCAGCTATTGCAGCACGTCGGGATCAGGACTACCCACGTGCAGTTCTTTGAGTGCCTTGGCCTTGTTTACATGCAGGATGGCCATAGCATGCAGGGAGGATGCAGCCTGTCCAGCTGCACTGTAGTCTTTGGTCACCAGCAACGACGTAGTCCTACAGGCTCTGGAGGGGATCGCCGGTCGATCCCGCCAGGTGGCAGCGTTTTGCGGGTAAAGGTGCGTCGCAACCGCCTTATCCACCTGAGGGACCTCTGTGTACCTGTGGACCGACCCGCTGTCGAGGGTAGTGAGAGCGGACGAACCTGGAAGTCTGTTTCGGGCTGCAAAAGCCACCAATATAGGGGGCACCAATCTAGGCACCAATCCAGGCACGAATCCAGGCACCAATCATCAAGCCGCCAGCGCTCAAGTGAGGGTGGAGGGTTCCAGTCCAACCCGATGCTCGCGGCGGCCCAGGCATGCATGGCGGTCAGCTCTGCGTCAGCCTCAGATTTGGCAAGCAGACCCGAAGGTGGTAGTAAAACCACATTGCCATGGGTGGGATGAGGATAAAGCTGGTCGATTTCAACAAGGAATATGATCTCTCTCAGTATAAATTGTAAGAAAAACAGAGCAAATGTGGTTGCTATATCAGATATATCTAAAAACAAACAAACATCTTAATCAGTTTTTTGTCTTGTTTTCCAGTAAAAATATCTCAACATCCTTATAGAAAGATACATTTACCTGAGAAGCAAAACTGTGTAGCATAATAAGAACTCTTTTCAGAGAAAATATCTTCAATTTATTGTATTTGTCTTACCCTACTGACTAATTGTTTATGTTTAGTTTTAAGCATAATCTCACAAAATTTGGTAAAATTAATGCTTAAAAGAAGAAAAAAACTTTTTGCCATCCAACAGGCAAAAATTGTACATCTGAGAAATCATAAGAAACATCAACATAATTAAAAAATATATATTTTCATTGAAAACTTGGGATGTTCTTTGCTGGTAGGAGAGATGTCTTCTGTGGTGAGGCCACAGTAATGCTTCCTCCTATATTTGAAACTCAGTCCTGATTCTGTCAGCTCCAAATAACACAGCCTCAGACAAAGCCAGTGGTTCACATGGGAGAGGAGCGAGGAAGATATGGGAGAAAGCGAGAGAGAGACAGGTGTAGGGAGAGAGAGTGAGAGAGAGTGAGAGAGAGAGAGAGAGAGAGACCTTTGCGAACAAGATGCAGCAAGAAGAAAGCAAGCATATTACTTGCATCTACCCAGAGCACCGTGTCAACTGCACAGCAACACACTAAAAAACATTCAGAACTCTGCAGCCACATAACAATGCCCTCCTAGTAACTAGCCATAACACCCTTGTAACCACATAGCAAACCACTAAAAACATATTTACAGCTAAATTATGCTTTGGTTTACCTTGTGCTGCACGTCTTGCACACTATTTGTGAGATGTAGCTGCACAAGTAAATCTAAAGCGTACATTAGCCTTAAAGAATATTTTTTTGTATATTTTGTCATCAGCGCAGTCCGCATGGACTGTCTGCATGCATCTCAGTTTTTGTAACCTTGCACACTTGTGTGAATCTGTGCATGTCATCTGCGCATGTGTCTGGAGTTGACTGTGCTAAAGAATGTCACAAAGCATTCGTGGAATGCTTTACCAATTGAAATTAGAAAAGCATTTTTAAAAAGCATTTGAAGGCATATCTTTTTAAACTAGCTTTTGATTTGTTTTAATTAATTTTATTGAATTTTTTGTATAAACTTTTGTATTTTTACTTTCTCTGAAACACCTTTTTTTTCTCCCTTTTCTCCCCAATTTGAAATGCCCAATTCCCAATGCACTCTAAGTCCTCGTGGTGGTGTAGTGACTCGCCTCAATCCGGGAGACGGAGGATGAAACCCTCTTATTTTACCATGTGGCTTGTTGAGCGCGTTACCGTGGAGACATAGCACGTGTGGAGGCTTCACGCTATTCTTCGCGGCATCCATGCACAACTCATGACGTGCCCCACTGAGAACAAGAACAACATAATAGCGATCACGAGTTGGTTACCCCATGTGACTCTACCCTCCCTAGCAACCGGGCCAATTTGTTTGCTTAGGAGACCTAACTGGAGTCACTCAGCATACCCTGGATTCAAATTCATGTCTTTACTCTCTGAGCTACCCAGGCCCCTGAATTCTATGTTGTTATACTTCCAACTGAGAAGCACTTTGATTACATTTTATGTATGAATGGTACTATACAAATAAAATGTATTAATTTTATTATTAGTGTGCATGCGTTGAACACATCTGTATGGGCTCAAGTTGAATAGTGCATACTTTGAAAGGCTAGAATGCTTCACCGTTTGAAAGACATAACGGCATGTTAGCAAAAGCAAATCAACGCCCTGGCAGCCACCCACAACCTATCATCATGGTGGCAACTTCTACACGATCATCTACAATTTCTTACAAAATATAAAAATCTAGTTTAATTTTCTGCTCTAAACTGAATACTCATACGTATGTGTTTTCTGTGAGCTAGCAGATATGTCTACATCAAATCGGTATCCTTGTCAAAACAGACAACAGCACAGAAGTTCTCGATACACTCAATTACTAATGTTCGATGAGCGTTACATGGAGACCGTGGTGATTAAGCGCAGCTTACAATGAAAGAGTTGAATTGTCAAAAACATACTGTCTGTTCAGAGCCTGAGTGAGTTAAATATGCTAATATCTGCACTTTCTCACCACCTTCTTTCTTCAGTCAGCTGCTGTTTATAATAGATAAGAGTGTATGTGTGTGCTTTACCTCATGGCCTGTCAATGTGGTAGTGTTCAAACCTGAAATTTACAGTATTGAAACATTGCGTTAGGTTGGAACTGACTTTCACTGGCATGGTTTATGGAGCACTGCACTAATGGCCTTGTTCTGGTTTGGTGATCCGATCACAAGTAATCAAAGAATAGAAGGAGTGGGAATGTGGGAATATTTATGTACATCACCATTCGATTAAGTGGTCACTATCCTAATCAAATCAAAATATATTATTTCTAAACTTCCAATAAACTTAAATCAATAGTTTTTTCTTTTTTCTGTAAGTATAGGGTGAACAGATGACCATGACAAAAAAATCGGGTCACAGCAGCCTGAAAAAAAAAAAAAAAATTAGATAAGTAAATAATAAAGCAAAATAATAATAATAGAAAAAAGTACAATTACAAATTAACAGCAGACATCTGTAATATATATAATCGATGTCTATTGTTGTGTCTACTGCATTTACACAGCCATTTCACTTTATTAATCTTGGAATTTTGGAACAGTTGTCAAAATACAACATATTGTAATGCAATATTACTCTCTTGAATTAAAAAGATGAACAATCCGTTCACATTATGTCATTTATTTGTTCTTCTGAAAAATATGTCAGAAAATGAGGGGCTGCACTTTTCCTAACCAAAAGAATACACAATCCTTTCTTTCTTTTTAACATGCATGAATGCATATGCGCAACAGCCAGCTTTATCTGAGGATGTGAAGCGCATCTTCTCATTTCTGGTTTGTTGGACCAAAGACTTCACACGTGGAGAACTTCAGAAACAACAATAGTTAAAGTGCTCACAGACAGCATGTCAATTTGCTGTGGACTACCTTTACCTAGGTTGTTTTTTTCTGGAAATTGTTTATAGAAAAACAATATAAAAAATCCCCCATATAAAAAAAATCTTATCTGAATAGGGTTTATGACATCACGTGGCTCGTTGATATAGGGCTGCGATTTTACTGATGGTAGGCCTATGCCAGAGGATGTATATCATAATAAGGGAATACATTTTGTGTTGCACCTACCTGTGGTATTATTGTTGGGAGACTGTGGCTCAGGTGGTAGAGCAGGTCGGCCACTAATCGCAGGGTTGGCGGTTCGATTTCCGGCCCACATGACTCCACATGCCGAAGTGTCCTTGGGCAAGACACTGAACCACAAGTTGCTCCCAATGGCAGGCTGGCGCCTTGCATGGCAGCTCTGCCGCCATTGGTGTATGAGTGTGAGTGTGAATGTGAATGTGTGTGTGAATGGGTGAATGGGACACAGTGAAAACGCACTTTGGTAACCTCTAAGGTTAATAAAAGGCGCTATATAAGTGCAGACCATTTATCCCTGCTGCAGATTGATCTTGCGCCTCTCTTACCATGTCCATGGCTGCAGGTAAGAGAAGCTGTTCTGCTGTTGTGTTTCTTGGCCTTTGCAATACAGTGTACAGAGTAAGATGTGTGGAATGCCTGTATTTGGTTTTATGATGATGTTAGGCACTTTCGTGATGCCCTCAGCTCCTGGAGTCGCATTTGAAAATACTCAACAGGTTTGTTTTTGCATGCTGGGTGTTTTGTTTCTAAATGACATTTCAGTTTGGATGGTTTTATGCTTTCTTGTGAGAGCATTTCACTACATACCCCTCTCTGAGGTTTCAGGCCCTTTTACATTGTCATCAATGTATGTGAATCCATATTTCACATATTCTGGGTCATACTTGTGCTTCGCTATATTTATCGCTAAAAAAAAGGATTCAACCTTGTCATCTCTTAATCAATCTGAGGTAGCCATGGCAACGGTTGGCGTACTAAACACACACGTCTTTCAAAATAATAGTCAGTAGCAGATTCACATTTAATGATTTTTTTTTTACCACAACCCACTATTGGGTCACAATCCATCTGTTGAGAAGCACTGAACTAGACAACGTCTTGACTGTTGCCCCACGTCTCACTGTTTTTTAGCACCTTGTGCCATGAGTGCCATAAGAAGGTGCGCAATGTAAAAAAACAATTCAACTTTTAAAATCTCTACACCAACTTTTAAAATCTCTTCCATTCTAGCTTTTTTCAGAACACACAAGAACGTGTTCTATCTGAACAACCCGTAAGGTAATAGAATTAAGGTTGTAAGTGAAAATGCTGACTCTGAGTCTGTGGTTTAGTGATGGACACTGTGAGCAGCATTTGATATCAATCAAGGAAGTTGTTCTTGGTGAAGTTGCGAATGCAATGTTTTTTTCAAGCTGCCTTATACTACAGTATTCCACACTTACATACAGTTTGTTTTTCCCTCAATACATTCTTCCTACTGCAGCTCGGCTAGTCTTGAGGTGCTTGTTTTCAACCCCTCCTCCATTTTTTCCCCCTTGTAACAGCTTGTACCACTTGCTTGCATTTTCATTTGTTTCCTGTGTTCCACTTTCTCTCTCTCTCTCTCTCTCTCTCTCTCTCTCTCTCTCTCTCTCTTCCACCCTCCCTGCAGTGTGAAATTGAGAGGGCAGAATTGCTCTGTTTTGCTTTGATCCCTGTGTGGTTTAGCGGTGGCATTGAGCCCCAGTTGATGGTTTTTGTTCTTCTGAATGGATAAGGAAAAGGCCACCAACCACTGGACGATGCTTTGAGAGAAGACTGAGGTCTCGTTCTCTCTCTTGAGCAGAGAGAGAATGGGATTGTGTTAAACAAACACCACTAACTATTGTCCTGAGGAAGGTAAGAGGAATATAGGCTGTGATTTTGTTAAAGAGATGCGTGCTGATACTTTGATGATACATTTATTTTTCTTACCCCATTGGCAACTTGTTTTAAGCAGCATACATTTTCTTGTTTTAAGCATAAATCAAACCACATTTAGGGTGTTGGTCTGAATGCAGGATTGTTATAGGTTGATTTGACATTGTTATCAACATTGTTGTAATACCGCTTTGGTTTGCAAAAGTACATCCTGGTGTTTTGTTTTTTTTGGTTATTTTTGTTTCATTATTCTTTGTGGAATCACTGTTCTCTGCTTTACATGTGGCCTCAGGCTCACTGCTTCAGTGCTGCAGTGAACTATCTGTCACTTTCTGAAGAGGCTGTACAGATGAAATCTGAGAGTATGAGGATCACTGGGTCACAGTTGACAGTTTTATGTATTGAATTTAAGAAATTACCCACAAAGAACTTGTGTACAGTTTCTGTTTTATCTTTAAGCCATCTGAATTGTTTGAAATTAGCTGTGGCTATTTTATACGGCCATTAAGATCATACAGTCAATGGGAAATATCATCCGATGACTCATTGACCATCAATATTTCAGCTCTTGAGTCGCTTTACTGGTTGATTTTACAGGAATTTCCAACAGCCCAAAATAGGGAATGAATATAAAATATACTCAAACTGTACTGCAGTGATTGAATAGTAATTTTCACATTGCATGTTTCTATTGTACACTGTTATGTACATACATATGTTTTCCAAACCAGCACATTTTAAAGATCGCTTGTAATATAGTAAAATTTAATTGCTATTATATTTACAAAATGTACTAAGGTTTACTACTTTTTATATATATATATATATATATATACAGTGGGGAGAACAAGCATTTGATACACTGCTGATTTTGCAGGTTTTCCTACTTACAAAGCATGTGTAATTTGTATCATAGGTGCACTACAACTGTGATTTTTAAATAATTAATTTGCATTTTATTGCATGACATAAATATTTGATACATCAGAAAAGCAGAACTTAATATTTGGTACAGAAACCTTTGTTTGCAATTACAGAGATCATACATTTCCTGTAGTTCTTGACCAGGTTGCACACACTGCAGCAGGGATTTTGGCCCACTCCTCCATACAGACCTTCTCCAGATCCTTCAGGTTTCAGGGCTGTCGTTGGGCAATACGGACATTCAGCTCCCTCCAAAGATTTTCTATTGGGTTCAGGTCTGGAGACTGGCTAGGCCACTCCAGGACCTTGAGATGCTTCTTACGGAGCCACTCCTTAGTTGCCCTGGCTGTGTTTTTCGGGTCGTTGTCATGCTGTAAGACCCTGCCACGACCCATCTTCAATGCTCTTACTGAGGGAAGGAGGTTGTTGGACAAGATCTCGCGATACATGGCCCCATCCATCCTCCCCTCAATACGGTGCAGTCGTCCTGTCCCCTTTGCAGAAAAGCATCCCCAAAGAATGATGTTTCCACCTCCATGCTTCACTGTTGGGATGGCGTTCTTGGGGTTGTACTCATCCTTCTTCTTCCTCCAAACACGGCGAGTGGAGTTTAGACCAAAAAGCTCTATTTTTGAATGGTTTTCTTTGAGACTGTGGTCCCAGCTCTCTTCAGGTCATTGACCAGGTCCTGTCGTGTAGTTCTGGGCTGATCCCTCACCTTCCTCATGATCATTGATGCCCCACGAGGTGAGATCTTGCATGGAGCCCCAGACCGAGGGAGATTGAACTTCTTCCATTTTCTAATAATTGCGCCAACAGTTGTTGCCTTCTCACCAAGCTGCTTGCCTATTGCCCTGTAGCCCACCCCAGCCTTGTGCAGGTCTACAATTTTATCAACGATGTCCTTACACAGCTCTGGTCTTGGCCATTGTAGAGAGGTTGGAGTCTGTTTGATTGAGTGTGTGGACAGGTGTCTTTTATACAGGTAACGTGTTCAAACAGGTGCAGTTAATACAGGTAATGAGTGGAGAACAGGAGGGCTTCTTAAAGAAAAACTAACAGGTCTGTGAGAGCCAGAATTCTTACTGGTTGGTAGGTGATCAAATATTTATGTCATGCAATAAAATGCAAATTAATTATTTAAAAATCATACAATGTGATTTTCTGGATTTTTGTTTTAGATTCCATCTCTCACAGTTGAAGTGCACCTATGATACAAATTACAGACCTCTACATGCTTTGTAAGTAGGAAAACCTGCAAAATCAGCAGTGTATCAAATACTTGTTCTCCCCATTGTACATGTAGAATGAGGGAACGGGGGTTACGACAGAAACCTAGACATTCACCTTCTGTCACTCACTCAACGTTGTGTCGATGTAGTGACACTAGGGTTCTCTATCCAATAACGCCACGACACTGAACCGTGTTACGTGAACTGCTAATGCAGGTGCAAGCAAGCTGTTGGGTGCCAGAGGAGCAGACCGCATCAGGCTGCACGTAACCTTCCCCAATGCTCCATAAGACACTCCCATAGAGATTTAGATTAGGCTGGGGCCATCTAGCGCTATACACACATCTAGGAAAGCATTCATTTCCAATCCTATTTTTTCAGGGAGAAAAGACCCCGCGGAGACCACATCCTGCCCAGGGTGGGGAGGTCAAAATGTGGCAAATATGTCACATGGGCTTACAAGCCACACATGGAAGTGGCGTGGTGGTAGGTCCTGCCTGGTTAGGGAGGAGCTCTACAATACAGTGACAGGGGCAGAGGGGACTGCCCAAGGGAGACATGGGTCCGCCAAGAGAGGTACCGTACCATGGAAAATACGACACGGAGTTACTGTGACAACTGGCACCTGTGGAGCCTATGCCAGTACAGAGTAATTAGCAGCCGTAGTGGGTCTTGTAGGGAATTCCTCTGCCGAATTCACCTCAGAGAAGGGAAAGGCACTATGGGCAAGAGGTACACCCGGTCAGCTGTTCCGTATTACCAAGTTCTATGTGCTCGGACCTGACAAAACACGGGATGAGACCGACTCAACCCAGAGATTATAAAATCTCGCAAAGGCATTGGGTGTGGTCCAGCCCGCCACTCTGCAGATGTCTGCTAGGGAAGTGCCGTTGGCCAGTGCCCACGAGGAGTGTGCTCGACCCGCAAGGGGGCCTGGATCTGACAATGCAATGGTGTCGACGACCCAGTGGGCAAGCCTCTGTTTGGAGACAGAGTTCCCTTTCTGCTGTTCGCCAAAGCAAACAAAGAGCTGCTCAGAACGTCTAAAGCTCTGTGTGCAGTCCAATTAGGTGCGCAAAGCAAGCACTGGACATAGCAACGATAAGGCTGGATCTGCCTCCTCTCGGGGCAGCACTTGCAGTTTCTCTACCTGGTCCCTGAAGGGGGTCATAGGAACCTTGGGCACATAGCCCGGTCGGGGTCTTAGGATGACATGAGCATCTCCCGGACTGAACTCCAGGCAAGAGTAGCTGACAGAGAATGCTTGCAGTTCCCCAACCCTCTTGATGGAAGTGAGCGCAATCATGAGGGACGTCTTCAGCAAGAGGGCTTTTATCTCAACTGAACCTAGCGGCTCGAAGGGGGCTCTCCGAAGGCCTTCAAGGACCACGGAGAGATCCCATGAGGGGAACAGATCGTGATTGATGAACAGATCAGACCTGATGATCAGATCGTGGTTCCCTAAGGAAGATGTAGCGGCTACATACACCTTCAAGGTGGAGGGGGACAGCCGCCCCCCAATCTCTCCTGCAGGAATGAGAGCACTGACCCGACTGCGCTCCTCTGCAGGTCTTCTGATCGGGAAGAGCACCAGTTTGCAAACAAATGGCACTTTAGCGTGTAGAGCTGCCTGGTGGAGAGAGCTCTGGCTTGGTTGATCATGTCTAAGACAGCTGATGGTAGGCCATTTAGATCTACCACTTCCCATCCAAGGGCAAGACGTTGAAGTTCCAGAGGTATGGGCGCGGATGCCAGAGGGTGCCCTGTCCATGAGAAAGAAGGTCCAGGGAGGTGCTGTCACGAGGAGTGTGAGGTCCGAGAGCCAAGTCCGAGTGGGCCATTAAGGAGCCACTAAAATGACTCTGTCCTCCCTGACCTTGCACTGAACCTGTGCAAGTCCTCCCTGACCTTGCACTGAACTGTGCAAGTAGGCTCACTATGAGAAATGCGTATTTGCACAGCCCCCAGGGCCAGCTGTGTGCCAGCGCGTATGTCCCGAGGGGATCCTCCTATAGGCAGTACCAGAGCGGACAGTGGGAGTTTTCCTAGAAAGCAAACAGTCTACCTGTGCTTCGCCATATTGGTCCAAAATCAGCTGGGGGTGGAGCCCATCTCTGGACTCGAGTCTCATATGCTGTCTCATATGCATCAACCCGAGAGGTGCGACTGCCACTGAGGATGCCATATGCCCCAGGAGCCTCTGGAACTACTTTAGAGGGACCGCTGTGCCTAGTTTGAATGAGGTGAGGCAATTCAGTACCGACTCCGCACGCTCATTTGTGAGGCACGCTGTCATTGAGACGGAGTCTTACTCCATGCCAAGAAAATAGTTGCTCTGAACCGGGGAGAGCTTGCTCTTTTCCCAGTTGACCTGAAGCCTAAATGGTTGAGGTGCCTGAACACGTGGTCCCAGTCATTCTTGATAGTGAGCTAGAATCAGCCAGCCAAGGGCTGCCTCTGCGACCTTAGTGAAGACGCGAGGGGACAGGGACAACCCGAGGAACCAATCGTATATCCATGAGGGCTGAGGGGAGGACTGAGGGTTCATGTCCATCCCCACGCTCACGGCGGCCTGGGCAAGCATATCAGCCATCTGCACGTCGGCCTAAGACTGGGTGGGCAGACCAGAAGGTGCAGCCCAGTTGAGTCCTCCGCATCAGACGACGCGATGCTCTCCGATGCAGCGGCGACGTCATCATCCAGCTGAAGGGGTCTGAAGGAGACATCAGACTGGCCGTGGGGCAAGCCTGTCTCACATCGGACCCCGAAGTTCTCGCAGTGAGAACAAGAGCCATCCACAAACATCAGATGACTGTCAATGACCGTCAGAAGTGGAGAGATATCTCCAGGAACTACACAAAGGTGGAAGGGCATCTTCAAAAAGTCGCGTCTTTAAAAAGACGTTCAACTCCAATGTGTTACTCTTTTAGAGAAAATACTCTTTTAGAGAGTGTTTGCTCTTTTAGAAGCGCTATCGAAGCGCCCAGGGGTGTAGACTGCTCTGGCATGCAAAGAAGAGAAAAGACGCTGGTAACTCGCCGTAGATCCAACAGCAAAAGCTCTGTAGAGGCGAGTAAACAGTAGTGGGAACGGCAGCTTGCTGAACACACAAACGCTCTGCACCGAAGAAAAAATCTGACTAAACAGATGCACGATTCCCTCCTTTTATACCCGTATGTCCAGGGGAGGAACTTGCAAATTTTGTTTGCCAATTCTTATTGGCCTTTTCTTAGGTTAAGTGGCAACCGAGGCCCTCAAGAGAGAGACCCCTAGTGTCACTACATCGACACAACATCGAGTGAGTGACAGAACATTTTATGTTGCACCAAGTCCATTTATCTTACTACACACATTTAAGTGTTTTAGGCCTTTTTCTTTATGTAAATTATATTGTAAATTCATGGTCTTTTTACATTTCTGTGTCTTGTGTTATAACACAATTTAAGAATATTGGCAATCATTATTTTGTTATGTTTTAAAAGTGCATTCATTAATATTTTCCTCACTAAAAATGTTTTACTCCTAAATAAATTAATTTTAATTTTGAAATTTATGTATAAAATCATGAGCACTCCATGAGATGAAGACTCCAGTCATGTCAGTAAGATTTTAAAGCTGTTTTATTATACATGGAGAGGGTCCCCTCACGGGGGCTGCCATGTTGAGGTCACATGACCAGCTGAATACTACTTGGTTAATCTCAGTAACCGTTCTGTTATTGGACACTGTTACTCAAGATTTAAAGTAATAGTGACTGACTATGAATAGTAAATTTCTACAATGCCATTTGAAACTGAAAACTATTGATTTTGAATAATGCTGCATCCAAGCTGCTAGGTGTCACTGTACGTCTAAGGTGATGTGACACAAAAAAAAAGTTACAGTGTGTCGGTCTGCGGGAGAGAGAGAGAGAGCGGAAAGGCTTGTCAACTGGTTTGTAATTATCTCTAACACCAGTGTCTTGTTATAGTAATATGGAGAGAGACATTTAAGGAACGCCAAGTATCGAGAGAGGGGGAGAGAGTGTCCAGAAAGCACGACAGCACTGAACAGAGAGAGATAATTACAAACCAGGTGACAAGCCTTACCGCTCTCTCTCTCTCTCTCTCTCTCTCTCTCTCTCTCTCTCTGGTGACAAGCCTTACCGCTCTCTCTCTCTCTCTCTCTCTCTCTCTCCCGCAGACCGACACACGACCACACCCCCCATGCCACAGCTATGTTTACACTGCATGTCAAGGGTTATTTCCTTTACTTTTCCATTTCTCCATTATGTTCAACATTCTTTGCTTCCCTTGTTCTCTTTGTTTTGCAGGGCTCAGCCGATTCGTACACGAGCAGACCTTCGGATTCCGACCTGTCAGCGGAGGAGGACCGCGAGGCGTATCGGCATGAAGCCGAACGCCAGGCCCAGCTGCAGCTTGAGAGAGCCAAGGTTTATCAAGCTCTTCTCTAATGAGCATTAGAGTGCTAATGTGTCAGTTAGGGCTGGGATAAACGATTATTTTTTAAACGATTAATCTAGCGATTTATTTTTTTGATGCATTGATTAATCTAACGATTAATTTTTTCAGTCCGATTCGATTACGATTTGATTAATCGACTTGTGACAACACCGGTAATACCGGTTTCATCGGGGGTGGGGGTGTATAAAATGTTTAAAAAAAACATTTGCCGGGAGTTTGATTGACTGGCGATCTGATCAATCAATCATAATACGCCATTTTTGTCTGACAAATTAGTCAGGAGAGAGAAGATTAACGTCGGTGGATTTGAATTTGAATAATGGATTGTAGGCTACTGTACTGACATCATTCCACGGTTAAAACAACAGTCCTTCTGATGTAGGCTACATTCATGTTTAGCCTATTTGATGCTATAAATTAACCAAGGAAAAGATGATCGGTTCACGAGCAGCTTTAACTGAGGCAATCTGCCACGACACATTAAAGAGACACAAAATAGTAGGCCTATTTATGGTTTAATTTTCTTTGAATGACCAAATTTGAAAGTTGAGACTTTAATAAATGTTACCTGCTTGGTCCTGTCTGTCAGCGCGTTGTCAGTGTCCTCTATGTATTTTTCACGACATTCATAGCTATAAGCGCATTATTAATAGCTATAAGCGAATACTTTATGTGTCGACAACGTATTATAGCCTACTCCAACATCGAGTGCAAAGTGGGGAGTTGAAAAAAAACTTACGGTGCTCTGTCATCTGCAGCTGCAACCGGGTGACGCCTCTTCAGATGCTGGTGCATTGCCGTGGTGCTAGAATGGAAGGCCATCTCCATTTTGCAAAGACGACATATCTCGGAATTGTCTCCTTTGAAATTAAAGAATTCCCATACTTTAGAGGAACGAGTGCATGCCGCCTTGCACTTCTGGTAGTCTGAGGAGCCACTCGTGTTGCTACTACGCTCCGGCGCCGCCATATTTGTTTTGGGTCCGACGAATCGACGCGCATATTTTGCCCCAGCCCTAGTGTCAGTCAACATTTTAGATATTTGTTATATCTAAATGATAATTGTTTATGTTCAAGAGCATAGAATTGGCTTAAACAACGTGAAAGCATTTACCCATGTTTCCATTGATCATGGTTTAAAAATCGGGAGGTTTTACTTGCTTGTTTTAATTACTGAAAACCCACAATCTATGCCCCTGTTTTGGATGAATGTGTTGCTGAATTAAATAATATATATATATGTGGCAGCGGGGGCGTGGTCAAGCGCCCGTCCGGGAGAGGAAAGCGGTAAGGGCGCTTACACCTGAGCTAAATTATGCCTTACACCTGTCTCTAATTCCATTGAGCACGAGGAGAGCGGCATAAAAGCAGACACAGAGCCTCCAGTCAGAGAGAGAGACGACAAGCAAACCCAGTGTTTGATATTGTATTGTATTGTGTGTGTGAAAGTAATACTGTGAGAAACTAAGGGAATTAAAAAGCTTACCTTGTGGTGAAGACCTGTTTCCTGTCCTCCTTCATCTGAGAAGTATTACACTGGTGCCGAAACCCGGGACTTTAAAGGAAGCATGGAAAGTGGTCACCCCATAGAGACCACCCAGCTGGCAGAAGTCCTCCAGTCCCTCGCAACGCTGCATCAAGGCCACCAGCAATCCCTGCTTGAGCTCCGGCAGGACCAAGATCGCCGGTTTTTCGAAATCATGCGGGCTCAGGCAGAGGACCGGCTCGCCATCCGGAGCCTCCTCAGCCAGGAGGAGGCGCCGGCCACAACCGCGCCCCCGGACACCCGCGCTACGCTGCCCCCCCATGCTTCAGAAGATGGGGGAAGCAGATGATCCTGAGGCCTTCCTCGATTTGTTCGAGCGCTCAGCAGAAATCTGGGGCTGGCCCCGCGAAAAGTGGGCAGCCCGCCTGATTCCCCTCCTGTCCGGGGAAGCTCAACTTGCGGCACAGCAGCTGCCGGCGACAAACCTCCTGGCCTACACCGTTCTGAAGAGGTCTATTCTGCAGCGGGTCGGTCGGAGCCCGGAAGAGAATCGCCAGCTCTTCCGGGCATGAAACTAGGAATGTCCGATCGCCCGTTCGCGTTCGCTCAACTGCTCCGGGACGCCTGTCGGAGGTGGCTGCTCGCGGGGGACCGCAACGTCGAGGGAGTAATCGACCAGGTGGTACTGGAACAGTTCGTTCAACGGCTGCCTCGGAAGACGGCGGGGTGGGTCCAGTGCCATCGCCCGGCGTCGCTGGAGGAAGCTGTTCGGCTGGCGGAGGACCACTTGGTGGCGATCCCGAGGGCAGACGAGCCCTCTTCTTCTTCTTCTCTCTCTCTTTCCCCTTCCCTTGTGTTTGCCCCTGCCCTCGCCCCTCCCCTATGTTCTCTCCTTCTGTTCTCTCCCCAGGGCCCGTTCCTGCCCCGCGCAGGCGTGGAGGGTTCCAGAGACCAGCTTCCCGGCCTTGGGAGAATGTACCCTCCCATTCCCCGTCATTCAGGACTCTCCTCCTCAGGTGGGGGCGCCCGCCAGCACAAGTGCGGTCGCAACACCTGGGCCGGCCTGTTGGAGGTGCGGAGACCCGGACCACTTCCGGGATCAGTGTCCGCTAATGGAGGTGGGGACGGTGGTGCGGGTCTCCGACGTCCCGCAGGCTGCCCCCAATCGGGCTGGAGCATACCGGATTCCGGTAAGGATCAGGGGGGGTATTTACCAAGCTTTGCTGGATACCGGCTGCAATCAGACCATCATCCACCAACGCTTGGTTCAACCCGGGGCTTTGGGTTTAAAGTATTCCGAAAGAAATCCTCACCGATCAAGGCACGACTTTTATGTCACGAACACTCCGCGAACTTTACGAGCTCTTGGGCATTAAATCGATTCGCACTAGCGTTTACCGTCCGCAGACTGATGGCCTAGTGGAACGATTTAATAAAACTCTCAAGAACATGATTTGTAAATTCGTACACGATGACGCTAGAAATTGGGATAAGTGGCTAGACCCCCTGTTGTTTGCAGTATGAGAGGTCCGACAAGCCTCCACAGGGTTTTCCCCGTTTGAGCTGCTGTATGGGCGACGCCCACGCGGGGTCCTTGACGTCATCCGCGAAGCTTGGGAGGAGGGACCTTCTAATAGTAAAAATGAAATTCAGTTCGTTCTTGATCTTAGAGCAAAACTCCACACACTGGGGCGACTAACACAGGAGAATTTGCTCCAGGCTCAAGAACGCCAACGCCGGCTGTATGACAGGGGTGCTTGGCTACGGGAATTTGCACCGGGAGATAAGGTACTCGTATTACTCCCAACATCGAGCTCTAAATTACTCGCCAAGTGGCAAGGACCCTTTGAGGTCACACGACGAGTGGGGGATCTCGATTATGAAGTTAAACGTATCGATAGAGGGGCGTGGCAAATATACCATCTCAACCTCCTGAAATTGTGGAGAGAAGAGGCGGCCTCTGTGACGTTGGCCACGGTTGTTCCAGAGAGGGCGGAGCTCGGACCGGAGGTAAACAAAGCTTGCAATCTCAACACCCCGCTTACTTGTGGAGACCACCTCTCACCGCGTCAACTCACAGAGGTTTCTGATTTACAAATGGAATTTGCAGATGTGTTTTCCCCTCTACCGGGCCGTACAAACATCATACAGCACCACATCGAGACCGAACCGGGCGTGGTGGTACGTAGCTGCCCCTATCGCTTACCCGAACATAAAAAGAAAATAGTTCAGGAGGAATTAGATGCGATGCTTGTTATGGGCGTAATAGAGGAATCCCACAGTGATTGGTCCAGCCCGGTTGTTCTTGTTCCGAAGAGCGATGGGTCTGTTCGATTCTGTGTGGATTACAGAAAAGTCAACGCGGTGTCTAAATTTGACGCGTACCCAATGCCCCGTGTTGATGAACTGCTCGATCGGTTAGGTACTGCTCGATTTTATTCGACCTTGGATTTAACAAAGGGTTATTGGCAGATCCCCTTGACACCAATGTCCCGTGAGAAAACAGCCTTCACGACGCCGTTTGGATTACACCAATTTGTGACGCTTCCTTTCGGTTTGTTTGGGGCTCCGGCCACGTTTCAGCGCCTCATGGATCGGATCCTCAGACCACACACCGCGTACGCCGCTGCCTATTTAGATGATATTATCATTTATAGCAATGATTGGCAGCGGCACATGCACCATCTGAGGGCCGTCCTGAGATCGCTGCGGCGGGCGGGGCTCACAGCAAACCCTAAGAAGTGCGCGATAGGGCGGGTGGAGGTACGGTATTTGGGGTTCCACTTGGGTCATGGCCAGGTGCGTCCCCAAATTGATAAGACCGCGGCGATTGCGACTTGCCCTAGACCTAAGACCAAAAAGGGGGTGAGGCAGTTCCTGGGGCTGGCTGGCTATTATAGAAGGTTTGTGCCTAATTATTCGGATGTCACCAGCCCGCTGACTGACCTCACTAAAAAGGGGGCTCCAGATCCGGTTCAGTGGTCGGAGCAGTGTCAACAGGCGTTTATGCAGATTAAAGCCGCACTTTGTGGGGGGCTGCTACTTCATGCACCTGACTTCTCTCTCCCTTTTATTTTGCAGACGGACGCTTCAGACAGAGGGCTGGGGGCCGTACTCTCGCAGGTGGTGGAGGGGGAGGAGCGCCCAGTGCTGTACATTAGCCGGAAGCTCTCTTTGAGGGAGACAAAGTACAGCACCGTGGAGAAGGAGTGTTTGGCCATCAAGTGGGTGGTCCTCACCCTCCGGTATTACCTGCTGGGGCGGGCCTTCACCCTCTGCTCGGATCACGCCCCACTCCAGTGGCTCCACCGCATGAAAGATACTAACACCCGGATCACCCGTTGGTACCTGGCTCTCCAGCCCTTTAAATTCAAGGTGGTCCACAGACCGGGGGTGCAGATGGCTGTCGCCGACTTTCTCTCCAGAAATGGGGGGGGAGTGGTAGACAGGCCGGATGGTGCCCCGGCCTGAGTCGGGCGGTGGGGGTATGTGGCAGCGGGGGCGTGGTCAAGCGCCCGTCCGGGAGAGGAAAGCAGTAAGGGCGCTTACACCTGAGCTAAATTATGCCTAACACCTGTCTCTAATTCCAGTGAGCATGAGGAGAGCGGCATAAAAGCAGACACAGAGCCTCCAGTCAGAGAGAGAGACGACAGTGTTTGATATTGTATTGTATTGTGTGTGTGAAAGTAATACTGTGAGAAACTAAGGGAATTAAAAAGCTTACCTTGTGGTGAAGACCTGTTTCCTGTCCTCCTTCATCTGAGAAGTATTACAATATATTAATGAAGGTACTGAAGGGTGTCCACAGAGAATATCAACAGTATATACAGCATATGTAGTATATACTGTATAGTCTAATATTATAAAGAAACTATATTTTTAATATAGTGAATTGAGTGAATTATTTGTGCTGAAACACTCATGCACACACACACACACACACACTCTGGTGTGATTATTAACATGTGATTTTTTTTCTGACAGTCCAAACCTGTTGCGTTCGCAGTGAAGACAAATGTAAATTATTGTGGAGCTCTCGATGAGGACTGTCCTGTTCAGGGTGCTGCCATAAACTTTGAAGCCAAAGACTTTCTGCACATTAAAGAGGTAAGCTACATGTCAATGCAAACTAACATGTGAAAGGTATTATATAGGTCAATGCTCTTGGCTCACAATGCTATTTTATAATCCCAAGTAAGAATGTCAAAATTACTGGTACTTTGGTACCAGTGATGGACTGGCCATCTTGAATAAAGAGGACAAAATCATCTTTTAAAAATACCTCTAAATGACATTCACTGAATTAAATTGAAAAAATAAATGTTATTAGGTTTAATTCAGTAAAGAAATTCACTGCAAAAAATCATATTGTTATCAACTGTTTTTGTCTTGTTTTCCATTTAAAATTGTCTAAAATTCCTTAAAACAAGATAAATATTTTTTCTCCCCAATTTGGAATGTCCAAGTCCCAATGCGCTCTAAGTCCTCATGGTGGCGTAGTGACTCGCCTCAATCCGGGTGGTGGAGGAGTAATCTAAGTTGCCTCCGCATCTGAGAACATCAATCAGTGCAACTTATCTAGTGGATTGTTGAGTGCTTTACCGCAGAGACATAGCGTGTGTGGAGGCTTCACGCTATTCTCTGCGGCATCCACGCACAACTCGCCACGCGCCCCACCAAGAGCAAGAACCACATTACAGTGATCATGAGGAGGTTACCCCATTTGACTCTACCCTCCCTAGCAACCGGGCCAATTTGGTTGCTTAGGAGACCTGGCTGGCGTCACTCAGCATGCCCTGGATTTGAACTTGTGACTCCAGGGGTGATAGTCAGCGTCAATACTCCCTGAGCTAAAAACAAGATACATTTACTTGAAGCAACATATAAGATATTTAAACTTGCTTTAAGAGAATGTATCTTAAATATACAGTAAGTGTATTTTGTATATAAGTTATCACTTGGTTATACTTCTGCGAGTGCAGTAAAGACAAAATATAATTCACGATCTATTCTCTAAAAGCAAGTATAAATATCGTATATGCTGCTTCTCAGGTGAATGCACCTTTTTTTCAAGGATTTTTAGATATTTAAAAATATTTGTAATATTTATTCATCATTCTCAGATAAAACATTTTCTTCTGCATTATAGTAAGTTGCGAGCCATCACGTTATAATCGAGCTGTATTAAGTGTGCATGCTTGAGAGACAAGCGTCCCGTATCAGAGTGTGCATCAGTTGGGTGCAGTTTCAGTTTCTCCCCCTTAGATCGGGACATTCACGCAATTCATAGAAGAGGTGCTGACCGCACAGAGAAATGCCAGTTTTGGAGTTTGTAGTTATTTACATGATCTGCTTCTGTATATTTTAACTTTAATTTTAAGTTATAACTTATTAAAAATAACTGCTCCAGCTCCGCTTATTCCAGAATGAGAGTGCTTCTGTATTTATTTTGTATTTTTGCATAATAATTCCCTCATAATTTGCAGTCTACATCACCTGAAGCTGTTTGGAAAGTGTAGAGTGCATCTGGACTGTGAGCTGTGTAATTCTTCCTCTCCTCAGTCGGGTGCAAACTGCAGTGCTGCACTCACGCATCATCATTAGAGTTTGTGATCTCATGCTATGAAAATTGAATGTACGACATAAATTTTTCAGCCTTACTTGCGCACATTGGATAAGCCTGTAAGAATTCGGGTTAAGGAGTTTACATGCAACACATTATCGGGGCAATTGACAAAAATCTACCCTTGTCGACCGGTTTATTCTTAAGCTGTTACACTGATAAATGAAAGTCGTATTGCTTTTACATGACCACACATGCTGTCGGCTTATCAAGCATAATCAGTGTAATAATGTGCATGTAAACGTGCTAATTTACTCACCCTCATTCCATCCCAGATGTGTATGAATTTCTTTCTTCTGCAGAACACAAATGAAGATTTTAAGAAGAATATTTCAGCTCTGTAGGTCCATACAATGCAAGTGAATGTGACCAACACTTTGAAGCTCCAAAAAGAACATAAAGGCATCATAAAAGTAATCCATACGACTCCAGTCTTTTAATCCATGTCTTTTGAAGCGATCCAATCGATTTTGGGTGAGATCAGATCAAAATGTAACTCCTTTTTCACAGTACATCTTGCAATTCCAGTCTCTAAGCACTATTGTGATTTCAAGCTTGATTTTCAAAGTTCTGGTCATCATTCACTTGCATTGTATAGACCTACAGCTGAAATATTCTTCTAAAAATCTTAATTTGTGTTCTTCAGAAGAAAGACAGTCATACACATCTGGGATGGCATAAGGGTGAGTAAATGATGAGAGATTTTTCATTTTTAGTTGAATTATTAATATTAGTCAAACAACAATATTGACAACAAAAAGAGATAATCGTACACTTTATACATACAATTAATTTTTTTATTACTGATTGTGTACTTGAGTAATTACCTGAAAAACTTTAAGCAACATGCCATTATTTTGATTTTACTTGATAACATTTATATTAATATTTAACTCTTTGAGTCTGTTCACTAATTTGTACTGCTGTATCAAAATTTGTTTCAAGAATCATAAAATTTCACTGGTATTGGTTTTGACAACTGAATTTTTGCGTTGTGACAAATCTTAACCCAAGAATGACTAAGCATGTTTTTTTTCTCTTGTGTGTGGGTGTTGCAGAAGTACAATAATGACTGGTGGATTGGAAGGCTGGTGAAAGAGGGGGCAGACATCAGCTTCATTCCTAGCCCCCTCCGACTGGAGGCCATGAGACTCAAACAGGAGCAAAAACAACAGAGGTCTCTCTCTCTCTCTCTCTCTCTGACACGTTCATAGCATCTCAAGCACAAAACTTGACTGTTCGTATTGCAGTGGCTAGTCTAAGCCCAAAAAACATTCTCAGACCATCTGATGCATACAGCACACTAAAATGTCAAAAGCTATTGAAAATAGCAAGCTCCAATTTGATTGACTGTGTGCTAAGCAATGTCTGTGACAAGTTTGCACAAGCTGTTTTAGTCCGAAGTGAAACAAAAGTGTAGTGTACTAGGTACCAGGCTGCTCCAATGAGCGCTTCTGAACAAAAGCTAGTCCCTGAATTTGCCAAAGTTTGGTAGAGTCATGGCAATGAATCAGTTAGTAGGAGCATGCTATTAATTATTACATGATGCAGTTAATAGTAGCATGCTAAGATATTTCTTCGAGCACATCTGATTTGTTGTCAGAGTTGTATGTGACCACAAAGCTAAATGAAATGAAAATTCAGTTTTTATTCAATTTTGCTCCAAACCCTTATGATATTCCCTCTTCTGTGGAAGAGGTGAATTTTTAAAAGTCCTTACAGGGTTTATTCACCATAATGACAGTGAATGGTCTAGTCTGTCAAAAACACCATAAAACCACAGTAAAAGTAATCAATACAACTCATATGACAAATATAGCGGCTACTTAGATAATTTCAGTCCTCATTGATGTTATCGACGCAGCCTCCATACTGCATTTCAGCACTTTATTAATTCAAGATTTTATGTGAAACTGAATAATAACTTCCATGTCATTCAGTTCATCACACAATATTCCAAGTCTTCTGAAGACAGACAATTGATTGTCTGTCTTTAGAAGACTTGATATATTGTGCAAAAGTATAATAAACCTTGTAAAAACTTTTGCAAAAAAGTTTGTCTTCTACAGTAACATTTGAGTATACAATAACATAATGTTAATTTTGGTGTGAACAATTCCTTTCAAACACATTTCCTGCTAAGTTTTACATTTTTAAACATTTTACTCCCTAGCTCAGTGAAGGAATGTGTTATTGGCTGCTCTTTGATTGTGATAATGTTGTTTCTGTCTCTGCAGGAAAAGTGGCAACTCTTCCTCCAGTCTGGGTGACATGGTATCAGGAGGTTGGAGATCTACGCCGCCACCTGCAGGTGAGAGGGAGTATGACAGAGCCAGTGTGACATGCTTCTTTGGTGGAAGGTTGTGTGTGGCTGGAACTACAACCCCAAATGAGCATAATATCAGTAGAACTGAAGCTGATCATTGCGTTTATTCTCCGCTTGATTTTGTTTTTAGACTTTCCTTCTCTTCTAAACATGCATGAGATATTCTGTCACAGGCAGGGGTGGAAAGAATACTGAAAAATAATACTCAAGTAAAAGTAAATTGTTTGAGTAGAGTAAAAGTACCTGTCCTGTAAACTACTCAAGTAAGAGTAAAAGAGTAGCTCATTTAAAAGTACTCATGAGTAGTGAATATTGAGTACTGAGTTCAGAAATCTATTCCCCTTTATAATAAAAACTGTGTGCTGCAATTTAAAAATATTGCACACATACCGTAATTTACATTCCCTTGTATGGCTGTTTGCCAGAAAGAATAAAAAATATAGATATTTTATAGGTGTTTGTGACTGACAACTTTTAAAATACATCACTTATCTATGATAATGTAAACACTACATTAATCTGATTTAAAAAAATAAATAAAAGGGTGACATGATTACAGAAATTAAAACAGGAAATTAATTTTCTTTTCAAAGATCCCCATTTTATATCATAATGTATGAAACAATTACATTAAAGGGTAGGGTCTAAATTTCCCTTAATGCCGACCGAGAGAGTTATTGTTTGGCATAAAACATGTTCAAATCAATGCAAGGAATGCAAAAAATATATATATATATTCCTTTGGGCTTCATCCAAAAATTTAAATTCTCTCATTATTTAGTCACCCTTATGCCATCTCTGATGTATATGATTTTCTATCTTCAGCAGAACAAAAATTAAGATTTTAAGAAAAATATTTCAGCTCCTTCAGTCCATTGGCAAGTTAATGGCAGTCAAAATTTTGAAGCTCCAAAAAACACATAAAGGCAGCATAAAAGTAGTCTAATCCATGTTACTCCAGTGGTTAAATCCATGTCTTCTGAAGAGATATGATAGGCTGGGTGAGAATCAGATCAATATTTAAGTCAATTTTTACTATAAATTCTCCTCCCTGCTCAGTCAATCTCCACTTTCACTTCTTGTGTATTTGATGATTCACATTCTTCTTGTATATCACCATCTACTGGGCTTTGAGAAGAATTTCTAGCAAAAATGTACTTAAATATTGATCTGTTTCTCACCCACACCAATCATATCACTTCTGAAGACATGGATTTAACCACTGGAGTCATATGGATCATTTTTGCGCTGCCTTTATGTGCTTTTCGGAGCATCAAAATTTTGGCATTGTATGGACCAAAAGAGCTGAGCTATTCTTCTTAAAATCTTAATTTATGTTCTGCTGAAGAAAGTCATACACATTCGGGATGGCATAATGGTGACTAAATGATAAGAGAATTTTCCATTTTGGGTGAACTATTTCATGTAGCACATGGGGGGCCACATTGTCCTTCTTTTGAGATACAATGTTCCATACTGATTTAGTTCTTGTATCTTTTAAGCCCAGAAATAGATTTGTTCTCATTCTCATGCATGATGCACAATTTTCTGAAGTTTGTGACTGGTGGAATGTTTTGCCTGAAACATTGCTCTACATATGTTGATAATTTTCTATCAGGCATTAGAAAAAACATGATAAAGGCTGAGCATAATTATAAAATATTTTATCATCTCTTCTTTCCTGGTAATTTTTTATACAAATTAACACTGTCTCTACATCAGGGGTTGTTATTATTAAAAAACTAACAATATTATTCGGCCAAAAGTAGCGAGTGGTTATCTTGTTTCCTTGTTATTGTTGTTTGATTAATAGCCTTTATATGACACAGCCTACTAGACAGTGCTCAATTCAGTTACATGTACACTTCTAGTCCAATATTTTGATGCAAATATGCTTTTTGTCCCACTGCTTACATTCACTTTCGACTAAACTGACTGACAATAAAGCCTCAACAAGACGGGCACTGGCGGAATTATAAAGTATTTGATCATTTAGGTGCGTACCAGCATTAGCACACAAACATTAGCCACCTGTCAATCAAACAGCACGCAGCTACTGAAGTCTGGAAATAAAAAGTCAATCTTTTATATTTTATCTTTATCAACCAACTAATGATGCTCTTGCTATCCCGATCGATGTAATTAACACCCCTGCTCTAGATGTAAAACAGAGGCTCAAAATTCTATCATCGTATCGAGGACATCTCTCTCTCTCTCTCTTTCACATAAAAATCTAGATCATTTTATTACCCAGGCCTATTGATAACATCACCTTAATCTCTTTCAGCAACCACATAAGCTCAGTGATAGATTTCTGTGATCTTTTTCAATGCGAAAATCCCTTTCAGGTGCAGCTGTGATGTTCAGGTGTAAACTGTGCTTGAGGCATCCTCCATATCCATAACAGTTGGCACCAGATCTGCAGCTGCCGTTCAAGTTTTCACGTGTAATTTGATTGGAGTCACGAGATTCTCCCTAGCCAATCATGTTGATAGATAAAAATAAAATCAGGACAGGGAAGTAGCGAACACAGACGGCGGTAAAATAGTGCATTAAAAGTACAGTTACAGCACTTAAAATGTACTCAAGTAAATTTAAAGTTGGCGTTCCCTTCCCCTGGCCACCAGACAGAAATCTGTCCTCTAATTTGGAGCGTTTGGGGGTTTCTTGATTGCGTGGCCAGTCTAACTGAAGTCTGCCCACCGCATGAGCAACCACATCGAGTAACTCCTCAGAAGATTTTGAGTCATGTTTGGAGTGCTCAGATGTGGGTAACTCGAAGTCTGCAGACCCAAGAGAATCAAGGTCCCCCTCATGAACTGAAGAAGCACCGGAGCACGCTTCAAGGTCATGGGAAGGACCAGCCGGATCTGGGGTGGGAGCGAGCGAAAGGGACGGACCCATCAGCATGCTCTTCCCCCAAACAAACAAAGCAAAACTGATGCGTGTCCCTATCAGTCATAGAACGTTGACAGGGGAACACGCATCGTTTGCCTTGACTCTCCGACATTTTCTCTATATATATATCTTCTTTTTCATAGCAAAGAGAGAAGAGAAAGAAAGTTCTGCGCACTGCCTAACAATTTCTAACTCCTAACAAAGGGAAGAAAGTTTTGACAGGCTTGTGAGTGAGACACACACACACATAGAATGGCTCTGAAGAAAATAGGATCTGACGTATCCATTTATAGCCTGGCCACAGGTGCATCTAATGATCTCACCAGCCGAGGCTATAAATTCCTGTCAATGTTTATTGACATGTTACACAAATATTCACAGCTGGTCACAATGTAGGATTGTTCCCCAAAGCGCTTTTCTCAGCGCAGCATCCTAGTGAAGCTTTTTGTAATTACTGTGTGTAATGAGTATTTGTAATTTGTTACTTTACACCCCTGGTCACAGGTCAAAGGAATTGTAACACAGGGAAGTCAGGAGAAGGCAGACGGGAGGTGCGGATTCAAATGCAGCTTTATTGGGCAAGCATATAAACATAAACAAACTCAGGAGCAAATGAAAAGTCCACGATGGGAAAAATAAACTAAATGAGGCAAACATAAAGGGGCTAAACAGGTTGGGGAAACATCCATAAAGAGTCAGGGAAACCTCGAACGAAGACAGAGAATATCAAGGACATGCAACAAAACGTCAACATTCAACAACGATCGACAAAGACTGAACAAAGAACCAGGTTTAAATACAGGAGGGAACAAACAAGGGAATGAGGGACACCTGGAGGAAACAATCAGGGAAAGACCAATGATACAAAGAAACTACAGAGGACTACAAAAACCAAACAGGAAACAGGAACTAAACTAAACTTCAAAATAACAGCACAAAAACAAAAGACAACAGTGAACATGACAGAATCCCCCCTCAAAGGATCGGATTCCAGACGATCCTAAACAATCAACGATCGAGAGGCGGAGCCCTGGGTGGCTCGAGAGGCGGAGCCCCGGAAGGCTCAGGAGGCTCGAGAGGCGGAGCCCTGGAAGGCTCGAGAGGCGGAGCCCTGGAAGGCTCGAGAGACTTGAGAGGCGGAGCCCTGAGTGGCTCGAGAGGCGGAGCCCTTGGAGGCTCGGGAGGCAGAGCCCTAGAAGGCTCGGGAGGCTCGAGGGAAACTGGCTCTTGGACGGTCGTGGCCACTGGCGCTGGCTCAGGGACTGTCGTGGCCACTGGCGCTGGCTCAGGGACGGTCGTGGCCACTGGCGCTGGCTCAGGGACGGTTGAGGCCACAGGCGCTGGCTCAGGGACGGTCGAGGCGGCAGGCGCTGGCTCAGGGCCGGTCGAGGCGGCAGGCGCTGGCTCGCTGACCGTGGCAGGCGTGGACTCAGGCTCGCTGACCGTGGCAGGCGTGGACTCAGGCTCGCTGACCGTGGCAGGCGTGGACTGGGAGGCGGAAGCCCGTCTTCTCTTCCTCCTCCGAGCGGACGAAGTTGACCGTGCTGGCTCAAGGACAACGACAGGCCTGGGGGTGAGTTCGCTGACAGGAGGGGCTGGCGCGACAGGAAGCGCCATGGGCGACTGGAGAGTCACCACTGAGGGAGGAGAGCTAGGGTCCCCCTCGACGACGCCCATGGTGAACGGCGAGCCACAGGCCAGCAAAGTCGCCTCCAGGAAGTCGCGAAGAGTCCAGCCGTGCGTCATCTGTTGCAACTGCTCCTTCAGCGAACTCCGCAGGTTGTCCCTGAAGAAAACCACCAGAGAGGAGTCCGGGAAATCCGAGATACTCGCCAGTGTATGGAAGTCGCGAATGTGGTCCTCTATAGGGCGGTCCTCTTGCTTTAGGCAGAGCAGGTTGTAGTTTGCGCGTAGAACCTCTGGATCCATAGTTGGTTGATCGTTCTGTAACACAGGGAAGTCAGGAGAAGGCAGACGGGAGGTGCGGATCCAAATGCAGCTTTATTGGGCAAGCATACAAACATAAACAAACTCAGGAGCAAATGAAAAGTCCACGATGGGAAAAATAAACTAAATGAGGAAAACATAAAGGGGCTAAACAGGTTGGGGATACATCCATAAAGAGTCAGGGGGAACCTCGAACGAAGACAGAGAATATCAAGGACATGCAACAAAACGTCAACATTCAACAACGATCGACAAAGACTGAACAAAGAACCAGGTTTAAATACAGGAGGGAACAAACAAGGGAATGAGGGACACCTGGAGGAAACAATCAGGGAAAGACCAATGATACAAAGAAACTACAGAGGACTACAAAAACCAAACAGGAAACAGGAACTAAACTAAACTTCAAAATAACAGCACAAAACAAAAAACAACAGTGAACATGACAGGAATAGTTCAGCCAAAAATTTTATTTTGTCATTATTTACACAGCCTGAAGTCTTTCCAAACCCATATGCTGTTATTTTTTCCATGGAACACTCAAGGGCATATTCACTCCAAAATGGTAAAAAAAATAAAATAAATAACATTAAAGTATCATAAAAGTAGCAAACAGTATTGATTCTTGTTTCGTAACTATGGAACGGTATATATTGCATGTCAATTTGAATATGTGGGATGGATTTTATGGGCTACTTTCTTTTAGGAGCTTGAAAGTCATGATCACTTTGAAAAATTAATGGTTGAATGGAATTGAAATGACATGAGGCAGAATGAGTACAGAATTTTAAGGACAGACTTTTATATTTTTTGGGTGAACTATGCCTTAGATTAAATTGTCAAATCCTAACATCCACCTATGAGGTCCAGGTTACAGTAAACATGTTATAAGCAATTCTTCTAAGCATAAATCTTCTCAAAGCTGATCTTGATGTGTGTTCTCTCATTTTCAAAAGCCAAGCAGAAGCTAAAGCAGGTAGGTGTGTTGACAAAGCCATTGTTTGTGTGTTATGTAGTTGAAGAGTGTCATACACATCTGTTCTAATTTCATCTTTTACTTTCTTGTGATTGGTCAGGCAGGATGTGAGATTTTTGATTTGTTATGAAACTCATAGCAAGTATAAAGGAACCCTTTGGGGTTTTTATTGAGGTTTTATGCTGCCCCAAATACTTTTGTATGCCATAAATTATGGTATATTTGCTTAACTGCATGTTTTCTGGATGTGTGCTTGTGTGCTTGACAAATAGAGTGCACATGTAGAAACTTTAATAAATGTTCTGGGTTCAATTCAGCTTAAAGGAATATTCAATACAAGTTGAGCTCAATCGACAGCATTTGTGGCATAATGCCAATTACCACAAAACATTATTTCTACTCATACCTCCTTTTATTTAAAAAAAAGCAGAAATCTCGATTACAGTGAGGCACTTACAAAGGAAGTGAATGGGGGTCAATCCATAAATGTTCAAATTCTCACTGTTTAAAAAGTATAGCCACAAGATAAACAATATCCATAGCCACATGATTTTAGTGTGATGACATCTCTTACTAACCTTTACTGTGTAAAGTTATAGCCAATTTTACTACTTTGTTGCCATGAATATGTAATGTCAACAAACCCTAAAATGACTGTACAAATTGTGATTTTAACAACTTATCAGTTCAAATAATACATGAGTTTAAAAATAATTAATGTAAGCGCTTTTATAAAATGATAAGCTTCACATATCTGCATTTAACTCTCCAAAACTTACCCCCATTTATTCCTTTGTAAGTGTCTCACTGTAATCCAGATTTTTGCTTTTTTTTTATTTTTATAAAAGGAGGTATGAGTAGAAATAATGTTTTGTGGTAATCAACGTTATGCCACAAATTCTGTCAATTGAGTTTAACTTTGAATCTTATTGAATCTGGAATATTCCTTTAAGTTCTGCTGACCGCATCTGTGGCATCTGTGCTGTCTATTTCCATAGAATGTAATTTTTGTCATAGTTCTTGTAACAGAAGTCTATGGGTCAAGTCGTGGTACTAGAAAAGGTACAGCCACTAGACTTACATGTGTTAACATGACACTAGCATGATAACATCGCTAACTAACTTTCTGTAAGGTTATATCAAGTTTGCAAATTCTGTCACGACCATGTAAAGACGGTAAACACAGTAACGTGTGCATAGAAAACACAAAGTGACTATTTACATTGAGAAAATGCCATCCAGAGAAATTACATTGGCAAAAATGGTAAATGGTCTGCACTTATATAACGCCTTTTTAACCTTAGCGGTATTCAAAATGCTTTACTCTGTGACTCATTCACCCATTCACACACCAATGATGGCAGAGCTGCCATGCAAGGAGCTAGCCTGTCATTGGGAGCAACTTGTGGTTCAGTGTCTTGCCCAAGGACACTTCGGCATGTGGAGTTGTGTGGGCCGGGAATCGAACCACCAACCCTGCGATTAGTGGACAACCCGCTCTATCACCCGAGTCACAGCTACCCAAAAAAAAGAAGTCCCAATGCTAAAAGGATCATTTAGACAGCTTTACTGTGCAAATAACATGCACTTTTATGAAGTGCTTAAATAAAATTGTAAATTCAAGTGCATGTTTCTTTTAAACCCTCCGGAGTGCCTTACCCCATAGACTTCCATTGTAGTACAATATTTTAAATGCGATTTTTGAAAACTGATGGTTGAGTCGAAATAATTTTTTGTGATATGTATTCTTTATCATGCCCATTTATTTTGCATATTATCATGCCCATTCATTTGTGTTTATGTGGTTTATCTGTATTTTACTTCTAAGATGTTATACAAAATAGATTTACTGTTGAATCTTATCCTAGTACTCCAACATTTGAGACTGAAAAAGGGATAAATCTAATAAAATGTTGATTTTTCAAGACAAACTGGACATATTTTCTTATCTAGTTGTAAGTTACCGTCCTGTATTATTACAGTAATAATAATGTTGACTTGCTGCTTTAACTCTGTGTGACTAAATCATCTGTTACAGTGCTGCTCTTGTCTTTCTGAATTAGACTGAACATGTTCCTCCTTACGATGTAGTGCCGTCCATGAGACCTGTGGTCCTGGTTGGGCCTTCACTGAAGGGCTATGAGGTGAATGCTAGACATCAAACATCCCTCTGTATAGCACAAATATACAAATATAATATATATGATAACAAATATTACTCTTTCAAATGTGTGGTCACATGTGTATGTCTGTTGACAGGTGACAGACATGATGCAGAAAGCCCTGTTTGACTTTGTCAAACATCGTTTTGATGGACGGTGAGTTTGAAAAGACATTTTGACCATGTCACATTTCTCATCTGTATACATACTAGAGATCAAAACATAGGTAGAAGTTTATTAAGTAATTTTATATTGACAGGATTTCTATAACCCGGGTTACCGCTGACCTTTCTTTGGCCAAAAGATCAGTTCTCAACAAGAGGCCCATCATGGAGAGATCCAACACACGAACCAGTCTGGGTGAGAGCATCACACACTAAAGACACACTTTGAACTCTGGGCCACATTCTTCCTCTATTTTCTCTGGCCTTATGTTTTGGATATCTGTTTGTGCTGTCAGCGGAGGTCCAGAGTGAGATAGAGAGGATCTTTGAACTGGCTAAAACCCTTCAACTTGTGATTCTGGATGCAGACACCATTAACCATCCTGCACAGCTCGCTAAAACATCACTAGCTCCCATCATAGTGTACGTCAAGGTCTCCTCACCAAAGGTATGCCCCATAAACGTGTGTGCACCATTTATCACCGTTAAACCACCCTCATTGGTGGATGTCACCAGAATATTTTATGTTTTGAGATGCTGGAATGTTAGTGTCCCTACCAACCCTTCTTAACTTGCTTAAAAAACTATTAAACCAAGTGCGGCCCATTACCATAAAAAAACACAAATTATGATGTAATTATTTAACTACACTTGCTTGATCTACACAAAATAGATGTCATTCAAAAGCTTTTTTTTTTAAAAGATAACCCATTTTCTCATTGTTCTTTACACTCTGCAGGTCCTGCAGCGGTTGATAAAGTCAAGGGGTAAATCACAGAGCAAGCATCTGAATGTCCAGATGATGGCAGCAGATAAACTGACTCAGTGTCCTCCTGTGAGTTCATTAAGTTTAAACACACACACACACACACACACACACACACACAAACAATCAGGGCTGGTACTAGGATTAGATTTTTGGGTGGGGTATTTTGACCATTAGGGTGGCAATAGGTACTCTTTTCATCCGACCGGGGTGTCCCACTTGGTCGTTTCATTGTCCGACTGGGGGGCACAAGGAAGATCTAGGCTGATAATGCCCCACCCCCTTGAATATCCTTTTTTACTTGGGAATACATCAGAATACAGAAGTAAAATGGACTGCAAATTTCTCAGTGCAAAATCTGTTTTATGTTGACTTTAAAGCACAGCACCAAAACTCTGAAACCCAAACAAAGTGCAGTTAGATGTGTTTCCCACATCCCTATTAAAAATGTAAGTGGCTGACACAGAAAGATAGGATCTTTTATAATAAACAAAAACAATGTTCCTCCAACTCTTTGACTACATTATGTTAATGTATCTTGTGTTATTTCGAAATGAAGGCAAAATTATGTAAAAAAAAAATTATTGAAATATTTTTTCTTCATTCCTTCTTGATTCAACCCTGTACAGCAGCTATATTCTTAACTGAAGCTGTTGACACTGGCCTTGCTACAGTTGTAATGATGTATACGCTTGCTTTTCCAAACCACATTCTGACACAAGCCATGTTGCATGTTGTTCCATAGAGCCATGATCCTACGTCATCTCCATCACCTGATCACCATCACAAGATATTTGAAATAATATCTTCTAATTCCATCCCCTGCATGTCATCTTCTCCTCCACCCTGTCTCCCCATCAGGAGATGTTTGATGTTATTTTGGATGAGAACCAATTGGAGGACGCCTGTGAGCATCTTGCAGAATATTTGGAGGTTTACTGGCGTGCCACTCATCTGCCAGGCACTGCCTCTCTCAACCCCTTATTGGAGCAAAATCTGATCACCCCGCCCTCAGCAATCTCCAGCCTTCAGGTGAGGTGATCTTTGTGGATGGGTGACAGCTGGCAGTGTGAACACCCCTTGAGTATTGCAGTTATATATGAGTTGACCTAGTTAGATTAGAGGCCACCCAGACTTGGTATGACCAGTATGGGTCCTCATAGATCAGCCAGGAAAGTAGTCCAGAGACTGTAATAGGACTGTGCTAAAATTACACATAATCACATATAGTGTCCTACTGTGCCTGTAGATAGTTTGTTGTCACCTTGATAGATGGTAGATGAACCATGAGCTATAAGAAATATGCACCTGATTTCTGTACTATGATGTTCTAGTCCATACTACCCAATTCGAATGGTAGTCTTTTTTTCTGCATATGACATTCTTACATTTACTTGAGAAGTAAAATGGCATCAGATGTTAAGTCTTGTTTTTCAAGAAATCTAGCTAAATTTAATGAGAGTTATGCTTAAAATGTTACAATTATCTGAAAATAAGACTTATTATCTGATGTAAAAGATATCAGTGAAGTAGATTTATCTTGTTTTAAGGATGTTTAGATCCTAGAAAAAAGAGACAAAAATAATTATTAAGAAAATCTTTTTCTTTTTTGTTTTTCTAAAGTTTCTTTCAAGAAGGTTACTTCGGTGCTGCTACATAAGCTGAAACTACGGGAGCATCTCCCAATGGGCAGACTTTGAAACCGTATACCTTCATGCCAGTTTGATTGGCTGGTGAAGTTTGATGCTCCACTGGTGTGAGATTGAGATTACGTATGAGAAAAAAATCACGGTTAACCGGTGTTATGAATATTTGCAATTTGTATTATTATACAACAGCACTTATGCAAAAAATGCATATCACATCACAACTGAACGTCTTATGCCTAGTTTACGCTACATGATTTTAGCCCTGATTTTCCACTTGCCGACAGTTAAAGGAGATCGCAGACAAATGTGTGAATTTTGAAAGACGTGATCCGAGAGATGTGGTGATGCGTTGCAGATGCCCGAGAGATATCTAGCAGGTTAAATATCTAGACCTCTCTGTGACTCAATGTCCTGCAGTTTGACATATTTTTTGAATGGAAATTACATCAGCGACGACCTACAGCCAATGAGAGAGCTCCCTGATCCCAGTATTATCATGCATCTATTTGTATGGTAAACACAATAATAGAGTTTCTATCAGAATAAATTTGCATACACATAAGCTTTTCAATTATTTGAAACAAAGCACAAACATGTGCTTGTCAAACCACAACACCAGCAGCTACCTGCAATCATTGCAAAATTATTTATTTACCTCCAACTCTCTCTGCAAACAGACAATGCTTTTTTGGGTTTTCACTGCAAATCAGCACACAAACAACTTGGATCGCAAGCTTCTTGCGGACCACCATTTTTAGAGGGAAGAACTCCAGTCCCACGCGAGAACTCTAGTCTCACCCATGATCTTACGTCATTTCCTGGATCACTTCACGTGTGTGTGGACACTTACTGTATCCATTCAAAGTCGTTACTTATAGACAGATTATGTTTGTCCACAGTTAAGGTTTGTGTCAAGCAATTTGCAGATGCATGTGTGCAGATAGCCCTTGCTGCAAACCATTCTTGAGATTTGCCTTCAAAGGGGTTGCATACCAGTTCAAGGTCCTACCCTTCAAGTTGTCCTTGGCCCTTCAAAAATGTGCGAAATGTTTCGAGCTGCATCCGTGTTACATCGAAGAATGGTTACTGATAGCTCAATCGAAGGTACAAGTGTACAAGCACAGAGACCTGTTGCTAGGACATTGGGGCCTCATGGACAACTGGACAAAGAGCACATGAGTGGCCACTCAGAAAGTTTCCTTCTTAGGAGTGAAACTCGACTCTGAAACCATGTCTGCACCTGACCAATGAACGCGTTCAGTCCATTCTCCTACACTTGACAAAGCTCTGGCATACAATTTCCCATGGGCATAACAGTTCATTCTACCAGGAGTCTGGGCATGCGCAGAGGGCGTGTCTCTAGAAGTCATATGACAGGAGAAGCCCAACCTGCAGCCAAACACCTATGCCAGATTTTATAACTTGCATGTATCTTCCCTCTTTTCCCAGTTCTTTACAGAGGAAGAAGGTTGATCACTGACCAACTGGTTAGTATTGGTGTTAGATCAAAAACTATGGTCTCTCCATTCCCACTGCTGTGAATGAGAGCATGTGTGCAATGTTTCATTACCCTGTTGGCTAGTGTCATTGTGCAAAAGCTCTGCTCGCCTTCATCCCGCTAACCAGGTTGATGTGTTGAGAAATTGCTCCACTACCTTGCATAACTAGAGTCTATGTCTTGGCATCAAGCTGTTGGTTTATTGTCCCCAGTTACCTTTCTATTTTTCACTAGGGGTGGCTACAGCAGTGTTTTTGACTACCCTGTAATAGTAGGCATTGCACATCAGTGCTATTGCATTATGGAATTTGACTCCCATAGCACCAGCTTCTGATACAGCATCAAAGTTACCTTCTTGAAAGGGAACGTCTTGATTACTTGCGTAACCTTGGTTCCCTGTGCTATCTATAATTTTTCCTTCAGACCTACCTTCAGTAAGAAAATTGTTAATTAACCAGCCAATCAAATTGGCATGGTGGCTTTTGATGCAGCATGTCGTTCCCTCCTTTCAGGGAACCAAGGAGGATACACGTGTAACCAAGACGTGTTTCATCTATTTCTGGTTTGTTTTCGAAGTGTGCATCTGTGCATGCTGTTTCCACAAATATTGCCCACAACCCCTTGTGCAATGAAAGATAAAGTTCTTAATAGTTCTGTTTCAATTGAAGCTGCCACGTCAGTTAAGTGCACAATAAAAACGTATAAGTTAAGTAAAAACAAGTTTTAAGGTTATGAATTTTAGCTAGATGCTAACATTTAACAGTATGCAACAAGGGAGTCTGTGGAATTAAGACACAATAACATTATACTGGTAGTATTTCCCAATACTGTTTGTCCAAGTTTATAAGAATAGACAGCCTTTTTGGAACTTACGTTATGAAGTTTTAAAAATATGAACCTCTAGAAATATGGCAAAATCAGCTAATTTTGTTTCACAGAGATTTACTTATTACAAATATTGATCAATTTACACAGTCCATGTATTTGTGAATTAGATTGGCCACGCATTTATTAAAAACTCTAAACTAAACTAAAGTGACAGTTTTGTTCTGCTTTAATCAATTTATGTTCACAACTAATAATAAGGCAAAAAATTGTAAGCCTTGTATATTGGGTTTGTAATTTTCAAGCTGATACTAGTAATTGCCTTTTTTTTGTCAAAAGAAAAGTTGTAGAGTAAGCATTTGCCTGTTCTGTTCATTCCTGTACTCCATTTTCTCTGTTGTTTGTAGTCTTGGATCCAAAAACCATTGAATACTGACATGTTGTAAGTCTGAATCTGTCTGTTTTGTGTCTTATTCATGCCTGACATCTTTGCAGTTCTCTGAAACACAGGAATTAATTGAATGAACGCTTGCAAACCTGCGGTGAGTAGGTGGGACGGTCAATGTGACTTTCCCCACACAGACTTTAAATAAGAACCCCACCCTGATTATTCTTACTTTAACCCCTCCAAATGGAAATGGCCATGTGGTATCTCCATTAACAAAGCACTCAAAAAAATCCTATTATGCAAATACTGTATATGATTTTGATACTCTGTTAAGTTTATACAAACATTGTCCTGCTTTGTATAATTTTGGAGACATGTAGCTCACACATAATCTTTGTTTATATGTATTAACTCATTTGCCAATAGATGGAAAAGTTAGTCATGCAAAAACAAATTTCTGACTTCACAAAAATTATTCAAGTATTTACATTTCTTGAATATTTATTTAGGTTACAGACCTTAACTTCCCCCAAAATCACATTCAAATATCCTTTTAACATAATTGAATGCTATAAATTGCTAGTTTGCTAATTCATGTTCTTGTAGCACTAATGAAGTCAGTGTTTCTAAAAGGGGCATGCACTGTTGAGTGTAGATGAATGTGTAGACAGCATTTCAGAAAGTGCTGTCTGTGCTTCTGAGTGTGAAGACATTATTTTTAAAGGTGGAGGCAATGTTTTTCAAGATACTGGCAGCACTTCTATAGATCATGTTTGTAAAGGTGTCGGTTGTGTCTGTAAAGGTGCAGGTCATGTTTATAAAGGTGAAGGTCATTTTTGTGAAGGTGTTGGACATGTTTTTAAAGGTTTAGTTGTAGACCATGTTGCTAAGGGTGTAGGCAGAATTTCTAAAGGTGTAGTCTGTGCTTTAGATTGTGTAGATAGTGTTTAAATGTGGAGTCTATATATCTAGAAGCAGCACTTCTGTAGGTCAAAGTTTGTAAAGGTGTAGGTTATGTTTGTGATAATATAGGTGTAGACAGTGTTGCTAATGGTGTAGGAAGTATAGAGGTGTAAATCATGTTTGTAAAGGTATAGGTTATTTTTGTGAAGATATAGGTATAGACAGTTTTGCTAAGGGTGTATGCAGTATAGAGGTATAGGTCAAGTTTGTAAAGATGTAGTCATGTTATTGAAAGTGTAGGTTTTGTTTGTAAAGGTATAGGTCATTTTGATAAAGTTGTAGGTCATGTTTGTAAAGGTGTAGATCATGTTTGTAAAGGTGTAGATCATGTTAGTAAAGGTGTAGATCATGTTATTGAAGGTGTAGGTTTTGTTTATAAAGTTATAGGTCATGTTTGTAAAGATGTAGATCATGTTAGTAAAGTTGTAGATCATGTTTGTAAATATGCAGGTCCTGTTTGTAAAGTTGTAGATCAAGTTTGTAAAGGTGTAGGTCATGTTTGTAAAGGTGTAGGTCAAGTAAGAGATAGTGACAACACAGCATTGGATACCGCAAGTGACAATTCAAACAGACTCTCTCGCATCCTTTTTGTTGAGCCCTGTGCAATGCACCTTTTTTGAGATTTATTAAATGTAAATTGAATCCTAATATGTAATTTGAAAATACAGTGAAGTTCAAAGGTTAAAACTGAATTGAATCTACAGTAGGCTACATGCTTTAACTGTCCATTTCAGTGAAATTATATAAACTTCCATATGGCAGTGTAAACTTTCCATTTGAAAAGTCATTTTTAAATTCTATAATTTCTATCTCCTTACACCACCTTTTTCTGACCCCCTGCACTTTTATTGTAGTCTTTATTTTTCTGTTTACAAAGCGAGCTGCACACTCTATCATCTCAAACTGCTCTTATTATGCCGCTTGCTGATTGATATTAACACTGTACATCCTCGTGATTTACGTTTGGTGAATTCACAAAGCAGATTTGTTGCCTGTTTTCCTGCATTATTAAGAAATCTGTCCATTGTAAGGCTTTGGCTGTGAAAAAGAGGCTGTATCTGATCACACAGACTGATGCTTGGTGAATGTGACAACCCCTCTAACTTTCCTTTGAATGCAACCTCCTTGTTTCTAAAATTAACCTGAATCTATTTGCTCCTGTGGAAAATGTGTAGCAATTTGTAATGCATAGCAATTTGATATCGGACACCAACTGGATTTCCGTGTAGTGTGAACGAAGCCATAGAAACTAGTCACTTTCAATTTCCTAATGTCCTTGTTGAGGCATAACTGTCTCCAAAAACTCCTATTTTTCTCTCTCGTTGTGTTTTATATATGTGTGTTTACTGTGTGTAAATGGGTCTCGCTGTCTTCTAAATTACTAATTTTACTTTGTAGTGAAACAAACAGAGGAAACGTGTGACCTCAATATGGTATAGAGTTGTCATCTCTCTCTTTCTATCTCAGAACCGGCAGCTGTTGCCCACCGGGGGTGGAGGGGGTGTGGAGGAGGAGGAGCAGGGTGAGCAGGACAGCCTCATACCCTCCGACGAGGCCAGTGACTCACACTCCCTTCACCGAGGCGGCTCTAGCTCCCTGCAACCCCCCGAGGATGAGGAAGAAGAGGAGGAAGATGAATACAAACCCCACCGACCCTCCCACACGTACCTGAACATGTACCCACCCAACCGTAACCATCCCGGGGGCATCCAAAGCGCTAACGAACACGAGTCCCAGGACCGAATTCTGCAACAGCGAGACTCACAAGACGGACACAACCACCGCAACAATCAACAGCGTACGCTTGCCTGGCCGCGAGACAACTACTGAGCACCCGCATGGAGGAGTTGGGAGGAGAGGATTGTGTCCTGAATTGGGGTGATGGGATCGGTGAGAAACTAGGAAACACATAGTGTGTGGATGTAACTGCCCATGGTTGAAGAATAGATTATTTTGTTTTATAAGCATATGTAGTCATTATTGTTTGAGGTATTGTACTACATTTGCCTTTTAAAAGCAGGGCAACTTCTCTCCTTTAAGAACAAATGCATGTTTTTGTTGAAACAACATTTGAACTTCCTCTGGAGGAAAACACCTAACGTCTCCTGGGTCAAAAATTATTTTCGTATCATGCCCTGTTTGAAAAGAAAAATAGCTTAATGTAGTTTTCTGATATTAACTGGCCTGTTTGCTGGTTTTAGGAGGGTTTGGGGCACTTGTGAGCTGGTCAGACTTGGAGACCAGCTTAACTAGCTGAACACACCAGCTTGACCAGGCTGGGGGGATAGCTAGACCAGCGTAAACCAGCTTAGACTGGTTTTAGTTATTTTTTACAGCAGGAAGGAGCATGATTTTACCCTCATCCTGAATCTAATGAGCACATAAGGCATTATGGGATAATGAAAAGCACTTTTATAGCATGGAATGGTAGTCACAATGAAAGATACTGTAGCATTTTGTTGCATCTTACTTTATAGACATATTTTTTGTTAGTGCTTTTGTAAATTTGAAAATTATGCTCTGATTTTTTAGTTAAAGCCTGATGGGAGTTCTTTTGTGTTTGTATCATTATCAATAGTTAATAGGAAGTTCACTGGGCAACTCTAATCATTCAGGCAATTGACTTAAGCAGTCACTTTTTTGTTACCTTTAGATGTTGCACACATTGCCATTTTGTAGAAGCATGACATGTTACTGTATCTAGAAAGGGAATTCAGGGCAAACAGGGTTACGCTCTGCTTTTGTGGAATGCAACTGCCTATTTGGTCTGTACATAAGATACATTCCAATACTTTTATTAAAAGAAGCAGATTGTCATCCTTATGTATCTTAGCATTTACATTTGTAATGCCAATAGCACATCATGATCAAGATGGAAGAGGAAGCCTATATAGGGCAGAGTTTCTTTCAGAAAAATCCTACTAAAACCGCTTTTGGACCCATTTAGAACCATTTAAAAAAAGTCCAAGGAAGGGTTAACTTTGTCAAGCTGTTTTTAGGAACCTGGAACCTGTTTTGTTTGTGGTTCAAGATGGTTAACCACCTACACCAGCTTGAATCTGCTAATGACCTGCTGGAATTCAGCTACCACGTTCCAAAACACAGCTACAAGCTTAAAATGGATTTTATAGCAGGATTATTTTTCTTTTCCTGAGATATTAATATAAGATAAAATTTAAGGCAGTTTATCACCCAGCAGTTGAAAGTGTCCATATATACAGTACACTGCAGGCCTTTTAGTTGTTGTAGCACACCAGTTTTGGTGTCCATTTTTGGAAATGGGATGGCCTAGTTGTTTGAATTTTTTAATTTTGGACGTGACTGTAACGGAATGAAACTAGGAAGCAAGTTGCAAGTGACTGTTAGTTTATTAACAGCAAAATGTGAAGATTGGGAAAAGTCCGGGGTAATGGTCTAGTGGCGCAGAGTCTCCAATGGTCAGGTGATCGTGGTGAGAAGAGTGATGAGAAGTGTAGAACGGACACGACGAATCCGGGAAACAGCAACAGAACATGAAACAGGAACAACGAGAGAACTGGACTGGAACATCAGAGTGGAGAACAACACTGGACATCACAAACAACGATCTGACAAGGAGATGAGAGAGTGGTGAGAATTTAAAGGGAATGGGAATGAGTAACAGCTGGTAAGAGGAGTGATTGCGGCAGAGCGCTAATCACGGTAACAAGCAACACGCCCACACATTCACGCACACACACACACAATATGAACAAGGCACGAGACAAGGAAGAGACATAGGATTTAAATACCGTGACAGTACCCCTCCCCCTAGGAACGCCTCCTGGCGTTCCCAGGCTCCCTTACCTGCCGATTGTAGTCATCGATAAGGGAGTGATCTAGAATGTCTCTGGCCGGCACCCAACTTCTCTCCTCCGGACCATAACCTTCCCAGTCCACCAGGTACTGAAATCCGCGTCCCCTCCGTCTTGAGTCCAGAATATGGTTGACCAAATAAGTAGGTTCCCCATCTACGAGTCGCGGCGGGGGGGGGGGGGAACCGGAACCGGCGGGTTAATGCTGGAATAAAAGACGGGTTTTATTTTGGATACATGAAATACGGGGTGAATTCTCCTGTACGCTGGAGGAAGGTTGAGGCGGACCGCCACCGGACTAACAATCTTGGTGACAGCGAACAGGCCAATGAATTTAGGTGCAAGTTTATTAGATACGGAACGTAGAGGAATGTTCTTAGTAGAAAGCCACACTTTTTGACCAACGACGTATACGGGAGGCCTAGACCGGTGGCGATCAGCTTTGGCCTTGGTGCGTGACCCCACTTGGAGTAGAGTCTCACGGGCCCTAGTCCAAGTCGCGGTGACACCTCTGGACTAGGCGTGAGCGGAGGGACCGCGACTCGGATTCCAGACTAGGAAGAATAGGTGGCTGGTAACCTACACTACACTCAAACGGAGATAGGCCCGTGGATGATACTGGTAACGTGTTGTGGGCGTACTCAACAAAAGACAGTTGTTGACTCCATGAGGAAGGATTCTTGGATACCAAACATCGTAACGTTCTCTCCAGATCCTGGTTGGCTCGCTCAGATTGACCATTGCTCTGGGGATGAAACCCTGAGGACAGACTAACAGTCGCTCCCAGTAATTTACAAAATTCTCGCCAAAATTTTGACACAAATTGGGGTCCTCTGTCAGAGACCACATCTGTCGGGAGGCCATGTAGCCGAAAGACGTGGTCAATGACAATCACTGCTGTCTCCTTGGCAGAGGGTAATTTGGGCAAGGGAATGAAGTGGGCCGCCTTCGAGAACCGGTCCACCACGGTTAAAATTACCGTGTGTCCCTGTGAGGGTAGGAGGGCGGTGATAAAATCTAGAGCGATATGGGACCAGGGTCTCGATGGCACCGGCAGCGGTTGAAGTAACCCATCTGGGGGTCGATTGGAACTCTTACCAGTGGCACAGACTGAACAAGCCAAAACAAAACTGTGAACGTCACGAGCCATCAAAGGCCACCAGAATCGTTGCTTGACTAAAAATCTAGTTCGATTAACTCCTGGATGACAAGCCACATTAGAACAATGTCCCCACTGAATAACGCTGGACCGTAACCCCTCCGGCACAAACAAACGGTTCGGTGGGCACCGAGCCGGGGGCGTTACCCCTTCTAAGGCCGTCTTGACCTTCGATTCGATCTCCCATGTGAGTGTAGAGATGAATAGCGTCTCTGGCAAAATGCACTCGGGAGTAGACGGGCGTTCGGAGTGATCAAATATACGAGATAAAGAATCGGGTTTGATGTTCTTGGAACCCGGGCGGTACGAGAGAGTAAAATCAAAACGACCGAAAAAAAGAGCCCACCGAGCCTGCCTGGAGTTTAATCTTTTAGCTGTGCGAATATATTCCAAGTTCTTGTGATCGGTCCAGACGATAAAAGGTACCCCCGAACCCTCCAACCAGTGGCGCCATTCCTCCAAAGCTAACTTGACTGCCAACAACTCTCTGTTACCAATGTCATAATTACGTTCGGCTGAGGACAAGCGATGAGAAAGAAACGCGCAAGGGTGTATCTTGTTGTCTGAAGGAGAACGCTGGGATAACACTGCGCCTACCCCCACCTCTGACGCATTGACCTCTACCACGAACTGACGTGATGGATCAGGGGTTATCAGGATGGGGGCTGAAACAAAGCAACCTTTCAGTTTGGCAAACGCAGCCTCAGCTGCGTCTGACCACCTGAACGTTGTTCTGGGGGAGGTCAAGGCGGTCAGAGGTGCGGCTAGTTGACTGAAATTGCGAATGAAACGCCGGTAGAAATTGGCGAACCCCAGGAACCTCAGTAGGGCCTTACGAGACTCTGGACTTGGCCAATCTACCACAGCCTTGATCTTCTCAGGATCCATGCGCATTCCCTCAACCGAAACGATGTACCCTAAGAAAGGAACAGACTGTGCATGAAAAATGCATTTCTCCGCCTTGACAAAAAGCCCATTCTCTAGCAATCTCTGAAGCACTAGCCGGACGTGCTGCACATGTTCCTGGAGAGACGAAGAAAAAATCAATATGTCATCCAGGTAAACATATGAACTGATCAACCATGTCTCACAGCACGTCATTGACGAGTGCCTGGAAGACCGCTGGGGAGTTGGACAGGCTGAACGGCATGACCAAGTATTCAAAGTGCCCCCTGGGGGTGTTAAAAGCGGTTTTCCATTCATCCCCCTCCCTGATGCGGACCAAATGATAAGCATTATGTAAATCCAATTTCGTGAAGATAGATGCTCCCTGCAACCTCTCAAAAGCTGAAGACATCAACGGCAGAGGATAAGTATTCTTTACCGTGATGTTGTTCAGCTCCCGGTAATCAATACAAGGTCGCAGAGATCCATCCTTCTTCCCCACAAAAAGAATCCTGCCCCGCTGGAGAAGAGGAAGGGCGGATGAATCCATTAGCTAGAGAATCAGAAATATATTTCTCCATAGCCTCCCTCTCTGGAACCGAGAGTGAATATAACTTGCCTTTAGGCGGAGATGTACCTGGCAATAACTCTATGGCACAGTCATAGGGACGATGTGGAGGGAGAGAAGCCGCCCGAGACTTACTGAACACCTCCTTCAGGTCCAGGTACTCCGTGGGCACGTTAGCTAAATCCACCGCCTCTTCCTGAAAAACAGGGACAAAAACAGACGGACAGGCAGAAACAAGACAAGACTTATGACATTGATTGCTCCACAGTACAAGCAAAGTCCCTGGGATCTCCGCCTTTCCCTCTCTTCCCGGGAAAGCCGGGCTCGACCCAACTGCATGGGCTCGGGATCACAGACGGGGCTGAACGCGTCCCCGCCTCCAGAGCATTGGCCGCCAACTCATCCCGATGGGTGGTTGGTTCGTACTCGTTGTTCCACTCTGGACAACCTTGCGTCCACTCTAAGCGCCAGGGCGATCAAGTCGTTGAGCTTGGTGGGAAGATCCATGGCGTATATTTCCTTCTGGACGCGGGCCCATGCAGGAACATGTCCCACTACGCCTCCTCGTTCCATTGGCTCTCCGCCTCTAGCGTCCGGAACTCAATAGAAAAGTCTGATACAGATCTCTCTCCCTGACACAAGTCGGCCAGCACTCTGGCTGCCTCTCTACCGGAGACAGCACGGTCAAAAACTCGCTTCATCTCCGCGGAGAGTGTTTGAAAAGAGGCGCAGCATTCGTCTTGATTCTCCCACACCGCCGTTCCCCATAGAGCCGCTCTCCCAGAAAGTAGCATCAGAACAAAGGCGACCTTGGTTCTTTCATCACAGAATGTCCTGGGCTGTAGAGAAAAATGCATTGAGCATCGTGTTAGAAAAGCTCGGCAAAAATTAGGTTCACCTGAATATAACTCTGGAACCGGTAGGCGGGGCTCCGACTGGGAGGGGGCCGCTGGTGGTGGTTGAGGAATCAGCGGTGCGGGTGGCGCAGTGGGAGCTCGCAGAAGTTGAATTTGCTGGGTGAGTCCGGACACCTGCGCCACTAGAGCCTGGACAGCGCGAGCCGTGTCATTGAGATTCTTCTCTTGGTTTTCCATACGAAATCTGCTGTTCATCACGAATTCTTCTAGGCTGTCTGAACTGTTACTCGCTGCTTCCATCTTGTGGTCAGATCGTTCTGTAACGGAATGAAACTAGGAAGCAAGTTGCAAGTGACAGTTAGTTTATTAACAGCAAAATGTGAAGATTGGGAAAAGTCCGGGGTAATGGTCTAGTGGCGCAGAGTCTCCAATGGTCAGGTGATCGTGGTGAGAAGAGTGATGAGTTTTTTTTTTTTTTTTTTTAGTTAGTTTTTTATTGAAAGGATCCCCATTAGCTACAGCCGTGCTGCAGCTATTCTTCCTGGGGTCCTGAAAAATATGTACATTAAAAATACAACAAATAAATGGAAAAAGTAAATACACAAACACATACACATATACACATACATATGCACATGTATATACACATATCAACATACATATATCCCCTTATACGGGCATGAAATATACACATATATAAAAACACATTCTACACATACGCCTATAAACATACCTACACATGTGCATGTACATACATATTCACACACATATATTAATAAATATAAACAGTCAGATATATTATTTTGATAGATGCTGTTTTACATATAATTTAAATTTATTGACATTATTAGTAAGCATAATATGTTTTGGCAGTTTATTACATTCCCTCATACCTCTGAACACAACAGTGTTTTTTATGGCATTTGTTCTTACTATGGGTAAGGTGAAGTTACCTTTAGTTGCATGTCTGGTACTGTACTGATGATTGTCTACACTAAAAGAAAGATGCTTGAACAAAACAGAAGGAAATTTTGAAATAGAAATATTTCTTATGAAAATTAACAGTGAATACAACAGTCTATCTTCAACCAACAACCAATTAAGATCGTTGTGTATTAATATAATATTTCTCCTATAGCTGCACCTAAGAGCTACACGAGCAGCTCTATTCTGTATAAGTTGTAATTTATTCATATATTCACCAGTGGCATTTGACCAAACTGCTGGGCAATAGTCGAGGTATGTCAATATTAGTGCTTTCATCGCATAATTCATAATATTTGAAGTTAAAAAATTTGCATGTCTTCTCATAATAGATATACCTCTTCCCATTTTTGCAATAATATTACTAATATGTTTTTTCCATGATAATCTAGAGTCAACTATTACACCCAGCAGTCTGGTCTCATGCACCTGTTCAATAATTGCGTTATTAATTTTAATATTAATTACAGGATTTTGATTAATGTTATAATTTGAACCTACAATCAAGCAGTTAGTTTTTACAGTATTTAATGCCAGTTTATTTAATTTGATCCAATCTACTACATATTGTAATTCTTTATTTAAAACAGTTTCTAATTCCATTTAGCGTACTTGCTGATGTATATATAGTTGAATCATCAGCGTACATGACAATGTTAGCCTTACATAAAATATACGGTAAATCATTAGTAAAAATATTAAATAATAATGGACCCAGACAACTGCCTTGGGGTACTCCACATGTAATATTTCTGATACCTGAGAAACTGCCATTAAAAAACACTGTCTGTGTTCTGTTTGACAAATAACTGTACATCCATGTGATTGCTGATTGCTCAAAACCATAACAAGATAATTTTGTTAATAACAGGTCGTGATCTATGATGTCAAATGCAGCAGAAAAATCTAAAAACACAACACCTGTAATATTTCTCTTTTCAGTCTCTCTAAGCCAATCATCAGACATATGAGTCAGTGCAGTGGCAGTGGAGTGACTTTTTCTGTATGCATGCTGAAAATCTGTTAATAAATGATTTGTATAAAAATAGTTATTAATTTGATCGTACACTATAGATTCCATTATTTTAGATAATACAGGTAATATACTTATCGGGCTGACTGTTGGGACCAGAGAAAGGCAGTTTTTTATCTTTGGGCAGAGGAACTATTTTAGCCTGCTTCCATGCCTGTGGGCAGGTACAGCAGATAAAACTGAGGTTAATGATATGGGTTAGAACCGGGGCAATAAAGTCAGCAGCTAGTTTCAGAAGCCTGCTGTCAAGACCGTCGACACCTGGTGGTTTGTTTTTGCAAGATTTTAAAAGATTCTTTACTTGATCTATATTTACACTTTCTAATTTAAACCTTAAATTTTTATTTTTCATTAATTCATTTCTTATTAATAGGTAAGATATGTCATTACTTAGATTAGGCATATTTTCTCTTAGTTTATCTAATTTTCTTATAAAATAATCATTAAGATAATTTGCAATATCTATTGGCTTAATTATAAATTTATCCCTGTTTCCAAAAAAGATGGATTTATTTTATTTTTCTTTCCAGTCAATTGATTTAAAACATTCCATAACTTCCTATTATCATTACCTATATTTTTAACATGATTATCAAAATAGATTTTCTTCTTCTTTTTATTAAGTTTAGTAACAGAATTTCTCATTTTACGATATAGGTCCCAATCACATTTATTTCCTGTAGTAACTGCTGTTCTTTTCATTTGATCTCTTATTTTCATAGAATTTTTCAGTTCATCATCCAACCAAGGTGTGACGTTGTTCCTGACAGTAAACTTCTTTAAAGGCGCATGTTTCTCAATCAGTGACAAGAATAGATTGTTAAATTTAAAGAGAGCAATTTCTGGATTACTAGCAGCCAACACATCAGACCAACATATAGCTTGAACATCTTCAATAAACTTGTCATTTTTAAACAATTTATAAGATCTTTTAAAAAAGACTGCAGTTCCAGATCCACTCAACTTGGTTGTTAACGCAGAAATGATCAAATTATGATCACTGCTACCAGTGGGAATAGACAGTACCTTTTTACACAGTTCAGGACGGTTTGTAAAAATATGATCTATACAAGTAGATGTTCTGGAGCCATCGCTCTTGAAACATGTTCTTGTGGGCTTATTTATCAGTTGACTAAGTCCACATGCATTTGCAGTAGTTAACAGTTTTCTTTTCAAGTGACAGTCTTTAGAAAACCAGTCAATGTTTAAGTCACCCATGAAATATATGTCCTGACTTACATTAGTATTTATATCCAACATTTTACAGATAGTGTCAAGATATTCACAATTGGCACTTGGTGACCGGTAACAGCAACACAGAAGTATCGACTTTCGATGAGGTAGATGCATTTGCAACCATAATATTTCGATGTTGAAACTCATTAAATCAGTTCTTATTTTTACTGGTAAGTGATTCTGAATATAAAAAGCAACTCCACCACCGAAACCATTTCTGTCATTTCTGTATATGTTGTAACCTTCAATAAATAGTTCTGTGTCATCAAAGGAGGAGTCCAAGTGGGTCTCTGAGATAGCAAGAATGTGTATTTTATACTCATTTAGCAGTTCAGCAACTTCATTGATTTTATTCCTGAGACTGTTTATATTAATATGTGCTAGTCTTAAGCCTTTTCTTGGTAATGAGTACATGAGTTTTATGCGTTATCATACCTTCAGAGTTGCGCAGAGATTACTCAGGGGTGCTAGTGCGGGAATGGATGATGAGTTTGTCGTATCTAAGGTAGGCAATGTCACCTTTGTCACGTGCTTCTTTTAACTTTGGCATCAATTCCTTTCTTTTTAGCCGCACAGCATCCGTGTAGTCGTCATTGATGAAAATTTTTGTGCCCTTGAGGTTCTTTGCTCTTTGCATGACAGCAGCTTTGTCCTTGAAGTTCAGAAATTTAACAACCATAGATCTCGGTCTATTTCTAGCAGCTTCAGACTTTCCTATTCGGTGTACACGCTCCATCTCCATGTCTCTTTGTAGTTGTAGTTTTTGCTTAAAAATGTCCTTCACTTTTTCTTCAGAGTCTGCCCAGGATTCGCCAGTGGATTCAGGAACTCCATCAATCACAATATTATTTCTCCTTGATTGACTTTCAAGATGTTCTTGTTTTTCACACATAACTTGTAGACTCTCACAGATTTTCACTATATCAGTTTCTGTGATTTTTCCATGCTCAGACTGTTTAGCTTGAGTGACTTTAAGTTCATCTACATCCTTCTGTGTGTATTGTAAACTTGCTTTTAGCTCTTGTAATTCTTTGGAAACGTTATCCATTCTGGTGTTCACTGAGTCCATAATAATTTTAACAAAATCTTTGAACATTTCCCGCTGCTGCTGTAACAGAGCCATGAACATATCTTTTTGCTGTTGTAACAGTTCATTTACATGAATGATGGTTGCATATTCCTCCTCTGTGTTCCTCAACTTTGGGGGAGCCATGTTCACTAACCCTGGAAGCTGGAAGCCTGGAACCGGCCAGATGGTAGTGGCTGAAAGCCTGAAGCCGGCCTGGTGGTGATGGCTGGAAGCCTGAACCCGGCCTGGTGGTAGTGACTGAAAGCCTGGGGCCGGCCTGGTGGTGGTGGCTGAAAAGCCTAAAGCTGGCTAGGAAGATGGTTCAAAACACAGAGAAATACTAAGCCAATACGAGGCTAGAGCCTACAGCCTTGACGCAAACAAACACAGCAGGCAGGAAAGCAGACAGGAGCAATCGATCCAAGAAAATGAGAGAAAGTGATGTGCCTAGAACAATCCTGTGACAATCCAATGAGAAGTGTAGAACGGACACGACGAATCCGGGAAACAGCAACAGAACATGAAACAGGAACAACGAGAGAACTGGACTGGAACTTCAGAGTGGAGAACAACACTGGACATCACAAACAACGATCTGACAAGGAGATGAGAGAGTGGTGAGAATTTAAAGGGAATGGGAATGAGTAACAGCTGGTAAGAGGAGTGATTGCGTCAGAGCGGTAATCACGGTAACAAGCAACACGCCCACACATTCACGCACACACACACACAATATGAACAAGGCACGAGACAAGGAAGAGACATAGGATTTAAATACCGTGACAGTGACCAAATGATACAGGTAGATGAATGCATCTGTAAACAGACATGCATGGAAAGTTGGTTGAGGTTCATTTATTTGACACATTTGCGAGTCATCTGTTGTTTGACCTTTGCCAGAGTCAGTTTTTCTCCTACAGAGGAGTAGGAGACTGACCACTTGTAGAAAAATGAATGGAAAAAATCACAATGCTTTCCAATGACTGCTGTAAGAAAGGAAGTACCACCTTTCAGTTAAAACAGGCAGTCTTGTGTTTGGCAAAGGTTGCCTGGTCATTTTGCTCTAGAACATGCCTGCACATTAGGATGAATTTGAGCTAAAGAAGCAAATGTAGTGATACCAATGTTGTCAGCTTTTATTTTCTTTGCCCATTCAAGCAGATAGGAGCTGTACTTGCATGCTACAAAATAGCTGGCCACTGAATAGCATTTTTTTTAATATGGGAAGTTTCAACATCATACCAGGGTTTGTGGGCTTGTGGTTCACCTTAAGCAATTTGGCACTTCAATATAGGACACTATGCCTTCAATGCAGGACGTTTCGCTGTCCGTTCTGCATTTGCCCCTCAGGCGTATCACCCCTTAAGTACATGGCAATGGGGTCTCGCAAGGGTCGTCTTCATTTTGGCCAAAATGTGGGACTTCCTGGCTAATACGTGACAGTTGGCAACCCAACTGCTAAGTTAACCATCTTGCCTCATATGGACTTCGCCTCTACTGAGCTGAAATTGTGTCTTAAACAAGTAAGCGATCTTCTTTCTTCTTCGCACAAGGGGCAGTAACCAGGGGCTACTTAAAAGAACATAGCGTCACACCTTGCTTTGGCGATACGTTCAACACTGGGTTGTGTTCCGAGTAAATCCAAGAAAAAAATTTCCCTGTTTGTTATTACCATGACTTCTAGACTTGGATGTGACCTGTAGCAGCTTAGGCTAAGTTTTATCCATTGTAGGACAATTCAAACTGGCCTTAATATTTACATGTATATCTTTACCACTGCATGTTTCGAATATAATTATTTAGGACTATTTGAAAAATCTACTCTTGTAGTTTTATTTCAAATTTAAATCTGCAACAGGATAATGGAAACAAATTTAATAATAACTAGTGTATATACATCAAATGGAAATTGACCAGATCCTGGATAATTTACTTTGTAATTAAAGATCTGTAACTTGTTTTTAACAAATGTTGCTATGTTTACAGGATACAAGTAAGGATTACTCTCACTCAGTCTGGGGATGTGAGATGCATTGAAATACTGTATATGTAATGTCAGTTGTTATATGGTGATGTAGTCACATAAAGTTGCAGTACACTCTCACATAGCGCTGTAGTTATTGATTTGGATCCTCAGACTAATAAACTTGTAATTAATAGATTTTAGAACATTAGTCAACATTGCCTGCCAACAAGAGAAATCCTTATTTTTCTTAAGAAATAATCTTTCCAAATGAATCAATGTTTATATATAGGACGTTTACTTAATTGTATCACATAGACTACACAGTTCCTTAAAAATATGCACAGAGACTTGAGTGAATGTATAGTTGCATGCCTTAACACCTCTAGTCCTCAGAACTAATGAATTGTCCTCCAGAGGGATTGTGCCAAATTGACTGTCCCTTAATTGATTGTGTTGCATTGATTGTATTGGATTCATACACTCCAAGAATGCACTTTTAGAAACGTAACCCCTTATTTCAGATTGTAAAGGCTTTTCTTATAGACCAAAATGAGGCCTAATCTGAAGAATCAGCCATTTATGTGGCCAATGTTGTACTAGGCCAAACATGGGAAACAGCAGCTACTAGTGGCCACTACGTTACATTGACTCAGTGAATGCAAATGTTGCGTTCACTTAATGTCGTAAATACCACCATTACGAGATTCCAACTTGTAAAAAGCGCTCACGTTTTCGTTAAACTTGTAATTACAAATTCTATTGGAATACTATGAAAGCCCTGACTTGACAGTCGGGACTTAACAGTCGTGAGGGTGAAAAGATCGATTATGGCAGAGGCCTAAACAGTTAAAGGTAGTGAATACATACTGTAATTCTGTTTGATATGCAGTTTTACTATGCCATTGTTACCTGAAGTGATTTCATTGTCACTATAACATTTAGCAAGAACATATAGAGGTGAATTAATGAATTACTGTAGTGATAAATATTTTGCTGTTATCAACAACAAAGCCATTTCAGCATTATAAGTGTTGCTGTAGAAGAAATAATGTCAGAGAATAATAAAAGTAATTCTTACATAATGTGAACGCAGCATAAGGCTGAAACATATTCTATGCAATATGTGAAATGAACAGTCATTTTGCGCATTGTAGCTTTATGAAATGTTTCACAGTGTTACTCATAATGCAAGATGTGTTGCATTCTCAGCATTGCTGCAAGGGACGCAATAGTGTGCATCAGCATAAACTCCTCTACTATGCTGATCAAGATTGTTAAAGTTAGTTAAACTGTTAACCATAAACAGATGTTTATAGCTAGCTAGCTACCTGAATAATAACACATGCGTTTTAATATCGCAAACATCTTAAGGTAACTCTATTGCCCTCCAAGGTTTGTTGCCACCACAGCAATGCAAGAGTGTACATTTGTGTGTTCAACGGGACTGTGCAATTGGAATGTGTTGGTAAACTATTCGGCTAAGGCCAAAAACTTACTCTACACAAGTACGCAAACACAGACGTTAATGCTTGGCCAGCACATTGCCAATGCAGTCACATTGTACATACTTGATGTGTGTTCTTGTGTTACTATGGCAATAACAAACTTCAGTACTAAAGGGGGCGATAGAGTCCACTAATGCGTTTTCATTTGAAAATATGGTTGGGTGATGCCACTTATTTTCTTTTCGATCCGATACCAAGTACTTTTAAACCTGTATCGCCGATATCGATGCCAATACAGATACCTCTAATACATTTTATTTTTACTAATTCTTTGGATAAAATTATTAACTTAAATTAATACTTACGTTTTTTATATATTTATAGGCCTAAGCAGAAAATTATTTGGCTGCTTTGTATACCTTTTAAAACTTAGTGTTATGTATACCCTGTCTTGTTCCACCGTTGCCCTTTTGTTTACCATTTTTGTCACTTTTGTACTCCTTAGTTTTCACTTTTGGCCCTTTTGTAGCTCCACTGTCTCCTTGTTAGCTTTCGTTCATTGTTTGCACCTGCCCTCATTTGTTTGCCTTTGATTTCTGTCGATCACCTTGTTATCTTGTTTGAGTCCTGTTTGTTCATTGGGCCCTTTGTCCCACATTCTTGTATTTAAACCCTGTCTGTTTGTTCAGTCTCTGTCAGTCGTTGTTTGTATGTTCATGAATGTTGTTAGCCTGGTGTGTGTTTCCCTGCCCGAAGTTCTCTGTTCAAGTTTATTTCCCCATTGTGGGTTTTCCTTTGTGTTTGTAATAATAATAAAAGGACTGCATTTGGATCCTCAACCTTCGTCTGCCTTCGTTGTCTGCAATTCGTGACACTTAGTAAGTATAAGCAACATATATAACCACAAAATTAACCTGTGGAGCAGAGGGGGGGGGCCGGGTCGGAATATCGCGCACCTGGTCCCCAATCGGCCTGATGAGGCGCGCGAGGGATAAAGGCGGCCGGTGACGATTGTTCGAGAGAGAGAGAGAATTACGGGCATGTCCGTCATGTGTGTTTGTTTATGTGTTTTTGAGTTTTCATTAAATTATTATTTATATTGACAAGCCGGTTCTCGCCTCCTCCTTGCCCATCCTTTAACTGTTTTACATTGGTGCCGAAACCCGGGAAGGAGGAGGGATGGCCGTCGCAGAGTCCCCGACACTGCCGTCCACCCAGGGGAGCGCCGCTGCCATCTGCCGGGTGACGGAGTAGCCCGACCGCCCGGATGCGGGGTACGCCCGTCGTCCGTGGGGCAAGTGGGGACTGGATACCCCGACTGCCTGGAGCGAGGGAGCCGCTGCCGGGGGTGGAGGAGTGCCCTGCCGTCCCCAGAGATGCGGAGGGGTCGAGGGAAGACCGCCGTCCGCGAGGGGAGGAGGGAAGAAACTCTCCGACCGCCCGGAGCGGTAGAGCCGCTGCCAGGGGCGGAGGAGTGTCCCCATTTGCCGCCAGAAAAGCGTAGGTGCGTTCTGCCCACTGGGGGTCGACGATTTCACTCCGGTTCGCCCGGGGGTGGAGCGGCTGTCGTCCGCCTGAGTGTGGAGGAGTGTTCGAGGACCACGCGACGGTACATCAGAGAACCGGTGAGTGAGCTTTTTCTCTCTCTCCTCTCTCTCTCCCTTCGAACCGTGTTGGCCTTTTCCCTCACCTATTTTTTTGTTGTTTGTCCCCTTCTGTCTCCTCCCAGGGCAAGGAAGGCGGGGATGACCACGCGAGATACACCCCGCCCCAGGGATAGGTGTAAGTCATGCCGGTGGCACCCCGGCCTGAGATAACGCCGGGAGGAATGTGGAGCGGAGGGGGGCGGGGCCGGGTCGGAATATCGCGCGCCCGGTCCCCAATCGGCCTGATGAGGCGCGCGAGGGATAAAGGCGGCCGGTGACGATTGTTCGAGAGAGAGAGAATTATGGGCATGTCCGTCATGTGTGTTTATGTTTGTGCTTTTGGTTTAAGTTTACATTAAAATATTATTTATGTTGACAAGCCGGTTCTCGCCTCCTCCTTGACCATCCTTTAACTGTTTTACATTGGTGCCGAAAGCCGGGAAGGAGGAGGGATGGCCGTCGCAGAGTCCTCGACACTGCCGTCCACCCAGGGGAGCGCCGCTGCCATCTGCCAGGTGACGGAGTAGCCCGACCGCCCGGATGCAGGGTACGGCCGTCGTCCGCGGGGCAAGTGGGGACTGGATACCCCGACCGCCTGGAGCGAGGGAGCCGCTGCCGGGGGCGGAGGAGTGCCCTGCCATCCCCAGAGACGCGGAGGGGTCGAGGGAAGACCGCCGTCCGCGAGGGGAGAAGGGAAGAAACTCTCCGACCGCCCGGAGCGGTAGAGCCACTGCCAGGGGCGGAGGAGTGTCCCCATTTGCCGCCAGAAAAGCGGAGGCGCGTTCTGCCCGCTGGGGGTCGACGGTTTCACTCCGGTTCGCCCAGGGGTGGATCGGCTGTCGTCCGCCTGAGTGTGGAGGAGTGTTCGAGGACCACGCGACGGTACATCAGAGAACCGGTGAGTGAGCTTTTTCTTTCTCTCCTCTCTCTCTCCCTTTCGCACCGTTTTGGCCTTTTCCCTCGCCTATTTGTTGTTGTTTTCCCCTCCTGTCTCCTCCCAGGGCGAGGAAGGCGGGGATGACCACGCGGGATGCGAAATACACCCCGCCCCAGGGATGGGGGGTGTACTTCATGCCGGTGGCACCCCGGCCTGAGATAACGCCGGGAGGAATGTGGAGCGGAGGGGGCGGGCCGGGTCGGAATATCGTGCGCCCGGTCCCCAATCGGCCTGATGAGGCGCGCGAGGGATAAAGGCGGCCGGTGACGATTGTTCGAGAGAGAGAGAGAATTACGGGCATGTCCGTCATGTGTGTTTGTTTATGTGTTTTTGAGTTTTCATTAAATTATTATTTATATTGACAAGCCGGTTCTCGCCTCCTCCTTGCCCATCCTTTAACTGTTTTACATAACCATAGATATTATTACATGGTTACTATTACTAAAATCAAGTTACAATATGATACTACAGTAATGCTGTTTCTAAACCATGGTTAATTGTTTCAAAACCTTGGTTACAGCCAAAAAAACATGGTTACTACAGTCGTGGTTACTAGTCATGGTTAATACAATATTACTACAGTAAATCCATGGGTAGTTTTCATAAGGGTATCATTGATAATGATATGTAATCCTCATTAATTAATGTTTTAATACATCTGAATTTAAATTAGCCTGTATAAATGGTCACACAAGCCCATTATAAAACATGTCATGTCTAGGTTTGTCATTTCTTGGTGTGAATAACTCCAAATGCTGTTTTTCTGTCATTACACTGACAGAAACAAAACACTGCTCTCTTTGAACGAGCGCTGTGACTGAAAGAGTGAGCGCTGTCTGACTGCTGGTGTATTTTAGCATTTTTGTGCATCAAGATGAGCGGAACAAAAAATTGTTCCGGTGCCATGCAACAATTCGCTAATATGATACTTTTTTTTCTACTTGGAAGCTTATGAGATGCATTAATATTCGTGTTATCTAAATAATAAGATCACTTCAGAATCAATATTTTGTGAGGATCGATATTCTTGATACCACATCAGTATCAGAAGTATCGATACTTTAGCATCGATCAGCCCATATATATTTGAAAAATAAATGGTTTTGCTGTTTATGCCTCTCATCCACACTAGAACAGCATTGTCCTCAACCAAAACTGGGTCTTTTTGAAAATGCTCTGAATTACCACATACTTCAAAAAACGGTGATATTAGGAAACTGAACAAAGAGTTTTTAAACTTAAACTGTTAGTGTGGAGGTGGCCAGAGTTACATTAAAATGTCTGTGCCATTTAACTCGATATTATTATTCAGGTAGCTAGCTATAAACATGTTGACAGTTTAACTTGCTTGAACTAACTTGTTTAGCAACGGTACACCATCACAGTAGCTGTAGAAGAAGAGTTTATGCTAATATGCTACCTGCTTATAGCGCACCTTGTGACAACAATGAGAATGCATGTGAAAACACATGAGTTGCTTTATCAGTTGCATTTCTAACTATTTTGGAACGCTTTGGCCTATAAAATTGAGCTTGCATGTATTGAACCATTTGCGTTCATGTTGTTGCGTAGAGTATGAGTCCATGTCAAATCTAAGAAATTACACGACTGCCTGTTAACAACCCACGACATGTGTTGATCTCAGGTCATTAGACAAGTCACTGTATCTTTCCAGCTCTTGGCTTTCTCATGCAAGTTTAAATGGATGTTTATTGTGTGTCATAGAAATGGACATTGTTTTTAGAGCATGGTTCTTGAAGCAAAACCTCACATAGGCCATTTAGAGGTTCATAAAATATTAACATGTTCTGGGATTTGGAAGTCAGGGTAACAAGTCCATCTTTATTTGCTATCAACATGTCTCACTTTAATCTATTGTTCTAGATTTTTTAAAAAAGAAAAAAGAAAATCAAAGCATGACTGAAAAAAAAATTCTATGCAAGTGTTGCATGAGATCTAATTGTTTCTTTCTATTGTGTCTGCTCTATTTTAGTATTGCATTGGTTCTTGTTGTTTGTAACTATTATTATAGTTAGTATCTTTTATACTGAGCACAGACAAGGGGCTCCTGTGGAACAAATCCTTTTTATTTAAAATACTCATTTACAAACTCATGGGCTTCAATACCTCCACAGTTTTGTTTTTCTTTTTGACAACTTTTGGACATAGATTATAATTCAATCAATGCATTAAATATTATTTATCAAGACTAAAAATAGTACTCCACACCAAAAAGCGTGAAATTGCACTATACAAGCTTCTTTTAATCTTAAAGGATTACTTCACCCAAAAATGAAAGTTCTTTCATCATTTACTCACCCTTATGCCATCCCAGATGTGTATGACTTTCTTTCTTCTGTAGAACACATACAAAGATTTTTAGAAGAATATCTCTCCTCTGTAGGTTCATACAATGCAAGTGAATATGTGCCAAAATTTTGAAGCTCCAAAATCCACATAAGAGCAACATAAAAATTCTCCAGATGACTCCAGTGATTTAATCACCCACACCTATAAAAAGACGTGGGTGAATTACTTTTATGATGCCTTCATGTGCTTTTTGGAGCATCAACATTTTGGCACCCATTAATTTGCTTTGTATGGACCTACCGAGCTGAAATATTCTTCTAAAAATCTTACAACCCCAATTCCGAAAAGGTTGGGACAGTATGAAAAAGGCTAATAAAACATAAAGGAGTGATTTGTAAATTATATTCACACTTTGCTATATTGAAAACACCACAACTACACATTATATAAAGTTATATGAATTTAATTGTATTTAATTGATTTTAAAAATGTACAGTAATTTCAAATCAGGTTATTGCAACACACTCCAAAAAGTTCAGATGGGCAATTTAAGACTAATAAAAATTTGACGAGTTAAAATAACAAGGTGATGTGAAACCGAAATGTTAAACAGGTGAGGCAATTATGTCATAGTATATAAGGAGCCTCCAAAAACAGCTTAGTCCTCTTGAAAGATCAGGGATCATTCAAGACCTGTCAATTTGCCAACAGATTTTTCAGCAAATAATCCAGCACTTTGAGAACAATGATACCCAAAGACAAATTGGAAGGATTTGGGGCATTTTACCCTCTAAAGTGCACAATATAGTTAAAAGATTCAAGGAATCTGGTCAAATATTGGTGTATAAAGGGCAAGAACAAAACCACTTCTGAATGTGCGTGGTCTCTGATCCCTCAGACATCACCATCTTAAAAAACATCATTCATCTGTGATGGATATCATGAACATGGGTTTGGGATTACTTTAGTAAACCTTTGTTAGTCAACACCATTCACCGCTGCATCCACAGATGCAAGTTAAGTCTTTACTATGCAAAGCAGAAGCCCTACATCAACACTGTCCAGAAGCACTGCTGACTTCTCTGGGCTCTGTCTCATCATAGATGGAAAGTAGATTAGTGGAACTGTGATTTTTGGTCCAAAGAGTCAATTTAAAAAAAAACAGCCGTTTTGTTCTCCGGGCCAAAGAGAAGGACCATCCAAGCTGTTATTAGCATCAGTTCCAAAGGCCAGTGTCTGTATGGGCCAGGGGGATTGTCAGTGCCCATGGCATGGGTAATTCACACATCTGTGAGAACACCATGAATGCACACAGATATTTAAAGATTTTGGAGCATCATATACTGCCATCCAGCACATCTTTTCCAAGGACATCCCTGCATTTTCCAGCAGGACAACTTCAAACCACATACTGTCCGGATTACAAATGCATGACTGTGTAAGCAGAGAGTGCGGGTACTAGATTGGCCTGCCTGCAGTCCTGATCATCTCCAACTGAGAATGAAGCACACCATACAGCAATGAAGACCCTGTACAATTGTGCAGCTGAAGACCTACATAATACATTAATAAGGGAAATTCCACTTTCTTAACTTAAACTTGTATCTTCAATGCCCAAATACTTAATAAGTGTTATTAGAAGAAATGGTGATGTGTCACAGTGGTAAACACTTGACTGACCCAACTTTTTTGAAGCGTGATGCAATCATCTGATTTGAAATTACTGTACATTTTCAAAAAACAATGAAATTCACAAGGTAAAACATTATATAATGTGTAGTTTTAGTGTTTTCAATATAGCAAAGGATAAAGCATAATTTACAAATCACTCCTTTTTGTTTTTATTAGCATTTTTCATACTGTCCAAACTTTTTTGGAATTGGGGTTGTAATTCGTGTTCAGCAGAAGAAATTCATACACATCTGGGTTGGCATGAAGGTGAGTAAATGATAGTAGAATTTTCTTTTTTGGGTGAACTATCCCTTTAAGCTCTTTCCACAGCAACAAACAAAAATGCTTCATTCAGACAATGCTGAATTTACAATGGAAGTGTATGCGGCTACCAGTTGCATTTTTTTCCCTCTTGCCATTGTCTGTGGTCTGAGACAACATACCTCAGGTACTGTGGATAGAGCTTAACTTGAATTTGACCTGAAATAACCTTGATATATTATTTTGAAAAGACATGTGTAAGATTCACAGTGCAAAATGTAATGAGTATTGCCAATATGTGAAATGAGGTCCTGTTAAAGCATAAACTATAAATTAAGATTTTCATGTCTTAATACATGCCAATGTACATGCAACATTTTATGTTTTGTTCCTTATCTGTTATGGCATCACATTGTTTTCTAGTGGACCAATACAGTAACCATAAAAAATATTTTTCTTGTTTTCTGAGGTATAAGAAGCACAATATTTACAATGGGTATAATTTGAGTCCTTTGTATTCTATTCTGTATGCAATACAAACATGGAAAGAAAATGCCTTAGAACATTATCACTTCCTCTTCTGTGAAAGTAGAGAAAAATATATTGCACTATTTTTTTCTTTTTCGATATCTGCTTTGTAACGCAATAAATGCACTTGGTAGTACAATAATCCCAAGGACAGTGAATTGTTTTCCTCAGGCATGATGTAGGTACACTCTCTCTTGCATTTCATCTTTCTGACAAGACAACATGAATTTGCCTGATGCTGTATATGCTTTCTACTGAAATAAAATGCCACTAGTTATAATAAAATAAAAACATTTTATGTACTTTTTTATGTACTTTAAGTCGTGCCTTGTTTGATCTTTGCTTGCAGTTTTACGCCTAGTGTTTTTTTATTTTCATATCTGCATGTTCCCAAACATGTGACATGTTTTGTATTACAAGACTATCAAGCTATAATTTTTCCTCAACCTCTCACTGAAAAGGAATCTACATTGAACATTGAATTGATATTTTCACACAATTTAAAAGTCACAAACACTAATGGACAGTAAAAAAAAAAAAAAAAGAAGAAGTCAATGGTTTGTCTATCTGTCTAGAAACGGCAATATGGTTTTCTGGGAGTTTTTTATCAGGACCCTTGAAGGGATATTTCACCCAAAAATGTTAATTCTCTCATTATTTACTCACCCTACTGGTGTCCCAGATGTGTATGATTTTATTTCTTCTGCAGAACACAAACAAAGATTTTTAGAAGAATATTTCAGCTCTGTAGGGCCATACAATGCAAGTGAATGGGTGCCAAACATTTGAAGCTCCAAATTCCACATAAAGGGAGCATAAAAGTAATCCATTTGACTCCAGTGGTTAAATCCATATATTCAGATATGATATGGTGTGGGTGAGAAACAGATCAATATTTAAGTCATTTTTTTATCATTATTTCTCCTTTCTGCCCATTAGGGAGCGATATGCACAAATAATGTGAATCACAAAACATAAAAGGTGAAAGTGAAAGAAAAAGGACTTAAATGTTGAACTGTTTCTCACCCACACCTATCATATCACTTCAGGAAATATGGATTTAACCACCAACCGCTATTGGCTCCTCCTTCCCGGGCTTCGTCATCTGGAGAACTTTTATGTTGCCCTTGTGGATTTTGGAGCTTCAAAATTGTGTCACCATTCACTTACATTGTATGGACCTACAGAGCTGAGATATTCTTCTAAACATCTTTGACTTTCTTTCATCTGCTGAACACATTCACGTCTGGGATGGCATGAGGGTTAGTAAATGATGAGAGAATTTTGAAAGAAGCAATGTTCATGAAACAGCACAGTCAGGAGATGTTTATAGAAAACTGAGGGAATGGGAAAGAACAGAAAAGAGCCATGTGTAGGTGGTGGTTTGGCCCAGGCAATGATAGTATCCTTCCTCCTCTTCTTGGTAAGGATGGTGCCAGGCTTGTGCTGGGCATTGGGATGATTCGCCAGCTCAGGTGGGCATAGGGCTCTCCAAGATGGCCTGTTCTAAGTCGAAGAACACAGACGAGTCTTCTTTGTTCAGGAAGGACATTGCCACACCACTCTTTCCAGCATGACCCGTTCAGCTGATCTGATGGATATAATCTGGCAAAAGCAGTGAAGTTTGATCCTATGTAAATAAAATATATCTATATTTACACTAAACATTTGAATAAGATTGAGCAACGTACTTTTAACAGAATAAACTCTCTAATGCCTTTTTCTTCAATCTCTGTTGCATGATCAAAGTTTTGTTTCTTTGGTTGCATACTGATCAGAGAGAAACAAGAACCCCGTATAATAACTGCACAACAAGAACTGAGAGCAAAGGTGCAAATGTTGAAGGCTGAGGAGCTGTTAGACCTCTATTTTCTTGGCCATGTCGTAGTTGAGGACCATGGTGAGACATCATGGATGTCGATACCTCTGCCTGCCACATCTGTGGCCACCAGGATGTTTTTGGCTCCAGCTTTCAGGTTGGACAGGGTGAAATCTCTGCTCCTGTCCTTTACCACCGTGAAGTGTACAAGTGTTGTACTGCAGGGGTAAATAAAGGAAGGGAAATATTGATAGTTCATTTTTTATTACATCTGGTACAAGTGATAAAAAAAATACATTTACATTTGGCGACGCTTTTATCCAAAGCGACTTACAGAGCCCTTATTACAGGGACAATCCCCCCGGAGCAACCTGGAGCTAAGTGCCTTGCTCAAGGACACAATGGTGGTGGCTGTGGGGATCGAACCAGCAACATTCTGATTACCAGATTACCAGTTATGTGCTTTAGACCACTACACCACCACCACTCCAAAATACCATAACTATATGTATCTATACATTATTTTCATCCTTGTTGTTATGGTATTTTTTATAGAAGAGAATGGGAATTGTTAGAACAAAATGTTTCATGTACGTCAAAGGCTTTAAAGACCCCATCAAATCAAAACATGAGTTTTTCGTCTAGTTCTCGTCTATCAGCGTTAAGGCCATCTATATGCCAATGGCACTTATATGGCACTGTGAGAGATAATATTACGAGACATTGTATTTTGTCAAGGCTAACTGCTGAACAAAATGTTCGTTCCGCTGAACAACTTGTTTTTCTCTTACTTACAAGTTTCTCTTTCGTGGAAGAAACTATTCGATATTGTGTAGCCCACTATGTTAAACTAGGTCAACCCATATAAGGTGAAGAAACTATTCTGCTAAATTCTATTGGCTTATACTGCTTTACTGAATGATACATAAAGATGTGCTTGAACAATAAATGACAAGAAAAGGAACAGATACACTCTGTGTAGTTGTCATTTGTTTCTCTTCCCTCATGAGGTTCGGAGGCGCAAACTCAACGAATTCAGACTGAGACAAACTATGTATAGAGGGACCAAAGAAAACCAATCCTTACTAAGTAAACTCCAGGGTTTTCTTACAGTTTTGGGGGCTCGCCCGGGATTTCTCCAGACAGGTAAGGTTAATCTATTTATTTGACAATATTCCTGTCTGCTGAGAAATCGATTAAAACATAGATTCCATTTTTGCACCGTGCTAGGGTACCTCTTTTTCAAGAGACGCTTTGCCCTATTAGGAATATAGGAAGAAGGTTATACCTTATTTTACTAACACGTTAATACTGTGGTGTTTCAGTTCACTATACGTGATTAAAAATTTTGAAAAAGGGTTTCTCTGCATCAGTGTGCCCCTGGAAAGGGAGCTCTAGCTCTGTGAGTGCAGTTTAACATATCCTCACTAAGGTGGGAAGAGGATGGGATAAAGTCCTAGGGAAATAAGATTATAGTCTGCCTCTGCATTTGCAAATCTTATTAAGTAAAGTTATGACGTTTTTAGATTACAATATATATATATATATATATATATATATATATATATATATATATATAAATAAGTCAATGGAAAGGAGGAGGCGAGAACCGGCTTGACAAAACAAATAATATTTTAATAATAAACTTAAACCAGAAGACACAAACACACACAACGGACGTGTCCGTAAACTATCTCTCTCTCGTCGCACCACCGTCTGCCATCGGCCTTTATCCCTCTCGGAGGCTTAATTAGCCTGATAAGGGACCGGGTGTGTATAATCATGACCCGGCCCCCGCCCTCCACCCTGCCACAATATATTTAAGCTCTGATACATACATGGGAAATGTGCATGGTTACAGTTATACCTCGATAGTTCAAATTGATAAAATACAAGTACAACTTGGCACTCAAGTAATAACATTTCCATTTGATAAATAGAATCAAAAACTGCTATTGGCATGGTTGCAGATCAGAGGGCCCCTGGTTTTCGACACAATGCCAATATGCAATGAAGAACATGATAAAAGGATAGCTGGTTTGAAAGGAATAAACCTACTGACCCATTACAAGTTCGGAGGGAAAAATACCATCGATTGTGACTCATCAAATTACACAAGTTGAATTACTTTTGAATTAACACAATTATAACATAATAGTACTGTACATGACCATAAAATTGTGATTACGATCATAAAATTCCTATTGTAATTATGTTTAATATTGCATACCACTGATGAAAATGTTAACTGTAATAATGTAAATTGTAGATGAATGTTAAAGTAACTTTAGACTCTGTGTAACCTCAAGATCATAGGCGAGCAGTGCGAGACCAACTAGGCTGGGAAAGCAGAAATACCTGGCCCAACTGAACCCAATCAAGTAAACTGTGATATTTGAAGAATTAAAACTGTGACATTTTGAAAATATTATAAAGATATGTGATCTGATATAAGCCATCGACTTCCTGACGAAACTCCAAATCAATGGATGTTTCGTAATAACCAAGGATACAATACTGAACCTAAATTAGTAATTTGGCCGGCTAGTCAGAAGGAAAAACGCAGTTAGATCCATATCCAAGAGATGGTTAATTTAGCGATAGGACATGAGCGAAGCTAAATCTATGGTAAAAGGGGGATGGGGGGACTCACAATGGGATTACAAATATATGAAAGAATCGTATGATGTATATAAAAAATAATATATAAAAAAATTAAACCAGTCTGGGACCAAGGGACAGACCACAAACAGGCGCACATGGCTGTTGCGTACAGCCCTAATAGCAAAAGTACACCAACCACAAACGATAAAATTGCCGATATTTTTTAAAGACCTCCTCACATTCCTGCAGAGTATGGCAGCATCTAGACAAGATATTAATCTGACCAGAATCTCCATTCTGCTTATTAGGTCGTGATCTGATGCATAAAATTGGGGCTAAGATAACATTTGACTCTAACTCTCTCCAATTGCTGTCCCCCTCAGTATATTCCCAGTCTGTGTGTACAGGATGTTGTGGTGATGTCTGCAGTTTCACTTCTGCTGGATCCTCAGCAGCAAAAACAGAACTGCCAAATGTCAACCAGGCGCTATGGGCAGCCAACAAAGATGAAGCAGGCCTCATTGATGTCAGACCATTTGTTGCAAAACTCCGCTCTGACATGTCGGTATACTGCAAACAATACCCACTATCCAAGGAAAAGGAGGAAGGTATAGGTCCCATAATACAACAATGTCTGAGTAAAGGTATTCTAAAACCTATACACTCTCCATATAACACTCCAATTAATCCTGTAAAGAAGGCCACTTGGCGACTAACTCAAGAACTGAGAAAGATTAATGATTTAATCATTCCACTCTCACAGTTGGTGCCTGATGTGTGTACAACTATAAATTCAATACCTGCAGATCACACTCATTTTACTGTAATCAACTTGTGTTCTGTCTTTTTCAGTGTACCAGTATCTCATGCCACACAGCCTCTGTTCGCATTCAAATACGGGGGCCGACAGTACACTTGGGTCTGCCACAGGGTTTCCGAGACTCGCCTGCTGTATTCTCCGCTGTAGTGCACGCCTCGCTGAAAGACACAAAGCTTCCACCACAGACTTGTTTGCTGCAATATGCAGATGATATTCTAGTTTTCGGCCCCTAGGCTGCATCCTGTATAGCTGCCTCAACTATTGTCTGCAACGTTATGGCACAGGCTGGCTTCAAAGCATCCAAATAGAAACTGCAATGGGTTAAACTGAAAGTTGACTATCTCGTCACGAACTGCAAAAGAGCCTGGGTACCGAACTGATCTCTATATGACAAGATTCTGAGAGAAGCCACACTCTCGGGAGCCGAAGAACCCATTAAGTGGACAGCCGAGATGGACATGGATTTTAAGCATCTCCGGAGCAGCATTAGCTCCCCACCAGCTCTAGACTTACCCAACTATGGTGAAACATTCCACCTTTACGCGCACGAGGCGGCAGGTACAGCAGCAGTGATCCTTGCACAATCCCATGGCAGCACCTACAGACCCCCGTGGGTCAGAGGCCACGCTGGCTTTTTATCCACAGGTGACACGGAGGTGGTGATCGAGGAATACGTGGATTCCCTAATCAAAACATTGAATGGCATTAATGGTGATATCTCTCTCTCTCTCCCTATGCCCACAGAAAAACACACTCACCCATTTGTTCCAAATCAACAGGTCCTAGTGAAGAGCCTAAAACCGACTAATTTGGGAGAGACTAAATATCTGGGCCCAACCACCGTGCTTGCAGTAACAAGGACCAGTGTGCTGAGCACCAGAGGAGGGTAATACTGATTCGAGGGGATACATTGAAAGCACCGGAGGAGCTGAACACGCAGCAAAATTGGAGGCCCTGGGGAACTATTTTATGTAAAATATTTGGCCATAGCCCCACCCCATACTGCTTTACTGAATGATACATAAGGATGTGCTTGAACAATAAACGACAAGAGAAGGAACTGATACACTCGGTGTAGTTGTCATTTGTTTTGCAAGGTTGTCATTTGAGGCGCAAACTCAACGAATGCAGACGAACTACGAATGGAGACAAACTATTGATAGAGGGACCAAAGAAAACCAATCCTTACTAAGTAAACTCCAGGGTTTTCTTACAGGCACTTAATGCATGGACCTCTGCTTTTAATTCCAGGAACACGGAGGAGCGTAAACAAGCCAGTTATGCCCTCCGTAAAACTATCAGAGCAGCCAAACGCCAGTACAGGCACAAAATTGAAGGACAGTTCAACACCACCGACTCTAGAAGTGTGTGGCAGGGAATTAACGTCATCAAGGACTACAAAGGGAATAAAAACTCCGTCGTGAACACTGCTGCCTCTCTCCCGGATGAGCTAAATATATTTTAAGCTTGTTTCGAGGAAAATGACACCGCCCTCTCGGAGAGAACACTCGTGGCTGACGCTACAGAGGTTGGTTCACTCTCCGTCTCTGTTGCGGATGTAACCCGATCCTTCCGACTGGTGAACATCCGTAAAGCCGCGGGTCCAGGCGCCATTCCAGGCCACGTCATCAGAGTGTGCGCGAACCAACTGGCTGGTGTTTTTTTGGACATTTTCAACCTTTCCCTCTCCTTGTCTGTAGTCCCCACATGCTTCAAAACATCAACCATTGTGCCTGTACCAAAGCAATCAAAAATCACTTGTTTAAATGACTGGCGTCCAGTTGCTCTGACCCCCATCATCAGCAAATGCTAATCAGAGATTACATCTGCTCTGTGCTGCCCACCTCATTGGACCCATTGCAGTTTGCCTACCGCAACAACTGCTCCACTGATGATGCCATTGCATCTACAATACACACTGCTCTCTCCCACCTGGAAAAAATGAACACATATGTGAGAATGCCGTTTGTAGACTACAGCTCAGCATTCAACACCATAGTGCCCTCCAAGCTTGATGTGAAACTCTGGGTTCTGGGCTTAAACAGCTCGCTGTGCAGCTGAATCTTGGACTTCCTGTCAGGCAGACGTCAGGTGGTTAGAATGGGCAGCAACATCTCCTCATCACTACCCTCAACACTGGAGCCCTGCAGGGCTGTGTTCTCAGCCCACTCCTGTATTCCCTGTACACACATGACCGTGTAACAACACATAGCTCCAATGCCATCATTAAGTTTGTTGACGATACGACAGTGGTAGGTCTGATCACTGACAATGATGAAACAGTCTACAGAGAGGAGGTGCACACTCTGACATGTTGCTGTCAGGAGGACAACCTCTCACTCAACGTCAGTAAGACCAAGGAGCTTGTAGTGGACTTCAGGAGGAAAGACAGAGGACACAGACCCATCACCATTAATGGAGCACCAGTGGAGAGAGTCAGCAGCTTCAAGTTCCTCGGTGTCCACATTACTGAGGAACTCACATGGTCCGTCCACACTGAGACCATTGTGAAGAAGGCTCACAGATGTAATCAGTGCCTCTTCTTCCTGAGACGGCTGAGGAAGTTTGGAATGAATCATACGGTTCTACGCCAGCACTGTAAAGAGCATCTTGACTGGCTGCATCACTGCCTCTTACGGTAATAGCACCGCCCACAACTGCAAAGCCCTACAAAGTGTGCTGCGAACTGCCAGACACATCATCGGAGCTGAGCTTCCCTCCCTCCAGGACATATATACCAGGCGGTGTGTGAAAAAAGCTCGGAGGAACATCAGAGACTCCAGCCACCCAAGTCATGGGCTGCTCTCACTGCTACCATCAGGCTGGCGGTATCACAGCATCAGAACCCACACCAGCCAACTACATGACAGCTTATTCCCCCAAGCAATTCGACTTTTGAACACTTGATCTCTCACGATCAATATATCAGCACTGCACTTTATTAATATTATATCTCACACTGGACTGTCATAATTATATACTCTTCACAATACAACTACTGTATATATATTTTTTATAAACTTTTTATTTTAAATTTTTATTGTACGTGTATTCTATTTTGTGTGTATTGTTTACTGTACATTGTATATTATTATTGTGTTGTGTATTTATGTGTACATTTGATATGTACATTGTGTTGTGTAAATGTGTTGTTTATTGTAAATTGGTATATGTCTCGTCACTGTCATGACTGCTAGGTTGCTCGGAACTGCACACAACACAACCCACTGTTGCACTTGTGTATATGGTCGTGTGACAATAAAGAGATTTGATTGATTTGATGTACTCCTAAACTTTGACTAAATACATTTTTAGCAGGTATACACATTTGTAGAGTCTTTTTCTTTCAGAAAAAGAGATTAAAATATTGATGACTCCTTTTACATAACAGATTTTTGTCCAATTAAATGCACTCTAGAATGAGAATGCCCCTTCCCCTACAAACATCCAGCCAGTAGCAAATCATAGTTCCTGGCTGTGATGCAAACAAAGCCTCTGGGTCATTTAAAAATAACCAATGTGTTGATATGCCCAACCAAAACTATGTTTTAACACAAGACAGAAAACGTCTCGGGTTATGACTATAACCCTTGTTCCCTGAGAAGGGAACGAGACACTGCGTCGTTGAAAACGACTCTTTGGAGAACGCTCCTTAGCGTGCGCCTCTGAATTATGAATGAAACTATTCCAATCTTGATTGGTGTTGCGTCATGACGTAACATGTGACGGCATAACCGGATGCATAAAAGTGACGCCGGTACACATACACATTAGCCTAGCGATGAAGCAAGCCGCTCTCAGGCCTTGAGGGGCGTGGCAGGACGACGCAGTGTCTCGTTCCCTTCTCAGGGAACAAGGGTTATAGTCATAACCCGAGACGTTCCCTCCGAGGGAACTCGCACTGCGTCGTTGAAAACGACTCTTTGGGGAACGAATGCCCACTAGGCCACGCACCGAAAAAAAGGCCTGCCCTAGGGTGAAACTGAACTCAGGCACTCAGCTAGGACGAGAGCACACGTGCGCCAGGCGTACTAGGGAGGTGCAGACTGTAAAACCTGATGAAAGTGTGTGGGGTAGCCCAACCGGCTGCCTCACAGATCTCCTGGAGGGGTACTCCCGATAAGAGAGCCCTAGAGGACGCCACGCCTCTAGTTGAATGAGCCCTCACGGCCAAAGGTGAAGGCAAATTGCGCACCTTGTAGGCCGAGATAATAGCCTGAACAATCCAATTACTAATGGTTTGTTTCGAGGCAGGGAGCCCCTTCTTAGGTGACCCAAAACACACTAACAGTTGGTCCGACCTCCTCCAAGAAGAGGACCTCTCGAGGTAAACACTCAAAGCTCTGACAGGGCAGAGCAAATGGAGCCTCTCTTCTTCTGCCGACACATGAGGTGGAGGATAAAAAGCCTGCAGGACCGTAGACCGTGCCGTGTTAGACAGCACCTTAGGCACATAGCCAGGTCTCGGGTGTAAAATGGCTTTAACTCCGCCAGGGGCAAACTCCAAGCAAGCTGGCGTCACTGCCAGGGCTTGAAGATCACCCACCCTCTTTAGAGAGGTAATAGCTAAGAGAAAAGCCATCTTGAACGTCAGGTCCTTGGGCTAAGCCGACTGAAGGGGTTCGAAGGGGGCCAGGGATAACCCTTCGAGAACCACCGCCAGGTCCCAGGCAGGAACCCTGGACCTGGTTGTCAGTCTCATCCTCCATGTACCACGGAGAAATCGAATGACCAGCTGGTGCCTCCCCAGAGGCCCATCACTCAGTGGTGCATGGAACGCCGAAATGGCAGCCACGTACACCTTAAGTGTGGAAGGGAGAGACCACAGAGAAACGATCTTGAAGAAACTCCAGAACTGAAGCCACCGGGCAGTTAACTGGATCTAATTCATGTTCTCTACACCAAGTGGAGAACACATTCCACTTGAGGCCATATAATCTCCTAGTAGACGGAGCCCTAGAGCTAAGTATGGTTTCAACCACCCCGCTGATAGACCAGCATTTAGGTACTGAACCCCTCAGGGGCCAGACCCACAGTTTCCACAGCTCTGGACGAGGGTGGAAGACTGTGCCCCCGCCTGAGACAACAGATCCCTCCTCAGAGGAATCTGCCATGGCGGAGCTATCAGGAGTGAAATTATGTCTGAGAACCATACTCGGGCCGGCCACATGGGGGCAACCAGAAGTAGACTGATGCCCTCTTGGCGGACCCTTTCCAGGACTCCCGGAGCAGAGCGATCGGGGAAATGCGTACAGGCGAAGCCTCGGCCAAGCCTGTACCATGGCGTCCAACCCCAGTGGGGCTGGATGTGAGAGGGAGAACCAAAGTGGACAGTGGGACGTCTCTCGAGACGCGAATAGATCCACTTCTGATGGTCCAAATTTGTCCCATATCAACTTCACCACCTCTGGATGAAGTCTCCATTCCCCGGGCCTCAGCCCCTGCCTCGACAGGATGTCTGCTCCCTGATTCTGAACCCCGGAATATACATGCTCTGATAGACAGTATTTTCCCTTGGGACCAAAGAATTATCTGATGTGCCAGTCTGCACAGAGGGCTGATCTGAGTCCTCCTTGTCGGTTCAGATAAGCTACCACTGATGTATTGTCCGAACGTACTAGGACATGGTAACCTTTGATGTCTGGAAGGAAGCTCCTCAGAGCCCTGAACACAGCCAACATCTCTAGACAGTTTATGTGCCAAGAATGATGATGGTCCTGCCACAGACCCCTGGCAAAGCGGCCGTCCATGACCGCGCCCCAGCCAGTGAGGGAGGCGTCTGTCGAAACGGTTTTCCGGCGACATGACGCTCCCAACACTGGCCCTAGGGACAGGAACCAAGGTTTCTTCCATATTAGCAGAGAACGAAGACATCTGCGCGTTACTCTGATTATACGAAATGGATTCCCCTTGGGGGAAAACACCTTGGCTTTCAGCCACCACTGGAGGGGCCTCATGTGTAGAAGGCCCAAAGGTATCAAGTTGGATGCCGCTGCCATGAGGCCCAGCAGTCTTTGAAACTGCTTTACAGTGATGGCCTGGCCTAGTTTTAACCCGGACACCATCGCCAGAATGGACTCGATACGTGCAGGAGACATGCGTGCCTGCATCGTAACAGAGTCCCACACAACACCCAGAAACGTTGTGCACTGGGATGGTTGTAACACACTCTTTTGTGTTGAGTCTCAATCCCAAACTTCGAATATGGCCAAGGACGACATCTCGATGCCGAACCGCCATTTCTCGAGACTGGGCCAGAATGAGCCAGTCATCGATAAAATTCAGTATGCGGATGCCCTGAAGTCTCAGAGGAGCAGGAGCTGCATCCATACATTTGGTGAATGTGCGGGAGAGAGTGCTAGGCCGAACGGAAGAACCCGATATTGGTAAGCTTCGCCCCGAAGCGAACCTCAGGAACCTCCTGTGACATGGAAGGATGGGTACATGAAAATAGGCGTCTTTTAGATCTATCGTGACAAACCAGTCCTCGGATCTGATCTGACTCACGATGACAGGAATGGTAAGCATTTTGAACCTGAACCTCCTCAAAGGCCGGTTCAAAACTCTGAGATCTAAAATCGGCCTCAACCCCCATCCTTTTTTTTTTTTTTTTTTTTTTGGAACTATAAAGTACCGGCTGTAAAGACCGGACTCCTGTCTGAATGAGGAACACATTCTATGGCCTCCTTCAGCAGCAGAGATTGCACTTCTTGTTCCATCACCTGAGCCTGCTCCGAACCACTGTAGTCTGCACCACCCCAGAGAATTTGGGGGCGGTGCCCGAACTGCAGTTTGTACCCTGATTTTATTATATGCAGGACCCATGCAGATATGTTGGGAAGATGATTCCATGCCTCTACAAAATCTACTACGGGAACCAGCCTCTCGAGGCTGGTCTCGGTGTTTTTCGAGCACTGTTCTCGACTTCCTGAAGCGAGATACCGGCAGGATTTAGTCGATACAGTCCTTGTGACCACAATTGATGTGTGTTTTTATTTTTTGAAATTGATGTGGCCCGAAGCGTCAGAGACGGCGGAACCGACACCGATTTCCTGAGGACTCGCTGCGAGAGCAACCTCGGTTGCCCTCCGAGGTTCTACCACCTCGGTAGGACCTCTATCCCAGCTTCAACTAAGGGAACCAGCCTCTCGAGGCTGGTCTCGGTGTTTTTCAAGCACTGTTCTCGACTTCCTGAAGCGAAAGACCGGCAGGATTTAGTCGATACGGTTTCTGTGACCACCACTGATGCTTGTTTTTTTTTGACACGTAACGGCACGGTGTGCGTTCAGCTGGAAATTGATGTGGCCCGAGCGTCAGAGACGGCGGGAACCGACACCGATTTCCTGAGGACTCCGCTGTGAGAGCAACCTCGGTTGCTCTGCAGCGGGGACAGCCCTCCGAGGTTCTACCACCTCGGTAGGACCTCTTTCCTGAAGCTTCAACTAAGGGAACCAGCCTCTCGAGGCTGGTCTCGGTGTTTTTCGAGCACTGTTCCCGACTTCCTGAAGCGGAAACCGGCAGGATTTAGTCGATACGGTTCTTGTGACCACAATTGATGCTTGCTGTTTTTATTTATTTATTTATTTTATTTTTATTTTTGACACGAACGTTCGCTGTACGTTCGCTGGAAATTGATGTGGCCCGAAGCGTCAGAGACGGCGGAAACCAACACCGATAGTGTGCGGCCATGTAAGCCCTACTTATTAAAGCAGATGTATCTCTGCAGGGCTTACTAGGCAGCGCCGGGTTTTAGCCCATATACCGTGCCCCCAAAACATCATCTGTAATCAAACACTGGGGCTGGAGATACGGGATCGAATGCGGTTTACCCCACGATCTCGTTTTAGATATCTTTGTGGAGATCGGGGATAAACGGCAAACCCCGGCGCTGAGTTTGTGATCTGTGCCGCAGGAAACGCACGTCTAATTGCTTTCAACTTGCGTTCCCTGCTCATTTTGTGGCCAGCTGATATTCAGTCTGGCCACGCACGCGTCACAACCTCAATCAGCTCCTCATAAGCTTGGCCAAAAACGGGCGTGCTTGGCTCACGGTCGTCTGCATCGATGCTGAGCATATCCACTTCCTCGGAAGCAGTGAGCTCAAGCAAGGGGACCTGATCATGGGCAGAAGAAGCCGCGACGCGGGCTTCTGCACCACTCACAGTAGGCTCGGGATCCTCAAACGAAGAATGAGAACGTGCCGCAGCAGTCTCATTCTCATCTGCAAAATCCGCTGCGAACCCCGCGATTTCAATCGCCGCGCTGCCTCAACAGACGCGGGACCAAAACCGTGGGGAACGCGAGCCTGACCGTGCTCATCGAAGCACGCCAACCGGAGCACAGCACTCTCATGGGTAGTGCTTCACAACTTTCACAGGCAGATCCCTCGAGAGCTGCCTGTGCGTGCTGTGCTCCCAAACAGTTCACACATAAAGCGTGCGTGTCCCTACCCGTAATGAAACGAGGGCAGGAGTGCACGCACTTCTTGAACTGTTCGGTGACCATAATATTTTTAAATCAGACAAACAACACCAAATAAGACAAACAATTTCAACATAGAGCGCTTGCTGAAGAGCGAAAGCTAATGTGTATGTGTACCGGCGTCACTTTTATGCATCCGGTTATGCCGTCACATGTTACGTCATGACGCAACACCAATCAAGATTGGAATAGTTTCATTCATAATTCAGAGGCGCACGCTAAGGAGCGTTCTCCAAAGAGTCGTTTTCAACGACGCAGTGCGAGTTCCCTCGGAAGGGAACTGCACTCGTACAGCCAATGCACTGGGTTTTGAAAAAAGTGTAATTTATTGTGCAAATTCTCCTTTTGCTCTGTTGAGAAATTGATGATGATAATAATAATAAACACTGTGCACTTATGCCCATCTTCTCCAAAGACTTAGCCAGTACATCACAACCCTTCTTTTGGTTACTGAAGATGATGATGTGCGGATCCAAGCCATGCACCAGAACCTCCAACAGATTCTTCCAGTTTACTTTACACAGAGAAAATGTTTTTAAGTCAAATTTGTCATCTGCTCATGCATGCATATAAAAGTTAGTGTGTGACCTCTTTTCACCCTATGACATGAGGATGATCTTTCTCTTGAGGTTTGCCTGAAGAACCGATGTACACTACCACGGGGCACCGGACATAACTCCTGGCCAAAATCTCCACTGCTGGAGACATAGTGGCTGTAAACATGACGGTCTGGAAAGATTACAAAGATGACATGAAATAAAAAATAAAGAAAGCTTTAGAAAACTTGATATTTTATGTCAGACTCTATTAATGAACCTGTATTACATCATTTGATATCAAACAGATTCAAAAGGTGATTCAGATTCTGCTGAAAATGAGGGTGTGATGACTGTATCTGTTACCTGTCTTTATGTTTGCCAGACTCAAAGTTCTGCATAATTTTTTCAGGGTCCATAGCATCATCTGTGTCTGGCTTCTGCTTAGTCACAGGAATGTATTCTAGAATCTTCTGTATGTTGGGTTCAAATCCCACATCAATCATTCTGTCGGCTTCGTCCAGTACTACATATGTGCACCTGCTCAGGATGAGTTATCGGTTCTCCAACACGTTGATCAAATGATTCACCGGGTGTGGCTATGATAATGTGAGGGTGAAGATAAAAATAAAGATCAGATCTAGAAGCATATGGGGTGATATAGATGATTGATGCCCAACACTTTCAATTATAACAATTATTATTAGAATTCAGTTTTTAAACAGTATTATATATAATTACTATCCTTGACTACTCTCACCTCACAACCCTTTCTTAGTTTGAAACCTTGATCTTCTCTGGATATTCCACAATCACAGCTACCATCCGGATCCCCAGCAGTTTCCCAAATTGAATGGCCTCCTCCTCCTTATGAGTGAGGGCCAGAATAACGGCATACGGCCCCTGTACGGAGTCCTCAATTCTAGAGTCAACATGCAGACATGATTAACGGAGACTTTTCCACATTTGATCTGATTATGCAAAATAAGTGTTGGCATATAAAAGTATGACAGAATATTAGTTGGTTAAGTGAGCTCTCACCTGTCATTCTTAGGCATGGTGCTGATCCAGACCAATAAGGGAATGAGCAAGGCGGTACATTTACAAGGAAGTTATTGGTAACATGTAGCCAAGCATTTCATAACTTCTAAAATAATAATTCTATACAACATAAACATTACCACAAAACTTGTGAGCTGAGTGAACTAGCTTTTAAAAGGACACTGAACTTGGTATCATATCGTAACTGAAAAATGGACCCAACACAGGAAAAATAAAACATGAATCTGTTGTGCATGAAACATGATTAGCTGAACTTATAAAATACTCCTTCCAGTTGCGGATAGGGTTGGGGATCTTGCCTCCTTTGTTTGTGATGCTGTAGTCTTCTCTGAAGATTATCCAGTCTCTGTCCGTCATCTCATCTAGTTCCTTATGAGACCAGTGCCTGTCGTCCCAGCACTGGTTAGCCTCCTTTTTACGGACCTCCTTGAGACGCTGTCTGTAGAAGATGCATAAATACATTTACATTTTGAATTGCAGTGTAAATTACACAGAGGTTCATATACAGAAGTATTGTAGGTCAAATGATAAGTGTGGCTTACTCCAATGGCGGCAATGAAGCCTCGGCCATAGAGTTGAACTTGATGCTTCTATTTATACCTAAGCAAACACACACATTCACAAAACCGTTGAACGTGCATGTTGGGGACTCTTTCAACAACTTTATAGCTTTATGATCACTTATACTAAATAAATAACAGGGAACGAAATGACAAGGAATGTAAAAATTCCATTTCAGATTCCAATTCCTCTTAATGATTCAGTTTCCTTCTGTACTTTTGAGGAAAAACACAATTCCTATTGCATTTAATGCCCTCAACAATCTGTTGTGAAATGATGAGTTAATAACTTTTCATAGACCTTTAAATGCAATACAACAACTTGCCATATATATTAATTAGAAAAATTCAAATAAATAATTTATTCATTCATGTTTTACTTTTTGTTATAAAATACCACTCATTGCAATCATATTACACTCTCTTTTTTCCCATTAAACAAAGGAATATTTCATTCTCATTATTTACTCACCCTCATGCTATCCCAGTGTATGACTTTCTTTCTTCTGTAGAACACAAATAAAGATTTTTAGAAGAATATGTCAGCTTTGTAGGTCCATACAATGCAAGTGAATGGTGACCAGAACTTTGAAGCTCCATAAATCACATAAAGGCAGCATAAAAGTAATCCACAAGACTCTAGTGGTTAAATCCATGTCTTCAGAAGCATTATGATAGGTGCGGGTGAGAAACAGATCAATATTCAAGTGATTTTTTTTTTTATATAAATAAAAAAAAAAACATTTTATCTCAAACCAGAGGGTGGCTGAATGTGAAAGTGTAGATGTATTGTAGAAAAGGACTTAAAGATTGATCAGTTATTCACCTATCATATCGCTTCTGAAGACATTGATTTAACGACTGGAGACTGCTGATCTCTGAGTTCTGCTCCCCATTCACTTGCACTGTGTGGACCTTCAGAACTAAAACATTCCTCTAAAAATCTTAATTTGTGTTCTGCAGATAAAATAAATTCATACACATCTAGGATAGCATGACGGTGAGTGAATGATGAGAGAACTTTCATTTTTGGGTGAACTATCCCTTTAAACAGCTCATAAAGGCTAATTTACAGTAAACTTACTGGGTAAACAGGCTTCGTTCAACCTAAACATTGTTTTTTCTAAATATTATGACAAAAAGCTTTGGTGTTTTTGTTCTGTTAAGGTGTCCACTTGATCATATTTCTCCTCTACTTGCAAGTTCTTAACCTGAGAGAACTCGTCTAGTCGAAGAGTGTTGATAATAATTAAAACGAATTGTGGGTTTGGCTTGGACGTGACTTTCTTTTATTTATTTTCCTCATCAACAACATTTTAAAAATGCTGCTGTGCGTGGGATAAATGCAGGATCTGTGTAGGTTGCTTTAGTTAAAAAGTTCCATTGTATAAATAACTGGTTACTGGGCAATTTCTAAGCCACTACCTCAAACCTATGCTGATATCTGCCTAAGAATACATACGATGCAATAAAATGAAAAAATAACGTGGACTTTCGTTTGAACGCCATGTAGCAGTTATAGGCATTATTTACAGGTAGGACATGTCCCTACCACTTTTGCCTTTACCAATAATGTCCCCACCACTTCTCAAGTGAGTGTCTTGAGAAGTGGTGGGAACATCAAGACCCTTGCTGGCATCCAACAGAACCAGCATCGGGCCCTCGTCGAGCTGCGGCTGGAGCAGGAGCCTGACTCGAAGGGGTTGCTGCTGTGGCCCCGGAGCCCACCCCGGCAGTCCAACCATTCACCCTCGTCAAAATGGGGCCGGCCGCCGATCCTGAAGCATATCTCAACCTCTTTGAGAAGACCGGTGAGGAGTGGGAATGACCACCTGACCAGTGGGCATCCCAAATGTTGCCACTACTCTCCGGGGAAGTGCAGCTTGCAGCCCAACAGCTCCCCACAGCCAACTTGATGTTGATTTGAAGAGAGCCATTCTGCAGCTGGTACAGGACAGAACTTCTAATAAGCTGAGGCTCATCAGATACCGGTGAGTACCCAGAGGGATACATATCAAGCTTTGGTGGATTCTGGCTGTTCTAAAACCTCCATCCACCAATGTTTAGTACAAGACGGGGCATTGGGCACAAATAGTTGGGTGAAGGTATGGTGTGTGTGCATGGGGGTATCCGGTGGTTACCATTGAGATACTCTTCAAGGGATAAACATACAGTGGAGGCCGCGGTTAATTCCCACCTCACCCATCCGCTAATTTTGGGGGCTAATTGGCCTGATTTCAAGAAGTTGTTAAGGGAAATATGTGCGGATGGGTCATGTGAAACAATGCCTTGGTGTGTGACATGCAATGCTATGGCTGGGGAGGTGGTGCCAGGGCTGTCTACATCTGCTCCATGTCAAAATGACGCAAGGGAGGGAGTCCTCGCCCTCAGGGGGTTCCCTGAAGGGGATTTCACACTAGAGCAGTCACGTGATGAGTCCCTCAGACACTCATTTGACCAAGTGAAAGTAATCGATGGTCAATGGCTCCAGCCTGACGCCGCACTCACATACCCTTATTTTTCAATTATCAAAGATAGGTTGTATCAAGTGACACAGGACACTCAAACAAAAGAAAATACAACCCAGTTATTAGTCCCAAAGAGCCATCGGGAAGCTCTCTTCCAGATGGCTCACCATAATCCAATGGCTGGCCATTTAGGACAGGAAAGAACACTTAACCCGTTTTTTTGTGCCATTTTTTGGCATTCTCGAGGACATTCGCAGGTGGTGTGTAGCATGACGTGAATGTCAGTTGGTGAATCCATCACACCAAAAGCATCATCTTGCCCTCTACCGTTAATCGAGGTCCCCTTAGAAAGAATTGATATGGACCTCATCGGGCCATTAAAATGGACCGCACGTGGGCATTGCTTTGCATAAGTTAATCTCTCAGGACCTGAAATGGGACACCCACATAGACTCCATTGAGAAGAAGGCTCAGCAGAGGTTGTATATACTTCGCCAGCTGAGGAAGTTCAGCCTCCCACAGGAGCTGCTGTCATAGTTCTACTCAGCCATCATTGTGTCTGTCCTGAGTACATCTATAACTGTCTGGTTTGGTTCAGCCACCAAATCAGACAGAAGGAAATAACAATGGTCAGTCAGGACTGCAGAGAGAATTATTGGTGCCCTCCTGCCCCCCTTCAAAGACCTGTACCTCTCCAGAGTGAGGAAACGTGCACATAGAATCACTCTGTACCTTACATACCCTGCCCACTCCCTCTTTGAACTGTTGCCCTCTGGCCGGCGCTCCAGACTACTGAGCGCCATGACATACAGGCACAAGAACAGTTTATACCCTCAACCCATTTTCTTCATGAACAATTAAACTGCCTCAGGACTCCCCATAGTGCAGCAATGTAAATACATATCTCATGTACATGTAAATTCACATATAATTAAATAACTGTACACACCCCTACTTGCACATATATTACCACTTGCACATGTACATACGCCATTATGTTATATGTCCTATTATTTGTGTCTAGTTATACTCTTACCTTGTTTTACATCCTGTATCTCACTGTAATGTTCTGTGTGCACTTGTTTCTCCTACCACCACCAAAAAACAAACAAAAAACAATTCCATATGCTTGTGGTATTTGTAGTCCTTCTCTTGCAACTCGTTAGCAACAAAAATATTTTTTAAAGCAGTTGTATATATGCAAAAATCTGTGTGTATAATGTGTGACCAAAATCAAGGATTCTTCTATTCTATGTTTGTAGTGTTTGTTATGTTCATTCCCTGATTGTAATTTATGTTGTAGAACAAAATGTCCAAGTATTTTCAACTAATGTTTACCACAGACATTATTTTACTCATAAATGAATAAATTAATAACCTTTTTATTTTGTTCACAAAATGTTATATTCATAAGCAAAAATGTGCACACTTATCCCCAACTGTCTGGATTTGCATTGTAGAGTTTGAAAATTATTTGCAATCTTTAAATCTGTAATAACAAATAACAAAAAGTCCAAAGGTTGTGTAAGGTATGATGATTTGTTCAAAAATCCCCCTTAAGTGATGTAACTTTTATTACTCTAATGTTACAGTGCTATGCTTGTGCTATTATGTACATGTTCGTGTAAACATTACTGTTTCAATAAAATAAACATTTAATAAATAAACAAATGAATATGTGACTTTTCAATGTATTATTTAATTAAAAAATATGAATCCTTTTTGTAACATTTTCAATTATGAATAAGTAATTTACTTTCACATAGATTCTACTCTATATGACTTCAATTGATGAGTTAAAGGTTTACTTTGAAAGCAGCCTCTTTTTTCTTTTTGTCACGAATATCTTTAATATTCGATCATTCCATGAGTGTTTTAATTATGATGCAAAATATATATTTTAAATAAAATATTTCCTAGGTATGTGAAAGTTTCAAATTTACCAGAGAAGATAACCATGAAAGGTGAAAGTTATTCAGAGCTTGGCCTCAAGGTGGACCATTTTGATCACTGCCTATTCTGGAAATGTGTTCTGTTACAGGCAATAATAGGCTGTATGGCTAGCGGAGGGGGGTTGATCGAAGCACACTTGGATGGTCCACTATGGAAGATGAGCAGGATGAGGGCAGATCGTGGACATGAACGCGAGAGGAGTACGCAGATGGTGGCGGAGGTTCAGCTCGGGATGCGGAGTGAGGAGGAGAGACTCCAGACTTTCCAAAACTGGTCCAGAGATGCGCCGGTGAGCCCTGCGGATCTGGCCCGGGCGGGGTTTTTCTATCTGGCACGCGGTGATACGGTGCAGTGCTTCTGTTGTGATGGGATACTGAGACACTGGGTTCATGGGGATACCCCATTGGGCGAACATGAGAAGCATTTCCCCACATGCGGCTTTGTGATAGGCAGAGATGTGGGCAATGTTCCGCTGGGCTCGTCTGATTCTGTGGACGGACAGCTCTTGAGTCAACTGCAGCGGCTGGCCGTGGACGAACAGGTGGTGTCCGGGCAGGCGGTGTACCCGGAGATGGAGTCAGTGGACAACAGACTGGCCACTTATCACAACTGGCCCACTGGAGCTACAGTACAGCCTGACACACTGGCGCGAGCTGGCTTTTTCTATACAGGTATGTTTCGATAAAGCAAGGGCCTATTGGAGAGAAAAGTTAGCATATTTTCTTACTTCTCCTATTAAGTTATAACTGTAATTTTATGCGGTTTCGATTCAGTGGAGCAGCGAAACTTTGCTGCTTCCCTTTTCTGGCCGCTCAGTCACGCGCCCCTGCAGTCACGCGCATTGCTGTGAATGAGCCGAATGAACTAGAGACCGCGAGCGCTGCCCAGTTCAGCGCGTGCGCGTTATTATTCTGAAAACAGAATTATTCTTGCTGTTCCTTTTAGAAATACAATGTAGGCAACTCAAAAATGCCTTCTTCATTTTATCAGAGAGAAATGAAATGAATTCTCTTGATATACAATAAACAAGACAAATGTATGATAACTGTATAAAAACGTTCCCTTCAAAATATTTTGAATTCTTTAATTTGATGCCACAATTTGTTTGCCGCCTTAAATTTGAAGCAAAATAAAAGTGGTGGCAAAGTTAAATTCTTCCTTGCATTTTTTTTTACAGTAAATTTGTTTTAAAAAACGTAATTGTAAAAAAGTACAATTGTTAAAGGAATGTTCCGGGTTCAGCACAAGTTAAACTTAATCGACAGCATTTGTGTCAATGTTGATTAACACAAAAAACAATGTCGACCTGTCCCTACTTTTCTTAAAAAAAGAAAAACAAATCGATGTGCACTTACACTGGAAGTTAATGTGGTGAATTTGTGGAGGGTTTAAAGTCAGAAATGTGAAGCTTAGAATTTTATAAAAGCACTTACATTAATTTTTCTGTTAAAATTCATGTATTACTTGGGCTGTAAAGTTGTTTAAAGGTGCACTTTTCTTTGTGTCTTTGGACTTCTTGGACTTACGCTGACAGCGGCTTGGATGCAGCATCATTTGAAATAAAAAAAATTCAGTTTCAGATGCCATTGTAGAAATTCAGTATTCACAATCAGCCCTGATTAATTTAATTCAAGACTGAGAGTGTCCAATAACAAGACAGTTACTGAGATTAGACAAGTAGTATTCTGCTGGTCATGTGATTCTAAAATGGCAGCCCCTGCCCCATGTAGTATAAAACCACTTTTATAAGGTTACTGATATTACTGGAATCTTCTTTTTAATGTGAGTGGTCATGATGTCTTACATATATTGCAAAATTAAAATTTTGAGTGCACCTTTAAAGGGTAATTTTTACAGTCATTTTAGGGGTTTTGACATTACATCATTATGGCAACAAAGTTGTAAAATTAACAATAAATTTACACAGAAAAAGAAAGTTAGTGATTTTATCACACTGAAGTTATGTTAACACGCATATTGTTTATGTCTTATGGCTATACATTCGAAACAGTGAGAATTTTAACATTTATGGATTGTCCTCGATTCACTTCTATTGTAAGTGCCTCAATGTAACCCAGATTTTTTGATCTTTTTAATGAAGTAAAATGGCAAGTAATGGCAAGTAAAAAAAATGTTTTGTGGTTATCAATATTATGCTACAAATGCTGTCTATTTCACTTAACTTCTATTAAACTCATCATTTTTCTTTATGGATTTATTTCTGGAAATTATAAGAAATATTTTTTTATTGGTGTAACCTAATGTAGTCCGGTTAATTCAGTCAGATTAAATAGAACTGTATTTTTTACTTGAATTACAATAATAATAATACAATAAAATAAAATATGAAAAAATAAATAAATAAATAAATAGAGAAGAAATGGCATACATTTTAATTTAAATGGATGATAACAAAGATCAAAATAGTTATAGCTAGTCCATTACCAAATAGTCAAGATTGGGGAGTTAATATTTATCTTAATTTTAATTGTTTAAAAAAATTAACCAATATATATGTCCCCTTATTGCTATGGCATTATGGCCCTGTTGTTGTGATTTTTCTTTTACAGTGCATATTGGTTTTGTATGTGCATTGCAATGTATATTGTGCAGTTGTGAGATGTTAATACCATATTGCCTCTGTTTCTCAGGTCATGGTGACAATGTTAAGTGTTTCTTTTGTGATGGCGGTCTGAGGAACTGGGAACCAGGAGATGAGCCCTGGCAAGAACACGCCAAATGGTTTCCACAGTGAGTACTGAATTATTGCTCACATATAAAAAAAATCAGACAACAAGAAGTTCCTGCAATATAATCTAATAATACAACACTACACAATATATTAATCATAATAAAAACATGTTCATGTTTTATTCTAAAATTAACAACTTTTGTCTTGAAGCCTAAAGGGATTTATTACAAAATTGAAATTTATGTAAGCTTTTCTCAAGAATAGACAATTATGATTATTCCACATTTTGTCTGTCTTGTGCTTCCAAAGATGTGAATATTTGCTGCAATCCAGAGGACGGGAATATGTGAGCAACATCCAGCAGTCTTACATCAACATGAGTGAGAGAGTGGTGAGAAATAGTCATGAAAGCGAATCAAATGTTTATTTTGTGTTTAGCAGCTAAGTCATTTTAGGATGTGGTTTAGGGCTTTAACGGTTTTCTTTTTTAAAGGGTGGATCACTATCATCAACTGTAGGGAGTGTGAGCTCAGGTAAGCGAATGGAAGTTCATACAGGTAATGTGACAATTTTAATCAAAAAGCAAATAAAACAGGCCAGTCAGTAAAATGGAACATGTGGGAGCCTCAACAGTGGTTTAAGATTTCACATGTATTTGATTCCAATTTCTTGTGTTCTGCTAAAGTCTCGTAACATTAACTGCTATCTTTGATGTTGGCTTGACCAAGTTGTGTCTGAAAGGTTGAAAAGCTTACAGTTTAAAGGATATACAGGCCTCACAATCAGACAGAAAGTCAGACAAATGGACAACATTTCAGATAAATAGGTTGCTAAGGTTGTCTGAGTGGTTGCTAGAGTGTTCTGCCTGATTGCCAGGCATTTCTAGGCTGTTCTATCTTGTTGTTAGGGAGTTCTCTCTGGTTGCTAGGCATTTCTGGAAACAGAAAATCATAATTCTGAGTATATAGAAAATATTTAGCATGCTTATACAGAACATTCTGAAGGTCTGTGCTTAGTCAATGTCTTTTTAGTAAGTCAGTTCACTCGGCAGCCATCTTTGGAACAATATTTCTATGTAAACAAGCGTAAAAAGTTCAGCTCCTATCTACTTGAATGGGGAAAGAACGGAATATCCAAAACAGTTGGTTATGATGTCTGTATCTAAAAGGTGATTGGCTCTTTTACCTGTAAGGCGGGACTTCCTTTCTACATCCGTTGACCGTTGGCCGTTCCAATTTCTCCCATTCATTTTAATAGAAGTGCCCCATCTCTGCTAAATAGTCTCTGGCTTAGTTTAGTGGATGTAGATTGAAAGTGCTAAGAGCAGTCAGTCATTTTTGTCTCAGTTTAAGGATTTTGAAAAAACCCAAGGCAAGTTTGTAGAATAACAGTATGTTGGCTTTGTCAAGTCTTCATTGGTCTCCATTTATGTGTGTAGAACTTGCATTATACTTGTAATCCAGGCAGTATGTGGTTTGGCATTGTCCAGCTGGACAATGCAGGGATGTCCCTTTAAAAGGTGGTGTCTGGATGGCAGCATATGTTGCTTTAAAAGTTGTACAAATCTTTCTGCATTAATGGTACCTCACACAGATGTGCTTGTTACCCATGCCTCGGGCACTGAAACACCTCATACCATGACAGATACTGTATTTTGGACCTGACGTTGATAAAAGCTTGGATGGCCCTTTTCCTCTCTGGACACGACAGCTGTTTTTTACTGCAGCATGCAGCAACACCAATAATCCCAGATTTTATCAAATTAAAATCATACCTATCTTGTGCCTATACTTTTGAAACAATGTGTATTTTAATGTTAAAGGACTGGCCCCATTCACTTCCATTGTCAGTGCCGTGCTGTGACTGTATTAGTTGCTTAGAGACCTTTTTTTTTTTTTTTTTGGTAATTATGCCACAAATGCTGTCGATTGAGTTTAACTTGTATTGAACCACGAACATTATTACTAAACCCTAACATTACAGACACCTTTACCATTTTAATTAAGACATTAATTTGCTCTTTTATTAACCTTTTTCTCAGGACCATCCTCGGACAATTGTTTTAAAACATTTAACTGCATTTATGAGGACATTTTCAGAAATATTTGCCCTCACAAGTACACTAACACAAGAACCCAATGTTCCTGTGTGCTGTCCCGCTTGCAGAGGTGTTGGGTGAGCAGAGCTCGGTGGCAGCAGCAGCGATGTTGTCTCCTGTTGTGAAGACGGTGCTGCAGATGTTTGAAATGTGGACTCGATTCCAACGTTCTACTTTCCATCTAAGATGAGACCGAGCCCATAGAAGTTGGTGGTGCTTCTGGACAGTGTTGATGTATGGCTTCTGCTTTGTATAGTAAAGACTTAACTTGTCCTGGTGGATGCAGCAGCGAATGGTGATGACTGACAAAGGTTTACCGAAGTATTGCTGAGGCCATTTCATGACATCAATTAGAAATGCATAACGGTTTTTAAAACTGTGACATCAGATCTAGAGATCATGTGTATTCAGAGGTGGTTTCCAGCAGGACAATGTCAAACCATATACTGCCCGGATTACAAGTGCATGACTGTGTAAACAAGTGCGGGTGCTAGTTTGGCCTGACCTGTCTCCAATTCAGAATGTGTGTCACAGTATGTACAGTTTCTCAGCTGAAGACCTGCATAATTAAAAAACTTGTGCCTTCAGTGCCCAAACGCTAAAAAAGTTATTAGAAGAAATGGTGACGTTATACAGTTGTAAACACTCGACAGTACATAAAACAAAGTGTGATGCTGGCACACTGCTAACCAATTCCAATTTAGTGACAAAGTTTCAACCCAAAATAGGTCTTTTGTCAGGTCAAAGACCCATTTGTTTGACCTGAAGAAGACCTATTCTGGGTGGAAATTTGTCAATAAATTGGAATGGTTAGCAGTGTGCCAGTATCTCAAATTTCTAGATGTACATATACTACTAAACACTCAACTGTCCCAACTTTTTTGGAATAAGGGCTGTACTTTTCAAAGCCTTTTCTCTTAGCATTTGCGGTAAAATGTTGATAATTATAACCTTATTTGTGTAAATATCCAATATTAAAACTTTGTTGTCATGACGCCGTAATGCTTTATTATCTGGTAAACGCAGCAACACCGATAATCCCAGATTATATCAAACTAAAATCATGTTAAAATTATTATACCTATATTTTATATATATATTAGTTGCTTAGAGACCATTTTTATTTCTTCTTCTTTGGTAATTATGCCACAAATGCTGTTGATTGAACATAATTTAAAGTTAATTACTACACCCTAACCCTTACAGACACCTTTACCATTTTAATTAAGACGTTCATTTGCTCTTTTATTAACCTTTTTCCCAGTGAGGACCATCCTCTGACAATTGTTTTAAAACGTTTAACTGCATTTATGAGGACATTTTCAGAAATAATTGCCCTCACAAGTACACTAACACAAGAACCCAATGTTCCTGTGTGCTGTCCCGCTTGCAGAGGTCTTGGGTGAGCAGAGCTCGGTGGCAGCAGCAGCGATGTTGTCTCCTGTTGTGAAGATGGTGCTGCAGATGGGCTTCCAGCGCTCGCTAGTGGAGAGTCTGGTGCAGTCACGCTATCTTCTCACTGGCTCACACTACACCTCAGTTTCTGACCTGGTGACTGACGTCCTGCAGGCTGAGGAAGAGGAGAGGCAGACAGGGGAGCCCAGACCAGGTGTGGAGCACCCTCTGTTTCAAAATCATTCCTCCGTCAAAATAGCTGCAAAATACCTTTTATTTGGCACTAGAGGGAGCCAATAGCTCAATTCCAAAACCTAGTGAGCTGCCTTTCTGTCTACTGCTTAACTAGGAAGCTGTCATCTCTGGCAGCATCCTAAATGAACAGGAACTTCATAAGTGATTGATTTACACAGTGAACGCTCTACATCAGGGTCGTCAGTAAAATGTATTTGTCCAGGACAAAATTTTAAAGGTGGGCCCTGCTTTCCTTGGGCCCAATAAGTAGACTATATCATAGAGGATATTAGTAGGAATCCCCATCTCAGGGTCTGTGATATTTTCCCGTTTTTTGAAAAATAAAGAAAGAAAGAAATCTGAGAAATCAGATTGTGTACTTCACGTCTTTAATGAGGAATGATCTACAAAACATGAAGCATTGCAAATTACATAATTGATTTAAAAACGTTTTATTTCTAAGTGCAGAATCGATAGCCTATATTCAAAGTATATTGATAAATATTCATTTATAGGCCTGTATATTTTGTCTTGGTTTGTTTGCCATGATTCTCTGACTGCTGGATTTTTCTCTGCTGAGTTGTCAAATTCTTTTTTTTTACCAGGGATTATTTTAATAAACACAAATTTTGTTGAATAAAATTCAAAAGGAGCACACATTATTGATTAACAACCTCAGAGTAGGTCTGTCTTTAAAGGTTTATAAGTTATCTTTTATAGTCAATTCTGTCTTTGGAAAAGAAATGATGCAACCTTATAAAAGTTGTTTAAATCTACATGGAGAGAGTCCCCTCATGGGGGCGGCCATATTAGAATCACATGAATCTCAGTAACAGCATTTTATTGGTCATAATTCACACAATAAATTAATTATGGCTGACTGTGAATATTGAATTTCAACAGTGATATTGTTAACTGAAAACTACTGTGTTTGAATGATGCTGCATCTAGGCCCCTAGGTGTCAGTGTAAGTGTAAAGTGACAAAAAAAATACTGTGCAGCTTTAATGGGCATTAAAAAAATAGCACACAGATATTGGGCAAAATAGTTGTTTTTAAATTATATACATTTTTGTTTCAACAATACTTTCATCAAACAGCTGTAAATTAACTGTCCACCATCTTGGAATTGCTTTTTCTTTCATAAAGCTTGTCGCAATGCATTTTGGGATTAACATTACTGTGAAAGATACATGAGATGCTGCCTTAGCATTTGTCTAAATTTAAGTATCTTAGAAGGCAGTATACCTCTAGGAACAGCCTTTGTGTCAACAGTCTGCCTATTATGCTTTAAAAGCTGACTAGGTAGGCAGCCCATGAGGTTTTGGAGCATAGACCTATTGTATATTTTGTCAAATACATGTTCCTCAAAAAAATGGAGGAAAAATAAGATTCTATATAATGAAATCTCTTATTGTATGTCCCAATCCTCCTCTAACGTGTGGATGGTTTGTTCCCTCAGAGACTGTGGAGAGGCAGGGCAGCAGTGCAGGTGGGAAGAGAACGCAGGTCACAGTCAGGGAGAAAGGTCTACATTGTGTGTGTGTGTGTGTGTGTGTGTTATTATTATTATTACACAGTTACAATTATTATTATTTATCCCCTTTTTCTCCCAATTTGGAATGCCCAATTCCAAACTTCCACTTTGTAGTAGGTCCTCTTGGTAGCACGGTTACTCACCTCAATCTGGGTGTGGATGACTCAGCTGCCTCCGCTTCTGAGACAGTCAACCAACGAATGTTATCACGTGGCTTTTGTTGTGCATGACACCGCAGAGACTCCCAGCATGTGGAGGCTCATGCTACTCACCGTGATCCATGCACAACTTACCACGCGAGAACCACTAATCGCGACCACGAGGAGGTTACCCCATGTGACTCTACCCTCCCTAGCAACCGGGCCAATTTACATTTACATTTATGCATTTGGCAGATGCTTTTATCCAAAGTGCACTTATTACAGGGACAATCCCTCCAGAGCAACCTGGAGTTAAGTGCCTTGCTCAATGACACAATGGTGGTGGCTGTGGGGATCGAACCTACAACCTTCTGATTACCAGTTCAGTGTTTTAGCCCACTACGCCACCACCACTCTCATTTTGGTTGCTTAGGAGACCTGGCTGGAGTCACTCAGCATGCCCTGGATTAGAATACAAATGTTTTGCAATTTTTATTATGGTTTTCAAAAGGGGTAAAAAATGACCCGAAGGACAAAAGGACGGTGCAGTTTCGTTAAACAATAGGAGGGTTGAAAAAGTGCTAAAAAGGTTTGACAGCGAGGTGCCATAGAGGAAACTTCTATGATTCTTTAGAAAACAATCTACATTACAAGTCAAACTTTGGAAACATGTACTCATTCTTTATTATTCATACTTTCCACATTTTTTAACTATGGTAATGTCATCAAAACAATGAAATAACACAAATTGGTATAGGACAATACCACAAACCAAAAATATCTTCTATTTAAGATTCTTCATATTTGAACCCATAAATATAACATCAATAACTTTTTTGAAATCTCTTAATATTAATATACAGCGAAAAAAATATTTGTTAAGAAAAATTTTCTTTTCTAAGGTGCCGCAAGAATCAATGAAGAAACTAAATTTTTTTAAGAGTGTAAAACAGCTCATACATTAAACATCCAATGACCCAGGGTGAGTTTAGCTGTCTTCACTTGTTTGTTTGTATGTGTGTGTTTTCCAGAGCGATCAGACATGAGTCCAGAGGAGCAGTTGAGACAGCTCCAGGAAGAGAGGACCTGTAAGGTCTGTATGGACAAACTTGTCTCCATGGTCTTCATCCCCTGTGGCCATCTGGTTGTCTGCACAGACTGCGCAGCTAGTCTGCGCCACTGCCCCATCTGCAGGGCAGTCATCCGAGGGAGCGTTCGAGCATTCATGTCCTAAAGCTCTGAACTGAAATGTCTTTAACAAGAATCATACTGCATAGTCTGATTAATGCTGAGAAAAACTCTACAGATATGATCTTTAGCTGCCAAATCAGCAGTGCTGTTGACATAAGTTATTGATAAAAAAAAAAATGCGTCATGTTAACAAGCAGTTTTATTTTTTAAATTTGAATATAAAATAAACTGATGGTATTTTATAGGAGCATATTATATTGTTATAATAATTTTATTATCAGATTATAAACACTGTACTTATATTTTCATTAATAAAAAATATTTGAATTACTCTTCTTTGTCTAAACACCTTATTTTAAAATTGGTAATTATATGGCTGATTATATAAATGTGTGTCTGTCTGTGAGTGTGTTTGTGTATAAATAAGAGTGCATGTTTCATGGGCAACGGCACACAGACGGAAGCATCATTCCAAACACAAACAAGACAACATGATCAGATGAAAAGGACATATTTTATGAACAAACATCTATTTACACTTAAATGACATTTGCAATCAATGCAAAACTATGAGACCTAAAAAAAAGGTACAAAAAATATTGCTTACAAAGGATATACCTGTCAAAAACAAAGTGAAAAAGGTAACTTTACAATACATTTCCATTAGTTAACATTATTTAAAATGAACTAACAATGAACGACACATTTAAGCATTTATAAATCTTACTTAATGTTTATTTGAACATATATAGTAAAATTTTTAAATCAAAATTTGTATTTGTTAACATTAGTTAATGCACTAAAATTAACTAAAAGTGAACAATTTTATTTTTTATTAACATTAACAGATTAATAAATGCTGTAAAAATATATATTAAGTGTTAGTTAATGGTGCCTCATGCATTAACTAATGATAGCAAATGGAACCTTATTGTAAATTGTTACCAAATTAAACAAGATTGGAAAAGATGTTATTTAAGGAGAAAAGGAGAGATGGAGATTTATAACACTTTTTACAGCTTTGAGCAACAAATAGCTACATTTGCTTTATTTATCATTATTCTAAATTCTAGAATTACAAATGTACACAGATATTGTCAAAGTGGTAAAAATGCATTTTATCCTGCTAGGCCACAGAGCTGAGATGTCTAATTCTTTTACAGAAGAACATTGGACACTAGGAAGTCATAGTAGATCCATGGAACATTGTACAAGATTACTAAACAGAAGCAGGATTTGTTCGTTTTTGCCATTTCGAGTTACACAGATTGGAAAACTATAAGCTATAAAAGTTCCCATTCACCCTTGCGTAGTTTAAAGGGATAATTCTCCCAAAATGTAAATTCTGTCATCATTTATGAAAATGTAAAGATATAAAACTTTAGAAGGACTTTTTAGATAACTTTTATTGTGTTTTTTTGTTTGTTTTAGTTTTGTTTTTGTCTGTTTGAAACAGCCAACATCCACACTAATCCCTTTCGTTTGAAAATTCTGTTTTCAGTTTCGTAATGTCATAGTTTCCCAAAGTATGCAGTAATGGATGGTGTTTTCGGTAGAGAAAAATGGTGTCCCAAAACATCTCAGATGTCTCTTTTAGATCTTTTCATCAGGAAAGCATCACATTCCAAATGAGATCTGCTAAAAAGAGCAAATTTACAAACAATCTATGTAAGCATAAATGTCTCAAAGACAGTTGAAGTATCACGTCATATAACATGGAAATAAGAAATTTCTCATTCAATTCAGGATAAAAGCTGACTAAATTACAGGGAACGTTCAAATAACTTTGGCTGACATTATTTAAAGATTAGAACCAAATGTTGTTAGAAAATGTATGGAACACCGTTCTCTGATAGCACACATTCATCACCCAGATGTGCTTGATGTGTTTGTTTACATCTGGAAGATGTATGTTTTAGGTTGCTTGCTCATCTGTAATATGTCTATAATACGTTTCCTCTCGGATGTCAATAAGACATTCAGCAGATGTCTTTGAGATGTTTATGTTTAAGAGTGTTTCTAAATCTGCTCTTTTCAAGATGTTTAGCAGATGTTAATTAGAATGTGATGCTTTTCTGATGAAACACTTTGAGATAATGGAGATTATACAAACTTTTTCCAAACTAACCTTTCGCCTTTACATCTCAGTTTGTAAAGCAATACAGAGTCCACCTCTTCAAAACATGTCAAACACATTATGATAAATCTAATGTTGCATGTCAACCAATCAATCAATTGTGCTATGAGGTTTATTTTTTTTTAGCACATCGACAGTGAAAAACTTGCCACTCAACTGTTACTCATATTCATAAAAACAAGGGTACATGCTGATGGCTTGTTTTACATTATATTTGTTCACAAAATGATATTTCATAACAAGCACCATCCATATAAAAAAAAGAGGATGTCATGTTGCATTATGCCATTCCAATCTGCCAGTCCAATAATGAAGAATGAGTGTATGAGAATTTCATTATGGGACTGACTAAAAGAGGAAGCCCTGTTTATTTAATATTGATCTGAAGGCTTATTATATTCAAAAACATTGTGCATTAAATTATGATAACACAATAAAAATACTGATGGGGCATGCACAACACAGAAATGCCAATGCATTTGGATCTGAAAACGAATGATGCTAGAGCTTTTCTCAGAACTAACTTGACTTTTATCAATTACTTTAAACCAACAATTGTCAAGGTGATTATTAGTGGATGTAAGCAGAGTAACTACAGGTGTAGTTCATCACATCAACTGTGGATGTAGTCCATAATCATTTGACAAACAGAAAGAGTACAATTACCTTTTGTCTTCATTTTGAACAGTAAATCTGTTGTTTTTATAATTGTACACACTTCTTTTATTGAAATATTTAGCTTAAGAAGTGTGCCTGTGCTGTCATCTTTAAAATAAATTCTACTTGCTTTGATATTTTGTAATCTAGTTCAATGGCATTTATAATTTTTTAAGTCAGGCTTAAGTGTCCACATAGTTTTTGGGGCTATTTTTGTACTTTAAAAACTCCTAGCTAAGACTAAAATTTAAATTAGACAATGACAAAATCTTTAGAAGCAAACTATGAAATAAGTCTCAAAACCACTCTAATTATTTATCTTTTGTATCGCAACACACAATGCTTTCTTATTTTGTTTCTATTTTTGAATACAACCACAGGAGGTTTGCTTGCTTTATCTTTATTGTTTGTTGGATATTTGGCCGCACCCACTTTCCGGCCCACCCTTTCTCCTCTCCGTTCATTCCACTGTTTTACTGTGTACATGCGCAAATCCTGTGTGAAGGTAAACAGCATTCAATGGTGCTCCTCTCTCACACATAAACAGAGATGTTAACCTTACTATTTGAGCTCTATAGAGTAACTTTTAGGGTCGTGGCCTTAGGTCACAATGCATACTAAACATTGACCACACACATGGAAACCCGCCCGATAAAAATAATGGACCTTTATGTTTAGATATTTTTATGGCCATATGTAACAGCTTCTAAATGAGGAAGCTGGAACAATGCAGGAGCTAGTGAATCTGATGGACGTGTTTTGTCCAGAGTTGGGAAGAAGAGAGGCAATTCTCCAACCATCTTTCCAACCCAGAAAAGGCTTATTGAAGAAGATTTTAAGGTGTTTTAATGGGTATGGAGAGACACTGAGGAATGGGGCAGGAGGCGAGGAACGAGGAGTCTGGTGGAGAAGAGGAATCAGACAGGCTGCTCATCTTCACAGACGCAATCATTTACGAAGACCTGAAATACACAAAAACGCATAAGGTTTTGAGATTACAAGAAGTTGAGTATGGACAAAGGTTGTGTGTCATTCAAAATTTTTATTAAGAATGCCTTTTAAATCCCTATTAATTTAATAAATTGGTGTTGAATTAGGGTATCACCAAAGGGAACATAAAGGGAATCACCAAAAATGAAACCTCATTTATTATTTATTCACACTCATATTGTTCCAAACCTGAATGACTTCCTTTCTTTCAACAGAACACAAATGGATATGTTAGGCATAATGTTAGTTAGTTAATTTTTAACACCATTCCGGCATCTCGAAACAGTGCTCCCTAAATTCCATCAGTATGTGCACTTTGCAACGAGAGGGGCGAACACACTTGATCTTGTTAACACAAACATCCCAGGCGCGTACCAGGCGGAGACCTGCCCCCACTTCTGCTACTCAGACCACATCTCTGTTATGTTAATTCCAGCATACAGACCGCTCTTCAGACGCACAAAACTGCTCCAGAAGGAGGTGAAAACCTGGCCAGCAGGAGCCATCGCTGCTATTCAGGACTGTTTTGAGTGTACTGACTGGCACATGTTCAGGGAGGCTGCAACATATGGCAACTCTACCAACTTGGAGGAATACACAGCATCAGTGACCAGCTACATCAGCAAGTGCATTGATGATGTCACTTTCTCCAAGACCATCACCACACGCTCCAACCAGAAGTCGTGGATGACTGCGGAGGTGCGTGCGCTGCTAAGGACCCGAGACTCTGCCTTCAGAGCAGGTAAAAGGCAGCCCTAAGAACATCGAGGGCCAAATTGTCCTGGGACATCAGGGAGGCAAAGTGCGCACGCACAGAGAATCCATAGTCACTTCCAGGACAGCGGCGACACGCGGCACATGTGGCAGGGCATCCAGGCCATAACCAACTACAGGATAACATCAGTTGCCTGTGATAAAGATGCCTCCCTTCCAGATGCGCTGGATGACTTCTACGCTCGGTTTGAGGCGCAGAACAACGTGGTGGCGAGGAAGACCACCCCTCCTTACCACGGCCGATGTGAGAAAAACTCTACGCAGAGTCAACCCACGGAAGGCTGCTGGACTAGACAACATTCCTAGCAGAGTGCTTAGAGGATGTGCAGACCAGCTGGCAGATGTTCTTACCGACATCTTCAACATCTCTCTGAGGAGCGCCGTCGTTCCAACGTGCTTCAAGGCCACCACCATCATCCTCATGCCAAAGAAGTCTTCAGTGTCCTGTCTCAACGACTACCGCCCCGTCGCACTCACACCCATCATCATGAAGTGCTTCGAGAGGCTTGTCATGAGGCACATTAAGACCCAGCTGTCCCCCTCACTAGACCCACTGCAGTTTGCGTATCGTCACAACCGTTCAACAGACGACGCCATCGCCACCACCCTCCATCTGGCCCTCACCCACCTAGATAAAAAGGACTCATACGTTTGAATGCTGTTCATAGACTTCAGCTCAGCATTCAACACAATCATTCCTCAGCACCTGATTGGAAAGATGAACCTGCTGGGCCTGGACACCTCCCTCTGCAACTGGATCCTGGACTTCCTGACTGGGAGACCTCAGTCAGTCCGGATCGGGAACAGCATCTCCACCACCACCACACTGAGAACTGGGGCCCCCCAGGGCTGTGTGCTCAGTCCACTGCTGTTCACTCTGCTGACTCACGACTGTGCAGCATTGCACAGCTCAAACCACATCGTCAAGTTCGCCGATGACACGACCATGGTGGGTCTCATCAGCAAGAATGATGAGTCAGCATACAGAGAGGAGGTGCAGTGGCTAACGGACTGGTGTAGAGCCAACAACCTGTCTCTGAATGTGGACATAACAAAAGAGATGGTTGTTGACTTTAGGAGAGCACAGAGTGACCGCTCTCCGCTGAACATCGACGGCTCCTCTGTGGAGATCGTTAAGAGCACCTAATTCCTCACCTGGTCCCTCAACACCAGCTCTATCACCAAGAAATCCCAGCAGCGTCTCTACTTTCTTCGAAGGCTGAGGAAAGCACATCTCCCACCCCCCATCCTCACTACATTCTATAGAGGGACTATTGAGAGCATCACTGCCTGGTTTGGGACTTGCACCGCTTCGGACCACAAGGCCCTGCAGAGGATAGTGAGAACAGCTGAGAAGATCATAGGGGTCTCTCTTCCCTCCATCAAAGACATTTACATTAAATGCTGCATCCGCAAAGCAACCAGCATTCACCCCTCACACAAACACTTCACCCTCCTACAATGGGCACGTGAGCGTCAGAACTGGATCATGGAGCAATGGAAGAAGGTGGCTTGGTCTGATGAATCATGTTTTCTTTAGATCATGTGGATGGCAGGGTGTGTGTGTGTGTGTAATTTACATGGGGAAGGGATTGTTGCAGACCACATACATCCATTCATGGTAACAGTATTCCCTGATGGCAGTGGCCTCTTTCAGAAGGACAATGCACCCTGCCACACTGCAAAAATTGTCAAGGAATAGTTTGAGGAACATGACAAAGAGTTCAAGGTGTTGACTTGGCCTCCAAATTCCCAAGATTTCAATATGATTGAGCATTCTATGGGATGTCCTGGACCAAAAAGTCAGATCCATGGAGGCCCCACCTCGCAATTTACAGGACTTAATGGATCTGCTGCTAACGTGCTGGTGCCATATACCACAGGACACCTTCAGAGGTCTTGAGGAGGTCAAACTGTTTTGGCGGCACAAGGGGGACCTACATGATATTAGACATGTGGTTTTAATGTTGTGTCTGATTGGTGTGCTGTATATTTCATTATACAACAGTTAGTTCCGGTCCTTCAATCTGATTGGAGAGACATTTCAAGAGTGCTGGTATATAGTCCAACAGCACTGGGAAGCTTCACTATTTGTATCATTCCTCTCTGTGTTCAAAGCTTTCACAATAGTGGTGGGGATTTGTAAATCATTGTTCATTTTGATTTCATTATCTTGATGTTAATGTTATGAGTGAGTTAATCAATAATAGACTCAAGTAATTAATAAAAAAAACCCACAAGAGTTGTTTACCACCGAAACAATGGAAGTGAACGAGAACGATTCTTTCTCTTTAAAAATGTTCGAAAACACAGATTCGATTACGAACGAAACATCACTACTTCAAAACAGATACATGGCTTTTTTGGAACTTTTTTCGCTGGCAGAGACAAAATGCACGAAGTCATATTATTAATAAATATTATTTACTTGCCTATTCGACTGTTGTATAAAAGGAATATCACACTCGCAATCGTGCTGTTGGTGCGTATATCAGCACGTGCATTATGCCTACTTCCAAATCACAGCTGTTCCGATTTACAGCATGACAGCACTCTTGATCATGTGATATTTTTTAATTAAATTTAATAATTAAGCTTTCATTTTATGGACCAAGGTGGAAGAACCCTTCTAATTTAACACACAGTCTTCAAAACAGAACACAACAGCAAGCTTACAAGATGGAAACCTTAAACATAACACCTACAAAGTTATCTATTCTTGTTGTGCTGTACTAATTATATATGATATAATTGCAATTCAGCGAAATTCTTTCCCTTTCATTCCAATTCAAATTCCAGTTCAACATCTTAAAGTGTGTTTCCAATTAAATTCCAAATTCCAACTCTTGAATTGAAAAAGACAAATTCTGTATTATTATTAATTCTGCATTTTGTATGTGAACACACAAATGCACACCTGCTGGGTTAATTAATCCCTCTGACTTTGAATTGGTTGTGTACCTAGAGACAGGACAAGCACTTGTCTCAGTTGCAACTAGTCTGATTAAACTGTCTTGAAAAATTTACCTGGGCAAATTCTATGTATTTAGCACTTCCATATGCAAAAATGTACATTAAAAAGACTTATTGAAATGAGGCCAACACTTTTATGATTATTATGTGAAACAGAGACCTCCAGGACTTTTTATGTATTTAATTAGTAAAAGTTAAATCTAACATGACAACAGACCAACATAAACTCTTTTCTTAAAGACACATAGCTTAAGCAAATAGCCAACAAGTATTATTTGCCAAACACTATTTAAAAAATTGATTATTGTCACAGTCTTAAGTAATCTCTCATTGGACAAGATCTGAATGCTTCATCAATGGACTAATTAGGAACTTACACTAATTAAAGAAAACCTAACTTTAATTAATGCTTCAGATAAGGGGCAAGCAGTGACATCTGTAAAAGGATCTAAACTTACACGCACACACACACACACACACACACACACACACACACACACACACACACACACACACACACACACAGGTACTTACTGATGCACAGGCTTTAATAGTAGATGGGATGGTTTCTCATTGACATGGTAGAGTGGGAATGGGTCAAATCCACCAATAAAATCAACTGAAAACCAAACAAAAGATGAAATTAAAGAATGAAAGAAACGAAAATGAGCCATGAGGAGAGAAAAATGAAACGGAACACAAAATGATCACTAGATGCAAAAACCATGAGCTGACATTATGCATGGCATGAATATGAATCAATGTGAACATTAACACTGGAATTTTGACCATGCAACTTTCTATTACACAAATCAGACATAATTATTAACAATGAACATACTACATGACATACTACAATCCACATGAGTTAAACAGAATTTGAAATGATCACACTGTAACAACCACACACAAATCGGTGTAATTATAATACTTGAACAAGTTTCTGTGTTCTGTATTTTTTGCTTGTTATGTATCTAATTTTGATTAAAGCATCTGCTAAATGACTAAATGTAAATGAATTACATCACAGCTTCATCAGTTTTTAAATGTATGCACATAAAAAATTAAGTAATCAAACAATTAAAAAAAATGCAAAAATAGGATTTTTTGCAATCAGGTTTTCCAAGCACTTTCCCTTTGCCATTAGTCGAACAAACAGATAGTCTCGCCCCAATCTCACACTACTGGTTGAGCCGATGTTGCTTTTGATAGTGTCACAGAGACAGTGTTTGTTCACGTTCTGGAAATTGACTTATGAATGGTTTTCTTCTAGTTGTCTCAGCATTTAAAGCTGGGACAAGAGAAAACATCTGATTTATTTTTCACCTTTAATGCAACTGATTTAGCTAAATGATAATGCGAGAAGAGAGTCTGAGGTATACATTTTCTGATATGGTAGTATGTATGTCCCAGTACTGGCTTACTCTTATGCTACTCACTCAAATGTGCCTTCCAATCACCAGTGATGTACAAATTTTAGTGTACATTAAAATAGTTTAATTGAAACATGGTGCCAGTGAGCATGCGCATCATCTGTGACTCATTAACACTGTGCTACTGCTAAAAGCTCACGCAAACATTTCAGTCAATCTATAGGAAACAATTTCAAGAGCAATTGTCTCCATGTTTACACACATTTTACATACAGCAGGCTTGAAAAGAGAGCAGCTGTTTGTGCAACCTAAACGACAGGCTTTAAGCTCATAATGTGTCATTAGTGTTATTTGCATCTGCAGAGGTTCAGGGACCATGAGCTGCACTGCAATGTGTGGAATGCAGGAACGTATTCCTACTAATACGGTTAAATGGCCAGCTTCACACATTCTTAAGCCGGTCACTAGCCAGTTTTTAAGCAGATTTTCAGTCGGAAGTAGAGCAAAAAAATTATGAGAAAAAACATGGCTGTAATTGTGATGAATTGTGATCAATAGAATATCTTTATGTAGGCTACACATCCAAAACAGCATAGAACGGTGTTCCTGAAATATTTATTTGCTTTATTATACATAATTAAATCAAGACAGTTCCTAAACTTTCAACTACATATTAACCCTCTTAGCAGCATTATAATTTAAACTATGTGTCAAATATTGAATAAACTGTACTCAAATTGAGCAACAGACTCTTCTGTGATTGGTTACAATGCTCAACTGATAATGGTGAAAACGCACGCACAAAAACATGTAAACAGAATATAGTCAAGATTTATTAAAAAGAACTCAACGGAATATTCCGGGTTCAATACAACTTCAGCTCAATCATCAGCACTTGTGTCATAATATGGATTCCTACTCTGTTTTACAATGAGTCACTTACAGTGGAAGTGAATGGGGCCAATTTTTGAACTTTGAAATACTCATTGTTTCAAAAGTATAACCACAAGACAAACAGAGTGTGTGTGAACATGATTTTAATGTGATAAAATCACTTACTAACCTTTTCTGTATAAAGTTATAGCCACTTTAACAACAAACCCTAAAACAACTGTAAAAATAGCTCAAATAATACACAAGTTTTAACAGAAGAATTTACATAAGTGCTTTTATAAAGTTATAAGCATCACAATTCTTCCTTTAAACCCTCCAAAAAGTGGCCCTCATTCACTTCCATTGTAAGTGCTTCCACTGTAACATCCCTCTTTTTCTTTAAAAAAAGCAAAAATGGAGGAGTCCACTAAATTACTTTTTGTGGTAATCAACATAATGTCACATATGCTGTTGATTGAGCTAAATTTGTATTGAACCTGGAATATTACTAAAACATTTTGTCTGTTTCTCACCCAAAGCAATATGGATTCAGAAGACATGGACTAAACCACTCGACCCCATTGGCTAACATTGTAAGGACAAAAACATATCATTCAAAATATCTTAATTTGTGTTCAGTAGAAGAAAGTTCAGAGTTACTATCCCTTTAACAACTCCAGCAACTCAACTCCCAGCTAAGTTAATAGCCCTGCCAACTCAAAGACAACAGTCTGTGTGATGGATCCTGTGGCCTTGTCAGCGATCAATGAGCTGCTCCTTACATTGAAGAACTGACCAGCTATCACCCTGCATATATTGCAAATGGCGATTATTATCCATGGTGATTCTGTACCAAGGTTTTTTTGCGGTTCTACACTTAAATGACTGACAAAGCAAGAAAGTGGAAACAGAACAGTCATAAAGTATTCAATGTAAAAAACCTCTGAGAGAAGAGGGTGAGATTTCAGCAAAAACAGTCGGTCACCCAACCAAATTCCAGTTGTTTTGAGTCGACTATTGTGATGCCACCTTTAGGTGAATCTTTTAGTGAGAACTTGCTTTAGTAACACACACACACACACACACACACACACACACACACACACACACACACACACACACACAGATTTTTTTGCTGTTTGTGTTAGCTTGGTCTTGCATCACAGGTAGAGATCAGAAACAAGGCTCATGCAATAAGATGACTCAAGCGCACACACGAATACTCATTGACTCGTATAGAGGGTACCACTCAAGCAAATGTTCAGCACTGCACTATGTTGACCCACTTTCATTAAAAGAAGCTTTTTGTTTTGTGTTTAAAGGAATCTGCTAAGCACTGATAACCAAGCAGACATTCATGGTCCCCCACACACACTCTTTTCATCTCTGTCCTTCTGACACACACACACAAACAACTCTGATGTGAGGCCAGATTTGCATTTTCTTTTATCATTGTCAGGGGCGTGACTAGGACCTGGCTATTGGGCTATAGCACCAAATGTTTTTTTCTACAGCCTCGGATATAATTTATTTTTGGTGCTCTGTATCACATGCTTATGTAGTATATAATTTGTTTCTGTGCAATTTTTTTTGTTTTGTTTTTGTGGTGGGAGAGGAAAGGCGTATTTATGTCGGGAGTTTTTCAAATTAAATGAGAACATAATGATCACATTTAACAATATTAAGCAATGCATATTTGAGATATTTAGCTGTTCGGTTATGTTTGGGAAAATGCAGCGGTGTTGGTCCAGGCCACGCAGCTAACTGTTGATCCAGTTCTGATCACCCTGGTCCACTGTATAGCAAAGTCAACACCTTTAGCCAGCTGCTTCCTTTTATAATGTGTTAAAATTAGTTGTTCATTCTTGTTTCAGGTGGATATTAGACACCTATCACGGCAGCAGGGAGAAATGGTAGGCAGGTGCAGGCACCGCATGATATGGTACACAAGAGTACACACCTTAAGGAAAATGTGTTGTTTACTAATCTCACAGTATATGATTACAGAAAAAAAGATGTAGTTTTTGTGCATTGATGAAGCAACACAATTTGAGGGGGAAAAAATTATAAAAACCATATAAATATAAAGGCGGCAAGGGGGGCCTTTTTAACCCACACTTGGGGGAAAAGGCCCACCAGCATGGGGCAAAAGGCCCACTTTCCACAGATAAAGCGCTGCAGATATATCACATATACTTAGCAAATCTCAATTGGCTGACCGTTTACGTAATTGTCACGACATAAATCGCCATATCACCCAAAAACTGCTCAATGTAAATTATAAGACAGCATGACATTTAGACATTATCACATTATGGCTTCCTGTAAAGCTGCTTTGAAACTGTTTCCCCATATGTCGCTCACTTCGACTTGTGTTGAAGAAGCGACACTAGGGGTCTCTCGGCGCTGAATATACCTCTGAACTATGAAAAAAGGCCAATGAGAAGTTGGCAGACAGAATTTGCATGTCCCACCCCAGACATACGGGTATAAAAGGTGGGGAAATGCATCTGTTTCATTCAGAAATTTTCTTCAGAGCCGATGGTCACGTATGCAGAGAGCTGTGAGTCACACACCTGTTCCTCTACCTCTGAGCGATACTGCTGTTGGATCTGTGGCGCACTTCAGTGGCTTTCTCCTTCTCAGAACGGTAGTACAGTTTGTCCCTAGGTGCTTCGACAGCGCAAAACTAAAAGACTGTTTTGTTAAAAGAGTGATTTTCTCTAAAAGACTATTTTCCTCTAAAAGAGCAATACACAGCGCCGTTGAACGTCCTTTTTTCTTTATAAAGATGTCTTTCCGCCCGTGTAGTTCCTGGATGTGGTAGAGTGCTATCCGCTTCAGATGGCCACTGGCGCTGTCTCATGTGTCTGGGTTGGAACCCTCCGTCCTCCCCACAGTCGTCACGGTTGGATGATTGGTTCCTGGGGTCTGCGCGTCGCTCACAGCCAGCACCCCTCTCCACTCGTCACAAAGCCCCTCGCTCATCCGCTCTCACTACCCTCGACGGCGGAGCGGCACAAGGGTACACTGCAATTCCCCAGGTGGATAGGGTGGTTGCGATCCACTTATGGCCCGAGAACGCCGCCACCTGGTGGGGTCGCCCTGTGCTCCCCTCAAAGGCCTGCTCGCTGAGGGCGTCCTCCTGCGGCTAAAACATGTGCAGCTCCACCTCAACCCTGGCCCAGCTCTCAGCCCCCGCATCGAGCACCCGCAGGAAGCGCACGCTCCCTGTCTGGTTCTCATTCAGGCTCTGAATGACCTGAATGAGCGGTATGCACACACCCTCCTTCATGTCCGGGGGAGTGGCATGCAAATACAACTTGCCAATTCCCATTGGCTTTATAAAATATCAGAAGGTGTCTCGGGCTCCCAAGAGTGACCCCTAGTGTAACTTCATCGACACAACGTCTCGTTCCCTCCATCAGGCAACAGAGGTTACGGAAGTAACCAGGACGTTTTGAACCACCGCACCAAACTCAAAAACACCTTGTTTTGGACTAGATCTTGTTCTAAATGGTGTCACACCTGTTTCTTCTATTTCCCTAGAAGTGTTTTGGCGCCTTAACACAAAAACACTTCCTTTGCAACCATAGGATTGCACATACTTGCACTTTGAATGTACACTTTGAACATCATTTTGATGTTGGTAAATTTGTACAGAGCTTTATAGAGTTCACCTTTAACACATTCTACATCAATGTGCATAATTTTTTTCAGACCCCCTGCAGTCAATCACAAACAGACACACTCCCTCATGTCCTCTGAACTGATGAATGACGCTCAAAGGTCATCAAAACACAAAAGCAAACAGGAAGTTGCTGTAAAAAATAAAAGTCCATTATTTCTGTGGTGTCCACTCCCTCATGTCAGAGTGGTACAGCACTCTGGGGAATGTTCAGTGCTGGTAAATAAAAGAATGGTATTCCCCTTTTCTGGGCCACAAAAGTGCAACAACGCAATCATTTTAATAATAGGTTGAGGCCTGCTTTTTGACCTGTACAAATAGGGCTGGGTCTTTTTCTCACCCCCTTGGCTTCAATCTGGTCTTCTACAAATTTGAAAATGTTTTTAAAGATAGAGGGGGGAATTCACCAAGAATTAATAGCGCCAGGTAAAAACACCAGTTATTTGTATGGGCTGACTGGGCTGATTTAGCGACTAGTTCACTAAAGGAATTATGCAGATCAGGCAATGGCACAAATGCACCCAAAACATTTTCAATCAACGCAACTTGCAAGGCGCAATTGCAATCTTTCAGGCTGATATTGAGCACTATATTATTTTGGCGGATGCAGCAGACCACCATAATCATGGGACACTGCAGGCACTGTGCAGCATCACTCCACTACATTAATCCAGACACCAGGATCATCTCTTTAACATGCTGGAAGTGTGTTTAACTACACCATAGATCTGGATATATGTAAGGGTTAATGTACAGTCAACCATTTGTTATCACAAAATAAACCCCGACAGGGTGATCGGGACCCTGACGCAAAGCGGAGGACTCTTAAATCAGCCTATAGGTGTTTATTTTGCAATATCAACCGACTGACTGTCCATTATCCCACTTATTACAAGGCTGAATGTCAGTTCTAATCTTTGAGAAGTGATCAATTAACCTTTTGAGGTTTTAAATTAATGATTTTATATCAGCATGTTTGTCAGAGGTCATTTCATGACCATCACTGGAAAAATCAATGGAAAAGAAAATGACAAATTTGAGGCAAAAAAGTAAATGTTGACTTAATGTTTGTAAATGTTACATATGATGATTTATGATGTGAAAGCGTGTAAGAAAATATCAAATATATATTTCAAAATAATTTGTAGACATTTTCTATAGAATAATTTTTCTTCTGTCCCACTTTACCAGCACAGATAGTCAGGGATTTGGCCAAAAGTGTGCCTCCAAAGATTTGTCTTTCCAGTATTGAGCATTTCTTAATTTTTTATTTTGACTACGGCAGGATACATCCTAAGCGTTCTATGAAGATATAATTTCAGGTTATGTGGTATTTGGATCATAATTAAAAGTGACGAAAAATGTAAAATTTCCCAAAGTTTCCCATTTTGGTCACATATTCACCCTACTGTGATCATTAAGATCATTTTTGTTTTAACAAAAGTTAAAGAGTTAGTTTTGGAATTATGGAAAGTATTTTAGTTTAGTTTTTCCAATCATTTCACACACACACACACACACACACACACACACACACACACACACACACACAATTTTACAAAGTGAGCTGAGTGACGCTACACAAACAGTGTTTCTCACAGGGGAACGAACTACATCCAGCAGTGTGCTCCACTTCCCACAGATCAAAATTGGTTTGCTTTTTAAATCAATATTTCATATTCTTTAACATTGATAATTCATATGCTTCAAATCTATATCTGACTCGTTGTTTCCACACAAAAATAAAACTAGAAGGAAAGGAAAAGACATCCTCTCCTGTGTATGGTGCTTTTGTAAAAGTACAAACAAAACTTTAATAATATTGATTAAGGTGTCTGCTGTGTTTTCTAGAGTAAAGATTGTTGTTGTTGTTTGGACAGATTTCCATTTTTTTCTCATCACAATTATACATAACCAGACAGATAGAGAGAGAGAGAGAGAGAGATAAAAAGACACTTACAGCTCTCTTCCTCCTCTGTGATGACACTGATGACGTAGCAGGCGTAAATGAAACCCAGCAGCTGAGGAGACAAACACAAACACATCAGTGTGCTGACAGAGACAAGACAAGAGACAGAGAGAGGTCAGACCAGAACACGGCAACATCTCCAGGACGATCACTAGTGCCGCTGCTTTTATTTCAAGCATCAGACAGTGCTCTGATTATCAACATTATTTATAAGAGGGTTTTACCAATATTCAGTTTAATTTGGAATAGTCCAAATATGCATCTCAAACCTCTAAGTCTATAGGATTTGTGAAAGCGTAAATCAAATTGCAAGCTAAATTTGTTTTGCATGCGGACAGAACATTTTGTAAATGCAGGTGTAGGAAAAATTATACTTTAAATATTTAGCATAAGAGTAATTTGTGTGTTGCGAATCAGTCATTTCATAATAACACAAAATAAATGTGGTCTGTATTCTTCTGACTTTCTTTTTTCACGCTTATACTTTTGGCACTGTTTTTGCACTTAAACATGACCGAAAACATTGCAAACATGCAATCAGTGATATGCAAGCAAAGAAAGGGTGTCATGAACAGCAAAACTAATTGACCGTGTAGAATCCGTCTGTTTGTGTACAATAAACTACTGCAAATGTGTAAATGACTTGTGTTTGTTTTTCTCCCTGAAATTTGGGGGAAGGCGGTTCTACCTGCTTCTATTAACCAATCGAATTAGGTTTTCCTTAACCAGTTTACTCTTAATAACATGACAGACTTCTTCTACATATGGCTAAGCATCATTCCTCTGGGTATCTCTCCTCTTTTAAATATTACATTGAAATATTAATGCATGCACGTTCTTTTATTGTGAGTGTGAAGTTGAGCTGACACCGTTTATTGATATAAATACGATTCTCAATCTGGTTTTCAAATGTTTATTCTTGTTGCGGTTCATTATTTTCATTATTTTAATTACTTTCAATTATCATTGGAATGGCAATCGGGTGGATGGATGGAACTTGCAGATATCATAGAACTCATTCTAGAAAAGAAAATGATATAAGTAAACTATATTTATCTATCTGTTCAGAGAGATTTATTTTATATGGCTTACTTTATTAATTTGTTTTCTAGCATGAGTTCTATGATACCAGCTAATTCATCAAAATGCCTTGCCAATGTGTGTGTTATTTGTGACCACAGGGGTGTTCATTGGGGGTCAGGGTGGGTTTGGTGATTGGGGAGGGGTATAAGGGGGGATTCAATGTTAAATGTTGATTCAATGTACAGCATATATATGTTGTGTTTTTATTTGTTATATATCTATGAATCAATAAAAATGATAATTGAAGAAATATAGAATGTGTATGTATTAATAATAAAATTGGTTTAATATTTAAAAGAGGAGATGACAATGCTTACCCATATGCAGAAGAAGCTGCCAGTCAAGTTATTAAACCAATCAGGTCAGAGTAAACTGCTCAAGGAAAACCTCATTTGATTGATTACTAGAAGCAGGAAGATCCGCCTTCTCACTCGTGCTTGCAAAACTCTTTTTAGTTCGAAATTCATGCTAAAAGTGTAAGCGCAACAAAAGGGAAGACAGAACAGTGTATATCGGATAATTTCAGGAAGACATTTTGGCCTGTGCCACAAACACAAGTCATTTACATGTTTGCAGCAGTTTATTTTACACATACAGACTGATTCTATGCTGTCAATCAGTTTTGCTGTTCATGACACCCTTTCTTTGCTTGCATAACACTGATTGCAGGTTTGAAAAGTTTTTGGTCAGGTTTAGGTGCAAAAATAGTGCCAAAAGTGTAAGTGTGAAAATAAAAGAAGTCAGAAGAATACAGACCACATTTATTTTCACAACACATGAATTACACTTACGCAAAGCATTAAAGTAATGCTAATATTAGTTTCTTATGCTTGCAACTTGATTTAGACCTTTAAAATACGTTCCATGCACTATTTTTACACTTGCAATTTAATTTACTCTTTCACAGATCTTACTCTGTGCATTAAAATGTTTCTATCACACTTGTAACTTCATTTACATTTTTACAAAATTTACCCTGTGCATGCAAATCATTTAGACACTATTTTACCTTCATAGACGGGCATATTGATGATTATGGCGGTGCCACAGAGGCAGATGGCACAGCTCTGCTCCAAAACACAAGAAATTGGCACTATTCCAAAGTAATTAATCTGTCATTGGGCAGACTGCCCTGCATGCACCTACCTTGAAAACATCAATGCAATATATTTGGATCTGTGCATGAGAGAGAGTGGTTTGTGTTTAAGTTTTTGAATGCAGGCACATGCTGAACACAACAGCACAAGTGACAAACACAGCTGTAGTTCTCTCTGTGCAGGTTAAAGTGGTTCAGAATCACATTTTATTTCACTGAAGGAGCTGTGAAATACCAATCACATCAGAGGAAATGTCAACAGCCAGACTGCCATCTAAAGGGGTCGAAGCTGAAAAACTCACAATACATTAACATGTTGCATTAACCTTAAATCTGTGCCAAAAACAAGTTGGTTTCTGCTGTACAGGATGAAATGCCGTGAAGAGGAATACATATTTTATAAACTGAACACCAAACATAAACCTAACCATTCATGGAGTAAAAATTTAGAGTTAGAGGGAAAAACGCAACATCTGAATCAAGCTCGTCACTGACTATCCGGTTGCACCACAAGGAAAGGTAAACACACTGGAGCCGATGCAAAAATGTCTGACAGGAGATTGCACTTGTCAGTGAGTCGGCATAATGTGTCCGACACTACAGTACCTGAACTCTCAAAAGCAAAACACACATGCTGACTTCCTGTGCATTTTAAATGCACAAGTATCAGACTTTTTTGGGGCACTTTATAGACATGTTCTTTACTGAAGCATAGTCTGTACACTTTCAGCATCGCTATCGACTCTCTGACTGAGAAAAGCAAAGAGGTGCAGATGTAACCTGAACTTCTCTCACTCTGTAATATAAAGTGATTGGGGTGACAGGTTGAGTTAAACGGTGCTTAGGCTGCATTTCATGGTCTGGTCTTTCAGGTTAAAGGGTAATGTTGCAGCGGGGGTGTTCTGGGTCACTGGCCATAAAAGTCCCTCAGGGTGTTTCTCAGGCTAGCTAATTAAACTTTCAATCTCTCTGTCTAGTCTTAATAATACCTTAAATATAAATGGAATTATTTCAAAATTGATTTTAATAATCATTGTGGAATTTGCCTGAAACTAGTATCTAACCTTGATGTGTTTCTAGATTACAAAACTCTTTATTATAATACATATTTGCTGCCATGGCATTATACAAGTAAAACATTTTAATGTAAATGTAAAAAAAGGGGATACATTTCAGTTTTTCTTTATATTGGGAATTCAGCCAATTTGAAAAAAGCCTTTAAATACAACGTGATCTCATGAGAATTCATATGTATTCTTAAGATAGTACATTCTCTTACGTTTGCATAGACACCAAAATGTACAATATTGACATATTGACAGCATCTAAACGTCATCCTTTAACATATTAACAGCTCTAGAAACATACAAATGTTTCTGTGTCCTGTTTGTATAGATTCATATTGAATGATTCATAGAATTAATCAGTTAATTACATTTAATTTGTAATCAATGAGATTAGTTAAATGCCATCACATTTATTTAACGCAGTTGACATTATAATATGACATTTTAATGGTTTCATTCAGTTCTGTGTGAGTTCTGCTGCCCTACACAACGTTTTAAAGGATTATATCACTTAAACCAAGACTAAACTTTAAAATGTTAAAACAAATAAAAACTCTTAATAAAACTCTCAAAATAAAAAATATTTTAATCATTTATAAAGCTTTTTATTACACTTTTGCTTGTCATGGGACACAAACGTCTTGGTTACTGTCATAAACTCTGTTCCCTGATGGAGGGAACGAGACGTTGTGTTGATGTAGTGACACTAGGGGTCGCTCGAGAGCCCGAACACCTCTATTCTTTTGAGAAAAGGCCAATGAGAATTGGCGAGTGCAATTTGCATGCCACTCCCCCGGATATCCGGGTATAAAAGGAGAAGGAATGCCCACTCACATTCAGATTTTTTCTTCTGAGCCAAGCGGTTGTACTATAAGAGAGCTGAACACTTCTGCTGTTCCATTCACCTCTTAAGCGTATGCTGTTGGATATTCAGCGCATTTCTAGCGGCTTTCTCTCCTTCTGCACAACGAGTGAAACAATATATAAAACAATAATAAAATTAATCTATAAATGTGTTAGCTATAAACCAAATCTTCAGACTGCTTTCTGTGAAGAACAAACCCAAATTCAAGCCTTTTATTTAACAATGTCCATCTCCATCCACCACAGCGTCACCATGCTCGCTGTAACCATCAACATGAGTTGGTTTTGTTTTCAAAATTCAAAAATTGCCATCTCAAGCATTACGACCAGCAGTTTTACGACAGTGTTGTCGAATGCTCATTGGCGACACGCCGTATTCTGTGATGGATATGTTTGAATGAGATATGACAGTGATGATACGGTGTGCATCAGAAGACTTACAGAGGTTAATCATTTTATTTCTTCTCTCCACCTCACACAATGCTATTGTATGCTGTCAGGGAGCACATCGAATACAGTGCATCGCCATTTGGACTATTTTTGTCCTGAATTTTGCCATTTTTCTGAAAATATTATTGTGATTAAATTTACGTGTTTTATATGCTTAATAAATGGTTATTATTAGGTTTAAGAGTAGGTAAAATATATTTTAATTAATATGTTGTAACACAAATTATTGCTACTGTACATTAATCTACTTGTTACATGTTTTTATATTGTTGAAATGTGGTTATGTTTAGAGGTTTATAATTGATTTGTGTATTCAAATATATTTTAATTGGATTTGTCACTATTTTCAGTTTCTAATGCTGTAAATTCTTACAAATGTTTACGTTTTAGATGTTTTCAAATGTCCATATTGAAAGTTTTAGTGTCTATCCAAATGTACAAACATAATACGTTTAAATGTTACAAATATTAACGTACAAATTGTTACGTATATTAATGAGATCAGGCTATTAAAAATAGTGCCAAACCTGAAATGTCTTGTAGTGTTAAAAATAAACAATAAAAACTGTTAAAACAAAACTTCTTCATTAATTAGTACTTTTTCTAGAAATTATAATCAAGTTAATTAATAAAGTTCTCTTTTAGGAATTTAAGCCTTTAATTTGATTTTCTTCTATACAATCTCAAGTGTTATAGTTATAAGCTTGCCATCTTGAATTTATTTTCTTTGAACCCACAAAAAATATAAAAATAAATTTGAATTCCAAAACTGAAAGCACATTTATCATACAAGAGATGTGTTGAAGCAATCTACATATGTTTAACTTGCATTTTAAGGTTATATAATGTTAAATATATATAAAATAATATCCATATATTTATTTATCTTTCTTTTTACTGATCTCTTGGTTAATTAACTACATGACTCGAACATTTATTTGTGCAGACTCTGCTCAAAAACGATTCTAAAGATTAATGCAGGGAATTAGACTGCAACTAATTTCATGGTGCAGATAAACACAGAGAATGAAAGACATTCTTTCTGCATGTCTCAGAGATCTGATGCCTGAGCAGATGACCTGCTTATGTCATCTGAACTGTGATATTTAAAAGCCTGAACAGGCAGCACTGCCTGATATGTGCCAGGATTTACACACAAATAATGACTTTTATCCTTTCACAAATCCATTTCTCAAGAAATAAAATACATATTAATAAATAGCAGCACACCTCTGGTCAATAAGCTTAGATATGATTTTAGATAAGCAGAATGATTTATGCGCTGAAGTTTAACAATTAGTGTTAGAGGTTTGTTCAAAACCCTAACCCCAATTATGAGCCATTTAATAGCAATGGGAGCCATAGCAAGCACCACTAATTTCAAAGATACAAAAACAGACAAATCCTGTGAGCACATCTTGATGAGTCCCACTCATATCATTATAAAGACTTGGATAAATGAGCTGAGCAAGGAAAACAGTCTCCTTTCTCAGCGGGGCTCTAGCTTTAGTTCTAAAGCTCTGCTTATATTCATTATCTGCTTTTATCTAGCATAATTTGCCCTGCCAAGAAAGCTAGCTGAAAGTATAAGAGAGAGAGAGAGAGAGAGAGAGAGAGAGAGAGAAGGGTCTCACTTCTTATTAGGTGTCTATAACTACTATGTACTAACATTAAAAAACATAAAATACAATGTTTATTGTGTGACTACATGCTGTTCTGCAAAATTCTTACAAGATTAACATTAGCTGCTACTGAGGTTAAGGTATGGGCAGGTTTAAGAGTAGGGTTAGGGTTAAAGATTAGGGTTTAGGCTAGGGGTTGGGTTAGGTTTAGGATTAGAGGTAAGAAACAAAGAATAACTACAGATGTAATTAAATGCAGGTAATTTAAATGTAATTACAATGCAACAACTTGTATATACATAATACAACCCCAATTCTAAAAAGGTTGGGACAGTATGAACACTCGACTGTCTCAACTTTTCTGGAGAGTGTTGCAATCATCTGATTTGAAATTACTGTACAAAAAAACAATGAAATTAACAAGAAAAAAACATTATAGAAAGTGTAGTTGTAGTGTTTTCAATAAAGCAAAGGGTGAATATAATTTACAAATCACTCCTTTTTGTTTTTAATAGCATTTTTCATGCTGTCCCAACATTTTTGGAATTGGGGTTGTATAAAATCTTCCTTTATCTCACCATAACCATGTTTAACAGTACTCATTTGCATAACTGAACACATGATCATCAGACCACTACAACAGTTTTTTTATTTATTTAAAAATGTTTTATTCTATTACTATATTTTTTACATTATTATCAGTATGTGCAAATATCTCCATAGATATTGCACATTATATTGTTGTATACTATTATGCTGTTATTAAGAGTATATAGTTTTTTATTATTTGAATTAAATTTATTATTTTTAATTGATTCGTTTTTAATCAATAGGTGTAATTATCTTCATAGAAATGTTATTATGCATATATGTGTATCGTACTGTGTAATATTATGCTGTAATGAAGATTATTCAGTTGTAATCATTATTTTATTGAGTATTAAGTTGTTTTATTGTTTTAATTTAATTTATTTTATAATTGTTTTCTTATTTTTTAACACTATAATAATGTGTAATTCTTTTATTTCTCTTTTCTTTTAAATACATTGCAATGGAGTCCTCGGTTTTTGACATTTCACACTTTTTTAAAGATATACATTGTATAAATAGGCCTGTCAAAGAAATTCCAATGTTTTCCATAAGTAGGGACATTAATTTGTCACCAAGACAAATTCCTTGTATGTGTAAGCATACTTGGCAATAAAGCTGATTCTGATTCTTCTCTGATTTGAATTTTGGATAAAACTTTCCTTTTATTTACAGCTATGGGAAAAGAAGTGATGAACTCCCACAATATTCTGACACCACATTTTTCTTAATCTAAAGCAGCAGCCTTATCTTCACTTCAGAGTTTTACAGAAGACAACTATGATATGAGACAAGAGATATGAGAGAAGAAAAAAATTAGGAAGAGACAGCGAAAGACAAAGATAGAGGCGGAATGAACTCACCCACCCCTGTTGATGCTGAAAATGGCAAAGTGCACAAGAGAGTGAAAAGCTTTGACTAAACTTCAGACTAGCTGTGACAGCGGTACAGCATGAAAAAAACACTTTTGTTTGTGTGCCTGTTGCACAAAAAGAGAAATACGACAGTAGAATTAAAAAACTGAGTAATAGAGAGAACACAGATCTATGATTATATATCAGAATCAGAAGATGTTACACTGCACGATGGCTCCGCAAATGCCCACCTCGGTGTGGAGCTCTCCAATTCTTTTGTTGTTTTTGTTTGTTTGTCCTGTGTTTAGTAATCTTTTTCCAGTCAGTTTTACCAGGGACGAACTGCAGAACATTCGGCAGCACATACCAGATCATCTTTTCCCGTTTTTTTAATATTCAGACGTTTGCTGGACATTTTAGTCGGAGGTGCAGCTGCGTTGTTTAAAACGCGCTACGAGACTGGTTAAACTCAGTCAGCACGGCGTTCGAACACTGCAGAGCATTCATCTAGCGAATCTCTGCTCTCTTCCCAACAAATCAGATGAACTACTGTCTCCTCACACGTACAAATAAGGACTTCTCAAACTCTGCTGCACTATGCTTCACAGAAACCTGGCTGAGTGAAGCCATTCCAGACAGCGCATTACATCTGCCGGGCTTCCAGCTGTTCAGAGCGAATCGCATCGCGGAGTTAAAGGGGAAAACGAGACGCGGTGGAACGTGAATTTACATCGACGAAAGTTGGTGTACAGATGTAACAACGTTAAAGAGGATGTGCTGTCCTAATCTGGAAGTGCTCTTTATTAACTGTAAGCCATTCTACTCGCCACGGGAGTTTCCTTAGTTTATTCTGGTGTGTGTTTACATTCCTCCAAACGCATCTGGGAACATAGCGCTGCAACAGCTGGCTGATCAAATCACAGACACAGAACAACAATACTCAGTTATTACTATTCTTGGGGACTTTAACAAAGCAAATCTCACACGTGAACTGCCCAAATAGACAGCACATGTCCCACCAGAGACAGGAATATATTGGATCACTGCTACAAAACAATAAATGATGCATATCGGTCTGTCCCACGTGCAGCTTTGGGACTCTCTGATCACTGTCTGGTTCATCTTCTTCCGACCTATAGGCAGAAATTAAAATCAACAAAGCCAGTTGTAAGGACTGTAAAGAGATAGACTAATGAAGCAGAGCTGGAACTACAAGCCTGCTTTGACTGCACTGATTGGAGTGTTTTTGAAGCTGCAGCTACAGACCTGGACAAGCTCACAGATACTGTTACATCATACTTCAGTTTCTGTGAGGGCATGTGCATCCCTACTAGGACATTTTTATCATTCAACAGTAATAAACTATGGTTCACAGGAAAACTCAGGAAAGCAGATTCGTCATGCCAAAGAGGATGCTTACAGGGGTGGGGATAGAGTCTTGTATAATCAGGCCAGGAACACACTGAATAAGGAAATCAGAGTGGCTAAAAGAAGCTACTCTGAGAAGCTGAAAAACAAGTTTTCAGCTAATGACCCTGCATCAGTGTGAAGTGGCCTGAAACAACTTACTAATTACAGGAGTCCTACCCCCAACCCTGTGGTGGACCAACGACTGGCTGACGACCTGAATGTGTCCTATTGCAGATTCGAAAGGCCCAATCTCACACCCCACACGCACTTTGACCTTCACTTCACACAAACATTAACACCTCCTGCAACCCCTCTCCTCCCCCTCCTGCTAATCAACCTGCACTCAAAATCTGTGAAGATGATGTGTGCCGTGTCTTTCGGAAGCAAAGGTCAAGGAAGGCTTCAGGCCCAGATGGCGTCTCACCAGCGTGCCCTCGTTCCTGTGCTAACCAACTGGCCCCCATTTTCACACAGATATTCAATAGATCACTGGAGCAGTGTGAAGTCCCACGCTGCTTCAAACGCTCAATTATTATCCCTGTCCCTAAGAAACCAAAAATCACAGGACTTAATGACTACAGACCTGTCCCCCTGACATCTGTGGTCATGAAGTTATTTGAGAGACTTGTGTTGGCCCACCTGAAGGACATTGCTGGATCCTTTCTAGATCCCCTTCAATTTGCTTATCGAGCAAACAGGTCTGTGGATGATGCAGTCAACATGGGATTGCATCATGTCCTGCAACATCTGGACAGACAGGGGACATACGCAAGGATCCTTTATGTGGACTTCAGCTCGGCTTTTAACACAATCATCCCAGCTATTCTCCGGACCAAGTTAAACCAACTCCCTGTTCCCATGTCTATCTGTCAGTGGATTACCAGCTTTACTGATGTACAGGCAGCAGCATGTGAGGCAGGAAAAATTCTCTTTCACCACCTGTACCATCAGCACTGGTGCCCCCCAGGGATGTGTGCTCTCCCCACTACTCTTCTCCCTCTACACCAATGACTGCACCACCAATGATCCCTCTGTCAAGCTCCTGAAGATTGCAGACGACACCACTGTCATCGGCCTCATCCGAGATCACGATGAGTCTGCATATAGAAAGGAGGTTGAACGGCTGGCTGTCTGGTGCAGTCAAAACAACCTGGAGCTGAACATGCTTAAAACGGTGGAGATGATTGTGGACTTTGAGGAACACCCCAACATTGTCCCCCCCTCACCATTCTAAACAGCACTGTGGCAGCAGTAGAGTCATTCAAGTTCCTGGGCACTACCATCTCACAGGACCTGAAGTGGGAGACACACATTGACTCCATTGTGAAAAAGGCCCAGCAGAGGTTGTACTTCCTTCGCCAGCTGAGGAAGTTCAACCTGCCACAAGTGCTGCTGAAACAGTTCTACACAGAAGTCATTGAGTCTGTCCTCTGCACTTCAATAACTGTCTGGTTTGGTGCAGCTACAAAATCAGACATCAGAAGAATACAGAGGACAGTTCGGAATGCTGAGAGGATTATTGGTTGCCCCCTGCCCCCCCTTTCAAGAACTATACACTTCCAGAGTGAGGAAAAAGGCTGGTAAAATCACTCTGGACCCCACTCACCCTGCCCACTACTTTTTTGAACTGTTGCCTTCTAGTCGACACTTCAGAGCTCTGAGCACCAGAAACGTACAGTTTTTTCCCTCAGGCTATCCATCTCATAAACAGTTAAATTGCCCCATTGAGCAATAATTATGTGTAATACACAGTTTAGTCTATTTATATTATCTAACATATCCACTTCTGCCATTACATACATTGCCCTGTAAATAATATACTGTATTTTTGTTCTTAATGTAACAGATTTATAAAAGATTTTCACTACGTGTGTGTATGTGTGTATGTGTGAAGGTGAGCGCATGTACGTATATGTATAATTATTTATTTGTATTATTCTTTTTTAGTCTTGCTGCTCTTTTTGTATTGTTGTACACTGGAAGCTCCCGTCACCAAGACAAATTCCTTGTATGTGTAAGCATACTTGGCAATAAAGCTGATTCTGATTTTATATATATATATATATATATATATATATATATATATATATATATATATATATATATATATATATATATATATATATATATATATATATATATATATATATACACACTCACCTAAAGGATTATTAGGAACACCATACTAATACTGTGTTTGACCCCCTTTCGCCTTCAGAACTGCCTTAATTCTACATGGCATTGATTCAACAAGTTGCTGAAAGCATTCTTTAGAAATGTTGGCCCATATTGATATGATAGCATCTTGCAGTTGATGGAGATTTGTGGGATGCACATCCAGGGCACGAAGCTCCCGTTCCACCACATCCCAAAGATGCTCTATTGGGTTGAGATCTGGTGACTGTGGGGGCCATTTTAGTACAGTGAACTCATTGTCATGTTCAAGAAACCAATTTGAAATGATTCGAGCTTTGTGACATGGTGCATTATCCTGCTGGAAGTAGCCATCAGAGGATGGGTACATGGTGGCCATAAAGGGATGGACATGGTCAGAAACAATGCTCAGGTAGGCCGTGGCATTTCAACGATGCCCAATTGGCACTAAGGGGCCTAAAGTGTGCCAAGAAAACATCCCCCACACCATTACACCACCACCACCAGCCTGCACAGTGGTAACAAGGCATGATGGATCCATGTTCTTATTCTGTTTACGCCAAATTCTGACTCTACCATCTGAATGTCTCAACAGAAATTGAGACTCATCAGACCAGGCAACATTTTTCCAGTCTTCAACTGTCCAATTTTGGTGAGCTCTTGCAAATTGTAGCCTCTTTTTCCTATTTGTAGTGGAGATGAGTGGTACCTGGTGGGGTCTTCTGCTGTTGTAGCAGCCATCCGCCTCAAGGTTGTGCATGTTGTGGCTTCACAAATGCTTTGCTGCATACCTCGGTTGTAACAAGTGGTTATTTCAGGCAAAGTTGCTCTTCTATCAGCTTGAATCAGTCAGCCCATTCTCCTCTGACCTCTAGCATCAACAAGGCATTTTCGCCCACAGGACTGCCGCATACTGGATGTTTTTCCCTTTTCACACCATTCTTTGTAAACCCTAGAAATGGTTGTGCGTGAAAATCCCAGTAACTGAGCAGATTGTGAAATACTCTGACCGGCCCGTCTGGCACCAACAACCATGCCAAGCTCAAAATTGCTTAGATCCCCTTTCTTTCCCATTCTGACATTCAGTTTGGAGTTCAGGAGATTGTCTTGACCAGGACCACACCCCTAAATGCATTGAAGCAACTGCCATGTGATTGGTTGATTAGATAATTGCATTAATGAGAAATTGAACAGGTGTTCCTAATAATCCTTTAGGTGAGTGTATATACAGTATATGTGGTATAAATGATAAAGCAAAAATGCTCAGTCCTAAAATTCCCTAAAACATGCTGAGCCCCAGAAACTAAGGCTGCTTACGTTTCAGGAAGGGAATAGTCCTCCACAAGTCTGACTGCAACGTTCGGGTTTGGCAGCATTCTGGTACGGAATGCCCCTTTTTATTTGCAATAAATTCCTTGTGAATAAAATTAAGTCCTGCTCTATATTTGTTCTCATGGAATATCCCGTTTTACTGTAAAAATACATAAAATAACAGAAGTGGGTTGCGAATGCCACTTCATGTTGACTTTAAAGTCATCTTCCAATTCCTCTGTGATGTTATCTTTCCTTAATGTTATTTACAAATTTAGAGAGGACCACAAGCAGTGTACTTTTTGGAATCATCCTTCTAACTAATCTCTATTTAATTTTGAAAAGCCTGTAGGAACTTGACTATATATTTATAAGCTCTCAATTCCTGCAGGCCACATTTCTTAACTCTCATGGTGATGTTAGCACTTCATTATTTGGAAATAAGCAGATAATCATCACTTTAAAAAACATTCTGGCACTCCTTCCTTACCCCCCATCAGGGCTGGATCCACGGGGGGCCAGGGTGGGCCTGGCCCACCCTATAAAGCACTTTGCCCACCCTGGCCCCAATCAACAACCAATCACAAAATTTGTGCGATGTTTTTTTTTAAACTGTTGAAACAATAGCCTTAACCTCATTTACCTTGCAACCTTTTCCATTAAAAAACGTGCTGAAGGACAAAGCAATATTAATAACGATACTGTCATTTTAACAGTCAGTGAACATATTATTAAACACTTATACATTAAACAGAGCACAACATGCACAGATATCTTATTCCGAAAGGACAAAAGAAAAGGACTTTTGCTCTCCAGGATGCAGCTACCAACTCTTCCATTTGCGGCAACAAGGTCAGAGAAATAGTTGGGTCAAGTTCAATGGCATCTTTGGGTACACCTACAGAAAAATGCTATTTAAACAAGGCAAATCCTCATGAGCCAGCTCTGAATTCCTACCCTTGAACTCTTATTAGAGGGAGAGAGAGATGTTTTTTGTCTGCTTGGTATCAGTCATGACCATGGCTTGAATATTCTCTGTAGAGTAAGACACATGCTTTTGTTCCCTTTACAAAAAGCTTCACTATGATGCTGCGCTTTGCTAAGCGCTTTGGGAACAATCCTACATGTTTGTGACCAGCTGAAATATGTGTGTAACACGTCAATGAACATTGACTGGAATTTATAGCCTCAGTTGGTGTAATCATTGGATGCACCTGTGACCGGGCCATAAATAGAGGCGTCACCAGCGTGTCGTCAGATCCTTTTCTTTAGAGCATACTCTGCTGTGTGTCTCACAAGCTTGTCAGAAACTTTCTTTTCTCTGCTAGGATTTAGAATTTGTTAGGCAGTAAACAGTGAACCTTTTCTCCCTTCCCTCTTTCTATATATATATATATATATATATATATATATATATATATATATATAAAAAGTGGAAAAATGTCGGAGAAGCAAACGATGCGTGTTTCCCTGTCAACGTTCTATGACTGTCAGGGACACGCATCAGTTTTGTTTGGTTTGTTTGGGGGAAGAGCATGCTGCTCTCGCGTTGGGGCAGGGCGAGTACGCGCATTGCGACCTAATTTCGGGCGAAATGCTTTGCGCTTGCTTACTTCCGGGAGTCAGCGCCCACTCTCATATATCTGGCTGAGGAGCGAGAGACGGATCCGTCCCTATCGCTCACTCTCTCCCCAGATCCAGCTGATCCTTCTCGTAAGCCTGAAGCGTGCCTCGGCGCCACTTCGTTTTGATCTCATGGATGCATATTTCCATATTGGAATTCTGCTACAGCACAGGAAGTTCCTGAGGTTCGCATATGGGGATGAAGCCTTCCAGTATCGGGTTCTTCCATTCGGCCTAGCCCTATCACCCCGCACATTCACAAAATGCATGGATGCAGCACTGGCTCCTTCGCGACTCCGGGTCATCCGCATTCTGAATTACATAGACGACTGGCTGATCTTAGCGCAGCTCCAAGAACTGGCAGTTCAGCACAGGGATATTGTCTTAGCTCATCTGGTTTCTCCGGGTCTGAGACTCAACGTCAAAGAGCGTTCTCTCTCCCACCCGGGGAATCACCTATCTGGGGGTTATATGGAATTCGATCATGATGCGGGCACAGTTGTCTCCCGCTCGTATCACGTCCATTCAGAACACCCTGAGCAAACTCAGGCTAGGTCAAGGTTGCACTGTTCTCCAGTATCAACAAATACTAGGTCTCATGGCGTCTGCATCCACGGTGATCCCTTTGGGCCTGCTCCATATGAGACCATTTCAGCTGTGGCTAAAAGCCAGGGGATTTCATCCAAGGGCCAGTCCCCTAGGGCTAATAAGGGTTATGCGCCACGTGCTTCGTTCCCTTGCTATGTGGTTCAGAACCCGGTTTCTTACCTTGGGTCTCACTCTAGGTGCATCTCGTCGGCGCAGGCTACTAACGACAGACGCCTACCTGACGTGCAGGGTAGAGGTCTTAAGTGTTCGTCCAGCTCAAGGGGATGGGAGGGTCGTCAGCTCGGTTGTCACAGTAACTGTCTCCAGTTGATGGCTGTATTTCTGGCCCTGAAATACTTCCTCCAGAGGCTACCATGTCTTGGTGCGGGTGGGCAATACAGCGGTAGTCTCTTACATAAACCATCAAGGAGGTCCACGTTCATGTCAGCTAGATTTCTGGCACATCGGATTCTCCTTGGGGCCCAGGGCAAACCCCTGTCACTGCAGTTTATATCCCTGGCTGCCCATATGTGGGAGCAGATTTACTGTCCAAACAGAAAATACCGACGGGTGAGTGGAATCTCCACCCCTAGGTAGTGGAACAAATCTGGGTAAGATTTTACAGGGTAGAAGAGGACCTCTTCACCTCTATGAACAGCGCAATGTCTCCTCTACTTCTTCCTGAGTCACCCAGCCCCCCTGGGTCTGGACACGATGGCGCATACATGGCCCAGAGTGTGTCTGTATGCATGTCCCCTGGTTTCTCTGCTCCTCTGAATCTTGGCCAGAGTTCGCCAGCAAGGGTCTTACCTCTTACTGATAGCGCCTCACTGGCCAAACAGGATTTGGTTCTCAGAGCTGATATCTCTCCTCGACGGCTCGCCTTGTGCGATTCCGGACAGGAGGGACCTTCCGTCTCAGGCACAGGGGACGATATCACCTCATTCCCGCCTGAATTGTGGAGACTTCATGTTTGGGCCCTGAAGGGTACCAACTGAGGGACACAGGGCTGTCACCTGAGGTTATTGAGACCATTCTTAGTGCTAGGGCTCCCTCTACCAGAAGAATCTACACCAAAAAATGGGGTGTCTTCGAAAAGTGGTGCAGTTCACATGGTGCAGATCCAGTAGACTGCCAAATTGTTTCAGTTCTGGACTTTCTGCAGGAAAAACTGTCAGCAGGCATATGCCCCGCTACTCTCAGGGTTCATGTGGCCACCATTTCAGCTTGCCAGACCTCTACTCGCTCGCTTCATTCGCGGATCCATGCGACTGAGGCCTCCTATTAGGACCAGAACTACTTCATGGGACTTAGCAATAGTCCTGGAGGGTCTGGTTGAGACCCCCTTTGAACCTTGAATCAGCGTCTGACAGACTTCTGACTCTCAAGGTGTTCTTACTTATGGCGATTACCTCTCTTAAGAGGATCTACAGACTCTGTCTGTTTTGCCGGCCTGTTTAGAATTTGCCCCAGGTATGGCCAAAGCTATTCTGCATCCTCATCCTGACTACCTTGCTAAGGTGCCTTTTTTGACACTACATCCTGTCACTCTGGAAGCCTTCTGCTCCCTGCCGTTTTTAATGCCGGAGCAGGAAAGACTTCACGGACTCTGCCCAGACCATGTCCTTCAGACTTATGTCCACCGCACTAGCCAGTGGCGTAAGTCAGGGCAATTATTTGTCTGCTATGGGGGCCGCAACAGGGGGGCGGCCGCTACCAAGCAGACTATGTCACATTGGGTGAGGGATGCTATTGCCCTGGCCTATGAGGTGTGCGGTCAAGCTTCGCCAGTAGGTGTCAGGGCTCACTCCAACAGAGGGGTCGCCTCCTCTAAAGCCTTGGTTAGAGGGGTCCCTCTGCAGCAGGTTTGTGATGCGGTAGGCTGGCCTCTCCGCACACATTCATCAGATTTTTTAGTTTAGATATTCATGCTACTCCGGACTCTTATGCCCTTGAGTCGACCTCTCATGCTCATGCCTGAACAAGTTTGTGATGCGGCAGGCTGGTCCTCTCCGCACACATTCATCAGATTTTATGGTATAGATGTTCATGCTACTTCAGGCTCTTATGCCCTTGAGTCGACCTCTCAAGCTTATGCCTGAACAAGTTTGTGATGCGGCAGGCTGGTCCTCTCCGCACACATTCATCGAATTTTATGGTTTAGATGTTTATGCTACTCCAGGCTCTTACATCCTTGAGTCGACATCTCAAGCTCATGTCCGAGACCGCTTGCATTCTTGTGAGCACACTTCACAACCGTAGGGGTCCGGACAGCCCCAGTGCGGCGGCGTGGGTATTGCATTAGCAAAGCGCAGCATCATAGTGAAGCTTTTTGTAAAGGGAACGTGTCGGGTTACATGTGTAACACTTGTTCCCTGAAAAAAGCGGAACGAGATGCTGCGCTTCTTTGCCGCACTGGGACGTCCCAGGACTGCTCTTCAGAAACTTTTTTCAGGGAACAAGGGTTACACATGTAACCAGAGACGTTTTCCATGTCGTGTATTTGGTGTTGCTTTCTCCAAGAAGGATACTTTCGTTTCTGTGGGTTTTAGAAACTGGAAAGCAGCATTAGAACGTGACCGTGTCTTCAAAAACATGCTTGCAGTCAGGCTCATTTACAAACCTAAACCGAGTGGGCAGAATTTCGCCACCGACAAGTGTCAGGGGAGACCGTAGCATGTTTACTTGACCCCCAACAGATATAAAAGAATCAATAATACATCAAAGGCGTGGCAGGTGTTGTAGAGGTCAATTGTTTTTAGCAGTCAATGAGCTTCCACTACGTGGAGATCGGGAAACCTTTGACTATGAGGAGGATTGCATAGCTGTGGGGCTTTTTGACAAGCTGTTTAAATACACATTGGAAAAGGTAAATATCTTGCTGCCATTACGTCAAGTATCCCAGAAAATGCAAAGTGTACTTCCAAAACCATCCAGAATTAATTGATTTAAATTTTGGCATCCATGTTTCTGAAAAAATAAATTGACACTGTATGAAAATATGTCAAGAATATGACACTGCTGATTCAGCTGCATTCTGTTTAAAAAGTGATGGCACAAGGGATCTGTGCAACAATTAAAATGTGTCTGTTGTAATCCGCTTAGTGTGCAATGGTGTGCCAGAGAAACATGTCATTGTTAGAACTATAGCAGCTTGATGCAGATGACATCACCACAGAAATATTAAGACTCTTGTCTCATACAGGATTCAGTTCTGACAATACTGAGCCAGGGTTATGATGGAGCATCGGTGATGTGTGGGGTGGTGTTCAGGCTTTTTGTTTAAAAGGTTGGGCAGGCATATCCCCTACATCCACTGCTATAACCACCAGCTTCACCTCTCCATCATACATGCAATTCAAAGTGAACCTTATGCCAAAAGATTCTTTGACTTCTCAGGCTCCCTGTACTCTTTTTTCAGCCATCATTTTGTCTGTCAGAGGTACAGTTGCACATATCTCAAGAGGTTGTTAGAAATCCACTGGACAAGTCATTTTGAAGTTACCAAATGTGTTGTGGAGAACAAGGAAGTCATTCTTGACATTCTTTCCAAAGTTTCTGATGATGACAATACCTCGGTTAACTTTGCAAAAGAAGCTTCTGGGCTTCTCTCTCAGCTGAAGCGACACCATTTTTTTGAAGTTAGCAAATTTCTGATTCACCTTCTTGCCATTTTGAAACCAGCCAATGTCATCCTACAGTCTCCCCATGTTGATTTGTGCAGTGCAGCTGAAGTACTGCAAGTATCTCTTAGTGTACTGAGAAATATCAGAGAAAATGACAGTCAATTGCAGCAGTACTGCACTGGCATGTCTACTGATGAGCACTCACCAAAACATCGAAGGACTATTATTCCCTTCTATGCTGACTTTGCCATTTTATTACCTATAGGGTAAAAAGGGCAGTCAGGCTCTGAATGTTCCACTGAAGCTCTAAGGCAACAGATGTTGAACATTGTTGATACAGCTGTATCAGAATTGGAAAACAGGGTTTTCACAAAGAATTTAGAGCTGATGCAATCCCTCTCATGTTTGATGGCAAAATCTAACACCTTTCTTGACATTCAGCTGCTTGAGCCTTTCTGTAGTCTTGCAGGGGTTGCAAAAAGTGAGCTGCATGGTGAAATTCTTGTTGCCAGAGCAATGCTGACCAAAAAGCTTCCAACTGATGCTGACAGTTCTGCTGTTTGCAAACTCTTGCAGGAATACAAATATGCATTTCCAGGACTTTGTAAAATGTATGTGTCTGCCCTGGTCATGGGTGTTTCTACTGCTTCATGTGAGAGCTCATTCTCCACTCTGGCAAGAATTTTCACACCATTTTGCTGCACAATGCTTCACGAGAGGAAAAAAATCTTATACTTTTAGCTCATAAAAAAATTCAATAACACATGAACTGACATGGATGAGTTTGTGACTGAATTTTCTAAAACAAGCAGAAAGCTAAAGTTGTAAATATCATGGTAGTGTCGATGAATATCAATAGTTCGATGCACAGTCTCAGACCTGCACCTGTTGTGATAAAACCTACAGTTACTAAATTGTTACAAAATCTGTTATAGAGGACAATAAAATTATATTAAAAACAGAAAAAATGAATAAAATAAAACTAGATAAATAGTTAGTCAAGACAAACATTATGTTGGTTTGAGAAAGCCTGGCCAATATTTTTAAAAGCTTAAAGTCTGAAAGTTAAGTTTAAGGATGTAGCTAGATAGACAGACAGACAGACAGACAGACAGACAGGCGGACGGGCGGACAGATAGAAGTTGGAGCAGTTGGAGTGTATGGGTTGTAAAGCCACCCCTAACCCCATTTACCCCAAACATACAGTTTATATTTCCATTGATATTTTCTCAGTCCTCTGACAAAGACAGTAAAACAAGCATGAACAAACACTTGACAAGGATCATGTCAAAGAAAATACGAAAGAACGCACACAAATGGAAAAATATACAGACTTTATAAAAAGTAACAATTTGAAGACAAAAAGTAATTAGACTCGGTGGTTGTCAAATGGACCCTTAATGGTAACTTTCGCAAAAAAAAGGCATTTAGGTTAAACGTAATTGCGCATATGCATAATTTGTTTGCAGTTGTGATTTGTTTTGAGATTTTGCTATCTATGCAATGAAATTCATACTTAAGTGTGGCTAAATACTGTATAACCCTTTAGAATATGAGCGCACAGCCTTTCTGCATGACCAGGAGGGTTTTGCAGCCTACTGATTATAATCCGCTAAGTTTGCTCGACTAAAACCTGGAGGCGTGCCAGACCTCAACTCAAGGGGCCACTTCACCACAATAACACAGCCTCTGTACTTGGAGAGGGGAGTTTTACACATGCACAGGGTACACTTTAGGCTGGTGAGGTTTTTAAGGACTCTCAAGGACCTGTTGAGTGTAGAGAGACAGACAAGGAGTAACTACGGAAATGAAAGATAACTTTTTTTATGAATTGGGATCTGGAAAAAGTGTACTGTGGGAACACTTTTAGTTCTTGCCTTGTATAAGTGCACATGCATTAAGAGTATATACACAGTACATAGTGTGTGGTGACTATACACTATAGTTAAAGCAGGGCTGTCTTGTTAGGAACTCAATTATTTCTAGAAAAAAGGGTCCACTCCTCACGGCATATTATTTGTTTGTTGGTGTATGTGTTTTTTGGAGCAACTCACAGATATAAGGATTTGGAATCCGCTGTGGAGGACTTCGATGTACTGGTACTCCAGCATGCAGCCCATGATTGATATGTAGGACTGTGCATCTGAACCACGATCTACACTGATGGGGATCTCTCGTCGAACACAGCCTGGCCCGTGCTCTCTCCACCAGGAGTGGTGCGCCGAGATTTTAAAGGTCAATAGGTCACTGACCTAAAAGGAGAGAGGGAAGGGGATGTCATAAAATTCAGACAAACTTCAATAAAATCCATGAGGGTGTGAGTGACAACGGGGCTGCACACTGAAAAACAAGCATGCATAATTTAACACCAAGACAAAATCTGCTCCATCGACTTGAGAGAGGGAGGAATTACATGTATACAACAAGAAAGATGTACGAAACAAAAACGCACACAAAAATTTATTTCATACATTTTTCTTTGTACAACAGGATAAGCGGTGTTTCAAGTGTTCTGATATTTCAGATCACAGGACGGGAAAGTTTCACTGTTTGTAATACTCCACTCTTCTGTGTATGCTTCAAAGCATTCCAATTCTATAGTTTGCAACATTGTATCTAAACCATTTTCATTGGTGGAGCATATATACACACAATTACCTGGTCATATAGTGTTAGAAATATAAGTAGCTCAATTCAAAGGTTGATTCTCACAAAACCTGTAAAACAAAAATGACTTATTTTACTCCAAAATAAAAAAAAGCACAATTTTACATATAATATATGAAGCCTATTTTTAGGGCCATTAAGATTTTTTTTCATTGTGAGATTATTTTCATTTCAGTTCCACATTGTTTACCCCCAAATTCTCATTTCCACAATGGTGGTACAAAAAATGATGTAGCATTTAAACAGCATAGAAGTACTCCTCGGTACTGCCTCTTATTTTTGCTGATTTTAATTTTAAAAATAATTATACAACAGCAACAGTAAAAGTAAACCGTCCGGACGCATTACAGTAATGAGAAAAGGACGGTAATGAGAATTACTGTAATTCATAAAATATATTAAAAGTGCAATTATCATTAAAATAATGTCAGAATGCAAAAGATCTTAAGGGTTGTGAATATAGTCTTAATTTTATTTATGCAAAATATAATTTCATATTTTTTATGTTTATTTGGGGTTAAATAGTTCCAGGGTGTTTTCTGAAAAGGTTTTGTGAGAATCCCACATAAAATGCTATAGAACTGTTGTATAAAAGCAACATCACAGTTGTTTGGATATTCAGAAAAACAGCACTCTTGCTTGTGTGATATTGCTCCTAATTTATTTATCTGTGGCCATTTTTAAAGCAACATTCACACATGAAATCTGCTTTGGGCCGTTCAGACCGAAACAGTTTTTGCGTTAAAAGTTAGACGCAACGCAACAAATGGAACACAACGCAGGTGTCTCAAGATGTATTTTTAAAAGAAGCTATTAACTGGAAATGACATCTGAAAAATGCAGTGCTAAAAAAACACTGAAAAAAGCTAGATGTGCGCAATGATCAAAGATGTTTATCTAGCGCATGTTGACATAGAAAAATAACTGTAAACCACTGCAGATGGACACAACAACATTTTCAGTGTGAATAGCCCATTAAATTGCAATAAAATTGCAGACTGCATGAGAATCATCACACAACATGACACCGTCATTTAGTGTAAAGATGACAGAAAAGACCAAGCATAATTAAGTATGTAAACAGATATAAGATAAAAGACCAATTGCCATGACATCATAAGTTTGTCAGATTTTGATTAGTGAACATTCTATACAAAATAATGAATTTCAAACTTAATTTATTGGTAACTGTAGGTCACAATCCACACTATATTGTTTTAGTTTGAAAACACGTTAATTTAGTTAATTTACGTTTACGCCTCTCATTCTCACTGGAACAGTGGTTTCCTCCACCAAAAATTTTGACTTTTGAGTCAAAGACATTAGGAAATTGAAAACAGAGATTTTAAAATGTAATTGTTTTTTTAAAGTGTGTGCAATATACAAAAATTAAGACACACCTAAAGCTGAAATTATCTACAAAACAAAGTTTGAATGGAGTCTGTATGATAAGCCATTTGTGTGACGTAATGAAGCTAGGAAGCAAGTTGCAAGTTGACAATTAGTTTATTGACAGTCAAATTGAGAAGATAGGGGAAAAGTCCGGGGTGATGGTCTAGTGGCGCAGAGTCTCCAATGGTCAGATGATCGTGGTGAGAAGAGTGAAGAGAAGTGTTGAACAGACACGGCGAATCCGGGTAACAGCAAACAGGACACGAAACAGGGACAACGAGAGAACTGGACTGGAACTCTGAAGAGCGAACAACACCGGACATCACAAACAACGATCTGACAAGGAGATGAGAGAGTGGTGAGAATTTAAAGGGAATGGGAATGAGTAACAGCTGGTGAGAGGAGTGATTGCGGCAGAGCGCTAATCATGGTACAAACAACACGCCCACACATTCACGCACCCACACAACACACACTAAGAACAAGGCACGAGACAAGGAAGAGACATAGGATTAAATACCGTGACAATTTGGACTGAATTAATTACAGAGGTTTTTTACTTATAACAAACCCTATCCAAAATGTTTGAGGAATATCAATACAGTGCTGCCTTTATTACACTGTACAACTCTCAAAGTAAAGGTGTGGAGTAAATGCATTAGCACCTGGTCACACAACCATTAAATTGAAAAATATGCTACAGTTATGGCAAAGGTTGCATGTGAGAAAATTATACGTTTACAAGTACATGTGAACGTGTAACTGTGAGATGTTTACCAGAGCTGCTGCTGCCTTCCATTAATATCATATCAGATATTATGGCAAATCAATCCGTACTGTTCTCAAGGTCTTGCATGATAAATTAGACTTGTCAAAGTAAAAATGTATGGACTTTCTGTGCTTATTAGAATGTAACCTGTCCTTGACCTCCTTCTGGTTAATGCAGGATAGAGATGTTTGTCCTCTTTATCATCAGTAGGCGTTATCATTACATGTATGGCTCAGTTCCAGAACATATGTCATGTGTCTGTGTTCAGCGAGGGGGTCTCTAGTGTTGGGTAATATTACTTTTAAAAGCTATATGTTATAATATTGCATTACTCCTAAAAAAAAAAAAAAAAAAAGGTAAATAATTATGGAAAATATCATGTTAAATTACTTTTGTGTTACGTTTTCTCGTAATCAGCTGATTAAGGATCTCTCACTTTTCAAAGCAAAAGCAATACATTTGGCCTTTTACATTTTAAGAGCCATGCATGAAAAAGTAACTAATTACATTGCATTGGTAATTTATATTGAAGTAACCAGAGGTGTAAAGTAACGAATTACAAATACTCACATTAATTAACTACTTTATCCGAAGAATTGTACTTTAAGTAGTTTAACATTTTTATATATTTACTTGAGTACATTTTAAGTGCTCTAACTGTACTTTTAATGCGCTATTTTCCCACTGTCTGTGTTCGCTACTTGTCTGTCCTGATTTAATTTTTATCTATCAACATGATTAGCTAGGGAGAGGCTTGTGACTCCCGTCCAATCAAATCACACGTAAAAAACTTGACTGTGGATCTGGATCTGGAGAATGCCGCAAGCAGATTTAACTATCTATTACTGAGACTACTGGGTTGCTGTGAGAGATTAATGCAATGATATCAATAGGGCTGGGCAATAAAATGATCTAGATGTTTATCGGAAAAAAGAGAGATGTCCTCGATCAAAATTTTGGGTAGTTTTCTATATTTAGCCTACGTTCTACATCTAGAAAAGGGGTGGTCATTACATCAATCATGATAGCAAGAGCACCACTGGTTGTTTGATCTAGATAAAATATAAAATATTTACTTTTTATTTCCTGACGTCTGTAGCTTCGTTCTGTTTGATTGACAGGTGGCTAATGTTTGTGCGCTAATGATGGTTCATGCCTAAACGATCAAATACCCTTAATAATTCCACCAGTGCCAGTCCCGATGAAGCATTATTGTAAACGCAGTCAGTTTGGTCTAAAGTGGACGTAAACAGTGGGATAAAAAGCGTATTTGCATCAAAATGTCGGAATTGAAGTGTACATGTAACTGAACTGAGCACTGTCTAGTAGGCTATGTCATTTAAAGGCTATTAATCAAACAACAATAACAAGGAAATGAGAAAACCCCTCACTACTTTGGGCCGAATAACTTGATTAGCTTTAAAAGTATTAATGTAATAGAATAAAACAGTGACATTTTTAATAATAATAATATCTTTTGAAAATATTGTTCGTTTTTAATAATACTGACCCCTGATGTAGAGAGTGTGTTAATTGGTATAATAAATTACCAGGAAAGTAAAGATGATAAAATAATTTATAGTTATGCTTAGCCTTTATAAATATAGAAAAGCATCTGTGGCTAAACCTCACGGGCATCAAGGATAAGGACAGAGTATTCCTACTTGATGCCCTGGTCTAACCATCCGGCCTGTTTGGCGATTCGGTGAATACAGTAGTCACCAGGTTTCGGGAGGTGAAAAAACACAAGGAAGTCTTTGTGCAATTCCTTCCTTGCCGCACTCAGGGGGAGGGGTTGTTGGCCCCTCAGCCTTGCCCCAGTCCTAATAGAAGGGAGGCTCAAGTGTGGCGAGATGCACTCCCCCTCGTAAAGATTGGCGACCGCTTCGTCGCCCTCAGCAGCCTCCAAAGCAAGAACTCAGGACCATTATATCCAAAAAGAAGAAGTCCTGATGGTCTTTGCACCCAGCCATGTGGGGGTAGCCCCCCTCGGTACGGGGTGCGCAAAACACCAACCTGCTCCTTCCCGACACCCCCACGAAACCTCTCCATCCCCACCGCCTCTGGTGTTTCAGGGGGCAGCGGTTTCCAGCAAAATGTTGGGTGTTCCATTGCTTCCTGTTGTCGCCCAGGACACGGAACATCAGACATCCCTTCAACGGGAAGTATCAAAATTGGTACCCATTTCAGAGAACCTGGCAACGTGGAAGCTACTGCCGGGTATTTCTATGAGGGTCCTAAAACAGTAGAAAAGGGCAACAGAATTAAATTCAATCACCGTCGTCCGCGTTTCAATGTCGGGGTTATTAATACAATTATTATTTAATTACTTATTTTTAAACACGATTAAGTCACGATCGATCTCATGGACGCATACTTTCATATAGAAATACTGCCACAACACAGGAAGTTCCTGAGGTTTGCTTTCAGGGGCCTTATCACCTCACACATACACAAAGTGCATGGATGCAGCACTGGCTCATTGCGACACCAAGGAATCTGGATTTTGAATTATATAGACGACTGGCTTATACTAGCACAATCACAAGAACTGGCATTACAGCACATAAATATTGTCTTAGCTCAAACGACAAGAAAAGCATTCTCTCTCCTGCCCAGAGAATGACATTTTTAAAGATCGTATGGAATTCTATCACGATGCGGGCGCAGTAGTCTCACACTCAAATCAAGACCATTCAGAATACCCGGAGCAAAGTCAGGCTAGGCCAAGATCGTACTGTTCTTCGTATCAATGGATTTAGGTCTCATGGCATCTGCGTCCTCTGTGATCCCTATGTGATTTTTGCATATGAGACCATTCCAGTTGTGGCTCAAAGCCAGGGGATTTCATCCAAGGGTCAATCGCCCCCGGTTCCTCACCTTGGGTCCCACTCTAAGTGCGTCTTGCCATTACAGATAGTTAACGACAGACACCTCCCTGTCGGGCTGGGGAGCGGTCTTAAGTGGTCGTCCAGCTAAAGGGGAATGGGAGGGTCATCAGCTCGATTGGCACATCAACTGTCTCGAGTTGATAGCGGTATTTCTGGCCCTGAAGTACTTCCTCCAGCATCCGAGAGGCTGCCATGTCCTGGTGCGGGTGGACAACACAGCGGCAGTCCCTTACATAAATCACCAAGGAGGTCTGCGGTCGCGCCAGCTAAACGTGTGGCAGATTAACTTTTGGGCCCAGGGCAAGCTCATCACTCAAAGCAGTATATATTCCTGGATGCCTGAATGTGGGAGTGGATTTACTGTCCAGACAGAAAATACAGACGGGAGAATGGAAACTCCACCCCGAGGTAGTGAAACAAATCTGGTTAAGTTAAATCTAGACCTCTTCGCCTCCCAACAGATAGCGCAATGTCCCCTCTACTTCTCTATAAGTCACAGCCCCCCTGGGTCTGGACGCAATGGCGCATACATGGCCCAAAATGCGCCTGTTTGCGTTTCCTCCAGTGTCTCTGCTCCCGGGAGTTCTAGCCAGAGTTTGACAAGGATCTTGCCTCTACTGATAGCGCCGAGTTGGCCGAACAGAGTATGGTTCTCGGAGATAATATCTCTCCTCGATGGCTCGCCTTGGGCGATACTGGAGAGGAGGGACCTTCTGTCTCAAGCTGACAGAAGGTCAAGCAAGGGACAATATTTCATACCTGGCCTGAGCTGTGGAACCTTCATGTTTGGCCCCTGAAGGGTACCAACTGAGTGACACTGGGTTTTCACCTGAAATTATTGAGACCATTCTGAGTGCTAGGGCTCCTTCCACTAGAAAACTTATGCCAATAAATGGGGTGTCTTTGAAAGGTGGTGCACTGCACGTAATGCAGATCCAGTTAACTGCCAGGTTGCTTCAATTCTGGACTTCCTGCAGGAGAAATTACCAGCAGGCACACGCCCCGCCACTCTCAGGGTTTATGTGGCCGCTCTGTCTGCTTGCCACACCTTGATTGACAGGGTGCCACAGGGGAAACATCCTTTGCTTGCTCGTTTTGTTCGTGCGGCCATGCGACTGAGGCCTCCTGTTAGAACTAGGATCCCTTCATGGGATAGTCCTTGAGGGTCTGGTTTAGACCCCCTTTGAATCTCTAGAGTCAGTGTCTGACAAGCTTCTGACTCTAAAGGGTGTTTTTCTTATGGCTATTCTTCTTTAAAAAGAATTGGGGATTTGCAGGATCTGTCTGTCTTGCCATCCTGCTTAGAATTTGTCCCAGGAATGTGTACATTTCTAATGGGTGTTCTCAGTATCTGCTTTATCATTTCCAGTATGACAGCAGAGACGGCAGTAAGACAGGGTTTTCAGGAGTTTCATTGAGGGTTTAAGATGGGCTGTGTTTTTTTTAAGATAGTTAAAGCAAGGTGTATGTGTGTACGTGTTTTTGTGATTTATGAGGACAATTTTGTAAGTTACAAATTAGTAATTACAAGGGTATTATGATATAAATGTGATTTATGAGGACCTTTCTAGTGTCCCCATAATTCAAATCGCTTAAAAATCATACTAAACAATGTTTTATTGAAAATGTAAAAATGCAGAAAGTTTTCTGTGAGGGTTAGGTTTAGGGGTTGTGTTAGGTTTAGAGGATAGAATCTATAGTTTGTACAGTATAAAAGTCATTATGTCTATGGAAAGTCCTCATAATGATAGGTAGACCAACATGTGTGTGTGTGTGTGTGTGTGTGTGTGTGTGTGTGTGTGTGTGTGTGTGTGTGTGTGTGTGTGTGTGTGTGTGTGTGAGCGTGTATTTATCACTTTGTGGGGACCAAATGTCCCCATAAGGATAGTAAAACCCGAAATTTTTGACCTTGTGGGGACATTTTGTCGGTCCCCATGAGGAAAACAGCTTATAAATCATATTAAATGATGTTTTTTGAAAATGTCAAAATGCAGAAAGTTTTCTGTGAGGGTTAGGTTTAGGGGTAGGGTTAGGTTTAGGGGATAGAATATAAAGTTTGTACAGTATAAAAACCATTATGTCTATGGAAAGTCCCCATAAAACATGGAAACACAACATGTGTGTGTGTGTGTGTGTGTGTGTGTGTGTGTGTGTGTGTGTGTGTGTGTGTGTGTGTGTGTGTGTGTAATGTTGTGGGGTTCTACAGGGCTGAATAATAGGGTGTTATGCAGGAGGCAGAGTCCTAACTCAGGCATTAACCCGACAGATGGACACACAGCACTGCCTCACTGCTACATATGGACAGGAGGAGGACAAGTGGCTGGCAGAGGAAATACACACACACACACACACACACACACACACACACACAGAAAAACACAGAGTGAAAGGAAGAAAAGGATCAATGCTGTTCTACCTGCTGTGTTCTGGACAGAATATCTCAGGTAATTCATAAATAAACACTGTTTTTAGGGGCCAAGCATCGAAGGTGAATAGGTACTTATAGTATTTGTTCGTTTTCTTATTATTATTATTCTGTTTCTAGCATGTGTGAAGTCTATGGTAGCCCATAGAACTGTATGATAAAAAGTTGTAAAATATGGCACACTGGTAGGGGGAGTCTGAACATTCCTGATGTCAATTTTGGAGTCTCTACATCAAACCCCCCAACAGTTCAATATTGCACTTATGTTTTAGCTTTTAACTTTTAAACTGAGTGGCCTACAAATAAAAACATTTATTAAAAGTTTGTGATAGACCAAACTGTTCTTGTAAACTGCATCAATAACGTCCTGGTTACTTTCGTAACCTCCATTCCCTGATAGAGGCGAGACGTAGTGTCGATGTAGTGACACTAGGGGTCACTCTTGGGAGCTTGAGAAACCTCTGATCTTTGATAAAAGGTCAATGGGAATTGAAGAGTGGTATTTGCATGCCACTCCCCCGAAAATAAGTGTATAAAGTAGCTGGTGTGCAAACCACTCATTCAGGATTTGTGCCGAGTAGCCGAGAGAAGGTCCCAGCTATTTCAGTGGGTAGTCCATCAGGGAACGGAGGTTACTAAAGTAACCAGTATGTTCCCTATCTGCTCACAGCGCTTGCAGGTTCATCACCTGATCCCTAAATGGGGTTGTGGGAACCTTGGGCACATAGCCCAGTCGGGGTTTCAAGATTACATGAAAGTAGCCCGGACCGAACTCCAGTCACGTTTCGCTGACAGAGAACGTTTGCAGGTCTCCTACCCTTTTGATGGAAGTGAGCGTAGTCAGTAGGGCAGTCTTTAAAGAGAGTGCCTTAAGCTCAGCTGACTCCAAAGGCAAAAGGGGGCTCCCCGTAGACCCTGAAGCACTACAGAGTGGTCCCATGAGGGGAACGAGGCATGGTCTTGAGGGATTCAACCCTATTAGGTGGGCCAGTAGGGTGCTATTAGGATGACCTGCTCCTCATCCTCCCTGACCTTGCACAGGGTCTGTGCATGTAGGCTCACTGGGGAAAATGCATATTTGCGTGGTGCAGAGGGTCAGCTGTGTTCCAGCCCGTCTTTGCAACAGCATCTTGAACGGGAGTCTGTGTAAAGCCTGGTTCAATACTCGCAGGTTCAAGATTGGCCGCAACCCACCACCTTTCTTCGGTACAATGAAGTAGGGGCTGTAAAACCCTTTCTTCATCTTGGCCAGAGGGGCAGGCTCTATCGCGCCCTTCTGTAGGAGGGTAGCCATTGTCTGTCACGCCAGACCCTACACCTCAGCCAGTGACTGTCCTGTCAGGCCACGCTCCTGGCGTCCACCTGGTCTCCTGGGCTCCTGCCGGATCTGCCCTTGTCTCCTGGCCACTTGTCTGGTCCGCCCTGGTTTTCTGGCCTCCTGCCAGACCCGCCCTGGTCCCGGGTCCTCCACCAGCTCCACCCTGGTCTCCTGATACACACTGATCACTGGACTCTTCGCCATGGTTGCCTGGTCTGCCCTAGTCTCCAGGCCCTCCGCCAGCTCTGTCCTGCTCGCCTGGACTTCCTTGGTCTCAGGGCCCTCAGTCTGGCCCTCTGGTTTCCCATGGTCTGTAGTGCCCTCTTTTCCCCATAGTCTGCAGAGCCCTCTGATCTCCTGAGGTCTCCAGCCCTGTCTGGTCCCCTGTGGTCTGCAGACTTGTCTGGTTCCCAAAGGCCCTCCAACCCAGTTCCTTATTGGACTGCTGTTTTGTTGTTGCTTGTTTATTTTGGGCATCAGGAGCCATCTGTCATGTCTATGTGTGATTTTGTTCATGGTTTTTTCATGCCATTTATTTTGAAATTAATTTAGCTTCCTGTTCTATGTCATGTAATTTCCTGGTTGTGTCATGTGACTCTCGTGTTTCACCATGTTTATTAGTTCTATATTTTCATTGGCTCTTGTTTCATTTTCTTGGTTATCTTGTTATCAGTTCTAGTTTGTTACTGGTTCCCTGGTTTATTAGTCTTGTTATTAGTTCATGGTTCATTGTCCTGTGAACTCTTTACCATTGTCTGTGTATTTAAGCCCTCACATTTGCCACTGTCCTTTGTCGGTTATGTTGATGTTATTTCTAATTCATGGTTTTGCTTATAGTCAAGACTAGTTCTCGTCATAGTTTATGTTTTGTATTCACGCTTCTTGGATTTATTGCACGCTCTAAATAAAACTGCACTTGGGTTCTACACATCTTCGTCTGCTCCTGCTGTGTCTGTCGATGCATTACAGATGTGTGTGTGTAAGATCTCTAGGAGCAGCTTGCACATGAGTAAGATGTGTTCCTGGATCAACATCTGTTGTTGGTCCTGGAACAACATTACTGTCAAACAAACAATCCTAACCCCAACTCTAACACTAAACAAACTGAAAATCAGAGAGAAACAATCAGTTGATGAGAATGTTATATAAGCCCCCACCCCAGCTCTAACCCTAAAATCTGATTGGATGGAGATTAGGATGTTGATTCAGGAAAACATCCTACACATGATAATGTATAGAACACATATCAATATCCCCTGCATACAATTTCTGAACGAGTTAGCAAGCTGCTTTGACAGTTATTCCTATTTCCATGGCACAGTTTGTCTCATGCGGTTGTGATAAATGTGGAAAACAAGGTTAAATCAGATATAACATCAGCACATTACAAGTGTACCAGATTATCTCTGTTTTACTCTGTATGCACCTACTGAGAATTTGACATGTTCTCCTCCAATCTCATTCCAGTGTCTGAATGTAGATAATTGCTTTTGTTGTGGGAATAAGAGATCTGAGTCAAGGAAACTTGCCGAGCAGAAAACAAATCAGTCATAAACAAGCATGCACACCGAGAGGAGAATGTGTAAATTATACAGCAAGCTTGTTTCTCACTGCAACACACTAAGGGCTAAATGTTTGTATTCATAACCTGTCAGCACATGTAGAAAGAAGTGTATCCTGAGATGGGTGGTTTGTGTCAGGGTTAGGGATAATCTAAAACTACTGTTAACTAATGATTTCAACACTTCAGGGCTTTAACCTGATTTCATTTCCTCTACAAAGATATGTAACATTTTCTGGAGTTCTCAATGCAAAACCAAGCATATGACATGTCTCTACAAAAAAAACTAAAAAAAAAACCTAAAACAACCCTAAAATGGTTGGCCGTAGATGGTCTTCCAGCCTAGTCTTAATTTCTGGGGTGTTGGATGCTTGTCAGCAGGACACACTAGGAGACTGGCCAGCTATACTAGCTTAGCACTACTATAGCCAGGCTAGTAGACCAGCCAGATCAGCTACAGACCAGCTGAACCAGGCTTAGAGACCAGTTAAACCACCTAAGGACTTACTTGGACTGGCTGGCATACCACTTAAACCAGCTGAAGAGCAGCCTAACCAGGCTGTAAGACCAGCTCGACCAGCTGAAGACCTGCTTGCCGAGGCAGAGAGACTGGCTAGACAAACTGAAGAATACCTTAAAAAGGATGGAAGACAAGCTAGACCAATGGAACACCATCTAAACCAGCTGAAGACCTGCTATACCAGCTGGAGACCAGCTACACCAGTTGAATACCAGCAGGCTGGTGGACCATCTAAACCAGCTAAATACCTGCTTGGCCAGGCTGTGCGACCAGCTAGATCATTTGAAGACCATTGTAACTAGACTGGAAGTCCAGCTAGACCAGCTGAAGATCTGCTTGGCTAGGCTGGGTGACCAGCTAGACTAACTGAAGGCCTGCATGGCCAGGCTGGAAGACCATCTAGACCAGATGAAGACCAGCTTAGCCAGGCTAGGAGACCATAAAAAACAGCTTAAGAACTGTTAGCCCACACTGGGTGACCAGCTAGACCAGTTAAAGACCAGAAGGAGACAAGCTAAACAAGCTGAATACCTGCTTGCCCAGGCTGGGAGACAAGCTAGACCAGTTGATGACCAGCTTGAGACCAGCTAAACCAGTTAAATACCTGCTTGCCCAGGCTGGGACACCAGCTAGACCAACTTAAAACCATCTTAACCAGGATGGGAGACCATGCAGACAAACTAAATACCCTCTTATCCATGCTGGGAGACCAGCTAAACCAGCTGAAGACCTGCTTTCCCAGGCTGGGAGACCAGGTATACCAGATGAAGACCAGCTAAACCAATTCAAGAACAGCTAAACCAGCAAAGTCCAGCTTGGTGAGGCAGGGATACCAGCTAAACCAGCTAAATACCACCTTGACCAGAATGGGAGACCAGTTAGACCAATTGAAACGAATTAGACCAACAAACCAGCTTAGACAGAATTTTCTTTTGCCAGCAAAAATAACAAAAAGGCACAAAGCTTTTGACACAGACAAACACAGGTAAACAAATGCTGTTTTAGACATTGCAAATGGTCCTGTTTAGCTGTAAAACGTCTCGGGTTACATGTGTAACCCTTGTTCCCTGAAAAAAGCGGAACGAGATGCTGCGCTGCTAAGCGCTACGGGGAACAACTCTAGCTGTGAACCGAGCTGAAATAGTGTGTGTAACACGTCAATGAACATTGACAGGAATTTATAGCCTCGGCTGATGTAATCATTAGATGCACCTGTGGCCAGGCTATAAATGGATTCGTCACCAGGTGTCGTCAGATACTTCTTTTTGAAGAGTAGTCCTGGGACATCCCAGTGCGGCAAAGCAGCGCAGCATCTCGTTCTGCTTTTTTCAGGGAATAAGGGTTACACATGTAACCCGAGACGTTCCCTTTACAAAAAGCTTTACTTTGATGCTGCGCTGCTAAGCGCTACGGGGAACGTAATACCCACGCTGCCGCACTTGGGGCTGTCCGGACCCCTACGGTTGTGCAGTGTACTCACAAAAATGCGAGAAGTCTCAGACATGAGCTTGAGATGTCGACTCAAGGGCATAAGAGCCCGGAGTAGCATAAACATCTAAACCATTCAATTTTGATGAATGTGTGCGGAGAGGACCAGCCTGCCGCATCACAAACTTGTTCAGGCATGAGCTGAGATGTCGACTCAAGGGCATAAGAGCCCGGAGTAGCAAAGCATCTAACCCATAAAGTTCAATGAATGTGTGCGAAGAGAACCCGATCGCAACACAAACTTGTCATAAAAACTGATGAATGTGAGCGGAGAGGACCAGCCTGCCGCATCACAAACTTGTTCAGGCATGAGCTGAGATGTCGATTCAAGGGCATAAGAGCCCGGAGTAGCAAAGCATCTAACCCATAAAGTTCGATGAATGTGTGCGAAGATAACCCTATTGCAACACAAACTTGTCATAAATACTGATGAATGTGTGCGGAGAGGACCAGCCTGCCGCATCACAAACTTGTTTAGGAATGGGCTGAGATGTTGACTCAAGGGCATAAGAGCCCGGAGTAGCAAAGCATCTAACCCATAAAGTTCGATGAATGTGTGCGAAGAGAACCCTATCGCAACACAAACTTGTCATAAAAACTGATGAATGTGAGCGGAGAGGACCAGCCTGCCGCATCACAAACTTGTTCAGGTATGAGCTTGAGATGTCGACTCAAGTGCATAAGAGCCCGGAGTGCAGAACATCCAAACTAAAAAAGTCCAATGAATGTGTGCGGACAGGACAACCTGCCGCATCACAAACTTGCTGCAGAGGGAGACCTCTAGCCAAGGTTTTAGAGGAGGAGAGCCCACTGGTAGAGTGCGCCCTGAAACCTACTGGCGAAGCTTGACCGCGCGCCTCGTAGGCCCGGGCAATAATGAGGATGCCTCTTTGAGCCCGCTGACAGTTCTTTCTACAGAAAATCCAGAACTGAAGCAAACTGGCAGTTAGCCGGTTCTGTAATAAGAACTTTAGTAGAAGGAAACGCATGCAGGTGCATTTGCGTTACTACGTTCAGCCCCTCCCGAGGGGGGGGGACTGGGCGACTCGGGGAGAAGTAGAGGAGACATTGCGCTATCAACAGAGGCGAAGAGGTCCTCTTCTGCCCTGTAAAATCTACCCAGATCAGTTCCAAGTGGAGGGAGCCCTAGCACTTGAAATGGTCTCGATAACCTCCAGAGAAAACCCTGTGAACCTCATTCGGTAAACTTAGGGGCCAGACGTGAAAGGTTTCACAATTTGGGCCAAGGATGAGAAGGTCCTCCCTGTTCGGATTCGCCCAAGGCGAGCCGTCGAGGAGAGGAATTAGCTCCGAGAAACATATCCTGTTCGGCCAGCGCAGCGCCATTAATAGGAGGCAAGACCCTTGCTGGTGAACATTGCCAAGACTCCCGGGAGCAGAGAAACCGGGGAAAGTAACGCATACAGATGCATTCTGGGTCATGTATGTGTCTTAATGTCCAGACCCAAGGGGGCTGGGTGATTTCAGGGAGAAGTAGAGGAGACATTGCGCTATTCATAGAGGCAAAGATGTCCTCTTCTGCCCTAAGATCTCACCCAAACTTGTTCCAAGTGGAAAAAGCCCGGCATTTAAAAAGGTCTCGATAACCTCAGGAGAGAGCCCTGTGTCCCTCAGTTGGTACCCTTAGGGGCCAAACATGAAAGATTCCACAATTTGGGGCAGGGATGAAATATTGCCCTGTGCCTGAGATAGAAGATCCTTCCTGTTCGGAATCGCCCAACGCGAGCCGTCGAGGGAAGAGGTTAGCTCCGAGAACCAAGCCCTGTTCGGCCAGCGCGGTGCTATCAGTAAGAGGCAAAAACCCTTGCTGGCGAACTCTGGGCAACTACTACCTTAGGGTGGAGTTCTTAACTCCCCTGTTGGTATTTTCTGTCTGGACCGTAAATCTGCTCCCATATACGGGCATCCAGGGATATAACTGACCTGAGTGACAGGAGCTTGCCCTGGGCCCCAAGGAGAACCCAACGTGTCAGAAATACAGCTGACAAGAACGTGGGTCTCCTTGATGATTTATGTAAGAGGCTACCGCTGTATTGTCCACCCGCACCAAGACATGGCAGCCTCAGGAGGAGGTATTTCAGGGCCAGAAATACAGCCATCAACCCGAGACAGTGACTGTGACAACCGAGCTGACGACCCTCCTATCCCCTTAAGCTGGACGACCACTTAAGGCCGCTACCCCGCACATCAGGGAGGCGTCTGTCGTTAGCAGCCTGCGACAACAAGATGCACCTAGAGTGGGACTCAAGGCCCTTATAAGACCCACAGAAAAGAATATATCCGGCAGAAGTTTCCACACTGCCAGGATCTCTAAGATGGGTATTATATTTTAACACTTCCTGTTGAGGGGTTGTCAGGTGTTTCGCGTCCTGAATAAAATGCAGGAACAGCGAAAACACCCAATTTTGATGGAAGCCTCTGCAACCCGAAACACCAAGAGGTGGCGGGAATGGAGGGGCTTCGAGGGGGTACCGGGAGGGGTGAAGTGAAACACGCGCCCCGTCCCGAGGGGAGCTACCCCCTAATCTAGGCGCAAGACCCTCAGGGTTTTCTCTTGGGTCTTGCTTCGGGGGCTGGCGAGGGCGGCGAGACTGTCCCCAATCCCTGGGAGGAGGAGCACGACTCGCCACGCTTTGCTTTTGAGCCTCCCTTCAGCCAGGACCGAGGCGGGTCTGAGGCTTGCTCGTCAAGCGCAGAACCCACACTCAGGTCGTCCAGGAGGTCAGCCTGGTACGCCTGTAAAACAGCACAGTGTGCAGAGCAGCACCAGCCTGACCTGCTGCTTGATAAGCCCTTCCCACTAAAGTGGAGGTTGTCCTACAAGGCTTTGAGGGGAGAGAGGGCTTCTTAAGTGACGACGCCGAGCCCGGCGAAAGATAGCCCGCAAGCGTCTCTTCGAACCGGCAGCATCACTGAATACCGCCGTGCCTCAGCACCCATGATAGTCGAATATAATGACGTCGAGGGTATGTGAACACAGGCTTTTTTTTTTTTTAGGGGTTCTCCATGAGCGAAAAAGCTCTTCATGGAGGTTATCAAAGAAGGGAAGGGACCCATGAGGCGTTCCCTTTCTTAGACTGGAAGATAAAATCTATCCCCTAATTTGGAGCGTTTGGGGGTCTCTTTTTCGCATGGCCAGTCCAATCTGGCAACCGCACGAGTAACAACATCGAGCAATTCCTCCGTAGATTTTCTATCGCGGACAGAAAGCTCGGAGGCAGGGAAGAGAATCGCGATCCACCTCATGATCCGAAGAAGCGTCGGAACGCGCTTCAAGATCATGTGAAGGACCAGCTGGGTTTGGGGAGAAAGTGAGAGAAAGGGAACAAACCGTCTCTTGCTCCTCAGCCAAATCCATGCAAGAGCCCCACGAACGATCTATTTTTATTTTTTTTTCATGAGTGCTGACTCCCGGAAGCAAGCGAGGCGAGCACGACGCACTCTGCCTGTTAAAGCAAATCGCAGTGCTCGCACCCGCCCTGCTGCAACGCGAGAGCAGCGTGCTCTTACCCCCAAACAAACAGCAAAAACTGATGTGTGTCGTCTTCAGCGAGAAGAGGGGAACACGCACCGTTTGCGACTTTCAGTCATTCTCTCTTTTTTTTCTTTCTTTTTTAGAAATATATATATATATATAATATTTTCTAAACAGAAGAGAAAAGAGAACAACGTTCACTGCACACTGCCTAACTGATTCTAACTTCTAACAGAGGAAATAAAGTTTTGACAGGGTTTGTGAAACACACAGAAACAGAATCGCTCTGAAAAAAGAGTTTCTGACGACACCTGGTGACGTATCCATTTATAGCCTGGCCACAGGTGCATCTAATGATTACATCAGCCGAGGCTAGAAATTCCGGTCAATGTTCATTGACGTGTTACACACACTATTTCAGCTCGGTTCACAGCTAGAGTTGTTCCCCGTAGCGCTTAGCAGCGCAGCATCAAAGTGAAGCTTTTTGTAAAGGGAACAAGGTCTTTAAAATGCTTTGTACTCATAAACTTTATCTGACCCCTGTGTAATGCTAGTCACTCTTACCTTTGACAGACCTCCAACCTCCAGATAGAAACAGATGATGAAGACGTTCCAGGCCACCCACAGTGCTGTCCATACAACGTACTGTCAAAAAGATAAAAATCAAACAAGTTTAAACATGTTAATAACATAGGCTATATGTTAACATACAAAACATTGTACAAAAACAGCTTGCCATTCTGTTTCTTTCTGTTCAGTCTGTTTTATGTTGTTAAATTGCTCAGCCAAGACTCCAAAAAAACTTTCAGTCAGACTAAAACAGCTTTAGTCCTTAAATTGCACCAGTCCGATTATTGCAAAGTCATACTAACAGACCTAGATTAAGTGCTTGTAGCTCTGCTTCGTCCAGAATGTATACACATAATCGGACCAAAATTAGCCTCGGCAATGTACGCATGTAATCCCATGAATTTTGACCAAGTACAATGGTAGTAACATGGTTGCCATGATTTCCATGATGAATATGGCAATATTTCAGTACCATGGTATATCAAAGCACATTCCTAATTTGAAGGGATAGACTAAAATTACTGACTCATCATGTATGCTTGGGCATATACAAAGTTTTGTCCTGTAAAATGCTCTCTAGAAAGATAATGTCCCTCCCTTCCCCCTAAATTGTTAATACAACATGCCTCTGACTAGCAATAGCAAGTTTTGTCAAGCTATTGGATAAACTAAGTGCTATTGGGTATAAAAAAAGAACAAGCTCTTTATGTCCCCCCTCAACTTTGTTTCAATATGAAATATGGGGCTTTTTCACTGCACAGTACAACTTCTACTGTGGATACTTTTTTTTTTGTATCAACTCGGTCGAGGTTCCAAGCGAGCTGAGCCAATACTAAATGTGACGTCAAAACCCTGCAGATCACTGATTTGTCAGAGAGAATTGTCACTACAAGCGTCACTAGATTTGCGACACGGGACATCAACCGCTAGTTTTAAAGTTAGCAACAGCGATAGCAGTATCATTTGTTCACGCGACTTCAGAATTTTAAAAAGAAATGGTTGTGCGCAAAACCACACTGTGGTCAATAAACGAGGTGCAGATGTTCCTCTCATAGCATCGTATGAAAAAGCCTTTCAGGAAGTGTCTCAGCTGTTGGCTGCACAGGGCTACCACCATACCTACCAACAGTATAGGAAAAAAAATACAATAAATTAAAAGTGACTAAAGAACCATCAAGGAGGCTGTCAATTTGGACTAAACTGCAGTGGAAAAGGAAACTCAGAAAAGCGAGTATATAAATAACGTGTATATAAAAATGCCAATACATCCAAAACTGGAAAGAAAATGGTGCTTTTTAAACCATTTCATGTAGTCTTTAAAATGTGCTTGAATTTATAAATTCTTGAAAACAAATTCTTGCTTTCCCGTCTCATGACTAGAGTAAAAGCTGTTGTACTTGTACATGTTGAACTTGAAGTGAAGCTGTAAGATGGATTAACCAAGTGAAGAACTGAAGGGAGCTGGACTTTAATTCTATTCAAAGTAATTAGTTGCAGATTTAGGGATTAAAATGCTAAATAATATGTCAAAGTGTAAGGCCCAGTCTAGTGTCTGCAGGCCTGTGTGCCAGAGTACATTATTAAAGGACCTGCTTCAGTGGCCTGCTGTCTTTGATATACTGCAAGCAGATTAACATGTAAAGTGATATTTGTATATACAGTGCATTCAGAAATTATTCAGACCCCTTTTTTCACATTTTGTTATGTTGCAGCCTTGTGCTAAAATGCTTTAAATTATTTTTGTTTCCACATCAATCTACACTCCATACCCCATAATGACATAATAAAAAAAACAGATTTTGATAACTTTGCAAATGTATTTTCACATTGTCATAAGAAATCAGACCCTTTGCTATGACACATGAAATTTAGCTCAGGTGCACCCCATTTTTCTGGATCTTCTTTGAGATGTATCTACACTTTGATTGGGTCTGATTTTGAGTCCAACAGTGGCAAATTCAATTGATTGGACATGAGTTGGAAAGGCACACACCTGTCTATATAAAGTGTCACAGCTGAAAATGCATATCAGAGCAAAAACCAAGCCAAGAGGTCAAAGATTGAGTTGGGGTACAGATTTGGGGAAGGCTACAAAATCATTTTGGCTGCATTGAAGACTACTGTCCAAGAGCACAGTGGCCTCCATAACTCTTAAATGGAAGTAGTATGGAACAACCAGGACTCTTCCTAAAGCTGGCCGCCAGCCCAAACTGAGCAATCGGGGGAGAAGGGCCTTGGTAAGAGAGGTGACCAAGAACCCGATGGTCACTCTGGTTGAGCTCCAGAGATCATGTGTGGAGATGGGAGAAACTTGCAGAAAGACAGTCATCACTGCAACACTACACAGATCTGGACTTTATGGCAGAGTGGCCAGACGAAAGCCTCTCAGTACAAAACACATGAAAGCCTGCTTGGAATTTGCAAAAAAACACCTAAAGGACTCTCAGACACTGAGAAACAAGATTCTATGGTCTGATGAAAAAAAGTTTGAACAGTTTGGCCTCAATTCCAAGTGTCATGTAAACTAGGCACCGCTTATCACCTGCACAATACCATTGCAACGGTGAAGCATGGTGTAGTAGCATCATGCTGTGGGGGTGTTTTTCAGTGGCAGGGACTAGGGGCTGTAGCGGTTTTAACCACCATGCAAACCACGTAATTGCGTGGGGTGTCGGGCGTCGGGGGGGCCCATGCCCCAGTAGGAAAGCTCCACAAAATCTGCTTGAGGTGTGACACGTTGTTCTAGGTACACTCACGAATAAGCTGTTGTCAGCACTCTTGGAGTGGTTCCTGTTAGAAGCCGCTGGGGTCGGGACAGCTGAGTTTTTTTTAAGTATGTTCGGGTTTGTAATTTATGAACAAATACATAGGCCGTCCAAAATTGTTTTGCGCACATGCTGTCACTCACAGATACGCGCAAACTTATGAGTTAGGGGCTGATCACACCGAACGTGTTTTTGACTGCATCTGCTTTGTTTTGCCATTGTTTTCCTGTGTAAACACATGCTGGACTAACATCCTTATCTGCTGCACCACGTTTCGCTGTTTCTTCAGTGTCTCACAGAGGACTGGCACATTTTTAGACACTGTGTCAAGTTAATAAGAGCTTCAGCTTTCAAAAATGTATGCCGAGACACCTGCGTTATTTCATGTCTAGATTGTTTTTTTTGCAGGGGCTACTGTGCCTTGTATGTTTATTGTTACAATATGAACGTTGCCTAAAATGCGTACATAAAATACAGCCTCAGCATCAGAATATAAACTCTAGGTGAAAGTAAAATATATAAGACAGGAATATATTACTATTCTATACAACAAATCATCAAAGTAATACAAATAATGTATAATTTATTATAATGACAACAATAAATAATTGTTGGGTTGTAAAATTAATAAATAACAACTGAATTCCAAAATTTTGAATTAGTTTTGCTCACCCTGTTCTTAAATATTTTTATACATGTATGAAGGTAAATATTGCTTTTTTTATTACAGTATTGTGGTAAAACTGGAAAACATGCATTCATTATCTTTAACAACATTTTTATTTCATTCAACATTTTGAATGTACTTGGCTACAATGGTTGTTAAAAGTTATTTGAAACCCATCCTATGTCATTTTATAAGCAAAAAATTTCGAAATGGGGCCCCAGCTTGGTCTGTTTCTTGAGGCCTTGTGTTATGCTTGTAGGTGAGGCAGGAAAGCAGACGAGGGGCGAGGATCTAAATGCAGCGGGACTTTATTGAAACACAAGGGCAACATGAAAAACACGAACAAATGAAACATCCACAATGGGAAAAAGTAAAACAAAAACACGGAAGGCACACAAGGAGTTAACAGGAACACGGACGGCATACAAGGAGATAACAGGCGGGGAAAACAACGACGGAAAACAACGACGGAAAACAACGACGGAAAACAACGACGGAAAACAACGACGGAAAACACGGGAACCAGGCATCTACATACAACAAAGACCGACAGGGGAATGGAGAAATAAACAGGGTTATATACACGAAGTGATGGAACTAAACGATAAGCAGGTGAAAACAATGAGTGAGTGTGGCAGGTGGTGAGGGCAAGGAAAGATGGGAAGTGTAGTTTTCTTAGACAGGGACTGGTGAAAACACGGGCCGGACCACAAGGAACGTGACATGGAGTGTGAACTGCTGAGTGAAACAGAAAACACGGGACAGACAACAAGGGATCGTGACACCTTGGGTGGACCAGGGTTGAAGGCAAGCTGAATGCAGCAAAATACAGAGATGTCCTTAATAAAACCTGGTCCAGAGCAATCTCACAATGCAAAAATATTTTAAGGTTCTAAAATTGTGTTTAATTTTGGGATGAAATGACATGGATATTTTTGGTGAGATTTACCCAGTTATCCATAGCAAAAGGAATTAATTGCAGTACTTACCACTACAATGTAGCGAGGTCTGTACTGAATGGTGCCAAACAGTCCCAGGATGACAACCAGGATGTGGAAGAAGTTGGCGAGGATGGGAGCCCACTGATAGCCCAAGAAATCAAACACCTGCCTCTCAAATGCCACCATCTGAAAGAGAGAGAGAGAGGACATATATTTAGATTAATTATTTAGATAAGGAATGATGATAATTAAAGCATGGTAGTACAATTTAAATGATACGTTTTTAATTGCTTTTCATTTTGGTTGAAGTACTATCAAAGAAGTTTTGACACAGAGACTTCATAATGTGTCAAACTCCAAAACCTTCCCAGAAACTAGAAGAACAGAATATCTCTTAATAATTCTTTCAAGTTTTAATGTTCTGCAAAATAATGGCATCTGATGAGGGGCCAGTTCAAGCACAGCATGAATAGAATGTAACTTATATTACCACACAACTGAGGCCGGTGGAAATTACCTGATCCATTCAAATTTAGCTTAAGTGCCAGTGCTCTCTCAGTGAGGATTTAAATGGTGAAATTTCCATTGACAAGTAGTTATTAAAACATCTGTGCTCGTTGCATGCTTTACTCATCCAATCAATTTTAATAAACCTTGTGAATATGCAAATGAGAACATTAACTCAAGGTTTACAAATGTATAGTGTGATATCTGCAAACATGATTACTCAGGATAAATTACCAACCCAGGGTGAAGAAAAAATCACCATTGATTTTAACAACACTCAGTGGTGAGTTAAACAACACTACACGGTCATCCCTATAGCATCTTGTCCAATAATAATGCTTAATAATGTTTTGATTCTCACTGCTTATTCTCACATCTTGGTAAAACCAAGGTGTCCCATTAGTTCAGACTCTGAAATGCTCATAAAAAATTATTAAATGTGAAATGCTAAACCTGCATACATGCAAACAATCTGATTGTGTGTGGTTTATACAGCTGTGATTCAGCATATTCAATCCTGAACATCATCAAATATAGTTTGTTCTGTGTTCACCAATGATTACTTCCGCAGCACTGGCTCAAGTATGCAAATTAACAATATTTGCAGGATAATGAAAGGCCCAATTTTCCTTCCTAAATTTGTTAATTTCTTCCTGTAACAGGGTTGGGAGATGACGCAAATAGCTCTTATATGCCAAGAATGCCACAGCTCCGATACTTGATCTTCATAAACTGCAGGGCCTTGAAAAGAGAAAAACACCTTTTTTCTCTCATCAAACATCCCCAAAGTGCCTCTTATCTTTATGATTCTATCTCTTACTTAGACTGTATTGACATAGTTCGCTATTAAGTACACAAGGGGTGGCGAGTTGCCAACATGTCCACTCATCACGCCTGCTCCTCTGGGACTTGCCACGCAAGACTGCATGTTATAAGATGATGAATGAGGGAAGAGGTGAAACCATGCATCGCTCGCAGGAGGAAAGAATGCTCTGATAGATGTTAATAAAGTGGAAATGCTAATGTCGCTCTAATTAAAGAAGTCTGTCTGACACCTTGATTGAATTGCTCGGAGAATGTTTCTATAATAATAAATGCCATTTAAATGTCAAATGGAATAGCCTAATTTGTTCATCATACCGACAGTGATATGCATGTAAGAGGGATAAAGAAGACCACAACTACTTCAATGACTTTGTCATGTAATGTTCTATTTCATGCTTTTCAATGTTAAAACAGGCCCTAATTACAGAGATAACTGAAAGAAAAACATTTTTAGGTAGATATTTCATTTAAAAGTTTCATATTGTGGTGCTTTCAACAATGCTTGGTTTGTTTGAGAGGCTCGACAACATATAATTCAATTTGATTTGAAATGGCAGAGAAATTACACTGCATCTAATGTTGTTGCACAACTCCAGTCAAAGTGGCACAGAATTATCAAAACAGACACTGGGCCTGGAGATGCCATGCTCTGTGTTTTTTAAACTCCTTCTAAAGTAAGTTATTTAATAAGAAGTCCTAAAGTCTTGGATTCTGCAAACTAGTCCTCTCTTCAAATTACTGCCTTTCTGTCTCAAGATCCAGCCAGACAAAGAGCGCAAGCGATAGAGGACTTTGGGGCATGTCACAGACCTGGCAGACACAATTAACAGTCTGCCTAGATGGCTTGATCAAAGATGAACATATTGAAAAATGTGACACACGCACACACGTGACAAAAAAGAAAGAATGAGGGTGATGGACGAGGAGAGAATGAGCACAGAAAAGACTAAAGAGAAAGGATGAAATGAAACAGACAGATTATATAGAAAGTTCATGTCTTAGTCGCATTTCACACCAAAATCTAAATAAATGTAGATGTTTGTACATTGTGACTATATTTTCATGACAATTTAGCACACTTTGTCCCCAAATTCCTTTTACTGAGATGTAAAAAAAAAAAAAAAGAATCTCATTGTCATTAATGGGAAGAAAAAAAATATTAACAATAAAATCCAGTTGTAAAGCATTTATTTATTTATTTATACTTATATTCATAGTAGTATTTGTTGAACTTAATTTATGATTATTTTAACAAATAAATCATGTACAACAGGATGATTTTACTTACTCTATTATAGTAATGAAAAATATAATCAGAACGGTCCAAAAATGGGCTTGATTTTCTTCATGCTTCAACAAAAAGAACAGGTCAGGGGAGTGTCCTGTGCTTTTTAGCCATTTGTAAATATTTATTTATATAGATTTTGGGGTGAAACACGATAATTTCTTCATGGGATTCACCTGCCAAGTCAACCATGTACAGAATGAAATCAATGATATGTTTCACTGTATGATTCATTAGTAGCATATATCTGGCTCCGTTAAAAACTGAGTTACATTAGTCTCAACAAAGTGAACCTGCTAATTTCTAACCTAAATTCAGAGGTACGGCAGTCTATGTTCAGGTAGTCATGTCACACCTTCTGTGGCATTCAGCATAATCAAGCTGCTTCTGCATCAGTTCTGCATTTTAGTATAAGATTATTACTTTTGGGAAATCCCTGAAAAGTTAAACAGTGCAATTTTAAGACCCTTAAAGAACCAAAGTAGAACAAAAGACTAATGGTAATAAAAAAAACAAGTGGCACAGTTTTTTTTCTCATTTAAAAAAAATCCCACTCCCTCTCCTATGTTTCACTATTCCCCATCTTAATCTTTAAAACCTGTCGTAATTTTCAAAAAGGAAAATTCTGTTATCGTTTACTGTTCCAAACCCATATGACATCCTTTGTGAAACACAAAAGGAGACATTTTCAAGATAAAATACAATGAAACAGAATGGATATTCAGGCTGACAAGCTATATAATGCTAAAAACAAAATCATAAAAGTAGTACATATGACAGCCATAAAATTAGCCATACAGCAGCTTTATTTCTTTCTTTATTTTTGTGAAGAGACCGCAGTTTAAATTATTCACTGAAAAGCTTCTTCTCTGCTGTAGCTCTCAACTGAAATATGGTGCCGTTAGATGCACTGTCAGATTTTTATGTCAATAACGTTTCATGTGTCACGAGACACATGAGAACCAATCAAATTTCACATTTCAAAGGCATCGACAGGGCATTATTGTAGTCCATATGACTTTTGTTGTATGTTTTAGAGCTTTGGCAGAGAAGATTTTCAGTGAATAATAACTGAATAGTGGTCTGTTCCTTGTATAAAGCTATTGTATGGCTTCAGAAGACTTGGAAAATAGCACAAAAGTATTATGGACAACTTTTAGGATGGCATTATGATGTTTTTTGTGATTCTGATTCCTGATTCACTTTTATTTTGTGGAATAAATTGTGGCCACTGTATCCAGTGTGCATTCTTGAACATTTCTTTGTGTTTTGCATACGAAAATTGGGTTTGGAATGACTTGAGGGTGAGTAAATGATGAAAATAGTTTTGGTAACTACTTCTTTAAGTTCATCTGACCTACAGTCATTTCTACTTTGAGAAGTGTTAAATATCGACCACAATCCAACTACAGTACTTGCATGCTTCTGGCCTCTAAAAATCAAATCACTTCTAATGACACCCAAGTGGACTACATGAACAGATAAGCACATAACTTAACTGACACATTCATAACTGTTGGAGCAGACAAAACTCAGAAAGAAAGAATATCCAATATATATTAGCCAACATTTCACTTAAAATCACATACCAGTCTGTTAAGGTTGCTAGTGCATGCTTATGTTCTCACTGTATCTGGCTGAACGGAAACCTACAAAATTCTCAAGTGTGAGAGGTAACAGAAGAGTCGAGAGATGGTGAGTGAGTGTTTCACACGTGCAGCGAACAGCTAATGATGAAGAACGAGAATGCTCTCTTCACTTGTGGGACTCATTAACACATGCAGGAATGGCTGAATGCTTTTAGAGCCTGAAAGATGAAGCTGAGGTTCCTGGCAAAGTATTCTGATCTCCATCAGATCATATGCACTCCTGCTCCTTAAACCAGCCATTTCCCCAAGATTAGCTTCAGCAAGCCCACAAATCAACTTGTGTAATGCACCTTTTTTGTCCTGATCCATTACCACAAGGCCATGTTCCGCTGCAGTAATCATCTGTTTGAATTGCCATAAATCCCATAAAGTGTGCATGTGATCCTTCAAATCATGTGGAGAAGACACATATGTGCGCGTGGGTGGGATTAGGAATGAGGACTAATAAGAGAATGAGAGAAGTTTTCCATCTCTCTTAAGCATAAGAAACAATCAAAAGATCATTTGTTCCCTTCTAATAAATCTGTACACCTGCAAAGAAAATATTTGGGAGAAATTTTACATCCTAAGACAGTGGTTCTCAACTGGTGGGTCGTGAGCCAAAAATGGGTCATAGATCTATTTTAATCTCTCAGAATCAATATTTGTCTCAGAGAGCAGAAAAACCAATGCTAAATGCAAATTACAAAATTCTAACCATATAATCATATATTGAAAAAATTAACAAGCTTAATAACTTCTAAAAGGGAGGGAAATAACACATTCAAATGCTTATAATCTTTTGTTTATTAATGTTAAAGTTAGGAATGTACAACAGTAAGGATTTTATTGGCCACAAAAAAAAGTGATATTTAATTTTTATACATGTTTGGAAAGATAATATAAATATACTATATACAGAGTAAATTCTAGAGACTGTTGTGTGTGAAAATCCCAGGAGATCAGAAGACACAGAAATACTCAAACCAGCCCGTCTGGCACCAACAAACATCCATGCGATTATCTAATCAGCCAATCCTGTGGAAGCAGTGCAGTGCATAAAATCATGCAGATACTGGTCAGGAGCTTCAGTTAATGTTCACATCAACCATCAGAATGGGGAAAAAAAAATATTATCTCAGTGATTTCAACTGTGGCATGATTGTTAGAGCCAGACGGGCTGGTTTTAGCATTTCTGTAATAAGGGATTTTCAAAAAACATCCAGTGAGCGGCAGTTCTGTGGACGAAAATGTCTTGCTGATGAGAGAGGTCAAAAGAGAATGGACAAACTGGTTCGAATTGACAAAGTCTATGGTAACTTAGATAACCGCTCTGTACAATTGTGGGGAGAAGAATATCATCTCGTGTTTTGGCGGCATGAGGGGGACCTACGCAATATTTGTCAGGTGGTTTTAATATTGTGGCTGATAGGTGTATACACACATGTACATCATTTTATAATTACATGATCATTATTTTCTTTAAAAGTTCTCTTTACATAAAAATTGATTCAATAAAACAGTTAACAATTTGTTAGGTTTCTACTTTGGAATAATAACTTGAAACAGGGGCACAACTACTCATTTACAATAGGAGCATACACTACATATATCATAAACTGTTTTTGCCATCATTGGACTCACAGAATCACAATACTTTTCCAAATTTTTGCAAAATAATTTTCACTTGGCTCATGGTATGTATCACGATAGTTTCCTGGTGAAGTAGGCACTACAACAACTACTTTTAATCCCTTACACACAAATCATGAGTAAACAGCAGATTATCAGTTCATAAATACTTACTTTCACTCTGTTGTCCACACAATGCCATCTTATGACTTGTAAGGCGATACATTTTAACTAGGATTGTCGATTTAATATGTTAAATTTGTGTGATTATGTAAAAAATTATGTAAAAAAAAAAATTATGTATTCATACCCCCCACCTGTACATAAATTCTGTAATAAAAGTAAGGATTTCCTACCATACGAACAATTCAAGCCTGAAGTAGGGACTACACAAAAAACCTCAAACACCGCAGCCACAGAATGAGAGCAAGTCACACAGGATGCATTCTTGACAACTGGATATACAGAATGCATGTGTCACAATTCACTGTTGTCTGCCCTGTGTTTTGCCTCTGTCATCTGTTCCCCATGGACTACACTTCCCATCATCCCCTGCTCTGATCACCTCCAGCTGTTCCCCATTGTTCCTCACCTGTGTTTAATTTTCTCATTAGTCTTTGTGCATATAATGCCCTGATTTCTGTTCAGTCTTGGTCGGTTGTTCTGTAACGGTGGTAAGAAGTCAAGAGAGGGGGCGGCAGAAGGAAGGCGGTTGGTAACGGCTGGATTGTGACTGGAGCGCTGATGGTAGGAAGTAGCGTGGTCTCCAGAAGCGATCCGGAAATGAAGGATGAAATGGCAGATGTGGCTAAAGAAGGAAATGCAAGTAATGAATGGAAGGTGGTAGAAGCTAGGAAAAGAAAGAAAAGTTGGGGGCAAATATCAGAAACAGATAGTGAGAAGGGATATCAACAGGTAAGGAGGAGGAAAGAGGAGTATAAGGTGTTGTTGAAGTTTATGTCAGAATCTGTAAACATCATCAACCCTTTGAAATTAACTAAAGCACTGAAAGAAATATTAGGGACGATTGAAAGTGTTAAGACCTTAAGGGATGGTAAAATGTTGCTGTTTTGTAAAGATAGTAGACAAAAAAGAACGGCCCTGGGAATTAAATCACTAGTTGGGCATAAAGTAGTTTGTTTAATTCCTGAAGAAAAGATCTGGGTTAAAGGTGTGATAACAGGGATTCCAACTGATGTATCAGTTGAAAAGATAAAAAGAAATATAACTGCAGCTTCGGTAAATGACGTCAGACGACTGAAGTGTGTCAGAGATAATGTAAAGACAGACAGTCTCTCAGTGGTGTTAAACTTTGATGAGCATAAGTTACCTGAGAGAGTATTTGTAGGATTTGTGAGCTACATGGTTAGACCTTACGTCCCACCCCCTTTAAGGTGTTATAAGTGTCAAAAATTCGGACATGTAGCAGCTGTGTGCAGAGGCAAACAGAGATGTGCGAGATGTGGAGGTGAACATGAATATGGCAAATGTGAGCAAGGTACAAACCCTAAGTGCTGTAATTGCGGAGGTGATCATAGCACGGGGTATGGAGGTTGTTTAGTGAGGAAAAATGCAGTGAAAGTTCAAAATGTCAGAGTGGAAGAAGGAATATCATATGCTGAAGCACTAAAGAAGGTAAGACAGACAAGCAAAGTAATAGAAGATAAGGCAACAATTCCACAACAAAAAGTTAAGCTGCAAGAACAAAGTAAAGAGAAAGAAGTAATTTCAGATAAAGTGTCATTCATAGCATTCTTGGCAGAAGTGGTAAATTGTTCAGCCCAAACCAAAAGTAGGACAGAAAGAATTAAAATTATTATCAGAGCTGCTGAAAAGTACTTGGAATTAGTGGATTTTAACGTTGATATGATAAACGAAAGGCTTAAGATGCAAACAGCAAACAGTCAGACAGTAAATAGTCAGGCAGCATGTGGTGGTTCATAATGGTATTTACGATCCTGCAATGGAATGCAAGAAGTTTAATTGCTAAAGGACGAGAATTTAAGAAATTCATAACAAATCAAGAAAATTATCCTGACATTATATGAGTACAAGAAACATGGCTAAAACCACAACTAAATTTTTTAATGCATGGATACAATACTATTACAAGAGATAGACATAAAGGAAATGGTGGTGGGGTAGCAACATTTATTAAACAAGGTATTGGGTATAGAATAGTTGAGGTTGATGGGGAGCAAGAGGTAGTGGAGGTGGAAATTCGGGAAGGATCACGGAGTATTAGAATAATTAATTTGTATAATCCATGTGACAGGTTAAGTAAGAATACTTCAGAAAATATTGGAGGGAATGAAAATTATAAAGTAGTGTGGTGTGGTGACTTTAATGCAAACAGTACATTATGGGGTAGCACAATAACAGATCATAATGGACAGATAATAGAAGACATGCTTGAATGGAGAGGGTTAGTATGCATTAATGATGGAAGATTTACAAGAGTTGATTTGGACCAGGGAAAATATTCAATGTTAGACTTGACCCTCGTTTCTGAAAGTTTAGCAGGAAAATGTGATTGGAAAGTTCTAAATCATAGTTCAATAGGTAGTGATCATTTTCCTATCAGTTGTATAATCGGGGTGGACATAGCCCAGACAGTGGTGGAAAGGTTACCTAGGTGGAAATTTAAAACTGGGATAAATATAAGGAATTATGTCAAAACAAAATGGCAGAAATTAGTAATTCTATAGAGGATGTAGAAGTTTTTAATCATAAGGTAAGTGAAGTTCTTCGGAGTTCAGCTGAAGAAGTAATTGGTAAGAAGAGGTCAGGATGCAGGGGTAAAGCTGTCCCATGGTGGAATGAGGAATGCAATGAGGCAATTAAAAAAAGAAATAAAGTGCTTAAGAGAGTAAGAAGATCACTCAATTATAATGATTTTATTAACTATAAAAGAGCACAGGCTATAGTGAGAAGAGTAATTAGGACATCTAAGAAAATATATTGGAGGGAATTTTGTAGTAAGATTGGAGAAGATATTGAAATTAATGAAGTATGGAATATGATAAGGAAGATGGGAGGAAAACAAGGAAACAGTATCATTCCTGTCCTAGAATACAACAACAGATCAGTTATATCAGACATTGAAAAAGCAGAGGTGTTAGCAGAAACATTTGCTAATATCCATAGTAATTCAAATATAACAGAAGAAATGAGGAGCTTTAGGGATCTGAGCGTGAGTAAGAACCCTCAAATTCTGGAGGAAAAAGGATCATCAGGATGTACTTTAGATTTAGAGTTTACCTTGTTTGAATTAAAGAAAGTGCGTGCTGGGGTAAAACAAACTTCTCCAGGTAGAGATGATATCTGTTATGAGATGGTCAAACACCAATCAGAAACATCTCTAAATATTATTTTGATTCTTTTTAATAAGGTGTGGGAGTCAGGGAAATTGCCAGCTTACTGGAAGCACAGGATCATAGTGCCTATAGCGAAGCCAGGGAAGGATCATTCGCAGCACACTAATTACAGGCCCATAGCATTAACGTCAAATTTATGTAAAATAATGGAGCGTATGGTCATGAACAGACTGTTATATGTTGTTGAAAAGAGAAACCTTTTCTCAGCTTTTCAATGTGGTTTCAGAAAAGGGAGAAACACAATGGATTCTGTTTCATGCCTGGAAGCTGAAATTAGAAAGGCCCAAATAAACAAGGAAGTGTTAGTAGGAGTATTTTTTGACATAGAAAAAGCTTACGATATGTTGTGGAAAGAGGGACTTTTAATAAAACTGGATAGAATGGGAATAAAAGGTAGAATGTATAACTGGATTATAAATTTTAATATTATAAATACAAGTGAGGGTAGGGTCAGATTTTTCTCAGGTATATCAAGTAGAGAACTGAACACCACTAGGAAGTGTTAGCAGTCCAATTCTGTTTAATATAATGATAAATTACGTTTTTTCTCAGATAGATTCAGGGATAGGGAGGTCTTTATATGCAGATGATGGGGCACTGTGGAAGAGAGGACGCAATGTTGAGCACGTGAAAAGGTGTATTCAAACTGCTGTAAGAAAGGTAGAGAATTGGGCTTTTGAATGGGGTTTTTGTTTTTCAGTGGCAAAAACTCAGGTAATCTGTTTTACAAAAAGAAGGATTATCCCATCTATTAATATTAATCTGTATGGACATCAACTGGAGCAAACAGCAGTAGTTAGATTCTTGGGAATGTGGATGGACTCAAAACTACATTTTAAAGTACATATTCAGAAAATGATTGACAAATGTAAAAAAGCAATTAATGTAATGAGGTGTTTGGCAGGAACTGAATGGGGGGCATGCCGTCAGTCTCTTAAAAGTAATTATTGTGCACTAATAAGAGCTGCCATTGATTATGGATGTATGGTGTACAGTTCTGCTTCTAAAACATTACATTTAAAAGTTGAGGCACTGCAGTCACAAGCAATGACAATATGTTGTGGAGCAATAAGATCATCTCCAATAACAGCAGTACAAGTAGAGATGAACGAAATGCCTCCTAGAAATTAGAAGGCTCAAATTAAAGATGAGATATTGGATTAATATAAAAGGTCATTCAGATAGTCATCCAGTTAAGAAAGTCTTGAATAATTGCTGGGAATACGAATATAAAAAATCAACAAGTTTTGGATGGACCGCTAATATGGAGGCACAAAGCATAGGAGTTAAAGATCTCGACATTTCCCCTTCTGTGGCTATGTCAGCAATACCTCCGTGGCTTTTCCCTATGCCTCTAGTGGACATACAGTTGTATGAAGAGAAGCATATCAAGGAAAGAAATGTGTTGGAAAGTGTAACAGTACAACAATATATTGATCAAACATATTATAATGCAGTGCAAATTTATACAGATGGATCAAAGGACCCAGATTCTGGATTTACTGCAGCAGCAGTTTACATGTTCTTCTCAAAAAATTAGCATATTGTGATAAAGGTCATTATTTTCCATAATGTAATGATAAAAATTAAACTTTCATATATTTTAGATTCATTGCACACCAACTGAAATATTTCAGGTCTTTTATTGTTTTAATACTGATGATTTTGGCATACAGCTCATGATAACCCAAAATTCCTATCTCAAAAAATTAACATATCATGAAAAGGGTCTCTAAACGAGCTATTAACCTAATCATCTGAATCAACTAATTAACTCTAAACACCTGCAAAAGATTCCTGAGGCTTTTAAAAACTCCCAGCCTGTTTCATTACTCAAAACCGCAATCATGGGTAAGACTGCCGACCTGACTGCTGTCCAGAAGGCCATCATTGACACCCTCAAGCAAGAGGGTAAGACACAGAAAGAAATTTCTGAACAAATAGGCTGTTCCCAGAGTGCTGTATCAAGGCACCTCAGTGGGAAGTCTGTGGGAAGGAAAAAGTGTGACAAAAAACGCTGCACAACGAGAAGAGGTGACCGGACCCTGAGGAAGATTGTGGAGAAGGACCGATTCCAGACCTTGGGGACCTGTGGAAGCAGTGGACTGAGTCTGGAGTAGAAACATCCAGAGCCACTGTGCACAGGCACCAGAAACAGCGGCAGAAGCGCCTGACCTGGGCTACAGAGAAGCAGCACTGGACTGTTGCTCAGTGGTCCAAAGTACTTTTTCGGATGAAAGCAAATTTTGCATGTCATTCGAAATCAAGGTGCCAGAGTCTGGAGGAAGACTGGGGAGAAGGAAATGCCAAAATGCCTGAAGTCCAGTGTCAAGTACCCACAGTCAGTGATGGTCTGGGGTGCCATGTCAGCTGCTGGTGTTGGTCCACTGTGTTTTATCAAGGGCAGGGTCAATGCAGCTAGCTATCAGGAGATTTTGGAGCACTTCATGCTTCCATCTGCTGAAAAGCTTTATGGAGATGAAGATTTCATTTTTCAGCACGACCTGGCACCTGCTCACAGTGCCAAAACCACTGGTAAATGGTTTACTGACCATGGTATTACTGTGCTCAATTGGCCTGCCAACTCTCCTGACCTGAACCCCATAGAGAATCTGTGGGATATTGTGAAGAGAAAGTTGAGAGACGCAAGACCCAACACTCTGGATGAGCTTAAGGCCGCTATCGAAGCATCCTGGGCCTCCATAACACCTCAGCAGTGCCACAGGCTGATAGCATCCATGCCACGCCGCATTGAAGCAGTCATTTCTGCAAAAGGATTCCCGACCAAGTATTGAGTGCATAACGGAACATAATTATTTGAAGGTTGACTTTTTTTTGGTATTAAAAACACTTCTTTTATTGGTCGGATGAAATATGCTAATTTTTTGAGATAGGAATTTTGGGTTTTCATGAGCTGTATGCCAAAATCATCAGTATTAAAACAATAAAAGACCTGAAATATTTCAGTTGGTGTGCAATGAATCTAAAATATATGAAAGTTTAATTTTTATCATTACATTATGGAAAATAATGAACTTTATCACAATATGCTAATTTTTTGAGAAGGACCTGTACATACCTCATTTTAAAGTTAAAATTTCAAAGAGGATCACTAACCATATTTCGGTATTTACTTATGAATTAATAGCAATATTCCTAGCTCTTTCAATGGCTTGAGGAAAAACAACCTACAAGGTCAGTGATATGCACAGATTCACTTTCAGCTATCAATAGCTTGTCAAGTGGCATGTAAGTAGCAAGACAACATTTGTTATATGAAGTGATGCAGAGTCTATTTAGAATAAAACAATCTGGGCTTATTGTACATTTTTTTGTGGGTACCATCACATGTGGGTGTTAAAGGAAACAAGGAGGCAGACCATCTGGCTAAACAGGCTTTTAATCATTCTCAAATTGACATAGAAGTATCATTTAGTAAAACGGAAGTTTTAGAAATGTAGAAATAAGAAAGATATGGCAGAAAGAATGGGATAGTGGAATTAAAGGAAGACACTTGCAACATATTCAAAAAGAAGTTGGTCTAGAAAGAAGAAAATCTGGAAACAGGAAAGAGGATGTTTTAATTTCTAGAATACGTATTGGACATTGTGCATTAAATAAGTGTTTGTATAGAATAGGGAAACATGAGAATGGTAAATGTGGGCTAGAATAATCTGTAGAACATGTAATTATAAAATGTGATGCATATGAAAGAGCAAGATTACATCTAACGCAAGCTTTAAGATCTTTGGGAGTAAATGACATATCTCTTCAGGTTTTGCTAGGAAATGGCCCAAAGCAATCAAGAATTTATGAAGAATTATTTGATTTCTTAAAAGATACAAGATTGATTAATAGAATATAAGATAGTGTTTTTTTTTTTTTTCTCCTCTCCCCTTTCTCCAACTTTCCAACCATTTAGCGCTCCACACTCCAATCCAGTAGGTGGCGGGAATGCACCATTTAAGTTGGATTGCCAACTGCCATAAAACAACAACAGAAGAAGTCAAGAGCGCTGGTGCAGCTAAGGATTTTAAAGAAAATAAACAAATACAAATAACTTGTAGACACAGGAACAAATAAAACATCCACGATGAGCAACAACAACATAAAAAAATAAATTTAAAAAAAAGGGGAAACCACGGTAGGTCTAAACACATTCAACAACTGACCACAAATGATCAAACAACAGGGCTTAAATACACAAAGGATAATGACTTAATGAAACACAGGTGAGGACAATGAAGGACAGCTGGCAGAGATGAGAGCAGGGAATTATGGGAAGCGTAGTCCGGGAACAGATGACAGGGTAGAAACACAGGCCAGACAACAGTGAATCGTGACAGTAGGAATCTTGAGATCAAAATGTTCAACTGCATTTAACTTTATGCAGCATCCTGCTAACACAGCGTTTATGACCCTGAAATCCAGTGAGGCACTCCAAAAGAGTCTATTGTGTCCTATGAGAGCAGAACAGATTGAAAAAATCAATACAAAATGGACTGCTGTAGGCTCATGTTCAATTATATGGGAATAAAAAAAACTATATATTTGTTAATATAAAACAATACAATATATTGACTTATAAAGACACTTTTTGTGTTGTCTAATCAATGCTTTACTCATCTGCCACAATAATGCAATTTATTTCTATCTGAATTATATTTATTATAGGCCCTACATATTATATTTATAAAACATTTGAATGATTATATACATTATATATATTACATAAAAATGTATATTATCAAAAAGCATGAGATGTACTGACAAAGCAGCGCTGACCCGGACGGGAGTCTCTTTCACACTGGGACAGCAGACCTGCACACATATACCACTCTCTCTGTTACATCCCTATCTTTCAGAATGAAAGAGGGGGTGTGATTTCCTGACCATAACCCATGACTGCATTCATCCATCCATTCCTCCATCCTTCCTGTGACCCAAACGAGAGATCAGTCAAATCCTCTGAGAGGTCACCTCTTTTCTACCCCATCTTTCCTACTGATAAAGAGGAGACTGTTTTCCATTCTTGATAACAAGGCTGCTGTACAAACATCATACACACACATAGATGAAAGCTATAGCAGTGTGATCTAGGCATTTAATGGTCTTTCCATCACTTTTACCTCAGTAGAAAATCCATTCCATGAAGTCATTTCTTCCTACCTTCTATACACACTGTACAACCCCAGCATAAACAACTGCAATTTGCTCCAAAATGCTTCAAAAGCATTCCTATCTTTTCCAGAATAGTAAGCCACACCCAGAAAAGTTGTTCATAACAACATTAGCAATCAAACGACTGACTATTTAAAAAAAACTATGCATGTTGATTTAAAGGGCTTAAAGGGCTCTTTTCCATACAATGAAAGTGAATGGGTACTATTAAAGCAATGTAAAAGTAAAATAAAAGTTGTCCAACACTATATTCCAAGTATTCTGAAGTCACACAATACCTTTGTGTGAGCAAGAGACCAACATTTTAATTTACTCCCCTTAAAATCTTCCTTAGCTCTCTAATCTCATTCACATTAGCATACATTCAAAACTGCTGCATCAAGATATGCTCACTGAGATCTAACACCGTTAGAATGTTTTATATACTGGGTTTGTAGGGTTACTTTTGAAATGTATTCTACTACAGATTACAGAATACATGCTGTAAAATGTAACTTGCAACGTATTCCGTTAGATTACTGATAAGGTCAGTAACGTATTCTAAATACTTTGGATTACTACTTCACTTGTTTTGACTATAAAAATTCTTCCTGTACAGTAAGACCAAATACACATGTTAAAAATTCATTCTTTGAAAAACCTAAATATCTTATGCAGTGTTGTTTCTAAAACAAGATAAATGAAACTGATCTTGTTTTAAGTATTTTTTTTATATTTTTATAGGAAAACAATACAAAAATTATTATCAAGAATATGATTTTTGCCCTAATATCAAAGGTCTTACTAGAAAAAAAGAAATTATGATCCAACATGAATCTTCTTGATAAAAAATATGATCGTGCCTGGTAACATGTGCTTATAAAATGGCTAGAAATAGCATTTTAGCTTAGCGTAAAGCTGCCAATTTACACAAGGTTTATTTCTATTTCTTCTGCTCCAAACTTACTTCAACCTTACGTCTCTGTCTGCTCGTACGAATGTAACACATCATAAGAAAGTGTTTCATCGCTGTTCAAATGCAATTTGGATCACATAATTTATATGTATAAATGTTTTCTACTTGAAAAGGACTAAATATTAAATGAAACAAATGACAATAAAATGAAAAGTAATCTCTTCAGTAATCAAAATACTTTTTGAATGTAACTTTATTCTAATTACCAATGATTTAAATTGTAACGGTAGTGGAATACAATTACTTATATTTTGTATTTTAAATACGTAATCCCATTACATGTATTCCAGTACTCCCCAACCCTGTTTATATATATATATCACACTTCTATGGCAATTAGACCACTGATCACCTTAAAACACAAAGACAGCATTCTGAACAATGAGCAATTTAATTTCAATAAACCAAACAACAGAACAGTCCAAACTGGATCTTTGGAAATCACTTCAAACACAACGTTAATTCTAAGCAATATAACTAAACAAATGTTATTTCAGAGACTGTGAAAACAGTGGAAACACTACCCTAATACGTTCCCTTTGAAGTTAAACACTAAGTTTGCTTTTTTTTTTCTAGCCACAGCCAAAAAACGCAAAGGCTGCCAGCATGTTTTCATCAAAGCATGTTGTAATTAAGTCCCTATTGCATTCATCATTGTAAAATCTATCATAATTCATCTTTATTTTCTGTAAAGTAATTAACAGCTTAATTCATGGTCAGCTGCCCAGTTGATAAAGCCAGTAATTAAAACATCAGAACACCCCTTTACATCATGTACAACAGAATATAAACGCAGACATAAAACTGATAAACAAAGAACATTAATGGAGATACACTGAAGCTGCATTTCGATTCACAAGGTTTCAACGCAGTGTTCACGGCTCCCCACACACTTCGATTTAACAAATACAAGTGTTTTTATATTAAAATATATACATTCCTCTACTCGCTATTTCAAGTGGTGATATATCGATGTACACTTGTTCCCATACCATTTACAGTGCCCTTCAAACAAAGTGTATATGCAGTTACAAAAATTGAGAGTTCACTACAAATTTGCTGCAAACTTGCCGCAAATTCGCCACAGATAATTTTCACATGCAAATGAGCTTGTCCATGATGTCCATTGTTGCCAAAGGTTTGCCAGAGGTTCACCAGTACCGGTGAAGAGCTGCAAACTTCTGGAAAAATGTGTGGCTAGTTTAAATGTATTTGTAAGGGTGGTCCTACAATTTAGGATCTTACTTAAGATGGCCAAACACCCTGTGAAAGCATGGAACATAACCTAAGGATGGAATTTTGTGAAAAGTAAAAGACAAACACAGATGCGTGTTCACAAACAGAAACACGGTAGTGGTTTGTTTATTGGCGCAAGTAAAGCCATTCATACCTGATAAACATTAAACATACGAACACACTTTCCCACACTAGCGAGAGCACAAGGAGGATTTAGACCTCAGAGTTCAGTGACCCTCAGTGTCAGCAAGAAATCAATGAATTACTGAACTGAAGCTGAAATGATAATGGACCAGCATCTAGAGGTCTGCAGAAGTTCACAGCGACTTAACACAATAAAATGGGCTTATGTTAACCTGCACTGATCTTAAGATTCATTCTCATTCAAATGTACATAACGGCAGACCCCTCCTATCTTTTTGCATGTTAAAACACATGATAGCTTAATTTCTGCTGCATCATTTTGGAGAATTGCCTTGGGAACCACCCTACTGGACCGCACACATCAGAAAATGCAGAGAGAGCCCCCTTGTCTTGGGGTTCACCTATATAATTGGTCCTAAAAGTGCAATGGTGAGGTGAAGAGGAGGGGTAAGTGTGACTACCCGCCCTCTGACTCTCTCCCCCGGCCCATCCTATACGTCACACTCACCAATCAATAATTCACACATATTCAAGGAGGGGAAGAAAGACAAATCGACAGTGAGAGACAGACACAGATCCTGTTGAGAGAGAATCAGTAATGTGGGGGTCTCCTTAAATTATTATTAAATTATTTAAACTGTTACATTTGTTTTTTCTAGCGTTAGTTAGCATGTAGCTATGCTAATGATGTTATACTCTGCTAGAGCACAAAAATACACAGCATGCAGAAATATTTATTTGATTTTAATTGGCCTCTATGGAGCTATTTTTATCAGCTCTTTGCAGTACTTAATAAAATACAAGCATATTTAGCAGGGCCGGATTAACATAACGGCAGGCCCAATAAAGAAAGGGGGTCCTGTGATTGGCTGCGGAGGGCAGAAGTCCTTCCTTGATTGACAAGTCATAAGTGGTTTGTCTGTGTTTAACACAAAAAGAGATGATCGGAACACTTGCCTGAATTGTGTCTGGGATCGCCACTTTAATTTACCCATTGGTACTTCAGAAATGTGGCTAGAACGTGTTGAAATAGCGGAGTTCAAAAATTATCAAAAAAGTGAGAGCAGTCCGAATGTCCATGCATACCATGAGCTCCGACTGACCTGAGAAACATTTACTCTCAGAATATTTCAGTAATAATGACGTGTCTCATCTTTCTGTTGCCTGTTAAAAGAAATAGCGATGACTGAATCACAAATCAATCATTCGAGTCGGTTCTTTTCAGTGAATTGGCCAAATGAGCCAGCAAAACATCCTGAATCGATTTGTGATTCTGTCCAATTCGTTCGGATCGCTCTCTCATGAAATCTTTTGGAGCAGTTTCTCACTCTTTAAAACAGTATCAGGATATTTATTAATATGGATAAATTGGATATTTACCTACAATCAACTGAAACAAAAGGCTGCATTTTTGCAAGGTAAAATGTAGAAACTTCAGCAAGTGCTGTTTGAACAAGGAGCTGTTCACATTGAATGTGTTTTTGCATCCGCTCGAGCTCTTTTTCAATTGTTTACCATGAGACGTTGTGTCAGAGAAGCGACACTAGGGGTCTCTCTTGAGCGCCGATATTCACCTCTGGACTATGAAAAAAGGCCAATGAGAGTGCCAACCAGTATTTGCATGTCCCGCTCCCAGACATACGGATATTTAAGCAGCGCAAATACGGGAGTTCATTCAGGATTTTTCTGAGGAGCCGGAAATGGTCCGGCCACAACAGTGGCTCGGCTCAGCGACGTGGCAGGGGAGACACAACGTCTCGTTCCCTCCATCGGGGAACGGAGGTCACATACGTAACCTAGACATTCCCCTTCTGTCGCTCTCTCCACGTTGTGTCAGAGAAGCGACACTAGGGGTCCACTTATAAAAGTGCCATGCACTGAGCCGTGTACGTGAACTGCTGATACAGGAGCGAGCAGGTATTCTTACGTGCAGGACGACCAACTGTATCAGGCTGCACGTACCCTTCCCCAATGCCCCATTTAAGCCATCAGGATTCCTTATCGTTACCCTGGAGGGGGAACAAGGTGCTGGCCGCCAACCTGGGAACGGGCCAAGCCTGGCCGGGCCTCTTTTCTCTCTATGTTTCTCGCATAGAGCAACTAAGGCCGGGGCCCTTACACGCATTGAGGGAAGGGGGTCTTAGCCCTTATTCAGGGCGGAGAAGACCCTGCGGAGGCCACACCTACCCGAGAGGGGAGGCAAGTTTAAGTGGCAAAACCATCAGAGGCCTGCTTAGGGCCTATGTGGAAAAGTCAGTGCGGTGGTGGATCCAGCCTCATAGAGGGGGGAACATACAGCACGGCAACCGAGGCAGCCATGACTGCCTAAGGGAAACACGGGAGTCAGCTCACCAGAGGGGACAGAACCGTGGTGTTACATACAGGGGGAGTCCGAAGGAGGCCTTACCTGTGGAGCACCTATACCAGTACAGGGTAGCTTGCGGTACCCGCAGTGGCTTGGGTCAGCGAGTTCCTCCGCTGAACTGCGACCCACGAGGGCTAGGGAGGAATCAACCAGTGTCCCAAACCTGAGATCTCCTGGGAATGAAGGCGCACTGTTTCCCCTGGTTAGGGGGAAGGGCGCTAGGTGCAAGCGATTCACCTGGTCAGATCGTGGGCGTGCCACCGAGTTCTACGGGCTCGGTACCTGAGAAAACACGGGACGATACTGACTCAACTCGGAGATTGTAGAATCTTGCAAAAGTGTTAGGTGTTGCCCAGCCCGCTGCTCTACAAATGTCTGCTAGGGCAGTGCCCCTAGCCAGTGCCCATGAGGACGCAACACTCCTGGTGGAGTGAGCTCGGACCCGCAAGGGGGGGGGCACGGCCTGGGTGTGATAAGCCAGGGAAATGGCGTCGACAACCCAGTGGGCGAGTCTCTGCTTGGAGACAGCGTTCCCTTTCTGCTGTCCCCCAAAGCAGACGAAGAGCTGCTCAGAGAGTCTGGTGCTCTGTGTGCGGCCCAGATAAATACGTAAAGCACGTACTGGACACAGCAGTGAAAGGGCTGGGTCTGCCTCCCGGGGCAGCGCTTGCAGGTTCACCACCTGATCCCTGAAGGGCGTGGTAGGAACCTTGGGCATATAGCCCGGTCGCGGTCTTAGGATCACGAAAGTATCTGCCGGACCGAACTCCAGGCAACGCATGCAGGTCCCCGACCCTCTTGATGGAAGTGAGCGCGATCAGCAGGGCAGTCTTGAGAGAGAGGACCTAACTGCGCACTTCTGCGGGTCTTCGGCTCGGGAAGAACACCAGTCCGCGAACAGACGCCACTTTAGAGCGTAGAGATGCCTGGTAGAGGGGCTCTGGCTTGATTGATTGTATCTATGACGGTCGGTGGTAGGCCGGCTAGAGCTTCCGCATCCCGTCCAAGGGCCAGACGTGGAGGTTCCAGAGGTCTGGGTGCGGGTGCCAGAGCGTGCCCCGTCCCTGAGAAAGAAGGTCCTTCCTCAGGGGAATTCGCCAAGGAGAAGCTGTCATGAGGAGCGTGAGGTCTGAAAACCAAGTCCGGGTGGGCCAGTAAGGGGCTACCAGAATGACTTGCTCCTCGTCCTCCCTGACCTTGCATAGCACCTGTGCAAGAAGGCTCACTGGGGAAATGCGTACTTGCGCAGCCCCGCTGGCCAGCTGTGTGCCAACGCGTCTGCCCCGAGGGGAGCCTCTGTCCGGGCATACCAGAGCGGGCAGTGGGAGGTTTCTTGGGAGGCAAACAGGTCTACCTGAGCCTTGCCGAACCGGTCCCAAGTCAGCTGGACCGACTGGGGGTGGAGCCTCCACTCTCCACCAGGCAAGCTTTGTCTTGACAGCGCGTCCGCTATCACATTGAGGTTGCCGGGGATGTGAGTGGCGCGCAGTGACTTGCGTTGCTGCCGACTCCAAAGGAGGAGACGACGGGCGAGCTGTGACATGTGGAGGGAGCGTACTCCGCCTTGGCTGTTTATGTAGGCTTCGACCGTGGTGCTGTCTGTCCTGACTAGGACGTGTTTGTTCCGAATTAACGGAAGAAACTTCTGCAGGGCCAGAAAAACAGCCAGCAGCTCTAGGCAGTTGAAGTGCCAGCACAGCGGGCCTCGGTTCCACCGGCCTGCGGCTGCGCGCCCTTTGCACACGGCGCCCCAACCCAGTTTGGAGGCGTCGGTTGTGACCAGAATGCGTCGGGACACCTGCTGCAAGGGTACTCCTGCCCTTAGAAAGCAGAGGTCTGTCCAGGGTTTGAAGGTTTGGCGGCAGGCAGAGGTAACTTTTACGTTGTGCGTGCCGCGGCGCCATGCTCGTCTCGGGACTCGAGTCCGGAGCCAGTGCTGAAGTGGTCTCATATGCATCAACCCCAGCGGCGCGGCCGGCGCGGAGGATGCCATATGCCCCAGGAGCTGTTGGAAACGTTTTTAGCGGGACCACGGCGCCTGGCTTGAAGGAAGCGAGGCATTTCAGCACTGACTGAGCACGCTCGTTGGAGAGACGTGCTGTCATTGGGACTGAGTCTAACTCCAGACCGAGAAAAGAGATGCTCTGGACCGGGGAGAGCTTCCTCTTTTCCCAGTTGACCTGAAGCCCCAAACGGCTGAGGTGGCTGAGCACCTGGTCTCTGTGTGCGCATAGTAACTCTCGGGAGTGGGGCAGTATGAGCCAGTCGTCGAGGTAATTGAGTATGCATATGCCGGCTTCTCGGAGCGGGGCAAGAGCTGCCTCTGCGACTTTCGTGAAGACGCGAGGGGACAGAGACAGGCCGAAGGGGAGGACTTTGTACTGATACGCCTGGCCGTCGAACACGAACCTTAGGAAGGGTCGATGTAGAGGGCGAATTGAGACGTGGAAGTACGCGTCCTTCAGGTCTACCGCTGCGAACCAATCTAGATGCCGGACACCAGATAGAATTTGTTTCTGGGTGAGCATTTTGAACGGGAGTTTGGACAAGGTCCGATTAAAAACTCGCAAGTCCAAGATCGGTTGTAAGCCGCCGCCTTTCTTGGGTACAATTAAGTAAGGGCTGTAGAGACCCTTCTTCGTTTCGGTTGGAGGGACAGGCTCTATCGCGTCCTTTAATATAAGGGAGGCGATTTCTTCGCGCAGGGAATGGGCATGTTGGCCGTTTACTGCGGAAAAATGTATGCCCAAGAAGGGGGGCGGAGACCTGGCAAACTGAATTGCGTAACCGAGTCGAATGGTCCGGTGCAGCCAGCATGACGGGTTGGGCAGTGAAAGACACGCCTCTAAACTCCGTGCTAGGGGCACCAAGGGGACGAGTTTTTTGGACGTACCCGGTAGGGCTTTGCAGCGGTGCGGAACAGGTAACGCACTGTTGTGGCCGGACCATTTCCGGCACCTCAGAAATATCCTGAATGAACTCCCGTATTTGCGCCGCTTAAATACCCATATGCAACGTGGCGTCCCGAGGCTCTGGTGCTGAGAATAAACTCAAAGCACTTACCTTGCTCCGCGCATACGGCAGGGGGCGGGTTCGTGACTGAGGAGGAGGGCTGATGTTGGCGTCCTCTGGACTCGTCTGAACTGGCCGGCCGGGGAACAGTCATGGGGCTGAAGGCGGGGACACATAGTCAATGGAGCCGGGACTGTTGAGGCCTGAAAGCAGAGTGCCATGAGAACGGCATTTGCGGGCCAGGTGACCCCAGAGACAACAAGGAAATAGCTCTATAGAGTGTAAAGAATTTAACAAAAATTCTCCTCCCGGCCCTCCACCGGGGAACGGAGTGGTCTTACCAGCTCCAGAGCTAACATCTCGGTCTCTGGGTCTGTCATCTCAGGAGTGCCTGGGAGCCTTCTGGGTCCTCAAGGAAGGTAGGAAGGAAGGCGAGGCGCGTAGGAAGGAGGCGAGGCGCGGGGGGTGGCTGAAATGGCTCTCTCTCACTACAAGAGAAAGCAGAGATCGCAACGCTGCCGCGGTTATGTTCTCACACTGAAAACATAACCCATTGGAGAGAATGCTCATCCCGAGCTCGGACGGAAACAAGCAAGCGTGCCGGGGAGGCGGGGGGTTTCGAGGGGGTTCACCCGGCGAAACGGAGCCCGTCACTGTCCCCAGATCGTTTTCATCGCCCGCGGCGCCTGCCTCAATCCCGTAGGAAGGAGGCGAGGCGCGGGGGGCGGCTGAAGCGGCTTTTTCTCACTACAAGAAAAAGCCTACGACCGCAATGCTGTCATGGCTATGTTCTCGTACTGAAAACATAGACCATTCATAAAAACGCTGCCTGTGTGTGATCGCAACCCAGGAATGCAAGGCAGTTTTTCTGGCCGTCAGAGGTGGGGAGAATCAACGCATCCAGAAACTACACAGAGGCGGAAAATCGTCTTTAAAAAGACGCGTCCTGAGAGGGATGTTCAACGCCGCTGTGTTTTGCTCTTTTAGAGCGAAATTCACTCTTTTAGAATAACTCTTTCGAGTTGTCTGCGCTGTCGAAGCGCCCAGGGGCAAGAATGCACAGCCGTGCACGAATGAGAAAGCCGCTGTTATGCGCCGTCAGATCCAACAGCATGCAGAGCGTCAGAGGATTAAACAGGAACTTGGTGTGTAACTCGCAGCAGACTGCATGCACGACCATCGGCTCCAAAGAAATTTTCTGAATGAACTCCCGTATTTGCGCCGCTTAAATACCCGTATGTCCGGGGGCGGGACATGCAAATACTGGTTGCCAACTCTCATTGGCCTTTTTTCATAGTCCAGAGGTGAATATCGGCGCTCAAGAGAGACCCCTAGTGTCGCTTCTCTGACACAACGTGGAGAGAGCGACAGAAGGGGAAAGGTATAGTTTTGTCAGATTTCTGTGCATAACCTCAGATGAAATGCTGCATGCTCCCATGCTTCACACTGCCAGGTTAGAGGTTGTGTTTGAAAATACTGTTATATTTTGCTCTAGCAATTTCCCTTAATGACAAATTTTAACAAAACTTTAAATATTGATTTTTTTGTGTGAAAAGCACATGCCAGTAAATGCAACCCAACAACTTTTCTGTAATTTACCTGGTTTCATGTGTGGAAGGGGCTGAGATAGGCTACCAAGATGGACCATGAGGGGGGCCCTTGGGATTGCTATAGCCCCAGGGCCCTGTGTGTTCTTAATCCGGGCCTGATATTTTTTGGGATTACTTTATCTTTGAAGGATCCATGTTACTTGGGCTATATCCACAGCAATCCATTATTGTTTGAAAACACATTGGTTTTGCCACATTTTGCCTCTTATCCACACAGTAATGGCATTTTCCTCAACTAAAAGTGGAGACTTTTGCAAACAATCTTTATTACAGCCTACTTTGGAAAATGTTGATTTCGAACGAAAATGGATGTGTGGTAATGGCATTAGAATTTATCGAAAAGATTGAGTCAGAACACATTGAAAACATCTATGGCACTCTTTGTTGTGTACGTAGGCAGCTCACTAGGTTTTGGATCAGACCATGTATCTGTGTCTCCTGTAAGTACAAAAACGAGACATTAGGAGTCCTCTTAAAAAGTGAATGTGTGTTCTTTCTGTTGTTCTTTGATATGGAAGAAGAATAAACCAAATAATGTAGAGCTTGTTTCTTCCCCCATGGGTTCACTCTCTCCATTTCTCTTTTTCTCTTTAGACTAAAGTATTATATGTTCAGAGTCAACTTCCCCCTCAGTACTATTGATCAGCCTCTAGGTGAACAACTTGCCTGCTGTTGCACTCAATACCAGGGGCTTCAGTTTTTCAGAGAGCAGTCAATAATCACAGTAAAAGCATCATTCAACCATACTCTGAGGCATCTTGTTGTGACTCAGCAAACAGGTGATCGGGGTCAGTTGACAGGACTGTGTAATGATTCAAAATTACAAAATGCTCAAGCTAAACCTGAATGAAAACACCACACTGTAGTTTTTGAGATGTCAGAATAACTTTCAACTACCTACTGATACCTTCTCTCAATTGGTGCTTTAGTATCATGGTTTCCATTCAGCTGGGGGGTTTGACTTGCACTGCGACCTTGCCACTGGTGCTTCCGACTCCCGGAGCAAACTCATCATCTCAAACTTGATGACCCAGTTGATCACCATGTTGTTAGTGGGGTGGCTTCTACAGTGCCACCCTAGGTGGCTGCCTAGTTTGCCTATGCCTAGAAATGGCCCTGAACTCAAGCGTGTCTTGAACATGCTGTTAGATGACTTTACGATCTTTACAGTCCTGTTTGTCCAATTTTCACTGTCAGAGGTCTGATCAGTTTGCCACAGTCTATGTACATCAGACCAACTTCAGGAATTGAGAGATTGAAAAAGAGGCCTTCTTCAACACAAAACATTTAATCAGTTACTTCATTCTAATGCACTCAATGGGACGTGAGTGAGTTGGAATATGTAGGTAAAGGTTAGACGTTGAGGAGATTATCTGGTTGTTTGTCTGCTGATGGGGTGTTGATACAGCAGTTATTCATCACCCTGTAGCTTAAGACTTGTTGCCCACTGAAGTTAAGCAAGGTTGAGCCTGGTGAGTACCTGAATGGGAGACCTCCTGAGGAAAACTAAGGTTTTTGCTGGCAGAGGTATAAGGAAGGCCAGCAGGGGGTGCTCACCCTGCAGCCTATGTGGGTCCAAATGCCCCAGTATTATGACGGTGACACTATACTGTAAGAAGGCACCATCCTTCGGATGAGACATTGAACTGAGATCCTGACTCTCTGTGGGGATTCAAAATCTCAGGCCACATCTCAAAAAGAGTAGAGGTGTAACCCTGGTGTCCTGGTCAAATTCCCCCATTGGCCCTTCTCAATCATCCCATCCTGGCCATCACCCAATCATGGCCATAATTATCCATCCATAATTGGCTCTATAACTCTGCTCTCTCCTCATCACCAATAGCTGGTGTGTGGTGAGTGTACTGGTGCACTTTGGCTGCCATTGCATCATCCAGGTGGATGCTGCACGCTGGTGGTGGTTGTGGAGAGTCCCCTGTTCACTGTGTAATGTGCTCTGCGTGTAGTGAAAAGTGCTATATAAATGTAACATTTATTAATGTTTTTGAATATTCATGTACTCTGAAACTGACCCAATTCTGCCAAATTACTTTTGTAAGTAATGTTAAGTGTGTTGCGCAAGCAAGATGTGGGTTCTGGTCCTATGGAAACCAAAGTAACCACATTCACATAAACAATGGTGTGCCACTCTGTGGACATTTCATCCAGAAACTGGAGCTCACACGTTTAACAACACAACTTTGACTGCTGGGGGAAGTGATTTAAATTTCGGATATTTCAGTAATCACAGTGTGATCAGTCTGGCCCCAATGAAACCTGGAAGTCACGTTCACATAAATAATGGAACATGTGACAAGGACGCATTTAACTTTAAAATGTGTACACTGAACATGCACGTGTGCTCATGGTAATGGGGATATGTGCCTGAATGTCAATGGTTCAAAATTCCACCAAAATACCCATCTTGGTGAGGTATTCATATAAACACAGTCAGTTTAATGTAAACAGTGGGGAAACAAAGCAGATTTGTATCAAAATGTCAGACTTGAAGTGCAACCTAATGATAGACCTGCTGCTGTCCAGAATGTCGTTAATATTAATTAAACAACCATAACAAGAAAATGAGAAATTCACACACTGCTCTTGGCTGGATATATTTAGTAGCTTTAAAAGTATTCATGTATTATAATCATACAGTGAAGACCAGTAGAATTTTATTTCACTTCTCATTTACTGTTTACCTAATACTTGTTACTGTTTTTAGAAAATGTTTAAAGCTGTTAAAAAAGCTGTTTTCTTAATTTTAATTTAGCTATTTTTGTTTCACGGAAGAGTTGATTGCATAGGTATACTATTAGGTTGGGTAACTGTCTAAATTTAGAAAAAATACAACAGAAACATTAACATGTTACTTCAGCATGTAACTAATACTTCAATGTCCTTTTTTCTCTCGAACAATTAACCTTTTTACGCGGACAAGTAAATTACCAATTTACTTGGCAATGCACGTGACAATGTTTCATGCAGAGCCCTGATAAAATGTTCAAAGTGTAGACCAGACAAGTTCTTCCACACCAGACTCAATAAACCATTACTTTATGGACCTCAATTTGTGCGCAGACGCATGGTCATGCTGGAAGAGAAAATGCCCTCACCAAATTGTTGCCACAAAGTAGGAAACACAAAATTCTCTATAATGTCACTGTATGCCAAAGCATTAAGGTTTGTGTTCATTGAAATTAAAGGGGTCATGATGTGCCTTTTTTATTTTTTTATACATTTCTTGAGGTTCAATTATAATATCAATTTTGCCAACAAAAAAAAAAAAAACAATCCTGTGCAGGCTAAGGAGTTGATAAGATAAAGAAGGCATTGATGTGTTGTGTGGAGGCGGTCAGATGCAAATGTATACCACAGTGTGACATCACAATGTGGAGGAAGTAGGGAATGAGTCATTTTGGCAGCTTGGTTTCAACAAATGCTCTTTTGGCAATGAGGAGGAATTTTTTAGGACCTATTTATTATATGTTAAAAGATCAAGGAAAATTACCACTATAAGGGGCCTGGCCAAACCCCATTACTTAGAAAAGGTGTCCACACAATTTTTGCCACATAATGTAGCTCACAAGGTAGTAGAAAATAACTATAGATTCATAGAGAAATATCATTAATCTCAATTGTTCTGTGGCTCTCATAACTGTGAGAGATAGTATGACTACATTCTCTTAGTCAAGAGCAGCTGCAGTCTTCCCCTCAGCTGGATCCCTCATCTGGCCTGTTCTCCATCATTCCTCATCAGACAGTTGTGTATGCTTATGATCCCATTTCCATCATTGGTGTAAATTGGGTCTCTCTCTTTTTCTACAGTCTCATTCATATGCTTGTCTGGCTGTGGGATGCACACATTTGATGTTGGTTTGAAAGGATGGATCATAAAAAGCAAATAAGCTGATAAACAGAGCCATGCGTCTCTTCCGCCATTTGTCTGGAACACAGTGGTGGCTGTCAAGTCTGTTTCTATCTTCCCTAGCTGTAGTGAAACAACAACAGGGCCAAATTAACCTTTACAGGAGGGCAAAACTTTTCATTAACATAACCAGTGAACCCTTGTAGCCTTTGTAATGGCACCTCCCAAGCAAACTAAACCACAAATGACCATGTCCCCTCCTGTTTTCTACCCTCCCACGACAGTCTCTAACTTTGTGGAGTCGGCTCGTCCACATTTCCGCAGCTTCTCTTTTCCATAGGGTGCACTGTTTGTTTAGATAATCTTGCTGTCAGTGAGGGGTTAAGAGTGAAAATACATGACATGTCAAATGTACTTCTCTAGATAGACAAAGGGGGGGAGGGAGGCTTTATTCAATGTGTGCGTGTGTGTTAAAAGAATGTTAAGGCTTCAGTACTAGTTAAGCTCTGATGCTGTCGATTATCACTCAATTCTGAATGGTCGATGGCGCCATCAAGAGATCTGATGTTGCTCAGTAACAACCGCACATCCATGTGTCAGACCGCTCATCCGGGTATTCATTTCTGCTTCTCGGATCATTGTGTGAGCATTCTGTAAGCTAATAAAATAACTTCAACTCAAATCAATGTTTCATGTGCAACACCAGCAGAACTTCTACCCAAACCGGAGGTTTAATTCACCTGTTCAGTAATTTACTACTTCTCACATAATTTCAGTGCAAATCAATGTTTCATGTCCATTTATTCATTTACTTGGCAAGTCTTATAATTTGATGGATAATGAGGAGTGCTACAATAATTTTCACAAAATAAACACTAACAGAAAAGAACAGGTTGGTTTCAGCTGTTCAGCTATTTTTTTTCTTCACACATAATTCCATAATTTCAATGCAAATTAATATTTTATGTTCATGTATTTGTTTATTTATTTCTTTTGTTAGTAACCGTGTAATAAGTGTGATAATGTACAGTCAGCCTCTTTGCGTCGGAGTCCTGGGCTGAGTTTCCCGAAACCTTCTTAACGCTACGTCGTTCTTAAGTTACACCTTAAGCTGTACCTTATCGTTAATACGTGTTTCCCGAAACGTTCTTAGTTAAGTATACCTTCTGTAAGTCATACGTTCGGAAGGTTGGTCTGGAGCACTCTTAGCTATACCTTATCACTGTTGGCAGTTCACTCCGCTAGTGGGCACCACTGCAAAAAGCTTCTTTACATCTTAGTCTATACGAATATTATTTTAAATTGAATACACCCAGTGTTCAATTAGGCTAATTCAAGTGTTTTCATGCAAATAATAAAATTGTCATCACACTGATTGTTGTTAGCTTTTTAAATATATTATCCAAAGGTACATCAGCTGGCAAACCATTCGAAAGTAAAGGCTTATTCGTCTATTTAAAGAGAATGACTGTGGTGGGGAATTTGGTCAAACTATTGCAGCGATACAGCGAATAGTTGTGCTAAATCAAAGACGGCGCCGTTCGCGATGCCATTTAGTGTATGTGCACTATTATATTCGCGAAAACTTTAGTCCCCTGGCTACCATGTCAGAAGATACAATTCAAAAGAAATTTCGCCTGCCACGACAGCAAATTCAGCAGCTTTTAGATCTTATTAGTCCGGATGTGTCAAGACAAACTCGACGAAACCACCCCCTCAGTCCCGAAATTCAGCTGCTTGTGGCTCTCCGTTTTTATGCAGTGGGGAGTTTTCTGGAGGTGGTTGGGGATGGATATGGACTGAGTAGCCTAAGACCTCGGTGTGGCGGTGCGTTCGTTCAGTCACAAACATCCTGCTCCGTCATGCCACAGATTATATCCGCATGCCTTCCGCCAGGCACGAAGTGATGGAGGCGCATCAAAGCTTCCATGCCATTGCCGGTATACCACAAATAATAGGGCTTGTCAACGTGACACTTATCCCCATAGCCAACCCATCAGCGCTCAACCAGGCCTTCATCTGTCGTAAGGGCTTCGCGGCCATCAATGTCCAGGTGGTGGTGGACCACAGGGGGATGTCAGACGTGGTGGCAAAGTGGCCTGGTAGCGCACACGACAGCTTTGTATGGGCCAATTCAGTAGTGGGTATGACACGTTTGAGCACGAGGTTGTGCGTTCGCGCACTCTTTCCGAAATTATATAAAATATCCAGGGTTTAATTTAGTTTGCAATTTGTAATTTTTTATTTTTATAATATCCCATGAGTCCAAATAAATGCAATTTCCACTATTTCTGAAGTGCTTCTTTTAAAAAGAACACCGTTTTCTCACATAACGCAGTGAAGCAGCCCCTGCACGAGAGAATAATTGATTCTCGAGCCATCGATATCAACAAATTCAGCACCATCGCCACGGACAGCACCGGGTAACGTCGCACGTAAGAAGGTATATCTTAAGCGGCTTCCTAAGGCATGGTTCGAGGAACACACCTAGAAATGGTATACCTTCAGTTAAGTTATACCTTAAGAGTCTTCGTAGCGCGCTAAGAGACAACGTTATCGGGAAACTCAGGCCTGGTCATTCTGTCAGTGTTTATTTTGTGACAACAACCAGCTGACTGTACATAATCACTTACAGACAATCCAGAAAGTATTCACAGCGCTTCACTTTTTCCACATTTTGTGGTTACAGCCTTATTCCAATATGTATTAAATTCATTATTTTCCTAAAAATTCTACAAACAATACCCCATAATGACAACGTGAAAGAGGTTTGTTTGAAATCTTTGCAAATGTATTAAAAATTTGAAACGAAAAACAATCACATGTACATAAGTATTCACAGCCTTTGCCATGACACTCAAAATTGAGCTCAGGTGCTTCCTGTTTCCACTGATCATCCTTGAGATGTTTCTACAACTTGATTGGAGTCCACCTGTGGTAAATTCAGTTGATTGGACATTATTTGGAAATGCACACACCTGTCTATATAAGGTCCCACAGTTAACAGTGCATGAAGTTTTGAACCACCAGGCACTGCTCATCATCTGGCCAATACCATCCCTACAGTGAAGCATGGTGGTGGCAGCATCATGCGGTGGGGATGTTTTTCAGCGGCAGGAACTGGGAAACTAGTCAGGATCGAGGAAAAGATGAATGCAGCAATGTACAGAGACATCCTTGATGAAAACCTGCTCCAGAGCGCTCTGGACCTCAGACTGGGGCAAAGGTTAATCTTCCAACAGTACAACGACCCTAAGCACACAGCCAAGATAACAAAGGAGTGGCTACGGGACAACTCTGTGAATGTCCTTGAGTGGCCCAGCCAGAGCCCAGACTTGAACCGGATTGAACATCTCTGGAGAGATCTGAAAATGGCTGTGCACCGACGCTCTCCATCCAACCTGATGGAGCTTGAGAGGTCCTGCAAAGAAGAATGGGAGAAACTGCCCAAAAATATGTGTGCCAAGCTTGTAGCATCATACACAAAAAGACTTGAGGCTGTAATTGGTGCCAAAGGTGCTTCAACAAAGTATTGAACAAAGGCAGTGAATACTTATGTACATGTGATTTTTGTTTTGTTTTTTATTTTTAATAAATTTGCAAAGATTTCAAACAAACTTCTTTCACATTGTCATTATGGGGTATTGTTTGTAGAATTTTGAGGAAAATAATGAAGTGCTGTGAATACTTTCCGGATGCACTGTACTAACCTTGTCTGTGTGAGTTTGTCCAAATTTTCAACTTCTTTCATTACCATGTAAAGCTGGTTAATCTGGAAACTTTGCATAATACTGTAGGTACAATTTTACCAGAAAATAACTGTTTATATGGAGAAAGGTCCTGCTACAGGAATTACATAGGTAATTTCTAACCAAAAAATGTTCACCTAGAACAGTTCCCACTACTAAAAGGACAATTTATACAAGTTTACAGCTCAAATAACACACATTTTTGTACAGAAGACAATGTTTTTTAACAAAAAAAGAAACAAGTTGCACATTTAAGCCTTTTATCGCTCCTTGCAACTCTTGCACCAAGACTTTCATTCAAAGTGCATTATAGTAAACATCTTTTTACAATAATGTAATAAACAGCATGCTACAGATGCGGTCAATAAATCCTAAAGGAATTAAAGTAAAATAAGCTTAATCAACTGCATTTGAGGCTTAAACCACAAACATGTATTGTTTTTACAGTAAGGCACTTACAATGAAAGTGAATGGGTCAGTCCATAAACATTAAAATACACACTGTCACCAAAGTAAAGCCACAAGATAGAAACATTATACATGTTAACATGATTTTAGCATGATAAAAATTGTTTACTAACCTTGTCTGTGTAGAGTTATATCTAATAGTAAACTTTGTTGTCATGACGACATACTGGTAGTAAACCCTATAATCGGGGAAACACTGTAACATTGGAAAATCCCTCATTTTATCACAAATTTTATCATGTTAACACATAATTTTTACATCTTGTGGGCTATGCTTTTGAAACAGTTTTAACTTCCATTGTAACTCACTGTAACGTTTTCACTTTTTTTTTAATAAACAAAGGACGAGTCAAAATATTTGTTTATGGTAATCAGCATTTTGACACAAAAGCTGTTGTTTGATCTTAACTTGTCCTAAACTTTGAACATTCCTTTAATGTGAAAGTAAGGAAGGGAAAAATGTGCATGTGTCACATTGTATGTGATATCTATTCAAGCATTCCGACTTTGATTTGACGTGTGTGTGTGTGATCATGGGTCAAGAAGCAGAGTCTATCCTCATCTTGAGCTCATTATGGTAGCTCCCATGAGCCTCGCTACTTTTCCATAAAGAGGTCAAAGACACAACCATCTATTACCCAGAGTCCTTCATCAATCACTTTCACTGTTCAGCAGCTGTCACACAAACCATTAAGTTACACATCTATCTCTCTAATGCTATTCTTCTTTAGTCACCAATGCACGAGTAGAACTCCGTTTCTCACCATCTCTAAAGATTATTCCTCCTTTGCTTGCTCACTTCAGAGCTCTTCAGCATTATTTGTTCAAGTTTGTTCTTTAAGAGAGAGATATTCCAGTGATTTATTGTATTATTGTTTTGTGTATGCATCCACTTTCATAAATACAGTATTCTCCACCACAGGCATCTAGCCTATGATACTAAACATAGTACTTGCCTTAAAGTCATTTTTTTCTTCAGACAAGACCAGTGGATGTCAAGCTCCGAGGTAAAAAAAAAAGAAAACATCATAAAATTAGTGCATGTCACTTGTGTGCCATATTTCAAGTTTCAGATTTTACAGATTAATCGGTGCAATAACTGCTTTTTGGAACTATCGTTTGTCTGCAAAAATACTAATCAATAAACCTCATCTGGCAAAATATATACATACAAATCACTTAATCTGGTGAATATTAAGGCTATAAAAAGCTTAATTTGGTAAATTCTTACATATGGAGCATTGTAATGGAGCCAAGTATCTGTCATTTCAAAATAAGAATCCCCTGGTATGTTCGGGGCTTGCCTACAGTAAAAAGTCCCATGTTAAGCATCCAATGTTTTTTCTTTCTGGTTATTATTGGGAATTTATTTGCGCAATAAACCGCTTCTGAGATTTTATTTATTATGGACACTTGTAGCCTCTATGTGTGTACTTAACACAGTAAGGAAAAACACATTTTGTTTTTTATCATTCTATAAATTGATTTTAAAACTATCAGCTGATTAATATATTTTATGCCTTTTCTACCACCTTAGCTATCGGTCAACCTCTTATTTCAAGTCTTCTGAAATCAGACAGTAGCTATCTAACCCCTTCACTGTAGCTCTTAAATTTTATTTGGCAACCTCAATATGGCAGCGGACACGCTGTTGGGACAAGGTACGCTCAGCGGAGAGTGGAGGCTTCACCCCCAGTCGGTCCAGCTGGTTTGGGAACAGTTCGGCAAAGCACGGGTAGACCTGTTTGCTTCCCAAGAGACCTCCCACTGCCCGCTCTGTTACTCCCTAACGGGTACCTCCCTCGGGACAGATGCGCTGGCACACAGATGGCCCTAGGGGCTGCGCAAGTATGCATTTCCCCCAGTGAGCCTATTTGCACGGGTGCTGGGTCAGGGAGGACGAGGAACAAGTCATTATGGTGGCCCCCTACTGGCCCACTCGGACATGGTTCTCGGCTCTCGTGCTCCTCGCGACAGCCCCTACCTGGCAAATTCCCCTGAGGAAGGACCTTCTTTCTCAGGGACGGGGCACCCTCTGGCATCCACGCCCAGACCTCTGGAACCTCCACGTCTGGTCCCTGGATGGGAATGCGGAAAATCTAAGTGGCCTACCACCTGCCGTCGTAGACACGATCAACCAAGCCAGAGGCCTCTCTCCACAGTCTCCCTCTACCAGGCAACTTTACGCCCTGAAGTGGCGCTTGTTTGCGAATTGGTGCTCTTCCCAGTCTGAAGACCCGCAGAGGTGCGCAGTCAGGTCGGTGCTCTCATTTCTGCAGGAGAGGTTGGAGGGGAGGCTGTCCCCCTCCACCTTGAAGGTGTATGTAGCCACTATCGCGGCCCACCACGATGCAGTGGACGTCAAGTCCATGGGTAAGCACGGCTTGATTAAAAGGTTCCTTAAGAGGCACCCGGAGGTCGAACCCTCCCCGGCCAAGCCTGTTCCCCTCCTGGGATCTCTCAGTGGTCATCAAGGGCCTCCAGATACCCACCATCGAGCCGCTAGAAACAGTCAAGCTCAAGGCCCTCTCCCTGAAGATGGTCCTCCTGATCACGCTCGCTTCCATCAAGAGGTTTGGGGACCTGCAAGCATTCTCTGTCAGCAACACTTGCCTGGAGTTCGGTCTGGCCGACACTTGCCTGGAGTTCGGTCTGGCAGACACTCACCAGGAAGTGACCAGGACGTGAACCTGAAAGCGCTGCCCCGGGAAGAGGCAGACCCAGCCCTTTCGTTGCTGTGTCCAGTACATGCCCTGTTTAATTATGTGGGCCACACGCAGAGCTTTAGACGTTCTGAGCAGCTCTTTGTCTGCTTTGGTGGACAGTGGAAAGGGTACGCTGTCTCCAAACAGAGACTTTCCCACCGCAACACTCCCAAAAACAACTTCTTTATGGCCAGATTTAGTTCGAAATGACATCACACCTATTTGTTCTTCAATTTCAATGAAGTAAATTGTGCATTCAGTATGAGGAATTGTAATAGTGAATAGTCATATTCATGCCATGCTCTCTCTGGCATCTGTGGGAACAGCAATGACTGTCAACAAGTTTGGTAAACTCTGTGACGTTGAGAAAATAAGTTCTTAAAGCAAGGCACAGAGCAGAACTACATCAAAGCCAAAGAATGTTTGTCCCCAAGAGTGCTTCAAATGAAAGGAAGCTCAGAGAAGGCAGAAGATCTGACAGTAGTTGCGTGTGTGTGTGTGGCGCGCAAACATGCATGTGGCCCAAGGTGTATTACATGACTGTCTGGAGGTGGCAGGTGTCAGCAGCTTTATTATTCCTCTTTCAGAGAGGATTCTTGGAATAATGGGTAGCACCTCTACTGAGCATTACAGACACAGAGCCACAGGATGTGACACATCTTGGGACTGTAGAAGAAAACACTACCAGTGTTAATTTTCGCATTTCACATTCACAAAAATGTATTTTAGTCATACTAAAATGGTGTATAATTTTAGTCAACAAAAATACTGTAGTAGGCCAAATTATTTTAGTTGACAATAATGTGTGGAGTAAAAAAAAACATGTAACTGCAGCAGACCAAAGTTTAACCACATATTCAAGTATTTTTATATATATATATATATATATATATATATAAACTAGTTATAATTATTTAAACATGTATTACTATAAAGATTAATTATGTTAATTAATATGTTTAATATGTATTATTAAACAACATGAGAAAACAATGACATAATGTATAATGAAATAATAACAAATAATTAATATAGTTATTAGCTACTTTTTTAGAAAATACTCTGTTGTGAAGTCCTCACATTTAGAGAATTTAGGAGATTAAGTGCAAGAATATGGCAGATTAACAACACAATTTAGGTGCATTCTGACTAGTGCTTAAAACAGTTTATCGTCTTTTTTGTCTTATCTTTGATATCGTTGACAAGCGATAAATCCTTCATCAACAAGCATTTTCATTGGTCATTTTGTTGATAAGATTAACACTGGCTGCTACCTCACACACTGCTGGAAAACAAGCTAAAACCATTCTATGTCAGTTAAGTGGTCTTAGTCAGTCTCCCTGCCTGGTCGGTCTGGTCTGTTGGCTGGTTTTACAGGTGTTTTGGGCACTTTACAGCAGGTCAGGCTGGGAGAATAGCTTAAATGATTAAAACTGGCAAACCTTCTTCAGCATCTTTTTCAGCTGATCAGCAGCATTCACAGACCGCATCCAAATTCCTGTACTTTTAGAGAATGTTCTGAATCAGAGGAAGAACTTACATCTTGACCGTTGATGAAGTATGTCATGTAAATAGGGTGGTGACCATGAGTAACAACTTTCTTGGTATGTTAACTTACACATGAAAAAAAATACCTGGCTCAGAGCTCTTTACCATTTTTTTTTTAATTCAACTTTTTAAAATGTGTCTGCATGCTTCAGAATCTCAGCAGATGCAGGTTATCCAGGTTTTGTTGGCCTATACTGTATGATGACTACTGAGTATTCAGATATCCTATACACTTGACATCCTGTTATGGCATACTGTGTAGCAGGGAAGTGTGCTATAGTGTATGCTTTAATAACATGCAATCAGTCTTGTGCACACAGCAGATGTTTGCCGTAGCAGTACAATGCCCATTTAGCCTACATTGTTGTGCGGTTGTTGGGGCTGGGATTGTAGATGGGGCAGGTTAACTCTGAAAGAATGAAAAGAGAGCAGCTGCAAACTTTTCTTATGGAAATGAGAACACCAGCCACTAACGGCTGAATCACAATGGCAGAATTTTGAGTCAACGTAGCATTTCACTGATAAACAAAACCTCTATGAAACACTTAAGCTGGGTATCCGATGAACCAAGACAGACTGCAATAAAGATAAAGCGACAACTACAGTATGATAGCTTCTTGGAGAAATGCATATCTCTCTCTTTGACAGGATCATGGGTAGACCTAACTAATGACTGACCACTGAAAGCTCCTGCCAACTCTATCTAGAGTGCAACTAGATCAATTTAGTAGATCTGGGAAGTGGGAATTGCCACAGACCTCCCGGTTCAATATTACAATTATATTTCCTAGCCGATTCAATATGTATTGCAATATTGCAATTCTGTAAGTATTGTAATTTGATGTTTTGATATAAAAAAATCAATTAAAAGTAATTTTTGTCAGAAAGATTTGTCTACTGAAGAACAGTTGTGTCTGAAATGACAATTGTTTTCACTCTGTAATATATAATTTGTAGGTAAAGGGTAGGGAAGTGCAAAACTACCAATTTAAAACTACCAATCGACCAGTCATTGCGTTGTCTGAGCTAGACGACCATAAGGAACCCATGTATGAGGAAGCTGCGTTATGTCCATTTGTATTAAATAGAAATATATACATATATCATTAAACTTTAACTAATTTTGTTATTTTAGAATATACAATATAACATATATTACCATAAGCTATCACTATTATCATAATGATAATTTTGCAACATACAAATGGAGGCTAAAGAGTAAATTTGTTCAAGAACCATTTCTGGGGTGTTATGACACACATGGCATATCACCTGTAATCTCAGTGTCATTACATGTTACTTACATATGCATACTAAGATAATCTGAGATCCTATTCAGCGTTCTCATAGACAACACTATTCTTACAAACTGCTCCCAGATGACTGACTGAGACACGATCGATCTGCTGAAATTCTGAACAAAAAAGCAAATCAGACACACACATGGGATCTTTCATCTGTTCTTCAAAATATAATCAGGTGAGTTTCCTCAAGCACGCGTCTTTGTGTCTAGAGACATTTGTTGTCGACAGTGGCAGGTAAACGTGCAAAATTACCAGCCACAGTGCGTGAATACTCTGGCTGTTAAATACTGCAGGGCGTGATGTAGTTTATTAGCATCCAACAGTTTATAAGCCTTTTTACAGCTAAACTTTATTTGAGCAGTGTCAGACAGAATCTGCAGAATGACTTATAACAAATTCTCTCCAAAACACCTCTCAAATTATCTTTTGAATTACACATAATAACAGGAGCATTGATCACAGCAGAGGATTTTGACATACGACGATGAACAAACGGCGCTTGACGGCTGCAGCAGCAGTGCATTAAAGAACTAAAGGTGAAGAATAAAATAGACAAAACTTCTCAAAGAGAAAACCTGTTAGTGTGGAAATCTGCACATATATAGCTTCCTGTATTTATCTATTACTAATTGTAGCATTAAGATAAAGACCTATATTTTTTATTTATATAAACAATTTATTTTACCAGGGAAACTATTTTTAAATCGTTTGGCTCAAGAACTGCAATTTGTAACACAATCGATTTTTCCCCCAGCCCTAAAATTTAGTGCAAAGTGACATGCAGCAAGATCTATAGGATCTACACAAGACAGGTAAAGTTAGACAAGACAAACTTTTGTGTTGGTTTAACAAACCCACACAGACAGAAAGTCAATCAGACCGAGCATTAATAATTGGTTTGCTTGGGTGTTTCAGTTGGTTGCTAGGCATTGCTATATAGTATTCTAGCTAGTAGTTATAGTGTAAACAGATCAATCTAGAAGTCATAGCAACAAAAAGTGAGAACTGTACTAAGGTCTCTAATAAGTTTGGTAGATGTAGCTTGAAAATTCTAGGAGGGGTAAACCCCACGTAGTCTTTGGTCAGACACGTGATGCTAATTTCACCATCAGCAGAGTGCTCGAACACTGAACACGTGCAGCTAGATTTTTCTAACAGTGTGTACTCTGAACATGCAGAATGCACATGCGGCTGGAGTTATTTACACTAATTAGTGGGTCCACAAGGTGGCAACACTCACAGTTGAGCAGTTGCTGTCAAAAAGAAGTGCTAGAAGATGATGTGATTGCCGCTAAACAGGAGAAGAAGCTGGAAACAACAACAGTAGACGTGCACATCAAGAACACATGTACGAGGAGGACAGAGACACCTGCATTTGTATAAATCAAGTCGAAAGGAATATAAAGACAGCTTTATGGGTCTAAACTCCTGAAGAGAAATAGTTCATAGTAGTTTTAGCGCCCTGTGTTTGTGCACAGTCAAATTATGTACAAGTTTGGTCTTGGTTTAGGGAGTTTTGGAAAAAACTATTGGCTTAACTATATTTTACAAAAACATTAGGGCTGTCGATTTAACTAGTTAATTCAGTGCAATTAATTATATTCAGTGCAATAAAATATATAAAAGTTTTTACAGACGTGTCCCTACTTCTAGTCAACACTTTCCGATATTTCTTAAAACTTTTGTGAAGATAAGGTAATATTTAAGTAAACCATTATCATGAAGTTTCTCTTGCTGTATTTCACCTGCTGTGTGAGTTCAAAAGGTTACTCTGTTTTATACCTTATATTTTCTGTTTCACAACCATGATGTCAACTCCATCACCACATTTTTGATATCAACATGTGTGCAATGCAAAATATGAATACAGTCATACAGTGATTAAATGAGGTGAATGCTATATTTGTTAATATGTATAATAAATATCTGACATGACACAAAAAAAAATGTCATATATGACTGAGCATTCTGATTATTGAAATAACAGAATATGCAGGAGGTCGCATTAGATTAACCCTAAATAATTCCTTGGCTGGCACATTAACTTTTATTATTATCTTGTAGGCTGTTTTGTCTCAGTACTCAAGAATCAGTACTCAGTTTGGTTGATTGATAGCCTAATCCTTTTTAGTGTAAGAATAGAAACTCTCATGCAACTGGCCATTAAAGTCTCTTTTACAACTCCATAGAGAGGGCGCCTCTTTGGGTCAATCACTTAAACATGTTTAAGATGAACTGAAGAAAGGGGTTTAAAACACACACTCAAACGGAAAGTTAGTAATATCACACTGTGTATCCATTACAACAGCGACACTGCAACACCAGCAAGGCAAAAAAGTAGAGCACATCTAAATGCAACATCAAAAAGAATACAAACTCACCATCTGAAACGTGCACAGAAATATAAGCGTGCACCGTCCGCTGCAGCACCCCATTGTGTTCGATCTTGATGATAATGTGATTACGAATGTGTGTTTATATCAGCAGAAAGTTCTAAACAAACACAAAGACGCGCGTCAGTCGCTGTCCGAGACAAAGCGCGTGCATTCCCATTCCCATTGTTTCCTCCAGCGCTCAATGAAGCACGCGTGGAAAGTGTGAAGCATAAGACACGAGCGGCGCGGCGCGAGTATGAGAATAAAGAAAGGCAGAAAACAGAAGGGGTAGACGGGGCTAGAGGGGAGGGTGTAGTAGTGTAGGGAGAGGGGGTGCTTAAATCGCGCTTTTGTAAATCGCAGTTCCCTTACACACACACACAACGTGCGAGTCCGTTCCTGTGTCCAGACGCGTTGTATTTCAATTGTTGTTCTATGTAAATATGCGCTGAACGGACGTGATTACCCGTTGCGTCATGTCTCGCTGTTTTTGTTTTGTTTTTTCAGCGTCCGTGTCAATTTAAAAAGAACTTAAATGGTTAAAAACGCGCTGTAGCTTTTTATTATTATTATTATTATTATTATTATTATTATTATTATTATTATTATTATTATTATTATTATTATTATTATCTTTCATGTTTTAGCTTAAAGGGTAACTAAACCCTAAACCAACTTTTTTTAGTTAATGATCTGTAAGAATGGGGCTTTATTAGTACTGGTCATTGATTCAAGTAATTTTTTTGACATTTGTGTATAAAGTGTTTTAATTCTACAATATATGGTGTAAAAACATCTGAGTGCTGCCCTCTTCAGGTTGAACGGTGGCTACTGCAGTTGAATTTTCCTATTGGCTGTTTGCGGTACTGTGACGTAGCGGTGACAGCTGACATAAGCAGGTTCCAGCTCACCACGCCCTTGGTACGAGCTACCACGCCCATGGCAGTATAAAAACCATCTCGTTTAGTCAAAACCACTGTAGCGAGTCAGGAGTTGGAATTGCGAGTATTGAAAGCGATCAGGATAGAGTATTTTAGCATCTATTTAGCATAGCATTTATATAGTTATTTAGATTATTTACGTGTAGCCTAGGTAGTTAATTAGCATATATTTTAGTGTAGTATTGTTAGAAGCATAGTTAGTTAGTAGCATAGTATTAGGTCAGTTAGGATAGCTTCAAGTTAGCGTAGATTATCTGTATTTAGTACAGTGGTCAGGATGGTATGTAGGTGTAATGTTGCTGGTTGCAACAGCACTGCTGGACTGTATTGCTTTCCATATAGACTTGGAAATTAGACGCCAGGGGTTGCACGTCCTTGTTCTGGAAGACCGCGAGTTCCTGCCTAGAGCTGTAGGAGTGTGCAAACTGCATTTTACGCAGGATTGCTTCTCCAACGCAATGGAGTTGGAAATGGGCTTCTCCAAACAGCTCGCGCTGAAAAGCGACGCAGTGCCAAACGCTGCTCCACCTGCATGGACTCGACCACCTCAGCGGCGTCTTGAGGTGAGTGATCATATATATTTGAATCACAATTTATGGTTAGGCTAAAGTTAATCCTCTGGGGCCGACAAACACGCGTTCGCGATGCGGGAGTGTTAAACGTATTGCACCCTTATACATTGTATTACGGTATTGACTACCTGTATAGTTTTATTTGGAGGTATATGATTTTGTACATGATGACGTTACGCTTTACGTCACATTCTTCTAAGTTGAGAGAACAGCTAACTGATGTTATGTTCAAGTGAAGCTTGCTAAATAAAAATCCTGCTAAAAGGATAAACATCACTGAACAGCGCTTCGTTTGTTTTTCCTGCACGCAGTGAAGGTGAATGCGCTTCGGATGCTCAACAGGGAGTTAAAACCGCAGTTTGAGCCAGCGGCTCGAATTGATATGGCTCGGCCCTGTGTCCACAGACAATTCACCCTCCTCCACTTCAGGTAAAGGTGGGGGAGAAAGGTCCTCGACTTCAAAAGACCGCTCCGTGGCAAAGCTACTTGCGTCACTCCAGTCACTCTCCATTTTAGAGTCTGACAGCAGCTGTCAATTAATCTGTCACTACGGGTCCCCCCGCTCATCCCCGCCCTCGGTTCGTCCCCTCTATCCCCGCTGGGGTCTGCCCACTTTTCGAGCATTTTTCAAATATTGCTAGTGGGTGGAGTCAGACTCTGACCAGGGGTTTAGTTACCCTTTAAGGACGTGTTATGTGAGAATGGCACCTTAGACAGCATATACACTCACCTAAAGGATTATTAGGAACACCTGTTCAATTTCTCAATTTCTGTTGCAATTATCTAATCAACCAGTCACATGGCAGTTGCTTCAATGCATTTAGGGGTGTGGTCCTGGTCAAGACAATCTCCTGAACTCCAAACTGAATGTCAGAATGGGAAAGAAAAGTGATTTAAGCAATTTTGAGCCTGGCATGGTTGTTGGTGCCAGACGGGCCGGTCTGAGTATTTCACAATCTGCTCAGTTACTGGGATTTTCACGCACAACCATTTCTAGGGTTTACAAAGAATGCAGTCCTGTGGGCGAAAATGCCTTGTTGATGCTAGAGGTCAGAGGAGAATGGGCCGACTGATTCAAGCTGATAGAAGAGCAACTTTGACTGAAATAACCACTCGTTACAACCGAGGTATGCAGCAAAGCATTTGTGAAGCCACAACACGCACAACCTTGAGGCGGATGGGCTACAACAGCAGAAGACCCCACCGGGTACCACTCATCTCCACTGCAAATAGGAAAAAGAGGCTACAATTTGCAAGAGCTCACCATAATTGGACAGTTGAAGACTGGAAAAATGTTGCCTGGTCTGATGAGTCTCGATTTCTGTTGAGACTTTCAGATGGTAGAGTCAGAATTTGGCGTAAACAGAATGAGAACATGGATCCATCATGCCTTGTTACCACTGTGCAGGCTGGTGGTGGTGGTGTAATGGTGTGGGGGATGTTTTCTTGGCACACTTTAGGCCCCTTAGTGCCAATTGGGCATCGTTTAAATGCCACGGCCTACCTGAGCATTGTTTCTGACCATGTCCATCCCTTTATGGCCACCATGTCCCCATCCTCTGATGGCTACTTCCAGCAGGATAATGCACCATGTCACAAAGTCGAATCATTTCAAATTGGTTTCTTGAACATGACAATGAGTTCACTGTACTAAAATGGCCCCCACAGTCACCAGGTCTCAACCCAATAGAGCATCTTTGGAACGGGAGCTTCGTGCCCTGGATGTGCATCCCACAAATCTCCATCAACTGCAAGATGCTATCCTATCAATATGGGCCAACATTTCTAAAGAATGCTTTCAGCACCTTGTTGAATCAATGCCACGTAGAATGAAGGCAGTTCTGAAGGCAAAAGGGGGTCAAACACAGTATTAGTATGGTGTATCTAATAATCCTTTAGGTGAGTGTATAGTGAGTCATGCTGAGTTCGGAATGGAATACTACCGATAATACTTTTACTCCTGCCATGTCTGTCTATGGCACAGAAAGTAAAAGTAGCCTAGTATGGTAGTATGCCATTCCGAACTCGGCCTCAGTCACTGTATATACACAATAAAAAAATAAAAAATAAAATGTTCAATTACTTTATTGGCACTACTACACAAAACAGATAATGACAAGACAAATAATAATAATAATAAAATAGTAACAAATAACAATAAAAAATATAATTAAAATAGGATGTAAAATAGGTAATGATTAAAATAAAGACATTATTAATATAAGAAAATAAAAATACTGTGAATGAAGTACATTAAGGCAGTAACTGGTTTCTGAGAGTGTGCATCTCACAAATGAATTTAGCTGCAACTGATGCATGATGGTCCTCCCCCAGTAACACCAGCATCTGATCTGTTTCTGCTGAACTGGAAAACTGTGGCATGAGGTTTGAGATTTTGTGGAGGTATTACTCTCTCACCTCTGTAAATTTCTCACAGTGAAGGAGAAAGTGTGTCTCTGTCTCGACCTCACCCGTGTCACAGTGAGCACAGACTCGTTCTTCCTTTGGAAGCCATGTTTGTCTGTGTCGGCCTTTTTCTATGACCAGACTGTGATCACTGAGCCTGTATTTGGTGAGGATCCGTCTCTGTTTTGGATCTCTTACAGTTTGGAGATATTCTGGCAATATTGTTTGTAAACACAATCATGCCAATAAAGTACTTTAAATTGAAATTGAATATTCTGCCAGATTATACTTTCTGTTTAGGTTCCGATGACATTCTAATTTGCTTTGGTTTTTACTTTCATTTTCCCAATGGTCCAAATATGAATTTGTGCTTTCTTGTATGATTTGGTTTATTCTGATTTGGTTTTGTTCAGCAGTGCTGGTCTGAAGCTGGTGTTTGTTAGTTGTTAGTGGGTTTGTGAGTTTCAGAGCCAGCTGACAAAGGGGACTGGTTTTATGCTTCAGCTCTTGGGTTTTAAGGGCTTCATGTTGCAGTGTGTTAGGGGAACTTGAATTTTGGTGTGTCCAAAATTTGAGGGATCGTTTTTCAATATGTATTATAATGGGGTATCTGCCTAGTTCGGCCCGGCAGGCATTAGTAGGTGTTCTTCTCTGAACTCTTAGAATGTTTCTACAGAATTCTGCATGCAGGAATTCTTTGGGGTGTTTGTCCCATCTCGAGTAATCTGCCAGACAGAGTGGACCCCAAACATCATATCTGTACAGAGCAATAGGCATTATAATACTATCAAAGATTTTACACCAAATTGTTACAGGAATGTCTTCTTGGGTAAATTTGCCCTTAATAGCATTGAATGCTCTTCTAGCTTTCTATTTTAGTGCATTCACTGCCAGACCAAAACCCCTGAAGCACTGATTTTTAGACCGAGGTAGTCGTAGTGTGTTCTATTGCAGTGTTCCCTAGAGTGAATGTGTATCTGGTGTCCTGTAATCTGGCTTTTTTCTGGAAGATCATAATTGTAGTTTTTTTTTTTTGTTTATTTTATTGACTGTCAGGGCCCAGTTCTGACAGTAGTTCTCCAGCAGGTCCAGGTGCTGCTGTAGCCCTTGTGCAGTAGCTGTCAGCAGCACCAGATCATCTACATAGAGAAGAAATTTAACTTCAGAATTATTTCGAGTAAGACCGGGTGTTGCAGATTGTTCCTGCTAACTCATTAATGTAAATGTTGAGTTGGACTCAAACTGCAGCCATGTCTCACCCCACGCCCTTGAGTGAAGAATTCTGTTCTTTTATTGCCAATTCAACTCCGGACCTATTGTCCGAATACATAGATTTGAAAGTGTCGTACATTTTACCCCCAATGCCGGATTGTAGAATTTTATAATATAGACCATCATGACAAATGGAATCGAATGCTTTTTTAAAATAAAAAAAACATGCATAAATTTTGCCTTTGCTTTTTTGATGAACGTGCTGGTTGACTATCGTGTGAAGCGTGTGAATGTGGTCGGTGGTGCGGTGGTTTGGTAAGAATCCTATCTGACTCTTACTAAAGACATTGTGGTAGGTAAGGAAGGCCTGTATCCGGGCATTCAGGATACAGCAGAAAATCTTCCCCAGATTGCTGCTCACACAAATGTCTCGGTAGTTATAGGGGTCGAATTTGTCTTCACTCTTATATAATGGGTTAATTAAGCCCATACTCCAAGTATCAGGAAAATAGCCAGTTTTCAGAACCAGACTGAACAGTTTTAACAAGGCCTCCTGCATTACTGCAGGGTTGTGCTTTTCTTTTCTAATGTTGTCTAAACCACATGACTTTCTGGGTTTTAGTTTCTTAAGTGCTTTAGTCTATTCTTCTCTGCTAATCTGATAGTCTAAAGAAATTTGGTTATTATTTATTGTAGATTGCAATTGACTCTTGACCTTATTTTGCATGTTTTCTGGTCAGGTGTGAGATTTTCTGGAGAAATTTCTTTGAATAGGTTTTTAAAATAGCCTTTCCACAATTCTCCGTTATGTATGGCTATGTCCTGACTGTGTTGTTTATTCAGACAGTTCCATTTTTCCCAGAACTCATTATTATTAATTGAGTCTTCAATTTCATTAAGAGTGTGGTTTAGGTGTTGTTGCTTTTTGTGGCATATTGCATTTTTATAATCCCTGAGTGCTTCACAATAATTTTGTCTGGTTTCACCTTTGTGTGGCTCTCTGTGTTTTTGGTTAGAGATCTGTCTGATTATTTTTCTTTTAATTTTACATTCTTTATCAAACCAAATTTCATCCCCAGTTTTTAGTTCAGTTTTCTTGTTTGTATAGAGTAAATTTGCTTTGATTGAGCACCTTTGATAAATGTAATTTATTTGTTGTACTGCAGAATTTACATCAATCATGTTAGCCATAAACCGTATTATTTGTAATCTGTTGATTAGGTTGGACATTTTTTGGAGCTAATTGCATTAAGGAATTCAAACTCATATTTTGGGTACCATTTGTATTTGCTGGGCCCTTGGTCTGTTCTATGGTGTTGGATTTTCTTTAGGAATACATTGATTTGACAGTGGTCTGATAAGGTAGACTGTGGTCTGACAGTGAAAGCACGCATGTAGGAGGGGGGTCCATGTCTGTAATGGCGTAGTCGACTACACTAGCCCCAAGAGCTGAGCAGTATGTAAATTGACCTAAAGAGTCTCCTCGTATACTACCATTAAGCATATACAGACTCAGGCCTTGACAGAGACACACTAACTCCTTACCGTTTTTGTTGACTGTACTGTCCGGATTGTTCCGTGTTGTAGTGGTGGGGGTTAGATGTGTTTTGGCTTTTGTTATTCCCATGGGTATCTATAATGTCCGAATCTGAACCTGTCCTTGCATTTAGGTGCCCACATAACATCACATTCTCCTGGGCCTGGAATTGGCTGGTTTCCCTCTGAAGCTGATCAAAATGATTGTCCTTGTAGTACGGAGACTCTGATGGAGGTATGTAGGCTGCACAGATGTAAAAGGTCCTTATCACAGTCTATGATGCCTTTTTTGAGTTTAAGCCAAACATGTGATGAGTCTTTTTTCATGATTGTTAGGCTGTTTTTTAAAGTCTCTTTGTACCAAATGATGACCCCACCAGCATCTCTTCCTGTTTCACGTTCCGATTTTTAAGTGATGGCAATAATATTTCCCTGTATCCTAAAGGGTAGTGACTGTCCACGTCTGATCTGCACCATGTTTCTTGCAGAATAATAATGTCCTGGTTATAAATGTTTTTTAGAAACTCTGTTTTTAAATTCTACACATGTATCTTGACTTGAAGTGCATATGTTCACTACAATGTCACGAGAACATTATTGAAATGTATTGCCAAAGCGCCATCTGCTGGTAGTGAATCATAACAAAACCCTTGTCATTCCTGAAATTTAGGGACAATTACAGGTGAAACTCGAAAAATTAGAATATCGTGCAAAAGTTCATTAATTTCAGTAATTCAACTTAAAAGGTGAAACTAATATATCATATAGACTCATTACAAGCAAAGTAAGATATTTCAAGCCTTTATTTGATATAATTTTGATGATTATGGCTTACAGCTTATGAAAACCCCAAATTCAGAATCTCAGAAAATTAGAATATTACATGAAATCAATAAAAAAAAGGATTTTAAATACAGAAATGTCGGCCCTCTGAAAAGTATAATCATGCATATGTTCTCAGTACTTGGTTTGGGCCCCTTTTGCATTAATTACTGCCTCAAAGCGGCGTGGCATGGATGCTATCAGCCTGTGGCACTGCTGAGGTGTTATGGAAGACCAAGATGCTTCAATAGCGGCCTTCAGCTCTTCTGCATTGTTTGGTCTCATGTCTCTCATCTTTCTCTTGGTAATGCCCCATAGATTCTCTATGGGGTTCAGGTCAAGCGAGTTTGCGGGCCAATCAAGCACAGTAATACCATGGTCATTGAACCAGGTTTTGGTACTTTTGGCAGTGTGGGCAGGTGCCAAGTCCTGCTGGAAAATGAAGTCAGCATCTCCATAAAGCTTGTCTGCTGAAGGAAGCATGAAGTGCTCTAAAATGTCCATGGTAGACGGCTGCGTTGACTCTGGACTTAATAAAGCACAGTGGACCAACACCAGCCGATGACATGGCTCCCCAAACCAACACAGACTGTGGAAACTTCACACTGGACTTCAAGCATCTTGGATTGTGTGCCTCTCCATTCTTCTTCCAGACTCTGGGACCTTGGTTTCCAAATGAGATGCAAAATTTGCTCTCATCAGAAAAGAGGATTTTGGACCACTGAGCAACAGACCACTTCTTATTTTCTTTAGCCCAGGTAAGACGTCTGACATTTGAAGCCCATGTCCAGGACCCGTCTGTGTGTGGTGGCTCTTGATGCAGTAACTCCAGCCTCAGTCCACTCCTTGTGAAGCTCCCCCACACATTTGAATGGCCTTTTCCTGACAATCCTCTCCAGGCTACGGTCATCCCTGCTGCTTGTGCACCTTTTTCTTCCACACTTTTCCCTTCCACTTAACTTTCTATTAATGTGCTTTGATACAGCACTTTGAGAACATCCAACTTCTTTTGCAATTACCTTTTGAGGCTTTCCCTCCTTGTGGAGGGTGTCAATGATGGTTTTCACAACTGTCAGGTCAGCAGTCTTCCCCATGATTGTGAATTCAACTGAACCAGACTGAGAGACCATTTAAAGGCTCAGGAACCCTTTGCAGGTGTTTAGCTGATTAGAGTGTGACACTTTGAGCCTACAATACTGAACCTTTTCACAATATTCTAATTTTCTGAGATTCTGAATTTGGGGTTTTCATAAGCTGTAAGCCATAATCATCAAAATTATATCAAATAAAGGCTTGAAATATCTTACTTTGCTTGTAATGAGTCTATATAATATATTAGTTTCACCTTTTAAGTTGAATTACTGAAATTAATGAACTTTTGCACGATATTCTAATTTTTCGAGTTTCACCTGTACTGTATAAATAAAAGTTCATTGGACTGGGTTCTTCAAAATGTTAATTTAAAAAACCTTTCTCTGAAAGCTTCTTTGGGAAGCCAAAAATAGTTCTTCTTTAGCATCGTTGCAAAACACCCTTTGTGGAACCTTTATGTTTAGGAGTACACCTTTGCACTGTTTAGCAATGTCTATGGTTTAGCAAGGTACTGTTTCAGAGGTGTGTGGTTATGATGTCATGTTACACTAATTTGACTCACATTAAAGGGAAATAAATATTTCACCCAAAAATGAAAATTCTCTCATAATTTACATTACCTCATGCCATCCCAGATGTGTATGACTTTCTTCAGCAGAACACAAATTAAGATTTTTAGAAGAATATTTCAGCTCTGTTAGTCCATTCAGATTGACCAAGATGGCCGTATATTTGAAGCCCTAAAAAGCACTTAAAGGCAGCATAAAAGTAATCCAAACAACTCCAGTAGTGAAGTCAATGTCTTCAGAAGCAATACGATAAGTGTGGTTGAGAAACAGATAAATAGTTAAGTCCTATTTTACTATATATTCTCTGACATGCACAAAGAATGCAAATCACCAAAAGCACAACAAAAATAGTGTGAAAGTGGATCATATGAAGATATGGATTTAACCACTGGAGTCATGTGGATTACTTTTATGTTACCTTTATGTGGGTTTTTGGAGCTTCAAAGTTCTGGTCACCATTCATTTGCATTGTATGAACCTACAAAGCTGAAATATTCTTCTAAAAATCTTAGTTTGTGTTCTGCAGAAGAAAGAAAGTCATGCACATCTGGGATGGCATGAGAGTGAGTAAATGATGAGAGAATTTTAATTTTTGTGTGAACTATTACTTTAAGAAAATAGACACAATAAATTAATCAAAGGTGGTTTTTGCTAAATGTTAAAATTATCAAATAATTTCCCCCATTACTGAAAGGGTATCTTTCTTTTGTTAACCTTGAATATAACTGGAACCTGTCTGGCTCCATTTTATATAGTATACCGTCAGTGTTGTACATAACACAAGTTTCATTCTTCAGTGTTTTCACTGATTTATGTATACAGTCCTGTTAATATAGGAATGATTTTACGGTTTCAATTAATCTATTCGAGATGAATGGCTGTTAAAGCAGAGGACAAACAGTACCTCTTTGTCTGTCTGTTGTTTATAATAAAGGGATATCCCAGTTAAATAAAAGTTGAGATCTATAATAGCATTTGGCATGCTGTCGAATACCACAGAAAATAATTTTGACTCGTCCCTTTGGAAACACAAACAAAAAACACATTGATATTTATGCACTTACAATAGAAGTATTTGGGGCAATCATACAATACACGTTGATTATTATTTTTTACAGGCAAGTTTGTTCAGTCTGTTCGGAAATACACAGCATTTACTGTATCGATATGTCCAAAGTTATATTCTGCTCTCACATTCAGAACTATTGTTTACATGAAAACCAATGGCTTACATTGGTAAACCATCGAGAAGACTACACACACACACACACACACATACACACACACACACACACACGCATACAATTAAGGTATTAATGAGGAAGTTAGATTAAAGATCAAGTAAAAATATGTTTTTTTCACTATCACTTTTCCTGTGCTAACCATTGTCCTCTCTACATGACAGCTGTGGCTCTGTCTGTGCTGATCCATTATGGAAAAGCCCTTAAATGTGGTTCCTCCCTCATGCTGGTCAGCTCCTTCCTCTCTCTGAACATGAAGCAGAATGATGAATCTTTTACAAGTTGAGCCTGTATTGCCATGGAACACTTCACTTCTCATTACATCACTGTACCCCCACACACACACACACACACGCATGCACACACTAACACATTCTCTTACTCATATACAAACTACTGTAAATAGTTTGGTGATATTTTTAGATGAGAGTACTACAGAAATTGCTCTCTAAAGAAGCTCATTCTTAGATACATTTTTATTTAATGTACAATAAGAAGGACTTACAAGCTTTGGTGTTAGAGACACTTGTGCACATTATTTACTGCTTTTATTAAAAATATATATAATTTTTTATTTATATTCCTGCTTTTCAGATATTATATAAAACACCTCTCCAATGTCACTACACCAACCACACACACACACACACACACACACACACACACACACACACACACACACACAATGTGTAACATATGGGTTAGACATCAGCTGTGGAAATAAGGTCAAATTGTGCTATATTGGTAAGAGTACCTGATGAGATCTTGAAGCTTTCCTTTTCACCATCACCCTCCAGTTACAAAGTGTACTCTGCTAAATGGAGGGTCAGAGCTTTGTGTTTTGCACCATTCAAACAGCAAGAGCTAATGCAGACTGACAGACCAGTTAGCAGACCCAGACCTGTGCTATGAGAAAGACGTAATAATAACCACAATGACACTCCAAAAAAGGGGGTATAAAACATGCCAACTCACAAGCACTCAGAGAAATTGAGTTTGATTGATTCTTTTGGTGGTGATCCACAGTCATAATACTGCTGTGATAAGTGTTAGTTGAATTACATATCTGGACCAAATATGTCCTGGACAAAAATGATTATCCTATTAAGGCACCACTTTACTTTTCTACTATATATTATAAACACTATATATGCAATAACAATGTGTAGTTACAGGCTGCTCCAGAAAACAATCACACAGGCCTAATAAGCACATGTTGCTCATCTGTCTTACTCGGTACTTACTTGAACAGTACTGTAATTACACTGTAACATGAACTCTTATGTAAAGTTGACATCGATTATTTGATTACATTTATTGATTTCCACAGTGCGTCACAAGAAAGAGTTAGACCCATATAGTCCAGTGATGTAAGTACAATCAAAACAACTTTATAAATCCCAGAGGAGCAATTTAGCTTTGGTCATACAGAATTATACAAATACACTGGGGTACAAGTGAAGAACCAAAATGAGATACTGTTAGACTGTAGCATAGAAATAAAAATGAGTTAGTGAAGCAAAATACCACAGTGTTTTGTACAATGAAATGTAATTATGAAGTATGCAATGTAATGTTAAGTACATGAAACAATGTAAATTGGGATAACAATCAGAACAAGAATAAAATATCCTATGAAATATGCAGTATAATTTAGGCCTACAATTAAATATGTTATAGAACAAAAATGTGTTAAGAGAGAGCAAAAAACTGATTTAAAGGGATAGTTCACCCAAAAATGAAAATTCTCTCATAATTTTTATATTTTTTTCCTTTTCACCCCAATTTGGAATGCGCTCTAAGTCCTTGTGGTGGCGTAGTGACTCGCCTCAATCCGGATGGTGGAGGACGAATCTCAGTTGCCTCCGCGTCTGAGACCGTCAATCCGCACATCTTATCGAGTTGCTTGTTGAGTGCGTTACCATGGAGACATATACGTGTGTGGAGGCTTCACACTATTCTCCATGGCATCTATGCACAACTCACCACATGCCCCACTGAGAGCGAGAACCACACATTATAGCAACCACGAGGAGGTTACCCCATGTGACTGTACCCTCCCTAGCAACCGGGCCAATTTGGCTGCTTAGGAGACCTGGCTGGAGTCACTCGGCATGCCCTAAATTCGAGGGTGGTAGTCAGCATCAATACACACTGAGCTACACAGGCCCCAAATTCTCTATAATTTACTCACCCTCATGCCATCCCAGATGTGTTTGACTTTCTATCTTCTGCAGAACATAAATTAAGATATTTAGAAGAATATCTCAGCTCTGTAGGTCCTCACAATGCAAGTGAATGGTGATCAGAACTCAGAAGATCTAGCAAGGACTATTAAAGGCAGCATTAAAATAATCCATACGGCTCCAGTGGCTAAATAGATCTCTTCAGAAGAGATATGATAGGTGTGGGTGAGAAACAGATCAATATTTAAGTCCTTTTAAAATATAAATCTCCACATTTGACCAGCTCCAACCCGTAGATGCTGAATGTGAGAGTGGAAGTCAGTTCCACACCAGAATGTGGAAGTTAAAGTTTAGATTTACAGTAAAAAGGACTTTGATCTGTTTCACGCCTATCATATCGCTTCTGATTGAACCACTGGAGTCGTGTGGATTGCTTTTATACTGCCTTTATGTGCTTTTTGGAACTTCAAAGTTCTTGTATCCATTCACTTGCTACTGAGCTGAGATATTCATCTGAAAATCTTTGTTCATATTCTGCTGAAGAAGAAAGTCCTACGCATCTGGGATGGCATGAGGGTGAGTGAATTATGGGAGAATTTTCATTTTTGTGTGAACTATTCCTTTAAACCAGATTTACAAATGTATCATTTTAGGCCTGTGCTTTAATAAATTGTCATATAACATATCTAATAAATAGTTTTTTAATAACTACAACTGTTACATATGAATCTAAATCTAAATCTTGTATATGTTAAATGTAAAATAAATGAAAATCATATAAATATATATTTTTTTACATTTAAAGAAGTTTTACTTTAGAATGAGTGCAGCGTTAAATTATGGTTGAATAAATATTTCAATAAAATTATATAATTTTGAAAACATTAACCATTACATACAGTATAAGTCTAAATCTTTAAGGTGCACATAGTAACTTTTTGCCCGTTTCATCTTGGACTTAAAGTGACACCTACTGGTGTGGATGCGACATCATTAAAAAAAACTATAGTTTTCAGTTACAGACGCCATTGTAGAAATTCAGCATTCACAATCAGCCATGATTAATTTAATCCAAGAGTGAAAGTGTCAAATAACAGTATGTTTACTGAGTTTAAGCAAGTAGTTTTCAGCTGGTCATGTGATTCTAAAATGGCTACCCCATGAGTGTGCACCTGCCCCATGTAGAATAAAACATATTTTATAAGGTTACTGCTATGACTGGAGTCCTCATCTCATGTGCGTGCTCATGATTTTATACATATGTTACAAAATTATAATTAATTTATTTTGGAGTAAAACTTTTTTTAATGGGGACAAAATTACTGAGTGCACCTTTAAATATACATAAGTAGCCTATATGTTACACAAAATATAAATTTTAATAATATTCCAAATGAAATGTAAAATGCTAATCTTTAATATAAATCATAAATGTAAAATCTAAACGTGAAAGTTAAATGTAAATATTTAACATTTTTCTATGCCAAATGTAGACCTATATTATTTGTTTGTTAACGTTTTTCTTACAAATTCAACAAAACGGGGCTGTCTTTTTTACTGCGCCCCATAGCATAAGCCATTGTTTTTTCCATTGGGTGGCGCTGATCGGATTCTCGCAGATGGAGGGATGATTCTCAATCACAAGGTTCATATGCTCGGAGAAAGTGAGCGATCATCATCGCAGTGTCTCGTCTCTCTCAACTCAATGCAGAGTAGACGGCACTGCGCGCGCTTCACTCCAGCTGAACTGAGAGCAAAACACCAGCCATGATGCTCAGCCCGCACCTCTGTGCACTGGAGGAGAGGTTATCATGAGCTCTGCGTCTCTCCAAACATTCACAAGATGATTGCAAACAGCGAACAGTAGAAGTGTTACAACAGAGGATGATGCCAGAGGTGCTCCACGCTGCATCTGTCTCTCCGACTCTGTGAACACAGACGGTAAGAACGCATCATGTTTCCATATCCATCCTTTATTTAGTAGCCTACCTTTTCTGACTCAGTCAGAAAAATCTGTAAACTTTAAGATTGCCAATTGCCATTGAAAAGGCTAATTAAATATTTTGCATGGTGAAAATAACGTTATTGTTGACTGATATGTTTGGCACTAAATAGAACAAGCATTACATATAGCCTATTAACATTTTAAATTTCTTACACAATAAGCCTTATCTGGTCTAGTCTCTGCTCAGAGCTTTTTTTTTTTTTTTTTTTTTTTGCTAGACTTGAGATCACTGAATGGTATGAGCTCATATTGATGTTTTTATTGATTCTATATTTTCTTGAGAGGGGTGTAAAGGGAAGGAGAAGATGGCAAGTGTCAATTAATAATGTAAAAATAGGTTAATGTGTGTCCCGAATGAGAACTCTTAATGTAAAGGTGGTGGGCCTCTACTTCTAACCAAAAAGTACCATGATAATAAAGTTTTTGTGGATAAATAGAGCATTTACCATGGCACTGTTGTTTATTCTTCTTCTTTATATACTGTTTGAACTGTACTGTACATTGATGCATGCTCTTTGGACATGGTACCATTTTTTACTATCATGGATTTTGGAATTGTATCATGTTACTGCCATGTTTTTATTTGCATGTACCATGTAGGGCTGTCACGATCATGAAATTTAGCTGACGATTAATTGTCAAACAAATGATTGAGATTATGCCGGTTAATTGTCTCTTTTAGTGCTTTCACGATTAAATGTCATATAAAGATTAATATTTCTTAATGTGTGCTTCATACACTATAAGAAGTAATATTTAATATTTAACTTCAAATATATAAATCAAATATTCATAATATAGTTTTAAATTTCAGAATATTTCTAAATATTTCAAATGTCTCTCTTTTTGGTCAACTTTAGTTTTAATGTTACATTAACGAAGCTGTTTTTGGAACTCATGTAAAAAATATATTTTTTATAATGTTTATATTATATAGTATTATTTTATATTGTATTGTATTACGCAATAGTAAAATTTTTCTGTCCTAATTTCTTTACCTTCACATGTTATTTTAATGTTCTTTGATCAAACCCACAAACCCGTATTTCTTATAAGAATATGTTTTATTTTTTAGATTTCATTTAATAATTTTATCACTCGACAGAAATAAAGTGAGCTCTGCATGTCAGTAACTGTCTGTATGAACCCACTATGACCAGGAATATTTCCCATTACACAATTGTTAAATTAAAGTTAAACCGGAGCACTTTGCATTCACTATCAAAGATTATATATGTTTGTTTATATTTTCGCGAGAGTTTGGAGCGAGTCTCTGCTTGAGAAGCACTTCACAAACTCTTCTGGACAGGATATGCTCTGGTTGATGCCTGTGGTGCAGCTCAGTGACGCTCAGAGTTTAACTGAATGACGCACAAACGTGTGTCAATCACAAACTTATCATGGCATTTAGATATTTGCTTAGAATTCCCTTATTTGGGCATTAAAATGTGATTGAAATTTGAAGTGCATAGTAATCGCAGTTATCTCAAATATTCCGATTTCACTGATCAAATAACCATGATCAGACGATTATTTAATAATCACAACCATGGTTCTCCCATGTTATTTGGACATACCGTATTGTTCTGGACATAAACCATGGTAGTAGACCCATGGTGTAATCATACATTAATTCTTCATGAATTCATCATACATGAATATGGCAATTGCTGTTAGCTAGTCAAAGACAAGGACGAGACCGAGATATGTGTGATCTTTTGAGATTTAAAAGCACAGCCAGGACAAGGCAAGAGACAACTTGGTGATTAGTGAACACAGGCTTTAGAACCATGAGACACCTGGAGAAGAGAAGAAAATCTAATAGAGATAACAGTTTACTTTTGCCACAGAACATTCCACGAGACTCCCTACACATAAACATCCCACATACATAGAGATAACAGTTGAAACAGAAATAGCACTTAGGTACTTTGTATTTTGTTGGAAACAGACAGAAGAACAAGAACATTATTCATTCAAAGACAGCCTTGGGGCTACAGCACACAGTCTTTGTTCCAGAAGCTTATATCAGTTCCTGTCCTCCCCTCTGCCTTGCCCAGTGTCTGGGACCCAGGTGGCCCACTGAGGGAAAATCGAAACAGAGGACTAACGGAAACACTGATTGTTGAGAAACACTGATTGTTGTAGACTGCCCCATAACAGTAATCATTCAGTACCAGGATCAAAGTACCATGGTATTATAATCTGATAACTGTACTACAGTTTGCTTTTTTGTAAAGACTGTTCAGATAACTTTTTCAGTAGACTTGCGATCACTGAATGGGTAGTCTGAGCTCATATTGATGTTTTTATTGATTCTATATTTTCTTGCGAGGGGTGGTTAAGGGAAGGAAAAGATGGTAAGTGTCCATTAACAAGGTAAAGATGGGTTAAAGTGTGTCTTGAATGAAAAGCTGGTGGGCCTCTACCACAAACTAAACATACCTAAAATGACCATTGTCCTACCATGTTTTTGTTGATGTACTGTAGGCTATACCATGGTATTACCATGATTTCCTGAACATACCATGGTAGTCACATGTTTCATGATGCTGTGGTACTGCCATGTTTAATGTTTTTTTGTAGTACCATGCCATTTTTTGAAGTACCTTGGGTTACTACAATCATCATACATTAATATTTTAATCATTCAGTTCTATAGTATATATCAAAGTACGTATTACATTACATTCTGTTACCAGTACTGTACCATTTTAAGGCCACTTAGACAGTTTAGACAGTCTTTTAACTATGATCACATTGAGAGTTTTGAACAATGTCATTAGCAATAGTCCGTCTGATGTATTGACATGACTGGTTAATGTTATCACGGTGTGTTGAGTTTATTATTTGCATTCTGTCGCTGACAGAGAACGCTTGCAGGTCCCCGACCCTCTTGATGGAGGCGAGCGCGATCAGCAGTGCCTTATTTAGGGAGTGGGTCCTGAGTCCAACTGATTCTAGCGGCTCGAAGGGGGGTCTCTGAAGGCCCGAGAGGACCACTGAGAGATCCCAGGAGGGGAACAATCTTGTCCGGGAGGGATTTAACCTCTGGCGCCTCTTAGGAACCTGATAATCAAGTCGTGCTTACCCAAAGACTTGCCGTCTACTCTGTCGTGGTTGGCTGTGACAGCAGCTACATACACCTTCAAGTTGGATGGGGACAGCCTCTCCTCCAACCTCTCCTGCAGAAATGAGAGCACTGACCTGACTGCGCACCTTTGTGGGTCTTCAGCCTGAGAAGAAAACCAATTCGCGAACAAGCGCCACTTTAGGGCGTAAAGTTGCCTGGTAGAAGGGGCTCTGGCTTGGTTGGTTGTGTCTACTACAGCAGGTGGTAGATCAGCTAGATCTTCCGCGCCCCGTCCCTGAGAAAGAAGGTCTTTCGTCAGGGGAATTTGCCAGGGAGGGGCTGTCGCGAGGAGTAGGAGGTCTGAGAACCAAGGCCGGGTGGGCCAATAGTGAGCCACTAGAGTGCCTTGTTCCTCGTCCTCCCTGGTCTACCTGGGCCTTGCCGAACCATTCCCAAATCAGCTGTGAGCGGCGCGCAGACCCAAGGAACCAATCATCCAGCCGTGAGTCATCCGCATCAGATGGCGGACCGCTCTCCAATGCAGCGGCGAGCTCATCCAGCTCGGGGGGCTCCAGAGGATAGGCAGGCTGGCTGTGAGGTGAGCCGCTGTTGCCTTGAACCCGGATGGAAGAAAAAGAGCGTGCCGGGAGGTGGGTGGTTCGCGGGGGTGTACTCGGCGAAACCGAGCCCGCTGCCATCCCCAGATCGCCTCCATCGCCAGCCACGTTGTCCTCAATCCCGTGGGAAGGAGCGATGTGGGGGAGTAGGTGGAGTGGCGTTCCTTCGGTTGAAGGAAAGCCGCGACTGCAACGTTGCCATGGTCATGTTCTCGCAGTGAGAACATGAACCATCCACAAACGCTGCCTCAGTGTGATCGCAGCCCAGACACACGAGACAGCGCCTGTGGCCGTCTGAAGCGGAGAGCACTCTACCGCATCCAGGAACTACACAGGGGTGGAAAGGCATCTTTATAAAGATGCGTCCTGAAAAGAACGTTCAACGCCGCTGTGTATTGCTTTTTTAGAGGAAAATACTCTTTTAGAGAAAATCACTCTTTTAGTTTGCTCTGTCGAAGTGCCCAGGGGCAAACTGCACTGCCGTGCAAAGAAGGAGAAAGCTGCTGAAGTGCGCCATAGATCCAAGAGCTGATCACCAGAGGTAAGAGGAACAGGTGTTTGTGACTCGCAGCTTGCTGCATACACAACTATCGGCTCCGAAGAAAATTTCTGAATGAAACAGACGTATTTCCCCGCCTTTATACCCGTATGTACAGGGGTGGGACATGCAAATTCTGTCTGCCAATTTCTCATTGGCCTTTTATCATAGATCAGAGGTATATTCAGCGCTCAAGAGAGACCCTTAGTGTTGCTTCTTCAACACAACATCGAAGTGAGCTACAGAAGGGGAACTATAGTTCATACTGTATAAATATAATTATGTCTATGAGAGTCCTCATAATGATAGCTGCACAACCATGTATGTGTGTGTGTGTGTGTGTGTGTGTGTGTGTGTGTGTGTGTGTTTGTGTGTGAGAGAGTGAGAGAGAGTGAGAGAATATCTTTTTCACCTAATTATATCAATTGTGTTGATTTCAAGGTGAAGTGTAGATGCTCTTCAATAATAAAATGCAGTGTCTTTTTTTAGACATAAGAAATCCACTGATTAGCCAATTGCATGAGTTTGGGGCAGGTATATCTGTTTTTCCACCAATCGTGGATGCATTGTCCATCCAAATGTCCCAAAACAGCAATTTTAAACCCCTCAAAAGCTGTCTCACAAAGCTTTGTTCTGTTCCATTGCTTCACTCTTAATATATTAAGCATGCCAAGCCTTACAGACAGGCTACAGTGGTTGCATATTTAACCACATGGCCTGAGTCTATGTTGTGTGACGTGACAGTCTGTCATGGTTTTACAGCATAATGCAGACATGTTAAAATGTTTGAAAGGTGCACGAATGGGTCAGTTCGATTGTTATATGTGGATTTTGCATAGCCACTTTCCTCCATACAGCTTGCACATGCGTGGGTTTAATATGCACGCCATGCACTCCTGCCACTGTTGATGCCAGAGTAGATTCAAGATCTGTATATTGCTGCTGTATATTAAGACAGATATGAGCTGAGATAGAAAGAGGAAGTGAGAGAGAGAGAGAGAGAGAGAGAGAGAGAGATAGAGAGGGAAATTAATAGTCCCCATGGATTAGCGTGGAATATGTGTGACCGTAGGTTGAAGCAGGGTTTAGGGCACCAGACGCAGTGACTGTATAAAAATCCCTTAATAATTAACATGGGCAAGAGGAGGAATGGAGATAAGATGAAGGGTACAAATGAAGGGAAACTAATGCGGAGTTCATGAAAATGACGCAGTGCTCATCATGTTACACAGGTTGACTTATTAACCGTAGAAGTGTTGGGGGATCCCCAAGATCACTGGAACCTGAGCTTTACTTCAGTATCTCAAGATGAAAGCTCTTCAGTGGCTCTTTGCAGCACAGAAACTGTATGGTTTTTCTTAACTGACTGTATGGTTCTTTTGTACACAGTAAAAATTAAAGGATACTAGAGGCACAATTTGGGGTTCCTCACCTCCAGACACACTTTAAAGGAGCAAATATCCTCAAATATCCTATCTTTTTCTTCAAGATATATTTCAAGACCCTCGAATCATTTCCCTTATGATGGTTTATCTGAAAGAATAGTTGAGAGTTCTTTAGAAATGTAGGGCACTAAGAGTACGTTTCTCAGAGAACTGAATGCCTTGATCTCAAAGGGTTCTTTGCAGATGAGAAACCCTAAATGGTGCTTGGAGTATCTTTGAATTTGGGGTCCAAAGGTGTGGAGACCTGATTGTATTTTTACTCTTCTTCTTCTGCCTTAAAAGTGTCTGGGCAACAAAAAGTGTAAGTCCTAGAGACACCAAATTTGGTGTCGCAAACCTCCCCCATAACTGGGGTGCACACACCCATTCGAACGGTGGCATTATAATAAGCACTGTTACATTTATGCTAATATGTTTGCAACCGTATGGTCTAGAATCAAACTTTCCACTTATTCCCTGAGTCAAGCGAAACAAAATGTATATATCTATATGTTTTCTGCCATTTTGAGTTTTCGGGAAAAAAAAACATGAACTTATTTTTAACTCCTAGACCAGGGGTGACCAACCCTGCTCCTGGAGAGCTACCTTCCTGCAGAGTTTAGATCCAACCCTAATCAAACACACCTGAACCAGCTTATCAATGTCTTTAGGATTACTTGAAAATGACAGGCCGGTGTGTTGGAGCTAAACTCTGCAGGAAGATAGCTCTCCAGGAGCAGGGTTGGTCACCCCTGACCTAAACTGTTGGTCTGATTTGCACACATTTTTTACATGTTTAATCTAGAGACCCTCATGACAAAAATGTATCAAAACAATTGTGATTTGTCATATCGTTCAGAGGATGTAGGTTCATTTGTGAAATTGAAAACAGTCTAGTAAGAAAAGTAAGTTTGAAATTAAATTGGAGACATATATTTGCAAACGTCATACCTACTAAGTAATTAGAGTTCTTAGTAATTCAATTACTTTGCCCTGACAGATATGTTCTTTTTTCAAATTTGGCAATTTTGGTAATTTTCAGCATTTTTCCAAACTGCTCAGACTCCGATAATTGTTGCTTGCGACTCTTTTCTTTACAGTGTTCTTGATGATTCATTAGAGTGTTTTCAGATCAGCATTTCACCCTAAAAAGTTTTTCATTCAAGGTTCTTTAATGATATTACCATTACAATTTAGAACCAGATCCACCTACTAGAGATGTAACGTATGAACATTTCATATCACGATTATTGTGACCAAAACTATCACAGTTATCAATATTTTCACAGTATTGTTAAAATGTGCTGAAAATGTACAAAAAGTATTAGTTATTATGTATGAATGTACATCACTTAAATGCTGCACGTATTTGTTATTTGTTACTGTCTTGTTTACTTGTTTTCTTGTTCTTTTGGCTCAAAGCGATGCACTTGCTAGGAAATTTTTCTTTGTGGAAGCTTGCATCAGATAAGAAATAAGTGAGATAAGAAATTATTTCGACCCAATTATATATTGTGTCCAACTATTTAGTTTTCCTCATACTTTTCCCCAACTCGTGCACTGAGCTAAAAGTTAACTTACTTGCATGCACTATAAAGTGATGGATGGGCGAATTTCCTCTGGCAAGCTCTGCAGACAGAGTTACCATCTTCTACTAATTTTCCCTCAACATTCTTATAAAATCCAAAATATGACCACACTTCTCCCGAGCACTGTCAAAAAAACAAAAACTCATGCTGGTTGTGTGTGGACAGCATTTACCATGAGTTACAAATCACGATAATGGTGCACGATTTCAATTAAAATTAAATGTGGGAATTTTCTTGTGGTTTACCGTGAAACTGGTAACCATTTCATCCCTACCACACACACAACACTTTTATGCTGAAATGGTTCTTTGCGTTCAAATTTAAGATTCTTTAATCCTGTGCTTCATGGAGCAGCTAGAACAGCAGGGTTCTGTAGAGCAGAAATGGTTGTTGTTGCGAAAGAACCTTAATCTGGAGCTAATTAGAACCATTTTTGAGTGCATGTTTGAGTTAGGTTGATTTTTATCAATCATCATTTGGACATAATTTGCGATTAACAGAAGTCTTTTGGTTACAAAATGCACTGACAGAATAAATATGTACAAATATTGTGTAAAATCAAGTTGTTCTCTCATTCACATAATTTTTGCACACATGTGACCACTCATTCTATGTTAATGTTCCAAGTTGCTATGTTACTTGGCAACCGCAAACACAGGTATGATAATTAATTATATTAGCCTAATTGGTGGAAGAATTGTTTTTTCTGATTTTTATTAATGATAAATTGAACTGTTTATTGAACATTGGTGTCTTTTATTTTATTGTTGCTGCCGCTGTTTTATAAAAGCAATAATCCACTCAAGATCATGTGCTGCAGTGACCACTCCATTTGGTGTGTGGCTAAGAACACCTCTTACCTGTGGTAAAATCACAGTAATTCACTGCTTTTGTGGATTATTACTTTAATTTCATATATGTAGCCAATGTATATTCACTTTATATCTGCCACTTTGTTATCTTTATTTCAACATCAGTTATTGAAAAACCCATATTTGTCAATCACTAGAGTGTATTGGTTTCTGGGTTTATTAGAGCACCTGTACATAGATGGGTTTCTTTGTGAAGCTTTAAAAAGGTTTAGCATGGGTTCAGGTTGTTTGGAAACTTTAAGAGTGTACATATATTGTTATTTACGGCTGTATTTGTGCATACACACCTTAGCTAATAAACAATAGATAAATTGCATGCGTCAGGTACATTGACGGAATTATCCTCTGTTGTCTGACTGGTGGAGAGGCTGTGACCTGAGGAACAGAACTCTCATTTCTCTCTTTCCACCATGGATGACAGAAAGTGAGATTCATGTTGCCATTCCTCTCATCCAGGAAGACGGGAACTCCTAACTCACTCTCTCTCTCTCTCTCTCTCTCTCTCTCTCTCTATTTCTCATCACCGACTATCATATGGTCAGGTAATAGGAGTGGGCTGCTTCAAACTCAACAGGCATTTAAGCACTTAGGAGTATTTAGGGTCTTGTTGTGATATGCATTAGACTAACAGGCTTCATCCATAACACGACACAATATTTGATTAATTTCTTCAGGGCGAAGGGCATAATAGCCTTTAGCATATTTCACTCATCATGCTCGTTGCCTAATCATTGTTCTCTACCATTAAAGAGTGTGCTTAAAATGCCAAAACCATAATCTCCAATGGGAAGCATAATGCTGCCAATAAAGTGATTTGTGTCTACAGAATGGTGTGTATTTAACATCACTGACATCAAGAGCATGAGTGTGATGTAACAGCAACACCAGAGGTCTCAAACTGCAGGTCCACTTATAGTTTCATACAGCCTCTCTAGTGTTAAAGAAATAGTTTACTCCAAAAATATATTAATTTAGTCATAATTTACTCACACTCATGTCTTTCTCAACCTGTGTGACTTTCATATGTGAAACACAAAAGGATTTTTTTTTATGAATATCACGGCCCGTCTTTTTGATAAAATGTCAGCGTTTAGTGACTCACTTTAAAGCTTAAACAAAGAACCAAAATTATAATAAAAGTAGTCCATGCAACTCGTGCATCATTTTCCAATACTTCTGAAGGTATACCATAGGTCGTGGTGAAGAACAACCAGCAATTGAAGTCAATCTTTAAGTGAAAAATAAAATGTTTCTTGTGTAAACACGCAAGCCACTGTGAGTGAGCTTCTCTCATGCACCAAAGAATGCATAACGGACGTTAAGATTTTCATCAAAAATGACATATATTTTCATCGTATGCAATTAGAAGACTTTGGTTTGGCCATGTATCTTATCCTATAGTTTTCTTAATAATGTTTGTTTGATGTCTATGTCAAACAGTAGCTTAATAGAATGGTGGGTCTTGACCCAAAAATAGGTTTCAGGTCTGTTCTGATAGGGTGCTTAACAGCACTGCTAAAAACCCAGCATGAAAATATGAAAATTCAAGATACATTTAGAAACCAAAATGGACAATTCTCCTATTAGGTGTATGCCATGTTAATAATTTTGCATATTTTAAATACATTTTAATGTTTTAAAAGTAACCAAGTTTGGTTACGCGTGTGTTTACTCCATAGCTGTGTCTTAAATCACTTACATTACTTGTTCACTCATTCACTGTTCCCTATATAGTGAATGCAACATAGTGCCCTACAGTATACCTGAAATTGGCAGCCATTGATGGGGACAATAGCATAAAAGGAAGCAACTGGTTTGTGATTATCATTCATAATTCCTACCTCTGAAACAGATGTTTGCTGTTGTGATGTGCCAGAAGATGAATATTAACTAGGAAGAGGAAATAAAGATCAGTAGAGCAAGACTGGATCACAGACCAGTGAATATGGAGAGAGGATTCATACAGATTATGTTTTCCCAGTGCTAATGAAGGAACCTATGAAAATGGTTGCAGTTAATACGTATTGACCTATTTTCTTCTGTGTGTAGTCTGAGATCAGCTTTCTATGTCCTATTTTGACCCACGCCAAGTCCTGGTTCATGGTCTGGTGTGATGTGGCGTGGCTCAACAGTTTTGAGTGTTAATGCTCAACAGGAAAAGTGCAGCATGCCTGTGAGCTTGCAGAGCATCCGCCTAGAATATACACCAATCTCAGCCACAGATCTGAGTGAGAGAGAGACAGGCATAGTGGAACATGAAAGTGGAACGAGGCCACAAACATAGTATATGGCCAGTGTTTTCCAGACTTTTTTGTCTGATGATGTGCTCCCACAGCTCCATCAGTAAGGCTCAAGTACCCCTTTATCAACACAAACCAGCAGTGAGTGTGTTTACATGCACACGATAATATGCTGATAACAAATACAAATCTGCTAATTGAAAGAATATGACAATGCAAGAAACCCTTGATCGTATTCTGTAGGTGGCACAGTGTGATTTGTTCCATTCCTTTACTGTATTGACAAGTGTTGGGTTGGTGATTGAAAAGATTGTAACACATTTGGAGTTATAAAAGACTATTTTAAGATATCAGTGAGTGAAGATCATTTGTGTACTGGAGCATAATTACAAGCTAAAAATACAGTATAGGGTAATAAAACATGAAATTTAAATCCAATGGATCTTTTATTTGTTTGATTCTTCAATACTGAATGACATATGGAAAGCTCCCAGAAAATTCCTTCACAGACCTCCACTGCCCTCTACAACACTGCAAGTAAAAACTATTTCGCCCTATGTGACTAAAAATGTCAGTGAGTAGCATCTGGCTGGTAAATGTTCAGATTTCAGTCACCGGTGATTATGTTGTATAGTCGGGAAGAACTTCAGCACTGAGATTCTTTCACTGCGTGTTGAGAGTAAAAGCTTGGTTTGACTCTTTCCGTGTAATGTGTGTCCAAAGACAAGATTCTCGCAATGCATTTGTCATTGAATAATATCTCTTTTAATACCCTTTCTGTTTTGTTTTATGTTTTTTTTTTTGCAGTCAATTCCACCCAAAAGAAGAATCATTCAATTGTAATCACACAACACGGATGCTGTAAAGAAGTCATTAATATGCACTCAATCAAAACACTTCTGTGAGACCCTCGCAGAACTGTCACTATTCTTAAAGAGACAATTTTAGCACTTGCTCTACATATCAATGTAAACACTTGTAAAGAATACAAATTTTGCATGTAAACAATAAACATGTAACAAATGATTTAGATGCAATATAATATATGCAATTTCTAGACATTATATTTATTGATGGAATACATGGAATTTGTACAGTGCAAAAAGTTTAATATTTTGGTAATTTTATCAAGTTAGAAGGTATCCTATATAATTAACAGCATTAGCTGAGAGAGAATTTCTTTCATATGTAAGCATAATGGACAGTATAACTTAAATATACCCAAATTATTCAGGAATTGAATCCAGATTGTGTACATCATGCGCAAAGTATAAATTCTACAAAAATATTTCTCCATGGTCTGCTTCTCCCTTACACATATGTCCCAGAATGCACTTCTACACCCAGCCTAGACTTCTGCAGAATTTCTGGATCAGCTTCATAACTCCATGACCCCATTACAGGACCCTACAGCAGAGCCTGTCTGTGTCTCTAGAGACCCGACTGTCTGCAGGGAAACCAGACATTACATAGATTCAAGCCATTTAAACACTGTGTTACTAAAACTGACTAATCTGAAATGGTATGTAACAGTGAGCAGAATGACAGGATGTTTGACTTGGAAACAGACAACAAACAGATTGAGGGTTTTATTTTCTGTTGTGATGTCACAATTGGAAATTGACAACGTAGACAATGTAATGTAATGTTATTTATAGTTAGTGTTTACAATCACAGAATCTCTGCGCTGTTGCCCTGGCAAATGGCAACTGCATCCTTATCAAAACAACACCTACACGCGAGTCGCAACAGCCTGCAGTTTGCCAGGAGGTGATAGCGTAAGACTGCATGTGGTAGGAAATCAGTTGTGGTAGTTCAAAGACTCTGTGGTCTTGCATATGAAGAAACACACGTTGCCATGCAGGAGCACGCTCACACGTACACACAGTGATGCATTCAGGCACACCTTTGCAGCACTGCCTCCTTTTACCAGTGTGTCATATGAACCAAAGTCAGACACTAGTGTACGTCTATTTTTAGCAAGCACATATGTTAAAATGTTGCGCAAATGATGGAGCACTGTTAGCTATCTTTGCAACTTGTTATGCATGTGAAACACATTGCAAATGCAACATATGGCTTGCTAATCGAATTTTTCTGTACATGCAGTCTGGAGGGTAGGACTGCACTTGAATAAATGATCGAGATTCTGATTAGGTCTACTAATTTTGTGTCAATTTTTTTTATTTATAATTTATTTATTTTTTTGTTGCTGTTTGCAGCATTGTGACCAATGACATCTCTGTTGTGCGAATCATAGGCGGAATAGTCTAAAGGGCTACAACTAAATACAAAAGGTCCTATTGAGTGAGTTTTAAGCAGTCCGATCCACAGATAATAATTTCTTTAATAATAATTTTTTTTTTATTTGCCATATTTGGGATTTAAAGGTCAGTATCCACCTGAGAGCAAGCAATTCATTTTGTACAGAACTTTGGTTGTTTAAGTTTCTCTTAGCCCATATATGCCGTAGTAGGAAATCCCTGGGCTTTTCAGAGATACCAATTGTTTGTGAGTTTTGCCATGACAACTTCCTATCCTTGGTCTATAGAAATGAATAACAAATCTGCACATCAAATCAAATATGAATATTGAAATACTACTAATAATATTATCACACACTTATGTGCACAAAACACTATATTGATGTTATAAAAGCTAAATTGTAAAGCTTTTTTTTTTTTTGCTGGGAGGTTGTATTTAGATGACTTTTCACACTTCCAGGTTTTGGAACACGGAGGTAAACAATTGCAGGGTACACTTCCATAGCGATGAATTGGACACCACAGCAAATATAATTTTTGCTTTCACAGTTACTCCAATATCAAAAGTAAAACGACACTATTATGCTTACACAACTTTCCGAATGAAGAAAAAATAAAGAGCGGTGGATTATGACCATGAAACAACTTGGAAACTATATCAAGTGTAGCACGTGAACAGTATGATATGACTTGTTATTTAGGTGTACAACTGAAATAATGTAAGTTATGCATCTATTTAGACTCAAAACTGCCTGAAAAAATACATATGTGTATGTGTAGCTTATTTGTATCTTATGTGTCATGTGTAGCTCAATATGTGTTTGACAGCCAGTTGCGTCTCATGAAATTTCAGTTTGAAAATAATGAATTAATTGCATAACAACGTTAAGAACCTTTGTGTCATTTTCAATTCTGCAATGCTCTATGGTAAGCATCTGGAAACTGTATTCATGCCCTTGTTACTTCTCAGCTAGATTACTGTAATTCATTGTATAGTTGGCCTGCCTCAGTCCTCCCTTGCACATCTGTAGATGGATCAAAATGCAGCAGCATGATTTTTAACTGGTTCAACAAAAAGAGACCATATCACCCCTGTGCTGGCATCTTTGCACTGGTCACCTGTTAGTTTCTGAGTTGATTTTAAGATTTTGCTATTTGTTTTTAAAGCCTTGCATGGTCTTGCCCTGCAGTATATTTGTGATATTCTTCATCCACATTCTGCTCCGAGATCTCTCAGGTCATGTAACCAATTGTTTCTCTCCATTCCATGTTCTCGTTTAAAGTTCAAGGGTGATCAGGCATTTTGAAATTGTGGAACAGCCTTCCACTTCATATTAGGTCTTCTCCTACCCTTGCTATTTTTAAATCTAGCTTAAAGACACATTTTTACATTTGAGCATTTGAGCTTGCCTGAGATGTTAACACATTTGTTTCTTTTAGTACTTATTGGCGTTATCATTATTGTTGCTAATTGTTTTCATTTTCTCTCCTTTTCTGCACAATTTGGAATGACCAATTCCCAATGCACTCTAAGTCCTCGTGGTGGCGTAGTGACTCCCCTCAATCCGGGTGGCGGAGGACGAATCTCAGTTGTCTCCGCGTCTGAGACCATCAATCCACTTCTTATCCGCCATTTTATCACATGGCTTGTTGAGTGCGTTACCGTGGAGACATAGCATGTGTGGAGGCTTCATGCTATTCTCTGCAGCATCCACACACAACTCATCACGTGCCCCACAAAGAGCGAGAACCACATTATCATGACCACGAGGAGATTAACCCAACATTACACTACCCTCCCCAGCAACCGGGCAAATTGGTTGTTTAGGAAGCCTGACTGGAGTCACTCAGCACACCCCGGATTCGAACTCGCGACTCCAGGTGTGGAAGTCAGGGTCTTTATTCGCTGAGCTACCCAGGTCCCCAGTTGCTATTATTCTTGTATTATTTTGTTATTTTATTTATTGTTTGACCTTTTTATTATTGTACAGCACGTTGGCTCAACATCATAAATTTGCATTATAAATAAACGTAACTAACTAACTAACTAACTAGATTTCTCCAGATTTGTTGCATTATCTCTTTGATTTATGAAAAATATACAAATATATTTAATTTTTTATTTTCTAATTGTCTTGAAAGTATTTTTTAAATTTGACACTATCTGGGCATTTTGTGCATCCGTTTTTGATAGACATAAGTGCAGGGCCTCTAAAGACCCGAATATGTAAATGTCTGGGAAAATTACCATGCAATTAAGGGTTAACTTAGCATACTCTGCATGGCAGGTGTAGGACAAAGTAAACAAATATTTAACGATAATTTATGTACTTGCCTTCTAAATATGCCTACCCTGAACGATGCCCCATATTGAGGTTTTTTAATACCGCTATAAAGGAAAATGCTATGAGAAATGTATCCTCATGAACAATTTCTCTCTAACTGTAGTGATATGATATGATATGATAACACCATAGTTAATGTTTGCTACATAAAATAAAAATGTTGTTGAAAAGACTGTTTGATAAGCAGTTTGTGTGAACTGTAAATATATTGATATGCACATATCCAGGGTGCGTTCCATTCAGAAGTGATCATCCCTATGCCCTATTCCCTTTGACGACTTTATCATTCACTGTGAGAGCTCTGCAGGGCTGAAAGGTGTAATTTTAAGTAATTTTATTGCAAATTCAGTTTGAAGCGATCTTACAGCATGACGATGATTGTTCTCCCTTTAAAGTTCCCTGCGGAGGGTGATTTATCCCCTTTGGAACAGACTCTCTCTATGCCAGCATATTTGAATCACTTTAGTTTGATTACGTCAACATTTAAACTGTGTAAGGAAACAGTTTGTGACTAATATAGATCAATAGTCAGCCACCATGATTTTTACAATCTTGTAAGCTGATCTGGTATAAATTTGGTGTACAACACAATCTGCATATTGACTGCGTGCGGTTCAGATGCCGGTGATGACAAATCAGGCTGCATATATAAAAATACATACAAATATCAGTTCATGCTTTTTATATATCTTATATAAATGATATGTTAGTATTTTTAAAGCTCAGTGTTTTTTATTTTATTTTAGTAGACATGAATGCAATTTAATGATGATTTCATTGATACACACATTTCAACATGACTTTTCTATAAAATAATGTACAAAATTTTAAGTAAGCAAATACTAATTTTGAAAAATCTGTAACAATATAAATGTTGTTACTTTTACTAATATCAAAAGGAAGACTCCTTTGTCTTGCTATAGCTGATTTTGTATCTAGCGTTTTATGTATCCTAAATAAAAATATTTTCATACATTTGGCATAAATTTACATAATTACTACGTAATAGGAACACCGTTAAAATGTCTCATATTTCACCTCAAGTATGCTCTTCGCTAACGTTGTTGTCTGCCTAGTAAACATATACATTCACTTTTGAGAAAAAAATAAAACTTGCACAATTGTTCCTTGTGGTGGAAACACTCAACAGTTTAAATGTTTTAAACATATAACAATTCATATTTTTTTTAATGGATTTACATAAAGTAATAGTGACAGTTTGCGTCTGGTTAAAACTATAAAATCTATACATACAAGGCATTTGAAAAGTTGCAATAATGAATTAATAGACCCATTAAAAAGGTTCCAAATCTGTTTTAATGTGACTTTTAAAGGAAAAAAAAAGTCTGTTCAACTCCTGGGACATTAATGTGGCAAAAGTTGAAGAAACATCCCTCAGTGTAAATTCTTTCAATTGAAATCAATAATCGCAATTACAGTATCAAGGCAACTAATCGTCAATTTAGTTTTTTGTCATAATCGTGCAGCCCAAGGATTGGAGGGTTTAATGTAACCATGATGATATTCTATGATACTAAAATAACTCCTAAGATTTGTCTTTGCAAGATAGCTTTTTTATTCCCTACTTAATGTAGGTGACTGTTACCAAATTGGTTTGAGGATTTCAGCGAGGTGTATTTATAGAGTTTTCTTTGTTGAATTCATTTTGTTTATTTATGCATGCACCTCCATATGAAAGCATCCTATGGTCCCTAGTGTAACTGATTAGTTGAGGAATGTGAGGCATTTTCTCTGTGAGGCATTCTCTCTCTCTCTCTCTCTCTCTCTCTCTCTCTCTCTCTCTCTTTCTTTCTTTTTCTGTCTCCAATTCACTTGCACTCTCACAATGCCTTCAGTCCTATGTGTCCGCTTTTTCCATTCTTTCTTTCTTTCTTTTTTACAAATGAATGAAAAGTTCTTGAAAGTTCTTGAAAGTTCTTGTTTTAGCTTGCTTGTGTTTTATTGAATGTGATGAATAGATTTGTGTTGTATCGATTGCTCTGATCTATCAATAGGTAGAGTGTTCTTAGACCTACAGAGAATTCTAATGAGATTGTTAGTAACCCAATTAGCTCCAAAAACAGCTTATGAATTATGCAAGCCTTTATGCTTGGCTGCCATATCAAAAATAAACATTATTATCAACCTGATTAGTGGCGAGCATGGTCAGTGAATGTCAGTCAGTGTTATTAGTTTCTAGACTTTTAATGTGTCTTGACCTTCATGATTTATTGAGTAAAACAGTTAATTCGGTCAGTCTAATGGACATACATTTTTCAAGAAGTGGGGGCAAAGATATATCAAAATCCACGGATGGATTAGGACTCAAAATCAGCCCAAGACCCATTCGGCCCACACCAACCAATCACGAATTCCCAATTATACAGTATTACACATTTACACATGGATGTAATGTAAATTTGCCTCAACAAACGTCACAAGCAGTGCAGCCACAGAATGAAAGCCGGTCACACATGAGAGGTTCTTGACAACTGGATGAACCACAACAGAATGCATGAATCTCGAGACCTGGCCTGGCTCCACAGGGGGCCTGGGTGGCCTGGCCATCCTATAATGAGTTTTGCCCACTCTGGCAACCACCCAACAACCAACTCGCTAACTGGCCGGCCCACCCACTGAGTTCTACCACCAACATCACATCTTAGAGTTGGAGACAGGTGTACTCTATATACGATTTTTCAAAGTTTCATCTTCTTTTAACTTGACACAGCGTTCTAAAAACACTGTTTATGATACTGAAAACCAGAGAAATGCTCCAAAAGCATCCGTCTGATGCACATGTATATAGATGACAATTTAAATAGCACAGACGGGCGATAAAAACGTATCCTGCGAGAACAGGACAAAAAGAAAAACTCAATCAATTGACAGCCCTAATTTACACACTTTATTATGAGAGTTACATTGCAAAGCAATTAAAATACTCACTATTGTTGTACAGAGTCATATGTACACTACATTTTTATGTTGCTAAAAACATTTTAATGTTGGATGGCCATTTGTGGTAGAATATTCTTCCCCAGAACAAAGTTTCTTTAGTTATTAGGTTGACTTCTAACAATAACTTCTAAAAATTTTAATTAGGCTACTTGTTACCTATATCTTTTAAGTTGTTGCATGATGTTCCCTTCCAAAAAGCTACACTTATGATGCTGTGCTGAGTTAGCGCTTTGGGAGCAACTTTAGGTGTGGCCAGCGTTGAATATGTGTGCAACACGTCAATGAACATTGACCGGAATTTATAGCCTCTGCTGGTGACATTATTGGATGCACCTGTGGCAGGGCTATAAATAGATGCGTCACAGGTGCATCGTCAGATCTTTTGTCTTCAGATCACTCTCTGTGTGTGTGTGCTTCATGAGCCTGTCAGAAACTTTCTACTTTCCTTTGTTAGGAGTTAGAATTGTTAGGCAGTGCGCAGAACCCTTTCTCTTTTCTTTAAAAAAATCAAAAAGAAGAAAAAGAATGACTGATAAACAAAGCAAGCGGTGTGTGTTCTTATGTTTACTCTATGCTCTATGGCTGAAATGGACACACACCAGTTTTGTTTTGTGTGTTTGGGGGGCAGGGCGGGTGCAGGCATTGCTATCTGTTTACAGTCAAAATGCTTCACACTCATCTCACTTACTTCCAAGAGCCAGCGCCCACTCTTTCTTCGTGGGGCTGTCGCATAGATCTGGCTGAGGAGCGAGAGACGGGTACGTCCCTATCGCTTGCTCTCTCCCCAGATCCAGCTGATACTTCTCGTAAGCCTCACGAGGGGGATGCTGAAACTCTGTACATTCCACGCACAATAATAAAGCGGCTGAGGAATTACTCGAGGTGGTTACTCTGGCTGTGGCCAGACTATAGTTAGACTGGCCATGCGAACAAGAGACCCCCCACAAACGCTCCAAACTAGAAGACAGATTTCTGTCTTTCTGGTGGCCAAAAATAAATAAATTTAAAAAAGGGAAGGGAATGCTATATCAGTCATGCTATATTCTTCTATGACCTCCATATCAAGCATTCTCATTCATGGAGGAATCCTTATACTTCCCGTGTCTTCGTGCCCTCGTATTCGGTGATGCCGCCGGTAGAAGAGGCATTTGCGGGTTATCTCTCGACTGGCTCGGCATCATCGCTAAAGAGACCCACTCTCAACTCAACTCAACTCAATTTTATTTATAGAGCACTTTCAAAAACCACACTGGGTACCAAAGTGCTGTACATGTAGTTACAAAAAATAAATAAAATCACATAAATACAGCTTAAGAATGCAAAAAAATATTTAAAACCAATAAAACAAGAATAAGATAAAATTGATACAATTTATAATGCAATTAATTAAAAGCTAGGGAAAATAAATACGTTTTTAAGGCCCCCTGGAAAGAGAATAGAGACGGAGATGATTTTATGACCAATGGAAAGTCTAGTCTATTCCAAAGTCTAGGGGCTGCCACTGCAAAAGCTCTATCACCTTTAGTTTTTAGGCGAGATCGAGGAACTGACAGACACAGCTGATCACCAGAGCGGAGAGACCTTTTGAAGGTTGATTCAAACTTATTAAAGCAGAGATGTACTCAGGTGCAAGACCATGAAGAGCCTTAAATACATACATCAACACTTTGTACTGGATTCTGTATTGGATCGGTAACCAATGTAGTGAAATCAATACTGGGGTGATATGGTCTCTTTTCCTGGTTCCAGTTAAAAGCCTAGCAGCTGAATTCTGGACCAGCTGCAGGCGAGAGAGAGGCTTGACTCACACCCAGATACAAAGCATTACAATAGTCCAATCGAGAAGACACAAAAGCATGCACAACCTTCTCCAAATCATCAAAAGAAAGGATGGGCTTCAACTTTGCTATAGTTCTAAAATGGAAAAAACTATTTTTAACAACAGCATTTATTTGTCGATCAAACTTGAGCTCAGAGTCAAATATAACACCCAGGTTTTTTTACATAGGAAAGTTTTTTCCCTGGAAGCAGTGACAAATTTCTTTCTAAATTTACCTCACATCCCCTTTGACCAAAAACAATAAATTCTGACTTATCCTCATTTAATTGCAGAAAGTTGTTTGCCAGCCAACACTTCACATCGGCCATGCATTTATGCAGAGACTCAAAAGAAGGGTGCTTCCCATGTTTAATAAGAAAGTAAAGTTGAGAGTCATCAGCATACAGATGGTAGTGTATGCCATGCTTATCAAAGATCTTTCCTAATGGAAGCATGTAGAGGTAGAATAAAACGGGTCCCAAAATGGAGCCCTGAGGGACCCCACATGTTAAAGGAACAACTAATGAAGAACAGTTCTCTAAACAGACTGAAATCGTTCTACCCTTGAGATATGAAGAGACCCAATCCAAGGCTAACCCCTGAATACCAACCTGGTCTCTTAGGCGATTGATAAGTATGTCATGATCAACCGTATCGAAAGCGGCACTAAGATCCTGCAGCAGAAGACCAACAGGACTACCAGAATCCACACCTAAAAAAATATCATTTAAAACTCTCAACAGAGCTGACTCTGTGCTATGATCAGTTCTGAAGCCTGACTGAAATTGATCGAGCAAATTATTGAGAGCTAAAAAAATCATTAAATTGTGCAATCACCGTCTTCGCTAATATTTTTGACATAAAGGATAATTTTGATATAGGTCTAAAGCTGTTCATATCAGATGAATCAAGGATTGCTTTCTTAAGAAGAGGCTGAATAACAGCATGCTTGAAGCAGCTGGGTACAATACCAGTGGTCAGGCTACTGTTATCAATCGATAACACGCTTGGACCAATTGATTCCACCACCTCCTTAAACAAAGCGGATGGAATAACATCACACGTAGAACCCGTAGGCTTCATATGTGCAATTATATGTTTGAGTTGAGACAAGGACACAGGTACAAAACAGATCAACAGATTTTTTAGAACAGTATAGGTAACAGGATCATTACTAACAGGTAAGATCCGTGAGCGCATACCAGAAATTTTAACAGTAAACATTTTTAAAAACTGCTCACATGTGTACACCGAAGGGGAGATGGGAGTAAGGGCAACTGGATGAAGAAATGATGTAATGGTAGAAAAAATAACTTTAGCATTATGACAGTTCTTTGAAAGGAGATTAGAAAAATAACTTGATCTGGCTAATTTAACTGCTCTTTGAAATTTAGTCAAACAGTCTCTCTAAATTTAATAGGACACTTGTAGTTTATCTTTAAGCCACTTTCGCTCAGCCTTCCTGCACTCCTGCCTAAGAGCACGGGTATCACTATTCAACCAGGGCTGAGCCTTGACTTTTTTCTTCCTAATTTTTAATGGAGCCACAATGTTCAAGATGCCAGGCAATCTTGCCACATGACAAGTTGAACTTGGAGACCAACTCCTCAGGCCCATATCAGAAAAAGGAGACTCCAGCAGTGGTGTCCCTCTGCAGCATGTTTGTGATGCGGCAGGGTGGTCCTCTCCGCTCACATTCATTAGATTTTATAGTTTGGATGTTCATGCCACTCCGGGCTCTTATGTCCTTGAGACAACATCACAAGCTCATGTCTGAGACCTCTCACGCTCTAGTGAGCACACTACACAACCGTAAGGGGTCCGGAAATCCACAGTGCGGCTGCGTGGGTATTCTCGTTCCCAAAGTGCAAAGTGCTTTTTGTTCCTAAAGCGGTAACTCAGTGCAGCATCTCATCCTCTTTTATCAGGGAACAAGTGTTACAGTCAAGTAACCCGAGATGTTTTTTCAGCAAATGAGCTCAACATGAGCTTGCAATGAGCTTGCACAGATACTTACCTGCAATGCTCAAAGTCGGCCGGCAATGCCGTACCTGCCGTGATGCTCATTTCCAGGCACAGAACCGAACGCAGTTATTGTTTTTTTACCATAACGCAATGAGATGGAGTTTTCAAGTTATTCAGTTATATCATATCTAGCATTCCCATCTCAATTGGTAAGCCATTGATTCAGTAGTTTTATTATTAATATAACATGTACAAAATATGTAAAATATAACATGTTTAATTTAAGGGAGTTGTTTTTCAAAGATAATTGTGTTAAACAGACATATTTTCAAATTACCTTGTGTGAATGTTATATATGCATTAAAGATAGGGTACTCAAAAGGATTTTGAATGTTTGAAGGGGTACACCACTGTAAAAAGTTTGGGAACCACTGCTCTAATCATTTGTTCACACAGTCATCATATGAATATTGAAGATTGACCAAGAAAAAGAGAGATAGAGAGAGTGAAGGAGGTTATGGAAAGGTGGATGGACACATGAGCAGTTGGTCATACTCACCTGAGAATACATTTTTCATAACTCTGTCAGGCGTAAAGCTGCTCCCACTTTCAAGCAGCATAAAATCAATGAGTGCACCATTAACCTCCAATTGCACTGGTTCTCTCCACAGATGCCCCCACAGTTCATGACTGCATGTCAAATCTACACTGTTATGAAAGTGAAACGGAAAGCAAAGCAGTGTTCTAACAAAATAAAAAACAAAAAAGAATCAGAGACACAAAGAATAGATAGCAGAAATGTCTCATATACTTCAAATAGTCTACTTACCTGTTAACTTGAAACCATAATGAGATTGTCCTCGCGTTCGATTTAGAAAGCCCACATTATGCAGTGACAGTAGATCTTTAAGGAATAATATGGGATATTAACAACATAATGTATATGGGATTCATCTGTTGCATGTGGTCAGTTATCTCTAATCATTTAGACTTGTTCATGAATTTGTAAAAAATAATGGAAAGTGCGTTTACAGTAATTTACTAACAATGGAAGTCTGGTACAAGTCTTTAGGAAGGCTTAACAATCAGAAAGGCTAAGCTTTATTTTCAATAAATAAAATATTTGTAAATTCCAAATCATCCTTTGAGGTCTGGGAGCTACTGGGAGACATATCAACATCAAGTTTAAAATTACTCTGAATATTTGATTCTGACAGGTCAATCGTGCTCAAATATTTTTGGGCAATGAATTTATATTAAAATGACAGTGCATGAGTCCTTACATATTTCTTTAAATGAACATTTCACCCAGAAATGAAAATTATGTCATAATTTATTATTTTGTCATAATTTGATTCACCTTTATTTTCTTTAAAACCCATATGTATATATAAAGAAGAAATGTTGCTCAATGGTGATTCTGTTTTTTTTTTTTTTTATTCATATAATTAATGTGAATGGTGACTAGGAACTTTCAAGCTCCAAAAATTACAAAATGCATCATAAAAGTTGTCTATTCAGCTCATGAGCTACATTCCAGGTATTCTGAAGTCATTAGGTAGCTTTGTGAGGGGAAACATTTAATAGACTTGAAAATTGAAATTACTCAAGATTAAAAAGTCTTGAAATTACCTCATACAAATCATATGTTTTCAGAAGTCTTGGAATATAGCACACAAAACATGTATATAGACAACTTTTATGGTGCTTACAGGGTGATTTTGTTGTCCATTCTGGAGCATAATTGCAAGGAATTGAATGGAGACCTCTTGCTTTGTGTTTGACGGAATAAAAAAAATCATATGGGTTTCAATTTTTTTTTTTTTTAAACTATTCTTTTATGTACAAAATGTATTCTAGATCAAAATCTTCTGAGGGTTGAAGTTTGGATGTGATTTTAAGTGGGGGATTATTAAAGAAGCTTCCCTTGTCTTTTCGCTGCATACTGTACACTTCAAACATCTCACATGGCTGTTATATATTATTCATGTGAGAATTATGTAACGGTGCCTTCATTGTGAAATTTTATAGAAGATTCAGAGGAGTTGGTTCAGAATCAGATTCACAGATACGATTTTGGATGGAAATGATAGATAGACTTTATACTGCCTGGACAATCAAGCATCAGACTGCTGTGTTCGCCAACTGGAAAAGAGATACGGCACGGCGAAAGGCCCTGTGTGTGTTTTGTGTGTTTGATCACGATGAGTCCCAGTTGCAGTAATGTGTGGGTGTGGGTTCATGCGTTGATGTGGAGACAGGGTGGAGGTTGCCTGCACCTTTGCAGAATAAGGTGGAAAGTGGGTGAGTCATCCAAAATTAAACCACAAGAGCAAGAGCGGATTTGAACGCTCTGGGGTGACCTTTGTATGCACACATGCCAACACACAAATACATACACTCAATCCTGATTATGCAGGTTAATTAATGATTAACTCTGCCGTTTTTTATACTGTAATACTTTCTGGAAAAAAGAAGAAAAAACGTATTCACTAATCAAAACAGAGGGTAGGCTCCTACTTTGAGACTGTAGCTTGGCAAGCATCAAGGTTCCTTGTACGAGCACTTCTGAGGATGAAATAATTACTTTATTTGCCTAAGTTTGACAAGTTAGTGACATCAAATCTGAAAGATATTTTTAAGGCATGTAGTAGCAAGTAAAGGAAGATATTCATGAACAGAACTTTATTTTCTGCTTTGTATGTCTATATGTCTATGAAATTAGGATTTCTGTGCTTTACTTAGATTCTCTACGCATTTTCCACTCATTTTTGTGTGTTTTCTGTGCAGTCACTTGTGGAGACGGTTGAGCCATTATATAAATTATTTTTTTCCCATCTTGGTCCATTAAATGATAAATCATAACAAAACCCACCATGATTGATTGCTTTACATGTCAGTTAGATGGCTCTTCCTGTCTAAGGGATCAGTTCTTGGCCAGTTTAAACTGCAAAATAGTCCAGACCTTTGCCATTTTAGTCAAAGGCAAGGATTTTTTGGCCTCCTGACAACATGGCACTCTGGGCCCCCTATCTTAACGCAATCCGTTAAGATAAAAAAAGTTATCATTAATAATAAATGTGAACATAATCATGATTTCACATTCAATAAGAGACACTTAAAACTAATGTTTGAAAATTTCGTTAAAATAACAATGCATTTAAAAGCAATAACTATACAATAAATAAATGTCATTTTACTGAATTGGGACTGTGTTTCAATTTTTTTATGGAAATATGTTTAAGTTTTAAATGTTGATTCAACCCTATATGTGGGCCAAAAATGACTCAGCGTCTAGTTTTAAGACATCATTTTCACATGAAGTGTACTTTTGATCTGCCACTACAAGTATTCCTCAATCTATCATGTCAAATTACTTTTGTACATTTGGGTTAATATTTGTATTATTATTATTATAAGAGAAATTTCTTTTTTACAGACTTTTTTAGACTCTCACCCAAAAGTGTATACTTAAGTGTCATAGCCAAGGTTGGGCCAAATTAGACCTAGGACCACCCAGAATATTAGAGATTATTCTTTGACATCAAATATTTATTTATAAAATATTTTTGAAAATGCATAAATTCTGATTTCTGAAAATGTGAAAGAACCTTTGCTGTTTAAAATTTGGTTAAAAAAAACCCCTGTCCCATCCATTTTTATGGAGACCCAGCCAAAAGTAATTTCCTGGCTATGCCCTTGGTATACCTCATTTTCAATGTATCCAAAAGTCTTCAGAATTGAATAAAAGATTATTAAAATCTGTTTAAAAAAAAAAAAAAAAACTATATAAAAATGTAAATTACATTTTATATTATAAAATTACCATTAGAGTTAATTTATGTTTTATAAAGAATCTAGATTTCACTTGGGTCTTTTTTTACCCACATATGTATGAAAGAGGTGAAGTTCTTTATGCGTTATAGGGTTAAGTCATCTCTTGAAATATCTGAAGGCAAACAAAGCCAACATTTGTCCCCTACAAGAGCATTGGAATAGAACAGATTTTATACAGATGAAAAACTGAAAGCTTGGCACATACAGTAATTCAGAGACTCAGAGGGCTTTAAAGCCCTTGATTTTACTTTTTTTATTTGAAGGAATCACCACAGGTTTGATCATTATTGTATAGGTCAATGTAACTGTTTTCTACAAAACAAACAGTAAAACAAAAAAAAGCAAAAACATTTTAAATCTATAATTAAAACAGCCTTTGTTATATTAAAACTAAGTAGAGTTCTCCTTCCCCTTTTATAGTTTTAATATGAATCTATAACATTTCTGTCAAATCATACCTGGTACTAAAGTAATGGTCACATTATGTTTTCTCGTCTTTTCCTCTTCAGTGCTTTTAATAATGTCAGGTCTCTCTGGCTTTATGAGATGTTTGACGTTCTCCTGAATGCTTCAAAGTAGAAAATTTTCAGTTAAATTCAGATTTTGTGGTCTGTACCGTGCTGTTTAGGGTGCTGCATGATCCAGTCAAGCCTGATTTATGACACGTCCAGTGTGAAGATGCGCAAGAGACGTGCCAGACTGTAAAAATGGGAAGCACATTTAGCACTTATAATTGCTTATTGGCTAAATCACTGAATGAAGGGGGATCCCACACACTAGATTATCTTTTATTATCTAGTAAAATTGTCTTTTCTTAAATGGTCTGCACTTATATAGTGCATTATTTTATTATAAGGTTATATTTCAACATTAGAGGTTACCAAAGTGCTTTACACTGTCAATCACCCATTCACACTCACACACCAATGGCCGCAGAGCTGCCATGCAAGGCGCTAGCCTGCCATTGGGAGCAACTTGGCGTTCAGTGTCTTGCCCAAGGACACTTCGGCATGTGTATTCATGTGGGCCAGGAATCGAACCTCCAACCCTGCAATTGGCAGCCGACCCGCTCTACCACCTGAGCCACAGCTGCCCCCTAAGTAAGAGCAGTCAAGCCCTCCAACACCACCCCCCACCAACCTCCCCGGTACAGCGCCCCTGAGTAACAACCTTGCAAATAAAAGAGTTTCTTGTGTAAAAATGTCCCCTTTTTTACCATCTTTAGATTCTTGATCCATAGAGGATACACATCATATCGCCTGTCATATCTCAAAGCTAAGGGTACTGAAAAATGCAGTCAGGTTCTGAGATGACCTTGTCAAAGACACAGAACAGAAGATATGTCTGTCAGTCTGTGCTGTTGGGGCTGTTTTTAAAATCACACATTTGCTAGTGGAGTCTGCCTCTGAAGATGGAGAGATTGTGCTCTGATCAAGAGAGAAGTGCTGTCCCAGTGTAAAAGAGCAGGGTGTGTGTCTCTGTCTGGGGATACCGGGATGGAGACAAAAACTAGATATGGATGAGGGAAAAAGCATTTGTAGAAAGGGATTGGTTCTTGCAGCCTGCATGTATGGCTGTTTTAGCACTCCAATTGCTTTTCGATGTCTGAGCTCTCCTTTGGGAAATATGGGGACACTGAATAAGCGTATGAAGCCAGATAGGACACTGGGAGGGGTGATGGATTAGGTTTTGAGATATGTCTTATTTGAAGGACTTGTTGGATGTGTGTGTGTGTGTGAGTGGTTGGGGCGGATTACTAAGGTTTATAAATGTTGTCAGACTGTGAAAAATGTTGGTTACTTTAAGTCATGAGCACACCCATAAGACCAACAGATTCTTGGTGAACAGACCAAAATGTCTTTCAGGTTAAATAATTTTCTCATCACTTCAGCTTTCTGCTTTAGACTACCAGGTTGCATCTCAGAGCACTCAACTACTCAACTTTCTAATAACTTTCATCGAGTACTAGCATTGTCAATTTAATATGTTAATTTATAACAACAGATGGTTGTGCCACTTTTGCTAGCTGTATTTGAGCACAAAAACCTGCTTCTGATTCACTAACCACCCACAATTTAGATGAAGCAGGTACAAAGAGCGCTGAAATAGGACTGCATCTTTGAGTGTTTCAATAAAGTAATTGTCGTAGTTACTTTTTCAAGTAATTGAAACCCCTCCTTTCAGTGTAAATTAGGCTCATCATAGATTGCGCTTTATTCACAAAACTCAGTGCCATCTGCCTGCAATTAACATTATGCTATTACCGCCTGAGGAAAGCAGACACCAGGTGGTAAAATGATTTTATTTATAAGCGATATTTGTGTATACTTTCTATTGATCAGGCAGCAGTATTTAATCAAATAAAGATCAAATGTATACGTACATATTACATTTACAATATACAGTTGTAATATATTTCTGTTGTAATTTCTTCAGTTTCAGCTGCTTAGCTTTTATTTTGAATCATGCTTTTATTTTGACTTAAGGTTTTGACTGAAGCTTCACTTCTTCTAATGAATAAACAGTAAGCTACATGGCCCAGTGTGATCGTTATTGTGCAAATGCTGTGATTTAATTTTATAAATATAAAGTCTACATGTGCTGCGCATTTTACAGTAAATGAGTGTCCTGTTCTGTTATCTCATACAATGCAAATTATTCTCAATATCTGTGGAGTTTCCAGTGTATGAGCGGTCAGATTTATGCATTCATTTAAAGCACACAGCTCATGATTACTAAGATTGCAGCCCTTCGTGGTTTAATAATCACACTAGGATATATCACAATTTTAATTTGATTAATTGTCCATTTTAGTGTAAAAGGAGTTACAAAGCACTCGCTCAAATAAGCATGTGAGCATTTAAAATCTGTTGTGTGCCAGTCAGACAGCGTGTGTGTACTGAATTAAGTCAGTGCTCAGTACTACCGGTGATGCAGAAAACTGGTATCGTGCCATATTTTTTTGGTACCAAAGTAGCAGTACTTTTAACAACACTAGTGAGAACGCATTCTGTGTGAATGGCTTTTTAAAGTCCAACTCGAATAATTGACAAACTTGCCCACTGATATGCTTAATTTCAATGACATGGAAATATCCATAAATTGTCTAATAATATCTGTTGTCAATGGTTTACTCGATTGCCACAATAATGTAGCCTACTGCCATTTAATTATCTTCATTTGGGGGCTTTTATCAGCAAATGTGTTTAATTTTAATTTGTGGACCTCTGGTTAAAAACTATGGGCCTTGAAGATAAGATCAGGGCGGGGTAGCATAATAGTTTAGATCTGGATTGTGTAACTATCCCCTAGAAGCACCAAACCTGGAGCTAGAAAATAATCACAATGGCTTTTTATTACCTATGTTCCCCTGAGTAATTCACTTTATCCTAGGGTTTTCCAGGACAGCTGTCTCATTATTCTCAGTGGATAACATGAATGTTTGCTAAATGCTATCAAAGAGACAGTTGCAGTTTAACTGTAGTTGTTGCAGTTGCAGACGTGTGCAGTTTTCTAAATGACTGGCAGCTGTTGGGACAGATAAAGCCAGAACTTTGACTCAGTATAAAGTCTGGCCGACATTAATTGACAAGCCATGTTCAGTTTTGTTTTCATGTGCCGTTAAGAGGTGGGTAAATATGAAGAATTGAATGAACAAAGCGAAATATACAGGTGTGCTCAAGGAACTCTTGTTTAGTTTTTGAACACAAACAAACCCATTCCAGGAACCTTGCGAACATTTTCGAATGCAGGGACTAGATCTTACTCTTAACATTTCTTAATTTATGTCCCTGACTGTTGGAAAATGTTTTAAGCCAGCCAATCATATTGAAACTTGGCCTTTTCAGAAAGCTTGTTGTATGTATCATGGCAGTTTTGTGGTGCTACAACAAGAATTACTTTTATTTACTTTCACACAAAACAAATGATCAGTTCATAAATACTTTACACCCTTTTCCTCACACAATGCTATCTTATAATATCAAAACACTTTTACTACAGACTTATAAGATGATAAATTTAAACGTTTGAGTTACAAAAACAACTACAACACTACTTTACAGCAGCGGTTGGGGACTCGAGTTACATGACTTGACTCCAGTCTGACTCGAGTCGCAAATTTAAGGACTTGTGACTTGCTTGACTAAAGGAAGAAAATTAAATTTACATTTTACATTACATTTATTCATTTGGAAGACGCTTTTATCCAAAGCGACTTACAAAAGAGGAAAGCATAAGCGAATCATCTTAAGGAGACATTTGTACGAAAAGTGCCATACTACAAAGTTTCACTATCATCAGAATAGCATTCAAAACAGATTTAAGTGCAACAATGTTTTTTTTTTGTTTTTTTGTTTTGTTTTAGGACTGGTTATGTGCTCTTGGAAAATATGTGTTTTTAGCCATTTTTTGAAGACAGAGAGTGAGTCAGCTTCACGGTTGGAGTTGGGAAGGTCATTCCACCAACGAGGTATGATGAAACTGAGAGTCCGGGAAAGTGTTTTGATGCCTCTTTGTGTTGGTACAACAAGGTGACGTTCCTTGGCCGACCGCAGGGTTCTGGCAGGAGTGTAGATCTGCATAACTGATTTTAGGTATGCTGGAGCAGATCCAGTGACTGTTTTGTATGCCAGCATCAGAGCCTTGAATTTAATGCATGCATCAACCGGCAGCCAGTGGAGAGAGACAAAGAGTGGTATAACATGCGCTCTCTTTGGTCCATTAAAGACCAGACGTGCTGCTGCATTCTGGATCATTTGCAGAGGTCTAATTGCACATGCAGGAAGCCCTGCAATGAGAGTGTTACAGTAATCCAGTCTAGTTATGACAAGTGACTGAACAAGCAGTTGTGTGGCATGTTCAGAGAGGAAAGGTCTTATTTTCCTGATATTGTAGTGTAAATCTACATGATTTTGCAGTCTTTGAGATGTGGTCTGTGAAATTTAGCTTGTTATCGATGGTTACCCCTAGATTTCTGATCGTTTTGGAAGGCGATACTGTAGTTGAACCCAGCTGCACGGTGATGGTGTGTTCAACAGCAGGGTTGGCTGAAAAGACAAGGAGTTCGGTCTTGGCTGGGTTGAGTTGCAGGTGGTGTTCCTTCATCCAGGCCGAGATGTCTGCCAAACAGGCAGAGATTTGAGCAGTCACTTTGGTGTCGTTATGCTGAAAAGACAAGTAGAGTTGCGTGTCATCAGAGTAGCAGTGGTAAGAGAAACCATGTGACTGAAGGATGGGTCCCAGTGATGTTGTGTATATGGAGAAGAGAAGTGGCCCAAGCACTGATCCCTGAGGTACCCCAGTAAGTAACTGATGTGGCTTGGATACCTCACCTCTCCAGGCTACCTTGAAGGACCTAGCTGAGAGATAGGAGGTCAACCAGTCCAGCACAGTTCCTCTGATGCCCAGAGTAGAGAGGGTGGAGAGAAGGATCTGATGGTTGACTGTGTCAAAGGCAGCAGAAAGGTCCAGCAGAATCAGAACGGATGATTTGGATTCAGCTTTTGCCTGTCTCTGCGACTCCGTGACAGACAGCAGGGCAGTCTCGGTGGAATGTACACTTATGAAGCCTGACTGATTGTCATCCAATAGCTTGTTCTGTGAGAGATAGGCAGAGATCTGATTGAAAACTGCCCTTTCAATTGTTTTTGCCATGAATGGGCTGAGTGAGACTGGTCTGTAGTGTTCTATCTGTGTGGGGTTAAGTGCAGTTTTTTTCAGCAGTGGGGTTACTCGAGCCTGCTTAAATGTAGTGGGAAACGTGCCTGTAAGTAGAGATGTGTTAATTATGTGTGTAAGTGCAGGTAGGATGGACGGAGAGATTTCCTGGAGAAGGTGTGATGGAATGGGGTCAAGGAAACAGGTGGTGGGGTGGTTGGAGAGGAGGAGTTTTGAGACCTCAGCATCAGTCAGAGGAGAGAACATAGAAAGAATGTTTGCATACAGGAGCCAGGTGTTTGACAGCGTGTGGTGCAGTGAATGTATTGCTGATGGTTGTAACCTTATTTGTAAAAAATGTGGCAAAGATATCTGCTGTCAGTGATGTGTCAGGTGGTGGAGGGGGAGGGCAGAGGAGTGTGTTGAATGTTCTAAATAAGCTACGAGTGTTTGTGGTGCTGTTGATCTTGGTCTGGTAATAGGAGGTTATTGCAGCTTTAACGTTATCTGAAAAAGTTGCAAGCAGAAGTTGATATTTAACTAGATCTGCTGGATCTCTAGATTTACGCCATCTCCTCTCAGCTGCTCTGAGATCCGTCTGATGTTCATGAAGAATGTCAGACTGCCAGGGGCTGGGTGGTGTAGTACGAGTTAAAGTAGAGTTAAGTGTGTCTGTGGCAGTGTTTACTATAGTCGGTAGTCGGTTTTACTATAGATGGGAGAATCATGTTAAATTGAACAAAGTAGTGATCAGAGACATGTAAAAGTGTAACAAGAATATTTGAGGTGGTACAGTTACGTGTAAAAATTAGGTCCAGCTGGTTGCCTGATCTGTGAGTTGCTGTGGTCTTTCCAAATTAAATGAGGCCAGAAGAGAAAAATGACAACTTTAACTTGAGAACCAGTGATTTGAGACTTGACTTGACTTGAACTGCATGACTCAACAATGACATGAATGTTTTTTATTATTATTTTCAATAACTTATTATAAACAGTAATGAAATGTGTTAAAATATTGCAACATCAATTAATTAATATGCCAAAATATAAGCCTCTGATCTGCATCTGCGCAGTTAATGCTGCACTCACAATGCGCCAAAATGACAGATGATTGTAGAGTTCCCAAAATAATCTCCTTTGGATATAAAGATTTCGAATTGGACCGTGTGAATAAAAAAAGATTTGCAAGATGCGCAATATGCAAACAAACACCACAACCTCGAATTTCATCAGACATTTAAAAAACCACAAGGAAAGGTAAGTAAATAATTTAATTATTTCATTATCCACAAAGATTACTATGTAAAATTACTGTTCAAATATTTGAGGGTTGTCAGTAAATTAAAATGATACATGATTAATCTCATGTTTTGTAGCATGACAAGTTTGAAATGACCTGACATTGCCTCTACGTGTGTGTGCCTTTTCTAAACCTTCTCAACAATCAACAATATACCATAACCATTTGTTGGCAATATAAAAACATAACAGGCAGATTTGCAGTCACAACACTTTATTTAAAACGTGACAAGTAGTATAAAATATACAGAATGGCTCGTGACGAAATCCAAGTGCTCTCATAGTGAATATGACTTCTGAAGACTTTAACTAAAGCGCTTGAATGCAATACCTTTATGACTATTTCATATAAATGTATCACTGAAGGGAACCGACTGTCTTCAGAAAAGTTTAGATGGCATTTTCTTGTCATCTGATCTTACCTCCATATTAATGCCTAATAAAGTATTCTTTATAAGCGTAGGGCTGCTTTGTGTATTTAATTTTTTTAATTTAATTGATCAATTGTCACACATTATACATACATTTCTGCATATACATGGTGAAATTATTTATTTTTCACATATCCCAGCTAAGCTAAGCTAAGCTAAGCTGGGGTCAGAGTGCACAGGCATTACCAGGGAACAGCTATATTTCTGCTGTTCCATAAGCGCCACCTACTGTCAGATAGCAAATTAGCATTTTCATTCAGCCCGCCTGACATTTTTGTTAGATCAATGTGAAAATCTGACCACATTTTTACACAGCATACACGCAGTGTTATACGTTTTAACCGGTTAATTCTAAAAATCTAAACAATTCGGATAATTATGTATCTAGAAGTATTCACAGTATTTTTAAGTAATAGGTAAGGTATTAGTATTCACAGTATTTTTAAGTGCCCACGATAAAAATACTGTGCATGTTCATTAACGCATGTTCATTAACGCATTAACGTTCATTATTTATATATATATATATATATATATATATATATATATATATATATATATATATATATATATATATATATGAGTATAACACACTACTGTTATACAATTTGTGTGATAGTTTGGGGGAGGAACAAAGGCTAAGACGGTTCCTAATTATCCATTCGCCTCCTGGTGTGTCGGTCAGAATACAGAATAGGATCCAAACATCTAGATTCAATTCAAAGGGGGTTTATTTACATTGAAGACGCCACAAGGCACATTCACATGACAGGTTGCATATTCAGGTAGTCAGGTTGATGTGAGGATATAAGAGAGTATTTGAATAGGTTTATACTTGTGTGCACGTGTGTCTGTGTGTGGTTCTACAACAGAAACAGAAAGAAATAATTAGGTTAACGTACCATCTCTGTACTGTTATACCTCTAACAAATCACAGAAGATTATGTAATCATCAATAACAATATACATAACATAACATAGGAATATCAGCTTGTAATGCAATAATGCTCACTACAACATGCTGATATGGCGTTAATATGTAAACACATTGAAACCGAAACCGAAAGTAAACCGCTGATCAGCAATGAACATCATTAGGAGTCAGATATCATTGAACAAACACATGTGAAACACCGCATAGATGACACTAAGATAACGGGTAACACCAGATCTCAATACTCTCAATATCCGTGGATAAACATCACATTAACAGAGACATAAATCAGATTAAATCAGAACATATATCACATTTACATTTACATTTATTCATTTGGCAGACGCTTTTAACCAAAGCGACTTACAAAAGAGGAAGAACATCAGCGAATCATATCAGGGAAATAATTACTCATAGTCACTCATGGACGCACACTTTAGCACCCACAACAAGTTATTTTATCACATATCATGGGCATGTATTTCGTCTGCCTTGCTCCGCTGTTTAATGCAGTTGATTGACAGGCGCTCTTTTCAGAGCAAAAATAAATATTTATTTAAAACATTAACCTCTATTTATTTTAGTACTGTGGCTTGACTCGACTTGACTTGAAACTCATCAGGACTTGACTTGATTTGCTTGAGGTGAGTCACTGACTCGACTTGACTTACTTGAGGTGAGTCACTGACTCGACTTGACTTACTTGAGGTGAGTCACTGACGACTTGACTTGCTTGAGGTGAGTCACTGACTCGACTTGACTTACTTGAGGTGAGTCACTGACGACTTGACTTGCTTGAGGTGAGTCTCTGACTCGACTTGACTTGCTTGAGGTGAGTCACTGACTTGACTTGCTTGAGGTGAGTCACTGACTTGACTTACTTGAGGTGAGTCACTGACGACTTGACTTGCTTGAGGTGAGTCACTGACTCGACTTGACTTGCTTGAGGTGAGTCACTGACTCGACTTAACTTGCTTGAGGTGAGTCACTGACTTGACTTGACTTGACTTACTTGAGGTGAGTCACTGACTTGACTTGCTTGAGGTGAGTCACTGACTTGACTTGCTTGAGGTGAGTCACTGACTCGACTTGACTTACTTGAGGTGAGTCACTGACGACTTGACTTGCTTGAGGTGAGTCTCTGATTCGACTTGACTTGCTTGAGGTGAGTCACTGACATGACTTGCTTGAGGTGAGTCACTGACTCGACTTACTTGAGGTGAGTCTCTGACTCGACTTGCTTGAGGTGAGTCACTGACTTGACTTGTTTTGGTTGAGGTGAGTCACTGACGACTTGACTTGACTTTCTTGAGGTGAGTCACTGACTAGACTTGTTTTGCTTGAGGTGAGTCACTGACTAGACTTGTTTTGGTTGAGGTGAGTCACTGACGACTCAACTTGACTTGCTTGAGGTGAGTCACTGACGACTTGACCTGACTTTCTTGAGGTGAGTCACTGACTAGACTTGTTTTGCTTGAGGTGAGTCACTGACTAGACTTGTTTTGGTTGAGGTGAGTCACTGACGACTTGACTTGCTTGAGGTGAGTCACTGACATGACTTGCTTGAGGTGAGTCACTGACGACTTGACTTGCTTGAGGTGAGTCACTGACTCGACTTGACTTGCTTGAGGTGAGTCACTGACATGACTTGCTTGAGGTGAGTCACTGACGACTTGACTTGCTTGAGGTGAGTCACTGACTCGACTTGACTTGCTTGAGGTGAGTCACTGACTCGACTTGACTTACTTGAGGTGAGTCTCTGACTCGACTTGCTTGAGGTGAGTCACTGACTTGACTTGTTTTGGTTGAGGTGAGTCACTGACGACTTGACTTGACTTTCTTGAGGTGAGTCACTGACTAGACTTGTTTTGCTTGAGGTGAGTCACTGACTAGACTTGTTTTGGTTGAGGTGAGTCACTGACGACTCAACTTGACTTGCTTGAGGTGAGTCACTGACGACTTGACCTGACTTTCTTGAGGTGAGTCACTGACTAGACTTGTTTTGCTTGAGGTGAGTCAGTGACTAGACTTGACTTGCTTGAGGTGAGTCACTGACTCGACTTGCTTGAGGTGAGTCACTGACTTGATTTGTCTACACTGCACTTGAGACTTGACTTGAGACTTGATGGTTAAGACTTTAGACTTGCTTGTGACTTGAACATGTGTGACTTGCTCGCACCTCTGCTTTACAGCCGACACATGAGCCGAAAGTGTCGTAGAAGCACCACAAAAGGATGTGGTTGCTTGCTTGAGCAATTGCATTTTGCATATTACATTTGCTTGTTAGGACACTACGGGTTAGGTTTAGGGAAGGGAAGGGAGGTTGTTTTTCTCAACTCAATATATAGTTAAACTTATAAACCTGTTTGAGAGAAAATGTAAGTCACTTTCACCTCAGAACTGCTGCGATACGGGGAAGGAAACATGTGATATAATTTAGCAAAAATATTGTGCAGTCACATAAATATCATGAGATCAGGCTGTTTTATGCAGTTTTACCAATCCCTTTGCATCATTGATTCAGGTGCAAAAAAAAAAAATAATGATTACGTCACTTTCAGGATTAATGTTCAGCTGAAAATCCCAAATCCTTTTACTTCCTAGAGCAGTATGGCTCTTAACTGAATTGAGCATGATGTACTCTGTAGTCCAAAGCCTGATGTGCGTCCATCTCTTGCTCATTTTCTATGAGCTGTCACAGCAGTTGTGAGTACAGAGGAGTGATGAATTATTGAATGTGCTGTATTTGAGCAGAAATAGAAACCTGCCTTTAGATGGGTGAAAATATCACTTATCAACAGGGAAAACGGTGACAGGGTGCATTGTGTTGTATTACAGCAATGCTGTGTGCTAATCTTCAATAGGGGGTTTGTGGAAATTATGTTTACAATTATGCATTTGTGTAATTTTTTCATATTTGTTTTTGTTTTATATCGTTTTGTTTTGTTTCAAACGTTACTCCTAAGATATATCGTTGGTCTAATTTGCACAAAATTGCACGCATTGTTGATTCATCAGATTGCTTAGTAGATGAATTTTGGCCATGGCAAAATATTTCGTTAGCTTATATGTTCTAAACGAAAAAAAGTTTTTTGAAAACTCAAAATACTGGACGTAAATGAAATATAAATATATACAGTATATATGTTTTGTTTCGCTAATCCTTGTGAGTCTACAACTTAACTAGAGAGTATGAAATTACATTGCCCCTGACAGATCTGTTGTTTCAAATTTAGCAATTTTGGACCGAGTAATTTTACTTGTGGCTATATTTAAACTTTATTTTTGACCTTGTTTTGTACTTTATTATATAAATATATAGTGAAGAGTGGACAGTAAATTGTTGGGAAAGAGAGGGGGGAATTTGATCGGGCCATGTTTTAGACTAAAACCTGTGCAACCACACAAGCACCACAGCTCAACATATTTTTGTTCTATGATGACACAGCATGTCCATCCATGACTTATGGATGGCATTTAAACAACTCAGATTAGTTTAAATGGAGTTTAATCCACCAATATAATTTTTACAGACAATGCTGGCAATAAACCGTTTTTATTACCATTTCCTGTATCTCTGCACATATTGATGTCTTGTAAAGTGAAACTGCACTCTCTGTGGCGATGCACTGAGTGTAAACTCTTTATTGATGTCAAGGGGTCAGATTTCCATACAGGACTGCACTGGGATGCACAATAAGAGATTAGTCAAGGATCAAACTGATTGCCTCCCCTCACATGCTTGTGCGTCAATGACACTAAATTCATCTTGAGCTCAGATAGCGTAGGGAAGGGATTTGTCAGCCTCACACTGAACATGCTTCAAATGATGAGTAAGAGAGAGAATTTCCGTTGCTTTTTCTCACAGTCTGCAGTAGTATTACAGAAAAATGTGCGTAAGTGTTGTGGAACCCACAGATGCAGCAGGGCAGACTAGTTTAGTTAAGACGCTTTATTTAAAGTTAAGCACTAAAATCATTCTAATCTGCTTGAAGCAGATGTTTGATACTTTAGGATATGTGGAGACAAATTCTGTCTGCATCTGTACTTGAAGCATTTACAGTAGACTGTCTTTAAGCTGTTTTGAGAAGACCTCAATAAATGTTTTGTGACATAGCCTACAACTTCAAATAAAGTCCAGTTAAAAGCTGCGAGTAGCTTAAGATAGTGTATAGGGTCCAAAGCCTGATACCACATTGAAAATAAACAAGTTTTAGGATTTATACAAAAAAAATTAAAACAAAGAAACATTATGATGTAAAATGAATAATACATTTTTAATATTCTGCACTATTTCTAGGTCACTAACAAAATCAGAAAATTTGTGATATTGGCTATGTTAACTTTGTACAAAAGTTCAGATTCCTTCGCTTTCATTGAAGGACGCAAGATATATGGCAAGCTAAATTGACTTTTTTTTTACAAAGAAAAGTTAAACATGTATTAACCCTCCACCTCCCAATCCTCAACCCCACCCTGACCCTTAACAAATGCAGTGGTCCCACATGAGTATACACACACTCAAAAAAATATTATAATAATCACACATAATTAAAACTATACTTCTCTCTCCACTGCACCTCCCCGAGAGCCCTCCAAGAATGCCAAATAGCTGCCCCATTTCCCATCAAACGAATGTCTAGGTTACTTTTGTAACCTCCTTTCCCTGATGGAGGGAATGAGACGAAGCAACACTAGGGGTCTCTCTTGAGAGCCTCGCGCATCTCTGAACTTGTGAAAAGAATTGGCAGACATAATTTGCATGTCCCACCCCCGGACATACGGGTATAAAGGGAAGGAAATGTGTCTGTACATTCAGGATTTTGCCCTGAGGAGCCGAGAATGAGGTTTGGCCGTAACAGTGGCCCATTTCAGCGTTGTGGCCGGGAGGACACAACGTCTCGTTCACTCCATCAGGGAACGGAGGTTACAATAGTAACCTAGATGTTCCCCGTCTGTCACTCACTTCAGCGTTGTGTCGAAGAAGCGACACTAGGGGTCCATATTTAATTACGCCATGCAGTGAACCGTGTACGTGCGCTGCTGACGCGGGTGCGGGCAGGCAGTTGCGTGCCAAAGCAACAGGCCATGTCAGACTGCACGTGCCCTTCCCCAACGCCCCATAAAATTGTCATAACCTTCTGGTTCCCAACACCCCGAAGGGGTGAACAAGGCAACGTGTCAAGCATGGGAGCAAGCTGCACCAACCATGCCTTTTCTCTCTCAAAGAGTCAATGCGGCTGGGGCCATCTTAATGATATCACACGCATTGGGGAAGGCGTTCTTTTCAAACTCCTATTATTTCAGGGGGAAAAGACCCCAAGGAGACCACCACCTGCCAAGGCTGGGGGGAGGTAAAGAGTAGCGGAATACATCACATGGATTTACAGGCCACATGTGGAAATGGTGCGGTGGTAGATCCTACCTGCTGAGAGGATCCTACCTGCTACAAACACAGCGACTGGGGGCAGCGGGGACTGCCCAAGGGAGACGCAGGTCCGCTCGCAAGGGGACCATACCACGGAAAATACACACAGGGGGATTAATCCACATGGGATCCCGTCCTGTGGAGCACCTATTCCAGTACAGAGTAGTTTCAGTACTCGTAGTGGGTCGTGTCGGGGAATTCCTCTGTTGAATTCACGGACCAGAGGGCTAGGCAGGAGTCATCCAGGGAGCCAAGTTAGTGGGATCTCCTGGGATAAGAGTGCAATTGATCACCTCAGTGGAGGGGAAAGGCGCTTAGGTGGAAGTGGTACACATGGTCAGTTGTTTCGTGTTACCGAGTTATACCGGCTCGAACCTGAGAAAACACGGGATGAGACGGACTCAGCCCTGAGATTGCAAAATCCCATAAAGGTATTGGGTGTTGCCCAGCCCGCTGCTCTGCATATGTCTGCTAGGGAGGTGCCATTGGCCAGTGCCCATGAGGATGCCACACTTCTCGTGGAGTGTGTTTGAACCCGTAAGGGGGTGGGCACGGCCTGGGTGTGATATGCCAATCCAGAACCTTTCCAGGAGCAAGCGGTTGCGTGCCCGTTGCACACGGTGCCCCAACCCTTTTTGGAGGCATCTGTGATGACCAGAACACATCGGGACACCTGCTGTAAGGGGACTCCTCTCCGTAAAACACAGGTCTGTCCAGGGTTTGAATCTGTCGGCAGGCAGGGGTGATAAACACACGGTGCGTGCTGCGGGGCAATGCCCATCTTGGGACTCGAGTCTGGAGTCAGTGCTTAAGCGGTCTCATATGCATCAACCCCAGCGGCGTGACCGCCGTGGAGGATCCCATACGCCCCAGGAGCCTCTAGAAACGTTTTAGAGGAACCGCCGTGCATGGCTTGAACAAGGTGAGGCATTTCAGCACTGACTGTTCATGCTCATTGGTGAGGCACGCTACCATTGAGACTGAGTCAAACTCCATGCCGAGAAAAGAGATGCTCTGAACAGGGGCAAGCTTGCTCTTTTCCCAGTTGACCTGAAGCCGAGTGTTACTATGCGCCCACAGGGACCAGGTGCTCAGGCACCTCAGCCGCATAGTAACACTCGGGAGTGAGCCAGGATGAGCCAGTCATCAAGATAGTTGAGTATGCGGATGCCCACTTCCCCTGGCGGTGCAAGGGCTGCCTCTGCGACCTTTGTGGAGACACGAGGGGACAGGGACATGCTGAAGGGGAGGACCTTGTACTGATACGCCTGGCTGTTGAACGCGAACCGTAGAAAGGGTTCAAGTTAGGATGTGTCTTTGCATGAGCATTTTGAACGGGAGTTTGTGTTAGGCCTGGTTGAAAACTCGCAAGTCCAAGATCGGTCGTAAGCCGCCGCCTTTCTTAGGTACGATGAAGTAAGGGCTGTAGAGACACGTCTTTAAGTAGAAGGATCGCTACCTCTGCACGCAGGGTGTTGGCGTCTATGCCGTGCACCGAGGTAAAGCAGATGCCGGGGAAAGGGGGCGGGGGCCTGGCGAACTGAATTGCGTAGCCGAGTCAGATGGTCCTGGCCAACTAGCGTGATGGGTTGGGAAATTAAAGCCACACGTCCAAGCTCCGTGTGAGGTGCCACTAAGGGGACGATCGTTTTCGACGTACCGGGCAAGGCCTCGCAGCAGCGCGGGGCAGGTAGTGTGCCGTCAGGAGGCAAAAACGCCTCCCGAGGCTCTGGTGCTGAGAGAAGACTCAAACACTTACCTTGCTCCGCGCACCCGGCAGAGGGCGGGTAGTCACTGAGGAGGAGGTCCCATGTAGGCGTCCTATTTACTGACAATAAGTAATAAGCACAGCAGTTCTGGCATGACTGCAGCAGGAAGGCGTTGAGTGTGTTTTTAATGGTATGTGGGTCGTGGTAGTGTAGATAACAGATCCTTGAGGAATCCACTATGAAGAGTGTGTTCGTGGGAGGGTATGTGTCGTGGTAGTAGGGAAAATATCTGTGAGGAATCCCCCATTGTAGAATGTGTGGGCACAAGGACAAGTGCAGCCGCAAACTGGAAGGTAACCGCACTCCAGACACACGGGCAGAGACGGGCAACCAATACAGATACACGAGACAGGACCAGCTGAGGCAGAGAGAGTGAGGTGTGTTACGTGTCCCCAACAGAGTTACCTTCCCGGAGGTGGAATTGATCAATGAGGGTGCAGTCGAGGATATCCCGAGCCGGGACCCAACATTTCTCCTCAGGTCCATAACCCTCCCAGTCAACAAAGTACTGGAATCCTCTGCCCATCTGCCTGACGTCGATCAACCTTTTGACCATATATGCTGGACAGCCCTCAAATAGATGTGGTGGAGGCAGGACAGGTGTAGTGGGATGCAAATTGGAATGAAACATTTTAGAAACATGGAAACGGAAGGTTGGGTTTGAGGCAGGAATGTATCTTGAGATGGACTGCCATCTGTCTAATGACCTTAACAATGGGAAATTGCCTAATAAACTTGGGACCCAGTTTACTTGAGGGGAGTCAAGAGTAAAATTTCCTTGGAGAGCAACCAGACCTTCTGACCACACATGTAACCTGGAGGCTTAGACCTGTGCCGGTCTGCTGACCTCTTAACATGATCACCAGTCCGAATGAGGTCTTCTCTGGTAGCATTCTAGGTGCAACGGCACCTTTGAATAAGGGAGTAAGTGGACTGGACCTGAACGTCGTGCTCTTGGGCAGGGAATAAAGGGGGCTGGTAACCGAGGCTACACTGGAAGGTTGATAACCCCATAGATGACAACTGCAAAGAGTTGTGCGCATACTTGACCCAGACTAAATGAGAACTCCTAGAAAATGGATTACAGGAGGCTATACAACTTTGGGTCTTCTCAACATCCTGATTAGCCCGCTTCGCCTGCCCATTTGTCTGGGGATGCAACCAAAAGTACAAACTCACAGTAGCCCCCAGCTGTCGGCAGAATTCAGCCCAAAAACATTAAACAAATTGGGGGCCTCTGTCAGAAACCACGTCGACTGGGAGGCCATGAATGCAGAAGATGTGGTTAATGACTGCCACCGCTGTCTCCCTCGCTGTGGGTAATTTGGGGAGGGGAATGAAGTAAGCTGCCTTCGAGAACCAGTCCACAACAGTCAAAACTACTGTGTTGCCATGGGAGGGGGAGACCGGTAAAATCCATGGCTATGTGTGACCAGGGTCTTGAAGGGACTGACAACGGTTGGAGAAACCCAGGTTAGGGTTTGACTGGAGGATTTATTTGAAACACAAATGGAGCAAGCGGCTTACAAACTGGTGTACGCATTACATTTGTGAGCCTAAACAGAAAATTATTAGACTTCTGTTTTGTTTACCCTTACAAACATTAGCCATGATTTCACCACAGTAATTATAGTTTAACCATGATATTTAGTTAAACCCTATCTACCACACAATTAACCGTGGTTACTACTACAATATTGTAAGTGAAATCATTCCAAATTATAGAAAATGTCACCTTAAGATATGTTTTTATTTTAGTGTGAGTTTACTCCAGAAGCTGTTAGCCTAATCCTTTTTATTTAACTTTGAAGCTTATGGTTATTTTTCATGTTCACAGTAACCAAATAATAATGTCCCTAGTTTTTTAATATGCTAGAATTTATATTTTTTTGTGAGGATCGATATTTTTGATACAACATCAGTATCGGAAGTATCGATACTTTAGGATCGATCCACCAATCCCTATCTGCCATATCTGTCTATGGCAGGAAAAGTGTGTGTAGTATGGAAGTAGCAATTCCAAACTCAGCAGCTTTCTCAGTCAATTAAAATAGTCTTATGTTACCATGTTGCTAAGCTAACGACGTGATACTTTAATGAAAACAAACATAAAGCATGCATATTTTTACTTGAATAAAGAAAAATAGAGCACAATATCAACCCTAATTATTTATCTGGTAATTCTTTACATAAATATTGTGTGCAACGCCTCAATAATATGTGAAAAATGTATAAATATCTGTAAAATGTAGACTTTTTGTTTGATTATACGTAGGGTTAGGACTAGAGCCCGAAGCCATTTGTTTTGAGAATAATGGCTGGCTGATGAAGTTATTGGCTGGCTAGCCGGCTCAGCCAAAACCTAAATGGCTGCTGCAGCCGCCAAACTTTTCATAGCTGGAAATGGCTGAAGCTGCCACTTCATGTCTACAGATGTCAATGTTCAGTGGTGGACAGTAACGAAGTAAATGTAATTCGTTACTGTACTTAAGTAGCTTTTTTGTGTATCTGTACTTTACTGAAGTATTTAAATTTGGGGAGACTTTTACTTTAACTCCACTACATTTCAAAGTCAAATATCTTTTTACTCTACTACATTTTCAAAATCAGTCGTTCCTTTTTATTTATGAGTGGATAAAAATGTAACTGGTCAAACGAGCCACCAATCACAGTACAGCGCGCGCTTTGTTTTGAACTTGCCTTGGCGGCATCTACTAAGCGCGAACCAGGGGTGCGTTTCCCAAAAGCATCGTTAGCCAACTATGGTAGCAAGTTCCGTCGTTATCATCATAGTTCAACGAGTCGGTGTTTCCCGAAACCATCGTTCCAACGAACATTCGCAAACAGCATCGCAGAGTTGTGTGGTTGGATTGACAGCTCTCGACCTGTGGTTAGAAGCAGAGTTTCTTGTTATTATAACATGTGGGCTTAATAAATTATTATCTTGAGCCAAATAAGCAAGATGACATTCAGTACAATCAGTATCTTTTATTTAGAAGACATACAAATGTCCTTTATGTCTTTTAGTTTGTCAATAGATTTAAAGCACCATTTTTGAAGAGTGCGCATGTGTGAACGTGCTCTAGTGCGTAAGAACGAGCCTATGATTGAATCTGGAAATAAAGCAAATAACTGAGAAAAATATGAGATAGTCCTCAGATGACATGTCCATAATTTATAGCAAAACATCTAGCATTAATTCGATCATTAATTCGAACAGATTCATTAAAAGTAGTTTTTAATCCACCACATGTGACATCATTAACCAACGTGGTTGAACAACCAATTTGCGACAATACGGTTTTGGGAAACAGTCGTGACTAGCAAGTTGATTTCTTCAACAGTGCATGGTACTACGGTAGTGGAGCAGCAAGTTACGTTGTTGTATGGGAAACGCACCCCAGAGCCGTTAAATATGAGAGTTGCGAACATAGACGGTTGCGACAGTGATCTCGCCGCCGCGCGGTCACGTGATTCGTGTAGCTCTCAATAGTTCCAAACAAATTGCGTTGCCAATGATTTTAAGCGGGGCAGAGAGCAGCAGCTATTATTGCAGCAATTATCGGTAAATATTGACGCATAATGTACATTGCTTATTATGTTGACACTAAAATGACTTGCATATAATAGCATTGTTTTTCTGGAGAGTAGCAGAAACACTGCATTAATATGTTTTTGTGTTTAATTTTGGAGGGAAATTGGCTGCTCCCATAACATAGAATATATATATATATTCTATGTATGTGTGTGTGCTGCGCAGCGTGTGTGTGTGTGTGTATATATATATATATATATATATATATATATATATATATATATATATATATTTATATTTAATGGCATTGTGCAGGTTTATGTGAATGTATCATAACATTAGGATGTTAATAATTATGACCATAGACGCTCGAGAAAAATATATACAGTAAATACTGTAAATGTATTATACCTTATGGGAACAGTCCACTTCCCTCCAAAATTAAACACACAAAAAATGTATTCAATTCAAATATATATATATATATATATATATATATATATATATATATATATATATATATATATACATACACACACATCTGACTAATTAATGTCATATTATTAATAGATTGGTGTGCCAAGAGTGACATTAGTCTTCATGTAGACTGAGTTAAGCAAGAGCCTTGTGACAAATTATAATAGGACATTATGGCCATAAAAAATCATAGTACTTGAATACTTAAGTACATTTGAAGGCAAATACTTTTGTACTTTTACTCAAGTGAATTTTTAAAGGCAGCACTTCTACTTTTACTTAAGTAATATTTTACCTTGAGTATCTTTACTTTAACTCAAGTACATGGTATGTGTACTTCGTCCACCACTGTCTATGTTATACTGATTTACTAGATCTCAATATTTCCAAGCAATGCATGGCTTACACTATATTTCTACAAAATGCAATATAATGTAATAAAGAAAACACCAGATTTTACTTTCACAACGTATGTACATATTTATTTTGTAGTCTGTATGCTACTAAACATTTTCAAATAGCCTACAATGTGTTGTGTTTAGGCTAAATGTATGTAGGCTAAGTTGTATACAATAACTTGGCATTATCATGGATGAAGCTTATCATATTACACCTTGATTAAGAATGCAAACTTTTGTTGAATTTTATGAGAAATCTACAGACGCAAACAGACGAAGTGTAGTAAAATAAAGACCTAAATGTGTATATCAGACTTTTTTTCACCACAAGTCTGAAAGAAGACATGTTATTGAAGACAAATATCCAAAAATCTCAAAATTGACCAGTAAAAAAAAAACTATGTTTTTGCCTGCCGTGTCTCGCCTTAATATAAACACACACTGTTATCAGTAGCCTATTATTTTGGACAAAGTTTTGCACATTTCACTTCAATGTACACTGAAGCATGCGTCGTGAATTAGCAATGTGGAAACGGTGGTTTGTTACTGCAGTAATATCACGTTCAGTGCTATAAATGGAGTGGTGGTGGTGTAGTGGCTAAAGCACAGGGCTGTTAATCAGAAGGTCACAGGTTCTAACCCCATGCCCACCACCATTGTGTCCTTGAGCAAGGCACTTAACTCCAGGTTGCTCCAGGGGGATTGTCCCTGTAATAATTGCACTGTAAGTCGCTTTGGATAAAAGCGTCTGCCAAATGCATAAATGTAAATAAATCTCTCCGTTCCAGAATATTTGGTTCATAACATCAATCTTTGATTCAGGTGTTTGTGCAAACGTGCCCTGAAGATTTAACAAAAGTCTGGGTAGGCCTAAGTTAAGAAAAAAGTAAGTAGGAATTAGGAAAGTATGTGAGAAGTGAGATCAAAATTACCTTGCTTGCTTCTTTCCGCCATTTCACCTCAGTGCGAGAAAAACATGCATCGCTTCTTCTGTACGGAAAACGAGCAATTTTAATTGGTCGTCAATTCACTGTGAGTCTGTGTATCGTAGCAACGAGCACAAGACTGCGCTGTTATGAATCCAGTGGGAAAATAGATCTCGTGTATTGTTTATATATTTCGTGTGTGTATGTCTCTATGTGATATAATTATTATTTGATGCAAATAATTCTAGCCGGCTCAGCCAAACTTTATCAGATGGCGGCTCAATTTGGCTTACGAAATTATTGGCTGGCGGCGGCTGACATTCCAAATGGCGCAAATGGCGGCGCCTGGCGGCGGCTTCGGGGTCTAGTTAGGACAACCCCATCACATTCAGCTTTTCATTTCTTGGCCACAATTAGGGAAATTGTGGCAGGCCCTAATCCTGCTGGGAAAGTTGAAAGGAGCTTTGGGTCTTTCCACGAGCCATTAGGAGGTCAGGTTTGGGCAGGGAGGGAACAGCTCATCCCTGTGTTGTTTAAAAATGTGATTATAATGATGCAACATGTGTGCATGCATATTTGTATGACGGGAATTGGATTGTGTTTGCCTTAAGGGACTATGCTGGTAAAGCATGCAAAGGCAGGCAGGGATGTTATTTAATAGTGATGTGTGCATTTAACTGCAGGACTGGCCGCAGAAACTGATGCTTGTAAATAAATCAACATGAACATTTACTGTAATGAAAACCCTTGTCATAAAGAATCATTGTAGTTTATTTCCATCTAAATAAGGTTGTTCTTTATATTCAAACGTCTATGTCTAGGCCTGTTTTTTTGTGGTTGTATTTCTTTATATTATACATTTAATGTGCTGAGTGTGCAGGTCAGGCAGGTTGAAGAGTTAAATAAAAATTCTTTGTGGAAATTCAAAGAAAATGCTATACACTGCAAACTTGCCATTTCCTCTGTGCAAAGATATGTACAACTACAAGACTAATCAGATAAATAGTGTGTGTGTGTGTGTGTGTGTGTGTGTGTGTGTGTGTGTGTGTGTGTGTGTGTGTGTGTGTGTGTGTGTGTGTGTGTGTGTGTGTTACAGTACTAGTGTTTTAAATTTGACATATTTGGGGATGTCCTCAATTGTAAGAAACAATGCATAAATAAAATAATTCACATTTTTGTTGATGCTTAAAATGCAAAATGTGTTCTTTAAGGTGTATGGTGTATGGGTTAGTTTATAGTAATTTTAATTAGCTTTATATAAAGTCAAGTTCATGGTATGTCCCCATTTAATGTAGATAGCTAAATGAGCATATGTGTGTTTGTGTTTAAATATTACATATATTTTGTTTTGTTTGGCTATACTTATAAGGGCAGAACCTTTGAAAATATCACCGCAAATGTTGTAAAACATGTCGAAAATCGATTTGTGAGGACATTTGTTATGGTCTGCACTTTTAAAAAGCTAAATCTATCAAATCACGATTTAATTTAAATCTACTCATAACAAAAGGTTTCTGTTAAGGTTGAGTTGTCTGCTAGGATACTCTTTGAGATGTCCTTGCTAATTTAGTAAAAATATCATGTGCATGTGTATGCATTTATTTATATGTTGTGCTTTCATCAGTGCTGCTATGGTGAGAGGTGGGAACAACAGAGATGTACAAATTGTTTCTAGAGAAACCTTCCCATGGGAAACCATTAAACAACACACTCCTCCTAATACTTTCCAAGCTAAAGAACTGTTTAAAGACTCCTCCAAATGCCTGAGAAACACTGTCTCTCATATATCTCTGCTCCTTCATTTATTCCACATTCTCGTCATTTGCCTGCCCTCATTTACTTCTCTGCTTTTTTGCCTCTCTGGATCCTCCAGAATATTTACAAAATGTGCTGACAGCAGCACCAGACAGAGGGAGAGAGAGACATGGTTCTGAATTTTTGGGGTGCTAGAAGGATGCAAGAATATCTCCTAGAACACGAAAACAACGTTTATCCCACACCAGGCTTGTTTTGTAAAGCATGCACACACTCACACACACACTCACACAATTTACACGCACAAATCATAAAAAATGGCGAGTGCTTTTTGGATTCCATGACCTCCTTTCCTGAGCCAGTCTTTTGTCATATCCCTCTCCCTCTCTGCATCTCTCTCTTTCTCATCCTAATCCTGAGCTTTGGCCATATTTCTCCCCTGGCTGTGTGTGTGTGTGTGTGTGTGTGTGTGTGTGTGTGTGTGTGTGTGTGTGTGTGTGTGTGTGTGTGTGTGTGTGTGTGTGTGTGCGTGTGTGTGTGTATAGAGGGGAAAGCTCTGGCCATTTTGAAATACTGATATGAGATCCCGTGTGTAAAGGTGAGAGAGTCCAGCTAGCTTTACTTCCATCATCACTGCTCTCTTTAATCCATGATGTATGTGCTCACCAACATACACATGCCGTGACAGATTTCTTCATGTGACAGGCAGGCATTTGTAAAGACATGATGACAAATGATGACTAGCAAAATAAATGAATAAATAAATAAAACAATTCAATTGCATTTGACCAAAAATCTCGAGATGTTGGTTATTTAAAGACCCCATGAAATCAAAATGAGAGTTTTGTTGCTATTAGTATAAACATCTGCTGACACACATTTAAAAAAAATCTCTTTAATAAGGCTCTCTTAATGGAAAAACAATCTTGCACACTTTACACTATACACATTTTTGTCCAGTCAAATGCTCTCTAGAATGAGAATGTCCCTCACCCTGCAACCAGCCAGCAAGTTAATCATGGGCTTATGCTGGGCTACATTCAACGCAGAAAGTCGGAATTTCCAACTTCCTACTTGGAAAAGTGCAATGGAATGCCCCTTGAAGTCTGACTTCCATCTTGGAATCCCATGCCAAACAAACAACTGCTAAGCCACAGGTGTCAAACTCAAGGCACCTCCCTGGAATGGTGGGCTGCGATAGCAGTTACATACACCTTCAAGGTGGAGGGGGACAGCCTCCCCCCCAGCCTCTCCTGCAGGAATGAAAGTGCTGACCGAACTGTGCATCTCTGCGGGTCTTTGGCTCAGGAAGAACACCAATTCGCGTACGAGTGCCACTTTAGGGCGTAAAGTTGCCTGGTGGAGGGAGCTCTGGCTTGGTTGATCGTGTTTACAACTGCAGGTGGTAGATCACTTAGATCTTCCACATCCCGTCCAGGGGCCAGATGTGGAGGTTTCAGAGGTCTGGGTGTGGGTGTGGGTGCCAGAGGGTACCCTGTCCCTGAGAAAAGAAGGTCTTTCCTCAGGGGACTTTTCCAGGGAGGTGCTGTCGTGAAGAGCATAAGATCCGAGAACCAGGTCCGGGTGGATTAGTAAGGAGCCACCAAGGTGACCTGCTCCTCATCTTCCCTGATCTTGCACAGCACCAGTGCAAGGAGGCTCACTGGGGGAAATGCTTACTTGCGCAGCCCCCGGGGCCAGTTGTGTGCCAGTGCGTCTGTCCCGAGAGGAGCTTCTGTCAGGGAGTACCAGAGCGGGCAGTGGGAGTCTTGGGAGGCAAAGAGATCTATCTGTGCCATGCCGAATCAGTCCCAAATCAGCTGGACCACCTGGGGCTGGAGCTTCCAATATCCGCTGGGTGAAACCGGTCGTGACAGCCAGGGATGTGAGTGGCGTGCGGCGACCTAAGTCGTGGCTGATTCCAAAGGAGGAGATGACGGGCGAGTTGTGACATATGACAAGAGCGCATGCCACCTTGGCGATTTATGTACGCTACCGTCGCGGTGCTGTCTGAACGGATCAAGATGTGCTTGCCTCAAATTAGCTGGAGAGACCTGGGGGGGGGGGGGGGGTTGTGGCAATGAGTGGCGCCCTGACCCGAGGAACCAATCAAGTAGCCGTGAGGAGGGGACGGAAGTTTCCAGTCCAGCCTCGCGCTCACGGCGGCCCGGGAAAGCATAGCGGACATCCGCACGTCGGCCTCGGACTGTGCGAGCAGGTGGCAGCCCAGACGAGTCATCAGCATCAGACGCCACTGTGACGTTCTCCGCAGCGGTGACATCGTCATCCAATTCCAGGGGCTCAAGGGAGAATGCCGCGTGGCCGCAAGGTGAGCCACACTCATCCCTAGCTCGGACGGAAGCAAGCAAGCGTGCCGGGGTGCGGGTGGTTCGTGGGGATTTACCCTGTGAAATTGAGCCCGTCGTCATCCCCAAATTGCCTTCATCGGCAGCCAGGTCGTCCTCAATCCAGTGGGAAGAAGGAACGACGTGGGGGGCTTCTGAAGTGGAGAGAAATTAACCGCATCCAGGAACTACACAGAGGCAGAAAGACATATTTAAAAAGACGTGTCCTGAAAAGGACATCCAACGCCTGCTGTGTATTGCTCTTTTATGAGTGAAAACTCAAACTCTTTAGAGAAACAAACACTTTTAGGAGGGGAGAACACTCTTTTAGGCAGTGAAAGTGCTGTCGAAGCGCACAGGGGTGTGGACTGCATAGCGTGCAGAGAGAGAGAACGCCAGCTGGAAACGCACCGTAGATCCAACAGCAGTGCTTCTCGCCAGTAGAGGTGAGTGGAACAGTGGTGAACTCAGCTTTGCTGTTGCAAAACCGTTCGGCTCCGAAGAAAAATTCTGACTGACAGACACGCCCGCTTCCCTTTATACCCGTATGTCCGGGGGCGGGGCATGCAAATTCTGTCTGTCAATTTCACATTGGCCTTTTTTCAAGTTCAGAGATACGCAAGGCTCCCAAGGAAGACCCCCTGTGTCACTTCATTCAACACAACGTCGAGTGAGTGACAGAAGGGGAACTGCTGCCTGGGTCAATGGAGAAAAATGCAAAGAGGTGCATGAGCACAGGGCAGATGCATTTTTCCCAGACTGCATTTTTATCAAACGTGATAAGGATAATAAACCATATTTGAATTCTAAAGCAAAACTTCAAATACATCATTGATTAAACTACTTTAAAACCATGTTGAACAGCCCAGCCATTATAAACAGCAACAACAGAGAAATAATGAAAAAAAGCACACATGAATCAGAAGAATTTTCTCTCCACATACACATCATATACCTTACAAACATTTACCATGGATTTACTGTAAAAAAAAACACTAACTGTATTAATTATGGTATTTTGCCAGTAATAGTTTCGAAATGTATTTAGATTACTGTTCTTCTTTACTGTTCTCCCACAATTTTCATATTTATTATGAAGCAAGCTATCAGTTTTAGTTCTGTGTAAAATCTGGTCTCTATAATAATGCTGTATGATTGTAACTGGGTTTGTTTGCTTTCATAAATTTTAAGAGATGACTGTACTTCAATAAGTAGGAGCCTGATGAAAGACATCTATAGAGGAGACCCATTTTAGTTGCTCTGTCAAAATATTTTAATTTAGATCTATACAGATTAGGCATTCATATTCTCACAGATGTTATTGTAAATATAATAATTTGCATATACATCCCAACCTCAAATTCAATGCTTTATTTACAAATGTGCATTTTAAATGCACAAAATATGCTATATTATTGGATATTGCATGGTTGCTACCAATTCAGATTTTCAACCGGCCCTTTTATGGCATATATAATGCTGAAGTGGCCCGGGCTGAAATTGAGTTTGACACCCCAAGCTAATGGGAGCTGAGCCAGGAGCATATCTTCCAAGCATTGGGCAATGGAATACCTTTATTTTCAGAAATTGGAGATATCAAGTTGGATTTTCCCACATCCAACTTGGAATGGAATGCAGCATTAGTTGTGAATAGCATACTACCCAACTTCTTACTATTTCTGGCACTTCTATGGTAGTATGCCATTTTGTTCATAGCTGTTACTAAATTAAAGCCTATTGGATATTTAGAAGAGCCCAATCAAACTTACTGTTGGGCAGTAAAACTATGTCCATCAAGTCATTTCACACTGTCTTAATGAGAAATGCTATCTATCATTTACAAAATATTACTGTGGTGGAATAATATGATAATAACATTTTACATATCTTCATAGCAGAGCATGTCATTAGCAGACAATTTTAACCACAGTCACTTACAAATGAGGAAAAACCAGTACCGCAATACCATAATACCACAGTATTTAGATAAAAACATTATTGATTGATTAGCATGGTCACATACTTCAAATGTTACAGTCATTTCCATGATTGATCGATCAAAAACATGGTATTATCATGATGCGTATGTCCAAATGGCCAATCATGATAAATATATTGAATATTTAAATTTCTTGAAATTTAAAACATGATATAACCATGGTATCTTACTTTTTATTTATTGAAATCAGCAAACCTCACTCTCAAACTCCTAATAACCCGATTATCTCTTCACTCATGGATCATTAAATCTTCACTTTCAGTTGAAAGAAAGATATTTGAAGATGTTACATCACACTGACTCTCTGTGTTTATCTTCATGACTGAATGCTTGCTGACTGAGACATGTGGTTTAGCTTTTCCATGGGTAGCTTTGCTTTGCCTGTGGTTGAATATTTTCCCCAGAGACTTGCTTCATCTACTGATATTAAACTTCAGATTAAATCCATCACATTACTGTACACAGCAACAGATTAAACAGCAGCCACCATGACTGTGTCACTGATGTGTTTAACCAACATTAAAGAGTACAGGTGATTTGAGACATTTTTAGCTAAAATTAAAGGTGCTCTCAGTAACTTTTTGCTGGCGTCATCTTGGACATACAGTGACACCTAGTGGTGTGGATTCAGCATCATTTAAAATGAATAGTTTTCAGTTACAAATGCCATCGTACAAATTCACTATTCACAGTCAGCCATGATTAATTTAATCAAAGAGTAAAAATGTCCAATAACAAGATGGTTACTGAGATTAAACTGAGTAGTATTCAGCTGGTCATGTGATTCTTTTTTTTATTAACAATTTGTATTGATTCCATTCATAAGACAAACAAACACAACATAAAATACAGACTCAGTTATATACATTAATCCCCTCCCCCCAAACAACCCCTCTCCAGCCCCCACCTGACACAAACACGCACTACAGTGGTCACCAACAATTAGAACATAAAAATTATTCTTTCAAAAAACAACAAGAATACATATACACATCAAACTAGAAATCCCTCTCCACTGCCCCTCCACAAGAAACCTCCAAATATCCACCCCACTTCCTATCAAACAAATCCCATTTTCCCAGCCTTCTAAAAATAACCTCCTCATATACTAACACTCCGCCCATCTCCCTGCACCACTCCTGAACCGAGGGTGCCCAGCCGTCTTCCACCCCCTGAGGATAATTTGTCTGCAGATCATAACTCTGGCTAGGACCCAACTTTTTAAATGACTATCACCAATATTAATGATACAAAGTCTGGGGCAAAATAAAAATTGAGTGTTCAATACGTCGCACATAATGCTCTGAACCCTCAACCAAAATTCTTGGATATTCACACATCCCCAAAAAGCATGGGTTATGTCTTCTTCTTCATGGCTTCTGATTAACATTGCCAGTAGGTGGGTGTGTCTTTAAGACTAAGCCTATATAATCTAGAGGGAGGTCCAATAGACTTGATGTAAAATCTTAAATTGCATCAGATGCCCTCTTGCATCTCTTGATGTAGACTTGAGGATTTTTAGAATCCCACACTCCCTCCAACAATACCAAGTTTAAATCTTCCATAATCTCTTAAGAGAAGTTGAAGCTCCATCCCAAACTCTGAATTAACAGGGAGTAATACACTGATGCCTCATGACCTTTTCCAAAAGCAATAATCACCACTCCACTCACTTAGGGGGGTGAATACTACTCCCAAAAATAGTAGAGAGCAAATAGCGCAGCTGTAAATACCTAAAGAACTGAGATCTGGGAATCCTAAAATGTTGAACCATATATTCAAAGGATCTTAACATTCCACTCTCATATAGTTCACCAAGCATATTCACCTCCCTCTCAATACACTTTGTCCAGCAGTAAGGGGACTTAATTAGAGCCCTGCACGGGCCTCAAATCTTGGCCCTAGCCCGACCCCGGCCCGAGATGCTCAAGCCCTAGCCCGACCCTTGTCCAGCAGCTTATCAGAATTCTCGGCCCGAGTCTGACTGGAGCCTGTTTTTTTTTTCTCATTACACAACCTATACTACTGTTGCAGCCATTAAAATTGTTCAGTTTTGTTTTTAATGGCAAAGTAGTTATATATTTTCGTTAATTTAGAAAAAAAATGTGGAGTATTTTTTGTTTGTTAAATTGAAGTTTTTGTTTTTTAAAGTATAGCCTCTCAAATCAATACTTGACTTGCAAACAACAATAAAATCTATAGATATAAAACACTTCAAGTATATCACACAATATATTTTAAATGTTTATTATCACCACCACTGTTAAAAGGCATTTTGACAAGCTGAGGTAGGCTGCTCTGCTGCTCGCAACGGTGTGCGGAAAAATGAAAGAACGGGCTATACAATATAAACAAATAAAATAAAAAAAAATTAAAATATGCAGGTTACCTCAAAAATCAAGGCTTCACCACAGAATATGGTCATTCTTATTTCCAATAGTTTCCAATAGTTAGACTAATGAAAATTAAGTCCAATCAAATGAAAAACAAGACAGTCTCCTAGTCTTAACATGGCTACAGCCAGAAGAACAGTCTCTTACAGAGCATCGTGGAGAAAAAGCACAGCATCCACAGTGGAAGATTTCAATGCAGTCCTCCTTTCTTCTACAACTTATCCTCTTCATGCTCCACAATGTTTTTCCACTCTTCCTCAAATTCAGCCAGCGCTCTCTTCTTTGCTGCATGGCCGCAGCAACAGGTGCAGGCACAGCAGTTTTAAGTTCGCCATTGGCTATTTTTCTCTTTATGTTCTCCATTGCACGTGAGGTGAATCGTGGGTCTGTGGGAAACCTGTGTACATGTGTGTGTACAGACTGTATCAGTGTGATAGGTTATAAAACGTCTTTTTATGTTTGTTTTACCATCAACTTCTCATAGTTTCTTTTAATAAATAAATGTCTAAAATATAAAAATTGAGGATCATAAAACAGGCCCGATGCCCGGCCAGCGTGTGAACTATGACATGAAAATTGGCACGAAGCCCGGCCCTATGGGCATAAATAAGTCGGGGCCCGTCGGGCTCAGGCTGAAATGCAGGGCTCTAGACTTAATAATACATAATTTTCTTTCAGCCATATGCTCGAGGCAACATTTAAATAAATGTCAGAATGAAACACTCTGGAAACTTTTGTCCAGATGTAAATGCGAGATAACGGGGTAAACTTAACTTCTCTGGTTAGTTTAATAGAAAGGCTTTGCAATGGCAAAATAGGGGCAAGAAATTCCTGTCCAATACAAAACCAAGGAGGGGCTCTCTCAAGTGACCAATGAGCCAAATGTCTGAGGCCAAATGCATAATAATAAAATAAAATCTTGGGTAGACCTAGCCCAACTTTGTCAATCGGCCTATGTAACTTAATGAAATGTAATCTTTGATGCTTACCATTCCAAATGAAGGACTTCACTTTGCTATCAAATTGCTTGAAATAAGAGAGGGGGCATCTACTGGGAGAGACTGTAGCAGATAATTGAATTTTGGAATACAATTCATTTTAATATCATTGACCTTCCAAATCATAGATACATGTAATGGACACCTGCCCACATCGCTCGAAAATCTTTTTAATAATGGTTCAAAATTAACTAAATCAAACAAATTGGCTGGGAACAAAATGCCCAAATACTTCTTGTCCTGTTTGGGCCACTGGAAGGCACCTGGCTTAAAAGCCGTTGCTGGGCAGGATGCCGTTAGAGACAAAGTTTCGGATTTAGACCAATTAACTCTGTATGCTGAGAATTTAGAAAATAAATGAATAATACTGTGGAGGCAAGGCATCTGCATAAAGCAAAAGCTTATGCGCCACATCATTTTGGAAATTCATCGTCTTTTCTTATCGCAGCTGCTAATGGTTCCAGCTCAAGACAGAACAATAATGGGGAAAAGAGTCATTAACAGTGTAAAATAATCTGAAATTAATCAATTTGTTTTTACCGCTGCTAACGGGTGTCTATAAAGTAACTTAATCCATCCAGTAAAAGTATTCCCAAAGCCATATATTTCCAAAATCTTAATAAGATAATCCCATTCTACCATATAAACTTCTAACAAATGTGGAGCCAGTTCTCTAGCATAAGATCTAAAAAATGGCAGCAAAGCCGTCAAGCCCCGGAGCCTTGCCTTTAGGCAAGCCCTTAATTAATTCACCAAGCTCCTCCAATGTTATCTCAGAATCAAGAGAATTGTTTTGCTCAGCTGTCAGTTTAGGAAGTTCTAGTGGTTCGACAAAATTTCATCAGTAGACGAAGACATGGAACTATAGAGATCAAGATTCTTTAAAAGCATTATTAATATCAATGACCGAGGTAAAAATTTTACCATCAGCAGATTTCACTGAGGGAATGGTAGAAAAAGACTGTCTTGCCTTGAATAGCCAAAACTCAAATAGTATTATATCTATATTTCAATCGGGTCAATCCTCTGAGGCCATCAGACAACATTCAGCGCTTCAGCTCTGCCTCTGCGCTTGTAATATTCCCTTCCAATTTCACAAGTTCTTGTGCTTTGGATTTTTTGATGAATGGAGCATAATGTATGATCAATCCATTTTGCAAGTGAATTTGTCAGTCAGTTCCAGATTTATTATGAGAGCTTGTTGAAGGGCCCGTATGTACACCTCCATCAGTCATGCTTGTGTAGCATCTTGGGAGCGTTGCATAATAAACATAACATTTTTAGGTCACTGTATCAAGTTATATATAGTTGAATACTTAGAACACATCTTGAGATCCCTTTGTTCGAATTTGCGCTCCATCAAGTGTTTTGTGCTTCCTGCTGAAGGGTTGTTTTGTTCACTGTATAAACTGTGCCTTGCCATACAGCTGAAGTTTCACTTACTGCCCTGTGGAGTAAACAGGTGGTACTACAAGCTTGCATTTCTCAGGAATCTTCCTTATTATGGTCCGGGGCATTGCGATTAATTGCAATGCCCCAGACCATATATATATATATATATATATATATATATATATATATATATATATATATATATATGTATATATATGTGTGTGTGTGTGTGTGTGTGTGTGTGTGTGTGTGTGTGTGTGTGTGTATTTATATATATAGAAAGAACAGAGTGGAACAGATCACCCAATCACACAATGTCCTGCAAGAAATACTCCACTCCCGAAGGAGTGTTATTACATAAAACAAACTCCAGCCGCAAGGCGGAACCAGCACAAAAAATAAACAATAATGGTGCTCAGCATCCTCGGATGATCAAGTGAGTGTTCAGTTACTCGGCTGCAACCTGAGAATCACAAAATGACTTACTCCATTGACTTTATGAAGGACAATGCTTTCTGTGGGCATGTAAATGTTTTACGGGCATCCTTAGCATCTATTCTCAATTTGGCCGTGAACATCAGAGCAAAAGCGACCTTCTGTTGATGAAATGTTTCTTGCATTCCTTGAATCGATCACACTTCTCTCGTCGAATTCGCACAGTCTGGGAACAAGAAAATGCTGTTGTTCTTCCAAAAAAGCCTTCCTTTATTCCTCACCTCTTGTAACACAAGATCTTTATTGGATGATCTCAGAAATTTTGCCAGAATTGATTGGGGCCTGTCTCCCTCCACGGATCTCCGAGTTGGAACCCTTTGAGCTTGCTCGATTTCCAGGTTATGGCCTGTTATGTCGAGCAGACTCAGAAATAGTCCGTCCAGAAATTTCACCATATCTCGACTATCTATCGCTATCTTCTTCGTCTTCAGGAATTCCAACAATTCGGATGTAATTTCGGCATCTAGTCTTCCAAATTTTCCCAGTGGCGCTCCAAATCTACTTTGTTCATTAGCGGATTTGCAGCTAATTCCCTCTCCGATGACTCCAGATAACCATTTCTCAACATCTGCCACTCTTGTAAACATATCAGTGAATTTCATCTCCATGGCAGTGATAGATCTACATATTACAGCAAGATCCTCCAAGTCAGCAAGGGCTAGAGCCAGAGTATTTAGAATTTTTTGACATATTGTCTTCCTAGAACAGTCTAGAATCTGTAGGTATATTGGTGGTTGAAATTGTTTAAAGGGTTTTACTCTAAATATTGGAGTGAGAAATCTCTGTGTGCCATAACCCTGTTTAATGAATCTATTCAGTCAAACTTTGTAGTTAAAAACATTTTATTTGTATATTTTTCTAATTCATACATTTTTTCTGTGTACAAATACTTTTAAGGCATGGTGGTGCAGCGATTAGCACTGTTGCCTCACAGCAAGAAGGTCGTGGGTTCAAACCCTGGTTGCCCCGGCCTTTCTGTGTGGAGTTTGCATGTTCTCCCCGTGTCTGTGTGGGTTCTCTCCGGGTACTCCGGCTTCCTCCCACCATCCAAAAAGACATGCAGGTTAATTGGTGTCTCCAAAAAAATTGCCCTAGGGGTGGATGTGAGTGTGAGTGTGAGTGTATGTGTGGCCCTGCGATGGACTGGCGACCTGTCCAGGGTGTCCCCCGCCTTTCGCCCAATGTTAGCTGGGATAGGCTCCAGCCCCCCGCGACCCTGTACACAGGATAAGCGGTTGACGATGGATGGATGGATGGATAATCTCGAAATGCACATTAAGATTAGTTTACCTCTGTTGTATTGGTTGAGCTTGTCCAGTGTGATTCAGACTGTATTTCTCACTTTAGTAAACATGGAACATGACAAACCTGACCTTACAATTCAAGTGAAAACACGTCCAATCACTTTATAAAGGGCTTACATATTCGAAAAACATTTCAGACTCAGCTGGTTTTGAATAATTTAAAAACATCCCTTCATGCTCAGATTACTCCATTCTAACCTCGTTATATCTTGTGATTTTTCTGTTTTCTCTCTCTCTTTATGTAGGTGCACTGGAAGAGCCGTGCGACAGGAAGTTTGTGTGTATGTGTGTCTGTGCTGCTCAGTGGGATGGTTTCAGATCTCCCTAAAGTGCTGATACTGGGGGCCATTGCTGCGGCCTCTGCCTTCGTGGTCACCATCCTCATCGTACTGGTGTGTGTGGGGTGTCAGAGGTGAGAACACACAAACACAGATTGTAAACATATTTTACATACAGTATAATTAGGGCTGTCAATTAATGTAACTCAAAATTACATTTAATCCACGCTATTAAACTGGTACTGCAGTACTGGGATCAAAACTTCCCTCTTTCACTTTCTTCTTGAATTAATGTGACAAAGGTACAGCACATCTGATTTGTAAAAAACATTAATCAAAGCATTAATTGTATTAATATTTTCCTGATCCTGCTTATGGGTCAGGAGGCATAATTAAATGCATTATTCTTCATTGCATAATTGTTTTATTAATAATTGTAATACATACTGTATATGCATTTAATTGTCAGCTCTACATATAATACTTAATTCCAGAATTGTTTGTTCCTCTGCACATAAAAGTCTTTCTGTACAGATGCGCCCCACTCATATGCCGAAAGAATTGTGTCGGCTTCTTAAAAACGCTCCACCACTCTTGTGTCAGGGCACCGCCTCCTCTTTCTCTTCACTTCTATCTCTCTTTCTGTCTCCATTGCTACTTCCCTGCTGTGGAGCAATTTGATGAATGCTAATATCACTCCTTCAGCAGATTGCATTCCCTCTGTAGGAGCCGCTTCGCTGGGAAAGAGCCTTAAGTTAAGCTCTGCATCAGATGCTCATTTGTGAATTTTGCTTAGGGATATTGCAAGCAATGAAGCCATTTAACAAATCAGTTTCATATTCTCTCAGGCTTCTTTCTATTTCTGTTTTGTGTAATGTTTAAAAGAAGAGATAAATAGGGGCTATACTAGTTTGTTGGATTCTTTTACCACAAAGTCATGTTTTTGCAGTCAATTGCTAAAGCAGGGGATTGCTAGCAAGTCAAGTGTGTTTGTGTTTTAGTATTATTACGACAGCAAAAATAGACAGAGATACAACTGATATTTTTTGCCCAAGACTTTCCAGACAGCTGTTCTGCAATTCATTAAACTGAACAGATAGAGTCAATGCAAAGAAGATCACAACAGCTCAGAGATGACAGTGGTTTTCATCTGTATTATGGGAAAAAAAACAGTGTTAAAGGCTTAGTTTACCCCAAAAAAAGATGATTCTGTCATCATTTACTCACCCTCATGTCGTTCCAACCCTATTTAACATTTTTTTTCTTTTGTGAGACACAAAAGGAGACACTATATTCCAAGTCTTCTGAAGCCATACAATGGTTTTGAAGTTGTTATTCACTGTAAATTAAGGTTTGGAACTATATGAGGGTATACATTTTAAGGGTGAACTATTCTGTATATATAGTAATCTAATGAGAACTCAATGTTCCTAAAAATGTAAACTTGCGATGCTAAAGCTGTATTTCTGATTGCATACTCAGTAGCACAATGCAGCTTTTATTATGCTGTGTGAGGTCTGCAGTATGTACAGGGTCACTCAAACCTCTGGTGAAAATTTGTGTCCTTTCGCTCTCCTGAGGTTTCTGACCTTCAAAAAGGGGAACAGAGGAATACAGCCCTTCAGAAGTACAAACAAGAGACTTCATCATTACCGTCAACAGTCCTGCAGACTCACAACTGTATGACCCTTGAGGCATGTGCAAATAGTGTACATGGGGTCTGGGAACATTGTAAAAAATGCTACTTTAAATTATTTTTTAATTTAATACTTTTTTTAACATATATTATATATTATAAATTATATTACCAACATTATGATGAACAACTGTAAATTTTACATGTTAAATCACTGTGATTAATTATATAAAAATAACTCAAGTAATCATACCCCTTTGTAAATGTAATTTGAAGGATTTTCACTGCCAACAGAGCAAACCAAGCTTGAAGTACCACATTCTTATTTTTGTGAGTCACAGTCATCAGGGGGCAGTCAGTGCAGCTCCAGCTGTACAGGCAACAAACTTACAGCTGTTTAAAGACAGTTAAATGGAGCAGGGGTCTCAAGACCACTGATATATATATAGTATATAGAACTGGATCTCTGACATAATGTTAAACTGCCAGCAGGAGGTGAAGACACCGGATGTGTTTGAGTGGCCATCTTGGTATGCCCAAACTGTCGTAGTGCATAAATGACTGACGAAAACACCCCTGTTTCACCATCTTCAACCAGTTGGTATGACAGTTGCTTTTCACCCTCTAGTGGCAATCATGTTTATTGTTTAATTTGTTCATCATGGATAATATTCATTACAAGGGAGAAGATATACGTGATTGCGATATCAGAGCATTCACCTGTTAACGTTCAGTCAATCAGTGCAGCATAACGATCACCAAAGGAAGCGGCAAAACTGTTCACAAGTTTTAATGTAAGTAGGAAAAGCTGTAATGTTTGCAATATGTCCTTACCACCCGAAAGAGACATTAAAAAAGTCAGACCATCTAAATTGCCTTAAATGGCCTGGATTTGTTTGTTTTCATATTGAAGTGCTCTCCTTAGTCATACATGGATACATGTTATAAATATGTGTTCTTTGCTATTTAAACCTAGCGTATACGTTTAATTTTAACCAGCTTTGCTTTGCGTGTCTCCCTCAATCTCTACACGCCCGCTGTGCATGTGATAGAGGGAGAGAGAGCATGCGCTCTTATTCAAGTGACTGCGAGAAAATTTTACTTTTTGATGAAAACATAAAACATGTAACTCTGAACAAACACTTCGATGTTCACAATAAATACGTCTGAAAATGTCTGTTTGTATCTTACCTCTGTTTCAGTGAACTTGTGTACATTCAGCTGATCTGTTCACTGATGAAATTTGATAGAGGTGGATACTGTTTGATATATATTAGATACACATAACTCGCTCGGACTTTCAAGGAACAGGAAAAATATATTTAGGTGACTGAATGATTAATGTTTGCTTGCTGAAATTAGATGAATTTCTATCCGAGATAACGAGGTTGAACGTCTGGCTCACTGGTGCAATCATAACAACCTGGAGCTGAACATGCTCAAAACGGTGGAGATGATTGTGGACTTTGAGGAACACCCCAACATTGTCCCCCCCTCACCATTCTAAACAGCACTGTGGCAGCAGTAGAGTCATTCAGGTTCCTGGGCACTACCATCTCACAGGACCTGAAGTGGGACACATTGACACCTTTGTGAAAAAGGCCCAGCAGAGGATGTACTTCCTTCGCCAGCTGAGGAAGTTCAACCTGCCACAAGTGCTGCTGAAACAGTTCTACACAGCAGTCATTGAGTCTGTCCTCTGCACTTCAATAACTGTCTCGTTTGGTTCAGCTATGAAATCGGACATCAGAAGACTACAAAGGAGAGTTACATTTCCCCATTGAGCAATAATTATGTGCAATACACAGTTTAAGCCTATTTATATTATCTAACATATCCTCTTCTGCCATTACATACAAAGGGAAAAAAAACTTTTTGCACTGTAGGCTACATAACATACTGTATATTTGTACTTTATATAACGTATTTGTTTTAGATTTGCACTACATATATGTGTGTATATGTATGAAGGTGTGTGTCTGTTTGTATGTATGTATATGTATAATTAGGGCCCAAGCACAAAGTGCGTAGGACCCTATTGTTTTCGTTAGGATTATTATTATTATTAGGGCCCAAGCACAAAGTGCGTAGGACCCTATTGTTTTCGTTAGGATTATTATTATTAGGGCCCAAGCACAAAGTGCGTAGGACCCTATTGTTTTCGTTAGGATTATTAGGGCCCAAGCACAAAGTGCGTAGGACCCTATTGTTTTCGTTAGGATTATTATTATTATTAGGGCCCAAGCACAAAGTGCGTAGGACCCTATTGTTTTCGTTAGGATTATTATTATTATTATTATTATTATTATTATTTATTTTTTTACGACTTACGGGGCACTTTTGGGGCTCTTAACATGCTCAAAAACTCTTGAAACTTTGCACACGGGTCAGAACCTGCGGTCATTAGGGCCGGCCTGAAGCTGGTACCCGGGCGTGGCAGGGGCTCGACAGCGCCCCTGGAACAGGGGCCGAAAACTTGGTCTTTAACTCAAACACGCTTGCATGTAATAATATGAAACTCGGTACACATATAGATCTCATCATTTCATATATCCTTCATACTTTCACTTTTTACCCCAGACCAACAGGAAACCGTCTATTTAGGGTTGTTTGAAAACGCACGCAATGGAATTTGGAATACTCCTCCCAGAGAACTCCACCAATCGCCACCAAACTCGGTCAGCATGATGTCAAGACATTGACCATGAAAAATTGCCGGCAGATTATTGATATCTCCAACGGTTTGGCCGTGGCAAGGAAACGAAATGATGGCGAGAAACGAGAAACAGTCAGAGTGTTATAACTTCTACATACATTAATTGATCTCGATGAAACTTCAGCGGTGTGTTCGCTGTAAGAGGCCGATCGCATGGATGTGACTATTGTGAGTCAAAGTTATAGCGCCACCAACTGGCAGAAGGAAGTGTGTCACTTTCAAAATGCTTTAAAATCACCCACTTATTGTTACACGATTTACTTCAAACTTTAGGTGTATAATGTAAACACACGGCAGATGTAGACGTGTGAAAGAATTATTGATATCTTAAATACTGCTGTCGCGGCAGCTCTTCAAACTTGAATTTTCTTTTTGATGCCTGGTGCAGGGGCTCAGTAGCGCCACCTTCAGACAAAAGTGGGGTATTGGTTTCATACTTTGACCTACAGTCAGATATTTTGGTTTGAATGTGGAACACATTGCACAAGAACTTTGAAGCTCAAAAAAGCACATAAATGAAGCTTAAACAGCAAGGAAGTGTGTTATAACTTCTGCATACATTACTTGATCTCGATGAAACTTAAGCAGTTTCTTCACTTGAAGAGGCCGGTCGCGTGGATGTGACTATTGTGAGTCAAAGTTATAGCGCCACCAACTGGCAGAAGGAAGTGTGTCACTTTCAAAATGCTTTGAATTCACCCCTTATGTCTCAATTGAACAAACAGTTGATAAAGAAATCGGTATCAATATATTGAATTATGAATTATTTCACTGATCAACTGTGATGTCCGGTTAAGATGAAAATAAACTATTACTCTGTCTAAGCGATTATCTTTCTGAAACACGTCACAAAAACTTACAGAAACGGATAACACAAACATGACGTTGGAAATACACACTTATCAGTATAGTTATATTAAACTTGTCTATTTCAGTTATAAAGCTGTCTCTCATGTAATTTCTCCTTTAATTCTATAATATAACCACTAGATGGAGGTCTAAGCACATTTTCTGTATTCTCGTTGTTTTAACGTAAGAAGAACACTTGTACGTGTTGACTGTTGAGAACGGTGTTTGGAGATTTTAAAAGACGCGGACCAGACGGAAAAACAAGACATACTGCATCATTGCGTTCAATATTTTAACGAGGGCCACTCGTACGCTGTACACGGTGTAAGCATTAGCTTGAGGACTCTTCAAAATGTATATAGGTCTCAGTTCTGGATGGAGTTATTTGCAGACCTTAGAGATGCTGGATACTTCAACGGGATTCGTGAGCGTCATTGCTTTGGTGATACAATAAAAAATACTCTACAAAAAAAAAAAAAAAAAAAAAAACAGGGTTTCCACGGGGTCTTAAAAAGTCTTAAAAGTCTAAAATTTCAAAATCACAATTTAAGGCCTTAAAAGTCTTAAATTTGCTGAAGTATTGTGTTCTAGGTCTTAAATAATTTTTAACAGGTCTTAATTTTCCTACGTCCATGTAAATCTCATTTAAATGCTCCCATAGCGCTTTGGAATGTTTCTTTTTTTACTTCCGTGGTGTTGTAGTTTCTTATTTCGCTAGTCCAAATATAATTCGCTGTATTATGACTACAAAATAGACCAACATGCAACAGCCAGCTTTGAGCTTTCGTGTTATTGGCGCGAGTCTCTCGGATACAACAGAAAGACGTTAAAAGGATTTTATTCAGCTATGAGGAAGTGCAAGTTTAGCGATACTTGGCTTGAAAAATCTGAATTTCGTGCTTGGTTAAACCCAGTTGCAAATAACGCATTTGAAGCCTACTGCTTATGCAAGAAAGCTATTAAATTGGGAATGTTGGGTGTACGGCGCTGGAGTCTCATTCAAAAAGTGAAAAATATCTAACTGCTGTCAAGGGTCTCCAGCAAACTACAGCCATCAGCCATTACGCGCTTTGGAATAGCGGATGATGACTAATTTCCAAAATCACGGGACCGTTCGTGCTGATGTTCGACGAAAGTCTTCATCGCACCACCAAAACGAAACAGCTGGACCTGCACGTACGTTTTTCGTCTGCTGCGAATGGGTCGAGACTGCAATAAATAAAAATAAAAAGGAATAGGCTACAATGAGTGATCTATGGCAGGGCTAGTATAATGGTGGCCCCCAGATCATCTTTATCTGACCCTCCAACAGTTTTTTTATTTTTAAAAACCCTCACAATCTGATATCAAAGTGCCCTCTCAGCAAAGGTTTAGCGCGTTCATAGGCAACCGCATTCATCGGTGAGTTTAACAACGCTCATTGTGGCGTACAACACCTTTCATCGGTGAGTTTAACAACGCTCAACTGCAGGTAAAGCAGCACTCAGAGGTGAGTTCAACCAAAACAACGCTAAACTGCATGTGGCTAATGTTTACACTCAGGGTACATTACGGCATGTTTTCCATAACGTTACGACGTTCTCAATATAATTCATAATCACACGTTTATAATGAACAACGCGTTATGGTTATTGTGTTATTAAAAACTGTGTACGCAGGTTACAGTTAACATGGTAACACTAAGTTACACCTGGTTTACTTGTATGTTACTGATTAAGAAGTAATGTAAAAAAAAAAACAGTTATAACTGCATGAAGATGAATGGTAACACAATACTGGCAAAATACTGTTTACATCTTGCAAATGCATATGATTCAAGACTACAATTCCCCAGAACGGAGGGAGGGGCGGGTGACCAAACCTCATTATCATTTAAAGTCATATGCACTGAAACGGCGTGCTGAAAACGGAGCTGTTTTTGAGCAGTTAAAATTTGTGTTTTCTTAAAACACTAATGAGAATTTTTAATAAAAGTATATTACAAAGTTTTCATTTAGACCCTAAAGATTCATATTAACTTGTACAAAAATGGCATTATATGACCCCTTTAAGGTTACAAATACACACACACACACACTCCATCATTGCAATCTTGACATTGCAGCCTGTTCATTATAGCCGCAATAAAATATAATAATAAAATAGTAAACCTACCATATAAAAATTACTCTGTTTAAATAGTCAGTAGTACAATTCAGTATCATTCACAGTAAGCACCGCTCCACTGTGATGTTTCCAAGCATATTTTTACGCATGCAAAGAGGATGATTTTCTACGTCGGTATTGGAGCGTGAGTAAAGTACAAAGCCTATAATAACTGGCAGAAGGCAGTAAGAGAAACAGGAAGTCTGTTATAACTTCTGCATACATTAATTGATCTCGACGAAACTTCAGCAGTGTGTTCGCTGTAAGAGGCCGATCGCATGGATGTTGCTATTGTGAGTCAGTTATAGCGCCACCAACTGGCAGAAGGAAGTGTGTCACTTTCAAAATGCTTTTAAATCACCCCCTTATGTCTCAAGTGAACAAACAGACCAACAGAAAGTCAGATATTTTGGTTTGAATGTGGATTTCTTGGAATTTGCACACATCTTCTCGACGGTCGAGCGAGCTTACGTTATTGCCCGTCGTGCGCTGGCGACCCTAAAGGCCCAGCGGTGGCGGTGCCACCGGCTTGGGCCCGTCATCGCTGCTCGCAGCTTTAATTATTATTATTTTTTTACGACTATTGGGGCACTTTTGGGGCTCTTAACGTGCTCAAAAACTCTTGAAACTTTGCACACGGGTCAGAACCCGCGGCTGTCAGGGCCGGGCTGAAGCTGGTACCGGGCGTGGCAGGGGGCTCGACAGCGCCCCTGGAACAGGGTCCGAAAACTTGGTCTATAACTCAAACACGCTTGCATGTAATAATATGAAACTCGATGCACGTATAGATCTCATCGTTTCATATATCCTTCATACTTTTACTTTTTACCCCAGACCAACAGGAAACCGTCTATTTAGGGTTGTTTGAAAACGCACGCAATGGAATTTGGAATACTCCTCCCAGAGAATTCCACCAATCGCCACCAAACTCGGTCAGCATGATGTCAAGACATTGAGCATGAAAAATTGCCGGCAGATTTTTGATATCTCTAACGGTTTGGCCGTGGCGAGGAAACGAAATGATGGCGCGAAAAGAGAAACAGGAAGTGTGTTATAACTTCTGCATACATTAATTGATCTCCATGAAACCGCAGCAGCGTGATCGCTGGAAGAAGCCGATCGCATGGATGTGACTATTGTCAGTCAAAGTTATAGCGCCACCAACTGGCAGAAGGAAGTGTGTCACTTTTAAAATGCTTTGAAATCACCCACTTATTTTTACCCGATTTACTTAAAACTTTAGGTGTATAATGTAAACACACGGCAGATGTAGACATGTGAAAGGATTATTGATATCTTCGATACTGTCGCCGCGGCAACGCTTCAAACTCGAATATTCTTTTTTGATGCTTTTGAGACTCTTAGCATACTTGAAATTGCATGAAACTCGACAGACTCATCACATTTATTAGCCAGTACACATGTGCAAAGTTTCAGAAACGGGCGTGGTGCAGGGGCTCAGTAGCGCCACCTTTTGACAAAAGTGGGGGTTGCTTTACACTTTGACCCACAGTCACAAAACTCAGGAATTATATTGTTCTCATCGAGCCGGACAACTTTCTAATTTACAGTCATTAGCTCAGACCAACAGAAAGTCAGATATCGTGGTTTGAATGTGGATGTTTTGGAGAATTTTCTCTCCCTCTCTCACTGACCCTACGTCTCTCTGTGTCTGGGGGGAGGGTGCTGATTTTGCTGAGGAGTGAAAATGCTTTTATTTTTGTTTTTCAAGGTTTTGGGGCCCTTAACGTGCTCGAAAACTCTTGAAACTTTGCACACGGGTCGGAACCCACGGCCATCAGGGTCGGACCGAAGATGGTACCCGGGCGTGGCAGGGGGGCTCGACAGTGCACCCTGGAATGGGATTCGAACACTTGTCCATATATCAAACATGCTTGCATGTAATGATATGAAACTCGGTACACTTGTAGGTCTCGTCGAGCCGAACAACTTTCGTGCTCTAAGTTTTACGCCAGCCCAACAGGAAGTCAGCTATTATGGGTTGTTTGGAAACACGTGCTCTGGAATTATATATATTCCTCCTAGAGAATGAATCCAATCGCCACCAAACTCGGTCGGCATGAAGTCAAGACATTGAGGATGCTACATTCCGGACGGATTTTTGATATCTCGAACGGTTTGGCCGTGGCGAGGAAATTGATTTATGACTAAAAATGGACACATGAAGTGTGTTATAACTTAGTTAGTTCTATCTACAGTTACAAAACTCGGCGTGTATATTGTTCTCGTCGAGCTGAACAACTTTCTAATTTACAGTCATTAGCTCCGACCAACAGAAATTCAGATATTGTGGTTTGAATGTGGATTTCTTAAAATTTTTCTCTTTCTGAGTGACCCCTCCTCCTCCCTTTCTGTGTTTTTTCTCTCAGTGTCTCTCTGTCTGACAGACAGAATGGGCCTGCCAAATTTTTTTTAGTGTGTGTGTGTGTGTGTGTGTGTGGGGAGGGGAGGGGGGTTCTCTGTTGGGTTTACATTTGCTTTTTGATTGTTTGATTGTTTTTCAAGGTTTCTGGGACTTTTGGGGCCCTTAACATGCTCGAAAACTCTTGAAACTTTGCACACAGGTCAGAACCCGCGGCCATCAGGGCCGGGCTGAATCTGGTACCCGGGCGTGGCAGGGGGCTCGACAGCGACACCTGGAATGGGATTCAAACACTTGTCCATATATCAAACATGCTTGCATGTAATAATATGAAACTCGGAACACTTCTAGATCTCGTCGGGCCGAACAACTTTCTAATTTACAGTCATTAGCTCAGACCAACAGAAAGTCAGATATTTTGGTTTGAATGTGGAACACATTTCAAATTAACTTTGAAGCTCCAAAAAGCACATCAAAAGTAACATAAAAGAAGGGAGTGTGTTATAACTTCTGCATACATTAACTGATCTCGATGAAACTTCAGCAGTGTGTTTGCGGGAAGAGGCCGGTCGCATGGATGTGACTACTGTGAGTCAAAGTTATAGCGCCACCAACTGGCAGAAGGAAGTGTGTCACTTTCAAAATGCTTTGAAATCACCCTCTTATGTCTCAAGTGAACAAACAGACCAACAGAAAATCAGATATTTTGGTTTGAATGTGGAACACATTTCAAATTAACTTTGAAGCTCCAAAAGCACATCAAAAGTAACATAAAAGAAGGGAGTGTGTTATAACTTCTGCATACATTAACTGATCTCGATGAAACTTCAGCAGTGTGTTTTGCGGAAGAGGCCGGTCGCATGGATGTGACTACTGTGAGTCAAAGTTATAGCGCCACCAACTGGCAGAAGGAAGTGTGTCACTTTCAAAATGCTTTGAAATCACCCTCTTATGTCTCAAGTGAACAAACAGACCAACAGAAAATCAGATATTTTGGTTTGAATGTGGAACACATTGCAAATGAACTTTGAAGCTCCAAAAAGCACATAAAGGCAGCATAAACGCAAGGAAGTGTGTTATAACTTCTGCATACATTAACTGATCTCGATGAAACTTCAGCAGTGTGTCACATGGATGTGACTATTGTGAGACAAAGTTATAGCGCCACCAACTGGCAGAAGGGAGTGTGTCACTTTCAAAATGCTTTTAAATCACCCTCTTATGTCTCAAGTGAACAAACAGACCAACAGAAAGTCAGATATTTTGGTTTGAATGTGGAACACATTGCAAATGAACTTTGAAGCTCCAAAAAGCACATAAAGGCAGCTTAAAAGCAAGGAAGTGTGTTATAACTTCTGCATACATTAACTGATCTCGATGAAACTTCAGCAGTGCGTAAATTATAATTACATTAATAAACCTGAACAGAGACCTCCGGATAAATACTGGCCTTCTGGATTAACACGTTTAAGTGCTGCAAAAGATATTGACCTATGACATCAAAAATTAATCTACATTTGAATTACCTCATAGATGTGACTATTGTGGTTCACGGTCCTAGGCACTGTCCCTGTCTCAAATGGCACACTTCATATGAATTTTCAGTCTTGTGTACTTATTTCGTGTGTCCATTAACTCCATGAGACCGTAGGGTGTCTCATTTTTCATTTTAGGTATCGGAAGGGTGCTCACGCATACTTTGTGGTTGATATGTGCCCTCCATGCGAACTTTTGCAGAGCCCACGCTGATGCGAGCTCTACAGCACACGTCTTCTCGACGGTCAAAGCGAGGTTACGTTATTGCCCATCGTGCACAGCGACCCTAAATGCACGGGGGTGGCGGTGCCACCGGCTTGGGCCCGCCATCGCTACTCGCAGCTATATTTATATATTTATTTTTATTTTTTATTATCTATGTCTTGCTGCTGTTTTTGTATTGTTTTTTGTATTGTTGTGAACTGGAAGCTCCAGTCACCTAGACAAATTCCTTGTATGTGTAAGCATGCTTGGCAATAAAGCTCATTCTGATTCTGTTTCTGATTCTGATTAAATAAATAGGCACAAAATAATGTTTAGACATTGACTTCACTGTAATGACATCATAAGCAATCCAGTTCCATATTATATATCAGTGCTTGAGATGCATTTTTTAAAGTTTCAAACTACATTTAACTTGACATAGCCTACTATAAATGCAGTGTGTATGGCTATACTGTATATGCTGAAAACCAGTGAAATGCGATGCAACCACAGTGAGACGATCTAAATGCATCTGTCTGACGCTTGCACAGATATCTACAGCTATATAATTAAAATAGCCCAAGTGTGCCAAATGACACACTTTACAATATATGCACTTACAATATACACTATGCCCTCAGCCATGTAGTGTGTTGGATTTTCAAAGTGTGGTATCATCCCAAATGGAATACTTAACTGTTTTTTTTTTTTTTTTTTATGGAAACATGCGCCGTTTGACAGCAGACGGAAGTGATTTTTCAAATAAAAACGATATGTTTGCGCTAGCTTTACCACATTAGCCAACCTCAGTTCAGCACTTGTATCTCAAACAACGTACACATTCACACAGCATGGGGTGATGGTAAAGCATTTAACTCACATTTGTAATTTGCTGCCTTCACTGAGGTTTCACTTGCTGCTCCATTATTTACAATTATTTTGTCAGATCAGCAATGCAGCCAGGTAACTCCGCCCCTTCTGTTACGTACGGCAAGCCGTGAGCACTAAGTGCATGTAGTGTCCAACATTTCACACACTGTTTAGACGGTTGACAAAGTGCATGATCCTGGAACTTAAAACACTTCTTTTATTGCATTTTCAGTGTAAACACACTACTCGCACTACTTACACAACAAAAAGCTGTAGAATAGTGCTGAAGTGTGTGGATTGGGACACACCTCAAGTCTTCCTCAGAGAGATTGCAGATCTAATCAATGCTTTACTCATCTGCCACATTAATGTAATGTCTTTGAATTATCAGGAAAATTATATTTATTATTTTCATAATAATTTTGATTATTATATTTTGTATATTCCTTAAATGGGGGGCTTTTTCATCAAATATTGATATATGATTAATTGTGATAAATGTTATTAATTAATTGGCATATCAATTTAATTTATCTGTTTAAATCAATTGACAGTCCTAGTAAAAAGTTGAATTTCAGAATTTCTTAGTATTTGATATGTCCCCCTTCTACTGTAAAGAATAAACTTCTTTAATTATTTTCCATGCCATTTCAAACTCATATGTTATTTTTTCCATGGAACACAAAAAGATAAATTTTAAAGAATCTTTATGCAGCTCTTTCCCATAAAACAACACTTCATAGTCTGTCAAGCACCTAAAAAGACAAAAAAGCTCTGTACAAGTTGTCCATACAACTCAAATGCTGTATTCCAAGTCTTCGGAAGCCATACGATAACTTTATGTGAGGTACAGACAGAAATGTATTCACTATTCACTAATGACAGCATGCACTCAAGCTGGCCAGTCCACAAGTGTGTGCAAAACCTGATCATCCATGTTAAATGATTTTTATTCCATCCACGTTATCTAGCACTATTTGAAAACGTTCCAAAGAGCATCTTGTGTGCTTCAATGGAAACAATGACATCTGAACTTTTGTACAAATTAGTTACTATGTTCAATGTCAAACATTTGCTTATCACTTGGACCTACTGAAAGTGAAGTTATCAGAGATTTCTTTCATCCATTTTTTCCACCATTAATGCTTCTTTTAAATGGTTTGTTGAAGAAAAGAGAGAGAGAAGGAGAGAAACTTAAGCGAGAGATGTGCATATCAGTGGATGTTAAAAACGGGGTGTGATTGCAAATAACAAAAAGAGGTGTGTGCGTTTTGTGGCCTGTTGGATTGGTGTGTGAAGCTATAACTGATCTCACACCAGGTGTGTGTAGGGAACGAGGGAAGGAGAGGAGAAGAAAAGAATGGGAGGAGGGATTGTCAGGGCTACCCATCCATCCTCTCTCTCTTTATCCAGCACACCTGCAACACATCGAGTCCCTCATGATACAACCTCCAGAGAGCCATTACAAAAACTTGCTGTTTTGGAATTTTACTTCCTGCCCTATTCAACAGTACACAATTGCTCTGTCTTACACCATCTAGCTTAAGGCAACATCAAACTGAAACTGAGGCTTTGGTTCAAAACCTTGTGAGCTTCATACATGACCATGTAGCTTCAAAATGCTAACTTCCCAAGCAATAGAAGCTACTAATAACTTAAAGTAATTAAACTACAGTTAATCTACTATTTTAGAAAAGAAGTTAGCTACCCCACGAGTTCCTAACAAAAAGTAGATATATAAAACGACAAGAAATCGACAAAATGTCCTGTCGCATGACATTTTCACGAATGGTTAGCAATTAAAACTCTATATGAGTGGGCCTGAGTAGCTCAGCAAGTAAAGATGCTGACTACCACACCTGGAGTGAAGTTCGAATCCAGGGTGTGTTGAGTGACTTGGGAATTGGACATACCAAATTGGGGAGAAAAGGTGAGAAAAGCAACCCTCCCAAAAAAACTAATTTACAGTACATGAAAAAGCTTTTATTGTGTCATGCCTGTTTAGGGCACAGCATAATGAGCACAAACAATACAGAGCACACACGAACGTTGGGTAAAATAGTTCCTTATATATTTGCTGCATCTTATGTACAAAATTTGAGTGCTTTTTTCTTTTTATCCACAGAAAAAGTAAAAGAAAACATGCCCAAACCAATGGAGGGGGTCAGAAAACAGAAACAGTGAGTGAATAAAATCACAAGCAAACACACTTACATGTGCAATGTGTCTGTAAGCATATTCATGCTAATGATACTGGTTTGTGTTGCAGGCTGCTCTGCGCCATTCCAAGCTGAACTCCTTGAGTAAATCTGACACCCGTCTGTATGACATGAACCGGTTTCCCTGCAACGCCAATGGTAAGAGAGAGAGACAGAGATCATTATAGACACTCGCACATACACATTTTCCACACAAACATACACACAGATGTACCGGTGCTAAGACTGACGTCTCTAGAAGCTTGTTATGGTAAGATGTTTATTAGTTCATGTTCTCACTGCCACCAACGTGTGATCAGCCAGGCTGAGATAGACACTCGTTGGCTGTGACACACAACACACACACACACAAACATCAATGACTTACATCAGTTTTCTCATCTTTTACATTCAGCCCAATGGATGCTCATGCAATAAGTGTGGGAAGACACAAAAATTGGGGGATTGTCCCTGTAATAAGTGCACTGTAAGTCGCTTTGGATAAAAGCGTCTGCTAAATGCATAAATGTAAATGTAAATGTAAATATGAGAATTGTTAATGAATATTCTGGAAAAATACAATCTTTTCAATACAATGGCTTTTCAATACAATGGCATAGTGGCATTGTTGATTGTGCATCATTTTAACCTTGTTCTTTGCTGTTTTTGAGTGTATTTAGACTGTGTTGGTCAATCTGACCCATTTTAAACACTGGAGTCTTATTATTTGTTTTTGTAGCTACAAAGTTCTGATCACCATTCACTTGCATTGGGAGGACTTACAGAGCTGAAATATTCTTCTAAAAATCTTCATTTGTGTCTTACACATCTGAGATGGCATGAGGGTGAATAAATGATGAGAGAATTAAAATTCTGGGGTGAACTATCCCTTTAAACTGTACCTTTTTTTCTGATAGTGCAGGTTTTGTTGAGAAACAACCTGAAATTGAAGTTTTTGCAGTGACAATCTTGCCGTCAGTTGAACAGTCATGAGTCCCTTTCACCTATCAGTATACTGAAAAAACAGATCAGTATATTCATTACAAATTGTTCTTTTGTGTTCCACATAAGACAGAAAGTCAAAGCGGGTTGGAACGACATGAGGGTGAGAAAATTATGACAGAATATTTATCTGTTTAACGATAACATGAAGTCAAAATAGACTTACTTTTTAAATTAGGGCTGCATCTAAAGATTGTTTTGATAATCGATGAATCTAACGATTATTAGAATGATTATTAGACTATTCTGTGATTAATCCTATTGTTATCACGTGTTTTTGACTTATTTGCCATTTAAAATGTCAAAAAATTGTTAAAACAAGATAGATTTACTTGAAGCAAGATATTTAGACTTGCTTTAAGAGAATGTATCTTAAATATACAGTAAGTGTATTTTGTATATAAGTGTATTTTTTATTTGATTATATTTCTGCGAGTGCAGTAAAGACAAAATATATTTCTATTCAAGATCTATTCTCTAAAAACAAGTCTAAATATCTTATAAGCTGCTTCTCAGGTGAATCCATCTTTTTTTTAAAGGATTTTTAGGTATTTTAAAATATTTGTATTTTTAATATTATATTCAACATTCACAGATAAAAAAAAATTCTTCTGCAGTATAATTCCTTAAGTAAATTTACATTGTTTTAAATTAGTTTTATATATTTTTATTTGGAAAACAAGCCAAAACAAATCAAAAATGTATTTTGTTGCAGTGTATAATGGGGTGAAGACTACCTCTCTCACCTTTCTGTTCACTTCAATCCATCTTTAACTCACAAAAAACAAACTCTCTCTATTAATAAAGCTGCGTATTGCCAATTTTCTTCATGATAAGAAATGCACAGTGACACATATTATGATTCAATAAGTCACGAGCCATCACGTTATAATCTAGCTGCATTAGTGTGTGTGCTCGAGGGACGAGCATCCCCACCACAGAGTGGTTATCAGCAGTTTCAATCTCTCCCCCTTAGATCGGGACATTCAACTCATAGAAGAGGTGCACAGATAAATGCCAGTTTCGGAGTTTGTAGTTCCCCGTCTGTCGCTCTCTTCCACATTGTGTCGGAGAAGCGACACTAGGGGTCTCTCTTGAGCACCGAATATACCTCTATGAAAAAAGGCCAATGAGAAGTTGGCAGCCAGTATTTGCATACCCCGCCCCCGGACATACGGGTATAAAGGCGAGGAAATACTAGTTCATTCCGAAAATTTCTTCGGAGCCGATGGTTGTGCATGCTGTTCACGTGAAAACACACCTGTTCCTGTATTCCTCTGACGCTCTTTATGCTGTTGGACTGAGGGTGCATTACAGTGGCGATTTCTCCTTGCACAGCAGTGCAGATTGCCCCTGGGCACTTCGACAGTGCAGAAAACCCAAACTCTAGAGAGTTATTTAAAAGAGTGATTTCCTCTAAAAGAGTGATTTTCTCTAAAAGAGCAAAAATACACAGCGGCGTTGAACGTCCTTTTTAGGACGCGTCTTTATAAAGATGCCCTTCCGCCCCTGTGTAGTTCCTGGATGCGGCAGAGTGCTATCAGCTTCAGACGGCCACAGGCGTTGTCTCGTGTGTCTGGGTAGTGATCACACCGAGGCTGCGTTTGTGGATGGTTCATGCTCTCACTGCGAGAGCATGACCATGACAACGTTGCGGTCGCGGCTCGCTTTCAACCGAAAGCACAACCAAGCCCCCCGCATTGCTCCTTCTTCCCACGGGATTGAGGACGATGCGAGTGGCGCTGAAAGCTATCTGGGGATGGCAGCGGGTGCGGCTCCGTCAGGTACCCCCCCTCGGACCACCCGTCCCCCGGCGCGCTCGTTGACTCCCGTCCGTGCTCGAGGAAACAGCGGCTCGCCTCACAGCCAGCCTGCTTATCCTCTGGAGCTCTTAGCAGATGAGCTCGCCGCTGCATCGGAGAGCACGGTGTCTGACTCCCTTGGGGTGCCGCCTTCGGGCCAGCATGCCCAAGCTGAGGCTGACGCTCAGATGTCCGACATGCTTTCCCGGGCCGCCGCCAGCGTGGTCTTGGACTGGAACCTCCCGTCCTCCCCACAGCCACCACGGCTGGATGACTGGTTCATGGGGTTCGGGCGCAGCTCACGGATGCGCCCCGGTCCCGTTTTTCCCGGAGGTGCATGATGAGCTGACGTCGCTGTGGAGGGCACCTTTCACCACACGACATCACAAAGCCTCGCGCTCATCCGCTCTCGCTACCCTCGACGGCGGAGCTTCCCACGGGTACACAACGATTCACCCGGTGGATAGGGCTGTTGCGCTCCACTTATGCCCCGGAAAAAATATCACCTAGCGGGGTCGCCCGGTACTCACTTCCAAGACCTGTAGGACAACATAAGGCCTACAGCACCGCCGGAAATGCCGCTTCCGCCCTGCACGCCATGGCCCTCCTGCAAGTCCACCAGGCCAAGGCGCTTAAAGAATTGCACGTAGGTAGCCCTGATCCCGACGTGCTGTAGGAACTGCGCTCAGGGACCGACCTCACCCTTAGAGCCACGAAGGTCATGTCGCAGTCACTCGGGCAGGCGATGGCCACCCTCGTGGTCCAGGAACGACACCTGTGGCTGAACTTGGTCGAGATGCGTGAGACCGACAATGTTCGCTTTCTCGACGCCCCAGTCTCCCAGTTCGGTCTCTTCGGCGACAACATCGAGGACTTCACCCAGCAGTTCTCCACGGTGAAGAAACAGACGGAGGCGATTTCTCATATCCTGCCCCGCCGCAAGCCTGCCGCCATGGGCCATGCCCCGTCTGCTCGCCGAGGGCGTCCCCATGCGAAGAAACAACAAGCTGCTCCGCCTCAACCTGGGCCCTGCTCTCAGCCCACGCGTCGAGCGCTCCGCAGGAAGCAGACGCCCCCCCGTCTCATGGACCCCCTTGAGGACCCGGAATGGTCCCACGCGCTCCTGAGACAGACGACCCAGAGCCCAAGACGTTAGCTCCGGAGATGGTAAGACCACTCCATCCCCCGGTGGAGGGCCGGGAGGAGAATCTTCTTTTGAACCTTAACCGGGGCAGCGGTACCCAAATTCTCAATAAAAGAGATATTTCCTTTGTCTCTGGGTCATCTGGCACATAAATGCTGTTCTCATGGCACTATGCCACCAGATCTCAACAGTCCCAGCACGCTGGATGTGGTCCCAGATCGGCCATCAGCCCCATGACTGTCCACCGGCCGGCCGGTTCTGACGAGTCCAAAGGACGCATTACAAGACCTCCTCCTCAGTCACTAACCCGCCCCTGCCGGGTGTGCGTAGCAAGGTAAGTGCTTTGAGTCTTTTCTCAGCAACAGAGCCTCGGGACGCGTCCTCGCCTCCCGACGGTGTACTACCTGCTACGCCCTGCTGCGAAGCCCTGCCGGGTACGTCAAAAATACTTGTACCCTTGGTGCCCCTGCATGGAAATTGGATGTGTGGCTCTCACTTCCCAACCAGTCACGCAGGCCCGGACCATCCGACTCGGTTACGCAATTCAGTTCCTTCGCGGGCATCCGCTTTACCGCAGTGCACGGCGAACATGCCATATTCCTGCGCGCGGAGATCGCTACTCTTCTACTCAAAGACGCGATAGAGCCTGTCCCTCCAACCGAAATGACGAAGGGTTTCTACAGCCCTTACTTCATTGTACCCAAGAAAGGCGGCGGCTTACGACCGATCTTGGACCTGCAAGTTTTCAACCGAGCTCTGCTCAAACTCCCGTTCAAAATGCTTACGCCAGCAGCTAGATTGGTTCGCAGTGGTAGACCTGAAGGACGTGTACTTCCACGTCTCAATTCTGCCGCGACACCGACCCTTCCTACAGTTCGCGTTCGACGGCCAGGCGTTCCAGTACAAAGTCCTCCCCTTCGGCATGTCTCTGTCCCCTCGCGTCTTCACGAAAGGCGCAGAGGCAGCTCTTGCCCCGATCCGAGAAGCCGGCATCCGCATACTCAATTACCTCGATGACTGGCTCATACTGGCCCACTAACGAGAGTTACTATGCACTCACATAGACCCGGTGCTCAAACACCTCAGCCGCTTGGGGCTTCAGGTCAACCGAGAAAAGAGCAAGCTAACACCGGTTCAGAGCATCTCCTTTCTCGGCATGGAGTTAGACTCATTCTCAATGTCCGCACGTCTCACCAACAAGCGTGTGCAGTCGGTGCTGAGATGCCTTGCCAAATTCAGGCCGGGAACAACAGTCCCTCTAAAACTCTTCCAGAGGCTCCTGGGGCATATAGCATCCTCCGCCGCAGCCACACCGCTGGGGTTGATGTATATGAGACCGCTTCAGCACTGGCTTCAGACTTGAGTCCCGAGACGAGCATGGCGCCACGGCACGCACCGTGTGACAATCATCCCCGCCTGCCTCAAAACAATAAAACCCTGGACAGACCTCTGCTTTCTACGGGCAGGTGTGCCCCTGCAGCAGGTGTCCCAACGCGTCCTGGTCACTACTGACGCCTCCAGATTGGGTTGGGGCACCGTGTACAAAGGGCACGCAGCTGCGGGCCTTTGGAGAGGGGCCCCGCTGCGCTGGCATATCAATTGCCTAGAGTTGATGACTGTTTTCTTTGCCCTGCGGAAGTTTCTCCCATTAATTCGAGACAAACATGTCCTAATAAGGTCAGACAGCACCACTGCGGTAGCATACATAAGTCGCCAAAGCGGCGTACGCTCCCGCCACATGTCACGACTCGCCCGTCGTCTCCTCCTTTGGAGCCAGGTCGCTGCGTGCCACTCACATCCCCGGCAATCTCAATGTGTAAGCAGACGCACTGTCACAACAATGCTTGCCCAGCGGAGAGTGGAGGCTTCACCCCCATTCGGTCCAGCTGATTTGGGAACGATTCGGCAGAGCCCAGGTAGACCTGTTTGCCTCCCGAGAGACCTCCCATTGCCCGCTCTGGTACGCCCGAACAGAGGCTCCCCTTGGGGCAGACGCACTGGCACACAGCTGGCCCACGGGGCTAGGCAAGTACGCATTCCCCCAGCGAGCCTTCTTGCACAGGTGCTGTGCAAGTTCAGGGAGGACGAGGAACAAGTCACACTAGTGGCTCCCTATTGGCCCACCCGGGCCTGGTTCTCGGACCTCGTACTCCTTACGGCAGCCCCTCCCTGGCAAATTCCCCTGATGAAGGACCTTCTTTCTCAGAGGCAGGGCACACTCTGGTATCCGCATCCAGACCTCTGGAAACTTCACGTCTGGTCCCCGGACGGGATGTGGAAGATCTAGCTGGTCTACCACCTACCGTCGTAGACACGATCAACCAAGCCAGAGCCCTTTCTACCAGGCAGCTTTACACCCTGAAGTGGCACTTGTTCGCAGATTGGTGTTCTTCCCGGGCTGAAGACCCACAGAGGTGCGCAGTTAGGTCAGTGCTCTTATTCCTGCAAGAGAGGCTGGAGGGTAGGCTGTCCCCCTCCACCCTAAAGGTGTATGTCGCTGCTATCACGGCTCACCACAACGCAGTAGACGGCAAGTCCCTTGGTAAGCACGACTTAATCATCAGACCTTCCTTCGAGCCGCTAGAATCAGTTGGACTCAGAGCCCTCTCTCATAAGACGCTTAAAATCACGATCGCTTCCATCAAGAGGGTCGGGACCTGCAAGCGTTCTCTGTCAGTGACACTTGCCTGGACTTTGGTCCGGCAGACACTCATGTGATCATAAGACCGCGACCGGGCTACGTGCCCAAGGTTCCTACCACGCCTTTCAGAGACCAGCATGCTTTGCGTACCTATCTTGACCGCACGCAGAGCTTTAGACGTTCTGAGCAGCTCTTTGTATGCTTTGGGGGACAGTGGAAAGGAAACGCTGTCTCCAAACAGAGGCTTTCCAACTGGGTAATAGACTCCATTTCATTGGCCTATCACACCCAGGCCGTGTCCCCCCCCCCTGCGGGTCCGAGCTCACTCAACAAGGAGTGTTGCGTCCTCATGGGCACTGGCCAGGGGTACCTCCCTAGCAGACATTTGTAGAGCAACGGTTGGGCAACACCCAACACCTTTACGAGATATTACAGTCTCAGAGTTGAGTCAGTTTCATCCCGTGTTTTCTCAGGTCCGAGCCAGTAGACAGCATTGTCTGTCAGTGACACTTGCCTGGATTTTGGTCCGGCAGACACTCATGTGATCCTAAGACCGCGACCGGGTTACGTGCCCAAGGTTTCTACCACGCCTTTCAGAGACCAGGTAGTGAACCTGCAAGCGCTGCCCCGGGAGGAGGCAGACCCAGCCCCTTCGTTGCTGTGTCCGGTACATGCTTTGCGTACCTATCTGGACCGCACGCAGAGCTTTAGACGTTCTGAGCAGCTCTTTGTATGCTTTGGGGGACAGTGGAAAGGAAACGCTGTCTCCAAACAGAGGCTTTCCAACTGGGTAATAGACTCCATTTCATTGGCCTATCACACCCAGACCGTGTCCCCCCCCCCCCCCCTGCGGGTCCGAGCTCACTCAACAAGGAGTGTTGCGTCCTCATGGGCACTGGCCAGGGGTACCTCCCTAGCAGACATTTGTAGAGCAACGGTTGGGCAACACCCAACACCTTTACGAGATATTACAGTCTCAGAGTTGAGTCAGTTTCATCCCGTGTTTTCTCAGGTCCGAGCCAGTAGAACTCGGTAACACGCTGATGGGCTGGCCGGGTGAATCGCTTGCATATAGCGCCCTTTCCCTCGGTTGAGGTAAAATTTCCCAGGAGATTCCACATCTCAAATCACTGGTCGATTCCTCCCTAGCCCTCATGGGTCCGCAAACAAGAGGAACTTGCTGACCCAATCCACTGTGGGTACTCAGTCTGGAATAAGTGCTCCACAGGGTGAGGACTCTTACTCGGACTCCCCCGTGTGTATTTTCGCGATACGGTCCCGGAAAATGGACCCGCGTTTTCCTTGGGCAAGTTTCGGCTGCTCTCCGGTCGCCGTGTTGTAGCAACTCCCCTTCGCTGAGGATGGATCTACCACCGCAACACTCCCACGTGTCACCTAAAGACACGTGATGTATTCACCACTTTACCTCCCCGCCAGGTAGGTGTGGTCTCCGCAGGGTCTTTTCCTCCCTGAAAGAATAGGAAATTGGGTAAGACCCCCTTCCCTCCATGCATATAAGGGCCCCGGCCGTCTATTGCTCTATGCGAGAAACATAGAGAGAAAAGAGGCCCGGCCAGGCTTGGCCCATTCCCAGGTTGGCAAGCGTTGCCTTGTTCCCCTGTCTAGGGTAACCAGAAGGATTCCGACAACTTTTTTGGGGGCATTGGGGAAGGGTACGTGCAGTTTGATACAGCCGGTCATTTGGCACGTAATAAATACCTGCCTGCTCCTGTGTCAGCAGAACACGTACACGGCTCAGTGCATGGCGTGATTTAAATTGTACCCCTAGTGTCGCTTCTCCGACACAATGTCAAAGAGAGCGACAGACGGGGAACGTCTAGGTTACAGATGTAACCTCCGTTCCCTGATGGAGGGAACGAGACGTTGTGTCTTCCCGGCCACGTCGCTGAGCCGAACTGCTGTAGTGACCAGAACCATTTTCCGGCTCCTCAGAAAAATCCTGAATGAACTCTAGTATTTCCTCGCCTTTATACCCGTATGTCCGGGGGCGGGGTGTGCAAATACTGGCTTCAACTTCTCATTGGGCTTTTTTCATAGATCAGAGGTATATTCGGTGCTCAAGCGAGACCCCTAGTGTCACTTCTCCGACACAACGTCTCGTTCCCTCCATCAGGGAACAGAGGTTACATCCGTAACCTAGACGTTAATTACATAACCTGATTCCGTATTATTTGAAATTTAATAAAGCTGTAATGCATTAAAACTGCATTTAAGATGTATCAACGGGGTGTTTCCTTTAAAGAGCTCCGACTTCACTTATTCCACAACGAGAGTGCTTCTGTATTACCTTTTTTTTTTTATTTTTTTTTTTATAAATCACCTGAAGCTGTTTGGAAAGTTAAGAGTGCATCTGGACTGTGGTCTGTGTAAATCTCCTCAGTCTTGCGCGAGCTGCTGTGCTGCTCTCGCGTATCATCATTAGAGTTGAAAATGATCTCATGTTACGTTAAATGAGATCAAATGACTATTCGACAATTAACATTTTTGTCGACAATTTTTCTTTTGTCGATAACTTCGACTAATGTTTTCAGCCCTATTTTAAATACACGTTCCAGGTAATATGGTGAGTGTTTTATCGGTACACATAATAACAAAAAAAACATGTAGCAACATGCTCCGCCTCTGAAGTGATGTCACCAGAGTCAATCAATGGTTGTCAGTGGTGTTTCAGGAGGACAGTTGTTCTCCAAAGTTGAGAACTATAGTTCACGATCCAATCAATGCCTGAAGCATAAAATCAAGTCCCACACTTCTCTAAAATACTGTATCCAGATTCACATGAAAATACTTAAATTACAGAAGTAATGTTGTGATGGGTTGTGAATGTCATTTCATGCTGAACTCATTTAACAACTGGAATGCAGGTTTAAAAATAGGCAATTGTAAAATTGAAAACATGTGACACTCCAACAGTAACGCTCTGCCCTCTAGTGTTTGCTTGGAGTAACACCAGGTGGTCAACTAAATTGGACAAAAGTATTTGTCTTATCTTGTGTGAAGTATCTTGTGTCTGAATGGGAGCAAATATCCTTTTAATGGCAATAATTTGGAAATGAAATGCTCAAAAACATGTACTGTGTTTGGGTGTCCACATACTTTGGTCCAGTGTATGTAAGGACATGTGTTTATAAGAAATGCTGTTATATTGACCCTTTGTAGTATGTATGTGTATTTTCTTATCTTTATCTGCTATTATATAAATTCTCCAGCTCCGTCTTTAATCTTAATCCACTGTTTCATCTAATCCCAACTCTTGCCTTAATCAGTGTTATTCTTATGCTGATTGACAGGTGCCCCTAAAAGCCGACCGGCCAGCATGGACCTTCTTCTCCTGCACACCCGCCGCTCCAACTCTGACCTCCACCCCCTGAGCTCTGCCCACCAGATTCCTCGAGCGAACACCTCTGAGAATGGGGAGCGTGAACACACCTACTCCGTATTCTGCCGTCGCCCGTCTCCCAATCCCCCTCTCACAGACGATGGCCTTTACGAGAGTGTTGGGATTAAGGGGGCGGGACAGGATGCAGCTGCCCCGCCTCCTGTTCCTCTCTCAACATTAGCCAATATGCCCGCCAAGTGCCACGCCCACAGCCCTACGCTCAGTGGGAACAGCCGTGGCAGGGAAGGTATGAATGGTGAAAATCAGGAGGCGGTGACGGCAGAGTATGCTTCCATACGAAAGGGGAAGAAGCTGGAGCGCAGCAGGAGAGAGGAAGTGGTGGAAAATGAGCGGGAGCAGCACACTGTGTCCAGCACTGAGTCCTCCAGCAGCACTTTGCACAGGAAAACAGTAGAGCCATTTCACCTGCCCAATTTCCCTAAGGTGAATATGAAGCAGTCCAGATACACAGGTTCAAAGTAGTTATTTTATCCAGACTGGCAAACTGAGTGCAAAAGCTGTTTGCCTCAACAATGGTGCATGATATGGCTATTACTATTGCTCATACTGAGGGTTGTGGATTTAACCAAACCACTATTAAACTTTGTGGTACAGCATAAACATAGCTAAAACAATTGGAACAGCTTAGCAACTACATAGCAACACACACAATAAAAAATAGCTCAAATCACATCTTAACACAGCTACTAAAAAACACTCAGAACACCTTAGCAACTCCATAGCAACGCCCTGGCATCCACCTTGAATACCTTAGAAGCCACTTAGCAACACTAAAAAAACAAAGCTAAACAGCTAAAAACACTCAGAACACCTTAGCAATTACATAGCAACACAAAAAAATAACTAAAATCACAACTTAACGCAGCTAAAAAAAACACTCAAAACACCTTAGCAAGTCCATAGTAACACCCTGGCAACCACCTGGAATATCTTAGCAACCACTTAGTAACACTAAAAAACAAAACTAAACACAGCTAAAAATGTCTAGGTTACTGTTGTATCCTCCGTTCCCTGATGGAGGGAATAAGACATTGTGTCGAGTGAAGCGACACTAGAGGATTTTCTAGAAGGCCTCGGTTACCTCTGAACTTGAGAAAAGGCCAATGAGAATTTGACAGACAGAATTTGCATGTCCCTCCCCCGGACATACGGGTATAAAGGGAGGGAATCATGCCTCTGTTCATTCAGGTTTCGCACTGAGGATCCGAGAATAAGGTTCGGCCATTGCAGTGGCTCGGTTCAGCGTCGTGGCCAGGGGGACACAATGTCTCGTTCCCTCCATCAGGGAACGGCGATTACAACAGTAACCTAGAAGTTCCCTGTCTGTCACTCACTTCAATGTTGTGTCGAGTGAAGCGATACACTGAACCGTGTACATGCGCTGCTGATGCAGGTGCAGGCAGGCAGTTGCGTGCCAAAGCAACATGCTGCGTCAGACTGCACGTACCCTTCCCCAACGCCCCATAAAATCGTCATAAACTTTTTAGGTTCCCGGCATCCCGAAGGAGGAACAAAGCGACGTCCCAAGCATGGGAGCAGGCCGTGCCAGTCACGCCTTTTCTCTCTGTATGTTTCTCGCATAGAGTTAAAGTGGCTGGGGCCATCTTAACGCTATCACACGCATCAGGGAAGGCATTCTTTTCCAACTCCTATTCTTTCAGGGGAAAAAGACCTCACGGAGGTAAAGTGTGGCAAAATACGTCACATGGGTTTTCAGGCCACATGTGGAAATGGCACGGTGGTAGATCCTACCAGCTCAGATGTCTGCTAGGGAGGTGGCGTTGGCCAATGCCCATGAAGATGCCACACTTCTTGTTGAGTGTGCTCGAACCCGCAAGGGGGAGGGCACGGCCAGGGTGTGATAGACCAAAGCGATGGTGTCAACAACCCAGCGGGAAAGCCTCTGTTTGGAGACAGAGGTCCCTTTCTGCTGTCCACCAAAGCAGACAAAGAGCTGCTCAGAACATCTAAAGCTCTGCATGCTGTCTACATAGGTACGCAAAGCATGCACCGGACACAGCAATGAAAAGGCTGGGTATGTCTCCTCCTGGGACAGCTTCGCTTGCAGGTTCACTACCTGGTCCCTGAAGGGGGGTCATAGGAACCTTGGGCACATAGCCTGGTCACGGTTTTAGGACGACATGGGTGTCTGCTGGACCGAACTCCAGGCAAGACTCGCTGACAGAGAATGCTTGGAGGTCCCGAACCCTCTTGATGGAAGCGAGCGCGAGGGCCGTCTTCAAGGAGAGGGCTTTGAGCTCGACTGATTCTAGCGGCTCGAAGGGGGGTCTCTGAAGGCCTGAAACGACCATGGAGAGATCCCGTGAGGGGAACAGGCATGGCCTGGGAGGGTTCAGCCTCTGGGCGCCTCTAAGGAACCTGATAAGAACCTGATCAGATTGTGCTTCCCTAGGGACTTACCATCCACTGCGTCATGGTGAGCCGATATGGCGGCTACATAAACCTTCAAGGTGGAGGGGGACAGCCTCCCCTCCAGCCTCTCTTGCAGAAACGAGAGCACTGACCCGACTGTACATCTCTGCAGGTCTTCAGATCAGGAAGAACACCAATTTGCGAACAAGCGCCAAGGAGATCTGGCTTGGTTGATTGTGTCTACGATAGCAGGTGGTAGGCCACTTAGATCTTTTGCATCCCGTCCAGGGGCCAGACGTGGAGGTTCCAGAGGTCTGGGCACAGATGCCAGAGAGTGCCCTGTCCCTGAGAAATAAGGTCCTTCCTCAGGGGAATTCGCCAGAGATGGGCTGTCGCGAGCAGTGTGAGATCTGAGAACCAAGTCCTTGTGGGCCAGTAGGGGGCCACCAGGGTGACTTGTTCCTCGTCCTCCCTGACCTTGCACAGCACCCCCGGGGCCAGCTGTGTGCCAGCTCGTCTGTCCCGAGGGGAGCCTCCGCTAGGGAGTACCAGAGCTGCTTGGGAGGTCTCTTGGGAAGTGAACAGGTCTATCTGTGCTTTGCCGAACCACTGCCAAATCAGCTGGACCGCCTGTGGGTGGAGCCTCCACTCTCTGTTGAGCATACCTTGTCGCGACAGCGTGTCCGCTGCCGTGTCGATGTTGGCCGGGATGTAAGTTGTGCGTAACTATCTGAGACGTTCAAGAGACGGGGACTTCCTGCGGGACGCTCGACGCTGGGGTTGAGAGCTGGGCTCAGGTTGAGGCTGAGCTGCCTGACGTTTGGAAGCTGCAGGAGGATGCCCTCGGCAAGCAGATATAGCATGGCCCGCGCTGGAATGGTGGCGGGGCATAATGTGGTAAATGGCCTTTTACCACAATTACTTGCTTCTGTCACACAACAGCTTCTTGTCATGTTTACACACCCTACTGATTGGTTAGGTTTAGATAAGGGGATTGGGTAAGTGCACAATATTAATAAACATGCTTCTGCATTAAACATCTGTGCATTTGCACGTGTTGAAATTGTACGATTTGATATGAACAACATCGTACAGAATCATACAAATAGCCAACTTGTAAAATATGTAAAAATTTCCATGAGATCAGGTTGGACGCATTAAGGAACCGCGGAGGATCTGGGTCTTACCCCTCCGCTGGGCCCTGCCTGTCATCTGAGCACTGGTTGCAGGGCTCTGCAGTGCGAGTGTTTCACTCGCATTTGCCCCTAAAAATAGATATGTGCGAACCGGAAATATTATTTACGAGCACAGTGTGCGAATAAAGATTACAAACGGAACCCCCCCCCCCGCCCCCAAAAATTACAAGACACACATTCCACAAGTGGCTTGTGCCAACCACAGTAGAGTTTTCTGTGATGACGCCGTCCAGTCAGAGAGAGAAAGGTGAACAATGGAAAAAAAAGTAGCGGTATAGGCGACATCGCATTTTATTTTAAGCGAAAAAGAGACAAGGAGAAAGAGGAATTTGGCGAGGGGGATTCACAAGGTTCAAGTAATGAAATCTCTTCACAAGGTTTACCGGAGACGGCTAACGTTAGGGATGCTGAGAGCAAAGCTACCGTGACCCCAGCTGTCACTTCAAGGTCCACTGTAGCCGGTGGAAGGAGAACATATAGATTCAATGCAAATTGGCTCAAAATGTTCCCATGGCAAGAGTTCGAAAACAACGTCATATTCTGCAAATATTGTAGAGGGCAGAAACAGGTGGGCATCTCGTCCTTCGTGTCAGGAAACCCGCATCTGAAATAGTGATGGTCATTTGCGAACGAGTCGGCTCTTGTAGGTGAACGTTGGGAGCAGGCTCACATATCAGAATCTATTTATAAAAATATTTAAAAACAAATTAAGATATGAATAATCAAAAGATTTAAAAATAATGAAAAAACTAATTGAATAATATAGGCCTCAATGCTCAAGCACACACATTATTTTCTGACTGTCCTCTCAGACTAAAAGCATCACCTGTTGTTCCTGTCAATAAGACACGCAGTGTCCACCAATGAACCAAAGATGCGTGAGGGAGGGCGGAGCCAACTTATACTGTTCAGATTGTATTTGAATTGTTACATTTATTTGCACTTTATTTATATATATTGAAAAGTTATACTTCCTTATTTTTTACATTTATTTCAATTTGTGGGATGCTGCAGTTTGAGTAGGGCATCAACTCCCTAGGGGGGCACCATCTTACCCTAGGATGGCACCAGAAAGTCCACCTGCTGCCCTTACTCACGCGCTAGACGTTATTTCGTTACCCGAAAGCAGTTGCGGAACACAGACGATCGCTTCACGCTCATATCACGTGTAGGGCATCAATTTGGCCAGTGGTGGCCCTGTCTATTATGCTGTTCAGATTGTATTTGTTTTGAATGGTTAGATTTAAATGCACTTTGTTTATATACAATAAGTTATACTTTTAAATGCAAATGTTTAATAGCATTAATTTCGTAACAAATCAATGCATTTTTAAATACATTGTGGTTAAGGTAGAGTATAATTTCATTTAATAATTTTATTAGAATTGTTTTAACACCAATTATGAAAAGAGCCGGAATGCCCATCGCTAATCTGAAAAGAGATAGTGTAGCGAAACATCTCACGGTGGCATATCCAGTGCTCTGGATGAGACAGGAGAAACCATCAAGCTCAGTGCCAGCAGCCTTGAGGAGGCAAGTGCTGCAGTCTGAGGAGGAGAAGAGAAAGCAGCTGACATCTCATACTTCATTGTGAAAGAAGAAGAACCTTTCATCAAATTTGGGCCGCTTATCAGACTCCACCACAAAAATGGAGTTTACATGAATCCCACATACGCCAATGTGTGGAGACGATCGGTCAAATTGCTGACATAATGAGAGATCGCTGGTTGACCTCTAAGTATGCCAGACGTTCAACATACAAAAGCAGCTGGACAACTGATATCCTTTGATTCTAGTAGGCATGGGTCAATGTGTGATTTGGGTGGTATGTGCTGTTCCACAGATGTGTGTCCCTTAGTACATGCACACACACACTCATACACGCATTATAAATATGTATGTAATAAATAGTTTGTTAATAAACTCTGTATTACATTTTCACTGTGCTCCAAAAATAATTTGTGTGCTCCTAAATTTTTTCATTTAGGAGCACATGCACTCCTTGAGAAAAAACTTAGCACAGAGCCCTGGGTTGGGGTGGGGTGGGGGGTAGCAGAACGTTTTTACTCTGTGATAATGCACTACAGAGACCACGAACTCTCAGTTTTTACATTTGTGAATCCGGCTGCACGTGTTTCAAATGTTGACAAGCTCCCGTTGAGTTGGGGGGCCCCCTGCAACCTGGGGCCCCGGGGCTTCAACCCAGGTAAGCCTGTGCATTAATGGGGCCCTGGGTAGACAATTTCATTAGCAATGGCAAGGTCATGGGTTCAATACCTAGAAAACATCATGATGAAATGTATACGTTGAATACACTGAAAGAAGCATTAATCTGCTAAATGTATTCGTTAAAGTAATGGTTCACCCAAAAATTCTCTCATCATTTACTCACCCTCATGCCATCCCAGATGAGTATGACTTTCATTCTTCTGTTGAACACAAATAAAGCTCTGCTCTCAGCTCTCTTGATACTCACAAGGTAAGTGAATATGTTCCAAAAAGTACATAAAATGCAGCATAAAATTAATCCATAAAACTCCAATGGTTTAATCAATGACATCAGAACTGACAGATTAGTATTTAAGGCCTTTTTTACTATAAATTCTCCTCCCTGCCCAGTAGATAAGGGCTAAAATATTGATCTGTTTCTCACCCACATTACTTCTGTTTCCTTTATGTGCGTTTTGGAGCTTCAAAGTTCTGGTCACCATTCACTTGCATTGTAAGGAAATACAGAGCTGAAATATTCTTCTAAAAATCTTCATTTGTGTTCTGCAGAAGAAAGTCTTACACATCCAAGATGGCACGAGGGTGAGTAAATTAATTTATAATATAATATAAAAATAAATTTTTGGGTGAACTATCCCTTTAAGAAAACTCTCATTGTCAATTCACTGATGTAAAGGTTTTCTTACGGCTTTCTTGCAACTAGGCCTATGGCATTAGCAATGGCAAGGTAATGTGTTAAATACCTAGAAAACACAAATACTGATCAAATGTATACACATTGAATGTATTGAAAGAAGCATAGATCTTCCAAATGCATTAATGCAAGAATTAAATGCTTGAAATAGTAGTGCGGCTATACATTTGTCCACTAGAGTTCACTGTATCACATTCAAATATCCTCTACATTTGCAATGGTTAAGCATTATCTTGTTAAGTCAAGCTGTTTTTATAATTTGCACTGTAATTGTGTATAAACATAAGTGTGTTAACACAAAATATTAGTAATACAATTATTTTATATGTAAATAGTAAATAAAAAGTATAAAGTTTAAAATGAGTAAAACATTTAAAATATGCTATTCAAGAATTTTGAGAGGACAGGACCACTAAAATTACTGACATGACTAGACTTTTACAGGTATATCTTTCAAAAAATCTTGATGTCCTACCAGATTAAATGCCAGGTTATAAGACATTTTTCTTTTCATAGTGGATAAAAATAAACATTAGCAAGATTAGCAACCAACATAGATATTGAGGAGGATGCATTCACCTCAATATTCAGATTTGTAATCCAAGTTTGTTGTTTTATTTTAGCCCCCCCCCCTCTTGAAAATAGTTGGAAGCAATGTCCATTGTTTGGTCTGATAAGCTTTAGCTATAGTCTATGTGATCACACTCTTCTTCTGATCTGTTTTTGTTTGTCGTATGTTCCCATTTCACCTATATTCATACCCATCTGTCAGCTGATATGTGTTGATGTTGTGTGTGGCTTGTGGATTTCAAGAACAGATAAGATTTGCAGAGAGCTGAACAGCCATTGGAATGATGGTGCATTTACAATGGAAAACAAACTGACAATGATCTGATAATGATCCTGTCTTCCTGTTAACACAGCTCCATTCTTCTTGCCTTTGTGTGTGTATGTGTGTGTGTGTGTGTGTGTGTGTGTGTGTGTGTGTGTGTGTGTGTGTGTGTGTGTGTGTGTGTGTGTGTACATGCAATTTGTACTCCATATACGGAGATTAAAATCTTCTTTGTTACAGGTTATGTTGATTGATGGCTTGTTTACATAGGCACGCAATTGTATTTGCTGTTGTGTGTGCATACTTATCTTTCTGAGCCCAATTTATTTGTGCAATTGCACACTTATGTCACTTGATGTTTAAGCAAGGCTAGGTGTCTATCCCTCCTTAAATTTGAGGAATTAGAGTGTTAATGTGTGTGTGTGTCTAATTTGACCTGCATTATAATTAGCAGAGAGAGAGTTAGCACGCACCGCAGTTGTGCAGCACATGTGTCACTCCAGTGCACTTGGCTGGATTATGTAAGATCTGCTGTAAGGATGCCCGCCCTGCCGTGTGTGTTTTATTTTGTTTAGTTTTTTTTGTTAAAGGCATCGGGGAGGAACCATGGGGCAGGTTGCCGCTTCAGCCAGGAAAATAAATAGCAGTACACACTGAAGCCATTCATCTCCCAGTCTTAATCATTCATATTGGAGGCGTGTTTTCCCCCTTCATTAATCATTGACCCTTTGATCTGCTCTATGTGCATGCCTGCTCCCTTAATGATTAACTTACAGATAATTTCCATTGAAGAAGCAAATACTAATCTAACCTAGAGTTTTGTTTTGCTTGCAAATAGAGTTTTTAAATGCTAAGGTTTTTCATCTTTTAGAGACACATAGAGAGAGATATATTCCATTCAGAATTCAAGTGTCTCGTGAAGCATTTTTGAAAGTTGAAAAAAAATCAGCGACATGGCGCAACAGTCAAAGACATCCTTCTAGTGAGTGTTTACTTAAAAAAGCAATTAAAAACGGTGCAGACAGACACAAGAAAACTTTTGTTTGAACAGCCTCTTAGGCTTCAGTTTTGTAGTGTCCAAATGATCAGTTAATGATTAATAGTAAGTAATTTTCTTGTAAGAGTATAGTCTATGATGATTATCAATTTAATAATTAAAAAAACAACTTTGCTAACTGACTCTTTGCTAAGCCCTAACAAGTCTCAGTTGCCTCCGCTTCTGAGACCGTCAATCTGCACTTCATATCATGTGGCTCGCTGTGCATGACACTGCTGAGACTCACAACACGGGAGGCTCATGCTACTCTCTGTGATACACGCACAACTTACCACGTGCCCCATTGAGAGCGAGAACCACTAATCGCAACCACAAGGAGGTTGCCCAATGTAACTCTACCCTCCCTAGAAACTGGGCCAATTTGGTTGCTTAGTAGACCTGGCTGGAGTCACTCAGCATGCCCTGGATTCGAACTCGTGACTCCAGGGGTGATAGTCAGCGTCAGTGCTTGCTGAGCTACCCCCCTCAAAATAATTTTTAAATAAATCTGGAGAAGAGCATGTTCTGGATTAAACTGTATCAGTCCTCACTCCCAAATGAACATATAACATCTGCAACGAAACCTACATTTGCTCCAAGGTAAATTCAAGCTAATAACTGAACGATAATTAACTTATGTATTGAGTCAAGTCATAGTAAAAGTGATAGTAATTAAACAGTTCACAGCATCAAAAAGAGTGTGTTTTGAGAAGTTGTAAACGGTTCAGTTCACTTATGCTTATGTTACTAGATGTGTAATCTCTATTAAATGAAGCTTTTCAAGTGACTGTAATCATTTATTTCCTTGATTCTGATTCAGTCTAATTCTTTTACAAAAATAACTTCAGATAAATATGCATTACAATATCTTCAAACCAGCCCACATAACAATATTATCCATTCCGTTTAAAGAATATTTTGTAATTCACAGCAATCTCCCATTCATTTCTATGGGGAGTTCTGCAGAGCTTGTCAGATCGAGCAACTGTAACCAAGGAGGGGCGGAGCTTAGCGAAGAATCAATTAGAACTTCAATGATCTGCTGTAGTGCTTGAGGAAATCTGACCAGCCTTCTTGTTCCCTTTCTGGCCAACAGGAGGCAGTGTTCATGGGCAACGGTGAGCAGTACATTTGGAAACCACCAGAAGAGGATGAAATCATGATGCCGGGGGTCCCTCCACTGGAGAACGGGCACAGCCATCCTACTGCAGTGGAGGTAAAGTCTCCACCCGCTCTCTTGCTATTCCAGCATTGCAGACGGGGTCATGACATTGCTCTAAGGTTGCAAGAAGGGATCGGGTTTCAGACATTGACCCCTGACCTCTAAAACTCAAGACCACTCTTGAACATTTTGGATCTCTTTTGTCAGACCATTGTACATCAATAAAGAGTCTTCTCGCTCAGGAGTTGAGTAAAGTAATGGTTGCGACCTAGAGAGTGGTTTATTGCATTTAGATAAATTATGTCGGTTATACTTTATTTTAGAATATGTGTACTTTCAGTATGCTTACAGTGTACTTAGCCAAGAAAGTACTGAGTAATATTAGGTAACTACATGTACTTAATATTAGTTAAACTTAGGGTTGAGGTTAGGTTTAGGGTTAGTACCAAGTAATTACTAATGTAATTATATAGTACGTTAGTCTAGAACAGTACTGTAAAATAAATTGCTGCCTCAATGTCTAACGAAAATTTTGGCCTTTGGTTTTCCCTGCCCCTCTCTGTTCTTTCTCAGTCTGTCGCTGGCTTGGAATGAAATAACTAACAGGCAGGTCAAAGGTCAGTGGACTGTGCTTGTTGACTGTCAGTTCATGGGTTAGTGTTAGAGAAGGAGGGGGGAAAAGGAGGAGGGGGGAAAAGGAGGAGGGGGCAGAGGTCACGACAGATTGGCAGTCTGAAGGACTCCCAGAGTTAATTGTGTTTAATCAACTTGTGGGCACTCAAAACGTACATTTTGTGTTCAGCAGTTTGTATTGAAGTTGACAAATGTACGTTACATTCAAAGATGAAATGGATAGTTGACATGCCAGTTTTAATATTGATATTACATTTAATTTAAAATTAATTTCTACACTCAACTTGGATTTGTTCATCAATAGTGTAATAGTAAACTGATCTTCTTGAGGATTATGCTGTGATAAAGAGATATAAGTGTTACCAGATCTGCTGTGCTGGATAGACTTCTCCACACTCTGCACTACACTGTCTTTCTTCACTGTTCATTCCTTCTCCTGTCCAGACACGCCCAGTTTCATGTGGTGAGGTGGGTGTGTGAGTGTGTGGTTGTTACACTAGCCCCATGCTCCACTTCACCTAACACGTTATACTGCATATACAGGGTGAAATCAGGTAAACCCCGCACTTTTTGATGACTGTCAAAACTTTCCCAATATATATAAATTCATCATATTTTATCATTTTATTTTACGAGTATATTTACCATTAACTTAATTTGTTTCTATTCTAGATCTATACTTGTCTTTGAAATTACTCATATCTATTGGAGCAAATCTCACAAAATACTGATTTCATTCATATCACACTTGATTTTATTTTTAATTTAATATTTTTGTTTCTTTTCTTATTGAAAATTAAAGGAAAGTCTGAAATCACTGTAAACAGGATAATTTCAAGACATATTTAAAAGATTTTCCAAATTTCTGAAACCTTTTTCTGGAGCATGCCCAGACAAATTCTCATTACCAGAACACACAAAACCATGGCCGAAAATCTGAGAAGCTCAGTTTGTTGAACAAAGTTTGTTCAGTCATGAAACATGCCATAAATGTTTCATGGCAACATTTAGGCCATGTCCACATCAATATGATTTTGTTTGAAAATGCATTAATTTTGCTATGTTTACACCATGCATCCACACTAGAATGGCTTTTACCTCCTCCGAAAACATACGAAAACTCTCTCAATAACAACATATTTTGGAAAACGATGGCGTTGGGGAACTGAAAACTGAGTTTTCAAATGAAAACAGATAATTGTGGACGTGGCCTAAGTAGTGATTCTAAAAAAATTATCATTATCAAAGTCTTTCTATCAATTCAGTCTACTGTCGGCCATGTTTGGAACACTCTCAAGAGACTATTTCCATTCATGAATGTGCAGCTCCTATCTACTTGAATGGGAAAAAACAAAATCTTTGGTCAAGATCAAAGAACATATTTCAAATCAGCAGTAAAATCTGACAAAGCTGGTATCATAAATAGTGCTTTACCTCTGATTACACTAAAAAGCACACTTTTCCCATCTTGTATAGCTAATGCACATGCACGTTCTTGAGTGGATTGGCAGGTGATGTCTGTATCTAAAAGGTTATTGGCTCTTTTACCTGTAAGGCTGGACTTCCTTTCTACATCTGTTGACTGTTGGGCTCTAGAGCTTCTTGGTTGTGCGTTCCAATTTCTTCCATTCATTTCAATAGAAGTGGCCTAACTCTGCTAAATAGTCACTTGTCATTACTCACTAAACATGTTTAAATATATACAACTTATCTCATCACCGTGCGCAAAACACCAACCAAATTTGCACATTAAAAAACACAAATGGAGGTTACAGTGAGGCACTTACAATGGAAGTAAGTGGAGAAAATTTTTGAAGGGGATAAAAGCAGAAATGTGAAGCTTAAAATTTTATAAAAGCGCTTACATTAATTCTGTTAAAACTTGTGTATTATTTGAACTGTAAAGTTGATTAAATCATCATTTTACAGTCATTTTAGGGTTTATGCTGTTACGTTGTCATGGCAATAAAGTAGTAAAATTGGATGAAAGTTTATACAGAAAAGGTTAGAATGCAATTTTATCACATTAAAACCATGTTATCACAAATAATGTTTACGCCTTGTGGCTGTATAAAAGTGAAAAATGCATTCGTAAAAATGTTTACGAATTGGACTCCTTCCATTGTAATTACCTCACTGTAACCAAGGTATTTGCTTTGTTTAAAGATATGGAGGAACAAGTCGAAATACATTTTTGTGGTAATCAACATTAAGCCACAAATGCAGCTTATCTTGTGCTGAACCTAGAATATTCCTTTAAGGTTTGATTGTCTTTGAACTAAAACTGTAATTTAATAGATCACTGTCATTCTATATGTTTTTTAAATATAATGTTAATCATATATTTATTTGATTCAACATCTCAGAATGGTACAATTTCTAGACTGAAATTTTAATTCTCAAAGTGCTTTTTGTGTTCACATGCAAACACACCTGTGAGAACATGTGCATGCACACATATGCTGCATGTCATGTTAGGTTAAATTGCTTCAGTAGACTGCAATTGTAAGGAGGGAAATGAGAAAAGTGGAGAGAGTGTGAGAGAGATATGAAGGGGAAAGTAAAGAGGGAGAGAGAAAGAGTGAGCTGGGGAGCAAAAGGAAGAAAAAAACCTCTCAAGGCTTTCTCAACAGCTGCAGAGTTTTGAAACCCCCGTCATCTTGATTTCCTTTCTCTCTGTGCAAAGTACAGCACAACACACAGTACACAATGCTCCAAACAGAGAGAAGATATCAGCATGGCTCAGATGCATTTGGGAGTTTCAAACAACATGAAACAGACAGCGGGAACTGCATTGTTTCTCGGTAGTTAAGACTACAATTTAAATGCAGCTGGTTCAGTCATGCCTGCGTTCAGACACATGCTGCTACTCATGCCAGGACAAAATACTGCAGGAATACTGCAGTGTGTTCTTCAGACTGGTTGGTGGTGTTAACATGATAAACACAGTGATATCCACAGCTCTGTCTATGCTGTTGCATCTCTAACATCTCCCACTGCCTTTACACATGAATGCCATAAAGGTCACTATGTGACTTGGAGCGCCAAGCTGAATTCCTCTCTGGGCTTTCACACATGCCATTCAGATATGAGTACTGAAAGTCATCTACCACAGAGAGGGCATGTGGGGTTATCAGGGGCCCAAGTCGTCTGAAGCCTCGCAGTACCCTTGTGTGAGGAATAGACTGAAATTCAGGCCATTATTGACAGAGAATCCAGACATTTGCCTTAACTTACCATCATGCTTTAATGAGAAGAAGCGCTGTTCAATTTGACAACGAAATGTTAAAAAGTTAATTTGAGCTGGATCTCTACAATTAAATGTATGCTCTAGTTCACACAACTACTCTAAATAATTTGTTAACAAATCCTTCTCTTTAGATCTTTTCAGTGAATCAGTTGTTCCAGTTCAAAAAACTAGTCTGAATGATTCATTAACAAATCATCTTCTTTTGTCAGCTCTTTTGGAATGAATAAATTGTTCCAGTTCACAAAACTAGTCTGAATGATTTGTTCACGAATCTTTCTCTTTAGACAGCCCCAGTCCTGGAAAAAGAAAGAACGTTATACCGTATGGTTATAGGGTTTTGGAATGACACGAGGAGTAAATAATGAGAGAATTTTAAGGTTAACTAGGCCTATTCCTTTCTGAATCACTTCTGGCCCAGTGGAAGCACACAAGGACAATTAAGAAGGATTGTTGGTAAGTCTTCCCACCGGTTCAGCTCCTGTCTGGTGAGGTTAATGCTATCTCAGTGGGTTGCTGTGGTGAAAGTTTAACAGGCTTATCTGCAGGTTAGGTAACACTGCAGCTCTCTTCAGCCAGATAAGAATGTTTACCCTGGCTCTGTCGGTCACAGCCAAAGTGGGTCATGTTTCTGCTGTGTGCAAATAGAGTCCTGTTACCACGCACTGCTCCACACAAGTCAAATACTCACCAATGTGGGTGTTGATATTGCACATATCTAGATATACTACATCTTAAGGCATGTTAGAGGTTGTGTGGTATTATCTATCTTGATGTCTCCTTTTACTTTTTGGACCTTAAAAGGTTAGACAACAAGCTTACTTATTGATAATATGGACATGAATGATACCTCAAATCATGAGGCTTGTTGAGAAGCTGTGCTTTTACTTGTCTAAGTGATTATACTATAAAACAGGAGAAATAATCTAATACATTTACATTGAAAGGTCATATCATTGAGACATGGAGGTGGGCTTTTTTGACTTGGGCCAGTAAGCAACTACCTAGCAACCATCCAGAGTGCCCTAGCAATGGCCTAGCAACCATTCAGAACATGTAAAAACCATACATAGACATCTAACTTGGCTGGAACGGTCAACAAGTAGACCTGTTTGAATGTAAGTCAATGGAGGAGATGCCTCAGAGCGCTGCGTAAATAATTTTTGTGTGGAAAAAGTTCTTCATATAATAAATTCAGTGCCTGGGTGCTAATCTTAAATATGTTTGCCATGATATATTTATTTGTAGAGAACTTTATTTGGAGTTTGCTATGACAAAATCACTCTTTTAGAAGAGAAGTCTCAAGACTCTATTTAGAGTGCTAAATATTGTAAAACTCTGAAAGCATTTTCAGAGAGTATAAATTGCACTGCAGTTTTTTTATCTTTAATAAATAATAATTACATTTATAATTAATAGAAGTTAATTGTAGTTTAATAGTTTTATAGCCCATGTTTTGGTTTATAATATATAGGCTATGCCCTACTGTAACGAATCCCACCTCTTCAGCTCAACCCATTCCCTCGAGTTCCCACACTCGTTCAGTTTCCCCGAGCTTTCATGCTCGCTCGCATTCTCCCCCCTCGGGCACTCATGCCCGCTCCCTATTGCCAGAGTATTAGACACTTCCGCACTCGCCTCTCTCAGCCCCTCATTGCACACACCTGCCACAGTCCCAATCACCTGTCATTCGTTTCACCTGCACCGCTGCTTTGTTTCACTATATCTACCACTACACATTCATTTCTCATTTGTTGGTTATCGTATAGTTTACCCCTGCACTTTGCCAGCGACTAGTGATCCCCTAGTTTCCCCAGTCTTTTCTACTTGTTAGACTACCTCCTCTTGATATTTGATTACCCGGCTTTGACCCCTTGCCTTCCTTGACCACTCTATTTTCAGATTTGCCCTTTTGTACCATCCTGATTACCCAGCTCTCGACCCTACGCTTTCCTTGACCATTCTCCCTCTGGACTTTCCTTATTGTACCTTTGCCTGCTCTTATACTAATAAAAGCAGTTTTGATTTACATTGTGACTGTCCCATCTTGTATGTGTGAGTGCGGGTTACAGAATAACCAACCCCACCGCAGGCAGTCACAATGGAAATCGCTGACGATTTCCGCAGCTCATTAGAGCGGATTTACACGGCACTTTCCGCCCAGGGATCTACGGTCGGCCAACACGACCAAACTCTCGCGGCTCAGGGACAGCAGATTCAGGAGATCCTGCAGACGGTACGTGCTATTTCAACTCAGTTTTTACCGGTTCCGCCTGCACCTGTCCCTGTGTCCGGTGATGTTCCCAATGTATTCCCCAGCGCCGCGAGCTTTCAAACCCCCGAGCGGTTTGACGGTTCGTCGGACGCTTGCCAGGGGTTTTTGATGCAATGCTCTGTATACATGATGTATCACTCCCTTTTGCAAACCGACTGTGAGAAGGTGCACTTTGTTATCTCCCTGCTCTCGGGCAAAGCACCGCAATGGGCCACCGCATTGTGGACGGCGCAGAGCCCGCTTCTGTTATCATACAGCCAATTTTGTAACCAAATTTCCATGGTCTTTAATCACCCGGCAGCTGGCCGAGATCTCGGCAGCCGCCTCATGTTTTTAAAGCAGGCGTCGCGCACAGCCGCCACCTACGCACTTGATTTTCGCACCATTGCCGCGGGTAGCGGGTTCAACGACCCGGCATTATTAACTGTGTACCGCCTGGGGTTGAATGATCGACTCCAGATGGAGTTAGCCTGCCGCGGGGAGTCGCTGTCACTGGAGGACTATATACAGCTCTCTATCACCGTTGATAATCTGCTTCGGGATCGTGCTTTTCGGAGCCCTTCTGTAGTCAACGAGCCTCCAACAGCTCGCAACCCAGCTAGACCAGTAGTTCCCGAGCGCTCTTCCGCTACTGAGCCCATGCAGCTTGGCCGCGTCCCTCTAACCCAGGCGGAGCGAACCAGACGGCTGACGCTGAACCTCTGCCTGTACTGTGGCAACCCGGGGCACAGCGTCAATTCCTGCCCGCTCTGCCCTCGGGGCGCTCTCCCTAGAAGCCAGGTGAGAACATCTGTTTTTCTCAACATTACTCAAAAACAAGTCTGCCTCCCAGTAACGTTGATTTTTAACAATGTCTCTTTCTCTACCCCAGCCCTAGTGGATTCCGGGGCAGCGGGGAATTTTTTAGACGATGGCTTGGTCCAGGAGCTGTCCATCCCCCTCTGTCCGGTCGTGCCACCCCTCAGAGTCAATTCTCTGGATGGGGCACCCCTCGGAACAGGTCTCATCACCCTCCGGACCATGCCATTGTCCCTCCAAGTGGGCCTTATCCACACGGAGGTAATCCAGTTTTTTATTATACACTCCCCTAGAGACCCTGTGGTTTTAGGCCACCCCTGGTTAGCGCTTCATGACCCCCATATTTCCTGGCGCACAGGGGAGCTGTTGCGCTGGTCAAACCACTGCCTATCCCACTGTATTTCCCTTCCTGTGTCCTCCACCTCAGTAGAGAGCCCCGAAGTGGAGTCGTCCGTTACATCCCACCTGACTACTCTGCGTTTGCAGACGTGTTTGCGAACACCCAGGTTCGCCTTCCCCCCCACCGTAGTGTGGACTGTGCCATTGAACTCCTCCCGGGGACCCCACTCCCCAAGAGCCGATCCTACCCTCTAACATTACCCGAAACCAAGGCTATGGAGGATTATATCGATGAGGCACTCAAGCTGGGCATTATCCGGCCGTCCACATCCCCGGTGGCATCCGGTTTCTTCTTCGTGGGCAAAAAAACTGGCGGACTTCGCCCCTGCATCGACTACCGGGCCCTAAACAAGGCCACTGTGAAATTCGCCTACCCCCTACCCCTCATCCAACCGTCCCTCGAGCAGGTCAGTAAGGCTAAAGTCTTCACCAAACTCGACCTCAGGAATGCATACAACCTCGTGCGCATCCGCAAGGGGGACGTGTGGAAGACGGCGTTCATCACCACTAGGGGGCACTATGAATATTTGGTGATGCCGTATGGCCTCGCCAACGCCCCCTCAGTGTTCCAGTCGTTCATGAACAACGTCTTCCGAGACATGCTGGACCGCTTTCTTCTCGTCTACATCGACGACCTGCTGATCTACTCCGCCACGCTCTCGGAGCACACCGTCCACGTCTCGAGGGTGTTGCAGAGACTTCGTGAGCATGATCTCTTTGTCAAGGCCGAAAAATGTGCCTTTCACCGCCCCTCCGTCTCATTCTTGGGCTACGTCCTATCAGCAGGAACCATGGAGATGGAGACCGACAAGGTGGCTGCGGTTCTGTCTTGGCCCGTACCGAGCACGCTCAAGGAACTCCAGCGGTTCTTGGGTTTCACCAACTACTACCGGCGTTTTATCAGGGACTTCGGCAAAATCGCCGCACCCCTCACGTCCCTCACACGGGGCAACCCGAAGTTCCTCACCTGGAACACACCTGCCCAGCAAGCCTTCCAGGCCCTTAAAGAGGCCTTCACGACCTCGCCGGTCCTTCAGCAGCCCGACCCAACTCTCCCGTTCGTGGTAGAGGTAGACGCCTCTGAGGTAGGGGTGGGGGCTGTACTCTCCCAACCCCACGGTACTCCTGCCAAGTTAAAACCGTGTGCGTTCTACTCCCACAAGCTGTCTCCCCCCGAAGAAAACTACGACGTTGGGAATAGAGAACTGCTGGCCATCAAGCTGGCCCTGGAGGAGTGGCGCCATTGGCTGGAGGGCTCAAGGTTCCCCTTTGTCGTCTTCACTGATCATAAGAACCTTGAGTACCTCCGCGCAGCCAAGAGGTTAAACCCTCGACAGGCCAGGTGGGCTATGTTCTTCACCCGGTCCAACTTCACCGTAACCTTTCGTCCGGGCTCCCAGAGGGTCAGAAAACATCCTCCCCATGTCGTCCGTCGTAGCACCCGTCCAGTGGGAACTGACGGAGGCCATCCTACAGGCCCAGGGTGACGAACCCGCTCCTCCCCAGACCCCACCAACAGAGTATATGTCCCCACCGCTATCCGCCCCCAGCTCATGCAGTGGGTAAACACCTCACGTTGTTCGGGTCACCCGGGGATTACCCGGTCCACCCAACTGCTCGCTAAGAGATATTGGTGGCCCTCACTCAAAGATGACATTTCTGACTTTGTCCTCTATTGTCCTGTTTGTGCCCAGTCTAAAACGCCCCGCCACCTTCCTGCAGGTCTCCTCCAGCCGTTGCCAGTACCTGACCGTCCATGGTCTCACATAGCCATGGACTTCATCACAGACTTGCCCCCCTCCGACGGCCGGACCGAGATCCTTGTGGTCATTGACCGTTTTTCGAAGATGTGCCGTCTCATCCCTCTGCCCGGATTGCCCAACGCTACACAGCTGGCCGACCTGGTGATAAACCACATCTTCCGTAACTTTGGCATTCCCGAGGAGATCACCTCTGATCGGGGTACCCAGTTCACATCTCGCTTCTGGCGAGCTTTCAGCGACAGGCTGGGTATCCAACTCAACTTCTCCTCGGGATACCACCCCCAAACCAATGGCCAAACCGAGCGCCTCAACCAAGAGGTAGGCAGGTACCTAAGAGCCTACTGCGCCCAAAACCAAGGCAGCTGGCACACCTACCTCCCTTGGGCCGAGTACGCCCAGAACAGTCTGGTCAGCTCCTCTACACACCTCACCCCCTTCCAGTGCGTCCTGGGCTACCAACCACCTCTATTTTCAGATTTGCCCTTTTGTACCATCCTGATTACCCGGCTCTCAACCCTACGCTTTCCTTGACCATTCTCCCTCTGGACTTTCCTTATTGTACCTTTGCCTGCTCTTATACTAATAAAAGCAGTTTTGATTTACATTGTGACTGTCCCATCTTGTATGTGTGAGTGCAGGTTACACCTACTATGTGAAACAAATAGCATTTTATGAAAACTGTCTGGAGAAGACTCCAGACTATTGCAAACGTATCGGTAACTTCTTTATTGTCATTATGGACGGCTCTTGACCTCTCCAATATGGTGGACGCGCCAATGTATCACCGTCCATAGGAACAGCTGCTGATGTAGCATTTATGTATGTACAGTATATCTATGGAACTAAGAACACTGTGGCAACTGCATAGCATCGCCCTGGCAACCACCACTCCTACACTTTAGCATTATGATGACGAGTTATGTGTTTGGCAAGCGCCACTCACATGTTCTTCACTTGTTTTGGTGAAAATTAACTTTGAAAGTTTGCTGATTCTTTGTGTTTCATATAAACACACTTTGTTTTTTGTAACGCTTTTAGCACTATAACTGTAACATGAGAAATTTGTTCCCCAGGACGGATAGTATTATGAAATCCACTTTGGCAAAGCTGATCTTTGGCACATTTTCAAGTGTTTCTCATTTTGTGGTTCTCTCTCTCCTCAGATCTCTGACATGTACTCTACTGTTTGTAAGACCCTGAAGAGGAGACACCAACCGGACCAAAGCCAAGAGGAAAACAGGCTGATGGCCTCTACTGCATCCCAAGTGGTGGGGCGGGGTTCGGGGGGCACCGTGGGTTGGCCCGCTGGCAGTGCTTCGGGGGAAGAGGCATGGGGGAGGAGTTTCCCCCAGGAAGAGCCTTGCTATGAACCAGTGGGCGAGAAGATGTGGCCCCGCGGCCTGGCACTTGAGTCAGAACCGGCTTACGCCACCATCGATTCACACCGGAAGCGGGAGAAGCTGGCCAGCAACACACTGAAGGCCAAGAAGAAGCCTGGTGGTCCACCTCAGGGGCCAGGAAGAGCCATGACCTGTGAGAACTTTTACGAGAATATCAGTGACGTAAAGCAAGGGGCAAATGCAGCAAGTACCACCACTATCTTTACCTTTAACGATGGAATGGAAATGTATGTTACGGGGCTATAAAAACCCTCAGTAAAACAGTCAAATAAAACACCCACAGAGGGGACAAGAATAAACTGGAGCCCACTTGTTCTGACAGATAAAAAGATACAGCGTATTGCTGCCAAGCACATGCCAATATACATCCCTGATGAAAACAGTCATCTTAAACCAGCCTTAAGCTAGTCTTTACTGGCCTTTCTGCCTGGTCATGTTGGTCTGTTGGCTGTTTTTTTTTTCAGCTGGTCAGGCTGGGAGTCCAGCAAACTAGCTTAGGCTTAAGCATATTTTTCCAGCAGGGATACGTCTCTAAAACCATAACCAATGCATATTTATTGTTACAATTGGAGAGCACAATCAATTGCAACACTCGCATGGGAAAACACTGAATTGGCTGAACCAGGCCTGCAGCCGAGCTGTTGTTTGCAAGCATGCATGCTAACAGAATCCAGGGATCTAAACAGGTTTTTCCACTATGCTGCAGTCACTAATGAAAGGGTTAGTTTACAGCAGGATGAAAGTCAATACCACTGTAAGAGGCACAGGAGGCATTCTAGCATTCAGTCTGTGCTATGCATTAATTGCTGGTCTAATTAAACATGCGCTAGATCAGTGTTCTCCAATCCTGAGTCCAAATTTGCATACTTTCAGACTATGAACTGAACATACAAAGAACATACTTCTCTGCTGTTAATAAAGGATGTTTATGGTAACACTTGTTTAACATCCGCCTTCTTCACCTGCAGTATTTCGCTATGCAGGGTGAAATTTGACCAAGCCTTAATGTTGGGAGTACTATGAGGATTGGGATTGGGAAACACTGCACTAGTGTGTTGCACCCTGTTTTTAAGATGTCGAATCTAAACAATAGTTCAACTTTTCAATATCAGTTTTAAAACAGTGTACCAATGAGATAAACCCAATGGTGGGTTAAACATACTGTACTTATATATGGAAAAGGTTTTTTTTGTGTTTATATTAGTAACATTGTATGGGAGTTAATATGCCTATAAACTCACCATCTTTTTCATTTCCTTGTGCTCCGTCTAGTTGTTTTTATTGCATCAACACGTCCTGTGTGAATATTCCTTTACTCTGTAGCAAAGGAGAGTTTGAATCTGATTGTATGAAATCAGAATTTCTGAATACTGCCTTTATTCCTTGTCAGCCAATCAACCCTACCGCTCTGTGTGAGCACTACCTACATATTAACACAGGAATGACATGAGATGTCATCTTAACCCCCCCTGCTGTGAAAACCAACCTGACTGGTTCTCTAAACTTGAGACTGCCGGCCACCACCACTGGTGTTAGTTTAACTGAAACAACGGAATACCTGTTTTAAAGCAATTTTTTTTCCACCTTTAAGGATTAGTTTTACCCCAAAATTCAAATTCTGTCATCATTTACCCTCATGTCATTCCAAACTCATATGACTTTCTTCAAAGAAGAAATTTTGAAGAATTTTTATGCTGCTGGTTTTCCAAACAATGAAAGTGAATGGTAACAGTGCCAGTCGAGCTTCAAAGAGGATAAAAAAGTATCTTAAAATTAATTCTTAATCCAATAGACCAAAACTCAAGTTATTATTTTCTAAAAATCATTCCATCTGCCACAGCTCTCATTTGCATATATTCAAATATGCATGAGGACGCCAAACACCATTGGTTTGACTATGTGGAAACGCAAATGAGTTACGAGAGCTACAATAGAGGGGAAGATTTTCAGTGAATAATGACTTTTTCAGTGAAAAACAGACTTTTGTCTGTTCTTCACATGTACTCAAAAAAGTTTTCTTCGCAAAAGAAAGATTGAAACAAATGGTTTAATATGGTTTTATTTAAAAATGCTTGACATGGTTTGCACACTAATCTCAGAGTGAAATTGGAAAGGTATACATATCTTAAGTTAAAATTGGTCTGTGCTTACCGAAATGCAAAGCACTGCTCCAGTGGCAAAATCGGCAAGTGTTGTTTGGCGTGGAAGGCATCCACAGAGGGACGCCTAAAGCGAGTTGTAAATAAAGTTGTTTTCTGCTGTGCAGGATGTAATAGAGTGAAGAGGAATGCATATTTTAAAGACTGTACCAACCTATAAGTGGAGTTTTATCAGAAAAAATTTATGTTAGAGGGGAAAGCGCAACCTCTGAATCGTGCTCGTCAATGATTACGCGAACGCGATTGCTTCCTGGTTTCAACATAGTATCTGAACCTGGATTTCCCACACTGCTGACACAACATGCTTCCAGCTGCGCCACAGGGCAAAGTAAACATGGAGCCGATGTAAAAATATATGATGGGAGATTTGGCTTGTTGGTGAGTTGGCATAATAGGGCCGATTCTAGGGTACCGGTACTCTCTCAAATAACTTGTCGTCTTCTCGTGTGATTGTTACTTTGTGAGGTACAAAATTATTTAATTTAATGCCAAAGCAAATGTAGCTGCTTTGCCACTTACCAACCTGTATTGTTAAAACTTTTTGTTTTGTACATTTTTAATGAATACTTAACATTTAAACTGAATTCATTATATGTATACTATTTAATGATTACTCTAATTTGATGAAAATTGCGTAAATCTGAAAAATTAACTTTTTGAGTGTGTCGTAACTTAGAATAACTTATGATTCACATGCACTACTTTCATGGTGTTTTTTTTATTATTATCTCCAGCATCTATCCCTATTCACTTTCATTGTATGGAAAAGAGTTGTCTTAACATTCTGCTAAAAGTAATTGAGGATGAGGGGTAAAGTCAACACAAGGGTGAGAATTGTCATTTTTAGGTGAACTATTTCTTTTAACATTCTGCATGCTGTATGACAGTTTAGGAGGTGTAGATACAGTATGTGTAGTCGGTTTTTGGTACATGCATAACGTGGAGGTCACTTTATGTCTGTGTAAGGGCATGTAGCTCTTTTAAATGGCCGCACAATTTACATTTTCTGTTATTTATTCAAAAGCATGCCACCTCCACTCAGTCTTTGGATATGTCAGGTAGCTTCAGTGGATGGCACTTGCTTCTCACAATCCAAAACATTTTGCAATACTGACAGTGAACTTTTGCCTCAATCTTTCCTCCAAAAAAAGGAATGGACCACAAAAAGTGTGGGGGGGGGGGGGGAATGCTAAGGGATGTCTCAGCCTGGGACACGTCATGTCCATTTCAATGGCCATTGTTAACACGGGACTTTATGAGTCTTGTAATGACTGGGTACTGGAACATTGTGGTGTGAGTATGGAGTGCAATAAAGGCTTCTAGTTTGGCCGTGTCCACTCTCCATCCACAGTTCTCAGGTCAGTGTGTGCCAGCACTGCTCCCCGGCTCGCTGGGCCTCTGGCTGGCTTAGCTATCAGCAGCATTTCATGGAGACAGTATCCAAGGAAAACGCAGCACAAGGCTTTTGGTTGCTCGTGCATGTCTTTTGGAAGAACTTCTCATTTTCTGGACTGTCTCTGTGACTTGATCCTATTGTAAACAATGCCTTTCCCACATGAATTAGTGTAGGTTGGATTTAGAATTTGGAAAAATAATAGCACAACGGAGAAACCTCTGCAAGGGGAAACCAATCTAGATGATCCTTGAAGACTTAGCTTCCAAGGCCCATCAGCACATATCAACTTTATTAGATAGTTTGTGATTTTACTACATTGAGTGGATGGCATACAGATACTTTTAAATGGTGAAATGCCTAATTTCTGCACCACAAGCATCATCAAATTGCATTGCAAATGTCACGACTATTTTTAATATATTCGTCCGGCCTCAAACTCGTGCCAATCGGTTGCACCAATGTTGCTTTGTTGGGTTAGTCGTTTTGATAGTGCCACAGTGTTACACTTTTCTGGGGAATCAACCTACAAATGACTTCCATATAGTTGTCTCTGCATATTAAGCTGGAATTGGCACTAAAAATTCCACACATCACCTTTAAGTCAATGGCAGGGTACAGAAAAGGGGTTAAAGTAAATGAGAGGGCCAAATTATCAGCTCAGGGATGAATCGATCAAGTTTATTTAGGGTAAATAATTTAAGATACTGTCCTCACTCATGTTACTAGCAACCTGTGATGAGAAACGTTGGGTTTATCATGTCAGTTTTAATATTTACTACAATGAAAACGTTTTGTGGCACTCTATTTTCTTATGAAACTGTATTGGTTCATTTGTTTCCACTTGTAGCAATGTGTTTAAAACAAGCTATCACTGCCATTCACATGTGTTCCAATGTTCTGTTCAAGTAAGCTGCAAATATTTCCTTGCTTGCAATGCATGCATCTGATAACTCAAGCTCTTGCTCTTTTTTTATCTTCTCTGGTGCATCAAATATAATGGTGTATAATTCATACTTGTGCCTCACACTATAAGACATAGTGCCAAAAAACTGTACTGGCGCAGTATCACAAACACATCTTAACTGTAGAACCTATCGCATCAGTTTAGTAACCATGACGATTTCTGAATCCTAACTTGAATTTGTCAGAATGTTTATGTAATATGGCTCCTGGTCACTAATCAGGCTGAGTGAAGACACCACAGACTGCTGAGAGGTTATGGTTCTTCTCAGGGTGCACAAAGCACATATCTGGTCCAGTACTTGGCCAAAACAGCAGGGCTTTGGTCTCAAAGCAACTGCAGACCCTCCCATTGTAAATGTGTGTACTTGAGACTTGACGTTTGCCACATTGAGGGAGGAAGTGTGCTCCACTTTAGCTTTGGCTCAGCGGTTCCTCCCACTTGAATCTGTCCATCCTAGCACAGAGTTTGCATTGTACTGTGGGGCTGATCAGTTCTTTTGATGTCGTCGCTTCTGAAAGAGGCCGGGAGAACCGATGGTACAGCCAAACATTGTTTTCGAATGTCAAAATGAGATCTCTCAGGATGTGATTTGTACAGATTGTGCAAGGGTTTATTGGTTAGTCAACTATGTTTTTTCTTCAAAGAGGCAGAGACATGACAGGACATTTATTGGAAAATATGTAAATAAAAGATCCTATATATATATATATATATATATATATATATATATATATATATAAATACCAGTGTGAAGAAGTATATATATATATATATATATATATATATATATATATATATATATATATATATATATATATATATATATATATATATACATACATACATCCACCCATCTGCATTTTACAGATGTACTTTTGACATATATTGACTTGTTCACCCAAACAGTCATGGTTAAACAACATTTTTTTAACACAGTGAGACCAAATCGCATGTGTATACAGAATCCTGAATGAAATCTAACTATATTATATAAAAAAGCTCTGGTATTGATGTTTTCAAAAGCAATGAAAGGTTTATACATTGTTTAGACTGTATGTTGTGAAGTGTGTACATAGTAACACTGCTTCCCCAGCATACAGAATGTCCTTAGTTTAACTGAACTTATGTGTGGTCCACTCAAAATATATGGTGTATACAAAAAAACAAAAAACAAATCTGTTTAGTAATTTTCTGTGCAAAAGATTGTAATGTTTTCTATCAGCATCATTCATATAAATATTTGTTTTTACTTTTTTAATAAAGTTGCACCTTATGAGTGGTTGTGTGCTCTGCTCACTATTCTACAACTTGCAACATAGCTCAAATATACAGTATTTATTATTGGATGAATCTCAAGAAATGTGTGCATTTAGCCATAGGCTTAGGAAAAAAAATCTATTGGAGGAATATAGGCATCTCTAAATTATCGGGGACATTTATGATAAAATGACAAAAATGCATACAACCCTTATTTATAGGAGTGGTTCACCCAAAAATTTACATTTATTATCACTCATGCCATCATAGATGTGTACAGTATAACTTTCTTTCTTCTGCACAATACAAAGATTTTTATAAGAATATCTCAACTCTGTTGGTCCGTACATTGCAAATGAATGGTGACCAGAACTTGAATCCACAAAAAACGCATAAAGGCAGCATAAAAGTAGTCAATTTACATTTATTCATTTAGCAGACGCTTTTATCCAAAGTGACTTACAAAATGACAGTAACATAATAACTGCTGCAAAACAAAGTTTCTATTGTATTAGAAAAGTACTAGCCAAGGTTAGAGTTCAAACAAGTATTTTTTTTTTTCATCCAGATGACTCCAGTGGTTTAATCCATGTCTTCTGAAGTGATCCAATCAGTTTTGGGTGAGAACAAATCAAAATGTAACTCCTTTTTCATTCTATATTTTGCCATTGCAGTCTCTAGCCACGATTATGATTTCTAGATAGATTATACTTCCTAGTGTTTGACTCATGCACAGAGCAGTAGATGGAGGAAGTGTAATCAAGCTCAATGATCACCAAGGAGACTGCTGATGTGGAGATAAATTAAGAGTAATTTTAGGTCTCACCATTCACTTGCATTTTATGGACCTATAAAGCTGAAATATTCTTCTAAAAATCTTAATTTTTTTCTGCAGAAGAATGGGTGTCATACACATCTGAGATGGCATGAGGGTGAAGAAATGATGAGAGAACTTTAATTTTGGGTGAACTATACCTTTATCATGAGTTAATGCATTAGGTATCATGAACTAACAAAGAGCAGTGGATTTTCTTTCATGCATTTTTTTGTGTGGAATTTATTAATCTTTATTAATGTGAATGTATAAATAATAATGTTGTTCATTGTTAGTTCATAGTACATTAGCTAAAGGTAATACAACTTTTAATGTTAAAATGTGCAGACATTAACGTTTACAGAAATGAATATGTTGATTTTAAATATGTAAACTAATGTTAACACACACAACCTTGCTGTAAGGTGTTATTAAATTATTACATTGTATCCAATGCTACATAAAATAAATAAAAATAATTGTCTTGCACATCTTGTTAAAATAAATAGTGCATTCTGACTTAATAAGTAAAAAACGTATTACTATGTACAATCCGATCACTCTGTTTGAAATGCATGTTTCAAGCGAGTTGAAGTGCTTTTGATGCATGAATTCATTGATGCTACATTTAGTATTGTTACTCCTTTTGTGAGTATGTTATTTAATGCTTTGTTTTACCGTAAAGACACATTAAAGCTGATATAACTTTTCAAAGATTGCGTCAAACGTAACCGATGTCTGTTTTTTTCTCCCTTCCTCTGTACCGGCCGGCAAACCATATAGACATACCTCTTCCACTACACAAACGACCAATCAGCTGCAGCGCAGTGATGGCCGCGTGCCCTAAGAGAATGTTTATGTGTGCTGAGAGCCAATCAGAATCAATGAGGGGCGGAGCCGAGTGAATCTCGCCTGGTTGCACGCGCAGGATGGAGTGGGCGTGGCGTTGATCTGCGAGAGAAAAAAGCAAAACAATAATTTTTATCCCCTTCACCGGCTGCTTTTAGGGGCATCTATAGACCGCAGTGAAACAGTCTTTCCCCATTATTGCGACAGTAGGTAGTTGAAATAAACAGTACTGTTAAATGTATATCATCCCGTTCAGCACTAAAATCTACAGAAAGCTGGCGATTGTGCTTTAGTTACATTTGATCCATGCTGAAAATGACTTCCAAACGCCTTCTTCTGGAGCAGTCTCGAGCCGGCAACAGCACGCACGCGGGGGGCTGCACCGGGCAGCGCGAGCCTGTCACTGTTATGATGATAGCAGCGCGCGAGAACGGAGCGTTTAACGGGAAAGCTTTTCAAACTAACACGTTGCATGAAGGTGTTTTAAGGAGTTCTGGCAAGGAAATCTCTCCGAATGGACATCATTATACCTCAACAACGAGAGAGAGGCACTACATCCATAAGAAAGTAAGTGACAGCTACTCATTTAAGTTTTGCACACACTCACGCGCTTGGTTTATGACATTTATGAACATATTTATTGACAAGTTATATCGGTTGTCTGCAGTTATGGTGCACTTTACGACGAGACCTTTCCTTTCCGATGGAGAAAGGGCTTAGAAAGCAATCGAAAATAATCGTTAATCGTGGCAGTTTTACTGTTAACATAACTGTCATTCGGGTTAAGGCAGCGAGAATGTAACTGATATGCGTGTATTATAAAATGGCGACTTAACTTGCATGTTCAAAGTTTAAACGGAAAAAAAGGCAGGGGGGTTGGTGCAGTTAACCGATTCACCCATCCCCCATAGCGAATCCAACACGAGCTGTAGCCGGTGGAATTGGGTTTGTTTGTACAATTTATACGGGTTTTCTCACACCAACGCACTACTTTATTGGTTATTCACTGAAAAGACGTTGATTGAAATGAAAACTAGCATTTCCATGTGCCGCAAACGTTGTGCTTAGGAAAAACGAAGTGCAATGATTCTAATGTATTCATAACTGGCTTTAAGTAATGGTGCGGATCGTTCAATTCCTTCAAAAGTCCGAGTGTTCATATGAAAGTCCTTCAAAGTGTTTGTTACTGTGTAGCGCTGGAGCGGGTGACACGCCCCCTTCCACCATGTCGCGTCATAGAATGTGTCTGCTCTGATGTGGGTTAAATGCAGCGCATCTCGAGCATGCACTTGACCGACATGAGCAGTAGCCTACAGTGAAAGCAGTTTGGACTACGTTTTGGTACGAGTGTGCTTTATGGTACCTTTAAAAAAATTACGTAATTAGTGTAGTATTTAGGCTTTTGTTAAGAAAATGATGGCTAGTGCAGTTGGTTTCCTTAACTTGACAGAACTAGCAACCTTATTAAAAGGAATTACGTGCAAACATGAAGGTAATATTTTATATTACAATAAATGACTAGTTACAGGGCAGATGAGTAAAGGGGAGGTCAGGTAATTGGTGGGTCTACTACAGGGTTAGTCACTAGTCACCAAATTACTAAAACAGTAGGCCTCATTAATTAGAGAAATAATTTTAAATTCACAAGAATCGTTCACACAAAAATAAAAAGTCTGCCATGATTTACTCACCCTCATGCTATTCGAAACCTTTAGGACTTAGTCATTTCATGACTTAATATAAAAGTTATGAAATTAGTTAATGTATTGCGCAACTTGCCTGAAATAGCGTACTGTCACAGTATGCACAGTACTGGATGAAGTACGCACTTCTCGGCCGGTAAAACAGTATGTCCTTTAAGTATGCATGCAATTAGTATGAATAAATTTCGACGTTGATAATGTTCGATTACGACTCACAAGGCACAAGAGAGGTCAGTGATGTCAAACATCATGCAATCCTTAAATATTTCATTTAAGAGCAGTGGAGGGCAAGATTTTCAGTGAATAATGACTTCAATTTCTGTCTGTTTGTCACCATTGTATGTCTTTAATAGACCACACAAAGTATAGTGCATATGTCATACTCACACTTTATTTTTATTTTTTGGAGCTTCAGAGCCTCAGTTCCCTTTAACTTTTATTACATGAAAAAAGAGCAGCACAATTCATGTTGTTTTGTTAAATGGAAGAAAGAAAGTCATACAAGTTCAGAACAGGTTTAAGAGTAAATAATGACAGATTTGTATTATTAGTTGAACTGTTTCTTTCATTTTTGGTATTAGATTTGAGTTAAACACCTAACCCAACCCTTAGTGTATATTTAAAATAATATTTCTATATGATTGATTCAGAGTAGCCCTAACACAATTCTCTGATCCTTCTATTTTGTATGTAGTTGAGTGAGATTTGGAGGGTGTATAGATGGTCTCTGCCACCTATTGACCACACAGCTGCAGGAACTGTTCTCTCAATCTCTTGCGCTCACTGATAAAGCAGAATTTTATCTCTCAATTGCCTTTTTCTCAGTTTACCTGCGGTAGAGAGGAGGACGAACAAAGCTCAGCTCCAGGTGGGGTCCTCAAGCAAGGCTGCCCTGTTCATCGCCTGGTCCTAAATGGCCACAGGCTACAAGACCAACCCCATATGGAGGCTTGGACCACAGTGAGAGTGCCTGAGGAGCGAGGATGCTGCCTACCATCTCCCGAGGCCCCGCACCTGCATGCATCCTCCATCATCCTTGTCCCTTATGACAGGTCAGATAATTTAATTTATCTCAGCCCCATTGAGAGCATTGTACAGAGTACCACATTTTGAATTATATATATAGTATAGACCAGAATAAATAGGAGCTCCTTCAAGCAGTTGATTGAGAGAATGCCCAGAGTGTACAGAACTGTAATCTAGGCTAAGGGTGGCTACTTTGAAGAAGCTACAATATAAGGTAGTCTTGTTTGAGTGGAAGTGTAGTGTGTTAATTTTTTATGCACTTTCAATAGAGAAAGTTTAGCAGTGTTGGACTGATTGTGGTTGATCACATTGTTATATGCTGTTCAAGCACATTAGGCCTGAGGGAAACATTAAAGACTTATGCCTTACATAATTCATCATTTTAGATCTCACTTGTACTTCCACTGGTTTCATTGTCAATTTCTTTTATATATATATATATATATAGGTATAATGGCTTAGGCTGTTCAAAAGAGGAATGAAGCTTTGCTTGACTGAACATGTTCTAATTCGCTCATTGGCCAAACTGTCACACTGCTTGCGTGTGTACAATAGCTTACATGCCTTTAAAATGAACTACAAAATAAAAGAAATACATTCTTACATAATTCTTAAAGGGGTAGTTAACTCCAAAATGTAAGTTCTCTCATCATTTTCTCACCTTCATGCCATCCCAGATGTGTATGAATTTCTTTCTTCTACTGAACACGAATTATGATTTTTAGAAGAATATTTCAGACTCCAGTGGTTTAATCCATGTCTTCAGAAGTAATATTATAGGTGTGTGTGTGCACGAAACAGGTCAATATTTAAGTCCTTTTTTGCTATCAATCTTCACTTTGAGTTTCACATTCTTCTTTGATTTTGGTGATTCATATTCTTTGGGCATATTGCCACCTACTGGCAGTGAGGATAATTTATAGTAAAATTGGACTTAAGTATTGTTCTGTTTTTCACCCACACCATCAAATCTCTTCTGAAGTCATGGATTAAACTACTGAAGTCATATGGATTTCTTTTATGTTGCTTTTAAGTGCTTTTTGAACTTCAAAGTTCTGGCTACCATTCATTTGCATTGAGAGGATCAAGAGAGCTGAAATATTCTTCTGAAAATCTTAATTTGTTGACAGAAGAAGAAAGAAAGTCATACACATCTGGGATGGTATGAGGGTGAGTAAATGATGTTCAATTTTGGGTGTATTATCCCTTTAAGACAGAAGTTTGACTGAAACCAATGGCTTCATGACCATTAGCATACTAATGTAAAGACACAAGATGATTTGTGTAAAGCCCACTTGGTCAGCAATCAGTCAGTGTTTTTGCAACTTGATTTTTTATATTTTTTTGTATGTGTATTAGGAATGGCTGATCAAATGAGATTGTCACTCCTTTCTCATTTTGTATCTCTCTCTCTTCCTTCAAATGTATTATTACCATGGCCTTTTCTGCATAATAAGCTGAGATTTAGCATCCTTTAAGAACTTACTGTTTGAGTCAATAGGGGTGTGTGGGTTGCTTGCAGGGGGTTAATTAACAATGTGTTTGTGTGTGTGTTCAACTAAATGTGCTGATGTGGCAAGTTCATCTAAAAAACTATGTGTGACCGGGCGGAGGGCGGGACCAGGTGTGTATAATCACGACCCGGGCCCACCCTCCACCCTGTCACCCTATGCCTTTAATCACAATGAGGCTTTCAAAATGCTCACCAAATTTATTTATTTAACATTCAGTATGCAGAAGTTTGGAGTGTGATTCAAATTTTTAATTGGGTCATTTCATATTTAATTTACATTTTCATAATTTTGTTTAATCATTTGAAAGGAATTGATTGTCCCACATATGATTATGTCAATAGACAGTATTGTATAACTGTGAAGATACACCTGTCACTTTGTATTTCTACATCATGTCAATGTGGCCTAGATTTTAATTTAAAATGATACCTGTAACTCACACCCCCTTAGAGTTTGTAAATGTATGCAAAACTTTTAGATATGCAGGCAAATGGGTTCTTCCCTTCCCTGCAGTCTTACAGTGAGAATAGATGATGCTTGACAGATAAACACAAAAGTTCCACCTGTCGTATTTTATGACCATTCCATAACTGTTTTATACACCTGCGGCCTTCTTCCCCTGCTAGACAAATGTCACATTGCTGACTTTGATGTGTGTTTATATGATACGGTTTGGCAAGTATCTCTGGATTTTATGACCTAACAAAGCTTTAAAGAGAGAATTTACTCAACAATTGTGTATTATTATTATTATTATTACATATATGAAAATGAAAAACACCAAGATACATTTTCCATTCATTATCTACTATCATAATCATGTTTTCAAGTTTACATGGTTTAAATTCTGCAAAAAATAAAAAATAATTAAAAAGAAAAACAAGTTAAAACACGTGAACAAAAAAAGTATCAAGGTGCCATTTTAATCACCTTTTATATTTGTTCAGAACACCAAAGTATATTGTTTCATATCATTGATAATTAAAAATGGATTGGAGTCAGATTTCATTTAATGCATGTAATGTATCCAATTAATATTAATAATGTTTACTATTCCATGGCCATTGAAATATACTTTATTCTTTATACCTTATTTATTGTACTGTGTGCAGTCAGTATACAGGCAGTATGGTCCATATGCAAAAGGATTGTACTTGAGTGACTGCATCTGCCTCATTTTGCAACACCTTTTTGCAAATTTGATGCCTTCTAGGCAGTTACTTCTACTTGGAGGATTAGTTGTTAAAAAAAAAAAAGTGCTCAACAATCATGTCTCCTTTAGCATTCAAGACATGTTTGTTTTTGAAAGATATTGATACATCTGATGGATTATGCTTGGCAAACCTATTTGGACCTCACCATTCTAATATGGGGCACTTCAAGTTTACACACCACTACACACAACATATTTAAGGCACTGAACAGATACTTAAATAATTTTGTATGAAGTGGTGTCCAAAAGTCTGAGATCACATGTGAAAATGCTTCTCTTTCTAATTTATAGGAATAGTTCACCCAAAAATGAAAAATATCTCATGATTTACTCACCCTCATGACATCCCAGATGTGTATGACTTTCTTTCTTCCGCAGAACACATATGAAGATATTTAGAAAAATATTTCAGCTCTGCTGGCCATACAGTGGAAGTGAATGGTGACCAAAAATTTGTAAGCAGCATAAAAGTAATCCATAAAACTCCAGTAGTTAAATCTATAATATCTTCAGAAGCTAAATGATAGGTGTGGGTGAGGAACAGCTCAATATTTGTTCTTTTCAATAAAAGTTATTTTTTTACTACAAATTCTTCTCCCTGCTCAGTAGGGTGTGATATGAACAAAGAATGTGAATCAACAAAAACACAAGAAGAAGAAAGTGAAAGTGGAGATTGATTGTAAAAAGAACTTACATTTTGATTTTTTTATTTCTACCCACTTCTTAAGACATGGATTTTACCACTGGAGTCGTATGGATTACTTCTATGTTTCCTTTATGGACTTTTGGCCCTTTAAAGTTCTGGCTAACATTTACTTGCATTGTTTGGACCTACAGAGCTGAAATATCCTTCTACAACTCTTAATTTGTGTTCTGAAAAAAAAAAGAAAGAAAGTCATTACATTTGGGATGCCATGAGAGTGAGTAAATGATGAGAGAATTTTCATTTTTGTATTAACTATCCCTTTAATTTAAACAGAATACAGATTTTCTTAGTATTTGGTGCATAATGCATACACTTTACAAGCTCTGTATACTCCACAAGTGTTTGCAAAACCTGATGATCCATTTTATACCAGTAAAATTAAAATGTAAAAAATTATCTCTATTACAAAGGAGTTAACATGATCATTATTACAAATGGGCTTTTTTTGATTTGTGACCTAGACATCTTTAATTTTTCTTATTCATTTGGACAAAATATTTATATATTTAAAATATTAAAAGAAATGAAATATTCTGTTAATTTTCAGTTGTACTTTAGATTTTTCAAATCATTCAAGATCTTCAGTGTGGTCTTAGACTTCTGGACCCCACTGTATGTGGATGTTTGTTAAGAAGATAAGTACTCGTAACCATGCAATTTCTAAGCACCTCTACAGGCAGTAGTCTTTTATTGATATGTCCAGGCTTGCCTGTGAAATCAGTAAAAATGTTCTCTCTATATGTTGAGGCTGATAGCTCACATTGGCAGCAATTCTACACCTGAGTCTATTCTTCCCTTATCAGTATTTATCTAATTAAACTGAAAGACAAAAGCTAAGGTGGAAAATAGAAAGTTCAAGCAATTGATCTTCTGCTTGATCAAGCCTGTCTTCGTACAAAAATCAAAATCCAAGTCCAAATCAGTCATGCTGTCATAATGGTCAACATTCAAAATGTGCAATGCTTCATGGACTTCCTGGACATCTGTCTCTAAAATCTGTCTGTAATTGGAGGAGCTCTTCATTGAAGAAGACACTTTGACTGCATCCCAATTCTCATAATCTCATTCTATTATGCAAGATTATGATTAGAGTATACAACAATTTAGAATGTTGAAAACACTATGCCAAAGGAGCCCGAATAGTATAGCCAACTATATCAGGTGGATCTTCAAAGTGTTAATCGGGACATGCTTTTTGGATTACACTCAAAAAACATTTTAGCCTATTTTCAAGATGTATCCATTTCAATTGAATAACACATTTCCATCTAATTTAATTGACTAATCTTTAACAAAATAAAATTAACAAATCTTGCAAAATGCAAGTTTTATTAATTACATTTTCTTCAAGACTATTAAATTAAATTAGATGGAAATTTGTTATTCAATTGAAATGGATACATCTTAAAAATAGGCTAAAATATTTTTTTTTGTGTAATAGTGGCCACAGTCCCTTGAATCCCCTCCTGGAAATTGAGTTTGTTACTGTTTTCTTTTTACTTTTGCAATTTTATGGTACTCTGGCTTTGTCCAGAAGAACATACTGCCATGTACACTGCGTGCAACACTCTTAGCAGGAATTAGAACACTAGTATTCCAAACATAGCGAAAAACATACTTTTGGGTAGAAGTATGCAGAATGGGATGCAGCCTCTTTATTTACAAAAACGTTTCCTAGGCAGTCATTCAGTAAAACCAAGGCTCTTGGTAATGCAGTATTGAGGGGAACTGAATGGGTTTGTGCTCCAGGAGAAGAATCCCCCATCCCCCAAGTTAAGTGTGAGATGTGTGGCAGATGTACAGTGGACCCTTTCCATAGCCCCCTCTGCTCAATCTGGAACTCATTGTAGAGTAAGAGAGAACATCTCTCAGTCCTATATAGACCATAAAGAACCACTCAATTGCTCACAATTAGTCCCTTAACAGTTAAGCACAAAGTATACTTTGATTAGACGCGTACAGGATGCTTGGCGCAAATGTAACCTTCAGCAAAGTGCTCGAGCACTGAATGATCTCGGCCAGAATTTCCTAACTGTACTTTCTCTGAATGTGCACTCCTCTAAGGTACGGGTTGTGAGGGGGGGAGACTTCTCTGGAGTGGCCTGGATTCCCTGGGCCACGGCATGTGAAGGGAATGGCGGCCCGGCATCCTGGCCTGTTTGCCGCAACGTGTGATTTCCTCCCTGTCAACTCATCTAACCCCCATGGGGGATTCCAGGGAGCGGGTCTAGCAATACATCTGATTCGGACGGTACCTTCCCTGCTCTGCTCCTGGACCTGCAAGGAAACAACTTGCAAGCGCGGGAGATAGAGAACAGTCCCCCGAGGAGAGGCGCGCTCTGCGTTTTAAAGGCAGCTGTGATGAGGCTCTATTCACATCAGGTGCAACTCATCATCCACTGCCAAACGAGGCTTTCTTAAATTACTGCTCTCTTCCCTCCTGCCGCTCCCGTTGTGAGCCTGGCTCAAACGAGGTGATTTGTTGATTTTTTGTACACGTACTAAAACCGATACTGTCTCTTTAACAAAAAACAGCATTTCTGTAAACAGTGCCTTTAAATGAGCGCATGTTAACTAGAGAGGACTCAAATGGCTTTACCTCATCTGTGCGATGCATGATAAGAATTACATGTTTTTTGTAGTTGTTTTTGATCAACAACTGACTATAAAGAACAGAAAGAGTATTAAAAGAGACAGTATTCAATGACAAATGGTTTATGTGGACCTTGTCTTGAACACAGATTAACTTTTACTCTCAACACACTGTGAAAGGATCTCGCTGCTGAGCACTTCATGACTAGACTACACAATTACTGGCGAGTGCAATGTAAACATTTAACAGCCAGTTGCCAAATATATTCTCTTTAGTCATAGTGCAAAGTTTGTTTGCAAATGCAAGTGATTTCCTCTCATTGTAGTGGAGGGTTGCACACTGAGGGAAAGATAAATCTTGGGATTTATGAATCGAGATCGTTCAAATTAAGATCACGATTAATCAGAAAAAAAATATTTTTACCCACCAATAGCGATGATGACGTGAGGGAGTGGAGGGTCGTTACGCCACGACATCCTACTTGGCAAAAGGGGTTGGGCATAAGCACATTTTACCCCAGTTCCATTCCATCCATTCTTTCTTTCTTGCCTACACATGTCATTTGAGCATAACTTGAGGTTACATTAAATACTGCCGGGTTGTTTACTCAAGAGTACTAAACTTCAGCTGACTGACCATGTCACGCTTAAACATCTCTCAATGAGTCATAACCTTTGCTCTCAGTATTACTGAGGTCAAAGGCTGCCTCATGTAGAAGACACAAGAATGACTCATGTTTTCATGGCAACGAGTGTGCATCTCACATCCCGGCCAGCTGACAAGCTATTAATATGAATGAAACAGGGGGGTAAAGGGGAGGCACATTCCTGGTCAAATCGGTAATTCTCTTATAATATTCCCCCACTTTTCCAAGTGCACAGCGCTGTGGCTTATGGCGATAGTATGGCCACACCAACAATCAATCAAATTAATTTATAGAGCACTTTAAAAACTGTGATGTATACCAAAGTGCTGTACTATCAAGATAATAAAAGGCATAACATACAACCATAAAATAAAATACACATATAATAATAAAATAGAATGTATTATAAATAATTATGACACACATTGCATTGGATAAGCTAACGAATACAAGTGAGTTTTAAGATGATATATAAACATCTTGACTGAGGTTGAAGACCTCAATGAAAATGGTTGACCATTCCACAGTCTCGGAGCAGCAGCAGAAAAAGCGTGGTCACCTTTGCATTTAAGATGAGTGTGAGGAATCTTAAGAATGAGTTGAGAATTTGACCATAGTGATCTTAAAGAGCAACAAGATAGATTGTCTGTGCCTCAACTTGAAATATTTGCTGTGTTATTAACTTTTAAAATTGTTATGTTGATACTATCAGAAGCCAAAACAGATAAAAGTCTAAACAGTGTGTTTATCATAGCTCATGTTACATAGCAAAGGAAGAGTGTCTCTGAAACTGAAATGAGGAACCGAAAGTTTCATAGCTGGTATTTGAGGACGATCTTCAAATGTCTGCAGTTTAATTGGCTGTGTTGTGATGTGTTATTGAGAAGTAACACAGAGAATCCCAAGATAGAGGAGTCAATTATATTTTTAGATCTTTGACATGATCTCATGGACTGCAGTAGGATTTGATTTCTGAAACAGTAAGAGAGATCAGTACCACCTTTAGGTCCTGTTCACACTTGGCATTAACATTTGTCCTGGGTGATGCAATAACAAGTTTACACTGATATGTGTCTCAAATGCATCTTCAGTGACCACATGTGATCGGATTTCACCAAGACTTTTTAAGGGAGGGTCTCTGATTCTGTGACTACATACATCTATAACTATTCCAGTGTGTCATGCCAGGCATACCATAGAAGTTCTTTGAAGTCTTGTGCATGTATATTTATGGACTTTTTCAAATTTTTTAATCCATACCAACCTGACGGAGTATACTAGCTTTGTTTTGATGTGCTTCAGGGCTGAAACGATTTGTTGATGTTATCAACAACGTCGACAATAAAAAAGTTTAGTTGTCGAATAGTTGTTTGATCTCATTTAATGTAACATGAGATTACATTCAGCTCTAACGATGATGTGTGAGTGCAGCACTGCAGTTTGCACCCGACTGAGGAGAGGAAGAATTACACAGCTCACAGTCCAGATGCACTCTAAACTTTCCAAACAGCTTCAGGTGATGTAGATCACAAAGTATGAAGGAATTATAATGCAAAAATACAAAATAAATAAATACAGAAGCACTCTCGTTGTGGAATAAGTGGAGCTGGAGAAAAACTTGCTGTGGAAGGGCGGAGGGCGGGGCCGGGTCGTGATTATACACACCCGGTTCCTTATCAGGCTAATCAAGCCTCCGAGAGGGATAAAGGCCGATTGCGGAGGATTGTGCGGGAGAGAGAGATAGTTTACTCATGCTACTCTCTGCTGTCCACGCACAACTTACCAGGTGCCCCATTGAGAGCGAGAGCCACTAATCACGACCACGAGGAGGTTACCCCTTGTGACTCTCCCCTCCCTAGCAACCGAGCCAATTTTTTTGCTTAGGAGACCTGGCTGGAGTCACTCAGTACACCCTGGATTCGGAACTCGCGACTCTAGGGGTTGTAGTCATCATCAGTACTCAATGAGCTACCCAGGCCCCCGTGTGTTGAGCATCTTTAAAGGAAACACTCTGGCGTTACATCTTAAATGCAGTTATATTTCATGCGTTATAGCTTTATTAAAGTTCAAATAATACGGAAACAGGTCATGTAAATAACTACAAACTCCGAAATTCTCTGTACGGTCACCGCCTCTTCTATTAGTTGCATGAATGTCCCATTCCAAGGGGGAGAGATTGAAACTGCACCTGGCTGATGCACACTCTGGCACCGGATGCTCATCCCTCGAGAGTGCACACTTAATACAGCTAGATTATAACATGATGTCTTGCGACTTATTGAATCATAATATATGTGTCACTGTGCATTTCTTATCATGAAGAAAATTGGCAATACACAGCTTTATTAATATGAGACAGTTTGTTTTTTGTGAGTTACTGATGGATTGAAGTGAACAGAATGGTGAGAGAGGTACTGTTGTCTTCGCCCCATTATACACTGCAACAAAATATGTTTTTGATTTGTTTTTGTTTTGGCTTATTTTCCAATATAAAAATATAAATCTCCATACATTTACTTAAGGAACTATACTGCAGAAGAATTTTTTTTATCTGAGAATGTTGAATATAATGTAAACAATTCAAGTATTTTAAAATATCTAAAAATCCTTTAAAAAAAGATGTATTCACCTGAGAAGCAGCATATAAGATATTTAGACTTGCTTTTAGAGAATAGATCTTCAATAGAAATATATTTTGTCTTTACTGCACTCGCAGAAGTAATACCAAGTGAAAAAATGCACTTTTATACAAAATACACTTGTATTTAAGATACGTTCTCTTTTAAATGGAAAAAAGACAAAAACACTTGATAACCATATGATTTTTTGCATTGAATTTCTTTACTGAATTAATTTTAATAAAAAATATTTTTCCCTTTAATTCAGTGAATGTCATTTAGAGGTATTTAAAAAAAAGATGATTATGTCCTCTTTATTGTTAGTAAGCACGTTTAATACAACCTTTTAAGTCAGGGCACAAGCTGAATAATCGGTTAAGAGCTAATGATTAATCATTGCAATAATCGCCAAATAGTCGAATAATCATTGTAATAATCATTCAATTAATCGATTATCAATATAATTATTTGTTGCAGCCCTAATGTGCTTTCCCCAACAGTTAAAAGTCCAATTGCACAAATGTGTGTTTTCTTTATTAGATGTTTTGTATGTTGGTTTCAAACACCAGTTTCAAACCTTAGTTAATTTGAATAATTTCCAATTAAAATTTCAAAAGTTAAATTTTATTTACTATCACCATATTTTTGTTATAACTCTAGGGTACAGTAAATAAGCAAAAATAATCAAACCAAACTGGTATACATTTAGACAAGGGTCAACTGTTTTAAATGTCAGTTTACTTATCAATGGCAATATTTGTTGGCTAAAACAATGTGCATTTGTGCCGCTTTTTAACTTTTGCTAAAAAGCCTATTATAGGCTGTTTAATATAAATTGAAGTGACAGCTAGCCTCTGCCTCCCCTACCATAAAAATCCTTTAGTTCACCCTAAATATACAGCAATACAAAAACAGCAATTTTTCTAAAGGAACAGAACTGACCTCAGTTCCCATATAAATGTATTAGGCCTAAAACAACCTTTGGCACAAAGTTATTCTTCACCCAAACAAGAATGTTCTGTCCAAAAGACTGTCTATGATTGTTTGAAAAAAAAGCTTCCTGCCGCAAACTGACATTTCATTGCATGCCTCCACAACATACAAAAAAATACGAAGGCCTGCAGTATGAGGTTAATTATGCTGTCATTCAACTGGACCATCTGAGGCAATGCTGAGATGAGTGGGTTATGAAAAGTTGCAATCACTTGCAAAAAACACTATTATTCTGTTATTATATAAACTCTTGTTCGCTCATTTTGTCCTATGTGTTTATGCAATGAATGATACTTGCATAATTAACGCTACACAAATGAAATCGCTAATTTTAAGCTGTATTATCTGGCTGGTGAATTTACCAAACACAGGTTTGAAACTTTTATGGTCTAAGCTGAGGTTGTGGTCACAATTTTGAAATTTCTGGCAGAATTATGTAATTTGAATTACATAAATTCAATACCAGATGCTCCTGCTGACATAAACATCAGAGTGGTTTGTCCAGCACACACGGAGAACGTGCAAGAAAAAGTTTGTTTTTTGTACCAGACCTGAACTCTTTTGTTGAGGAATGCTGGTTGTGGACTTGTTGTTTGCATGAAGGGAAATAAAGAGCCAGTTAATCAAATGTTTTCCTGGCTGTACTGCCTTGATCGCTCCAAGCTATTTTGTTTACTTTCTAGATTATAGTTGTTCGAGTTTTGCTCGTCATTATGACTTCTTTGCTGATTGTGGTGTGCCGCACAGAGTGAGAGATACTTCTGATTGTGTTCAACAGCTCATGTTAGGGCTGGGCGATATGACAAAAAAAAAAAAAAGATAATTATTGATTCTTTCCAAACTTAAGGACTATTCACAATTCATATTTTCATCTTAACTCACACATGATTCAAAAAACATGTCCTTTATTAGAGTGTATGGCAACCTTATTAGAGAAATCAAAGTTCTTTTCATTATATGAAACATTGAACATTGTCCAAGAGAAATGCAAAAAAACAGGCACCACACAGGAAGTTGTCAACTTAGTTTTAATGTCTTATTTTTTTTTTAATAATCCAGATGCTCAGAAATAATAGTATAAAATGGGAAAAATGCTAAATACTTGTAGGTATACATTTACTTTTTTTACTAAACAAAGACTGGCTAGAAAGTTATTTAGAAATCAGTAGCCAAATATGATCAAGTTTATCTAGAAAGTACTTGTTTATCAAACGGTTTGAATTTTTTTGGAAAAAAGAAAGAAAAACCTCTGTGAAACCTGAAGACTTTGTCCTCTAAAACATGGGTATGATATCCATTTAGGCTGCATGATCGATTGAATTAAGATTGAAAATGCAATATAGCCTTGTGTGATTACTTAACAGCAAAAGGCTGTGTTATAAAATCTGATAATCTGCGTTCACCATTTCAGACAGTGCTGTGTGAGCATGTGGTGCCCTCTAGCTGTACATACTGAGCAGTGCAGCAATTTGAAATGATTTATCATTACAATTAAATTTGCGAAGTTTGTCAAAATGATTGTTCCCCAAATGTTGGCTACAGAAAAGGTTGGGAGGGTTATTTTTCAAATGTATTCCAATACAGATTATAGAATACATGCTGTAAAATGTCATTTGGAACTTATTCCGTTACATTCTATGAAAAATATAAATATCTTATGCAGTGCTGTTTCTAAAACAAGATAAATCAAATTGATCTTGTTTTAAGGATTTTTAGATATTTTTACAGGAAAACAATACAAAGGTTATTATCATGGATACGATTTTTACCCTAATATTTAAGGTCTTACTAGAAAAATCTATTATGATCTAACATGAATTTTCTTGATAAAAATATATGATCGTGCCTGGTGATGTGCATGTAAAATGGCTAGAAATAGTATTTTAGCTTAGAGTAAAACTGACAATTTATTTATTTAACAAGGTTTATTTATATTTCTTCTGCTCCAAACATACTTCTCTGTCTGGTCATATGAATGTATCACATCATAAGAAAGTGTTTCACCGCTGTTCACTTCATTTATATGTATAAATGTTTTCCATCTGAAATTACTAAATATTAAATGAAACAAATGACAAAAAAAAAATGCAAAGTAATCTCTTTAGTAATCAAAATACTTTTTGAATGTAACTGTATTCTAATTACCAATTATTTAAATTGTAACTGTAGTGGAATACAGTTACTTATATTTTGTATTTTAAATACTTATTCCGAATTCCGCTACTCCACAACACTAGCTATATATGCAGTACACTTAAAACTCATAAAAAATAAAAGCAATGATTAGCAATCTATTTCAATCATCATTGTAAAAAAATGGAGCAGTGGATTTTTGACTCTCACATTTATAGCCTATCCAAATTAATTGATTTGAAGCACCTGTAACTGTAACTTAACTAAGGCTTTATTATTGGTATTAAAAATAGGAGAGCGTTCATCAACATGCACAAAATGCCCAGGCCAGTTCTTATTAAACCAGTCTAAACATGCATGATGGATAAAGCTGAGCTTCAACCACACTTTAAAATCACACTGGAAATATTAACGGTGTCTTTTATATCAGTCTCCATGTTGTTAAGTTCATTTTGAGAAAAAATACAAATAAAATGGCCAGCCCTAGCTCATGTATGTATGTTTCTCTCCTAGGCACATTGATTATCAATTTATTGAAGTTTTAATGAGTGTTGCCAAATGGTTTCTCTGTGATTAAGAACTGGAAGAAAGAGGTTGAAGAAATATTCTTACCAATATTTGGCCCTCTTAATAAATGATATACAAAGTCAATAGTAATACCAGTGAAATGTATTGATTCTCGAAACCAGTTCAATACAACAGCAAAAACTAATGAATTATTTAACTAATAACTCATGAACCTTTATTTAAAAGTTAAATTTGAATATAAATATTAACAAACTAAATCAAATAAAAATAATTATTTAGCCTAATGTATCGACTTGGTAGCAAATTACTAATACTTTTGACACCCCAAATCCCATAACAAGTCTATTATGTGGATGTGTGGGTAACTTTACTGATTTTACTACTCCCAACACAGTTGTCATTCCATAATGGTTCTTGGCCTTTGTGAAATTGTGATGGTCTGAATAGAAATCCAGGAACTAAAAGCACGTTTGAGGCCTTCTCATCTTTGACATTCACATGCCCATGCTTATTGTCTTATCTTTTGCAATCGCCCATATTACAGTTAGAAGAACTTCAACTTCTTTTTGGAGTTGGGAATAAATAGCAGCCTTCTCCAACTTGTAGCAACAGCTGTAACTCTCACAAGATCCCCCCTTGTCTCCTCCTCTCATCCCTCTGTCAATTCCCCCTTTTCCAGATGAATCCGTCATGCTTCCAACATCCTCCATAGTCTAATAAAATGCCTGATGGATTTCACTTTGGGTTTCCATGACGCTCAGGAAATTATGTGGTCTTTGATTTGTTCAGAGTTTGAAAGATATTGTAGAAAATTGATAAGAGCTCAGTATTTTATGCTTTAGTGCACTGACATACAGTTGTCAGTGCTCTTTGCTCTGGGTCATGGCCCGATATCCAGCACAAATCCCCACAATATGAGAGCCCTTTTCTAGGATCAAGGCCGCCCCACTGTCTTACGCCCTTCTTATGACAAACCCACACACACTTGCACAGAGATGCACACATAATGCATGTGAAATCATTTCTGCTTTCTGGTTCAGTCTTCAGCAATAAGACATTTTTGATATAAGACAGCTTTGATATAATACAGGGCTAGGGAACAAGTCCCTATAGCATACAAAATATAAATTTTATTGCTGAAAAAGTCATTTTAAATGTTTAGTTTACCCAAAAATGTTATTAATTTCTTTGTTCTGAGTAATACAAAAGAAGATATATTGCAGAATATTTAGTTTTATTTTCTGTACAATGAAAATACACAGGAATTGGGGCTATCAATCCCCTAAAAGAACCAAAAAAGCACCATAAAAGCTGTCCATACGACTTTTGTGCAATATGACAAGTTTTCTGAAGCCAAGCCATTGCTTTGTGTGAGGAAGATTTGACCAAATTGAAGTCCTTCTATGGAAGAAATAAAGTCCTGCAGGTTTAGAATAACATGATTGTGAGTAAACGATGACAGGACTATTCCGACACAATATTGATCCTTGCTTAAAATGGGTCCATGATTGTGTTGAATATCTTATTTGCTTTGAGTAATAATTGACATGAGCTTAAAGCGTTGGTTGTCCTCAATTTTGGTTCTGCCAGCATTGAATATGCATTTTTGCACTAACTCAGCCCTGACCCTTCACTTTGTGACTGTGGAGCATTGTCGAGTTTGGAAAAAGTCAGGGTGGTTTTGCTGGTTTCCGCTTCCACTGTTTGCTTTATCTCCTGCCTGTGCACTTTTGCTCCAAACATTATGTCTTGTGATACCAGCAAACTGCATTATACACACACAAAAACACTCTTAAATACACTCTTTAGTTGCTGAATTCCTAGAAAATGTTAGCGGTATTTACAGCCACACCCTGGTGGATTTAGGGAAGCTGAGCTGCTTTGCCAGAACGACAAGATTCAAAAACACACTAGACCTACACTAGACCACATTGCTCCATGACTTGCAGGCAAGGGCCTCGGATTGAGGGTCAAGGTCTGCTGTGTAGGAGAGCCAAACCATCGATGAACTAATCAAGCCAGTTTAAATTGTTTACTATAAATAATACTTGTTTTTCTTGGCTTAATACCATCAGCAAGCACCAACTAACTTGAATTGGCCACCTGACTTTTTCAATTTATACTCTCCTGTAACCATGTGGTCAGTGTATGGGCCGAGAACAACCCTGGTCAGATTAAATCATTGTTGTGATATTTTATTGCAGATTATGTTATTGAAAAATTATATCAGCAAACAGTTTTGGAGATTTTTATGTTTCCACATTCAAGTTCATATGAGCTATGTTTATTTGCCTATTGCTTATGCCCCGCGGTGACCACCGAGTGAACTGACTTGCCCTTAAAGGGACTTGGTTTGTCTCAGTATATTGAATTACCCATGAATTTGTGATGATTTTATTCTTATAATAATGCTGAAGAATCCATTTGGGATATACTAAACAGCATATATTGGGACTTCCACAGTGAATGTGGGGACTTTTGCAAATTACTTTGAATATTTTGGCAATTCATGTGAGAATACTAAACTACTGTAGCTTTTCATTCAGCAAAAAGCCCCTAGATTTTGGAATGGATTGAATTTCTACCGTAACAGATGATCATCAAGTCTCAAATATTTTGTTAACGTTTCTGTCATCTCTAAACCTTTCCACAGATTTGATTTTCTTTACACTTCCCCATACAGAGTGCTGATTCAATTTTGTATTAGAGGTAGGCTTACTGATTAATCAGTGCCGATAGTTGCTTTTTGAAACTATCGGTTCTCAGCAATAATCTATTTTGTTTTATATTCCTCATCAATAAACCTCATCTGGTGAAATGTATACAGTATATATACAGTATTTCATTTATAATTTTTTTGTTACATTTACTGTTTAATGTTTAATTGTATAATTTGCACTATTTACAATTATTTACATTTATTTGTTGAACACATGCTAAAACCAGTACTGTCTCTTTAAGAAAACCTGCATTTCTGTAAATAAGCGCATGTTAACAAGAGAGACTCAAGTGGCTTTACATCATCTCTGCTATGCATGATTAGAATTAAATATGATGTTTTTGTTGTTTTTGATCAACAACTTACTATAAAGAACAGAAAGGGTATTAAAAGAGACAGTATTCAATGACAAATGTGTTGTGTGGATCTCGTCTTTGGACATATATTACACAGAATAACTTTTACTCTCAACACACAGTGAAAGGATCTCTCTGCTGAACACTCCACCACTATAATACACGATTACTGGTGATTAAAATCAAAACATTTACGACATAAACTTTTGGCAAAATGAAATTACATGGTTCCTTACATGTATTGGGGCAGTTCCGAGGTGAATGTCTACTGTGTAGCATGTTCTCCAAAGCATATGCGTTTTTAGGTTAATAACGAGTTTTAAATCAACAAAACTGACCTCCCTACCTCAAACATAATTGAAAGTTTCAGAAAAAGCAAATGTAAAATGAAAAACCTGATTGCTGAAGCAACCATGTCATTATGTGGTCCATGTGTGACTTTTTTGGCAAACACGTTGACTTGCTCAGACTTGCTCATATTGACTTATGTACCGGTTCTTTGCATCGCAAGTGCAAAGCTATATCAGATACTGTAAGCTATCGCACAATATGATCATGTTTGAATAAGCATAAATAGTTGGTTATGTAATGTAAAAACATTAAAATATATCACCTTACAAGTCATGTGCTATTGTAAAAGTGTTTTGATGTCATATCATAGAATAGTGTGAGGAACTGAGCGATCTGGTAATCTGCCAGTTTACTCGTGATTTGTGTGAAAGTGAACAAATATCGTAGTTGTTGTAGCACCTCTAGTGTTGGGAAGACAGATGGTCTAATTTTAAAGACCCCATGAAACTAAAATGAGAGTGCCCCGTCTCTCTCACTCGACTTTGTGTAGATTGAAGTGACTCTAGGGGCTTCTTTCAGGAGCCACGGTTACCTCTGATTTTGAGAAAAGCCCAATGAGAAATTGGCGAACAGAATTTGCATGTCCCTTCCCCGGACATACGGAGCGGAGCGATTGTGTGATCAGCGAGCTGAATTCATCATATGGCGCGTTTCTAGCAGCTTTCTCTTCTCTGCACGCCAGTGCAAACTACGCCCCTGGGCGCTTTGACAGCGCTTCCTAAAAGAGCATATTCCTCTAAATAAGACGCATCTTTATAAAGATGCCTTTCCCCCTCTGTGTTGTTCCTGGATGCGGCAGATATCTCTCCGCCTCTGATGGTCATAGGCACTGCCTCGTTTGTTTGGGTCACGATCATGCCGAGGCAGCGTTTGTGGATGGCTCTTGAAACGGCATTCCAGCCGCCCCCCTCGTTGCACCTTCTTCCCACGGGATTGAGGTCAACCCGGCTGACGTTGATGTCCACCAGGCCAAAGCTCTAAAAGATCTGCACTTGGGTAGTCCTGGTCCTGACGTGCTGCAGGAACTGCACTCAGCAACTGACCTCACCCTCTGGGCTATGAAGGTCACAGCGTGGGCTCTCGGACAGGCTATGGCCAGCCTTGTGGTCCAAGAATACCATCTGTGGCTGAACATATTCGAGATGCGGGACACCGACAAGGCTCAATGCCCCCATCTCCCAGTTTGGCCTATTCGGCGACACTGTCAGGCGGAGAATCCTGCTTTTCATTATTTTCTTTTGATGCACACCATTCGGGCTGTGGTACCCACATTTTCAATAAAAGAGCAATTTCCTCATTCCTTGGGTCACCTAGGCGGCCCATGCCATTCTCAGAGCAGCCCGGCACTGAATACTTACAGTCATGCCACTGTGGATGCAGACCCTTCGCCTCCATGACCGCGACTGCATCGTGCACAGAACCGGTCGGTTCTGACGAGTCTAGAGGACACCTTTATAGGATCTCCTCCTCAGTTACAAGACCCTGCGGTGGAAATCGCAAACCTTCTAAGCAAGGATGTGATAGATCCTGTCCCTCCTGCCGAGATGGATGGTTTCTACAGCTCTTACATAATTGTACCCAAAAAAGGAGGTGGGTTGCGACTAGGGCTGCACAATTAATAGAAATAAAATCGAAACCGCGATATGACCTTGTGCAATTATTAAACTGGAAGGGCTGCAATTTAATTAAATAAATAAATATTCTGCTCTCTTCAAAGTTTATTTGCACTGCAGTCTATATTAAGTTAGAGCATTGTTGGTGTTTTCAGAGCGGTTCTGCACTCCACAACTCCCACTCATGCTTAGAGTAACAGAAGTGCTCAAAGTTCAGTTCCGTTTGCTTACGTGCTCAAAACGCTTTATTTACACTCAACTGGCGCGTCCTCCGTCTCAGCATCTCTGTCTCCGCAAGGCACAGGTATCATAATATTAACGCGGAATACAAGATGGGGAATAATTCAAACCTTTATTAAATGCTTGCTGAGCAAACATCATTAACAGTAACACCTGCAGAGTCCATAAACTTCTCTTCTTCCAGTCTCCAGTTATTTGTTTACTTCACGAGAGAGCGTGTCCCCCTTATTACACTCCCAGCGGAAACAAGTGAAAGCGGAACTAATATTACCAACATCCAACAAAATGAAAAAAGGAAGGAACGTACATATAATAAATCTATATTAAATATTTAGTTACTATATTATAATGCATTACTAAATTAAATATAAAAAAATAATGATTAAAAATAATTAAATGAAATGGTGACAAACTAACCAAAATGTTCACTTTAAATGTAATTTCACCAATGGGTTATCAGTTTAACTTGAGGACTATCTTATATACAGTAAAGAATAATTTGTATAAGCCAACTAGTTTTTAAGGCCTAGAATAAAGAGTAACATTTATATTTAAAAAATTATATTTTGTGTTTATTGCATTATTCAATCAACCAACATTATTTTTGACAGCAAAAACTAGGCAACAACTATGGTTTTACCAACAGGGAAATATAAAAATAATATGAAAGTTTAACTAGTGTTTATGCTGCCTCATTATCATCAACAAAGCTTGTGCTTGCAAATATGTGTTCAGGTTAGATGAGTAAAATGCACTTTAAATATGCCCATATTACGAAAATCAGCATATTATAATGATTTCTGAAGTATCATGTGACACTGAAGACTGCAGTCATGATGCTGAAAATTCAGCTTTGATCACAAATTGCATTTTACAATATATTCAAATAGAAAACGGTTTACAATATCACTGTTTTTACTGTTTTGGATCACATAAATGCAGTTTTAGTGAGCAGAAGAGACTTCTTTTAAATGGTAGTGTAGGTCTAAAATTAAGTAAAGAAAATATATAGTCAGATTACTTCGTTTAACTTAAAACTTGATTTTGATCATTAAGTCTCATTAAGCTGTCACTAAAGTTTTACATGTCAGTTTGACAGAATTAGCACTTGGTTAACACAGAAGCTAATGTATTTTAAATTTATAGGTCTAGATATTCTCTAGGAATCTCAGGATCTTGTAGTACTAGTGGCCAAAAAATATTTTGTTTTCAATATCATTTTCAAAACCATAACTTGGGTTGAAACAGTGTTGAAAGAGAATACAGTGTACAGACGTTTTATGTGTTTTTATAAGAGGTAGTTTGGTGAATTAATTTTATGTTAAATAATACTTTTTTAACGTATCTAATAGTTCGCACAACAACAAAAATGGATTTGTGCCTCACATACTTTAAAAAAGACTCCACGGCAAACTGTATTTGAATTTGTGCATTGCAACCTGCCAACCGCCAATCCATGCAAAATCCTTTTCTGTCTTGTTATTTTATTTTTATAAATTTTTTTCGTTAATCTTTTGCTGACACTTTGGCCTGAAATAGTTGTCAGCGCTGCAGGAAATTGAATCTCTACAGGAAGAAACTTCTCACTTCTCACCCAAAGATTAAAAAGGTTCTACACATCACCCACATCAAACATTTTTGCTAATATAATTATGATTTCAGCTACTAATAAGAGTGTTGGAATCTCAGCTCTGTTTAACACATTTTACCATATTTAAAGCAATTTCACTGAAATGTGAAAATATTGCCCCAAAATCAGTGCAGAAAAAGCTAAAAAGTCAGCAGTTTCTGTGTGGGCCTGACTATTTGTCTCTTGTCTGTTTAAGAATGGCTGGTTTGTTAAACTGGAATGATTTCAAGTCAAAGTGCTCTCTATAGCAGCCATTTTGCCCTGTAGCAAAAACAACACTGGCTGAGACTGTTGAACTTGAAGACTTCCCAGTAAAAAACTGAGAAGTTTTACTGACCATAGCAAATCCACAAACAGATGCATTTGAAACATTCAACTCACTTCAAGATGTTAAAAAATGTAAGTATGTCTCTTATTCTCTTTCTGTCTCTCTCTCTCTTTCCCACTCTCTCTCTCACTCTCTCTGCGGGAAGTGGTCACTGAGGTTTACTTAAGACCTGTTTGTTTGATTAGTTCAGCTGTTTCTATATCTCAGATTTTCTATATTTTCATCACTATTTATTCCTGTGCTGTGTTTACACACTGGAGCATTGTCTACTGGGTTCACAGTTGGGGCCACGAATACACATATTTGAACAGAATTAGACATGTTCACATTATTTCCATAAGGGTGGATTAAAAAGGTTAATATTCATTATGGTCAGATACTAAAATTGAGATGAACAAAAAACACAACTGTTCCTTTTTTGACCAGATTTAATTTGGGACCATGAAACTTAAGAGTTTTTTTTTTTATTAAATTGTGATGTGTGTGTGTGTGTGTGTGTGTGTGTGTGTGTGTGTGTGTGTGTGTGTGTGTGTGTGTGTGTGTGTGTGTGTGTGTGTGTGTGTGTGTGTGTGCATAACCTGAGGACCAAATCTCACCACAAACACAATTTATGTGGAGCCTTGAAAAAGCTAACCCTGCTTAAACATAGACCCTGCTTACATTTGGTATTAAAATGCATTTCGGGTGATCCATGTGGTCAGCCCTAAATACAGGTCTGAACGGGGTCTGAAATGTTTTGTGATCTGATCACAAAAACCACATACGGTGGTAGTCAAAATCGCATGTGACAACATCACATTTCAGGTGTAAAAGCTAATCCATTCTGAATGGTCCCGGCAGCAGAGATGCGCCTACCCTCAACCGCTGTGCTAAAACAACAGTTTAAACTTTGCCGGTTACGAGAGACTTTAAAAGGATATAACCATCTGATTGGAAAATGTGAAGTGGATACATACACAAACATGAGAACTTCTCGTGAAAAGAGAATCTTCCGTTTCATCACTATACAATCTTATATAAAGTCTTGGCCTGTGGTCCGATATTTGCAGATACTTCAAAGTCTGCCGTGATTTGATTTAGATTTGATTCGATTCAGGGCTCTGCGATCGATGTGCCTATTTTACACAATCAATTAAAAAAAAAAACCCTCAAATGCAACCAAAATATAATTTGAATATTTTATTGAGCTCTCTGAAAAGTGCAAATTTAGTATCCACATTGGGACATTCATAACAAAATAAGGTACTTCAGATGTTGAAAAATTATACAGATAATAATATAAAAAAATAATGTCACACACATGTGATCATCAATCGTTTGATTACAGATAATTTTTCAGTTTAATCCAATTTAAATTACTTACATACACATGACTTTTTTCCAACTATATCTGCTATCCGCAGTTCCCCTTCTGTCACTCACTCGACGTTGTGACGTATGTAGTGACACAAGGGGTCTTTCTTGAGAGGGGAGACGCATGTCCCGCCCCCAGACATACGGGTATAAAGGGAAGCAGACATGCATCTGTCAGTCAGATTTTTTTCTTGAGAGATGAGCGTTTGTGTAGCAGCAAGCTGAGTTTCACTACTGCTCCACTCACCTATATCAGAGCATTGCTGTTGGATCATACGGCGCGTTTCCAGCTGCTTTCTCCCTCTCTGCACGATGTGCAGTCCACGCCCCTCGGATGCTTCAACAGCACTTCTGTAGGGTATACCTCTAAAAGAGAAGTATTTTCCCCTCTAAAAGAGAGTATTTTCATTCATAAAAGAGCAATACACAGCAGGCGTTGAACGTCCTTTTCAGGACACATCTTTTTGAAGATGCCTTTCTGCCTCTGTGTAGTACCTGGATGCGGCTGTTTTCTCTCCGCTTCTGATGGTCATAAGCGCTGCCTCACATGTCTGGGCTGCGATCACATGGAGGCTGCATTTATGAATGGTTTATGTTCTCATTGTGAGAACATAGCCATGGCAACGTTGTGATCGCGTCTTCCTTTCTTCCGAGGGAAAGCCACTTCAGCTGCCCCCCCACGCCACGCCTTCTTCCTATGGGATTAAGGACGCCGCGGCCGGCGATGAAGGCGATTTGGGGAGAGCAACGTGCTCGGTTTCGCCAGGTAAATCCCCACGAGCGCTCTTCGAAGACGGCCCTCCTGATAGCGCTAGCATCCTTCAAGAGGGTTGGGGACCTACAAGTGTTCTCTGTCAGCGACATTTGCCTGGAGTTCGGTCCGGCAGATACTCATATCATCATAAGACAGCGACTAGGCTACGTGCCCAAGGTTCCTGCGATCCCCTTCAGGGACCAGGACGTGAACCTGCAAGCAAGCTGCCCCAGGAGGAGGCAGACCCAGCCTTTGTTGCTGTGTCCCCTACGTGCTTTGCTTATCTATTTGGACCGCACGCAGAGCTCTAGATGCTCCAAGTGGTTTTTGTCTGCTTTGATGGACAGTGGAAAGCGAACGCTGTCTCCAAACTGAGGCTGCCCGCTGGGTGGTCGACACAATTTCCTTGGCCTTCCAGACCCTGGCCGTGCCCGCCCCCTTGCAGGTTCGAGCACATTTGAAGAGAAGTGTGGCATCCTCGTGGGTACTGGCCAACAGCACCTCCCTAAGCAAACATCTACAGAGCAGCGGGCTGGGCAACACCCAATACCTAAAGATGAGATTCTGTAATCTCAGGGTTGAGTCAGTAGAACTCGGTAATACGGAACAACTGACTGGGTGTACCGCTTGCACCTAGCGCCTTTCCACTAGACTGAGGCGAACATGTGCGCTCTTATCCCAGGAGATCCCACTAACTCGGCTCCCTGGATGACTCCTTGAGTCTTTCCCCCTGAAAGAATAGGAATGGAAAAGAACGGAAAAGAACGAGACATTGTGTCCCCCTTGCCACGACACTAGACCTACCACTGTAAATGGCAGAACATTGCTCTCGGCTTCTCGGTAAAAAACCCGACTGACAGACGCATGTCTGCTTCCTTTTATACCCGTATGTCCGGGGGTGGGACATGCAAATTCTGTCTGCCAATTTCTCATTGGCCTTTTCTCAAATCCAGAGGTATGCGAGGCTCTCAAGAAATACCCCTTGTGTCACTACATTCGACACAACGTCTCGTTCCCTCCATCAGGGAACATAGGTTACAACAGTAACCATTAAGTTTTTTTTGCTACAACTTCCACATTTGAAATAAAAAAATCTGTTAGAGTTAACTGGGATAAATGTTAGTAAGGGTGTTGATGTGTAGTTGTGTAAAGGTTTATAACTGATGCTTGGCAGAAGGTGATTTCTCTTTCCCTTGTTAGTGCTGTTCAGAATGTCACCGTTGTCAAGACGTTTCATGTGATGGTTGAACTGCTCCATGGTACTTTAAAATAAGAAATTGTCATGTAAAATTCAAATGGATCGCATGTGCAATGATAGCGATGGAAGCCCGAATTAATCGCACATGTGAGCCACTCTGCATTTATCACGAGAACTCGCATTTTAAGGAGTGCCCAGTTGACGTGCTTGCAGCGATACTGTCTCTGGTCTGGAGCGTTTCGCGGGAAGCCCGGTTGACGTGTGCGCTTGGAGGGCCTGCTCCTCAACACCTTTACATCGCAAGTGCTAGGCTGTACTAGTTGAGCTACCATGCACCTTTATCACAAAAAAAAAGCATATAAATGTGGTTAGTTATGTATGGATGTGGTTATGTGTTGCATATGTTAAAATGTAATGCCTAATATGTCCTGCACTAGTACGAGTGTATAGATGTCATAAGATGCATTGTGTAAAGATCAATACAAAACATTAGTGTTTATGAACTGATAATCTGCCATTTTACTCTTGATTTGAGTGAATAGAAGTAAATTATATTGTAACATCTCATTTTAACTCATTCAACTGGAAACTCTTGCGAGCCACAGAATACCATTTAGCAAAAATGTAGGTATGAAAACGGGATTCAATGAGAGCAGATTGCACAAACACACAAAAACACCCAACGTGGGGTTTCCCCTCACTCGCAGCTGGCCAAAGATGGCTTATTATACAGTCATCTCTTAAAGGCGTCAGATATGTTGCTAAAGCCGCAACTGGGAGTTAGCACAGTGTAACAACTGTGAATCGTAGAAACTTTGTTTAAGGTCATGAGATTGGGGGGGGCTTTCTACTAGTTTCAGTTCATTTCTGATGAGCTTTATATATTGCATTGCATTTTAACTGCCTTCCTGCTCGCTGTGTGTGTGTGTGTGTGTGTGTGTGTGTGTTTTGATGTGCAAGCCCCTAGGACTATTAAAGCCGTTATGTTACTCTGGACCACATCTCAATTGTCAGGTAAGGTATGATAGGATAAGCTTGTCTCCTCTCAGAGGTATAAAATAAGTCATGTTTTGTGCTCTCGTGTGTGATAAGAAAAGCTGCTCCTTTGATTTTCAGATTCTAATAGAACATTATGACGAGGAGGCACCGGATATGGATATGCACCAGTAGTCGAATATTCGTTCTGCAATAATTATTCGAATAGTAAAAATACTATTTCAACTAAAGCAAAGTTTTGCTTTGTTGGCTATACTGTATATACAGTGAGATGCATGTTAAATCCTGAACACACAAACTAAAACTGGCAGTTATAACAGAATGCACTGGGTGAGCAAATGGTTCTGTCAGCACATTCAGATGGACTCCAGAAAAGCGGGTTATTGTGAGAATGTGGGTTACTTTGAGAAATCTGGGTTCCTATTTAAATGTACTGGATAAGCGGTGTACACTTTACTCTCGTATATGCGCAGCTCTTCAGAAAGCAGCATCCCCGTAGCAACGTAATACCCATGATGCTTCTGTAAACAACAAACATGGCATTCGAGAAAAACTATGCTAGCTGAGGTAATGGACATTCCATCATTTTAACTGGTGTGTATAAATGAGAATAGTTGAATGAGCACCTGGATATGCTTGTTTTTCTCAACAAAAACATGACATGAGATACAATATAATCATTTCTATTATATGGCGAATGTTTATAGTCATCCTGTACCTTAACTGTGTCAGTCGAATTCATTAGCGGTTTCTTCACTTTGTGTGAGCTTAAATGTTTTCATTCTATTCTTTTTTTGTTTTCACGAATTGCTTGTTTTTATATATATATAAATAAATAAAAACACAGCACATGATATAAGCTTGTTTTGATTATAATTAGAAGCTTTTTAATGCTGACGCAAACCTTTATGACTAAAACATTTTTTTTACAATGTCTCTTTCTCATTAATTACCTTCTCATTATCTACCTATAGAATTTTAGAATATTAGTTTTTTATGAGATTAAATGTTCAAATACCAAATTATTGATGAATGCCCATCCCTAGTTCGAGAGAGAAACATGCGGCCACAGTGTGTGTGTCTATGTTTTTCATGTAATGTTTAAATTAGTTTATTACGTTGACTGCTCAGCCGGTTCCTGCCTCTTCCTTGCCCATCTTTACCCATTACATTGGTGCCGAAACATGGGAAGGAGGAGCGATGCGCTGTCGTGGAGTTCTCGCCACTGCTGTCCGCCAGGGGAGGAGCCGCGGCCGTCCACCAGGGGATGGAGGAGTTGCTGCCAGCCGCTTGGTGTCCGAGGAACTGCTGCCATCTGCCAGGAAGGAGAGGAGCCATTCCACCTGCCAGGGGTTGGAGGACTCACTGCTGTCTACCAGGGGAGGAGCGGCTGTCATCCGCCAGAGAGCGGAGGAGTGGCTGAAGACTAGCCGACTGCATGTCTGGGGACCGGCAGGCGAGTTTTTCTCTCTCTTCTCTCTCTCTCTGTCTCTCCCCCTTGCTCTTTCCCTCTCCCCTCTCCCTTCCCTCTCCCAGGGCTCCAGAGAGGCGGTGGAAGACCTGCCGGAAGAAGGAGGCCATAAGGGCAACATGTCCCCTCCTGGAAGGAGTATTTCCCCGGCCTGAATAGGGCGGCGGAGGTGTAACGAGGAAGAGGGTGTGGCCAGGCTGCAACGATGAACGCCCGGCACTGAATCTGCCCAATCAGCAGAAGAGGGATAAAGAGGAGCAAGGGATGCAATTTCGTGAGAGAGAGAGAGACGCACATGGCCGCGCTGTCAGTGTGTTTTATGTTGTTTAAGCTTGATTGCCTCCTCCTAGCCCATCCTTACCCGTTACAAACATGTTTCTATGTACCATGTCCACCCAAACATACACACTCACAGCTTGCAGAGTTTATTTAATCAGCCCTCAGCGGACTCCTTTCAAACTTTGTTTCCCCAACTTGATAGCCTCCATTTTGTGTGGTTTGCTTCTACACTCAATAGCAAAGTGTGTCTCCTCGTCCTCATTGTGTTCATATCATATGCCTTGAACACAATTAAGTCAACCTGGTGAAAAAGAAAAATAAATTTCATCATAGCATTTCCTGTTCTTTTCAGCATGCACAGTTCAGTTGTCGTGCTCCATAAATATTTTACAATCATATTGATGGTGCGACAAAGAGTGCTCTCAGTTTTAGCGTGTGTGGAACATTTCTCTTCTGACATGTCAAACTAAATTTGGATGCATGAGGAAGTGGTGTGTTGTTATGTGGGTGCAAATTTCTGTCTCTGTTGATGTTTGTATATTGTGGGGTTTGTTTTGCTATTCCTCTTAGCTGGAGAGTAGATTATACTTTGACTTTGTTTCTTTTTTTCTATTGTTCATATTTTAATGTTCTACATAAACAACAGAAAGTAGTTCGCTACACTACAAGCTGCTTACAAAACGTGCCTAACTACATTGAAGCTATTCGTAGATTTTTTTTTCTTTAAGATATATAACATTTGAATGATATTATATAATTTTGTAATAAGTTCTGATTGGAGAATTCAAAAAATGTCACCTAATATTTATAATAATACATTTTTAATTAGGTTGACATTCCTTTATGAAAATTAATCATGGTTTTACTATAGTAACCATAGTTTAAACCATTGTATTTGTTAACCATCATAGTTTATAATGGCTACTAACTAGTCATGGTTACTACAAGATAACTGTAATACAAAGTAAGGGGCTAAACAAATAGGGTGATAACGTTGAAAAGAACATAAGGTTATACTTTATATACAATAATAAACGATAAAATAATTTAATTTAACTGAATCAAAATATAGTGATAAACAGCAGCAATAGACTTAATATTTCGCTTTAAAGTGATAGTTCACCCAAAAATGAAAATTCTCTCATAATTTACTCACCCCTCATGATATCCGAGATGTGTATGATTTTCTTTCTTCTGCAGAACACAAATGAAGATTTTTAGAAAATATTTCAGCTCTGTGACCAAAATGTTGAAGCTCCAAAAAAAACACATAAAGGCAGCATAAAGTAATCCATACAATCCCAGTGGTTTAATCAATGTCTTCTGAAGTGATACTGAGATGTGGGTGGGAAACTGACCAATATTTAAGTCCTTTTTTTTTACTATAAATTTGTAAATTTAGAAATACAGAGTTTTGCCTCAATTTGGTTTGTCATTTTTTGCTTCATGATATATCGTAATTAAATATATCATCCCTTCCCCTCTAAATTTAAGGGAACTGTTTATTTGAACCGGTTCATTTACATGAACTCTCAGAGAGAACCGATTCACTTAAATTATTTGGATTTTACAGTGCTACATGAGAGACAGAGGACGGTTTAGTTAACTACTCCCAAACACTGGTTGTTATGGCGTTGCAAGGTGGTTTCTATGGTGTTCTGAGTTGCATTCTGGCCCATGTCAAAAAAGCCCACCATCAAGTCTCTGTGATATTCTGGTCCTTAGAAATATCTGGCAATAGATACAGCAATTACAATTAATAACACAATTATCTGCAATAATAGAGTCAACCACAGACCTATAGAGAGTTAAATAGAGCTGTAAGCTATATAGAGTTTCAGAAATTATTTCTAATTAATCAAATGTGAACAAATATTGTCAGACACTCTTGTGTCTTTTCAAACAGCTTTTCTGTTGGGAAATGGATAAGTAAACTTGCAAGAGAGCAGTTTTAAATTGTTTACATTATTCTAAAGTGTATTACATAACTGTATGAGACAATGTGCTCTTTTTAGAGAGAGAGAGTTTGACAGTGTGCTCTGATTTAAAAGCAGTACTGTTTGTCAGACACACAGTAACTTGCATAAGAAGGGCTTTTATATATCACAATGTTGTGGGCTATTAAAGTCCAGACATCTATCATTCTGTGCTGTAGCCTGATCCTTTGGTAAACATGGATCTCCTACCAGTATGTGTGTGTGTGTATCTGGAGTGGAGCAGAGCATTACATAACAGTGTGGTGGAAAACAGGCATAGATAGACTGGGTGTGCTGGGAGGGGGTGGGGAAGTCTATAATTAGAGAACTGCCTCCAAGCAGTACAGTAAGAGATATAGATGAAAATATAGATGAAAAGGAGAGATAGCAGTGTGTTTTGTTGCTGATATGCATCTGACAGTAGCCAAACAACATGTCAAAGTGTAGAAACACAGAAATGTAGAAATAATGAGGAGGGTATTCATCTACGCTTACACTTAAGCAAAATACCAGAACTTCCCAATGTTAACACGTGATGTAATAAGGTTAAAAAAAAAAGAAACTAAAATGCATTTAATCAAATTTCTATGTACAGTATGTATGTCTTACAATTAATAAATATTGGGAATTCTCAGCTATACAAATTATCAAACCAAAGAGTTTTTGTTGTCTTAATTCAAACAATGATTTAAACTTAAAACTAGTTAAGTAAAATCAAGAGTGCCTTTGTACTGAATATCAGTTAGGCTGTGATTCGGCCACAGGTAATTGTGATTACCTTACCTTGATACTAAATGAATTAAAAATTCTGTATCAATGAAAATGCTTTTATAGTGCTTTTTGTAATTTTTTTAAATAAATTATTGTGACTGTTCTTATATCTGCTTATGTCTTCTGTATTGTTGAGAATTTGTTAGGTTTAGGCATAGGGGTGGGGTTAGGTGTTTAAAAAATGTAAAATTACCTGTTATATGTGTTATATTGTTAGTAATTGGTTAGGTTTAGGAATGGGGTTGGGTTAAGTCCAAAGTATACTTCGGTTTTCCACATGCCAGAAATTAACAGCATAGTCCGCACGCAGCCTACTTTTCTAGACATGCGGACAGTCCTTGTCTGTGTGCATCGTGGGCACAAACATCTACCGTTGATGGTAAAAGAGCATCTCAAACAGTCTTAGTGCTCATGTGTGGAACGTGTCTGTATGCGCTCGTGGACAAAAGAGTATACTTCGAATTACATCTGTGGATATCAGCACAGGCCCCTGTTTACTCATAAGATGTGTTTAAGTGGATCCTAATGGATCATAACACTCTGCTTGATCTCATCCGTGACTATCCGTCCATCAGCACGGGGCAAGAGTGTATTTGGGGGGGGTGTGGCTCTGCTTGTGGGTGAAAGTGAAGAATGGAGTGAAAATGATGGCTTGAGTCTCACTGCAGGGAGCAGACTAACGAAAACACATGTCAGAGAGAGAGAGAGCGCTAGATCATGTATGAAACACTCGCTGCTCACGTGGAACTGTTAACTTTTCAAATGTTAACATGTGCTTAAGAAATGAATAAAAGAAAACATCAGGGAGTTCGAGGGAGTGTGCGTACCAGAGGAATGCTGCTCACTTTATAACTCTGCCAAGGTCATATGGTGAAAAAAGCAAACATGCTTACACACATACACATACACACACGCTAAATTCAAAGGCCTTCTCTGGTTGACACAACATGGATGGTTGGCAGACACATAAAACTCTCTAAAAAACACAAACATTCAGACAAAAAGGCATTTATATGCACTTGTTATCCACCTCGGTTGACTGACATGCAACTTAAATGACTAGACCAGATGACTAGTCCTGCCTTGTGTGCCTATTTTCTTGCCTAGAGATTATTAAGTACATTTGCATAGACAGTTATAATCAAACCACTGTGGGTTTTTGCATTGTCGAGCTACTCATTTCTCTGTCCAAGTATACGTGACACTATGCGAATCGCAGAAGAAAGGACGTCAGCTGAAGAAGTGAGGTAGACATTTTCCAGTTGACCATTTATGCAAAAGTAGCGTGTCGAAGAAGTTACACACAACAGTCACAACAATAACATGGAAAACTATACAGCCATGTGTATTTCTTACATTCTTTACATGTTGATTTTGGTGCAGATTAGATGTACGTTATCTGTTGTGTTTATAGTGATGTCTGAATCAATGATGATGACACAGTTTGCTCTTTGATTTTTCTAGCTATACGAGCTCTTCTTTGCTTCATCCTTTTAATCTGCATGTAAAGCGTAATAAGAACATTTAGACTGAAGAGAGATTGAAAGTCTGACTGAAATCGGACTTAAAAAGTCCTTGTAAATGCATTCAGCTTGTAGCCCATGGGAATTCAGTTTTCACACTCATCTGCTGTTCTCAGAGCAGCATTTAACTACATCTTTTAACCAACACTGGGCATGTACCTGGATGAACATTTATCAACAGGATATTCTGGTTATACCATAAAATTCCTTAAATATGGTTAAATATTTGAAATTGATATATGTTAAGCATTTTTTAAATTGTATATGCTGTTTGCGATGCTGCTTGCTTGAGAACAGCACCACAAGACCATTTTGGGTATAATATAACAAACATGTTTTGTGTTTGCTTATTCAAACTGATGGACAAGTCGACATTACTGTCTGTGTTATTAACAGCATGCTATACGGTAGATGTGGAATTGGCATTAAGTTGTAGTTCAATACAAGTCAAGCTCAATCAACATCATTTGTGGCATAATGTTGATTATCACAAAAATGTATTTTGACTTGTCCTTCCTTTTCTTTAAAAAAAGCAAAAATCTGGGTCACTTACAATGGAAGTGAATGGGGGCCAATTGTTTTACTTCAAAATACTCACTGTTTCAAAAGTATAGCCACAAGACGTAAACAATATGTGTGTTACCATGCGCACACATTTAGTGTGACAAAATCACTTGCTAACTTTTTCTCTGCAAAGTTATATCCAATTTTACAACAGTGCTGCCAGAATGACGTAATGCTGTAAACCCTAAAATGAATGATACAAAGATTTCAACAAATTTACAGCTCAAATAATATATATTTTTTAACAGAATAATTAATACTAGTGCTTTCAGGGGGCCTGGGTAGCTCAGCGAGTATTGACGCTGACTTTCACCCCTGGAGTCTCGAGTTTGAATCCAGGGCGTGCTGAGTTACTCCAGCCAGGTCTCCAAAGCAACCAAATTGGCCCAGTTGCTAGGGAGGGTAGAGTCACATGGGATAACCTCCTCGTGGTCATGAGTAGGGGTTCTCGCCCTCAATGGGGTGTGTGGTAAGTTGTGTGTGTATCACAGAGAGTAGCATGAGCCTCCACATGCTATGAGTCTCTGCGGTGTCATGCACAGCGAGCCACGTGATAAGATGTGTGGATTGATTGATCCGCCACCTTAATTGAGGTGAGTAACTGCACCACCACGAGGACCTACTAAGTATTTAGGCATTCCAAATTGAGAGAAAAGTGGATAAAAATATAAATAAATAAATAAATATTAGTGCTTTTATAAAGTTATAAGCTTCACATTTCTGCCTTTCAGCCCCTTCAAACATTGGCCCCATTCACTTCCATTGTAAGCCTTACTGTAACCTTGATTTTTGCATTTTTAAAAGAAAAGTAGGGACGAGTTGAAATGTATTTTTGTGGTGATCAACATTATGCCACAAATGCTGTCGATTGAACTCAACTTTCCAGAATATTCCTTAAACACTTACACATTACAGGTAATAGCATGAGGCTAATTCACCATAATCATTTACCAATCTTTCTGTGCAAAGTAATAGGCCATCCAGTCCTTCAACTTATACCATGCCACTCATCTTGTCTATTAATTGCAGAGTTTACTCATGAGTAAGGACCATTTTTGCTATCATCACTGATCTGAGAATGGTTGTAAATACTTTAATATTAGGGACCTGACTCAGCAGTCTGCAACTGGAAGACAACTGCACTTCTGAAACAGTCACACAAGTCAGCGGCTGAGCGTCTTTCAGCAGACCACAGGAAGAATGATGTGTGTGTTTACACGCTGCTAAGTTTAGCATACCACTCACAATGTTCAGTGCTCATTGTGCACTTTTCAGCTGGCCAGATAGCTTCCCCCTGTCTGAAATGACATACGTATCTGCTTCCTGATAATCACACTGAATGAATAAGTCTAAACCAAATGAATGTTAGGGGCAGTGGAATGAAAAGTATCAATTACAGTTTCCCAAAAAAAAGCATCTGTCCCTTTAAGTCACACTAAAATATTACAGCTTGAAAAGTTTGTGATTGTCAATTTGTGCATGCTTCAAATAAAACTGTGCAGTCAAAACTATGCGTGTTTCTCAAGCAATTTAAGGACACGGATCAACTGTGTGTGTGTGTGTGTCTGCCTCTGTCATGCGGGATGACATCGCATACCTTATTTACACACACACACACAGTCAGGCTATGTTATAAATAGTGAGGTGACCCACATCCACACAGTCTCCAAATGTAAACAGATGATACAAGAGTTTGACAGTCCTCACAAATAAATATTATATGTTTACTGTCAAACCAACAACACAGAATACACATTCAATGCACTTTCCTTTATCACGCAACCCCTTGTCTAGAATGATGGTACAGTGTAGAGAAATGTGTTAAAGGAATATCCGGGGTTTAATTCAAGTTAAGCTCAATCAACAGCATTTGTGGCATAATGTTGATTAGCACAAACATTTATTTCGACTCGTCCCTCTTTTTCCCCCCAAAAAACAATTAAATTGTAGGTTACAGTGAGGCACTTACAATGGAAGTGAATGGGGAAACTTTTTGGAGGGTTTAAAGGCAAAAAAGTAAAGCTTATGTGAAAACTCATGTATTATTTGAGCTGTAAAGTTGTTTAAATTGTAATTTTTACAGTCATTTTAGGGTTTTAGATATTATATCGTCATGGCAACAAAGTTGTAAAATTGGCTATAACTTAATACATAAAAGGTTTTTAATGGATTTTATCACACTAAAATCATGGTAACACATATTGTTTATGTCTTGTGGCTATACTTTTATATATTATTTTATGTAAAAAAATTGGCCACATTCACTTCCATTTTAAATGCCTCACTAGAACCCAGATTCCCCGTTTGTCGCTCACTTCGACATTGTGTCGAGTGAAGCGACACTAGGGGACTTTCTTGAAGGCCTCGGTTACCTCTGAACCTGAGAAAAGGCCAGTGAGAAATTGGCAGACAGAATTTGCATGTCCCTCCCCCGTACATACGGGTATAAAAGGAGGGAATCATGCGTCTGTCCATTCAGATTTCTTCTTCGGAGCCGAACAGTTGTACGATCAGCAAGCTGAGATCACTTACTGTTCGACTCACCTCTGCAGAGCTTATGCTGTTGGATCTACTGCGCATATCAACAGCTTTCTCCTTCTCTGCACAGTAGTGCAGCTTTGCCACAGGGCACTTCGACAGCGATGCAAAAAGAGTTTATTTTCTCTAAAAGAGCAAATACACGGCTGGCATTGAACGTCCTTTTCAGGACGCGTGTTTATAAAGATGCCCTTCCTCCCCTGTGTAGTTCCTGGATGCGGTCAATTTCTCTCTGCTCCTGATGGTCACAGGCGCTGGCTCGTGTGTCTGGGCCATGATCACACTGAGGCGGCGTTTGTGGATGGTTCGTGTTCTCATTGCGAGAACCTCACCATAGCAACGTTGCGGTCGAGGCTTTCCTTCATAAAGAGGAACGACACTCCAGCCGCCCCCCGCATCGCTCCTACTTCCCACGGGATTGAGAAAGACCCGGCTGGCCAGGGCCACGAAGGTCACAGCGCAGACACTCGGGCAGGCGATGGCCACCCTTGTGGTCCAGGAGCGTCATCTATAGATGAACCTGGTCGAGATGCGGGATGTAGACAAATCACAATACCTCAACGCCCCCATCTCCCAGCTTGGTCTATTTGGCAACACCGTTCACCGTTGTCGACTTCGCCCAGCAGTTCTCAGCGGTGAAGAAACAGACGGAAGCTATTTACCACATCATGCTCCACCACCATACCAATACAGACCGTGCTCCGTCTGCTCGCCGAGGGTGTCCTCCTGCGGCTTCCAAACGTCAGGCAGCTTCGTCTCAACCTGGGCTCAGCTCTCAGTCCCAGTGTCGAGCGCCCCGCAGGAAGTGCACTCCCCCCATCTCCTGAACGTCCTCAAGGACCCAGATAGCTCACAAGCGTTCCTGAGACAGACAATCCAGGGAACAAGACGTTTGCTCCGGAGCTGGTAAGCAGACTTCTCCATCCCCAGGTGGAGGGCTGGGAGGAGAATATTCAGTTAAAGTTATTTTCTTTGCCGCACCCCCTTCAGGCTGCGGTACCCACATTCTTAATAATAGAGAAATTTCCTCTTTCACTGGGTCACCTGGCCTGCAAAAATAAAAAACCTGGTGCCACACTCCAGCAGTCCCAGCACCCCGGACGTGGGCCTCTCGCCTCCGGACCCACGACTGCTGCCCCCCGGCCGGCCAGTTCTGACGAGTCCAGAGGACGCCTACACGGGATCTCCTCCTCAGTCAATAACCAGCCCCCTGGTGTGCGGCGGGAGGTAAGTGTTTTGAGTCTTCTCTCAGCACCAAAACCTCGGGATGCGCTTTTGCCTGCCAATGCCAGACTACCTGCTCCGCCCCATTGTGAAGCCTTGCCAGGTACGCCAAAAACATTCGTCCTCTTAGTGCCCCTTGCACGGAGCTTGGACTCGTGGCTCTCACTTCCCAACCCGTCGTGCTAGTTGGCCAGGACCATCCTACTCGGCTATGCGATTCAGTTCGACAGGCCCCTTTCCGGTTGTGTCTGCTTTACCTCGGTGCACAGCCAAGACGCCAACACCCTGTGTGCGGAGATTGTGACCCTTTTACTCAAAGACGCGATAGAGCCTGTCCCTCCAGCCGAGGTGAAGCTGGCTTTCTACAGCCCTTACTTCATCGTACCGAATAAAGTCTACGGCTTACGACTGATCTCGGACTTGCAAGTTTTCAACCGTACCTTACACAAACTCCCATTCAAAATGCTCACGCAAAAACACATTCTAACTTGCGTCCGGCATCATGATTTGTTCACAGCGGTAGCCTGAAGGATGCATACTTCCACATCTGTATCTTGCCTCGACACCAACCCTTCCTACGGTTCACGTTCGACGGCCAGGCATATGAGTACAAAGTCCTCCCCTTCAGCATGACCCTATCCCCTCGCGTCTTCACGAAGGTCGCAGAGGTAGTCGTTGCCCCGCTAAGGGAAGTGGCATTCGCATACACAATTACCTGGACGACTGGCTCATTATAGACCACTCTTGAGAGTCACTATCCACCCACAGGGACCAGGTACTAAGGCACCTCAGCCATCTAGGGCTTCAGGTCAACTGGGAAAAGAGCAAGCTCAGAGCATCACTTTTCTCGGCATGGAATTAGACTCAGTCTCAATGACAGCGTGCTCAGTTGGTGCTGAAATGCCTTACCTTATTCAAACCAGGCATAGCGGTCCCTCTAAAACAATTTCAGAGGCTCCTGGGGCTTTTGACATCCTCTGCGGCGGTCGCGCCACTAGGGTTGATGCATATGAGACCACTTCAGCACTGGCTTCAGACTCGAGTCCCGAGATGGGCATGCCTCCGCGGCACATACCATGTGTTCATCACCTCTGCCTGCCGCCAGACTTTCAACCCCTGGACAGATCTCTGTTTTCTGTGGACAGGAGTCCCCATACAGCAGGTGTCCCGACGCATTCTGGTCACCAAAGACGCCTCCCCTCCTAGAATGGGCCCCGGCTGGGTTGGCACATCAACTGCCTAGAGTTGTTGGCTGACATCCTTGCCCTGCAGAGGTTTCTCCCACTATTATGGGGCAAGCACGTCTTGATCCGATCAGACATTACCGCTACGATAGCGTACATAAATCGCCAAGGCGTCGTGCACTCTCATTATATGTCACAACCCAGGCCGTGCCCTCCCCCTTGCCAATGGCACTTCCCTATCAGACATATGCAGAGCAGCGGGCTGGGCAACATCCAATACCTTTACGAGATTTTACAATCTCAGGGTTGAGTCAGTCTCGTCCCGTGTTCTCTCAAGACCGAGCACGTAGAACTCGGGAATGCGGAATGTCTGACCGGGTGTTCCACTTGCATATAGCACTTTTCCCCTCCACTGAGGTGATCACGTGCGCTCTTTTTCCCCAGTAGAGTCCACTTCGCGCTCCCTGAATGTTCTTCCTCCCTAGCCCTCTGGTCCGTGAATTCAGCTGAGGAATTCCCCAACCAGACCCACTACGGGTACTAAAATTACTCTGTACTGGAATAGGTGCCCCACAGGATGGGCCCTTGTGGATTAATCCCCCTGTGTGTATTTTCCACTGTACGGTCCCCTTACGGGTGGACCCGTGTCTCCCTTGGGCAGTCCCCGCTGCCCCCCAGTCGCCGTGTTTGTACCAACTCCTCCCTCGCAGCAGGTAGGATCTACCACCACACCATTCCCACATGTGGCCTGAAAACCCATTTGACGTATTTCGCCACTCTTTACCTCCACCCAGCCTGGGCAGGTGGTGGTCTCAGCGGGGACTTTTCCCCCTGATAGAATAGGAGTTGGAAAAGAACACCTTCCCTGATGTGTGTGAAAGCGTTGTTAAGATGGTCCCAGCCGCTTTATCTCTATGTGAGAAACATAGAGAGAGAGAAAAGGCGTGGCTGGCGCGGCCTGCTCCCATGCTTGGCATGTCGCTTTGTTCCCCCCTATGATTATTTTATGGGCCGTTGTGGAAGAGTACATGCAGTCTGACGCAGCCTGTTGCTTTGACACAACTGCCTGCCCGCACCTGCATCAGCAGCGCACGTACACGGTTCAGCGCATGCCGTTATTGAATTGGGACCCCTAGTGTCACTTCACTCGACATAACGTCTCGTTCCCTCCATCAGGGAATGGAGGTTAAAACAGTAACCTATGCGTTTTTTTTTTTTTTAAGAAAAGGAGAGACAATTCAAAATACATTTTTGTGTTAATCAATATTATGCCATAAATGCTGTCGATTGAACTCGGAATATTCCTTGAAGTCTATTTCTCTCTCTCTCTCTCTCTCTCTCTCTCTCTCTCTCTCTCTCTCTCTCTCTCTCCTCTCTCTCTCTCTCTCCTCTCTCTCTCTCTCTCAGTGAGATGCTGGCTTTATTCCAGCCAATAGCGGGTGTTTGTCAGTAATGGAGCTACTCTCTGGAGTGCTATCAGGCAGCGTGTTTACTTGAGTGTCTATTGGCTAACATGAGCACACACACACACACAAAACACACTCAGAACACCCTCACACAGAGGCATGGGAGTTATAGCTGTGCTTCCCTCTGCCTGCTATGTCCAGCACAATAAACACACAAGCAAACATTACATATTAAGAGACAAACAGTGGAGTTTTAGGATTTTGATACATTTTAAAACAGAAACACAAAAATTAATGAAAAGAAATAAGATTTTGCACTTTTTGTTATTAATCAAATAAACACATTTGTTTCATTGACACATTGTTTCATTCGTTCCATTGAAACACAAGTCTTCACTCATCCTTTCATTCAATTTTTTGTGCTGATAATATCATTTTATTGAACAAAAATAAGTAATGTAATATATTTTGTATTGGGAAAAAAATATTCTAGCACGCATTTTCTAGCATGCATTTTTTTCTACCACAACTTTGTTGCATGATTACTTAGTATTTAAGATGAAAATTTTTGCACCACTATAGAGCCACCAAACAGAAATGAAAGAGTAGTCATTATTTTCAAACAGCTTTCCCGAACATGTGTTTTTCAACGTTTTAACAAACAGATAGCCCCACCTCAAACTCATGTCATTGGTTGAATCAATGTTGCAAAGCAATCAAATTCATGTTTATACTGCTGGAAGTGACACATTGACTATGTTTACATGGACAACAGAAAGCGTCTTATTGTGAGAAAATGGCATTCCCATTTACATGAGCTGTGTTAGCGGCTTTTTCCACAGCAACTTAATTTCCCTGCTTAGTTTGGCTTGTGTAAATGCCAAACATGGTATTCGAGGAAGACTTCGCTATTTTATTCTCCATTGCTTCAGTTTATATCCAGATATTCCAGAGTTGTTGCTGTGTTTTTTGTTAACATTCTATTGTGACCTACAGCTGAATTGCGCTGCAATAGTGGGTTTTCCTCTACGTAAACAGTGCGATTCCTCCAATGTATGTGCGCATATACGCAAACATGAGGTACAGTCAATATTTAACATGGGTGTGTAGGGATATATTTTATAGTATATGTGCTTTTCCCACTGTACTCCCAGAAATATTTAATTCTTTCTGCTGTGTTGACTTGTTGGGCTCCATCCTATGATGTTTATTATCCCCGTATGTTTATGCACATGTGCACTCCTCAAAAAACAGTTAGAATGCTACTTATGTGTGGCCAAAAAAGCCTGTTTAACAATGGCACTTTGAAGTAGCACAAAGCAAACCACAGCTGTTTCTTCTTATCTAACATAACCTACACTGAAAACCCTAATAAGTTAATTGCACTGATTTGATTGAGTAAACTCGTTCCCTCAATTCCTTTGAGTAATGGGTTCTCCCAAAACTTGAGTATTTAGGTTCAATTAACTTGGTATTCAAGTAGAGTGAACTTAACTTTTTAAGTTGAGATAACTACATCCAAGTAGACTTAAGGTCACGGTTACTGTTTTAACCTCCGTTCCTAACCTTGAGAGAGGGAACGAGACATTGTGTCAAATGAAGTGACACAAGGGGTCTCCCTTGGTAGCCTCATGTACCTCTAAACTTGAGAAAAGGCCAATGAGAAATTGGCAGACAGAATTTGCATGTCCCACCCCCGGACATAGGGGTATAAAAGGAAGGGGGCGTGCATCTGTCAGTCAGGTTTTTGCACTGAGGAGCCAAGAATAAGGTACGGCCATTTACAGTGGTAGGTCTAGTGCCGTGGCAGAAGAGACACAATGTCTCGTTCCCTCCCTCAGGAACCTAGATGTTCCCCGTTGTGTCGAATGAAGTGACACAAGGGGTCCCATTCAAAAGCGCAACGCACTAGTCCGTGTTACGTGAACTGCTGACACAAGTGTAAGCAGGCTGCTGCGTGCTAGAGGCAACTGTATCGGCTGCACGTAACCCTCCCCAACACCCCCAAAAGAGATGTCATATATTGATCTTAGGTTCCCAGCACCCCTGAGGGGAGAACAGGTGCTACATGACTTGCATGGGAGCAAGCCCGGCAGCCGCAGCCTTTTCTTTCTCAATGTCTCTCGCATAGAATGTGAAGTGGCTGGGGCTATCCTAGCACTATGAAATGCGTCGGGGAAGGCGGTCTTTCCCGATCCTATTCTTACATCCTGCCCAGAATATGGGGAGGTGACATGTGGCAAATACACCACGAAGGTTGTGAAGCCATATGAGCTAGTGGCGTGGTGGTAGGTCCTGCCTGATGAGCGAGGAGCTCTACAAGCATGGTGCAGGACCGAACTCCAGGCAGGTGTCACTGACAGAGAATGCTTGCAGGTCCCCAACCCTCTTGATGGAGCCTAGCGCTATTAGGAGGGCCGTCTTCAGGGAGAGGGCCTTGAGCTCAACTGAGTCAAAGGGGTCTCTGAAGGCCCGAACAAATTGGCCCATTTGCTAGGGAGGGTAGAGTCACATGGGGTAACCTCCTCGTGGTCGTGATTAGGGATTCTTGCTCTCAATGGATCGCGTGGTAAGTTGTACGTGGATAGCGGAGAGTAGCATGAGCCTCCACATGCTGAGTCTCCGCAGTGTCATGCACAACGAGCCACATAATAAGATATGCGTATCGGCTGTCTCAGCAACTGAGACTTGTCCTCCGCCACCGGGATTGAGCTGAGTAACCGCGCCAACACGAGGACCTACTAAGAATTGCTGTGAAACGAAAACAGCGCTTTTAAATTTATCCAGATTAATGTGGATGTAGTCAGACTACAGCATTGTGACAGTGTTAAACAGGCCGACAAATGCTGTCAACAGCTTCGATTGGAGGGTGTGGGTTAATTCATAACAGTTACTGGTACAGTGTCACACATGCTGAAATTGTATTTCTTGTACTGGAATCTAGATTTCAGAATGTTCCATTTATCTCTTTTACTCACACACTCAAACCACACATTGACTGATTCTCTAAGCCCTCCTCTCGCCTTGACAAAGTGTGTGTGTGTGTGTGTGTGTGTGTGTGTGTGTGTGTGTGTGTGTGTGTGTGTGTGTGTGTGTGTGTGTGTGTGTGTGTGTGTATGGTTAAGTGTGAATCAGACAGTTGAATGTTATAAAGAAGCGGTAAGACTCAATGTCAGGAAAGCAGGCGGTAAGTGTAAGAAACAGTGAGAGGGAAACATTCAGAAAAAAAAACATCCCAAGCACATTTTTTGCTGTTATCTTTTTAAAAGATTGTCCTGTGAAATCATCTCCCTCTTCTTGCTTACAAATTATTTTGAATGTGTGTTTAATTTACAACACTTTGAAGACAAAATTAAGGAGAGGACGAGGAAGAAAAACATTTTCTGGAAAGGTTTGCATTACCTCACAAAAAGTTTTGCATTCTCTCGCAATAACTTAACTATAGTTTTACTACAGTAACTAAAGTTGAACTATGGTATTTGTACTACATCCATAGCAACCACAAAATTTACCATGGTTTTACTATAGTAAACCTTGAATAGGATAAATTTACCTTCAATTTAACAGAATATTTTTTACAGTGTAGTAAAAACCATGGCTAACCCTTACGAAAGTTACAACAGTCTTAGTTTAACTATGGTATTTTTAAAACCATAGTAGCCAAAAATAACGTCATGGTTACTGTTGTAACCTCCGTTCCCCGAGGGAAGGAACGAGATATTGTGGCGAATGAAGTGACACAAGGGGTCTTCCTGGGACACCAAACGTACCTCTGAACCTGAGAAAAAGGCAATGTCAAGTTGGCAGACAGAATTTGCATGCCCCGCCCCGGACATACGGGTATAAAGGGAGGTCTAGTGCTGTGGCAACCTCTGGGAACGGAGGTTACAACAGTAACCATGACGTTCCCCTTCTGTCACTCACTCGATGTTGTGTCAAATGAAGTGACAGAAGGGGTCCCATATAAAAACACCACGCCCTGACTGTGTTACGTGAACTGCCGAGACAGGTCCTCAATCCTGTGGGAAGAAGGAACGAAGTGGCTTACCACAATGTTGCCATGGCTATGTTCTCGCACTGAGAACATGAACCATACATAAAACGCTGCCTGCGTGTGATCGCAGCCCAGGCACGCGAGGCAGCTTTTATGACAGTCAGAATTGGAGAAAAATCAACAGCATCCAGGAACTACGCAAAGGCGGAAAGACTTTAAAAAGACGCGTTCTGAAAAGGACGTACAACACCTGCTTTGTAGTGGTCTTTTATGAGTGGGAACTCAAACTCTTTTAGAGGAATTAAACTCTTTTTAGGAGGAGAAACACTCTTTCAGGCAATGAAAGCACTGTCGAAGCGCCCAGGGGCGTGGACTGCACAGCATGCAGAAAGAGAGAACGCCGGCTGTAAACGTGCCGTAGATCCAACAGCAGTGCTTATCGCCAGTAGAGGTGAGTGGAACAGTGGTGTACGCAGCTTGCTGTTGCACAACCGTTTGGCTCCGAAGAAAAATTCTGACTGGCACTCGCTGCCCCGCTTCCCTTTATACCCGTATGTCCGGGGCGGGCCATGCAAATTCTGTCTGCCAACTTGACATTGGCCTTTTCTCAGGTTCAGAGGTACGTTTGGCATGCCAGGAAGACCCCTTGTGTCACTTCATTCAACACAACATCGAGTGAGTGACAGAAGGGGAATCATGGTTACTATTGTCATGTTACAATATTACTATAGTAAAACCATGGTTAATTTTATTGCGAGGGAACACAATAAATAAATCTACTTTCTCACTGTCCTCTAAGGGGCTCCATAATAAAAAGATCCATTACATTTTCTTTTAGGGTTAGTATCAGGGTTGGGGTTAGTCTGCAGTATATTTAGCTTTATTTAAAAACAATAATAGTCTAAGTATGACCCTGTTTAGTTATTTAAATAAACATGTGCATGTATGAACTTATCTGTACTTTAGAGACAAAATTGTACCCCCGAAGTGAGCTAAACAAAAGCCTCCCTATTGGGATGTCCTTTAAGGTAAAAAAAGTATTAATAAATTAAATAATGTGTTTTTGTATTCTAAAACTGCAAGTTTTCATAAAGGGGGATAGGGTTAGAGTTTGAGTTAGTCTATACTAATTATAATTAGCTTTATAAAAACAATAGAAGTCTATGATATATCTTCATTTAGATAACAAGGTACAGTAGAAGTTTGTGTGTGGAACATATAGTGTAGATATGTTTTTGACACACACACAAACACACACATTTGGTACGTGTATATGCACGTTAAATTTCAGTCAGACTAAAACAATCATTTGTCGTTTTGAAAATGTAAAAATATTAGTCTGACTGAAAATGTACCAGTTGGACTAACAGACTTAGATAATGAAATTGTTGCTTGGCTTCGTCCAACACACTTTACAACAGAAATATTTTACAACTGTTTTGTAAAATGTAATATTCACTGTAATAATATTAATAACAATTATATATAATAATAATAATGATTATTATTAATAATAATAATAATAATATTGTTTACAGTAATTGTTCTATATTCATTTGTTAAAAAAAATTTGGAATTATTTTGAGTAAACACTATTTTGATGATGAAATTAAATAAACTTAAAATAATACAGAATAAAATAAAATGGAAAACAGGATTTGTGAAAATAAATTTCCTCATCTCCTCTCCTCTTTTCCTTCCAAAACTGCTTACAAAGTTGTATACAACATATTTTCACAGTATGGTGTGTCAGTAACTTGTTCTGTCTCCCTCATTTCTATATCCTATCTCAAAAACGAACATATTTTATTAATGCTCCTCAGTCTGTCTGCTTCTAATCCAGTTCTTGCTTTATTTTTGTTCTTTCTCTTTTTCTAGAGATAGAGAGATTTTTGGAAGTTGACCCAGATAAAGAAAAAAAAAGTTTGACAACCCTGCCAAGTCTCTGGGCTTGGCTTTCAGAGTGACTCCAAACCAGTTTGCTCTGGTAGGGTTGCCAAATTAGGCAGGGGGTGGGAGAAGAAACCCAGTGTGTGTGTGTGTGTGTGTGTGTGTGTGTGTGTGTGTGTGTGTGCGCGTGTGTATGAGCGTGTGTGTATGAGCGTGTGTGTATGAGCGTGTGTGTATGAGCGTGTGTGTGTGCGCGTGTGTGTGTGTGTGTATGAGCGTGTGTGTATGAGCGTGTGTGTATGAGCGTGTGTGTATGAGCGTGTGTGTGTGCGCGTGTGTGTGTGGGTGTGTGTGTGTATGAGCGTGTGTGTATGAGCGTGTGTGTGTGTGCGCGTGTGTGTGTGTGTCGGGCAGAGAGAGAGCATATATCATGAAAATATGAGGGAGTCGGATTTTTTGATTATATAACACAGAGACACAGCTTTTCTGTTCTAAGATCAGTGCTGCTGTGTTCAGGATGTGGAGTCGGACAGAGGGAAGAATGTCATTACCAGAACTTCTGTATAACCCGTGATACTCAAGCATTGGTCACAAATTACATAATTGAGAATGTTGCAATAGATATTTAACCTTAAAGGAATCGTTCATCCAAAAATGGAAATTCTGTCATCATTTACTAACACTAATGTCAGTCCAAACTCGTATGATTTTCTTTCCCGTGGAACACAAAATACAGTAAAAGTGAATGGGTATGGACAATTTCAAGCACCAAAAATTTATAAAGGCACCATTAAAGTATAATAATTACTCCATCAATTTGGGAAAATGTACAGGAATATTGCAGATCTTCTAAAGATATAATCAAATTTTTATTTTTATATTCAAAGTTGTTATTCCATGACAATCTTCCCTTCTGCCGTAGTTCTCAAATCTCATTTGTGTTGTTTACATTTAAATATGGCATTTAAGAGCCAATGCATCAGGTTTGATTTTAATGACATAAAACGTTTTGGTTTTGCGATGATTTTCATGGAATGTGTCTTAAACTGTATATTTAAAAAGATTTTAGAGCTTTGGTAGAGGGGGATATTCCTAAAAAAACTAACTGTTTTTTCAATTTAGGGCTTCTTCACACTCTCAATAGTTTTTTTTTTTTGGTCAACTAACAATGTCCAACAGTGTACATACTGTATGTACATGCTTAACAGGGGATTTATGTCATTTTTTCTGAAAGTCATGAAAATTCCCCTCACATCATTTTCAGCACATCTCAAATTCTGTATCGTGTTTAATAGAATTCTGTGATGGAAATAATGGTGATGGGAATTACATTTTTTATGTTTTTGAAATAAGATGTCTGACTCCTTTGTCTTGATCAGACTTATATAATAGATTTTATGTATCATACAAAAAATAATCTGCTCACAAGTGTCATTTACCTTTATATAATTTTTTTTCTTCTTCTTCAAACATCCTTGTCTTATGTTTCATCTCAAGTTCACTCTTCACTGACATTTTTGTTGACTTGATCAACAAGTACACTAACATTTGAAAAATCTATATTAGGGTCAAAATGATTTGGTGTGGTTGTACTTTTGGAAAATGTGAAAAATTGATAGAAATCATTTTTACACAATAAATAGTTTATGTTTATTTCACTCTTTGTTTAGATGGTCACAGATTTAAAAAAAAAAATGTATAATGGATTTTTATAGTTTAATATTGAAAATCTTGAACTGGGTGGGATGAGGCTAAAATTAATGTACTTATAAAAAGCATTTGAAAAGTACCAAAAAACTATTTATGAAGGCATAGTAAAAACTTATATAGTACATTAATGTAACAAAAAGAAAAAGTTGAAATCTGTTTTAATAAAAATCGACCCCTAGGACATGAAATTGCCCAAAAATACCTATAAATGACTTAAATTCTACTGCATACACAAAGTGAAGACAGATTTTGTATGGACTCCTTTTATTACACCATGATGGTTTTATTTACATTTTTTGAGCTTGACAGCCATTCACTGTCATTATATTGAAACAAGCAGTTTTCTGCCTGATATCTCCTTTTTGTGTTACATATAAACAAGTAACAAGTCAAGATTATAGATGGAAGATATTTATCGATTGACACGAGACAAACTTACAAATTCTGAAGACGTGCTTGTAATAATGTTGTGTTTATCGACTTAACATGTCACTGACACGTTTGCTTATTTCATCGATTTCATGTAAAAAAGCTTACTTTGCATAAATATTGAAGTTTAGAGTCGGTTAACTCTCTCTCTCTCTCTCTCTCTCTCTCTCTCTCTCTCTCTCTCTCTGTCTCTCTCTCTCACTCTCTCATGTAAATACTTTTTCTTCTCTAGTCCCCCTTTCCTTTTCTTTCACTGCAATCAAAAATAACACCCACCAATCATGTGTATACTGTACTGTATAAATATACAGCTCATAGTTCAGAAATACTTCAGTCTCACATGTGCATAGCCACTTAATGGTTAACAGAATGGTTCATTCAACCACACACTAAACCCTGATGTTGATTTACAAACACGAGTAAACTGGCTCCCACACACATACTGAATATATACAGTTGATGATCTAGCTCTGCTGTGTGAGCATACTCCAGAGGCCGAGTGTTAGTGCTCAGTTAATGTTTATTACTGCCTTGGAATTTTCCATTACTTGTGATAAGTTCAGCGCTGTAGGGAGCTGTGTTACGACCGAGCCGAGTGTTTTACTGTGGACTAGATGTATACAGGGCGAGATATGTGGCCCACCAAACAGATGTGTGTTGTTTGATATTAGTGTGAGAGTAGAGATTGATAATACAGTATATTGAATATTCACAATATACTCAACTGCATAGGCCCAACAGTATGCAAATCATTAACAAGACATAGGCTGAATAGGAAAACAGCAGATGTGTGTTTTACCAGCCTAACAGTTGGTTGAGCCAGTCCTGCTTTGGCATTACAATAAATGTATATAAATGTGCCAAATATTCCTAATTTGACTGGGGAGATGTATGCAGTTTACAGTTAAATGTCCTTCACTGTCTAGACGGTGTAGGCTGTAGCAATCCGATGTTCATTTTCTTTTGTCTCTGTAATCTTATAGGGCCCTATTTTAAGAGCCTTATCGCTAATTGCAGCACTATGCTTTAAGTCATACGAGCAAAGTCAGTTGGTATTTTTGGTCAAGTATGCGTTAAATCTTGGCGCAAGTGGGTTTGGCGAAATTTTGTGCAAAGCACTGATGGGCTGGATCAAGTGCAATTTATCTCAGAGTTCCTTTTCTGATTATTTAAGCATCTGTATCCATTTATATAGTACATTCCCCATCAAGCACCAGCTATATAACAAAGACAGCTCATTTATAAGAAGTTGGTTGTGTAAATGGACTGTATTCAATTAATTTTAAATATGGACTTACTGTACAGTATGTTCTTTTGTGTGAATATAATGTATTATTTATATTATTTACGAAGTGGTCAGAAAAGTCACACTAAATCCAAAAATGTTACTCCCTCCACCTTCTTCACCGGATCCTTTTACAGTGACTTCAAAATCACTCTAAGACAACAAGTGGACAAATACCAATATAAATTAGATCATAAATACAAACAAAATGATAATTGAAAAATAAATCTCATAATCTCATAAAAAAAAATCATAAAATGGCTACAACAGTGATTGTCAGGGAGATCATTTGATGTTCCACTATATTTTCAGAGTTTGATCATAAACTTTATCACTTGCTGGTGGAATCTCCAAATTGCAAATGCAGAAACTGAGTTTAGATTTTGGGCTGAAAACAGACCTGCTACTGAAACGTATTAGCGCAGTGACTTATTTCAGGAAAAAAGCAAATTGCTCCACTTCTTTTACATACAATATACCCACAGTTTGTGCACATACACCCACAGATAGTGCAAACACTCCCACCCATTTGCGCTTTGCGCTCACATGAAAATGTAATTAGTGCTCACTCAAAGATTTGATCAAACGTAGCAAGCGGTCATTGCATGTACTTAGCACAGCCACGAAAATAGAGCCTGTAGTCTTTTAATTTTAAGTCCATCCTGAATGCTTGCCCTCTTTCATTGATGATGAATAGATGTTGAATTAAACACAGGTTTTGTCTATAAAAGTGAAGTGTATAATTATGCTTCTACTGGCACCAAACTGAACTGGTTAAGTGATGACTTTTCAAATAGGTTTCCTGAACACTCAGGGGCAGATTCATTATGAATGAACTGCTGCTGGTAAAAGTGACGTTTATTAGCATGTGATGTCTGCACTCATTTAGTGCCTGATTCACTAAAGGAATTATAGAGATCAGGCAATGGTGCAAACGTGACCACAAAATCGCTGCTGAATCCAATTCTGATCTTGAGGGACGATTCGGAACGCTATATAGCAGAAGATTACATATTGAGATATATTGTATATCGAATATCAGCAAAGGCTGAAAGTATCAATATTTGATCTACATCACCCAGCACTATGTTAGAATGCGCAAAACATCTTTGTCTGGTTGATGTAATTGTTTTTTTGTTGATTCAGGTCTTAAGATGTTGGTGATTTGTAAACCTCATTTGTCTCACTTTCTCTTTAAACAGGAGGCCCTCTGGTCATGCTGATAAAGAGGTGATGGCCGCCACCGTCCTGACCACACTGTCCACCAGCCCGCTGGTGCTCAACCCCTCCACCAATGTCTCAGGTCATACTCTGCTCTGATCCCTGTGTACCTCCCCCGTCTTCCTTTGGTTGTACAAACAGATAGTCCAACCCTAAACTTACACATTGGTCGAGCCAATGTTGATGTTTCGGGCTGGACGGGCTGCTTAAGCAAACAGAGCAATGTATTGATAGCGCCACAGTGTTACACTTTTAGGTGAATTAACCTTCAAATAATTTATTTATTTATTAAAATTACCTTCAACTGCATAGGCCCAACAATATGCAAATCATTAACAAGACATAGGCTGAATAGGAAAACAGCAGATATGTGATTTACCAGCCTAACAGCTGGATGAGCCAGTCCTGCTTTGCCATTACAATAAATGTATATAAATGTGCCAAATATTCCAAACATGACTGGGGAGATGTATGCAGTTAATAGTGAAATGTCCCTCGCTGTCTAGACGGTGTAGGCTGTAGCAATGTTCATTTTTTTGTCTCTGTATTCTTATAGGGCCCTATGTTAAGAGCCTTAGTGCTAAGTGCAGCACTATGCTTTAATACGAGCGAAGTCAGTTGGTATTTTCGGTCAAGTATGTGCTAAATCTTGGCGCAAGTGGGTTTGGCGAAATTTTGTGCAAAGCACTGATGGGCTGGATAAAGTGCAATTTAACTCGGAGTTCCTTTTCTGATTATTTAACCATCTGTATCCATTTATATTAGTGCTGTCAATCCCAAAAACATTTTAATGTAATTAATTACATGGTGTCCGGACTAATTAAATGCGATTAATTGCATTTAAACGCATATAAAAATATTTGTTGAGAAAGCCCCTTATATAACAATAATTAAATATGTAATGATGAAATAATTATACATAGTTATCTTTAAATATAAAAAAATGATATATTAAAATAAATATATATATATATATATATATATATATATATATATACAGGTGAAACTCGAAAAATTAGAATATCGTGCAAAAGTTCATTAATTTCAGTAATTCAACTTAAAAGGTGAAACTAATATATTATATAGACTCATTACAAGCAAAGTAAGATATTTCAAGCCTTTATTTGATATAATTTTTATGATTATGGCTTACAGCTTATGAAAACCCCAAATTCAGAATCTCAGAAAATTAGAATATTGTGAAAAGGTTCAGTATTGTAGGCTCAAAGTGTCACACTCTAATCAGCTAAACACCTGCAAAGGGTTCCTGAGCCTTTAAATGGTCTCTCAGTCTGGTTCAGTTGAATTCACAATCATGGGGAAGACTGCTGACCTGACAGTTGTGAAAACCATCATTGACACCCTCCACAAGGAGGGAAAGCCTCAAAAGGTAATTGCAAAAGAAGTTGGATGTTCTCAAAGTGCTGTATCAAAGCACATTAATAGAAAGTTAAGTGGAAGAGAAAAGTGTGGAAGAAAAAGGTGCACAAGCAGCAGGGATGACCGTAGCCTGGAGAGGATTGTCAGGAAAAGGCCATTCAAATGTGTGGGGGAGCTTCACAAGGAGTGGACTGAGGCTGGAGTTACTGCATCAAGAGCCACCACACACAGACGGGTAATGGACATGGGCTTCAAATGTCAAACGTCTTACCTGGGCTAAAGAAAAAAGAAGTGGTCTGTTGCTCAGTGGTCCAAAGTCCTCTTTTCTGATGAGAGCAAATTTTGCATCTCATTTGGAAACCAAGGTCCCAGAGTCTGGAGGAAGAATGGAGAGGCACACAATCCAAGATGCTTGAAGTCCAGTGTGAAGTTTCCACAGTCTGTGTTGGTTTGGGGAGCCATGTCATCGGCTGGTGTTGGTCCACTGTGCTTTATTAAGTCCAGAGTCAACGCAGCCGTCTACCGGGACATTTTAGAGCACTTCATACTTCCTTCAGCAGACAAGCTTTATGGAGATGCTGACTTCATTTTCCAGCAGGACTTGGCACCTGCCCACACTGCCAAAAGTACCAAAACCTGGTTCAATGACCATGGTATTACTGTGCTTGATTGGCCAGCAAACTCGCCTGACCTTAACCCCATAGAGAATCTATGGGGCATTGCCAAGAGAAAGATGAGAGACATGAGACCAAACAATGCAGAAGAGCTGAAGGCCGCTATTGAAGCATCTTGGTCTTCCATAACACCTCAGCAGTGCCACAGGCTGATAGCATCCATGCCACGCCACATTGAGGCAGTAATTAATGCAAAAGGGGCCCAAACCAAGTACTGAGTACATATGCATGATTATACTTTTCAGAGGGCCGACATTTCTGTATTTAAAATCCTTTTTTTTTTTTTGATTTCATGTAATATTCTAATTTTCTGAGATTCTGAATTTGGGGTTTTCATAAGCTGTAAGCCATAATCATCAAAATGATATCAAATAAAGGCTTGAAATATCTTACTTTGCTTGTAATGAGTCAATATAATATATTAGTTTCACCTTTTAAGTTGAATTACTGAAATTAATTATGAACTTTTGCACGATATTCAAATTTTTCGAGTTTCACCTGTGTATATATATATATATAAAATAACAAATATTCAGATAATTATAATGCATTACATTCTTGTGGCAGAAGAGTTAATCATTGATAAGACAATACAAAAAGCGTCTTTAGAATACAATGTATTGTTTACTACCATATTATTGATCATAAGTCAATCATTGACACACAGTTCACAGCAATCCATTACACAAGTGAATTTGTCAATCAGTTGGAGATTTATTATGAGGGCTTGTTTAAGGATCCGTCAATTTACACCTGCGTCAGACATGCTTGTGTAGCGTCTCGGGTGCGTTGCGTCATAAACATAAAATGTTTCAAGTTAAATATAGTTTAATACTCAATCTTTTAACACATCTTGAGATCCCTTAGTTCGCATTTGCGCTCCTTCAAGTGTTTTGAAGGCAAGAATGTAACGCATGTGTGAGTGTGTGTCTGCTGAATGTTGTTTTCGTCACTGTATAAACTGTGTGTTGCTCAGACAGCTGAAATTACACTTACTGTCTTCTGGAGTAAAACGGTGGTACTACAAGCTTACATTTCTTAGGACTCTTCCTTATTATGGTCCGGGGGAAGTGCGATTAATTGCGTTAATTTATTTTTAGTCAAATTAATCGCACTGAATTAACGCGTTAAATCGACAGCCCTAATTAAAACAATATTAAATATATTATTCTTTATTCAGTTCTTTAACAATCAAATTTAACAGATTTTTTTTTTACCAATTAACCAAATAATGTAACGTTCTAGAAAACTATAATGATATGCAAAACAGCAGCCAAGTAATGAACTTAGCAGCTCTAGGCTAGCATCTTGCAAATACAAAAAGTTTAAATATGCTACACAGTCATTTTAATGAAAACAAAAGGCAAAACACAGAACGTCAGAGGGCCTCTATTCTGTTTAAGTAAACGTATTTCCACTTTAATATAAAATTATTGTGCAAAACAATAGTGCAAAACAGCCGTAATAGGACTAAAACCCACCTCAAACTGTAAACGACAGATGTAGCCTCAAGTGAAGAACAAAGTTTTGCAGGGCTAAACACATTTTTATGTAATTGCTATACACATAGCAAATTGGACTGCTTTCTATTTAAGTAAAAGTGGCAAGTTTCTCTTCAAGAACAAAAGTTGCTGCACTGAATAGTCTCTCTCTCTGTGCTGGTGCTTGGGGCAGATAAATACCTGCTTGCAATCCGCACAAGCAATGGAAAGAGATCTTTGTTCATGCCCCAGTAGTCAAGAGGATTGTCGCGTTTGCGTGATATGAGCGTGAAGCGATCGTCTGTGTTCCACAACTGCTTTCGCTTCCTTGAACAATGTATAACGCGCGAGGAAGGGCACCCGGTGGACTATCTGGTGCCCTCCTTGGGTAAGATGGTGCCCCCCTAGGGAGTTGATGCCCTACTAAGACTGTGTAGTATGCTTATAGGGAGCGGTGGTATTGCTTTCAAATATTTCCACAGAGCTGACATCGGCCTTTGCATGGTAGCGCCGTGATAATGGCTAGATCGAGGTGGGGTTATCTGAAACAGATACCACAATAATAGAAAATGTCTCGGTTACTGACATAACCTCTGTTCCCTGATGGAGGGAACGAGACGTTGTGTCGGTGAGTTGACACTAGGGGTCGCTCCTGCGGATCCCAGACATCTCTGATCTTGAGAAAAGGCCAATGCGCGTCTGCTGTGCTGTTGAGGTGGGCCGGGATATGAGTGGCTCGCAACGACTTGAGCCGATGCTGATTCCAAAGGAGGAGACTGCGGGCAAGTTGTGACATACGGCGAGAGCATAGGCCGCCTTGGCGGTTGATATACGCTACCGTAGCTGTGTTGTCCATCCGGAGCAACACGTGCTTGCCCCGGATCGATGGTAATAGCCTCCTCAGGGCAAGTAGTACTGCCAGCAACTCAAGGGAATTGATGTGCCAATGCAGTCACGGACCAGTCCAAGGGCCGGCGACTGAGTGCCCATTGCATACGGTGCCCCAGCCCCGTTGGGAGGCATCTGTCATGACCACGACGTGCCTGGGGACCTGGCCGAGGGGAACTCCTGCCCGTAGGAACGCTAGGTCTGACCAGGGACTGAAAAGGTGGCAACAAGCCTGCGTGACAATTTCCGCACGCAAGGCAGCAGCGTTCTCGCCTCTCACCATGGTGGAGCGGACGCCGTTGAACCTGGCGAACTGAATCGCATAGCAGAGTCGGACGGTCCTGATCAACCAACGTAATGGTTTGGGGAGAGCGAGCCATGCCCTCAAGCTCCGTTCGAGAGGGACCAAGGGGACTACAGCATCAGACATACCAGCGGGCGGGGCCTCGCGGCGGGGCGGAGCCCAAAGTGCTGAGTCTAGAGACATCGAAGCACTTTCCTGGCTCCTTGTGACCGATCCCGGAACAGCCTGGGAAGGGAGAGGAGGTTTTCCATTTGGCGGGCTTGTGTCACGGCTGGGCGTGTGGAAGCGGGAAGTCCGGTTCCAGGGCGATGTACCTGCCAAAGAGAACCGGTGGCTGGCGGTCGTGACGGCCAGGGAGACCTGAAATAGAGCCCAGGGGCTGAGGAAACTGCTCTTTTTTTTTTTTTAAATGTGGGTACCGCAGCTCGTTGGGTGTGCGGCGAAATGAAATTCACAATAAAATAAGGATTCTCCACCCGCCCCTCCAGCAGGGGAGGGAGTGGACTGCTTACCAGCTCCCATAGGGCAGTTTCCTGAGCCCTGGGCTGTCTGTCTCAGGGGCGCTTTGAAGCCTTCTTGGGATTCTTGGTGGCCGGCCGTGAGGCGGAGGGCGTCGCCGTCCTGCAGGTTGCTCTGCGCCGGGGCCGGCCACGAGGGGATTCTCAGAGGTTAAGGATCTGGGCTACTATCTGAAAAGCTGCAGGTTCAGACTCATGAAGAAAATATAAGGCTACTTAAGTGGCAAATTTTTCCTATCACTATTTGGCCCTTGAGCCAGACACTCCTAAACCATGTTACTCCAGGGCTCTGTTCTTGTAATTAGTGTACTGTAAATTGCTTTAAATGAAAAGCATCTGCTGTATGGCAAGTGCACACAGGCTGGAAGAACCCAGACCCTAATTCTTAAAGGTCAAGGGTCATGGAATGGAGTTGGTTTTAATGTTTGGGGTCAAAGAAGCATGAAGAAGCATGTACAGTTGCTCATGGATGTGTGACATATCTAAGCTGAGTGACTTAGATGTTTAAGTTTGTGTTTAGAGGCATGCATTGCTTAATGACAGCTGGACAGTGTAGCTTATCCTGATGCTTAACCTAGCTTTACATTGTTTTATGTTGTATCTGTAGCCTGTGTTTACACAGCCTTAACGTTTGAACTTAAAGCAACTATTTAAACAGTTTTTGTCTTGAACACTACTTGCACCAATCTGAGCTTGACATTCCCTGAAACAAAGGATACCTGAATGATGTCTTTGAAATGGACCTCTAATTAACAAAACAAGCATGGCAATATGATATTTTATACTCTGGTGGAGTTTTTTGGAGATACGTTGTTTCGTTTTAAAATCACGTTGCACAAGCTTTTCATGCTGAAAATTCCAACTTGGTATGAAAAGTGATAGTTCACCCACAAATAAAAATTCTCTCATAATTTTCTCACCCTCATGCCGTCCCAGATGTGTATGACTTTTCTTTCTTCTGCAGAACAAATTTTCTAATTTTTCAGCACTTTTGGTCCATGTATATTTCAAGTGAATATGTGCCAACATTTTGAAGCTCCAAATATCACAAAATTCAGCATAAAAGTAATCCATATGACTCCAGTGGTTAAATCAATGTCTTCAGAATTGAAATGAGGGTGTGGGTGAAAAACTGATAAATATTTTAAGTAATATTTTTACTATATATTTTCCTCCCTGCTCAGTCAGTCTCCACTTTAACTTTCACATTCTTCTTCTTTAATTTTTGGTGATTCACATTCTTCTTGCATATCACCCCCTACTGGGCAGGGAAGGTTTATAGCAAAAAAGGACTTAAGTATTGATCTGTTTTTCACCCACACCCATCATATCGCTTAAGAAGATATGGATTAAAACACTGGAGACTTATGGATTACTTTTATGCTGACTTTAGTGGCTTTTTGGAGTGTCAAAATTTTGGCACCCATTCACTTGCATTGTATGGACCTACAGCGCTGAGATATTCTTCTAAAAATCTTCATTTGAGTTCTGCAGTAGAATGAAAGTCTGGGATGGCATGAGGGTGAGTAAATGATGAGAGACTTAATTTTAGGGTGAACTATCCCTATTTAATGCTTTGTTTATATTAAAAAAAAAATTCACTTTTTGTGTGTATTTTGTTATATATTTTACTCAGGGCTTAAAGTATTCCGGCCGGGGGCCGGATTTCCGGCTTGAGGGCAGGTCCGGCCTCCGGCGCAGGCAAAATTTATTAATCAGGCTGCAAATTACAGTCGGACGCACTTTCGGCGCGGACGCGCTGGAAAAACGAGTGCGCCACTTCCATTATGAGTGCGCATACCAGCGGCTGCATTTGAAACTGGGAACTTGAATGCGGTTTAATATTTTCGAGTCAATTGATTTCACCTACCAATCATATGAGAGGAGCGCAGCTCTAACTAACGTCACAAGCCTATCAGAAGCAGAGCAGGGCGGGTCCTGGCAACAGTGTGATTGAGATCCATACCTCACGTTAAGCGTCGTCGGTGAAAGCATGGAGCGCAGAACTCCAGAAACAACATTAGGTGACTTAATGTCATCATGGATGAAAAGAAAGGAGATGTGAGTTAGTTGATTTCGTAAATTAGCTCAGGTCAGCATAATCATATTTTCTGTCTACACCTTTTGATGTTAGCCTTACGTTGACTGAGCTAACATTAACATACACTGCTGCTAGGTAACTTCAGACCGCTTTATTTTCTGTCAGCAATGTATGACAAGTAACGTTGCAGTGTGTACGCACCTTTAGTGCTGTCAACGTTAACGTATGCGATTTCTTTTTTTTTTTGTCCAGCTTTAATGTTTTAAAATATTTAACACAATTAACGCTGCATCCGTTCTTTGTCATTCTTTAGCTCTTATTAGTTATTAGTTTGTCCACCAAATGCTTTAAACTATTAATGTGCGACAAGACAAAAGAGAACGCACTTCAGTAAATGTCCTCCTCACACACACACACACACACACACACACACACACACACGAGGCACAAAAAGTCGCGAACCAGTATCGAATTCTCTTTCGCGCTTGAACGAACAATAACACACACATTTATGCCAAAATGTCCGTTTTGTCGAGTATCCTCACAAGAATCAATCATTATTAACTTTAAATGAGTTAAATAAAATCTTAAATGGAAGTAAAGAGTAGTGAGAGAATGAGACGCGTGAGATCCTGTCACCAGCTGTAGATCTTAAAGTGACAGTAGCCATTAATTCTGTCTGTCAGTAAAGTTAACCAAAGAACAAAGGGAACAGAGAAAACTACTAACTACTCTTTGACTAAAGAACGCTTGTAGCTTTAATAAGGATTAATCGAATTTAATTTATAATTTATGCATTGCGGACTATTTTATAACCCTAAAATTTAGTATACTAAATAAAATATCAGTGATACTGGCCTTCATTTATAAAAAGATTCCATTAAGATACAGCCGTAATACTTAAAAATAAATGGTTCCATTTGAAGATAAGTCCGTCTCTGCAAAACATTGCATTTTTTTTTCACTTTAAGCCCTGTTTACTGTATACTACTATCCCAGCTAAAATATGCAAATACAACAATAAGTCATTCATAGGTTGTTTCCTCTGAGGGAAAAAAAGGTAAACACTGGAGAGCATTCTGGGGGTTATCAAAACATTGCTCTGTTTGTTTAAGTATCCCAACCAAACAGACACAGCAACATTGCTCAACCAATAGCATGAGTTTAGGGAGAGATCATCTGTTTGCCCGACCAATGGCAAATGCGGGGAGTCTTGGGGAAACCTGTTTGAAAAGTCATTAGTATTGTAATTCCATTTGATAACGTTTTTGGAACAAAAATTACACATTTCAGCTTTAAAATCTAAAGAGTGCATGCACTGTAAGTAACAGGCTAAGTAATAGAACTATAGGGCATGGCTATTTGTCAAATGTCTTCTCCTATTTAAATCATGTTTTATGTGTTCAGGTGCAGAGCTGGCTAGTAAGGGCTGGAAGGAGAGCCTGTCGGCCAGCTATAGCAGCTCCACCAGTGGGAACTGGAGCTGGGACGCCAGTGATCAATCAGTACCCTCCACGCCATCCCCGCCCCTCTCCAACGAGGCTGGCAAGAGTTTCCTGCTTTCCTCCCAGAGTGATGACAACATTGAGGAAACAGATAGTACACACTTCCTGTTTGAGGACCCCATCCCACGTAAACGAAAGGTAGGGGGACAGGTCATGGCATGTGTTAAAGTGGATTTCATTGATTTATTGGACCTTGGTAACAGTGTGGAATTTTATTTCAAAATAATATGCACAGTTTGACACATCAAGGATTGGGCAAGGGTTTTTGTTTAGAGGGAGTTAGTGGTGCTTGCTGAGGCAAACAATTCTACTGTTGTTTATACTTAAGGTTCAAAACCATTTTCACCCGGCAGATAAAAAAGGCCAAAAATGCCACAAACGTAGATTGAAGAAGTGACCCAAGTCATATCTATGAGCAAGAATGTCTTAGAAACTTGGGAATGGGCAATTTTGGGCTAGTAGGCAATTGCCCAAAGATAAGTGTACAGATAAGTGTAAGACATCATTAGAGACTATAAAGGGTGTACTTTTATTTGTGTACCTCACAATAACAACAAAATCTTGTGCTTTTGTAAAATAAAGAAAATAAAAAGGGTGTGCTTTCAGCAGTCTCTTGTGTTCACGAGCATATTTCAGAAACACGTCACAAAAATAAGCTGAAACTCCGTGAATATTTATCACACAAACATGAAACATATGTCTAAAGAAAGCTTAAAATGTCTACTTTTTAATAAAACAATTCAAATTTAAAACAAATATTCTCCTGCAATGTAATCTGTTTGAAACAAAGTGATGTACAGTATTTACTGGTCTATCTAATGATCTGTAATGCGATCACACCCACCAGCAGAGCGCGCCATTCATACGCTAATGTGGAAGAGTTAACATTTTCCTCAGAAGAGCGGGACTCCGATGAACATTTGTATTTTGAATAGAGAATTGATCCAGCCGAGGATACAATTTCAGACGAGTAAGTTATTTAGTTTTCATTAGCTGACATGCTATTTTATATAAACATGTACATATTTTACTAGTGGGACTGTTTCCAGACTTGCCAGCCAGGATTCAGAGTATTGACATTTGAAATATGTCCTAATAAGCAAGTTTTAGTTACATTTAAATGCTGTTTCGGCTGAAGCAGGTATTAAATTGTATGCTGTATAATATAAATATGATATGTAATATGATATAAAAATAATATGAATGTTTAGATTATATTTTATCTAGTGTTTATAATGCTTCATTATCATCAACAAAGTAGGGCTGCATCTAACGATTATTTTTGTTGTTGATTAATCTATCGATTATTTCTTCGATTAGTCGACTAATCTAATGATTATTTTTCTGATTAATCTAATGCATATTTTTGGGATTAGCCGATTTATCCATTGGCAAACTTTCCAATAAATAATAAGTACAACTTCTACATTAGTATTTCAAACTTTTATTAATTCATTTTCTGAAAATGTTTTTGTATCTGTCCCTATTCAAATAAACAATAAATAAATAAATACACTAGATTACAGCCTAGGCTACTGTTAATATGTAAATATAACGTTATTGTTTGTTTTTAAAGTCTACATTAGAGACATGCGCGGGACGGATTTCTCCCTTAATAATTCCTAAAAAGCGGACATCTCTGTTATTATCAATGAAACTGACTGCACAATGAATCTTTCATTATATCGATTTGCCAGTATGCAGAATTCAGCACTGAACAAAAAGTCCATTTTGAGCGGTGAGGAGATTCCATCTTAAATGCTTCTGATTGGCCATTGCGTTCAAGAAATCAACACATATGTCTGTGATTGGCTACATTGTTAAACGCTGCAAACATGTTATACATAGAAACGATTTACAGGCCAGGGTCTATCTATTTTGTTTTAGTTGTTCTTGTTGCTTTTGTACAACAGATGAATGACAATTTATTTGTTTTGAGATGTTCAATTTATAGATTTCTATTTTGCGGAGTCCCGTGAATCGTTTTATTCTCCCATAACCAGCACACACACGAGTACATTACCGCCCGTGCCGCTTCTCGGCCATCAGATCCAGCGCCGCACTCTGTTGTGTTGGGTCCGCGGGAGTGCACGTCTCTAGTCTACATGTGCATACACAACTTTTAAAAACGGGCAATTTAAATGCACTGAAGGCTTCGTTGACAGATTTAAGTTGAAGTTATAAATGAAAGTCCATTTTATTGTCGCCGAATGGGCCAATAAATTACATCTGCACCGTTAGTAATTAACACTATTAACTAGCACACAAGCTATAATAGCTGAAAAAAGAAGGTATGACCGCAAAAACAACTCCAAAAACTCACTGTAATAAAGCCTACTACTTACCCAGCTGGCTCGTCGTTTTGAGTTCGCAGAGTCACAGGATGTTTCCTTTTAAGATGCTCGTTCATAGCAGTTGTGCTGCCATGGTATGACATTTCCGCTTTGCATAGTGAACAAAGCACTTTTCTGTTCGGCTGTAGTTTAAAGTATTCCCATACTTTGGATGATCGTGGTCTGGCTTTATGTGATAGTCAGCTATGTGATAAAGCCAGATTGTCATTTTCACCATGAGCTGGAGCAGAAGCCGCCATTACTCGATATTTAAACGTAAATAATGAATGTGACGCGTCGACGCATTTCATTCGTGTCGACGTATTTTCATAGTCGACGTAATCGATGATTGCGGCCCTACAACAAAGCTTGTGCTTGCAAATATGTGTTGGGGTTAAATTACTAAAATGCACTTTAAATATTCCCATATTAGAAAATCAGCATATTATGATGATTTCTGAAGGATCATGTGACACTGAAGACTGCAGTAATGATGCTGAAAATTCAGCTTTGATCACAAATTGCATTTTACAATATATTTAAATAGAAAAACTGTTCTTTTAAATTGTAAAAAGAGTTCAGAATATCAGTGTTGTTTCTGTAATTTGGATCAAATAAATGCAGTCTTGGTGAGCAGAAGAGACTTCTTTTAATGGTAGTGTAGGTCTAAAATTAAGTAAAGTCTTTATGTAAAGAAAATATATAGTCAGATTAATTATTTTAACTTAAAACTTGATTTGGATCATAAAGTCTCCTCACATTCATTCTCTATCCTTCATTGATAGGCCCAGGGGAGGGGTCTTTGTCTCTCATGTGTGAATTACAATCCATATTCATGATCATTCACGCCTCCTCGCATATTACCTTTCAACACTAAAATTGTCTTACAAAAGTTAAATTACTATATTGTTTTGCATGAATGAGTGATCAGAGTGGTTTTCACATCATTTTATAGCAAAAACTCTAGGCTACAAGATCCAGTTCTCAAAAGTATTGTGGACAAATGTTATATGACCTTATTTCAGTGACTTCAAATGTTATTGAAAAAAAAATAACTTTTTTTTTTTTTTTTCATTCTATTAAAAAAAAAAAAAATTAAAACACTCATAACATTTTTACAAAATCGATGCACTAAAAATACCTTAGCAACCGCAGACCAATGCACTAAAAATACTCGTTATACCTTAGCAACCGCATAGCAGTGCACTAAAAACACTTATTTAACCTTAGGAACCACATAGCAATGCACAAAAAACACTTGTTATACCTTAGCAACCACATAGCAGTGCATTAAAACATTCATAACAGCTTTACAAAAGCAATTCATTAAAAATACTTGTTATACCTTGCAACCACATAGTAATGCACTAAAAACACTCATAACATTGTTACAAAAGCAATGCACTAAAAACATTCATTACACCTTAGCAACCGCATAACAATACGCTAAAAACACTCATTTAGTCTTAGCAACTACATAGCAATGCTCTAAAAGCACTCATTTAACCTTAGTAACTGCATAGCTATGCAGGAAAAAACACTCATAACAACTCTGCAACCACATAGAATTGCAAAAAAAAAACCACCTTAGCAACCATATACCAATGGACTAAAACACTCAACACCTTAGCAACCACATTGAAATGCAATGAAACACACCAAACTCCTTAGCAGCTGTATAGCAATGCATTCAAACACTCATACAATTTTTACAAAAGTAATGCACTAAAAACACTTATTATACCTTAGCAACCGCATAGAAATGCACTAAAAACACTCATACAATTTAAAAAAAAAGCAATGCACTAAAAAGACTCATTATACCTTAGCAACCATATAACAATGTGCTATAAACACTAATTTAACCTTAGCAACTACATAGCAATGCTCTAAAACACTCATAACACGTTTTCAACCATATAGCAATGGACTAAAACACTCAACACTTTAGCAACCAGATAGCGATGCTCCAAAACACTCATAACACCTTAGCAGCCACATAGCAATGCTCTAAAACACTCATAACACCTTAGCAACCCTATAGCAATGCTCTAAAACACTCATAACACCTTAGCAACCATATAGCAATGCTCTAAAATTATCTTAACACCTTAGCAACCATATAATAATGCTCTAAAACACTCATAACACCTTAGCAACCACATAGCAATTATCTAAATTATTCATAACATTTGCAACCATATACTGTAACAATGCTCTAAAACACCCATAACACATTAGCAACCATATAGCAATTATCTAAAACACTCATAACACCTTATCAGCCATATAAAAATGCTCTAAAACACTCATAGCACTATAGCAACTACATAGCAATGTTCTAATACTCTCATATAACCTTTGCAACTGTATAGCAATGCTCTAAAATACTCATAATGCCTTAGCAACCATATAGCAATGCCCTAAAACCCTCATAACACTTTAGCAACCATATAGCAATGCCCTAAAACACCCATAACACCTTAGCAACCCTATAGCAATTATCTAAAACACTCATAACATCTTCGCAACCATATAGCAATGCTCTAAAACACAACTAACACCTTAGCAACCTTATACCAGTGGACTTAAACACTCATAACACCTTAGCAACCACATAGCAATGCTCTAGGACACACATAACTCCTTAGCAACCATTTAAAAATGCTCTAAAACACGCATAACACTATAGCAACCACATAGCAATGGCCTAAAACACCCATAACACCTTAGCAACCGTAAAGCAATGATTTAAAACACTCATAACACCTTAGCAACCATATAGTAATGCTCTAAAACTCTCATAACACCTTAGCAACCACATAGCAATGCACTAAAAACACAACTAACACCTTAGCAACCGTATACCAGTGGACTAAAACACTCGTAACACCTTAGCTACCATATAGCAATGCCCTAAATTACTCATAACACCTAAGCAACCACATAGCAATGCTCTAAAACACTCATAACACCTTAGCTACCATATAGCAATGCCCTAAATTACTCATAACACCTTAGCAACTGCATAGCAATGTGCTAAAATTATATATAACACCTTAGCAACTATGTACCAATGGACTAAAACACTCAACACCTTTGCAACCGTATTTCAATGCACTGAAACACTCATAGCACTTCAGCAACCATATATTAATGCTCTAAAATACTCTTAACACCTTAGCCACTGTATATCAATGCTCTAAAATGCTCTTAACTCCTTAGCAACCATATAGCTATGCCCTAAAACACTCAGAACACCTTAGCAACTGCATAGCAATGTGCTAAATACATATCTAACACCTTAGCAACTGTGTACAAATGGACTTAAACACTCATAACACCTTAGCAACCATATAGCAATGCCCTAAAACATTCATAACACCTTATTAACCACATAACAATGCCCTAAAACACCCATAACACCTTAGCCACCGTATACCAGTGGACTAAAACACTCATAACACCTTAGCAACCGCATAGCAATGCTCTAGCACACTCATAAATCCTTAGCAACCATATAAAAATGCTCTAAAACACTCATAACACATTAGCAACCATATAGCTATGCCCTAAAATACTCATATCACCTTAGCAACCGCATAGCAATGCTCTAAAACACTCATAATACCTTAGCAACCATGTAGCAATGCTCTAAAACACTCATAACACCTTAGCAACTGTATAGCAATGCACTGAAACATTCATAATGCCCTAGCAACCAGATAGCAATGCTCTAAAACACTCATAACACCTTAGCAACCATATAGCAATGCTATAAACACTCATTACATCTTAGCAACTGCATAACAATGCACTATAACACTCATAATGTCTTAGCAACCGCATAGTAAGGCACTAAAAACACACACCTTAGAAAATGTATAGCAACACACTAAAAACACTAAAGTCACATTAGCAACCACATAGCAATGTACAGAAAACACACCTAACACCTTAGCAACCGTTCACAGTGGGTGGGGCTATTAAGAGTGATGGTGCAGTATTATAAACAATACCGCTTGTCCCATTTGCGGCTGGTTAGGGGGAAATCTCAGATTACAGTGGAAAAGATTTGAACCAATTGTTGTTTATCGCATCCCACCTGGTTACAAACTGTATATTAAAAAGAACTTAAATCCTCCATTTAAAACACAGCCGTATACACTATAAATGTACAAGCAAGCCACCCAAATACTGACATAGTGTGAACTCTTAGTTATAAAACATTCTAAGCACCTACAAACAGTGTTCCTGTTTACTGAAGTGTACAGTCCCAGCAGCTACTTTGAGGCCACATACTGAGTCTTCACCTTTAATGAGTCAGTGATTGTTACACGCTCATTCAGTAACTTAAGAGCTCCATTAAATATACCAGCTTGGCTCTGGCACAATGAGTCTTGTCACCCTCTTCCCTCAAAGTGATGGAATGTTTTTTTTTTTTTTTCACTTTTCTCACTTTCATTGTCTCCTCTTCTTTTCTTGACTGTTTTTTATTTTATTTTTTTAACAAGCATGGAATCACTCCAGACTGTGAATGTGGTTTCAGTGTCAGGAAGCCATTAGCCCTTCTACCCGATCACCTTTTTTTAATGGGGAGTGGCAGAGGGTGTGAGCATGTGTGCATAGGTGTGTAGAAATGGGGAGATTTCCATTACAGACACACTTTAGCCTATCCTATTCACAAAGTAACTTCACAAAACTCTTAAGTGTAACATGCTGTATACATGGATCTTGTCATAAGATCTTATCATGAGATTCGAGTGTTTATTCAGCCCATTTTGTTTTACTAAATGTTAAACAATGCACTGATTTTGCCATTTCAGATACTGAACAGAGAAATAATTTGGCAAGTACATGACAGAAATACAATCAAACTTTCTTAGTCATATCAGAGTTTAAAGGGATAGTTTACCCCAAAAATTTAAATTCTGACATCATTTACTCACCCTCATTTTCTTCTGAACCCGTATGCTGTTATTTTTTTCAGAAGGATGTGTTTTTGCATAATATTTATAGAGCTCATGCTGTAAAACAAAATAGTGACCACAGCTGTGAAGCTCCAAAAAGGACAAAAACCCCAGAAAAAAATCATTATATCTGCTTGTGTTCTATATTCCAAGTCTTCTGAAGACATATGATAGCATTGTGTGCAGAACAGTAAAATTGAAGTAACTATTTTAGGGATGCTCCAATCTGGATTATTACAGCCGTTACCGATCCCGATCATTTAACCTTTTATCAAGATCTCTGTCATAACTGGCTATATGTAAGCATTTTGCACACAATTCATTGAATGTACCTCTTCCCAGTAATATAACTTTGCGTAGTATTTGCTGACAAAAAAGTTCTAGGGCTTATTAAAATTGCTTTTTTAATTAGACTAAAACAAATATAGGCTAACAAAATATTCTCTATATTAAGATAGAAAGCCCTATAAAAAATTGTATGCTTAGTGTCAAACTGAAGACAAACTGATAGTTCATAGGTGCAATTTAATGTGGTGACATTTTTGGTTATTGATTCATTGTCATTATTTCATATAATTATTATTATTATATATTATTATTATTATTTTATTTTTGCATTATATTTAATACATTATATTATGGTATCATAATGTTGTATAAAGAATTATTATATTTATTAATTCCTTCCCTGCCTTTTCATTTAGTTGGATGATTGTATTAATAGTTAATTTTTCACTTGTTGCTGCCTAATGAGGGGAACACACGCACTCTAATGAGGGCAAGAGATGAAAGGAAAGTAGAGATGTTTCTGGACTCTACAGGTGCTACACCCACTGCATCATTCTTAACTGCTGAATCAAGTTTGTTGTTGTATACAGGGCCGTCCATAAGGGGGGATAAAGGGGAACGTTTTCTGGGGCCCAGCCGCTAGGGGGGGGCCCATGCAGTCCAGCAATAATTATGTTCATCCTAAATATCAGGTTACCATATTTTATGTTGAACCAAAAAAGCACCATTAATTGTTGAAAATGCATTTTATTTAATGCTGCTTGAGTAAAATGTAGCCAGTGTCATAATGAAACACCCCTCTCCTGAAAATGGTCTGAGCAGGCTATTTTTTTTTTAAAAGCGTAGCGTAACGTCAAATCCGCCAGTGCTTCACGCCAGTTTGCGGTCAGCAGAAAAGTGACAAGAACAAAATAATTAACTTAATATTGTAGTACATTTAGTTGGTATGCCAGGGCCAGCTAATAAATCAGGGTGCCAGAAGAGAAAGGAGAAGAAGAAGAGGGAGCTGGCAAGGGCTTTAGACCCAAACAAAATTCGACTGACCAACTTTTTTCAGTCAGCTCAGAAACCTGTCAGTGCTCCCAGTCAGGCTAACGATAGCCAGGAGGCTATTAGCGAGAGAGCCACCACCAATTGCGAAGATGTTCTGCATTTAACCAGAGGTGGGTAGTAACAAAGTAGGCCTACATTTACTTGAGGATTTTTGGGGAAAATTTTAATGAGTTTATTCCAAGCGAGCTGTATTTTTTTCTGGGCATGAGCGACTCTCAATTCACAAATGAATCACTCTTTTGAGTCGATTCTGTTCAAAGACTTCATCAAACAAGTTGGCAGATCTGTCTAAATCGGTTCGTGAATCAGTTTGAATGATCTGTTCAGTTCCTCGCGCACTGAATCGTCTGAAGCGCTTTCAATTCACACTTCGACTCGAAGTCAGTCTAACAGGAAGATTTGAGAACATGCGTTGGATGAATTGGCCGTGGACCTAACGTTACAGTACAGTCAAGTGAGAGCAAATTTTCAAGATGTTGTTTATGCTCAAACAGCAACATTACACACTAATCATAACTAAAGTTAGAAAAGTGAAATCATATTCAACAACCCCTTTAAATGTTTTGAGTTTTGCCCACTTATTCGGGTTTACAGTGCAGATCGTTTGAGAGTCAAGTCTCTCTGTTAAATGTATGTTAGTGTGTGTGTGTGTGTGAGAGAGAGAGAGACCAGCATGATATGAGTAGCTTAGCAGATTTGGGGAGGGCCCATTCACTGGACCTTTTCAGGGGCCCAGTCATTTCTGTGGGCGGGCCTGGTTGTATATTACAATGTCAGTATTGCCCACACTCAATGATGCCATGACAGTGTGGCTAAAATTTTTAAGTAGTTGCGTGTCTTTCGCGTCATGAGCAATTGTTTTATGCGATCGGCCAAATTACTGATCACCGAGTCATAGGACGTGAATATCGGCAGATACTGATCGGTGGCCAATTGATTGGAGCATCCCTACATTATTCACTGATTATCTTGTCAATCTTGCCAGAATTGAAAAACCATCATGATCGGTTACTGTACATATAAGAACCAATGAGTCAATGCGTGACTTTTGAATCTCGACATGGACATTTGATTTCAGAATACTTGGAATATAGCGCATGAGTCATATGGACTATTTTGATGGAGCTATTTTTGTGTGTAACAATTCCTCAAAGTGTTGTTGTGTGTGCTATCCACTTTGAAATCTTTGTTAAAGATAATTGTCCCTTTGTACAACATTCCATCAAAGGCGATGGAAAGTTTACCCGGAATTGCTGTCCGGTGTTGGAAAACAAGGGCAATTGCATTTCAGACCACGCTTCTTGTGTTTCTCACACGTGCAGTAAGGGGATTTAAGGCTTTTCATACATTTCAGTGTGGACAAGCAACTTTTTGAAACTTTTGAAAATGCCGGTGGGAGTAGAGACCATTTGGATCAATGTGGATGTAGTCATACTTGTCTAGGATGTCTTTTAGTCAGGCAGTGCCACCTGCAAAAATAATTATGCATTTATTTTGAATATATAACTTTGTGTCTTTTTGAATTTGAAGCCTTTTAAGGAAAGAATAGGCTACATTTCCTCCAATAGTAGATCCTGGAGTTGTTTACATCCTGATAGTGCTCAAATTAAATCACTTTGGGCTTATTGTTGGCTGATATGTATTCTTTATATCAGCGAAGCCACAGTGTGTTTCTCTGTGAGTACAATGACATCTCCTCTGTAAGATGGATGTGTCCCATACTGTTAGTGCTTGTCTTAAGCAACAGCGCTGGCTACTCCTTATATTTTTCAGTTCACCAGGGGCCTAAATGTCCTGCTATAGCCAATAAAAACCTCTCTGTATAAGGAAGAGAAAAAATCATTGTCCCATGAACCGATCCAAACCAAATGTTGAGCAGCTGGGTGAAATATAAAACGAGAATGCTAACTCTTCATAAAGGCAGATGGAAATGAACAGTCGTGAGTCAGTTTGGTTAATAGCTGTCGAGTTAATTTAATTAATGCTTTGATAGAAGGGTAATTCCTGTTATGCAGTACCTTTTAAACACTTTACATTTCTGAATGTGCCTGTGTTGTAATTTAAGGTTGATTTTTGTAGAGGGGCATACTAGACTTTCAGAAATAGCTCTGGTTAAAGCTCAGGAACTTAAAATGTATTGATTATAACTTGATTTTTTCACAATATCAAGAAAATGAACAGAATGGAACCTAACAGAATGGAAATGACACCTAGCGGTGTGGATGTAGCATAATTTAAAATCAATAGTTTCAGTTACTGATGCCATTGTAGAAATTCACTGTTCACAATCAGCCCTGATTAAGGGGTGATGATGATCACGTTATGTTCTCCAGGCCAAAGACCAGGCCAGTGTCTGTATGGGCCAGGGGGATTTTCTGTGCCCATAGCATGGATAATTCACACATATGTGAGAACACCATGAATGCAGACAGATATGTAAACAATTTGGAGCAGCATATACTGCCATCCAACACGTCTTTTTCAGGAACGTCCCGATATTTTCAGCAAAACAACTTCAAACCACATACTGGTTGTGTCAGCAGAGAGTGCGGGTACTAGATTGGCCTGCCTGCAGTCCTGACCATCTCCAACCGAGAATGTGTGGTGCATTATGAAGCACACCATACGGCAATGAAGACCCCGTACAATTGTGCAGCTGAAGACCTACATAATGGATAAATGGGGGAAAATTCCACTTTTTAAACTTAACAAACTTGTATCTTCAGTGCCCAAATACTTAATAAGTGTTATTAGAAGAAATGGTGATGTTTCACAGTGGTAAACACTCGACTGTCTCAACTTTTATGGAACATGTTGCAGTTATCGGATTTGAAATTACTGTACATTTAAAAAAAAAAATAATGACATTCACAAGGTAAAACATCATATAATGTTTAGTTGTAGTGCTTTCAATATAGCAAAGTGTGAATATAATTTACAAATCACTCCTTTTTGTTTTTAATAGCATTTTTCATGCTGTCACAACTTTTTCAGAATTGGGGTTGTATAAGTATTACATTAAAATAGTATGTAAGAATATATTGATAATTTAAAGAAGAGGGACGAGTTAACATTATTTTTGTGGTAATCAACATTACGCCATGTGGATTGAGCTTAACTTGTGTTTAACCTGGAATATTCCTTTAAGAAGAAAATGGTTGTTAAAAAGAATTTGCTTCTCAAGAGTATTTTGTGAATCCGGCCCCAGGGTTTTGTTAGTGAAAGTGATAGTTGTTTTTGTTAGTTGCTGTTTTTAATGTTAGTAGTTGGCAAAAATTGCAACGTGCATTTAAGTCAAAGTAGAGAAAAGTTTTAAAATTCAAAAATTCTTAAAGATTTCAGAAATGCTAATGGAACAGCCCACCGCACAAATTGCGAGACACCAAAATGGAAAAATAGAAAAATGGTGAGAAGTAATTTATTCAAATAAATCATTTCTGAAGTCACAATTTAAAAAACAAATTGAAGAAATTGAAAAAATATAAATTATCCATTCATGAAGTAACCAGAAAAAAGAATGAAAGTTTGTTTGTTTTTTTTGTAAAGCACAGGAAACTATTTTCAGGTTTTTGTAATCTGTGGAAATGTCTTGTAAGTGTTAATATTATCAGCCTTGAGAACAGCTGCAGGTACTTGCTTGTTTTGTTGTGTGTGTGTGTGTGTGTGTGTGTGTGTGTAGTAGGAGACACACACACCCTCATTCTCTGTAATGGCATCAATGAACAGGTCCAGGCATGTTTTAGTGTTAATGTGCAATTTTTTCTCACAAATTAAAATTATGTTGGGTTTATCAGAAAGAATGTGGATAATTACAATGATAATGATGATATTGATGATGATGATGATGATCTTGGCCACTGTTTGATCAGTTGAGTCATTCTGTCATGCTGCTCTCTCTCTCCTGAACTATAAGATTATGTTACCAAATATGATATTAAATTAAATGTTATGGTATACTGTTGCTAAGGTGTTCTCAGTGGATTTTAGCATGCAGCTGTATGGTTGCTAGGTGGGGATGTTCTTGGTGTTTGCTTACTGGCCCATGTCAGATGTCCACCCTGAAGTCTCTGATATTCTAGTTCCATAGTTCAAGTCCTTACTTCAGTGCAAGTCTAGTGGATTTTTTTGCACGTTTTATTGTCCACCAGTCATCTGATCGTTTAGAAAAGAAATAGCAAGCCTGAACTCATGACAATTATGTGACTGTGGCAAAATATTTGCAAAATTATGTTACATGGTTCCTTATGCGAATCTCGGCAGTTCAAAGATGAAATGTCCACTGTGTGGCGCTAAAAGCGAGCTCAATATTTTCCCGAAACAGATGAGGTTTTTAAAGGAATATTTCGGGTTCAACACAAGTCAAGCTCAAATGCTGTCTCAATCGACAGCATTCATGGCATAATGTTGATTACCACAAAAATACATATTTGGAGGGTTTCAAGGCAGAAATGTGAAGCTTATAATTTTATAAAAGCACTTATATGAATTCTTCTGATAAAACTCAAGTATTATTTTAACTGTAAAGTTGTTTAAATTGTCATTTTTACAATCGTTTTAGGGTTTGTTGATATTACATCGTCAAGTTGTAAAATAAGCTAGTACTTAACATCGAAAAGATTAGTAAGTGATTTTATCACCCTTATATAATGTTTACATGCTGATTGTTTATGTCTTGTGGCTTTACTTTTGAAACAGGGAGAATTCTGACATTTACACATTGGCTTTTTTTAAATAAATGGAGGGACGAGTCTAAACTGATTTTTGTTGTGATTAACATTATGCCACAAGTGCTGCTGATTGACCTTTACTTGTATTGAACCTTGAATATTCCATTAAGGTTTATTCTCTATCGAGTTTTAAAACCTACCTCCCTACATTTAACCTTAAACCTAAATTAAGTGATAGTTTCATTAAAAGCAAATGTTGATGAAAAGTGTAATTACTAAACCACATCATTTTGTGGTGCTTCAATTACACTTTTGCCTTAGGTTTCAACTTGCATGCTTTCCAGGACTCATACCCCAGTCCTTTGCATCACAAGTTCAACACTCTATCAGTTGAGCTACCGTGCAATTTTATTGCGCTCAAACAAGCTTGTCAATGTAGTTGGTTATGTAATGCAAATGTTAAAATATATCATATCATACTAAAAGTTTTTAGATGTCATAAGATTGAATAGTGTGCGGATTGGAACAGGGCACAAACTAACTGTTTATGAACTGAGAATCTGCCCTTTTTACTCCTGATTTGTGTGAAAGAGAATAAAAGGAAATACAGTTGTTTTTAAGGGCTCTAGAAATTATTTGACCAGTAAAAATGCCACAATACATACAACGAGCCACCTAAAAACATTTTTGCACAAAATAATAACATTCTATGAGACCAGGTTGGCAATAGCACACTTCTCCTCAACAAGTCACACAATTTGAGGTATCATTCATGATGATGAATTGTCTTACCAAGCACTACTAGTGGTAATTTACTCACATTATTGACACCTCTCAGCTATTACTAAACCAGTGTTTCCCAACCACTGTCCCAACACTAGTGTGCTGTGAAAGAATGTCAGGTGTGCTGTGGAAAATTATCAAATTCCACAAAATAAATAAATAAAAACATTTACGAAAAAAAAAAGAATATTTTCAGGGATCCAAACTCACCTTTCAAAGAAATTCGCCACTTTGAAACCATAATCTGTAACTTTTGTGATTGTGAAGAGCAATGATTAATGTGCAAATGTGAGTGATATTTCTATACGTTAAGGGTCTTTCACACGACTCACGTCAGCGCTGCAGAATACATTGAATCTATGTAGTGACTTTCCACCAAAGAGTTTTTCACACACAAGTTTTTGCTTCACCAATAATGTCTTTGAGAGTACTAAGCAACAAGACATATAAAAACGGTTCAAATTTGTGAAGAGACATTGAATGTCTCAAAATTTATTTCAATTAAATATTGCCTTCTCCTTTACGAATATCAGAGACCCGAGTAATTGAACTAATTTAAATTCACCAAGAAAACGCTTCGACCTAAACATAAACAAGTTATTTTATTCCTTTCTGCTATCAAAGCAACTGCAAGCTTTTTTCTCTCTTCCAAATACATGTTTTCAATGTTTATTGTGCACACCTCCTTCTTTTTTACGTGGCAACCTCGTAAAATCGCCCCTCTGTGACACTTTCTGCAACTCTTGTCATGTAGAGGGCAATGCGGCGCTTGACACTGGGTTCAGCCTCCAGAACAAAATTAAAACTGCCATTAGAAGTGCCATTCTGCCACACAAAATCAAATGACAATTGCCTCAGCATCAGTCTACCTTGATGCGTTTGATTACGCACAGGAGAGCACCCAGTTTAAGTCGTAGTGACGTTGTGATTCGCCTCAATCCGGGTGGTGGTGGACGGATCTCAGTTGCCTCCGCATCTGAGACTGTCAACCTGCACATCTTATCACATGGCTTGTTGAGCGTGTTACCGCAGAGACATAGCATGTGTGGAGTTATCACGCTATTCTCCACGGCATCCACGCACAACTCACCACATTATAGCGACCACGAGGAGGTTACCCCATGTGACTCTACCCTCTCTAGCAACCGGGCCAATTTGTTTGTTTAGGAGACCTGGCTGGAGTCACTCAGCACGCCCTGGATTCAAACTTGAGAGCTACCCAGGCCCCCATACATGTTAAGAAATATAAAATTCAAGTTTTAAAATGTTTGCTGATCACATTCTGACAATGAGCGTGTTTATATGCACGATCATACACCGATGTTGCTTAATAAGCAGGAATTTCCTTTGTCAGGATAAGGTCATAAAAGATTTAAGCAAAAACCAAGCGACACAAGAATTTTGCCCTTTACTTGATTTGACGTTGCGTAAACACCTTTACTGCCATTATTACTGTCTTATCCAATCTGCACAACTGTTTGCGTTTCATATAAACTTATCTTCAACTTTCACAACAATCTTTTGCTGCCTTCAACCAGTGGTATTTCCTTCAGATCTGGTTTTGTTTGTTTGTTCCAGAACTCCATAAAGGTGATGTTTAAGTGTCTGTGGAAGAACTGTGAAAAAGTCCTCAGCACCTCCTTAGGGATACAGCGGCACATCCGCACCATCCACCTGGGGTAAGTGTCAATCACACCAACACCAGGGACAGGTTGACATGTTTGTCCTCCAGACAAAACACACCAGAAACAGGTGGGCAAGTGTGCCATCCAAATGTTCATCCAGCTGGCTATTTAAAAGCAAGAAAACACGGAAGGAAGGAAAGGAAAATGAGACTGATGGACAAATAGGATATTTTTTAATTCCCATTTAAAAACAGTGGAATTCTAGGAAGCCACCTTAAGGTTAAAGTTCCCATAGAGTTCCCTTGTAAGTTGTTTATGAAACTGAGGTATGAGTGGGAAAAGGTTATCTGATTAACTTCTGTGTAAACCTGGAATATTCCTTGAAGTTTAAAGCAAAGTTGTGCTGATTTTGAAATGGTGAAAATGTTGATTCCTCTGCAGGGTGCAATTTGTCATTGCCAGCTTCTAAAGATGGGACATCTTTAGTGTACTGTTCCCTTACTGAGCAACATACTCCATAACAGGAGGCAGAGAGGGAATCGCATTCTGATGGCTGTAGTAAGAGTGTTTTTATAGCCTCTTGTTGCTACCTGACCTTACCGTGCACATTTAATATTGATAATTATGTTGGCACTGCTGCCCTCTGGTGGCTGTTTGGTGATCTGTAAGAGATTAAGTTTCTGGTTGCTAATCGTGCTGAATTTATTTTGTGGTAATTCATTCCACATACATAAGGATTCATGCTATGCTCAGTATAAATACAGAGTAAATATATAGTAGTATAATATATATATATATATATATATATATATATATATATATATATATATACATATATATATATACAGTATATTATATGAAATGTATATAGTAGTGGTTAATGTCATCTAGAGCAGTTGGGCATAGTTATATTTAGCCTTGCACTGCATTTTTTTTATCTAAATTGGAGAATTTCACAAAAGCTGTCAAGAAATATTTCTTATTTACATGACGAAAATCCTTTTTGTAGAACCAAATTGGTCCGGTTGCTAGGGAGGGTAGAGTCACATGGGGTAACCTCCTCTTGGTTGCTATTAGTGGTTCTTGCTCTCAATGAGGCACGTAGTAAGCTGTGCATGGATCACGGAGAGTAGAAGGAGTCTCCACATGCTGTGAGTCTCTGCAGTGTCATGCACAATGAGCCACGTGATAAGATGCATGGATTGATGGTCTCAGAAGCAGAGGCAACTGAGACTCATCCTCCACCACCCGGATTGATGTGAGTAACCGCAACACCATGAGGACCTACTAAGTAGTGGGAATTGGGGAGAAAAGGGGATAAAATCAAATAAAAAGGAAAAAACGATATGTCCGGATCATATTACTTATTACAAATGTAATAAAAAAAATGTACATTATTTTTGTAACAGTTAAGCACATTTTCCCACAAATTCTCATTACTGTTATAGAGAAAGAGAAAAACTTATTCTCAGTACTGTAACCCTGTCCAGAAATGTAAGGTTGATATTTTTTGTTACACAATTATATATAAATATTATTATTATTTTTATTTAATTTTTTTGCTTTGTGGCATTATTTTGTTGACAATTAAAGCACATTTTCTCCCAAATTCCCATTACCACAATAGAAAACAATGTCATTACCGCTACTGTAATACAGCTGTTGAACTGATAATATGTGGACACAATGATTATCGAAATCAGCATAAGTTAAAGCCAGTACAATGAATAATACCATGATGTATAAATATTTAACAGTTTATATATAGACACTTTATTATTTTTTATACAGTACAGAGAATTTGATTAAATTGACTTATATATAAATAAAAAATATTACTTCTCACAAAATATCATATTTAGAGGTTTCTGTGTGTGTGTATTTTCAGGCGAAATGGAGACTCTGACTACAGTGATGGTGAAGAGGATTTTTACTACTCTGAAATTGAGGTGAACATGGACACACTTTCGGAGGGGCTGTCCAACCTCACTCCCACCTCACCCACTTCATCCGGGCAGCCCCCTGTTTTCCCTGTCCTGACCTGTGATGCTCCTCGATCCGAGCCTGCTCACATTATCCACACCCCTCTCAGCCAGTCAGCACCGTCGGCGCTGTGCCACATCCGCACTGACCACGCTTACCAGGTAACTATCCAAACATTAACCCTAATCTTGAAAACAATTCAGGTCACAGTCTTATAAAATACTAACTCATTCTCAAGCACAGTCTCTGTTTGGCTAATTACATCTGCAAACAGCGGAACACTTATATTATGTTATGGTTTAGAGATATTTGATTTGTGATGAAGTCTCCAGTGACTCTCTCCAGCAGGGCTTTATAATTCTGTTTGGTGCATGTGTGTATTTACTTCAGAAACATCATATTCATTCAAATTCCCCACATAAGACCCTTAATTAGTCATTAATGCAATTGAACGCTCAATTTAAACTCCCTCTCTCTCCATCAGGACCAGAGTCAACAAAGCTTTATAAAAAAATAAATAAAAAAAATACAGTATTGATTCAAGTACTGATTCACCAAAAAATTATGAACTTAGTTAAAGGGGTCATGACATGCCTTTTTTAAATATTTTAATTTGTTCCTTGAGGTTCACTTCAAATATTTGTAACCCTTTTGCACAAAAAACATGGTCATATAACTGTAAAACAGGATAATTTTCCACCCTCATTCTGACCCTCTGTCAGAAATGCTCTGTTTTGGTGCTGCTTCTCCTTTAAGATTTTACAATAAATGCCCACTGTTATGATTGGCTCTTGACTGACCTGCTCTCTCACTGCTCACAGCTACTGGGCAGGGCTAAAGAAGTGATAAGGTAAAGTAGGTGTTGATGTGTTGTGGAGGCGGTCAGATGCAAATGTCTACCACAGTGTGACATCACAATGTGGAGGAAGTATAGTCATTTTGGAAGCTTGGTTTCAACAAATGCTCTTTTTGCCGTGAGGAAGTTTTGAGTTTTGAAACTTGCAGTGTGTTTTTACAGTACAATGTCCTCTTATATGTCAAAAGATCAAGGAACATTTGATTCCTCATGGCATGACCACTTTAAGCAAATAATAAAGCTGGGTAATAAAATCAAGTAAAGTAATACAATTAATGATTAAAAAAGCGGCCCAGATTCCTCGTCGTACCTCCTATGTGGCTTTTTTGAGTTTCTAGAACATCCTTTTCCCAAATGCCTTTCTGGAATCTCTAAAACAGGCAAAGATTGATCTATTTGACCTGTTAAATATTCTGCTTAGACCACTGCATACACATATATCTGTTTAATGACTGGAATCCATTTTATTTATTTATTTTTATGTTTAACAGGTTAATGCAATGTACCCTTGACTTAAGAGGTCGGGAAAAGACCTGATTTCAGGACCAGGTTCAATAGATCATTTTCCCTTTGCTGCTGACAGTCTTTTTAACCTTATTTCTAAAGCACCCACTGCCTTCTCAGGATTTAGTTTTTGGGACATCTCTTCTTTACTAATGGGAAAATCAATGGGGTGTGGTTGTGCTTTACACTGTTTTCTCTTTTTCTCTCTTTCCGTTGCTTTGCTAATATGGCCTCTTACACACACACACACACACACACACACACACACACACACTGTTTTTCAGGCTACAAACCCTGTCAGCATTCCCAGCATGCCTTCTGAGCTGCCTCACAGTGAGGACAGGATTAGTGTATCCTGGCAGTCACCCCCTGTCATATTTAAAGGCCCACTGGTGAGATTACTTTCTTTCTGTCTTTCTTCATTCAATGTTTGTCACCTTCTAAATTATGCAGATCTTACTGATATAAAGTTCACAGTCATCCTGTAAGCTTTGTTCTTTGAGTCGCTTTTGTCTTTGTCTGCTGGGGTCTTTTCAGAAGTTGCACATGCATGGCTTCTGGTTTCCTGTTTCAGATTCTTTTGCAAAACACTTGACTGAAAATTGCCACTAAACCTCTGTTACAAATTGACAGTGATAGAGACTGCATACTTCATTTACCTTTCAAAAAGACATCTTTAAATCTAAACTAGTTTCGAGCATATATTGTTATTAGACAATATTATCTATCAATCAATACTCTATAGGTCTATAATGTTGTGTGTGTTGTTTATAAAAAGTTTTAGAAAGACAATAGTGACAAGTGGCCTGCCCACTTTTTCAGCCATTTTGGTATTATTTCCATTCATATTTTCAATAGGGATTTCAGAAAAGCCTTCATAAAATCATTCTAAGCAGTGAACCAAACCAACCAGCTCTGAGGTGAATTGCACATTATAAACTTTGACTTCAAGCAAAATAGTATTTGAAACACATGAAGCTCAGTAGGTCCTTAAAATGCCAGTAAGTGGTGATTTCTATTTTGAAGCTCCAAAAATCACAGACAGTCAGCATAAACATTCAGCTGTTAAATGAATGTCTTCTAAAGTGATATGATTGCTTTTGGTGTGAAAAAGATAAACATGTAAGTACTTTTTTAACTGTAAATTGTACTTCATGTGAGCAGCGTTTGTGTGCTTACCTTGGATGTCTCAACCGAGAGAACAATGGGAGATTCCGAACATAATATGCCAACGTGAATACGTCACACAAGAGACTATGTGAACTCAGCCCTCTCGCTAAGCTTATAGGAAACATTGGATTATAGTTAAAAAGTACTTATATATTGATCTTTTTCGCACCAAAAGCGATCGTGTCACTTTACAAGACATTAACAGCTGGAGTCTTATCGACTACATTTATGTTAACTCTCAGTGAATTTTAGAGCTTCAAAAGTCTAATCACCATCCACTTGCATTTTAAGGACCTACTGAGCTAAGATATTTTTCTATTTTTCTTCAAATGTGTTCTGATGAAAAAAGAAGGTCATACACACCTCGGATATCATGAGGGTGAGTAAATGATGAGAGAATTTTCATTTTTAGGTGAATTATACCTTTAAGGCTCCAATCTATAATTATACATGCAAAATGTTTTTTTACTGTAGATAAGATAGATCACTGTTACGTAACTGCCTTAAATAATATTATACATTATTTAAATTCAATATTTGCCAAACCAGGCCCATGTTTAGTCCTTACTATCGGCGATACATCTGGCAGACAAAAAAACAGCTGATAAGAAATATACTTTATACAGGACCATAACCACAATATACATTGAGGGGGACAAGTCCCCTTCAACAATCAGATATGGCCGAATTGTGTGAACATTAGACCTGTGACTTCTGGCTTCCATTGAGTTTTTAGGTTTTGGCAAGGACAGTGTCATATATTTTAAATGCAAATATTATTTGGTAATAATTTACAATAAATTTAAGATTTTCTAAATAATTTAATTATCTCCTATGAGTCTAATTTTAAGAGATTTTATTTTGAGGATGTCCTTGTCAGGTCTGTGCTAAAAAAAATGAGCCACCAGTTAAAGTAGTAGTTCACCTTAAAATGGAAAATGTCCTTTTACTCACTAATTTTCTCACCTTTATGTTGTTCATATGCTGTTACTTTTTCAATATTAACTTTTCCAATACTTCCATACAATGTGTTTTTGTATGGAAAAGAGCAGTGTTAGGATTCATGAAGATTTGTGTTCAGATTCTCATGGAGGAAAAAAATTAGGGACAACTTGAGGGCAGTAAATAATTTTGTGTATTTTCTTTATGCTAGCCAGCTGACACAGACATGTCATTTTACAGATACATCAGTGATGAAAAGAAATTCAAATTACATTCATCTTTTCTTTGAGACAGCACAAAAAAGAAAGAAGAGATGACTGAAACAGGTGAATTGCTAGCAATGCAGGCACAGTGTTTGTCTTGTACTGTGAGGACTTAAAAAAAAAAACAAGAACATACATTTTAAAACCAAAGATGATAAAATTTTGGGCCTTTATTGCATTTAACATTTTTAGTCTGGACCAAAGAGTACCATTGTTTTTTATGACTTCAACACTCATGACCCCCACCTTCAATATTTTTTGGTCCCCCCCCCAATGTTCAAGACATGGGAACGGCCTTGACTTTAGACTTACATTAAAGGATATATGAAATATATATCTATGATATATGTGATCAGATCACAAAACGTTTTAGACCCCATTTACACCTGTATTTAGCGCTGACTACTTGTGATCAGATAATGCATTTTAATACAAAGTGTAAACGGGTCATAAAGACTTGAACGTGAACAAGGCCAGTAAACAACCACTAAGAATAGCCTAGCAACCCTACAGCAGCACCCCGGTAACCAATGAGATGTTAAGCATGGCTTAACCTGTATATTTGGTTGTGCTTTTATTGAGTTAGGTCACGCTTAACATTAAAAACCTTTGCAGGGACCGATGACTCAAATTCGCACTGTTAGCATCGGTGAGAAGAGACAACCTGTTAACCACACCACCATCAGCAAAACGAACATCAGCACCTCCACTTCCAAACCCACCACTGGAACCAGGTATTCTATGTGTTCACATGTCTGGGGTCGTAATGGAAGAGTAAATACATGATGTTTCTGAATTTACCAAGGCTCTAAGAAAAATTCAAATAAACAATGACTAAAAAGTGGGGGCAAAAACGGCACTGTAGTGAATTCCTCTAACATGTCATATATTACACTAAACCACATGTTTTGGATACCGAAGTGACCTGTAGCTGTGAGATATTGGTATGGACCCCTTTCACAGACTGTAATGATGCATTTCTGCCTTAATTTAGCATAGTAAATCTAGCAAAAATAAATTAATTCCAATTTAAAATATTTTTTGGTAATGATTTAATGCACATTTGTAATGTTATTTTTGTGTTATGCTACCCTCAATTTTGCCTCTTAATAAAAAAAATATTTCTGACACTGGTTTAAAATGTGTCAAATATTTCCTCAGGAAACCCCGTGGTGAAGCTAAGAAGTGCAGAAAGGTCTATGGCATGGAGAAAAGAGATTTGTGGTGCACAGCATGTCGTTGGAAGAAGGCCTGCCAGCGTTTCACTGACTGAGCTTTAGTTGTTACTCCATCAAAATGTGGTCTTCTTTTGTTTGTGTTCCATGGACTGACAACTGATAAACTCCTCCATGCTCTCAGATTGGACTCTTCCTTCAGAGCTGACTCTGAGAGGTGTGGCCAATTTGGATTCACTGTTTTCTCCAGGCCACAAGAGGGGGCTCTTTTCCTGCAGCTTCCATAGTGGAACACTGAGATTCTGTGCAGAAAAACTGAAGAAAAAAAAAAGAAAAAAGCATATTAGCTTTTGCTTTATTGTTATATTAAGGCAAAAAGAAACAAGCCTTTCTAAGCTGATTTTACAGTTTATTATCCTTTCACACTGTGCGCATGTTCTTTGGAATACAGTAGCTGAACATTTTCCACGATTTTAATTGTGACAGACTTTATATGTGGCAGTTTTTACTGTTATCAAACTCTGTAAGCTATTTTTTGAAGAGTATTTTTGAACAGTTAACCAATTTTTTTGACACTTATTCAGCGACTCAAATTTAAAAGCAGTTTAAAAAGAAACCTGGCCTTTCACATCATTTAAACTTAAATCAAACAGTCTAACTTGGCACATGTTCAAACTGTTTCTGGTCGCTTTATTTTGCCTATAAGCACTTTTAACAGCCATGAAAATAATTTGATTTTGTTAAAGCGGAATAAAGTTTAGCATTGCTGCGTCTTATTAGGAATTGCGTAATGCATTCTCGCACCTTTGTTTTAGTTATTTTAACACTCTTGGCTACATTTTACATCTCCTAATACCGCTAAACAAGAATGCGCCTCTTAGAGAGAGCCCTCTGTGTACTTCAGCGTGAATAGTTGTAGTGCAGGAATGTAAAATGGCCTCTCTGCACTAAAGCAACGGAAAAACAAATACTCTGTCCCTCACAGATCAACTGCATGCTTCTTTATAAGACTGATTCCTATCAGTCCGTAGTATTAATTTAATTGCAGGCACTTTTAGCAAACATTTTACAGCAAATTTCATGAGTTCACGTTAAAATTTAACAAAGACAATCTGCTGTTTAGAGAAGTCAGTTAGCCCAACAGGACATTAGTGTTAAAAGTATACTTTGGTTTTCTGTGTGCTTTTGAAACACTCATCCACACCATCCGCCTCGCGTACTTGTGCCTGTGTGTTGTGGTCTGCAGTCACGAGTTTTCCATGCGCAGACAACGCTCAGAGAACTCGTGACCGCGCGTGAGACGTAAAGGCACACGGAAAAGCGAAGTATACCCATTTGTTTTCATTTCAGAAACACAATGCCTTCAATACGAGGGGGTGGGGGGAAGATAATCCTTGCGTCTCGTAAAGGAAGTCGTAATTCTGATCAAAATATGTCACATCCTGACAAATACAAGACCGTTGGCAACTCTAAAGGCCCAAACATACTCTATGCAAGTACATGAATGCAGACGCATCTTGCTACGCAAGCTCGATTTCACGTGTCATTGCGTTGTGACGTGTCAGAGTGCAGTTCATAACCTATCGCAAGTACACGCTGTATTCTCAGTGTTGCCGCAAGGGGCATTACAGCGCATTTTCTTTTTTCAATCAACAACTGTCATAGCGGAGCAACAATCTGAGGAGTCTTGCTGAACAAGTTAGATTATACAAAAAAGTTTCTGTCGTCTTTTCAGCAAATACAATTTACACTCCTCAACTGTCAACGTGTTGACTCCACCACATCCGGTTTAGTGGCACCTAAAAAACAACTTCACCCCCTTGTGGTCCGAGGTTTGTAACCGCCAGAGCAATCTGCGAGCACACGTAATGCATGTATAACGGGACCACGCGCTGGCGAAGTGCTCGCGTCTGTGTTTGCGTACTTGTGTGTAGTGTGTTTAGGCCCTAAGCCGTGCTTATTTGTACACATCTGTGTGCATCATCTGTACAAAAGAATATCACAAAGTGCACAAATGTCAAATGCGGCCGTTTGGGCTCTCGCTCAGTTGACATGCAACTGTTCGCGAGGTGTGACAGCACACGGAAAAATGAAGTACACCCTTGCCTTTTGTATCTGGCTAACTAAGCTAGAACAGTACATCCCAGTTTCATATGATCCACTTAAATAATACCTTAAATCTAGTGTTTTTTGTACAGATGCATAACTTGTACTTGTAGGCCTACCTTACCTGCAACTTTTGCACAGGGATGGATTATGACTTGCAAAGGCCCTGGGGCCATATGGGGGGTGGGGATTGGTTCTCGTTTTCGTTGTTGATAGGTTTTCGAGCAGCGCAACCGTAAAGCCCCCCCCCCCCTAAAGTCAAGGGCCCCTGGGCGCTGGCCCTTTGGCCCGGTCGGTAATCCATCCCTGCATTTGCAGAGTCGATGTGGTTAATTTGGGCCACGCTGTGCTTCCAAAGAGTAGTGTGCTTCTTATACCACATATGGCTACAATGCATATGTACATATTATTTGCAGGCTTACAAGGAAATGCTTACTCTGAAAACATGTAGACGTGTGTGAATGTATATTTTGCCATGTCTTCCACTGCTAGTCTTTCGCTTTCTCTTCATATCAAGGTGATCATATGATGTCGTCATGTACACATACAGGCACGGCTGGGTGTGCACTGTGCTTTCTGACCCCAAAGCCAGCTCTGAGCTGTTTCCCTTGATAACCCTTGAGTCACCTAGGCCCATATTGGCTGTATACGTGAATGTGATTTCACAGATCATTAAGGTTGGAGAACATTAAAGCGATAGTTTTACATAAAAATGAAAATTTGACAGTTTTATTCTACCTCGCAGGTATGAAGAGTTAATGTCAGTTTACCTTTTCAGACTAAAAAAAACAATCAATAAGTGTAGCTCCCTAAAAAAATGGCGTAGCACTCTCTCAAAAAGCTTTTAGAAATCATGGTATCAATGAAACAATTGGGCTGGTGCATAATGCCAAATGACCAAATGTCAAGGCATATTGTCCAGTTACAGCTTAGAGCAGCTTTGTCTTCTCTTTTCCAGTGGTCAGACAAGTGTCCCTCTCATGATCATAACCTTCAATAAGTGCCAATGAGAAGAACAAGAGGGAAAACATTTAATTGCACTAACTTGTAATGCACAAAACGTATATTTTTATGTACCATTTTTATACACAGAAATTGAAGTTTTTAAAAGAAAAACTTAATGGTCGTATCTGACCGCCATAATTTTCAATTGACATTGGGTCAGGGATGGGGTCTTTTCACAGACTTCCCAACTATAAGCTTATTTGGCGGTACTTTATGGTGTTGTGCTAGTTTGGGCCTTGCAGAACACATCAGGGAGCTTTATGCCCTCAGTCATTTGACTGCAGGCTTAAATCGTTGACAATCATTTAGGCTCCTTAGATTCCTGGGAATGTCACTGACTTTTGATGACTTGTCTTGTTTTCTCATGTAAAACGTTATCTTGTTCTCTGCATAGGAAACAAGTCATTGGTATATTTTGGATTTAAAGGGAAAAGTTCACCCAAAAATGAAAGTAATTTATCATTTTTACATAGCCTAGAGAGATGTTAGGCAGAATGTACTGTAAGCCTCAGTCAGACTTTCATTGTACAAAAAAAGATGCAATGAAAATGAATGGCTGTCAGTGCTGTTAACATTAGTTAAAGCAACATGAACTAATCAATTGTAAAGAAAGATCAATTGTGTTTTTTATCAATTAACATGAACAATGATTAATAAATGCAGTTTAAAAATATTGTTCCTTGTTTGTAATGTAAAACTAATGTTAACAAATGGAACCTTATGTTCTAAGTAAGGAAGTAGGGATATGCCATGGTGGTCGACCAATCAACTAACATTCATATTTTTTGTGGTGTTTGCTTTAATGGGAGACACAATTCTCAAATTAATTGAGAGACTCAACATATTGAAGAGCATCATTTTTTTCATGATCATAGCTCGCTGCTCTTAAAAGTGAATAATAGTCAGCAGAGTAAAACATTTGGCAAGTAGTTTATTACAAGTTCAACTAAATCAGCAGCATTTGTGGCATAATGCTGATTACCACAAAGTTGTTTAGAGTGAGGCTCTTACAATTGAAGTGAATGGGGCCAATTTTAGAGGGTTTAAAGGCAGAAATGTGAAGCTTATTAATTTATAAAAGCACTTACATTAATTCTTCTGTTAAAACTCATGTATTATTTGAACTGTTAAGATGTTTATATCGTCATTTTTACAGTCGTTTTAGGGTTTACAGCATAACAACATCATGGCAACGAAGATGTAAAATAGGCTATAAATTTACACAGAAAAGTTTAGTAAGTGATTGTATCACACTAAAATAATTTTTACAAGAATATCATTTGTATTCATTGTGTATTGTACAATTTATTTGTGTCACTGTAACCCAGATATTTTCTTTTTTTTTTTTTTTAAAGAAAAGGAGGGACGAGTTTAAATACATATTTATGGTAATCAACATTATGCCACAAATGCTGTCGATTGAGCTCAACTTGTTTTGATCCCATAATATTCCTTTTAATGCTTCAACTTTAATACATTTATGCACTGCTGCTGTTTCAGCCATCAAAGCGCTGCCTCAACAATACATTACAAGACGATCACTGTCAAACGTTAAATCCTCTGCTGTATTCTTCTGCGGATTCTGTCTGACTCTGCTAAAATAAAAAGTTTAAACTGCTTGATGTCGTTCACCCGCAATATTATCTTGCAGTTCTGCACTTTTGAATGTGAAGCAAGGATCATCCTGAGACTTCCAAGTGCTCTGTTTACATTGAAGTGAGTCATTCTGCATTCAGGATGTGCATAAGCAGAGATTATTTCTTCTCTTTGATAGTTTTGTGCAATAAGTTGTTATTGATACTTAGCCTATATTTTTGTGGAATATCCGTTACCATGCTAAAATGTTGTGCTTAGCATCCATATATCATTCTGAAACGTGTCTGATCGGGGTCAAACGACCGACTGACAAGACGATTATGAAAATTGGCATATCCCTAGAAAGAAGTCACAGGTTTGAACATGAGGGTGAGAGAGTAAATGATGATAGAATTTACATTTTTAGGTGAACTATCCCTTTAAACATCAATAATCGAGTCAGGCAGTGACATTTTAAATAAGTTCTGTAGTTTCCATTTTGAGCGTGGAGTCACAAAACAATCACTTTTTTGACTTCTTTGCCAACTTTATAGATGATATAAAATGGAAACCATAAAAGAAAGAATTGAAAGAAAGCCTTTTTTGTTTTTGAATTCAGTCTGTAGTGAATAAAACGTATATATTCATTGTATATTTCAGACTGAGGGTGAATGGGGGGAAAGCAACAATGAATGTAATATCTACAAAACAAAATATTCTGCCTGTAATCTGTCACGGCTGTTTGTGTTTGTTTTTGTTATTGCTTGTCTTACACAAACTTCTGTCTATTTTGTTTTTCTCTTGCATATCAAGTTGATAGAACCACTCAGTGTTTTGTTTTTCTTTTAGTTCTTATTTTCAGTTGACATGCTTTAAATCTGCCTTGCATTGATATGATTTCATTGATCAGAAATATCTGTCTATAAGGGAGTCTGTACATCATGACGTATGTACTGTTGGATGGACGTTACTATGTGGATCATGATGTCATTCTGCCCTGCACATTCCGATAGATCTGTTTCCTGTTATTCTAACTTTTCTGACTGCCTTTTGGTTCTTGTCAAGGACATTAAGCTAACCATGCAAGAAACCTTTAAAAACTCAAATTTTGCTTTCTTTGTCACACTTTCAAATTTTGTGTTAATACGATTTTTTTAAAAGGATTTTCACAGTAATCAAGAGCATTTTAAGATTCTCCTACACAATTGTTTCGGTGCAGGATTTTTCAAAACATTTATTTCTCCCTTTTTGTGTTTCTATTACCATTTAGGCCTTGAAGTTTTGTCAAGCTCCTTTTTTGTCTCTATGTTTTCTTTCTTTCTTCATTGTTTCTCATTGGTTGATATTTGATGCATGTCTTTTGTCATCTTTGTACTATATTGTTTTTCAGAGGTTGACATTACGTTTCCAGAGTTGTATGAATGCCTGAGAGGATGGAGGTGTTTGTGCCGTTTACTTGGGCGGTGATGAGAGTTTGGTTTCTTTGGCTGTAATGTGATTTAAATAAACATGGATTTCAGAACAAAATGTTTTATTACATATATGTTTTTAGTCATTGTATCTCTGCCATAGGGTTAGTGTCTAAAATGGTCTATAGATGATATCCAGTAGAGCAAAATCCATGAATTGGCCCAGAACTTGAAACTGTAAAACTATTCTTTTACTTTTTTATATAAATCATGTAATGCTTACATTTTTGCTTAGCTTTGGTCACTCTAAAACAGCTTCAAACTAGTTTACAGACTGATGTCAGCATTGTTGTCCATTGAAATGTTACCAGTGTGCTTTATTAATGTGTGTTATAAAATAAATTAATAGAAGAAAAAAAACATGTTAAAAAAAATGTTCACATGAGTAATAGCTACATATGGCACACTGGTATAGATTAGCTCTTAAATTAGGTAGAATACATTTACAGGAAAAATATGCACTTCTGTTCTGTAGTCAATTTGACTTCACTGCATGTAAAAGTGCTCTAACGCATGTGATGGAGATCCTCAAAACACAGAATCTATAATAAAACAGCCATCCAGAAAGGGGTTCTTGTGGGGATGAAGCTTCCCAGTGTCATCTGTGTGTAATTCTCCTCCTGACCGCTAGAGGGTGGTACAGTTCAGACCAGTAGTGGATTATCCAGTACTGCTACTCCTGCAGCCACACCCCCATCAGCATGCTCTGAGCTCTTGGTCCTCAGCAGATGGCCCACACATTCATTAAACACCATGTCGTTGCCTTTCCTGTGAGTGAGTTTGATAAGTAGGGAAAGTTTACAGTGATTTGCAAATGATTTAGCAATTGTTATGAAAAGGTACAATACAACCCAAAGCTTTGTTCAAGGACTGCAAAAAAATATCTATTCTACAAATGGCAAACTACAGAGGTATGAGCTTTATTAAAAATAAAGTTTGCCAAAAATAAACAATTCTGTCATCATTTACTCACTGTTATGTCATTCCAAACCTTGCGTGTAATTCAAAAAGGAAATATTTTGGAAAATGTTCACACTCTTTGCCATACAATGAAAGGGTAATCAAGCTTGAAATCATGATCGTGGCTAGAGACTGCTGATATCAAGATGTACAGTGGAAAAAAAGTCATATTTTGGTCTGTTTTTCACTCAGAACCAATTAGATTGCTTCAGAAGACATGGATTTATCCACTGGAGATTTATAGATTACTTTAATACTGATTTTGTGCTTTTTGGAGCTTCAAAGTTTTGGCCACCATTCACTTGCATTTGATGGACATACAGAGCTGAAATATTCTTTAACAATCTTTGTTCTGCTGGAAAAAGTCCTACACATCTGGGATGGTATGAAGGTAAATTATGAGAATTAAAATTTTTAGGTCATCTATTCCTTTAAAGTAGTCTATTGATCTCATGAGTTATAGTTTTATTCGAGGACAGTGTTATTCACTGAAAATCTTGGCTCCAGCAGGGGTGCAGTGAATGACGGCAAATGGTATTGGTCGTTGCGTGTAATCGATCACAATGTGACAAATTTAAATATATGTAATGGGTTTTGAGAGCTATGATGGCAAGATTTTCAGAATAGTGATTAAAAGGAATGTTCAATACAAGTTAAGCTGAATCGACAGAATTTGTGGCATAATACTGATTACCACAACAAATAATTGACTCTTCCCTCATTTATAAACAAAAGCAAAAATCGCAGTTGCATTAAGTCACTTCCAATGGAGCCAGTCCATAAACGTTAAAATACACAGTTTCAAACGTATAGCCACAAGACGTAACCATTATACCTGTTAACATATTAACAACACGCTTTCTAATTCTAACCTTATCAGTGTAAAGTTACATTGTACATTGTGGCCATGATGACAATGCCGGTAAAGCCTGTAAGCCATTATATCACAATAATATCTTGTAGAAAAGAGATTTTCTCAGACCAAAATCATGTTAACATACAGTATAATGTTTATATCTTATTAAAACGGTGAGTAATTTAATGTTCCTGGTCTGCCCCCACTGAAAGGGCCTTTTTTTTTGGTTTAAAAGTTTAGTTACAAATCGAAATTAATTTTTGTGGTAATCAACATTATGCCACAAATGCTGTCTATTGAGCTTAACTTGTATTGAACCTGGAACATTCGTTTTACAACTTAAATTTTGTTCAGTGCCTTAAGCAAAAAACTAAAAAACAAATTTATGGCGTTTTTATCATGTGGTAAGATTCGAAATAAAGCGCACAAGTAATATGGACTACTTTTATGGTACTATTTTGTCTTTGTTGGAGCTTGACTGCCTGTGTTCACTGTATGGAAAAAAGATCAGCTTGAAAATTCTTCAGAAGACCTCCTTTTTTGTTCCAACATCATACAGGTTTGGAACGACTTGAAGGTGAGTAAATTATGATATAATGTTCCGTTTCAGGTGAACTATTCCTTTATTTCCTTCCCAAGCAGTAAACATTCACAGTAGCACAGCACACCTCTTCAAAACAATGTCAAATGCTTACTGCTGTGGGAGTATACCTTTTTTTAAGTTTCAAATATTGAATATCCCACCTGACGTACGCTCCGAACACACCCAGTTCACTGAGGCAGGAGTTCAGTTTCAGAGGAGCTCCTGGTCTGAGCAGGTAGTTCTGCACAGGACGAGGCTGGATCTTGTCCATCAGGATGTAGGCTGTTCTCTCACTGGAGCTCTTTGTGTTCTCCAATACCTCACAGATCTCCTTTCCATAAATGTTGTTACCTGTGGTACAGTGGGAGACCAATGAGGTCAAGATCAACGTGTGCGAGTGTGTGCGAACAGGAAATGAGCTGTTACTCACCACCTCCCTCCCTCTGAGGCTTAAGCACATATTGATCAGGATTGGCCAAAGCCATTGCCACGGTTTTATCACCTTCTTCTCCCTGTAGAAAGACAGGTACACCTTTCAAAATCAGTTCCAAAAATACTGTTAAAGGAATTGTTCACCCAAAAATGCTCTCATCATTTACTCATGTCATCCCAGATGTGTATGACTTACTTTCTTCTGTAGAACACAATTGAAGATATTTAGAGGAATATTTCAGCTCTGTAGGTCCATACAATGCAAGTGAATGAAGATGTAGTTCCAAAAATCACATAAAGGAAACATAAAAGTAATCCATTTGACTCCAGTGGTTAAATCCATGTGTTCAGAAGTGATATGATAGGTGTGGGTGAGAAACAGTTATTTTACAATATTCAATATTCAATATACAATATTTGCTTGAAATTCTTCTCCCTGCCAGGTAGGGGGCGATATGCATGAAGAATGTGAAAGTAAAAGTGTAGATTCATAGTAAACAAAAGGACTTAAATATTATTCTGTTTCTCACCCACACCGATCATATCACTTCTGAAGATATTCATTTAACAACTGGAGTCATATGGATCACTTTTATACTGACTTACGTGATTATAAGTCTATAATGTGATTTATGGAGCTTTTTTACTGTATTGTATGGACCTAAAGAGCTGAAATATTCTTCTAAAAATCTTCATTTGAGTTCAGCAGAAGAAAGAAAGTCATACACATCTGGGATGGCACGAGGGTGAGTAAATGATGAGAACTATGCCTTTAATTAGTATTAACATCCTGGTTCTGAAGTTTTCTGCTAAGTTTAGCTCCAATGCGACTTCCAAAACCTGAACCTGAAAGAGTTGGAGCTACACTTAGCTGGACGGTACATCTTCACAAGCAGGACTGAGAACCCCAGATGTTATTCCTTTACCTTGTCCAAGGTGTACAATCCAGCAAACGTGGCCCTAATCTGAGCAACTGTTTCAGGCTCATCAGGGAAGAAGCGCTCCAGAACCCCTGGCCAGGCCAACTCCTGCTGGACCTTCTTCGTGCCAGCAAGATGTGTGCTGATATCTGGACACTTCACAGCCAGAGAGCGCTCCATCATCAGCCGTGCCTCCCAGCTCTGAAACGCAGCCAATAAACATTAGCTAATATTAGGGGTTGAACACTGATAGATCAGCTAAGCCACTGATCCACGCGTTGGGTGCCGTATAGTCGTGGATCACATGACTTCTGCTGCCACCATGTTTAGAACAAGTACGACTGGAGGAACATTCCTCAACGCGACTGTGCAACATCAGCTTTGTACGGTAAACTGCAACAGCCATATATATTTTAAATTACATGATGCTGTTGCTGCAAACATTTGAGATGGTCTTAGTTAATTTAGTTTGTTTATATAAAAGTATTTAAACCCATGAAAAATAAAGCAGTGCCCTCACCTGCTCTGATGTGTAGTTTTGGGGCATGTATCCATTACGGAAGTAAACAATGGCGATCTCCTGCCCATTTCTACAGATTAAAAATAAATAAAGAGATTATATAGAGACACATGATACTCAATAATCTCCACAACACAATTTTTAAAGTGCAACCTAAGACAAGAAATGTTAGAAATATTTGTGATATTGAGTCACAAAAACTTGCACAAATAGCCTCTTCTGCTGGTCTAATGATCCAGTTCTACAAACATCTTCAAACCGTCTTCTTACAACAGGAATATTGCTGTAAATATATAGAGCACAGACCATCAATTCAGTCCCTGAAAAATCATCACAAGGCAACCAAATCAACCATTTTTGCCAATGATTATGTCTGGCTAATTCAAGAACACTTTTATTAAGCAACACCCTCCCAGTGTAGTAAAACTTCTCCTGAATGTTCTTATGTAGTAAGTTTACCAAGTCATTAATAAGAAACTGTAACTTTGAATTACAGAGACCATGTTTCATTTACTATATATTAATATAAATAAGTAGAACAGCACTAACAATGTGTAATAATAGGCTGTTTCACAACAAGTGTTTGGTGCTATTTGATTACATAGTAATTTGTTACTGTAATCTAATTACAGTAAGTCAAAAAGTAGTGTAACCCATTACTTTTAAATTCTTATAATTTGACTTTCAAATTAGGTCATTTTAAGTACATAACTAGGGTTACACATTTCTAAAATAAGATTATTCATGTATATTACATTTAAAATATGAATTATGTTCATATGTACAACTGTTTGTGATTCTGTTCTAGGTGAAGGGAGTGCAACAATGGACGAGGAGGAGATATTGACAATATTTTTGAACACGTTGGGCTGGAAAAACTTTCTTGAAGGGTTTTGAAATGTAACTTAGAAGTAATTAGTAATGAGATTACTTTTCACCAATTTAACAGAAATTAAGGGGGCTCAGGGCAAAAATATATGCCCTTGTACTTTTTAGTAACATATAATGGCAGGGTAAGGTAAGAGGGAAACAAATTCTCAATCTTGTGAATTTGTGTTAAAGGCATAGTTCACCCAAAAATGAAAATGCTCTCATAATTTACTCACCCTCATTCCATCCCAGGTGTATAACTTTCTTTCTTCAGTAGAACACAAAGATTTTTACAGGAATATTTCAGCTCTGTTGGTCCTAAAAATACAAGTGAATGGTGATCAGTCCTTTTTAGATCCAAATGTCACATAAAGAAAACATAGAAGTAATCCATAGGTCTCCAGTGGTTAAATCCATATCTTCAGAAGCAATATAATAGGTGTGGGGTGAAAACAGATCAATATTTAAGTCCTTTTAAAAGTCACATGTGGAGCTCGTTTAGTTTCACACTAATATTATACCACCGCTGAAGACATGGATTTAACCACTGGAGTTTTATTGATTACTTCTCTGTTTCCTTTATGTTATTTTTGTAGCTACACTTCTGGGATGGCATGAGGGTGAGTAAATCATGAGAATTTTCTTTTCTGGGTGAACTATCCCTTTAATGCAACAAATTGATGCATTTAACATAAATGGATGAGATGCAGTTTGTTTTAAATTGTAAAAAAAAAAGAAAAAAATCCCTGAAAATCAAATCCAGGGGCAAATATTTTACCTTAAATGTAAAAGTTCATTTATGACAAGGCTTTTCACTGAAGTAATCAGTAAAGTAATTTGATTACAATTTAGAGTCCTAATTAATGTAATTACACTGTAACTTTGTATGTACACTAAGTAATGCTAACTTAAATGCTAACTGCTTACTTAAAATTATTAGTGTAGGTGAGAAAGGGATCAATATTAAAGTCCTTTTTTACTATTAATATTCCTTCCTGCCCAGTAGTTAGCAATATGCACAAAAAATGTGAATTGCCAAAAACACTAAAAGAATAATGTGGAGGTGAAAGTGAAAGTGGAGATTTATAGTAATAAAAAATATATATTTATCTGTTTTTCACCAACACCTATTATATCACTTCTAAAGACATTCAGTTTTATGGGTTACTTTTATGCTGCCTTTATGTGCTTTTTGGAGTTTCATAGTTCTAGCCACCATTCACCTATAATGAATGGACCTATAGAGCTGAAATATTCTTAATTTGTGTTCTTCATTTGAGAATTCATATTTTTGGGTGAACTATTCCTTTAAAACAAATATGTTGACCATAGCAAAACTATTTGTCCACTTACTTCTTCCACAACTCATTTTCTACATATCGATGGTCATAAATATTCCTCTGGATGTCCTCAACTAGAAACATAACCACAGCCCTGTAACTCACAATACACCAGACATGAGGACAATGGCCACTTTATCATTGTTTACATGATGACGTGAAATGGTTAAGCATCAATGACTACAACGGTTACCATATCATTCATTTTGATAAGACCTTTTAAATAATGTAACTTAAGAGTTTGAGTTCCTAAATGATCATCAGCTGACTGTTTAGATATATTCCCTAAGAAAAGAGCATACAGTTTGGCACCCCTGTATTTCTTGCCATGGCACAATCAAAACAATACATGTTTAAACACACCTCTCAGATCCATAGAGCTCCCAGGCTTTTGCCAAACCTCTCGCAAGACCCGCTGCAGGGTTGTTGTCAAGAATATGATCACACTCGTCTAACATGTTTGCAACCTTCAGAATGTGCCTTATAGGAATAAGGAACAGCACTGTCATTTACCTTCACATTATGCACAGCCTGAAGGCACTGAATGATGAATCCATATGGAAAACAGAATAGGAGCATTGCATTTTAATGCAAACTCTCCAGGTTTCAGGCCTCAAAGTTTGGAACTTGTTTGGTTTACCATTTTGGTCACACACTTACCGATGCACATCTGGTGTCTGTGAAGCAAGACCGCCGAAACTGGCAGCGATAGTGTTGATTTCAATCTGCTTTAAAGATGTCCCACCGTCTGGGTTCTGGTCCAACATGTAGTCTGAACGATTTAGACCCAGAACTATTGGCTTGGGGAAGATATGAACCATGGTTTAAAGGAAAAAGACTTGAAATTATTTTACAATAGCATTAATACTACATTCATAAAACCCTTTATTGAAAAGAAGTGGTCTGATACAACTTAGAATAGAATATGAGCTATGTAAATACCTCATCAATAAATAACATGGTATTTTATTTTATTTAAATCAACAAACAGCTGGTGAATCATTATACCTGGGATTGACATTCCTGATGAACTTGTTTGAATATACTGAAAAGTCTGGCTGTAAAATCGTCAACTTTGATGGTGCTGTTAAAGCAAAGTAGCATGTATTTAAACAGAGCACCATAATTATTACTAACCATTGAATTTAAAATGTACTAAATAATTCAAAAAGCAATAAGACACTCAATTAAGTTCGATCATACAGTACCTGGCCAGAGTGTCCTCAAGAAAGGTTGGATTCTGGCTGACTCGGTCCACCAACCGGTTAAAATGTGTTTGAACTGCCAGTGCTTGATAAAAGAGTGCTGTAGGCACTGGAGTGGGGAACAATGTGAACGGTGCATAACTCACCAACTGTGAACAAACATACATTTATTTTACATGCATATACACCTCCAGAACACTTCGGTCCTTCCTGATTCTTTGAGCTGACAGTCTTTGGTCAGTGTTTATTCAATGAGGCAGAACAGACGTGCTTTAATCCAGAAACAAAACACGGCCACCAGTGTGACAGAATTCCAGACATGACAGTGAATTCCATGATTAGATGCCGGATACATTTCCAATGTGATAATTCTTTGAAATCAGTTTTGTTGGCATGCAATAATGGCAATTTATGAGTCTAGTTCAAAGATAGATAAGTAACATGTGTACTGAAATGTACACCATGAATCAGAAGAAGATGGATATATCAGTTTTAATGATAAATCGGTGACGATAGTTGCTTTTAAGGAACTCTATTGGTTATCTGCAAATATATATTCGACTAAAGAAAACTCCTATATGGAAACGTCCTCTGTTAGCACATACAATGTGTTTATGTTTTATGCTATGCAACTTGTTCAGCATATCTTGTGAGTAATAATAAACCTTATTCCTCTTTAAACCTCATCTGGTGAAATATGCAAACAAAAACCAGGTGAATTTACAGGCCATAAAATAATAAAAATACAAATCTTTAATTTGGTAAATAGCCTACTTAACTATATTTCAGAGTCTCCAATTTGTTTCTGGCATGATTATTGATAAAAGTCCTGTGTTATGCACCAAATCTTCATTTTTTTCTGGTTATTATTGGGATTTTGGTTGAACAATAAACTGCTTTGGGGATTTTGGTGAAATTAAAATTTTTTACATTCTATTAATCGATTTTTAAAACTAGTATCGGCCGATTAATCGGTTATCAGCCTTTCCCACCACCTTATGGTGCATTCAGACCAGAGGTGTCGAGAGCGTCAAATCGACTGGAAGTCATTCATTTTCAAATGGCAGCCAGCGTCTCTCGGCGGCGAGAAGCAGCGCGTCCGGGCCGGCACATTTTGGCCATTGTGGGCGTCAGAGGAAAGTTCAAGTGAGGGCAAAATTATGGTAATGAGCTTTGATGCGGTTCGGCGGCAAGCTATTGGAATATAGAAGTGCTCCGCTCTAGTGAAGTTTAGAGAACACAACCGTGTAAACTTTGGTTCCCAGCAAACAATTGTTCCGAAGACAAAATGGAGGAGAAACGAATTATTGCCGTGGCAGGTTTTCCTGTAATATACAATCTGTCCGTTTGCTTACAGGGATATGAATTTAAAAAACGATGCGTGGACAAAGGTGTCTGAAATTGTTGGTGGTGAGTTGATGAAGTGGATATTATGGTTTATTTAATATATTGCATGCTCATTTTGGCATCATAGCATGCAGAACCGTGCTACATGATTAATCGGTTACACATTTATACCATCAGCATTTGTCTTAACATTATATTTTTACCAGCTGCACATCACAAATAGCCAAGAGCTTACAGATGTTAGAACACTAGTTTCAGACTAGTTTCAACATAGCCTGTAAAGGAGCTATTTTGAAAAGATTTCATGAGGATATATGCTACATGTGATAGGTCGACAAGTCTGGATGTTTTTCGGCCCCTTTAAATATAGTTCACAAAACCAAGCATTCCCAACGAATGTTGTCGCCTATTTCAACAAAGTCAGAGCATCCACAAATCTTCGATAGCGTTGTTGGTAGGGCAGCCAGAGCAAATTTTGATGCTTTCACCTCCTCTGGTCTGAAAGCACGGTTAGTTATTGGTATCGGCAAAATCCACTATTGGTCGATCTCTACCTTGAAGTCACTTCCCCAATCTTCTACCCACCATAAAAGAAAAACTGCTCTCTGTAGGTTTCATGGCTTGGATGAACAGTGCTACTACATTTCTACAACCTTGAATGAGTTAAATAAACATTTCATCTGGCCACATGAAAACTGTGATGGTGCTTTTACTTCAGGAGAGTTTGGAGTTTCTTTGGTCCGCATCAACACCCCATTTAAAAGAGCTGTGTCTTTTGCTATCTCCTCTAGACTTCTGATCAAATTTTCATCTCTCAGGACCTCCTCTCGTATTGGAGACATTGCAGAAAATCTAGAATCAGAATGAAGCACATAGCAGTCAACCTATGCTTCATGTCAACATAAATTCTGCAACACTTTACCATAAGATTCTATTCCTTAACATTGTAAGTACATTAGGTATTATGAACTAGCAATGAATAATTATCAATTGGTTATTTTATCAAAATATGAATGTTCATTCTTTGTTCATGTTTGTTCATTTTTCATTAAGTAACTGTCACTGTAACTTATACAACTTTTAATGTAAAACATTTTCATATGTTGAGATAAACATTAAGCAATTTTGTAAGTGCTTTACATTATTTAACATAGACTAACAATAAACAATACTTTTAGTTAACTAATGTTAACAAACACAACACACCCTATTTTAAGAGTGCTACTGTTAATCACAGCGATATGACCTAAGTAATAAGCACAAAGTCAGTGGGCATGGCCATGAAATTAAGCCAAGTCTTGGTGCAAGTGGGCTTGGCAAAACTGCGAGCACAAAGCACTAATGGGGTGGGTCAAGTACAATTTAAATCTGAGGTTTTTCTCCAGTTATTTCGCCATCTGCATCCTATTATATAGTTAATTCCCTGTCAAACACCAGAGATATAAACCAAAACATCACATTTATAAGAAGTTGGAAGTGTAAATGGACTGTATGCAGTTAATTAGAATTAAAACTACACTCATCCTTGATGACTGTCAGACACGACTCGTCTCAATATTGCTTCGACATCGACCCTTTCTATGGTTCGCGTTCGACGGCCAGTCAAATCAGAACAAGGTCCTCCTTTCGGCATGTCCCCGTCCACTCGTGTCTTCACGAAGGTCGCAGAGGCAGCCCTTGCCCCGCTTCGGGAAACAGGCATCTGCATTCTCAACTACCTCGACGACTGGCTCATTCTGGCCCACTCCCGAGAGTTACTATGCGCCCACAGGGACCAGGTGCTCAGGCACCTCAGCCGTTAAGGGCTTCAGGTCAACTTGGAAAAGAGCAAACTCACCCCAGTTCAGAGCATCTCTTTTCTCGGCATGGAGTTAAACTCAGTCTCAATGTTAGCGCACCTCACCAACGAGCGCGTGCAGTCAGTGCTGAAATGCCTCACCGCGTTCAGGCCGGGCATGGCGGTCCCTTAAAACATTTCCAGAGGCTCCTGAGCATATGGCGTCCTCCACGGCGGGTCATGTGTTTATCACCCCCGCCTGCCGCCAAACTTTCAAACCCTGGAAAGACAGGAGTCCCCTTGCAGCAGGTGTCACATGTCACAAATCGCCTGTCGTCTCCTCCTTTGGAGCCAGCAGCAACTCAGGTTGCTGCGTGCCACTTACATCCCGGGCAACCTCAACATGGTAGCAGACGCGCAATCACGACAACGCTTGCCCAGTGGAGAGTGGAGACTTCACCCCCATTCGGTCCAGCTGATTTGGAAACGGTTCGGCAAGGCTCAGATAGACCTGTTCACCTCCCGAGAGACCTCCCACTGCCCGATCTGGTACGCCCAAACAGAGGCTCCCTTCGGGGCAGACAAGCTGGCACACAGCTGGCCAGCAAGGTTGCGCAAGTACGCATTTCCCCCACTGAGCCTGCTTCACAGGTGCTGTGCAAGGTCAGGGAGGACGGGGAACAAGACATTCTAGTGGCTCCCTATTGGCCCACTCGGACTTGGTTCTTGGATCTCGTACTCCTTGCGACAGCCCCTCCCTGGCAAATTCCCCTGAGGAAGGACCTTCTTTCTCAGGGACGGGGCACGCTCTGGCATTCGCACCCAGACCTCTGGCCCCTGGACGGGATGCGGAAGATCTAGCTGATCTACCACCTGCTGTAGACACGATCAACCAAGACAGACCCCCTTCTACCAGGCAACTTTATGCCCTGAAGTGGCGCTTGTTCGCAAATTGGTGTTCTTGCCGGGCTGAAGACCCATATAGGTGCACAGTTAGGTCAGTGCTTTCATTCCTGCAGGAGAGGTTGGAGGGGAGACTGTCCCCCTCCACCTTGAAGGTGTATGTAGCTGCTACTGTGGCCCACCACGACACAGTAGACGGCAAGTCTTTGGGTAAGCACGATTTAATTATCTGGTTCCTAAGAGGTGCCCGGAGGTTAAATCCCTCCAGGCCGAGCCTGTTCCCCTCCTGGGATCTCTCAGTGGTCATCTCTGGCCTTCAGAGACCCCCCTTCGAGCCGCTAGAATCAGTCGGACTCAGGGCCCTCTCCTTGAAGACGGCCCTCCTGATGTTTGTAGCAACTCCTCCCTCCCAATGAGGTAGGATCTACCACCGCGCCATTCTCCACATGTGACCTAAAAGCCCATGTCATGTATTTCACCACTCTTTACCTCCCCCAGTCTGGGAAGGTGTAGTCTTTCCCCCCTGAAAGAATAGGAGAGATTGTGTTCCCCGATGCGTATGATAGCGTTAAGATGGCTCCAGCCACTTTAACTCTATGCAAGAAACATAGATAGAGAAAGGCGCGGCTGGCGCGGCCTGCTCCAATGCTTGGCACATCGCCTTGTTCCCCCCTTTCGGGGGTAACGAACCAGAAGGCTTTGACGATTTTATGGGGCGTTGGGGAAGGGTACGTGGAGCCTGGCACAGCCGGTCGCTTTGGCAGGTAAAATACCTGCCCGCTCCTGTGTCAGCAGTACACGTACACGGCTCAGCGCATGGCGTGATTTAAATTGGACCCCTAGTGTGAGCGACAGACAGGGAACGTCTAGGTTACGGATGTAACCTCAGTTCCCTGATGGAGGGAACGAGACGTTGTGTCCTCCCGGCCACGTTGCTGAACCTAGCTACTGTTGCGGTCGAGCCTCATTTTCGGCTCCTCAGAAAAATACTGAATGAAACAGACGTATTTCCCTCACTTTATACCAGTAAGTCCAGGGGCGGGACATGCAAATTCTGTCTGCCAATTTCTCATTGGCCTCTTCTCATAGATTAGAGATGCAAAAGGCTCTCAAGAGAGACCCCTAGTGTCGATTCTTCGACACAACGTCTCGTTCCCTCCATCAGGGAACGGAGGTTACATCCGTAACCTAGACGTTTTGGGATTCATTGGAAAAACTTTGCAAGATATTGCTTGAGATAAACAAACTAACATCTTTCCAAAGTTGCAGAGAATAACAGCACAACCAAAACAAATGAAGAGGAGTTTCAGTGTCGTTCTGACAAGAAGAGCAATTAGTCAAAATCAGATCCAAATTTTTTCTTTAAGAAATTTGACAGTGTAAATATTATGAATTATTTTAAAAGATATTTCTTTTACTTTGTTTGTTTGGAAAAACATTTGTTGCATGGACCATATATTTTTCCAATTTAAATAATCAAATAGTCCATTCCAGTATGAGATTACAGAAGGGGCAGAGACAATGTTCTCAAGGAATAGAGCTCTTTATGATTTCTTCCTTTTTTTTCAGTGAAACATATCTCACCAATAGGTGTGTTTACAGGTTCAGTAGAGGGTAATGAACATAAAGAAAGAGTATTATTTTTGAAAAGCAAGTGTATGCCAGATGGAATAGCATCCAAACTGTGGCAAACACTTTAGGAATTACTGGTTTGTTATATTCTGAAAGACATTCTGTATACCTAAAAAGCAGACCTTCGTTATTAAAGAACTGTCTTAACATATTCCATTATTGAACCAGTGATTGTAGAATAAAGATTTATTCTTAAATAAAATGTTCCTATTGTTCGATATGTAACAACGATGAAGATCCTTCTATAGAATCAATTCCATGCCACACATATTTGCAAAAATATAAAGTATTGCAAAATAAAATAAAGTTTTGCAAAAGAAAAAAAGTATTGAGCAAACAAAAAAAAAAAATTAAAACAAAAATTAAGTATCACAAACGTAAAATAAAGTATCGAGAGAAAAAAATAAAGTTTTGCAAACAAAAATAAAGAATTGCAAAATATAAATAAAATATAGCAAAACCCAAGATATAATTAATTGCAAAAATCAATGACTGTTGTAAAAGAAACCAAATAACTTTTATCCTTTTTTATCTCTGCAACAGATTTTTAGGCAGCAATGATTTTGCCACACATCTTTTTCTTTGCAATGCCTACTAATTATTTTGCAATGCTCCTTTTAATCTGCATTTCCATCACGTGTGAGCTCGTGATACCGTTTTGCCTTTGCGCTTCACTTTTCTCTGCGTTTCACTTTATGGCACTGTTTTGACGTGGGGGTGGAGTCAGGGGATTGGGGCGTGTACAACGGGCTCGGTGATGCCTCCCTGGAAGTTACGTCATTAGCTTGAGACACGGATCAAACATCATGGCTGAGCACAGGCATGCAGGTGGATCTCAGGTATATAAAGTTGATTGTTTAAGGAAACTCATTTTAAAATATTAAATGGGGTATACCCGTCCAGTGAATTTTTAAGACAACGGTTTAATTTAGAAGAAAATGCCTGTACTTTTTGTCAAATTGACAGAGACAACTGATCATCTTTTTTTTTCAAATACTTTTTGGGAAAATATGTCTTATTGGTTGGAATCTAAGATTCACTCACTGCCCACTTTTGCTAGGCAACATGTTATGTTTGGAGTGCTGTTGGACGAGAAAATAAATGAATTTCTTATTAATGTAATGTTGATACTGGGCACATTTTTCATTCATAAGTCCAAATGTATGAAGACGAAACCTTATTTTTCTGTATTTAAAAGAGAATTGATTTGTAATTTCTTTCCAGCATTGGAATGTATGAAAAGTAAAAAGGCCCAGAAATTGGCTGGAATAATAAGAGACCTTGAGCTCTTAAAAGAGGAATAAAGTGACCCCTCTGTATTTGTATTTTATACATTGAATTTATTTATTTTATTTTAACTGATATGTGCCTTGCTTAATACTCATTTACCTGTACTTACCAATGTCATTGCAGATGTACATTCTGTTTTTTGTTCTGTTCTTGGTGTTCAATAAAAAAAAAAAAGTTGATTGTTTCCTTTTATTTAATTAGCATTAAATGTGCTTTAACAGCGTTTGCTTCAGATAAAGAAGTTAGAGATCAGTTAAAGCGGTGGATTTATTAGCCATACTCGCTAACATAGCCAGCATCCGCAGTTTATTCTCTCTCAATTGATTGGACTATTGATTGATTCTTATGTTTACTTTATAGATTATAATTGTCTATCCCATAGTATGTTGTCTTCTAAAAAAATGTAAACTCCATATTTAAAAATATATAAATAGATGTTACATTATCACTGTTAAAGGAGACAATAAATAGATTACAAATAAAAAGTTAAACGATCGTAACAAATAAGCATCACAGGAAACGATCTACAAACAATAAAAGAACATCACTTATAATGTTAATTGTGCAAAAGCAAAATGCTGCTGCTGACCCTGAGCTGCCTGAATATGACCGAAGCTTTGAGTCAGAACACTAATAAGATTCGTCACGACATCTGGATATTCTCTCTGCTAAATGTGACATGGCAAATCATTACATGAGATGACCTAGTTACACGTACATTTACTGTGAGCATTGTAAGAACTTAAGTAGCTTGTGAACAGGTTCGTTGAGCAATGGAGGAGTCAGGAGACAGCGAAGCAGGTTTGAAATCAGCACTTTAATTTCTTTAAAATGTACTGATTCCATTTATATTTAGTCTTTTCCCTCCAAAATGTTTGTTTTTAGTGGCAAGAAAAGAGATTCGCTGTCAACAGCAATGGAATGACATCCGTGAATGTCATTTATAAACGTTACTAGGCAACCAGTAGTGGGAACACCCACTAGCGACTTCACCGCCAGCCACTGGCGACTTGCAGCGACAAAGTCGCTGGCAGTGTGTACGCAGCTTGAGCCACCCTTTTTGTGAGAATTTAGTATCACTGACTTTTTCAAATAATGGGGTGTCCTACTGGCTTTTCTGAAACGAGACATCCTCGATGACGTAAGCGACCTCCGGAGGACTCAGCCTTCCAAACGAGATACGTCACATTGAGACGGACAAGTACAGGCGAACATGCTGTTGGCTTATCTGTACAGTAATTTACAGAAAGTACTGTGTTTACGACATAAGCACTAGATAATTTAGCTGCCGAAAGAGCTATCGAGTTATGACATACCTGATGTAAATGGCTTTTATACTCACTTCTCCTTTCGCAATGGAGATTCTTGTGTCTTGTCCGATTTCTGCGGCACAGCCTGACTTCAGGGTCACAATCAACTAAAGTAGTTTCACTCGTGCTAACAGACACTTGCGATGTTTGAATACATTACCGGGGTACAACCACTGAGCAGAAAGCTGCTGACGACACGATTCATGTGCGCTGCAGGTCACAGTCTACAGGGAGCGCTCTAGGGCTGTGTGTGCTTTGGTTCAATCATTAAAAATAAAAATAAAACGTTTAATTTATGTAAATATATCCATTTAAATCTATTTAATAAGTTGTTACTCTACGTTAATTAAATAAAATGGTACGCATGTTCACTTTACGATAACATTAACATCCACTGTACTGAGACCCAGAGAAATGCAGAATCATCATGAAGTGTTGGTTTTGTGATGTCCCGCCTCTTCATCGCCCACATGTTTACAGTCTGATGCATTCACGTGGAGTCAAAAACGAACCAGCGTCTAGTTTTTAGAGCACAGTGTTCTTTGTTTACATGAAGTGGTCTTTTGATCTGCCACTCCAGATATGCCTCATTTAAGGTTTCTTCTATCTTGTGAGGTGACTTTTTAACATTTAGTTATATTAGAATATTTTTACTATTATTAGCTCTAATAATTGTAAAAATATATATACATATTCTCTAGAATATGCATCACTACCCTTAGAATGCATATGTGGGTCCTAATCAACCCATATGTGTTTCCAATGCGATTCAGTTAGCATTTAACAACACACTTATTTTTTTCAGTTTCCATTTGTTATGTAATTAAAATATGTTTAATACCATCTTCAAGTTTATATTTATATGTAGCATACAAGTGTAGAAAGTTGTCATTCAGCTGATGCTTATATCCAAAGTGTTTGGCATTATAGCTATTACAGGGACAGTCACCTAGGAGCAACCTGAGGTTAGATGCCTAGTTCATGTCAAGGGCACAATAGTCTTACTACTAGTTACTTGACAACTTCTTGGTGTATTTGAAACTTCAAATTTTATTTTTTCAGTACACCTCACCACTCCTTGATTGCACAAGTAGGCTACATCACTCAGATGTCTATTTGATGTGCGTGTTCCCATCTGGATGACATATTATTTAGGTTGTTTGCTTGTCTGCAATAAATGACATTTGTCAATAAGTCTCGGATGTCCATAAGACATTCAGCAGATGTCAAAGACATCTTTGAGACATTTATTATTTAGCATGTTTGTAAATCTGATCTTTTTAAGATGTTTAGGAGGTGTTATTTAGATTGTGTTGCTTTCCAGATGAAAAACAGACATTTCAGAGATGTACTGTATGTGTGCTATCTGGGCTCCGAACAACACATTTTGCTACAAAGATTAATAAAGAAATATAGTGCCATATGGCAAAAAAGAGCACAAAAGTTTATGGAAACTCAGATAACCCCTCTGTACAATTGTGATGAGAAGAATAGCATCACTAGAATAGCAAAGTTCATCACTAATTTATATATAGGGTTGTTAAGACATTTCATATTTTACCACCAAACAAGGAAAGTGCCCATATTTCTGTTATACATTTACATTACATACATTGTTTGCTCATCTGCAATATGTCTATAAGACCCCTGATAGGACACATACGTCACCCAGATGTCTATTTGATGTGTGTGTTTACATCTGGAATATGCAATTTTTGCTCATCTGCAATATGTCTATAAGACGTTTTCTCTCTGAATATCAATAAAACATTCAGCAGATGTTTTTGATACGTTTCTGAATTAGAGTGTTTGTAATTCTGCTCTTTTTAAGATGTTAAGCAGATGTTAATTAGATGGTGATGATTTTCGGATAAAAAGATCTAAAAATGATCAGGGATTGGTTTATGAGGGTGTGCAGTTCAAATATACATTTTGCACCAGTAGCACATGCATCTTTTTTCTAAGAAATTATAAACGTGATATGATACGCTCCAAAATGCATACCCACTGCTAGGCAAAGCCAATACTAATCCATACCATAATTTAGATTAATAAATTTAACCACGGAAATAACCTTCAAGCCAAGTTTAATAACTTTCCCTATAACCCAACCAAGTTAATGCTTTAAAAAGGAAGAACAAATGGATTTTACGAACTTGTCAAACCTGAATAAAACGCAGGGTGGTGGCAATATTGTGATGAACATCGACAGAAACGTGGAGAAAGAAACGTGTATTTATTGTTTTCACTATGACTGCCTCCTTGAGCAGTACTGCCAGGACTAAACACAGTAAAAAAATCCTTCATCAGCTGAAGAAACAGAAGCAGAGTTTTGTCCAGAGTTTAAGGATGCTGACGCATTTTTCAAGGTCCGTGTGGTGTTTCAACGTGCATGAATTCTGCTGTCTGTTGTTTAGCTGTCAACACACCACAACGTGGAAAGAGTAGCCATGTGTGCAATAACGCATGCAGTAACATTGCTAAATGAACTAGATAAGAGTTATAAAACATTTGTAGCCTGATATTCCACACTATGTTTGTCCACAGCATGGACTGGGAGCTGTGGTTGCTGCCACGATGGCGAGTGTGTGTCTTCCTACTGCAGGAGATGAATTTGATCTGTACCGCAGCTCCTCTGCTTTTCAAGATTTATGCACTTCACAGGGAGATCGACTTCTACACAGGTAAAACCTGTTCTAAATTATGAAGAGAAATCAGTAGCAAAACTCGAGAGCTTGCAAATTTGGACTTGAGAGCTTGTACAATAAATATTTCTGCTCTTAAGCTGACATTTACACTCACAGCACCGATGTGAAAATATAAATTTGAAGTTGAATGTTGCAATCTGCACTCACAGACAATAATTCAAAGCTTGTGTTCTGAATTCACAACTGCACACAAGTAATCACAAATGTGTAAAATGTCATTCACATAAATACAACTACAGACACAAACTTGTATTACACATTAACTTTTGAACTTTAATTCATTTTCGCAGTACAACCACAAATCAGCACTTACAACCTCTCAAATCTGCCATTGCAACTTTAAATCTCCATGCCTTGACTTTTGAAACTACTTTTGTGAAAAATCTTTAGCAAATCTTGTGCACTTGTACAATCTTGATGAGAGAGAGCAAGACCAGTGTTCGGTGGGGGAGGGGTCAATTAAGTTGTTTTATTGGTTGATGTCTAGCCAATGAATGCCACCGGTGTTGGTCCTTGATAATGTTGCACATGGGTATAAATATGAGGAAACACACAGGCCAAATTCTCTTAGTCATTCATCACAATGGGTAAGACCAAAGAATATAGTTATGATGTGTAGCAAAAAGTTGTTGAGCATCACAGAATGGGAAGTGGCTATAAGATAATAGCTAAAACATTGAAAATACCCATTTCCACCATAAGGGCAATAATTAAGAAGTGCCAATCAACCGGAGATGTGAAGAATCAGCCTGGTAAAGGATGTGTGTTTATATTGTCTCCATGCACAGTGAGGAGGATTGTTCAAGTGACCAAAGAATCTCGAAGGATCACAGCTGGAGAATTGCAGAAACTAGTTGGGTCTTGGGGTCAGAAAGTCTAAAAAATATACATCAGACATCACCTACATCACCACAAGTTGTTTGGGAGGGTTTCAAGAAAAAACTCTGCTCTCATCCAACAACAAACTCAAGCATCTTCAGTTTGCCAGACACTACTGGAACTTCAAATGGGTAAGATGAAACAAAAATAGAGCTTCAGCAAACATAGAGAGGTAGCCATTTTTAAAAGTACCTCATGCCCACAGTTAAATATGGTGGTGGATCTTTAACATTGTGGGGCTGTTTTTATGCCAAAGGTCCTGGACATCTTGTTTGGATACATGGCATCATGGACTCTATCAAACACCAACAGAGAAAAAAAGATCTAAACCTTAGAAAGCTTAAAATGGGCTGTGGTTGGATATTCCAGCAGGACAATGATCCAAATCAAACAACAAAATCAACACAAAAATAGTTCCCATTTCACAAAATCAAGGTTCTGCCAAGGCCATCCCAGTCCCGTGACCTGAACCTCATAGAAAACCTGTGGGGTGAACTGAAGAGGAGAGTCCACTAGTGTGGACCTCTGAATTTGAAGGATCTGGATTTAAGTTTTACAGAGAGTTTTGCCATAACTGGCCCAAGAGAGAGAAGTTTGCAATGAATGGTTCCACTCTTTCTTTATTAATGCCTCTTTAACGTTCATTCTTTCTATCTCATGGTAGTCTATCAATTGCCATTATGTGGCCTATTGTATTAAGATGTGTCCTCACAGAAATTAAAAGATTGTGTCCGTATATGGATCAGTTTCCTTATTTGTGACATGTTTTACTTGAAAAAGTGTGCTTGTTATATTTTTTTAATATAAATGCAATTGTTTTTTTGTTTTTTGTTTTTTTTTTATCAAATACTATGTCAGAATACCACATTAGTGTCCAAATACTTTTAGGATTGATTTGTTTTGCAAACGACATGTGATCTGAGATGTCCGAAGCTGCATTTCATAGAATACTTTTGAATAGCTATACTATAAATGCATTCTGAAAGGAACATTCTGAATGCAGTACAAGTGAAGCTCAATCGACAGCATTTGTGGCATAATGTATATTACCACGGACAATTATTTTGACTTTAAAAAACTAAAAAATCAAGGTAACATTGAGGCACTTACAATAAAATTGAATGAGGATTTTTGGAGGGTTTAAAGACAGAAATGTGAAGCTTCTAATTTTATAAAAGCACTCGCATTAGTTTGTTAAAACTGTATTATTGGGGAGTCACGTGATGCTATGCGAGGATTGGATGTGTGAACAGCGAGCTCTGCGCCCTTTGCTAGTTTTAAAACCTTTTATGACATAAACCAGTGAGATTCGATACACTGTTCCATAACAGTTTTAGGAGGACAATATGTCAAATAATTCAAAATCTCAGGGATCTGGAGACATTAAAAGACACTTACGTGCTCAAGCTGACACTCCTGAGCAGGCCACGAGTCTGAGAGTCGATTTGGTCAAAGAGAAGCAGAAAATAACGGCAATGCTGACAAAGGTCGTTGCTGATTTGGAGGATCTTGCTGTAATACGTAGATCGATCTCTGCCATGGAGGCGAAATTTACTGATGTGGTCACAAGAGTGGGGGATGTCAAGAAACAGATTGATTATCTGGAGTCATAGGAGAGGGAATTATCTGCTAATCCGCTGGCGACCAAGGTGGATTTAGAGCATGTCTGGGAGAATTTTGAGGGCATGGAAAACCGTAGCCGGCGGTATAACGTCCGTATCGTGGGAGTCCCAGATGGAGTGGAGGGACAGAATATGGTGGAATTTCTGGACAGGCTCTTTCAGATTCTGCTCGACATAGCAGGCCATAAGCTGGAAATCAAGCAAGCTCACAGGGTTCCGGCTCGGCGATACGCTGCGGGAGACAGGCCCTGATCAATTCTGGCCAAATTTCTGAGATCATCCAATAAAGATCTTGTGTTACGTGAGGCGAGGTGTAAAGGAAGGCTTTCTTGGAAGAACCACAGCATTTTCTTTTTCCCAGACTTTGCGAACTCGACAAGAGAGAAACATGATCGATTCAAGGAATGCAAGAAACTTTTATATCAACGGAAGTTCGCTTTTGCACTGATATTACTGGCCAAACTGAGAATAGATGCTAAGGATGGCTGTAAAACATTCACATGCCCACAGCAAGCGATGTCCTTCATAAAGGGTGTGTGGTAAGTTGTGTGTGGACCGCGGAGAGTAGCATGAGCCTCCACATGCTGGGAGTCTCTGCGGTGTCATGCACAATGAGCCACATGATAAGATGCAAGGATTGACGGTCTCAGAAGCAGAGGCAACTGAGACTCATCCTCCGCCACCTGGATTGAGGTGAGTAACAGTGCCACCACAAGGATCTGCTAATTAGTGGGAATTGAGCATTCTAAATTGGAAGGAAAGGGGATAAAAACATTTGAAAAAAGATGGCGCTAGTGTGAATAAGGACGACGAGGGGATGCTGAACTCTGAAAAGGTGTGTGACTAATTGATAATCAGAATCAGAATGAGCTTTATTGCCAAGTATGCTTACACATACAAGGAATTTGTCATGGAGACAGAAGCTTCCAGTGCACAAACAATACAACAAGACAGATATAATAATAAAAAAATAGAATAAAAAAAAGTGAATAGAAAATATAAGTATATATAGGAATACACAGCAAACCCCCAAAAATGTATATATATATATATATATATATATATGTATACTTTTATTCACCAAAGTGGCAGTCAACTGATCACAAACTACTGTCAGGACATTAATAACATGAAAAATTACTATTACAATTCAAAACAACTTCAAAAGTTTTCTCATCAAAAAATTATCCACATGCAGCAAAGACAGCTTTGCAGATATTTGGCATTCCGGCTGTCAGTTTGTTCAGACACTCAGGTGACATTTCAACCCCACTCCTCCTGTAGCACTTGCTATAGATGTGGCTGTCTTATTGTGGACTTCTCATGCATCTAGCTGATCCATGGGGTTAAGATCCATAACACTATTTTACAATTATCTAGAGTTGGGGTACACGAGTTTGGACTCGAGTCAGAGTCACGAGTCCAATTTTAATGGAGTTGTCACAGACTCTGGTGCATTTTTACATCGTAGATGTAGCGAGAGTTGTTTCACTGTGTTTAAGCAAACACACGCGCACACACATACGCACATGCACAGGCCCACTCATCAGTCAACCAGAACGTTTTAATGTTACTACAGAGACTACTGTAAATTATCGACTACCGAGATGGCTGGCATGACGACGGGTATGTATCCAATGTAATAGAAACTAAACATGGTAGTTTCACATGACATGGGACCTAACAACTGGTGTGTGGCATTTGTGCAGCAAAGATGGTGCTCGCATTGCAGTTTCATCATGGTTAAAAACTACACTGAGTCAAGTCACCCACATCATGTCTCCACAGTTTACTAAAAACAGCATATCGAAATAAAAATATATAAAAATAGTTTTAATATTGGACTATTAATTCTTTTTAGGCATAATGTATCTACACATGTAAGCTTCTGTAGTCTCTTGTGGTCCATGAAGTGTTGTCAGCTTGAACTGGTTCATAATAGCTTGATGAATTAACTGTGTAACTTTTTAGATAGTGGGGAAAAAAGCATTATTGATAAAGTAGACAGCAACTCTAAACAGATAAACAGCACCTATTTATTATTGATTGACTATTCAAAGCATTGACGAGCTGCTTAAAATATATTCTTTTACAGCATTTGTCCACCATACAAAACCTTCAACCATGCACAATAAAATAATAGGATATTTTGGGCACTGAAATGTTTTGTTTATAATTTAATTATAGACTATAAAATGAATGTATTATTCAATGACAGAGTTTGTGTATGAAGCTAAACTTCATAAAACAAGATGAATTTAGTTGGTTATGGCGTTTTTATTTTAAATTTGTATTTTATTTTATTTGTATTGTAGACCACTGGGTAACTTATGCACATCTTTTTTTAGCCTAGCAGGTAGAATTCAATGAAGCTGTCAGCTGAGGACATGTGAGGTGTCTATTTCTCAAACTAGAGCCTCTGATGTACTTATCCTCTTGTTTAGTTGTGCATCTGGCCTTCCACGTCTCTTTCTGTCCTTGTTAGACAGTTGTCCTTTGTCTTTGAAGACTGTAGTGTACGCGTTTGTATGACATCTTCAGTTTTTATTTATTTTTTTGCAATTTCAAGCATTGTATAGCCTTCATTGCTCAAAACAAGGATTGACTGACAAGTTTCTAGAGAAAACAGTTTCTTTTTTTGCCATTTTTGACCAAATATTGACCTTAAGACGTGTCAGTCTATTGCATACTGTGGCAACTCAAAAACAAACACAAAGACAAACCAAAGCTTCATTTAACAAACCAAATAGCTTTCAGCTGTGTTTGATATAAAGGCAAGTGATTTTCTAGTAAAAAATTAGCAAGATTACTCCAGGATAAGGTGTTGGAGTGATGGCTGCTGGAAATGGGGCCTGTCTAGATTTGATCAAATAGTGATGGTGCTGTGTTTTTACATCAGTAATGTCCTGACTATACTTTGTGATCGGTTGAATGCCACTTTGGTGAATTAAAGTACCAATTTCTTTCCATAAGAGCCGTAGATCTCAACTTTTAAAGTTTAGATCTACACAATCAATTTTCATTGATTTAAGTCTATTTAAATGCCTATTTTGTTATTTACAGTCAGATTCATTTAAACACACAGCATGGATGTGGTAAAGAAACCGCTCAACCGAAAACTGCCACTGTTTTTAAAGAGAGAGCACCATTTGAATATTTGTTAATAATGTAAACTCAATGTAAATATAAAAAATGATGATACAAAAAACAAGCATGTAACAAAATGTGTAATAATTATGTAAACGTGCATATATTTAAAGGGGCAATAATATATTCTGAATTATTTTAACTTCATAAAACACTTTAAATATTGAAGAATTTAAATGTAACTTTTGGCCGCCAGTGTGTGTGTGTGTGTGTATATATATATATATATTTATATATATATGCCCATCCGGTCTATATGTGTTTTGTGGATCTGGAGAAGGTGTATGACCGGGTCCCCCGGGAGAGACTGTGGGAGGTGCTGCGGGAGTACGGGGTGGGGGGATCCCTTCTTAGGGCGATCCAATCTCTGTACGTCCAAAGCTAGAGCTGTGTCCGGGTCCTCGGCACGAAGTTGAGTTCATTCCATGTGGGGGTTGGTCTCCGCCAAGGCTGCACTTTGTCACCAATCCTGTTTGTGATATTCATGGACAGGATATCGAGGCGTAGTCGGGGTGGGGAAGGTGTGCGGTTCGGTGGGCTGGGGATCTCATCACTGCTTTTTGCAGATGATGTTGTCTTCATGTCATCATCGGTCCGTGACCTTCAGCTCTCACTGGATCGCTTGGCAGTCGAGTGTGAAGCAGCTGGGATGAGGATTAGCACCTCTAAATCTGAGGCCATGGTTCTCAGCAGGAAACCGATGGAGTGCGTACTCCAGGTAGGGAAGGAGGTATTGCCCCAAGTGAAGGAGTTCAAGTACCTCGGGGTCTTGTTCTCGAGTGAGGGGACAATGGAGCGGGAGGTTGGCCGGAGAATCGGGGCAGCGGGGGCGGTATTGCACTCACTCTATCGCACCGTTGTCATGAAAAGAGAGCTGAGCCGAAAGGCAAAGCTCTCGATCTACCGGTCAATTTTTGTTCCTACCCTCACCTATGGTCATGAAGGCTGGGTCATGACCGAAAGAACTAGGTCACGAGTACAAGCGGCCGAAATGGGCTTCCTCAGAAGGGTGGCGGGCTTCTCCCTTAGAGATAGGGTGAGGAGCTCAGTCATCCGTGAGGAGCTCGGAGTAGAGCGTCAAAAGGAGTCAGTTGAGGTGGTTTGGGCATCTGGTAAGGATGCCCCCTGGGCGCCTCCCTAGGGAGGTGTTTCAGGCACGTCCAGCTGGGAGGAGGGCTCAGGGAAGACCCAGGATTAGGTGGAGAGATTACATCTCCTCACTGGCCTGGGAACGCCTCGGGGTCCCCCAGTCAGAGCTGGTTAATGTGGCTCGGGATAGGGAAGTTTGGGGCCCCCTGCTGGAGCAGCTGCCCCCGCAACCCGACTTCGGATAAGCGGTTGAAGATGGATGGATGGATGGATGGATGGATGGATATGTATGTACAAATGCAAATCTGTTATATACAAAAGCAAGGAAATGTAATGGCAGAAGAGTTATGGTATGTTGGATAAATATAAATAGACTAAGCTGTGTATTGCACATAATTATTGGTCAATTGGGCAATTTTAACTGTTCATGAGATGGATGGCCTGAGGGAAAAAACTGTTTTTGGTGCCCAGTGCTCTGTAGCGCTGGCCAGAGGGCAACAGTTAAAAAAAAGTCACACTACTGGCCTCTTAATATTTCAAAGCTAGATGTTTTTAATTGTTGCTTTATAGTAAGTAGACGGCAGCCACCGCCCGTGCATTTAAAGTCTAGGACTTCAGTGCGATTCGTGCCATTAAGAAAACACAATAAATGTCATAAGTTTCACAATAAATAATCATACATTACATGGCAGTCAACTAATAATACCAACTGACACTTTAACACGTCCACGCACGAAAGCCAGAACCAAGGAGGTCTAATACAAAGAAAAAGCTCTCTAATAACATTTGCAATTTAAATTTTGCTTGCAATACATTTTGATTCGTCAGGGTACACGGTTACTTTTCAATACTCGATCCAACACTGAATGCTCCAGCAGCCTAATTTACACTTAGAAATGTCTTGATGTTACTATAACAATGCAAAAAGCACTTTTTGAAAACAATTTAGTTGAAAATCTGTTCTCCTTTCCTGTTTAATAAATTAAGCATTCACACGATCATGCAGAACATCTGCTGTTTTTAAATCCATAAAGATCTCTTTCTCAATGGTGATAGCAGCAGTGACGACGATCTCATGCTCATCGATTTCAAATTACATCACTTAAAGCATGACTGGGTCACTCAAGGCCAGCTAGAAGGCCTCGGGCAGGACATATCCTAAATCTCTTAAACTTATAAATAAGATTTCTTAAGATTTCTTTATTGACTGATGTTCCCTTTGTTGATCTGTTTGTATATTTTGAATCTTTCTTTTCTTTTCCCATTTGTTGTGTCCTCTTGTATGTATATGCAGTGCTGTTATCTTTTTCTTTATGAAAAAAACAAAACAAAAACAGGACATATCCTAAAAGATCACGCCCACCAAGAACAAATAAATCAATCTGATTGGCTGATGAATCTGACAATCTGAATTTAGTTTCTCATTCGATTTCTGGTTTTGGAATCGATGGAAATGATTCCAAGAGTCGATTCCAGACTCATATTTTTTTATTGTTTGATTGGAAAAAAGAAAGAAAGAAAAAACAGGAGGTAAGGTTAAATCTTATAATAAACAGCTCACTACAATGTGTTCTTTGCACTATTTATAATAGCATGAATGACATTTACTATTAATAGGTCCATTCTAAAATTAAAACAGGGCATGTATGCTTCAATCCCATGAGATAAATTTGAGGGAATTTTGAGTAGATGTTCACGAAATACAGCAAATAATCTTAAAAGCACATTTTACCTTCATTGAAATTGTCTGTTATCACTCATGAGTTCTTGTTTAGGATGAGGTTTAAATTAAAATGGACAGTAATTGTCCACAATCTTTTGTACACTGAATAAAATGTCCAAACAATATACAAATTATTCAGTTTTATTTAAAAATGCAGGTTGTTGTACTGGTTTATTTGATAAAATTTAAAAATTTATATATTTTATAACTTTTATTTAAAATTTTGGTTTTTGAATTTGATTTCATAAAATAATTATAATGTAAAATGTAGGCTGATAAAAAAAATATATGTGTAAAAGCTTTTAAAACACTGTAAAAATGTCCAGAACGACTAGAGAAGCGTTAGATTCTTGCTTTTGTAAGTGCACCACGATTATTTAAACTTAAATATACAGATTTATTGATGTGAATTGGGACGATTACACAACTCTGGCATCTTCTTGTTGCAGATTTGTGTTGTAACATCATGGAAGTTGTTATTGTTTGCAAATTTACTGTCACAAATTTGGCATGTTACTTGATTTTAATCCAAAGTAAAAAATGCCGGCAAACAATACAGGTCTGGAAAGCAGATATGTTGAAGGGCTTGTGTGATTGTGAATACAGATGAATGAGCAGATCAGATTTACTGATGCTGATGGACAACAAAAGACTAGAAGTCAGGTTGATGATCGTTAAGATGCAGCCATTTTATATTTCTTTTGTAAATTGTTTTAGTGCTGTTAGGCTTCTGAAATTTGTAGTAGTTCAGTGGTCGAGGATATAAACACAGTCTTCAAATATCAACTGATTTCCCCGAAAGGAATCGGCTCCAGCTCTCGATTATCTATTCCTAATGCATCAGAATCGATTCCCAGCCCTAAACTGAAAAAAGTGTCAGTAATTTTAACAGTAAAATACTGTAAAAATGTTATAGAATTAAAATGTTCATTGATTAACAAATATTAACTGTAAAATATACAGTATTTTTTTAAATATATTTTAAAAGACAATACAGTCGTTTTTACAATATAATTATGTAAAAATTTAAATGTTTAAATGTAAAAAGTATGAATGTATTATTAATGGTAAAAATGTTGTAGCACTATACTAGTGAAGGAGGACAGGAAACAGGTCTTCCTCTCAAGGTACGTCCCTCTTTTAATTATGTTTTATATACACAAATACACGAACACACAAACGCTGGGTCTGCTCTCTTTCTTTTCTTCCCTCCCCGTCTGGAGGCTCTGTTTTTATGCCGCTCTCCTCGTGCTCACTGGAATTAGAGACAGGTGTTAGGCATAATTTAGCTCAGGTGTAAGCGCCCTTACCGCTTTCCTCTCCCGGACGGGCGCTTGACCACGCCCCCGCTGCCACATACCCCCACCGCCCGACTCAGGCCGGGGCACCATCTGGCCTGTCTACCACTCCCCCCCCATTCCCGGAGAGAAAGTCGGCGACAGCCATCTGCACCCCCGGTCTGTGGACCACCTTGAATTTAAAGGGCTGGAGAGCCAGATACCAACGGGTGATCCGGGCGTTAGTATCCTTCATGCGGTGGAGCCACTGGAGTGGGGCGTGATCCGAGCAGAGGGTGAAGGCCCGCCCCAGCAGGTAATACCGGAGGGTGAGGACCGCCCACTTGATGGCCAAACACTCCTTCTCCCACAGTGCTGTACTTAGTCTCCCTTAAGGAGAGCTTACGGCTAATGTACAGCACTGGGCTCCTCCCCTCCACCACCTGCTGAGTACGGCCCCCAGCCCTCTGTCTGAAGCGTCCGTCTGCAAAATAAAAGGGAGAGAAGTCAGGTGCATGAAGAAGCGGCCCCCACAAAGTGCGGCTTTAACCTGCATAAGCGCCTGTTGACACTGCTCCGACCATTGAACCGGATCTGGAGCCCCCTTTTTAGTGAGGTCAGTCAGCGGGCTGGTGGCGTCCGAATAATTAGGCACAAACCTTCTATAATAGCCAGCCAGCCCCAGGAACTGCCTCACCCCCTTTTTGGTCTTCGGTCTAGGGCAAGTCGCAATCGCCGCGGTCTTATCAATTTGGGGCCGCACCTGGCCATGACCCAAGTGGAACCCCAGATACCGTACCTCCACCGCCCAATCGCGCACTTCTTAGGGTTTGCCGTGAGCCCGCCGCCGCAGCGACCTCAGGACGGCCCTCAGATGTTGCATGTGCCGCTGCCAATCATTGCTATAAATGATAATATCATCTAAATAGGCAGCGGCGTACGCGGTGTCGCGGTCTGAGGATCCGATCCATGAGTCAGCTGAAACGTGGCGGCGCCCAAACAAACCGAAAGGAAGCGTCACAAATTGGTGTAACCCAAGCGGCGTAGTGAAGGCTGTTTTCTCACGGGACATTGGTGTCAAGGGGATCTGCCAATAACCCTTTGTTAAATCCAAGGTCGAATAAAATCGAGCAGTGCCTAACCGATCGAGCAGTTCATCAACACGGGGCATTGGGTACGCGTCAAATTTAGACACCGCGTTGACTTTTCTGTAATCCACACAGAATCGAATAGACCCATCACTCTTGGGAACAAGAACAACCGGGCTGGACCAATCACTGTGGGATTCCTCTATTACGCCCATATCAAGCATCGCATCTAATTCTTCCGTACTATTTTCTTTTTATGTTCGAGTTAGCGATAGAGGCGACAACGCACCACCGCGCCCGGCTCGGTCTCGATGTGGTGCTGTATGATGTTTGTACGGCCCGGTAGAGGGAAAACACATCCGCAAATTCCTTTTGTAATTCAGAAACCTCTGTGAGCTGTCGTGGTGAGAGTTGGTCTCCACAAGTAACCGGAGTGTTGAGATTGTAGTTTTTGTTTACCTCCGGCCCGAGCTCCGCCCTCTCGGAACTACCGTGGCCAACGTCACAGAGGCTGCCTCCTCCCTCCATAATTTCAGGAGGTTGAGGTGATAAATTTGACGTCGCCCCCTCTATCGGTACGTTTAACCTCATAATCGAGATCCCCGACTGCGTCGTGTGACCTCAAAGGGTCCTTGCTACTTGGCAAGTAATTTAGAGCTTCGATGTTGGGAGTAATACAAGTACCTTATCTCCGGTGCAAATTCCGTAGCCGAGCACCCCTGTCATACAGCCGGCGTTGGCGTTCTTGAGCTTGGAGCAAATTTTCCTGTGTTAATCGCCCCAGTGTGTGGAGTTTTGCTCTAAGATCGAGAACGAACTGAATTTCATTTTTACTATTAGAAGGTCCCTCCTCCCACGCTTCACGGATGACGTCAAGGACACCGCGGGGGCGTCGCCCGTACAGCAGCTCAAATGGGGAGAACCCGGTGGAGGCTGGTGGGACCTCTCGTACTGCAAACAACAGGGGGTCTAGCCACTTATCCCGATTTCTAGCGTCCTCGTGTACGAATTTACGAATCATGTTCTTGAGCGTTTTATTAAATCGTTCCACTAGGCCATCTGTCTGCGGGTGGTAAACGCTAGTGCGAATCGATTTGATGCCCAAGAGCTCGTAAAGTTCGCGAAGTGTTACGTGACATAAAAGTCGGTGCCTTGATCGGTGAGGATTTCCTTCGGAATCCCCACCCGGGAGATTATCTTGAAGAGTGCCCCTGCAACACTACGTGCAGAGATGTTGCTGAGAGGCACTGCTTCCGGATATCGTGTCGCGTAATCCACCAGGACTAACACGAAGAGATGTCCGCGTGCTGACCGTTCTAATGGCCCGACGAGGTCCATCCCAATTCTCTCGAAGGGGACCTCGATTAATGGTAGAGGGCGCAATGGCACTTTTGGGGTGGCCGGTGGGTTTACCAGCTGACATTCACGGCACGCCGCACACCACCTGCGGACATCACCGCCAATGCCCGGCCAATAGAAACGGGCTATTAGACGGAGAAGTGTTTTCCGTTCCCCTAGGTGACCGGCCATAGGATTGTAGTGAGCCGCCTGGAAAACCATTTCCGGCGGCCGTGGAACCAATAATTGTGTCACTTCCTCCTTTGTTTGAGCGTCCTGCGTCACTCTATATAACCGGTCTTTAACCAACGCAAAGTATGGGTATGCAATGGCGACGCCGGCGGAGCTGTTGACCATCAATCACTCTCACTTGGTCAAAAGCATGTTTAAGAGTCTCGTCCCGCGACTGCTCTAGAGGAAAGTCCCCTTCAGGGAATTCCCTGAGAGGAGGGGCGCCACCTCGCCCCTTTCCTCGTCATTCGGGCAGCCGAGGGCGGTCCGGCTCCGCCTCCCCTGCCAGAGCATCGCACACTGCACACCTCTTTATGCAGGACCCATCCGCACAAATACCCTCTAATATATCTTTAAAATTCGACCAATCAGTACCCAAGATTAGCGGATGGGTGAGGCGGGAACTAACCGCTGCCTCCACACTATGTTTTTCCCCAAAATATAATTGCCAAACGTCACCATGGGATATTTGTGCACATCCCCATGCACACACCTCACCCTCACCAGTTTAGATAAACCCAAAGCCCCGGGTTGAACCAAGCGTTGGTGGATGGTGGTCTGGTTGCAGCCGGTATCCAGCAAAGCTTGGTAAATACCCCCCCGATCCTTACCGGAATCCGGTATGCTCCAGCCCAACAGGGGGCAGCCTGCGGGACGTCGGAGACCCGCACCACCGTCCCCACCTCCATCAGCGGACACTGATCCCGGAAGTGGCTCGGGTCTCCGCACCTCCAACAGGCCGGCCCAGGCATTGCGGCCGCACTTGTGCTGGCGGGTGCCCCCACCTGAGGAGGAGAGCGGCTGAAAGACGGGGAATGGGAGGACGCATTCTCCCACGGCTGGGGAGCAGGTCTCTGGAAGCCTCCACTCCTGCGCGGGGCAGTAATGGGCCCTGGGGAGAGAACAGAAGGAGAAAACACAGGGGAGGGGGCGAGGGCATGGGCAGATACAAGGGAAGGGGAGAGAGAGAGAGAAGAAGAGGGCTCGCCCGCCCTCGGGATCGCCGCCAAGTGGTCCTCCGCTAGCCGAACAGCTTCCTCCAACGACGCCGGGCGATGGCACTGGACCCACCCTGCCGTCTTCCGAGGCAGCCGTTGAACGAACTGTTCCAGTACCACCTGGTCGATCACTCCCTCGACGTCGTGGTCCCCAGCGAGCAGCCAGCGCCGACAGGCGTCCCGAGCCGTTGGGCAAACGCGAACGGGCGATCGGACTTCTCCAGCTTCATGCCCGGAAGAGCTGGCGATTCTCTTCCGGGCTCCGACCGACCCGTTGCAGAATGGCCCTCTTCAGGTCAGTGTAAGCCAGGAGATTTTTCGCCGGCAGTTGTTGTGCCGCGAGTTGAGCTTCCCCGGACAGGAGAGGAATTAGACGGGCTGCCCACTATTCGGGCGGCCAGCCCCAGATTTCGACCGTCCGCTCGAACAAGTCGAGGAAGGCCTCAGGATCATCTGCCGCCCCCATTTTCTGTAACGTGGGCGGGGGTAGCGTAGCGCGGCTGTCCGGGGTCGCGGCTGTGGCCGGCTCCGTCTCCTGGCTGAGGAGGCTCCGGATGGCGAGCCGGTCCTCTGCCTGAGCCCGCATGATCTCAAAAAACCGGCGATCTTGGTCCTGCCGGAGCTCAAGCAGGGATTGCTGGTGGCCTTGGTGCAGCGTCGCGAGGGATTGGAGGACTTCTGCCAGCTGGGAGGACTCTATGGGGCGACTTTGCTCCATAATTTCCCGGGTTTCGGCACCAGTGTAGCACTATACTAGTGAAGGAGGACAGGAAACAGGTCTTCCTCTCAAGGTACGTCCCTCTTTTAATTATGTTTTATATACACAAATACACGAACACACAAACGCTGGGTCTGCTCTCTTTCTTTTCTTCCCTCCCCGTCTGGAGGCTCTGTTTTTATGCCGCTCTCCTCGTGCTCACTGGAATTAGAGACAGGTGTTAGGCATAATTTAGCTCAGGTGTAAGCGCCCTTACCGCTTTCCTCTCCCGGACGGGCGCTTGACCACGCCCCCGCTGCCACAAATGTACATTATGTTTAACAAGAGAGCACATGTACTTTTTACAGTAAATTATTGCTAAAATTACAGTAAAAACAAACAGTAATCGGGCGTTCCCAGAATTCCCTGCGTGATCCATTACATTTCATTATATTTAATGGGATGGGAATATTTTTTATTTTAAATATCAGTTACGTGCACTTGGGTGTTCTGTGTTATATTTGATTTAATTTAGTTCATGTTTACTGCATTATATTATAGTTATAGTTATTACGTTGATTAACAAATACCTTATAAAGTAAACAACAGATTTGTACAGTTTCATAAGGCATGTTTATTAATTTATTTACCGTAAATTTAACATAATTTTTTTTTTTTTTACAGTGCCAGCATGTAAATTACAGACATTTTAAACTGTAAAATGTACAGGTTGTTCTGTAAAGTGGTTTACATTTTAACTGTATTTTTTACAGAATTATTCTGGCAACCACAGCTGCCAGATTCTTTTTTGTAAAAACAACAGGATGTTTTTTACAGTGAACCGCATCTCAAGCGCTCTGATGTGCGCATTACGTCTACAAACTCCTGCGAAAATATAAATGAGATATAAACTTGTCAAATATAATAGTGAGCAAATATATGCACTGTATCATATAGTGTCTGAAGATATGGATTTAACCACTAGAGTCATATGGGTTACATTTGTGCTCCCTTTTTTTTAGCTTCAAATTTTCTTCTAAAAATCTTAAAATGTGTTCTGCAGAGGAAAGTCATACATCTGTGACGTCAGGAGGGTGAGTAAATGATGAATTTTCATTTTTGGGTGAACCATCTTTTTCAGTTCACCTTATAATTGATATTTTGTCTTGTACATATTATTGCAAATGAAGTCTTAAGTTATCTAACAATTTTTTTAATATTTATGTTTCTGTTATGGTTGTTGAGCTACAAATTTTTTTATTTTGTTTGTTTTTCTTTCTTCAGTGTAAAAGGTGATTGGCTCTTTTACCTGTAAGGCGGTACTTCCCTTTCTACACCCGCCATATTGGGTGTTTCAATTTGTTTCATTCATTTTAATAAGTGCTCATCTGTAATCAGTAATTTTTACATAACTTTACATAACAATAATTTGACATAACTAAAGTCACTTCGTGACTCATGAAGTCCACAAGGCTTGAGCCTTAAATTACTTAGTTATATTTAATCACTTTGGTGAACAAATACAATTAAAATTGTATTGCCTCATAACACGTGGTTAGCCACAGCGGCTTAGTATGTGCGCTTCATTTTTTGACCACCAGATGGCAGTAAATTGAACACCATATTACCCCATTTGCAATACAATTTAATATTTAATAATACGATATTTAAAGCCTTGTTTTTTTTTTTTTTTCTTTCAAAAGGCCTGATGTTCCCATCACTACTAAAACAATCATTAGTTTAGCTTGTAAAACATACTTTAATACTTGTGTGGTACTGCAGTGTAATTGTATCAGATCTAGCGTTCAACAACATCAAAAATCCTGTTGTGCCTGTTATCACGTTCATCAGTGTCAAATCACATGTGGTGTAACATACGGCCTGTCAAGATGGCAGGATAAAACTAATTTTTATATGAACACATGCAGTAGGGTAATTATTCAGTGGAAAATTGTGTTGTGGAGATGTGATTTTTCGAGAGATATACTTAAATCTTCCTCTGGTTTAGCTGCAGTACAAAATGTACTGTCACAAATTTCACGGTTAAGTTTTAAAGCTGGGTCTGTTCTCATCAGAAACCCGTAAACACTTAGAGAGCACACAAACTCCAAGATTTATTTCAAACTAATATTCCCCTGCCAGAGAGTGCAAACCACATACAGGCATGCACAAACCTACAAGCTTTCAGAGAGCTCAAACCTTCACCATTTCCTGCAGCACAAGACTGCGGTTCTTTTTACTTCAGACAAACAAGAGAAAAGATACAAAGACAGGAAACCTCATTCAAGATGCAATTTTGTCTGACAGCACAAATTCAACGATGCCTTGTTTTTATGTCAAGTTTATTAAAACAGCACAAAAACTGATGGCTATTTAGACAATATGTAGCCATATATATATATACAGAGATCGAAATGGTCTACATTACAATCCATTAGTAATTTATACAAATTATTTTGCATTTTCATCAGAAAATTGAATCCTAATAATTTTGACATAATACAATGTCTCTTCTTGATCTCCACATTCTCCCTCAAAGGGATAGTTCACCCCAAACTTTAAAAGATGTTAGGCAGAATGTTTGTCTCAGTGACCATTCACTCTCATTGTGTGAGATAAAGATGCAATGAAAGTGAATAATGACTGAGAATAATGACCTAACATTATGACTGACATCTCCAGATGGGTCACACCGGTTTGGAGCAACATGAGGGTAAATTATGACAGAAGATCACATTTGATCAAGTGTAATATGCATTTCTCACTAAATAAGGTCCTGAACGTACCAGTGGAGTGGAAATGGATGCACACATCACCCAGCTGTGTTCCCCCTCCCACTCACACACTCCTCTATCATGCTTTCCTTCATACTCTCTCTTTCATGTCCGCCAGGAACGAGTCCACACAGAAAACTGTGACATCTTTATCTCCAGCACCCACTCTGGAAGAACAGCAATGACTCAATGCGCTTGGAACTTCATCCGACAACGCATTCACTGTTAAACTGTTCTTGTGTCTCTTTGTTTCAATACACAAATGCAAATAGACGCATCAATGTATTTTAGATCTGTTAGATCCAAGTGTAGATCTGAAATGGAACAGTAAGGGTGCATTTCTTTTTCTGGGTCAGTGTTGAATGTTTGTAGGCCAGATAACAGCATCAAGAGTCCAAGATTTGATCAATGTCATTCAAACACTTGTTTCTCATCATCGGACTAAAATGAGACTTCAAGCATGCAGTCTACCGGCCTCTCATGTCTCCCAGTGCTGACAGCAGTCCTCAGATTCTGTCATGTAAAGGTAAGAGTTAATGGCCTCCTTTAGTCCTTCGCTCACTAGAGAGTCCTCTGTGCCATCTTTACTGTGTCCGAAGATCATTGAGCTGCAAAGAGAAATTATTTTGGAACTGTTCAACGATGCTATTAGACTTTCAATCACATGCAGGATATGAATTATAGGTATCTATTATAATATTTTTTACTAGTTAAAATGCTCATTCTTGATATTAGCAATGGCATTACTGAAGAAATACATACTCTTGATTAAAGGCCAACTGATAGTGGATTTTATGATACTAATAACTAAGGTGGTGGGAAATGCTGATACCCAATTAATTGGCTGATACTTTTTATCAAAAAAAAATATCAGCCAATTATCGATCGAATGTCCAAAAAAGTCATTACTATGGCAAGCAATGAGTCCAAATTAACAAAATCCCAATAATAACCAGAAAAAAATACTTGGTGCATAACGCAGGACTTTTAAGTATTAAAGAAACGAAACACACCAGGAACTCTAATTTTGAATTGAAGAAATTATAAAAAAAACGAACAGCAACTATCGGCATAGATTTTTGCGATAACGAAAAGAAACTATTGGCACTGATTAATTGGTAAATCCGATATATCAGTCTATCTCTACTAACAAGTAAAAAAAAAACATAATTCTTGACCTTGGTAACAATTTAATTATATATATATATATATATATATATATATATATATATATATATAAAATACAAATTTTAATAGTTCATATTGCATTTTTAACCCTGAGTATTCCCGCTAGTAATATGTTTTTTTTTTTTATCAAGCATTAACAATTTAACTAGTGAAAACCTAAAAAAAAAAAAACTTCATTGCAGACATCAATATTTTTTATTTTAACTAGTAAAAATGTTATTGTATATATATATAAGATTCATATCCTGATGTTGAAAGGGTTTGTGATAATTCTGGAATATTTGTCATGGGTAAACCTTTCAGATAATGTGCAATCAAACTTTATTCATGACTGATTTTGTTTAATTTGTCGATGCAAACGTACCTGTTCACATCTTTCCAGTTTATAGTGGGCCTCTTCACGGCTAGAGGAGGCGGACCAGTTACCACGGGAACATTGTTGGATCCAATGATGTAGCAAGGCTCCCCTAGAGTACAGCACAGCCCGTCCGATACTTCTGAGGAAAAGTTAACATTTAAAATCTGCACCACAACTCAGTTTAAAAAGACTGACATTAAGCAAAGCTTCCTGTACCTCAAGCTTAAACTATGTTTGTTTTACTTTATTTAATTAAAGGTGCACCAAGTAGCTAATATTTTCTCTGTAGATGCAGTATCACACAAGCAAATGTTTTCGGCTACTAATATCATAATATAAATACGATATTTACTGTATTTTTTTGACCTGTGATTAATTTATTCAGCAACTGAAATTGTCCAATAATACTGTTTTAACTGAGATAAAGTGAGTGGTATTTGGCTGGTCATGTTGTGTTAACATGGCCGCCATCATGAGGGGTGACCCACCTTACAGTATGTAGAAAAGAATAGCTTCTTCTTGACCACTGACGAGACTTATGTCATTTTATGTGAGTTTGTATTAAAATGAAGTTCAAAATACAATAATTTTTTTAAAGTCTGACTTCATTGAGGATCGCACCTAAAGCAAAGTGTGTAATAGACTAAGACGAAGTGTAAATTCGATTTTATTGCAGTGTGATAGAGATCCAATACAATAATCATCATACAGTAGTTCTGAAACCACACAAACAAAATGTCACTTACAGCCACATGGGTGCATATTATACATGCTATACTGGCATATACTGTCTTTATAACTGTGTGTGTACCTGAATAATGTGCGACCAGGTCTGAGAGGAATCGGAAGGTGAGTCTAGGAGAGATGTAGAACCAGCCATTCTCTATGCAGTTGATGCGGTAGTGTTTGACAGAAGCGTGTTCCTCTGAGCTGCTCTTGCGCACTGACAGTGTGTGGTTACCTGTGAAAAACAGAGTACATTATAATCTAGATCTTTACGTTTTCTGAAGAAATGTTTCCCCATGCAAAACTCGCGGCCACAATGCTAGGGTGTAGTGGCTGGTTGTCAGGGTTTTATGCAATCTCAAATAAGTTCTGAGTGGTATTTAGCATGTTGCTATGTAGTTTTTAAAGGAATATTCCAGGTTCAACAGAAGTTATGCTCAATAAACAGCATTTGTAGCATAATGTTGATTACCTAAAAAAACTTTCTTTAAAAAAAGCATAAATGGAGGTTACAGTGAGGCACTTTCAATGGATGTGAATGGGGCCAATGTTTGGAGGGTTTAAAATTCAGAAATGTGAAGCTTATCATTTTATCAAAGCACATGAATTCTTCTGTTAAAACTTGTGTATTACAGCTGTTCTCAATCTATTTTACACATTTCGCCAAACTCAGGTCACAGCTCTCAACACCATCTGAACACTTTGTAATTGCCCTAAACAGATTGTACATTTTTCTTGAGTTTCTCGAAACACTACACATACATTTCTCTGATCCAAGATTCATGCTTTCAAAACAGTTAACACAGACAACTAAATTAAAGGTTATCAGGTGGTCAAATCCCTTCACATTGATATCTGCTGCGTTAAAAAATGCAATTTACTAAATTTTCATCATGATTTGATATCTATAATCCATAGTCAAATATGAAAATTCAGAGCAAATGAACAATGAGAAAGAAGGAAAAGAGGAAGAACAAGACAAAGAAGAGGTAGAGTGAAACAGGAGGAAGAAGTGATGTGGAAAAAGGAAGGCTTTCAACTCTTTGGTCGAGTTGAGGAAAGACCAAATGATGAGATGCATTAACGATGGTGAGCAGAAAGAAAGAGGACAGCAGGGTGGAAGAGGAGAGAAAAGGAAAACACAGAAGAGGCTCAACTAATCTGAGAGGCCGTCTAATTGATCATGTTATGATCTGATGCGAGCAGATCTACAGTGACTTCAATCTCAACAAAAAAGGAAACTGAATGGCATTGGTCTGCGTGCCAGAATCAAGGTCTACAATTACCATCAGTGCAACATCCTATGTTGTCTTGGGTTCATCATAAAATATAGCGAGACTGGGTTAGTTGAGATTGTTAACTTTTTAACAAGTAAACTTTTTCATCCTCTTTTAAAAGGAAGAGCAGGAACAAGGAGACTTTTAGAGAAAGTTTATGAAAGGGTCTTTCTTTGTTGTGGATTTTAGTGACAGTTGTGTGTCTGTAACTGAAAATGTTATGAATTCAATAGAGAACACATCAATGGTTTTGATGTTAGTATTTAGTAGAAACTCAGAAAAGAATACAGTATTTCATTATGCAGTGAAATCGAATTGTTATGCAAAATTAAGAGTTTGTTTTATTGGCTATGTGAATTGTTTTGAGAGCACTGACTATTGTTTGGAGAAATTGATCAAATCAATTGTGAAAAATGATCTTTCTCACAATCATTTAAATAATAGTTTTTACAATCGCAGTGGCATCAAAGTTGTAAAATTGGATAAAACTTTACTAAGAAAAGAATAGTAAGTGATTTTATCACACTAAAATCATGTTAAAATGTTGCAAGCATGTTGCTTGCGTCTCGTGACTATACTGTTGAAACAGCAAGTTTTTTAACATTTACGGACTGACCCCCATTCACCTGTGTCACTGGAACACCGATTTTTGCTTTCTTTTTTTTCAAGAAAAGAAGGGGCAAGTCAAATAATATTTTTTTGTAGTAATAAACATTATTAACTTTTATTGAACATGGAATATTCTTTTAAGGTGTTCTGGGTGCTTGCTAGGTGATTAGGTACTACTGTCCTAAGTAAAAAAAAGCCCATCCCCACGTCATTATACCTCAATAACTGCTATGTCCATAGAACACTATTTCATAGTATGTTGTTTACATTTAGCATTTTAGAAAGTGTCTTTTGAATCTTTTGCACTACTCTGATTACAAATGTGTACTGGTGTCTCTCACTGTGCCTATTGTCCTGTTCCTTTTAGTAATTTATTGTACTGTCCTGTACTTTTTGCACATGTTTGGATGTGCACTTCATGTAGAAATGTTATTTAGTCTGTGTAGTCTCATGTGGTTCTGTGTTTGTCCTATGTTGTTTTATAGCACCATGGTCCTGGAGAAATGTGTACTGTACTAACTGTATATGGTTGAACGATAATAAAAAACATTTGACTTGACTTGGTCATCTCTATATATGGATCCCTATTCAGGACCCTAGATATGACTCAGGTTCCTACTTCAACGTGAGTCTATTCGAAGTCTGATCGCTTAGAACAGTAAAAACACACCGCATGATTTGAGGTATCTTTCATGTCCATTGTGCAAAAGAGTCTTTTGCAAGTTACACGCCAAAGTGTAATACTTATGGGTAATAGTAGTTTATTAAATACTAATTTATGCTCTAACAAAATCTGTTTATGTTTTGTTTTGCAAGTAAAGATACCCTCTATACATCAAAGTAGCTTTGGGTAAAAGGTTGAAATGAACTTTAACTAGCATTAGTTTGTGTGTGTATGTACCTTGAAAGGTCTCACTCTCTCTGATAAGAAAGGAGCCGGGCTGATTATGGGGGAGCAACAAAAGTTCCTCTGCTTTCTGTTTGCTGAGACCTACAAACTGCCACCTGCACACACACACACACACACACAACACACACACAGGGTTAGTCACAGATACAGTAAATGACAATGTACGTAATGAAAGACAGCACCGAAGGAAAAAGCAGTAGGCAGGTAACGTTTGTCGTCATGTGAGTGAGGTGCAGGGTCAGTGTGGTTACAGTACATTGACAATAGCAAAATATCACTGTAACAATTTAAGCCCACAATACATGTTTATTAACCCACGCCAAGTTCTTGTTTCTAAAGAAATTAACCCCACCTCAAAAACTAGAACTGAAATCATTACCCCCTCTGGAGGAATGATGATGTGATGTGTGGAATTAACCCTCAGATCGGACAAATGACATCAATGTGATGTCAAGAGATGTAGTCTCTGAACCAATCAATTTTGACAATTTTGACACTCAGACTTGTTTTGATAGAGGTACTCATCACACTTTTGGCATTTAGGTTTTGATAAACCTGTAAAGCCTGATATATGAAAGTATTGTCAGAAATGTCTTATTTTTTTTACATTAAACTGATTTTAGAAAAAAAAGAAGAAAAAAAAAAAACAATTGCAGGTGCTTTTTTTTTAATTATTTTTTAATGTATATATTTGGTATTAGACTTTTATTACCTTCCTGAGGCTCAGCTGACTCATTTTTGTAAATTACATTTGTTGTTGAAGTTTTTCTTAGCCCATATATATATATATATATATATATATATATATATATATATATATATATGTATATATATGTGTGTTAGAATTTTCAAAGCTTTGTGATTCTTTTTTTTTTTTTTTTTTTTTTGTGGTGGTGGCGGCCATGAATGTAATGGTGATTGAGAGATCTACCTCAAAAGCGTTTTGTATCATTGATGCATGTAATATACATTTTCCAAAGAATTATATACAAAAGTTTAACCAAGCACAGGTTGCTTATATTCAGCAAAAACTCATTTTAAAATATCAGTAACAATATAATAATTACTGTCAGTTTTACTTTATTAAAGTAAGCAGTCATTTATCTCAACATAACAGTCACTTTTCACGCAAATCTGCCGGCATTTTAAATAGATCGATAAAAACACTGAAACAACTTTTTTCACAAATAACCACTAGATGGTGCCAAAAACATGTGAAACTTACATATCATAGGGTTTTTGGCTTTTCAGCTTAAACAGAGAGTGAAACAGGATCCTTCAAACATTGTGTATAATACTTGATACATACAGCATTATAGGGCTAATATTCGACAGCCACTGAATTAGCAGAATACTCTTGTGGGAACAGGAAGTCACATTTTTTGACTGCTAAAATAGGTCTTTTCTTTCCAAATTTTCAAATTGCCCCCAGTGGCCAAACCTGGAACAACAGTTGTGCGTAAAAGCAATAGTACTGAGAACGAAACAGCGTTCTTTTACTTATGTCTTTGAATAGATGTAATGTAAAGCATAGCTCATCTGATGAGTAGCAATAATGCTAATATACTCCTAAACATAATCCTACAAGTACAAAGACCAAAACAGCATTTTTCTGCTTACTTGACATGGTTTTGCTTGTCCAGAATTCACCACATCTGGTCTGAATTTTGATGGAATGAATTTGGAACCAACACATCAGTATGATTATGTTGGAATAAAACCAGCCCCACTGTCTCTCTTCAAAATTTCACCCTCCAAAGACCTGAAATAAAAGCGTGGGCTGCTCGCAACTCGCAGAGGCTTGATTACTCAGAACATCTACTTCAGGAGTCATGTTTCCAATCCATCCAAGTTATTGGATTTTATACAGCATTTTATTTATGTGCAAAATCTGAATATCACAAAAACAAATTGCGAATAAACCACTGTTTCCATCTCAACTGATTCTGCTCAAAATTACTCTATATTTGGGTTCTTGGGTGAAGAACTAGTTTATAAAAGCAATAAACATGAGCAATAGTGCTGTTGTGTGCACAAAACAACAATCTTGCTTGTGTGATTTGCTTAAATTAAAGATGAGAAATTAAAGTTGTGCTCACCTGTTGTACACTTTGGCGGTGTAATTGCTGGGGATGTAGCTCTCATTTCCTGTGGCTGATGAGCTAACTTTACACCACTCTCCCTCACTGTAACAGATTACAACTAATCAGATACAGATGCAGTACAAGCAACCTGTTATCAAAACAGTGCAAGTGGATCCTGGACTTACTCTGACAAAATGTTGAGTCTCTCTCCCACTCTGATGGTGCAGTCACCCGGACCTCTCGATGGATAGTCGTACAGTGAAACCACCACGTATCTGCCACTGTCTGCACAAAAAGGTGAAAACAACACCTTCAGTCCTGTCAGTTTTATCTAATGACCATTTCAGTCATTGGTTTAAATTAGACATTCTTTATAGGTCTCCTCGTCACACGATTTAACACATACTCTACAGTCCTTTTTAACATTGATGTGAACATGGGATTTTTGGTTATTTAGAAATTGACGTCTGAGAACTTGCCTCCAAAATTGAACCACTAGTTGTCTTCAAGATTACTAATCACTGTGACACAAATCCGACGTGAATTTAAGAACATTTTAAGCACTAACGCAAACAAATTACTTCACTGCAATTACAAAAATCGAGAGTTCTGGCAAACCCCTGATGCAAATTTGGCACTTATTCTTTTCAAATCTAAATGAGCTTTGCGGCAAACTCTTCATTGTTGCCATAGAAGCGTTTGCCAGTAGCTGCAATTGTTGCCAAAAGTTTGCTGCAGGTTCACCACTATCGGTGAAGAGCTGCAAACTTCTGGCAAACTTTTGTGACAAATCGCAAGGTAATTTACATGTGAAAATAGTGAGTTGCAAGTTTGCCAGAACTCTAGAGTTGGAGTGTAAGGGTGGTTCTCCTGGTATGAATATATATTAGGAAACAAGATTTTATTATTTTCCAAGAAAAGTAAGTGGTGCTTGCCTATGCAAATTTCACCACCGTGGTGCTATGGTGCTGTGTGGGCATAGATATGCAGTTGCTGGGTGTTTTTAGGATGTTGCTATGCTGTTGCTGAGATGTTCCAAGTGTTTTTAGGATGTTGCTATGCAGTTGCTGAAATGTTCCAAGTGTTTTTAGGATGTTGCTATGCAGTTGCTGAAATGTTCCAAGTGTTTTTAGGATGTTGCTATGCAGTTGCTGAAATGTTCCAAGTGTTTTTAGGATGTTGCTATGCTGTTGCTGAGATGTTCCAAGTGTTTTTAGGATGTTGCTATGCAGTTGCTGAAATGTTCCAAGTGTTTTTAGGATGTTGCTATGCAGTTGCTGAAATGTTCCAAGTGTTTTTAGGATGTTGCTATGCAGTTTCTGAGATGTTCCAAGTGTTTTTAGGATGTTGTTATGCAGTTGCTGGATGTTCCAAGTGTTTTTAGGATGTTGCTATGCAGTTGCTGAGATGTTCCAAGTGTTTTTAGGATGTTGCTATGCAGTTGCTGGATGTTCCAAGTGTTTTTAGGATGTTGCTATGTAGTTGCTGGATGTTCCAAGTGTTTTTAGGATGTTGCTATGCAGTTGCTGAGATGTTCCAAGTGTTTTTAGGATGTTGCTATGCAGTTGCTGGATGTTCCAAGTGTGTTTAGGATGTTGCTATGCAGTTGTTGGATGTTCCAAGTGTTTTTAGGATGTTGCTATGCAGTTGCTGGATGTTCCAAGTGTTTTTAGGATGTTGCTATGTGGTTGCTGAGATGTTCCAAGTGTTTTTAGGATGTTGCTATGCAGTTGCTGGATGTTCCAAGTGTTTTTAGGATGTTGCTATGTAGTTGCTGGATGTTCCAAGTGTTTTTAGGATGTTGCTATGCAGTTGCTGAGATGTTCCAAGTGTTTTTAGGATGTTGCTATGCAGTTGCTGGATGTTCCAAGTGTGTTTAGGATGTTGCTATGCAGTTGTTGGATGTTCCAAGTGTTTTTAGGATGTTGCTATGCAGTTGCTGGATGTTCCAAGTGTTTTTAGGATGTTGCTATGCGGTTGCTGAGATGTTCCAAGTGTTTTTAGGATGTTGTTATGCAGTTGCTGGATGTTCCAAGTGTTTTTAGGATGTTGCTATGCAGTTGCTGAGATGTTCCAAGTGTTTTTAGGATGTTGCTATGCAGTTGCTGGATGTTCCAAGTGTTTTTAGGATGTTGCTATGCAGTTGCTGGATGTTCCAAGTGTTTTTAGGATGTTGCTATGCAGTTGCTGGATGTTCCAAGTGTTTTTAGGATGTTGCTGCGCAGTTGCTGAGATGTTCCAAGTGTTTTTAGGATGTTGCTATGCAGTTTCTGAAATGATTCAAGTGTTTTTAGGATGTTGCTATGCAGTTGTTGGATGTTCCAAGTGTTTTTAGGATGTTGCTATGCAGTTGCTAAGATGTTCTGAGTGTTTTTAGCATGTTACTAAATGTTATGGGTGAATGCTTAGTGACCCATGGATAATCGACACATTGCTTCCAAAAGTTGACCTACCCTGAAATCAACCCCATTCAGTTAAATTTCTGGCAAGCTCCATCCCCCATAAGAAATCAATTCAATTGTAAACACATTTACCTCTAGCGCTTCTAAAAGTGCATTGCGCAAGCAACCTCTAAGATACAATTTACTCTAAATTAGGGAGTAATCACATTCATATATACAATGTTGAATGTGATCCTAAAATTACATATTTTCTCCACTGACGGTTAGGTTATGGTTGGGAATTTTTCACCACTCTGGACATTTCAAACAGAAACTGAAGCTTAATCTTAGCCATACGTTCAACATCGCTTCCTGCTTTGGGCACATGGGTGCAGTGATTTTAATTTTGGTAAGTAAAAACCCATTTCAGCAGCAAGACCTTAGACCTGCTGTCACCGAATTCACAGTGCGATCATACTGATTTACAGTACATTCTAGTGCTAAGATTGTGCAAACAGGTCAAAATTACATCATGCATGTATAAAATCTGTTCTAGTCCACAGTATTGATACTTGGTCATCTTGTCCATATTTTCAGTGTTGAACTCACCCAGCAACATTGGGCCGGTGCTCTCCTCTGGGCTCAGGAGGCCAGCATGTGTGCTGGATCCATGTCGATCTTTACTGGGCCGACTGCCCATGCTGCTCTGAAGTGTTTAGGTGCTCAATACTAGTAGGAACCACAATCTAAATAAAAAAATAATAAAACATTAATTTGTATGGATTTTTTTATGTTATCCATAAAACTTAATAAAAAATTTTTTAAAAATCTGCTGAAACATTTTATCAGGCTAAGGGTTCCTTATATCAGGCTTTGCACGAAGGGAGGATGTCGACTAACCACTAGTGTGCTTTGATCAAAACTTTCCATCCACACTTTCAAAATGACACACTTATTTGTCAACTTGAGTGAAAAAATGGGGAGGCTGTTCTTAAAATATATCTGGTGCACCACTAAGAAAATTCTATTCATTTGATTACATCACAATAATTGTCACAGTTGTTTAATCGATTGTTTCACAATTCCATGTGTGCCTAGGCAAAAAACAAAACAAACATATTCACAAAGAAATTAAATAAATAAAAAGGATTTTACATGCACAAATACAGATATGCACTAAATAAAATCACTAGCTAAGATTACAATTAAGTAAAACATTTTGTGTTGTCCCTTAACAGTAATTAAGATGGGATCGTGTGGTCAATGTTCAGTCTGGGTGGGTGTGATTTTATAATATGACAATTATGATTTAATGATTACTTTAAACTGATTAATTGAAATCAGATGAGTTGGATGGTGTGATACATCACTTCAAATAAAATATTTTAAACAAGATAATATTTATAATAAGATATAATTATTTCTAATAAAACAGCCATCTATTGGATATTACTTTTATGCTCTAAAATACTCTAAAACATCAGTTCTTTTACTTGCAGTGCACTGACATGTATAGATTGTTTAACTTGTAATTACACTGTTATAACATTTTGTTACAATGTAATAACATGCTCATTCCCTGCTCTTAGTAATTTTAGTAAAATATCACCCCTGCCATGATTTAAAAAACCTCTTATGTCAAATAATAGATTTCACTGATAAACACTGTGACCATTGCAGAGCGTGTTTCCATATTATAGTGCAACGCAGTGGCACAAGTACATGGCATTATTAAGCAGATGGTATCACAGATGGGTCTCACTAGGTTATCAGGGTCTTCAGGTCCAAATCACAGACCCCATACCCTGATCACCAAAACAACACGTGTGTAACTAATTACATGTGCTTAAAAAAATCACATCTATAGCAGAATTTACTGTATCATTGCAGTGTCAGCACAAAGGCTAATAAGCAGAAATTTAAAGTGCCTATTCTCTTTTAGAATAATGTTTAAAAATATTCCTAAAAGGTTAGTATGATGGGAAATGCATATTTACACAAAGAAAAGACCAAGTGTACTAACTTCCTGTTGTGGACCTAGTGCATTGTTTCAATATGTTTTTTTTTTTTGGGTCAATATTTACACATGTAATAGATCTTTAAGGTTTCTCAAGTCAGAATTTTTAGCATATACAATTTTTAGGTTGTAAGTTTAAGTTTAGAATTGCATACAAAGCCACAAACGTTTCTTTGAAATATGTTAAGCCTTTGAAGCAACTTCAAGACTTTACAAGCGCATGCTTTTCAAGACTGTGAGATTATGACTTTGAAGTTTAGAACTGTTAAATTCTCTATGTAATGTAAACATCCTTGATGACTAAAACCATGCTGTCTTAAAGCCAAAAGCAGAGATGTTTTTCTTTTCTTTAGGAAAAGTACAAAAAAAATTTATTTCTATAATTTTTATATATATATATATATATATATATATATATATATATATATATATATATATATATATATTACAGCACAAATAGAATATTGAAATATTAAAGGAATACATCAGCCTGTTTTCTTTTCTTTCTGATACAGCACATTTAAAGTCTTTTTCCCCTGACCCGAAAATGGTATTAAAACTAATATATATAAATGATGTTCACCTGTGAGAACATTGAACATCAATATTGTCTTAAGTTGTTTTGGATAAAAGGTCAACTACTTAATAAATATTCACAGGGAAGCACTCTGCACAAGAGTATTAAAAACATCAGAATCACTAATACATTTATACCACTATGTGTGTGTGTGTGTGTGTGTGTGTGTGTGTGTGTGTGTGTGTGTGTGTTACATTTGGGCACAAAGTGTCTTACCTCATGGTCCTCAAGCTGGCATTTATGATAATCCTTCTATAGAAGCAAAGTGACCTCCTCACAAACACAGCTGGTGTGCAACAGGCCTGAAAACTGAGATAGCCAGGCAATACAATTCTGTAAACCAGAGTTGAGTTAAGTTTTCTTCTTTATTCAGGTCACTAAAGAGCCGAGGAGGGACAATAGTTGAGCTGAGAGTCAGGTGAAGTCTGAAGCTGTCTGTTGTTGCTGTGGTCGTCTGAGTTTTGGTAGGCAGTCTACACAGGCAGCTCTACTTACTACACACTTGCAGTTTCCTGTGACGAACAGGTCTAACTGTCACTCCTTTACTGACGCACAGAGGTCTGACAGAGAGAAAGAGGTAGGGAAGGTGTTTTGAGCTGTACAAATACTCAACGCAGATGTTCATTGAGGAAAAATCCCAAATGTCACCTTGTATACAGCCAGAAACATTACCAATGGATGAGCCTTGTTGAATTGTTCATAGGAATCAAAGCATACAGAAATTCTTTAGCACATATTTCTAAATGCACCAAAACCAATTACCATAGCAATAACTGCCATGGAAACTACATTTTCAGACTGGATGCAGATAATGTTCTGTAGTCTCAAAACAAAGTCTTTCTACAAAGTAGGGCCACTCATTAATCTTAAAGCAGAATTTCAGCTCATTAGCATAAAATGATTAATTCAAACTGAACTTTCAGTGAATTTACAATGCATTTTCTATGTACATTGCAATGTCAGTCATTTCATTTAGTAAGAGCTTCACTACATACTAAAGATGTTCCAACACTCATTCCCATGAAAAAGGAGAGAGTTAATTATAGTTATAGTGGATGTCATCCTACTGGGTCTGCAAAGTTCATGCTCAAATTTCAGCGGCAGGTAAGAAACAAAATCAGCTGATCTGTACATTAATTGAACATGACAGAAACATAAAAAGAGTGATTATGCACAGCTGATGGAAAGAAGACTATGATCTCTTATCATTGCTCCTTTATGCTGTGGTCAATGTGCAAAGTGTATATGCAACAGTTTCTATAAATAGCATGCGGGCAGAGATGACACACTTTGAAGCTAGCAATAAAACCTACAAATCTTACTTATGATTGGAAACTTTCACAGCTGGCTGAGATGACAAAAAAAAAAAGGGTCACTGTGATGGGTAGTGTAAAAGAGTGCATGCTGAGTTTCCTGTTAACAGAGCATGCAGTGCTGAGAACTGATTTGGGTCTTAAAGAGGTCATATATGTTTATTTCTCAAATTTATGTATTTCGTCCATTTATGTTAATCAAGTAATGTGCTAGAAAAATCGTTTTCAAGACCATTTTCCACCCTCACAAATGGAACGTTTTTAGCAATGGCACAAACTGAAAGATTAGAAATGATGCTGTTTCTCTATATGTAGCCTAGGTCAGTGGTGCTCAACCAGGGGGCCTCAGCATGACCTATGTTTTAATATAACTTATTCAAAATAATTGTAAGTTATTTTAATGATTTAGGCCTACAAGATTTAAACTAACAAACTAACTAAATTAACTGTTATACATATTTTAATCTGTGAACATTTGAATTACTGGGGGTTTATTCATAACATTTTCATGCATTTATGAATACAAATTACAATAATGAAAAAATCTGTTTTAACTAATAACACACACATTATTCTATTGTTCTTGTACATATTGAATTCATCATTCAAACATTCACAGTGTAGGTTTGAAAAAGTATGTGAACCCCTAGTCTAACGACATCACCAAAAGCTAATTAGAGCCAGGAGTTGGCAAAACTGCCATCCAATTAATTAAACAAGATTGGAGGTGTGGGTTAGAACATGACTTGTAAAAAGCACTCAAACATTTTGAGTTTACTATTCACATGAAACATCTGCTGATGTGGACCATGCCTCACAAAAAATGAGATCTCAGAAGACCTATGATCAATAATTGTTGCTTAACATAAAGCTGGAAAGGGTTAGAAAGTTATCTTGAAGAGATTAGATATTCATCTGTCCACAGTTAGACACACAATCAATAAATGGAGACGATTTAGAACTGTGGCCGTCCAGCCAAGATGACTCAAAGGGCACACTGCAGAATGCTCAATGGGGTGAAAAAGACCAGCTAAATATGCTGTGGAATGACCTTAAGAGAGCCGTTCACACCAGACATCCTAAGAATATGGCTGAGCAGAAATTCCTTCTGAACGATGCGCAGGTCTAATCTGCAGCTACCGGAAACGTTTGGTTGAGGTCGTTGCTGCCAAATGAGGATTTGACCAGTTATTAAATCCAAGGGTTCACTTTAATTTAATGAGATGTGTTCAATACAGACATGAAATATTATAATTGTTTGTGTGTTGTTATCTTAAGCAACATTGTGTTTGTCTATACTTGTGACTTTGATGAAGATGAGATCACATTTTATGACCAATTAATACAGAATTGTATCTTCTAGTCTAGGCTAAAGTCAATAATGTATGTCCCTTGATAACGTTTTAAGTCCAATTTTATTTAATTAAATCTTTCTTCTATCCCAGCTTACTACGCAGAAAAAACTAAAACATTCCTAGGTTGATTTCCTTTGAAAACTGTAAACACTGTGGCTGCGTCCAAAATCACTCACTTGTTCACTCATTCACTATTTCATATATGTTGGATGTCTGCGAGTGCCCTATATCAGGCACAGAGTGAACAAAATGAGTTTGTGAATTCGGATGCATACAAACACAAAAAGTCTGAGAGGTAGGGAGAGCGCTGGATATGATGCAGAAACAACTTAATTACATCTGAACTTATCTTACTTGTAGGCAGGCCTGCCAACCGGGGGGGGGGTCAAAGGGAACTGATGACCCCGGGCCCAAGGCTGGCAACAAAAGTGAGTACACCCCTAAGTGAAAATGTCCAAATTGGGCCCAATTAACCATTTTCCCTCCCTGGTGTGGGAAAATGGTTGACTCATTAGTGTTACAAGTGTTGTAACACTAATGACTCATTAGTGTTACAAGGTCTCAGGTGTGAATGGGGAGCAGGTGTGTTAAATTTGGTGTCATCGCTCTCACACTCCCTCATACTGGTCACTGGAAGTTCAACATGGCACCTCATGGCAAAGAACTCTCTGAGGATCTGAAAAAAAAGAATTGTTGCTCTGCATAAAGATGGCTTAGGCTATAAGAAGATTGCCAAGACCCTGATACTGAGCTGCAGCACGGTGGCCAAGACCATACAGCGGTTTAACAGGACAGGTTCCACTCAGAACAGGCATCGCCATAGCCGATCAAAGAAGTTGAGTGCACGTGCTCAGCGTCATATCCAGAGGTTGTCTTTGGGAAATAGATGTATGAGTGCTGGGGGGTTAGCCTGTCAGTGCTCAGACCATACGCCGCACACTGCATAAAATTGGTCTGCATGGCTGTCGTCCCAGAAGGAAGCCTCTTCTATAGATGATGCACAAGAAAGCCCGCAAACAGTTTGCTGAAGACAAGCAGACTAAGGACATGGATTACTGGAACCATGTCCTGTGGTCTGATGAGACCAAGATAAATGTATTTGGTTCAGATGGTGTCAAGCAAGTACAAAGACAAGTGTGTCTTGCCAACAATCATGCATGTTGGTGGGAGTGTCATGGTCTGGGGCTGCATGAGTGCTGCCGGCACTGGGGAGCTACTGTTCATTGAGGGAACCATGAATGCCAACATGTACAGTGACATACTGAAGCAGAGCATGATCCCCTCCCTTCGGAGACTGGGCTGCTATTGAGCATCTGTGGGGCATCCTCAAATGGAAGGTGGAGGAGCACAAGGTCTCTAACATCCACCAGCTCCGTGATGTCATCATGGAGTAGTGGAAGAGGACTCCAGTGGCAACCTGTTAAGCTCTGGTGAACTCCATGCCCAAGAGGGTTAAAGCAGTGCTGGAAAATTATGGTGGCCACACAAAATATTGACACTTTGGGCCCAATTTGGACATTTTCACTTTTTCACTTTTGTTGCCAGAGGTTTAGACATTAATGGCTGTGTGTGGAGTTATTTTGAGGGGACAGCAAATTTACACTGTTATACAAGCTGTACACTCACTACTTTACATTGTAGCAAAGTGTCATTTCTTCAGTGTTGTCCCTGTCCTCCTGTCCCCCTGTCCATAAATCCTGATGTCGGCCCCTTCATTCTGTTTGTCATGTTTAATCAATATATATTTTCATAATGATTAAAATATTAATACTAAAAACTGTCAACAACAATTGTCTCGTCTTCCTGCACTTACACACACACACACACACACACGCCGCACACACTCAACCTTGTTACTCCAATGCCGAAAAGCTGCGCATACATTGCTAGTTCTAACTTGACGTTTCCGAATTAGCAACAAAGGCTTGAGCTGTATCAAAGCTTGATCAGTACAACAGTTTCTATTTTATCTGAAATATCTGTGGGGAAGAAACAAAAGGTTTACAACGGGAATATAGCGACACACATCTTGGCGATTTTGAAGCGATGTTACTTCTGACGAGAACTGCAAAAAAAAGAAAGGTATTCCAAAAAGCGATATATCTAATTTTCTCAGTTTCTCTCTTTTGAGCCCTGAAATATAAACTCACAAACACACACACACAACTAACTCATACACACACGCACTAACTCTGTCTTATTACTCCAGTAAATATAAGTAAAGCAGTGCAATCCTCCATTGCTAGTTCTGGAGTGACGTTTTCGAATTAGGAACGAAGGCTCGGACTGTATTAAAGCATTGAATTGTTTGGTATTGTGTTGTAGGGCTCTTTGAAATAACTGAAATAATTTGGTAAAGTGACATGGAACCGTTATGCGGTTAAGACCTGGAACTACTTTATAGCTCTTCTTTGAAAAACAATTGCACACCTTAGAACGTCTGTGAATCAATCAGAATCAAGCGTTCAACAGACTCCTGGTATCTGATACACATAAGAGCGTTTTAGGAACAAAACCCCTGAACGATGTCTTAAGGTGTGGTAACCATGGTTTAAGTGAAAGAATTGACTCTGGCCCGTTAAATTGTTTAAAAAGAGTTGTGTTTCAGCACTGCTCATCTGCCCGATGAATCTCTTATTTTGAGGTTAAATGGACATCGCCTGTGTGTTATCATGATATTCAGACTCATAACGTGCTATTTTCATGATGATATAATTATGTTATACAATAAAAAAAGATTTAAACTGAAATATTACTTGCTTTGATGAAGATAAAAAAAAAAAACATTTAATTACATATTTTGAATACATGTTTTCTTTGAATAGAAAACAGGGGACTCAACTACCACCAGTTACCAATGTATTATAATATGAATATTCAAGTGTTTTATCTACTATTAATGTTTGAATTTTATTATCAATTTAAGAGGTAATGATAATGCTGATTCGATTTCAATCTAAGACCTCGTTATTAATCTAGTCAAAGAAATCAATGATGAAAATGTTTTTTGACAAAAGCTTTTTTAATTTCATCAACGATAACAAAGATGAGACAAAAAGGCGCATCATGATGATAATTAAATGATTTTATTAAAGCACACTGTTTATGAAAATATGGCGATAAAAATTATACTGCAAGATATAAATAGAAGAAGAAACATACTAATTATCTTTAAATAGAAGAAGATATCAGATATGGATTAATTTAATCCATTCATTCAGTGTGAAAAATTAATCCATTAATTTTTGGTCATTTCTCCACTTGAGCTACGCGAGTTGAACTTGCCAACACCGGCCAAATGAACCGCTTTAAAACGGGATTCCTCATTCAATCACATCCTATTTATACATGAGATTAATAATTATATCCACAACATTTATGGAACAGCTTACATCTGCACAATGAAATGAAATTTCTCACCTTTTTAAAACTATAAACACAAGACATAAAGGACATGTGTTTGAACATTATTTTAATGTAAAACGCTTACTAACTGCATCTGTGTGAAGTTATATTCATGTTTACAACTTTATTGCCATGAGGATGTAATGTCAACAAACCCCAAAATTCCTGTAAAATTAAGATTAAAACCACTTTACAGCTCAAATAATCCATTAGTTTTAACAGAATTAATATAAGTACATTTATAAAATGATAAGCTTCACATTTCTGCCTTTTAAACCCTCCAAAAATTGCCCCCATTCACTTCCATTGAAAGTGCCTCACTGTAACCTCCATTTTTTCTTTAAAAAAAAAAAAAAAAAGGAGATTAGTAATTGTTGAAATTTTTTTGGATAATCAATAGTATGCCACAAATGCTGTTAATTGTGTCATAGATTTTCACAAACGATATATTGCAGAAGTTTACCGCTTTTGTTTTAGGCCTATACGTTTTCACACCCCTTTCAGAATGTATGCAAATATAAGAGATAAAAGATTATATATTTTATGTAATACTTCCCCTCAAAGCTACATTTGACAAAATTTCTGTTCAAAAGTTTACACACCCTTGGTTCTTCTGTATGAGCCATCAATTGTCCTAAGTGTCAAAAGCTGTTTATATCATACATCCACTGTAGGGAAGAACCAAGATGCAGAGAAACCAAAGAATGTACAGTATTTTTCTTAAGTGGGCAGATTCACAGCTCAGGACAAGCAGGGACTCATGAACAATTATTACAAAAATGAATCATCGAGAAAGATACACACCATATTAAAGGGTTTGCTCTTGTGCCAGGAGCTGTAAAGCTTGTGTTAAGTCTGTCTCATGAGGAGAGCAATGGTCGGTCAAGAGTTTAATTTAATAAAACATCAGATTTCAGGTTTGTTTCTGACCAAACCTTACCATAATCCTTCAGAACAAGACATGAGTCTCATACAATAATTTATCAGACTTCTGAATTATACTTTTGTGTCCTTTTAAAGCTTGAAGTGCTTAAACAGCCATTGTATGACATCACTGAGCACAACATTGTTTCACAATTTATCTCTTTGTGTTGAAAAAAAAAAAGGGAGAAAGTCAACAGGGGATATAACAACACAGGGGTGAGTAAACAATGACTGAATTTTCATTTTTGGGTGAACTAATCCTATGAGAACCAACGGATTGTAAACTTTAGAACAGGATCATTTGTTTAAATTCAGTTACTATTTTAGTCTTTTGGAATTTATGAAAGTATATGTCGTCAAATAGCTTCTTCAAGGTAGTACTAAATATGTTTGCAAATATATTTTTGCTTAGACAGACACCTGAAGTCAATTTTTCTTTTTATGTCTGGATAATATAACACTATATATAGTGATATAAATATACGTGAAATAATGTACAGAAAGAATAACAGGCATATTATGAAATATGATGACTAATATTAAAATAATATAAAATTCCATGGCTCTTTTCTTTATTCAAATTATTTCAATACTTTTTTTTATATTACGTGTGCAATAAAAATGTCAGTGTGATTTTGCAAATCGTTTGTCTACAGTAAAATATTGTATGTAAAGTGTCTTTTTCTGGGATTTTCTACAACCTCAAAGCAAATTAATTGCAAAACCTCGCTGCTATTTTTAATGCATGAGAATAAAACAGATACATTGATTTAAAAATAAAATAATGTACATTAAGACAAAACACCATAAGCATACTTTTAAAAACAGAATGTGTTTATGTTTGCAGTACAAAGGGTTCATTAACTGCAACTATTTTTTATTATATCATTTTCAGGCGTAGGTATCAGCTGCATGCCAGTGTTTGCCAGTTGATTAGCGCCACCAACACGCTGGATTGAGCATCTGCAGCGACTGACAAAAAGCGCTTACCTCATTGGTCAGTCAGTTTTCATCGCAGTCCGAACACAAAAATGTTATATATATATATATATATATATATATATATATATATATATATATATATATATATAATGAAAACTCTCCATAAAAAACCTGCGGATGATTTGTCGGACCCGATGTGCATAACAAAATAGGACTGCATTGACACATACAAAAGCTAGTTCGGAATGAACATGCGTACTGAAAAAACTGACTTGGTGTGAACGGGCCTTTATTCTCTGGCACAGCACTTTTGCACATTGCATAAACCATTAAGAATGCCCATAAAAGTGATTACAATCAAAGCAAAATCAGTGTATTGGGTAAAAATGGACATCTGTCCATCGGGTTATTCTTAAACCGTTTAGGTCAACCCAATTAAGGAAAGCCCTTTAAGGCACAAAGTCGGCTTGAGAATATAGGTGTAAGAATGTGCATGTAATGCATACTAATTGGCTCAACCAACGGTGTGAGTTTGGGGATGTGTCCATCTGTTTGTTAGCTCAACAGGGGAGTGTTTAAAAGAGAGTTGTAGCTGGGTGCCGTCAACGAAGGCTGAACGGCAGTAGTTTATATTCATGGAAAACTATGGTTTAGAATTTTAGGATCCTGTATATCATCCTATGTCATACTATCGGAGCAGAAATGCATCCAGCAGCTCAAACTGTTAGGATAATTCTGAAATGTTCAGGAAAAAAAAAAAAAAAAAAAGAAAAGACACCTAAATGTGGGCAGTCTTGTGAATTTGGGTTTCTAATGAAAGAAATCAATTGATCTACTGATGATAGTCATTTTTGCTGATAAGTGTTAATAAATCACCTTTTAAGGACAGTGGAGCAAGCTTTGAAAATTACAGTATGTTATCATAGAAAATTATCAAATTCTGTTCGTCCTGCTCGATTTAGTTTATGTGTCTAACATGCACCCTGTTTTTGTGACCATCAACAAACAAAGACAAACAAATTTTATGTACAACTACTTTATTTCAATATATGTATAATAATCAGCAGACAGTATGCAGTACAACGCCCCCTAAATGCTTGGAGGACAAAGCACAACACATTACAAACTCACTCAAATCAGCATTACAAATCAGCAATCAACAGAACTGCCACCCAGCAAAATAAGAATATAGACCAATGACAATAAAACTTGAGGTTATCAGGATATCCACATTGTAGAGGGAATGTTATATCTGAAAGACACCCTTTGCTCTCTATGGTATATATGTGTTCTCTGAATGATGGTCTTTGAGCTACCGATCTTGGTTACAGTTACTGGCATATCTGCTTGTTCTGGAGTAGCTAATATCTGTAATTGCCTAACACAGATGGTGAGTTGCATTTTAAGTGGACTTAAGTGCAACCATTTTGCTAGAAAGAGACTTCTGATATAAAACTTAATACAGCTCTCCAGACTGATCAAAATTAAACAAACTGATTTGTAAAACATTTTCAAGAAAACTCTAAACATAAACCAAACTAATATACTGTAAATTCCTACGCCACACTTTAAATGGGAACATGCCAGTCAATAGCTCTTGTTCTAGAAACTCTATAATGGCAGAGCCATACATTTAAATGAACTCATTAACAACTGCCAAATGACAATAGAGAAACCCACAAAACAAAGAAATCAGTTCAGAAAATGAAGAACAAAAAGAACAATAGATGACGAGGAAGACCTTTGAGAGTGAGAGAGGGAAAGACTCTCTACAGGCGAGAAAACCCTTGAAATAATGTTCAGTATACAACAGCCTTCAGCAAACTATATACATGAGAAGCATAGAGAGACTGCAAACTAACCTCTTTCTCCAAAGGACAACACAAATATAAAAGAATGGAGAAATATAGTAAGCTAATAAAGATTAAGGTAAAAAAAAAAACAGCAAAATGTTAGTGCAAGTCCATGCAGTGGAGAAGTACAATAATATTTTAAATACATGGATTACAAGTCAAACATTGCATCCCTTCATTAGAACGATCCCAGTTGGAGAGATGGTGGCATGATTCTGGATGCTTTAGCAGGAGACCTCCATGGTTTGTGGTCTGGTCTGGTTGTCCTGGATGGAGCTGCCAGTGGCTCCCTCCATCTGTGAGCTGGTATGTGCCCGGCTGCGAGAGCCGTCTCCTGAGCCCATACTGGAAGCAGAGTGGGTGCGAGACCGCACCAACCGGGTCATACTAGCAGTGGGCACTGAGACAGAGAGAAAATAAAAATTGAAAGGGGTGAAAACATGGATGGACTTCTGAAGCTGCTTCTAACTTAACGTAACTTCTTGTAGGCATGACTAGAGGGACGATCCCGAGTGAGGGGTATGTGGTTCACAACAAAGTCAGTTTTGCACTCTCAGCATTCAGATCCAAACATATGGAGGTCCAGGAAGGAGAGAATAATGAGTCTCCTTACAGTGAGTGGACTCCTGCACACTGATGACAACTCAACTAATACTGGATTGATAATATGGACCGATAAAGTTTTGAGATTCTGAAAAGGTGCACTAGGTCATTTTTAATTTATATTACATACACTAGTTATCACAATACCAAAAGTTCTTAGTTACCAACGGCGTTGTAGAAATGCGCTTTTCGCTGTCAGCCATCGCTGTTAATTTATGTCTGCAAGTGAAAGAATCCAATTATAGGAGATTATCAAGATAAATCACACAAGATATTTATTATATCAAGATATTTTACTGGTCATGTGATCAACATTGCAGCACTATCGCGATCCCTTTAGACTTTTAATCGTGTGCAGGATCTGAATGACTGAATTCAAAAAGTTAAAATGCTACTTCTATCAGCAATGTCAGCATTGGAACTAGTGAAAATGCAACATTTTTGATATCAGACATTTTTACAGGTCTCTCTGGAATACTACATTTTGATTGATCAATGGCACCATCTAGCGGTCTGATATCTCTGAGTAACAACCGCACATCCTCATCAGACCGCTCATCCAGCTATTGCAAATGTGTGAGTCATCTTTCTTGCTTCTCGGATTACCATGCAATCTCTTCAAGTAAGCTAATAAAATAATTTCAATTTAAATCAATGTTTCATGTGCATTTATTTATTTTTTGGCAAGTAGTCTTGTAATAAGATGCATAATGAGCAGTCAGACATTCATTATTTACAAAAGAAACAGCAACAGAACTCCGTGGATTTCAGAGGTTGTCTGTTCAGGGATTTATTTTCACACAATTACATAATTTCAATGCAACTACATAAAAATGAGCACTTTCACTATTAGATTTTCTTATGCTGATATTAGGAATAAGTGATTTATAGTGAATATTAGAGATATCTATAATTCATATATCCAACAGATGAATAAATTACCCAGCACCATATGTAGAATAAAGCAGCTGAAGATTTCATCTCATGTACATCATTTAAATATCTTTTTTTAAATATTGCTAATTTTTTATTTTGTTTTAATGTTTCAATAACAATCACCAAAGCAATCGCAAAAAAAAATAAATAACAATAATCACTTAGTGCACCTTTAATGAGAATATTATTCTGAATCCCAATTAGCACACTTCTAATGTGATGTATATACACTGACAGAGATTTGTAATGACAAATCGACCGAAAGTCATTTATTTTCAATGCAAGTTGTCGATTTGAGGCTACGTGATTGGCAGAGACAGTAACAAAGTTGAGCAGAATTTAATTTGATGTAAATGAACAAAGACGAGGGGCAGGAACAACCAATGGACGTGTACACGGTGAAGCTCAAGAGATCCACCCCCCAATAAAGTTGAATATAGTAGCTGATTCTGAATGCCTACTAACAACCAACAGTACAATGAGGTCCAGTGATATATTTGCAGTCAGTGAGAACACAAATGAAGTGTGAAAAGTATTGCACCAGACAGTACAGTGCACCAGAACTGGGATATAATACAATGTCATTAAAGTGTGTCTTGGTACGGCACCAGAAAATGTAGCAAACCAATCTGTCGCCACATTAGTTTAAAAAAAAACAAGAATGGGTGTATATCAAAAGTATACCATCCAAACATCTTTGACATACTATTTTCAATGCACTGTGAATTGAGAGGCACTCATTATAGTTTCGCTAAATATATAGGATGGATATTCTGCAAATTGGGATTCAACTCTGCACCATAAGAACAGTCTAAATGTCTATATCCTGATCACAGAACCACCCTGTTTGGACACTGCAGTCATTATTCTCCCATGAACGAAAGAGAATCCTCGGGTTGGGATCAAGCTCAAATTCATTTTTACCATTGCAGCAAAATGAATAGAGAATATGCAGACAATGTAAAAATGTGTCATGCAGAATAAAGTCATGTTTCAATGTGAATCAGAAAAGAATAAAGTAATAAAACACTTGTTGATAAAGTGAAGACGACAGTGTGCATGAACAGGTACTCCCTTTAACAGCATATAATCAAATACAAACATAGACAACAAACGGACATGTGTCCATACCATGCTTTACACACCATGATGCAGAGACAAAAAGATATTTGAATGCATGTGATTGTGACAGGAGGGACTTGGAATGGACAGTGAAGACAGGAAGCATGGTAGGTTGAGATGACGGGCTTAGGCGCAGCAAAAGGTGCTGGCTGATCTCCTGGTACCTGATTCGCTGTTCAGATGGCTGAGCAGAACATGAGGGACTGGTGGCATTGGGCGTAGGGGTCAAGGAGGAAGAGAGAAGAGGGAAAGCAAAAGGAGGAAGATAAAGAAGGGACAGAGGAAAGAGAGGTTATTTGGTAGTACTTTCTGGAAGAGGGAGGATAGAGAATAGGAAAGGTAGATAAAGCAGAAGCTAAAAGGAGAAAATGCAAGGAAGGCAGGGGAAGTTAGACCGTGTGATGCGAATAGCCTTAATATCTAGTGCTGAGAAATACTCAAAATGCAAATTATGCTGCAGCCAGGGGCCAGAGGAACCATTTTTTTTTAATGGGTACGATTCCCTTTTGGATATATTTGATTATTTAATAAGGTATTTCCATGGGGGGCATGGGTAGCTCAGCTAGTAAAGACGCTAACTACCACCCCTGGAGTTTGCGAGTTCGAATACCAGGGCATGCTGTGTGACTCCAACCAGGTCTCCTAAGCAACCAAATCAGACGCGGAGGCAACTGAGATTCGTCCTCCGCATGCAGGCGAGTCACTATGCCACCATGAGGACATAGAGTACTTTGGGAATATAAGGTTATAATATAATGTTTAACTTGATAAAATGCAATGATGTGTAAAACCAATATGATTTTTTTAACCAGAGATTTTCACGTTTTATTACCTACACATATAACATCCATAAAAACATGTCATGTTTTGTATGTAAACATTTGTTTGTGTATGAAGAAAAATCCGATGACAATGAATATCATGTATGAATACCATGTCTCTTGTACCATTCTCAAGATAGAAAAGTTCATGATTAAATATGCACTATTTTTAAACGGGAAATGTTTAAAAGTCTGAAACAAAGGACCATAGCTCAACTGTCAGAAAAGACAGTCCAGTTGACAATGTGACTCTGAAAAGTCACTTCTGATTGGCGCAGGACACCTTTGGGGGATGCAGCCAATCTTAGTTCAAATAGTTCCAAACAGGAAGAAGTCGATCTCTTGACTCTTCGTCCTCTTGCGTCTCTCTAGCCCTCTCTTCATCTTGCTCTTCGGTTGCTCTCTGAACACTCTTCCTCCCATGTGAGATCCAAGGGAACTCGACAACCCGAGGAGGAGTGAGAAGGCCTCACTTCACAGCTAACATCATTCATACAGACAATATACTTCGACCATACAGGGATCAAAACATCGACGGAACGAACTTTCGACCAAGAACCGAGCAATATAAAGGATGCTAGGACACACAAGTAACACCTCCATTATTGTCCTCAAAGTGCTAGTGAATTGATGAAATATTTTTGGTAATCCGATAGCAAATCGATGTAGACTCAAAGGAGGATGAAATGGTTCTTAAGGTATTGTCGATAGACTCCGTAGAGTTCATCTTCACTGTATTGATCATTTATTTCACATTCTGTCACTACTCACCAACCTGTCTTATGTATATATGTGTTAGATTAGATTTATGTTTAGATTAGTAATAAAGTTTGTCTGTGTTCAAAGACGATTTGACTGTGGTATATTATGATGAATAATCTCATCACTGTTTCTAAAAGATTTGGCTTCAAAGATGTACCTAAATACATGTGATATTTTCAATAAGCTATGAGAATAATATCACTCCAATAAGTGAATTAATCATAATTCACTTATTAAAGCTAATTCCTTACAGTAGAAATTGTGAGCTGATACAACTAGACATTGTATTACGATTTCAATGTTGGAGAGTCTATTAAAGACAAATAATCTAGTTATTTGTTATTTATCTAATTTATAATGGTTGCCGAACGTGACTAATTCCCTTATACATTTCATTACCTAATAAGGTACAACAAAGACTGCTTAATCTAGTCCATAGCACACATATTTTGAGACCCTAAATTCCCTCCTAAATTTAGCATGTGTGCAAATTACCCTACAAATAATGATGGTAAAATGCGCGCAAAATACCCATTTTATCTGACCCCGGCCACATCTCTAAATTATATATGTAACTTACAGGACTTAAAGGATCTGCTGCTAACGTGTTGGTGCCAGATCCCACAGGACACCTTCAGAGGTCTTGCGGAGTCCATGCCTTGATGGATCAAAGCAATTTTGGTGGCATAAGGGGGACCTATATGATATTAGGCAGGTGGTTTTAATGTTGTGGCTCTCAGTCTCACGTGAAGCCCTGCCAATTTATAGATACAGACAGGACACGCACATGGATAATCTAAATTGCGATATACACAACAAAGTAAAATCTCTACCAACTGACACTTTATATCATCACTACGATATATATCGCCATGCTGCCCAGCCCTAGTGAGCCCAAGTTAAGCTCAATCCACACCAATTGTGGCATAATATTGATTACCACAAAAATGTATTTCGACTCATTCCTTCTTTCTTTAAAAAACCCAAAATGGAGGTTACAGTGAGCCACTTACAATGGAAGTGAATGGAGACAATGTTTAGAAGGGGATGAAAGGCAGAAATGTTAAGTTTATAATTTTATCAAATCAATAACATTAATTCTTCTGTTAAAATGTGTGTATTATTTGAGCTGTAAAGTTGTTAACATAAATTATTTATTTTTTAAAGTCGTTTTGAGGTTTTAGGGTTTATGGTTTATTGCTCCATCACGGCAACAAAATTGTAAAATTGTCTAGAACTTTACATAGAAAAGTTTAGGAAGTGATTTTACCACACTAAAATTATGTTACCACGCATACTGATTGCATCTTGTGGCTTTGAAACAGTAAGCATTTTACTGTTAACGGATTGACCTCATTCACGTCCATTGTAAGTGCCTCATTGTAATTTTGCTTTAAAAAAACAAAAAAAGAGGAGGTACAAGACTAAATACATTTTTGTGGTAATCAATATTATGCCACAAATGCTGTTGATTGAGCTTAACTTATTGAACCTTATAGGCTGCAGTTAGCTCACAAGGTTTTGGAAATCTTATAAAAGCCCAATTCTGAAAAAGTTGGGACAGTATGAAAAATGCTAATAAAAACAAAAGGTGATTTGTAAATCATATTTCACACTTTGCTATATTGAAAACACCACAACTAAACATTATATGATGTTTTACCTGAATGTGTTTTTTTCTTTTCAGATTAAACTTAATTTAATTTGTGATTTTTACAGTCGTTTTAGGGTTTGTTGACATTACATCATCATAGTAATAAAGTTGTAGAATTTTCTATAACTTTACACAGATGTGGTAAGTGATTTAATGACAGTAAAATCATGTTAACACGCATATTGTTTGTCTTGTGTCTATACTTTTTTTTCTTTTTTTAATTAAAGATTTTCAAATAATAATAACAACATCAAAAACAAAGACATACAGGCAAACAAGCCAACAAACAAACCCCAGGCACTGCAAGTTCGATAAAATGTACATTGTACAAATGTGTCCGTTTACAAAAAACGCAAGTCAAAACAAGAGAAGCCAAAACCTTCTCAAAATAAAAATTTGAAAATTTGTATAGAAAGGATTGGAGAGGATCCCAAAGACTCGTAAATTTGTCCTGTTTGTGGTTGAGGTCATAGGTTAGTTTCTCCAAAGGAAGAAAGGCTGACAGTTGATAAATCCACATAGAAATAGTAGGGACCTGAGGTGTAGACCATTTTAATAGTATACATTTCTTAGCCAGGAATATAAGGGTTGTAAACAGAGGATTGAAGCCTGAGTCAAGCAGGTCTTTACGAAAGTCATTCAGCAGAAAAAGTGAGGGAGATAAAATAAAACGTTTTCCTATCTCCTGAATTGCAGAGTGAACCCCTTTCCAAAATGGTTGGATATGAACACATGGCCAAAACACATGAAAAAAATGTGCCCTTACAAGTCCTGCATTTAAAACGGAGGTCGGAACAATCTGGGAACATTTTATGCAGACGGACAGGTGTAAAATAAATTCTGTGAAAGAATTTAAAATTTAGTTCATGTATGGAAATCGAGGTGCATTTTGGAAAAATACCATCACAAATCCTGGTCCAGTCTTCGGAGTTAAACATAACTCCTAGGTCCCGTTCCCACAGTGGTTTCAAAGAATCGTAAACAGAGGAATCAGAGTAAGCTAGTAAGGTATAGAATTTGGAAATAAGCCCTTTGAATGAATTAACTGACAATATGGTTTCTTCCAATTCTGATAATTTGAATCGAAATTTGTTTAGCTTTATAAGAGACTCTATAAAGTGCCGGATTTGAAGACATTTTAAAAAAGTCTTGGGAGGGTATACCAAACTCTGTTCTAATTTGTGCAAATGATCTCAAGGTTTCAGAGGTAAACATTCCTGAGAAGTCAGACAAACCTCTAAAACTCCAGTCCAGCAACCCAATGCTCCTTATCTGAATGGGAAAGTCCGGGTTCAAAGCCAAAGGGGAGTGAATGGATATATTTGGAGGGATATTCAGATGTTTTTTCACGTCCTTCCAAACCAGTAATGTGTTATAGACCATCACATTATCAGTGAGAGAGCTTATCTGAGTTGTACTGTTAATAAAGCACAGAGAGTCTAAACTTCTTGGATGACAAAAAGTCAATCCATAGGGCGTCCTGCCTATTCATAACCCAGCTTGTTATAATTTTGATGTGAGCAGCCCAGTAATAAAGCTAGAAATTGGGTAAGGAGAGACCCCCGAGGTCCCTTGGTTTACAAAGTTTAGAAAAACCAACTCTCTGTTGCTTATTGCTCCAAATATATCGAGATATGACAGAATTCAAGGATTTAAAGAGCGAGGAAGCTAAGTAGCATGGGAGATTCTGAAAGAGATAGTTTAAATGAGGAAGTACGTTCATCTTAATAACGTTAACTCTCCCAAGAAGGGAAATTGGTAAAGGTGTCCACCTTTCTAAATCTTTTTTAACTTTTTGAATTAAAGGAGAATAATTTGTTTCAAATAAATTATTCAAGTCAGGGGTGAGGAAAATGCCCAAATATTTAATGCCTTTTTTAGAAACATCAAAAGGAAATTGTATCGGGGATTTATCGGAGTAATTAAAAGACATAGAAATAGACTTTTCGATATTGACTCTATAGCCCGACACTGAACTGAACGAAGCCAAGGAATCCAGAACTGCAGAAGCAGAAGTCCGTAAATTCCCTAAATATAAAAGAACGTAATCTGCATACAGAGAGATGATGTGTTTTTTCCCTCTGATTACAATTCCGGATATATCGGGACTGGTCCTGATAGATTCTGCCAAGGGTTCAATGAATAACGTAAACAATAAGGGTGATAAAGGGCATCCCTGTCTGCAACCTCTTCGCACTGGAAAACCTTCGGACATCAAGCCGTTTGTGTTGACAGAGGCAATAGAGTCTGAATAAAGAAGCTTAATAACATTAGTAAAATTGGAGCCTAGTCCGAATTTTTCCAAAACCAAAAACAGGAAAGGCCACTCCACGTGATCAAAAGCCTTTTCGGCATCCAAGGATAATATCATTGATGTCTTTTTTTGGGTGCGAAAATAACGTATAGCATTAAGAGTGTGGTGTACATTATCTGAACCATGTCTGGATTTCACAAATCCTGCTTGGTCAGGATTTATCACCTTGGGAAGAATAGATTCTAGTCTGTGGGCCAGAACTTTTGCTAATATTTTCTAGTCCACATTAAGAAGGCTAATGGGCCTATAAGATGAGCAATCTAGAGGATTTTTATCTTTTTTTAGAAGTAAAAGGCTAAATTGAAGCATGTCTCCACGAAGGGGGGACTTCACCTTTCCAGATATCATTGAACACAGGCATGAGAATCGGATGTATATTGGGCCAGAATTGTTTTTAAAATTCCAAAGGGAAGCCATCTGGACCGGGACATTTCCCGTTCGGCATAGATTGAATTGCTGTCCAAACCTCCTCTACTGAAAACGGGGCGTTTAAGTTAAGACGGTCTTCCTCGGAGCATAACGGTAATGTGACTTTACTTAAAAAGGCAACAATGTCAGAATCTGTCGCTTTTGATTCAGAACTATATAGGGATTTATAGAATTCCTTGAAAGTGCTGTTTATGGTTAAAGGGTCTCTCGAAGGGACACCATTTATATTTCGTATCATATTAATTGACCGGTTATTGTTTTGATTTTTTAGTTGGTATGCTAGTAACCTACTAGATTTATTGCCAAATTCATAGTATTTTTGTTTAGTGAAGAGCAGAAGCTTCTGAATATGAGAGGTACGATCCATATTAAGCTTAATTCTTGCATTCGTCAAAACTTTTAAGTTCGAAACAGTAGGAAATTGCTTACGTATTCGTTCCAGTCTGGTTACCTCATTTTCAAGACTTTTTCTATTACTGTCTTTGACTCTTTTTAGATGGGAGGTATAAGAAATAAGGTGACCGCATAAAGTGGCCTTGGCCGCATCCCAAATCATGGCAGAAGACGCAGGAGAATTACTGTTGTCCAGCCAAAACTGAGACAAACTATCTGAGACAAAAGATGAGAAAGGATCATTGTTTAAAAGAGATGTATTAAACCTACAATTTGAGGTTCTAGGAATGCTAAATGCAGGGTCAATCTGCAAGCGTACTGCTGCATGATCTGATAGGGCGATAGAGTCAATATGACAAGACTGAACGGCATGCAAAAATTGTTTAGGAAGAAAGAAATAATCAAGCCTGGAATATGAATTGTGAGGGTGAGAATAGACTGTATAATCTTTCACTTTAGGATTTAATGGACGCCATACGTCTATTAAGCCAGAATCTGAACATAAATTGTTGAGCACCTTAGATGATTTAGGGTTTGAAACATTTGCAGATGAAGATTTATCTAGAGAAGCATTCATTATACAATTAAAGTCTCCTGCTAGGAAACCTAAGCCTTTGCAATGGTAAGTGAATAGTAAGATCATCTGAGATATAAAGTTGGGGGAATCTACATTTGGAGCATAAACGTTGAGAATAGTTTATGTTGATCGAGGATGGAACCCGTGATCATAATAAATTTCCCTTCAGGATCTGTTTCCTCATGTTCTAAAATAAAAGGTATATTTTTATTAAAAAGAATGGCTACCCCTCTTTTGTTCTGTGAGTAAGAGGAAAAGTAGACTTGACCCACCCAGTCTCTTCCCAGCTTCGAATGCTCAACATCGGATAGTTTTGTTTCCTGAAGCAGTACTATGTCGGGTTTTTGTTTTTTCAAGTAAGTTAAAAAAAAATTTCCTCTTAATGACATGCCCAATCCCTTGAACATTCCAAGTTACAAGTTTAAGTGAACCAGCCATAAAGGTTGCGAATTAATCGCGTAGATAAAACGAGAATGTTTGGCATAATAAGACGGCAGAGAGTTGACTTACAACAGACAGATAAAACAACGAAAACCAGCTTGCAGCGCACACCCACCCCAACTCTGTCCCCAAACGACAGAGTAACATCCTCCAAAATGAAGTCAGTAATAATAATCAAATACAAATCCAAACTCAATTCAAAGACCACTATAACAGTTCGGACGTCAAGAACAGCGGCCAAACCACGAGATGAATAAAAACATAAAAACCCAACAGAGAGAAAAAAAAAAAAAAAAAGTCACATAGGAGTAAAATGAGAGCTATATTACAAACAGGGAACTATGTTTCAAATCAAATCAAACCTTGCCGTATGTACCTCTTCAATAAGGCTAGCTCTGATAAATATAGTCAAAAGGAAGTAGAAGATAATAACAAGGACTCACTAGATCAAAACAATATTCCTGTAATCCTCTCAACAACAGAGAACAAACAAGAAAGAAAAAGAAAACGAGAGTGAAATATCTCAAGTAAGAGTTTCCAGGAAGGCGGTGGCCAATTCAGGGGTATCAAAAAGACGAATTTGCCCATTGTAAAGACAACGGAGCCGCGCTGGATAAGCGAAGCCGCGATACATATTACGACGGGCCATCAGCTTCCCCACAGAATCAAACTCCGTTCGTTCAGAACCTCCGCTGAAAGGTCGGAGTAAAACCTTATTCTGGATCCATTGTAGAGGATGTCATGCTTCTTCAAAGCTGCCCTGAGAACCGCTTCTTTCTGAGAGCATCGGAGAAATCGCATGAGGATACTTCTTGGCGGCTTGCTCGCGTCCGGGCTAGGGACCAGAGCACGGTGGGCACGTTCAATCTCCAGAGAAGGAAAGTCCGCAGGTAGGCCAACCAAAGTTGGGATAGTCGTTTGGAGAAAGACCGCAAGCGAATTGGAACCCTCAGCTTTTTCCGGGAGATTAACCATTTTTTATTTTTCTGACGCCCACGGTTCTCTAGGTCATCAACCTTCAGCTGTAGTGTATCAACTATCTTTTGCATAGCTGTTATTTGAGCACCATGGTTGTCGCAACTATCCTCCGCAGTAGAGATCCGAGTCTCTGCTTCATCCATTCGCCCTTCCAGATCTGTTGCCCGGTCGGACAAATTGGAGAGAGAGAGCTCGACCGATGCGATGGATGTTTTTATGTCGCCCAAAGTACTGTCTATCGTGTCCAAACGGGATTCAACAGATTCATCCATGTTATTGACGCGTGAGGCTACGGATCGGATTTCCATCAAAATCCGATCCGTAGTTGCCGTGCCGATAGCCGTGAGGCTAGTTTCACCATGTTGATCCTCAGTTGTCGAGCATGCGGTAGGTCGAGTCTTCGCTTTCTTCTTCCCGATAGACGGGTCGGGTGTTGAAAATATAGGAAAATCTTTGTCACGGGAAGGTTTAGGCATACTTGACATTAAAGATAACTGATGAAATGACGTTTGTTTTGGAAAAAAGGGGAATATAATCCGTGGTTTAGCAAGGAGCGAAGTCTCAAGCGTCCATCCTGCTCCGGGTCACGTGACCTTCCTCCTACCTGAATGTGTTTTTGAAATAATTTCAAATCAGATTATTGCAACATGCTTCAAGAAAGTTAAGATGGAAATTGTATACTGTATAAGGAGCCTTCAGATGCTTCAGAAAATATTCCAGAATTGGAAAGATAAATTGGAAGGATTTGGGGCATTTTACCCTATAAAGTGCACAATAAACTTAAAAGATTCAAAGAATATGGTCAAATCTCAATGCGTAAAGGACCAGACGAAAACCATTCTGAATATATGGGATTCTCTGATCCCTCAGACGTCACTGTCTTAAAAAACATCATTCATCTGTAATGATATCATGAACATGGTCTTGGGATAACTTTTGTAAACCTTTGTTAGTCAACACCATTCGCCGCTGCATCCACAGATGCAAGTTAAGACTTTACTATGCAAAGCAGAAGCCCTACATCAGTGGTCTCAAACTCGCGGCCCGCGGTTTGATATTTTGTGGCCCCCTACTTGATATTAAAGTTTAATGTTAGTGCGGCCCGTCGTTGCGTGTGCCGCGTTTTTATTTTATTTTTTATATCCCTTATGGGCTACCATAGATAGTCTTGTGACAGCTTATGGCGGGTTTGTTGTCAATAGTTGTCATAGACCACCGCGAAGTACAAACATACTGGGGAAGTATCCACAATCCACATTAGTCAGAAGTGGACAGAAAATATATGCCATCACCCAGTTCCAGTCATGTCTCTCTCAAAACGTGCCGTGAAGAGAAAGGTTGGCGAAGAGCACAGGCAATTTCAGGAAAAGTGGGAGACGGAATATTTTTTTGTCGAGCACAGGGGAACCCCTACGTGTCTCATATGCACAGAGAAAGTTGCGGTGTACAAGGAATATAACATCCGACGTCATTACTCAACTAGACATGCTGAGGAGTATACAAAATACCATGGAGATGAGAGAAAGAACCGGGTCGCTAATCTTAAAAAATGTCTAATGAGGCAACAAGATTTATTCAAGAAAGCAAAGAAAGAGAATGAAGCAGCCGTCGAAGCTAGCTACGTGGTGAGTGAGATGATTGCGAAGGCCGGTAAGCCGTTCAAGGAAGGCGAGTTCATCAAAAAGTGCATGTTACTAGCTGCAAGTAAAGTCTGTCCAGAAAAGAAGGGTCAGTTTAGCAACATCAGCCTATCAGCTAACACAGTGGCAGAGCACATTTCTGACCTTTCAGAAATCATTTATGATCAGCTGCGTGAGAAAGCCAAACGTTTTTGCGCATACTCAGTCGTTCTTGATGAGAGCACGAACATATATTGCGAGCTGCGCGGTGTCAGTGTTGTCCGTGGTGTTGACGACAATTTTGAAGTGATCGATGAGTTGCTCGCTGTGATTTCAATGCATGGTCAGACCACCGCTCAGGAAATATTCCGCCAGCTGTGTGGTGCTATTGAGGATGCAGGTTTGCCATGGAAGAGGTTTACTGGAATAATGACCGACGGTGCGCCATCAATGACAGGAAGGAAAAAAGGACTGGTAGCACTTGTTCAAAGGAAACTGGAAGAGGAGAATGTGGAGGAGGACATTGCTCTGCACTGCATTATCCATCAGCAGGCTCTTTGCGGCAAATGCCTGAGGTTTGACAATGTGATGTCTGTTGTTGTGAAATGCATCAATCAAATCAGAACTAGGGGATTAAAGCACCGGCATTTCCGCACCTTTTTGGAGGAAATAGAGTCAGAATATGAGGATGTGCTCTAATTCACAGAGGTACGTTGGCTCAGTAGGGGAAACGTCTTGAAGAGGTTTTTTGAGTTGAGAGCAGAAGTGAAAGCCTTCATGGAGAAGGATGGGATGGCTTTCCTTTTCCACACAGGAGCTGAATGTACTGAACAAGAAGTTACAAGGCCAGGGGCAGCTTGTCAGTGCTGTCTATGACAATGTGAGGGCATTCTCCTCAAAACTTGTGTAATGGAAAGCCCAGCTCTCTCAGACAAACCTCTGCCATTTTCCAGCATGCAAGGCACTTGTGGATGTGGGCACACCATTCAGTGGTGAGAAGTATGCTGATGCCATTATGAAGCTACAGGAGGAATTTGATCGCAGGTTTGCAGACTTCAAGACACACAGAGACACTTTTCAAATTTTTGCTGACCCCTTCTCCTTCGATGTGCAAGATAGTCCTCCTGTACTTCAAATGGAGCTCATTGACCTGCAGTGCAATTCTGAACTCAAAGCCAAGTTCAGGGAGGTGAGTGGAAACGCAGACAAGCTTGGACATTTTTTGAGAGAATTGCCACCCACCTTCCCTGAGCTCTCCAGAATGTTCAAGCGGACCATGTGCCTTTTTGGGAGCACATATCTATGTGAAAAGCTATTCTCCACCATAAACTTCAATAAGTCAAAGTACAGGTCCAGACTTACTGATGAGCATCTTCAAGCCACACTGAGGGTTTCAACTGTTTCCTCCCTCAAGTCAAATGTGTCTCAGCTGTGTGAGAGGAAGCGCTGCCAGGTCTCTGGCAGCAAGGAGTAGGCAAGAGAAGCCTATGTTCTGAAGAACCGTTCATGTTCAGAAGGACAGCTCATGAAGAACCATTCATGTTCAGAAAGCAATGTTCAAATTCAGAGGAACAGTTCAGAAGAAACGTTAATAATAAAGATTGAGAGGATTGGATCAGTTGTGCTCCTTTTTTGGAATACTTGATGCGGCCCAGCCTGACCCAGACTCTACCTCCACCGGCCCCCAGGTAAGTTGAGTTTGAGACCCCAGCCCTACATCAACACTGTCCAGAAGCACTGCTGACTTCTCTGGGCTCGGTCTCATCTTAGATGGAAAGTAGATTAGTGGAACTTTGATTTTTGGTCCAAAGAGTCAATTAAAAAAAAACAGCCGTTTTGTTCTCCGGGCCAAAGAGAAGGACCATCCAAGCTGTTATCAGAATCAGGTCCAAAGAGCCAGTGTCCGTATGGGCCGGGGGGATTGTCAGTGCCCATGGCATGGGTAATTCACACATCTGTGAAAACACCATGAATGCAGACAGATATGTATACATTTTGGAACAGCATATACTGCCATCCAACACGTCTTTTCCAGGTACGTCCCAGAATTTTTCAGCAGGACAACTTCAAATCACTTACTGGCCAGATTACAAGTGCATGGTTGTGTCAGCAGAGTGTGCGGGTACTAGATTGGCCTGCCTGCAGTCCTGACCATCTCCAACCGAGAATGTGTGGTGCATTATCAAGCACACCATACGGCAATGTACAATTGTGCAGCTGAAGACCTACATAATGGATAAATGGGGGAAAATTCCACTTACTAAACTTAAACTTGTTTCTTCAGTGTCCAAATGCTTAAGTGTTATTAGAAGAAATGGTGATGTTTCACAGTGGTAAACACTTGATTGTCCCAACTGTGATAATGTGCGTGTTGACATTATCGGATTTGAAATGACTGTACATTTAAAAAAACAAAAACAAGGAAAAGATCAAATATAATATTATGTGTAGTTGTAATGCTTTCAATATAGCAAAGGGTGATGATAATTTATATATCATTAATTTTTGTTTTTATTAGCATTTTTCACACTGTCCCAACTTTTCAGAATTGGGGTTGTAAATACCCCCAAGAAAATTATCTGATCTCATTCAGTTAATATAATTGTCAGAGTGTGAGAAAGTATGTGAAAGTACATAGAAAGTGAGAGAACTTATCTATAAGGGAAATTGTCTTCTTTTGGGATAGTCCCCCCACATGGTGTCTTGTGTGCGTGGGTTTTTGATTTGTAAAACTAAAACACACAACCCCAAAAAAGAACAAAAACTTTCAAAGACACAGACTGAAAACAGCAAGTGGAAATTACCGGTGACATCCTCCAACTAAAATACAAACATGTCAATGACAAAGTTAACCAAACAATATTAGTTTCTTCTTGTTAACTTACTCTCCATTCACAAACATTTCCAAACAGAAAAACAAAAAATTATATTCAAATGTGTTAGGTACTTTTCCTGTCTAAACCGAAAGTTTGCATATGAAGAGTTTGTTCAAATTACAAATAATTAGGTCATCTATTAAACAATACTATCACTTTATAAAATAGAAGAGGTAAACACACTTGTATATATTTTTTCCCCAATTTTGACATTTCATTGAGTGCATTTACAAGCACAACAATAAGCTGATAACTATAAAAAGTTAGCTTATTAAAATAATCTGTATGCAAGAAAACCACGTCTACATGAGACATAAAATAATGGTTATTTTCTGGTTTCATCGTCAAAATGTAAACAGTCATGTGCACAACACTTGCACACATTAAATAAGCTGGTAAGAATGCCAGTAAAGTTGTTTACATGAAATGTGAAATTGGGGTAAAGGTAAAAAAAAAAAAACATTAAGCATACTTTTTGCAAAAAACATTAAGAACTTACCCCAATAAAGTAAAACCATTTAAGGCATTTATATGACCTTACACATTGTCCACTTAAACATAATCAGTGTATGTCTGTGCATGTAAACACACTCAATGTCAACAAGTGCTGATGCATGCAGAGGTGTACATTTAGAAAGAAAAAAAAAGTTTTACGCAACAATAACAAAATGTAATTGTGGATTCCAATTACAACAATTACCCTTAATGTATTACACATTTGTTTCTTATCCAAAATAAAAAAATTGCACCAATGAATATCAAACCTGTATGGTCAATATTCTGTTAATGTTTTTGTCCCTGCTAAAAGATGCCTCACATCTTTTAGTAAGAAATTGTGATTGAATCATTGTCGGTGCAATTTCTTACACCCTTTATCCTTTTATAAAATACCATATTGACAGAGTGGCTTGGAATCACAATTTAAACAAAAAGGTCAGTGGCTGAACTACACTAATATCTTGCAGTGTGTGTAGTCTGTTAAGGGGAGAATAGGGCTGCGTTTTTGAGTCTGAACACAGACCAGTCGCTAACAAAAGGTCAACAGATCAGAGGATTAAGATTAGAGACTTATGAAGGAGGAATATGACTAATCATATAAAAATTCAAACACTTTCAGGCTGAGTCGAGGCGTTTCAATCACGTTCTTCAAATTCTCTATATGCACCTAATCATAGCATAAAAAAAAAAAAAAGGTAACATTTTTACTAATACTGGTAAGCATTATTACTAATTGCTAGTAAGTCTTTTGTGCCGCACATCTCCTCAAAGTCACACATTCTCTACTCTAGATTAAGAGCTTAAAGAGGTACTTCAGAATTTAAATGAGCTTGTTCACTTGTAAATTCTACATTCAAACACTTGAACAATTCTAATCAGTAAATTGTTCCTTCCCTTTTTCTAATATGATTTTACACTTAAATTCATGGCTGTTTGGAACAAGAAACTAAATTCTGACCCTGTATTTTTTGGGGTGAACTTTCGCTTTTATTCTTTATGGCCCACAGCCTAAAATACTGCTTCTGTTTTCTGGGTGGCAGGTAACCAGGCATTTATAATGCTCCACAGAGTTGTGAAAGTCTCTAAAACTGTGATTAGCATATGCATACAAAAACGCACATCTGACAGTATCAGTTGGGGTTGTTAGGAAATGTGATTTGTAATTTTCTTGCTATGTCGGAAGCATAATTAGCATCTCTGCACCTGCATCAGTCTCTAAAGTTATGCAAATAAACTGTTTTCTCCACTGGCAATTAGTGACTAAGCTGGTCTATTCACTAAAGAACTTTTAAAGCAAATTAGGCTTCCCTGTAGAGTAACTTTGTTGAGCGTTTCAACATATGACACACAAAAATGCAAGCCGCAATTTGATTGGCTGGTTTTATGCAACTTCCAAAAAAGAGAGTAGTCAGGATTTTAGTAGTTTGACTGGAAACAAAGTCATGCTTGCAAGGTACTCGCCTACGACAATAAGTACCTTTGAGGAAGAAATAAATCACAGAAATTGGATTTGCCAGATTTTGGCAATGCAATGAAAACTTTTACAGATATTTAGAGCTTTTAATGAGATCCTTGGTAGCAAGTAAACTAGAAAACCACTTTAGAGCCACTTGTAGTGCAGAAATTACTTGAATCACCTTAAAGTATCAGATGAAAACTTCATTCAAGTTTTATATCAATGAACGGACATCCATTCTGAACATAACCATATTAAAATATTACAGAACAGAATGAAGCTTTGTGCACACTTGAGGCATTGTAGCGATAAAGTTTCCAATATGAAACATGCTGTTTAACCCATTGTGCAGTCCAAGGATCTTTTTTGGCTCAAACAACCTTAAACCTAAAGATCAGAGAGGTTTGTCACACAGGGTTCATGCCACATAGCATGCTCTTAGAGGAAGACTAGTGTACTTACACGCTGAAGAACGCATCACTGCACAGCCACACGGGAGACAAGTCATGTGTTAGTGCAGCGGAAAAAGAAATGTTCTGAGTACTGTTTTACTTATGAATCGTGGTCTTGTACTTTATGTAGTAAAGAAAGGTTAACCTCACTTATCATAAGGAGCTACAATCAAAACAACTAAACTAAGGGCTCTTAAAGGGTTAGTTACATTTGAAACCATACTTTGCCATTTATTATAGTACTGCTGCAGCTGTCATACATTTTTTAATGTGGTGTACGTACATTATTAAAACACTGGAGACATATAGTACTTAAGAGTGCGTTTGTGAGAATAGAAGCTGTCGGCTGAGGTGAGATGATGTTGACATCTCTTTTACAACAAGATGCTTTCAGACACATAATGCAAACAAGAGACAATGTTCATACATAGTGAAGATATATCCAATTAAACTATGAGAGACAATATGGTTAAAAACTTAATAAAGTGGACTACAAGAAGACAAAAAAATTATATAAATAAAACAAAATTTGACAGATACTCACTGTAGCCCATTCCCTGGACAAAGTACTTGAAAGCCTCTGCAAGTTTACCCGGCTAAAAACAGACAAATGCCACATTCAATATAAAGCAAGACAAAACTATGAATTAAATCAAACAGGCAGATTGGTGTTGTTCTTACTTGGACAACTTGGGGAAGTCCACCACAATCTGCCATCTAAAGAGAGGAGGACGACAAAAAAAATCCATTCTTTCATCCGGAAATAATAATAAGCAAAATATTTTCTAGGAGGAAATAAAGTTGACATAACTTGAGTAGTGTAGACATGGTTGGGTTTAGCCTAGAGTTGCATTCAACCTGTGAAAATAAAACCACTCATCAAAATCCCAACTGATCAGTTCAAAAAGATTCTGTTTGAGCTAAATAACAGCCAGGATTTTAAGTGAAGGAAATCCCAAAAACATTCCAAAAAATGTCTTGAGGTCCAAAACTGTAAAAGCAGGGAAAACATGGGGTTAAAAAGCTTTAGCTATAAAATTGCATGTACAAAGTAAAAATGTGTTTATGGTCTTGTGTCTAATGAGGTTTTCATTTAGGGACTCACCACAGCCTCTACTGCTGGCGATGTGTCACCAACTATTAGCAGGGCAGGACACCTGCATGGCAACAGAAGAGGGACATAAAGCTTAATAAAAAGGCGGCACCCTGATTAATGGCCAAACAATAATAATAAAAAGAACAACTAAAATAAAAACACCAAAAAAAACCTACTTCAGTGTTTTGACTGTATTTTCATTAAGTCCAGGGATGGGCCGCTCAATCTCCAAATCTTGCCGACTGTTTTAAGGTGACAAAAACCTCATCAAGATCAACACACGTCAATAATCACCACATTAACTGATCTAAGACCAGAGCTTTGCTATTGTCACCTGTTGTAAGAGTGGCAGAAGAGAGCCACATTGTCCTGGTTGATGTCCTGAGCAATGTGCAGGCGATATGTTTGAATAATCTCCGCATTCTCGGTCAGCTCGTCCTGAGGTAAAAGGAAATAAGTCAGTCCGACTCTGCAAAGACCCTTTGTGTTAAATGCACATAGACGCTGATGTGATCGAATTTAAGGCCTACCGTACTGAAATGGTGTGCCATCACAATGTCCACAAGATTACTGGTCCACCCAGACAGCTGAAACAAACACACATCCACACAGATTGAAAAGGACATTTGTGTCATACTGAACTAACATGGTTCTAGGCAGTTTTAGGTGTAATGTGTTTACAAAGTAATTAGTTACTGTAATCTAATCTCTTTTTAGTAAAAAACAGTAGTGCAACACATTACATTTTTGAAATCAGATGAATGAATTTCAAATAAGTTAATTACATGGTTTACACATGATCCAACATTTTAAGTAGAATACTTTTACAACACTAACTGCATTCAAATGTACTTCAGATTGTATTTTGGTGATGTCTGAAGGTTGTGCGCCCCCTAACGAGGGAGAAACATTTAGTGCTGAGGGAAAGATTGCATGCAACAATGAAAAATATATTTAGAAATTGATGAGAAAAATACAAAACTTCTCTGTGTCAAGTAATAAGTAAAATTATTACTTTTCCTATAAAGTATACAGAGTAAAGGAATCCAAGTAATCATATTAATCTAAGAATTCACATCTCGCTCTTCAGCATCTTGCAGGGGTGGAAAGAGTACTGAAAAATATTACTTATGTAGAAGTACTGTTACTTCTTAGAAAATGTAGTTTGAGTATAGTAAAAATACCTGTCCTAACAACTAAAGTAAGCGTAAAAGAGCATCTCATTTAAAAATACTCATGAGTAGTGAGACTGAGTTGTGAAAAATATGCCCATTTATAATAAAAACTGTGTGCTGCAATTTAAAAATGTAGCACACATACCGTGATTTACATACCATTTCATGGCTGTTTGCCAGAAAGAATAAAAAATATAGATATTTTATAGGTGTTTGTGACTGACAACTTTTAAAATACATCACTTATCTATGATAATGTAAACACTACATTAATCTGATATAAAAAAATAAATAAAAGGGTGCCATGATTACAGAAATTAAAAGACGAAAAGGTTATTTTCAATCTCAAAGTATGAAACAATTACATTAAAATCAGTTTATGTGCAGAGTCTAAATTTCCCTTAATGCCAACTGAGAGAGTTATTGTTGCACATAAAACATGCTCAAATCAATGCAAGGAATGCAAAAAAAAAAAAACAAAACACTAAAATGCAAGGACACTTGGCACAATAGAAGTGGTAGAGGATTTGTTTGGTAAAGGGGCCACATCGGGCTTTAAAGGTATAATTCACACAAAAATTTTAATTCTCATTATTTAGACACCCTTATGCCATCTCTGATGTAAATGATTTTCTTTCATCAGCAAAACAAAAATTACGTTTTTTAGAAGAATATTTCATCTCTTTTGCTCCATACAATGCAAGTGACTTGGTGCCAAAATTTTGAAGCTCCAAAAATTACATTAATCAGCATAAAAGTAGCCTAATGCATGTGACTCCAGAGGTTAAATCCAATAAATTATCCTCCCTTCTCAGTCAATCTCCACTTTAACTTTCACATTCTTCTTCTTTTGTTTTTGGTGATTCACATTCTTCATGCATATCACCATCTACTGGGCTGGGTGAAGAATTTCTAGCAAAAATTGACTTAAATATTGATCTGTTTCTCACCCACACCCATCATATCACTTCAGAAGATATGGATTTAACCATTGGAGTTATATTGATTAGGCTACTTTTATGCTGTTTTTGTGCTTTCTGGAGCATCAACATTTTGGCATCCATTCACTTGCATTGTGAGGACCTACAGAGCTGATATATCATTCTGAAAATCTTAATTTGTGTTATGAAGAAAGAAAGTCATAGACAGATGCCATAAGGGTGAGCAAATAATAAGACAAGTATTTATTGAATTTTCTTTTACTGATCCAAGATGGGATGTGGAGGTGAGTGTGAGTGTATGTCTGTCTATGTGTGGCCCTGCGATGGACTGGCGACCTGTCCAGGGTGTCCCCCGCCTTTCGCCCAATGTTAGCTGGGATAGGCTCCAGCCCCCCGCGACCCTGTACACAGGATAAGCGGTTGACGATGGATGGATGGATGGATGATCCAAGATGGCAGCACGGTAGCATGTAACGGCCACTACGCATCCAAAATGGTGCCATTTTTGTTTCTTAGCCCAACTTTTACGGCACAAGGATATCGGAGCAACCGGTGTTCGTGTTTACCATCACCAGACACTGCTCAAATACAAGAATCATGCAACAATCAAGCTGCATGATGATCTGTAGAAGCAGCAACGTGACCTCGGCTTGCTGTGGAGACCAGGCCCCAAGTCCTTGGCATTGCCTGATGCCGGTGGCCGGGGAGGGGATGTCAAAAGTAGTTTGCGAGGTAGCGGAAGCACGGCAAGAGGGCGGGGTCCATGTTAGGCTAAAAACAAACCCAAGCCGGCTGGCTCTCCCATCTATCCTGCTCTCAAATATTTGTTCCCTGGACAATAAACTGGACTACATCCGACTCCAGCAGACTACGCGGCATGAGTTTAGAGACTGCTGCATTTTTTTCACAGAGACGTGGCTCAGCGACAGAGTTCCGGATGGCGCCATTCAGCTAGACGGGCTCACCATTTCGTGCCAACAGAAATGCAGCTCTGTGTGGTAAGACTTGTGGTGGTGGCTTGTGTGTTTACATCAACATGGAATAGTGCAAGGACTCTGTGCTAGTCTCTAACTACTACTCATCGCTGGTGGAGTTTGTGACCGTTAGATGCAGACCTTTTTATTTACTACGGGAATTCACCACTGTCAATATAACCAGAGTTTACATTCCCCCAGTGCTAATGCTAAGGAAGTGCTCTGTGAACTGTATGGGGCTATTAGCGAACTGCAGAATGCTCACCCTGATGGACTGTTTGTCGCTGGAGATTTCAACTATGCGAATCTCAAGACAGTGCTCCCTAAATTCCATCACTATGTGGACTTTGCAACAAGAGGGGCGAACACGCTAGATCTTGTTTACATAAACATCCCAGGCGCATACCGGGTGGAGCCCCGCCCACACCTTGGCTACTCAGACCACATCTCTGTTATGCTAATCCCGGCATACATACTGCTTGTCATGCGCACAAAGCTGCCAGCAAGACCATCTCTGCTCTTCAGGACTGTTTTGAGTATACTGACTGGCACATGTTCAGGGAGGCTGCAACATATGGCGACTCTACCAACTTGGAGGAATACACAGCATCAGTGATAAGCTACATCAGCAAATGCATTGATGATGTCACTTTCTCCAAGACCATCACCACACTATGCAACCAGAAGCCATGGATGACTGCAGAGATGCGTGCGCTGCTGAGGACCTGAGACTCCACCTTCAGAGCAGGCGACAAGGCGGCCCTAAGAACAGCGAGGGCCATACTGTCCCGGGCCATCATAGAGGCAAAGTGCGCACATGCCCAGAGAATCCACAGTCACTTCCAGGACAGCTGAGACACACGACGCATGTGGCAAGGCATCCAGGCCATCACCAACTACAGGACAACATCAGTTGCCTGTGACAAAGATGTCTCCCTTCCAGATGCGCTGAACGACTTCAACACTCGGTTTGAGGCGCAGAACGAAGTGGCGGCGAGGAAGACCACCCCTCCTCCCAATGACCAGGTGCTATGTCTAATCACGGCTGAAGTGAGAAACTCTACATAGAGTCAACCCATGGAAGGGTGCTGGACCAGACAACATTCCTGGCAGAGTGCTCAGAGGATGTGAAGACCAGCTGGCAGATGTCCTTACCGACACCTTCAACATCTCTTTGAGCAGTGCCGTCGTTCCAACGTGCTTCAAGGCCACCACCCCGAGAAGTCTTCAATGCCTGCCTCAACGACTACCGTCCCATTGCACTCACACCCATTATCATGAAGTGCTTCGAGAGGCTCGTCGTGAGGTACATAAAAAAATACATATCCCACCACCCATCCTCACCACATTTTACAGAGGGACTATTGAGAGCATCCTGAGCAGCTGTATCACTGCCTGGTTTGGAACTTGCACCATTTCGGACCTCAAAGCCCTCCAGAGGATAGTGAGGACAGTGGGTCTCTCTTCCCTCCATCAAAGACATTTACACCAAACGCTGCATCCGCAAAGCAACCAGAATTGTGGATGACCTCACACACAAACTCCTGCTGTCTGGCAAGAGGTACCGAAGCATTCGGGCCAGACAGTGTAATAGCTTCTTCCCTCAAGCCACCAGACTCCTCAATACACAGAGACTGGACTGACACACACACACACACACACACACACACACACACACACACACCCAGAGTTGCACTTAAATTCATTGTCACTTTATACCTGGCTGCTACCTCAATAACTGCCATGTCCATAGAACACCATTTCATAGTATGTTGTTTAAATTTGGCATTTTTAGAAAGTGTCATCTTTTGCACTACTCCTATTAGAAATGTGTACTGGTCGGCACTGCACCATCTCTCACTGTGCCTATTGTCCAGTTCCTTTTTAGTAATTATTGTACTGTCCTGTACTTTTTGCACACGTTTGCATGTGCACTTCATGTAGGAATGCGTAGGTCTTATTTAGTCTGTGTAGTCTCATGTGGTTCTGTGTTTGTCCTATGTTGTTTTATGTAGCACCATGGTCCTGGAGGAATGTTGTCTAATTTCCCTGTGTACTGTACTAACTGTATATGATTGAACGACAATAAAAACCATTTGACTTGACTTAAACAGCACATGGGGGGCCACACTGACCTCCTTTTGAGATACAATGTTCCATACTGATTTAGTTCTTGTATCTTTTAAGCCCAGCAATAGCAGTGTTCTCATTCTAATGCATGATGCACAATTTTCTGAAGTTTGTGACTGGTGGAATGTTCTACCTTAAGTATTGCTCTACAAAGATTGACACTTCTATTAGGCATTAGAAAAAAAAAAGATAAAAGCGAAGCAAATTATTTGATCATCTCTACTTTCCTGATAATTTATTATACAAATTAACACTTTCTACATCAGGGGTCGGTATTATTAAAAAAAGAAATTATAATATTTGTAAAAGTATTATTACATTTATTATGATAGTTAAATTACAGGCTACGTTATAGACACAAAGAATATGAAATTTACCTCGATATGTTTCTTCACATTAGAGGCAGGATTAATGCTGATATCTGGCTTTAGCAAGTTAAACTCACATGACACAGTCAGGCAATTGGCCTTTTTCAATGCAAAAATCCCTTTCAGGTGCAGCTGTGATGTTCAGGTGTAAACTGTGCTCGAGGCATCCTCCACATCCATATCAGTTGGCGCCAGATCTGCAGCTGGCATTCAAGTTCACGTGTAATTTGATTGGAGTCACGAGACTCTCCCTAGCCAATCAGGTTGATAGATCATTTAATCAGTACAGGGAAGTAGCGAACACAGACAGTGGGAAAATAGCACATTAAAAGTACAGTTACAGCACTTAAAATGTACTCAAGTATAGGTATAACATTTTTAAACTACTTGAAGTACAATTCTTGGCGGAAAGTATTTAATTACAGTAATGTGAGTATTTGTAATTCGTTACTTTACACCCTTGGCATCTTGCGCCTCATTTTTAAGATGCCGTGTCAAGTTACAAGAATTTACACTTTTAAAAACACATCCTGGGACATTTGCATTCTGTTCCTTTTGCTGAACTGCCTCTAGCTTTTTTTAACGCAAGAACATTTTCGGTCTGAACAGCCCTTAAGACTGTCAGTCACTGGCAGACTTCAAATCACCCACTGTGAGCAATGTTTCTGTTACTATGCTTAATCTGTAGGTTTGTTTTTGTATGAACTATGGGCATTTTGTTAAAAAGGTCAAAAGATATTTAGCTTATTTATTTGTTAAATATCTGTCAGTTACATTACTGAAGGGCTGCACAGTCTGCGCTGTATTTGATGGTCTAAGTAACAGCCGTATTTGGCCATTGTAGGATTTCAAGACAATGTGTCAAGTAGTTCAACTTTTAACCCAAAAGCACATTCTACATAAAAACCCTCTAAGAAAAACATCTGATATGTGTTATGGCAGTTTTAATCTAGACAACGAAATTACTGATGGAAATGTTTGCTGACAAACTAAGGTTTTTTTTTTATTTAGTCAACACTAACGAACATGAGATGAAAATGACACATGATGATAATTAAAGGATTTGAATATGCTGATATGAAAAAAGGATAACAATGTCTGTTGCAGCAATGATTTTATGCAAACACACAAATAGATGATATAATTTTGGGATAGGGAGATGCGCCAGGGGAGGCTAAAAGGACACAGCTCTGCTTGTCAAGCTTGTTCACAAAAATCCAATTGCATTTTCATGCAGGACTGTTTGTTGCACACACTGCAAACGATAAAAATGTTTTAGATTTTCACAGGTGACTAATCAACTGGTTGTGTCCCTTCAGAACAGTCTGAAATCAATGCATTTTTACACCCCTAGTTCATAAACATGCAATGTTTTATCTAGTGTTCACTTTCAAATGACTTGAGCACTATAACACTTCATTATTGTGGCAGACTGGCCTTTTTTGTTAACTATTTTTATTGATTCCATTCATAAGACAAACGAACACAACATAAAATACTGAATCAATTATATACATTAAATCTCTTGAGAAGTTGAAGCTCTGTCCCCCAGACTCAAATTAGCAGGGAGTAATACACCGATGCCTCATGACCTTTTCCAAAAGCATTAATCACCACTCCCAGAGTATCTGCCGCTTTAGGGGGGTGTATGCTACTATAGTAACAGAGCAGGTGGCGCAGCTGTAAAAACCTAAAGAACTGAAATCTGGGAATCCAAAATGTTGAACCTTATTTTCAAAGGATCTCATCACTCCACTCATATATGTCACTGAGCGTACTAACCTTCCTCTCAATACACTCTGTCCAGCAGAAAGGGGACTTATTAATATATAATTTTGGGTTAAGCCATATGTTTGAGGCAACATTTAAATAAATGTGGACACTTTTGTCCATACCGTGTGCAAATGCGAGATAACTGGGTGAAACCTAACTTCTCTGGTTAGTTTAATAGAAAGGCTTTGCAATGGCAAAATAGGGGCAAGAACTTCCTGTTCAATACAAAACCAGGGAGGGGCTCGCTCAGGTGGAAGCAATCAATGAGCCAAATGTCTGAAACCAAATGCATACTAACAAAACAAAATCTTGGGTAGGCCTAGCCCACCTTTGTCAATCGGCCTACGTAATTTATTGAAATGTAATCTGGGACGCTTATTCATTCACCAGAGATGGTAGCAGGTAGTTGAATTTAGGAAAAAAAAATGTTTTTAATAACATTAACCTTCCCAATCATAGATAAATGTAATGAAGCCCATCTGCCCACATTGCTTGAAAACCTTTTTATTAAGGGGTCAAAATTAACTAACTAAATCACACAAATTTGCTGGGAATAAAAATGCCCAAACACTTAATGCCCTGTTTGAGTCACTGGAAGGCGCTCAGCTAAAAAGCGGTTACCAGGCAGTACTCCGTCAGAGCCAAAGCTTCGGATTTAGACCAATTAACTCCCGAGGAAAAGGAATTAATAATTCTGTGGAGGCAAGGGATAGATCTAGTAGGTTCGGAGACGAGTAATAAAATATCATCTAAGTAAAGCAAAAGCTTATGCTTACACACCTCCAGCTAATCACCCCAGTAAAATCATCTTCCTTTCTTATTGCAGCTGTTAATTGTTCCAGGGCATTACATTTAATTGTAATGGGGGAAAGAGAGCAACCCCGCTGGGTGCCCCTATCCAGAGTAAAATAATCTGAAATTAATACATTTGTTTGTACCGCCACTACCGGGTGTTTATAAGGTAACTTAATCCATCCAATAATGGTATTACCGAACCCGGCGTCAAGTGAAATGGCAGCGACCGTCTGATCATTCACCACATGATACTGGTGAAACGCCAAATGTCATCATTAGAGCTGAAGCCCCGGCAAACTGGCATTTAAGGTTATAACAATCTTTACAATAGCGCATGCTTCACAATAGTGCATGTAAGGAAAGCCTTTAAGAAGATCAAGCACACTAATCTGTTGAGAAATATGAGGAATGAAGAAATGCTAAGGACCACCGTTTACCTACTGGATTATGATGGAGTTAAAAAATAACTATTCAGTAAATAAATATTCAGTATTTCACCTTTGAAGCAGCCCAGTCAATCCAACCCTTAGCACAGGGATCCACATTGATGAGAACCAGCCCCTCCACCAGAGCAGGCTCATTCAGCTAGAAAAGAGAGAGAAATGAGTGACATCACATGGATTAGTTCATCATTAAAGCTAGTACTGACTTTAACACAGAGGGTCCCTACTGACTACGAGGATTAGGTGCTTGACATGTGGCATACAGAACAGACTAATGAGACAGTGATTCATGACTTCTTGTGAAATTGTTGCTTGAGTTGACTTGTCTGGGTCATGTGATAAACTTAAGCCCAAAGTATACTTCGATTTTGATGTGAACGCTCAGCGTCTGCGTACAGCCAAACGAGAGCCTGTCAGAGTATACATAATTTCATTGTGCACACATACACAGTTGTTTGGCACATGCATGCTACGACTTCTATAAGACACCAGACTATTTCTCTTCAGGAGTTTAGACTCAAAGATGTTTTTATAATCCTTAAGACTCAAGCTATACAAATGCATGTATTTCTTGACCTCACACACATGCTCTTGATGTGCACATCTACTGTTGTTTTTACCTTAATCATCTGATATTTAGCTGTGATTACATCTAGCACATCTTTGTGACTGCAATTGCTCAAATATGAGTATTACCAACTTGTGGACCCACTAATTAGTGCAAATAATTACAGGCGCATGTGCAAAAAGAAAAATCGGGCTGAAAGCGTTCAGTGCTCGAGCACTCTGTTGATGATGAGATTTCAGTCACGTGTCCTGTACGCAGATGCTTCGCGTCTGACCAAAGTATACTTTGGGCTTTATGATTAGTCTGGGTGCATAAAAATGACATTGAAGAACGTGCAATGGTCAAGTCAAGTGGTTTTTATTGTCGTTTCAACCATATACAGTTAGTACAGTACACAGCAAAACGAGACAACGTTCCTCCAGGACCATGGTGCTACATAAAAACAACAAAGGACCAACATAGGACCACATGAGACTACACAACGAAATAAAATACCTATATAAAAAAACCTATATATATCTATATAAAGTGCACGTGCAAACATGTGCAAAAAGTACAGGACAGTACAACAAATTACTGACAATGAACAGGACAATAGACAGTGCAGCGCCGACCAGTACTCAGTAGTGCAAAAAGATGACAGTTTCTAAAAATGTAAACATAACATACTATGAGATAGTGTTCTATGCACATAGCAGTTATTGAGGTAGCAGACAGTTATAAAGTGACAGTTATTAAAGTGCAACTCAGGACACGTGTGTGTCAAACCAGTCTCTGAGTATTGAGAAGCCTGATGGCTTGGGGGAAGAAGCTGTTACACAGTCTGGCCGTGAGGGCCCGAATGCTTCGGTACCTCTTGCCAGACGGGAGGAGGGTAAAGAGTTTGTGTGAGGGGTGTGTGGGGTCGTCCACAATGCTGGTTGCTTTGCGGATACAGTGTTTTTTGAAAATGTCTTTGATGGAGGGAAGAGAGACCCCAATGATCTTCTCAGCTGTCCTCACTATCCTCTGCAGGGCTTTGCGGTCCGAAACGGTGCAAGTCCCAAACCAGGCAGTGATGCAGCTGCTCAGGATGCTCTCAATAGTCCCTCTATAGAATGTAGTGAGGATGGGGGTTGGGAGATGTGCTTTCCTCAGCCTTCGAAGAAAGTAGAGCCGCTGCTGGGCTTTCTTGGTGATAGAGCTGGTGTTGAGGGACCAGGTGAGGTTCTCCGCCAGGTGAACACCAAGAAATTTGGTGCTCTTGACGATCTCCACAGAGGAGCCGTCGATGTTCAGCGGAGTGTGTTCACCTTGTGCTCTCCTAAAGTCAACAACCATCTCTTTTGTTTTGTCGACATTCAGGGACAGGTTGTTGGCTCTACACCAGTTCGTCAGCCGCTGCACCTCCTCTCTGTATGCTGACTCGTTGTTCTTGCTGATGAGACCCACCACGGTCGTGTCATCGGCGAACTTGATGATGTGATTCGAGCTGTGCATTGCTGCACAGTCGTGAGTCAGCAGAGTGAACAGCAGTGGACTGAGCACACAGCCCTGGGGGCCCCAGTGCTCAGTGTGGTGGTGGTGGAGATGCTGTTCCCGATCCGGACTGACTGAGGTCTCCCAGTCAGGAAGTCCAGGATCCAGTTGCAGAGGGAGGTGTCCAGGCCCAGCAGGTTCAGCTTTCCAATCAGGTGCTGGGGAATGATTGTGTTGAATGCTGAGCTGAAATCTATGAACAGCATTCGAACGTATGAGTCCTTATTGTCTAGGTGGGTGAGGGCCAGATGGAGGGTTGTGGTGATGGCATCGTCCGTTGAACGGTTTGAACGATACGCAAACTGCAGTGGGTCTAGTGAGGGGGCAGCTGGGTCTTAATCTGCCTCATGACGAGCCTCTCGAAGCACTTCATGATGATGGGTGTAAGTGCGACGGGACGGTAGTCGTTGAGGCAGGACACTGAAGACTTCTTTGGCATGGGGATGATGGTGGTGGCCTTGAAGCACGTTGGAACAACGGCGCTGCTCAGAGAGATGTTGAAGATGTCGGTAAGAACATCTGCTAGCTGGTCTGCACATCCTCTGAGCACTCTGCCAGGAATGTTGTCTGGTCCAGCAGCCTTCCGTGGGTTGACTCTACGTAGAGTTTTCCTCACATCTGCCGTGGTAAGACAGAGCACCTGGTCGTTGGGAGGAGGGGTGGACTTCCTCGCCATCACGTCGTTCTGCACTTCAAACCGAGCGTAGAAGTCGTTCAGCGCATCTGGAAGGGAGGCATCTTTGTCACAGGCAACTGATGTTGTCCTGTAGTTGGTGATGGCCTGGATGCCCTGCCACATGCGCCGCGTGTCACCGCTGTCCTGGAAGTGACTGTGGATTCTCTGGGCGTGTGCGCGCTTTGCCTCTCTGATTGCCCGTGACAGTTTGGCCCTAGCTGTTCTTAGGGCTGCCTTATCGCCTGCTCTGAAGGCGGAGTCTCGGGACCTCAGCAGCGTGCACACCTCCGCAGTCATCCACGGCTTCTGGTTGGAGCGTGTGGTGATGGTCTTGGAGAAAGTGACATCATCAATGCACTTGCTGATGTAGCTGGTCACTGATGCTGTGTATTCCTCCAAGTTGGTAGAATCGCCATATGTTGCAGCCTCCCTGAACATGTGCCAGTCAGTACACTCAAAACAGTCCTGAAGAGCAGAGATGGCTCCTGCTGGCCAGGTTTTCACCTGCTTCTGAAGCGGTTTTGTGCGTCTGACGAGCGGTCTGTATGCTGGAATTAACATAACAGAGATGTGGTCTGAGTAGCCGAGGTGGGGGCGGGGCTCCGCCCGGTACGCGCCTGGGATGTTTGTGTAAACAAGATCAAGCGCGTTCGCCCCTCTCGTTGCAAAGTCCACATACTGATGGAATTTAGGGAGCACTGTCTTGAGATTTGCATGGTTGAAATCTCCGGCGACAATAAACAGTCCGTCGGGGTGAGCGTTCTGCAGTTCGCTCATAGCCCCATACAGTTCACAGAGCGCTTCCTTAGCGTTAGCGCTGGGGGAATGTAAACTCCGGTTATGCAAACAGTGGTGAATTCCCGTGGTAGATAAAAAGGTCTGCATCTAACAGTCACAAGCTCCAACAGCGATGAACAGTAACTAGAGACTAGCATAGAGTTCTTGCACCATTCCGTGTTGATGTAAACACACAAGCCACCACCGCGAGTCTTACCGCAGAGAGCTGTATTTCTGTCGGCACGAAACGAGGCGAGCCCGTCTAGCTGAATGGCGGCATCCGGAACTCTGTCGCTGAGCCACGTCTCCGTGAAAACAAAGACGCAGCAGTCTCTAAACTCACGCTGCGTAGCCTGCTGGAGTCGGATATAGTCCAGTTTATTGTCCAGGGAGCAAACATTTGAGAGCAGGATAGACGGGAGAGCCGGCCGGCTAGGGTTTGTTTTTAGCCTAGCATGGACCCCCGCCCTCTTTCCGCGCTTCCGCTTTCTCGCACACCGCTTACGACGTCCTCTCCCCCGGCCACCGGCATCAGGCGACGCCGAGGGCTGGAGGCCTGGTCTCCGCAGCAAGCCGAGCACGCGTAGCGCCTCCTGCAGGTCATCATGCAGCTTGGTTTTTGCATGAGTCTTATATTTGAGTAGTGTCTGGCGATGGTAGACACGAACACTGGTTGCTCCGATGTCCATGTGTTGCAAAAGTCGGGCTTTTTTAACAAAAATAGCACCATTGTGGATCCGGAGTGGCCGCTGCGTGCTACCGCGCCGCCATCTTGGATTTTGTCCAAGATGGTCGACAATAATAAGGTCAACATTAAATCAAAATTGACTTGACTTTTGTAAACTATTGTATGTAGTGCAGCCTTTCTAAATCTTTTCAATAGTTTAAGTAATTTAATGCTTTTATGAGATCAGGATTTGAGTAATTGGATTAAACCCAGAATTTATCCACTTCTTCCAGAAAGACTCAGAATGAATAAGAATTAATGTGAATATAGTGATAAAATAGTTTCTATTGCTGTAGCCCCATTCTAGTGCGCTCAGATTCTTGTGCCAACTGTCCAATATTGCCAGAAGATGATGACAGCAAGGGGGAGGAAATTACCCTCTATGGCTGAACAAGACCTAAACTGGTGGTGATGGGGTGGTGGAGGGGGGTGGAAAAACAGATATGCCGCTTACTCTTCCACTTTCAGAAAAATGGTGTGTCGTCATACATAAATCCTAATAATCCTTCATAATCCTATCAATTCATGAAGTCCTATCTAACATTTTTTTTTTCCCCTCACTAAATATCCACTTGGAAATATGTAAAATTACAGAAGAAAAAAAGGGTTGTAAATGTGCTTTCATGTTGACTAAGCATCCTAGAGGTTTTGAAGAGAACTGTGCTTTTGCAAGATATGCATATGCCCCATGATGAAATAAAAAAAATAAAGGTAAACTCTGAGAAAGCCTACGCTACAGTTTTAACCATAGCAGTTACCAAGAAAAACCTCCTACTGACGTGACCTAATCAGGTATTCTTGACTTCAACACCTTAACCAACTTCTCAGTCGCTTCATGTCCAGAGCGTTAACTTGGTTTTAAATGAGAACATTAGCTATGTGCAGCCACGTGAATGCAAGTCAAATGTCTAGTGACCGTGATGGAAAAAAAGGTTTCACACCTCTTTTTCCTCTCTGCATAGTGTTCTGCAACTGAGTTAAGAAGAGAAATGCAAGCCTTTGATGTAGCGCTCTTACATGACCACATGTCTTAGGACATGCATGAGATAATTAGTAAATCCTGAAGCGTAATTAATTTATGAATTTGGCAGATTCTTTTCTCATAAGTCGACGCGTTCCCTGGTTAATGATGTTCCCATGTGCTGAGCCACGTACAAATGATTTATAATGGTTCACGAAAGTAAAGCTGTTCTGCAGGTCTGCGTAGGTGTGTGTGTTTGTACTGGTCGTCTGTTTTCACAAAGCCTGATAAGCAAGTTTATATGTGAGAGAAATATGATAAACATGCAGATCAAGCTGTTAGAAGTGTATGTTAGGTGCTGGACTAAATTAATGGACTCCGTACTGAAAGATAAGGCACGCAGAACTATAAAAAGAAACCGGGTTGATGGTGTGACCGGCATTCTTTGGTTGATGGTGTGACCGGCATTCTTTGGATGATCCTTTCATTGCTTGATTGTAATCAGTGGGAAACTTGAGTGTGTGTGTGTGAATGTGTGTGTATATGAATCCTACTAAATGTGTTTATAAAACAAATGTTAAGATGTAAAATCTAGAAGAAACAAATGTTAAGATGTAAAATCTAGTTAACTGGCAATGTTAACAAAAAGACAGCTTTCTTTTCTTCCATTCAAGCACACAAGATGTTCCTTTCAATATTCGAAAATCATGCTGGGATAACATGGATCATTATGTTTTGAAGAACTTTTGGAGTCCATGTCAGCTCTAGTGCATGCTGACATTAAAGGAAAAAGGGTACATACTAAATACCAAGACATTATGAATTTAACACATTTCTCAACCTTTTACTCAATTTATTATGCTGATGATACAAACCGTATTGAAAATAATATATTGTAATATTAAATTATAAGTGTGCAAAATAGAAGCCTTTTACACCCCACTGTATATACAAAATACTAATAAACTAAAGGCTTTTTACCACAAGCTAGTCTTACAAATAGATAGTTACAAGGGCCCACCCTTGTATTAGGTATAACTAAACTATTATGTACTTGAGCATTTGAAAAAAAGTGCGTATTGCTTTACATTTACATTTCATATACCTGCATTTAATTACATCTGCAGTCACAACATGTAGTTTCTAGGGATAGCATGACATGAACATATATGTAATGTAATGCTTTTGTCCCTGAAATTGAAAGATGACCATCACTAATGGGTAATTTTAAACATCCCCCTGCATACACCTTACAAAACCTAGGATTGAACCAAGCTTTGGTGAATGGAGGTTTGATTACAACCTGAATCCACCAAGGCTTTGTATATACCACCCTTAAAACTCTCAGGTATCCGGTATGCTCCTGCTCAATCGGGGGCAGCCTGCGGCACATCAGGGACCCGAACCAACACCCCTACCTCCATTGCATGGCATGTGAGCGTCAGAAGACTAGCCCAGGCTTTCCCTCTGCACCCCTGGCAGCAGAGTCCCCAATCTGTGGGGAGGGCGACAGAGAGAGAGAGGAAGCCAGCAGGTTAAGGAAACCCTGAAAACGGGGCGCTGGCTTTGTTGGAATGCAGCCCCATTTCAGGGTGCAGGTATAGGAAAAGGGGAAGAGGAGGGGGAAGGATGAGAGGAGAGAAGCGAGAGAAGTGGGTTTGCCAGCCCCCAGATACATCACCAAACGGTCCTGAAACAGCTTGATTGATTCCATCAGCGACGTTGAGCGGTGGCACTGGACCCACTCAGCCATCCCTTTCGGTAGCCGGCTGACAAACTCCTCCCGTACAACAGGATCGATAACTACTCCAGTGTTGTGATCCTCTACCAGCAACTACCTTCGACAGGCATCATGGAGCTGTTGGGTGAAGGCAAATGGGCGACCAAATTCGTTGTACGGCAGCATGCAGAAGCATTGCCAGTGCTGTTCTGGATTGTGCTTCACGTCCCCGTACTCCAGGATGTTTGTGACTGGAAGTTGTTGTGCTGCGAGCTGTGCTTCCCGGACAGAAGGGCAGCAATCAGGGTGACCACTGGGTGTTAGGCCAATGCTCAAAAAGCTAAATTAAAGGAATAGTTCACCCAAAAATGAAAATTTGCTGATAATTTACTCACTCTCAGGCCATCCAAGAGTTTTTTGTTCATCAAAACTGATTATTAGGATTTAATTTCAGGCCTCCTATAAACTCCTATATAAAGTGAATGCATATTTAGGGTGCATCAAAATAATCCACACAACTCGACAAATAAAGTTCTTCTGACCCCAAACAATTAATTAATTTTAGAAACAAAACAATACGTCTATACTTTATAACTACAAATGTTCACTTCACTAAATCTCTGTGATGTGCGCTCATGAGAAGGATGGTGTAAGCTCATTGGTAAGGTCACGCATCACATGGAGGAGGCAGGAGGCACGTCTGAGGGTGAGTAAATTATCAGCAAATTTTAATTTTTGGGAGAACTATTCATTTAAGGCTTCAGGTTCTTCTGGTGGCCCAATCTACGTGAGCATGATGTGGGGCATGACCATGGCTGCGGCCGGGGTCTACTCCAGGTACTGGAGTACTCCCCTGGGCCATCAGGTACTGGAGTACTCCCCTGGGCCATCAGGCTCCGTAATACCTGTCTGCCCTCTGCCTGAGCTTGGAGCAGGACCTGGAAACGCTGTTCCAACTCTGCACGTAGGTCCAGGAGGGCTTGATGCTGAAGCTGGTGGATGCCAGCAAGAGTCTTGACTTCAGCTAATGGCAAGGACTCCATGACGACATTTCTTCCTCAGTTCTAATCCAGAGTTTCTGAACCACTGCAATACGTTCTTGTCACTCTTCAGAAATGAGGAAGTAGGAGTCAATGAATTCCCACCTTCTCTCGACTTTTATTTTAAAATCACTTTTCAGTGTACAAATGAAAAATGTCCACATAGACAAAAACACACACACAACTCCAAAGTGTGTCAATCCTCTCTCCTCTGTGGCTCTCAGCTCCCTTTTAACTCTCTGTCACCTCTCACTGCAACACAGAACATCTTTTTGCCCACAGGTGTAACTCCATACCGCTCTCATCTCCCGGTCTCGCTCTCCATTCACAATCGGCGCTCGACCATGCCCCCACCTCCACAGTTCTTTTCCCACAGGAGTTAGAAAGATTTCTTAACTCTTATTAATTTGACGGTTTAATTTAGTCAGCTCATCTGTCCTTGTTTGATTTAGCATGTTTTTATGTACTGTTAGCAAGGCAAGGCAAGGCAAGGTTTATTTTTTGTAAATAAACCACCTTTTTTACCATGGCCATTGCAACCTTTTTGTTTATCTATTGATGACGACTTCTGTTGGTCCCAAACATGGCACATAACATATCGTTTTCATGATCGACCATTGCTGTCACTTCAGAGTATTCAAAACCCATCCCTAGTAGTTACACAATAAATAATTTGTATGCATTTTAATGCTAGAACATCGTAGTTAAAGACACCAAATATAAAGTGGGATCAATTGATACATAATTATACTTAATTTTATTTGATTTGTCTAGTATTTTTTATAATGCATGCATACTATTTAAAAGCGTCCTTACAGTAAGTAGAAAAACAGTACCTTAAAAAACCCTAGTGAAAAAGCCAAAAGTGGCAAGGAAAAAAAAACTCCAAGATGCTACACTTACAGCCAGTCTAGTGAGGATATAGGCTCCTGCACCCACACCGATTCCAATCACACTGTTGATCCTGTTAATTGAAGCACAATGACATATATCGCTCATTAAACCGATAGTGTTCATGGCATATATTACAAGAAACACAAGTGTGATCTGAGACATTAGCAGAAATAAATATTCTGACTTCTTGAACATTATGAATTAATAATAGTCCTTTGTTGTACTCTGTTAGGAACCAGAATACAACAATTGAACCGGTTTGGTACATCAAGGATCAGACTCACTTCAGCTGGGTCATCACTGAAGGCAGCATCTCGGCAAGTTCATCCATGGTGGGATACTGGAACCTGATACAAAGAAAGTTGTGAGTGATTTTTTTTTTTTTGCATTCATTGATAATCCAAATGCAATAAATTACATGTGGTTTTGAAATATTTAAACAAAGCCATTGGAATGTATTAGTGTTAGCGGAACTAAGCTTGGGACTAACAATGCCTGCATACAAATTTTCAGACCACTCAAACAGGCATTTTAACATTAACGTAACACTGATTAGCATGCTGAGCACAGTTTCAAAACAGACAATAACGTTAGGATTTGGGCACAAAGTGACCTAGTCAGCAATTTTGGGCACCATAATCCGATTTGAACATTTGAAAAGCATAAATGATTTCCAAAAATGTGATAAGACCCCTCACTGTGTTCTAGATAGGGTTGCCACGGTGTTACCGGTTTTAGTCAGTACAAGGAACAACACCGGTGTGAAATGTTATACCGGTGGAAACATTATGAATGGAACTTCCAATATCAATACAATAGCCTAACGAATAGAATTGTCTTAAATAAAGAATAGTTGAAGCACAAATTCTGAAAGATACGGGGTGGGCATTTTTTTATAGTGCTGGCTCGAGGATGAGCAAGAGAGTCATTATGCTGGTAAGTAAACATCTATAATTCAAATGTCTCAAATAAAGATATATTAGGAAGAGTCATAATTGTTTTAGCTGAAATTCAGGGACTAAGTCTTATTTTGGCTAATATTTATCCACCTAACGTTGATTATCGGGGGGGTTTTTTTAGATCTTGAAGGGATGTTGGCAAGACGCTGGCACCCCTCATGATATAATATTGGGAGAAGAGATTATATTCTTTTGATGGACTCCTTGATCATAGTGAAGCAAAAGCGTGCAAACCCCCTAGAGCAACAATGACACTTCACATGTAGTTTAATGTATACCTTATGCCAAATCCTGATTTCCAACAAATGCTAAATTCTAAAATCAATGTCAATATGGAGTCCTCAGTATCCTCTGTGGGCGTGGCTTGGGAGGCGCTTAAGGCTGTTCTTAGTGGCCGGAAAATGAAAGTATGGCTGCATTTGATGAGATCCCATGTAGAAGGCTAGGCAACTTAGATTCGTTTAATAATAAAATGTGGCTGCTATTTGGTCTTTTTGGAGGGCTCGTGGAGAGAGGGGTGCAATTTTAAATGTGTGTGATTATAAAACATTTTTTAATATATATTATTCTTTTTTGTGTGTGTGTAACTGAAGTTGTCCACAGGGATATTGTTGAGGGTCAGGGAATAATGGGGGTTATAGTTGATTCTATGAATATATGTTTTGCTTTTCTGTTCAAGTGTGTGAATCAATAAAGTGTGTTAATCTGAAAAAGAACAGATGACAGAAAAGCCATCTTTGCCCATGTCTGATGCGCGGTTTGTTCGTAGGCATGCAGTCTTGTGGAACACGCGTATGTAAAGGGTTCTCACGCTTTCTTCGTGTCAGTCCTTAACAGCGTTTCTCAAACTGGGGTCTGTGGACCCCCAGGGGTCCTTTTCAAATAGCCAGGGGGTTATGCAATGTTCTAATCAAATAAGTAATAAAAAAAAAGCAATAAAACATTTACTCAATGTAAAGCTACTTACTAGTGTAAAAATATGACATAACAGAAGTTTAGAATAATTTCTTCAAACAGCCTAATAAATGTATTTTTATTCTGGAATGCAAATGGGAAAATCGCTTAATCCATGTTAATAGCTGCAGCTACTTCTCTGATTGATGAATGAATCTCGCTTCTAGACTCGGGGGAAATTACTTAAAATAACGTGTTATTTACAGGAGTTTCAGCAGATGACAGTGGACAATTTCCATCATATATTAAGACACGGAGCTATTACTTCATCCAGTAAAAAAAGAGAAGGGGTTTAGCGACGTGTATTTCAAGTTATATCGACCACAATGAGCGTGAATATTTACAAGCCACAGCTGACCAGCACTGGATTAGAAAGGTCCCCGTTTTTGACTGTATATAGCCTACTTATAATTATTTTGTTTAATCTTGCTAGATAAAGTATGCAACTGTCATATTATAAATTAGTATAAAATGAGGATTGATGATCCAGCTTTAGGTCAAATGTGAAGATATTTCAGTTATTAATGAAGACTAACACAATTACCCTGACTTTAACCATACGATCTACCTAAAAGTGGCCAATATTAGTTCATTTAATTATATTTATGCAGTATATATCACTTTCCACTTCAGTATAACTGTCATGTATGTGAATATAAATTGTATAACCCTCACTGCCGAACGGAATAGAGCTTTTGTGATGTAGGAATACGAGATATTTTTATTTTCCTTGTTTCCTTTTATTTGTAGAAAAAGCTAAAAGTGACAGTTAAAAACGACAGGACAATTTGACACAATGAATAATGATTAAATTGTGTTATTGTATTATTACTGCTTTTTAATTATGAACAATACAATTATATTTTACTAACAAATATAAATTAATTGATCAATACTCAACTGTCATATTCTTCCCGAAAAATATGATAATTTCCTCATGCTTTGACTAGGGGGAAATAATCATATTTACTAAAAAAAAATCAGTGCTCTCTGTGATGGTTCTTCACCCTGCAGATGGTACTAAAAGCAGAAATTAATGACGCACTGTCTCCCTAACTTTTTCGCTTGTAGATTAGTTCAAGATATAGCTAATCGTACCCAGTGGGGAAAGGAGCAGCAGATTCTTGTTGGCCTGGAGCATCCACATGGACCACAGCAAAGTGCTGGGTGATCTCCTGCATGTCCTCAAAGTTGAAGAGCGTGTTGAAACATGACTTATCTGCACCAAAAGAGAAAAACAAAATCGAAACATTAATCACAGTCATCATTTGACACCAAGATAAACTGGAATCGAAATCGTTGAAATCAAACATTTCAGATATACATTTTTTTCCAAAATCTGTTGGTTTGTAGAGGCTTATCAAAAATGACCAGCAGACAATGCTGTAAACAGAAGCTAATCAGAAATGGCAGCTCTCTTCCTGGCTGCCAATCAGGTTATAGACTGATCATGTCTCTATGAAAATATAGAACGCCCGTTCATGTACTCGAAGTATATAAGCTCAATAATTATACATTTTGCTGTTAAAGACAGAAACTTTGAACCTTTGAGATAGTTGGATGACTTACGATTGAGTCCAATGTCATGATACGTGAGAATGACTGGGCGGTTTCCTTTTGGGGTCCCTCTCAAAGTCACATGAAGGACACCATGAGGAGTCTCAATGTCATGCTCCTGTAACCAATCAGAAGATCATTTACAAATGAAAAACCAAACGTAGCCCACAAGAACAATATATTCCACAAAGAGTTATGGGAGGTCATTTGGTTTCAGCACACCTACAAAAGGTCTATGGTTGCATGGTTCTTTGCGCATAAATGGTCAACAAAATTGTTTATCTATCATTAACATCTGTGCCACAGACACAAATGGCAATCAGTCGGCCATTAATCTCATTATGCACATGGTAATATCTGCCCAGCCAGTCGAAAAGCTTGTCTAAATCTACTTTAAATGTCATTTAACTCCACTATGGTTTCTGATAGCCTGTTTTCAACAGAATAAAAGGGAACAAATAGGAAGAGATGTAATAAGAGGGAAAAGACGGGCCACTTGTAGAAACATGGAAGAACTTGTAAATTGCTCTATAATGCTGTTGTTTCAGTTTAAAGAGCCAACCGCTGCATTGAAAGTGTTTTTTCTTTTTTACTCCAGAACATACATGCATATCAGCTGGTGTAGCCTGAAAGATATTTGAAGAAAAATTATGCTACTATTGATGTTAGACTTTTAAATGTAATCTTGACCAACAGTTTTGGAAATTTCAGTCTTTCCCAATTTTAAGTAGATAGGATCTGTACTTCTATGCCTATATCCTACATAGAAACAATTTGCCTAGGGGCATTACCAATATAGCCAGTGAGTGAACCAACTTGCCTTAAACAGACTTTTGTCAACATCAGATTTTGTCACCCTCTTCTGTCTGTTTGTCTCTCACTGGGTGTATTGGGAGGCATTTGGTTTCTGCCCACTGCTAATGTTATTTGTTATTGCACGTCACCACAACGACTGTGGCATTGTTCATGCCCTTGGACAAAATGGACAAGACGGATAGGGCACAAACAACACACAAACAGGAAAAGGTTTAAACCACAAGTATGAGGTGAGAGGCCGCTCAACAGCACTCAAGGACTCCTGAGGACAGAAGAGCTGAAAATCAGCGGGTCTTTTTATAATCTCATTCCACACACAGCATGGCGCTTCATTACACTGGACGGATCTCAATGCAGTTCGTCAAAAACAACTCTGAATTTCACTGATGGAGACTAACCTTGTTTTGATGCAAACATGCAGAGATCTCAACCTTAATAGACTTGAAATGAATCACTGCATAATAGGGCTGTGCAAATTCAAGCAAATCAATATAATACGATTCATTTTCTTCAAAAATACTATGGTAAAATGACACAAGTAATGTCTCTGGTGATCTTAAGCAGAAGATCTAGAACTCAAGCAGGCAGCTGACACCTGAAACAAACCACACCAGCACCCACTGAAGATAGAAGATTTAAAAATAGACAAGGCGGTTATGTGCAAGTTTGTGTGTGCTCTCCATGACATCGTGTGTTAGATGTGATTGAATGGTACATCAAGAGATCATACAACAAACAGTTTTCTGGAGCAGGTGTTTTTACAGTGTCTTCACTGGTCGACAGTTCGAGAACATTCTGAGGTAAGGAGTATCAACACTGTAGACACTGGCTGCCTCTTCTCTTGACTCAATATATAGTGAACATGAATTTGGGCACCAACAAGGGTGTGGATCAGCTGAACATTGGGTCACTGATGACTCAATTACCTGGTAATAAATCGACAGAATCACTCTTACAAAAAATCTAGAGTTCTGGCAATCTATCCGCAAACTTGCCACTTGTTATTTTCACATGCAAATGAGTTTGTGATTGCTGCAAAGATCATTTGCATGTGAAAATAATCAGTGACAAATTTGCAATTAACCTCTGTTTTTTGTAAGTGCACCCAATGGGCATCTTCATTGTAACTGTTACAAAGTGCTATTGGTACAGCATAATGTACAAACAGCCAGTTGTTACCGCAGGGTGATCTGGAATTGTATCAGGACTTGTATCACACGGAAGTGGTTTATTTTGCCATAACAGATGGTCATTATTCCATACTAATAGCACTTAGTAAAAATCTACAAAATTAAGACACATTAGTACATTATCCCACTTATTTCACTTGTTATTAACAAATAAATAAGCTCTTATGATCCAGTTCTTTTGAATTTACAGTAGCTATGTTTACATGCACTAAATTTCATTAATTCAATCCAATTGCAGATTCAGAATGTACAGTTTTATATGTACCCTTAACTGTGCAATCCATAACAAATATTTGTTTCCATATGCATTGCATGTATTCAGAACAAAACTTCTGTGCATACGAAGAATGTCAGGCATCACGTTCTGAAGACGAGAAAGGCTGAGAAAGCCACCGCGCATGGCACTGAAGTATAGAATTGGCATTTTGCTTGGCTGAGATCTAAAAATATGCCAGAAAATATTTCTTCTTATGTTACTCACTCTACAACAAAGAATTAGAAGCAGTGTCCAACATCCTTGATGGCTTAAACATAATTACAATATAACCTCAGGCATCTCTGGATGCAAGTACGAAGTTAAGACAGGTGGGTGAGAATTGTCCTTGTTGTCCTTAAGAGTTTACAGATGTGGAATGAAAAGAAAATAATAGTGACTAAGCAACAGCTGCAGACGGACACTACACAAAAATCACCAAGCAATAATGACAGCGAAATGGAGCATTTAAACATTCAAGAAAATATCAAAGTCATTTAAAACAGCAAGAGGATGGGTGATTGCAGTTTAGATACTTTGGTGCAATATGAATCCATCTAAAACCTACATATTAGGGAATACCCTATTCGAAAGACTTCAAAACGAATAATGAATTCATCCTAATAACAATAAAAAAAATCATAGTTTGACTGATTATCCAAGAAGCACAAGTATAAAGTGACATTTTAAATAAACATATGCAAAATTACAAAGAATTTTTCTAAAGTGTAATGAATGGAAATTTGCACTGTGTGATTTCAGATCGGATGGGCACGGTCTCGGCTATGTTTGCGGTCTCTGTTAATTGTGCGCGTCTGGAGCTTGTCAAGTGTAACATTAACTACGATACGACATCATATACACTTTTCACTTCTTGAAATGTCTATGTTAAATGTATCACACCATTCACATGTGATTCCCGTGTATTCATTTATAGGTCAAACCTGAGCGCAATGTTAAATTCCTGACCTGAAGTGATGATTTCACGTTGGAGCTCGTCTATCCAGCTATTAAAGTTGAACACATTTATATCCATATCAGTGATTAGGGTAATTATCTAGTTAAGCCTTAAAAGTTAAAATGCTCCATGAAGGTTTCAATGCTTTAGAGTTGGGGTACTTGAGTTCAGACTCCAGTCCGATTCACAAGTCCAATTTTAATGGACTTGGACTTGTAACAGACTCCGATGCATTTTTACTCGGACTCGAGCCTTTTGGACTTTGGATTTTTTTTCTGAGTCAAACAAACAAAAAAATTATGTAAAACAGGGTGACCAAATGTCCTTTTTTTCCCCAGACATGTCCTCCTTTTCAGCCCTGTCTGGAATTTGGCTTTGTCTTCATATTGATGTGCTCTTTACAGTTAGTACTATCATACATTCTGTGTATTTGATATGGTGCATCAGTTTTCACGTGTATATGTCTATTCACCTATTATCCATAATAAATATAATGTGAAAAGAATGAAACATCAGCCCAAGGTTAGTTTGATCTTGACTAGGGAAGTAGATGAAACTTGGACACAGCAGGAGGATTGAAAAGTGTGAAGTGTAGTACTCATATAAATATATATTTTTAATGGTATCTGATCTTTTCTGTTTTTATTTCATGCCGTTATATTCAATTTGCTGGGAATTATTAAATGTATTAAACACCCATAATTCTAGATAAAATTTAACTAAATTGAATGGACAAATTGAAAACCAAGAAGAAATAAAAACCAAATAAAAATTTGAAATAACAATAACTGGTTGTAATGTCTAACACAGCTTTCACATTCTTTGGATTATGTTTGAGTGGAGGGGAAAATCAACAAATAATTGAAATGTCAACAGGATGCAATAAGAAGTGTGTTGAAGGACAGTTTTGTCTTCTTACACACAAAGCAAATGCTTTCATTTCGAAATTTGTTCAGCAGGATACTAATAATTGTTTTATTTATATTGACAAATTAGTTGTGAAGGTTAAAATAAGATTAAAATATTGATGTTGAGTTTACGGTTACAATAATTCAGATTCTTGATCAGATTAATTCGGACTCATACTCGACTGTTATGGACTTGGTCTTGAGTCTGACTCTGCCCCTTTTGGACTCGGACTTGATTATTTAAAGACTCAGACTTTACTCTTAATCGACTAAGGTGGACTCGAACCAAACACTAAAATGCTCCATAGATTATTAATCTATTCAAAATATTCCTTATGTAAAAAAATGTCTTATTTTTTTCTTCTACTCAAAAGTTTTCTTGAGCTATATAAATGTATTATTATTATTTAACTAAATAATGGTGTCCTATCGTAAAATTTATTTTTACATGGTCTCATGAGAGCAAAAAATCCTGATAGATTTACGGGACTTTTCACATGTTTGCAGGCTATATTGATTTATTTTTATTTTTTAATTTGTATTTATTATTCACTACAAAATGTATGCTTAGCATTTCACATTTTGCATGACACTTCCTGGATCCAGAATAATTTTGTTATAAATGCACAGACAAAAGAAAATTCTGTGTCATGCAGATATTAATATCTGAAATACCAAGGTAAGCCACATATTCCACAGTTATTGTGGCCTACAAATTCAACTTCAGAGTGGAAGGGCCACTCTTGATGAACTTTAAGTCACCATGTGTCCTTCTGTTGTTACTGCGGTGTTAAAAATACATTTTAAAGTGAAGAGCAAATATTTATAATTCCAAAAGGCAAGTATGTTAAGTTTAAATTATTGAATAATATAAACAGTAGTGAACAATAAAATATACAGGCATCAAAATTACATCCAGTTATGGCTTAAAAATGATTCACTCCCTCACATCACCACCAATAACCACCATAAACACTGCTAAGAAATTGATAAGTAACGGATAAACAGTTGTTTATTTGTATTATGTCTTGTTAACTTTAATGCATACATGCATTCAAATACAACAAGACATAACACACACACACACACACACACACACACACACACACACACACTCTTTGGAGCAACATATGCTGCCATCCAGACACAAGCTGGGTTTCTATCAAACTATTTTTATGTGCATTTTGAAATTGTGCAGAAGAAATCCTGAATGAAAATGCTTGATATGTGACGACTTTCTAAATTCATATAAAATTGAATGAGCTTGGAGAAGGTGGAATTTCTAGAGTTTTGCATTAGTTAAAATGTGCATTAAGGTGATGGAAGCCGATTTCTTGCAAAATGATGATGCATTTTGGCCATTTGTGCATCACCCAGGGAAAGAGCCGCAGGTGAGCCGAAACTGCACACACTCCCTTCTATTTTTAAGCAGGCACTCAGTGCTAATTCGGACAGACATGACACAATAACTAAAGCGCTTGGGGTGTTCATATGGAATTTCCATGTATGATTAACATACTCGAGCAGCATTATCACAACATCCCTTCTCATTTGGATTCAAATAGCAAGGTTATCCCTTTGACAGTGATGTACAGCTTCCGAATATTGAATATATGTTGAGATGAATTTGAAGTGCAATTTATGTTGAAGCATTTTTTTTTAGTTAAGGACCCTGACAAAAATAATTACTAGGTAATATTGTAGTAACCATGACTGCTCTCAACATGGTTTTCAGAGCAGAAATCATGGTTTTGATACAAATAACCATGGATTTATAACAGTAATACTGTAGTTTCTATATAGTAACCATGATTTTACTATATACTGTAACCATGACAGTAACAATGTTTATATTGTGGTTACTAATTTATCCTTTAACTAGGAAGGTCCCATTGAGATACATGATCTCTTCTTCCAGGGAGTCCTGGTCAAGATAGCAGCTTACATACATAGTTCCAATAAAATCAATAAAAGTAAAAAAATTAAAACACATTCCACAAAAAAAAAAAAAAAAAAAAGGAACTACAAACAAGTACATGTTTCTTTCAAACTGAAAAATAAATGTTTTTTTTTTTTTTTTTATTAAAGTAGGTCGACATTTTAAGCTAAGGACATCCTGCATATTATTCCAGATCCATAGGGCAAAAAAAGCAAACAAGATTTTTCCAATTTCTGTACGTAATCTCGGCACTAATAAATATAATCTTTCCGCTAATCTTGTGTTATGGCTGTGATGATTTTAAGTTAACAAGTTACAAATATACTTTGGTAATTTACTTAATAATGCCTAACCAAAAAAGATGAGCATATGTGTCATTACTGGTTTTACTACAAATGTCATGGTTAAACTATGGTTACTGTTGTAAAACAATGATTGTTATTTAAGGGAAAACCTGTTGAAGTGTTTATTAAATAAACTCTTTGGATTTGGCAGTAATATATATATATATATTTATTTTTTAACAAGAGCAAATACTGAACCATACAGAAACGTGACCCTTAAACCATGATACAAATCGAACCAAGGAAATTATAACACACACACACACACACACACACACACACACACACGGTAGAGCATCACAACTAGTATCAGAAATTCATAGTCCAGACTCCACCCAAAAGAGTGACATCAGACAACATGCTGCCATCCCAATCTTTTCTCTCTCTCACAGGCACACTAAATTCAAAGGCCTCCCCTTGGTAGCACATGAAAGCACATGACAGAGAACACACATAAGCAATCTCCAGACAAAAGAGCGATACACAATCTTTCAACCTCAATACCTATGACAGAAACCAGCCAAACTCTACCACCCTCTCTTTCTCACACACACACACACACACACACACACACACACACACACACACACACACACACACACACACACACACACACACACACACACACACACACACACACACACACATCAAATGAGAGTTTAAAATATTCAGATTCACAAAGTTACCGCTGGTGCTTCACAGGGAAAGCAACAGGCTAGTCCTAGTCAAAAACACTCTCCCTTTCTCTTTCTCTCGCATGCTTATTTAGAGCCACTAACACTCACCACGGCAATCATTACACAGGAAACCTGGTTGAGGTCCAGCACTGCCGTCATGTTTCATCCACGAAAACAGATAGATACAGAAAGAGACGCTTTCCACTGTTCCCTCTTCTCACTTTCCTCAGAGAGAGGGGCGGTGGCAGCTTAGGAGGTAAGGGAGGGGACAGTCACAAATAAAAAGAAAAAATATGGACTAAGATGGAAATACTAAGACAACAGGGAATACCGTTGCTTTGAAGAGCCAATAAAAAAATAAAAAAAAAGATAAAAGCACAATATATTTCCTCACCAGCAGCAAGTGTCACTATTATTAGGGATAAAGGGGAATAAAAAGGAAAGCAAACATTTAATGACTGAAATGGTAGATATGGAGGGCACTCATCTGTTCTAATTGGATTTACAGGATCAGGTGTAGGGGGTGGGGTGTGGGGTGTGTGTATCTCTGAGACTGCTCATGTTTCAGTGTCAGAGTTGATAAGGGTGAATATTCAAGGAATGTAATAAAGGGTGGTGTATAAATCCATCCAAATGTGTTATAATACTGCTCAGTGTATTTAAGAAGCTGTACCGCCTATTCCAAGCAGCTGTTGCCATAGTAACATGCATAAACAGTTCTGTACATACAAGAATATCTCTAAATGTCTCCGCTATTATGGTACAAGTCACAGAAATGTAAAAAAACAGGATTATGGGTATATTGCTGATTGCCTCCCACAGCACAGAGCTGAAAATCTTGAGCTTAACCTGACCAGGTCTTCCTGACCAAAGTGCACAGCCAGGCTGCAACAGTGGGGAAGTGTGCTGAGGAACAGATTTGGTCCATTCCAACTTAACCTTGTGCAGACTTGATGGCAGTTTCCTCCAGGTTTTCAAGTGTTTTCAAGTAGAAATGGCTCATACTGCCATTTTAGGATTGCATCGATGGGCTACAATGACATTTAGGCACATTATGGCTTCCTACAACTGCATGCAAAGTCACAGAGGTCTCATAACCTGAGAGCATGTTAATGTGGATGTTCCAAAATGTGGCACAGGTTAGCCTACCTTTGAATAGTTTGGAAGTCAACCTCTGAACTTGAGTTAGTATCAAGGAAACAAGTGGTTTAATAGCCTGATACAGTAAAGGTCAGGCTTACCCTGGCAAGTCCAAATTGATGAAGCTGAGGACAACGAACACCAATAAAACTACCGTTAATGGAGAAGAGCTAGAAGTCAAAGACATGGTATCTCGGCAGCTACATTTCGGCAGATAGTGACAATGAAAGATTTTCACCAGAATCGCCCAAGCTGTGCAAACCTGCCATAGGTTCAATGACATCTGGAAGTTGTCACTGGTGTAGATCAGGACAAAACTTAAGATCTACAGGTCACATATGCGCTCAGTCCTGCTGTATGCTGCAGAGACTTGAAGGACCAACAAGAAGATCGAAAGTAGGCTCAAAGGCTTTGAAGGACATTGGCTTCGGTGTATCCGGAGAGTCCGATGGGAACATCATATCTAAGTAAACAACAAAGTAGTAAGCAGATGCACAGGCAGTAACATCAAACAAAATCAAGCAAAGACGATGGAGATGGCTGGGCCATGTACTATGAATGAACAAAAGGAGACATCCTCACATAGCACTCAGATGGACACCTTAAAAAGAAAAAGGGGTAGACCATTGGGCACTTCGGAGGACGACGGTGGAGGAGGAGATGAAGATGAAAGGCAAGACCTGGAATGAAATCAGCTAGCTTCCTCAGGACTTCTGGAAAAGAGTAGATGTGTAACCCCAGTGTCCTGGCCAAATTCCCCCATTCCAGCCTTATCAATCATGGCCTCCTAACGATCCACATCCAATAACTGATGTATCACCCAATTCTCTCCTCTCCACCAACAGCTAGTGTGTGGTGAACGTACTGGCACACAAAGGCTTCCAGCGCATCATCCAGGTGGATTCTGCACATTGGTGGTGGTTGAGGAGAACCCCCTAGATCCACCAAAAAGTGTGTCCATGACATCATGGGAAAATCAAAAGAAAGCTGCCAAGACCTCAGAAAAAAAATATTTGTGGACCTTTACAAGTCTGGTTCATCCTTGGGAGCAATTTTCAAATGCCTGTAGGTACCACGTTCATCAGTACAAACAATAGTATGCAAGTATAAACACCATGGGACCACGCAGCCATCATACCGCTCAGGAACGAGACGCATTCGGTCTCCTTGAGCTGAACGTAGTTTGGTGCCAAAAGTGCAAAACAACAGCAAAGGACCTTGTGAAGATAAATATAATAAATAAAGCATGTCAACTAATGAAAACTAAAATGACTTACTAGTCCAAAATTATGTATCCTCTGCTGGATCAAGTCTCTCTTCAAAATACAAATGTTTATCGGAGTCCCGCTCTTCTGCGAAAATTGTTAACTCTTTGTCACTATACAGGATTTTCCTCGCCTGTGTATCTTGCGATCTTTCAAACGTGCAGATAACTGAATTAACTACACTTTCTTTTAAGGCACAAGTCGTGGGCGTTTACCATTTGCATTGATCGCCTCAGCACATTACCGTATGAATAGCACCCTCTGCCCGTGGGTGTGATCACATTAGGGATTATTATCTGGGCCAGGAGAAACTGTACATCACTTTGTTTCATACAGATTACATTGCAGGAGAATATTTGTTTTAAATTTGAATTATTTAAAAATAGAAATCTTAAGCATTCTTTAGACATATGTTTCATGTTTGTGTGATAAATATTCGCGGAGTTTCTGTTCATTTTTGTGACGCTTTTCTGAAATATGCTTGTGAACACAGAGACTGCTGAAAGCTCACCCTTTTTATTTTCTTTATTTTACAAAAGCACAAGGTTTTGTTGTTATTGTGAGGTACACAAATAAAAGTAGACCCTTTATGGTTTCTAATGATGTCTTGCACTTATCTGTATGCCCCAAAATGACAGAGTATTTTATGTTGTTCCGCTTTAATGATGAAAAAACTCCAGCAGGACGCGCTGGCACGTCCGTCGACCTCCGAGGGTTAAGACCTTCTAACTAAACACAAACTTCCACAAACCAAGCCAAAGGATGTCAAAGGACCTCAAAGTACTTCAACGCCAAACAAACGTAACACAAGCACAAAATACTTGCAGGTGTCTGTTTAATATACAATTTGAGAAACGTTTTAAGGCAAGGTCTATAGACTCCATAAAGTTCATTTTCCTGTTAGATTATTTTCATTAATTCTGTCAAAATTCAATCACTAACCTGTTCATGTTTGTCTGATGTGCGTCAATTTAGTTTTACAGTAAAGTTTAGTAGATTAGTCAAAGATTGTTTGTATTAAGAGAGAAGTTGACTGGTATATTTTGATAAATTCGTCACTTGAATTTATGATCACGCTACATGCTCAAACAATATTTAAAAATTAGTGTGATTTTATTTTCAATGGCTATGAGAATACTATTACTCTAAAGAGTTAACATATACGTTAAATCACCTCAGCGCTGACCACAGGTTGATCAGATGTAAATATGAATTCTTTCAATATTAACAGAATTAAGCATAATTCCATTCTTGAGCTAAATTTCTTGCATATAAATTATTAACGGATACAATGATCCTGTTGTATTACATATTTAATGTTAGAGAATTTTAAACGGATTACTTATCTGCTCAATTGTCATTTATCTTGCATTATTTTGGTGGTCGAGCACGGAAACGATTCTTAAACTAATTATTTACACAAAATCCTACAGTTGTCAATAAGAGCACTGCTGAGCTTCAGTGTGTGCTCTATTGTGACTGAGATGAATGCAAGCAGGGAATGCTGAGTAACTGGGAGAACAACAGGAAAGTTAAGTTTCAAACAAGAGAGAGAGGAAGACAGACTGAGAGGTAAGTAAGTGTGTAGGGCATAATCTCCTTATCAGCTTTTAGAGAAAGCCGCCTGTTGTGTTTCAGATGTGAAGTCATTCTGGTTCCACTCACAGTCATGTCAAATGCCTAATACGTGATTTGCGCCTGATTTGATGAGCACAGAACTAAATATCACTATAATTAAATCTTACCATCCGGACTCTTTTTGTGCATGAGCTTGAAAACGACAAAGTAAAACGTTTTCAGTTCTTGAACCTTCTTTTGTCTACAAACACAAACAGGCTCATTTGTAAGTAGATACTTGGACATTTGTTATTCAAGAGTAAAAATGTATCATTGTAGTATAATTTATTTTTAGCTGTAAGGCTGGCATCAAGATGTCGTAAAAGTCAAAGAACTCTGCGAGAACCAAGTCATAATAACTCTCACACAGAAGAACATTTTCACCTGAGTCAACACATCCTACTGAGCAAGGACAATAAAAACACAAATCTCACATCTGACCTCTATCTCACCTCAGGCCAATTTAGGCCAATTCTCCTAAAACTCACAAACATCTGCCCCCCTCTACTCCTCCTTCCCCTTCAGCTCAGAATCACTTCATACTCAGCATCAAAATATCATGACTGATGTATACAAATAATGTGACTGGGCATATAATTTAAAATGTCTCAGTGTGACTGGTATACACTCACCTAAAGGATTATTAGGAACACCATACTAATACTGTGTTTGACCCCCTTTCGCCTTCAGAACTGCCTTAATTCTACGTGGCATTGATTCAACAAGGTGCTGAAAGCATTCTTTAGAAATGTTGGCCCATATTGATAGGATAGCATCTTGCAGTTGATGGAGATTTGTGGGATGCACATCCAGGGCACGAAGTTCCGTTCGACCACATCCCAAAGATGCTCTATTGGGTTGAGATCTGGTGACTGTGGGGGCCATTTTAGTACAGTGAACTCATTGTCATGTTCAAGAAACCAATTTGAAATGATTCGAGCTTTGTGACATGGTGCATTATCCTGCTGGAAGAAGCCATCAGAGGATGGGTACATGGTGGCCATAAAGGGATGGACATGGTCAGAAACAATGCTCAGGTAGGCCGTGGCATTTAAACGATGCCCAATTGGCACTAAGGGGCCTAAAGTGTGCCAAGAACACATGCCCCACACCATTACACTACCACCACCAGCCTGCACAGTGGTAACAAGGCATGATGGATCCATGTTCTCATTCTGTTTACGCCAAATTCTGACTCTACCATCTGAATGTCTCAACAGAAATCGAGACTCATCAGACCAGGCAACATTTTTCCAGTCTTCAACGGTCCAATTTTGGTGAGCTCTTGCAAATTGTAGCCTCTTTTTCCTATTTGTAGTGGAGATGAGTGGTACCCGGTGGGGTCTTCTGCTGTTGTAGCCCATCCGCCTCAAGGTTGTGCGTGTTGTGGCTTCACAAATGCTTTGCTGCATACCTCGGTTGTAATGAGTGGTTATTTCAGGCAAAGTTGCTCTTCTATCAGCTTGAATCAGTCGGCCCATTCGCCTCTGACCTCTAGCATTAACAAGGCATTTTCGCCCACAGGACTGCCACATACTGGATGTTTTTCCCTTTTCACACCATTCTTTGTAAACCCTAGAAATGGTTGTGCGTGAAAATCCCAGTAACTGAGCAGATTGTGAAATACTCAGACCGGCCCGTCTGGCACCAACAACCATGCCACGCTCAAAATTGCTTAAATCACCTTTCTTTCCCATTCTGACATTCAGTTTGGAGTTCAGGAGATTGTCTTGACCAGGACCACACCCCTAAATGCATTAACGCAACTGCCATGTGATTGGTTGATTAGATAATTGCATTAATGAAAAATTGAACAGGTGTTCCTAATAATCCTTTAGGTGAATGTATGGTCTCTTTCTATTGGTAACAAAGTTATAAGGTCTTTGCCAAATGCTGTATAATTCTGGAGGTCTGTCCCCATTCTGTATGCCTGTATGTTAATGAGGTATGTCCCCAGGAATTCCAAACCTAACCACTCCCAAAAAAGTAGCAGTTTGAATTTCTTAGGTTTTGATAAAATGTCTAAATTTTACTTATCACTGTCTAATTGGAATTGATTCATTTATTATGTTACCTGGTCAATAAATTGTTACATTTGAGTTTATTCTGATTTACTCTGAAACTATTGTCTTTAGTAGATTACGTTAAGTCCTCGTTTCTGCAAATCTTCGACCAGGTAAGCAGCGGACTAAAGCCGGTTTTGAGTGGAGCATGGGGCACACTGACTGAGACTTTAGAGCTCCCACTAAATCATTTTCTAAGCATTATTTCTAGTGTACTTAGTGTGTACAGGCTTGATAGGGAATTTCCGTTTAGTGTCGACCAAGCCTAAATAGGGTGAAGTCTAAACCTCTGGTTATTGTAATATTTTCTAGCTAGGTGTACATAGGAAACTATGGCATGATCATATAAAACTACTTTAACTTGGTATGTTGGTCTATCTTTGTAAATGTAGTGGTCATGACCTCTGGGTAGAAATGTTACTCTAATTAAGTGTTTACTATCTAAGGGGACTGAAATGAAGTCAAGTCAAGTGGTTTTTATTGTCGTTTCAACCATATACAGTTAGTACAGTACACAGCAAAACGAGACAATGTTCCTTCAGGACCATGGTGCTACATAAAAACAACAAAGGACCAACATAGGACCACATGAGACTACACAACGAAATAAAATACCTATATAAACTACCTATATATACCTATACAAGTACAGGACAGTACAACAAATTACTGACAATGAACAGGACAATAGACAGTGCAGCGCCGACCAGTACTCAGTAGTGCAAAAAGATGACAGTTTCTAAAATGTAAACATAACATACTATGAGATAATGTTCTATGCACATAGCAGTTATTGAGGTAGCAGACAGTTATAAAGTGACAGTTATTAAAGTGCAACTCAGGACACGTGTGTGTGTCAAACCAGTCTCTGAGTATTGAGAAGTCTGATGGCTTGGGGGAAGAAGCTGTTACACAGTCTGGCCGTGAGGGCCCGAATGCTTCGGTACCTCTTGCCAGACGGGAGGAGGGTAAAGAGTTTGTGTGAGGGGTTGTTCACAATGCTGGTTGCTTTGCGGATACAGTGTTTTTTGTAAATGTCTTTGATGGAGGGAAGAGACCCCAATGATCTTCTCAGCTGTCCTCACTATCCTCTGCAGGGCTTTGAGAAAATTGCATTCAATTTCAAATTGTAATTGCAAAGGCTCTGCAGCTTGAGCAGAAATTTGACCCATGTAAAAATGTACCTGCAGTCATTGGATGTTTACAGCAGCATTTCCATCAAAGGCTTTCAGCCTGACATGTTGCTGTACACACAATGCACATGCTCATGCATCTGAAACAGGGCCAAATCAAAAAGCATGTATTCTCAAAAGAGCAGCGAGATGACCAATATCTCATTCCAGAAAACCTCCAGAGACCAGTAATAAAATTATTATAATATAATATAGTTGTATTATGATCACATTATAATATGCATTATATTATAATGGCTAAGCATGGCCATAGATGGGGAAAGGTTATGCATGACATTGCAGATGTATACTACACATGTATATTTATACTAGACATGTATATTTGTAATGACAATGCCAACCGAACAACCTTACTGGCCCTGAAAATTCCAATGTAAATTTCACTGGTTCTCTTATCAGTGCCAAGAGGGAGGGTATACGGTAGTTGTTTGGTGTGCATCAATGCTGTAAAAACAGTGGCACATGATAATGAACCAAATCATCTCTCGCTGAGAAGCACCAATTTAATTTAAATCTGATCAGGGTAACCATTCCACTGTGTAGACAATGAAAGATGTGTGTATGTAAAATGCTAAACATCAGGCAAAAATGTCATAACCCTGACAGACCACAGAGATCATAGATGATAAAATGTGTGAATGGTCCCTTAAAAAACACTAAGCAGAAAACACATCACCAAAGATGTGAACTGAGTCTTTGACCACAGAGCTGAGAACAATAAAAAAAACTCTGAAAGTTCCCCAGCAGAACTGGGTCCTATATTGCACACAACAGCAGACTGTGCAGACTCAACTGCAAAAACAGCTCAAGGTGCTACACACGTGAAACTGCTCAAAAATATCAGCAGTAATTCAGATCTCACCAAAGATGCTCAGTCTAATTTGATCTCTGAAATAAAATTTGCATTAGACATTGTAATGGTACATGTTTTTCAAACAAAATGCTTATTCCCTCTGATGACACAAACCATACAGTAAGAGACTAAAGCTGTCTGTAACAGTTTGGCTTTGACTATCAGAGGAAAATAAAGATAGTACCACATGTCTAAATGCAAATGAATTAAAGGTTCAACATTAACTGTTTTCGCTCTCTGTGGTTGTTCCCATTTCAGGTTGCAATCTCGTGAGGGATAGATGCCAAAAGGTTTCTGATTCCCCTGCTTCAAGCCAAGACAACAGTTTGATGGAGATGGGTGCGAAAGCAAATCTAACAGGCCATTCACACCTCACAGCTCTACAAAAACAAAAATAGCTGTATGGCCTCCCGGTTTAGCACCGGAACCAAAATTGTGCAACACCAATTGCTCAAGATCAGGTTCCACTCATCTCCTAAACATACAGAGCACACACTTTAATCACTACACGTCATGGAACAAAATAATGGCCTAGATTCTGAAAATAATAATCCACTGAAGATCTGGCCTGCCTCTCACATACACATAACAAACCTGTTTCCATAAAACAGTCACTATTTACAACTTTCCTTTTAAATACTGTAATATACATGGGACATGTGCATGGCTACAGTCACACATCGATGATTTAATTACTAATTGCAAGCAAACTTGCCACCCAAATTTCAACATTTCCACCTACATATAAATCAAACCAATTGATTGTTGTTGGAATGGTTGCAAACCAGAGGGCCCCTGGTTTTCAACACATCGCTAATAACAATGTAAAAATAAAAGTTGACAATATGAAATGCATCGTTCTATCGATCCACAACACATTTTGAAAATAGGCATATATCATCGATTGTGACTTGCCACCAAATCACACACATTAGATAATTTTGAATTAACACTGTTATCATTATATATGTCTGTAACTGTGATTCTACTATCATAGAATTATTATTATAACTCACCTCACTATACACTCACCTAAAGGATTATTAGGAACACCTGTTCAATTTCTCATTAATGCAATTATCTAATCAGCCAATCACATGGCAGTTGCTTCAATGCATTTAGGGGTGTGGTCCTGGTCAAGACAATCTCCTGAACTCCAAACTGAATGTCAGAATGGGAAAGAAAGGTGATTTAAGCAATTTTGAGCGTGGCATGGTTGTTGGTGCCAGGCGGGCGGTCTGAGTATTTCACAATCTGCTCAGTTACTGGGATTTTCACGCACAACCATTTCTAGGGTTTACAAAGAATGGTGTGAAAAGGGAAAAACATCCAGTATGTGGCAGTCCTGTGGGCGAAAATGCCTTGTTGATGCTAGAGGTCAGAGGAGAATGGGCCAACAGATTCAAGCTGATAGAAGAGCAACTTTGCCTGAAATAACCACTCATTACAACCGAGGTATGCAGCAAAGCATTTGTGAAGCCACAACACGCACAACCTTGAGGCGGATGGGTTACAACAGCAGAAGACCCCACCGGGTACCACTCATCTCCACTACAAATAGGAAAAAGAGGCTACAATTTGCAAGAGCTCACCAAAATTTGTTACCACTGTGCAGGCTGGTGGTGGTGGTGTAATGGTGTGGGGGATGTTTTCTTGGCACACTTTAGGCCCCTTAGTGCCAATTGGGCATCGTTTAAATGCCACGGCCTACCTGAGCATTGTTTCTGACCATGTCCATCCCTTTATGGCCACCATGTACCATCCTCTGATGGCTACTTCCAGCAGGATAATGCACCATGTCACAAAGCTCGAATCATTTCAAATTGGTTTCTTGAACATGACAATGAGTTCACTGTACTAAAATGGCCCCCACAGTCACCAGATCTCAACCCAATAGAGCATCTTTGGGATGTGGTGGAACGGGAGCTTCGTGCCCTGGATGTGCATCCCACAAATCTCCATCAACTGCAAGATGCTATCCTATCAATATGGGCCAACATTTCTAAAGAATGCTTTCAGCACCTTGTTGAATCAATGCCACGTAGAATTAAGGCAGTTCTGAAGGCGAAAGGGGGTCAAACACAGTATTAGTATGGTGTATCTAATAATCCTTTAGGTGAGTGTATGTTTAATGATGCATGCCACTGGTGAAGATACTAGTTATACTGAATTTTGTGGTATGTTTCCTTTAATTTATTATCCACTGTAATAATGTATATTGATGGTATATGTTCTAATTGCCTTGAACTCTGTGCCACCTTTACTTAATTCAGATCAAATATATCTAAATTCCACTACCACAAATCACAATGGTAGTAAAAAAAATCTGATTAATTAGACCCCTTTGCATTTTCAAAGACACACTTGAGACCTGATTACCACTCGCACTTGTAACATTAATTCATTGTTTGTATTTTCATCATGTATTGATGTATTACTCAACCTTTTCTCATGTCAGTATAACATTAAGTTCTTCTGAGTTTCATCTTTACATGGTCATTTAAGAAGCTGTTCAGGTATATATGCATTACCAGTGAGAACGCCTTCACCTAATTGAGGTCTGCCCAGAAGACCACCACTGGAGGTGGCAGAGAATTCTTCTAAGAGGCAGATCATCAGTAAAGGGAAGGTGCAACCAGAAGCAGATGTTTCTCCATGATGGGATGACATGTCCACTGAACAAGCCACAAAAGCCTTGATGGACTCTATGAACTGAACACATGTGCTAACCTCAACCAGACACAGTGTTGTGACTTCAGATGCCTCAAAAGATCCATACGGACATCAACCGACATGGCACTGGCTTTCAGCCCTTCGCAACTGCACACACTTCAGCGACTGAGATAAAAATAGAAACTAAGACATAATGACCCCACAGGGACTCTTCTGGAATTGTCCCCGGGGGTCAAGCGGAGGAAACTGTAAGGCTGGCATCAAGATGTAGTAAAAGTCAAAGAACTCTGTGAGAACCAAGTCATAAAAACTCTGTTGGTCTATCTTTGTAAATGTAGTGGTCATGACCTCTGGGTAGAAATGTTACTCTAATTAAGTGTTTACTATCTAAGGGGACTAAACAAATTATTGTAGATAAAAGGGCAAGCAGAAGCAGCCATGTAATTAGTATTTAGTCAATTACTGTTTTAGTGACCAAAACTGGCATATTTGTAACCGTGAGATCCGCGTTCACGGCCGGCGCGAGACTCTCTAAGCGACAGAAATCCGAATGAACGAGCAGTATATAAAACGGAGTTAAATATGATGATTCAATGTAAAATCTAATTTAATAATAATAATAATACTAAGATTAGAACATTAATATATCCTTAGAAACTTTTATAATTAGAGTCAGATAAAATAAGAGGATCTTAAAATGAATAATATAGTTATGTAATCGGAATTAAATAACTTAACTGAATGCGCACGATAAGACAGAACACGCAGGAGACCTTAATCCATGCTGTTGGAAGCCGCCATTGGACCAATAGGTGGACACCCTTACAGAGCCATTTAATAATTTCTTATAAATATGCAAGACTAAGACACATCTGATATAAAGCCACTTGTCTGATGAAGGTCTGACACAATTTTGAAGTCGAAATGTCCAAAACTATTTGTTCCATAATGATTTATATAAGTGTACTTCCAAAAAAAGGACATTCGTAGTACTCCGTAAAACAATGAACAAAGTGGTTCAAAACACACAATTTGTTTCTATTTGAAATGTAAAAAATAGCACACAAACCAAAATCTACATGAAGATATATATTTTTTTGTATTATTTGGTAATATATTATAATGCATTCCATATATATTTAAGCATTTTATAAACAATGTGAAAAGAAAATTACAATTTGAAAAGTTGCAATGGAATTAATCTTTTACTTTCAATAAAGATGCTTCTGTAAAATCTTTCCCCATACCCAGCTTTTCAGACTTTTGCTCTGCAGTTCACCCAGGGTCTTTAGCTACTGCCTCAAGCTAGGGAGCCTAGCTCACCGGCTTCTATCACTGTTAGTGAAGCCTGGAGCACACCTGCTCCCAATGTAAACTGAACGAAAAGCAGTGGAAATAAATCAATGCATTGGGAATGCGTGTGCTCCAGAGTCTAACATAGTGAGTGAATGAGAGTGGCTCATCTCGGCTTGAATGACATGTCCGAGCCCCCTGGATGTGCAGTTGAACAGGAGGTTTGATGAAAACCTCCAGGCCCTTGATGATGTTGACTGAAGCAGAGGAGGGTGGATCAGATTGTGGGTCCAAAAGCAGAGTTCTTTGTCAGAGTTCTTACGCAACACGCTATAACTGCACACGTGTGTAAAAGTGCAAACACAAACAAACAGTCCAAGGTTTTCCACTCTGAACATTCACAAATCGGCATATATCGGAAATATACAACCCTCTTATTGTTGTTTTCATCTTTTCATTAGCTACACGACCCTGCATTAAAAAATGATCTAGCTTTTCATTGGCCGGCCTTATCCAGAGACAAACCAGGATGATGCAAATCTTTATATCACTTGTGTTGACTATCCTTTTTGGCTATTTTGAGTAACTACACGATCACAATGGCACAGAACACTTTGAGAGAGGACTCATTTTATTCAAAAGACCCTCCCAAATATAATGTTTGGGTGTTTTGCTACTGAAACGCTACACAGAGTGCAAGATTTTGCAGAGAATGGACATGATGACATGTGTTGAATATGTAAAACCTGATTTTTGGACTAAAATCCCCTTCCCAAATAGTTTTTATTATTATTTTACATTTATTTATTGCAATGACAAAGTTTGGAGGATTGTGCTCATCTGTGTTTGGCTGGAAGACAATAAATGTCATAACTTCCGGCTTCATTTTCCGTGTTTTGATTTTCACTATTGAAAATCTTATTGTTGTAACTTTGCGATCGTCAAAATCTCTTTAAAATATCAAATCTTGAGACTCAGGTCTTTCAAATGATATATTGGATGTAACTATAAGATTACAATTTCACAGTTTAAACATGCATTAATTAACAGGTCCCAGACGTGCTCTTCCGCTGGCCATGGCTGACACACTGACATGCACAGAACGAGCAGAATGGCTGGTGGCATTGTCATGCTGGAGGGTCATGTCAGGATGAGCCTGCAGGAAATGTACCACATGAGGGAGGAGGATGTCTTCCCTGTAACGCACAGCATTGAGATTGCCTGCAATGACGACAAGCTCAGTCCGATGATGCTGTAACACACTGCCCCAGACCATGATGGACCCTCCACCTCCAAATCGATCCGGCTCCAGAGTACAGGCCTCGGTATAAATGAGAGTCCGACAATCACACCTGTTGAGACAAAACTGCGACTAGTCACTGAAGAGCACTTTTTGCCAGTCCTCTCTGGTCTAGTGAAGGTGGTTTTGTACCCATAGGCGACGTTGTTGCCGGTGATGTCTGGTAAGGACCTGCCTTATAACAGGCCTACAAGGCCTCAGTCCAGCATCTCTCAGCCTATTGCGGACAGTCTGAGCACTGATGGAGTGAACGTGCATTCCTGGTGTAACCATGACAGTTGTTGTTGCCATCCTGTACCTGTCCTGCAGGTGTGATATTTGGATGTACTCGATCCTGTGCAGGTGTTGTTACACATGGTCTGCCACTGTGAGGACGATAAGCTGTCCTTCCCGTCTCCCTCTGCCATCTTAGGCGTCTCACAGTACAGATATTGCAATTTATTGCACTGGCCACATCTGCAGTCCTCATGCCTCCATGCAGCATGCCTAAGGCACGTTCACACAGATGAGCAGGGACCCTGGGCATCTTTCTTTTGGTGTTTTTCAGAGTCAGTAGAAAGGTCTCATTAGGGTCCTAAGTTTTTATAACTGTGACCTTAATTGCCTACCTTCTGTAAGCTGTTAGTGTCTTAACGTCCATTCCACAGGCGCATGTTCAATAACTGTTTATGGTTCATTGAACAAGTTTTAAACATTGTTTAAAACCTTTACAATAAAGATCTGTAAAATTATTTGGATTTTACAAAATTATCTTTAAAATACAGTGTCCTGAAATAGGGATGTTTCTTTTTTTGCTGAGTTTATTATGTCCCCATTTCTTATTATTTAATAACATGATTAATAATCATGACATGATGGAAATTATTCTCAACTATAAACAACTAATTCCCAATTCCTTTACAAATGCATTTCATAAATGACAATTTGGAACTTTCCAAGAGTAGTCCATGTTCCTGGTAAAAGAGAACAATGTATTCTCTGATGCTGCACATTTTCACTGAACAACCACAAACGCTATGAAGATCACTTAAGCACAAGGTGATAAAAACTTGTGTATGATGTTTAAGAACTGACAGTTAAGCAAGAGTGGTGAGATTGACCTTTGAACATATGCGTAATACACTCGCAAAAGGGGTCCTAGAAATATGGGTTAACCCTTGACATTTCAGACTGCGTAACCTTCCAACTGGTTTAGAGTATGTCCCTGGATGCACCTGGGCTTCTGATGGATGAGAAGGTGGGTGAGGGGAACAAGGATTTCCCTAAGATTACAGGTTGTAAAGAAAGACCCCTGAGCACCGGCCTACGCGCATACATTCCTGCTCTGGAACACACCCTTGCCAAGTACAACTGTATGTAAATGTTTGTGGTGCCTGTGAGCAGCCACATCAAACAGCAGGTGTATCCTGCCTCCGCAGTAGTTGAGGATGCTCCTAATCGGCAAAGAAGTCAGAGAAGAGAGGCACTAGTGTTTTGATCTCAGATATTAAAATGTCAACTTTTCTCTGACTGAACTGAAAAAGAAGTGTTGCAATATGATGCAACACTACTAATGACCCACAGGGGTCAGCATCTATCACCATAAACCTATTTACCAGCCTCTATTTTCTTACAAATAAGGGATTTATCAGGACAAGCATTCGTTTTAACCTGGCTCAAGTCACTCTCTCTAATAATGCTCCTTTATATGTTTAAAGCTTGCTCTGTTTCTTTATCACCCTCATTCCTGAGGCAGTGTCTAGAAGACTCTGGTACACAAAGATAAATATATAATGGATCGTTACAGATCTGGAAGCCAATTGGTTAATACAGAGTTCCAGTGGTGCCAAAATTCAAATATTGATCAAATTGCTGTGATGTCACACATCAAGAAACCACACTTCCTGGTTCTTCAGAGCAGCATCTTTTAATGTTGGATGAGCAGCACAATGTTTTAATAACCTTCCAATAATTACCATTGAAATATTAAAAGTTATTAAAGTGTTATCTATAGTTTATAGTGCATAAATATATGTAGGTACTTTGAATTGGTTTTAACTTGACACAATAGGCATGTATGATTTTGTCGGACATGTAACGGGTTGATGAATACACATCCAATTCCTCAGATTTTTAACACAGTTAAAGCCTGAGAAATTTGAAATACATATGAAAACTAAGACAAGCAATGAATGCAAACAGCAAGTGTGCACTACAGTGTTGGAGATGGGGTCCTATTTATCCCGCACTTGATAATATGTTATATGTTGGTGTTCACTTAAGCTGTAATTAAACTAATAATCACATGTTACAAATGAGAAATGTAGGTATATATTTAACAATTACTCAAACTATTATAGTGAATTAAAAACAGAAGTCACAAATCAACTGAATCGAGCAAAGTGTATTTTTACATAGACAAGACATGGACGAATTTAAATTAATAAATGGAATTCCAGCATTAACACACAAAACATTTCTAATTATTAATTAACGCGTGTGTGCATGTGTGTGTGTGCACATGCATGAGTACAAGTTTGGAAGAGTGAGAGTCGATTGGGGAAACTCCAGAGGTTAGGTGGAGAAACTGAAGAGCCAAATACGTGGTTAACACCGTACACTTCTCCTCAACTTTTCTGCCAGCGCTATCGGCAATGATGAGCAGATTCCAAAAAGTTGCTTTTGTCTCTGCGTTGCAACGTGATCCTCAGAGATCTCATTCACTGAACAGCGATGCCGGGCCTCTGTCAAATTGGACCGTGCGTTGGCAGTGCAATTTGACCAGACACTCCTGTAAAGTTTCCACCGCCTCCTTCGTTTTTGTAATCACCCGTACACCTGCAGTTCGTTCCGCTCGTTCTTGTCTGAATGATCTCCACCATTTCATTCCAAACCACCATCTTTTAAACTCTCTCCCACACAGAGTCACATCAAGGTGATTAAGGACAGGTGCAAATGTTCCTGCATGTGTGCGGTTTGCTGTACCGTCACATCACATTTTAAAAACATGCAGTATAATTTAAACAACCATTGAACAGAACAAAAAAATAAAACTAAAAATTCAACAGGATTTCTAAGAGAACAGCTGTTATATGTATTTATGCTGCCCTCTTGAGGAAAAGCCCAACAGGTGTCAGCTCACAGTCAATCACCAGTCATCATCCACAGTTACCACAGCAACCGCTCCTCCTAATTATACAAGCACGTTGAGGGAACTATAAAAGCTAAAGAGAAGACGGTAATGTCATCAACCATGAGTAGAACAGTGTCCTCTTAAAGTCCTCTTTCTTACCGTGGAGTTCAGAGATGTCATATGTATTAAGTCTGAGTGTAGCATATCTACCAGATCTAGCAGAAAAAACTATGGAAAAAAATACCACCTTTTTAAATGCAGTTCAGAAGACAGACCGTACATGCAGAAGTAGTCACACTATGGCTCAATCACCTTGAACACCCTATTCACCCATCTCTCATCCTTCTCTCTACTCCATTCTTATTTCCACTTATAACTCAACTTTCACAATAAGCATCCTCTCCCATGTGTGAGTGTTTAAGTTATCACTCGAGACAGCGCTTTATTAAACCATCTGACATTAACCTGCAGACCGAGGCTAAATTTAAACCTGCGAATGCTGGCATGATCCTTACTAGTGCATAATACTGTAATTTACTGTGTAATACATTACACTATTATCACACTAAAAGGTACATACAGTTGAAGACATACACTTTAGCCAAATGCATTTAAACTCAGTTTTTCACAATTCCTGACATTTATTCGTAGGAAACATTACCTGTCTTAGTAAAGTTAGTATCATTACTTTATTTTAAGAATGTGAAATGTCACGGGGGCCTGGGTAGCTCAGCAAGTAAAGACAACGACTACCACACCTGGAGTCGCAAGTTCGAATCCAGGGCGTGCCAAGTGACTCCAGTCAGACTTCCCAAGCAACCAATTGGCCCAGTTGCTAGGGTGGATAGTGTCACATTGGGTTAACCTCCTTGTGGTCGCCATAATGTGGTTCTCGCTCTGAGGGGTGCGTGGCGAGTTGTGCGTGTAGAAAAGAGTGAAGCCTCCACACATGCCATGTCTCCGCAGTAACGGAGTACGTGACGGTGTACGGAGGCAACTGAGATTCACCCTCCACCACCCGGATTGAGGCAAGTCGCTGCAGAGAGCGCATTGGGAACTGGGCATCCCAAAGTGGGGAGAAAAGGGGAGAAAACAAAGAAATGTCTGAATAATAGTAGAGATAATTATTTATTTCAACTTTTATTTCTTTCATCACATTTCCAGTGGGTCAGAAATTTACATAACACTTTGTTAGAATTTGGTAGCATTGCCTTTAAATTGTTTAACTTGGGTCAAACATTTTGGGTAGCCTTCCACAAGCTTCTCACAATAAGTTGCTGGAATTTTGGCCCATTCCTCCAGACAAAACTGGTGTAACCGAGTCAGGTTTTTAGCCCTCCTTGCTCACACATGCTTTTTCAGTTCTGCACAAAAATCGGATTGAGGTCAGGGCTTTGTGATGGCCACCCCAATACCTTGACTTTGTTGTCCTTAAGCCATTTTGCCACAACTTGAGGTATGCTTTGAGTCATTGTCCATCTGGAAGACCCACTTGCGACCAAGTTTCACTTCCTGGCTGATTTCTTGAGATGTTGCTTCAATATATCCACATCATTTTCCTTCCTCGTGATGCCATCTTTTTTGTGAAGTGCACCAGTCCCTCTTGCAGCAAAGCAGCCCCACAACAAAATGCTGCCACCCCCATACTTCACAGTTGGTATGGTGTTCTTTGGCCTGCAAGCATCACCCTTATTCCTTCAAACATAACGATGGTCATTATGGCCAAACAGTTACATTTTTGTATCATGAGACCAGAGGACATTTCTCCAAAAAGTAAGATCTTTGTCCCCATGTGCACATACAAAATGTAGTCTGGCTTTTTTTTATGGCAGTTTTGGAGCAGTGGCTTCTTATTTGCTGAGCAGCCTTTCAGGTTAAGTCGATATTGGACTTGTTTTACTGTGGATATACACTCACCTAAAGGATTATTAGGGGTGTGGTCCTGGTCAAGACAATCTCCTGAACTCCAAACTGAATGTCAGAATGGGAAAGAAAGGTGATTTAAGCAATTTTGAGCGTGGCATGGTTGTTGCTGCCAGACGGGCCGGTCTGAGTATTTCACAATCTGCTCAGTTACTGGGATTTTCACGCACAACCATTTCTAGGGGTTTACAAAGAATGGTGTGAAAAGGGAAAAACATCCAGTATGCGGCAGTCCTGGGGGGGCGAAAATGCCTTGTTGATGCTAGAGGTCAGAGGAGAATGGGCCGACTGATTCAAGCTGATAGAAGAGCAACTTTGCCTGAAATAACCACTCCTAACAACCTAGGTATGCAGCAAAAGCATTTGTGAAGCCACAACACGCACAACCTTGAGTCAGATGGGCTACAACAGCAGAAGACTCCACCGGGTACCACTCATCTCCACTACAAATAGGAAAAAGAGGCTACAATTTGCAAGAGCTCACCAAAATTGGACAGTTGAAGACTGGAAAAATGTTGCCTGGTCTGATGAGTCTTGATTTCTGTTGAGACATTCAGATGGTAGAGTCAGAATTTGGCGTAAACAGAATGAGAACATGGATCCCTCATGCCTTGTTACCACTGTGCAGGCTGGTGGTGGTGGTGTAATGGTGTGGGGGATGTTTTCTTGGCACACTTTAGGCCCCTTAGTGCCAATTGGGCATCGTTTAAATGCCACGGCCTACCTGAGCATTGTTTCTGACCATGTCCATCCCTTTATGGCCACCATGTACCCATCCTCTGATGGCTACTTCTAGCAGGATAATGCACCATGTCACAAAGCTCGAATCATTTCAAATTGGTTTCTTGAACATGACAATGAGTTCACTGTACTAAAATGGCTCCCACAGTCACCAGATCTCAACCCAATAGAGCATCTTTGGGATGTGGTGGAACGGGAGCTTCGTGCCCTGGATGTGCATCCCACAAATCTCCATCAACTGCAAGATGCTATCCTATCAATATGGGCCAAAATTTCTAAAGAATGCTTTCAGCACCTTGTTGAATCAATGCCACGTAGAATGAAGGCAGTTCTGAAGGCGAAAGGGGGTCAAACACAGTATTAGTATGGTGTTCCTAATAATCCTTTAGGTGAGTGTATATGCACATTTCTCATTTATTGGACTTTGGTGCTTTGCGCAACAACTGCTTAGCCATGGAAAAAGTGCAGAGTATAGGCACGTTATTCTGCACGTCACAAGGTCCTTTGCTGTTGTTGTGGGATTGATTTGCACTTTTTGCACCAAACTAAGTTCATCTCTAGGAGAAAGAATGCTTCTTCCTGAACGGTATGATAACTGCGTGGTTCAATGGTGTTTATACTTATGTACTAGGGCTGAGACGGTTACCGCATTACCGCAATACCGCGGTCACGTGACTCCAACCGCGGGTCTGAGCTTGTCACCGTCGTCACCGCAAAAAAACAAAAACAAAAAAAACATTGGCCTGCACATGTGTGCACGTTGTGTCTAATGACATGGATTCGTTGTGTCTAATGATATGGATTATGTCTAATGATATTAGCCTACATGGATTCAAGGTTTTCTAAACAAAACTTATCAAAATATGGAGCAAATCCGACCTTTCGCGAGTTGGGGAGCGCAATGTTCCATGACACATAATAACATTCCATTTGTATTAGAGATGCTGCGGATGGGCTATTATTATTTAATCCATAACCGCATCACAAAACTCATCTGTCCGCACCAACGTTTTTTGATAAATTTTCAAAACCGCATCCATGGCGCTGACTGTTTTAAGGTCTGAGCGATGCAAGGCTGCTGCCGCGAGGCTAGAAAGCTCTTGGCTGTTCTAGAAAGGAGACTGATCCAATGCAGCAAAGATATTTTAAAGGCTAAAGTCCCTAGTAGGCTATAGCCTATTGGCTATGTTGTATCCCCAGAATATCAGCAGTGAAGTCCGTTTCGATTGGCACAGGGATAAAAATAAATAAATAAATAGTAACGCACATCGGCAAACCTGACTACTAGGCTACTGTAGCCTAAAATTTTATCATTTTGTTTTGAATTTTGTTTAAAATGCATTTTAAGATTTCTATTTATTTCTCATGTCTGTGAGGCAGTAGGCCTAGCCGCCGAGTTTCGGTTCATTTATGAGAGAGCTCACGCGCAAGAGATCGCATCGGCGCTTCCACGTCCTGCTGCTGATTATATGTCTGCTATATTTGCTTCTTATTTATTAATTCCAGGCAATTAGTTAATGAAACAGTGATTAAAATTAAGATACAATTTATACAAAACAAAATTTTAAGTTAAAGAAAGGCTTTCTACAAAACTTAATAAAGTGGTCAAAATCATGTCTGACCCATCTTCAATGCGAATGTATCTGAGAATAATCTTAAATAAGGAAATCTATACAGTGATTAGTTCATGCCAAATTACTGCTTGATGAAAATTTGACTATTTAAAATTGTGCTCGTTTTTTTTCTTCGGATGTAGGTGACAATATTTAAAGTCTGTCTATCAAAAGCGACTTCTGATGTGTGCGCCAAAGTCTGTCGGGGGGGGGGGGGGACTTCTCTGATCCAATGTAATGTATTTAATGCGGTTTACCGCTATACCGCGGGAATATCTTGCTTTTCAACCGCGGTTAGAAAAAATCCATACCGCCCCAGCCCTATTATGTACTATTGTTGTACAGGTGAATGAGTTACCTTCAGGGCTTTGCAAATTGCTCCCAAGGATGAACCAGACTTGTGAAGGTCCACAATTATTTTTGAGGTCTTGTACATCCACAGGTACACATACAATTGACTCCAATTATCAGAAGCTTAATTAGGCTTGATATTTTTGGGAATTTTCCTAGCTGCTTTAAAGCACAGTTAACTTAGTGTACGTAAACCTCTCACCCACTGGAATTGTGATGTAGTCAATTAAAAGTGAAACAATCTGTCTGTAAAAAATTGTTGGAAAAATGACTCATGTCATGCACAAAGTACATGTCCTAAACGACTTGTAAAACTATAGATTGCTAATATGAAATCTGTGGGGTGGTTAAAAAAATGAGTATTAATGACCTAAAATGAGTTCAACAACCTAAGTATGTAAACTTCTGACTTCAACTGTACCAAACCACTTCAGGAGCTGACAAGATAATTTTTTTCTTTCCTTTAATCGACATAAAACTTTGCAATATGACAATATATTTGCATTGTGACCAGGAATTAATAAAATACTTATATATATATATATATATATATATATATATATTTTTTTTTTTATTATTATTATTTTAATATATATATATATATCTTTTTTATAATTCTGAGATTGGTAATTAACTTTATGTATTTAGTTTGAGAAAAATGTCACTTAAATGAAACGGGCATTAAACATTTTTAAATACATTTTGTAAGCTGTTACTTTGGATGTCCAGAAAGTTTGGTACTTTTCTGACAGTTGCAAAATCTTGTGGTAAAAGTCAAAATTGTTATATTCAACCAAAATTTTTATTTATGCTTACGGTAACTCTAGGAGATCATTCTTAATTGCAGACACCAGAAAAGCCTGAGGGAGAGTAATTGGAGTTGCTGCTTCCTGGGTGAAACTGGACTACAATCGCCTTCTGGGACTCAAATGTCATTTTGATGGGGTTTGAGATAATGGTGAGGACGACACTGAATAATAGAAAGCTGGTGAGCTGTGCTAGCAGCCGTTTGTTGCAGTCTAGAACAGACCAGATCACCCCTAATGCCTATAGAGCCTGTGGCAGGAGAATAAACACAATCAGTAAACTGTGCTAGGAAAGAATGACCAACACTAGGACCGCCACTAAAATGTACCACAGCATTAGGTCAACAAACATTCAATAAGTTTTAATTATGTTGTCTCATTAATTCAGTGCAAGTCATCAGAATAAGGTAAATGCCCTGGCTATTGTGCTGTAGGTGTTTTGCATTTAGTTTTAAAACTGAATGATATCAACATTGAACGTTGTTATATATTTTTGTTATATATTAATTAGAAGATGAATTCCATGTAGGGATACATGTAGTAGTCCCAACAAGCAATTTCTTATTTTAAATGACACTGTTTTTTTTAGTTGGTAGATCTTATTGAGTTGGTCATTTAAAAGTAGATCATCACACAAAAAAGTGTGGGCACCCCTGATCTAGACTGTAAGGGTTTTCATGAAATGACATGCTTGAACCATGGTATGGTATTCTCTGACATAATATTTTTCCCCTGACACCAACGTGCCTATACTCTGCACTTCTTCCATGGCTAAGCAGTTGTTGTGCAAAGCACCAAAATCCAATAAAAGAGAAAGGTGCATATATATATATATATATATAAATAAAAGAAAAAATCCTATACAGTTTTGATATCGCAATACACTAAAAGATGATTATTTATGATAATATTGCGATCCAAATATAATTACAATATCCAGAGATCCACCATCGGTCTCAGCCGATAAAATCAATTATCTGCATTATGGGACATGTTTTTTAAAAAGTCAATGATCAGGGCAAAATTGGGAGGAAAAATACTGACAATAAGTCTACAGCTCTGTGTTAAATAAAAGGTCTCTTGTATGGAATTACTTTGAATTGGGAGACAATGACAGCAAAGTTGTGATTTGTAAATTTGTACTGCTAGAATTTCTCAAGGTGGAACAACAGTTAACACAACTAATACGATTGTTCACCTTAAAGCTTGACACCGCAAGGAGTACGAGCTTGTTCCCCTTAGTCCCCTGTTCACTGTGTAAAGCGCTTTGAGTGTAGTGTCAGAAAAGCTCTACATAAATGTAAAATTAATTCATTGAATATTCTCTGGATTTGATAAATTGCTGCGAGGTAACACACAGATAACATTTGTAAGCATACAAGTTGTAAGTTTTACTCTCCTCCAGCATAGCTTACCACCCACAAACCTACCCACACATCCACAGAAAAAACAAAGAGAGAAACACACATTTGTGAATTTTGCAGCTCAAATGGTGTAGTACAGGCCAAGAACTGATCCGCACACACATCTTTCATCACTATGGTGTGCGCTGGGATATAAACAAGTAGCGCAGTACAATAATGACTGAGTAAATGAAGTGATTAAAAGTAGAGCTTTAGGCATTAATAGACAAATAAAGGCCCAATGACCACAGGAGACTCTTACCTGACAATCAAAGTCCTGGAAGTTCTGTCCATTCTGCGTGGAAAGACAGACAGAGAGAAGGAGAAGAGATATGACAAATATATAGAGGATTTAGCTGTGCCACTTTGAAAGTATGTGACATTAAGACAGCAGAGTCTAAAGCCCAAAGTATACTTCTGTCAGACGCGGACGTTCAGCATACATGCATAACATATTTCATCATCAGCAGTGCATGTGAGCACCGGATGCGCAGTCCGATTTTTCTCACCACGCATCTTTGAAGGCACAGAATGCGCATGTACCCGGAAAAATTTGCACAAATTAGTGAGTCCAAAATGTGGCAACACTCACATTTCAGCCATTGCTGTCACGAAGATGAGCTAGCTGCTGAGCCATAGGACACCAAGCTAAAAACAATAGCAGTGGATGTGCACGTCATGTGTGTGAGGAGACATCTTAATGGGTCTTAAGTCCTGAAGAGAAATAGTCCTGTGCCTTAAAGCAGTCGTAGCGCGCTTGTGCCAAACATCTGTGTATGCGTGCACCGACAAATAAAGTATACTTTAACAGGCTCGCATTAGACTGCACGCAGACGCTGAGTGTTCACGTCAGAATCGAAGAATACTTTGGGCTAAAAGACACAACGGCTCAATTTAGACCTTGTATTGACAGTGTAAGGTGATCCTATCGCAAGTGGACAGACGAGACAAGCTTTAATTTACACACAGGTCAACCAAGTTAATGTGTGTTTGTTGGAAGTTCATATCTGGTGCAATATAGGCCTTAACCACGCATATCCTAGAGATGTGCGTGGATAGTCGACATTCGGTTAACCAATCGACACACAACTATTCAAATACCAAAATCACAATTTGGTTATTCTACACGTGCAATGGAGGTCTACAACCCAAATGGGCTTCCGGATGTTTATGGGTCATTATTCAAGTATAGGACGAGTTAGGGTACGTTCAAACTTGCTTTTGTGTGCATCTGCACTGTTTTTCTGTACACCGTTAACACATGCTGGATGGACGTCTTTGACTGTTGAGCTGAATCTCACAGTTTTACTTCTAGTGTCTTGCGTTTGTTCACTACATTTGTAGACACCAAGTAAATACATTTAGAGCTTTAATTTTTATGAATGCATCTGGAAACATTTGTGTTGCGTTTCATTCGTTGTGCTGTGTTCTAAAGAAGTTGAGATTGCAAAAAGTGACTTCATGGGACTGATACACCATTAAACATAATAAACGGTAAGGTGTGCAATTCCATTTGGTTTTAAATGGAAATGTGAACCTGCCCGGGGAGAGTGCATATACAGGCAGTGATTATTTTTGTTTAACTTTTGGTTAAGATTTTATAATTTGAAGGTCTATGGATTGCACTATTTAGGCTGATATCTCACTGGACACTTTATTTGCTGCTATTTTAAGTTATGTTTGAGGAAATTGCAATACACGTTTTTTTAATTTCAAATTTCCGACTGCCAATGAAAAAACAATTAAACTTTCTCATGGTTAACCAGATGTTAAAGGGGACCTATTATGCAAAATTCACTTTTACATGGTGTTTGTACATAAATGTGAGTCGGCAGTGTGTGTACACATCCACCCTACAGTGTTAAAAGTCCACCCACTCCTCATACTTCTATTAATCAAAAACAGTGTTGTCAAATGGTTTTCGTTCCTGCTATAATGTGACGTCACATTAGAGCAGGCCTCACCCACGATTGGTGATGTACTCCACCCTCCTCCCCGGAGTGATCTACACACAGTCTGCCATTTTTATCAGAGCTGGAGCAGATACAGTGAGAAGAATAATGTCTCAGCTTCTTAACCGTCATAAGTGTTCTGTTGTTGGCTGTAAAAGTGAATATAAGAGTCTTCATGTATTTCCGGCATCAGAGCCACTGAAGACGCAATGGACAAGGTTTTGTTTTTGAAGGAAATGTGCCACAAAACATACAAAAATGTGTGTATGTTTGTGCAAATCATTTACACCGGACTGCTTTGTGACTGTGTCAATATAAAGCAGGATTTTCTAAATGTTCTATTCTCAAGCATGGATCAGTACAAACTGTTCGTGTTCCAGCTTTATATCCTGAAGATGTAAGTATCGCACTTTATATTGTGTGAATGTTTGCAAATCACCTTTCTGAATGTGCTTGTTAGCTGATTCCACGGCTAATGCAGCTCAAGTTACCATTGTCTCTGATTGTATTCACGGAGACCAGATATACACATTAATACATGGGAGCAGCAGCTCATTTGCATTTAAAGAGACACAATCGAAATCAGCGTGTTTTTGATCAAAAACGTTAAAAAAAATAAAAAAAAAGAGAGCCATTTTTAACATGGTATAATAAATGATCCGTGGAGTATTCTGAGCTGAAACTTCACAGACACATTCTGGGGAAACCCGAGACTTATATTACATCCTGTAAAAAGGGGCAGAATAGGTCTCCTTTAAAAATGGTAACCGTGCACATTCCTATCATACACATTGCTTTTCCAAACATTCCAATCGGATAAATATTAATTTAAACACGCATATAAAATGTTTAAACCCTTGTTTTGGCTCGATAATTGTGTATAAGGAGAGCAGACGGTCATTGTTGTCTGTGATACATGTGTTTACATAGGGCCCTGTGATTTCCGTGACGTGGAAAACACGGAATAGGTCATTGGTCATGTCAGTGTCTTATGAGAAGTGTTGTTAAAAAACTGGAGGAATTTTCATAGCGCCACAGAGGCACAGTGTTTACACTTTTCAAGAAAATTAACATATGAATGTCTTACAGCATAGTTTTCTCTGCATATTAACCTGGGATAGGAGAAAGTATTTCAACACTGAAAAAGTTACACACTACAGCTTTAAGGGTAAAACATGGAATTAAATGGAATTTGACAAATTTGGGATGAAATTGTAACAAAGTGTGATTATTAAATTGCAAAAGGATGCGACTTGAAAACATGGTGTCTTCTGAATAAATGAGTGGCGCTCCTCTGCATTCTCGTCTACATTATCTAAGATTACTTATGTTATTTATAATGTGAAACTGTTGTGTAGCATTTTATGGGACCAATAATAATGGCAATGTTTTTTTTGAAAATTAATGGTTTTCATTTTTAAGTTTAGACACTATTTTGATGATTGAATTGAAAACATTAAACATGAAAAATTTAAGCGGAAAAAACGGGATTTGGGAAAAAATAAAACCATTTTGGAAAAAATAAAAATATTCCATAGGGCCTTAATTACACTACAAATGGGATGGATTCACATTTAATTCAGTTCAGTTTTTTTTTACCTGAGCTTCACTGTTTGTCAAGCACTGGAGTGACCACTAGAGGTAGTCAAAAAACACAAGCACTTTCAACAGAATATAGCAGATTTCAAGTTGTCTTTGTTGCTTGTGTTCAAAAGTGCCATGACAGTGATGAACTGCAACTGTACATTCCGTAAAAACTAATAAATATTAACTAAATATATAAACATCAGGGTGATGTGAGGCACAGTACCATGTGTTTTATTAGGAAATAGGCATACATTATAGTGCACAAACACAGATAAACAATTCCATCAGGTGAATTCTCTAACACAAGCTCATTTTTGGCTCTATTAGATTCTGGTGATATTGATGGCTATGAGATTAGCTTCTGATGATATTCACATATCATCAGTCTGATTTCATTCCTCTAGTGCGATTCCAGATCAGCTATTGACAGCCTGGTATCCAAGGGTAACCAGCCCTGTGACAGGAGCCTGGAGGAGTCTTCTCAGATCAAGTCATGCTAAGGAACTGGATTGGTGGTGAGACGTAGTTAAAGATAGTGTGTGAGAAATCACCTTGTCTGTCAGAAGGGGTTTGATCTCAGTCAACTGCACATCCTGTAACTCATCCATACTCGAGTCCGACAGCTGCCCGTCACTATGTGAGAGAGAGAGACAGGACAGAAATGGATTAGTTAATTATTACAGTCACTGACTTGTACTATTTGACCAATAGCGACCATGGCTCAGCCTGACAATTACTCTCGTATACAGAATTTCAGTAATCAGGAAAAAGCAAGAACAAATTGATGTTTAACATCCCGAACAATAACGGCCACCAAATTTCCCCAACATTCCTTGTTAACAATTTAGATGAGCTCATGTTTAATTCATCGTTGAACTCTGTCTGGCTATTCAGAAGGTCAGTGTATGCAGTCTCTGTAGAGAATTATGTAGGTTTATTTTACCCTAATAATGGTTCTGTGTGACTTACTGAGGCTTGAAAAAAGGTTGTTCTCAGATTAAACGTATTTCTGTGCTTTACATCAGAAACACTATGCAAATAAACATACACTACCATTAAAAAGTTTGGGGTCACTTTACTGAAATGTTTCTCATGATATACAAAATCTTTTGATCTGAAGGCGTATGCTTAAATGTTTGAAATTAGTTTTTTTAGACCAAAATATATGTGCCACCATATTTATTTATTTCATAAAAAAAAAAAAAAAATAGGATTTTTTTTTTTTCACAACATAATGCCATGTTTCCATTTCTATTATTCCATAGTTGTCCACTATTATTCTAAAATGAAAATTCTAATCTTTTGAATGGTAGTGTACAGTGCATCTGGAAAGTATTCACTGCACTTCACTTTTTCCACATTTTGTTTCCAAACAGATTTCCAAATACACCCTCTGCCTGCTATTAGTTGAACAAACAGATAGTCCCGCCTCCAAATGCCATTGGTTGACCCAATACTAATGTGTCAGGCAGCCCGGGCAAATCAAACTGAACAGAATTATGTTTGAGAGCGCTATGGAGGTTTGGTGATTACATGTTTCTGAGAAATCAACAAACGAATGGTTTACTTATGGTTGTCTATGCATATTAAAATGTAAATATTGCATTTAGTATGGGATAAGAGAAAATATTCTAACATTGAAAAAAATTACGCACATCAGCTTTAAGGCTAGCTTATACAGCCAAGTGAAAAGGCTTCTTTTAGTTTACTTAAAGAATTATGACGAAATGCACTGACATTTTTGTTCTGCTAAGGTGACTGTTTGATGTTTCTCCTGTTTGAACGCATCCCTGAAATTTTTGAACAAGGAAAACTCGCTAGTTGAATATCATTGATTGTTTAAAACTTATCATTTGTTTGGTCTGTATGTGATGCTTTATTTAGTTTCCTCAAAAGTCATTTTATTTTAAAACAATGCTGTGCATGCATAATAAAAAAAGCAGGCTTTGTTTACCTACGGCTAGTCGAAGAGCATTGATGATTGGTTATAACTAATCGTGAAAGTGGTTTGCCGTTCTTTAATTTCCTCAACATACACATTTTTTAAAACAATGCAGAGGGTTATATAAATGCAAGGCTCCTTCGCCTAGGTTTTCGTTCAATTACAATCAATTTCGCCTAAGGTTCTTGCACAAGGAGAACTTGGCTAGTTAAAGAGCACAGATGATTGGTTAAAACTAATTGTGGATATAGTTTGATTGTGGAGTTCTTTATTTTCCTCAAGCTAATTATAAAATGAAGTGGGACTAATGAACAGGCTTTGTTTACCAAGGATATTTTGTTTATGGAGAAAAAAAGTTTGACTTCTTATATTGAATAAATTAGGCTTTAAAATCAACATGTAATTAACATACTTCTGAGTTAAAGTAGCATTGGACTTGATTTTATCCATTGGGAATTGATTGGCTAGCATTGTATGGATATATCTCCATCAAAATATCTTTGTTTGTGATCCGTGGAAGAAAGAAAGTGATTCACAGCATAAGGGTGAGTAAATGATGAGAGATTTTAAATTGAGCGAACTAATCCTTTAACATGCATTCTTGCATTACTGTGGCAATAACAAAAAGGGGCAATAGTTACATTCAAATGTCAGGGCCATTAAATTAAATTAAATTAAATGTGTTATTAATGTAGCTAGCCATAAAGAAGTTTAGAAGAACAAACTTGCTCAGCAAGACTTTTTTTTATCTGTTGCTCCACTATGACAATACATTGAACTTAGTAGAGTTTACACTAGGGCTGCACGATTATAGCAAAAATCATAATTGTTAATTATCGCCCTTGATATTGTAATCGTGATTATTAATGTCAATTAAAATATAAAATTACTGTGACGTCACAAAGCAGTTCTTCAGAGTAGTAGATTTCAATGGTGGATATGAGCTGCGCTCCAGTTTCTTTTAAGCATTATATTGTATTGTATTTTACAGGTGAAACTCAAAATTAGAATATCGTGCAAAAGTTCATTAATTTCAGTAATTCAACTTAAAAGGTGAAACTAATATATTATATAGACTCATTACAAGCAAAGTAAGATATTTCAAGCCTTTATTTGATATAATTTTGATGATTATGGCTTACAGCTTATGAAAACCCCAAATTCAGAATCTCAGAAAATTAGAATATTGTGAAAAGGTTCAGTATTGTAGGCTCAAAGTGTCACACTCTAATCAGCTAAACACCTGCAAAGGGTTCCTGAGCCTTTAAATGGTCTCTCAGTCTGGTTCAGTTGAATTCACAATCATGGGGAAGACTGCTGACCTGACAGTTGTGCAGAAAACCATCATTGACACCCTCCACAAGGAGGGAAAGCCTCAAAAGGTAATTGCAAAAGAAGTTGGATGTTCTCAAAGTGCTGTATCAAAGCACATTAATAGAAAGTTAAGTGGAAGGGAAAAGTGTGGAAGAAAAAGGTGCACAAGCAGCAGGGATGACCGTAGCCTGGAGAGGATTGTCAGGAAAAGGCCATTCAAATGTGTGGGGAGCTTCACAAGGAGTGGACTGAGGCTGGAGTTACTGCATCAAGAGCCACCACACACAGGCGGGTCCTGGACATGGGCTTCAAATGTCAAACGTCTTACCTGGGCTAAAGAAAAAAAGAACTGGTCTGTTGCTCAGTGGTCCAAAGTCCTCTTTTCTGATGAGAGCAAATTTTGCATCTCATTTGGAAACCAAGGTCCCAGAGTCTGGAGGAAGAATGGAGAGGCACACAATCCAAGATGCTTGAAGTCCAGTGTGAAGTTTCCACAGTCTGTGTTGGTTTGGGGAGCCATGTCATCGGCTGGTGTTGGTCCACTGTGCTTTATTAAGTTCAGAGTCAATGCAGCCGTCTACTGGGACATTTTAGAGCACTTCATGCTTCCTTCAGCAGACAAGCTTTATGGAGATGCTGACTTCATTTTCCAGCAGGACTTGGCACCTGCCCACACTGCCAAAAGTACCAAAACCTGGTTCAATGACCATGGTATTACTGTGCTTGATTGGCCAGCAAACTCGCCTGACCTGAACCCCATAGAGAATCTATGGGGCATTGCCAAGAGAAAGATGAGAGACATGAGACCAAACAATGCAGAAGAGCTGAAGGCCGCTATTGAAGCATCTTGGTCTTCCATAACACCTCAGCAGTGCCACAGGCTGATAGCATCCATGCCACGCCGCATTGAGGCAGTAATTAATGCAAAAGGGACCCAAACCAAGTACTGAGAACATATGCATGATTATACTTTTCAGAGGGCTGACATTTCTGTATTTAAAATCCTTTTTTTTTTATTGATTTCATGTAATATTCTAATTTTCTGAGATTCTGAATTTGGGGTTTTCATAAGCTGTAAGCCATAATCATCAAAATTATATCAAATAAAGGCTTGAAATATCTTACTTTGCTTGTTATGAGTCTATATAATATATTAGTTTCACCTTTTAAGTTGAATTACTGAAATTAATGAACTTTTGCACGATATTATAATTTTTCGAGTTTCACCTGTATATTGTAATAATGTTTGTTAGGGTAAGGAAAATACAAATTATTTAAAAATGGATATGGTATAAAATAAATACAATTATTGCCAAATTACTGCTTAAATGATTAGTCCACGTACAGTAAATAATAATGGCATATTCAATATTCAAACTTATTAGCAGCCGATTTAAAACGACCAAGTTATTGCGTTCAGTAAGCCCTTTGGTGGCTAGACAGTGGACCATTCATACCGTTAGATCTTCAATGGTGATCTTGTTCATGTAAGATCATCGTTAGATAATTTGTGGCCTCAGTGGTTGCACTTTGGAAATTAAAAACAGGTAATTGGCTATCAGAGGTTTTGCAATTCATGAAAATGTTAAATCTACCAATACCAGCTGCGTGGCAAATGGGTCTTATTAGAGCAGGCATGATAATGACGGTGATTCCTGAAATATTCTATTGATGCCATATCCTTTATGTTGGCTACACTTCCAAAACACACTTAGTTTTGCAGAATTATTTTATTGCCATTTTGTACAAATCAAATTCACATTGGCCAACTCATTAACATGACAAAACAAAACTGTTATTACACTTAATAAACTGTACACAGAAATCGAGCAACGCGACAAATTCCCATTACAATGACTGCTGTCACTCACTGCAGGTTTACACGGTTTGAGATCTGCATTTCAACGCGAGCTCAGTGACGCTCCACACACTGTTCTCCACTTTCATAAATGCTCTCATTTAAAACAAAGCTGTCTAATCAGCATAATAAATTAATTATTTACACCGTGTCTGTGCCTCGATTAGAATGGGAGCATTTTAGTTGTCTCGTGTTGCTCATTTGCAGTGTATTTAACATCGATGTTCAAAGCGAGGGACGCAATAGGCAATGAATCCAAAATATTTATTAAGTGCTTTTTGCTCATTCTACAGCTTCTTTTCAAGTGTCAGGTGATGTTTCTTCAGTATTCATTTTCATGTGCCAGAGCTAGAACATCAAGCATCTGGGCATTCAGATGGTTTAAAACTTGCGCATTAGTATCAGTTGTCATTACAGATAGGACGGAGGACTAATCTAGGCGGCTCTGATTGGCCATTGCCTTTTCATTGCTTAATGGACATGTTACTGATTGGTTAGACTACTCAACCACTGCAAAAACATGCTGTAAATAGAAACCATTGATGCAGCAGGAACAGACTTAAATTGAACGCTGTAATCGTCAGTTTTCACAATTACATAATCGTGGCAGCCGTAATCGTAATTAGTTTTTTCGATTCGTTTACACTGAAAATTGCTACACTTTTCCTTTGTGGCAATGTAGAAAATATAAAGCACAATTTCATGGCACTATGAATGAGGTTATGACTATTTGGAATGCAACAATGCGTGAAATCAAGCTCAAGTAGCTATAAGAGGCTGCGTTCATTTACTTACATGGAGTATAATTTTTCTGCAGATTCGGACCTGAAATATGATAAAATTCACTCCATCCCTTTCTCGTAATAAGAGAAGGAAAGTCAAGTCAAGAGAAGGGTTTGCTGACACAAGCTTGTGCTTCAACGTCCAGGTATCGGATTCCATTCTAAAGGCTTCCGCCCACTGATCTCTTCCGCCCCATATAACGTCATGGTAACCTGTAAAATCTCTCTCCTGCCATACACAATAGACATTCTGAGTTATATGAACTACTATTTCACTCCTAGAGCCTGACTGACTGTTGGTGCTGGTGAGCCTGGGTGGCATCCACAGGAGGGCTGACAAATGCTGACAAGGTTACAGTCCAAACAGAAGGAAGTATATGTGTGTTAGAGGGATTTGTGGAGTTACTCGGAGGGAAAAGGTCAGTCAGCCACAGTATGGGATCAGTGATCGGTTGAAGGGCTTGACATTAATGCTTGTTAGCTTGGCCAGGACAAGAGGAGTTTTGAAGGGATAGTGAAATATAATTTCACTTGCACAACCGGACAAGTAGACTAATTAAAACGTCAATAATGAAAAAATAACCGGCTATTTGTAATCTAGTCAAGGCCTTAACAGTTATTCTGCTGTTGAAAAAAAAAAATAATCTACTAGGCCTGAAAGTTGGAGTGATATTGCACACAATTTGAATCATTTCCGCATGTTTCACGTTCATAATCCAGGGAATTCCCGCACCCTTTTCACAAATATTTAGCTGAGAATCGCTAAACCAACTGAAACAGGCAAATAAATCAAATCAATAACATTGTTTTTGTATTGAATAAATCAGCTGTTCCAAGCCCTCAATCTGTCACACACAGCATTACAGAGTATCAAAACAACATTTGTGCAGATAATAACGAGACCAAACGAAAACTTGGGTTGTTTAATAGCCGCTTTGGATATATCAAAGGATGGGTTTCAATGAATGGACTGTCCCGTGAAATCGTTCCTCTCAGTGCAGTCGCAGCGTCGACTGACAACAGGAACGTTAAACCAACATGAATGTCTAAGGCAAGTGCTTCTGGATAAAAACAATTTAAAAATAAAATTCCCATATTGAATAAAGCAATTATGAAATAAATACAAACATTAATTACAGTATAAAAATGTAATATTTCACAACAGAATATTTTAGGGTAACCCATAATAAGGTGAAATTAACTTTCTATACATAGGCTTTTTAAAAAATACTAATATTTAAATATGAATTTTAATATCTGCTACATAGCTAAAGGTAAAACTGTATAATACACACTGTATAATGCATTTTGGAACAAAAGACAAGTATTTTTGTGATCACTGGGATATATGGACATTCTTTTACATGTGCGGTGGGGGTTATGATGTTCCGGGCATTGCGATGACGTCATCATAGGAGTAACATATTGCATAATCTAACAATTTATCGCACATCACATTTTTCCTCCATATCGTGCAGCCCTAGATAATATCGCAATATATAGATAATATAGCAAAAGGGCTTACGATAACGGAATGATTTTAATACGATGCAGGTGTTGGGCCTGGGTAGCTCAGTGGTAAAAAGACGCTGGCTACCACCCCTGAAGAATCCCAGGGAGTGCTGAGTGACTCCAGCCAGCTCTCCAATGCTACCAAATTGGCCTGGTTGCTAGGGAGGGTAGATCATTTTTTAAATTTTTACTACTGGATTACTGGAATTTCAATGGTCAGAAACTAGATGTGCGTCGCATGATATGAAGCTAGTTTTTCTTCTCCAACATAACAAGGATATGGTGCACAGATAAGTAGACCTTTACATAAACAGACCTTAATTTATTCATATAAAAACAATGTCAAAAATGTAAAATTCTTAAAGCTGCACTATGTATAACTGTGCTGCACTATGGATAACTGTGCTGCACTATGTATAACTGTGCTCTCTAGTGACATCTGTGGTTGAAACATAATCCTGCAAGCAATTTGCGGAAGAACACTATGCAGGTTGTGTTTCAGCACTGCTCATCTGCCCGATGAATCTCTTGTTTTGAGGTTAAATGGACATCGCCTGTGTGTTATCATGATATTCAGAGTCATAACGTGCTATTTTCATGATGATATAATTATGTTATACAATAAAAAAAAGATTTAAACTGAAATATTACTTGCTTTGATGAAGATAAAAAAAAAAAAACTTAATTACATATTTTAAATGAATGAATTTGCAAGTATAGCGCTTTTATTACAATACACTCAATGCACTTTTTCATAGAAAACAGGGGACTCCCCTCAACTACCACAAGTTACCGGTGTATTATAATATGAATAATCAAGTGTTTTATCTACTATTAAGGTTTGTTTTGTAGCCTACTACACTTATCAATTTAAGAGGTGAAACTCGTGATTTGGCTGATATGATTTTTAATGGAAGACTTGATTATTTTTACATTATGTACAGCCATTTGTCAATGAAATCACGGATGAAAAAGTTTGTCAATGATAACAAAGACGTAATGAGAAAAGAGGCATCATGATGATAATTAAATGATTTTATTATAGCATACTGTTGATGAAAATATGATGATGAAAAGGATACTGCAAGATCTTAACAGTGCAAGATATAAACAGAAGAAACATCTTAAATCTATAGAAGAATATATTAGATCAGAATCAGACTGAGCTTTATTGTCAAGTGTTCTCATGTACATAAGGAATTTTTTCTTTTTTGGTGATAGGAGTATAAATAGACATACAAATAATAGGACATACAACAGAATGGCACAAGTACATGTGCAAGGTAGGGGTATATACATTTATTGAATTAAATATGTGAATATACATATGCGCATGAGATATGTAGTTACATTATTGCATTATGTGGGAGTCCTGAGGCAGTTTAATTGTTTTTGAGGAAAATGGTCTGAGGGTAAAAACTGTTCTTGTGCCTGGATGTCCTGGTCCCCCCCAGCTATGTAGCACCAGCACAGAGCAACTGTTCAAAAGAGAGAGTGGGCAGGGTGTGGGGGTCCTGAGTGATTCTACCTGCACGTTTCCTCACTCTGGAGACCTACAGTTCTTGGAGGGTGGGCAGGGGGGCACCAATAATCCTCTCAGTGGTCCTGACTGTCTGGAATTGATTGGAAGGTGAAAAGTGGGAGTTGTACTCCAGAATGGACATGCACAGCTAGCTGGGTACAATCACTATTTAGTAGGAGGTTTGAGGGGAAGGGTAGAATAATAAGGTGGCTTGGTCACATCAGTTGAACCAGAAAGTTATTTCAGAGGCAGAGCAAGTTATTACACTTCGATAAACAATTACAAAAACAAACATTAATTTAGTTCTTAGAATAACATGCACCGATGATTCGTGTACAAGGACACTAAAGGAATAGTTCATCCAAAAATTATAATTCTCTCATCGTTTACTCCTCCTAATGTAGTCTCAAAACTCTTATGACTTTTTCATTTGCGGAACAAAAACAAAAAGATGTTTTGAAGGATACATATTGTTTTATGATGCACAATGTGCTAACAAGTGTAAATGAGCTTGAAATTACAATCACCAAGGAGACCGCAGACGTCAATTTACAGTAAAAACTTTCATTTTGGTCTGTTCTCACCCAAAACCATTTGGATCGCTTCAGAAGACATGGATTAAACCGCTTGAGTCATATGGATTACCTTAAATGTACTTTTTAGAGATTGAAGTGTTGGGCTCCATTTACTAGCACTATGGATATATCTCCATCAGAATATCTTTGTGATCCGTGGAAGAAAGTGAACACAGCATTAGGGTGAAAAAATTCTGAGAGAATTTTAATTTTTGAGTGAACTAATCCTTTAACATGCATTCTTGCATTATTGTGGCAATACCAAAAAGGGACAAAGTTACCTTCAAATGTCAGGGCCATTAAATTAAATGTGTTATAAACATAGCTAACCATAAAGAAGTTTAGAAGAACAAACAGTCCTGACTGTCCATTGTCCATTAGATATGGATTTATCTAATCCTTTAATCCAGTATGTTGGGGATTTCTCTGCTTGAGCTGCGCAAATTGAACACACCAGCTAAATTAAACGCTATAAAGCGGGGTAAGTACATAATTCAAATGCATCCTATTTATACGTGAGATTAATCAATATATCCAGAACATTTATGGAACGAACAGGTGAACTTGAAGTAAAAGAAATGCTTTAGTCAGAATGTGTAATTTGCATTGTGTAACTTGCGCTGTGAATACGCGGTTTCCTTAAGAAACAGGCTACACACAATGTAATTAATACGTTTCTAAAGCATGGAGAATTCAGAATACAGGCTAACTTCTAAAAGTTGGCTAATACTTCATTCTACATTATTTCAGGAGCTCAGGTTTTTCACAAGTACAGTAGGCCTATATGTACATTTATACTGTATGTTTGATACATGTTTGCATTTGAAAATGTTTATACTTTTTTCTAAATGTTTGAATATTCGATTAAAGTTTGGTCTGTTACAGTTTGACACTTTTGTCCATATTTCACGTCAAAGTAAAAATATAAAATTTTGGTTGACTAAAATTAGATGTAATTTTCATCAGATTAAAACAGACTAAAATGAATGAATATGACATGATGAAATATTTTCATCAAAAGACAAAATATGAAACAAAATACTGTGGAAAAAAAATGAACACTGGTAAAGCCTCAGTTAATGGAAGTGAAACCATAACACTAAACAAACATAAAACGAGGATTCAATAATGATGGAGATATAATATACTTTATTAAACATTAAAATAAATATGCTTAAATATGCAATATAACAATTAAAATTAAAGAAAATTACAGAAGTCATACATATTACTAAACATGGCACAGTAACTTCACTGGATAACAGATACAGCGAGATCGGTTTACACACGAGTAAAAACCAATTCATAAAAGCATTCCCCCTACCATACAATACTGTATCCAAGCATTATAGAAGGTAAACAACTTTGTCAAACAGATAATCATCAATCAAGACTGCAGCGATGCAGTCCTGAATGGAGTTTGACTGACTGAACAGCGTAGTTTCTCCAGCCCAGAACATGTGACGGCCTGTACTTCTTTTCTGTGTCCAAGGACATGTAATGTCGTACGGATGAACAACATAAGCAAGGGATTTTGCCCGACAAATCTGACCCGACAGCTCAAAATACAAATCATTTTTGCAGGCTTACCGAAATGAATCGGGGTAAGGTAAGGACAATGTTTTGAACACTGATTGTTTATGAACTTAATAAATAATGGCAATTTGTTCCTTTAACCAAAAGTCCATAAATACAATACTAAGAATAAGTGACACATAGGGCTATTTATTCAGTTGTAGTTTTGGGATTTTAGAAATGTTACACATTTGTGGTTTGATTACATCCGGTGCTTTTAAACACTTTTTCTTTTTTAAATGCGGAGATTTTCTTCTGTGCTTTTCCAGTACGGTTGTATGAGAACGGGATGATCACATCAAAAAACCTTTTCTTGAATCAACTAAGACACAGTGTACCAGTTTATGATCAAAACTGCCTGATACCTCACTCTTCTGTTTAATGTAAAACGACGTGTTCATTTCATTGTGTTTGTTAATGAAAACAATATTAACATACTGGATCATTTGAATATCCACTTTAATAAGTACTTGACTTTTGTTTTTCACCCAAAGCTATCACAACACTTCAAGATGACATGGAAAATAACAAACCATATCAACTTTTTTTTTCAAACATTAGATTTTTACTCCACTGATGGTTAGGTATAGGGCTGGGGTTTGGGTGTGGACATAATACAATAAATACTGCAGGGCGTGATGTAGATTATTAGCATCCAACAGTTTATAAGCCTTTTTACAGCTAAACTTTATTTGAGCAGTGTCAGACAGAATCTGCAGAATGACTTATGACAAATACTCTCCAAAACACCTCAAAAACCTTTTGAGTTATGCATAACAATAGGAACATTTAACACAGCAGAACATTTTGACATCCGACAATGAACAAACAGCGCTTGACGGCTGCAGCAGTGGTGCATTAAAGAACTAAGGACTAGTTTTAATTATTTAGGCCTCAAATATCAAATAAAACTCAATACATAAAAAATTGATCTCTCTCTCTCTCTCTCATGGAGAGATTTATTTCTCTTTTTTTTCCTGGGTTTTACAACCTGGTCTCTCCCAAACCAAATTTCAGAGCAGATTAAATTTACATCCCATCAGGCAGAACCAGCCTGCTCCAAGGAGCTACATGGTTACCATAACTACGAGTGTTCCTCATCAACCAGCAGAAGTTATCCATGAGCAAAATAATGGGGCAATTTCAGAGATACATATCCAAATGAGGAGCTTTAAAATATGGAATAAGGAGAGAGAGAGAGAGTAAAAATAAATATGCATAAACTATGGATTGGTTGTAACGGTCCTCATGGAACAAATAAAATAATCTGTTCAGCCCTTTCTTACATAGTATGAAGCTGAATCCAAATAAACAAAAGCAAACAAAATACTAACCACCAGCATTTGTATCAGCAGCATTAATCTGCCTGTTTCTAATCAGCTCTAGGGAGAAACGGAAATCTCACCCTTCAACAGTGGATTTCAGTTGATGGGAGTTTAACATGCTTTGGGTGCTTATGTAAGATAAGATAACGTAACACACTCAATCAGAAAGAACTGTATCTCCACATTGAGACTTAAGATTTTATAAATACCCTACAGCTTGAATGAATGTTAACATTGATTTACGGTCTACTAGTGCTGCACGATTAATCATATCACAATCGCAATGTCAGCCTGTGCGATTATATGACGGCAAATGCTGCGATTTTATTAAATAAGTGCATGTGTGGACGTGACAGCCCATTCTCTCGGAGAGCCGTTTGCCCATTTTCTACACCGCTAATAAAAAGATGACCAGTCAGTCTTGGTTTAGGGAGTGGCACGTGCGGTCATGTCATGCGAGTTTCCGGTGTGCAGCATGGAAATCAGGTGAAGATGGATGCCGAGCAGACCAACACTACAATGGTGGCCAGAAAAAAACAACACAAACACAGATCTGCGATATGTCTTTATTTCATCAATAATTAAAGTTTATATAATACGTAAGTGTGGCATGTAAATAAGCACAAACTCCAAAACTGTCATTCTCTGTGCGGTCAGAACCGCTTCAACTAGTCACGGAAGAGACCCAATCTGACTGTGAGAGATTTAAAAGTTCCGCCGGCTGATGCAACAGTTTTAGTGGTTTGATTGAGTGAACCACACTTTTATATCCAGTTTCCTTTTCAAAAGAGTTTATAGAAAGTAAATTTTACATCCTGCTTAAATGTCCCTGTTTGTTTGGACAATCTTATTTTCGTGAAAACTCGTATGTTCTTATTTATTCTATTTTATTTAGGTGTAATATTGAGAAAATAACAAGTTTGAAGCAATGCAAAGATATTTAATTTTGTAAAAATATTTTAATTTGAAAACACTGTGCATTTATAGTTGTTGTTAGTTTGTATGTTTGAGTTGAAAAATACACATTTCAGCATTATCAGTAATCTATTTGTGCATTTCCCATGACAACCAAGCAAGTTGACTCATGTTACGATTAGTTTATTATATCGAAAATCGCATATCGCAATATTAACCTCAATAAATCAAATATGACTTTTTTCCCCAAATCGTGCAGCCCAATGGTCTACTATTAGCCTACTCCACATCTGCCTATTTTCTCAAGTACATATTCATCAGCTCCTACCATTTGATAGTTGGCAAGTTCAAGCATGCCCTCTTCCCATCACCATAACAACCAGCTGATAATTCAACATCATGAGTGGGAGAGGGAGAGAGAGAGAGAGAGAGAGAGAGGCTGGCAGTAATTACTCCATTCTTCTTCCAAAGTCTCTTTAAACATCATGACACTGAATTCATGAGAATCATTGTGTCATAGCAAAATTACCATCAGTTAAATCATAAGGGCTGCCGTGAGTCATGCCAATACTCCATCACCAACAACAGATACAGCTCTGTTTCTAGACATGTTCTAGGAGCAGATAAAGATTACTTTGAAAAAATTGAAATATTTTACTTAATTGAGAAACCCTTCAAGTCAACATGCCATTGTTTCAATTTAATGTTTAACCAATCCTTTAAAGATTTCAATATTACCGGAATTATTAATACAAGTCAAAATGGTCAAAATATCCAAATTAATATTGAGAATCTTCAAGTTGCACTGGTACAGACAACTAAACTTTCGGAACCATAACAACACTACCTTGTTCTACTTTAAAACGGGTTTAGCCGGCCGCTCTACCACCTGAGCCACAGCCGCCCCTAGCAGAGTTGCAAAAGGTACGCCCACTTATAATAAACACTGTGTGCAGCAATTATTTTTTTTTGCATGCATACCATATTTTACATTGCCTTTTATGGCTGTTTGACAGAACGAATGAAAAATATAGACTAACCTTATCTATAATAGTTGTCACGGATCCCACATTTTAGTAGTCAAACCGAAAGAAAAAAGAAATATGCATTCATTTTGTGAAACAGACTGTTGCTTTCCTCCGAGTGTTCCAGAGACTGCATGAGAGCAACAGTTCACGCAGCCTCTGGCGAAATGGGGCATTCAAGGAAAAATGCATTTTGTTTACCTAAAAATAGGTCTCCCACAGCGATACAAACCAGAGAACTGAACTTAAAAACATGTCTGAAGAGTTTGAAGTCTAAGAAAAGATGCATTTATATGCCCAGCCTTTTTTTTTTTTTTTTTTTTTTACCAGAGTATTCAATAAAACAGGGAGATAGAGTAGGGGGAAATGTCTGTGATACCTCAGCAAAACATTCTGTAGGTGTGACATTCTCTGCCAAAATCAAGTATTTTGGAACCGTCTCATGATATGCTGGCTTCAATAAACTTATGAGAAAGTTTTTGGACCAGTGTGAGATCTCAGTGGGTTGGGTTACCAAGTGCAATGCCAAAAATGGAAACAATGCAAACGAGTTTGCACCATCGCTCGTCACAGCTAGTTAGGACAAAAACTCTGAATAACATAGAAAAGATACCTTTTATCATGTGTTTGCTGTCAGGTTAGGAAACTGTGTGCCTGTGGCTGCCTTCAGCAGCCTCTATTTATGGCTGTGTCCGAAAACTGGAGGCTGTATACAGAGGTAGTATGAAAATAAAGTGATCTTCAAACTGTTCTGAGACCAGTTCCATTCATTTATAAAACGCAGTCGGTTAAGCAGTTAACTGATTGCGTTTTCAGATGCAGCCTCTCTCCCTCAGTTTGACGGAGTGCTCCAGCAAAAAAAATAAAAAATAAGACTGGGCATAGAAATACATTATTTTTGGACTTCAAACTCTTCATACAGGTTTCATAAGTTCGGTTAACTGGTTTGTGTGCAGCTGTGTTCTGTTCTTTAGTACTGATGTGGCAGACCTGTTTTTAGATAAAACAAAGTTTTGCTTGAACACCCCATTTCACCAGCAGGCTGTGTGAATTACTACAATCTTGTGCAGTCTCATGAATGCGCGTAGGAGAGCAGCGATCCATCTACAGTTTCACAAAATAATACATTTGATTTCGGTTTGTTTCTCACCAAACTTATCGTATGCTTTCAATACAATCATGAGTCTCATGGAATCATTTTAGACTTGAATTACTTTTGAAGCTTAAAGAGGTGGTCACCATATACTTCCAAATATGACATCACTGAGCACAATTCTTATTTCACAATTTCTCACTTTGTGTTAAGAAAAAGAAAGAAAGTCATATGGGGCTAACCCTTTAAAGCCGACAGAGTGAGTTATTGTTGCACATAAAACATTGTTCAAAACAATGCAAAGAATGCAAAAATGAAAAAGACTGTCGCTTAGCATGTCACATCCCACACAAAAGAGAGCAGGGGAAGGCAATTTTTGTTTTGGTACAGGGGCCACATCAAGCTTTAAGTAGTACATGGGGAACACATTATATTCCTTTTTAAAAACATATATGTACTGCATTGATTTAGTTATTGTATCTTTTAAGACCAGAAATTATGATGTTCTCATTCGAATGCATGATGCACAATTTTCTAGTGTATTTGTGACTATAGGACTATTGTGCCTGAAGAATTGCTGGTTGATAAAGGCTTGATAAAGGCTGAGCATCATTATAAATAATTTACTTTAAAATTACCAGGGAAGTAGAGATGTTAATTGAAATGAGAACACTCTCTACATTAGGAGTTGATATTAAAATTAAAAATAATACTGTTAAATATAATATTAATAAAATTATTCGCCACCGAAGTCCATATACATATTTTTTTAAAAGCATAGGCATTATGCTTACCTTGTCGTTGCAAAGTTATATCCAATCTTTCAACTCCTGTCATGACTGTGTGAAGTCAACAAACCTTGCAACTTAACATGATGCCATAAAGGGATTGTTTTTATATAGAGAATTACATCAGTAAGGCATAACTAGAAGAGAAGAGTAGGCCTACTGACATATGCATATCATAAGACATATTGATATGACATATCATAAGACATATGCAGTTAGACAAAAATATGAGAAGCATATGTCTGCATTTAAACCGTCCAGCATAGGCTTCCATTGCATGTGCATTACTGCAAATAATTTATTCACACAAACTTTGGAATGAGTTAAATGTACTGTATTAAATTTAGGAAGTATTCAGACCCCTTCATTTTTTCACATTTTATGTTGCAGCCTTGTGGAAAAGCTAAATAATTGAACGCATATTAGCATATCAATCAACACACCATAAACCATAATGTCAAAGCAAAAAACAGATTTTTGATAACTGCAAATTTTTGAAAAAGAAAAATTGAAATTTCACATTGACATAAGTATTCAGACCCTTAACTCAGTACTTAGTTGAAGCATATTTGGAAGCTATTACATACTCAAGTCTTTTTGGGTATGATGCACATATGGATTTGGGATTGTCTGCCATTCTTCAAGTTCTGTCAAGTTGGATGGGGCCATCGGTGGACAGCCATTTTCAGGTCTCTCCAGAGAGGTTTGATTGGGTTCAAGTCCGGGCTCTGGCTGTGCCACTCAAGGACAGTGGCCACAACAAGGAGTTGTCCTGAAGCCACTCTTGCTTTGTCTTGGCTGTGCTTAGGGTAATTGTCCTGTTGGAAGGTGAACCTTTGACCCAGTCTGAGGTCTCTGGACCAGGTTTCATTAAGGATATCTCTGTATTTTGCTGCATTTAGCTTTCCTTCAACCCAGACCAGTCCCCCAGTCCCAGCCTGCTTAAATGTTGGGATGGTATTGTGCAGGTGATAAGCGGTGCCTGGTTTCCTCCAGACATGATGCTTGGAATTGAGGCCAAACAGTTCCATCTTTGTTTCATTAGGCCAGAGAATCGTGTTTCTCAGAGACAGAGTCCTTTAGGTGCTTTTTTGCAAATTCCAAGTGGGCTTTCAGGTGTCTTGCACTGAGGAGAGGCTTCCATCTGGCCACTCTGCCATACAGCCCAGATCAGTGGGGTGTTGCAGTGATGGATGTCCTTCTGCAAGTTTCTCCCATCTCCACACATGATCTCTGGAGCTCTACCAGAGTTACCATCGGGTTCTTAGCCACCTCTCTTACCAAGGCCCATCTCCACTGATTGCTCGGTTTAGCCGGGTGGCCAGCTTTAGGAACAGTCCTTGTTGTTCCAAACTTCTTCCATTTAAGAATTATGGAGGCTACTGTGCTCTTGGGAAACTTCAAAGCAGCCAACATTTTTTGTAGCCTTCGCCAGATCTGTGCTTCGACACAATGCTGTCTCTGCGCCCTGCAGGCAGTTCCTTTGACCTCATGGCTTGGTTTTTGCTCTGATATAAATTCAGCTGAGAGACCTTATATAGACAGGTGTGTGCCTTTACAAATCATGTCCAAGCAATTGAATTTACCACTGGTGGACTCAAAGTGCAAAAACATCTCAATGATGATCCAGAGAAATGGGATACACCCAAGCTAAAGTGTCATAGCAAAGGGTCTGAATACTTATTTCAATGTGATATTTCAGTTTTTTCTTTTTAATACATTTGCAAAGTTACCAAAAATCGAAGGATGAGCATTTTGGTCATTTTGTCTACTTGAGTACTCTGACTAATTACTCGAGTAGACAAGGGGCAATGACATATATGACTGACAAAAGTCTTTGCAGCATTGCGTCTTGCTGTTCCAGTGTGTATATATAGTCTATTCATTATTATAGGCTGTTATAAAATAATGTTACAGAATGTACAAAAGATTGCATAATCAAGAAATAATGCAACATATTTTGTCATTATGTGAAGTTTCACTGCATGAAAGGAAACTTCACTGCATCTGTCTGTTCTTCCTTCAGGTTACCGTAGTAATCTTAGTAAGCGCGCATCAGTTTTTTAGTGACTGTCTGAACAGTCCATTTTCAAACCAAAGTTGGTTTAACAGGAGACACCATAACCATTGCGTTTTTAATATGAGTGTCAAGTTGAAGTTCGGTCCCCCAAGTGTTCGCTCATGTTGGGAAAGTCTCGATGCTCTGTAATGTTTTTGCTGTGATGATTCATGAAGTGTTCCAATCAACATGGAGAGTAGGAAATTCTGGGGAATGTTTGGCACTGGGGAAAGTGCAACGGACTGACAATTTATGTCGGACTTCTAACTTGGAAACTCAGGTGAAAATGTTCAACTCCCATTAACGAGTATACAAGTTCTAACATTAAATGATAATAAAACATGTTTAGCAAATGATTTGCAGAGACACATGTTCAAACCACGGTTAATTACAGTCTTTTGATTATCGTAATGATAGCATTGCAGCATTGTATGTCAGTTGGTTGCTATGAGATATCTCTGATATTCAACATACCCCTAAAAACCACAATGTAATCAATCTCAAAATTAAAAATAAGCTCCCTCTGACAGTTTTTAGTTGTCAGGTAATTGTCACTGAAGTGGTCACATCATGCATGATAACCATCGATCATCTTTTTCATTCATTCATGCATACAAAATCTGGTTTTCGTTTTGTCATTATGGGATCTGGAGTATAGATTGATGTGAAAAAAATTATTTAAAGCATTTAAAAAGGCTGCAAAAAAAAAATAAAATGAAGGGGTCTGTATACTTTCTGAATGCAATGCATCTGTGGTAATCAACATGCCAAGCAGCTGTCGATAGAGCCAAACTTGTATTGAACCTTGAACATTCCTTTAACCATTAAGAACACCATAAAACAGACAAAAAAATAAATAAATAAATACTTTATAGAATATTTGTAAAGAAATAAAAATCACAAATATTGCACAATAAAAATCATTAACTCCATTTACAGTGTGTGCTATTGGCAAGCATTCTCTTAATATGGTAGCAAACCAGGCTATGGAGACAGATTGACAGCAAAGTAATCACTGTGCCTGGCCAAAGAGAGGGCCAGGCATCCTGGAAACACGGACGGACACAGACACACACACACACACACACACACACACACACACACACACACACACACACACACACACACACACACACACACAGGCAGGAGACGCTGACACTGTGGCAGGAATTACCCAGCAAAGTCCACTACTTCTGCTGGCCTTGAATGGTGACAGTATACCTTCTCATGTACACTGAAAATGTGTCAATCAAGTCATCTCCTCAACATTTCATAACCAAGCAGTTTGTCAGTTTCGCACTGGCTTACAGCAAAACAAAATATTATGATTCCTTATGGGAGCAGTTTTTCAGACCAGAATTAAATCCATAGACCACACTAATAAACTAGTCGGTTGTTGGAGCACTAGTCGACTATTCTGACCCATCCCTTTCTCTACAACTGCACTTCCATTTGCTTCCCATGTACACGTTTTCCTTCATTAAGGTCACTGACGTCAATTGTTTAGCGATCTCATTAGTGGCACCCTGCCAGTGACAGAATGTAGCAGCTGCTGTTAGGTTGCTCCCCCCACACCAGAGACACCATGGACAGAGTACAAAGTGATGTGATGCTCTGTGGGGTTAACCTTTGGATCAGAGTCTGGCTGTCTCCTGACACCCACAAAACTGGGTCACTTTGGTCGATTTAGGGCACTTAAGAGTACCCTTAAGAGGACAGATGAACAGAAACAATGCAATAAACAGTGTTCACACTGACATATTAAAATGGGAACTGTTGCTCTTGATCATAAATATTTAGACAAAAGATTTGAACAAACCCCCAACCCCAAGAATGGCCAATATTTATATTTGCAGGCATATTTTCTGCATGCACCACTGATCAAAAACACTAGTGCTTCAACAAGTAATTGATAATAATAATAATAACATCATTTTTCAACACCTTTACTAGGGATGCACCAATACCACTTTTTCTCTTCCGATCCGATTACGATATCGAAAATCTCAGAATCGTCTGACACCGATCCGATACCAGTGTTGTTTTTTTGCATAATCAGTTTAGAATATCTTTACGTTATAGTTTGGAACTAACTGGGAGTGCTCTTTAATATGTAAATAACACAAACGTCTAACTTCACATTATATCAATATAAATGTATAGCCTATTCCAAAAACTTTATTGTTAACTAGTTTACTGGATAATATAGCAGCAAAATTAACAGTAATTCCAGTATAAGTCATCATTAGAAAAGAAGCCGTTTTGTCTTTACAAACATTAAAAAATTTAATAAAAATGCATCTGGATTTTAAAGGATTCGGTTCTCTTTTGTTCAATTTAGTTGTAAGATATCAGTTCACTTTTCATTCACAGTTATTTTTTGGAACCCATTCAACAACTTTTGTTAGAATTTGTAAACAATAATATTAATAAATTATTATTATTATTATTATTATTATTGACTTTAATATCAATAATGTTGATTTAATAATATCAAAAATATTATTATTATTATTATTATTGATAGAATTTCAAACACAACAGTAATATTTCTGTAATCACGCACCATCTAAAACCCTCTGGCATTTATTTTTACATTAAATACATTTTGACAGTTTGTAGGCAAGTTCACTTTAATTTATTTGGCTTCTTATTCAAATTATAGTCAAATGCACCTCCGGTGCTGTTCTAAATGCATATTATAGTGAACGGAACGATTGAGTATCTACAGCTGTTTGTTTGTTTGTTTTTAACGCCATGCCAGCTTCTATGGCTATTTTTTAGGTTTTTTAAATAAATTTTGTTTATTTTAAAAGTGGTGAGTGGTGTAGTGGTCTAAACCACATAACTGGTAAACTGGTAATCAGAAGGTCACTGGTTCAATCCCCACAGCCACCACCATTGTGTCCTTGAGCAAGACACTTAACTCCAGGTTGTTCCGGGGGGATTGTCCCTGTAATAAGTGCACCGTAAGTTGCTTTGGATAAAAGCATCTGCCAAATGCATAAGTGTGCGTTTACATAGAAAACAAATGGATGGTTGCAAAAGCGTGTGAACAGCCCCTTAAAGTAGGTGGAGGTCATTGCATCTTGTACTCTTAAAAGCGTTTCTCAGATTAAGCAATGAGTTTTTACAAAAAATGCTTTGTCAGGAAAGGAGTGGAAATGTGTTTCTCGAGATCCTCGCCTTCGGTTCCATTCTGTTGTGTTCTGTCTGTTTGAACAGCCCATGGCCTGGGTTTAAATTCCAAGCGGCTTCACCACAGAGTTCAGCCAAATACCACTGCTATATGGGAATATTGATACCCTACATACAACTGTACTGAATAAAAGCAATGTGGTATTTTGCAGTTATTATTAAGCTTGAGTCTGGGTTAGTATACGGTGGCATCAGTGCAAGTGTAACACCATGTTAACTAGGTCTATTGAAGCTTTTTCCTCCCTCATTTGACTTTTGACAATATTATGGATCAAATAAAACGCTTTATTTTATGCACATTCTTTGAAAATGGAATGCTCTTTTTTTAATAGCCTGGAAATTTCTTTGCAATAATAAGATGGTTCTGTATGGTTTATGTATTCAGTGCAACCTGATGTGGACTAATGAAACAACATCAATTTAAAAATCTTTAAAATAGAATTGAAAAAATATTTAAGGTAAAAAACAAATGTATTTTCTCTGCCCAATTGAAAGCCCTAATATCAAGTGACCATCTCTGCACTATCCCACGATTACACTAGAATAGAGCCCCATCACTTGCACGAGCTTCTGTGATGTCTCTCTCCACAATCACGTGAAAACCAGGCTTCCAGTGCACCAAGCAAAAGTGTTTAAAAGTGCATCAAGCGGCGGACGGCAGCTTTGGTGGCTAGATAGCGCAAAACTTAGTAGCATGTTCGTGTGCATTACTTGAAACGATCTTAGGATTTAAGAATCAATAATCGAGATAGTTCAAATGAAGATCATTGTGCATTGGAAAATTTTTAAAAAAATAACATCCCCACTATGCAACATTTTTCACTAGACCCTAAAATTTTTGCCCAGTACTGTATATGTTTGTTGTAATACTTCTAATAACAGCAATTATGGTTAAATCTTCAATAATGGAAATAGCAAAGATGGAAAACAAAACAAATATACTAATGATTTCTCACTGGAGGGGTTTTGGGTCATGTAATGGCTCTCTCTCATATTTTCAACGCATACAGTGGGTACGGAAAGTATTCAGACCCCCTTAAATTTTTCACTCTTTGTTATATTGCAGCCATTTGCTAAAATCATTTAAGTTCATTTTTTTTCCTCATTATTGTACACACAGCACCCCATATTGACAGAAAAACACAGAATTGTTGACATTTTTGCACATTTATTAAAAAAGAAAAACTGAAATATCACATGGTCCTAAGCAGTGGTGGACAGTAACGAAGTAAATGTAATTCGTTACTGTACTTAAGTAGTTTTTTTGCGTATCTGTACTTTACTGAAGTATTTAAATTTGGGGAGACTTTTACTTTAACTCCACTACATTTCAAAATCAAATATCTTACTTTTTACTCTACTACATTTTCAAAATCAGTCGTTCCTTTTTATTTATGAGTGGATAAAAAAGTAACTGGTCAAACGAGCCACCAATCACAGTACAGCTCGCGCGCTTTGTTTTGAACTTGCCTTGGCGGCATCTACTAAGCCTTGAACCAGGGTGCGTTTCCCAAAAGCATCGTTAGCCAACTATGGTCGCAAGTTCCGTCGTTATCATCATAGTTCAACGAGTCGGTGTTTCCCGAAACCATTGTTCCAATGAACATTCGCAAACAGCATCGCAGAGTTGTGTGGTTGAAACGACAGCTCTCGACCTGTGGTTAGAAGCAGAGTTTCTTGATATTATAACATGTGGGCTTAATAAATTATTATCTTGAGCCAAATAAGCAATATAACATTCAGTACAATCAGTATCTTTTATTTAGAAGACATACAAATGTCCTTTATGTCTTTTAGTTTGTCAATAGATTTAAAGCACCGTTTTTGAAGAGTGCGCATGTGTGAACGTGCTCTAGTGCGTAAGAACGAGCCTATGATTGAATCTGGAAATAAAGCAAATAACTGAGAAAAATATGAGATAGTCCTCAGATGACATGTCCGTAATTTATAGCAAAACATCTAGCATTAATTAGATCGCAAACAGATTCATTAAAAGTAGTTTTTACTCCATATATATATATATATATATATATATACACACATCTGACTAATTAATGTAATTTTATTAATAGATTGGTGTGCCAAGAGTGACATTAGTCTTCATGTAGACTGAGTTAAGCAAGAGTCTTGTGACAAATTATAATAGGACATTATGGCCATAAAAAAATCATAGTACTTGGATACTTAAGTACATTTGAAGGCAAATACTTTTGTACTTTTACTCAAGTGAATGTTTAAAGGCAGCACTTCTACTTTTACTTGAGTAATATTTTACCTTGAGTATCTTTACTTTAACTCAAGTACATGGTATGTGTACTTCGTCCACCACTGGTCCTAAGTATTCAGACCCTTTGCTGTGACACTCATATATTTAACTCAGGTGCTGTCCATTTCTTCTGATCATCCTTGAGATGGTTCCACACCTTCAATTGAGTCCAGCTGTGTTTGATTATACTGATTGGACTTGATTAGGAAAGCCACACACCTGTCTATATAAGACCTTACAGCTCACAGTGCATGTCAGAGCAAATGAGAATCATGAGGTCAAAGGAACTGCCTGAAGAGCTCAGAGACAGAATTGTGGCAAGGCACAGATCTGGCCACAGTTACAAAAACTTTCTGCTGCCCTTAAGGTTCATAAGAGCACAGTGGCCTCCATAATCCTTAAATGGAAGACGTTTGGGACGACCAGAACCCTTCCTAGAGCTGGCCGTCCGGCCAAACTGAGCTATCGGGGAAGAAGAACCTTGGTGAGAGAGGTAAAGCAGAACCCAAAGATCACTGTGGCTGAGCTCCAGAGATGCAGTCGGGAGATGGGAGAAAGTTGTAGTAAGTCAACCATCACTGCAGCCATCCACCAGTCGGGGCTTTATGGCAGAGTGGCCCGACGGAAGCCTCTCCTCAGTGCAAGACACATGAATGCCTGCATGGTGTTTGCTAAAAAACACCTGAAGGACTCCAAGATGGTGATAAATAAGATTCTCTGGTCTGATGAGACCAAGATAGAACTTTTTGGCCTTAATTCTAAGCGGTATGTGTAGAGAAAACCAGGCACTGCTCATCACCTGTCCAGTACAGTCTCAACAGTGAAGCATGGTGGTGGCAGCATCATGCTGTGGGAGTGTTTTTCAGCTGCAGGGACAGGACGACTGGTTGCAATCGAGGGAAAGATGAATGCGGCCAAGTACAGGGATATCCTGGACGAAAACCTTCTCCAGAGTTCTCTGGACCTCAGACTGGGCCGAAGGTTCACCTTCCAACAAGACAATGACCCTAAGCACACCGCTAAAATAACGAAGGAGTGGCTTCACAACAACTCCGTGACTGTTCTTGAATGGCCCAGCCAGAGCCCTGACTTAAACCCAATTGAGCATTTCTGGAGAGACCTGAAAATGGCTGTCCACCAACGTTTACCATCCAACCTGACAGAACTGGAGAGGATCTGCAAGGAGGAATGGCAGAGGATACCCAAATCCAATCTTTCCCAAAAAGACTCATGGCTGTATTAGATCAAAAGGGTGCTTCTACTAAATACTGAACAAAGGGTCTGAATACTTAGGACCATGTGATATTTCAGTTTTTCTTTTTTAATAAATGTGCAAAAATGTCAACAATTCTGTGTTTTTCTGTCAATATGGGGTGCTGTGTGTACAATAATGAGGAAAAAAAATGAACTTAAATGATTTTAGCAAATGGCTGCAATATAACAAAGAGTGAAAAATTTAAGGGGGTCTGAATACTTTCCGTACCCACTGTATGTGTGTGATGCTGTATTGTGTTTAATGGTTGCTAGTATGTCACAATGAACTTTGATAGTAATAAAACTACTCATGACTATTTTCAATTCAAATAAATGTTGGCATTTCACAATTAGGGCTACAACTAACATATTTAACATATTATAACATATAAAAAAATCATTTTTATCAATAATCTAACGATTATTCGACTATTCTGGGATTATTGCAACGATTAATCATTAGCTTGTAACCGATTATTCAGCTTGTACCCAGACTTAAAAAGGTTGTATTAAACATGCATACTAACAGCAAAGATAAAATCAGCTTTTAAATATACCTCTAAATGACATTCACTGACTTAAAGGAAAAATTATTACATATAATTCAGTAAATAAATTCACTGCAAAAAAAACTATTGTTATCAAGTGTTTGTCTTGTTTTCCATTTAAAAATGTGTAAAAATCCTTAAAACAAGATACATTTACTTGAGAAGCCACATATTTAGACTTGCTTTAAGAGAATGTATCTTAAATATACAGTAAGTGTATTTTGTATGAGTATTTTTTCCACTTTGATATGTCTGGGAGCGCAGTAAAGAAAATATACTTATATTCGAGATCTATTCTCTAAAAGCAAGTCTAAATATCTTTTAAGCTGCTGCTCAGGTGAATCCATCTTTTTTTAAAGGATTTTTAGATATTTCAAAATATTTGTTTTTAAATATTACATTGTCAGATAACAATTTTTTTCTTCTGCAGTATAGCTGCTAAATAAAATGTGAGTTGCGTAAAAGGAGTTTTAGATATTTATATGGGAAAACAACCCAAAACAAAAACAAATCAAAACTTTTGTTGTAGTGTATAATGGGGCGAAGACTACCTACCCCCTCTCTCCTTTCAGTTCACTTCAATCCACCTTTAACTCACAATAAAATTCTCTCTATTAATAAAGCTGCGTATTGCCAATTTTCTTCATGATAAGAAATGTACAGTGAAATATTTTATGACTCAAGTCGTGAGCCCTCACATTATAATCTAGCTGCATTAAACATCTGTGCTTGAGGGACGAGCGTCCCGTGTCAGAGTGTGCATCAGCCAGATGCGGTTTCAGTCTCCCCCCATTAGATCGGGACATTCGCACAACTCATAGAAGAGGCGCTGCACAGAAAAATGGCAGTTTCAGAGTTATTTACATGATCTGCTTCTGTATTATTTGAACTTTAATAAAGCTACAATGCATTAAATATAACTGCATTTAAGATGTAACCTAAAAGGTGTTTCTTTTAAAGACACTCGACACGCAAGTTTTGCTCCAGCTCCACTTATTCCACAACTAGAGTGCTTCTGTATTTACATATATTGTATTTTTGTATAATTCCCTCATACTTTGCGATCTACATCACCTGAAGCTGTTTGGAAAGTTTAGAGTGCATCTGGACTGTGAGCTGTGTAATTCTTCCTCTCCTCAGTCGGGCGCAAACTGCAGTGCTGCACTTGCGCATCATCATTAGAGTTTGTGATCTCATGCTACGTTAAATGAGATCAAACAACTATTCGACAATGGACATTTTAGTATACAATGTTGTTGAAGTTGTCGATAACGTTGACTAATCGTTTCAGCCCTATTCACAATTAATGTAAATTGAATCTCATTGTACAGTGTGGGGGATTCACAAATAACTTGTTAATAACAAACAACAAATGTGTATTAAAAAGGCATGAAATATAGATAATCAGGGCTGCGTTTCCCAAAAGCATCGCAAGCTTAAGTTGATTGTAGATGGTTTCTACTATCTACTTAGGCTTACACTACTTTTGGGAAATGCAGCACAGATCGGTATTGATCAATCACAATGTTAAAATGTCGCTGATCTTATCGGCCTCAAATTTGAACATTTCAAAACCTTTACAAAACCAAAAGACATTAAATCAAACAAGTGTTTTTTTTTTTTTAAATGGAAGCGTTTCTGTTCTGAATAACAACCAGTTCTCGTTCCCAACTCTACTTCCATGTCTTGCTGTCTGACAGCTACTGTGCTGATGCAAAGTGATCTGATAGGTGCTGACAGATAAACAACACCCCTGCCCAAGAGGAACCTCTGCTGTACCAGTCTGCCACTCCAGGAATCCAGACAAGGCCATGAGCACTGTCATTCTTTGGGGAACGCTATCAAAAATAGAAGCAGGCATGGATTGATGGAGAGCTGTGGGGAGCACAGCCAATGGAAATTAAGGAACAAGAGAAAACCCACAACAGCAGTCACCCATGGAGAGGTTGTTGGCATAGCAATGGGATGAGGGTGAGCCGAGTAAACCAATCAATATAACAACAGTGAAAACAAAGGTGATCTGTCCAGAGATGTGGTTCTGTAATCAGTCTTTCCTGTGATCTACAAGACCTCCAAACTCAAACAGAAAAACATTATAAAAACATGCAGAGTATAACATTCAAACACTGCAAAAACATTGGCTCTTTCTATAACACTGGGAAGTAGAGTGCAGTGGGAATTTTCTTGTTGAATAAAACCAAATGATGCTCAGCACACAGACTACACTTAAGTTGGCCCACTCTACTCTATGTAGTTCTCTTCACATTAAAGACATGCAGGACCTCTTCATGTTTCTGGTTGTTGTTGTATCACAAGGAAATACTATGACATACAGCATTTGGTCTGGTCACATTTCTAATATGACTCACAGGAAACAGTTTTAAAATCCATCCCAGTGTCCAAATCACACACTGTCACAGTTTGCACTGTATTTGATGAAGGGCACACTTTTCTACCAATAAAACCATATGTTTTTTTAGGCATGTGTATCCGGTCCTGCATGACCCCCTCCAAGCGGGATTCGAACCAGCGTCAGCCGGCATGGGAGGCTAAAGGCTACAGTCGCTAGTGTGCCTCTTGAGGCCAGGGGAGTGAGGTTTTTTTTTTAAACATACTGCACAGCTATCATGTACCAGCTGGCTCCCGTTACACATGTATGAGTAGTATGAATTGATTCTGGACATTCTTCATCCTGGGATGTGGATATTGACCAGTGACCCGAATATATGACTTAAGAACTACATCTGCAAAAATAATCCACATTGGTTTTGTTAAACATTTAAGCACAACTTTCTTAATATATATAGCACTTTAGTGGTCGACCACTATGTCAGCGATAATTCAAAAATGCTGAATATCGCATCAGCCAGTAAATTTTCCCCTTTGGCCGATTTGTTTCTGGAGGACGCAGAGTATCGCCTGCTTGCATGCGAAGTGACTGAGACATGTAAATGACCATTCACGGCTCATTTTGTTGTTATGTCCCATCGTGTTAATACAATAACAGTCCGGTGTCAACACAGTGTCATTTAAACAGTCCGCATATCAAATGCAGACGCGTTTGAGCTCATAATGTTAAAGTACTCACCTGTTTCATTCTTCCTCTCTCTCCTCAACAGTTCCCTGTTACTTTTAACTGTCTTGTCTAATGATAAAAAGGCAAATATTAGTAAAACTAATAAAATACACCATCTGCAAATATGCGCATATCTCGTTTAAACGGATGTAATAAACCAACCTCACAACTTCAGCAGACCCAGCATCCTGTGGGGTGCTCATTTATTTACCTCTAAAACACGTATTCTATCAGCCTCAGTTCCCTGTCACTTTTCTAATGATTATATATATATATATATATATATATATATATATATATAAAAAAAGGTTTAAAAGGATGTAACTCACGAAAATCCAGCGTTTTCTTCCCACCGAGTGCTCATTTAATATCTTCCTCTCAAGCGTGTACTCTATCAGCTAGAATCAAAACTTCGGGATCAAGATCAAAAACTCTTCTGATTCACAAATAATGACGGTCAATCCATGACAATCCAAGCAGGTGATCCAGTCCGTTTAAACTGTCAGTAGATTGCTGCTCGCGCTGGACCCGCACGAGTAGGTGAGTGCAACTTCAAAGTAAAAGCGCTTCAAGCGTGCTATAAGTAAATGTCATATTCACTATGCACTGTATTTACAATTGGTTTGATTCTGTATTTTTGGAGTAAATGCGATTGCTAACGTGGACATGCTATACATGGTTGCTGGACCACAGCGTGTATGGTTATTTCCTTCCTAAAATATTAACAATTTCTTCATGTGCAAATAAATAACAAAAATTTGATGACTAAACAGAAATCTGAAGAAACTACTATCCAACATTTAAAATACAAAATAATTGTTTTGATTATTTTATACAAAGTTAAAGTTTAGTGTGAAATTGAGTAAATATAGTACTAAATAAGCTTTAAATTTTTTTTGTTTAGCAATTTTATGTTTATGTTATTTACTATATTAAATTGTGTGATATATCGGCATTGTATCAGCCACCCTGCTCTCTGGATATTGATATTGGTCGATCACTAGCACTTACAGTTGAGCCATCCAACTCAGGGTGCACCACAGTTTTTTTAAATCCAAGCTTGGATCATAAAATGTCCAGAGAATCCAGGTAGTTCTCACTTGCTTTCAATGAACACTAAGGATTCTGTCAAACAACTCCATTGCCATACTATTTAGTAGGGAAGTATTAATATTCAGACTAGTGCCCGATATTATCGGCTGATATTAGCCTTTGACAGATATATCGATTTCGGCATATATGTTTTACTGATATGCGCAGATATGAAAACTTTTTTCAGAACATATAATGCAGAAAACAATGCTTTAGAATTGGTGTCATTACATAGTTTGTCCAGCAGAGTGTGCTCCGACTCCATTGTTTACAGAGCTGACTCTGAACTGACAGTGGGTCTGCGGACAGGGCGGTTGAGCGGTGTATTCTCGGTAAGTTAAACAAAGTTAATAAACAATGACCCTATAATTTTCCCTTTTCAATATAACTAATATAACGTTAACCCTGTCCTTGACAACCATGTCTGTTTGCCAGCTATAGTTTGTCAGTGCATTAAGTAATGTAGCAGATTAAAAGGTAAACATCAGAGCCTCTTTTTGCAGCTCAGCAGACAACGATGCGGTGGTGGATTGTGTCTGTTGTGTGTTGATTTTACGTTATGTTGTTACCTAGTTGGTGAGAAGCAATGCTGGAAAGTAAATAAACAACGTTCATCTTTTACTCTCTGTGACAACGAGCTTATAGCTAACTAGCTAACCACGTAGCTGCTTCAGCAGAGTGGAAGCTAATATGAAAACATGAATTCACAAAAAAGTTGTTTAGGATTAACAGTTTGGTACCCCCTTCAACTGAACAATTCCAGTCGTTGCATTTATAAAGTGTAATATTTAAAAGTTTCCTCTGAACTTTGAATATGGTGTCACATCGGCAGGTGTAAATGCTTCTTGTTTTACAACCTGCCCCTAACTGAAAGGCAGTAATAATATAGTCAGCAATTGACTAATACTAAACAGTACTGATGTTTATTAAGCTATTTATTATATTTTTATTTCTTTACTTTCTCAGTGTTCATTTCTAGAATGTTGACAATGTATAATAATAATTTCAAATAATCTTGATAAAAATATTTGTTTAAGAAAGCAGCCTTTGAGTACCTTTGCATTGTCATATTGGAGCAAAATCAGTGAATAAGCCACATTAGTGTTGTCACAGTACCAAAATTTCAGTAGTCGGTACCAATACCTTTGAAATTTCACAGTACTTGATACCATTTTCGGTACCAAAGCAAAAACAGGTTACTAAACAACACTCTTTTATTAACAAAGTTAACAAAACATTAGCAGCAGAACTAAGAACAAAAATATGCCATTGAGCAACACTTTAAGCATACATTGTACAGTTTTGTTAACTGTAATAAAGCAGCTCAGTGATTTAGTGCAAAAAATTTTGCAGTAATTGAACACACCTCTATGACGAACTAAAATGTGTCTAACTTTGATGAGGCCATGAATGAGAAGAGTGGCAGACTGATTTGCCCATTTAAGTCAAATAAATGAGGAAAATAGTAATGGTCTGTTTTGATAGTATTGTGCTTTGGTCAGGGGCACCTACTTGATACATTTAATATCCATTCTGGTCAAATATTTCAGACCAAATCCTACTGCTTATTGCGGAGGACCCATACGTTTAGGTGACGTTTACTTTCCAAACTACTTTAATATTAAAGCACAATTAGGTAAACAGATAAGTTTAATATAAAGCTGTGCTTATACTTGTGCATTTGGACTGTAATGTCAGTAATCAGATGGTTTTGCTGGTGATTTGTTGTTTCATGTGCAGTATTTTGGGTAACTGGGTTAGCAGCACTTTTATAAAACAAGTGCAGAGATGCCCTAGGAGCTGCCCTTTGCCAACCAGGACAATTGTGCTGGGAGTATTTTCCCATAAAGAACTGATCTGTGATCTTCTGAAGTTGTGGACTTTCTTGGTGAAACCCAAAGTACACATTTAAACCACTGTATCAGTGAAAATATGAAACAGGAGTGATAAAATAACCGACTTCACTGCAAATGACTTCACAACAGAAATATCGGACAGTTTCTTCCTGAGGAGAGCGAAGTCCAAACGTCAGATCCTGAATAAAGTGCTCGGAAGTTGAGCTGAACAGTTCAGACAGCTTTAATGCACACCGACCACTAAAAAAATAAACATGAATCAAATCTACCCAATTTTCTCGAATAGCCCAGTATAAAACCACTCACTGACCAGACTATCTAGTGCCGGTCTCTCCCAAACATACAGGCTTAAAGCATTGATGAAGAAATTATACCGTTACTTGCTTCCATGTGTTAACTTACAAAAAAGACTATATTTTCAACGTTATAGGAGGCACGTTGATAATGCGTTATGTCTGGTTTGTTCGTAGTCTCTCGCTAGCCTGCCGTTAGCTCGCGTGGAGCACACAGAACAGACACCGTTTGCGCAAGAACAACTGATCAAACGTTACGAAGTAGTGACGACTTCAGGCCAAATGTTCAAACACTCCGGTTACAAAAATAAGTTTATATATATTATCACTTACCGTTCACAAAGATCAAAACGTGCTGGATAAATGGTGCCCGGGTGCTGTAATAACCGCGTGCTGTAATAACTGGAACGCAAGACTAGTGAGTGTATGTGTTGGCGGTGCTCTATTTGCTTCCTGGCGTTTATGGAGGAGGAGCTCACGAGAGTTGACAAACAGATTGCACGTGAACGGTCAAACACACGCGCACAGCCTCTGGACTGTCTGGACTCAGTTGCTGTTACGACTAAAGAGAAACAAAGTATCTTTGTTTGGGAGGATAAAAAACAATTTTTACTCCTTTTTAAAATAACTTTTGTCCTCAATGTTTGTGGGAAACAATTAGACATTTTTAACGCTACTTTTGTCAATGCAAATAATATTTAACGATAATTGAGACTGTGTGTATGTGCCTAACATCAGGTTTCTCTACGGGGATTCTTACTGCAATACCTATATTGTAAACTGCTGTGGATAAAAGTTTGCTTTTTACAGTACTCATAAACCTGAACACCTGTATATATATATATATATATATATACACACACATGTAATTGCATAAATAGATAACAGAAAGAAAAAAAAAAGACACATTTCAACCCATATGGATGCTAGGGGTATCTACACACACTCCCTTTAAATGTAAAAACAATAATTATATAATCAAAACAATTACGTTACTGGAATTATATATATATATATATAAAATACACACACACACATACACCAAGGAACACCTGCACACCTATACGTATTCATGTGATTTTCTTATCAGCAAATCGTGTGGCAGCAGTGCATAAAATAATTCAGATACAGGTCAGGTGAACATTCACATCAACCATCAAAATGGGTATTTTTTTAATCTCATTGATTTAGACCGTGGCATTATTGTTTGTGTCAGGCGGGCTGGTTTGAGTATTTCTGTAACTGCTGATCTCCTGGGGTTTTCACACACAACCGTATCTAGAATTTACTCAGAATGGTGCCAAAAACTAAAAAAACATCCAGTGAGCAGCAGTTCTGTGGACAAAAACGCCTTGTTGAAGAAAGAGGTCAATGGAAAATAACTAGACTGGTACGAGCTGACAGAAAGGCTACGGTACCCTGTAAAATTGTAGTGAGCAGAATAGCATCTCAGAATGCACAAGTTGGACCATGAGGCAGATGGGCTACAACAGCAGAAGACCATGTTGGGTTCCACTTCTGTCAGCCAAGCACCACAATTGTAAAGAGGGGTTATCAGTCTTACCTTTCTGAATAGCCTGTCTGTCAGCTCAAACCAGTCTGGCCATTCTCCGTTAACCTCTCTAATCAACAAGGTGTTTCTTTAACAGAACTTCCACTCACTGGTTGTTTTTGGCATCATTCCAAGTAAACTCTAAAGACTATTGTCCATGAAAATCCCAGGAGATCAGCAGTTACAGAAATACTCAAACCAGCCCGTCTGGCACCAACAATCATACCACAGTGAAAATCAAATTTTCCCCCATTCTGATGGTTGATGTGAACGTTAACTGAAGCTCCTGACCTGTATCTGCATTGTTTTATGTATATTGCACTGCTGCAACACGATTGGCTGATTAGATAATCACATAAATAAGTAGGTGTACATGTCACTGAGTGTATATACACTACATACACCGATCAGACACAACATTAAAACCACCTGCCTAATATCGTGTAGGTTCCCCTCATGCCACAAAAACAGCTTTGACCCATCATGACTCCTCAAGACCTCTGAAGGTGTCCTGTGATATCTGGCAAAAAGACGTTAACAGCAGATCCTTTATGTCCTGTAAGTTGCGAGGTGGGGCCTCCATGGATGGGACTTGCTGGTCCAGGACATTCCATAGATGCTCAATCGGACTGAGATCTGGGGAATTTGGAGGCCAAGTCAACACCTTGAACTCTTTGTCATATTCCTCAATCCATTTCTTTAGTATTTTTGCACATGCGGCATGACGCGTTATCCTGCTGAAAGAGGCCACTGCCATCAGGGAATACCATTGCCATGAAGGGGTGTAAGTGGTCTGTGTCAAAGTAACATCCACATTAATGGTTTTAATGTTATGGCTGATTAGTGTGTGTGTGTGTGTGTATGTGTGTGTGTGTGTGTACACACACACACACACATTTTAGGGTAATTTCTTTATCTGCAAACTTTTATAAATAATTTCTTTTTTATAACAGCCGTCACAGCTTGTAGGACTTTGCAATAAGTGAAACCAATATCTGTTTGACTGATCTCTTGCAATCCGAACAGCAGAGATTTCATCATTTGTTATGGGAATACAAAGCAAATTGAGAACAATATTCTTTGGCTTTAAATGTTAGCATTTATTTTCTTGCACTTGGATTATGAATCAAGAATTTCAGAATGTCAGGGTTAGGGTCATTTTTTTATAGTTTTCCAGGGAACCCCCAATGTAAAAAGAAAACAAAAAAGACCATAATACTCCTTGTCTGATCACTGGATTTCCAGTAAAGGGAAAGCAACAGGGCAGATGTACAAAATATAATACACAATATTGAGAAACAGTCATTAGGCTGTCAATCCCTTGTACAAATCATACAGTGAAAGATACTGTATAAACAACAAAAATCGAACCCTTCAAATACCCTTCAGTATGACTTTGAATCCACAGATTTATAACATATGTAGTTTGCATTCTTAGTAGGTAAATGGTGCACATACCGGCCTCAAAACAGGATGATATCAAGAACAGTGTTTTTTTTTATTTATTTTTTTTTATCACTAATAGTCTGAAAATAATAATAAGTTATATTAGGTGTCTTTAAATATTTTGCACTTACATTTATAAAAAAAATCTATTTAATACAATGCATTATTGTGCACATAGATTTGGTTACATTGTCCTTGCATTTAAAGTACCTGTATGTACTTCACTGTTGACCCCTTAACCTACCTCGCTGTGCAGTAGCAGAAAAAGAGTTTCGCAGAACAACATGAATGCACACAATAAGTACATTGTATCCTATGTTTGATTTTTATATCCAAGTACCTAGTTAGAGACACCTTATATAAAAATATCCAAAAAAATAAAATACAAAAATCATAACACCAAAGGGTGAGAAAGCCTTTCTTTCTTTATCTGACCACACACACTCTTTCACACCACAGACATACGCAGTTTAAAAAAAGACGACAGAGGTAAAAAGACAGCAGAATCAATAACTTAAATACACAATTACAATAACTTTAAGGCATCCAATGACGTAAAAAAAAATCTTGTAGACTTGAAAGCAACAGGAAAAACCAACAAATACTAATGAACAGAGAAATAGAAAAACCTGCTTTAGGAACAAAACAAAGAAGATAATATATACATACAAATATTAAGTATGCAAGTGGAAACAACGTTCTGTACCTGTTTAACACCAGTGGACTCCGCACACTGATTTGAAATACAAGCAACATCATTTGTCAAAATTAAATTGTTAAAGGCAGAAAGTCCAGTACTAATGTATACGCATCAGATCAAAGATTCTTAAATTCTCATTTCTTAAATGTTTTGATCATGTATTAAATAACTAGAACATGAATTTAAGCAGTTGGTTGCGTTATTTACACGATTACATGACTATAGTACAAATATAGAAAGAAAATCCACATACTTTCAGGATAAAATATATTTTCATATTGTCATTACTGTTTTCATTATTTTCATTAACTACAACAAAATCTCATTCGGGTCCTAAAGCTCTCTTTATCCAGAGCAAAGATGAACAAAACAGTCAAAAAAAGATTGCTTATGAATAAACATGAAAAAAGTAGTATTTAGTAATAGTCAAAAAGCAATAATAATAATAATTAAAAAAAAAAATTATGACAGACATAGCTAAGTGCTACAATGAAGCGTTATATTCCACAAATACAACAAATGGTTGCTTGCATCAGATATTGTTAGCCTTATCTTACGTCATAAAAACTACAGTATCATATTCACGTTAACTTGGATGGCTTGGCAAGATGTTTCCTATCAAAAACAGACTGTTAACTATTTCTGCAATTTCCTATGAGACTTTCAGAGCTCAGAAATGAAACATGAGCTTAATGTTATGTAAGTTAACTTCACCATCAACAGTTCTGTGTGCATTCAGCTCAGTCTGAAACTTGTGTCAGTCTTTATGTTCTCTGGCACCCTCAAGAGGATGAGGAGCAGATTGCGATCTGCTGGACTGTTCCCAGGTCAGTCAGGAGTTGTCTGATGCGATGTTTCAGCTGAGGGAGACGGGCCAGCGGATCTGGAGGTTCCAGCTCACCTGTGTAGTCAAGCCAACTCTCCAACACTACAGCGAGATTTCAATATGAGCAAATAATAAGTACAAAGATCTGGCAAGATTCATCATAAAATTGCAAAAATATACACTTTAAACCTACAAACATGTAACTATATTAACACATTTAAGTTCTATTATTTCCCAGCAATGTGGGCAGCTGTATTTTATCCCTTGGATAAACCAAGAAAACGAAATGTATGCCTTTATATATAAGTGAAAGAATCAGATTTATTCTTGCTCACAATTGTAACCAGTGGGAAACTATAGTCAAATTTAGCTTAGTTGCTCAAGGAACCTTTTTACAGGCAGTAATGACACATTTCTGCCTTATTTAACAGTGTAAATCTAGCGAAATTGTATTATTTAGTGTACATTTATAACATTGAACTTTGTATTATATTACCCTGGAATTAAAAACAATTACCAAAGATGCGATGAGGTTTCTAATACAGCTACAGAGATAGTGACAGTAAAATTCCCCATCTCTTTTCTGACTGTCGTAATCCTTCACTCTCTATTTTTGTTCTTTATTTGGAGAGTTGTGGAAACATAAGTGCTGTTCTTTTGATTATGGGGCAAATGGGTAAGCAACAAATATATTTACCCAATAGAAAATTGAAAACGAAGTCAAATAATTGAATATTTAAAAAAAATGTTTTACTTACAAGCAATTGTGAGGGAAAAGGGAATGATAAACCAAGAATAACTGCATGCCTTTTTAATTTTACTTTAATTTATTGTGACAGTAAATCTGCAGTTTTATAATGGGAATCAAACAATTGCCTTTTCGAAAATGAGGCTGTGTTTTCAAGACGGTCTGCACTTGTAATCTTGCATTATAGTTAACAACTCTGTGTAAAATACATCAACTTTTTTCACACCCTTCTAAATTCACACAATTGTGATCAATGGTATTAAATGGTTTGTTAATGCTTCAATTTGCAACAAACCATTAAAACAGTTATGTTGCTTGGCAACCGTAAACAAGTTATGATAATTGCACGACATATTATTATTATTCCATCTCTCACTGTGCCTAACAACATCTCTTCATCGAAAGACTTTGCCAAAGACTTTCAAGCAAGTCTACAGTCGGCCATGTTTGGAACGCTCCAGAGAGACTAGTGCAGCTCCTATCTACTTGAATGGGGGAACACAGAAATCTTAAAAATGGTCGGTCAAGGGGGGCCTGCATAGCTCAGAGAGTATTGATGCTACCACACCTGGAGTCACAAGTTCAAATCCAGAGCGTGCCGAGTGACTCCAGCCAGGTCTCCTAAGCAACCAAATTTGCCCAGTTGCTAGGGAGGGTAGAGTCGCATGGGGTAACCTCCTCGTGGTTGCTATAATGTGGTTCGCTCTCGGTGGGGTGTGTGGTGAGTTGTGCATGGATGCCGTGGAGAATAGCATGAGCCTCCATATGCACTGTCTCCACGCTAATGCAATCAACAAGCCACGTGATAAGATATGCGGATTGACGTCTCAGACACGGAGGCAACTGAGATTCGTCATCCACCACCCGGATTGTAGCGAGTCACTAGGCCAACACGAGGACTTGGAGCGCATTGGGAATTGGGCATTCCAAATTGGGGAGAAAAGGGGGGGGAGAGGGAAAAAAAATGGCCGTTTTTGATAAAAGATTATGATAAAAGAATACATTTCAAATCAGCATTAAAAAACTGACAATGCTGGCATCTTAAATTGTGCTTCTTTGACAGATTACACTAAAAAACTAAATGTTTCTGTTTTGTACAGCTAATGCACATGTGCGTTCTCGAGTTGATTGACAGGCGATGCCTGTATCTAAAAGGTGATTGGCTCTTTTACTTGTAAAGTGGGACTTCAATTCTACATCCATTGACTGTTGGGCGATAGAGCTTCTTGGTGAGCATTCAAATTTCTCCCATTCATTTAAATAGAAGTGGCCCATCTCTCATAAATAGCCTCTGCTGCACTTCGTGGCTTATAAAGTGCAATAGTGCATGCTCACTTTTTCAGCCACCTGTTTTCCAGATGTTTTCTCCATTAATTTCTTCCATAGACTTTTAAAAAATCCTCCATTAAAGAGTTCCATAATCCATGAACCAAACCAACCAGCTCCGAGGTGAATCGCAACATTACAGTCTTTATTTTAAGGCAAAAAAAGTACTTGAAAATTGGACACAAAGAAAAAGGTACAAGCTTGTGTACTTACGGTCTTTCATTAGGGCACAGACTACAATTCCATGAAGCATTGCGAATGATGTCACTGAATACAAATCTATGGAAATATCTAAAACTATTGATTTTAGGTTGTTTATTAGGAGTATAGAAACAATATAGTTTATGTTTATTGTGAAACATTCCGATAAGCACAAATATAAAAGAAGTTTGAGAGTGTAGGGAGATCGATTGGTTTTTGTAATTCACAGTGTGTCATGGAAGTGGGCGGTAGCTTCTGGAATTATTTCATGGGTTTGGTTGACTGCGGTTCTTTGATTGGTGGATCTTTCTCTGCAGTACCATGGGTAATGTAGTCGTTTAACATGAATTCCAATATCAAACATGATTTTTAAACAATACAGACAGGTGGCTTTAATGGAAGCATATAACATCGATGAACAACCTTGTGGCTTATGGTATGTCTGTCTTTAAAGGTTTATAAGTTATAAACTAATGGTATTTGTATTCCGTAACTGTTGCGCTCTATAGCTTTACTATAAAACAGATCATTCCAACTCTAAATTCCAATACATTTCTATGACTTCTCCAGTTGATTACTCGATAAGGATTTTTTAAAATCTACCAATGACATCCAGGTCTGGAAATCACAATCTCTAACACATTCTAACATACAGATAAGCAAACGCCTATGACCACACGATATACTAACGTGTTAAAGGAATATTCTGGGTTCAATGTAAATTAAGCTTAATCGACAGCATTTGTATCATTACTTTCATTATCTAAAAAAATAAAATACATTTTCAATATCTCTTTTTTTTTTTTAGATGCAAAATTACAGTGAGGCACTTACAATGGAAATGAATGGGCCAATCCGTTCATGTTAAAATACTAATTGTTTTAAAAGTATAGCCACAAGACAAACAATATGTGTGTAAACATGATTTTAGTATGATAAAATCTCTTACTAACCTTTACTCTGTAAAGTTATAGCCAATTTTACAACTGTGTTGCCATGGCGACGTAATGCCATAAACCCTAAAACGACCGCAAAAACAATGAATGAATGAATGTAAACAACTTAACAGCTCAAATAATACATGAGTTTCAACAGAATAATTAATGTAATTGCTTTTATGAAATAAAAAGGTTCCCCATTTCTGCCATTAAAGCAAAAAAAAAAAAAAAAAAGTGTCCATTCACCTCCATTATAAGTGCTTAACTGTGCCCCAATTTTTGCCTTTTTTTTTTTTTAAGGAGTGACAAGTCAAAATTAATTTATGTGGTAATCAACATTATGCCAAAAATGCTGTCAATTGAGCTTAACTTCTACAGAACCCGGAATATTCCTTCAAGTTGCTATGCAAGAACTTAAAAACGGTTAAAGGAATGAAAATGTAAACCGAAAACAAATGAAATGTTTAGCAGCAGAAGGTAACAGAAAACTGGGACAAAGTGATTTTCAATTGTTCCGGAAAACGTTATTTTTAAATGCTGGTAACCGGTTATAACCTGTTAATTTTGTTCTGATCATTTTTTCATGAAACTAAAGGCCAAAGGGTTTATCACAGTAAAGTTTTGGAACTACATCACTTCATGTTGCCTGAAAAAATTAAACATGCTTTGATCCTGAAGGAAACTGCTGCATAACACATTTCTTTGCCTTTTTGCCCATTATGGTTGTATATAACTTGTTAATAACTATGTATAATTACTACATACACTGTAGATGCACGTCTAATCCAGATACAAGTAAAAATGTATTAGAGGTAAAAGTATATTTATCAGTTGTTTTCAAGTCTTCACTAAATTATTGTTAGATATGATGCATTAATTAAACTGGGTTCTCCTCAACTGGATGAAAGACACCATCAATCCTCAGCTCCAAGATAAGCAGGCAAGCTTTCACAAAGACAGGTCTTGCACCGACCAGATTTCAACAACGCTCATCGTCGTGGAACAGTCACTTGAGTGGAACTCACCTCTTGACATCAACTTTATTGACTACAAGAACGCATTCAATAGCGTGGATACGCAGACCCTCTGGAAACTGCTGAGACATTATGGAGTGCCAGAGAAGATCAACATCGTCATCAGGAACACCTACAAAGGTATGACCTGCAGAATGCTCCATGGGCATCAACTCACTGATGCCTTTGAGGACAGGAGTGAGGCAAGGATGTTTGCAATCATCTTTCCTGTTCTTGTTGGCTATAGACTGGGTCATGAAGACATCCATAACCCAAAAGCAAAGCAGGATCCAGTGAACACCTTGGACACAGCTGGAAGATTTGTACTATGCGGACAATCTGGCCCTTCTCTCCCACACCCAACAACAGATGTAGAAGAAAACCCGCACGGTTGCGGAAAACTCAGCACTCCTGGGCCTTAACATCCACAATGGGAAGAGCAAGATTCTAAAGATCAATGCCACTGTCAACAGACGCCCCATCACACTAGAAGGTGACATTGACGCTGACATTACAGTATGGATCAGCAAGGCGAGGGTAGCTTTCCTCCAACTGAGGAATGTCTGGAGATCAACTGACATGAACATCAACACCAAGATCAGGATCTTTAACATGATAATATCCTACTTTATGGTGAGGAGACCTGGAGAACCACTGCCACAACCATGAGGAGAATCCAGACATTCATCAACACCTGCCTCAAAAGGATTCTCCGGATTCACTGGCCCGAGACCATTAGCAAATAAAGAACTTTGGCAGCGAACAAAACAGCAACCAGTGGAGGACGAAATACTCCAAAGACGCTGGAGATGGATCTGCCACACCCTCTGAAAACCTGCTTTAAGCATCACACGGCAAGCTTTGACCTAGAACCCACAAGGGAAGAGAAATCAAGTCCGCCCAAAAAACAACTTATGCCGTGATAGAGGCAGACATGAAGGAGATGGGATACACCTGGAGACAACTCGGGAGACTGGCTCAGGAGAGTCCTCGTTGGTGGCCTATGCCCCAGATTGGACCAAAGGAGATGATGCATTAATACTGATTTTATGCTGCTGGAACAGTTTTGGCTGAGAAGCAGATCTGTAATTAAAATTATACTTAACTGTTAATTAAATGTATGCTTATGATTTCTATGCCAATAAATCCACCTCACAGGAAAAAATTAACTTAGTTTCTTAGGCAAGTGACTTATTTTGGGCTTGTTTTTCAAGACCAGGTTGCTGGTCTCTCTTGTGAGATCTGGCAACACTGCAACTGGTATTTCACTCACCCGCGGCACAGAGTTGTCATTTTAAAAAGAACATTATTTTTATTTTGTTCTAACCAGTAACCTTTTGTAAAGGAGGCAGCGGAACTTCTGAACTGGAACGAAAACAGTTTTTGCTCAGAACAAAATGAAAAACATTTAGTTTTAGTCCCTGTTGCAATGTTGCTTGGCAACCGTAAACAGCCTACATTTACACTAATAAATTATTTTACTTGGTGTAACATTGGCATCTTGTATTGCTATTGCCATCATTTTATAAAAGCAAAAAGCCACTCAAGGGCATCCTTTAAAGTAATTTTACCACAGTAAAGGGTTTACCAAGGTTTAAGAACACCCCTTAGTAAGTAGTAAGCTCACAGTCACACACAATGCTTTGGTCTAGTTTATATTTAGTTGAAACACAGGTCTCACCGTCCAGTTCTCGCTCAATATGGTCCATTCTGTGCGTCACCTCGTCCTGCACCGCCTCAATATGCTCCAGCAGGTTCAGCTGCCACTGCTGGTGCAGCAGAAGGTCAGGGTCTGGCTTGGGGTCGGGGGTCACAGGGTTAGGCTCCTCTTCCTTAATGTTGACCACACAGCACTTCTCCTGCTCAGTGGACACCAGTTGCTTCATTCGACTCTCCAGTTCCTGACAACATAAATTAATGACAGGCAAGTTTAATGTGTGCTGATATTTTCACGCTTGATGTGTAGCCCCAAAAAAATAAAAAAATAAATGTTAACAGCACAAAACCTTTGCCATTGCAATTTTTCTTTTATTATAATGATGTTTCAATAAACCAAATATTTGGTTCACACTAGGGTCCAAATCCAATTTTTAGGCAAACCGAACTCAAATCCACTCAACATTTATAACATGAACAACAAAATTGCATGAAATCGAATTTTATAAAAAAAACTATTTCAAGCCACATTCGTACCTTGTTTCGTAAATTACAAAAAGTCATAAAGACCAGACTAGATTTGGTCATTTTCTCAAGAGAATGTGAGAGAAAAAGTGAACAGGGTGCATACCTTACTAAAGGTGCAGTCGGCCAGCAGTTTGTGCTGTTCGTGGTCCAGCAGCATGCCGTACCTCTGGTCAGCCATCTCTAGGAGGTCCTCTGTGCTCCTCAGGCTGTCCTCCAGCTCTGAACCACCCCGCGTCTCCACCACAAGTCTTCTCTCCACAGCTGGGTAGTATGTACGGGGCTTCTGGTAGCAGTGCTCACTGCTAATATATGAGTCCTGGAAAGAGCAGTGCATCGCTATGGGCGACGGAACTTCACTCTTCAACGTCTCAAACTCATTAACTCCAAATTCAAGAGGTGAGGAGGGGAAGGGAGTAGCTATGCCAGAGTCACCAGCTGTCTTCCTTCGCAGGCCGTCTGTATGTTTCCAGGGCTGCTGCCAAAGCTTCAGGTCTGGATGAGCCTGTGTTCTAAAAAGGGGAAAAGAATATAGTGGAGATTTATACTAAATATTTACGGATTCATTAAATAGCTGGCTGGATGGACAATAGGGCTGGGTGATATTGATAAAAAGATATCTCAATATTTTTGAGGAAAATGACTGTAAATATATCATATCACTCAGCCATTATGGAGCACACGAATGACTTACTGTAGGATGTTCATCTTGAGCTGGAGGCCATTGAGCACCTCAAACACCCGCTGCACGTCTCCCAGCAGCTGATGAGCAGCAGTCACTTTCTTACTGTTCTGATGAGAGTAATTCTCCTCCAGGAAAGACAAGCCGTACATATGACCGCTACTTAACCAGTCTTTATCATACCAGTACCTCTGACTCTGCCTCTGGGCTGTGTATAGATACATACAGATTTGATTATTAATACCAAGAAAAACTGCAAAATTGCAGATCAATTGTAAAAGGTACTAATCATAGGACAAAAAAGCAAAGACAACGGCATAGCAAACAATCCCAACTCCCACACACACTTCATACCTTTTCCAGTTTTCAGAAATGTATCAGACTCAAAAAGATATATAAAACATTTTTTTAAAATCTTGATTAAAAAGAAAGATTTTTGATAAGCACAAAATTACCCAAAAAGAGTGAAGTTATGAAATCTATAGCCAACATTTGGGAAGAGACAATTTTGACAAGCTTCACAATTTGAACTGTAATATGATAGTCATGGAAAATAATTCCATGATTATCTATTTTGATTTCGCTGCTGAATGTGTCCTGCACTCAGCCACTAGAGGGCACCGCTAGATCATGCAGCGCTGACTGAAGCGCTCAATGAAGAATATTTTGAAACGCAGTATTTTTGGTTTAGTATTCATGCAAGGCCATATTGTGATTTCAATCTCAAAGTCACCATGAATTTAAAATAGACTATTCTTATTTTCTTATTGGATGTTTCTGTTTTTATTATAAATGATTAATCCGTAAGGGTGGGTAAAAATACTGTTTATTCAATAAATCGCAAACTTCATTTGAGCAATCTTGATTATTAAATCTCAAGATCGATCGATCACTATGCGTAAACCTCCACAACAGAGAGGAAATCACTCGCATTTGCAACCAAATTTTGAGCTATGTGACTAAAGTGAATATATTTGGCAACTGGCTGGTAAATATTTACATTTCACTCGCCAGTAATTATGTAGTTTAGTCATGAAGTGCTCAGCAGAGAGATCCTTTCACAGCGTGTTGAGAGTAAAAGTTATACTGTGTAATGTATGTCCAAAGACAAGATCCACACAACACATTTGTCATTGAATACTGTCTCTTTTAATACCCTTTCTGTTCTTTATAGTCAGTTGTTGATCAAAAACAACATAAAACATCATATTTAATTCTAATCATGCATAGCAGAGATGAGGTAAAGTCATTCGAGTACTCTAAAGGCTCACAGAGACGGTAGCGGTTTTAGCACGTTCAACAAATCAATGTAACTATTTGTAAATAGTACAAATGATAAAATTTAACAAAAATTTTACTAAAAAAATATATGAAATATAATATCTTATTTATTGATTAAATATATATATATTTTTTTTATTAAAATGTGAACAAAATGATGAAAAGGTAATAAAATATAATTAGTAAAATGTATATTTTCAAATGTACCTTGTTAAAAGGTCCCCCGTATAATGTATTAGCAAAGTTTTATAATTATACATACAAATGGTAAAATACATTGGCAATGTGTACTTTATATTGAAGATAAAGTTCACGTATCCACTGCAAATACCACATCATTAACGCTGGAATGCATAACAATAGCGAATTTTACCATGTCAACAACAGTGGCAACAGTTCAAACCCATTTATATAAAACCATTTTATTTCTCTTGATGAATTACAATAGACAAGTCTCACTTAAATTAAGTATTGACATGGAAAATCAGTAGCCTCCGTCTCATACTCAAAAGTATGTGCATGATGCAGCAGCAGTGGCGTCATCCAAGGGAAGGTTGAATGACACTTGTTTGGGTAAAAAGTGCTTATCAAGAAAGCACAAGACATTGCATTCTCAATAAGATACCCCCCATGAAATATTAACATTGCCCCTTCTGTTAATTTATTTTGATGGATTTACACAATTCACTTTGGTCACATTTTCAGGTTGAAAAAAACTGAATTATAGATACATCCAGAAGAATCACATTCCCTGCTATTTGGCCTGTAAGAATCAGACTTTGAAACATATCCAGTTATGATGGCTGTTCCTGAACACACATTGCCTTTACACAATTCTCCAGATACACTACAATAAAAAAGGTTTAGGGGAATGTTAAAGCCTCTCACCTGGTGGGTCTCTGCAGATGTAGCAGCTGTAGGTGTCTGGCACACTGTCCTCATACAGACCCATACAGGTCCCATGCTGCCAGCACAGACACTCATCACACTACAGAAAACACACAGGAAACATTGCTTCAGACTCTCAGATGAACATTGAATGTGCCAATGCATGCTGTGATTTAGACTAATATTTTATGGTTTCATGGGGGATAAAAATGGGTATTTTTTTATGACATTTATATTTATCTAAAACTTGTCTAAATTAAAATTATTACTAATTTACTATGCAAGTAATTCTGAAAAAGGTTCATTTAAATCTTTTCATGGGTTTATCCAGAACAAAAGAAAAAAATACATTGGAAAAGGGTACATAATTTTCAGACTAATTCAGTGTTTTTGGTGTTAATGGTCAAAACAGAGCATTTTTTTGTATTTGGTGTACTAACATAAATGTGCCAAATGGAAAAGAAACAAGGTATATATAATGGTATATAAACATATAATTGAATCAAACAAGAGATCTGGAATGGGTGGGGGGGTTGGGAGGTGGCATTCAAAGGGTGGAAGATCACCTGTATCATGAAGTCATTCTCCTCCTGAACTTCACAAATACAGCGGATGATCTCGGAGCTGTGAGTGACCTTATCTACACTCTGCTCTGAGAGGGGCATGTTCAGATCCAGCTCAGGGTCAGACTCGTCCTCACTCCATATAGGACTGTCTGAAGACAAATCACTGATGCTGTCTTCACCTGCCACAAACCAAAACGAGAGCAAACATTTCAAATACCATTTTCCGTTGACTATTTTTACAAAACTGTCTTTCAAGCAAAGTAGTAATCAACTACTCTAAATCACATATGCGCACACACACACACACACACACACACACACACACATTAAAGGGATAGTTTACTCAAAAATGAAAAGTATGTCATCAATTACTCATATATCATCGTATTTTTCCAAATTAGTATGACTTGCTTTATTCTTTGGAACACAACGCAAATAATATGCAAAATGAAAGCCTCATTCACTGTTCGACAGCATTGCATATGTTTTCCATTCAATGAAATTGCTGTTATTCTCCCTAAAATAATATTTTATGTTCAACAGAAGCAAGCAATACTGGTTAGAAATAACATGGTTTATTTATTATTTATTATTATTATTATTATATTTTTAACAATTGTCACACATTGCATATACATGGTGAAATTATTAGCTAAGCTGGAGTCAGAGTGCAGGGTCAGCCATGATAAGGCGCCCCTGGAGCAGATAGGTTCGAGGGCCTTGCTCAAGGGCCCAACAGTGGTGTCTTGGTGGTGTTGGGGCTGGAACCCCTGACATTCTGGTCAGTAACCCAGAGCCTTTACCGCTGAGCCACCACTGCCAAATGTAGTGTAATTAGTAAATTATGATGGGGAGAACTCTATCTTTAATGGTGTATAACATCATTACTAGAAATACGAATCTGCACAGAGGCACCAAATGAAGAAATATCTGACAAAAAGACATCAGACAGATACTCAAGACACTTAAAGGCAACATTATGCAAAGCCAAACAAGAAACAAAAGCGGCAGGAAAATAACACAAAGCAGGTGTATGTGAGTTCGAAGGTCCTGCGTTCTGTGGTACCCACCCTGGCTGAGCATCATTTTGGGGCAGTGTCCCATGTAGGAGCGGTGTGTGAGGGAGAGGGGCAATTTGAAGGCCAAATTCATATTGCAGGGGACAGACTTTAAGCCAATGCTCTCCTCAGTGCTGTAATATTCTGTCAGAGGAAGAGCAGAGGCCACAAAGGATTAAACACAGGCCGAATGGTTCCTCATCGATCAGGCGGCTTGTAGATCTGATTCTGCCGGTATTAATCCTAAACTGTGTGTAGTAAGTTTGACTGGTAATTACAACGCTCATCTTGTGGGCAGAAGTGGAAAAGCAGTTTCATAGTGTTTTAATAACCGAAGACTAAAGACACACAGAATCATGACAGAGTGGCTAAGTACGGGTGGCATATCTAAACAAGCAGAGCAATTCTTGAAAAATGTAACCAATTAATTGTGAGAGAATAGAATACTCAAAATCATAAAAATGTTCATAAGAAAAGTAAACTAAGGCTGTAACATTATGCAGCTGAAGCATTTACTGTATAGATTTACTGACTTTGAGAAAAAGCTTTTAACAGCAAATGTTAGAACTAGTTAGAACTAGTGATAGACAGATAAATTGGGCAATACCTACAGCTTAAGTCAGAAGTTTACATACACCTTAGCCAAATACATTTAAACTCAGTCTTTCACAATTCCTGACATTTAATCGTAGAAAACAGTCCTGCTCAATTTGTGCTTGTGAAGCTGGTTTGGTTCGATCAGCTTGTTCTTCCAAACTTTCATTATCGGACTTGGGCTAGAGCTGGTATGTTAAAAACCAATGCCACTGTTACCATAGTTACAATAGTGTTTACAGCTGCTCAGGAAGACTCTGGAGCTGAAACACTGTTATGGTAAAGGGTTTTCCATTTCCGACACACGCTCTACGTGGTTGACATATCACAACAGACTGGGCCAGCTGACCAATCAGAGAAGACTGTGCTTTTCGGAAAGGGGGGCTTTAAAGAGACAGGAGCCAAATCAGAGTGTTTTAGCCAAAGGATGAAGAGAGGGGAGCAGCGATGTACAGTATGAGAAAAATAATGTGTTTTTTGAACATTAAATCAAGTAAACCTATTCTAGTAGACCCCCAAAATAAAATTATGAACCTGTAAATTAGCATAATATGGGCTCTTTAACTAACATTAACTGAGATTAATAAATGCTGTAAAAAATAAAAATAAATGTGTTCATGATAATGCATTTATTAATGTTAACAAATGGAGCCTTATTGTAAAGTGCAACCTAGATATCTTAATATACTTTTTGATTCTGGTTCATGACAAACTTTCCTTTTGGTATAGCCATTTTAAGGCCCTATATACTTAAATCCCAAAGATATAGGGATCTCAATGTGGCTTCATCCAAATGTTTTTACATTTTTATAATTTTCAATGGCTGAAAATCAAATGTGGGTCACATGATATGAAGCTAGTTTTTCTTGTGCAAAAAAAGGTCTTTTGTTGAAGAAGTTAATAGCAAACTCTGATCTGAGGATTTGCAAAGCGGGAAGAAATATGACCAATAGAGGATCTAAAATCTCACATTGACCTCTTGGCTGAGAATTTTTATTTAAAACATGTAAAACAGAAGCCTTGGAGCGAAACATGATATCCTGTTGCTCATAATCCTTGCAGGGTCCAATATAATTTTGCATGCAAGCTTTTAGAGACTTGTCATTAAAGCAGGCAAATAGAAGCAGCAGCAGAGAGCCAGAGACGCACAAACACCACTGCACTGAAACAGCCGTCTAACCTGACTTCGACTTCTTTATCTTCTTTTTCTTCAGTTTAATGCGGAAGAAATCCCTCTGACGCTTCTCTCTCAGACTCTCTCGTTCTTTAATCCCTACAGTAAAAAATTCAGAAGTGAAAATCAATCCCTATTATGGTCACTGACAGATTGAAGTAATATTCAGGAGATATCAACGTGTGCACAGAAATAGATAGAATGAAGACACGATGCTTTCAAATACCTGTTTCCTTGGCAACCCAGTCTCTGTCGTCATGCAACGAGCGGTTGATGTGTTGGTTCTCTTTGCTCCTTTCGGTGCCCAGTGTGTTCGAGTGCTGCCGGTGCATGCTGCCAGCAGCAGGGGGAGACAGAGTGTGGCCTGGCTTACTGTCACTGAGAGGGGACAGCGTATCTGTGGGACAAAGGAAGTTTGTTTGAGGCTGCAGGTGTGCTCATGTAAAAAAAAAAAAATGCATATATTTCTGCAGAATTGGTAGTACAGATCACGGATTCATATCGGATCTGTGCATTAAGCCTTGAAACATAAATGCAACCGAAATTTATTTTGCTGTGTTTAATATGTTGTTAATATTAATTTTCCTTTAACACATTTACCAATTTTCACCTTAGATCCTGACATTTTATTCAGCTCTGTGTTAGTGCTGAACACTGGTTGGAATAGTGCAGAATCTTTGCAATGTGTCTGGGTTCATTACACTGACACACACAAAAAACACACACAAACTGATGAAGTGATGGAGAAAGAACCTCTTAACCGTAATGTTTTTGACAAAACAAAGACAGATGGGACCTGTGAAAAGCTGCATTCACATGACTCGCTGGAGTATCAGCGTTTGCTCGTGATGTGTTGCGCTCGCATCTTAGCGGGCAATTCGGATCAAGTATCTTCTGCGTGTGCGGTGCCAGCGCTAAAAGCAGAACAAGATGTCCTCAGCACTTTTCATGTGGAGTTCAAAATGTTGCAAATCATGCGACTTCAATATTGTTGTAGGTCAATTGGGTCGCTTAATATTGTGTCAAGTTTAAGAGATTTATTGCCCATAGCAATGAAAACGCAAAATATGGGGACTAGATATTTCAATAAGTTAACCTTCCACTTAGACATTCAGAAAATGATTACGGTTACTTTAATTGGTGTTATTTAGTGCATTCCTATCTTTATACTCTGGAATATACTATCTTTATACTCCTCCAGACAGAACTGGTGTAACAGTCAGGTTTGTAGCCCTCCTTGCTCACACACTCTATGTCAGTTCTGCCCACAAATTTTCTATTGGATTGATGTCAGGAGTTTGTGATGGCCACTCCAATACCTTGACTTTGTTGTCCTAAAGCCATTTTGCCACAACTTGAGTTATGCTTGGGGTCATTGTCCATTTGGAAGACCCATTTGTGACAGGGAGGGCACTGTCCCTCCCATTACTCGCCAGTCTAGATAGCATCATTAGCGTGATTTTCTGAAATTTTCAGAGCTGCTTAAAGGCACAGTTAACTTAGTATATGTAAACTTCTGACCCACTGGAATTGTTATGTAGTCAATTAAAAGTGAAACAATCTGCCTGTAAACAATTGTTGGAAAAATTACTTTTTATGCACAAAGTTGATGTCCTAAACAACTTGCCAAAACTATAGTTTGCTAATATGAAATCTGTGGAGTGTTTACATTTTTTTTTTTTAAATGTGTTTAATGGCTAAGTATATGTAAACTTCTGGCTTCAACTGTACACGATCAGTGAATGTAAGATATTGGCCTGTTTCATGTGACATCACTGTATGAAAGCACCACCATGTTTGTAACCAATATTCGATATACCTACATTGAGCTGTGCAGAGATGTGACAAAAAACTTCTTCAGGAGTTAAAAGCAGCTCCAACATTTACACAGATGGGATCATCACAGACGTTTTTTAATACTGTGACTAAATCAGACCAGAAAACACCACAAAAATATTTGTAACTTCTGAATGAGAGATGTTTAAGGTGATGTACTCTTGGGCGTGTGTTGGACATACATCAGACTCGCTGGTGTACAGAGATGAATCTGGGATCAAATATCTTTAAATGTTCATGAGATTTCAATTTGGCAATATCTGCTGTCTTCAAACCTGCATGGAACAAAAGCAATTTTTTATGATTTTCTTGATATCATTTCACGGGTCATTCATCAAATAATTTTAATTCACTGCTATTGTTTCCTCCCACTGATGGTCACAAATATGGCAGCTGCGGGAAAAAGTGACGTCACTGAAACGGGTCAATAATGACACCACAGAACTGGTCTGATGGGACAAGTGATAATTCCATAAACTGGCCATGGGCCAGCGGCCATCCTTATTATTGAGTCCTGAGTATTGGTATCAGCTACTAAAAATGTGTTTTTCATGACAACCCAGTCAACATATATACATTGATAAAAAAAATAAAATCAACAACCCAAACAAACAGAATCATTCCACAAACATCTACAGTAAATGCTTATTAACGAAGCGTGCACTAACGTTGAGAAGCAGAGACCGTCCGGCGCCTGCGGGGTGCCTCCTGGCTGTGATTCTGTTTGTCTGAAGAGCGCGTATGTACACAGCAAGGGGGACACGGGTCGCTTTGTGCGTGGTAGTACTTCATGTGGTAGTGTAGCAGAGATGCCTTGCGAAAAGACTTGAGGCAGTCTGTGATCTTGCACTTGAAGGGGTTATGGTCCAGCTCAATGGACAGGATAGGGGGCGGTTGGTTTTTGATGACCCTGTACACTGAGGGCAGAAAAGGGCAAGAGGTCACACACAATAGTAGATTTTTTTTAAAGAAAAAATTAATTTCTGTTATTCACTCGTGAAAGGAGAGAATATTTATACACCTCTTGCCATACAACAGTTCATAGAGACTACATTTGTCAAGTTGCAAAATGAATCTGGTGTCAAGCTCGTATCCAGACATAGATTAAAATACACTGTGATAATTTCATAATGCCAAATTGCCATTGATTCTCATGTGCGTAGCAAGTTAGCAACTGATTTAATTGTGTTAAAGTAATAGTTCACCCAAAAATTTAAATTCTCTCATCATTTACTAATCCTTATGCCATCTCAAACTCGAATTCAGCTTTCTTCTAGGGAACACAAACAAAGATTTTTTTGAAGGAGAATCTTTTTGGAGGAAATGTGACAATGCAAGTCCATGGGTCAAGTGTAACAGAGCTTCAAATCACATTCGCGGCAAGAAGAAAGCAAGATGTCAAGATTTCAAGAGAAAAAGTAGTAAAATGTCGGTTCATCACTGACCACTGACTTGCATTGTATGGATATTCTCTCATCATATGAGTTTGAGACAGCATAAGAGTGGGTAAATGATGAGATTGAAATCTTCGGGAGTTCTATTCCCTTAAATCAATTGTCTAATTTGAGCTGTTACTGACAAAAACCTATTGTATGGCTTATTAAGACTTGGAAAATAGTACACGATTTGTATTGATTATTTTATGTGCATGGTGTTTTTATGTCCTATGCCCTCATTAAGTATTCTTTTGTGTTCCACAAGAAAAATTACATAATTTTTTCATTTTTGGGTGAACAACTCTAATGACTGTATAAGAAAAATGGTACATGTGTGTACACTTACAGGGCTCTCTGCTGTACTTATTTGATGTGGGAAGGTGAACTTGTTGTTTGAGCGCTGTAGCTGAGAAAGCAATGTGTCCATTAGCACATCATACATTATATCAGCATAAATGTTTAATGAATGAACAGAATGAGGATAACTACCAAGCTCAGGCGTGGACTCTGTCTCTTCTGTGGGGGCTGCGTATTCTGAAGGACAAGTTGGGCCATCCTTATTTTCGAAGGTCTCTGGGACAGAGTCGGACTTAGCTGGTTTGATCTGGGATCGACTATTTCTATCTATGAGAGGATCAGATACAATATCCTGCGAGATGATGCTTAAAGCTAATTGGGTAATCCTGAAGTAAACTCATTACAATGCTCCCAACATTTTTTTTCCTCTTCTTTTTTGTGGGGTGGAGATCTATTATGACCCAGACACATTGTTGACTATTTGTGAGATACACAGAATTAGTAACTGTTATAATGGGAAGCTAGTTTATTGAGGAGTATGATATGAGAGAGACAGTTAACCTGTGCTTGAATTGGCTCTGCTCCTTTTGGAAGGTGGCGTCTGTCCGGTTGATGCTCGTCTTTTCCTCAGCTCTGGACCATTGGGCCGATCCACGTCTTTCTCTGTTAAGATACACAACCCAACAACTCAGCAACAAACAAAGCTGCTTGAATGATCAAGACTCTGTCCAATACAGCATTTGGTTCATGCCTGACTTCAGTGTAAATCACCTAACAGTCCTTCACTTTCAATTCAAGTCCATGCTGTTAAAACTTTCAAGGTTTGCCATGATTTAGGGCTGGGGAATATGCAAGATATATTTAAAAAAAACATTTATGGAAAAAAAAATATAAAAAATAATCACCATTGTGATTGTGTCATCAAGCCCCATGCCCCCAGTGCAGAGGGATCGGTGAATATTTTTGCACATTTAACTTCCAAACAGTCGATTTTGCTTTAAAAATGTAATTCAAGAAAACACATACAAAAAATTTAATTGCATTTCAAAGTAAACGATAATGCAGTTAAACTAAAGAATTTATGACATTTATGACCACCACCCTAAATAAACAAACATTTGCAGTTTCCAACTTCTTCTACCGTCCCCATTTACCATCACACAAGTATTCATCTACAACAACAGGTAGTAAATTACTAATACAAATTAAGATCTAAAGACTACTATAAATGCAAACATAATAACAATAATAATAAATGAATTATATATAAACTATTACTTTTAGAAAGTGCAACACAACCCACATAATTTGCACTTTCATTAAACAGCTACAACAGATTGTTACTTAATTTAGTTCATGCTTAAATGAATAGAAAACACCAGTTTTCATCTTGGGTGTAAGCCTAATAAATTCCTTTTTGTTCCCCAATTAATGCTGCCTAATAATTTCCGCATTTCCTTCATGCATTTGATGCTGCCTAAAGACAGTTAAATAGAACTAAATTTAAGGTTCAAGGTGCATGTGAACTGCACTTTCTCTTGGCAAATCATAAGGTTGTTTAATAGGGCCTACACATGCCATAACATTTTTTTATTTTTATTATTCATTCCATTTCCAAGAGATTAATTCCATGGCCTGCAAATTAAAATATTTTCTTTATGGAGTGAATGATGAATACAAGTTGATGTCCTGTACAATGTGTTTTGAATAACTTTTGACTAAAGATTTTTTATAAAGACAACACTGTTTGGTCACTCATTAATTTTGCCTTAATGATATTTCATAATAATGTATTTTCCTGACAGGCTGTATTTCCAATATAATTTACGTGCCGTTTTATTCCAGTTGCTTGGCTATAGGGTGTTACAAGTCATGTCCAAGACTAAACAGTAGGTTATATTTGAAAACCTTTCATGCTTTTTAGAGAACATGTCAGCAGTGAAAAGACACAATTGACCTCTTTAATCCTTAAAGCTTTTAACATTTTAATATTTTGTTTAGCATCAAAAAATATAAGTGCATGATAACTATTGTGCTACTATTTAATATACTTGTCGACTTCCTATATCCATGGTTTTGTCATTTCCCCATATTGTCGAGGTCGTCTGTAATGACTGTCCCAATCTGCATTGGTATATTTAGCAGATATCCGATTACATCGTCCTTTCGCCCAGCCCTAGCAAGATAAGGATTTTATCATTTGTGCTAATATGCACTACCAGAGACGGTCTAAGGAGAAGATTGACCACACAAATATATAAGAGTATTTCTACAGCCACCATTATTCAGTTAAAAGAGCCAACCACCTTTATGGTAAATCCACTATGTCTCATCTAACAGAGCACAACATTGCCCGCCCACTTGTTTGCCATATTGGTTCCAGGATAATTCTTTTTTTTTTTTTACCCCCCTCATTAAATTCTTCAATAAGTTTTTCATAAAATCCTTCAATAAAGAGTTCTAAGCAATGAACCAAACCAACCAGCTCCAAGGTTAATCACACTACAAACAAATGTGTACACATTACATGTAAAGAAAAAATTGATAAAAACAAAATTGATAAATAAAAGAAAAGGAAAAAATCTTCACCGGAAACTGACGAACACCGAAGGTAGTACTATGGGGTAATTTTCATTAAGCAGGGTTAGGGTATTGCCCTTGGTGGAAGAGTGGGGTAACATCTCACAGTGAGAACTGGCAAATCTGGTGCAGTCTATGAGGAGGAGATGCACTGCAGTAATTAATACAGCTGGTGGCCACACCAGATAAAGTCTGTTACTTTATTTACTGTCTTTGTTCAGGGACACATTATTCCATTTTTGTAAGTCTCATGTCTGTGAAAATTGTTCAGATTATGTCTTAGTTGTTGAATCTTTTTATGTTCATACAAAATGTACACGTTAAGTGTGCTGAAAATAAAGCAGTTGAAAGTGAGGACGTTTCATTGAGTTAGTATTGCTGAGTTAGTATTATTGTTAGTATTAGTATAGAAATGCTTCAGGCCCAGACGGTGTTTCACCTGCCTGTCTGAAAATCTGTGCTGACCAACTGGCCCCCATAGTCACACAGATCTTCAATAGATCACTACAGCAATGTGACGTTCACTGCTGCTTCAAAATCTCCACCATCATTCCAGCCCAAAAAAAATACTAAAAATAAATAAAAATCACAGTGCTTATTGACTTCAGACCTGTCACTCTCACGTATGTGCTCACAAAGTCATTAGAGAGACTGGTTTTGGCCAACCTTAAGGACATCACTGGACCTCTGCTGGACCCCCTACAGTTTTCTTACTGAGCAAACAGGTCTGTGGATGATGCTGTCAATAGAGGATTGCATTATATCATGCAACACCTCGATAGACCTGGGACTAGGGCTGAAACGATTTGTCGACGATAAAAAAAAAATTCAACAATTTGTATTGTCTAATAGTCGTTTAATCTACTTTAATGTCACAGGAGATCACTTTAAACTCTAATGATGAGAGCAGCACTGCAGAGAGGAAGACTTAATTAGGAGAGGAAGAATTACACAGCTCACAGTCCAGATGCACTCTAAACTTTCCAAACAGCTTCAGGTGATGTAGATTGCAAAGTATGAGGAAATTATACAAAAATACAATATATGTAAATACAGAAGCACTCTTGTTGTGGAATAAGTGGAGCTGGAGCAAAACTTGTGTGTCGAGTGTCTTTAAAGGAAACACCCTGACGTTACATCTTAAATGCAGTTATATAAATGCATTAAAACTTTATTGAAGTTCAAATAATATGGAAGCAGAACATGTAAATAACTTTCAAACTCCAAAACAGGCATTTTTCTCTGCAGTCAGTGCCTCTTCTATGAGTTGAACTCCTAACTGAGGGGGGAGACTGAAACCGCATACGGCTGATGCACACTCGGTCGGACGCTCGTCCCTCGAGCGCGCACGCTTGCTGCAGCTAGAATATAATATATTGGCTCACGACTTATTGAATCATAAAGTATGTCACAGTGCATTTCTTATCGTGAAGAAAATTGGCAATACGCAGCTTTATTAATAGAGAGAGGTTGTTTTTTGTGAGTTAAAGGTGGATTGAAGTGAACCGAAAGGTGAGAGGGGCTAGTCTTCACCCCATTATACACTGCAACAAAATACGTATTTGATTTGTTTTTGTTTTGGCTTGTTATTTAATATAAATATCCAAAACTCCTTTAAAACAACGTACATTTTCTTTAGCAGCTATAATTCAGATTACAAAATGTTTTATCTGAGAATGTTGAATACAATATTAAAAATACAAATATTTTTAAATATCTAAAATTCCTTTAAAAAAAAGATGCATTCACCTGAGAAGCAGCATATAAGACATTTAGACTTGCTTTTAGAGAATAGATCTCGAGTATATGTATATTATTTGTCTTTACTGCACTCGCAGAAGTATAACCAAGTAAAAAATACACTTCTATACAAAATACACTTTCTGTATATTTAAGATACATTCTCTTAAAGCAAGTCTAAATATGTTGCTTCTCAATTAAATGTATCTTGTTTTAAGGATTTTTACACATTTTTAAATGGAAAACAAGACAAAAACACTTTATAACAATATGATTTTTTTGCAGTGAATTTCTTTACTGAATTGAACTTATAAAAAGTATTTTGACCCCCTTTATTTCAGTGAATGTCATTTAGAGGCATTTTTAAAAGATAATTTTTCCCCTCTTTATTGTTAGTAAGCACATTTAATACAACCTTTTAAGTCAGGACACAAGCGACTGCGATTATATGTGATTAATCATTACAATAATCATCAAATATTCTAATAATCATTCTAATAATCGTTAGATTAATCGATTATCAAAATAATTAGTTGCAGCCCTACCTGGGACTTATGCAATGATCCTATTCCTATAAAGTGGACTTCAGTTCAGCCATCAATACCATCAAGCCTGATCTTCTCTCAACCAAACTGACCCAGTCTCCATGCCCACCCCAATCTGTCGATGGATCACCAGCTTTCTGACAGCCAGGCAGCATCTAATGAGACTGGGGAAACTCACATCCGGGAACCTCACTATTAGCACTGGTGCTCCCCAGAGATGCGTTCTCGCTTTACTGCTCCTTTGTCAAGTAAGGAAGTTCAACCTGCCACAGGATCTGCTGACACAGATCTATTCGGCTGTCATGGAGTCTGTCCTGTGTACATCTAAAAATGTCTGGTTTGGTTCAGCCACCAAATCAGACAGAAGGAAACTACAACGGAGAGTCAGGACTACTGAGAGGATTGTTGGTGCCCCCCTGACCACTCTCCAAGACCTGTACATCTCCAGAGTGAGGAAACGTGCAGGTAGAATCAATCTGGACCACAAACCTTGTCCATTCCCTCTTTGAACTGTTGCCCTCTGGCCGGCGATACAAAGCTCTTGAGCACCAGGAAATCCAGGCACAAGAACAGTTTTTACCCTCAGGCCATTTTCCTCATGAACAATTAAACTGCCACAGGACTCCCACATAATGCAATAATGTAACTACATATCTCATGCGCATATGTATATTCACATATTTAATTCAATAAATGTATATACCCCTACCTTGCACATACATTACCACGTGCACGTGTACTTGCGCCATACTGTTGTATGTCCTATTATTTGTATGTCTTACCTTAATACTCTTACCTTGTTTTATATTATGTGTTTCACTGTAATGTTGTGTGCGCACTGGTTTCTCCTCACCACAAAAAAAAAAACAATCTTTGTGTACGTGAGAACACTTGGCAATAAAGCTCATTCTGATTCTGAAAATATACTCCCTATGGAGAAAATGAATGGGATATTTACTTGTTGAACCAGACTTTTATACACTATTGCTCTACAATGCACATGCACACTAGCTAGACCAGCATGTAGGAACCCTGAGTTTTGGAGATTTCACTATTTCCCCATTCAAGTAGATAGGAGCTGTACTGGAATGCCTATTGCCTACATTGAAAATAGCAATCCAGAGGTGTTAAAAAGATGGCCACTGAGCAAACTTTCTTGCCTTAAAGAAACGTTGTCACTACATAGCAAATGTTGTCCATTGGTAAGTAGGTGAGCTTGAATCTGGCTCTTGGAATTCAACCATGATTAAATAAAATATTCAAATGTGACACCACCCTGTTCCTTCAAAGCAAACTCACCATCTGCCATTCTACTCCGTGTCCTTCTGGGCGGACTGGGACTGTCATCTGATGCTTGCTCCTCTTTCTTTGCCCCCTCGTTTTTGTCAACATCATTTTGAAGTGCTTTGGGTTTCTCTTCCTCTTGTCCTCCATTCATATCTTTTTTCTCTGTTTTATTATCTTTTTTCTCAGGTTTATTCTCGCCTTTTTCATTCACAAACTGTTCTGTCTTGAGTTCTTCGCTGGGCAGTTTTTCTTTTTGCTCAGCAGAATCTGGCCCTGATTCCATCACTTTCTCATTTGCTGTGCTTTCACTCACTATGCCATTCTGGAGTTTTCTGGAATCATAAATCACCATGCTGTCCTCTTCATCCCCCTCTGATTCGCTTTCTCCATCTTGGTCAGAGGTGCTGTGTCTTGAACCGTTACTCCTTCTATTGCCGTTCTCCTTGGGCTTCCATTCTTTCCCGTTCTGGTCACCACGTTTCCGTGCCCGCTGATTGTTCTTGCCATCAGAGCTCTGTAGATAACAAAGACAGACTCATCAATCCCATATCCCCAATAAATGGCCTGGTTTAATTATATTTCTACCTTCTCACCTCCTTGTGGAAAGGCTTCACTTTAATCCCCTTGACAGTCTTCACAACCCCATCAAAAAACTTCACTGTGTAGAACCCTGTGACAGAAGCATACCTATGTATAACGCTCAAAACTTCCAAATGCAATGTATATCTATAACAAGCAAACATAGAATCCAATATATGCAACTTATATTTTTGTGTTTCTATTAAAGGTCTTATTTAAGGAATGTTCCAAGTTCAATACAAGATGCACATTAACTACGTTTCCATCCAAGCATTTTTTGAGGGGAAAGTTTTAGTGCATTAAAATAAAGCTGATGGAAAAACTGGTTTGGAAACACTTTTTGTCGATAAAATTGGCATTAACACAAAAATGTAGTGTCACATGACAGAGTTTGCCCCAATTGATAGCCTGTGTTAATCATGACAACAGTATTGAAAGCCAATTATATTGTACGTGATTATGGATTGATCATATAGAGCCGATCTGCAAACATGACAATTCTAGAAGTGCCAACACAAATATCTCGTGCACATTGAACAAATGAATGGCCACTGTTTGCGATTAATTTAATCGCAGTATCCACCCATTTATTTATTAAAGTTTCTTTTTCACACCATTCAGAGGACAAGAATAGACGGCAGTCACGGAATTATCCCACAAAACATGAAACATATCATTTCTGTTCACAAATTTTTTTTAAATTAAAAATAAATACACAATACTAGGAGCATACTTTTGTAACACTTACAGCCCAATTCTATTAAATTCTTGTTTAGTTTTACTTTTTAAAAAATGCAGACAAAATACTCTGTATTAAATAAAATACCAAACGAAAAAAAGCATTCAATAAAAAAATACATTAACCAATGAAAAAAGCATTAAATTAAAAAAACTAATTACCAAACAAAAAAAAAATATATATATTTTTAGACCTATATATGCCTTTTCTTTACACACACTTAAATGATCTTTACCCTGCTCTGAGATGAATAAAGTCAGCTGAATGACGTTCTCAGAATGTTCTGCAATTTTTTCAAGAATATAAACTATCAGAACTATTTGTCCAATGCGGAGTTCCCATTCAGAAAATTAGCTTTATAACATTTTAAAACATTTAGTATTTTAAATCTAACCTTCTTTAGCTCGAAAAATTTTCTTCAGAAAATTTTTATTTGCATTATGAAGCCAAAATAAATTTTAGATGATAATCGAGTTCAGTTGGTCGTTAAAAGTTGCTGGACAAATATGCAGGACATAATGCAGTTGTGATGGCGATGCTTTAAATTAGATGATTGTTAAAAATATTGAATAACGGGAATGTATCATATATAAACCCTGATATTACACCGCATCATTTTCCACAGCATATACACATCGATTGATGGTCTTTATACTGAGACTGAAAGTTTCTGCCACTACTTTTGCTGGCAGGTTGCCAGCTTGAACAGGGCCATGACGATCCGCTTTCAGGTCGGAACCGGTGCCAACATGCGAAATGCACAACATCAGGACCAATATTACAGTCATATCAGAAAGGCAACTGTTCCCTTTTGATTGCAATTCCTCCTCTTCTGCTATTATTTGTTAATTAAAATTACTGTAAGCTGGCTAATTTCAATGAATTGTCTCAATAATCTCCCATTTTACCCAAACTGTGGTGGTGGTGTAGTGGTTTAAGCACATAACTGGTAAACTGTTAATCAGAAGGTCACTGGTTCGAACCCCACAGCCACCACCATTGCGTCCTTGAGCAAAGCACTTAACTCCAGGTTGCTCCAGGGGGATTGTCCCTGTAATAAGTGCTCTGTAAGTCGCTTTGGATAAAAGCGTCTGCCAAATGCATAAATGTAAATGTATTTGAATGAAAACGGGCAGAGGTCGGCAAATGTGTCAATTTCCCCCGCATTTTCACTTTGTCGACAACAAAATAGCGTGAAAGGTGGATGGAAACTAGGATATTGTCAACATCTCTTCGAATATCAGTTAAAAGAACAATTAAGTTGATTAATAGAGTTTTTTTTTTACTTGCATCAAAGAGTAATACATTTGCAATGGAAATCTAAATGGTCATGTGCCGCATCTATGAGTTGTGTGAATTGAGCAGGGGAGAGAATGAATCTTCTTCAGGCAAATGCACACACTGGCGTGGGGATGCTCGTCACTCACACGCATTTGCTGCAGCTAGATTATAATGTGATGGCTCACAACATAGTGAATCATAATATATGGGTCACATTTACTGTATGTATCTTGTTTTTTGTGAGTTAAAGATGGATCAAAGTGAACATAAAAGGTGAGAGAGTCTAGTCTTAGCCATTATACACTGAAACAAATCAAGCTTTTGATTAGTCAATAGCTTTCTAAATTTCTAAAACTCCTTTAAAACATGTAATTTAGGAGCTATATTGCAGAAGAAAAAATTATCGGAGAATGTTGAATACAATATTTAATCAGAGCTCGACATTACTGGTCCGGGACATGTGGATTTTTGAAGGGGCAAGTGAAAGAGAATTTTACCTGCCCGGCATGCAGACTGATTAAAACGTCAATAACGAAAAATATAACCTGTGATAGCCTAGGTCTGTGTCACTTATTAGAAAATTAATATTCTTATTCTGCTTTTGAAATTAATCCAGAGCACATAGTTTCATAATTCACTAGTAATCTAGTAACAGCCTTGTTTGATTGTGTGCGTTTGTGTGTGTGCTGAACATGCGCATGTTCCGAAAATGCTCGTGCTAACGCGCACTTAAATGGTCAAATACATTTCAAAATGCCCATCTTGGTGAGGTATTCATGTAAACATAGAGAATGATGTCTAAAGTTAACGTAAACAGCAGAGAAAAAAGTGGATTTGTATTAAAATGTTGGACTTGTAACCATAACAAAAAACACTCACTGCTCTTGACTAAGTAACTTTAGTAGCTTTAAAAACCATTAATGTATTATAATCTTACAGTGAAGACCAGTAGAATTTTATGTTGCATTTCATTCTGAATGTTTACTTGAATACTTGATATTGCTGTTAAAACCTGTTAAAGCTGTTAAAAAAGCATTGCATTTTCTTAATTTGATCATTTTTAATCTGTTTCTATTAATTGCGTTTTTTTATTGTCATTTTATTGACTGTTTACTAGTCTTAAATAATTAAGAACTTGAAAACATTCTTCCATAATTAACATATTAGTTGGTGTTATTATTTGTTTTGAAGCTGGTATTGAGAATCGTCAAATTTCACTACCGACTACTGAAATGTTGGTATTGTTATAATGTATAGCCTTTATTGTAAATGGTAGATCTTGCTGCAATAACATGATGAAAAAGTAGAACTGAAGTGTGAGCACCCCTCTGCAATTAATGGTGGCAATGGAGGCTTTTCTTTATTTGACTACCATAAGTAACATAAAATAATTTTTAAAAGACATTTCTAAAAAAATTTAAAATCATTAAATGCATGATGCTTCTAAAGTAATTAAGTTAAACAATCGTGATCTCAATATTTACCAAAATAATCGTGATTATGACTTTTGCCATAATCGAGGAGCCCTACACCAGAATAAACGTTAATATACAAAGCCTCAACACTTACATATGATTTTTTTCACTAGAACCTAGAGATCCAATCCAACAAGATTATATCCTATCTTTCAACTCATGCCACGACCATGTAAAGACGCCATCTCATCTCACAGTCTTCACAGTATCGCAAGTTATAGAACATTTTCACTGTTCATTTTAAATATTTGAAAAAATACCACAACCTTAAATTCACCACTTGAATAGGGCTGAAACAATTAGTCGACATTATCGACAGCGAATAAAAACAATTGTTGACAAAAATTTCCGTTGTCGAATAGTCGTCTGATTTCATTTAACACAACATGAGATCTTTGGGAGAGCAGCACTTCAGCTCACACTTGATTGAGGAGAGAAAGAAAGAACAGCTCACAGTCCAGACACACTCCAAACTTTCCAAACAGATTAAGGTGATGTAGAACGCAGAGTATTATAATACTAATATGCTAAATAAGTAAATACAGAAGCAGTGTTGTCGTGAAATCAAGCGGAGTTGTACCTGGTGTTCCGCTTGAGCAAAACTTGCCTGTCAGAGCGTCTAAAAAGGAAACACTGCGCCGTTATATACTGTATTTAATGCATTCTTTATTAAAGTTCAAATATTAAGGAAGCGGGCTGTATGCTGTAAATAAGCACAAACTCCGAAATTGTCATTTGTCCGTGCGGTCAGAGCCGCTTTTACGAGTCGCGTGAAAAACAGCACGAGAGAGTTTCAAAGTTCTCCCGGCTGATACACTGTCCCGCGCGGAGACGCTCATCATTGGCGCATGCTTGCTGCAGCTAGATTTTGTTTTAGTGATTGCTCGAGACATAGTGAATTATAATACGAGTTTTACGGTGTGTATCTTATGGTGAAGAAAATCTGCGATGCGCAGCTCTATAAAGAAGAAATTTTGAATATAAAATGTTATTAATTTTTATATTTCAATATCGACAAATCCTTAAAACAATATACATTTACCTGAGAAGCAACATATAAGATATTTAGACTTGCTTTTAGAGCAAATATCTTGAATAGGAGTGTATTTGTTCTTTACTGCACAGGTAGAAGTATGAACAAGTGAAACAATACACCTGTATTTAAGATACATTCTCTTCAAGAAAGTCTAAATATCTTATATGTTGCTACTCAAGTAAATGTATCTTGTTTTAAGGATTTTTAGACAATTTTAAATGGAAAACAAGACAAAACACTTGATAACGATAGGATTTTTTGCAGTGAAATTTTTAATTAATTAAACAATAAAAATACAAGAATTTTTTTAATTCAGTGAATGTCATTTAGAGGCATATTTATAAGATGATTGTCCTAATATTTTTAGTAAGCACCTTTAATACAACCTTTTAAATCGGGGCACAAGCTGAATAGTGGGTTAAGATTAATGATTAATCGTTGCAATAATTGTCAAAATAGTCGAATAATCATTAGATTAATCGATTATAAAAATAATCGTTAGTTGCAGCCCTACATTGGAATAATAAAAACCTGAATTCCACAACATAATCTTCTAGGAAGTGAATTCTCACAAACTATTTTCACATTTTTAAATAATACAGAAACTCATTTCACAATCTGCAATCCACCACTTGAATGATAAAACCCTAAATTGCAATCCAATCTTCTAGGAAGTGAATTCTCTAAAAAAAAAAAAAAAAAAAAAAGAATTTGTAGCAGATTTTTCTCAATGACACCAAAATACAAATCACAATTTATTTTCCCAAGATCATGAATTGTGATACTTTTTTAATTCAAGCACTGAATGTATAATATATATATATATATATATATATATATATATTATATATATATATATATATATATATATAATTAATAATAATAGAATGCCAAAAACTGTTTACATGAAGCAAAACACACCCACACATAATTGCGTCGGTGACTTCTAAGTTCATCTGCCTAGAAAAGTAATCAAACCACTAAAAATATAAAAATATGAGTTGCACAATTCCACCTTGCAACATAGACCCAGAACATTCCTTTAAATTAAGAGACCTGGACATTGATTTGTATCTACAATATTAATAAGCTTTGCCCCTAAGGTTGGGAGTACACACCATCTTTGTCATGGGACAGGATCTTAGCAGGGTAGTACCGACAGTCTGACCAGCTGGCTAGAACTTTCTGGTTGACATAAAAGCCCTGAAAAGAAACAAATATCTATATATAATCTTGTCACATACTCTGGCTCCAAGAGTAACTTTGCCCAAGCTGACTCTGAGTGACTCAACCAAGTATGATAGAAGTACTCACTGGAGCCGACTGCCATTCAGGGAGACCTCGTTTTCTCAGCTGGATTCGTTCCACTGGTCTGAGGTACGGGCTGCTCCAGTTAAACCACTCATCGTAACGGTGACTCCACTGCCTGTAGTGGATAAGAACCTTCTCGTCTTCATAGTCTATCTTCTCAATACTAGCTGCATACCTATGGATAAAAATAAAAAAAAGGATAAGACTTACTTTTATTGAAGCTTAATATGCAGAGACATTTATTTTTTAAATGCCATACCAGCTTCTATAGCAATTTTCAAGGCAAAATCAACTTCAACTTTAAGTAAAAACAATTAAAAACCTATATAACATGTCCAACATTTGAAAACTATAAGCTATTCATAGGTTGAATTCCTTGAAGATTGTGTTGCTAACAATATATTTTTCTTGTTTGAGTTTTCTGACACACCATCATTTGCTCAACCATTGACATGAGTTTGGGGAGGGACTATCTGTTTGAGAGACCAATGACTGATAGGAAAGTCTTTGGGATTTTTGCAGTTCCATTTTGTGTTGCTAGAGGCATAGAAATTACACACTTCATCTTTAAAATGAGAAGCACGAAGCTTTAAATTTTCAGTATCTACTCCTAACAATAACACTTTCTTAAAATGCTGCATTTTGGATTTTCATTAGGAGCAGGTAAAAATGTTGATTTTTAGATTCATTTATCGATCAGTATCGATTCTGAGATCCCAAGAGCGAACTTTTACTCCATGTAAAGTTAAGCGCTGAAAACCATTCACTGCATACTGGGAGTAAAAGTTTGGTTTGACTTGTTCAGTGTATTGTGTGGTCAAAGACAAGATCCTCACAATCCATTTACTATTGAATAATCTCTCGTTTAACACCCTTTCAGTTATTTACAGTCAGTTAGTTGTTGATCAAAAGCATCAACAACAAAAACATTAAGGACTTTTTCTAATCTAACAAAGCACAGGTGCTGTGGAAAAAAACTGAGAGTGACTTCTCTCTTGTTAAAGGTGATATAAATGATTTTTCATGGAAAAGTATGCAAAAAATGTTCCTACTCCTTTAAAGTCATTAATGAAATAAGTGTCCTAAAATATCTCAGCAGTCTCTGTGACAGCTGTAGATTTTGTAAACAGCTAAAAAAATAAAGTGTCCACAGACATTGACGCTTTTCACCTGTCAATCATTTTGCATGTTCTCAGTGTTGTATTTAAAGGGGATCAATGAGGCTATGATTCATAACTCTTGCCAGTTGAGGGCGCTATTGTGCCACAGTTGGATGGACACAAGCAACGCTGCACTTTTGCTAGATTTTGGTCTCAAAATTTCATTGGAGGCCGGGGTTTTGGAATGGGGGTGTGTGGCTAATTCAATGGTTCAGTCACTTGAAAGCATCAGAAAGCTAATATGGCTAACAGCACCTTTAATGTGCACACCACACACTTCTGTGAGACTTTTGCTGAAATCTTAAAGAGAAAGTATCTGTTTAGAAATGACTCTACAAATCAATGGAAGTACTTCTAATAGAACAAATTATGCTTGTAATCAGTAAACACACACACACATATATATGTATGTATATGTGTGTGTATATATATGTATATAAATACTTTTTATTACGGTAAGTTTAAATAAGAAAGAAATGTAATGCATAAAAACTATTGTTATCAAGTGTTTTTGTCTTGTTTTCCATTTAAAATCCTAAAAACAAGATACATTTAATTGAGAAGCAACATATTTTTAGACTTGCTTTAAGAGAATGTATCTTAAATATACAGTAAGTGTATTTTGTGTACAAGTGTATTTTTTTACAAAATATACTTATATTCGAGATCTATTCTCTAAAAGCAAGTCTAAATATCTTATATGCTATTATATTCAACATTCTCAGATAAAAAAAATTATTGTGCAGTATAGTTCCTAAAGTAAATGTACATGGTTTTAAATTCATTTTAAATATTTTTATTTGGAAAACAAGCAAAACCAAATCAAATACGTATTTTGTTGCAGTGTATAATGGGGTGAAGACTACCTGTCACCAGATTTGCCAGTTCTTACCCCACTCTTCCACCAAGGCACTTGCAAGTCCCCAGACATTTCTGGGGAAATGGCCCTAGCCCTCACTCTCTGATACAACAGGTCCCAGACGTGCTCAATGGGATTGAGATCCAGCCTCTTCACTGGCCATGGCAGAACACTGACATTCCTGTCTTGCAGGAAATCATGCACAGAACGAGCAGAATGGCTGGTGGCATTGTCATGCTGGAGGGTCATTTCAGGATGAGCCTGCAGGAAGGGTACCACATGAGGGAAGAGGATGTCTTCCCTGTAACACACAGCATTGAGATTGCCTGCAATGACGACAAGCTCAGTCCGATGATGCTGTAACACACCGCCCCAGACCATGACGGACCCTCCACCTCCAAATCGTTCCCGCACCAGAGTACAGGTTTCGGTGTAACTCTTATTCCTTCGACGATAAATGCAAGTCCGACCATCACCCCATGGTGAAACAAAACCACGACTTGTCAGTGAAGAGCACTTTTTGCCAGTCCTGTCTGGTCCGTGATGGCTTGTGCCTAAGGCATGTTCACGCAGATGAGCAGGGACCCTGGGCATTTTCATTTTGGTGTTTTTCAGAGTCAGTAGAAAGGTTTCTTTAGTGTCCTAAGTTTTTATAACTGTGACCTCAATTGCCTACCTTCTGTAAGCTGTTAGTGTCTTAACAACCATGTGTCTACGGTGTGTGTGCGATATATATAGCAAATTAACACAAAAAAAGTGTCTACATAAAACTTTTCCATTTAACTGTAGCGCATAAACTGTGTCGATGCTTCAAATATCACGGAAAACTGGTTTGGAACATTTTTGTCGTGAAAATTGGCATTAACACAAAAATATTTTTCACATGACATAGTTTAAACCAATCGTTAGCCTGTGTTAATCATGACGACAAGGTATACATCTTTGAAAGCCAATTTATTGTACGTGAACCATTACTTGCACTATGGATTGGTCTTAACGGCATACCTGCACAGATCCGATGCTGCAAACACATGTGCATCATGACACTTCCAGGAGTGCCAATGCAAATATGTGATTCATTTAATCGCAGTATCCATCCGTTTATTTATTAAAGTTTCTTTTACACACCATTCAAAATAATATATGCAGTCACGGATTTAGCCCACAATACAAAAAACACAATTTCTGTGCACAAAGATGTTTTAAATTAAAAATACACAATACTAAGAGAAAAATATCAGAGTGCTTTTTTGGAACACTAACATTTAGCCCAATTCTATAAAATTATTGTTTAGGCTTACTTTTGAAAAAATGCTGGCAAAATTCCCTGTATTAAAAACAAAAAACTATTATTGTTAGGCCTATATAACTGACTTAACACAAACTTAAATGATCTTTACCCTGTTCTGTAGATGAAAAAGTCATCTGAAAGACATTATCAGAACGTTCTGCACTTTTCAAGACTATAAACTATCAGAACTAATTGTCCAATGCGGAGTTCACTTTCAGAAAACATTTGAAAATGTTTAAACATTTTAAATCTAACCCTCTTTACCTCGGATCGCATTTGCTGAGCTTCTTCAGAAAATGTAAATTGCATATGACACATTGTTTTCAGATGACAATCGAGTTCAGTTGGTCGTTAAAAGTTGCTGGACAAATATGCAGGACATAATGCAGTTGTGATGGCGAAGCTTTAAATTAGATGATTTTACAACGCATCAATTTTTCCTTAATAGCTGTGCACACAGCATATGCACATCAAAGGATGGTCCTTGGACTAAGACCAAAAATTTCTCCAATACTTGGTACAGGTTGCCAGCTTGAACAGGGCCATGACGATTCATTTTCGGGTCAGAACCGGTGGCAACCTGCGATCGGCGCAACATCAGGACCAATATTACATTCCTATCAGAAGGGCAACTGTTCCTTTTTGATAGCAAATCCTCTTCTGTTTGCATTTATTAGTTAAATTAAAATGACAGTAAGCTGTCTAATTTCAATGAATAGTGTCAATACTCTCCAAATTTTATAAAGACTTTGTGGGGAAATATTAGGGACATCTGGGAGGTGAAAGGTACACAATTAGTGATAAACACATTTCTGTATGGAAAGGGCAGATTTCTTATTTTCTGATTTGTTTTTTTAAAGCATGACGTCATCACGCACAAAATTTTTATCGATAAAAGGCCATTTGAATGGAAACAGGCAGAAGACATTTTTTTTTACACATTTTCACTTAGTCGATAACAAAACAGCGAAAAGTGGATGGAAACTTGGTTAATGACACATACAATAATATCAAGACTAGGGATGTCCCGATACCGCTTTTTCCACTTCCGATCCGATTCCGATAATGGAAATCTCAGTATTGGCCGATACCGATACCAGTGTTGTTTTATTGCATAATCAGTTTATAACATCTTTACATTATTGTGTGGAAATAATTGGGTGTACTCTTTAATATGTAAAGAAACACAAACCTTTAACTACACATTATTTCAATATAAATGTATAGCTTATTAATAAACACTTTATTATTAACTAGCATACTGGATACTGGCACTCCCCGAGTTCTGATTACACAAACCTGCATATCATTAGTGGCTAATCAATGACTGCATAAATACCCCGCTTTCTCTCCCATGTGCGCCTCTCTCTCTCTCTCTCTCTCTCTCTCTCTCTCTCTCTCTCTCTCTCACTCTCTCTTTCTCTCTCTCACACACTCTGTGCCTGTTCTCATCAATAGTAGAAAGTTCTGGAGTCTCAGAAATACTATGTCAAACATGTGTCTTCATTATTGCCTGCAAGTATCATAAAATTGTTGTAAGTTATCTCTCATCGTGTCTATACACTGTCTGGATATTACTTACCTGCTGTTTGCCACTCTGCTTAACTGAATTTACTCACAATGTTTACATCACTGTTTCAATCCTCTGCTCAATAAACCCTGCAGAGTTCATATCTCTGCTGTGAGTCTCTCCATGACAGCTTTAACTTTTAAACCTTCACTCTTTTTATTCACAGTTTAATTCGCTTCTTATTTATATTCTGGTTAAATGCACCTCCAGTGCCGTTCTAAGTCCATATTATAAGTGAACCGAACTGCTGAGCATCTACATCTGAGATGTTCGTTTGTAGCGCTCAAATATTGTGCACGTGTGAAGGCTATAAATAGCCGCGCGTGTGCGTGTAAACCGAAGCACCATTCACTAACGGGCTGAAGCTGCGAGTGCATTTATATGTTTACTTATTAAACACAGCCTATTGCAATTCACAGAGCTATCGCGTGTCTTCAAGTGGCTTTGAATAAAATGCACGAGTCATATGAACCGCTTTAATGGTGTTTTAACAGTTCTTTTATGTCATTTTTTAAGCTTGATAGTAACGGACATGACTAATACAGAGTATCGGATTTGGGTCGGGCTCGTCAGAATATATATGGATTTGTACTTTTTTTTTTAAATGACCAAAAGGTCCAAAACAACAGAGAAAACAATAATTGTAAATCTTAATATTATCATTATGTACTGAAATCTACCCAAATTATTTGGCAAATTTGTATCAATACCTAGCCCTAATTTTCAGTAAGCAAGCACTTTTTTGTAAGCAATGGAATAGAACTGGTGGCTCAGAAGTTGCACTGAGAGGGAGTTAAGTATTTGAATTTCAATCAGATTCAATGAAAGGATGGACAAACAGAAGCAGAAAAGAGACACTGACCAGTTCTTCAGACTGTCCCGAGCCTCCAGCTGCGCTCCCACCTCGAATGTGATCCCACGCCTGTGAGGAGGCATCTTTGTCATTCTGTTCAGAATCACTCACCAACCTAAATTAAAAAATAATTAAATAAAAAAATCAGGGAAGACATGCATGAGCTGTGTCCACATCATAGGGTCAAAAGGTATAAGATGATAGATGATGTAACTGTGATGGATGACACAATCTAATGAAGTTGCTTGTAAACAAACAGTCATATTGAAATCTGTATATCATTGTCTCAATATTAGAGATGCAATGTTTATTGGTGGCCATATTGCTATCAGGCCCACCATGTGGTTTAATGTGGCCCGCGGCTCATTTATCGTAAAAGCTTTTTATTTTTCATTGGATATTTCAGTTAACTTGCATTGGGACCTAACGCGTCTCCACAAGCATTTACCATGCTCAGGGTTTCCAGATAAGACACAACACCTCCAGTTTTGAGATGTATACTTGCATAAATTGGAAATATTCTACCTAATGTTATACTTATTTAGTGCAATCTGGCAACCATGCTCAGGAATGTACTTTTTCTATCTCTCGCTTTCCCCTTTGAACAAATTTAGCGATCTGTAGTTTAATATTCTGCTCTAAAGTGTTATCCGGCTACTGTGTCCATTCTTGAGGCTGCTTGTGATATTTGGTGCTACTTTGCAGGTAAAACTTCTCAGTGATTAAATTAAATATAATAGTAGATCTTGGCATCATTGACATGCGAGCAAAAGCAAGCCAGAGATGAATATGTATATGTTTTTTTATTTGTGCAATTTAGAAATGTTGAATTCCCTCTGCGCCTGTATGTTAATCTAACTCTTGCAGTAATCATGTATCATAATCATGCAGTTGTGTTATTCATTTGTGTGCTGAAAGTCAATCCATCGAGGAGACCCGCATCATGACTCTTTTAGCATGTAAACGGGTAATGTTTTAGAAAAAAATAAGTAAACTCACCCGCTTTGCCCAAACATTAAAAGTTTTATAAATGTAATATTTTTTTTCTTCATTCAAACAGACCCCTGATGTAGAGAGTGTTAAATTGAATAATAAATGAACAGGGAATTAGACATGGTAAAATAAATGTATAAGTTCTGCCTTTATTTAATTTTTTAATGCCTGATTGAAAAGTATCTACCTTTGTAGAACAATACAATACTTCAGGCAACACAGATCACAGATACACGAAAATTGAATACACAACTATTTATGGGCTTAAAAGATACAAAAACCAAATCAATGCAGAACATTGTATCTAAAAAAGAAATAAAATATGGCCCCCCATCCACTACTTAAAGCCAAATATGGCCCCTTTACCAAAATAGTTGCCCACCCCTGTGCTAAATAGTACAGTTCACATATTATATATTATATTTAGAACAGCACTGGAGGTGTTTTTTTTTTTGTTTGTTTTACCACAATTTGAATAAGAAGCTAATTAAACTACTGCAAACTTGTCTACAAACAGACACATACAGGACTTCCTGGAGAGTTCAGAATGTCAAAAAAGCGTGAGAGTTTTAAAAATTAAAGGTGTCACAGAGAGACTCATGGAAGCAGAGATATGAACTCAGTAGCAGGGTTGATTGAACAGACGATTGACACAGTGATGTAAACATTGTGAGTAAATCCAGTTGAGCAGAGTGGCAAACAGCAGGTGAGTAATATTCCGACAGGATATAGACACGATGAACAGATAACTCACAACTGTCTCATGATACTTGCTGGCAAGAATAAAGACATGGGTATGTTTGACATAGTAGCAAGGTCTGGAGTAGTGTTGCCAAAATACTGGTACCCCGGTACCAAGTCGGTACTCAAACAAAAAATGATTTACGATACCAGAATTTCTGGGGACCCGGTACCTATGCAGCGTCAGGAACTTTCGAACGCTCACAACAAGCAAAAGATGACGACAAGCAAAGCTGCTGCGGAGTCTCAACTGAATCTTGTCGAAAAGAAAAGTGGAAAAAGCCAGGTTTGGAAATTCATAGGTTAGAGAAACATCACAGACCAGCAAAAACCTATTTGTAATTGCTGCTTTCGCAATTTTCTGACGAGAGGAGGAAACACATCAAACTTAATAAAGCACATGAAAGACAGTCACCCGGATTTATTCAAGCAACTAAAGCATATTATCATTTGCGTTAGGGCTGAAACGTTTAGTCGACATTATCGACATCGTCGAAAATACAAAATTGACGAGAAAAATGTTTGTTGTTGAATAGTTTGATCTCATTTAACGTAACATGAAATCACAATAAACTATAACAATGACGCGTGAGAGCAGCAGTTCACGCCTGATGGAGGAAGAATTATACAGATCAAAGTCCAGATGCACTCGAAACTTTCACAGTTTATTTTATGTAGATCCCAAAGTATTTGGGAATTATAAAAAAAAAAGTACATTCAGAAGCATGTGCCGTTGTGGACTAAGCGGAGGCGGAGCTCTTTAAAAGGAAACATCCCGGCGTTACATCTTAAATGCAGTAAAATGTAATGTTTTCTAGCTTTATTAAAGTTCAAATAATACAGAAGCAGCTCATGTTAATGACTATAAACTCAGAAACTGACACTTCTTTGTGTGGTCGGTGCCTCTTCAATGAGTTGTGCGAATGTCCCGATCTAAGGAGGAGAGATTGAAACTGCACCCGGCTGAGAGAGACTCTGCCTCGAGGACGCTCCTCTCTTGATTGCGGACGCTTCATGCAGCTAGATTAGAACTTATTTAATCATAAATATATATATATATATATGTCCATATGCATTTCTTATTATGAAGAAAAATGGCAAAATGCAGCTTTATTAATAAGGGAGCACTTTGCACATTAGTTTGGAAATAGTTTTTTATTCATTCTAGTATGCTTGTTTATTTAGGTTTTGATTTTTAGTACTTGGTAAACATTTAAATTAAAAGTTGCAAAAGTTGAAGCAAATCTTATATAAGTGTTCAAAAATACTTTAAGCATACATTGTTCAGTTTTGTTATAATTCAAATGTAATATATTTAAATTAAAGTGTTGCTCAATGGCATATTTCTGTTCTTAGTTCTGCTGCTAATGTTTTGTTAACTTTGTTAATAAAAGAGTGTTGTTTAGTAACCTGTTTTTGTGTTTTGCTTTGGTACTGAAAATGGTATCAAGTAGTGACATTTCACTGGTATTGGTACCGACTACTGAAATTTTGGTACTGTGACAACACTAGTCTGGAGTCTCAGAGATACTATGTTGAGAACAGACAAAAAAAATTAGCCAATAATGATATGCAGGTGCGTGTAATCAGAACTCAGGGGAGAGTGAGCGCTGACCGCAGTGAGGAAGCGAGAGACCTGTGGATCCATGACAAAAGGTGCACGATTAATATATATTACTATTATAATCATTTGTTTACAAATTATAATAATACTTAAGTTGAATGGGTTCCAAAAAATAACTTTGTGAATGAAAAGTGGACTGATGTCTTAATTAAATTGAACAAAAAATGGATCTGAAGTCATATACAAGTTGAAGAAAAAAACAGCTTATTTTCTACTGATGACTTTTACTGGAATTACTGTAAATTTTGTTGCTACATTATCCAGCATACTAGTTAATAATTAAGTGGTCCTTAATAAGCTATACTTCTATATTGAAATAATGTGTAGTTAGAGGTTTGTGTTTCTTTACGTATTAAAGAGTACACCCAATTAGTTCCACAGTATAATGTAAAGATATTCTAAACTGATTATGTAAAAAAAAACAACACTGGTATCGGATTGGGCGATACTGAGATATTCCGATATCGGAAGAGAAAAAGTGGTATCGGTGCATCCCTAGGTACAGTATAGATTTATAATATAGGCCATAATATTCAAAATGCTTACTGGCTATTGGTACTGGACAAAATGTGTATATTGTGCCTCCCTATTTAGTGAACATGCATCCATAAATACATCTAATAATACTATATAAAAAAAAAAAATAAAAAAAAAAGATCAAAACTACACAACGCAAACCCATGACTTGAATTATAGGCTACAACATTCATACAACCAATTGGTAGCCAATAACGAAGCCCCATACAACACAAAGCAGCAAAAGACACCGTAAGCACTCAATATGCATACATGCAGTGCTGCTAAACTTTAAATGATGAATTTGACTGATTACTGATGATCCTAACCAGCTCATGAAGATCATAACATAACAGCATCAAAAGACATGTTACAAGAGGCATAACATCAACAATGCATCTGACTCACCATTGACTAGTTCAGTTCTCCATAAAGTCCATAAAGAGTCCATAAAGCTGGAATACATTTGCTTGTACACACATTTCTGTATGGAAACGGCTAAAGGGCAGATTTATTTTGCGATAAACCAAAACGTATGCGACAAATTATTTTTTAAGCATGACGTCCTCACGCACACCATTTTTATCGATAAAAGGCGATTTGAATGGAAACAGGCTGAAGACAGCAAATTTCCCAAAATATTTTTTACGCATTTTCACACTGCTGATAACAAAACAGCATGAAAAGTGGATGGAAACTAGGATACGGAGACCTCTACATCTTTATCTGAGCATCTTCTGTCATGCGGACAAGACAGGACATGCAGCGCCAGTGCCCTCTAGCGGCAGATGACTGCATAGCCAGCTTTCTCCAACTCTGCAAGCCATTATTACTGAATGCAGTTACCCTGAAATTAATTAACCAACAATCGATAAGCTAAATCGATCAAATTATTAATGATGTTAATCAAATAATCATTAACATCCCTAGGTCACACTTTAATTCACAGCATCCATGTTTGTGTATTTACATGAATTCTTTGAGAAATACTATAACTACTTGTACGAGATGTGTAATTATTAGATCTGTCAAAATCAACGCATTAATGCATGTGATGTATTTAAAACTTAAGTGTTTTTTTTTTCTTAATCGTGAATAAAGCATTTACTGATTTCACATTATATTCTAGCATTTTATTTAGCTCTGTGTGTGTGCTAAACACTGGTTGGAGTAGGACATAACCTTTTTGTTATTACACTGATGCACACACGACAACACACACACAACAGCGATGGAGAAAGGACAAGCCCAGATGGGGCTTGTGACAGAAATCAAGTACTTTACAGCCTCTGTAATTACAACCGAAGCACATCAAGGCTTAACTATCACAAAAACGTTAATGAGACATTGTCTGCAAGCGCTTTTCATGTGGAGTAAGGCCTGTAGTGATTATTAAATAATTATCCGACTGTGGTTATTTGATCAAACCAATTATTGTGCACTTCAAATTCACATAACATTTTAATGCCCCAATAAGGGAATTTTAAGCAAATACATGAATGCCATGAACGGGGCACTTGTATGCTATTCAGTTGAACTCCGAGCATCACTGAGCCGCACCGCGAATTCAAACAGAGCAGCTCCTGTTCGGAAGAGCACGTGAAGCACTTTAAGCGCTCTGACGCACGCATCGTCAGCAGAGGCTTGTGCCAAACTCGTGAGAAAATATAAACAAGCAAATATAAACTTTGAAAGTGAACACAAAGTGCTCCGGTTTAACTTTAATTTTAACAATCATGTAATGGCAAATATTCCTGGTCATAGAGAGTTCATAAACGTGTTAATGACACAGTACATAGAGGTGAAGCATGCTCATAATAAAATTATGAAAATAAAATGTCAAAGGTTTTGTTTCATGAAATACAAGGGCTCTTGGGTTGAATCAAAGAGCATTAAAATAACGTGAAAGTGATGAAATTAGGACAGAAATATTTTACCATTTCATAATAAAATATAACAAATATAATATTTTATATTATATTTCTTAGACAGTTCTTTGAAAAAGTATTTGCGCACAAACTGTTTTATTCTGCTTTTATATACTCATCATAAATTGTTTAAAAATTTTAAACAAAATGTATCATAAAACAAACACAAACTGAGTAAACACAAAATACAGTTGTTAAATTATTGAAGAAAAAAACATTATCCAAACCAACTAGGCCTGTGTGAAAAAGTTACTAAATCCCCAAATCTATGAAACTGGATTCATAATGGGTTCAGCTGGACTAGACAAACCCAGGGCTGATTACTGCCAGCCCCGTTCAATCAAATCAATACCTAAGTAGAACTTTTTCTGCAGCATGGAGCTGGCTAAAAGGTCTCACCCAGTAGCACACTATGCCAAGGTCGAAAGAAATTCCAGAAATTATGAGGAAAATGGTGATTAACCCTTCCCAGAATAATGAATTTTACAAATCTATTTCAAAGGCTCTAAGACTCCAAATAACAATAGTGAGACCCAGTATCTCCAAATGGAGAAAACTTGGCACAGTAGTGAACCTTCCAGCGGACCTTCCAGAATTCCTCCAAGAGCACAGCTACGACTCATCCAGAAGTCACGAAAAAGCCAAGGACAACATCCAAGCAACTGCAGACCTCTCTTGCATCAATAAAGGTCACGGTTCATGACCGCCATCGATGGATGAGTGGTGAGGCAAAAGACACTGCTAACCCACAAGAACATGAAGTCTCATCTGAATTTTGCCAAAACACACCTTTATCATCCTCAAAGATTTGGGGATAATGTTCTGTGGACTGAGTCGAAAGTGGAACTGTATGGAAGGCAGGGGTCCCTTTACATCTGGTGTAAATAAACACAGAATTCCACAAAAAGAACATCATACCTATGGTCAAGCATGGTGGTGTAAGTGTGATGGTGTGGGGATGCTTTGCTGCTTCAGGGTGACTTGCGCTAATTGAGGGGAACATGAATACTTCTCTCTAAAATCCAAAAGGAGAACATCCGGTCATCAATCCATGAGTTGAAGCTCTAGCACAACTGGATTATGCAGCAAGACAATGATTCAAAGCATAGGAGTAAATCCACCTCTGCATGGCTCAAAAGAAGCTAAATTAAAGTTTTGCAGTAGCCTAGTCAAAGTCCTGAATTGAACCTGATTGAGATGCTGTGGCAGTTCGGGCAATTCATGCTCATAAACCCTCCAATGTGGCTGAACTAAAACAGTTCTGTGAAGAGTGGGCCAAAATTCCACAGCGTTGTGAAAGACTGAACTCCAGTTATCGGAAGAGTTTTGCGCAGCTCTACAGACACACATACGTAACACGTGCATGCTATTGATGTACTCTCTGCCCTCAGAAAGGTGTGCAATATGTAAGCGCCATACACAAACATCTCAGATGTAGATGCTCAATAGTTCGATTCACTTGTAATATGCATTTAGAATGGCACCAGAAGAGCATTTCACCAGATTTTGAATAAGAAGCGAATTAATCTTGTGTGAATGAACCAAAAAAAGACGACTTATTGGAGTGTTCCAGCTGTCAAAATAAAAGCCAGTTTTAAAGTTAGTGGTGCATTAGGCCTACTTAAATGTATTACTATTGGAATATCAAATTATTTAGTAATAATAATATTTTTGGAGAATTTGAACCCTTTAAAGTCCAGATTCAAGTTGTATTTAAGACTTACACTGGAATTACTTTTAGTTTTGCTGCCAATTAATCCAGTTCTCTGTGTAGTTAAAGGTTTGTGTTTTATTAATATATACACTGAAAATGAGTACCTCCAAATAGTCACTCAGTGAAGTATAGATATTCATGAACTGTTTCTGAAAGAACAACACTGGTATCGGAGATTTCAGGGTTTCGGAATCAGAACAGAAAAAGTGGTATAGTGGTATATATAATTATTATAGTAATTAGATATAATTACATGCAACATGTCACAGACAATGTATAACAAAATGTGATGGCTATATTTTTGACAGCCTAGGCCTATGTCACTTTTTAGAAAGTTAATATTCTTATTCTGCTGTTGAAAGTAGGGCTGGGTATCATTAAAAACAATTCGATATCGATACTTTGACTTCGATAATGCTGAAATGTGTATTTTTCAACTCAAACATACAAACTAGCAACAACAACAACTATAAATGCAGTGTTTTCAAATTAAAATATTTTTTCAAAATTAAATATCTTTGCATTACTGCAAAATTGTTATTTTCTCAATAAATAAAATAGAACAATAAATAAGAACATACAAATTTTGCATATATATATATATATATACACATACATACACACACACACATTTTCTTGTTGTTATTTTTCTCATAAGATTGATATTATGATTTCATCAATGATTGCGAGCTGCAGACAGCGGGGGTGAGCGACGAGCGTCTCCGTGTTAAGAGTGCGCTTCAGCAGGCGGAAAAATTAAATCTCTCCCGGTCTCGACTCCCACTCAGATCGCAGTTTTGGAGTTTGTGCTTATTTACATGTCACACTCCCGCTAGGACGACGCAATACGTCGACGCAAAATATGCGCGTCGATAAGTCAGACCAAAACAAAGATGGCGGCGCCGGAGAGTAGAAGCAAAACGAGTGGCTCCTCAGACTACCAGAAGTGCAAGGCGGCACGCACTCGTTCATCTAAAGTGTGGGAATTCTTTAATTTAAAAGGAAAAAATTATGTGATATGTCGTCTTTGCAAAATGGAGATCGCTTTCCATTCTAGCACCACGGCAATGCACCAGCACTAGGGCTGGGATATGCGCGTCGAATTGTCAGACCCAAAACAAAGATGGCGGCGCCGGCGCCAACACGAGTGGCTCCTCAGACTACCAGAAGTGCAAGGCGGCACGCACTCGTTCATCTAAAGTATGGGAATTATTTAATTTAAAAGGAAACAATTCCGTGATATGTCGTCTTTGCAAAATGGAGATGGCCTTCCATTCTAGCGCCACCCGGGAGCAGCCGCAGATGACAGAGCACCGTAAGTTTTTTTCAACTCCCCACTTTGCACTCGATGTTGGAGTAGGCTATAATACGTTGTCGACACCTAAAGTTTTCAGCTATAGCTATTAATAATGCGCTTATAGCTATGAATGTCGTGAAAAATACATAGAGGACACTGACAACGGCTGACAGACAGGACCAAGCAGGTAACATTTAATAAAGTCTCAACTTTCAAATTTGGACATTCAAAGAAAATTAAACCATAAATAGGCCTACTATTTTGTGGCTCTTTAATGTGTCATGACAGATTGCCTCAGTTAAAGCTGCTCGTGAACCGATCATCTTTTCCTTGGTTAATTTATAGCATCAAATAGGCTAAACATGAATGTAGCCTACATCAGAAGGACTGTTGTTTTAACCGTGGAATGATGTCAGTACAGTAGCCTACAATCCATTATTCAAATTCAAATCCACCGACGTTAATCTTCTCTCTCCTGACTACTTTGTCGGACAAACATGGCGTATTATGATTGATTGATCAGATCGCCAGTCAATCAAACTCCCAGCAAATGTTTTTTTTTTTTACATTTTATACAACCCCACCCCCGATGAAACCGGTATTACCGGTGTTGTCACAAGTCGATTAATCGAATCCAAACGGACTGAAAAAATGAATCGTTAGATTAGTCGATGCATCGAAAAAAATAATCGCTAGATTAATCATTTAAAAAATAATCGTTTATCCCAGCCCTAACTCCCATATTATATTAACTTTAATTATTGATGAAATAAAGACATATCGCCAAGCTGCGATCTGTGTTTGTTATTTTTTCTGACCACCAGTTCAGTGTTGGCGTCCATCTTCACCTAATTTCCATGCTGCACACCGGAAACTCACATAGCCACTCCCTAAATTGAGACTGACTGGTCATCTTTTTATTAGCGGTGTAGAAAATGGGCAAACAGCTCTCCGTCCACACATGCACTTATTTATTTAATAAAATCGCAGCATTTGCCATCATATAATCGCACAGGCTGACATTGCGATTTGATTAATCGCGCAGCACTACTGTATATATATATAGCAATATCCAATTACATTAATCCCTGGGCTGAGGTATCAAATAAATGCAAACAGAAGAGGAATTGCTATCAAAAAAGAACAGTTGCCCTTCTGATAGGAATGTGATATTGGTCCTGATGTTGCGCCGATCGCAGGTTGCCACCGGTTCTGACCCGAAAATGAATCGTCATGGCCCTGTTCAAGCTGACAACCTGTACCAAGTATTGGAGAAATTTGTGGTCTTAGTACAAGGACCATCCTTTGATGTGCATATGCTGTGTGCACAGCTATTAAGGAAAAATTGATGCGTTGTAAAATCATCTAATTTAAAGCTTCGCCATCACAACTGCATTATGTCCTGCATATTTGTCCAGCAACTTTTAACGACCAACTGAACTCGATTGTCATCTGAAAACAATGTGTCATATGCAATTTACATTTTCTGAAGAAGCTCAGCAAATAAGATCCGAGGTAAAGAGGGTTAGATTTAAAATGTTTAAACATTTTCAAATGTTTTCTGAAAGTGAACTCTGCATTGGACAATTAGTTCTGATAGTTTATAGTCTTGAAAAGTGCAGAACATTCTGATAATGTCATTCAGACAACTTTTTCATCTACAGAACAGGGTAAAGATCATTTAAGTTTGTGTAAAGAAAAAGCTTATATAGCTCAAAAAATAATTTTTTTTTTTGTTTGTTTGGCAATTCATTTAATACGGGGAATTTTTCAGCCATTTTTTCAAAAGTAAACTAAACTATTTTATAGAATTGGGCTAAATGTTAGTTACAAAAAAGCACACTGTTGTTTTTCTCCTAGTATTGTATATTTATTTTTAATTTAAAACATCTTTGTGCACAGAAATTAGGTTTTTCGTATTGTGGGCTAAATCCATGACTGCCGCCTATTATTTTGAATGGTGTGTAAAAGCAACTTTAATAAATGTCTACCATGATTAATTGCAAATGGGTGCCATTAATTTGTTCTCCATGCACTTGTTGATGTGCATGATAAAAGATATTTGTGTTGGCACTCTTGGAAGTGTCAAGTCAAAGTAAGATCAATCCATAACAACATACAATAAAAATTGGCTTTCAAAGATGTATACACCTTGTCGTCACGATTAACACATGCTAACGATTGATGTAAACTCCGTCATGTTATACTACATTTTTGCGTTAATGCCAATTTTATCGACAAAGTGTTTGCAAACCAGTTTTTCGTGACATTTGAAGTAACAACAATGAGTTTATGCGCTAGAGTAAAAGGGAAAAATATTATGTGTACACTTGTGAAATTTTAACGCGGAGAGAAACAACCCTAAAGCGCATCAAACATCACATGCCCTCTGTCATTAGGGCTTTTAATTTAATAATCGATTAATCTAACAATTATTAGAATGATTATTGCAAATCATTAGCTCTTAACCGATTATTCAGCCTGTGCCCCGACGTGCAAACTAAGAATTAAGAGGACAAAATCATCTTTTAAAAATACCTCTAAAAGACATTCACTGAAATAACGGGAAAAAAAACTCATTAAGTTTGAGTAAAGAAATTCACTGCAAAAAAAGAAACGTTTTTTTCTCTTGTTTTCCATTTAAAATAGTCTAAAATACAAAACACATTTACTTGAGAAGCAACATATAAGACATTTAGACTTGCTTTAAGAGAATGTATCTTAAATATACAGTAAGTGTATTTTGTATTATACGTGTATTTTGTTCACTTGGTTATACTTCTGCGAGTGCAGTAAAGACAAAATATACTTATATTCAAGATCTATTCTCTAAAAGCAAGTCTAAATATCTTATATGCTGCTTCTCAGGCGAATGCATTTTTTTTTTTTTATAGATTTTTTTTATTTGTATTTTTAATATTATATTCAACATTCTCAGATCATATTTTTTCTTCTGCAGTATAGCTGCAAAAGAAAATGAACATTGTTTTAAAGGAGCTTTAGATAATTTTTTAGAGTTATATCGGAAAACAAGCCAAAAATTTATTTTGTTGCAGTGTATAATGGGGTGAAGACTACCTCTCTCACCTTTCTGTTCACTTCAATCCATCTTTAACTTACTAAAAAACAACCTCTCTCTATTAATAAAGCTGCATTCTGCCAATTTTCTTCAAGATAAGAAATGCACAGTGACACATATTATGATTCAATAAGTCACAAGACATCACGTTCTAATCTAGCTGAATTAAGCATGCGCGCTCAAGGGATGAGGGTCTCCACGACAGTGTGACAGATCGGGACATTTGCACAACTCATAGATGAGGCACTGATCGCACCATGTACATTTTTTTATCTACGGTATTGAGAAAAAAATGCAACCGGACAGAGAATCTCACATGTGTGCGCATCTCCTTTATTCCTTGTCAGACTCATCAACTTGCGACACACACACACACGTGCGTGCAGCGGAGAAAATGTCTGAGAGTAGTGAGGCGAGGGGGTCTGAAATGAGTGGGTGTGTGAGTTAAAGCAGTGTTTCTCAACTGGTCTATTCGGACTGGGTCACGGACAGCAGGGAAAGAGCAATGCCGTGGTTCTCCAATTGAAGATATTTCTGTGGCTGCCCAAGTGATAGACTATTTAGGACTGCCGACGTAGATTTAATGATAATCTCGCAAACAGCTAAAGCAGACATGGGCAATATACGGCCTGGATCAGGCCCAACATGTGGTTTAATGTGGCCAGCGGCTCATTTATCGTAAAAGCTTTTTATTTTTCATTGGATATTTCAGTTAACTTGCATTGGGACCTAACGCGTCTCCACAAGCGTTTAACATGCTCAAGGTTGCTAGATAAGAGACGAAACGCCCCCAATATTAGATTTATACTTGCGCAAATTGGAAATATTCTGCCTAATGTTATACTTATTTTGTGCAATCTGGCAACCATGCACGTCTCACTTTCTCCTTTGAAAAACACCGATAGCACATACCAGGGCTCGACAATATGGACTGCCCGATGGCCCGGGGCCAGTGTGAGAAAGATTCGGGCCAGTTGCTAGAACTGACACTTACCCAATCGGGCCAGTGCTGCATTTATAACATGAGTGCAAGCAAACAACATGCGAGAGAGCACAAAAATTACACGGAGCTAACAAAGTCTTCTAACCGAGGAGCGAGCGCGAGTATATTTATCTTGCAAAGATGCGCAAATGCATAATGTACTGGACGTGCCAAGGCACAGTCGCGTGCACACAGAAGATCGTGAAGACACTCTCCTAGCACTGTCCTCACTCTTTTCCAAGTGTTTTGGTAGCAGCTATTAACAATGTGTAGAAAATAGCAGGAACGAAAACCCACTTAATGAATTTCGTAGTGGGATTTAACGTGTTTGCAACATTTTAAGTATCCCGCACATTCCATGTTCACAGTGGGTGAAATCTCCACATTTTACGTTTTTACATGTTGGTGAAAATTAGTGATCCACACATTGGAACACAAGAAATCAAGAGTTTCTTTCTATAGGACTGAAAATCCATGTCTCTCCATGCAAACTTTTGCTAAACTTTGCAAAACCCCAGTTATACACGTGTCTGAAAATCACGAGCTGCTCAATATCCACAATGGAAGTATACAGAATATAGAGTATTTAATTTAGTAATATTTCAAAATGTAAACATTAATTCGACATGATAATGCCATTTGATATGAAAAGCATCAAGAACGCTAGGGCTATTATTATCAGAGCTGTTCAGCTGCAGGGTGAAGATGACTATTTGAAATTTTGATCAGTCTAATTCATATCATCCCCATAAAACACCTGTTACATGTCTAATTTCTGGACCATACAGGTACTTTTGCTTTTGTTCTTTGTATATCAGTCGGTGTTGGTCTCGTTTGGGTTGTCTCATTTCATGTTATATACATATTGTTAATTCACAGATTAGGCCTAATATCTACCCACTGTAGTAGCAAGTCTTCTCTCAGACAATAATTAAATCTTTATTGTCTTTATAAATCTTTGATCCTTCTTGTGCAAACACAACACATGGGCAAAAGTTGCATGACTAAACGGGTGACCGAAAACCCATCATCTCCTCCACAGAAATCTTGGCTTAAAATCACATGTGTAATTGACAGGACAGCTGAGGTTAATATGATGCATTCATGAATTTATATCTGTAAAGCGCATATATGGGATTACATAAGGCATAAATCATATCTTGCAAATTATAAATGTGATAAAATTTTGGGGACATTGTAATTTTTTCTCTTTTTCTCCCCAATTTAGAAGGCCCAATTCCCAATGCACTAAGTCCTCATGGTGGCATAGTGCCTCGCCTCCATCTGGGTGGCGGAGGATGAATCTCAGTTACCTCCGCATCTGAGACCATCAATCCTTGCATCTTATCACGTAGATTTTGAGCGCATTACCTTGGAGACATAGCATGTGGGAATCCTCACACAACTCACCACACACTCCACCGAGCGCGAGAACCACATTACAGTGACCACAAGGAGGTTACCCCATGTGACTCTCCACTCCCTAGCAACCGGGCCAATTTGGTTGCTTAGGAGACCTGGCTGGAGTCATTCAGCACACCCTGGATTCGAACTTGTGACAGGGGTGATAGTCAGCGTCTTTACTCACTAAGATACCCAGACTCCTGGGGGATATTGTATCAAAAACATAAGATATGTAAAAAATATTAATCTTCAGACATAATTTTTAAAGCCATGATGGTAAAAACAACTATTTGTCATTATTGTGTTGGGGCCAGTGAAATTGCTGCCAGGGCCAGTAAAAATCTGAAGCACTGGCCCAACCAGTCTAGTAGAAAAAATCCTTAGCGTTGAGCCCTGCATACTCTTCTGTCACGGGTATGTAAGTATTTTGGATTGAAAGTAAAATATTCAAATTATATTTTGATTGCATGTTTGACATAATAAATACAATTAATTGTGTAAAATAGGTACATAATATCAATCGCAGGAATTTATCAAAATCATATCGTGGCAGACTGAGGTATTGGCAAACATCGGATCTACCTCTAAGAGTATCGATATAAGATCATATCATGATGAACTGCCAGTTCACACTCCAAAGAATTGCACGTGTTTGTGAACCTAGATGCACTTTTACCTGCCTGGCAGAGTGAAAAAGGCATTCAAAAATAAATCTTAAAGGTGCAGTATGTAACAATTTTCATGTAATATTTGCCCTTTTTTTGCCAATGTGTGAATGGCTTGTAATGCAACTTAAAAAATGTACACTTTCCGGACTTACTAGACTACCAAATAAAGCCTGTAGCGGGGAGCGGGTCGCTTTTGCAGGGAAAATCCAAAGGATGTGACATTTATGCGTGCTCCCAAGAGCCTTGCCTCAGACAGTAATATTTTCTCTTCCATTATTCAACAGCCACAACAAACTGCAAGCCTAGGTAACGTTATCTTAGAGATGGATTCCAGCAAACGTCCGGCTCCCACACAAACTCCAAGCAAGCCAAAAAAAAACATTTATCTACTGAATCCAGTCTGGCTAAACGGCAACATAACCGACCCTGAATTGGTGTTCTTCTTATTGGACAGGTTACATAACATAACTGCAAAGCATGTGAAATATAGTGTCATAAGGATTGATCTGTGTAATTTTAGCTAACTTAATCTTGCCTGCTAAAACTGACGAATTGCACTACCTTGCTTAGTAACTTTCAATTTCATTGATCTTCACTTTATAAAAAAAAAAGTCAGGAACAAAGTGATACATTTAAGCAAATACGCTGGTTTCTTATTCGTAGTACAACATATATAAAACATACAATAGTGCAACAGTAAACTGTCTGGTATAGTTTGTTCATATGTAGTTGTATGTGTGTATCAGTATGCTGTGTTAGCTGATATGTAGTTTTAGTTTAGTCTTAAAGTTTGTAGTAAACCAATCATAACTCTGTAATTTTAATTATGCTACCTCATCAGTCATGATGCCAGTGAATCACGTTCAGTCTCTTTGTACATTATTACTAGGGCTGTCGATTTAACACGTTAATTCAGTGCGATACATTTTACAAAAATAACACGTTAAAAAAATGTACGCATTTAATCGCACTTTCCCCAGACCATAATTTGGAAGATTACTGATAAATGCAAGCTTATAGTACCACCTGTTTACTCCAGAGGGCAGTAAGTGAAACTTCAGCTGTATGAGCAACGCGCAGTTTATACAGTGAAGAAAACACTTCAGTAGGCGTTCTTGCGTTCAAAACACTCGAAGGGATCTCAAGATGCGTTTAAAGATGGAGTATTAAACCATATTGAACTTGACACAGTGACCTAAACATTTTATGTTTATGATGCAACGCAACCGAGACGCTACACAAACATGCCTGATGCAGGGTGTGGCTGGATTGAGATGGTGCAAAATTTGGAAATTACCTATAAATATCTAATCACAAATAAAATCAAAGAAATTTCCTTCAAACTTATTTATAAGTACTACCCCACTAATTATTTGCTTGTAGAGAGATTTATATTCTGTACATGCAGGTGGAAAAAAAAAAAATCATTTATTTTGGAGTTGTCCCCACTCGACTTGATTTTGGTCTGATTTCTGCAAGATTGTTAGAGATCATATCATTCCCAGCTTTCAACTTTGTTTTGAAAATGTTTTATTTGTTTTTTTAAGCCATGACATGTCTCTTCATAAGGAATATTATTTGGTTAATGTTCTGCTTTTGTTGGCAAAGTTTAGTATTCATAGATGCAAGTATGGTGGTTATAAACCATTAGATTTAGCAGTGGTTCAGCAATACCTAAGAACAATTTCCAATTTGAGTAACAAGAAAGCTGTAAAGTGTATTGAAATATGTAAACAATTCGATATTTTTATTTAAACTGTTTATTTTCCTTTTTGTTGTTGTTTGTTTTAATATACCTCTTGGCTCTAGATGTAAAAGTTTGTAAGCATTAATAAAAAAAATCTCAAACTGATTGACAAATTCACTTGTGAAATGGATTGCTGTGAACTGTGTGTCAATGATTGACTTATGATCAATAATATGGTAGTAAACAATACATTGTATTCTAAAGACGCTTTTTGTATTGTCTTATCAATGATTAACTCTTCTGCCACAAGAATGTAATGCATTTTAATTATCTGAATATTTTTATATATGCCAGTGAATCACTATATATTATATATATATATATATAATTTGTAAACATTTAAAAAATAACTATGTATAATTATATAATTGATATGAATATGTATAATCATTATATATTGAATTATTGTTATATGAGGGGCTTTCTCAGCAAATGATTAATCGTGATTAATTAATCGGAACACCAAGTAATTAATTCGATTTAAAAATGTTATCGATTGACAGCCCTAATTATTACATCATTGTTTTGGACAATACTTGCTGGATTGTATGCAGAAGCACGAGCAACAGATAGCTGGTTGCAGTTCACTTAACGGCCACAGGTGTCATTAATAACAAGGGTTTCTGAATCTTACACACTGCACCTTTAACAAAATGTTATTATTTTGCCTGTCAAAACAAGTGAAAAAGGACCATTCTTGCACACAATATTCCTAAATAATAGTAATGTTTAAACGTCTCAGATGATCAAAAAAAAAAAAAAAAATACGAGGATAATTGGACAAACACTATACATCATTGTACAGACAGAAATACATTTCATCACAACGGGTCTTCAACACCACTATCATATGAAAGCGCGTCATCACATGTCGCTTAAGTTTCATAACTCGCCTGTGCTGCTCGTGCAGCCCTCGAACTCGTGTCCATCCTCGTGGGCAGACACTTTCCAACAGGGTCCATCCATATATTATTTATACGTCATAATCGCTGGATACCGACACATTAGATTATTTCAATGCAATCTCGTTCACGTGTCGCACATGGCGGTTGAGTGCAGCATGACGCAAATGGCGCGCAATACGTTTCCTCCTCGTTGTTTACCTTGTCAGGCCAGCGGCTCATCTCTGCGTACCTGACATAGCAAGTCACAATCGTTCCCAAAACATGACAGTGATTAAAGGTATAAGGTTAATTGGGAGAAATTTTCACAATGGTGAACATGAAATCAGGCTTCTGACTTTTCCTCCACTTCGCATGCGAAGAAAACGTGGGTGCAACGTTGACTGCGAACTTGACGGGAAATGCTGTGTACAGTTCTAGATAACAGACAAACGAAATAATGGAAATACTATCTGCATTTCATAACAATGAGTTAACCTCTCAAAATGAAGTTCAAGCAGTATTTTTGGTATTTAAAGGGCTATTTTGACATTACATTGTTCACCGCTCCAGGCCGATGCGCAACAGCAATATATTCTAATTGGTTCACGCCCTTGACTGACGTGAATCCCAGCGTTCTGATTGGGTAATGCATCTGTCAATCAAACAATGATTCTCAACGGCCTCCTCTCGGCCTGCTCCTCGCTGCAAGGGGCTCCCGTCATTATGCTTCTCGAATACAGAACAACTCGAAAAAAAAGTCCTCTAGCTATTGAAGAAGCCCATGCATGTATTTATCGCGATCTACTGAATGTCTTAGACTGTTACTGCCAATGCTTTTCCTTAATGCACAATTTCTCAAAATCACTTTCACGGGTCCCGCCATCATCAAACGGAGGAACACATGCATGGAAGCAAGCTTCGTTTTAACAGAACAGCATCATATAAACATTATACGATTCATAATTACACCAGCCAACCACGTCAAAAACAATTGCTTATTTTTTAGCAGAGCATTATCACATTGATGTTTACCTTGTTCCCGATAAATGTATTCCGATAGCAAAGAAAGCAAATCTAAATGCTCGGAGAGTGCTTGAAGTCGCATGCTTTGAGAGTGCGTCCACGCAGTTTGTTTTCTCCGGCGGCGCGAGCAGAAAGGCCGGTGGGGCTCACGAGGTGGAGCCTGTCTTCGCAGTACGCATGCGCGGATTTTCCTTCTTTGGGAGTTATTCGTGTTTCCTCATTGTAATCATAGATATTCATGATTGTAATGGCATAACATGAAGATATTTGCGGTGTCTTTTTTGGAAGGCATATATATATATATTAGTCAGGTGGTGCTCCCTAAACACATCAGTCAAACACACGGCCAGTGTCTGAATTATAATGTTTCATTTGAACTCTAAAGAGTCAGACCACGAGACAGCAGTGGTCATTAATTTTATAATCATTAAGTATACTAAATGTGACGTATATTAAAGCATTTTGATTTTATGTTTGTTTTATGTTATTAGAGATTAAAACTTACATTGCATTCGGAAAGTAATACTTATTACTTTCATATGATACTTAGGTAAATGTATTTAATCTTGAAAATCTTGAAAACAAGAGTATAATCAACGTATATTTTCAAATAAGACTACTGATGTCGCCACAAGAGGCCAGTAGAGGTAATATATGTATATATATATATATATATATATATATATATATATATATATATATATATATATATATATATCCTTCTTGACATATCTATACACACGTATATATGTGTGTGTGTATATATATATGTGCGTATATATGTGTGTGTGTGTATATATATATATGTGCGTATATATATATATATATACGTGTGTGTATATATATATATATATACGTGTGTGTATATAAATATGTATATACACATATATTTATATACTTCTTGACATATAAATATATATATATATATATATATATATATATATATATATATATATATATATATATATACAGGTGAAACTCGAAAAATTAGAATATCAGTGCAAAAGTTCATTAATTTCAGTAATTCAACTTAAAAGGTGAAACTAATATATTATATAGACTCATTACAAGCAAAGTAAGATATTTCAAGCCTTTATTTGATATAATTTTGATGATTATGACTTACAGCTTATGAAAACCCCAAATTCAGAATCTCAGAAAATTAGAATATTGTGAAAAGGTTCAGTATTGTAGGCTCAAAGTGTCACACTCTAATCAGCTAAACACCTGCAAAGGGTTCCTGAGCCTTTAAATGGTCTCTCAGTCTGGTTCAGTTGAATTCACAATCATGGGGAAGACTGCTGACCTGACAGTTGTGAAAACCATCATTGACACCCTCCACAAGGAGGGAAAGCCTCAAAAGGTAATTGCAAAAGAAGTTGGATGTTCTCAAAGTGCTGTATCAAAGCACATTAATAGAAAGTTAAGTGGAAGGGAAAAGTGTGGAAGAAAAAGGTGCACAAGCAGCAGGGATGACCGTAGCCTGGAGAGGATTGTCAGGAAAAGGCCATTCAAATGTGTGGGGAGCTTCACAAGGAGTGGACTGAGGCTGGAGTTACTGCATCAAGAGCCACCACACACAGACGGGTCCTGGACATGGGCTTCAAATGTCAAACGTCTTACCTGGGCTAAAGAAAAAAAGAACTGGTCTGTTGCTCAGTGGTCCAAAGTCCTCTTTTCTGATGAGAGCAAATTTTGCATCTCATTTGGAAACCAAGGTCCCAGAGTCTGGAGGAAGAATGGAGAGGCACACAATCCAAGATGCTTGAAGTCCAGTGTGAAGTTTCTACAGTCTGTGTTGGTTTGGGGAGCCATGTCATCGGCTGGTGTTGGTCCACTGTGCTTTTTTAAGTCCAGTGTCAACGCAGCCGTCTACCGGGACATTTTAGAGCACTTCATGCTTCCTTCAGCAGACAAGCTTTATGGAGATGCTGACTTCATTTTCCAGCAGGACTTGGCACCTGCCCACACTGCCAAAAGTACCAAAACCTGGTTCAATGACCATGGTATTACTGTGCTTGATTGGCCCGCAAACTCGCCTGACCTGAACCCCATAGAGAATCTATGGCGCATTGCCAAGAGAAAGATGAGAGACATGAGACCAAACAATGCAGAAGAGCTGAAGGCCGCTATTGAAGCATCTTGGTCTTCCATAACACCTCAGCAGTGCCACAGGCTGATAGCATCCATGCCACGCCACATTGAGGCAGTAATTAATGCAAAAGGGGCCCAAACCAAGTACTGAGTACATATGCATGATTATACTTTTCAGAGAGCCGGCATTTCTGTATTTAAAATCCTTTTTTTATTGATTTCATGTAATATTCTAATTTTCTGAGATTCTGAATTTGGGGTTTTCATAAGCTGTAAGCCATAATCATCAAAATTATATCAAATAAAGGCTTGAAATATCTTACTTTGCTTGTAATGAGTCTATATAATATATTAGTTTCACCTTTTAAGTTGAATTACTGAAATTAATGAACTTTTGCCCGATATTCTAATTTTTCGAGTTTCACCTGTATATATATATATATATATATATATATATATATATATATATATATCCTTCTTGACTCTTTGAAGTGCAGTATGCATTCTGAATCACCTTGCTGTTTACATTTGGAATATTACACGCTAAGTACATCAGGTTTGAGTGAGTCATGGATAGAGACAGAAATGTGGAGGACAAATTGTGCACAAATATACAAATTTACAAACTTTATTCTTTCAGAATTCTTTATGAAACTGGAAATTCAAACACAAATCATCAATCATGTCATCAATTCACCACTTTCTCCTACATGTACATTCTCACACAGATTGACAGAGCAAAGTAAGACAACAAATCTTTAAGATCATGAGGACCCACAAGATGAGGGAAGTGCAACAGGAGAGGACTAAACACTCCCATTCAGAGTCTCAAATCTAGTAGCTCACTTACATTTTCACCATTCATTCAGCTTTATAAAACAACTATTAATCAGATGAGGGGTCTATATACAAAAGCAGATGCAGAGCAGATGCCAGATCACACTTTAAATCAATAGCAAATTGTATTGTTTTATTGTATATCAGTGATGAATAATGGCTGTTCAGTTTTGAGTCAACCATAAAAAACTGAATTTCCAGATGAGTTTATATACCAAAATAAAACCAGAGAAAAATTGTTTATTGGTTTCACTTTGATGGCGAAAGTTTCCAGTGATAATGGTAAGCCCCGAAACTTTATGCTACATGAACACAAATGCTTCTGGCTCCACAAGCACAATTTAACATGCGGAATGCATTGCTGCAAGATGAACAATCTTCTACGGCCAGTTTTACTACTACTGTCATGCTGGAGCAACATTTTGAAAAGTATCTTGCTGAGCAAGTTAGTTAAACTGTCGATATGTTGATAGTAAGATACCTACATAGTAGAGGTCAACTGACGACTGATATTGCATTTTGCAGATTCTGATATCTAAGTTGGTGGAAAAAGCTGATAACCATTTAAGTGGTTGATACTTTCTAAAATCTTAAGTTAATGTGTTAAACAATTTCACAGTGGTCTTTCCTTACTGTGACAGGCACCGACATAAGAGGCAAAAAGAGTCCAAATTAAATAAAATACCATTTGTAGTTTAATGAGCTACCAAAATCCAGATAATAATAAAGATCTGGTGCATAACTTGTGACTTTTAAGTACAAACAAGCCCAGAATGCACCATGGCCATACTTTAGAACCTCCCAACACCTGGGGTAAAAACTACTGGCGAACTACAGCAGTTACTTTTTTCCAATAACCAATTGTTCCGGGGGCCTGGGAAGCTCAGCAAGTAAAGACGCTGACCACCACACCTGGTGTCACAAATTCGAATCCAGAGCGTGCTGAGTGACTCCAGTCAGGCTTCCTAAACAACCAATTGGCCCGGTTGCTAGAGAGGGTAGAGTCACGTTGGGTTAACCTTCTCGTGGTCACTATAATGTGGTTCTCACTCTTGATGGGACGCATGGTGAGTTGTGCATGGATACCACGGAGAATAGCGTGAGCCTCCACATGCACTAGGTCTCCATGGTAAAGTGCTCAACAAACCACATGATAAAATGTGCAGATTGACTGTCTCAGATGGAGGCAACTGGTATTTGTCCTCCGCCCGGATTGAAGCGAGTCACTATGCCACCACGAGGACCTAAAGCGATTTGGGCATGCCAAATTGGGGAGAAAAATTCTAAATAAAAAAAATTCTAATTATAATAACCAGATTAATTGGTCAACCTCTAACAAATAGTAACACATTTGGTTAAATGACAATCAATTTCAGCCAACTCTATCACCCCCTTGAGTACTGAGGTTTGTTACCAATGTAGTGATTGAAGATTACAAGTACATCATAAAGGTGATTTTTGCAATGTTAAAATACTTTCTTCCATCTCCCAATATGCAGATACAACTAAGCCATTCATAAGTTGATTTCCCTGAAAAGTGTAAACACTTTGTTAGAGCATCCTGACCACCCTGACAAAGCAACATTCACCAACCCATGGTGAGAGTTTGGGGTGGGACTATCTGACAGATTTAAATATTTACTACAATTCGGTGTATGATATTACACACTTCACATTTAAAGGTGGACTCAGTTTGTTCACTAAGTGCTGCTGTTTCTTGTTTGTGGGGAGGCATGGCCGTGGCCAAGCACCGTGCTGTAGGGAGTGAGGTCAGGGAAGATACGTGGTGAATGATTTCCACCTGTGCTTAACACTCGTGTTTCAGTGAGGAGTGATGGGGCATTTAAGGAGGAGACAGCAGCAGACGAGAGAGCCCAGCTGACAAGCTGTTTGTGTGTTGACCGCTTGCTGTTCTACTGAATGCTGTACTGATTTGTTGCCACCTTTAATTTATTTGAACTTTGTGTGCATCTCTGTTGGTATTTATCGCTAAGCAAACCTTTTTGTTTGAATAAATGGGTTTTCCTGTGTTGGAATCTCCGTCTCCCGCTTCCTCATTCCCTGGAGTTAAGGGTCTTGTTGCACTGGTGCCAAAACCCCGGAGTAAATGAAATAGCCGTCATGGAGTCCTCGTCATGGCTGACATCAAAAAGACCCTCGCTGGCATCTACCAAAAACAACACAAGGCACTCCTGGAGCTTCATTCTGAACAGGAGCAATGGTTTGAGGCATTCTTGCGAGCCCAGGCTGAGGAGAGGTGGGTGTTCCAGAGTTTTCTTGGTGGGTTTGGGTTGTAATCAGACCTCGATTCACCAATGCTTGGTCCAAGGTGAGGATTTGGGATGAGGATAGAAGAATCCCACAGTGACTGGACCCTGGCGCCCCGTGCTGTACATTACCTGTACAAAGCTCTCGGTAAGAGAGACTAGGTACAGCACGTTAGAAAAGGAGTGTCTGGCCATCAAGTGGGCTTGTTTTGTTTACAAGTACTTTTATGTTTGAGCATTGGCTGAAAGTGCTATATAAATTAAACATGTTACTATCATTGTCATTATTTGTGGTAGTAACTGTGTCATGCGCTGTCAACATGGCAGGCCCATGAGGAGGCAACCCGCTCCATGTAAAATGTAAAAGTTTGTCCTGGGCTTCTGATATGACTGCAGTCTTCATCTAATGACAGCATTTTCAAAATCTGCTATTTATGTCTTAATGTGCAAAACTTTTTTATTTAGCAAAAAAATACACCTTTAAGTGTGTACAACCACACAACACGTTTGCAATGCATTGCCTTAACGTTCACATCTGCATCTGCATGCTTGCGTGGAGTATTTTTCTGTGTTAACTCCATTGATATATCCAGCCAACTTCTGGAAGCTCAGTTTTGCATTTCCAAATGGGAAAAGGAGAGATGATTGGGAAACTACAGTTGTAATGGTTGAAAAACTGTATCTGATCTTTGGTTTATGGTACCCTTTGGGGCTTATTACAATAAGGAAACATGGATAGTTGTGTGTTTACACTGGCACTACACATACACTCTTTTGCATCAGCGTAGGCTTTTTCCAAAACAGAGAAACATTCTCAGGAACCATATAGGGTGCCAGACCCCAAATATTAACCACTATGCTAAGTATTTCCGAGCCAGTCTATTCGTTGCTCTGAAATGTCACCTCCTGAGCTTCATTGTAGGCATGTAGACAAAACTGAAGGCTATAATCGCCACACCCCCACACTCCTTCTTAAGATTACGAATTCTTGCTATTAAATAATCAGAACACTCATAACATATTAAATTAAGTAAATACACTGCAGATCATATTGCATGTATGGTATTGGGAAAGAGGAATAGATTATGATTGTCCATAGCTGCATTTCCCATCTAATTCATATAAAAGACAGAAACAAATGACGAACCAAAGACAAATGTCTTGCATTTTTGTTTTTGTTTTTGTTTCAAAGCCTGTCTTTGATCTCTGCAACATGGAATCAAATTCAGTGTTTTGATTCAGTTCATTCACTCTCCAAAAAGAGAGACGATTTGTTTTTACGAAGATTACGTTTAGGATGATCACACACTGAGCAAAGTCCAGATTTAAGGTGTATTCCAGAAGTCAGTGTAACTAATATTGTGACACTTGAAGATTAGAATGATTCTTTTAGAAGAAGAATGCCCTAATTCAAATAATCTCCTGAATGATTCATTCCACAGCTCTAGCAGAGGATTCAAGTCTGAGGAGTCAGATTAATCCCTTGATGAAGCTGGTGTCCAGGTGGACAATCAGTATACGGAGGAAGGACATCTCTTTCCGCGTATTTTCAAATATGATTCGAGGATCATCTGACTGACAGCGGAGGCAGTTTGGAGCCATGACCATTGCCAAATTATTCACATCCATCTTAGTCCTACTCACATTCACTGGCTGGGCAAAGACCTGGGACAAGCAAAACATGGCATTTATATATTTGTTGTTAATGTTTATAAGTTATGTTAACATCCAGGGAATTACCTGTAAAAAGTTGATGAAATAGCAGAGTACTAGTCTGTTGAGCTCTGGCAGCGACTGAACCACGCTGACAGCAGCATCAGGATCTTCATAGTGACTGATACACTGCTTATAGAAACTCTGAGGAATTACCGGTTCCTCAAGCTCCCTGTACCACAACTTCAACAGAGATGCTGGGAGACAGAAAGTGAAAGATCTACTGTCTATACATCTGTGGATCTCTAATATCTGTTTCCAATATGATAACAGGAATCCACTATCAGACTTAAATATGCAATATACTGAGGTTGTGTAAAAACAAAAATGGTTGAAAAGTTTACTTAATTTGCTTTCCATTCAATTTCTACCAAAATATTAGGCATTTTGCCAGTAATTCATGACAAACATAAGAGTCTTTGCTCTCTCACAGATACATATATGCTTTTCATTCTCATTTTTCATGTCGAATCACATGTATTTACTGAAATAAATGTGAATGTTTTTGTATCATGTTTATATTCTCACCTGGGATGTTGGGATCAGAGTGGTTTTCTGGAATATTCCACAGGTCCACCTGTAGCTTGAGAGCATTTACCTCATCAATGTCCCCAGGTACCCTACAGGATGATAATACCAGGAGAAGAGCCCATCATTCACATTTCTCACATATAGCATTTAATTTACCATAACCTGTTCCTGAACAATTATTAACTTAATTTAATGAGGGCATGAGTGTTGAATACATCAATAGCTTGAATAGTGTGCTTTAACAGTCTCCCACAAGGTGGAGCCAATTTGACAGTCTCATACCTTATTTCATTAAAACATGGAATTGTGACTGCTTTGCTGTGTAATATCCCTTAAGATTTAATGAAATATACAGCTCAGAATGTATGTTAGTGGAAGAGTGTGTGTACTTGAACACTTCCTCCTGTGAAGTATTTCTTACACATGGGGACTGACTCGACAGAGACGAGACAAAGTGTCTACGGGAAGTCTCTCACATACAAACGCAAGAAAAATTCAACAGAGGGCCATTAATAACAGGGCACATCCTGGTAACAAGGGGAAGAAAAATAAACTGTCCGGAAAATTATTTACTTCCATAACGGACTGAGTGGGATGTCATAAAACAGATAATGAAAGAGGGGATGAGAAAGTGAAATCAGCACTCTAGTTTTGGCTTGTTTCTCTCTCAGGTGTCAGACTTCAGACAATCTTGTGGCTCTGTTGTATTGAGTGATTAGAGGAATATTCCAGGTTCCATACAAGTTAAGCTCAATCGACAGCATTTGTTGCAGAATATTGATTGCCACAAAAATGTATTCCAGTGCATTCCTTCTATTCTTTAAAAAAAGTCAAAATTGAGGTTACATTGAGGCACTTACAATGGAAGTGAATGGTGCAAATGTTTGGAGGGTTTAAAGGCAGAAATGTGAAACTTATAATTTTATAAAAGCACTTACATTAATTCTTCAGTTAAAACTTGTGTATTATTTGAGCTGTAATGCTGTTTAAAATGTCATTTTATAATTGGATATATCTTTACAAAGAAAAGTTATTTAATCACACTAAAATCATTTTATTGTTTATATCTTGTGTTTATACTTTTGAAACAGTGAGTATTTTAACGTTTACGTATTGGCCCCCATTCAGTTCCATTGTAACCCAGATTTTTGCTTTTTTTTAAAGAAAAGGAGGGACGAGTCTAAAATAATTTTTGTGGTAATCAACATTATGCCACAGATTATGTAGATTGCGTTTAACTTGTATATTGAACCCGGAATATTCCTTTAATGTGTTTGATCTGTTTTTATTTTTTTATGTTCCAAAATGTCAAACAGACAAATTAATGTTTGAATGAAAATCCCCTGAACATACCACCCAAATCAATACAGCTACATGAAGACTAGGAGCAACTGAGATTCGCAGTGTGCGTTCACGGTTAGGGAGTTTCAATCATACATTTTCAAATGTCAATATGGCCACGTGCATAGTAATTAGCCTTACAAGAACTTCCCCTTTTAATTATTCAAATAATTTTGTAATTTGCAATAAACACTTAACACTTTCCCAGTTATGATAGGGCCTCTTGTCTCTTTCTATTTATATGTCTCACCTGAAAATGCCCTCTGTTTGGGCTCCATCTAGGGCCAGTATACATTGCGAGAGCTCCACTTGCACCCAGGGCAGTTTTCTCTCTGGGAAAAGCTCACTCTGTCTCTCCATGATCTCCTCCAGAGCACTGCCAAACAGAGACGGCGTCAAGATGACATTCCGTCCATGATCAATCTCCTCCAGAATGGGCTTTCTCAGACCCTAAAGATGGAACAAGGGAAATTAAGAGATTGTACATGTTTGAATCACACATATAACGTATTATTATTGTGGCTTCAGGAGACTTAGAATATGGCACAATCACTACAAGGTTCCCTCTTAATTGCACAACTACTGTATGTAGAACAAATAGACACTATCTCAATGGTATCATGGTACAATTAAAACTGAGCGAGATAGTACATTGCTGTGAGGTGTGGTGTGGGGTAAATACCCAGAGACAGTGGTGGGATGGCTGATTACAGTGTGGAGTAGATAAAAGGACAAAGAACGAGGGCATAGAGCTACTGCCAGTGTTGTTTCCAGTAATGTGTGTATGTGTGTGTATCTGTAACTCATGTATAAGGGTTATAAAGGGGCCTAAGGGGTTTTTGTATCTTTAGTTTCTTAGTTTGAGTTAGTACATTAGTACTTCTCGTGGTGCTAACAGATATGACCAAATTAAGATGGCTGCACTATATATACTGCTTCATTTGGCCATTCTGAGACTACTGGGTATGATCTAACAGCACTGCTGGCATCTATAAATAAACATAAATCCTGGGAAAAAGTGTCTGTTTTTCAATTCTCATTTGTCATCACATAATAGTATCATCCAACATCTGTGTCTGGTTAAAACATGTTACATGTAATTAGTTATATTTAGCTCCGATCAAGATGTGACCAATGCCTGCCTTTAACATTTCAACAATGCCAGATTCAGAACAGAGGTGAGGGGCAACATCTATTAATGGTCAAAGATGTTTTTATAAATATTTTGTTTTACTGTGTAGTTTAATTCTGCCTCTCTTACCTTTTTGCCCCCAGTAATGGCCACTTTCTGCAGCTTACGGTAGCAATACTTAGCGTAAGTGCTGATGGGAAGACCTGTCAAAGAAAATAAATCGATAATATTACTGACCAATGGCAGAGTTATTAAAGTATATTACAGAAAAGTCCACTGAGAGACCAATGCAGTAGAGAATTAATGTTTTATTTTAAATCAATTTTGGTTTGCCAGAATTCTAAGAGCTTGAGGGGAGGCAAAGTTTGGCTTGTTAATAGTCTTGTGAGTTGTATCAGAGTCCTAAGCATAAAATGCTCTTATAAGGGATTTATAAATAAAGTATTTTGAAACAATGCAAATTCTCTCGTTCTCTATGGTCTCTGTGATTATGGACGAAAATATTTAGAAAGATTTGGACTTTGTGTTTATATGTGTGTGTTTAACTGCAAGGTTGTATGCATCAGTGTATTTGAAAATATACTAAGGTAAGGGTGTTTATGGCTTTGGAGACATTCACACATTTTGGTTAATTGAAAGTTTTTCTTCAAAAAAAAATTTCATTCACAACATTGAAATAATATGAAAAAGTACATTTTCTTCAATTAAATGGATTTTTCATTGTTGCCAGGACTGCTTAGGTTTTCCAAATCTGTTTACTAGCAGTGGCAGGTAATACAAATGTTTACCAGTAGTGGGAGATACAGTATTTGACAAAGGATCACCATAGAACTGTTTGCTAAAACTGGCAGATAGTTGTCAAAGTTTGCCATAAATACGTCAGTACTGGCAGATATTTGTCCAAGTTCTATCATATGTATGTCAGTACTGGCAGATATTTGTTCAAGTTATGTCATAAATCTGTATGTCAGTAGTGGCAGATATTTGTCCGGCAGATTAAATATCAAACTCACAGCAAGATAGGGGTGAAATATACAAGTAACTATAGCTAATGCCGTGTGCAATCAATCGCTTCCATTCAACAAAGGAAATGCTTAAAAAAATTCACCAGGTTCCTCCCTTGTCTCTTCTTGAGAACACAATTCATTATTTGGCTGAACAACCTTTCACAGTTACACAGGTCTGAAATTCAGATACACAGGATGAGATTTACTGCAAACAGGTGATGGAAGGTTTAGAGGACTGAACTCAAGCTTGAGAAACAGACATCAAAAACAGACACTTAGAGGCTTCAGGGCTCTTCAGAACTATTACTCATACTTATGGGCGGTGTTGGCGCATCGTCATTGTATCAAAAACTGAAGCAGTGAGAGGTAGGTTCAATGTTTCACAAGGTCAAACCTTTAGAGATTTTTACATGCCAGGATAGGTTTTTTTAATGTCTAAAGCTAGGTCCCAGCATTAATATGAAAATCAATACAGCTAAATGAACCTGCACATAAAGATGGTACATCTGTAATATTTACATTTTGAAAAACTGGAGAAATGGCTTAGACATGTGCCTTAACTTAATTCCACCTACAAATGGTGAGAACACTTAATGATATTTAAAAACAAAGCTAAATGCACAATGGCCTGGACATTGTCGCTAAAGCCAAGTCAGAACTAACAGGAACAGGTGGGGCTGTGAGAGTCTGTCTTTTACTCTAAGACACAATATGTGAATCACAAAGATGGTGAGATTTATAGCTACTGTTGTACCCTGGCGGCTCTTGTGTCTATTAAGCTGTGAAAACATGTTTGGCAAGTAGTTCAGATATTTTATATGAGTCTATCTCACCCCTCTCTGACATATCCTCTGTTTTCCTGCCATTCTTTTATCTATCTTCCGCTACGCTCCCTTGGAAATTTCTACTATCTTCCCTTCATCTTTTTATAAGTCCTCTGTTTTATACCTACATCACTGTGTACTATAGGGGTGCTATGCCCAAAATCTTATATCACAGTATGAGTAATTTTATGTCACGACTGTAAACACAATAGAGTAATTTATGCCTGAAAGTTTATGATTCATATATACAACAGTATATATACCGATCATTGGCACCATTCGGAGTAAATTCTAGAGACTGTTGTGTGTGAAAATCCCAGGAGATCAGCAGTTACAGAAATACTCAAACCAGCCCGTCTGGCACCAACAATCATGCCACGCTCCAAATAACTGAGATCAAATTTTTTTTATCCCCCATTATGAGGGTTGATGTGAACATTAACTAAAGCTCCTGACCAGTTTCTGCAAGATTTTATGCACTAAACTGCTGCCACATGATTGGCTGATTAGATAAACGCATGGATGATTGCTGGTGCCAGACGGGCTGGTTTGAGGATTTCTGTAACTGCTGATCTCCTGGGAATTTCACACACAACAGTCTCTAGAATTTACTCAGAATGGTGCCAAAAACAAAAAAACATCCAGTGAGCCGCAGTTCTGTGGAAGGAAATGCCTTGTTGATGAGAGAGATCAACAGAGAATGGCCAGAATGGTTCGAACTGACAAAGTCTACGGTAACTCAGATAACCAATTGTGTGAGAATAATGTAATCTCAGAATGTTATTTTGAGATGCGGGTTGGTGCTGTTTAGGCAGCATGAGGGGGACCTACACAATATTAGGTTTTAATGTTGTGGCTGATCAGTGTGTATATATATATATATATATATATATATATATAGATATATATAGATATATAATAATGAATATTATTTTATTAGTTAAATGTGTTTGTGTAAGCCTAAGCTGTTTTTTCTTTCTTCATGTAAACATGTGCCGGACGGACGTATTTGATCATGGTGCCTAGTTGTTTATTTTGTGTCTTGTTCAGGGGTGCCAAGTTTTAAAGACACCATGACAAGTTACAAGAACTTAAAGGAATAGTTCACCCAAAAGTGAAAATTCTCTCATCATTTACTCACCCTCATGCCATCCCAGATGTGTATGACTTTCTTTCTTCTGTAGAACACAATTGAAGATTTTTAGAGGAATACTTCAACTCTGTAGGTCCATACAATTAAAATGAATGGTGATCACAACTTTGTAGCTCCAAATAAATCACAAAATTAAACATAAAAGTAATCAATAAGACTCCAGTGGTTCAATCCATGTCTTCTGAAAATATATGATAGGTGTGGGTGAGAAAAAGATCAATATTTAAGTCCTTTTTTCCAACCACTTTCACGTTCTTTTGTTTTTAGCGATTTGCATTCTTTGTGTGTATCGCCAACTACAGGGCAGTGAGGAGAATTCATGATAAAAAAATTACTTAAAAATGTATTTGCTTCTCACCAACACCTATCATATCGCTTCTGAAGATATGGGTTTAAACACTGGAGTCTTATGGATTACTTTTGTGCTGCCTTTAAATGCTTTTTATATCATTGATTTTCTTCTAAAAATGTCTAAAATCATTTGGGAAAGCATGAGGATGAGTAAATTATGAGAGAATTAAAGTTTTCTGGTAAAGTATCCCTTTAAACTTCATTTGCGCTGCGTCTAGCTTTTTTTAACGCAAGAACGCATTTAGTCTAAACGGCCCCGAATATGGCTGATATACGCAAACCTGTGACATAACATCAGTTGAGTTTTATACTGATATGACAATTAGTGATTTTGCTTGAAGAGCATAAACAATGTCATCTCCACTCTAACATCACCCCTTAATAACAAGGGGTCCCACACTATATTTTCACATTAATCCATGTTTCTTTGTCGCATTATTGTGTAAATATGGTAAAGCAGCTCTTCCCACTGATAGCCAAGAAAATAAACACCACAGTATTTACAGAATAGTAAAATCTCAAACATTTCTACAGTAACTGTGCTCTACTGTACTGTAAGGATTGTTAATTTGTCTAGGTTGACTCTTCTCTACATCTCCCATCCCCTTGATGCACCCTCCCTCTCTCTCATGAGCTTTGAGTGTCTTTGAACACACTTTTATCATCGGCCTCTAGGAGATAAAGAATGGTGGTTTGGACACTTCAGATACTGAGAGAAACGGAGGGGGATGAAAGGGAATGGGGTGATATGAGGGCTGTTTTGCATACAAATAGTGCTAATGTTTTAACGGCTGTTCTTAAAGCCCATACATGCTAAAAATCTGTCAACCCCCTCCCACTCAACACACCTCAGTCCACACCCCCACAAAACATCCTGACATTGAGTGAGACAGGGATGAAAAAGGGAAAAAATGGGGGTAAAGGGACGGGGCCCCAGCAAATACAGTACATCATATAATAAACTTTTTTTCCCCCTCCTCTAAAAAGGACAGGGTACCAGGGCCTCTGAACTCCAGCCCTTTTCACAATGCCATCTCCTGGGGCAAACAGTTTTGGTAGACAGCTGGTGAGGCCCAGCAACTTTAATGCCACATTCTTTCAGTCATTCTAGAATATTCCCAGCCTCCATCTGATGGAACCACAACCGCAAAATAGAGTGAAAGACATAGTGGTGTCATATGGCATGCTCCACTCAAGGCAAAACAATGTTTTGGGTGACTAAAGTAAACCAGCAGTGTTTTCCTGAGACAAATGAACATCATGCTAAAAAAGTTGTTTCCTTCATATTCCCTGTACACACGTGAGCCTTGATTTGAAAAGCCATCAGTGTTTTACTGGCTTTGCTATAACTCATAACTATTACAAACACTGAAACAATATTCACAAATCCTGCCACTCTGACCTCCAAACAACGCAAAGGTCAAAAGTCAGGGACAAATGACTGTTGATGCAAGTGAGCACACACAAATATGTATTGACATCATTCACTTCCATTGTAAGAGACTCACTGTTACAAAGATTTTTGCCTTTTTAAAGAAAATGAGGGACAAGTCGAAATAATTTTTCTTTTGCGATAATCGACATTATTCCACAAATGCTGTTATTGAGCTCAACTTGTATTGAACCTGGAATATTCTTTCAAGAGACAATATCAATATCTCTTCATAAACATTGGCAATTTTTTAATATTGCCTGTTAATTTTCACTCTAAACGACATTATTAGAGATGTAAAAAGTGTGTAAAACCACTACAGTGTTAAGTTGTACCTGTCATTCCGAAGACTTACTTTGCATACAAGCAAATTACTCGGTAATCATTGGCTGAAACTTTGAATGGTCAGCAGCAGCAGAGTCAAAGTTGAAAATGTTTGAACTTTGGGCACCATGAGCAATTCTGAAACTGATGCTTAAAGGCCTGTTCACACCAAGTCAATTTTTTTAGGGGTGTTTGTTTGTTTCTTATGAGCTTTTGAATGATCCAAAACAATCTACGGTAAAGCTTTTTTTGTTTTGTTTTCATGGAGATCAGCAGTTACAGAAACACTCAAACCAGCCCGTCTGGCACCAACAACCATCCATGCTATTATTTAATCAGCCAATCGTGTGGCAGCCAAGTGGGTTTGGCGAAATTGCACACGCAAATTGTTAATGGGCGATCAAGTGCAATATAATTCTCTGGCTATTTCACCATCTGCATCCTTTTATGTAGTTAATTTCCAGTCAAGCACCAGCGATATAAATAAAGACAGCACATTCATAAGAAGTTGGTAGTGTAAATGGACTACATACAATGAATTAGAAAAATAGATATTTGGACTTAACATTTGTGGCAGGGCGGAGGGCGGGGCCAGGTCGTGATCCTACACACCCGGTCCCGTATTAGGCTAATTAAGCCTACGAGAGGGATAAAGGTTGACTGCAGAGGATCGTGCGGGAGAGAGAGATCGTTTACAGACATGTTCGTCATATGTGTGTGTTTGTCTTTTGTTTAAGTTGTTAATTAAAATACTATTTATATCGTCAAGCTGGTTCTCGCCTCCTCCTTTCCATTGAATACGTTACACTGGTGCCGAAACCCGGGAAGGAGGAGGGATACGCCGTAGTAGAGTTCTCGCCATTACCGTCCACCCCAATGGAGCAGCCGCGGCCGGGGGACGAGGAGCCCAGCCGCCTGGAAGAGGACGATGGCCACCGACCGTGAGGGGAGAAGGGGCTCCTAACCGACCGCCTGGAGTGGTCAGTGCCGCTGCCAGGGGCGCAGGAGTCGCCTACCGGCCACTGAAACGTGGCGGGGTTTGAGACCACCGACCACGAGCGGGGAGGGGCTCGCTGCCGACCGCCTGGAGCAGGAGAACCGCTGCCCGGGGCGGGGGAGACCCCTTCTGTTCTCCGAGAATGCGGCAGGGCGTTCCGTCCGCCAGGGGCTGGAGGTCTGCCTCTGATCCGCCCGGAGAGGCGCGGCTGTCGTCCGATAGAGGGTGGAGGAGTGGCCGAGGAACAAGCTACGGCGTATCGGAGAACCGGCGAGTAGGTTTTAAAAAAAAAAATGTCATTTCTCTCTCCTCTCTCTCTCTCTCACTGCCGCTCTGCGTTGGCCTTTTCCCTTTGTGTTTTTTTAGGGGGGTACTACAATGTTACAGGAAGTACCCCGCCATTTTAATTATTTTTGTTTCCCTCCCCTTGTCCCCTCCCTTGTCCAGGTAGATGGGGATGACCTGCCGGCAGACTAGGCTTAAAGCACGCCCTCCCCCAGGGAAAGGGGGGGGTGGGGGTGTACGTCAGGCTGGGGGCTCCCCAGCCTGAGAGAACGAGGGAGGAATGTGGCAGGGTGGAGGGCGGGGCCAGGTCGTGAGCCAACACACCCGGTCCCGTATTAGGCTAATTAAGCCTCTGAGAGGGATAAAGGTTTACTGCAGAGGATCGTTCGGGAGAGAGAGATCATTTACGGACATGTTCGTCATATGTGTGTGTTTGTCTTTTTGTTTAAGTTGTTAATTAAAATATTATTTATATCGTCAAGCCGGTTCTCGCCTCCTCCTTTCCATTGAATACGTTACAACATTCTTTTGTGCAATAACTGCGTTCTTGATGAATGTCTGGCACATTTAAAAGCCAGTGACACCCTCCTTTTATAAGAATGGTTCTCATTGGAATTTGGGAGTAGACTCCATTAAATTATAGAATTCAAGTATTATTAATAATTTTGATCAACTGAAACACAAATCATGGCTAGTATTAACAGTGATTGTATCGACCTTCCATGTTCGGCTGTGGATTTTTGCATGCATATTACTTCTACCGGTTAATTGTGCTTTAAAAATAAAAATTTATTTATTGAAACACAAAAAAATTAAACAAAAAAGATTTCAAAATTTAAATGACACTTTAATCGAAACAAAAATGTAATCAAAATAACGAAGTGGTACATTTCTTTTATATATAACCACCTTCCCAAATCTAAACATTTTACTCTCCAACTTCTTCCACCGGCCACTTTTGCAGTAACTTAAAAATGACTCAACAGGTGGAAAAATACCAATCCAAATCATAAATACAACTGTAAATATAAACATAATGATAACTAAAAAATAAACCACGAACTATGGATTGTTTAACACAAATCTAAAATTTTTGTTTCATAAAATGGCTACAACAGTGATCGTCAGGGACATTATTTGATGTTTCACTATATTTTCAGAGTTTGGTCATGAACTTTATTATTACCTGCTTGTGGAATCTCCAAACTGCAAATGCAGGAACTGAGTTTAAACTTTGCACTAAGATAAGATGTGGCTCTGGAAAGTTTTAGCGCAATGACCCATTTCTCAGGAAAATAGAGAATTGTGCTATGCGGCACTTCGTTAACATACAATACTCCCACAGTTTGATAATGCAAACACTCCCATCCACGCCCACTTACACTTGTGCTGGGATGAAAATTGCACTTATAATTAGCTCTCTCAAGAAAATTGGATACGATGGAACACACCACTGTAGCGTGTAGCGCTGCACTTAGCACGATCATGAAAATAGAGACCTAGGCCTCACTAGAGGACAATGAACAACCAATAATTACAAGATTTAAACAGAAATTCATGAAAGAATCAAATGTAAAACTTATAAATAATAACTGTGCTGCTTAGTGCTTAAAGATCAAGGCTGGTAACAAAAAAGTTTGAATCTTGCAAGGGTCAAGTCATAAACTATTATCGTTGTGCTTTGAACAAAACACTTAAACTCAGGATAACTGCAGGTTGATTGTCCCTGTAATAAGTGTCCTGTAAGTCACTTCGGATAAAAACTATCCGCTAAATGACTACTGTAAATAATATCTTAGTAAATACAGTATATTTTAGCCTTGCATTTCAACCTCAAAACATTACAGTGGCCATTACTTCAGCACTCTGGATCAAGTGCGAAGTAGCACACAGTGTAATTAACTGAGACCGGGCTGGAGCTGCATTATTAAGAGCCCACGCTGAGCTGTCTCTTCTTTGTTTTGGTGCGAGGCTCTTGAGAAAGGCTTACTGTGTGCAAAAGAAATAAAAGAGAGACAGATAAAAGAATGAACGGAGGGTTAAGTTGGATGGCAGCCACCGAGGGTGTAACCTGATCAAAATGTCCTGCTCTCTTTTATTTTTTTGTCTCAATCTGCTACGATCCTCTTTCTCTTTCCATCTCCTATCACTCTCGCTTTAAGTCTGAAAGATGTTCTCAGGATCTCTGTTGCCTCTCAACCCACAAACTCTCTTTCTGTCTGTCTGTATGTCTCTCTCTCTCTCTCCCTCTCTCTCTCTCTGAGCAGTCTGGCTGCGGGCCAGGGTAGCGTGGGACTCTCAGAATATCTTGTTGCTCAAAGCTTTAATCTTCCCTCTACAAGAGACTGAGAGAAGGAGACAGAGATAGAACGAGAGAAATCAAGTGGGGGAATACTGCCCTTAGGTACAGGACCAGCTGGTCTCTCCTCGTTTCTCTCTTTCTGCTCTCTCTTTGAGTGGTCCTTCTCTGCTACCAGATCCAAGGCATCATTAATACATTACTAAGCCGAAAGTGAAACCAGGAAGATTCCCATATTATCACTGCACACGCATGTGAGCGGATGTGTTCTATGTGGCATCCAATGTTCCACATCCTCAATGGAGTTCTAACCAATGATATACATATAGAACTGGATTGCTGATGCAATGTTAAACTGGCAGCAGGAGGTGAAGCCACAGGAAGTGTTCGAGCAGCCATCTTGGTATGCCCAAACTGTCATAGAACATCAATGACTGACTGGCGAAAAAGCCCCCGTTTCACTGTATCCGAACTGTGGGTACGACAGTTGCATTTCACCCTCTAGTGGCAATCATGTTTATTGTTTAATTTGTTCATCATGGATAATATTCATTACAAGGGAGAAGATATACGTGATTGCGATATCAGAGCATTCACCTGTTAACGTTCAGTCAATCAGTGCAGCATAACGATCACCAACGGAAGCGGCAAAACTGTTCACAAGTTTTGAATGTAAGTAGGAAAAGCTGTAATGTTTGCAATATGTCCTTACCACCCGAAAGAGACATTAAAAAAGGCCTGGATTTGTTTGTTTTCATATTGAAGTGCTCTCCTTAGTCATACATGGATACATGTCATAAATATGTGTTCTTTGCCCGCTGTGCATGTGATAGAGGGAGAGAGAGCACGCGCTCTTATTCAAGTGTCACTTTTTGATGAAAACATAAAACTCTGAACAAACACTTCGATGTTCACAATAAATAAGTCTGAAAATGTTTCAGTGAACTTGTGTACATTCAGCTGATCTGTTCACTGATGAAGTTTGATAGAGGTGGATACTGTTTGATATATATTAGATATACATAACTCGCTCTGACTTTCAAGAAACAGGAAAAATTCCTGACTTTAAATAAATAAATAATTACATGTCTAGGACGTTTGCATTGTAGAGATGTACATGCAGATTTCAGATGTAAAATCAGTGATTGAATGATTAATGTTTACTCACTGAAATGAGATGATTTCCTATTTAGTCAACAGGGACATTGGAACATTTGGACATAGCAATATGGTGGCACAGTGGTTTCACTTTGTTGATGTCATGAGCAATCCAATTCTATATAATAAATATGTGTTCTAACCAATAGTCTGGAATTAGCATTTTACATTAAAGTGGCTGCTAAAGCTCAAGTGGAGTCTCATGCTCGAGTCCCTCCACCTGAATCACTCTCAAGAATTATGTGAACAAGTGAACTCATGAAAGACAATGTTAAACATTGCATTTGCAACCCAATTAACTTTCATAATGCCAATTATTTCAGAGTGAATATTATAATATGCTTACAAATTTGATATATTAATATATTACATTATTTGAATATAGAATATTAATCATTAATTTGGGATGGGACTTAATTGTATCCATTGGCATATACTGTAATTGATATTATTGATTTAATTGGTGAATATCATTTTTTTGCTGCCAATGTGGCCTTGGTTACATCAGCAAAAACATCCTTTCAGAGGTGGAGAAAATACACTGTGATGAAAAATTATGAAAACAAATATTTTCTTACAATAACATGCAATAATAGTGCATAATAAAACCAGTGACATTAATAAGTAGAGTAAATAGTGTCAATTCAATTTTTAAGTAGGGCAGTCAATCGATTAAACGTTTCCTAAAATATTTGCATCTCACACACACACACACACACACACACACACACACACACACACACACACACACACACACACACACACACACACACACACACACACACGTAGTGTTTCCATGTTTTATGGGGACTTTCCATAGACATAATGGTTTTTATACTGTACAAACTTTATATTCTATCCCCTAAACCTAACCCTCACAGAAAACTTTCTGCATTTTTACATTTTCAAAAAACATAATTTAGTATGATTTATAAGCTGTTTTCCTCATGGGGACCAACAAAATGTCCCCACAAGGTCAAAAATTTCGGGTTTTACTATCCTTATGGGGATACATACATACTATCCTTATGGGGATACACACACACACACACACACACACACACACACACACACACAGTTGTGTTTCCATGTTTTATGGGGACTTTCCATAGACATAATGGTTTTTATACTGTACAAACTTTATATTCTATCCCCTAAACCTAACCCTAAACCTAACTCTACCCCTAAACCTAACCCTCACAGAAAACTTTCTGCATTTTTACATTTTCAAAAAACATAATTTAGTATGATTTATAAGCTGTTTTCCTCATGGGGACCAACAAAATGTCCCCACAAGGTCAAAAATTTCGGGTTTTACTATCCTTATGGGGATACATACATACTATCCTTATGGGGATACATACATACTATCCTTATGGGGATACATACACACACACACACACACACACACACACACACACACACACACACACACACACACACACACACACACACACGGCAAAAAGTTTGGAATAATGTACAGATTTTGCTCTTATGGAAAGAAATTGGTACTTTTATTCACCAAAGTGGCATTCAACAGATCACAATATATAGTCAGGACATTAGCAATGAGAAAAATTACTATTACAATTTGAAAAACATGTTCAGAACTTCTTAAACTACTTCAAAGAGTTCTCATAAAAAAAATCATCCACATGCAGCAATGACAGCTTTGTAGATATTTGGAATTCTAGTTGTCAGTTTGTCCAGATACTCAGGTGACATTTCACCCCGCGCTTCCTGTAGCACTTGCCATAGATGTCGCTGTCTTGTCGGGCACTTCTCATGACACCTTACAGTCTAGCTGATCCCACAAAAGCTCAATGCGGTTAAAATCCATAACACTCTTTTCCAATGATCTGTTGTCCAATGTCTGTGTGTCTTCTCCCACTCTAACCTTTTCTTTTTGATTTTATGTTTCAAAAGTGGCTTTTTCTTTGCAGTTCTTGCCATAAGACCTGCACACGAGTCTTCTCTTTACTGTTGTACATGAAACTGGTGTTGAGCGGGTAGAATTCAATGAAGCTGTCAGCTGAGGACATGTGAGGCATCTATTTCTCAAACTAGAGCCTCTGATGTACTTATCCTCTTGTTTAGTTGTGCATCTGGCCTTCTACATCTCTTTTTTGTCCTTGTTAGAGACAGTTGTCCTTTGTCTTTGAAGACAGTAGTGTACACGTTTGTATAAAATATTCTGCCAATTTCAAGCATTGTATAGCCTTCATTCCTCAAAACAATGTTTGACTGAGGAGTTTCTAGAGAAAGCTGTTTCTCTTTTTTGCCATATTTGACCTAATATTGACCTTAAGACGTGTCAGTCTATTGCATACAGTGGCAACACAAACACAAACACAAAGACAATGACAATGTTAAGCTTCTTTTAACGAACAAAATAACTTTCAGCTGTGTTTGATATAATGGCAAGTGATTTTCTAGTAACAAATTAGCAACATAACATGATTACTCCAGGATAAGGTGTTGGAGTGATGGCTGCTGGTAATGGGTCCTGTCTAGATTTGATCAAAAATGAATTTCTTCAAATAGTGATGGTGCTGTTTTTTACATCAGTAATGTCCTGAATATACTTTGTGATCAGTTGAATGCCAATTTGGTGAATTAAAATACCAATTTCCTTTCGAAACAGCAAAAAAATGTTATTCCAAAATTTTGGCTGCCAGTGTATAGATAATAAGTCAAATAATTCAAAAGACAATACATTATTGTGGCAGATGAGTGAAGCACTGATTAGATAATACTAAAGGTGGCTTTAGAAGTCAATGTATTGTTTGCTTTATTTCCATATCATTAAACATAAGGCTTTCACTGGCCTTCAGTTCACAGCAATCCATTTTTCAATTGAGTCTGTCAGTCTGTCCGAGGTAGACTGCTTTCATAGGATGAATTATTGCATTCCACCTGCAATCTATTGGTGTATTTACACAGCCAAGTTCATATTGCTCTGTGCCTGCTAAAAATTCTGTGTAAAGACGCAATGCAATATAGAAATATGAAATTAATGAAAATATTACTTTAAAAAAACTAAATTATGAAATATATGCTCTATCATGACAAAAACTAAATTTAAGGCTCATCTGTGGTGGGTTAGAGCCAGCTTCATTTAGACTGTGTCTTTATACACGCTTTAAGTCAGTAGTCGGGAACCTATGGCTCGTGACCCACAAGTGGCTCTTTGTTAAAAATCGCCAGGTGTCTCACCATTCACCAACACATGATCGTTTAAAACTTTCTAGAGATAATTTTCCAGCAGAAAGTTTGGATGCGATTGCAAAGCTTAAAGTCAATGACACTGTTTTGATTTCCTTTCTTCCGAATTTGTGGTACACCCTAATCCTGGTGAACAAGCTTTGAAATGAACACCCGCCAAATGCAGATTTTTCATGCAGAGTATTTTGCTGATATACCAGCCACTGTGGAAGGTGACCTGAAAGACTTCTCGGAGTGATAAATTACAAGAAATTAGACACAAAGACACACGTTTTATGAAGCGTGATTATATTTTGAAAAACAGATGAAAGAAAATCCGCCAATGTGTGGCTAATTTTATATGTGCGCAGTGAGCTCTGCTGTTCACGAGTGCAATGAAAGCGCTTCTCCACGACATGCACATTCATAGTGTTCTGGGCCTCCTTACCCAATAACGTCTAGGTTACGTATGTAACCTCCGTTCCCCGATGGAGGGAACGAGACGTTGTGTCAGAGAAGCGACACTAGGGGTCTCTCTTGAGCGCCGATATTCATCTCTGAACTATGAAAAAAGGCCAATGAGAGTTGGCAGCCAGTATCTGCATGTCCCGCCCCCGGACATACGGATATTTAAGCGGCGCAAATACAGGAGTTCATTCAGGATTTTTCTGAGGAGCCGGAAATGGTCCGTCCACCACAGTGGCTCGGCTCAGCGACGTGGCAGGGAAGACACAACGTCTCGTTCCCTACATCGGGGAACGGAGGTTACATACGTAACCTAGACGTTCCCCTTCTGTCGCTCTCTCCACGTTGTGTCAGAGAAGCGACACTAGGGGTCCACTTATAAAAGTGCCATGCGCTGAGCCGTGTACGTGAACTGCTGATACAGGAGCGAGCAGGTATTCTTACGTGCAGGATGACCAACTGTATCAGGCTGCACGTACCCTTCCCCAATGCCCCATTTAAGCCATCAGACTCCTTATCGTTACCCTGGAGGGGGGAACAAGGTGATGGCCGCCAACCTGGGAACGGGCCAGCCTGGCTGGGCCTCTTTTCTCTCTATGTTTCTCGCATAGAGCAACTACGGCCGGGGCCCTTACAAGCATTGAGGGAAGGGGGTCTTAGCCCTTCTTTCAGGGCGGAGAAGACCCTGTGGAGGCCACACCTACCCGGCAGGGGAGACAAAGTTTTAGTGGCAAATACATCAGATGGCCTAACTTAGGACCTATGTGGAAAAGTTGGTGCGGTGGTAGACCCAACCCCGTAGGGGGGGGGATAGTGAACAGCACGGTGACCGAGGCAGCTGTAACTGCCTAAGGGAGACACAGGGGTCCGCTCGTGAGGGGACAGTACCGTGGCATTACACAGGGGGAGTCCGAACAGGAGGCCTTACCTGTGGAGCACCTATACCAGTACAGGGTAGCTTGAGGTACCCACAGTGGCTTGGGTCGGCGAGTTCCTCCACTGAACTGCGGACCCACGAGGGCTAGGGAGGAGTCAACCAGCGGCCCAAAGATGGGATCTCCTGGGAACGGAGGCGAACTGTTTTCCCTTGGTTAGAGGGAAAGGGCGCTAGTCGCAAGCGGTTCACCCGGTCAGATCGTCAGCGTGCTACCGAGTTCTACGGGCTCGGACCTGAGAAAACATGGGACGATACCCCCTTTGTTATGTCGACCTTGCATAGCACCTGTGCAAGAAGGCTCACTGGGGGAAAAGCGTACTTGCGCAGCCCCGCGGGCCAGCTGTGTGCCAGAGCATCTGTCCCGAGGGGAGCCTCTGTGAGGGCAGTGGGAGGTTTCCTGGGAGGCAAACAGGTCTACCTGGGCCTTGCCGAACCTGTCCCAAATCAGCTGAACCGACTGGGGGTGGAGCCTCCACTCTCCGCTAGGCAAGCTCTGCCTTGACAGCGCGTCCGCTACTGCACTGAGTTTGCCGGGGATGTGAGTGGCGCGCAGTGACTTGAGTCGCTGCTGGCTCCAAAGGAGGAGACGACGGGCGAGCTGTGACATGTGGAGGGAGCGTACTCTGCCTTGGCAGTTTATGTAGGCTACCACCGTGGTGCTGTCTGTCCTGACTAGGACGTGCTTGCCCTGAATTAACAGAAGAAACCTCTTCAGGGCAAGGGAAACAGCCAGCAGCTCTAGGCAGTTGATGTGCCAGCGCAGCAGGCTTCGGATCCACCGGCCTGCGGCTGCGCGCCCGTTGCACACGGCGCCCCAACCCAGTTTGGAGGCGTCGGTCGTAACCAGAACACGTCGGGACACCTGCTGCAAGGGTACTCCTGCCCTTAGAAAGCAGAGGTCTGTCCAGGGTTTGAAGGCTTGGCGGCAGGTAGTGGTAACTTTCACGTTGTGCGTGCCACGGCGCCATGCTCATCTTGGAACTCGAGTCTGGAGCCAGTGCTGAAGTGGTCTCATATGCATCAACCCCAGCGTGCGGCCGCCGTGGAGGATGCCATATGCCCCAGGAGCTGTTGGAAACGTTTTAGAGGGACCAGCGCCTGGCTTGAAGGAAGCGAGGCATTTCAGCACTGACTGAGCACGCTCGTTGGAGAGACATGCTGTCATTGAGACTGAGTCTAACTCCAAACCGAGCTGCACCCGCTGCCATCCCCGAATCGCCTCCATCGCCAGCCGCATCGTCCTCAATCACGTGGGAAGAAGGAACGACGCGGGGGGTGGCTGGAGTGGCTTGCTTACGGTTGTAAGCAAGCCGCGACCGCAACGTTGTCATGGTCATGTTCTCGCAGTGAGAACATGAACCATCCACAAAGGCAGCCCCGGTGTGATCGCTACCCAGACACACGAGACAACACCTGTGGCCGTCGGAAGCGGAGAGTACTCTACTGCATCCAGGAACAACACGGGGCGGAAAGCCATCTTTAAAAAGATGCATCCTTAAAAGGACATTCAACGCCGCTGTGTTTTTGCTCTTTTAGAGGAAATTACTCTTTTAAATAAAATCACTCTTTTATGAAGGGAAAAGAACTCGTGAGAGATCTTTAAAATCTGCACTGTCGAAGCGCTCAGGGGCAGGAAGTGCACAGCCGTGCAAACAGGAGAAAGCCGCTGTTGTGCGCCGTAGAATCGAACAGCATGCAGCAGAGGGATAGCAGGAACTCTGTGTGTATACGCAGCAGTTGCAGACACGACCATTGGCTCTGAAGAAATTTTCTGAATGAACTCCCGTATTTGCGCCGCTTAACCCTTGTGCATCCTTGTGGACATTTTTGGCTTTTTCAGTATTGTTTTTTTGATAACTTTGTCTGTGTTAATGCTAACTGCATAAAATTTTCCACAGGTGTGAATTTTTATTGGAATTTTAATATTTCACCATATTTTCTTTAAAAAAATATTTTTTGCACTAGTTACACAAAATACTCCCTCTTTGCGTCGTTTTGGACAAAAATGGCACATTGAAACCCATTAAAACTGCGATTTTTAATCCCAGTGCCATTTAACTATAAAATTACGCAATCTTGTTTAACATGCTTTCATTATGTTGGCAAGGCTTCAAAATTTACATTTTAAATATTTTTTACCAGATCGTGCCATTTTTTCAGGTTTGGCATATCATCGCTTTTGTTGTTGTTTTCTGCTGTTTTTGGCTTATGCATATTATAGAGTCAATTAGATACATTATGAATATATAATTGTGTGAGTGTGTTGGTATGGATTTCAGAGTGTGGTTTGTATGTGTCTGAGGCTCTAATAATAAAAATAAAAAAAATTCTGTTTAGCATTTATTAAATTGAAAATAATTATAATTATTATATTTTTTATAAAAAACAACAGTGGCATTATGTAAACAAACCGGCGTTTAAAGTGTTAAAATTCGGAAAATAAATGAATGTTTGGTAATTATGATTAGAGCTGATGCTGGTTAAAATATAAGTCAGTGAAAGTAGAAAAAAATATTATTCTATAATATTTTTATGACACTTTTTTGACATGGCCATTTTTGTCCATTATGGACCTGAGTGGTAGCTTTTTTTTAAATCTGATACTGCATAAAAAATATGAAAGCATCAAAATGAATGTTGTTGTTAATCATTGACATATCCGAGGCTCTAATAATCAAAGAAAAAAATTCTGCTTAGCATCTATTAAATTGAAAATAATTACTATTTTTCATTTTTTCCTAAAAAAACAACAGTGGCATTATGTAAACAAACCAGCGTTTAAAGGGTTAAAATTCTAAAAATGAATGAATGTTTGGTCATTATGATTAGAGCTGATACTGGTTAAAAAAATTATGTCAGTGAAAGTGGAAAAAAATATAAATCTATAATATTTTTATGACAGTTTTTGGACATGGACATTTTTGTCCATAATGAACCTATGTGTAACTTTTTTTAATTGATGCAGAAGGGTTAAATACCCGTATGTCCGGGGGCGGGACATGCAAATACTGGCTGCCAACTCTCATTGGCCTTTTTTCATAGTTCAGAGGTGAATATCGGCGCTCAAGAGAGACCCCTAGTTTCGCTTCTCTGACACAACGTGGAGAGAGCGACAGAAGGGGAACTACTGACCTCAGCTGTTAAGAGCATTTTCTATGAGCAATTCTATGAACATTCGTTATTTTTTATGTGCACCCATGGTGTGAAATAGCACCCGCCACCCGCAAAATGTGACAAGGCTGAATCCAGTTCACAAGCTCCTCGTTCAAATGTATTTAATGCACGAGTAATTTTGCTCATCTACCCACAACAGGCGGGTGACCTGTACGACGTTTCGGAGTGACACATGACAAGAAATGCTGTTAGTCACAAAGACGTGTGCTTAAAGAAACACACTTTATTATATTTTTTAGAACAGACAAAAGAAAAGCCATTAAGGCTTGTGTATGATTCGCTCTTTGTTCAGAGCCATGCAACAGGACCCTGTCTCATGGAGCAAGCCCATGTAAAGAGTTATCACTCCTTTTCTCTGTTTTATTCTACTGTAAACTGTGTGCAAGAATAATGTCGTCTATGAGAATGCTGCAAATGATCTCTGATCATCTCGTGAGGTGCTGTGAGTTTCAATTTATTTCCATGCAACAGTTCGCTCATACACATTGTGAACGCAACTCTGCAGGTTCAGTAATATATACAGGTATCTTGAGCTGACTGTCCCCTGCTGACTGAGACTCACCATGAAGATGGAAAATTGAATTGCTCCAAAGTTATATTTATACAATTAATCACACTGAATAAATGCGAACCATCATAAGTTATCTTAAAGGTGCTTTTTATATTTGAGTAGATGAGTATTTTTTAATCTATTGCTCTACCAACAAATAATAGCATCTTTGTGTCATTGTCACATGTACACACTCTACTCATGTTTTATTGTGTGTGTGTGTGTGTGTGTACGCACATTTCCTTGAGTGTGTGTGTGAATGGGTAATTCCACATTAAAATTTACCCTGCTCTTCCTCTTCCTCATTGTTCTGTTTCCTCTTCTTCCTGGGCTTTGAATTCTTCTTGTTTTTTATGTCCTGTTGTTCCATGATATGCTGAAATACTGTAAAACACAGCAAAATAATTAATTGTGAACACTCATACTGTCCAATTGTCCATCTGAAAAATGTATGACTTTTTTGTTCCATGACCCGTAATTATCACCTGCTGTAATCCCTGCATTTTATTTTTCTCTCGTCATCAGCATTACATCCTGTTTGAGTAGGCACAAACTATTATAAGTATAGCATTGTGACCAATATTGACCCACTCTGTTAATATGTATATGAGTTTATCAGGCTTTGAATCTATATGGGATGGCCTAAAACATAAACATTCCCCTGTGTGAGTCCTTTATCCGTCCTACAAACAAATACAAAGCAAAAAAGCATAGGGATCCTAAAACAGAACATATTCTAATTATTAAACTAAGATATACAGTGGGCCCAAAAAGCATTGAATGTCACTGCATTTCATATCAAACCAAGTGGAATTGAAGATAGCACACGCCACTTTCCAAGCAAATCATATCATCAAAATAAGTTTTATATTATAAAACAATAGATATACAGTTGAATTCAGACGTTTACATACATTTAAACTCAGTTTTTCACAATTCCTGACATTTAATCATAGAAAACATTCCCTGTCTTAGGTCAGTTATGATTACTACTTTATTTTAAGAATGTGTAATGTCAGAATAATAGTAGAGAATTATTTATTTCAGCTTTTATTTCTTTCATCACATTTCCAGTGGGTCAGAAATGTACATACACTTTGTTAGTATTTGGTAGCATTGCCTATAAATTGTTTAACTTGGGTCAAGCATTTTGGGTAGCCTTCCACAAGCTTCTCACAATAAGCTGCTGGAATTTTGGACCATTCCTCCAGACAGAACTGATGTAGGAGTGTACTGAGACAGGTTTGTAGGCCTCCTTGCTCGCACATGCTTTTTCAGTTCTGCCCACAAATGTTCTATCTGATTGAGTTCAGGGCTTTGTGATGGCCAATCCAATACCTTGACTTTGTTGTCCTTAAGCCATTTTGCCACAACTTTACATAACATAATTTTCCTTCCTCATGATGCCATCTATTTTGTGAAGTGCACCAGTCCCTCCTGCAGCAAAGCACCCCCAAAACATGGTTCTGCCACCTCCATGCGTCACAGTTGGGATGGTGTTCTTCAGCTTGCAAGCCTCACCCTTTTTCCTCCAAACATAACGATAGTCATTTTTGCCAAACAGTTCAATGTTTGTTTCATCAGACCAGAGGACATTTCTCCAAATAGTAAGATATTTGTCCACATGTGCACATACAAAATGTAGTCTGGCATTTTTATGGCAGTTATGGAGCAGTGGTTTTTCCTTGCTGAGCAGAGTTTCAGGTTATGCCGATATTGGACTATTTTTTACTGTGGATATAAATACTCGTCTACCTGTTTCCTCCAGCACCTTCACAAGGACCTTTGCTGTAATTCTGGGATTGGTTTGCACTTTTCGCACCAAACTACATTCATCTCTAGGAGACAGAATGCGTCTCCTTCATGAGTGGTATGATAGCTGCGTGGTTGAATGGTGTTTATACTTGCATATTATTGTTTGTATAGATGAACGTAGGCCCTTCGGGCGTTTGGAAATTGCTCTCAAGGTGGAACAAGATTTGTAGAGGTCAACAATTGTTTTCTGAGGTACTGAGTTTGAAGGTAGGCCTTAAATTACATCCACAGATACACCTCCAATTGACTCCAATTAGCCTATTAGCCTATCAGAAACGAATTGACTAATTGCCTAAAGACTTGACATAATTTTCTGGAATTTTCCAAGCTACTTGAAAGCACAGTTAACTTGGTGTATGTAAACTTCTGACCCACTGGAACTGTGATATAGTCAATTAAAAGTTAAACAATCTGCCTGTAAACAATTGTTGGAAAGATTACATGTGTCATGCACAAAGTACATGTCCTAAACGACTTGCCAAATCTATAGTTTGCTAATATGAAATCTGTGGAGTGGTTGTAAACTTCTGGCTTCAACTGTAGTTCATAGCTAGTATCTAGTGCTAGTGATCAAAAAGGGCTTCTTGACTAGCTTAACCAGAAAGACTTTCATGATCAACCAGTATCACCAGAAAAACCATGTTGGTCAACCAGATATTTTGTCAACCAGAATGTTTTACTGGTGAACTATGCTCATCCAGCAGCTAGACCAAAAACCAGCACTAACAAGCATAAACCAGCTTGGCAAGAGAAATCACACTAGTTTAAGCTTTTCAGCAGCATTGGTATCAGTGTCTACATTATTTTTGGGGCCACTGTACTAACACAGATCTACTGAAGCTAATTAAAATGGCAGTCGGACGATATGGCCTTTCATGGCAAAACTGGTATTGTCTTATTTACTATGATCCAAGGAATCCATAGACAACAATATCAATTTTATTGTTTGAAACAAAGGGCTCAGAATTTATGGGCAAAAATAGCTATTTTTTATATTTCTTGACCTATCACATCTATCACCAAACTTGGCATTTAGCCTCAGATCATGGTCCTAAAGAAGTGTACTAAGTGTCATATTGATAGATCAAAGCATTGCCATGATACAGCTTCACTTCCCGATTTGGGTCGCAATCGTTCAGTTCACAATGTTGTTACTTCCGATCCGTGGCAAAAAAAAATCGAAATTCTGTTCAGCCATGTCTTTGCGGCTGGGATTAAAGATCATCAGAGCCGTTTATGGTAAAGATTGTACATAATCTGTAGGAGTAGAAATAATTTAGTTTCTAGACAAAATTGTTCAAAAGTAATGAGATGAATATTACATTATTTGAACTGGTGGTGGTGCTATAGGGTTTGGCTCCAAAGTTGGTCAGGGGGCTATTCATGCCCACACCAATCAGTGTGCCAAATTTGATACGTTTTCTAAAATTGTAACATTTTAAAAAACAAACACACTAGGGGCTACTACACTTTTGGTGCATGGCCACTAGTTACTATAGACTAACTCTAACCCACACCCTAACCCAAGAAACAATAGTAATACTACTACTACTAATAATAATAAAACATTATTTATGTATAAACAGTTTTTCCAAATAAGGATTCCCCCAATTTATTTATTTTTTTGTCAGATTTAGTTAATTTTTTGTGACAAATTTCTCCCCAAACTATAGTGTTGTACAAAAACACAAACACACATGTAACATAGTGTGCCTTCACAGCATACTTACTCTTTTTATCGTTATTAGGTTCAAGATGTCTCTGTATGTAGCCTTCCAAGTAGCGTCTAAATTTGGGCGAGGGTGAGAAGAATGCTAGGCTGATGGCCATCAGCTCCCAACCGGCCTCCAGACTCCTCAAACTCAAGTTATCGGTGGTCTGCCGCACCAACTGCACGTACAGCTCATCCCTCAATCCCTGCATTTCCCAACACTTTGTCACCACCTGAAGGGCAGCATGCCGTTTGTCCAGCCTGGCCGGCCTATCTCCCATGTAGGCCTGGACCAGCTTAAACATCTCGCAGGCTTCCTTCTTGATGGCACGGTCACTGGTGATCAACATGGGTTTCTTAATGGAGCCACGGTTCCACGATAGCATATTAGCGATGGAGACTCGTCGGCGGAACAGGCCTTGAGTGTGCTGGTTGAGGTACTTGCTGGCCCAGTCCTCCATGTTGGCATCGGGTGGAGGCTTGCAGAGGGTGGTGTACGGGTACTGGTAACCGGAACCCGTGCTGGTATGGGAGGGAGGGGGGTTGTTCTTGTTTTTTTGGGTGATGTGGGCTGTTCCATGGCCCACTCTGTCATGGTCACAGACATGGGGGGAAACGTCCTGCTGAGTTTTGGATTCCAGTGTTCCTGTCTGGAGCCAGAGAGATCAAGAAAGAGAAATGTGTCAGTACTGCATGATGCAGATGGTCTAGCATTTATTTGCATTATCACGACTGCCGCAGGAACTGGAGTCTGTGTATTGCGTAGGTTGCAGATGATTGGCTTACTCACTCTCCCTGCTGAAACTTAGAGACGCTCATATGGATTACGCTTGCTCCCTAAATAGGTGACCCAATATGGAAATCACATCCCAAAATCAAACATTGCTGCCTCCCTTTTTCTTTCTTCTTCTTTCCAACTTTTCATCTCTCCTAAATAAAGGGATAGTACATCCAAAAATTTACTCAACCTCATTTTGTTCCAAATCCATATGCTGTTATTTTATAAAACAAATTCTTCAAAAAGAGAATCCTCCTGAATCTCCAACAAAGACAAAAAACACTATAAATGCACCATAAAAGTAGTTCATATGAGTCATGCACAATATTCAGACATCTGATAGCTTTGTGTGATTTTTAGTTTAATGACAGAAATCTATCATATGACTTCAGAAGACTTGGATAAAAGCACACACATCATATAAACCACTTTTAGTCTGCATTTACAGTATGGAACCTTTGACAGATTTTTGGGTGAACTGTTCCTTTAATGGTGCTAATCCCTCTGTTCTACTCATACATTTAATTAAACAAATTTGTTTCTTGAGTCTTGCTTAAGCTTATAAAATAATTTATAGTATTTAAAACAACACATTTTCAAAATCTAAAATCTCTGCATTCCTTGGCATTATGTAAATGTGACGAAGCTCTGAGAAAGCTTCCTTGTTGAGCATGGTACCCGCACTCAGGTCCTTTAGCAGGTCAGTCTGGTATGCCTGCAAGACTGCCATAATGTGCAGAGTAGCACCAGCCTGACCAGCTGCTTGATAAGCCCTCCCTACTAGCATGGAGGTAGTCCTGCATGGCTTTGTGGGGAGAGTGGGTCTCTTTAGTGATGATGTCGAGCCAGGCGAGCGATAACCCGCAAGTGTCTCAGCACCTACGTGCTGATAAGCCCCGTGTCTCAGCACCTACGATAGTCGAATATGTCGACATCAAGGGCACGAAGACACAGGAAGTAAAAAGTTTCCTCCATGAACGAGAAAGCTCGTCATGGAGGTCATCAAAGAAAGGAAGGGACTAATATAGTAATATACTAATATTCCCTTCCTCCTTTTTGCCACCAGACAGAAATCTGTCTGTTCGCGTGGCCAGTCTAGCTGTAGCCACAGCCCGAGTAACCACCTCGAATAATTTCTCAGCCACTTTATTATTATGCGTGGAATGTACAGAGGTTCAGTGCCCCCCCTCGTGTTACGAAGAGGCGCCGAGGTGCGCTTCAGGCTCACAAGAAGGATCAGCTGGATCTGGGGAGAGAGCGAGGGATAGGGACGGACCCGTCTCTCGCTCCTCAGCCAGATATATGCGAGAGCCCCACGATGAAAGAGTGGGCACTGACTCCCAGAAGCGAGGCGAGCGCGAAGCATTTTGCTCGAAAGCAGATCGCAATGCTCGCACCCGCCCCACCCCAACGCGAGAGCAGCATGCTCTTCCCCCAAACAGACGAAGCAAAGCTGATGCGTGTCCCTCTCGGCCATACAGCGGAGACAGGGGAACACACATCGTTTGCCCTGACTTTCTGTCATATTTTCCCCCCTTTTTCTTTTGAAAGAAAGAGAGAAAAGAGAAAAGAGAAAAGGTCTTCTGCGCACTGACTAACAAATTCTAACTCCTAACAGAGGAAAGAAAGTTCTGACAGGCTCGTGAAAACACACACACACACAGAGTGATCTCTGAAGACAGAATACCTGATGATGCGCTGGTTACGCATCTATTTATAGCTCAGCCCCAAGTGCATCCAATGATCACAACGGCAAAGGCTATAAATTCCGGTCAGTGTTACACACATATTCACAGCTGGTCACACACATGAAGTTGTTCCCAAAGCGCTTTCAGCGCAGCATAAGAAGTGTAGCTTTTTGTAAAGGGAACAGCACCACACCAATGTAAACCAGACTGAACCAAAATGTACTGTAAATTCATGCTGGATTTTTCAGCAAGGGATCTAAATTAAAAACTTGGTGGAAAAGAGACTTGCAAGGATGACATTTTCTGATTGCCTCACTGGACCTATGACAACATTTCCATATGGACAACTTAAAAAAAAAATTGTACCTGTGATGATGACTTGGGTGGTTCTGGAGAGGACAAATTTGTCTGCAATGTTCTGCTCTTTTCCTGTGAATCCACTCTCTCAAATGTCCTCTTCTTCCTGCCTCCCGGGCCATCTGTCACCAGCACCATGCCACCATTGTTGCTACCCCCACCCCTATACAGTGAACGATTGCTTGATGTCACATCCTCCCTCGAGCCCAGTGTTCCACCCCCTCTTGCACCTATCTTCAATGAACTGACAGGGGAGCGGGCAGTACTCCCAGAAGCCTCCGAGCCCATCTCAGTGTCCAGACTGGCCTTGCTTCCATGAAGCATGTTTGAACGGTTCACCACTGCCCTCATTTCTGCCATCAGCTTCTCATTCAGTGCACTTAACTCCCCACTGCTGCCCACAGAGCCGGGTCGCCCTGACCCTACACCCAGAGCTGCACGACACTGGTTCTTTCTTCGCAGGCTCGGGGACGGCCCAGTGGAGTAGCCCGAGTCCTGGTACGTGACGGCAGCACGGCTTGGGTAATCCTGGGAGGCCAGGCTGCTTTGATGGCTGTGGCGAGGCTCCAACAATTTCCATGACTGCTTCTTCTCTAGAGAGACCTCCTTCTTAATCTGGGCAGGGATTGGGGACTGGGGCTGGATTTGAAGACTGGCTGTGTTTGAAGCACCCTCACTGGATTTAAAGGACTGGTGCTTGGACAAAGCTACATCCACATTCACCATGTGCTTGATGCACTCTCTGCCAGCTGGACTGTACTCACTATCCGAAAAACTGCACATGTGCTTGGATTGGGGGTATTGGAAAAGTTTAGGAGGTTGGGTTCCTCGCGTTATGCTGTGATTTGTAGAGTAGGGACCTCGCTTTAAGTGGTGCACCCCCTCCACTTCCATTTCCACTGAGGGTTCATCGTAAATGGGTGGGTCCATGGGTGGGGGTTCATCGTAGATGGGTGCTGAGGGTGTGGCTCCGTACTGTGGGGAGGAGGGACATGGTGTACTGGCTCCAGAGCGTGGGGGGGCAGGATTAGAGGAAGAGCTAGAAGTGGTCAGAACCAAACAGAAATTGGCATTATCTGCTTTATTGAGATGGTACTGCTTGGAGTCTCCAGGGATGGACATTTTGCTGAGTAGACAAGTTCTGTCGGGTTGGGGAGTATAACCTGGCTTGGGTGAAGTTGTACCGGTGCAAGTGCTGGTGGGGTTAAGGTGGAGGAGATGGTGGGTGCTAGCAGGACCCAGAGGCTGGTTTCTACCAATGCTGTTCACTTTCACCAACATGGCTGCCTTGGATCCCAGAGCAGGCTGCCATCTTTGAGCAGTTTCCCTGAAACACACACAAAAAAGGATATTGTCAAAACAAAAACTCAATAGTTCTATTTCAAAACCTAGTGAGCTACCTTAAACCATACTATCTTCATATGCAGATACCTTCTATGACAAAAATGTAAAAAAAAAAAATGATTTGAAATGCTCTATATAAGCAACTAATCTCTTGAAGGGGGTCGCACAACGGATGTGTCTGGCGGACAATATGGCACGTTCTAAAATTTGAAACAACTGTTTTCAATGAAGGTACGCACACTGCCACTGCTGCTTGGCATCTGTCTGCAGCAGCCAGCTACGACTTCAGAGGCTGCTTAAATTTATGCCATGCCACAGAGCGCATAAAGACAGCAATGTAATATTTACATTAAAATCGACCCAAATCATTATCAAAAGAAATAGATTATTTACTCTAGCATTGTTCATTCTTGAAGAAGGGATCAATCTTGCTAACTTTTATGTGTACTGTCTTCCATTGACGTGCCCTGTATTTAATACTTGTGCCATGTCCTAGCTGCGACGTGGTGCTTCTTGTCCGGTGTGCGATCGCCTTAACGGTCACTCATGCACATAACACATATTGCTATTCTTGTGAAGCACAGGAGACTCGACTCCAGCTATGTCCACACCAAACTGTTTCATTTGAAAATGCATAGATTTTGCTATGTTTATACCTCTCATTTACACTGGAATGCCATTAACCACGGAGACTTTCAAAAGAGCTCTTCATAACAGTATACTTTGTGTTGCAGTACAATTTCATAACAGGAAAATTATGATGTAAGGGAACAGAAAAGAGGGTTTCCAGATTAAAAGGATTAGTGTGGATTTGGTCTAAAGTTCACAGTTGATTCTAATGGAGTTTCATGTTAGCAATTTGCTAAGCTATTAATTATGCGACACTCTAATAAGCACTTAAATTCATAGCACACACAGATATTGGATGAAATAGTACAATTGTAATTACATTTTATTTGATTGGTTTTATTGATTTTCATCAATACTACTGTACTAACCCAAGACTTCACTTGATTCCATCTGCCATATTGGGGATTTTAATTTTTCATTGCAAAGCTATTTAGAGGAAGCTATTTTAGAAGGCAGCTTAATTTTGTTGCTAACTATTTAGAATAGCCTTTGTATCTGGAGCATACCTAGAATACTTTCAAATGCTGTCTTGCTAGGCAACTCAAAAAATTTTAATACCCACACACATATACCGTATATACATTCACATACTGTACTAAGTAAAGTTGATTTTACAATTCAGTACCTTTGTAAGAATTCATACAGCATCATTTATCATGTTGCATGCTATGCATTCCTGCTTTTGACTACAATATCCAACAATATCCTGTGAGTACTTGAGAGACAAACGTGAGATCTTCTACAAATTTGTCCATATATAATAGAGAGGAATTCAGGGTTGTGATGCCAAGGCTTACATAGTACTTTCCCTCTTGCATGTTTTCTTCAAACGAATAGCACATGAATTAAAAACAAAAATGACGAAACACTGTGTTTACCCTTAGATAGGGAAAGACTAAGCAATAACATTTGTAATATTTATTAATCTTAAAGAATTGTTTTTTAGTAATGGAGAGCTTCTCGCAACTAACAAAGCATGAGAAACAATGTGCAGAGCAGGCACACACACTCACACTATCCAGGCAACTGCAGTGGAGTGTGTAGGAGAAACACAACAGGAAAGGTTGAACAGACAGTGTTCCAGCAATAGCGGAAAAACAGGAATCTACTATGCCCTGCTGTAGCAAAGGAAATGTTACAGCAATATTAACAGAACGTTATAACAATGCTAGCAAAACGACATGTCACAAAATCAGATTAATTTATCACTCGCCCACACAACCATCCTGAACGAGAGTAACGCTACAAATGCCACCATGCTTACAAGAGGCAGAAACTTATAAACATGTTTACATAATGTTTGTATGTTTACTAAGACGTACACATGCTCACATTTAAAGATACATATACAGAACAGGTTTAAGTATGTTTAAATAGATGTACACAGACACAAATAACAATGCATATTACTGGTTCATGTGTTCTATCTTTCATGTGTGCATCAACATACACAACTAATGTAAAATACAGCAAAACCCTTGAAATTCTAAAACTCCCAATCAGAAATGCCACTGTAACAAACATGTGATTGCACACACACACACACACACACACACACACACACACACACACACACACACACACACACACACACACACACAAACCACAAAAACTGAATACACACTTCAAACCAACCATCAATGTTGTTGACAAAAAGCTAAATTAATGAGGCAAATCTTTGTGTTTGGGTTTATTAAAGGCGTAAACAACATTCAGACCTTAGACTACTAATCCAGATTACAGTGTAGCAATATATGTGTGTGTACACGGCACGCTAATCTGAATTGTGCCAGGCTAGCAGTTTCCTTTACCCCTGCCAGCCCACCAAAACAAAACAGTGTCTCTATGACCACAACACAATTGCACTTTACTCAGACCTGGTCACACACACACACACACACACACACACACACACACACACACACACACACACACACACACACACACACACACACACACACACACACACGTTGTGTTTCCATGTTTTATGGGGACTTTCTATAGACATAATGGTTTTTATACTGTACAAACTTTATATTCTATCCCCTAAACCTAACCCTACCCCTAAACCTAACCCTCACAGAAAACTTTCTGCATTTTTACATTTTCAAAAAAACATAATTTAGTATGATTTATAAGCTGTTTTCCTCATGGGGACCGACAAAATGTCCCCACAAGGTCCAAAATTTCGGGTTTTACTATCCTTATGGGGACATTTGGTCCCCACAAAGTGATAAATACGCCACACACACACACTACACACACACACACACACACACACACACACACACACACTCACACACACACACACACACACACACACACACAGAGAGAAAAATAAATAGATATTCCATTAGATTTTAATGGTTTGTAATGGTTTCCATAACTGATATCGGTCCCTAATGGTACCCACTAAGCATAAAATGTCATCACTAGAAGTTTCTAGGTTTCTATTGTTGTTGTTTTTCAGCAGGGATGATTTTTACATTACAAATATCAAAAGTAAAAAAAAAAAAAAATCAATAAAATACATTCAAGATAGGTAGTTGACATCAAATAGTTTTGGGAAGTTGACATGTAGTTTGACATAATTTTCTCCATCTAAACATATTGTAAACAACATTTTGCTAATTATTTTATAATTATCATGCATGTAGCTTTTATAACCTCATTTAGACTGAACCAACACAGGCAAAACATAGTGAACCACTTAAAAGAAATGTTGACCAGTAACAGGACCTAAAATAAACGCTTTCCTTAAACATTTATATTAATTTCAACATAAAACCTTCCTTTTGAAAAAACAAAAGACTGAAAAAAGCCATATACATGTACATACACAACATGTACATTAGATGCACCTGTTGCACATGGCCATCTAAACTCACACACACCTGAGACATTGATGTACAGGGCATTGTGTGTACGTGTAAAATCAAGTGATCAGCAAGCATACTTACCCCTGGCATACCCAGAGGTGGCACGGAGCACAAGCGATCTGTAAGGGTGCTTGGCGTGATGAAAATCCTAGAGGGCACCTCCCTTATCTGGAACCGCAGAGGAATGACAAAATAGCCTAATAAAGGTGAAGGAACAAGTGTCTGCAGTTGTCCAAAAGTCTATTTTAGCAAACCAAGCAACTTCTATTATTCCACATGTTATCCAACTTCAGCTCACATTATTAGCGGCACAATGTGATCCTTTAATTATGAGTGGTATGGAGAGTGAGGCAGTGAGCAAGGAGGAAAGAGGAAGGGAGGGTGAGAAGGAGAGAAAAAGAGGGAGGAGGAAGGCAGCTACTTTTGGCCCTCCTCTGGATTACAGTAGCAAGAATATGAGTCTTATCATAACACACACACACACACAGGCGCACAAATAAACTTGGATCCCTACTTCCTTGGACAGTTCTCGGTTTGTTTGTCTTGATCAGATATAATTTCAGCGTGTAATGTAATAAATCCCCAGCCACATTGAAAAAAGAAAATGTTTTAACAATAAGACATTTTCTTGATCTTTATTTTTCTCACATTTTCTTATGTAATGAGATTTATTCATAAAATGCTTTTCAAATTCCATTCACTTCATTTTCAGCACTTCACCCCATTCCTAAAGTTCTTGTCCACACTTTGGGTGTGTTCACACTTGCAGTTCGTTTCTCTTGGTCCAAACCAAATAAGAAAATTTGACAATTTAGTCCTGGTTCACTTGACATTCACACTGGCATTTTTAACACAAAACCTAAAGATACAAAATAGAAGGCATAAGGATAACGTCACAACCTGATTGGACAGCTTTTATGACGTATATTTTGCGACGGAACTTGCCGAACATCTAAAACAATGCTGGCTGCTGGGATAAAAGCGAAGAGCTAATAAAATGTGTTAAGTTATTGGTCAGTTTAGACGTATTTGGTCCATGCTGCGTTCATATATCAATCAAACTGCACCAGAGTTAATTTGGAAGCGGACCAAGACCCACTATTCAGGTGGTCTCGGCCCGCTCGTTTGGTGCACACAAACGGTTCAAATGGCAGTATTCACACTTGTTCAAATGAACCGCACTAACAGAGCAATTGCACCACAGTTCGTTTTAATCGAACCAAACCTGCCAAAGTCTGAACACACCCTTAGCTCATTTCTTAAAACAAGCAGCTGTCCACCTCTTAATCCAAATCTTTAAACACTGTTCACACCCTAAATGTATTTCTCTCCATATCTGTTTTTTCCCACCCATTGTGTCTATGGTCTCCCAGACAAATGTCAACAATCTATTCATGGTGTGGAGTAAACAAAGAGTTGAATAATCCCAATAAAAGCCCAAAACACTTCAGAAAGACTCAAACTAATAAAAAAAGCTCAAGATTACTTTGCCTGCATACATACTAGGAAAAGGTCTGATACACTGGGTCTTGTATTTGAGGTCGACCGAAAGTGGATTTTGATACCGATAACTACGGTGGTCGATAAGGCAGATAACCAATTAATATTAAAATGATTTAAAGAATTTAAACATATTTCTTAATCTTTCCTTACTATGATTGACAGGATCCAGCTACTTCCGTTGGTTTATTTGATAGTTTTTGTGGCTGGATTCTGATTTCCATGTTTTACTCTGTCGTATGTGAACACATGGCTTTGGGTTTGTTTTCATGGCCCTGTGTTCTTGTGTCTTGTCTAAAGTTTCAGGATGCTGTCACTTGGTTTGTATCATTTTGTGACTGGATCCTGACACTGATATGGTGTCTGTCATGAGTGTGAGTATGTGTCTTTGTTTGGGTTTTTCATTGCCACATGCTCTTCTGTCTTGAGTGATAACCCCGCCCTCTCGTTTGCCTTGTTATCAGTTCATCAGTTGCACCTGCCTTCCCCTTTACCCTAACCTATTTAAACTCCCCTTGTGGGCAGTCCTGTGCATGATTGTTTTGTAAGTTTGTGAATTCAAGTCTTGTCTCCAGTTGGTTCCTGAACGTTTTGTTGTTCCTCTCCCTTGTGAGAGTCTTGATTAGTGTTTTGTTTATTTAAAAAAAAAATATGTTTTTTGAAATTGCCTCCCTCAAATGAATGTGATAATGACGTAGTCATAGAAGCTACAGGAGTCCAAAATCAACAAAAGCACAGATGCAGTTTATTATTCAAACTAAATCCCAATAATAACCATTAAAAAAATTATAAATATATGGTGCATTTTGGTGGCAATTTGAACTATAAATAAGCCCAAAAACACTGCAACTTCTTCTGAAATTATGGTGACTTGACTCCGTTACAATGCTCTATTTAAGTAGGCTGTTTATCAAAGTAAGCTTTTATAGCCTACATATTCGCCAGTTATTTACCATACACCAGGGCTTTATATATGGGGAATAAGGTTTATTGCGATTCACAAGACATGTGAATAATAGTTGGAGATTAAATGTGTGGTGACAGGGCACTTTCCCACAATCACATTTTCTTTGTATACCCTGACTTAAATTTAGATCACTTGATTATCTAATAAAAAAAAATCAAATGTGCATTGAAGTGAGGATAACAATATGGATAAATATGGTTTATTATGAAAGATTTTTATACAGCAAATCCCCATGAGGTGTCAATGAAATTGTTTTAATTTCACCTCTAGAGACCGCTGTTATATGGTAGAACCAAGGCGTTTGTTTTTACTGTAAAATCCTCCAGCACCCACCACAAAAGTACAATATTTTTTTTGTAGATACAGTAAGCAACTAGGATTGGAGTGGAGATGGCATAGTGGACTAAAGCACATAACTGGTAATCAGAAGGTCACTGGTTCGATCCCCACAGCCACCACCATTGTGTCCTTGAGCAAGGCACTTAACTCCAGGTTGCTCCAGGGGGATTGTTCCTGTAATAAGTGCACTGTAAGTCGCTTTGGGTAAAAGCGTCTGCCAAATGCATAAATGTAAATGTAAATGTAAATGTAACTAATGGTACTGATTAATCTGTAAAACCTCTAGACTGTATGCTCTCTCACTCTCACTTACTAAACATCACTATTATTACTGCTCATATTTAGGGTTAGGGATTTAAACAAACCCCTAAACTTAAGAATTAAACTTTGGAGCTTAACTTGCCCCACACTGTTTGTACAACAAACATTGATATCTCAAAATGTGTGCCTTGTTGGGTGCAACTACTTTTCAAAATGTTCCGAAACGCCTGGTGGACAATAAAACACAGATCAGGAGAGATCCAAGCCATGTGGGCTCTTTTGATCAGGGCCTGTAAACAACCACCTATAACAAGCTAGCAATGTGCAAAAAAACAACTCAAAACACCATAGCAACTGCCTAGCAACACCCTGGCAACCACCCACAACACCCTAATATTGCCATGGTGAACTCTGCATGGGCAAGTACCACTACAAATGTAGTGATTAACCTAGCAACCCCCTACAACACCCTAGCTACCATATAGCAGCATGCGAAAAACAACTAGCAACACCAAGGCAACCATGGTGGTGAATTTTGCATGGGCAAGCACCACTACAAATCACATTTTTTAAATCTCCCCTTATATAATTCTGTTATTGTTTTTCATTCATTTATTGTTTTATATTTTTTTCTCAGCACTCACTCACTTAAATTGAAAAGCATCCTTGTAGTTTTCAACACATGGTTGTGACTTGAGTTATGAGTGTGCTAATGAGAACACCAGCTCATTTATCTTCAGAGAGGGCTGAAAAGCTTCGTTGACGCCCAGGTGTTTAGATTCTCACACACAAAAACAACCACAAAAGAGTCTGAGTCTTGGCGAGTGCAGCGTGCTGATTGTGTTATTTGCACTGTGAGAACACTAAAGGATGCTGAGAGAGCTGGACAGGGGGCTGGAGCACAGAACGGGGGTGTCCTTAGGGAGAGTATGTTGGAAAAGTTCAAAGGGCATTTCTCCCACAGCATAAACAGGAAATACCAGCGCAGAATTCACATTGATGCAACAGAGAGTGTGTGCACTGCATGATATTGATGAAGAGCTGATACACAAAAGTGCTCTTTCTGTCTAATACACATACACAAACACATGCATCAACATTTAAATAAGCATGCACAAGCACACACATTGATTGAACACACCTCATATAGGAATGTAAGCTATTTGAGATGTTTTGACCATTCGGCTCACTTCATACTTAAAATGAAGGTAGAACGTTCGGGCACATTCTCATGAAGAGGAGGTGCTTACTCGTTCACAGACCAATCACCTGTCAAAGTGAATCCAGGTACAATGTAAAGCTCAAATGCTGATTGGACAGTAACTGAATGGACAATTTTGATTGGAATAGAAATCAGACGGGAATGCACTTCTGTTAATTTGACAATTTCCAGGTAGAACTAGTGTTGTCACGGTACCAAAATTTCAGTAGTCGGTACCGATACCAGTGAAATTTCATGGTTCTGAATATCGATTTCGATACCACAGAAAGCTAATATGATAATTTGGGATGGGAATCGTAAACAATTCCGGTTCATATTCTTCTTAACGATTCCATTTCCTTAGCGGTTCCAGTAACGATTCCAGTAATTATAGTAGCACCTTTTTTAAAAGATTTATTTTGAAATGAGAAATGCAATTCTTATTGCATTTACTACCCTCTGCTGTCTGTTGCCAAACAATGAGATCATTTCAGATTTCTACAGAGCAGATATCAATCTGAAAATTGAATACCATTCTTGTAAAAGGTATGCTTGCAGACTTTTTAGAGACATAATTACAATCCAACAATAGAGCCTAACAATATTTTAAACAGACAAACCTAAACCAACAAGAAATGCGATGGCATATTTCACTGATTAATTATTATTTGTATTTTTTTTTACAACAACTCTCATGTATCTTTAATTATACATGTCATATGACCAACCAGTTAGTAACTGCACTGCTTGATTTAAGTCTCACAGGTCATCATTAAATAAACAGGAACAGTTGGAACACAAGGTTTATTTCTAATTCTTCTGCTCCAAACTTAATGGATGAAGGTAGGATGAAATAAGGTGATTTTCAAACTGTTTTCTAAAGTGTTCCATCCATCCAAACCAACTGATTATGCAGCTGCCTACGTTTTCTGATGCAGCCAAATTTTGTATAAAACAGCCCTAACCCTAATGATACCAGCGATTTATAGATTTGTTCAAAGTATGTAGCACATCCACACTAAGAATGCAGCCTTTATGGTTTTAATGAATCACACTAGGATATGTCATGATTTTAATTTGATACATTTTCTATTTCAGTGTAAAAGAAGTAACAGAGTACGTGTTCAAAACAAGCCTGTGAGCATTTTTTAGCATGTGTCATTCATACTGTGAGCAGGTACCGGATAGAGTCGGTGCTTGGTACTACGGGTACTGCTGAAACACTGGTCATTGCATATTTTTATTTTAGTATCGACTTGGTACAAAAGTAGCAGTACTTTTGATAACACTAATTAGAACTAGCAATATAAGCACAAACCACCGGACAACAGCACTCAAAGAGCTCCAGGAATGCCTCCAGATCGTCTTGGGGGCCCATCATGACTAGCGAAACATGAGGTGGGGCGGTCGCAGGGTCTGGGGTTGCAGCGGCAGCAACTTCCTGATGCAACAAGCTCCGGAGCACCTGCTGGTCCTCCGCTTGAGCCCGGAGGAGCGCAATAAACCGCTGCTCCTGTTCTGTGCACAGTTCGAGGAGGGCCTGATGTTGTGTGTGGCGGATTGCGATAATTCTCCCCCAGCTGTCCCTCATCGTTTGGCCACGAAATGTAAAATTCCTGGATATTTTCAGAAGGGATGCACCGATCCTATACCTGGATCAGTGTCAGCTCTGATACTGATGTATTTACACAGATCGGGTAGCCATTTGACAAGACCAACCCAAATCCGATCCTCTGTGTTAGTCATGTTCGTAATTGTCAAGCTCCAAAAATGACATAAAAACACCATAAATGTAGTCCATATGACTCGACGTGCATTTTATTCAAAGCCACTTGAAGACATGTGATAGCTTTGTGAATGCAAAAGGCTGTTTAATAAGTATATATATAGTATTCCTGCGCAGCGCCAGCATGTTAGTGAATGGTGCGGCTCTGTTGACACACAAACATAGCACGTGCAAGTTAGTGATGCGTTCGTTGCTATTTTCAGCTCACAGAATAGTGCACAATATGTGAGTGCTACACAAAAAAACATCTCAGATGTAGATGCTCAATAGTTTGGTTCGCTTATAGCAGTGAATTAAACTACTATGAACTAAACAAAAACAGACACTTACAGGACATTCTGTAGTGTTCCGACCTTCAAAATAAAAGCCAGAGGATTTTAAAGTAAAAGGTGCATGACTAAAGTATATTACTATTGTATTATTAGTAGGGCTGTCAATCGATTCCAATTTTTAATCGAATTAATAACATGGTGTCTCGATTAATTAATCGCTATTAATCGCATATACAAATATTTGCTGAGAAAGCCCCTTATATAACAATAATTCAATATATAATGATTATACATATTTATATCAATATATAATTATACATAGTTATCTTTAAATATTTTAAAATTATATATATCATAAAAAATATTCAGATAATTAAAATGCATTACATTCTTGTGGCAGAGGAGTTTAGAATACAATGTCTTGTTTACTACCATATTATTGATCATAAGTCAATCATTGGCACACAGTTCACAGCAATCCATTTCACAAGTGAATTTGTCAATCAGTTGGAGATTTATTATGAGGGCTTGTTTAAGAGCCCGTCAATCTACACCTGCGTCAGACATGCTTGTGTAGCGTCTTGGGTGCATAAACATAAAATGTTTAGTTCACTGTTTCAGGGTTAAATATAGTTTAATTCTCAATCTTTAAACACATCTTGAGATCCCTTAGTTCGCATTTGTGCTCCTTCAAGTGTTTTGAACGCAAGAATGTAACGCATGTCTGTGTTGTGGGTTGTTTTCTTCACTGTATAAACTGTGTGTTGTTCATTCAGCTGAAATTTCACTTACTGCCCTCTGGAGTAAACGGGTGGTATTACAGGCTTGCATTTCTCAGGAATCTTTCTTATTATGGTGCGATTAATTGCATACATTTTTTTAACGCATAATTTTTTTGTCAAATGAATCGCACTGAATTAACGCGTTAAATCGACAGCCCTAATTATTAGTCAATAATAATAATAATAATATTAGTTTACAAATTACAACAATATTTAAGTTGACTGGATACCAATAAATAACAGTGTCATTGAAAAGTGGACTGATTTTTGCTACTTAATCTAGTTAACAATAAAGTCTTTCTTAATAGGCTATACATTTATATTGAAATAATGTGTATTTAAAGGTTTGTGTTTCTTTGCATATAAAAGAGTACCCACAATTAGTGTCACAGAGTGAAGTACATATATTTTAAACAGATTTGGAAAAAACATTATTGGTCGATACTGAGACTCAAAGTATTGGATTAAAAGAGAACATTTTATATAGGTGCATCCCTACTTTTCAGGTTTTCCATAATAATGGAAACCTTGAACAAACAAATAAACAAATCAATATCTGAAATTGAAAAATTGTGGACAATTGGTCATGTTACAAGTCAGACTAACAACATACATTATTTCTTATCAAGCAAACACTTACAAATAGTACCATGGTATTATCATGGGGGTACAAATCAATTATTTTGCTGTAGGTACCTTGCGTGTAAATATCATGGTATATGAATATGGTAATGACTCAGTACCATGCTTTATATCAAAGCAGGGGTTTTCTAACTGTGTCCAGGGACCCTCAGGGGGATGCAAGGGAATGCTAGTGTGTCTGTGGAACATTTCAATTTCAGGAAAAATAAATAAATAAACAAAAAAATAAAAAGTACAATTTAATATTATTACTGCTTTATACTGTTTCTTATGGACTAAAAAACTGCATTGAATTAAAAATGTTTTTCTAATACTGTTACTAATAGCAAGTAGAAGAAATACAATTTAATATAGAGTAAATATTTTCCATACAATACCATTTAGGGTCACTTAATCATTCTTAATTGTTTCACATTTTAGAATTATTTATTTATAGCATTAAATGCTATAAATCTTTAAAAACAACAAAAGAAACAACTTTAGTTTTTAAATATTAATATAAATATATTGAAAATGTGAATATAGAACATTTGGCGTACATTTTTTATTTTTTTACTATGGGCTCAAAGGAAACTGTCTGAGACTAATCTCTCCATGGAGATCAGAGTCTGATGAACACACACACAAACACACAGATATACGCAGCAGGTGGGTGTGAGGGGGCAAGTCAGTCACATGTGCTTTTGTTCTCCACACTCCATTTCTCCATCCTCCCTCTCTGCTTATAAACCTGTTTTGCTCTTTTGATCCAACAGACAGAAAATTAGCAGTTTGTTTCACAGGTGTTACAAATACACACACCCCACATTGTTCTCCACATTTTCCCCTCCTTTCCCCCAAATCATCATGAATGCACTGAAACAATCAGCTCACTGTTCTTGTTTTCATACTTGCCAACAACTTTCTAAATTCTCTTGTGATCCTTTCCACCTTCAAGCCTGATTATTACTGTGTGCGTACATGGGCATCATGTTATGTAGTTGTGAGTGTGAAATTGCTTTAGTTCTATAAGTGAGATGTAAATAATGAGTACCTTCTTACAAACCATAAAACTGAAATTCTATGTAGCGAACACAGAGTTACAGAGTGATGAAAAGACCATCAGATGCTGGTCTCTGGCCTGAGATGCTGATGCTGGTCTAACCGATAGAGGGGGAAGGGGGCGGGTTGTCCTAAAGGGATTTGTCATGGGAAAGTCAAGCATGGAATCCGAACAGACTTTGGCATTCTCTGGTTTTGGAATCTTGTGAACAAAGTGCATAAAACTATAAGTTTGTTAAAGCATGAAAGTGTTTGTGTGCTTTTATGTTTTTGTACAGACTTTTGGGTAATGTTTGAAAAAACTCAACAACCATGTCAACCTTAAAAATGTATGATAGACAGGGTGTGTGTGTGTGTGTGTGTGTGTGTGTGTGTGTGTGTGTGTGTGTACGTGTGTGTGGCCGAACAAGAGGGAATATCCCCATCCCTTATTTATCTCACTTCATGAGGTCAAATCTTTTGACCTTTGACCTCCAGGGTGACCTTATTGACCTGATGTGGGGAATATGAGCCCAAAATACTCCACATTCCATATGGCAGCTCTCAAACGGCCTTATCCAAGCGAGACTACTCACTAGATTTGACAAACGCAGTACATAACAGTCACTCGGCACGTGGTATCAGCTCACGTCTGTGGGAGAATTGATTTGGCAGTCGCAGTGTTTAGTTTCATATATCGAGCTTGCTGTCATCTGTCGCTGTGTCAACAACATCTGAGGGAAAAAAAATATGTTTGAAGCTGCTGAATTTTAAGGAAAGGAAAAACAAAGTTAAGATCCGTTTGAAATGTGAGCTAACCCAATTTGGTCATGGAGAGTCAAATTGGGTTAGCAGTCAGGGCGTTTTAATTTGTGTGACTCAAACAGTGACAAGGAGGGTAAGATGTTGGGAAGAGTTGTTTCTCTAGACTTTAAGAAATAAAATGGGTGAGTAACAAAATCAAGCTTGTTATCGTGAGGTTTTCGCTTCTTGCGTTACAGAAAATAGCTAGCTAATAACTGCAATTTAGATTTTACTGTGAACTAGCATTAGCTACCACTTCACAATCTGAACTTGAATGACAGATTTCATAAGAGAGAGAGAGACGGCTGTCAAACAGAAATGGCTTTAATAAATGCCCTGTTTATGTTTAGCAGTTTGATGCCTAGCCTAATTTGAACATTGTGTTGTCTAAACGAAATAGCTGAAACAGGGCGAACTTGAAAGATCCAAAGAAATGTTTTTACAAACTCAATTTCCTTTCTTGTGATGATGTATTACTTGTTGAAACAGGAAATTGGGGTAAAATTTATCCAAGAGTTCATCACCATTTAAAAATAGCCAATGGGGCTTTGTCAGGGTAGACACAATGTTTAATTGATAATTAATCCAATAACTAAAAAAAGGCTGTGAGTGATAATACTGTCATTCAATTAACATTCAATATCTTTTATTGTCTTAAGATCCAAGGTCACATCTAGTTTTCATAAGTACAGATGCAATTATATTGAATTTCTGGGCCAATACAGATATAACTAGAATATAGCTAGAACTGGAATATAACTAGAATAACTGGCGATACTTCACAATGAGGTTCCATTTGTTAACATTAGTTAATGCATTAAGTATAATGAACAAACAATTAATAATATATATTTTTTTTACAGTTAATCTTTAATCTTTGTTAATGTTAGTTAATAAAAAATACAATTGTCTATTGTTAGTTCATGTAAATAACAATTAACTTTTAAATGTCTTAGTATGTTGAAATTAACATGAACCAAGATATATAAATGCTGTAAAAGTATTGTTCATTGTTAGTTCATGTTAACTAATGTTGTTAACTAATGTTAACAATTGTAACCTTATTGTAATGTGTTAGTGAATAACTAGAAAATAACTGGTATGAAAGCTAAAAGACATAGACTAAAAACCACAAAATTGATTTTTCTTTAGAAATTTGACATTTAAAAATGTAACTCATTTCCATTACTTTTTAAGGCCTGTAAATCCTAGTCTTAAAATGTCATGACAGACGGAACCCCGAATGAATGTACAGACATAAAAATAAATAAAACAATAAATAGAAAAATTTGATTTCATGGAGTTTTGAATGCTAAGTTAATACAAGAAAATCTAAACAGGTTTAATTAATAATATGTACAACACAAACACATTTTTATGACCCCAACTTAACTTATTCTCATTACATTTTATATTTAGCATTTCATTTTCTTAACTAAATGTAGCATTTTGTGTGTGCAAAATAGCCTTGAAACCCAGCGAACCTGAATGCTAAGTAAATATGAGAAAATCTAAATATGTTTCTCTAATTTATGCTAAAAATATTTTAATGACCACACCTCAAACCATGCAAATTCAGCAAGTTTACTCAATGTGTCAGAATACATTTAGTGCTTGCTTAGTAACGAGTCCAATTCACCAAACATTGTCTATTTAATTTATTTATTATTTTATCAAAAAATGTAAACCAATCACAGGTTTTATCTTGTTCTTGTCTCAAGTGGCTTAGCTTATTTTAGAAGCCACTTTCCATGAATATGGTACAAAATAGGACCTAAAACTCTTAAGTCTTAAAAACAAAAGCAGTCTATCTTAAAATGGTCTATCAAAATTTCTCTGAGATTTGCATATAATTGCAACACTGCTACCAAACTTTTGATGTATAAATAACTTGTGATTTTGTCATTTTCTAGCAATAGACATTAAATAAACAACAAAATAAAATAGACAATGAGTAACGGCTACATTTCATGTTATGTTAATTTTATGTTTGGTTTATCTAACCTATAGTCAGTAAAAACATGACAGGAAGTGAGTCATCAATGAGCACGTGTGACAGCGATAGTGTTGTCAAATACAGTCACTGTGATAAAGGCCTACTTTCTTTTCCTTCTTTCTGAATGAGTGATGTGACTACGGATTAGAATTTACATCTGACCAAAGTCTATAAATATGCAAGTTATGTGCTGAGTGAGTGTGTTAGCACATATTTGGCTGCATCCTGCAATTACACTCAAGAACACACGCTTACACACACACACACACACACACACACACACACACGCACACACACACACACACACACTCGACAAATGAGAGAGTGTGACAAAATAAATTAAGAAACCAATTTAAAGGAATGAAGAGAATTTTGAGGTCATGTTTTCATCTCTCTCTAATGTACAGGGGTACCATGGTAACAACATGTATTTCCCATGGCTATGTACCACGGAAAATATGGGAGGTATTCCGACAAGCATAAACATTAATACACAACCCTCCAGTTACAAAGGATGCTGCACCCTTGGTTGCAGCATAACTTTCAAAATGATAACTAGCACTACTTAAATATACACGAGTAAAACTATGTTTTTCCGACATAAGTCATTTAGAAATAACTTAAATCAGATTTTTTAAGTTTGCACATAAATATGTAGCTTAAAGTAGAATGGAATGCTTTCAAGTTGCACTGTTTTGTAGATATCATGTACGGTTGCTTACCTAAAAAGCATCAGTGTGTTTGGGAGTGTGTTTATCTCTCGCTGTTTTATAAGCAGACAACTAGCCCACACTTTGCTGAGAATAGTAGTGTGTACTTCATGTTACTAAAGCTGCATGTTCTGTATTAAGTAAACGATATCATTCCTCCTACCTTTTTCTTCATGTCCCTCCCTTCATCCCAGTGTTTTTTCACTTGTACTCCTCTGTAATTACCAGTCAACCCACCTTAAGACAGCTACACATTTTAGTGCTGTTACTTTTAAAACTGAACAGTGTCTCTGTGTTTACTGGTCTAAGTGGAATGCTGCTCGTCTGAGCCAGGAAGCATGTGAACATCTCTATGAGCACTGACAACAAGTGTGTGTGTGTGTGTGTGTGTGTGTGTGTGTGTGTGTGTGTGTGTGTGTGTGTGTGTGTGTGTGCATGTGCGCAGAGTGCCAAGTCAGTCTGGACTTTGTCAAAACTTTGCTCCACTGTACCCTAAACGTTCTGGTAGGGTGTGTTGTTCATAATTGATGGCTGGCATATTCTGTTGAATTCTCATTTCTCAGTATTAAATAAAAAAATGCTAAGGGTAAAATGATCAGTTAACGTATCGGCCACGATGAGCAGGAAATTATAGATTATCTGTATTAATATCGGCCACGATGAGCAACGAATTATCGATTATCTGTATTAGTACCAGCTACAACGAGCGGTCAATTAGCAGTTATCAGCATCGTCAGCTACAACGAGCGGTCAATTAGCAGTTATCAGCATCGTCAGCTACAATGAGCGGTCAATTAGCAGTTATCAGCATCGTCAGCTACAACGAGCGGTCAATTAGCAGTTATCAGCATCGTCAGCTACAACGAGCGGTCAATTAGCAGTTATCAGCATCGTCAGCTACAATGAGCGGTCAATTAGCAGTTATCAGCATCGTCAGCTACAACGAGCGGTCAATTAGCAGTTATCAGCATCGTCAGCTACAACGAGCGGTCAATTAGCAGTTATCAGCATCGTCAGCTACAATGAGCGGTCAATTAGCAGTTATCAGCATCGGCCACGATCAGCGGTAAATTAGCAGTTATCAGTATCTGCCACAATAAGCAGTGAATTAGTGTTTTTCAGTGTTGCCCACAATGGGTGGTAAATTTGCATTTTTCAGTGTCGGCCACAATGAGCTGTGAATTAGCGTGTATCAGTGTCACCCATAATGAGCAGTGATTTAGCAGTTTTCAGTATCGTCCAAATCAGCAGAGAATAAGCGGTCATCAGTATTGGCCAAAATGAGCGGTTAATTAGAGGTTATTAGTTTTGGCCACAATGAATGGTGAATTAGCGGTTTTCAGTATCGGCCACAATAATCATTGAATTATTGGTAATATTTTTCAAGCCACAATGTTAGCTCTATAGTCTGCTCTAAAATATCAAACATGTTAGATATACACTGACTAAATAGATTCATAGTTTAAGGGTAAGAAATCAGAGTCTGTGCTCATCATTTACTATGTGATTTACCATGAAATCTTACAACCCCGACTGGCCCAAGTCTGCAGACTGGAGGCGACGACCAGTACCGACATAATTGCAAATCGGGCTAAAATTGGTGTTAAAGATTGGAAGTACTGTCCATGCTTTACACACATGCAGGAACATGTGCACACAAACAAGTTTCTTTTCCCTGAAGCTGAAATTTCTGCAGGTCAAATATTACAGTGCCCTCACAGAGGAGAAGACAATAAGCGAAACATCTCAAAAACCAATGACAGAGACGATCTGAAAGGCAGGGACAAGAAAGGACATGTGCAATTAAAGAGTGAGAATAAAGCATTCGTTTGTGGGAAGATGGATCCAGAGATAGAAACAAAAAACAAAAGCATGCATAGATGAAAAAGGACGCAACAACAAAAACATGCAACAGGTGAACTGTCATGAGATGATCTGCACAGATTAAGAAGACAAGCTGTTCTTCAAACATTGCACACCAATAAAAATACATTTACTGAAAACAGACACACATTCACACACTCCCTTGCAACTATGAAACTTTTTCAACATTGAACTATCACAAACAACTTTCATCCAGCATCAATTTTTGTAGGTTGATTTCAACTAAAGGTTTATCAGTGTGGCTCGGTGACATTATTAAAACGTTCCCCTGTTTGTTTAAACAGCCCGTCCAGCCCGACACAGCAACATTGACTCAGCCAATGGCATGAGTTTGGAGTGGGCCTATCTGTTTGTAGAACCAATGGAAGTTGAGTATAGTTTCCTGAAATCTGTTTGAAAACAATGATTATTTGCATGATTCTGTTAGATAATGCTAGTGGTGGAGAAATTACACACTTCAACATTAACAACAGGTCTATTGTCATCAGGATAGCCTGGTTCTTGTTCTTGCTAATCCACCGAGATCTTCTTGTCTCCATGACCTCGTGTCCATGTCTTTCTCTGCTGTGATGTGGCTGCTAAAGGGGGATGAGTGCTTAAACCCCTTCTTTGTTCTTACATTTAATCTGAAAGGATTTCTGCCTTCTACAAGAGGACATAATGCAATGTAATGTATGAGACAGATTACTGCTGCCCTCCCCAATCTTGGGAAAAATAACCTTGGGAGAAACCAGAATCACTGTGGGGGCCAGTTCCCCTCTGGCTAACATCATGAATATAATGCCAATATTACTAATGTACAGTGGAAGTCATGGTTTAAAATGATTAAACTAAGTAAGTGTTAAGGGTCAGTGTTGGTGTAAGTGTTAAGGGTCAAAGATTTAGTTTGAACTGTAAGATTAATGACCAATGTCTTTGAAGTCCATCCTGGATTAACTGCAGAAGTTCACATAGATCCAATTGTCCTTGTTAGTTGGCAGAAGAAGGCTTTTGTTGGCAATTGATAGTCTATGTATTCCATTTCAAGAGTGTAGTCCATCATTAGACTGAGGTGATGCAGGCATAGATCAGTTAGGTGCATCGCAGTTCAACCTGGCCGGTAATTTTGGTGAGGTCTATCCTAAATCCAAGGTTCAGGCAATGGCATATGAAGCATCCCATGTCTTATGGTTGGAGTTGGCATCAGTTCATCGTCTGAAGTCCATCGTAATAGACCGAAGTGATGTTTGGCTGGCACTGGCTGCTATTAGTCATCATCACACAGCGTAGCAGTGGAGTCCAACACGAAGCAGGAATAGAGCTGGATCCAGCCGATCCAAATTTATTTAAATTCCACTTTATGGGGAATTGTTTGCTCATTCAAAAAAATAAGGGATATAAAATGTGCATTCCTACAATAATCTACAACATATTACAATATAAACAATTAAATGTAAACGTTGTTATATTTCATCAACATTTCATCATCATCATCATCAACAATTGATCTTTAGTGATAGTTTGTCATACATTTCTGATATGGCTTAATGATTGTGGACTGCTCTGCAACAGCTGGAAACAAACACGAGCCACTGCATGCTTGTAGAAAATACAACTGTGCTGCGTTTTCATTTTCAAGGACACAGTGCATGCATTTACAGGTCCTTCTCAAAACATTAGCATTTTGTGATAAAGTTCATTATTTTCCATAATGTAATGATAAAAATTTAACTTTCATATATTTTAGATTCATTGCACACCAACTGAAATATTTCAGGTCTTTTATTGTTTTAATACTGATGATTTTGGCATACAGCTCATGATAACCCAAAATTCCTATCTCAAAAAATTAGCATATCATGAAAAGGGTCTCTAAACGAGCTATTAACCTAATCATCTGAATCAACTAATTAACTCTAAACACCTGCAAAAGATTCCTGAGGCTTTTAAAAACTCCCAGCCTGTTTCATTACTCAAAATCGCAATCATGGGTAAGACTGCTCGACCTGACTGCTGTCCAGAAGGCCATCATTGACACCCTCAAGCAAGAGGGTAAGACACAGAAAGAAATTTCTGAACAAATAGGCTGTTCCCAGAGTGCTGTATCAAGGCACCTCAGTGGGAAGTCTGTGGGAATGAAAAGTGTGGCAAAAAACACTGCACAACGAGAAGAGGTGACCGGACCCTGAGGAAGATTGTGGAGAAGGACCGATTCCAGACCTTGGGGACCTCGCGGAAGCAGTGGACTGAGTCTGGAGTAGAAACATCCAGAGCCACTGTGCACAGGCACCAGAAACAGCGGCAGAAGCGCCTGACCTGGGCTACAGAGAAGCAGCACTGGACTGTTGCTCAGTGGTCCAAAGTACTTTTTTCGGATGAAAGCAAATTTTGCATGTCATTCGAAATCAAGGTGCCAGAGTCTGGAGGAAGACTGGGGAGAAGGAAATGCCAAAATGCCTGAAGTCCAGTGTCAAGTACCCACAGTCAGTGATGGTCTGGGGTGCCATGTCAGCTGCTGGTGTTGGTCCACTGTGTTTTATCAAGGGCAGGGTCAATGCAGCTAGCTATCAGGAGATTTTGGAGCACTTCATGCTTCCATCTGCTGAAAAGCTTTATGGAGATGAAGATTTCATTTTTTCAGCACGACCTGGCACCTGCTCACAGTGCCAAAACCACTGGTAAATGGTTTACTGACCATGGTATTACTGTGCTCAATTGGCCTGCCAACTCTCCTGACCTGAACCCCATAGAGAATCTGTGGGATATTGTGAAGAGAAAGTTGAGAGACGCAAGACCCAACACTCTGGATGAGCTTAAGGCCGCTATCGAAGCATCCTGGGCCTCCATAACACCTCAGCAGTGCCACAGGCTGATTGCCTCCATGCCACACCGCATTGAAGCAGTCATTTCTGCAAAAGGATTCCCGACCAAGTATTGAGTGCATAACTGAACATAATTATTTGAAGGTTGACTTTTTTTGTATTAAATCACTTCTTTTATTGGTCGGATGAAATATGCAAATTTTTTGAGATAGGAATTTTGGGTTTTCATGAGCTGTATGCCAAAATCATCAGTATTAAAACAATAAAAGACCTGAAATATTTCAGTTGGTGGGCAATGAATCTAAAATATATGAAAGTTTAATTTTTATCATTACATTATGGAAAATAATGAACTTTATCACAATATGCTAATTTTTTGAGAAGGACCTGTATTTAATTAAATCGGATTCTTTTTAAGTTTGATAATCACATTAAGTCATATCACGATTTCCTGAATTTGGAGGATGCATGAGGTGTATTCTTCATGGGCACTCACAATTCTTTGCTTCAACGGAAATGTTTAAAAAAATACGCCAATTGTCCTGTAAATATGTTCAAATGCAAGTAACGTTAATTTCCAAGTTGAAGTACCTCAGTAGTTGAGTGCAGAGTATAAAATATGTATAATTATATTAAAATATAATTATAAAAGTACACCTGTAAAATCTGTTTTCTTTTCTCTTTACATCATTATAACTCTCCTAAAAAGTACCTCATGCATTCCCTTTTTAAGGGTCTTTGTTCCCTTCTCATGTGTGGCATGCTGTCATAGCAACCATGTTACTGTTTCCGTTTGTCCTATGAAGGCTCGTTTAAACGAGGCTTGTTTAAAGTAGGACACTCGGTATACTGCACCCTTCAAAGGACGTGTCCTACCTAGCATGCAGCCTTCAAAACAAGACACAGCCAGTGAAGTGTTGTGAAGGTGAGATATGCAAGCAGTGATGAGAAGGTGCAGGTGCGGTGAATTAGAAAATGGGTGATGAGGAGCGGAGCACTGAGGGAGGTGCAGAGCCCGAGGGAGGTGTGACAATGACAAAGTTTTCACACATATTTGAGTTTGCTGGAAAAACAGCACGGGCACATCCGATGAATGTGCATTTAATGCCCCAAAAAATGCTTTCTAGGTAGGCTGCACACCAGGTTTTAAGAAAAGAGCCCCTGACCTTTTCCAGAAAGAGCATATACACACACATTGAGTAGACCTCTTACCCTCTCTGACATCCATAGGCTATGCAACACATGTGCAAGTAGAGAACCAGGTTTTCTCCATGACATACCATTTTGTAGTGTGAGTAGTGAGAGTAGTATGTTTACACTGAAAATGCAACAAAAAGAAGCAAAAGTACTTTAAGTACCGGATGATGCACTTTTTCAACCGTCAAAAATTAAGTGTGGAATGTTGGATAATTCGTGCACTCAGCGCACGTGGCTAGCCAACCAGTGGCAGGGGACGTGCTACCTGTCTGCATTGCTAATCTGACAAAACAGTTGTAAATAATGAAGAATGTAGCAGCTAGTGAAACTTATGTGTAGACAGCACCTTGCATATGTAAGTTGAATGCTTTACCATCACATCATGCTGTGTGAATACGTTCGTTTTTTGAGATACAATTGTTGATCTGATGTCCGCTAATGCGCTAAAGCTAGCTTGAAATGTCACTTCTGTCAGTTATTAAATGGCAAAAGCTTCCGTATAGTAACAAACCATTAACTGTTTCATTTGGGACAATATTGCAATTTGAAAATTCATACCCCACACGGTTAAGTGCATAGTATATTTTGTTAGTGCATAGTGTATAGTGTGTCATTTGGGACACAGCACTAATGTATTTTTTGTGTTTGTTTAAGGGGTGTTGACATTGTATTTTGGCTTCACTATACGCAATGCATTATTCAAACTTACATTAACTGACTTATCTCAATTCAGAACACTTTGGGCTGTCAGGAAAGTATTACGATAGGATATGAGTCATGAGACAAAACAACATGGCGCCGATCACAGCAGAGTTTGTTTTTGGGAGAAATGCCAACTAAACTACATCGGTTAAGAAACCTATCTGTAATTACGTTTTTACATTGAAACCTATTTGAGTCAAAAGACTACAATCTCTAGTTTCATCCGATATGTCATTTTGAAAATTTGAGCGAATAACTGACGTGGACTATAAGCCTATGTTTCCTTAGAAATTCTACACTTACTGTGCATTATAACATTGAGAATCAATGGGTTCATCCAAAAGCTGAAAAACTTTGCTTTCAGAGGCATTATATGGAGTTAGGATGAAAATAAGGTGCATTTCAAAACTGTTCTGAAACCAGTACAGACAGTCAGCACACTGGAGGATAGGTAATTCACTAAATAGAGATCAAGGGAGCATCCTATAGCTTTCTATGCAGCTAAGTGCATTCACTCCAAAATCTGACCAAAAGTTCAGTTTTAGGCTGCAGATGATGTTTAGACCACTCAACAAGTTTGGCAGACATGGGACTATGAAAATCAGTACTTAGATTCAGAATTTATAATGCTAAATTTGATTTGAACATGGTTGGCATTGATTGGACAATGCTGATGATTACTTGTATTAGAATTAATTATGCTCATTTCTGAATGGTAAAATGCATCAACATTGGCAATCACTTGTTTGTTTCACAGTGCAAAGAGAGAATTTATTAACGTTAGCGACTGTCTTTATCTATGGATATTTCAAAAATGTGCATACCTCTTGGCAATATAAATTGTGATCTAAGTCGCTTTGGACTAAAAGTCGCTGAACCTTTCAGATGATGAAAAAAAATGGATGTATATTCTAAAAAATACGGTAACCTTCAGGCAGTCATATGATCTCAACATGGCAATGTGCATTTATGTGTGCCCAGCATCATAAGAATAAAGGTTTTGTGTGTGTAAATAATTTTAAACACATTTTTGAAAATGACTATTCCTTTCACCACCACAAACAATATCATATCTAAAAAAAAAATCTGAAAAGAATCCAGATAACAATGAGGACTAATTGACAAGATGGTTGTTGGACAACTAGTCAAGTATCATACACCATCCCTATAACATATATTACATAAAACAAGAAAATTTGCAAGAAAGAGCTGTTAAAGAGATGATGGTGTACATTCAATTAGAAAGAACAGTTTCACACCACAAAATCACTGCAATCTACAAGAGCTGGTATAATACTACAAGATCTAAAGTTTAAAGAGTTGGGAGTCTATGTATGTGTCCCACCTAAGAAGCTACAATTAGCAACGGGTACTAACACACCATATTAAGTACCGCAGAGAAAACGCATTCCAGGGTGTGTTAACGGGTGTGTTAACAAAGAAAAGAGTGTGACCATTTAAGGCTGATTTTCTTAGAAGAGACTGCTAGGCACCCCTCTCTCTCTTCTACACACAGTGTTTTTCCTGGCTGGCACTCTACCAGCTGAACGGTGTTTCTGTGCCAAAACAGTTTCAAGAGTCCAAAATGACGAAAATGTTACGAGAAGAAAAAACACTGAGAGAGAACAGAACACGCATGTTATTTATACCCACAAAAAAAACTCAGGGTTCATCAGCAGTGACCCAGAAAGAAGAAGCGTGACATCATCAAATTGTGTTAGACAATATAACTTCATCATAGACGCAAGGGGCACCTTTTCCAATGCAGCAGTGACTCATGCAGAGGATCTGGGTTTTCTATGAAACATATATTGTGGTTGGAAAGATAACTACATGAAAGATCTGCCTTTCCTCAGTGCTCCTCACACCACAAGAGAACTAAATAAAACTCAACAGCAATTCACACTTTGGTCTGAAACAACTTCATATTGGTGCCAATCAGCAAACAATGTGGTTTTGTAGGCCTGCATAGAATGTGCACAAACACTTCTTTTTTCTTTTTATTTTCCTTTTCACCCTTTTGTTCTCTTCGGTTTCTGTCTGTGAGTGTTATAGTGTTTTTGTTATATTCTATTATAATGACAAGCCTGTATAAGACATCCTTCATTATAGACCGGTCTGTTTTTGAATATAAATATAAATTACCTCTGCCTTGCTAATACACAGACAATGCCTAGCTTCAACTGCTTCCAGCCATATACAGTTGAAGTCAGAAGTTATACACCTTAGCCAAATACATTTAAACTCTGTTTTTCACAATTCCTGACATTTAAACGTAGAAAACATTCCCTGTCTTAGGTCAGTTATGATTACTACTTTATTTTAAGAATGTGTAATGTCAGAATAATAGTAGAGAATTATTTATTTCAGCTTTTATTTCTTTCATCACATTTCCAGTGGGTCAGAAATGTACATACACTTTGTTAGTATTTGGTAGCATTGCCTTTAAATTGTTTAACTTGGGTCAAACGTTTTGGGTAGCCTTCCACAAGCTTCTCACAATAAGTTGCTTGGATTTCAGCCCATTCCTCCAGACAGAACTGGTGTAACCGGGTCAGGTTTGTAGGCCTCCTTGGACACACTTTTTCAGTTCTGCCCACAAATGTTTATCAGATTGAGGTCAGGGCTTTGTGATGGCCACTCCAATACCTTGACTTTGTTATCCTCAAGCCATTTTGCCACAAATTTGGAAGTATGCTTGGGGTTTTTTCATATGAGCTTAACATGCAGATATTACATTGTTAAAGCAGGAATATAGAATGTAGTCGGCCGTCTACTCCTTGCTGTCGCCGCATTCACAGATTGGGTCATCAGTGAGTCCCAACTTGTGTAGGGTGGCTCAGAAACGGCCATGTCCAGTTCTTAGTCGGTTCAGTTTGACCCAGGATTGTCTGGATAGGTCATTTCCAGAGGGTTTGTTAGACACATTGTCAATAAACTGTTTCAGTCTGTGGTTGTTATTATTCCATGCGTCTTGCCACTTTTTGTTAACCCAATTGGTGCCATCGTCATAATTTACTTCTTTCATAAGTTGCCTCATTGTGTTAGAAGGTGGGTGCTGGTTTTCAAGGCGGAGGATCGTGGTGTTCACGGTGGCATCATGCAGCAGGTGGTTAGGGTCATCCAAGGCTTACAGAGCAAGGTTGATGCAACTTGCTTCTCTGCGAAGATTTGGTGGACAGATGCCTCTGAGAATAGGTAGCAGCTCAGTGGGCGTAGATCTAATGCACCCAGTGATAATGTGCATGCTGTTGTTCAGGGCTGTGTCTACCTTCTTCGTGTGGCTGCTGCCAGGCTGGAGAGCAGTACTCAGCTACCGAGAAGGCTAGAGAAAGCACAGAGGTGGATAATGCGGTGAAATTTACACACCAGCTAATGCCAGCTAGTCTTCGCTGGAGGTTGTTCCTTGCTTGGATTTTTGCTGCTGTTCGAGATGTTGTTTGAAGGTCAGTGAGAAGTCATGGGCAACTCCTAGATATTTAGAACTTTTCTCAAATGGGATAGTTTTGTCAACACTGAGCATTGCGGGATGCTGATCTTAAGGTAGAATTTCCTGTGTTAAGGTACATCATCTGTTAGAGATTAGTTCTTGGATAAAGAGGAACAATTTCTTGTTTGGGATGATACAAAGCAGTTTAAGTATGAGTCCTTTATGCCAGACCATGTCATAAGCAGTTGTTAAGTCCACAAAAACAGCAACCATATTAATTTTTCTTGGAAGCATTGTTCGATATCATCGACCATACAACAGATCTGGTAGGTTGTTGATCTATTTGGCCTGAAACCTGCTTGTTAATTTGGGAGCTTTGGGTCTATGATAGAGCCTATTCTGTTGTATATTATCCTTTTTGGGTCATCAAGTGGTTTGTTTGGTTTAAGAATAGCGATAACTTTTGCTGTTCTCCAGATATTAGGCAGTTGTTGAAAAATGTTAGTAGCCATTCTAAGGCAGGTGCAGAGAGGTGGGTAAGCTGTTCAGGATGCAGGTGATCAGACCCTGGAGCTTTCCCTGCCTTGAGGGTGGAAATCGCTGCTATCAGTTCAGGATAGGTGAAGCTGCTGTGACTGTTATCATCTGCTGAGCTGGCTCGCCAGCTGTCTTGAATCTCTTGTTTAACATTCCTAGCAAACTGCTTGTCTATGTGGGTTGGTTTGCCACTGCCGACAAGCACCTTTGCGACGTCTTTGGCTTTGACCTGGTTTTGGATTTGTGGTTTATGGCTTTGGCCAGTCAGTCGATTGATGGTTTGCCAGGCTCTTCTACTGGAGTGCTTCATGTCGATTTTAGAGACTGTGTTGTTCCACTCTTGTTTCCTTTTGTTGTCCAGTTATTCTATTATTAGCCAATGGATTGCGCTCTTTCTGTTGTGGTTGCTGAATCAAGTTCAGAGGCTAAGTTAGTACATTCTTCATCCCAGCCGGGAATGTAGGTCTTTCGGAAACCTCTTGGGATATGATTGTTAGATGTGGAGATAATCATATTGCAGAACCTTGAGTACAAGTCGTTAACATCAGTTGAGTTTGGATCTGGAAGTTTAAGTGGAAAGGGGCTGTTTTCTTTAGTGAATTTGGTACAATTTGCTTTTTGGAAGTTCAAGCAAGTGGATGGATGACTTGGAGTTGGTGTCACAAGTGCTGGGTGGAACGTAACTGGTCTGTGCTGCGAATTCGGAAATCTGCTCAGCACTGAGCGTTGTGGTGAAGGCATGTGGTTGTTTATTGAGCTGAAAAACAGGTCCAGGTTTGTTCCACTTTGCCACCTGGCAGAGAAGAATGTGTTGGCTTGTTTCTTATCGAACAGTAAAGTTAAACCTTGAATGGATGCCTAGTCGGCTAGAGCCTCACCTTCTGGTGTGCTCTTTCGATAGCCCCAGTTGGTGTGCTGACAATTGAAATCACCAGCATAGATGACAGGAAGTGTTTAGCTTGGACGACTGGAGAACTGGGTACTAGGTGGTTTGTAGATTTTGACAATAATAAAGCCTTTTATTCCAATAGCAATCCACTGTGTGCATGATGGATGGCACCTGTGAGGTAGTAGCCATGTATCTTGATATTGCTGTCATCTTTGGTGTGAGTCTCTTTAAGAAGGATCACTTGAGCATTGTGCTCTTGAGCCAGGGGGTTGATAACCATGCATTTGGCTCAAGTTAGGCATTCCGCAGTAATCTGCAGGATACACGGACCTGTAGGTTCTTGAAAGACCCTTCGATTATTTTCTTCTTGCGGAGTACATTTCATTGCTGGTAAGCATTGCATGGTAAGCTCCATTTGAAGAGCTTTTTGCCATCAGAGATGTTGCCAAGGGGTCACTACGAGGAAGTAGCTCTTCTTGAATCCCACTTGGGGTCATTGTCCATTTGGAAGACCAATTTGTGACCGAGCTTTAAATTCCTGGCTAATGTCTTGAAATGTTCCTTCAATATATCCACATAATTATCCTTCCTCATGATGCCATCTATTTTGTGAAGTGCACCAGTTCCTACTGGAGCAAAGCACTTCCAAAGCATGATGCTGCCACCCCCATGCTTAACGGTTGGGATGGTGTTTTTTTTAGCTTGCAAGCCTCACCCTTTATCCTTCAAACATAGAAATTACCATTATGTCCAAAAAGTTCAATTTTTGTTTCATTAGACCACAGGAATTTTCTTCAAAAAGTAAGATCTTTATCCCCATGTGCACTTGCAAACTGTAGTTTTGCTTTTTTATGGTGTTTTGGAGCAATGGCTTCATCCTTGCTGAGCAGCCTTTCATGTTTTGTTGATATAGGACTCGTTTTACTGTGGATACTTTACTGTGGATACTTGTTTACCTGTTTCCTCCAGCATCTTTACAAGGTCCTTTGCTGATGTTCTGGGATTGATTTGCACTTTTTGCAAAAAACTATGTTCATCTCTAAGAGACAGAATGCATCTCGTTCCTGAGCATTATGATGGCTGTGTGGTCCCATGGTGTTTATACTTGCGTACTATTGTTTGTACAGATGAGCATGGTACCTTCAAGTGCTTGAAAATTGCTCCCAAGGATGAACTAGACTTGTGGAGGTCCACAATTATTTTTCTGAGGTCTTGGCTGATTTATTTAGATTTTCCCATGATGTCATGTCATGCACAAAGTAGATGTCCTAAACAATTTGCAAAACTATAGTTTGCTAATATTAACTCAATGAGTGGTTAAAATATGTTCTAATGACATCAACCAAAGTGTATGTAAACTTCTGACTTCAACTGTATAGGCACATCCGCTACTGTAACTGTTACTGCGTGTGAATTCAGAATTTCAGTGAAATCAGTGCATATGAGAAGTTTCCAGATCTCAGCCACAATAACATTGGTACATACCTCAGCGTATTCATACTTCTGCCAACAGGTGTGCCATGGAGACACAGAGAGACAATGAGGTAATAGATTTAGTGTCGATCCTCTCAAGGATTTTAAAGGTCAATAATCAAACTGTTTTTAACTGAAACATACTGCTGATGAAAATATGATGAGAAAAAACAAATAATACTGCAAGATATTAACTATGCAATAACAATGTTTTTTTTATTTTATTTATATAATTGCTTATTTTTTACACCATTTATTAAGCTTTCTTAATGCTAGTTAATAAAAAGACTATTATTAGTAGTACTATTAATAGTATATGTTGAAATTAACATGAACCAAGATTAATTAATACTGTAAAAGTATTGTTCATTGTTAGTTCATGTTAACTAATGTTGTTAATCTTATTGTGAATTGTTACCAATAAAACTAAATATATATACAGTATAGGCCTATATATTACAAATGACTATTTAATGTAATTTTGTTGTAAAATTTAATTGCGTAAATCTTACAATTATTTTTTGAGTGCATGCTTAAATAGGTAAGAAAGGATTCTAAAATGTATCAAAACATTTGGTTAAGTCTGTTACAGATTAAAACAACTTTTTGTTATTTTGTACATTATCACCAACTAAAATATATTATATTCATTGATTAAAATTACATGAATTTGTTTTGATGAAATACTGACAAAATGTAAAGGACATTATCATCATAAGACAAAAATTATGACTAAAATAAAAAACATGGCTGCCTCTTAAAGGAATTTTCTGGGTTTAATACAAGTTAAGATCAATTGTCAGCATTTGTGGCATAACGTTGATTATCACAATCAATTTCAGATTTCTGCCTTAAAACCCTCCAAACATTGGCCCCATTCACTTCCAGACAAAGAGAACAAGGCAAGACAAAACAAAAAGACAAAAAACAAGGTTTTCTTTCTGCGGTTCTAACCAACAACATATGCAGAGCTAATATGATAACAAGGCCGCAATGAACCAAGTGACAAAGAGGCTAAAATGTCTGTCAGCTAATAGATTAATCTGCAAGCAGACTACATACAGACTTCAACAGTCTCTGGCAGTGAGACATCCCATTAAACACAGCCATTAATCCTCCACAGTGTTCATGGTCACAGAGAGCAGTGATCCATTTGAAATGAGAGTTACTCACAGGTGTAAACAGGGGCCATTTGACTGAGGTGGTTGAATGTGGTCGAAACGCATGTGAATACATTGGGCTTATAGTATAAACACTCCTCCGTTCAAATGCATTTGAACAGCAGCAAAGCACCACCTGTTCACCTGTCAATCAACCACTGCACTAAAACCAGAGTTGTAAGCATTCCCGTTTATGTACGGTTTTAAAAGGAAATAACCAGCCGATCAGAAAATGTGAAAATGCATACATATACATCCACAATAACTTAAAATTCTTCAGTGTGGCTGATATCAACACGCAGAGACACAGATGAGAAGCACACACATCTGAAACTCAGTTAATATAGGTACTCCACTAAAATCACTGAGAAATCTGCCCTTAATGTCATATTTGTGCTTTTTTGCAAGTATAACCAGGAGACACTGTGCTCTTTTTACCTATTTCCTTGGCTCCTTTTCTCCAGGCTGTCTTCTTTCCCCCCAGAGGATGGTGTCTCCCTCCCACTCTCCAGCTCCTGTGTGGGTGAAACCATTCCAGGCAGGGGGGTCCGCTTGCTGTCTACGATTCCCCTCTGGTGTCTTCCTTGAGCCATGAGCTCAGCATCTGAACTTCTCTTCATGGCTTGGAGTTGGGCTAGTGGCAATATGTCACAGTCTTGAGGTCTGTGCCAGACCGTCTGTTGGCTCGTACAGTTGTAGTAGTAGAACCGATTGTTATTATTGTCGAAAAGCTCCCACCACTGGTTGCCGTCTGACTGGCGGACAGGGGCGGTGGGTGGCGGTTTCCACCCGCACTCGCCAGTCAGTAGATTGACATACATGCGCTCCCTGGAGCGGGGCTCCACAATCTCCACCCAGTCAGACCTGGAGAAAGGTGACATGAGTAATGTAGTCAGAATATTAAAGTGATATCAAGCTCATAGATTATACATATATTTTTGCCAAATTATTTTTATGTTTCGATTTTAAGTTTCCAGGTGAAATGAACACTAGAGGTGATATGACAACAAATACTTGAATTCACTTTACACAATCACAAGTAAAATGGCAGATTATGAGTCCATAAACACAAACTTTTCACACTGCTCTTCACACCATGCTATCTTATGACTTTTAAACACTTTTACTATAGTGCATGACTGGGAAGGTGATCCATTCTAACATTTCCATTACATAACCAACTATGCACATTTACAAGTTTGTTCAAGTGCAATCAAGTTACAATACAAAGGACCGGGTACAAGTCCAAAAGTGCTCGAGTCGACACATGAGACAAAAGTGTCATAGACGCACTGCATACTATCGATTAGGTTAAGGATTAGGATAGCTTTAGGTAATTTAAAACTTGACAGAGCTTCATCTTTAAAGATCTCATCTGTTTAGGACAGCATTTAACTCACTTTTAGCACCACTCAGTGGACATTTAACTGCCGAGGTACACTAATGTACCATGTGATGTCATTTAGCATAAATGTTGTCACAGTCACACAATTGTGATCAAATCATGCAATACAGTGAATAGTATTGCAGTGCTTTAGAAGAAATTCAAACAACTGGATTTGTTTGCAGCTTGTTTAAAATGAAAATGCAGTGCAACAAAACAACAAACCAGCTTGTAAAATAAGCAGCATTTTATATATACACACTCATTGTTCACTTTATTAGGAACACCTGTACACCTACATATTCATACAAGTATCTAATCAGCCAATCGTGTGGAAGCAGTGCAATGCATACAATTATTCAGATATGGTTGAGGAACTACAGTTAATGTTCAGATCGACCATCAGAATGGGGAAAAATGTGATCTCAGTGATTTGTGGTACCAGGCGGGCTGGTTTGAGTATTTCTGTAACTGCTGATCTCCTGGGATTTTCATGGACAATAGTCTTTAGAGTGTATTCAGAATGATGGGCGGCAGTTCTGTGGAAGGAAAAGTTGATTAGAGAGGTCAGCAGAGAATGGCCAGACTGGTCTGAACTGACAAAGTCTACGGTAAATCTTCACAATTGTAGTGAGCAGAATAGCATCTCAGAATGTCACGTCGAACCTTGAGGCAGTTGGGCTACAAAAGCAGAAGACAACATCAGGTTCCACTTTTGTCAGCCGAGAACAGAACACCAGTGGAAAAATTGTTTTATCTTAATGAGATATTAATAAGATAGGCCTGTCCGCATCATCCACAAATCCATGTGATTTTGTTTTTATGCTTTTATATATACAGTATTATACTGTGCATGCTATTTTCCTATTCAACTGGTTAACTAATAAATGTGACAAACCTAGTTAAAGTGACAGTTCACTTAAAATAAACATTGTGCATGAGATGATTTTTATTTTAGTTTTTTAACCGTGGAACAACAACAATAAAAAAGATATCTGGCAGAATTTCCAGGCAGCTCTTTTCCATATAATGAAGGTGGATGGTGATTGAGGCTGTCAAACTCCAAAAAGGGCAAAATTGCACCATACAAGTAGTCAATAAGAAACACAGAAAAATATAATAGCTTTTAAATGACCGTTTATATGACACATTTCCATTTACATTAAAGACAAGACAGAACAAATAAATCAAAATAATGCTCTCCATGACTCTTCTGTTTTGGATTCTTTTGGATGGCTGAAGAGAGCTCCAGTTGGTCTTCATACTGCAGTCTCCACACTGAACAACAGGTGTATGCAGGTGTGAGCCAGGAACCCCTCAAAATACAGTGACTTAACCCAGTTCAAACTGAAAACACACATACAGTTTACACTGAACACATGCATATGATAAAATGTCACATCAATCACTCATCTTGCATGTACGGTCAGACATACATACATGCAAGATTTTCCACTGTCTTTTCCTGGAAGGTGTAGTGAAACCGCTCAGAGACAGAAATGTCAATCATGGTTCATGGCTAGGCACATGGCCCAGGGATGAGAGCCATGAATTGTTGGTAGGAAAGGGATCCTGGCCCCTTGCCTGACCTGCACTGCTCTAATCTACTCTCAACAATTTAGTTACTGTACAACAAAGGATCTGAAGATTGAGATTAAGAGACCTATCTTCTGATACAGATGGCCAACTACAAGCACAGCACACAGGAAATAGAGATTGTGCTAAATCTGTTTCAGTTTAATTAATGAAATGGCTCAAAGAACATATACAAACACAAGAAAACAACTGTTCAGAGCAGCAAGACACCTGTTGTAGTCTCTCAGGGAAAGTGAAAAAAGTATTTTTGTCTTGTTTTTAGTAAACAAAATAAAAATTTAAAACCTAAACTCCCTAAAAAAGTCGTATTTACTTGAGAAGAAAAATGGATTTAGATATCTAGAATTATTTTTACAAAAACTTTTTTGTTTTTGCTTAAAACAAGACAAAAAAAAACCAGAACTATTATTCTACCCAATTTTACTTCAAGTAAATGTATCTTGTTTTAAGAATGTTTCGATAGTTTTACTGGAAAACACGACAAATATATAGAGTAAAAAAGTGATCTTTATAAGTGATTTTAATATAAGTGCTGGTTCAAAAGACAATGATTTTATGTTTCTCAAAGATTCCCTTCACCATTTAAAATATGATGACATCACTGACACAGTCATGTGAACCATGGGGCATTCTGGAGTCTATGACACACCATAATAAACATACAAGGGCAGATGATATGATATACAGTACTGTGCAAAAGTCTTTGGCACATAAGATGTTTCACAAAAGCATTTGTCTTAAGATGGTTATTTATATCTTCATCTTTAGTGTGTCAGTAGGAAATATAAATGTTAGACTCCCAAACATTAATTTTGCAAATAGAAAAGATTAGAATAGAAGAACAGGGAGCCCTGCAACAGATGGCCCCCACAAAGCCCCCACTGAACATCGTGTCAGTCTGAGATTACATAAAGAGACAGAACCAATTGAGAAATAGAAGAACTGTGGAACGTCCTATCTGCCAATAACCAAGAACAACTGTGTCCAGGTGTTTTAAAGGCAAAGGTGGTCACACCGAATATTGATTTAACTTTTTTTTACGTTTACTGCACTTTGTATGACATTAAGTGATTAATGAAAACTATATATGCCATTGTTTTTGAAGACTATGCAACATTTTTCACAAGTGCCTAAAACTTTTGCACAGTACTGTACTCCATCAAGAACTATTTTAAACAGCGTTTTGCTATTTCTTTGATAATTATTATACATACAGCTTTGCCTTCATATTAATTGAGATACAACCTAATATTAAACGTTCTTATTTTACTGTATATGAATTATTAATTATACATTCTTAGTTTACATTAATATGAATTTGAACAAACCTCATGTGACTTCACAGCATGCACTAGCTCTCGGCTTAACTGTAACAAGTGAACATGTGCAGTTGTTTTCTTAAGTAGCTTTTTCTACCAGATCTGACCCTTGAATATTACTTTTATTTGTGCCACCTAGTCTATTCAGGTTCATTCAGTATTTTTACTTTAAAACAAAATCAGTAAAACTTTATTTTAATGTGTTCTTGTTACACATATTACATGTATTTACAATAGTAATAACAATCAATTATATATAATTACAAGCAACTAAACCTAAACCTATAGTAAGTACATGTTGTTAATTAGTAATAATCAGTAATTACTTGTGTAATTACACAGAAACAAGAACACATTAAAAAGGTGTAACCAAAATATGTATCATGTAGATGTTAATAAATAAAGCACATTTTGTAGTTTACCTGACAATTTTATAGCATACTAAAGATTTTCAAATTGCTTTAGAGCATTATATTTACAACCCAACATACAGCATATTGTGTCTTATGTCATATAGTGTCATATCAACACCACATCAATCCATTAGCAATATAAATATAACTACACTTTTCCAGCATGCTTTAATTATTTAAACTGTCGCAGAGTACACGCAAGACACCAAACAGCATAATTACTGTAGGTTCTTCCTGTTGGAAACCAGAAAAACTCACAATTTACCTTGTGTTGTAGGCTAATGTTCAGAATCCATATCAAAATCCACACAGAGAGAAGGTTTATCCTGGAGAACCACCATGTGTGTACAGAACGTGTGTGTTAAACCACAAAGAGCTTCCTCTATTGACTCAAGTAGGTAGAGAAGAAAAGATAGTGTTTATGTGTGTGTGTGTGCGCATGTGTGTGTGTGTGCACCTCCACTGTGATGGTCTTTCCAGGACAGTGAGTCAGACCTACCCTATCCAAGCATGCACACTGAGGGCCATCTGCTGTGTTTGGGGTCAGCAGTGAGCTCACACTGGCCCTGTAATCCCAACCACACACCCCTGACCCCTCCCACACTCACATGACCAGAGGACAGGAATAGAAACCCTTTTGTGTTACGGGCATGTGTTGGGAGAAGTATGCGTCTGTAAGAAATGCTGAGAGAGAGAGAGAGAGAGAGAGAGAGAGAGAGAGAGAGAGAGAGAGAGAGAGAGAGAAAGAGGGGAAATCAAAGTTGTGATCTGTGAACAGAGGACTCTGAAATAAGACAGACATTTGACTTCTTACTCAGTAAGTTTACATGCAGTTATAATCAAGCTACAGCTGGTGTGTGTGGTCGAGCTACTGTCTTAATCTGTCTGTCCAAGTTCTGTATACATGACACAATCCATAACTGAATATTTGAAGGAAGTACACGTGATACCTTTGTTTTTCGGAGCACACGGACAACGATGAGGCCAATTGTGATCCGATTAACATGTAGACATGCTGGATGAAAACGAGCTAAAGTTGCATTATCTAGGTCTGTTAGACTTCGCAAAAAACACACTTGCATAAATTCAGGGTTTACATGCATTTTAAAAAGACAAATTTTCAATTTAGTCCGAAATCTGACTTTTAAACTGCATGTAAACAAACTGGCTGAGAAATTACAGACTCCCCAGAGGAAAAATGGATCCCTATATTGATTTATTTTTCATATCATGTCCTAGAGTTCAATAACGAAGATACAAATAGCCTAAATAAGCCCAAACTAAACCAGAGTTTCTCATGTCAGTCAGAGCCACGTGGAGACTGACACCCTGAACCACATGATTCATGATTTAGTCTCCTAGACATGCTACTTCTCTCCGATAATTTTGCCACAGTTTCAATCACAATCTAATTATGATATACTGATGTATGTGTGATATATACTGAATCGTTGCATATGGTATACTGTATATTGCAAGATGTAACACAATGCGAGATGGTTGCTGATACCCAATGTGAAAGCAATATGGACAAGCTAGCAAAGACTGAAGGTATTATATATACGTGACATGGGAAATATTCCCAGAACAGTGGAGAGAGCCACAATGCACAGTGTTATTGTGTGATCACTCAGAACTGAAACCACCAAGAGTGTCAATGAAGGACTGTTGCCACACACACACACACACACACACACACACACACACACAGCATGGAGTTCGCCGCACGATGCAGTCTGCCGTCGCAGGACGAAACCCTGTATTGACAATGTCGCTGAAACTGCATGACAATAATCAAACGTGCTGGTTCTCAGCTGGTTAGATGGTTAGCCAGCTGGTCTCCCAGCCTGACCAGCTGACAAGTGCTCAAACCTCTCAAAAACCAGCAAACAGGCTAGCCTGACCAGGCCAGCAAACCAGCTCATTCTTTTTTCCAGCAGGGTATGACATTGTGGAGACTTCTAAAAACCTCTCACCAACAAAACTCTCACAGTCACACGATGGAAATAAGGCTGTATTGTTTGAGACATAAAGCAGAACCCACTGACTAGATAAAGATGTTATTCAGCTTGAGCTGCAAAAGAAACTCTCAATATAAAAGTTCACATGGAGCCTTTGTATCTGTGTGTTCTTCAAAGGAAAATATGCTTGTATTTGGAAATGCTGACCCCAGAACAACTTAATATTTATCCCAGATAGTTTTGTGAGATAAAAAGAGGTCAGCCTGTCATAACAACATTAAACTTGTTAGGGAAACAATGTTCTGAACTGTATTAAAGGAATAATTCACTCAAAATTCACCCTCATGCTATCCCAGATGTGTATGACTTTCTTTCTTCTGCAGAACACCAAAAAATATTTTTAGTAGAATATCTCAGCTCTGTAGGTCCATAGTGGTAAAGTAGTGGTAAAGTGTAGTCCAGGCAAGTGAATGGGTACCAAAATGTTGTAGCCCCAAAAAGCACATAAAAGCAGCATAAAAGTGATCCATAAGACTCCAGCGGTTAAATCTATGTCTTCTGAAGTGATATGATAGGTGTAGGTGAGAAACTGATCAATATTCAGGTCATTAGTACTATTAACTTTCCTCCCTGCTCAATCAATCTCCACTTTAACTTCTTCATACATATTACCATCTATTGGGCAGGGAGGAGAATTTCTATCAAAAAGGACTTAAATATTGATCTGTTTCTCACCCACACTCATATCGCTTCAGAAGATATGGATTAAACTACAGGAGTCCTCCGAATTACATTTTTCTGCATCAACATTTTGGCACATAATAATTTTCATTGTATGGACCAACAGAGCTGAAATATTCTTCTAAATATATTTGTTTATGTTCTGCAGAAGAAAGAACATCATACACATCTGGGATGGCATGATGAGATAATTTTCATTTTTGGGTAAACTATCCCCTTAAAAGCTTGATCTGAGATTTATTGTGTGACCAGTACACTGAACATGTCTAGACATGCCGACAGCCTGAGAGAAGCACATTTGTATGTAGCCGTCTATACCAGAAAATAGTTTCCTGACAATAAAAGGAGCTTGTGTACCTAATTCCATTTAACTTGAGCATTTTTGTGAACAACTGACAGTTAAAGCCAACGTGTAACACTGTTCACAACCCATTTTATTTCAATAATCTGACCAATTTAACATTGACTATAATAGAGTAACAGAACCGGAATCAGTGGCGAATCACAAGCTCATTTGCATGGGAAATGAATGAGTGGCAAATTTGTGGCAACCATTTTGAGCAGCCCTCCTATGTGTGCTTACAAGAGGACAGAGTTCTTCTTCTGTTTTTAGGCGATTGCCACCTACTGGGCAGGGACAAGAAATACAAAAATGAAAGGATAAGCGAAAGGGAAAGGAAAGGAAAAAAAAACATATTGGCACAACAGCCCAGTTACGTGGCGATTTTTTGAAAAACAAAATAAGAACACTGAATGTGAATAGGAGGGCTGGTGAAAGTGTATATTTATAGTATAAAGAACTTCAATGTTGATCAGTTTCTCACCCACACTTATCATATCACTTCAGAAGATATGGATTTAAACACTGGAGTCAAATTGATTACTTTTATGCTGCCTTTATGTGATTTTTGGGTGAACTATTTCCTTAATGGTCCAAAATGTATGCTCCATTTTCTTTATTCATTTTATGTGAGAATCACCCACATGGAATCAAGGCACGATATAGACTGGATTCGAACCTGCATCTACCAGCTGAACACCACAGATGTCAAAATGTCTGAAGTAATGTGTCATAACTGCAAGGCCATGGCTTCAACCCTAAACGACGCTTTTAAATAAACATTTTATTATAGGATGCTGTTAATCAGAGCTGTTAACCCTCTAAGGTCGACGGACGCGCCAGCGTCTTATCTGTTTAGGGCATACAGATAAGTGTAAGACATTGTTAGAGACTATAAAGGGTCTACTTTTATTTGTGTATACTCACAATAACAACAAAATCGTGTGCTTTTGTAAAATAAAGAAAATAAAAAGGTTGAGCTTTCAGCAGTCTCTGTGTTCACAAGCATATTTCAGAAATGCGTCACAAAAATGAACAGAAACTCCGCGAATATTTATCACACAAACATGAAACATATGTCTAAAGAATGCTTAAGATTTCTACTTTTAAATAAAACAATTCAAATTTAAAACAGATATTCTGTAATGTAATCTGTTTGAAACAAAGTGATGTACAGTTTCTCCTGGCTCAGCTAATAATCCCTAATGTGATCACACCCACGGGCAGAGGGTGCTATTCATACGGTAATATACTGAGGCGATCAATGCAAATGGTAAACGCCCACGACTGTGCCTTGAAAACAACTATTTAATTCACATTTCTGAATGTTTGGATGACACGATACACAGGCGAGAAAGCTCCTGTATAGTGACGAAGAGTTAACATTTTCCTCAGAAGAGCAGGACTCCGGTACGTTTGTATTTTGAAGAGTGACTTGATCCAGCTGAGGATACAATTTCGGATGAGTAAGTCATTTAGTTTTACTTACATATTAGTTGACATGCTATTTTATATAAACATGTACATATTTTACTAGTGGGACTGTTTCCAGACTTGCCAGCCAGGATTCAGAGTATTGACAATTGAAATATGTCCTAATAAGCAAGTTTTAGTTACATTTAAATGCTGTTTAGGCTAAAGCAGGTATTTAAATTGTATGCTGTATAATATAAATATGATATGCAATATGATATATAAATAATATGAATGTTTAGAATATATTTTATCTAGTGTTTATAATGCTTCATTATCATCAACAAAGCTTGTGCTTGCAAATATGTGTTCGGCTGTAAATGTGTCAAATATGGTGTAAATATGCCCATATTAGAAAATCAGCACATTATTTTGATTTCTGAAGGATCATGTGACACTGAAGACTGCAGTAATGATGCTGAAAATTCAGCTTTGATCACAAATTGCATTTTACAATATATTCAAAAAGTTGTTCTTTTAAATTGTAAAAAGAGTTCATACAATGTTTTCACTGTATTTTGGATCAAATAAATGCAGTCTTGGTGAGCAGAAGATACTTCTTTTAAAAGGTAGTGTAGGTCTAAAATTAAGTAAAGTCTTTATGTAAAGAAAATTTATAGTCAGATTAAACTTGATTTTGATCATTAAGTATTTCTGTCACATTCCTCATTGATAGGCCCAGGGGAGGGTTCTTTGTCTCCTCAGGTGTGAAATGCATCAATATTCAAGATAGTTCACGCCTCCTCGCATATGACCTTTTATAACACTAAAATTGTCTTACAAAAGTTCAATTACTATATTGTTTTGTATGAATGAGTGATCAAGATGGTTTTCACATTATTTTGTAGCAGAATCTCTACGCTACAAGATCCAGTTCTCACAGAAACCTATTGTATGCCTTCCGAAGACTTGGAATATGATACATGAGTCACCTCAACTACGTTTATGATACTTCTGTATCATTTTTTATACATTTTAAAGTGAGGAAATCACTCAAACCCACATGATGTGATCGTGTTTGCTTTAGTGTGTGTGTCATGCAAATGTTTGTTAAATTTCAGTCTCCCGTACACAAACATCCCTATCCCGGTGTCTGACAAGCAGACAAGGCAAACACATTAATTATCTTCAGTTTTGTGAAACCCTCGAGTACGATTGCAGGAAAAACACACACCACATTTGTATGTGCATTTAATACTTGTACTGGGAGTGATAAGTCTATTTCTATCTCCTTAAGAGCAACGGAAGCATCATGCTGACTTGCCCTCACATGGGAGGAGTGGGGATTACACACACACACACACACACACACACACACACACACACGCACGCAAAGCTCTTATAGCTTCACAGCTGTGGCTCTTCCCAGGGCAGCTTGTCATCTGTTGAAAACTTTATCTGCACTCTCAGGGAGGAATGGGCTGGATTTCTGTTTGATTACAGTCAGCTCTGATATAGAGGGATGTAGAGGGCTTTTTTTAAATCCTCCAGCACACTTCTTTATGGTGTGCACAGCGAGCACTCAGACGAGGTCCTGTGGCTGTTTGGGATCAGATGAGTTTAGCATCTGCTTACTTTACACTGTGCTTGTGGCTGGATGCTGCACGCTATGGCAGCAGCATACGATTGCCAATTTTGAAGCTGTAAAATAAGGGAAACTCATACATCTATCCAGTATCCATACATTGTCTGATCTGTGTAATTGTGTACATCTTTTTGAACATTTATATTGAACCTTCTGTTTTTAAATAAAAAAATCCACAGTTTTAGCACAATATATAGACTTTTCAGATGGTCCTTTGCCACATGGTGCTTAAAATTAAACATTGACCTACAATCCAGTTGGTAGTCAGGAGGTTTCGCTCCTCGTCTTCTGTTTCTATCCCCCCTTTTGAGCTCTTGTCAGGCAGTAGATGAGTGGTTTGCCCTGGCATGTCTGCTTTAAAGACAGGCCAGAGCTCTGAACTCCTTGCATTAGAGTGCACTTGAACTTTTCATAGAAAAGAAGAGTGGATAAACAACAGACGGTATGACAGTATTACTTCATTTGGCTACTAACTTTTCAAGCCAGTCAGCGGAAGCTCCTCAGACAAGTGGGGAAAAAAGCCATTTGCATGAATCAGGATGCTCACATTGTCACAAATACTGTTTGGAAAGATTTTCAGTTTGTGCCTGATGTCATTACTAACAGAAGTGTAAATCTAAAGGCAGGTCTGTTTAGCTTTGTGAGTAGTGTCAAAGCAAGACAGAAAATCCAATCTGTGAACAAACTCACATAACACTACTGCGTATTAGGGCTGGGCAATATGTAAAAAATACTTTATTGATAATCGCCTTAAAAAATATAATGATATCCGATTATATTGTTGATTTTACTTTAAATATTAAATTAATTTTTTGAAACACAAAGTACATTTCTAAATTCAAATTGAACTTAAAATAAATGGAAAAGCAATAAAATAACGAAGTGATAAAAAAAAAAAATCGCATTTAACCACCTCAAATCCAACATTTACTGTCTCCAACGACTCCATTTGCAATCAAGCAAGTATCCGTCAACGACAACAGGTGGAAAATTAATAATAGTCTACAGATTTAAATTAATCACTTTTCTTTGCATGATAAATTGATTGCATTTATACGATAGCCTATGTTGCCGTTAGCTAGCTAGCCAGCTTTATCAATAGCTGTTAGGTAAATTTGGTGGGTGATGACAGTAGCGGTTGATAAAATAGACTATACATTATAAATATGTTGACACAATTCAGTATTGATGTGATTCCATCACAACTATCATTTTGATTGATGAGCTATTGTTTTATAATGTATATATTTTCTGTATAACCAAGTTATGTTACACTAATGAATGGGTCTTTTTGCATTATCTTGAACATTGTCTAGCATTCATTTCATGTGTTATTGTAGTTTAGCTAAAATTACACAGATCAATCCTTATGGCACTATATTTCACATGCGTTGCAGTTATGTAAGTTTACATGTCTAATAAGAAGAATGCCAATTCATGGTTAGATTTGATCCCCAAAACCAAACGAAGATTCCTCCAGGAATCAAATGCCCTGCCGATGTTCACTAGTTTTCGCTCAACCACGATCACGTTACCATTTAGCAAGACTGGATTCAGTAGATAAATGTTTTTTTTTTTTTTTTTTTTTTTGGGCTAACTCTGAGTTTGTGTAGGAGTCGGTGTTGTGCTGGGAGCCGGACATTTGCTGGTTTCAGCTCTAAGATAACATTACCTAATGTTGCAGTTTGTTGTCGCTGTTGAATAACGGAAGAGAAGCTATTACTGTCTGAGGCAAGGCTCTCGGGAGCGCACATAAACGTCACATCCTTTGGATTTTCCCGGCAAAAGCGACCCGCTCCTTTCACATGAAAATTAGTCTACAGGCTTTAATAGGCAACCTAGGAAATCCGGGAAGGGCTCATTATTTAAGTGGCATTACAAGCCATTCACACATTGGCAAAAAATTAAAATAAATGGTTACATACTGCACCTTTAATAAATTCCCTTGTGTTCCCAAAATGAATGTTCTCATCAAATTTGTGTTTGTATTGCGTTTTGGTAATAAAGAAAATGCTGCCTAAATTAAAGAAAATACAATTATGGGTTTAAGGTGAATGTCCTAAAAAGCCCCCAAAAACACACAATACAAGTAGTCCATATGTCTTGTGTCTTCACTCAAATTATTTTGAGATTTACGCATTTTTTTTCATTGGAATAATTCTCCCAAAATGTAATTGAGTAATCTTTAATAAAATTAAATAAAAGTTTTCTTAAATTAATTTTGTTTAACATTACACAATTTAATTTGATGTAATTTAGTTATGAAAACAAAATGCATACATTTTAAAAACAGGTAAAAATATTTTTTGAGCAAAGTATTTATTCACTGAAAATCTTCCCCTCCACCGTAGATTGCAAATTTCATTCATACTTTCACACATCAAAGATTGAAATTCATAAAATGTTCGAAAATGATGTTCATACACTTTTATACAGAGTTCGCAGTGGATTCCTGCATGTTGCCCTACTGTGATTTTTTGCACACCTTGTGATATGGCATGCACTCAGTAGAGATCTGTTTTGAAGAGACGATAACAGGATTGCTTACATTTCTGTTTGGCATGTTGTGTGTCTTCAAAGCTAGGGGAATCAAACCGCCCTATTTTATCTGTGCTTTCTATATAAACACACTTTGTGCTGTGCAAACAGAGCATAAACTCCCATGGATCCTGTCCTTATCTCTATCTTTAAATTATATAAACAGCATTCATACACTAATTACCTACAATGATAAAAAAATAAACTCGTTTGTTTAGCTGTTTGCAATGTAAGAGCCCAAATTCCACTCCTCTGATCTAATTTTGGAAATAAAATAAAAAAATAAAAAAGATGCCAAAGAATTATCAGTAGTAGTGTTGTGTAGTAGTAGTACATCACGTTTGTTGTGACTGGTTGGACTAAAGCAACTTTCGTTTAGAATGGCATACAGCACGTGGGCAGTGGAATGTCAGATAGCTTTAGGGTGTGTGTGTGTGTGTGTGTGTGTGTGTGTGTGTAGAGCACAGTGTGTGGTCTTGAGGATAGGAATGTCCTCTTTTATACGTCTGTATGTGAAGGGTCGTTTTATCTATTCACCTCCAAAGACACCTGCATGGCATTCCAGAAATGAGCAGTTTGAACTGTGCTGCACAACCAGAAGTGTGTTGTGTGTGTGTGTGTGTGTGTGTGTGTGTGTGTTTGTGTGCACGTGTGTGGGCAGGTTTAAGTGGTTTAAGAGGACTTTTTTTAGGTTCCAAACTGGTAATTAAAATTATGCTATAAATGTGGTTTATGAACATATTTCTATGTCCCCATAATTTAAATCCCTTAAAAAACATAATAAATGATGTTTTATTGAAAATTTAAAAATGCATAATGTTTTTTGTGATGGTTAGGGGTAGTGTTAGGGGATAGAATCTATAGTTCATATAGTATAAAAATCATTATCCTCATAAGGATAGCCACACCAACATGTGTGTGTGTGTGTGTCTGTATGTGCTTGTAATGTTCAAAAAGAAAGAAAATAAGTCTTTAAAGTCGAGACCTGAGGCAAATGGACACACCTCTAAACCTTGCTGACTTGCAAATAATTTATTTTTGGCATAATAAAACAGGTTTTTAGGTATTTTTAGGTGTTTTCCAAGGCAAGCATCACTATTACATTTGCTCATGCTTATTTGACCAAACCCCTAACTTTAATGAGGGAAATAAGTAGGGATGGAGTTTGTAATTGGAATATGATTATTATAACTCATGCTTATCGAATGTGCATTATTCAGTGGCAGCACTGCACAGTTATAAAATCTATACCACAAAACAAACACTCAGTGTGAGCAGTGTAGTTCAATTCCCGAACAAATGACTCTAGCTGGATCTTTTGAATCTACAGCATAAAACGCTTAATGCAACCAGTTCAGTTCAGTTTATTACTTATCCCAGTGGGAATTTCCTTTGATCAGGTGTCAAAAAACAAAGTCAAAAACACAAAAAGTGAGCAATGGGGATTCATAATATAATATAATCAAATAAAATTTTAACATAGAGTTGCAATTTGCAGTACAATGACAATACAAGTTTTACCCGTGTACACTAAACTAAGAATATTTAATGAGAGAAATGCCTATACTTGCATTTCTTAAGTGTATTCATGTAAGTTAAATATACAGTAAGCTACATGCACACATTATTTGGAGTTCTCATGTACATTTTGCGCTATCAAAACCTATGATTAAATGGTTGATTGATCGTTCATATCCACGACAATCGACTATGAAAATGCATGGAAACTGACGTCAATAGTAACAACACAGATACACACAGTAACCTCTTTTTTCCACTGACACTCACATAAAAAACCTGTCTGACACACATCAGTCACTCAGCTTGTTATGAACAGCCTGTCAGTCAGTCAGTCATTTAAAGCCGGATTGGTCCAAACGAAACACTGTCCTTTTGTGATTGGTTTGTCTTGCAGGACGTTCACTCTGGCTTGGCTCATTCACACCACTGTGAAAGTCAATAAACTTCTCCACAGACAGGCTCTGAAACACCTCCAACACTATGTGTGTGTGTGTTTCAGTAAAGGGTGGAGTCATTTACAAGTACCAACCTGCCTCTAGAAAAACAAATGGGTAGTGAGAGATGACAACTCAGTTCTGAGTGTCAATCGATGCCACAGTGTTGCCGTCCACTAACTAACAGATCCAAGGCCAGACCTCACAACAACAACAAAAAAAGCCTTTTTATAGACCAGAACTTTATGCCTGTTTAACACTGACTCAGATCATAAATGCCAAATCTTTACTATAAATCTCATAAAAATGAGACTCTTTCAAAACCTAATACACAGGCCCTTTACAGGACCACAAAGTGTGTGTGTGTGAGTGAGTGAGTGGTCACTTATTCCTTCTGTTAGTAAACTAATCCGAGCATAGCTGACATGCTTCACTGTTACACATTCACAAAGAGGGAATGCAGCTCTCACATTTTCACCCTCTCTGTACAAACACAATCTGCACACAGCAGCTGAACAGACAAAACACTTACCGTGTATCTTTGTAAAGCAGAGATTTGGTCTGAATATTGGTAGAGAATGATTTTATAGAAAGAATTAAATAATAATTATAACATTGTAAAATAATAAAATGACTTCCTGTATGTAGTGATTACATTTTATTTTTTTAATACTAACTATATTTTATGCATTTAATAATTGCAATTAATAATAAACAAACAGTAATTCATAATTACAATTAATAATAAATGCATTCAATAATATCACTTAATTTAATCATAAGAGGAAAGAAAAATCACAAATGAGATCCCTTTAATATCTCAAATGTTTCTCCTAGACAGAAATGAAGTCTCCTGCTTCACACATTTGTCTCCTCTGAAGTTTCAGAAGAGCTCTCAACAACTTCACAAACAGTGCACCATGTCAAAGGTCTCAATATGAACTCAAACATTTCTTAATACTGCCACATAATTGTAAAGAGGTTCAACACACACATGGCATTCAGCTGCCCGTAAACGTTCTCTCTCTATCCCGCACCACCATCCGCAGTCGGCCTTTATCCCTCTCGGAGGCTTAATTAGCTTGATAAGGGACAGGGTGTGTAAAATCACGACCCGGCCCCGCCCTCCGCCCTGTCACAATAATATTTATTAATAATCAAATTATTCAAGAATCATCATCATTGTGCCTTTCAGCATTTTTTTTTCCCACTCTAATAAGACTTCTTTAAGGGACTTTGGAAAAAGACATCTGGTACACGACTAACAAGCTACTTACTTCCAAGAACAAATTATTTGCCCTATGATCATAAACTGTAAAGTTCTATTCTCTTAATGTATATCAACAATTAAGTGTAACTTTAATCCTATTTCCTCATCGTTGCACTCTTAATATAGGCTTAAACTTTAAATTTTAGTGGAAGTGGCACAGTGGACTAAAGCACAGACCTTGTAAGCAGAAGGTTGCTGGTTCGATTCCCATTGTGTCCTTGAGCAAGGCACTTAACTCCAGGTTGATCCAGGGGGATTGTCCCTGTAATAATTGTACAGCAAGTCGCTTTGGAAAAAAGCATCTGCCAAATGCATAAATGTAAATTTCATGTTCCTGAGCTTAGAAAGACCAACCTCTGAGCAATAGCATTTTGCTGTAATTGAGTCTTGAAAGAGATTACAGCTAAGGAAAAGCAACCTCTGAGCAACATATTTTTTCCAAAGGGTTTATTTATGATTTATTATGCTTTGTGTTGCTTGTTAAACTCAGTATGCATCGGTATGCCGGCTAATGAACTATGAAATATATTAGCCGAATCTTTTGGTAGAAAAGATCCCTCACACCCCACTGCTTTGGTTTGACATTGTCTCTGCTTTGAAGAGACTATTTTGACTGTTTAATTTTTGTTTCTTTTACAAAGTACTATTGCTACCAACGTGGAAAATTAAAATAACTATTCCAAATAAAAAAACAACAACAACAAAATTTTAAAGCAGTACTGCAGGTTATTATTTTCCAGACCTTTGAGAAGGAAATAAACCGAACCTCTTGAAACTTTAATTGCATACTCCTGCTATAGACCATTTCAAGCATGTAAACAATAACAAAAGATTTAGAACACAACTATTCCTGAAGCACTTCTGTATCATTAACGGATCCTTTAAGGCTCTAAGTTAACATATTTACCTCAAATGACATCAAACATTTGCCTGAAGTGACTTTCCAGATGTGTTGTTGATACTGAGCATCTACGCGAGTTCAGATGCTCAAAATGATTTCCTCAACAAAGAGATCAAGAATATTGTTTCATTCCTATTATAATCAATGAAGCTGTTCAATGGAGCTGTCTGCATGACCTGCAGACAAGGTAAGGATTTATTTTTGTGTGTTCCTAATAGGACTGGGTATTGAGTTTGATACATTTTAGGCACCGACCGAATCTTGTTAAATCATACTTATATGGTTTAGCTTTCTAATTTGATTGCTGGTCAAATAGCCAAGGGTATTTTTTAAATGTCAAATAATGTTTATCTTTCCCATCTTTTTCCTGTTCATTTTCACCAACCATATACAGGCAAGCAGATGAGCCCAGAATCTGAACACAATGCACATTAAGTGTTTTATGACATTATCAATGCGAGTAAATCGTGAATTGTGTTTAGATTGTGGGCTCATCTGCTTGCCTGTATATAGAATGCATCATCAATAAGGTGCATTCTGAATTTGGTCTTCAATTATCATTGTTTTAGTACATTAGACCATCTTAAGCATTTTCTTTATAATGGTTTTCTATGGGGGTGGAGACACTTAACGTGCACATTTGTGTGGGTTTACGCAACAGAACCCGTGCAGGACTCTGGTTCCAGATATCCAGAGAGCATCCAGCCACCGAGCAACATGGTCCACATTTTAATAATGGCATTTTATGACAATAATATTAATGTTAGTAACGTTAATCATGTTAAAGTCACTATGAATGAAGTGCCTCCCGCTGATGTTTTGAACGAGGATGCGTTCCATTCAGAAATGATCATCCCTATGCCATATTCCCTACAAAGACTTTACCATCCATTCTGAGATCTTTGAAAGTCTAAAAGGTGTGGGGCTCAAAAATAAGGGTCATTCGGAACTCACTTTTTAAATCATAAATATATAATATGTATATTAAATATAAACAGTATATTAAACAAAAAATATTTATAAACTATATAAAATTCAATAATTATTAATAAACCATCAGGTTTTCTTATTGCCTTTATCATGCTTATGACAGACATGCCAATGGTTTTCATTTGATTAATACTTGTCCAAAAAAATATCAGTGGTGACTGATACATCTGTGAATCCCTATAATAAGCCTCATGTTAATTATATTTTAAAATATAGGCTTTCTAATTTGAGATATAATTATTTAATTTGTATTACATAGGTACACACACCTTCACAGTGCAACACACATAGTTTTCCACTAAATTTGACCCAAATCATAATCAAAGGACATAAATAATTTACTCTAGCCATGACTAGATTATACGTTGCATACATGTATCTTTATATAGCCTTCACAATGTATTTTTAATTACAAATATGTCTTTATTTTTGTGGTTTGACAGCTTCAATGAAACCTATTCAACGCTAAACACAGAGAAATGTAAACGTAACCATTTCTACTCATTCAGATTGCACAGTTACACCAGCTTAATGCACTAACCTGCAAACTCATCAACATCACTTCTTCATTCTTGAAGAAGAAAACAAAAACTTTTGTAAATTTTGCATGTATGGTGACTAGATTTACAACTTTGGACTGCCACCTGCAGCGCATCGTCGTGTCCTGAGTGTCACCTGTCCCTTGTCCCACCCATGGCTGGCTTCAGAATTAAGTACAGTAAATGTTATATAGACCCCTTGTGGTCTCCTAAAGCTATTACACCAGACTACATTAAACAGAAGGCCAACTGACTGTGAATTGGAAAGTGCACAAATTAGGCTTGTAATTTAAATGTTAGCTAATGTTAATATATCAAAATGATGATAAGCTGCCTCAAAATGTACTGAGAAACAATGAGCCATTCAATAACTGTTGATTTGACAATAAGTATTGATTTCCCTAATACATATTTATCATTATGAAGCCATATACGCTGCTGCTTTTATCTCCTTGTTCTTTACCAAAGAGACGAATGTATGAAAACTGTTTATATGGTCAAGGTAGCAAGTAAGAAAGTTTCCTTCATGGAGTTAAGCCACATTTTACCCGTTGTATTCATGTGGGTGACAGAGGTTCGGAATTGGTCTGCAACATGTCTAGATTCCATTCAACCTCTCTATCCAGTCATTTCCAGTTTCTTTCAGGTACATCTATCAAGCCAACTATAACAAAGACCTCATAAAACCATGTAATGAGTGCAGTTTTCTGTCCTGTGATGTTGCATTTCTTACAGAAACAGAACTTTGTCTTGTCCATTTAAAGAAATAGCCAATAGTCTTTAGTTGCATCACAGCCGCGAACCCTGATTTACTACTTGCTGGTGGCAGGTAATATAGCATGATGGCAACGAGCATTTGATTGGACAGAAAATTGCATACAACTATGTGAATTACACTCATCATTATTTTTGGGCAATTTACCGGGAAGAGAAAGTGTAAATTTTGACTGCACATATCTACTAATTGTTACTTTTGTCAACTTTTTGGAGTACACTACCATATAGATGGCTTCAAAGCTCAACATTGAGTAAAAGCCACAAAACTTCACTTTTGCTTTCATGGGGTCTTTTTGACACTGGCCATGTCAGTTTCATACCGTCCACCCCCCTAAATTTACAGACTGCATCTCCACATCATGCCAAGACCTCTTCAAGTCTTCCAGTCACTTCCCAATCTCTTCACAGATTCACACGATACTCAGTTCATAAGACACTCTCTCAGAGACCTGCACACTAGTCTATATTTATATATCAATGTTGAACTGTATCTAATAAACAGTACACTGCCAAAGCCTGTGTTTCCTGGAGATGATGGACAACAGCATTTGTGATGCTCTGGAGCTCCATTTCAGACATAATCTGAGAACATGAAAGCTTTGTCATCTGTTGTCCATACCATGTCTTCTATTGCATTGGCCCGCTGTGGTTTACATACAACTAAATGCACCATATGGGTAATATTTACATGGATTTATGAGATGAAGGACATGCAAATTATCAGAAATTGACATCAGAGTGTAATCATTAGATTATTCATATTAATCAAAGAAAAGAGAAGTGATACTGCATTCTGTTGTGTTTAATCTTCGTACAGATTGAGCTTTGCAATGATTGATGCGCCCGGCCGTTTAAATAAAAACACTGAGGTTAGCATGAAGAGGACCAGGTGTGAACTCACTTTATTGTACCATTTCTGAACTATACTACATCTGTTACCAGCTGGAATCCTCAGAGGGAAAATGTACCTCACTCACTCACTCTCTCTCTCATTCAGTAGGTGAAATACAATCTTGTGTTTTATGAACCCGGCTTGATCAAAAAGAGAAAAGAACACCTGCTGTTGCCGTTCAGTGTATAAGCATCCCAGTCCAATGGCAAAAAAAATTGTTTTCCTTAGCACTATTTTGTCAGACTAAAACAGCTTAACATGTTTAAAACAACATCCATCAGGGAACAAAATTGGATATTAAGACTTGTTAAAATAATAATAATAATAATAATTCCTTACATTTATATAGCACTTTTCTAGGTGCTCTACATAGGCACTTTACATAGTATAGGGGGACTCTCCTCAACCACCACCAGTGTGCAGCATCCACCTGGATGATGCGATGGCAGACATAATGCACCAGTACACTCATCACACACCCGCTATTGATGGAGAGGACAGAGTAGAGTGATGTAGCCAATTTAGGGAATTAGATTATTAGGAGGCCACGACAGATTAGGGACAATGGGGGGGGGAATTCAGAAAATATATCTTGAATTAAGGATCATTTTCTTACCCCATTGGCAAATTATTTAATTCTTGTTTTAAGCATAAATATAACAAAATGTAGTGAGGTATACCCACAAGGGGAGAAAGTATTTTAACATCCAAAAATTATAAACTTAACTTTATTAAGGATTTTTGCTGGAAAGCAAGACAAAAAGAAAATGGACAGAAAACGACAAATATAAAGTATATTAAAGATTAAAAAGAGAGACATGATAGTTGAACAGCATGTAAAACAGTTTCATGGAAGTGTAAAATGCCTGTGAAAGTAAAACCACTGTTCTCCTCATCATGAGAGAGAGAGAGAGAGAGAGAGAGAGAGAGAGAGAGAGAGAGGCCTCAGAAAAGGACTCCCACACAACTCTCTGAGCAGTAATGCATGCTGAGAGAGAAATGAAAAGAACACCTGAATCTCTCTCTCTACACTCTCTGCAGGGGGCTATATAAAGCAGGAAAGATAGGATGAGAAAGTCTAGAGCCAGTTGTGACAAACTTTAAAGCACTTCTGAGAGAAAATGTGTTTCTTCCGAACAAGCCAATTTTTTCTTCAAACTGCTGAATATGGAGAATCTTTTCACAATTGACTCAATATTATTTCATATGCAAGTCCAATTGAGGGATGAGTTCATCCAACAAGTATTAACTGACAAAAGTCAGATTTCCATCCAAGTTGTGCTTTTAAATGAACATTTCCATTTATTCATTTGGCAGATGCTTTCATCCAAAGCGACTTACAAAAGAGAAAAACTACATCATTATCGACTCATTTATTTGAAAACTAAATTGTAAAAACAAGTCAGTTGGATAAAGTGTGTGCTTCGAATTAAATGTTTATTATTTGTTGTAAACTGACTGTAAAGAATAGAGAGAGTATTAAAGGCTTGGGTGGACTTTGTCTTTGGACACACAGAACAAGTCAAACCAAACTTTTACTCTCAACGCACAGTAAAAAGGTTTCCTTGTGCCCCCAATAAACTTCGGATGCCCCCACCCCGGTAGGATGGTGAAATAGCCAAGCCCCCAATACATCCATGGTCAGACTGTGAAACGAGACAACCTATCGCCCACCCTAATGTTCAAAATGCCCCAATCCCAAGATCTTATCCTAGTCCCTGCCCTGAACAGGACTGACAATCGCATTCTGCTGCTGTGTGAAAGTTCCCCAAGAGAGTACGAGAGAGAGAGAGAGAGAGAGAGAGAGAGAGAGAGAGAGAGAGAGAGTAGCAGAGAGAAACTTTACAAAGAATGAGAGACAGAGAAAGAGAGAAACAGTCTAGACCAAAGTTCAGGAGCAGTTTTAGATCAAGCCAAAACATTCAGTCATTAATGGCTGCAGAAGTTTGTCCTTGCTTTTGTTCTGTATTGTTTGAGTCGATCATTTTCTCTCACTCTCAGCACTCTTCGGCCTACATCTATCAAAGAGAAGCTGAATGCAAAATAATGCAAAACAGGTCATGCAGATCATTCTTGCCATGATTTAATCATGAGGGGTCTGTGGAAGGAATTCAGCAGGGCCTAGTTACGATGGATTACCACACTTCAACTCCCATCTGTGCTAGCAAAATAAATATTCATTATCAAGCAAGCTTGTTTTACCATGGAGAATCTTGTTTGGTTTGATTTGAAGGGTCAGTTCACACAAATATTTTATTTCTGTTATCGTTTACTCACCATCGTGCTCTTCCAAACCCATATGACTTGCTTTCTTTTCTTTCAATGTTTTGAAAAATGTACATGCTGCTCTTTTGCATTTCACAACAGCAGACAGTGACCAGTGGCTGTCAATCTCCAAAAATGACAAAATGACACCATAAAACCAGCATTAACACTTAAATGCATGGGCTCTTTGCTTAACATTATTACATACCTCTGTTCTTTAGCGACCTGGCATGTATATCTATCCCAAATGGATCTACATGCTAGTAGGATACTGATAATTTACCACCATTGTGCAGAAAATCTACATGATATAGTAGTAATGTGTATATTACACATATTATGGATGTGCGTAACTACTAATTTGACTAATGTTTAAGTGTAAAGTTAAACATCAATTTACAGTGTAAAGAGTCAACTAGTTGACTAAAAAGTAATGGGGAAAAATACTGACCAACAAGTAATTCCAGTGTCGACTAGCTGCATCATTACCGTTTAGTTGACTAGTCTTGTACATCCCTAAAGAATATGGCACTCATTTGTCTTGTACTTAACAAAGAAATAGGCATTCTGGGATTTTAAACTTAAATGTATATGAAATAATCATAAAAATATGATTTACAGAAGTGGAAATATATACTGCAACACTATTTAATAGCTCGTGCCACTAAAGTCCCCTTTTTGGTAATTATACAATTAGAAAAAAAATAAAAAATGATCCAATTTTGTCTTTTTTTAAATTGTTAAATGATTCATAAGAAAACGTTTGAGGAATACAAAATAAGTGTGGGCATATCTCCCATATTTGAATGAGGTAAAGGAGGTCACTATGGTCAAATGAGGTCCCGGGTCACCAAAGACCCAGGATATTCATTTAAGGGTTAAGTACATTTAAGTCCATAAGACTTGAGTGCTACATTCCACTTCTTCTTAAGTCTTCCAAAAGCTTTGCTTGAGCAAAAGACATTTATTTCATTATTAACTGCAAATCTTGCCCTCCACCGTAGCTGTCCAAACTCATTTACACACATTTAAATTTGACACATCATGAATAATTACATGAGAATGTTCAAGTTTGAATCTGCATAAGTGTGTTTTAAAAGACATGATACAGTAAAGTAAAATGATTAATACAATTATTTAATAAAACAAAATATGTTTGATACGGTTTTATATAAATTAACAGACATGTACTTGATATCGGCCATTGTGCTTTGCAGCAGAGGACAAATACAGTGCGTTGGTGCACATTTATAAATATTATAATTGCATGTGGGGGAAGTTCTATTTTACGAGCGAGTTCAAAAAGAGGCATAGTTCTTCAGTCTGTCCATCCATGACATGCAATCAAACGCCTCATTTAACACAGTCTTCATCTGATCTGAGGTTTAAAATACCTCAATGACTCTGGGAAAAGTTGGGCTGTCTGTATCCAGAGTCTAGATTAAAAGCAATGTGGTTCTTCCTCCACTAAGAAAATATTTATAGGACACTTTCTAAAATGGGTACATGCCTACACGCAGTGTAGTGTAAGCTACGGGGGAAAAAAAAACACAATGGGATCACCTCAAATTCCAGTGACTACAAGCAGAGCAGGTCAGTCCAGAAAAACACAGGATCATGCTCCACTAAACGATCTCACAGGCCTGCCCGAACAACTGCACGCTGCTTTAAACATGCTCTTTGTCTCACATTTGTGTGTGTGTTTCTCGTTACAGAGATGTGAATTACATATGGATATCTGGAAAGCGTTGGGAGGACTGATGTAAAATAAGTCAAAAAGAGAACATCAGAGTGTAATTGCAAGAAAGATTTAGTGGATCTTACATAATTTTTTGGCATTTTAAGGTGCACTCAATAATTGTTTTCCTCATGTATAAAATCATGACCACACATGTGAATAGTTCAGTCATTATAGTAACCTGATAAAAGGTCTTTTATTCTACTTCTGCATTAACTGCACTTTTATTAGGCACTTTCATTCAAGGATTAAATTAATCCTGGCTTACTGTGCATAGTGAATTTCTACAATGGCAGCGGTAACAGAAAACTATTGTGTTTGAATGATGCAGCTTCCAGGCCACTAGGAGTCACTTTATGCCAATGTAAACCACTTCGGCATACTTCAAAAGATTACTGAGTGTACCTTCAGTATAAACTAATAACTAAACCAAACATGCCATTTTTTACACACCCTCATGTCGTTCCAACCCAGTATGACTTTATTTCTTCAGTGGAACACACCACAAGAAATGTTGGGAAATGTACTGGCCACTGTTTTGTTTTTTGTTGGGGGGGTGGGGGGTTAAAACATGATTAAAATAGTCCATACCACTCGTGACCTACAGACGACTTCTGAAGTCATTATTTGAAGAAAGTTATGCTCTCTGTTGTTTGCATCCATTAAAACAAGCAAATCAATACAGTAAAATATACAACTTTTAATGATACTATATTGGGGTGCTTTTTTGTCATTGTGGAGCTTGACAACCTGGAACCACATTCACTTTCGTTATATGGAAAAGAGTAGCCAGTAGGCCTACATTTTTCAGAAATCTCTCGTCGTCTCTCTCTCTCATTTCGTCTTTGTCTATCAGTATTTTCCCATCTTATGCTGAACTTAGACCAGTTCAAACAAACTGCACGCTTGCTTGAAAACATCTATAGACAGACATGAACAAATAAATGCAAACACTTCAAGATGATGGTGACTTAGAACAGATACAATGGTGGGCGTCCTGCAATAGAATATGAAATAATGACTCAGATCCCATCAACACGGCCCCCTGAGGAAGGGCCCAATTCATCTGTTGAGCTCTCGGCTAGAGTTACAACAGAGAGCTCCACATGACACACTCTACTCACGAACATAGTAACTGATAGGATGATCTAAAACCAGACACACACCTGCTCGTCCTCCCTTCCTAATTTAAAATAACAGCCGGATTAACAATCTTATATAAAAGAAAAGAACAGGAAAATTAAACTTAAACGTGCATTAAAACGACTCCAATAGAGTTGCCGGGGTCAGCGAGGTTACCAGACATGAAAATGTATTCCAATAATTGGGGTTGTCTTGAGCTGGTTTCCAGAAGTCAAGAGGTGGGAATATCTGAGTTGAAATTCTCCACTTCCAACATCAAAGCATTCCAATCAGTCATAGATCATGGACAAATGTACACACCACGAAAGAGCAGCATGATTTAACAAGAAAATTGTGTGTGCTTATAATCATTTTGGCACAAAGTCATGGACACAAAATGTTTGTGTTCGCCATAGAATAGCAAAAAATAAGGCATCATTATATATAAAATTTTAAACTTGCCTCTCATGCCTTCTCAGAAATACGTTTTTACAAGTCAGATGTCCTTCAATTGCCATTCCAGGTGTTATTTTCAAGTTGTCTGGAACGCACCATCAGTCTTAAGGCCCGTTCACACAAAGAATAATAACTATAACTGTAATGATAACTATATTAGCATCCCCACCACACCAACGGACAGTAACATTCTACTTATTCTAAACACGTTGTTTTGCAAAGAAACTAAAAGAAAAACAGACAGATACAACTTCAAAGGAGGCAAGACGATGTTGTTGAAATTACAGCTGGATACCCGAGAAAATCTTTGGTACCAGCTTGCGTTAGCTTTTCATGATCTCATCTCCGGTAATACTGAAGAAGACTGCAGAAGAAACATTGCCGCTTCTTGAGCAGGAGTTTCCAATTCATTTGTGCGATATAATAAGTGGCGTTCCGGCACTGGAGTGTTATTTTGAGTCCACATTGTGGCTCGATCCCTTTTAAGTTGGATGTATTTTGATTAGCTGTCAAATTTCATCAATTATCATTCATTAGCTGGAAGATAATCGTCCTGAAAGTGAACAAAACGGTATAATTCCTTGGTGACGTTATCTTTGTTGTGGTGTGGACCTCTTAAGAGTTAGAATGATTTTTAAAACTTTATGGTTATAATTATAGTTATCATTCTTGGTGTGAACAGGCCTTTAGGCCATATACATGCTTCCATGTTTTTAGTTGGTAACTCAGTTTCTCATTTTCCAAAGTATGCTGTACTAGGGGAGCGCTTTCGAAAACTTGGTAGAGAATTGTTCCTCTGCGTTTTAAACTAAAAATGTATTTAACATGTGACCTCATGTTGTTCCATTAAACTTGCTTATGGAACTGGATCTGAATGGAACTGAATAATGTTCATGACATTTAGTTCCAATAATGGTTCATAAATGTCTATATTTTTCCACAGATGTGGATACAACATCGTACTAAAAATCAGCACAATACAGCACAACCAGTGTAGTCCAATTTGTGAACAAATGACTTTTTTAATTAAACAAAAGTTTGTTCAGCTAAATTTCTAGCATCATTTGTTTGCAGATGTCACTTGGTTTGATATTTTTTATCTTACGCAATGAAATTAATGCATTTTTAAGTGTGCCTTTTCCCCACAGATACACTAATTACGTGCAATTTCTGGTAGTTAAGTTTTATTTCCACCCAATTTACGAGAGAGGAGTCATGCCATTGCAATTAGCTCTGTATCGCTACTGTGGCCTCAATTGCAATTAAAGAAATTAGCGTTCCAGAGCTAGCGTCTGTGTTATCCACACTCCTTGACCATGGACAAAAGCGGCATTTGTCATAGAAACCAGCCTGGTACCCACTCACTGTTAACGAGCAGGATGCCTGATTAGGGATCTCAGGGGGAGCACGGAACAAGACTCCTGCCCTCAAGTTTAACGGGTAATTCAGGGGGCAACAGCGATCTGCATTAGCATTTCTGCAATTTTCATCCTGATGTGACATTGTAAAATATGTTTGACAGACAGTGAATTCCAAACAATATTTTTCCCACTTGAAGGGCACCACTTACATTTTCCTTGTGCACCCCAAAATGTCCTACACCCCCTTCCCAGTCTAATGAAGAGACAACCACATGCCCACCCTTATGATTAAAATGCCCCCAAAACATCAAATCTTAGTACCGGCTTTGTTAGCAATGTGTAATGTATTTTATAAATTTTTTGGGGGTGGGGCTTTTTGTCAGTTTTATTGACAAGGACAGTGAGAGAGAGAGAGGACAACAAATACTATGTCGAAGAGGGCGAAATGGGATCTGGAAATGTTGCGAGCTTGATTCAACCACACATCAGGCAGATGAGCACCACAACTTAATGTGTCAAAACCACTGATGGGCAGTAACGTGTTAGAAGTAACGCGTTACTGTAATCCGATTACTTTTTTCAAGTAACGAGTAAAGTAAGGGATTACAGTTGCAAAAACAGTAATTAGATTACAGTTACTTCCCCGTAAGCAGGCTGCATTACTGCATTACTTGACCGTGATTTTGTTTCGTGAGACTGTCTCGTGACGTGAGTCGTGACTCGTGAGTGACAATGATGACGTATGAGCGCCGCGACGTCAGTGGTAAACACTGACATGTGTAGTGTTGAACGAGACAACATGGAGCGCGGGAGAGAGCAGGACCATGCAGCGTTTAATGCTTGGAAGTACCGACATTACTTTGAGTTTGACTCGGTTAAAGGTGACAAAAACATCAGCGTCCGCTGTACACTCTGCGTGGGAAGAAAACTTTTATCTACAGCGAAAAATTCCACCTCAAATCTGAGCAAGCACCTAGCAAGCCAGCACAGGAATGTGAAACTTACTGAAAATAACCCTGAACCGCCAACTGACATGACCGCTGCGGCTACATCCAATTCCACCAGGCGAACCTCCGAGGGCCCGTCTCCTGCTAAACAGGTGAAAATAGACTTAAAAGTGACAGGACTTAGTGCCGCTGAACTGAATAATCTCGTTGCTGGCTATATTGTCGAGGACATGCTGCCAATTTCCACTGTTGACTCTGAATCGTTCCGACGCATCGTAGAAAAAATACCGACCAAAGACGGCATCAAGCTGCCGCAGAGAAAGTCATTTGCAGGATACCTTGAGAGAGAATACGACATAATGGACGCTAATTTGAAGGCTGCACTCGGAGATGTAGACTTTGTTTCCACTACTGCTGACATCTGGACGGTAAATAACAAAAGTTTTATGGGTGTAACCGTTCACTGGATTAATTCCACTTTACAGCTAACAGCCTAAATGTGGCATGCAACAGCATTTTCTGTTTTGGTAAAATTATTTTTACTCTTCTCTGCACTTTACTATTAAAAGATGTAAATGTTAATAATTTGGAATACAGTCAGGAGATACTTTCATTTTAATTATTTTATTGCTGTATTTTATTTAAATCTATTCGAATGAAGGGTTTTACAAAAAATATTTTTAGTTTATATGCTGGAATATGCAGAAATAGAAGTTAACAGAACATAAGTTCATTAAAATATGGTGGAATGTGCAGAAAATAGGTTTAAATGTTCAACAATTTTCTTCAAGTCTGAGAATGTTGCATTTAATTACATTTTTGCTTGATGTAATGTGCATAAAGTTAAAATATTGAAACTAATAAAACAAGTTTTAAAAAAAGAGAAGGTTTCATTTGATTCAATTTTAGATGATGGAATATGCAGAAAGGATAGAATAAGGCTGAAAGGTCTATTGCTTTATAGTGTATTCAGGTCGTGGATCATGTTTTTGAATTACTTTTGGCAATAAGTAATTAGTAAATTAACTGGATTACTTTCTTGGAGAAGTAATCAGTAATCAGTAACTAATGACTATTTCCAAGTAACTTGACCATCACTGGTCAAAACACACGTACTTGTTGTTAAGTCATGGCTCATAATTCCATGTCACAATATATTTTAATTGCGGTTGTTTCAGTTTTAGACAAATGTCCTTGCAAAGAAAGAGCCAAAGACTTCAAAGCAGAATGTTGGCATTTACCACCTTGAAATTCTTTTTGGTATAGCATGGTACTGTGGCCCAGATCTTTTTTTGACTTTTTAAGTCATTCTTCATCTCTCTAGTCCTCTGTTAATAACAACCAGGAAGGAAGAGGCACAGTGAGGTGGGAGGGCACAGGCCAGGCGCGTCCTTCACTCTACATCGCTGATCCCTATAGTTCATACACAGGCCGAGGTCATTGCAGACCTTTTGAATCTATGACACAATCCCTAAAGAAAACATACAAGAATAAAAGAGATATAAGAAAATGAACATTTCTCTTCACTATTCCACTGCCAATCACAACACCAGTCCATTAAATGCCTGTCAACGTTTGCCAAGGAGATATTAATTCAATAATTCTTGGTTATATTATTTGAGTGGGATGCTAGTATTGACTGTGGAAGAAAAGTCAAGAAATGTTTTTCATTGACTAGTTAAAGATGTTTTATTGCAATTGTTTGATCACAGTATGGCTCAAGCCTCAGGCAAAATGTAAATTGTAATTTTTTTACCAATGCTAAAATAATTAATAGTTTCCTAGCTTAATATGCAATAACTATAAATATGCCATTTGTGGGTTGACTTCCATTAACACTGTGGGGCTTTCAAAAAAATGGCTCTGTTTTGTTGAGAATCCCAACCAGCCCAACATAGCAACACTGGATCGACCAAAGTTTGGGGAAGGACTATCTTTTTGTCTGGCCAAAAGTAGGAAAAACAAATTAAACACTTAAACCAAAAAATTAAACACTTAAACTATTAACATGGAAAAGCTTCAAAATATGAAAGGTTACAAAAAAGCAAATCATCAAGCACATTCCTCAATCTGTTGCTTCTCAAAGTGCTTGAACACACCACCCCAAACCCACCAATTCATGCACAAACAGCTCAGGATGGCCTGGCCCACAACACTTGCAGGTCATGTCCACTCTTATCAGATAGATGAGGTACTGCATTGTGTTTGCTGGGGGCTGGCCGGGTGTTAGGGGTGGCTCAGAGGACAAGTGTGGGTGTTTTGGAGAGGCAGGGTATTCATGTGAGAGGATTCAGAAAAGTGTATTAGTACAGATGGGGGAACATTTATCTGTGTCTTTAATGATGTACCATACACTGTGTACTTGCACTATTCTCTTCGGGCATGAATACCCCTTGGAAAAGCACTTTGTGCACTTTTTCGTTAGAACAAGCACACCATTCATGTGCTCATGGTAACTAGGTCTCATCGCATTTTTCGTGTTAACATAATACTTGCAGTACAAGTAGAATAGAGCCAAAGTGTACGAAATGTGAAAGTCCTCTTGTGTTCATCAAGGAAACCCAGAGAAACACCCTCAATTTCTGCCACTCTCATTACATGAAGTTTTCCAATACAGATTTAAGAGGAATTTCAAAAGACTAAACCATGGAGATGAGCCTCCAGGGCAGGTATGTGTGCTGTCCCTCTGTTTAAATCTCCAAGCGGCAAAAGTCAAACTCATCTAAAGGAAGGAACATGTGGTAAACTTCCACTGAAAAAAGAGAAATGGTGCTACTAACTGGTTATGTGCATTATGAGCACTCTCAAAAACAGAAAGAGACCTCTGAAGGCTAAAAGGGAGAGGTGGTTTTACGCTAATATCCCTAACATTCTGTTTCTTGTGGTTATGGATGGTTACCCGGGCTGGACTGAGAAGACATATCGGCCCGTGATTTTACATGGCAACTGGTCCAAAACTTGAGCTGGGGGGTGTTCACTGTCCTTTTCTGTATATCGCAGTGCCATTTTGATGTCCGTTCTGCATAACACGCCAGCACATTTTAGATTATTGCGGCCCATTCGGACTGTTTCGCTGCGAACCGCCGGCCCGCTCGGTTCTCCCGATGGCCAGTCCGCACCTGATCGGCCCCAAAGAGCTTTGGCCCACCGGGAAAATGCCCGGTGTGCCAGATTACCAGTCCAGCCCTGATGGTTATGCACTGGAAAGTATCAAGGCAAGATCTTGAAACAGCTTAACTCACATGAAACTGTGGCTGGTGCCTCTTCATAGAGTCAAACCAACAAATTAAACCTACTCAATCTACTTTTTTATGACCTTTTATACCTGTATGTTTTATATGAATATTGCAAGCACTTGACAACAAAACTAAGACCAAACTCAACTCATCTACAACAAACAGCTGTATGTAACCTGATGTACCACCACCAGCTTAAAGACAACATGGAACATTTGCAATGCATTTATACTTCCATAATGTGATGTTTTTCCGAATAGCCTTGCGTAGTTATTCTTTTGTCAGCCAGGTATACATTTAAATAAAAGTAAAAAGGGTCAACTTTGATTTAATATTGTCTTTGATGGCCTTAAACAGGCCTGTGTTTATTAAGTTTTGAAGATGGTTTCACAAGACACTAGCTGACAAGTAAAGAAAAGCCCCACCTTGCCAGAGGGAGAGCAGGGCTAGATTTTGAGTGCTGCCGTGCTCAGTTTCCTATCATCTCAGTGGGGGTAGCAAGTTATTTTAAGACATGCCCTACTGTGCATTTAATGACTGCCACTCTAGGCTAAACGATTTTACATCAGTGGTCTTGGGTTAATATTCAGCAGATACCGACCTATACTGGGAATGCTGCTTTCAAACGTGACACAGTGAGCATTTGCGTTTCTGTTTTCAAGTTTTGTGTGAAATAAAGCCACTTTCTCAAGCCCACCTACAAAAATAACTTAGGAGCCATTGGCTCCTAAACTGAAAAATGAAGGAGCCAAATGGCTGTTTTTAGTCACCAAATCACATAATTACATTGCCGTTCAGAAACAAGATAGAAATCAGAAGACAGCTGATAAGCCATTAATCACAGGATTAATAAACAGTACATATATATAGTCATGAAAATAAGATAACATACCCTTTTGTCTCATAAATGTTCACACCTCTTTCATAATTTATACAAATATGAGATAAAAGATTATTTATTTAAAACTGCTCATCAGAATATACATTATATACAGTTGAAGTCAGAAGTTTACATACACTTTGGTTGAAGTCATTAAAACAAAATTTGTAACCACTCCACAGATTTCATATTAGCAAAATATAGTTTGGGCAAGTCATTTAGGACATCTACTTTGAGTATGACAAAAGTACTTTTTCCAACAATTGTTTACAGACAGATTGTTTTTTAATTGACTATATCACAATTTCAGAACATCAGAAGTATACATACACTAAGTTAACTGTGCCTTCAAGCAGCTTGGAAAACTCCAGAAAATTATGTAAAGCCTTTAGGCAATTAGCCAATTAGCTTCTGATAGGCTAATTGGCTAATTGGTGTCAATTGGACGTGTACCTGTTGATGTATTTTAAGGCCTACCTTCAACTCAGTGCCTCTTTGCTTGACATCATGGGAAAATCAAAAGAAATCAGCCAAGACCTCAGAAAAAAAAATTGTTGACCTCCACAAGTCTGGTTCATTCTAGAAAGCAATTTCCAAATGCCTGAAGGTACCACGTTCATCTGTACAAACAATAGTACACAAGTATAAACACCATGTGTTTGGTATGAAATGTGCAAATCAATCCCAGAACAACAGCAAAGGACCTTGTGAAGATGCTGGAAGAAACAGGTATCTATATCCACAGTTAAACAATGTCCTATATCGACATAAACTGAAAGGCTGCTAAGCAAGTAAGAAGGCGCTGCTCCAAAACTGCCAGACTACAGTTTGCAAGTGCACATGGGGACAAATATCTTACTTTTTGGAGAAATGTCCTCTGGTTTGACAAAAATGTAACTGTTTTGCCATAATGTCCATCGTTATTTTTGGAGGAAAAAGGGTGAGGCTTGCAAGCCGAAGAACACCATCACAACCGTGAAGCATGGGAGTGGCAGCATCATATTGTGGGAGTGCTTTGCTGCAGGAGGGACTGGTGCACTTCACAATTGATGGCATCATGAGGAAGGAAAATTATGGGATTATATTGAAGCAACATCTCAAGACATCAGCCAGAAAGTTAAAGCTCATCGCAAATGGATCTTCCAAATGGACATTGACTCCAAGCATACCTCCAAAGTTGTGGAAAAATTGCTTAAGGACAACAAATTCAAGGTATTGGAGTGTCCATCACAAAGCCCTGACCTCAATCCGATGGAATATTTGTACAGACCTGAAAAGGCATGTGCGTACAAGGAGGCCTAAAAACCTGACTCAGATACACCAGTTCTCTTTTGGCAATGCTACCAAATATTAAAAAAAGTGTATGTAAACTTCTGACCCACTGGGAATGTGATGAAAGAAATGAAAGCTGAAATAAATAATTCTCTCCACTATTATTATTATTTCACCTTCTTAAAATATAGTAGTGATCCTAACTGACCTAAGACAAAGAATGTTTTCAACAATTAAATGTCAGGAATTGTGAAAAACGTCTCGGGTTACATGTGTAACCCTTGTTCCCTGAAAAAAGCGGAATGAGATGCTGCGCTTTGCTAAGCGCTTTTGGGAACAATCCTGCATTGTGACCAGCTGTGAATATGTGTGTAACACGTCAATGAACATTGACCGAAATTTATAGCCACGGCTGGTGAGATCTGTAGATGCACCTGTGGCCAGGCTATAAATAGATGCATCACCAGCGTGTCGTCAGATATCTTTTTCTGAAGAGCAGTCCTGGGACGTCCCAGTTCAGCAAAGAAGCGCAGCATCGTTTTTTTTCAGGGAACAAGGGTTACACATGTAACCCGAGACGTTCTCTTTACAAAAAGCTTCACTATGATGCTGCGCTTTGCTAAGCAATTTTGGGAACGCAATACCCACGCCGCCGCACAGGGCTGTCCAGACACCTACGGTTGTGAAGTGTGCTCACAAGAATGCGAGAGGTCTCAGAAATGAGCTTGAGATGTCGACTCGAGGATGTAAGAGCCCGTAGTAGCATAAACATCTAAACCATAAAATTTGACAAATGTGTGCGGAGAGGACCAGCCTGCCGCATCACAAACTTGTTCAGACATGAGCTTGAGATGTCGACTCAAGGACGTAGGAGTCCGGAGTAGCAAAAACATCTAACCCATAAAGTTCGATGAACGTGTGCGGAGAGGACCAGCCTGCCGCATCACAAACCTGCTGCAGAGGGACCCCTCTAGCCAAGGCTTTAGAGGAGGCGACCCCTCTGGTGGAGTGAGCCCTGACACCTACTGGCGAAGCTTGACCACGCGCCTCATAGGCCAGGGCAATAGCATCCCTCACCCAATGTGACATAGTCTGCTTGGTAGCGGCCGCCCCCCTGTTGCGGCCCCCATAGCAGACAAATAATTGCCCTGACTTACGCCACTGGCTAGTGCAGTGGACATAAGTCTGAAGGGCACGCCTGGGCAGAGTCCGCGAAGTCTTTCCTGCTCCAGCGTTAAAAACGGCGGGGAGCAGAATGCTTCCAGAGTGACAGGATGTAGTGTCAAAAAAGGCACCTTAGGAAGGTAGTCAGGATGAGGATGCAGAATAGCTTTGGCCATACCTGGGGCAAATTCTAAACAAGCTGGCAAAACAGACAGAGCCTGTAGATCCCCAATCCTCTTAAGAGAGGTAATCGCCATAAGAAAGACCATCTGTCAGAAGTCTGTCAGACGCTGACTCTAGAGGTTCAAAGGGGGTCTCAACCAGACCCTCCAGGACCTCCATGAAGGAGTTCTGGTCCTAACAGGAGGCCTCAGTCGCATGGCTCCACGAATGAAGTGAGCGAGTAGAGGATGCCTCCCCAAAGGCACCCCGTCCATCAAGGCGTGGCATGCCGAAATGGCGGCCACATAAACCCTGAGAGTAGCGGGGCATATGCCTGCTGACAGTTTTTCCTGCAGGAAGTCCAGAACTGAAACAATTTGGCAGTTAACTGGATCTGCACCATGTGAACTGCACCACTTTTCGAAGACACCCCATTTATTGGTGTAGATTCTTCTGGTAGAGGGAGCCCTAGCACTAAGAATGGTCTCGATAACCTCAGGTGACAGCCATGTGTCCCTCAGTTGGTACCCTTCAGGGGCCAAACATGAAGTTTCCACAATTCGGGCCGGGGATGAAATATCGTCCCCTGTGCCTGAGACAGAAGGTCCCTCCTGTCTGGAATCGCCCAAGGCGAGCCATCGAGGAGAGATATTAACTCCGAGAACCATACCCTGTTCGGCCAGCGTGGTGCTATTGGTGAGAGGCAAGACCCTTGCTGGCGAACTCTGGCCAAGACTCCTGGGAGCAGAGAAACCGGGGAAAAATGCATACAGACGCATTCAGGGTCATGTATGCGCCATCACGTCCAGACCCGGGGGGGCTGGGTGACTCAGGGAGAAGTAGAGGAGACATAGTGCTGTTCATAGAGGCAAAGAGGTCCTCTTCTACCATGTAAAATCTTACCCAGATTTGTTCCACTACCTAGGGGTGGAGTTTCCACTCACCCGTCGGTATTTTCTGTCTGGAGAGTAAATCTGCTCCCACATACGGGCATTTAGGGATATAAACTTCCCTGAGTGATAGGGGCTTGCCCTGGCCCCAAGGAGAATCCAACGTGCCAGAAATTTAGCTGACGTGAACGTGGACCTCTTTGATGGTTTATGTAAGAGACTACCGCTGTATTGCCCACCTGCACCAAGACATGGTAGCCTCTGGAGGAAGTATTTCAGGGCCAGAAATACCGCCATCAACTCGAGACAGTTACTGTGACAACGAGCTGACGACCCTCCAATCCCCTTGAACTGGACGACCACTTAAGACCGCTACCCAGCCCGTCAGGGAGGCATCAGTCGTTAGCAGCCTGCGACGATGAGACACACCTACACCAGGGTCTGAACCACATAGCAAGGGAACGAAGCAAACCCTTATTAGCCCTAGGTGACTGGCCCTTGGATGAAATCCCCTGGCTTTTAGCCACAGCTGGAGCAGGCCCAAAGGGATCACCGTGGACGCAGACGCCATGAGACCTAGTATTTGTTGATACTGGTGAACAGTGCAACCTTGACCTAGCCTGAGTTTGCTCAGGGTGTTCTGAATGGACGTGATACGAGCGGTAGGGTTGGGCGATGTCCCCTAAATTGGCAGTTGACGATGTTGACAGTAAAACATCGCGATGGACGATGATATCATCAGTGGGGTGGGGCGGGGATTATATAATTTCATATAATTTTCAAACATTATATGAAAAATTATAATTTCGTTATTTTACTAACCCAACTAATGACTCGTCGGCGCTTTATCAGTAGGTTGCACGACACGTGAAGCATTTTTTTTTTAGCTTTCACTTAAGAAGAGTTGTGCACTTTTTATTTTAATATATCTCTTTACATAAATACTATTTTCCACTTAAAAACTATAATTTTGTTATTTTACTCACGGATGAGCAAAAGGTCGAGGCAGAAATGACCATGTACCTGCAGGAAATGGCCATTGATGGGGAACAGGACCCGCTGACTTGGTGGAAAACGAACGACAAAAGGTTTCCGTTCATGGCAAGATTAGCACGGAAATATCTGTGCATATGTGCTACCAGTACTCCATCAGAGCGGGTCTTCAGCACAGCGGGTAGTGTAGTTACTCCAATCCGCAGCTTATTAAAACCAGATAAAGTGAATATGTTGGTATTTCTGGCCAGAAACATCGAAATTTATACATGGTCTATGGTGAAAGATAGTAGACTTCTTTACTTATTTTTCGCCATCCGTTGCGGAGCTATTCGATTTTGCATATTATTTTTGAAACATTCATTTGTGTAGTTCATATGACCACTTTACAATATTTCAATAACATAATTTATTTTGTAGCCTGTGCTGAAGTTAATTGTGCTGCTAATTATAAGTGAAATGTTAATGCCGAGTTTCGGTCTGAGTGTTCCCGTTTTCTTGTTCTTTATTTGTTGTTCTTCTATGTTTTAATAAATGTGTGTTATTCATATTCACCTTGTTTCTTTCATTTGATTTGACATTGTGGATTTATGGCCAAGGAAATGTTTCTTTAAAAAGTATTAACCAGACAAAAGTTATTTGACGTTCGCTGGTCTGAGTTTATCTTAAACTGCCGCTTCAGTGTATACAAGAGCTATGTGACAATGAGCAAGATTTTCTGAGACGCTACAACTACTAATAATTAATTAATAAAGGCTATTTTCTTGTAGCCTACAACATAAAAAAATTTAATGTAAATGTACAGTGTAAGACATGTAAAAAAAGACAAGAAGCTAACAATGTCAAGATCAATATTTGTGTAGCCTACCTGACACGGTATTTTCACAGACTAACACGTCACGTCTCTGGCATATACTACAGTATTTAAAATAGCATATATGCATTAGTTATATTCTCAATTTAATTTACAGAGCAATCCCTGCAAAGTTTTTAGGTTAACTATAGAAGAGACTAGGATTAGTGAGTCACACTAGCAAGACTCGCAAAAGGGGGCGTGGCATCACGATGGTGGCTCTACATCGTGATGTTGGTCAGCCATCACAAGGCACAACCCTAACGAGCGGGAGACAACTGTGCCCGCATCTTGATCGAATTCCATATAACCCCCAGATAGGTGATTCCTCGGGTGGGAGAGAGAACGCTCTTTGACGTTGAGTCTCAGATCCGGAGAAACCAGATGAGCTAAGACAATATCCCTGTGCTGAACTGCCAGTTCTTGGAGCTGTGCTAAGATCAGCCAGTCGTCTATGTAATTCAGAATGCGGATGCCCCGGAGTCACGAAGGAGCCAGTGCTGCATCCATGCATTTTGTGAATGTGCGGGGTGATGGGGCTAGGCCGAATGGAAGAACCCGATACTGGAAGGCTTCATCCCTGAAAGCGAACCTCAGGAACTTCCTGTGCTGTGGCAGAATTCCAATATGGAAATATGCGTCCACGAGATCGATCGTGATCAGCCAATCGTAATGCTGGATCTGAGAATACAGAACTTGAACACCCTGACCGAGCGGTTCAAGCCTCAAAGATCTAAAATCAGACGCAACCCCCTTCTTGGGGACCAGGAAGTATCTGCTGTAATAGCCTGACTCTTTCTCTGGAAGGGGAACATGTTCATGGCCCCTTTGACCAAGAGATTTTGCAGCTCTTTCCACAGTAGACGTGTCTGCTCCGGTTTCACGGTAGTGGGAACCTTGTGGCTTTTCTACTCCTGGAATCTGGAGATAATCATATTCATGGCGTCTCCGAAGAGACTGGAAGGCGAAACAGGGGCATTGAGTGGGAAAACTCTAACCTTATCCTTGATGCCCAAAAAGTTAAGCCATAAATGCCTCTCTGTGCTGACTAAAGCGGACATAGACCGACCAATGGCATGGGCTGTCTGCTTGGTCGCACGGAAAGATAAATCTGTAGCCCGACGAAGTTCAGAAAAGGCTTCTTCGTTGGGCATGCACCCGCACTCAGGTCTTAATATAATTTTATATATATTTATAGGAAGAGGGAAAGGAGAAAAGGTTCACTGCGCACTGCCTAACAAATTCTAAATCCTAGCAGAGGAAAGAAAGTTTCTGACTGGCTTGTGAAACACACAGCACAGTATGCTCTGAAGAAAACGGATCTGACGACACGCTGGTGACGCGTATATTTACAGCCTGGCCACAGGTGCATCTAATGATCTCACCAGCTGAGGCTATAAATTCCGGTGACGTGTTACACACATATTCACAGCTGGTTACAATGCAGGATTGTTCCCAAAATCGCTTCATAGTGAAGCTTTTTGTAAAGGGAACTGAGTTTAAATTTATTTGACATGGTATATATATATATATATATCTATATGTTTCACAAGAACATTTGTCTTAAGATGATTATTTATATCTTCAGTTTTAGTGTCAATAGGAAAAAAACATTTTAGACTCCCAAACATTACTTTTGCAAATAGAAAATAGAATAGAAGAACAGGGTGCACTGCAAGAGATGTCATGGCTTCACAGAGCCCCCCCACTGAACATAGAGTCAGTCTGAGATTACATGAAGAGACAGAAGCAACTGAGACAGCCTAAATAAATTGGAACATCCGATCTCCCAACAATCAAAAAAACTGTGTCTAGGTGTACCTAGGAGAATGATGGGTTTTAAAAGGGAAAACTTTTTTTATGTTTACTGGACTTTGTATGATGTTAATTGATAAATGAAAACTACTTATAGCATTATTATTATGCAACCTTTGCTGACATCCTCAGCAAATTAATGAGACACCCTCATTATGCAAATTTTTCACAAGTGCCTATAACTTTTGCACAATATATCTATTCTGAATCAAAGTACTGATTTTTATAGTCCCATGTCTGCCAAACATGTTGAGTGGGCCAAACATCACCTGCAACCTGAAACTGAACTTTTTGTCAGATTTTGGAGTGAATGCACTTAGCTGCATAGAAAGTTATAGGATGCTCCCTTGATCTCTATATAGTGAATGACTTATCCTCCAGTGTGCTGTCTGTCTGCACTGGTCTCAGAACAGTTCAAGATGCAACTTAACTCCATATAAAGCCTATGAAAGCAAAGTTTTTCAGCTTTTGCATGAATCCATCGATTCTCAATGTGTAAATGCACAGTAAATATATAGGAATGCATTTACTAATGTTAATGAACAGGACCGTATTGTACAGTGATAAAAAACATTTATATAAAAAAACTGCAACAGTAAAAAACATCCATCAACTGAAGCAACTGAAAAACAGCACTAACGCAAAAACATGGGCCATTTACATTATATCCTTGCGCTAAAAAAAGCTAGGCAGTTTTTTCAAGTTTAAAAACACATGTCAAGTTCGTAGAAATATAATCTTAGGGTGTGTTCACACTTGTAGTTCGGTTCTCTTGGTCCTCTAGGTCTGGACCAAAAAAGAAAATTATGCATTTAGTCCTGGTTCACTTGACATTCACACTGGCATTTTTAACACCAAACCTAAAGATACAAAACAGAAGGCATAAGGATAACGTCACAACCTGATTGGACAGCTTTTATGACGTATATTTTGCGATGGAACTTGATGAACATCTAAAACAATGCTGGCTGCTGGGCTAAATGCTCGTGTTGGATATATGTATATTTGGTGGTATTTTTACCAGAGGAGAATAAACAAAGAGTTAATAAAATGTGCAAAGGAGTCAAAACAGCACCAGAAATTCCTCCATTGCACACACAAACAAAGATATGCTTCCAGGACGGCTGACGGCGGTTCCGACGCCTGTACCGAACTGTAATGGGCAACATAGAGAAGAACCTGGTATGCTTGAGGTCAGTATTAAAGGCAAATTACTCGGCCCGCTCGTTTGGTGCGCACCAAGGTTCAGATGGCACACACCCTTTGTCTCCATGTTGGTTTCTACTATTAGACTACTTTAGACATTATTTTAAATAAAAAGGAATGTTTTCTAATCACTTTTATATCATGATATACAATGTTATCGATCAAATTTTAATTTTATTTTTTTATATTAGGATAAACATTTTTGCATATTTCGCTTACGCCTATATGACAGTGTGACTGGAAGTGTGCAAAGATGCTAATTGTTCATCATCGATCAGCACACCTGAATTTGGAAAATCGCTTTCACACCAAAAAAATGAACTAAACTCTGACTAAATATGGACTCAGGTAAGCACCAAAAGCTCTTGTGTAAAACTATTTTTAAACGCTTATTAGATGAACAATGAGGTAAATCAAACAAAAGAGTAAGCAAATATTCAGTATTCGACTGACTTGGTCATTTAAGCACGAAATGTGTTCTTGACATTGAAAACCACACCTCTGGAAAACCCACAAATGTCCCAAAAGAGCAGTAGAAAGTGTTCTAAAGCAGAACACAGTGGGAAGAGAGCTCTTTTTCCTAAATGGGCCGACAGGAAGACTCCATAGGGAGAGGCAGCTTTGTGTTTTCGGAGATATTACTGGAGAGCAACTATAGCACAACAAGTGAATGGAGGAGACCAACATATATCATCATCCCTCACACAGTCACACACAAACCCTACACTTACATAGTTATAGCCGAGCCAAGTTTGGCTACACAAACGCACACCCACAAACTCAATTTCCATCAGACCAGGGCTACATCTATCACAATTGGTCATATCATTTCAACAATTTCTCTGCCGTTCCATATTACGTTTGAAAGCATGAAATAGCAGACAGATGCAACATTTCTTCAAAAGAATTATTTTAAACATCCAATTAATATACAATGCACATATTAGCCAATACAAAGAATAAAAAAGCCATGACCTCTTTATAGAGGCTAGAACCAGAGAGAACAGCTTGATGTATCCATCAGGGATGAGGCATTTGTTTTGGGTTCCTCAGTTGTTTACTTGCAGTGCTAAGTCAATTTGTATTTTCATCCGAGAAGATCCAAAGAAGAAACTAGTAATTAAGGCTTTACCACAGATCAATAACAGATACATTATTTTCTCAAGCAACTACAATGTGAGCTAAACCCTGCAATAGCAACATTAAGCTGATAGGGTAAGACTATTGACTTCTGCCCAACAAGTGTTTCTCGGTGAGGGGAATCATCCATCTGCTGGCAGGGTAAACAGCTGAAAACCTGGTATAGTGGTGTGTAACACGAATGAATGTATTCCGTTTCAAACAATCCTATCAAAAAACACAGCATGGCAAACCCAACAGATGCTTTGGTGAACACTGATAAGGTGATGGGCTTATAATGCTTTATATCAAATCCTAGTTTAAAGGAAAATGACACCCAAAAATCTAAATTTTGTCATTTTCTAACAAACCTCATTGGTTCTTGCATGTCTCATGAAGGGTGGTAATTCATGTCAAACTTGACATGCTTAATTTTTGAATAAGCAAAAGCTAATGAGATTTGAGAGCAGAATGCTATCCTGAGATGCGGCCACATCTGTCAAGTGAGCCTGTTTTAGCCAATATAGGCCTTTGTCACACCTGTTTTGCCATTTGTTTGATTCATACCTTATCGGATAATAACCAGTTAATACAGGCAGTTACTTGGTTAAAATATTTTGCATCTCGAGTTGTCTGACAAAAACGTGTTAGTTTTGGCACCACAAATTGAAAATAATGCAGGTGTTTCGATAAGTGTTAAAAAATGTGTGTTGCATGTTACGTTACATAGGAAAACGATAAAAGTATTGCAGACTGATGCAAAAATACGTTTGGTGTGAACGCCCCCCAACGCTTTTGTGTTCCACGGAAGAAAGAGGAACATTCAGGTTTGGAACAGCAGCAGGGTGATTAAATAATGACAGAATTAGCATTTTGACGTTTACTATCCCTTTAAACTGGAAGATTACTCGCTATGATTTAAATGGCCTTTTATTTTTGGTCCTCGCAGGCACAGTTCATGCATGAACAACTACAGTAAGTGTGCGAACTATCACATATTATCAAACTGTAAGTCTCTAGCTTCTTAAGTCCAACCAGACGCATTTTGAATATTTGAATGGTTCACAAACCCTGTCAGTGCTGTCCTGGATTCATAGGAGGTCTTCTGAGAATGGACATGGATATGTCAAACTTTGACCATGCAAACACTTCTGTGTGAACATCACTGCCCGTGCAGAGCATTTAAAACACACTTATGTATTAGCAATAATATCAAGTGATCAAGCTACGCCTGTACTTCTTTTAATCGAAAACGTCCCCGTAAAGTGACATTCAGACTCCTGCCACGATCTTCAATAAACAAACATGGATTTAATTTCAAAGTTACCTTCAAGGTTTAAAGTACTGCACTGTGCAACTGCAAAATCGAACTGACAACTCTTACCTTGTTTCAGCCATGATCCTCACATTGTGTGGAATAATGGAGGTGAAAGCAGTGAGATATATCTTCTGTCTGAACTGCACGGATCGCAGGCTCTCTGTCCCACTGGAGTTTGAGGAAGACAGTGCTGGAGTGGGCTGTTCTCCGCCCTCTGTGTAATCTGATCTCCATGCTCTCTACGGAAGGCTGGTTTTTGTGTGTGCTTAAAAATTAAGACGGAGGGGCCCCATCTGGTGGCGAGTCAGAGCAGTACAAGCTGGCCGCGTAAAAATAAATATAAATTCACACAGTCGTTCACTTTCGTGGAGAGTATCGCCATCTGCTGGTGAGTCGAGGTAAACCACCTTTTCCCTGAAGGCGAAAGTTTTCCACGATTCGGCTGCGTTCATTAGCCTCCAAGTGTTTTCACTCGCATCGGCGTATATTCTTAACAGATAATGCAATGTTTAAGGTATTACATTTGTAAAAAAAAAAAATAATAAAAATGCCGATACTTCACAGAGTCGAGATGACCGTTTTTAATGGACAGTGCCTCACCTGTATGAAAGCCCACGAGTGCAAGTTTACAAAAGAATGAAGGAATAAATGATCATTCTATTAATTTTAAAATAAAAATGTGAATAAATAAACCAATTTATAAATGGACAAATAAAGACACATTTAAATGTGAATAAATAAATAAACCAATTTATAAATGGATGAATAAATACATATTTAAATATTTTTAAGACGTACTTATTAGTGTGCTGTTTTAGTGTTAAATATAAGTCATTATTAAATGCACCTTTTACATTTCGTTCCTCCACATTCGTATTTTAAAATTGTATTCTGGGTCTTATGGATTTACAGTGCATCCGGAAAGTATTCACAGCACTTCACTTTTTCCACATTTTGTTATGTTACAGCCTTATTCCAAAATTTATTAAATTCATTATTTTCCTCAATTCTACAAACAATACCCCATAATGACAACGTGAAAGTTTGTTTGAAATCTTTACAAATTTCTTAAAAATAAAAAATGAAAAAAAAAAAAACAATCACATGTACATAAGTATTCACAGCCTTTACTCAATACTTTGTTGAAGCACCTTTGGCACCAATTACAGCCTCAAGTCTTTTGTGTATGATGCTACAAGCTTGGCACACCTATTTTTGGGCAGTTTCTCCCATTCTTCTTTGCAGGACCTCTCAAGCTCCATCAGGTTGGATGGAGAGCGTCGGTGCACAGCCATTTTCAGATCTCTCCAGAGATGTTCAATCCGGTTCAAGTCTGGGCTCTGGCTGGGCCACTCAAGGACATTCACAGAGTTGTCCCGTAGCCATTCCTTTGTTATCTTGGGTGTGTGCTTAGGGTTGTTGTCCTGTTGGAAGATGAACCTTCACCCCAGTCTGAGGTCCAGAGCGCTCTGGAGCAGGTTTTCATCAAGGATGTCTCTGTACATTGCTGCATTCATCTTTTCCTCGATCCTGACTAGTCTCCCAGTTCCTGCCGCTGAAAAACATCCCCACCGCATGATGCCGTCACCACCATGCTTCACTGTAGGGATGGTATTGGTCAGGTGATGGGCGGTGCCTGGATTCCTCCAGACATGACGCTTGCCATTCAGGCGGAAGTGTTCAATCTTTGTTTTATCAGACCAGAGAATACTTTCTCATGGTCTGAGAGTCCTTCAGGTGCCTTTTGGCAAACTTCAGGTGGGCTGTCATGTGCCTTTTACTGAGGAGTGACTTCCGTCTGGCCACTCTACCATACAGGCCTGATTAGGAGTGCTGCAGAGATGGTTGTTCTTCTGGAAGTTTCTCCTCTCTCCACAGAGAAACGCTGGAGCTCTGTCAGAGTGACCATCGGGTTCTTGTTCACCTCCCTGACTAAGGCCCTTCTCCCCTGATTGCTCAGTTTGGCCAGGTGGCCAGCTCTAGGAAGAGTCCTGGTGGTTCCAAACATCCATTTACAGATGATGGAGACCACTGTGCTCATTGGGACCTTCAATGCTACAGACATTTTTCTGTACCCTTCCCCAGATCTGTGCCTCGATACAATCCTGTCTCTGACTTCATGGCTTGGTTTTTGCTCTGACATGCACTGTTAACTGTGGGACCTTATATAGACAGGTGTGTGCCTTTCCGAAATTCATTTTTGATCAAATCTAGACAGGACCCATTACCAGCAGCCATCACTCCAACACCTTATCCTGGAGTAATCATGTTATGTTGCTAATTTAGTATTATAAAATCACTTGCCATTATATCAAACACAGCTGAAATTTTGTTCGTTAAAAGAAGCTTAACATTGTCTTTGTGTTTGTGTTTGTGTTGCCACTGTATGCAATAGACCGGCATGTCTTAAGGTCAATATTAGGTCAAATATGGCAAAAAAGAGAAACAGCTTTCTCTAGAAACTCCTCAGTCAAACATTGTTTTGAGGAATGAAGGCTATACAATGCTTGAAATTGGCAGAATATTTTATACAAACGTGTACACTACTGTCTTCAAAGACAAAGGACAACTGTCTCTAACAAGGACAGAAAGAAATATGGAAGGCCAGATGTACAACTAAACAAGAGGATAAGTACATCAGAGGCTCTAGTTTGAGAAATAGATGCCTCACATGTCCTCAGCTGACAGCTTCATTGAATTCTACCTGCTCAACACCAGTTTCATATACAATAGTAAAGAGAAGACTCAGTGGTGCAGGTCTTATGGGAAGAATTGAAAAAAAAAAAAGCCAATTTTGAAACCGAAAAATAAAAGATTTGAGTGGGCAGAGAAACACAGACATTGGACAACAGATAACTGGAAAAGAGTGTAATGATCTTAACCCCATTGAGCTTTTGTTGGATCAGCTAGACTGTAAGGCGTGTGAGAAGTGCCCGACAAGACAGCGACATCTATAGCAAGTGCTACAGGAAGCGCGGGGTGAAATGTCACCTGAGTATCTGGACAAACTGACCACTAGAATGCCAAATATCTGCAAAGCTGTCATTGCTGCATGTGGATGATTTGTGAAGTAGTTTAAGAAGTTCTGAACATTTTTCATTGAAATGTAATTTAATGTCCTGACTATACATTGTGATCAGTTGAATGTCACTTTGGTGAATAAAAGTTCTTTCCATAAGAGCAAAATCTTTACATTATTCCAATTTCTGGCCGCCAGTGTACAATAAATTAAAATAATAGATATTGCAATAAACATTATTATTAGACACTTTCCAGTCCTCCTGCTTTTCACAGGTGTTGTTTGGGTTTTCAGAAGCACTAAGAGGACTGTTAGTAACACTTAAGTAGTAATAATCTCTATGGTGTGTTTCCTAAAAGCATGTTTTATCTAAGTAAAAACGTTTGTAAATTAACGAGAGCTATTAAACTAAATCCATCAAGAGCAACTTAAATGTATCTTTTACAGTTTATCAGATACAAAGTGACATTGAATAAATTATATTAATATATTTTAATCATTGAAAAGCCATTGTACTCTGTTTTACAGTTTTAAAAAGTGTGAAAAAAAATCACGTGGCAGTCTCCACAATCTGCGTATACAACGTGATGGGACTAAATTAAGTCTACAGATAAATCTAAATGTACATAGCACATAATACAGTATAATGTTTTATTGGCCTTATTTTCATAACTATGACAGCAATACAAAGATTATGTTATTAAACAGATTTTTTGAGATATATGTGAGTAAAGTGACCCTACAGTTTAAATCTGAAATAAATAAATAAAATACATTTATCAAAGAGGTTAGAGTGTGCAATGAGAGATCCCTTCATTCTGTTTAGAAAGGTCTATGAGTAGTTCAGTACTGATGTCCGTCATTTTAACCCTGTTCTTCATGCATCTGTTCAGTTTCCTGCCAAAGAAACAACACAGGCTACTTGAGATCCCCTTATCATGATGCGATGCTCATCGGGTACATTCACATTGCATGCATTCCTTGCATCACTTTTATTCATCTCTATAAGATGAGCAAACCCTGTCTTACCAAAGCACCAATTATTTATTGAATTGAATTATGTAATAGTTAATACATTTTGGCACCTCAAAAAGCTTACAAATAACTTCCATGTTTGTTAGTATTTCCACATGTAACCCGCTCACACACACACAAGACGAGACAGTCACAATGTAAATGGGAAACTGCTTTATTCACAAAGCAAAGCAGGCAAAAGTACAAACAAGGGGCAAATCCAGTGAAGCGTAGTCAAGGGGAGCGAGAGGTCGAAGCCGGGGAATCGGAGAATATAAAAGGGGCAAATCCAAAGAGAGAGGTCGTGGAAAGTGTAGGGTCAAAGCCGGGGTAATCAGAATCAGCGAGACGGGACTAGTGGGAGCAAAAGACAGGGGAACAAGGGGAGCTGGCAAGCTAAGGGGTGAACGAGAGGAGTACTAAACTAGACGAGACTAGCGGGGGGCAAAGAGACGGGAAACTAAATACAATAACCAACACCCGTGAAACGGATGTGCTGTGGTATTTATAGGGGAAGGTGCAGGTGTAAACAATGAAAGGTGATGAGACGAGTGCAGGTGAAACGAATAAAGGGGTGACTGAGACGAGTGCAGGTGGTCATAATGTTCTGGCCATTGGGAGCGGGCACGTGAGCCCGAGGGGGAGATAGCGTACGAGCGTGTGAGCTCGTAGGAGCAAAAACGAGCGTGCAAGCTCGAGCGAGCAAAACGGGCGTGGTAGCCCGAGGGAGCAAAACGAGCGAGGAAGCTCGAGTGGGCGGAGCGAGGGAGCGGGGTTCGTGACACCACATTATTTTAATTTTGAAGGTTGTCAGAACCTTGGATTTAGGATGGACCACACCGAACCTCACCGAAATTACCGGCCAGGTTGAACTGCGATGCACCTCACTGATCTCTGCCTGCATCACCTCGGTCTATTGATGGACTACACTCTTGAAATGGAATACATAGACTATCAATTGCCAACAAAAGCCTTCTTCTGCCAACTAACAAGGACAATTGGATCTATGTGAACTTCTGCAGTTAATCCAGGATGGACTTCAAAGACATTGGTCATTAATCTTACAGTTCAAACTAAATCTTTGACCCTTAACACTTACACCAACACTGACCCTTAACACTTACTTAGTTTAATCATTTTAAACCATGACTTGCACTATACATTAGTAATATTGGCATTATATTCATGATGTGAGCCAGAGGGGAACTGGCCCCCACAGTGATTCTGGTTTCTCCCAAGGTTATTTTTCTCCCATTAACCAACATCTTATGGAGTTTTGTGTCTTCGGCTTGCTCACTGGGGTTATTAATACGATTATTCTTTAATTACTTATTTTTAAACACAATTCACAATCATATATTATCAAACTACACAATGATGACTCATCGACATTATAGACATTACAGTTTTATCTTCTGTTAATGCTGATCTTCTGTAAAGCTGCTTTGAAACGATGTGTGTTGTGAATGGCACTATACAAATAAAATGTACTTGACTTGACATTTTGAGAAACAAACACCTGGAAATATTTGCCAATGTGATCAGCACCTTTGTACCAGGCAGCTCCCATAACGAAGCACTTAAGTTCAACTTTATACAGGGCCGTAACCACAATATACACTGAGGGGGACCCTGAAATATTATACATTACACACTGAAATAATCAGATATGGCCGCATGTATTTCCAACAGGAATATGATGATTGTCTTGCATAAGAGCTATTATGCATGCAAAAAAAAAAATGCAGTTTCTTTTTATTGGCAAACTGTTCTTATTTTCCTACAGTTTTTATTGGGTGGACCAGCGCCACTTTGGCCCTTATGTGGCCTCGTGCTTGGTTTGTGCTGGTATGGTGTTCGAGATATTAGACATTATAATTTTTTTTGACTGTGTGACGTCACTTGCCAAATCGCTCCGAACCGGTGTCGTTCGTTTGTGCTCTATTTGTGCTGTCAAAAAAAACATCATAACATATTCCTTTCTTTGTATTTAACAAGATAGCTTTTGGGAGCCATGAAATCATGCAGGCCAAACCCCATGTCAATCACTCTCACCTGTTTTTGTATGTGATCGCTTCTGGTTTGTGCCATTGAAGCACACATTTTTTTTGGCAAAGTTTCATATTTCACCCCATCAAACTTCAAATACAACAGCAAAAATGTTCCGTGTTTGTGCTGCAAACTATGATTTGTGTATAGGCTATATGTGAGACTGCTGAACAAAGCTTTATATAGGTTAATTATTCCAAATGTTTTCACAAGTAAACAGCCACAGTATTCAGCTCTGAATTTGCTTTTATTCGTTTAAATTTAGTTAGAAGCTCGCTTGACTTGTGTTGATGGTGTTTGCTTAATTGCATAGTGGTAGCTACTATTCAGAAAATTATGCAAAATGTAGCTGTCTCAACTCGAGAAGGACGTTTAACAGTTTAGTTTAGACTTTTTTAACTCGACATGGCATCTAAAAACACGAACAAGCCACCAAAGACGTCTATCTAGCGCATGTTTACATTGAAATAATTAATAAAATAGTGTGGATAAAACATGCTCTGTTCATCAGCCCCTATGTGTGAGTCTAGAACTCTTTAGAAAGTTTTGATCACACTTGCCTATTCTTTATTATTTGTTACTGCACATTTTAGATTTTAGAGTATAACATCATCAAAACTAAGAAGTCACTGTTTCTTGCTATTTCTAAGGAATGGAAATAGTTAGTGTTTCTTTTAATTACAAAAATGAACTGCACTGGTTTGGAGCGATTTGGACCTCATGGGGTGGAAATTGACGTAACACAGCTAAAAAAATTATTTCTAATATGTCAAACACCGAACCAGCACAAACATTCATTTTTGAATGGTACTGATTTGGTAAAGATTATACTGTATGGGGTGCCAACTTCACGGAGGTGCTTTAGTACAGGATCTGGCGGCATTCTTCATTGGCTCAGTACATAAAGCGATGAGGTAGGGTAAGGCAAATGGTGGTAGCTGCACGTGTTTCAGTTCAGGGCATGTGTCGGTAGGCTGGTTCTGTTGAGAGCATCACAATTTCCAGCTCCCATCCTGGACACATATCACTGTGCACTGCACGGGATTCGCAGATCCAATAATATCACGTAAACTGCTCGTACCATCGTCCAATGACAGGCCGTCTTACATCATCTTCGAGTGGCATGTGGGAGAGGGGGTGTGTCTTATAACTGAGTTGAAAGTTCTTTGGTTGCTCCCACAAGTCAACGGTCCAATGACATTTTTTAAACTCGATTCTTAATTGGAGAAAGAATAGGACAAGAAAAAGGAAAAGCAAAATGGAAAAGAAAATCCATTGGCAAATACCTTTTTAAAATGCAATTTAAAAAGTGCTTTTAAAGTGCATTAAAAAGATAATTAAACAGACTTAATGCACTAATTATTTGCTACATTTAATTACAATTTAAAGAATAAATATGATTTTTTATGCACAATTGTATTGTTAAATATAATGCAATTTTTATACATTAATATAATCTTTTTATTTGTTCATTTATAAATGATAAATTATCCTTTGTAGTCTTCTGATGTTGGTTTTTGTAGCTGAACCAAACCAGACAGTTATTGAAGTGCTGTGTAGAACTGTTTCAGCAGCACTTGTGGCAGGTTGAACTTCCTCAGCTGGCGAAGGAAGTACATCCTCTGCTGGGCCTTTTTCACAATGGAGTCGATGTGTATCTCCCACTTCAGGTCCTGTGAGATGGTAGTGCCCAGGAACCTGAATGACTCCACTGCTGCCACAGTGCTGTTTAGAATAGTGAGTGTGTTTTCCTGTTCTTAGCTAACAGTAGGTGCACCTGTAGCCCATCCACATCAATGTTTGACATGTTGTACATTCAGAAATTCTTCCCTGCATAGCACTGTGTGGTTATTTGGGTTACTGTCACCTTCCTGTCAGCTTGGACCAGTCTGGCCATTCTCCTCTGACCTCTGTCATTATCAAGCCATTTTCGTTCACAGAACTGACGCTTTCTGGATGTTTTTTGTTTTTAACACCATACTCTTTACACTCCAGAGACTGTTGTGTGTGAAAATCCCTGGAGATCAGCAGTTACAGAAATACTCAAACCAGCCCATCTGGCACCAACAATCATGCCATGGCCTAAATCACTGAGATCAAAATGTTTCCCCATTCTGATGGTTGATGTGAACATTAACTGAAGCTCCTGACCTACATCTGCATGATTATATACATTGCACTGCTGCCACACTATTGGCTGATTAGATTAATTGCACGAATAAGCAGATGTACAGGTGTACCTAATAAAGTGCTCGGTGTGTCTGTCTGTCTGTCTATTCATAGAAACCCTTGAGGTTTAAAAAAAAAGACCAGCACATAACTTGGGCATTCAACACTTTATTCACAAAGTAATAAGCTCTATCAAATGTTCACTGGTAAACCAAAACAAAATATAGGTATGATAAATCTATAGAACTGTACAAGACTTTGTTAAAACCATCTAATCTCTTTTAAAATTCTATTTCAAAAACAGCCACCCCTTTGAAAGTGCTAAAGTAAAACTTTTCACTCTCTTCCAGACTTGTCTCCTACCCTCCAATTTCAAAACAGTACTTTATAGTAATTAGAAATGTTTCCAAAACAACCATACACACTTTTAGTAAAGCCATGAGTGTTGGGAGGGAGGGTGAAATAAGAGAATAGAGGCTCAGATTGACATTGCCTCTATACTGTCCTCAGTAAATAAACAATGTCCACTAACACAATGACCTGTACTAATAAAGTATCCCAGAGTAAATGGACTGAAGTAGGACCAGATTACACCTCTTGCACATTATAATCTCAGTCATAATCATTTTAGAAGCCAAACTTGTCTCGAAACAGCTAATGATCATATACATTGGATAGTCGTGTGAATAATTTAAGCAATGACAAAAATATCACCGGAAAAATATATGTGTATATGTATATTAAAGAACTGTTCAAATACAATTCATAAATAAAGGAACTTGAATCTGGATTTATATATTTATGCCTGGCAGTCGGTTAAATTTCAAATGTATAATAAAAAATATATTTTAACCATTTACATGAATTGAAAACACACATTAAAATACATACATCCATTTCATATATTTGCTCTGATATAAGTAGATTTGTGTATAGCAAATTCTAAAACAAGCAAATATGGCGGCACGATCAACACATCAAATCTTTGTCATGTTCTAGGGGGTCAACATACCACATTTTTATCAGTCAAACATAGATTATGGGATTGAATGACTGATACATCAAATTAAAATTGTTTTGTATCAAGTGTTTTGTTGGTTTAATTCATAATAATGCAACAAGCAGCAAAGATAGAAGATGTGCCACAATATTTGCACTCTCTCTCTCTCTCTCTCTCTCTCTCTCTCTCTCTCTCTCTCTATATATATATAATGCCAATATTCAAGTTTAAACCAAATGCATTTGCAACACACATTAAAATCAGAAGCTCCATTTTCGCACGCACGCACGCACGCACGCACGCACGCACGCACGCACGCACGCACGCACGCACACACACACACACACACACACACACAGATGCCATTATGGGGGGGTGCAGATTAGGATGCTACCAGGATGCTAGGGGGCCCCAAGTCACCAATTTGGAATAAATTTAACACATTTTAACCATAAACAGTGTAGTAAAATACAATAAAAATCTGTAAATTATAGAAAGCGATAAGTGAGAGCGAACTCGCTTTCCCGTCACTTCAACATACAGCATGCATGACATTAATGATATGAAGAAGAACATGACGAATGGAAAGAGGCACTTGTTAGGTGCCCAAAAGCGTAAATGGAAAAAAAAAGGGACGAAGAGGTGAAAAGGGATGAAAAATTCCCATAAAAATTGTGTCTTTCAAAATCAGAATAAACTAAATATTGGTTGTGATGATTCCAGTGACAGACAGGGAAAGAGTAGCGATACTAATGGTGGCGGCATCATTGAGGATGCTAGCAGTGAGACAGGACAGAATATTAACACTAAACAAGCAATAATCTGAAGCGATGAGGCCACAGTCTTTGTCACTGAAGTTGCTAATTTGCAAGTTATTCCAACTGTCGGTGAGAGTGAAGCAGGACAGCCCTTCAGTAGACCAAGCACACCCACTACTATTGTCATTGATGACAGCAAGGAACAGTAAAGAAGCAGAGAATGAAAATGTCGAGTTGTTGCTCGATCATGACCTAGATCCCTCAAACTGGCCTTGCCCAGGTAAAGTCACTGATTCATTCCGTATGATGCTGACTGAGAATGGTCCTCCAAAATGCCCTGATGGTCATTCCCAAGATCACAGGACAGTACATTTTCAAAATCCCACTGCAATAGATGATTAACAAATGGGGAATGAGTGGAATGGGACTGGTTGATGTTTTCCCATAAAGCAAACAAAGTATACTGCTTTGCGTGCAAATGTTTCGGTGGAGAAAAAGCACACAACATCCGCTTCGTGAAAACATACGGTAACTGTCAATGTTTGTCAAGTAGATTACAGCAACACGAAACAGGGCATAACCATATTGACTTTGGTAATCTAAGCTTACCTTGCAGAAAGAACTTGAAACTAGGTTAAGACTGGGAAAATGCATTGACAATCAACTACAAACTGCGATTGAAAAATGTCGAGATGGAGGCAAGTGCTAACCAGGGTGCTGAACTGCATTTTGTTCCTTGCAGAGAGGACTTTTATGATGTAAAACTGCCCTGATTGTTAATCCAAAAAATGGAAACTTCCTTGGATTTTAGTCTATTATGACACTGTCATGGCTCAACATCTGCAAAAAATATCATCAGAAATAAGGGTACTTCATATTTAAGTTGGTGTACACAAAATTAATTCTTAAAATCCATTGCAGATCGTGTTACATACAATCAGTAAACAAATAAAATACTGTATGCGAAATATTATGCTGTTGAATTTGATTGCACACTCCAACATATCCAAACAAGAGCAAGCCTCAATCATAATTTGAGATGTTGAGTGGCTAAGATAGAGGAATCATTTGTGGGATTCATCACTGTTAATGACACAACAGGTCAAGGGCTTACAGAGACTTTAAAAAAGTATCTACGATCTACAATGGACCAAGACTGATTAGTGCATCTGGCAGTCATTTCAACAGAGCACAAAGCTGACGATTCATGCTCTAAGAGGAAATTTTAGACAAATGGGCAAGCATGTCTGAATTTAATCGTGAGTTGCTTTTTTTTATGGCTGAAAGGTTTAAGAAAAGAAGCAATCTCCTTTACCTGGAGAGCCCTGCTAAATATATTTCCATGTTCTTTTTTTGCCCTGCTGGCCATGTAAGAATGAGGTTTGTCTAGATAGTGTATAAAAGTCTGGTTAAAATTACAGCTCTGTAGCGATAAGTTATTCCGATTGTGTGTTTAGAAGTTTGTTGCAGTGTTCAGCCGCTTCGATATGTTTGATATTTATTTATTTATAAATATCTAAATATCTTATTTTCCTTCTTGAAAATAAGAAGGAAAATTGTTAAGTATGACATTTTTGTAATGATGGGAGTGTTTAACTCTTGAATAATAAGACAATATATCATTGTGTGAGACTCTTGTATGCTATTTGCATCAACGCAGTAACAAGTAGCCTATTGTTGTATAATAGCAGTGAATCTCATTTCTCTAAAAAATAAAATAATTGTATTTTCTTCCCCAAGTCAAAAGAAAAAAAAAACATTCATCTGAAAGGAGGGGGACCATAATTATGTCTTGCATACCCCCCTTAAAACTGTTCATGGCATCCCTACACACACACACACACACACACACACACGAACATGGACACCCGCACACATTCACTATTGATCAACAGTATTTTGAGGTGTTGTTTAGTGAAGTTGTAAGTCTGCACAAATATGACAATGTCCCACAAAGGGAGACACCTTCAATTAGAGACAAACATTCAAGAGACACCAAGCAACAGAGAAGCAGCTATCAAGGATTATGGTACAACACAGAGTTCAAACTTGACAAAACAACTCATTCCTTGTTATTCAACATAGCTTTACTATGTTTTTCCTGCAATGAATACCAATCCGCCTTTTCACTGCATCCGACAAACAACAGGCCAGACAGTAGAATGGAAGTCAGTCATTTCCAAAGGAGAGTCGCACAGGAAATGTGTAGAGTTCCGACCATCTGTGTATGTGGAATTTTCAGATCAGATTTGAGCATCGGATGGGTTGAAATATTTCAACTTGTGCGACTAACTGTGCGCAATGTTTTCCATTGTTTTCCTATGAGCGTGAGTGAGAAATATGAATGTTTTTTGTCTCAAACTTTGTTCTAAATGCCTAATCCTGCGGTAGAATAGGCAGTTATGAAGAATTCATATAATATATATAAATTATATAATCACTTATATAATTTATGTTGCAACTATATCACAAGGCATTTGTAATTAAATGTGTGAATAAACATGTGCATGTGTTAGATATGTAAATCTTTCATGTTTAAATTACATTCATGAACTTGTTGAATTATTATTATTATTATTAATTGTCATAATATCTACAATAACAGCAATATTATTAATAATAATAATAAAATACTAAGTGAACATTAATTAATTAAATTTATTCTGCCATGTGATCAACAAAATCACACACAGTAATGTTATTCTGAGACTTGGTAGAAAACAATCACACAAACCCAACAACCTTTCTTTTTGTTTTTTTCCTCCCCATTTGGAATGCCCAATTCCCAATGCGCTCTTAGTCCTCATGGTGGTGTAGTGACCTCAGTTACCTCCGCGTCTGAGGCCGTCAACTTGCGCATCTTATCACGTGGCTTGTTGAGCGCGTTATCACGGAGACATAGCACGTGTGGAACCAACAACCTTTCTAACTATACGTTTAATTTAAATTTTTTAAAAGGGCATTGCAATTAATTCAATAAAAAATAACACATTATGCAATTAAACATGCCCCCTGACCTATACATAAATTCCGTAATAAAAGTATGTATTTTCTTACCATTGGAGCAAATCAAGCATGAAGTACATGTAACTTTAAGTTTTTACGAGGAGTGTTAGCAGGGGGCAGTCAGCGCGCCTCAACAAACCTCACAAGCTGCCACAGAATAAGAGCTGGTCATGCATGACGGGTTCTTGACAACTGGATGAAACAACAGAATATAGGGATGTTGAGACTCGATTTTCAATGTTTCAACTTTGAACTCACTGTGCTGTTTTTGATGCTGATTGACAATTAACAAAAAATAGCGGAACGCAAGAATGTGTCATGTGAGAACAGGACAAATTGATGAACTCAAATGCAAAATGAATTGCTGTTGACCCTATACTTATGTTTAATGATGTGAGGATAAAACAAACTATATAATTGACTTCTAAAGCTACTTGTTGTATTGCCAAGCCAATAATGCATATACATTTCAAAATGAATTATCATATTCATTATATATAGGCTAATATTTATAATAATTTGAATTATTAAGTTTTAGTTATTTTTAATTATCTTTATTTGGGGAACATTTCAGCAAATATTGATAAACGTGATTAATTGTGATTAATTAATGAGCATGTCCTGTAAAATGTTAATCAATTAACAGCCCTATTTTCTAAATATCTCAAGTTTGGGTGCTCTGACATTGTGTTTCATGAGTGCCTTCTTCCTTGCAACAAATACAATCCATTACTCCATTACGACAGAATTGAAAGTTCATCACCACTCCCACTAGTTGGCAAATATGACAGATGTATGCAAGTGTCGGAGACAATGAAAAGGCGCCTTAACCCCCACCCTTTCCCGAAACCCACTTTGAAAAAGATATAGGAATAATAACAGAGTGAGAATTCTTTCTAAGTTAAAATATTAAAAGATGTGCTCTATTCAAAGCCTAGTTGATCTCATAGCCAGTTTTGGGAAAATGGATTAACCAATAGCTGGGAATGTAGCAGAGTGTTGCCGTGCTTCCGAGGCCGGTTGTTAACGGAAGAAATGGAGTGAGGGAATGTGATGAAAGAGAAAAACAAACAGAAGGATTTTCGGCTGGCATTAAATCTTCAATTTCTTCACTATTGAAAAAGTATTTTCAGATCTGTCTGAGTAGGGAGGGTATCAGAGAGAGGAACGCTAAATGAGAGTCAAACCGTTGCCTCCAAAATATCATTGCAGTCACAGTGGGTGGAGTGTAACATTCCTGTCCGTCTCTTGTTAATAAGCTCTGCCTCTTCCTCTTCATCACTGTCCCTCCCCTCTGTCTCCAAACCTTCTCTTTCTCTGTCCCCTTTCAGTTCTTTTAGGAGCTCGGGAGGAGCCACCTCTGACTGGGCAGGTGGCAGGGGATGTGATGATGATGAAGAAAAATAAGAAGAAGAAGAGGGGCGTCCCACCTGATTAAGCCCCAAAGCGTCTCTCAAAACCTCAGCACCTGCCTCCTTTAATAAAAGAGCAGGTGTTGCCAGAGTGGTTAGGTAGATGGCTGAGGCAGATTGGCTGGAGGAAGATACCAGGGCGTGGCCTCGTCCTGTCTCTCCCTCCATTGGGCGGGTTGGAGTGTAGGGCTGGTTGTCGTTGCTGAGGAGGGTGAACATGTGGTCCAAGGAGCGACTGAAATGAGTCCAGTCCTCCAGGCTGAGGGTGAAGTTGAGTTTGAGATCATAGGCGTGCTCATCAAGTCTGTACAAAGGTTCAAGTTCTGACCAGTTCGACTCGCCAGGAAACAGGTCAGTGTCTTCCGTGACTTCCTCCTTCTGGGACTTAACCTTCCCATCCTTCCCAAATTTGTCCTCTGTGAATGACACACCAAAAAACACAAACACCCACACAAAACACAATTTAGTGCAAAAAAGGAGATAAATTCAAATCAATCAATAAATCAATCAAAAGGCACTAAATAAAAAGTGGATACATCTATATGGAGACTGATTGATGCTTGTGATTTCATGTTGGAAGGGTCGTTCAACCGAAAATGAAAATTCTGTCATCGTTTACTCACCACTTTCTTCAACAGAACACAAAAGGAGATGTATCTCTTATTATTATTTCCCATTCACTGTAACAAAGAACTATTTCATGCCAAGAATGTGAATGGTGACATTGCTGAGCACGTTTAAATGCACACCACTATGCTGATCACTCTCTAAAATCTGCTTATTTAAAAATCTAACAAAGCAAGTAATCCACCTTTACATGACATTTGAAATAATCACGTAATTCTCTGCTTTTGACGTCAAACCATGAAGAGACATGCTCTCAACACGTGCGCACATTGGATGAGCCGATAAGAACGTTGGTTAAAGCTACACTATGTAACTTTGGGCCCTGTAGCGGTTGAAGCATAGAACTGCAAGTTACTTGTGGAGGAACACTGTTTTATTATGCCAGTCGGGCTTTTGCTCTGCTCTTCTGCGCAGATGAATCTGATGGTTTGAGTAGAACTGGTGTAACCATGGTTACAGGTGATCAACTTATCAGAACGAATGTCACTAACAACAACAAAACTGGCCCCGTACTCTAAAATAAATAAATAATTAACAAAAGGAAGAAAAAGACAGATATCCGAAAAAAACATGTCTTATTAGCAGGTAAGTAGCATATCTTCCGGTGTTGTTTTGACTTATTGAAAACAATTGTTTCAAAATAAATAACGTTACAAAAGTTAGGCAACAATGACATTATACAACGATTGCTAGTCATATCAGATAAAGTCAAATGGTGGAAACTATTATAAATGAGCTTGCAGGCAAATAAACCAAGGTAGTAACTGGTTTAGAGATTGGAATTGTTACCACCATTAAAGTTTTTTTCCATTGTCCTTCCTCGAAAATTAAATCAAGCACAGCAGTCCCACAATCCATATTAAAATGTCCTATTAGAGCTGCTAACGGTATCTAATGAACTATCACGCTAAGCGAGCTTATTGGCTAACTATCGGACAAACAAAATATCTTACCTGTCGAGCAAGAAAAAGCCATCTATGGGTACGTTTTGAATGAATCCACGGTCAGTGTTGCTCATGTGTTGTGGCGACAAGCTTTCAGCTTCAAACTACTACCAATACCAGTAGCTCCGTACCTTCATTTCTTTATTTACAGACATGGCATAACCACGCATGGATTACTGACGGAAGTATGCAATTTCCCACCAAATCCGCCCTGACAGCTCTAAAATTTAAATCATTATTACAGGCTTACCATAGTGAGGGGTAAGGGAAAAACATGGTTTGGGAGACGGAATGTGGGTGTACGTGATCATTAATGAAATTTTTTTCATTTCCAACAAAACAATCTTACATAGTGTAGCTTTAAGGTGTTTACATGCCACACAAAATGTTGTGTTTATCTTTTTTGTTGATGAAGTTTTTTTATTTTTGTCAATGATAATGATAATAAGCCAAGACATTAACGATGCACTACCATATTTTTTTTTTAAACATACTGTACATCTGTACAGAAAATGAAGTGCTTGAACAGCTGAACTTGAACCAAGTTGTGCAAAAGTCAGAATGTGTAACTTGCGTTGTGAATACACATTTCATTACAAGTGTGCTACATGTAACACAATAACTGTCTAAATGTGAGGAAATCACAACAAAGAAACTTCTAAAAAGTAGCTAATACTTCCGTTTATTCTTTATATGTTATTATTTCAGGAGCTCTTGTATTCAGGACACTTTTCTCATGTTGTTTAATCATTCATATTAAACATATTAATATGTTTGATATATATATATTTAAGTCATTTTAAGTTTATAATTTTCAAAATGTTTGAATATTTGATGTATTGAATGAAAGTTTGGTCTGTTACAGACAGTCTGCTACATGTTTTTCTCATTTTGTACATTATCATCAACTAAAATGTGTAATTTGTGTGGACTAAAATTGACAAATTTTATCAATACGACATTCTGAAATATTAACAAAATTTAAAGAACATTTTCGTCAAAAGACAAAGTATATGACGAAATTAACAAACAGAACACTGGGTCACGTTTTCATTTGGTGTCCACGGAAGAAAAAGTCATACAGGTTTGGAACAACATAAGGGTGAGTAAATGATGACAGAATTTTCTTATCTGGGTGAATAAAAAAAATGTAAATGATCATGATGGTGGAGGATAGAACGTAATTTATTCAGGAATCAAGCGAGGCGAATAGAGGCAAGTGGTGAAAATCCCTCATTGTCAGAAATGAAACTGCCTTTCCGAGCAGTTTCCATGCACATAGACAACGAGGAAAACAACTGCCTCTACAAACTAATACTGTATCATGCAGGCCAGGCAGAACTATATGCATTCAAGAGAGAGGAAATTAAAGAGACAGTGAGAGAGAATAGTGAGCTGACAAAGGCGGTGGCTTGGTGGCATTGTATCCTATGGACGAGAAGCAGAATTATTATCCAAACTCACAGCGATTTGGAGACAGGCTTCCTCACTTTAGGCCATTTCCGGCGCTGAAACTGCCTAATGCGACAAGCAATGATAAGACAAACTGTTACCCCACCCCAAAATGAAGCATGTGATAGACAAGGAGCCAATCAGACAACTCAAAGGCTTTCACATACACACAACAGCATCAATGGCTGAATACATGCAAGGCACAGTATAGAGGACGAGAGAGAGAGAGACAGAACAAGAGACACCAATACACAGAGAGAGAGAGAGAGAGAGAAGGAGGCACTAGTGCTCTTCATGAGAGTACAATATCTGAAGAAGTAGACATCTAGATGGTCAAGGTAATAAATTGGAGCTTAATGCTTTGCAGATAGATACAGATGGGTTTGATTTGTCATAACATTTGTAACATTGAAAGGTTTCAGGCTAACAAAAAGGTACAAAATTATATGGAATATAAATGATAAGGTATGCCATTTAGATTTGTTTTTTAAATGGGATAGTTCAATTTGGTTGTTGGAATAAATCCTTTTCCATAGACTTCTAGCTGAATAATTGAACCATCTAGTAGTGTAACCAATCTATTTTAAAAGGCAGCACTGAAGTTACAGCTTCCCATGTTTTGGGATAAACAACTTGCTCTCTGTAGTCTGAGAGTGCTGGTCTAGTATTAGGTTTCCTTTTCCCATTCTTAAACTTAAAGGAATGTTCCATAAATGTGAAGTATTTAATAATAGTAGCAAAATTTAAAACTTAGTGAAAAAAAACTTGCAAAGTTAAGCAAATTTAAATATATCTAATTTAAGCCATTTGTTTAAATATATATATGTATATACTGTATGTATAGTGTGTATGTGGTAAGGCACTCAGATCGAAAATGTTCTTGTGCTAAAAAAAAAATAGACACGGTGAAATGAATGAAACAGAACACGGGTGTCTCGAGGTTTATTTTTTAAATTTATTTTTATCCCCATTTCTCCCAATTTGGAATGCCCAATTCCCACTACTTAGTAGGTACTCGTGTTGGTGCGGTTACTCACCTCAATCCGGGCAGTGGAGGACAAGTCTCAGTTGCCTCCGCTTCTGAGACCATCAGTCCACGCATCTTATCACGGTGCTCATTGTGACTCGCGTGACCGCGGAGACTCACAGCATGCGGAGGCTCATGCTACTCTCCGTGATCCACGCACAACTCACCACACACCCCATTGAGAGCGAGCACCCCTAATCGCGATCACGAGGAGGTTACCCCATGTGACTCTACCCTCCCTAGCAACCGGGCCAATTTGGTTGCTTAGGAGACCTGGCTGGAGTCACTCAGCACGCCCTGGATTCAAACTTGCGACTCTAGGGGTGATAGTCAGCGTCAATACTCACTGAGATACCCAGGCGCCCTCAAGATGCATTTTTAAAAGTTGAGGTTCTTTTTAACTTGACATGCCATCTAATAATATGGTGTTCATGCACAAGACACTAAAAAACGCAGTTAAAGATGTCCATCTAGCATATTTTTGACATGTCCCTCAGAAATTATGTTGACAGTAATACACTAGCAATGGAAGTTTATGGGGCAAGGCACTGCGATAAACATTACAACTATATACTGTTTCGCAAGTATAGCCACAAGTTTCACAATTTTTCAACTCCTGTCATAACTATGTAAATTCTTAACCATCTGCAGCCTGAAACTGAACTTTTGGTCAGATTTTTGGAGTGAATGCACTTAGCTGCATAGAAAGCTTTTGCATGAATCCATCGATTCTCAATGTGTAAATGCACAGTAAATATATAGGAATGCATTTACTAATGTTAATGAACAGGACCATATTGTACAGTGATAAAAAAAGAAAAAAACAATGTCCACACACGTGGATGCGGGGTCGCAAGAGGTTAAAGGGGGCATTCAAACTGAACCCACACGAATAAACGAATAAACAGAAGTTCATGTGCCTAGATAATTAATTGCACTACTAAAAGGATAATTTAGACAACAAATAACCCCTTTTTGTACAGAAGAATTAGCATAAATGTACTAAAATATGAGTGACACATTTAGGCTTTTAAATATTCCAGAATGCCTTCCTCATTGACTTCCATTCCAAATGTATTACCATAGACACATTTTCTTTAGAGCTTGAAAGTGGAACATTCCTTTAAATCCAAAAGTCTTTGAGTATAACAATGAAGTCTTCTCCTTCATTTCACATTGACGACTGAATTCCTGTGATGCCTTTGTGTGTGATGTGCATCAAACTACTTAAACATTCATGTTTAAGATCCAAGCTATCTACAACAGAACTGCGGAAGTGGATTAGTATTTTCATTCCAAGTAATCTTTACATTTGCCCTCTTGTCTAAATGGGGTTAAATTAATTTGGCAGTGATACCTGTATTCATCAAAGCTGCTTCTCTCTTTACCTCCTGAAGAAGAGACAATATCATTAGTTAGAGACTGTAAAAACAATATGATGTACAACCCCATTAACCCTTAAGAAAGCATCACCAGAAAGTCTGCCCGGGTCATGTGGTAGGTCAAACCTTGATTTGTTACTTGCTATTGCTAGTCAGAGGCAGGTTGTTTTAGAGAAAGAATACCATCTCATTCTTACAAGTTTAATGGACAAAAATATGTTTAATACACCCCTTTGAACAAAATGAGTCATTCATATATTTGCTCCATTTTTCATTTTAGTGTTTTTAGGTGTTTTTTTTGTTTAAAAGATCATTTTGTCAACTTTAAAGGAATGTTCTGGGTTCCATACAAGTTAAGCTCAATCTACAGCATTTGTTGAATAATATTGATTAGCACAAAAAGTTATTTTGACTCGTCCCTCCTTTTCTTTAAAAAAAGCACAGATCTTGGTTACAATGAGACACTTACAATGGAAGTGAATGGGGCCAATTTTTGTATGTCAAAATACTCACTGTTTCAAAAGTATAGCCACAAGACATAAAGGATATCCATGTACACATGAGTTTAGTGTGTTACAATCACTTACAAATGTTTTCTGTGTATAGTTGCAGCTAATTTTACAACTTTGTTGCCATGACGATGTAATGCTAAACCCTAAAATGACTGTAAAAACGTATGATTTAACCAACTGTACAGTTAAAATAATACTTGATTTTTAACAGAAGAGTTAATGCAAGTGCTTTTATAAAATTATAAGATTCACATTTCTGTGTTTAAACCCCATTCACTTAATTTGTAACCTTGATTTTTGCTTTTTTTAAAGAGAAGAAAATACATTTTTGTGCTATTAACATTAGGCCACAAATGCTGTCAATTGAGCTTATCTGAACCTGGAACATTCCTTTAAGTAGTTGATTTCTTTTAACAAATGTTTGTCAGAAGTGGGTCGAAAATGTCAAATTGTTTTTAGAATGAATCAATTAGTTAATCAATGAATTTGCCTCTGCTGTCTACATATATCCCTGGAGATTGACTTTGTGAACATGGACGACATGTCAGATACAACTACGAACATTTTAACATAATACTGTTTGACTTGTTCTTGCTCTGCAGCATGCTGTGAGGCACAGCAGAACAAGTTTACCCTTCAGGACAGCAGCTCAGTAGGTTCTGTTTGCATAAAAAAACAAAACAAGGAGGACAGAAAGCAAAGCAGGGCTAGTGGTCAGGTGACGACGATGATGATGAAGATGTGATATTTCCATGTCACCTGTTGTCCTTAAAGCAGGAAGTGTATGTGTGTGTGGCAACCAAACTATGTGAATGTACACATCATATAAGTGTGCGTGAAGATTTTGTATATCCATACAAACGCATGTGGAGGTGTGTTTATTTCCATGCAGAAAAGCGGGTATGTGTGACTCACCGATCTCCAGGCTGCGTATGCGGGGGTTACACTGCTTGTGGCCTTTACAGCCTCTGAGCTCCGTGAGCTGAACATGCAGTTGATTAAGCACATACCGGTCCAGCGTGTTCACTGCATTCACCAACTAAATGTACAGAGAGAGAAAGAAAGATTGATTTATAATAACAAACATAATTTAAGTGATAGTTCACCCACAAATTACAATTCTCTCAACTTTTACTCACCCACATGCCATCCCAGATGTGTAGAAATTTCCTCTGCACTACACAAATTAATATTTATAGAAGAATATTTCAGTTCTGCAGGTCCACACAATGCAAGTGAATGGTGACCAGAACTCAGAAGCTCCAAAATAAAAGCAGCATAAAATTATTCCATATGATTCCAGTGTTTTAATCCATTTCTTTTCAAGAATTACTGTTACAGGTCTATTCTATTACAGGTTTGGGTGAGAAACAAATCAATATTTAAGTCCTTTTTTTACTATAAATCTCCATCTTTGACCAGCCCAGACCAGTAGGTGGAGATATGCACGAATAATGCAAATCGCCAAAAAAACAAAAGAAGAAGAATGTGTAATTGAAAGAGAAATTGGAGATTTATAGTAAAAAAAGGACTTAAATATTCATCTTTTTCTCACCCACACCTATCGCATCACTTCTGAACACATGGATTTAACCACTGGAGTCATATGGGTTACTTCTATGCTGCATTTATGTGATTTTTGTAGCTTCAAAGTTCTGGACAGCATTCACTTGCTTTACATGGACCAACAGAGCTGACATATTATTCTAAAAATCTCTGTGTTCTGCAAAAGAAAGAAAGTCATACACATCTGGGATGGCATGAGGGTGAGTAAATGATGAGAGAATTTCATTTTTGGGTGAACTACAGGTGAAACTCGAAAAATTAGAATATCGTGCAAAAGTTCATTAATTTCAGTAATTCAACTTAAAAGGTGAAACTAATATATTATATAGACTCATTACAAGCAAAGTAAGATATTTCAAGCCTTTATTTGATATAATTTTGATGATTATGGCTTACAGCTTATGAAAACCCCAAATTCAGAATCTCAGAAAATTAGAATATTGTGAAAAGGTTCAGTATTGTAGGCTCAAAGTGTCACACTCTAATCAGCTAAACACCTGCAAAGGCTTCCTGAGCCTTTAAATGGTCTCTCAGTCTGGTTCAGTTGAATTCACAATCATGGGGAAGACTGCTGACCTGACAGTTGTGCAGAAAACCATCATTGACACCCTCCACAAGGAGGGAAAGCCTCAAAAGTTAATTGCAAAAGAAGTTGGATGTTCTCAAAGTGCTGTATCAAAGCACATTAATAGAAAGTTAAGTGGAAGGGAAAAGTGTGGAAGAAAAAGGTGCACAAGCAGCAGGGATGACCGTGAGCCTGGAGAGGATTGTCAGGAAAAGGCCATTCAAATGTGTGGGGAGCTTCACAAGGAGTGGACTGAGGCTGGAGTTACTGCATCAAGAGCCACCACACACAGACGGGTCCTGGACATGGGCTTCAAATGTCAAACGCCTTACCTGGGTTAAAGAAAAAAGAACTGGTCTGTTGCTCAGTGGTCCAAAGTCCTCTTTTCTGATGAGAGCAAATTTTGCATCTCATTTGGAAACCAAGGTCCCAGAGTCTGGAGGAAGAATGGAGAGGCACACAATCCAAGATGCTTGAAGTCCAGTGTGAAGTTTCCACAGTCTGTGTTGGTTTGGGGAGCCATGTCATCGGCTGGTGTTGGTCCACTGTGCTTTATTAAGTCCAGAGTCAACGCAGCCGCCTACCGGACATTTTAGAGCACTTCATGCTTCCTTCAGCAGACAAGCTTTATGGAGATGCTGACTTCATTTTCCAGCAGGACTTGGCACCTGCCCACACTGCCAAAAATACCAAAACCTGGTTCAATGACCATGGTATTACTGTGCTTGATTGGCCAGCAAACTCGCTTGACCTGAACCCCATAGAGAATCTATGGCGCATTGCCAAGAGAAAGATGAGAGACATGAGACCAAACAATGCAGAAGAGCTGAAGGCCGCTATTGAAGCATCTTGGTCTTCCATAACACCTCAGCAGTGCCACAGGCTGATAGCATCCATGCCACGCCGCATTGAGGCAGTAATTAATGCAAAAGGGGCCCAAACCAAGTACTGAGAACATATGCATGATTATACTTTTCAGAGGGCCGACATTTCTGTATTTAAAATCCTTTTTTTATTGATTTCATGTAATATTCTAATTTTCTGAGATTCTGAATTTGGGGTTTTCATAAGCTGTAAGCCATAATCATCAAAATTATATCAAATAAAGGCTTGAAATATCTTACTTTGCTTGTAATGAGTCTATATAATATAATAGTTTCACCTTTTAAGTTGAATTACTGAAATTAATGAACTTTTGCACGATATTCTAATTTTTCGAGTTTCACCTGTATTCTTTTAAAGCTGCTGTGACAAGTAAGGTGTAATTTAAATTGCATTTGTTTTTTCTACTTGGTTGAAAGTGTTTGTTTGTTCATTTATTTTGGTAATTATTTAACTCTAAACATTTTTATATTAAAACCTTTTTACAGTTAGAATTGTGTAAAAATGTAATGTTATAACACACTTAAACATGGTAAATTCTTTTAATAAATTACTTAATACAAACATGGTAAACAGAAAATGTTAAAAGATCTTAATACTGAATGTAGCTAAACTCAACATAAAATGGTATTTTCAATGCATTTAACGTCCACAATGTGATTTATGAAAAACAGAATATTCAGTGAAAAATAACACTTGATCCATTGGATTTGACTGGTTATTTACACACCAATGTGGACTTGGTTCCATCAGCAAACGATTTTAATAATTTCAGAAACTTTAAAGGGAGTCCCTGCCTTTGTATTTCAAAGATTAACCAGGACATTCATTTAAAAAAAAAGAAAAAGAAAAAGAAAAGAAAGTATAGTTTAAGACATGAGGATGAGGATGAGTGAACTACAAGTAAATTGGGTCAGTTTTGATTTCATCTCGTCTTTAAATATGACCACTGACCTGATAAGGATCTGTGTTGATGTCAAAGTACTCTAGAAATCCAGTGGCAAATTCACAGAAAAGGAAGTTGTGTGTCTCATTAATTGTCCTCATGCACCAGTAGGTGTTGTTATTGGCACTGGTGCATGCACAAAATGGCCCCACTGCAAATAAAGACACAATAGAAAGTGATAAGTGGATCCAGTCCAGACACAAAGGCAGTGTTTGTCTGTGTGCTTGTGTGTCTCACATGTCCAGAACGGTGCAGTCTGCCAGTGCTGGTTGTCATGTGTGAAGCAGGTGAGGCCGGGCATGCTGCAGGTGTCATTGTTACGCAGACGCTTCAACAGCTTCCTCAGTTTCTTCTTGCGCTTTTGTTCCAGCAATAACCAGGCCTTCTTGTCCTTTTCCTGCCCTTTCCTACAGAGAGAGAGAGAGAGAGAGAGAGAGAGAGAGAGAGAGAGAGAGAGAGAGAGAGAGAGAATGATCAATAACATGATCATACAAACAGATGCAGCCTTTATAAATGCATTCAAAATAGCAATTTAACATGGTATCATGCAATCTTACTGTAGGTGCTGCAGGAGAGACAAGATCAAAAGGGGGCGAGGCAGTTATGTATCATTCTTTGACAAACACTGTTTGCTAATAGTTTAGCATTACATATGGGGGGAGCGTAACTAATTTATTTAAATTCTAAGAAGCTTACTTACTTAGCCTGATACTGCACTAATTTGTGCGATAGGCCGCGTGAAAGCATGTGATAAAAGCATGCATTCACATGCTGCATCTGTTCACATATGTATCCACTAATACATACAGACAGAAACCCACCTGAATGGATGGACACTTCCTGTTTTGTATTTTCTCAGTTTACTCTTGTATTTGGACTTGTAACTAAAACAGAAGAAAAATACAAAAGATAATTATTAGATGATATATATTATTATGTATATAATTATATATGAAATACATTATATATTATAAATACATCTTATCAAATATATTCATAATTATGAATAATAAAAAAAAAAATTTGACTTGAAGGAATAGTAATTCAAAGCTTTCAAAGTAATTGATTTGCTAATCCATTATAGACAATCAATATTTCATCTGACATGCTTGTGAATGGAGTTAATTTAGAAGAGATGATTGACAGATGTCATTCTCACAAGTATTTGCTGCAGTCACATTCCCCAGGCCGTGACTTTTTCAGGTGACCTCTGACCTCACGCAGGTTATTGATCTTTGTCTGGAGTGTTTCGATCTGGAAAAGAGGGGACAGTGTAGATAATAACATAATGGTCTATGAGGGTCTATCACCTTCATGTAGTTTCAACCCTGTGTGACTTTCTTTCTTCCATGGAACACAAAAGGATATATTTAACTGAATGTCCCAGATGCTATTTTCTTTACAATTAAAATGTATTTAAAGGTGTAGTTCACAGAATTTCATCCTCAAGCCATCCCAAATGTGTATGAATTTCTTTCTTATGCTGAACTCAAATGAAGATTTTTAGAAGAATATTTCAGCTCTGTAGGTCCATACAATGCAAGTGAATGGTGACAAAAACTATGAAGCTCTAAAAAGCACAAAGGCAGCATCAAAGTAATAACTCAGACTCCAGTGGTTTAATCCATGTCTTCTGAATCAATCCAATTGGTTTTGGGTGAGAACAAGCCAAAATTTAACTCCTTTTTCACTGTACATCTTGCCATTGCAGTCTCTCGGCACGATCATGATTTCAAGCTCGATTACACTTCCTAGTGCTTAATGCAAGTTCAGAGCGCTAGATGGTGCCAAAGGAAGAGTAATCGAGCTTGAAATCATGGTCACCAAGGAGACTGTTGTGCAGTGAAAAAGGAGTAACATTTTGGTCTGTTCTCTCTCAAAACCAACTTCAGAAGACATGGATTTAACCATTGGAGTACTTTTCAATGCTTATGTGCTTTTTAGAGCTTCAACGGTTTAGTCACCATCCACTTGCGTTGTGAGGACCTACATAGCTTAAATATTCTTTTAAAAATCTTTGTTTGTGTTCAGCAGAAGAAAAAAGTCATACACATTGGACATGGCATGAGGATGAGTAAATTATTATATATTTTTTAAGGTACATACTCCACAAGATAACTTGTAAGATGCGAGGAATAGACCAAAATTTAAGTTGTTATGTGCTGACTTCTTTCTGTTTATATTGTACACTTCTATGGCACAATTATGGTGCTGTTTGCATATTTTGGGGCTTGAATGCCCCAGTTCCCAGCCACTTACACTGTTATGGATAACAGCAGCTCAGATATTCTGCTTTGGTTGTCCACAGAGGGAATACATCAACGTGAGGTCAGAAAATACATATAATTTGTATTTATTTGTGTGTGTGTGTGTGTGTGTGTGTAAATGATCTCTTTATATATGGGTGCAGTATGATACATACTTCATGGTCGATATGGAGCTTGTGGTCCTTCCATGCTTGCAGTGATTTGTACAGACCAACATCACATTTCACAGTTTCATTGGCCAAAATGGAACACCTGCAAACATTCACACTCATGCTTACATGGCTTTCAAAATGGAGAAATACCTTAGACTTATAATACAATTATAATAACTTCAGATAAACTTACACCTCGACCCCAAAAAGTTACCCCTATTTTTCTGGCATTTTAAGAACTTCTAAAAACAGTATTTGCTTTATATTCTGTATTAATACATTTTGTAATTGATTGAGAACATCCCAAAATATCCCCAAAATAGGGGTTGACAGATCTAGCTCACCTGTGAGTGACTTTAATAGAGGAGGGCACACTCAAACTGTTACTGGTCTGGCTGACGGCAGTAGGTCCCATGCCACTGAACTCGCCCTCATCTGCTGGGCTCTGTCCAATGCTGAGGTTCCTGGTGCCCGCGGGCCTGTATTCATGATCCAGGTCCACTGCATATAGATCTCCCCCCATCTCCATGGAGACAGCACGGGCGTAGCGGTTCCTAGAGTAGCTCTTCAATGATTTCAGTTCTGTAAGAAGAGGTTGGTTTACAATTAACCTCCACCAGGGGGCAGCAGAGGCACACAGACTCAATCAGAGAATGAGAAGGAATTAGCCTGGAAATTCGCTGTAAAAGACCTTATTCATAGCAGTGCCATCTTTGATTTTTTAAAAGGAATGACAATGAGGCTGTGAGGGATAGACTTGACTAGAAGCTGTTTAAAGCTCCTAGATCACATCTGATTTTCCACAACTCATGTTACCTAGAGTTCTTTGTATGCTGAATGGTCTTGGACAGATATTTTATCAATGTTCTGTCAGCAGAACGATCCTAAAACACTTTAAACTGCAGTACAGTAAGTCTATCACTCACAGCCTCATTGTCATTCCCATTAAAAATCAAAGATGGCGCTAGCGTGAATAAGGTCTATAGCTGCAGAAGAAAAATAAATAAATAAAATAAATACTACCTTTGCAGGCTGTATTTGGAAGTAGGAAGGCATCAAGCATTTAAGAATCCAGTATTTGTATGACAACCTGTCTATTCAACCTGTATTTGGTGTTGTTGTTTTCAATTTATGACTCAGTTTCTACTGAGAAATAGGCTTTATAGTTACTAAATATTTGCTTGGTTAGGTCTACAGCTCTCTTGAATTTGACATTACAGTAAGGTGCCCTGCAAAGCTTTGTGAAAACTTAGGAGATTCCTTCATTCACAAAAATTTGACTGACTTAGCAGTGAGGTGCAAATTTATGTGAGGTAAAGAGGTCATGACATGAGGAATCAAATTTTCCTTTATTTATTTTTTACATGTAAGAGTTAATTGTACTATACTGTACAAACACACTGCAAGTTATTCCAAACTCAAATGTCTTCCTCACTGCAAAAAGAGCATTTGTTGAAACCAAGCTGCCAAAACGACTCATTCTCTACTTCCTCCGCATTGTGATGTCACACTGTGGTAAACATTTGCAACGCCTACTTTTCCTTATCACTTCTGTAGCCCCACCCAGTAGCTGTGAGCAGTGAGAGAGCAGGTCAGTCAAGAGCCAATCATAACAGTGGGCATAACTGTCAAGTCTTAAAGGGGAAGAAGCACCAAAACCGAGTGTTTCTGACAGAGGGTCAGAATGAGGGTGAGAAATGATCATGCTTTACAAATACATGACAGACTTATATTGTAAAGGAACCTCAAGGAACATATTCAAATAATAAAAAATGCATGTCATGACCCCTTTAAGGACTTGCTCTGTGTGTTTGTTGTTGTTGTGCAGGATGTCTGGTTCTACTTACTCTTTTTGGAGAACAGTTTACTCTTTGAGTATGTGCTCAGTCTGTAAGTTTTGGGCTCACAGTTGCAGCCTTGAGGCTCAGTGTTCACACTGACATCAGCGCTCATGCTCTGAAGGTACATCTGTGATTTTAAGCTGGTAATAGATGGCTTGCTCACGGTGGTAAAACTGGCCATTCCTTTGCATTTAGATAATCTCAGCTTCCCCGTGGTGTCTTCCACACACTGCCACTTCTGCAGAGAGAGACAGAGTGATCTTCAAGTCAGCGCTGGCGGTATGGGGCATTAGGGGCAATGCCCCCAAATGTCTTTTATGCCCCCCCCCAAATTGAATTATGATATAATTTACAAAAAAATATCAGTTTAATTTAATTCACATTTCAGTGAGAAATAATAAAAATATATGTCTACAAACTGCTCATTATCTGAAAATATAATAAAGCCAACATAAAACCAGTGTGGCGCTGTGAGGAACCCCCCTGCCGCCCCCCCAATCACGCATGTTAAATCGTTAATACATGAATGAAATGATTTTCAGTTGGCGCACTGCATTCAAAACTCTCCAAAAATGGACATTAGGAAATGGTTCAAAACCACAGTTTCTCCTTCAAGTTCCACGCCGATTAACGATTCTGCTGACCCCATACAGCAAGACAACGACAGCCCGGCTAACATTTGTGACTCCGTGGCCGCTAACATCGTAGCTTCCCAAGCTAGCACCTGTAGCAGCTCCACTACATTTGGACCAGACCCTTCTACACCTCAAGGTCCACCTGAAGATCTCGGTGACGAAAAGCCCAACCATGTGAAACTGGACAAGTATCCAAGCTGCCTTTATAATGGGAAAAAACACTCATTTGTGAGTACATGGTACCATGGGACAGACTGGCTGGAATACTCTGTGAACACAGACAGCTTTCTGTTTTCCTTGTAGGAAATTTCGGTCAGCGACAGCATATACCAATGTTGATTCAGTTTTTACCACAATGGGATATTGCAACTGGAAGCATGCAAACAAATCCAACAAAGGCTTCCATAAACATGCCACTTCCAAAGAGCACCTGACATGCTTTGCCGCTTGGAGGGAACGAGGGAAACGCACAGAGACGGACACAGAGATTTCCAAATTGATTAACACAGAGCAGATTTCAAGGAACCGATACTACGTGTCTGCCCTTATTGACATTTTGGAGTTTTTGGCAACAAATAAACTACCTTTGAGTGGTACGCTAGATACCTTTGATAGTATGTCAGAGGGGGGGAGTGGACTGTTCCTTTCTCTATTTGAATACACCCTCCGAAAAGACCAGCAGCTGGTTAAAGTCGTGAAAACAATACCTCGCAACGCAACATACACAAGTCACAAAATACAAAACAAACTACTTGAGGCAATGAGCAGTGTCATAACGGATGCTATTGTACGTGACATAGGCTCGCAGTGGTTCACGATCAAAGTTGACGGGACTCGTGACATCACTGGGTGTGAGAACATTTCAATAGTCATTCGGTTCATATCAGAGGACAGTTGTAAGGTGACAGAACGTCTGCTTACCATGGCCACTGCAGAAGCTGGGGACGCAGGGACACTCACTGACACCATATTACAAGAACTTCAAAAAGCGGGGCTCAGCAGTGCAAAGATATTGAGTCAGTGCTATGACGGTGCATCCCTCATGTCTGGGAAACACAGGCTCAGAACTTGGCTGAGAAATCCCTTACATCCACTGCTTTAACCACCAGCTGCACCTTGTGGTCGTTCATGCTCTGTCGGCTGAAGAAGCAATTGGTGACTTCTTTAATGTGTGTGGCATGCTTTATAATTTCCTGAGAAAGCCCACCGTTTCCACTCACTATAAAGGTGATACCCTGAAGCGCCCCCTTGACCAACGCTGGACAGGCCATCTAGCAACGGTCTCTGTGATCCTTAAAAACTTGGAGGATATCATTGCGGTACTGTCAAAGACGATCAGCTCTCGGGCCTTTGGATCAGAAGTGAGAGTGCTGGCAACTGGCCTTTTACACCAGATAAAGGAGCACAGCTTTGTGTTCATTGGACATAGTGTGCATAAGATATTACTGATTCTGGACTCGCCTAACAAACAGCTACAGGCGAAGGAAATGGACCTACTGAATGCAGTGAAACTCATGCACAGTGCGATAGACTGTGTTCGTGATCTGAGATGCGACGATGCATTTACCGAGCTCTGGAGTACTGCTACCAACAACAACGAGCCCATACAACCCAGCAAAAGGAGACGTGTTATGAACAGGAACCTGGAGGAGTACGTTCTTGAGGAGAGTGTGGGACAAAACGACACAAATAACGACAAGTCAGAGCTGAAGAGACTTTTTTCAGTGCGATTGATGCCGTACTTGGAGAAATGGATGTGCGTTTCAGCGAGCGCAATGGAAAGCTGATAAGCGCATTGGAAGCTCTTGACCCAGAAAATAAAAGTTTTCTGGATGTGAAAAAACTCAAACACATTATGGATTTAGTAGGAGTGGAGATAGTGGAGTCGGAGTTCTGCGTCGCACGTCGATTTCTCCAGTCCCAAATGGAAGACGACTCAGAGGAGAAATGGACAGTTCAGAGACTGTTGTCCAAACATTACAAAACGCTTAAGGCGATGCCCACTGTGTTGACGGCACTCCAACTGGCTTTGGTATTTGGTGCTTCTACGCGACCTCGCGGAAATTCGTTCTCCACGCTCAAAAATGTGTTTTCAGAACACAGAAGCAGCATGCTTCACACAAGAAAGGCCAGACTAGTTCAACTTGCATTCGAGAAGGACTTGACAAAAAAGTGTTGTGGTGCATGGAAGGACGCTGTTCTCAGGAAGTTCCAATCAGCTCACAAGCGGCGTCTTCAGCTTTTCTAACTGTAAGTTAAATTTAAAGTTTCATGCTGACCGGTTGTTAGAGTATTTATCTAACTGGCATTATGTACTGTCAAAGTTCACTATATTGTGTTGTCACGTTATGTTGTTGTGATGAGACTAATAGTTTAGTAGGCCTATTTAGTTCAGTTTTTTTTGCGCTGTCCGTTGTCCTGAAATGTCACTCCCGCCGTGGAGAACTACTGTCCTGTCAGTGTGTATGACACTATGTGTATGTTCGTTAGCTATAATAAAGCTGTGGTCAGAGTCGGTCTTGCAATTGTTTTTATAAGCCTATTTAACCCTTATTTAATAAAATTTCTTAAGAGTTGCACGTCTTGCAGCAATGTGTAATGGTTTATGTGTTTATTGTATGGGTTGCATCACTTCATGGTAATAGCTAACAGAAAAGGCAGTAGCAATAATAAATATAGGATATCTGATATCCGAAAAAAAGTCCCCATACCTAGTGCCCACCCATTGAAAATAAATGCCTCCCTGCTGAGCGCAGCCTGGAGCCGTCTCTGCTTCAAGTACTTTCACTCTTAAAGATAACTCTTTAAGTACCATGGTACCAAAAACTAAAAAGACAACTAAAAGACAATTGAGCATAATCTTACAAATTCTTGTAAAACACACAAGGGTGTTTTTTCAACTTCAGGCACTTTCCACCCTAGCAACCGGGCTAATTGGTTGCTTAGGAGCACTGGCTGGATTCACTCAGCACGCCCTGGATTCGAACTTGCGACTCCAGGTGTGATAGTCAGCGTCTTTACTTGATAAACTACCCAGGCCCCAATTATTACATGTTTTAAACTATGATCATCTAAACAAAGAGTGAAATAAACAAACCATTTTAATATTTATTTTTTTGTGAAAATAAGTCTATCAATTAATAAAATATTGTGACTGTCCAACATTAGTGGCGTCATTTCCACCACCCCAAACAACTTTGCCCCTAATAATGATGAAATAGGACTGAGATATGAAGAAAACAAGTTAATGTCACTTGTGAGCAGAATAATTTTAATGGGTGTAATTTCCAATCTAGCTGTAATTTTTTTTTTTAATTATGCCATTAGTGTGAAAATATTATGTAATTTAGTGTATTTAAGATACATAAAATATTAGCTATGAAATTAGCCTTAGACAAAGGAGTCATCTATTTCAATTCTAAACTGTAAAACTCGAATTTCCTTCAGTGTCATTTCCACCACAGAAATCTATTAAACACAATACAGAATTTGAGACGTGCAAGAAATCACACTGTAGTGGGGGAAAAATTACAATAAAGACATTAATCTCCTGTGCCTATACAGTCATATACAGAACAATGCTGGACATTGTTAGTAGACAAATTAAAACAATTAGTGAGAGTGTGAAAATGGTTTAACAGGAATTTACTTTCTAAAGTCCACAAGGCTAAAAGTGCCAAAGTTGAAGAAACACCCACATACTGTTAGGTATACCATGTCTTGTCTCACTGTTGCCCTTGGTGTGTCATTTTTGTCACTCTTGTAGCTCCTTAGTTTGCACTTTTGTCACCCTTGTAGTTCCATAGTTTTCTTGTTAGCCTTCGTGTTCTCTGTTCATTGTTTTCACCTGCCCTCGTTAGTTGTCATTGGTTTTAGTTTATCACCCTGTTATCTTGTTTAAGTTCTGTTTGTTCATTGGCTCCCGTGTTTCCATGTTCATGTATTTTAACCCTGTTGTTTTCACTCCCCTTTGTCAGTCGTTATGTTCTGTATTTTTGAATGTTTGGAATCGTTGTTTTGGATGTATGTTGTCAAGCCTGTTTAGATTATTGTCATGCCTGGTATGTGTTCCCTGCCCGAGTTCTCAGTCTTGTTTCATCGTGTTTAAGTTTCCTGTTTTCCCCATTGTGGGTTTTTCCTTTGTGTTTATTTGTTTGTTTGTTTAAATAAAGATAGCTGCATATAGATCCACTCTCCTCACTGTCCTTCGCAGCCTCCAGTTCGTTACACATACACACATTCCTCTGTAACTGTATTTGTGACTGAATTATATTAGACAGCATCTGCTCATAGGGACAATTGACACCCGAACCCCTATTAACTTTTCACCTCATATGACAAGTATGTGTGTTTGTTCCTGTGTGCGTGTCTGTGTGTGTTTATACAGCAGAATTAAAAGGTGAGAATTACCCCCCTGCCCTGTGCCTGCGCACTTACTCATCTGTAATTATCACAAGATTACAAATCCACCTCATTAAAAGCCTCATTAATGAGGAACAAAAGTTACACTGCTCTCATCAGAACACCAAGGGTTCTACACCTATTAGTATGTTAAACAAAGTGAAAGAACAGCATGTGGAAAAACCAAGTATACCCTTGCCTTTAATTAAAATCTAAAAATATGATAATGTGTCTGTACAGATAATGATAATGTACAGATACTATATGTGTCTTTATTGGGAGGGGTTAGGGGACATTTGGGGACATCCTCATTTGGAAAAACAATTTATAAATTGTAATTCTAAAATAAAAATGGGGTAGGGTTAGGGGGCATACAAAAATAATGTATTTTAATTGACACAGTCTTTAAATACGAGGGGCTCATATGTGAGATGCTACAAAACCAGCGAGATGTGGCGCAATGGTCAAAAACATCCGTCTAGAGCATGTTTACACAGAAAAACTATTTTTAAAACAATTTAAAAATGTGCTTTATATAAAAACAATAGAAGTCTGACATGTCCTCATTTTGATAGCTCACTTGACATTGCATCTTAAAAATGTGATGTTCCTACGCAACACTTAATTGGACCGGTTTTACATCTGTATTTAGAACTTTCCACTTGGTATCAGTTCACTCGAAACACATCTTTTAATATCAGATGTAAACAGTATCAGTAAGTCACTGATTTAAAAAGATTTAAAAATAGCGCATGCAACATGTTCTGTCATTTTTAGGACGCTGTGTCAAGTTAAACATAGTTTGAAACTTAGAAAAACGCATCTCGAGAACCCTGAATTAAGAGTTGCGTCCAGCTGTGTTTGAACACAAGAATGCATTCTCATCTTGTGTTGTCTGCTGTCAGTAAGAGTGCTTGTTATTTGTACAGCTGCACATTGCCTGTTTAGCTGGAGTTGTGCTTACTGCCCCCTGCTGACAGAGACTTCGAGTAAAAACACGAAGGTGAACATTCTGTGTTATAATTCGGGGGCATGATCAATCGCATACATTTTTAACGGGTAATTTTTTATATAATTAATCGCACTGAATTTAAATAAAAACAACAGAAGTCTATGGTATGTCTATGGTATGTCCTCATTCTATACACTCATGCATGAATAATCACATTAATATATGTGTAAATGTTGTTGTACCTGACCGATCTGTTCACATGGCGTCTGGTACTCAGCACGATGGCACAGGTCTTTCACACGTTGGTATTTGGGGAGGTAGTTCTCCTCCTCAGCCAGGTCTTTCCCATCATTCAACACTTTATGGAGCAGTTTCCTGTCATAAGATGAGAAAAGAAAACCTTCATGACCTTTCATACCAAAAACCCAGAGCTCACAAGCTGTTTTCACACATCCACGCACACATTTAATTTGCTGACTCACCCCCTCTCCACCAGAAACGAGTCCCTCCATACTTTTCCTTTCTTGTTGAACTGGAACCTGCAATTAGGAGAGACAGATGGGTATTGATCTACTGGCTTTGTTACTTATCAGGAACGGCAAATTGGCCAAAAATTGGTCGACTCTCAGTGCGCTCTATGATTGCCCTCAAACGGCAAATAAATGCAACAGGTTCTGTATTGAAAAAGAGTGAAAAATGGCAAAGTAATACAGACAAAAATGGCATGGTGTCAAACAGGCTCAGCTGTACAGAAATCCAGCCTGCAGTTAAAAGTGATTTCCCCCCTTCTTGTGCCCCTGATGATAAAACCGAATAGATGATCAAGAAGTGATATAGAGGTGTTGCAACAGAAGTGCTTTGTGCACCTCCTGACCTTCTCTGCAGATATGAGCTATTGATCAATGCTTTCACAAGCCCCTCTATGATCTCTGCAGGAGTTTCTGCCAGATTTAGGAGTGCTCTCATTGGTCTTGTCTTTTGCTGGTCTATTTGGATTTCTATTACTATTGATTATATTGCAACTAACCCTAATAGCGATGTCAGAATTGCATTTTGAAAAAATAAATAAAATAAAAATGATATATATATACACACACACACACACACACACACACATATATATATTATAAAAAGAGACATTATTTATAATCATACATTGCACGAATGAGGGAAAACAAATGTATGTGTTAATGTGCACTGCTCTCATTCAACCGTAAACACTTTCCTGCAGAGCTTATTATCTCTTAAAGATTTCTCTTTAGCACTTAAATTATTATTTTTATAATATAATTTTTATTTCTGTTTTCATTAGGTTACAACCTTTTATCCAACATTTCAGTTTGTATGAAATTTCAAACATTGACAACGGCTTGTATAATTATAAAAAAAAAGCGTATTCATGACATCATAACAATTGATAGGATGCGAAATTTGTACACAAGCTAAAATGTGATTAAAAGGATCAAAAGCGATATATGAAAATTAAATGTACCATCTTGCATACTATATTGCGTGAAATCATATATATGAAAACTAATATATATATATATATATATTTATTATTATTAAATATGTATTATATATGATGATGCCCCCTTCACTGTTAAAACATCAGTGAAAATCAGGTAGCAACAGCAATGTGGGAAAAAGTAATGAATAAATAAAATAGCATATTTTAAATAGGGCTTAAAAACACAACACCATGAAATATAAATGTAAAGTATAAACACATACCGCTTCAAGAGCAGATCATTGCAGATAGGATGGTTTGGTTATTTTGCAGGTTAATTGGTCATATTATTTTTTGCATCTTGCCAGCAGTGTCTGAATTCCTTCTCCAGATTATTCTTGACAAACGTGACAAACCTTTTGCTTTGTGCGCTGTTTCTGCCATTCCTTAAACCAAGTAAGCCTAAAAGACTCAAATAGCCAAAAGTAATATTTTTCACACCTAATTTTCAGCATTTCTGTCAAGAGAGAGCAGCATTATTCAGCAAGTTGCACGATCTGTGTCTAATGAGTAATACTTCATGAATAAATTATGCAGATTACTGTGTACTGCTTATGCTTTACAGCAGGAGTCCCCAATTAGTTTTCACCATGGGCCAAATTCTGTCAGCAAAACAAAGCCAAAGGCCACTGCCCTCAATGTTATCTGTTAAGCTATTATCAGTATTATTATTATTGTTGTTGTTTTATTGTTTTTGTTGTTCAGTCACAACGAGTATTCTGAATTTTATATTCGTTTTTTTCCTCAATATATGTAGCCTTTGTCATTTATTAAATCAATTATGAACATTTGATTGTATACAGATACACAAAACTACACAACTTTTCTTGTTGAAAATGAAAAATGAAAAAACAAACAAACAAAAAATTTAATGAACAATCAAATCTCCATGTCCTCCATGCGAGTCAACTGTTTCTGCTCATCTCCAAACGGGATCTCCTCCCTGCACTTTCCCTAACTGCAGATTCAATTATTAGGCATATTAGCGTTCATTTTTACTGTTGTTCATAAGGATAAAATTATTGCAATCATTTTCAATAAAAAAAAGACTGAGTGTGTTCTTATATATTATTTTTAATCTTATGCATCATATTTTATACTATTCTATACATATTATTCTTAATGCGCACTATTCCACGTGTATTTATATCACTGTACCTTGTGTTATATTATCCAGGCATTAATCCAGACATTATAAAAAGAGTAGTTTCAAGGCTTTGGGAGTCCGTTTGGAATATACTCTTAGCGAAATACATGTGCAAATATAAAACAGGACATATATTTATGCAACATATTATGAAACAGTTATACAAAATGAGGTAAATAAATGCTTTAACAGTTTTCAATATATTAATCTCTAACAGCTGAAGGTGCAGGAAGGAGACTGTAGAACAGCAACAGCAACGGGGTGAAATAATTTGTATTTTTTGAAGACTCGATTCGAAGGGTTCTGGTATCGACCCTTAGTCAGAAGTGCCAAACAATTGTCTCTCCGGCCCGCAGGCCGACTATTGAGGACACCTGCTTTGCTGTTTGTCGATTTTAGACACACTGCTGTTATTTTATTTGTTTTTTATTTGATTTTAGAATATTTTGTAATAATTCTTTTGAGTAATGAATTGTTTTTTTTAACTGATTCATTAAAATTAACCACCTGAACAAACTGATTTGATAAAATGAATCAGACTTCCCAATGCCAAGTTCCCATTGCAAGTTTGTGCAATGTGCATGGTGCGTGCTATTACTTTAAGTGACCAGATGTATGATTTCCTATTGGCAGAAGCAATTCCCTAGAAGCCACTCTGAACACCTTAGCAACCGCATAGCAACACATTAACAACCACTCAGGACACCTTAGCAACCGCTTACTGTAGCAATGCCCTGACAACCACCTAGAACAGTTTAGCTTCATGACAGTGAGTTTTGCTCAGGCAAGCAACTCTTACATTTCCAACAGAAAATGTAAAAACCTAGGTCTTTAATTAGTATTTGTCTAAGCACAAGGGAGGTGGGAGGTGTACCCCTCAATCTCCCTGCTAGTCATTTTTCCTGAAAGACACTCTTCCCCCTGGATTTCTTATTTCCTGCCCACCCCACCTCCTGAAGAGATACACATCTCTTCCTCTCATCTAAAATAAAAGCGATCTGCAGTCTGATGGAAGAATACAGAGATGAGATTTCAGCAGGTGTCATCGTGATGAGGGGTTCTGTGCCAGTTGGATGTCGGCAAAGTGCCATCTGCTGCCACTCAGTGATAATGAAGTGAGCAGAGGTGTTCTTGTATCTAATAGCCAGTGTATCAGGTTAAAAGCAATGCAAATGTTTTTTTATCAGGAATCTGAAAAATATTTTTTTTGCATTACATATTTGTAATGAAATCCCAATCAAGTAATCAAGTACCACGCTAAATATATTCTCACTTAATTTTCTGTTTCTCTCCAACAGATGTCACATTACAGAAGATAAGATATTTGATAATGATATTTTAATGATAATGATGAGACATTTTGAATGCTTTTTCATGTTACCTTTAATTTATATGCTGAGTAAAAACTGAAGGTCTCTTACCTGTTCATGACACGATCAGTGTCCAGGAGTTTGAGGATGGATTTGCCATCCATGTCTGGTGGAATGTCCATCCCAGCAATGTCCAGGATGGTGGGGGCCAAGTCAATGTTCAACACGATGTGGGAGTTGCTATGGAAACACAAGAGGAGGCTGGCATTTGACAAGGTGGTCAGAAAACTATATGAGCAGAGCATGAACCATTGACTGATACGATGAAGAGATGAATATGAAATGAAAATTATGTAATTTGTAAATAGGGAGAATGGGTCCAATTTGTAAACATTAAAATACTCACTGTTTCAAAAGTATAGCAAGAAGACCAAAACAATATGCATATTAACATGATTTTAGTGTGATAAAATCGCTTGCTAACCTATTTATGTAAAGTTTTTACTATATAATATAATATCCAATTTTTCAACATTGTTGCCATGACAACATACCACAATAAACACTGTAATCCCCATAAACGATTATTTAAACAACTTTACATCTCAAATAATACATGAGTTTTACAGAAGAATTAATGTAAGGGCTTTTATAAAATTAGAAACTTCACATTTCTGCCTTTTAAACCCTCCAAAAATTGGCCCCCATTTACTTCCATTGTAAGTGCCTCATTACAACCTACATTTTTAAATTATTTTTTGTGGTAATCAAAATTATGCCACAAATGCTGACGATTGAGCCGAACATGTATTGAATCTGAATTATTCCTTTAATGGACAAAGCTTGAATATGTGAATATGTTAATCACTGATTATTAGTGAATAATGACTTAAATTTCAGCCTGTTCCTCAAACAAACCTATTGTACGGTTTCAGATTACTTTAAATATAGCTAACTATGGTTTATACGGTAACTTTTATGGAAGTTCTATGAAGCTTTTGGTTATTTGTTAAGGTTGACAGCTCATGGTTACTGTCTTGTTACTTTGAATGTGAAAGAACAGCGTGAACAATCTTCAAAACATCTTTTTAGTGTTCCATGGAAGAAAGAATAAGTCCTAAAAGTTTGAAATGACATAAGGGTGAATAAGTAATGATATAATTTTCATTTTTGAATGAACTATCCCTTTAAGTTAGACATTCTGAAGACATACTGTATGATAAACTCATATGGACATAAACCCAGCAAGCTATTAAATACACACATTACATTATTTAAAAAAACTGTTCTGTGCCACCTTACACCCTCAACATGCTGTACTGTATCTTAAGAAATGATTCAAGCTCCAGTTCACTTCAAATCCTGTGAATTCAATAGCATGAACGTCACTCCTGAAGATTAATCCAAATGCTTATTTTCAGAGTTTTCAAGTAGTAAATTATGTTTGTCTCTTAAATTTGATTTCATTCCCTAATGGCTCCCTTAATGTTGAATTGATCCCAGCTGTGCTTCTCTTGACCAAATTATCTTGCCAAACTTTAAACCCTTATCCTCTTTTCTTTGCCTTCCTCTCAGAGAAAAACACATAAGCCTTGTGATCTTCACATGAGTGGACTTTACTGCTGCTAATCAGCTTTTCTGAGAAACAGAGTGAAGCCAGATCAGGCAGCAGAGGTAAAAAAGACTACAGCCTAATGATATTAAACACTGACCTGAGAGAGAGAGAGAGAGAGAGAGAGAGAGAGAGAGAGAGAGAGAGAGAGAGAGAGAGAGAGAGAGAGAGAGAGAGCGCAAGATAGGGGGATCTGATGTGACATTACAATATAAAATATCATATTTAATGTAATATGTAAAATTAATATATAACTCCAAATGAGCCTTAGAGAGCATAACAGCATCGTAAAAATCAACAACATTAAACAAAACAAATATTATTTCATTTAACCATGAATATGATTTTTATAAAATGTGTGATACCTTTTTAAAAAGAAAATGATTTGACCTGTAACTAATATCACTACCACTGTTATGTTTGTATTACTAACAAAAAAAGTATGTAAATGTATCATGCTTTGGTAACACATAGTGGTATGGTAATACTATGGTATTCTTTTAAGTACCTCAGTGTATCATGTAAATACCATGGTAAATGTATATGTTTATTATTCATGGTATATATCAAAGTACCATGCTATTACCATCGAATACCATCACTGTACCATGGTCCCGCCACAGTACCTTCTGTCTTGGATGTCTTTGACGTGTCTCTTGGATGGCACAGTAAGGACGAGGGCACTCACCTGCCTCCTGCCTCCACATTCGGGCCACGGATATAGAAGGGAACTCTGATGTCGAATTCATAAGGCATAGATTTGCCCTTGACCAGTCCAAACTGACCGATGTGGTAACCGTGATCAGCCGTGTAGATCACATATGTGTTGTCCAGCTCCCCAGTGTCCACCAGCATGTTATAAATCTACAATGGTATAATAAAAGTAATGTACAGTAGGCTACAACAGTTTATTGTAGTTGGTGTATGTAAACATGGACCATTTCAGTGTAAAACAAAGAGAATTAGAAAATAAAGTTATGTACTGTCATGGCTCAATGTAATCTCTCTATTACTAATATTTAATGAGGAAACTAGCACCATGTTTTGTTAGAAATGAACAGTGGTCATTGTTTTTTGGACATACCATAGTATTTATTGAAGTACCTTGTGAAGACTATGGTATATGAATATGGTAATCATTGATGGAATATATTAAAAGGACCATGGTATTACCATCACTGTACCATGGTATCATCACAGTACCTTTGAGTAAGAAATTACTTTGTCACAGATTTAGCTTATTGTGACTAGAAACTAAGCTAAATCTGACAAAACCTAAATTAATTTATGTCCTCAATTGAAAGACAAAAAAATAAAAACAATAAAAATTCATAATAAAATAAAATATGCGTTTTTCTTTAACTTTTAGGCACTTTTAGCACTGTGGATTTGTTAACACTTTTGTCACACTTGCACTAATGTTTTTTAAATTTGTCAACTAACAATTTCACCATTTGTTATCATAGTATCATGATAAATCATAGAAATATAATGCATTTTTATACTTTAATATTGAAAGTCTAAGTCTAAAGATAAAACAGTAAAATCTAATACAGTAAATGTCGTTTAAAAAGTACCAAAAATAAAAGATGAAAGTATGGCAAAAAGTTTATTGTGAATTTAATATAAGAAAAAAAAGAAACTGTCGGGCAAGTTCAGTAATAAAACTCATGGCACAAGCTGATAGGTTCTTTGAGCTTGTTATCTAGCTCCTTCACATGTGACATGTCAAGCCAGTCAACTTGCGTACTCTCTTTTTGCTTAACATTTAAATTTGCTCAGTTTTCTAGATAGTTTCAGTCGGTTTCACTGCAGCACACTGTGATAGTTTTCTTTGGAACCCTCCTCCTCCCCAGCTCTAAATGTCTAGATCTGCTACAAGGGGATTGTATTTACGGTATGTCTAGTTGAGCAGCAGCAGCATGTCATGCATTCTTGATGTAGTATGTCTTGTGTTTGTCTTATTGTGCAGCAGCAGCAGCAGCATGTCCACATACTGAATTCAGTATTGCTGTGTACGTTCTAGCAGTCTTCGTACTTGCTCTGTAGCAGCAGTACAGCAGATCTATTCCACTAAGAGAATATCCTATTGATATGTCACACCTAGATTAACATGCTACATTTTCCAATGAGTTGTCACAATAAAAATTGTTTTAATAAAAACATCAACACCTGGGACATTAATTTTACAGACGTTTTCTTTTAGGGATAGGGTTGGGTTAATATGTAGTCATTATAATTGGCTTGACATAAAACAAATTGTTTTGTACAAAGTCTATCGTATGTCTCCTTTTAGATAACAAAGTAAATGTGTGTATGTGTGTGTGTGTGTATACCTTCTCCACACTGTCATCCACAGACAACAGTGTTTGCAGTCTCTTCCTCTGCAGCATGTTGGTGAACTCCATATGAATAGGCTTCATGGGGCCGGTGTAGCGCATGATCCAGTGTTTGTCCGGATTAGGGGCATAGTTATAACTGGGTGTTCTGAATGGGGAAGAAAATTCACAGTCAGTGGCCCTGCAAGAGTGTGACTGTAGGAAATCGAGAGAGCTTCTTCAGAGACTGTTTGTCATCTTTGTTCTGCTGATGTTGGAGGAAAGCAGGCGGAGAGATTTTGACTGCTGGGATGTGTCTGTGTGTAGTTAGAATTACAAATGACAGAAACCAATTACTCTTTCTCCCTCTCTTTTCCCTCAAAAATGACACCTCAATTTTACATTCTCACGGTGACTGACTGACTGACAATCTGTGAATGCTATGGTTGTTCAACCATTATCTAGAGGTAAAGATACACACACACACACACACAGAGAGAGAGAGAGAGAGAGAGAGAGAGAGAGAGAGAGAGAGAGTTTTCTAGCTCCACTTTCTCTTGCGACAAGCTTGAGAGGCCTATTAGAGTCAAACAGCACTTACACTATTATTGCCTTTACAGTTGTGATTAAAAGCACCCAGCTCTGTTGTTTACAGCCATTACTTAAAGCCCTTCTACAGACAAATCAATGTGAACATCATCTTGCTGAGCTGTTTGCTGTCCGGACTTGTTTTAAAGGTGCCATATATTTAGAATGAGAACAACAACGAGACAAGGGACGATCTCTCTTTCTCTCTCTCTGGTGATGTGTCAGTCTATTTCTGTGTCTGTATTGGGACCTGAAAGGGCCCTAGTGATCTGTCTACATAGACAGCATTTTTAGGCCTTTATATAACATTTCCACAAACAAGAAGTTAGTGATAACACTTTACATTAACGTTTGCTATGTTAGAGGTTTATAAAGGGGTATATGAATAAATCATTTACAAATTCATAACACTATCAATCAGTATTATATATCACTGATATACAGTTATAACAACATGAATAAAAAGGACAACATTTAAGCAAAACTTGACAAATACTGAGGTTTTTAACACACACGTTATAAATGCTTAATCGATAAACTTATTTATACTTGCACATGAATGCCCTAATTCTTGATTTATGTCACAATGTCCCAAAAAATACAGCAGATTATTCTTTCATGTCACTGGAGGGATTAATTGTGTTGTATAAGTGTTATTCAGCATTTATAAAATGATGTAAAAATTTTTTTCTCTCTCTCTCTCTCTCTCTCTCTCTCTCTCTCTCTCTCTCTCGCTAGCTATCTCTCTGGTGTATCTGTCCATTTCTGTGCCTGTACTTGGACCTTGGGGATCTAGTGCGCCGCATGGACAGCATTGAAGGTGCGTACACAATATCTAGTGTGACACTCTGTTTATGTAACAATTCTATAAACAGAATATTAGTGGTGAAATTTACATGAATGTTCCCTCATTTGAGGGTTTATAAAAGGATTCATAAATTACTAATTAGCCATTTACAAATGCATTATAAATCATTAATATGCAGTTATAACAACATTAATAAAATGGTAGACCTTTATGCAATAACTCCCAAATAGTGAGCTTTTTAAGCGTACAGGTTATAAATGCTTTACTGTCTTAATAAATAAGACAGTTAGTGGTGACAATTTACATTAGGGCTGCACGATTTGGGGAAAATGTCATATCTGTGTCCATACTGGGATCTGAAAGGACGCTTGTGAGCCTAGAAGCATTTTAAGGCATTTAATGTGTGTACTCGATTGCTAGTGTGACACTGCTTTTATGTAACAATTCTATAAATAAGGTGTTATAAAGCGGTTCATAAATGACTAATAAGTTATTTCAAAATGCATTATAAATCACTGATATGCAGTTATAACAGCATGAATAGAAAGGGAAACTTTCATGCAATACTTGTCAAATAGTGAGCTTAACAAATATGTATTAAATACTTAATAAATAAATGTATTAATTCATACATACAAATGCCCTATATAATTATATATGTCATAATACACTAAAAACAGATAATTATAATGAGATTAAAACTAGGGATTTTAATATCACCGGAGGGTTACTCATGTTGAATAAGCACTATTTAGCATTTATAACATGTGAGGTAAAATCACTCTCTCTATCTCTCTCCCTGATCCATCTTCTTTATTGGACTTCATAATATCCTTTTAATCCTCTCAGAACTGCCTGTCTCCCTATCCATGTTCTGATTGTTTTTTTTATTCCCTCCATGACAAGAGTAATGGATGAAACAGATGCAGCAAGATCACGTGGTGATGGGAACAGGAAGATTTTCTTATCAAACAATAGCATTTGGCGAGCAAGTACATGGCCTCGTGCCATCAAATACAGTACTGTAAGAGGGCAAGGAGCAGAGAAGAGCAAGACTAGTAAGGAGGTCATTAAGAAAGGTGCTGGGGGGTTTGCAGTGGACTCAACTGAAGGAATGAGGATGGTCTCTGTAATTCGTCATGGAGCATTAGAACAGGAAACAGGAATTCAGAGGTTTCTCTACTCAGAAGTGTTTCCTGCACTGCTTTTCAGGAGCTAATCTACAACCCCGCAGCAAGAGAAATTCTGAAGTTGTAGGCTTTCAGTCTGAATTGTAATAAAAAGCAGTGTACCGAGATATAACAGAAAAACAGCACCCGCGTCTATCGCGTTGTGTTCGCTCACTTCACTCAAAAACAAACATACAGCACGTCTAGTTTAACCCAGAAGTTCACAAACGTATGGGTTATCATTCTGAATCAGAATCATTCACTGAATGAACTCACAGTATCCGAAGACTTTAACTGAATTAACACTAGACTCACTGAACCGCAAGTCTTTTACATTTACATTTATGCATTTGGCAGACACTTTTATCCAAAGCGACTTACAGTGCAATTATTACAGGGACAATCCCCCTGGAGCAACCTGGAGTTAAGTGCCTTGCTCAAGGACACAATGGTGGTGGCTGTGGGGTTAGAACCAGCGACCATCTGATTAACAGGTGATTAACAGCCCTGTGCTTTAGCCACTACGCCACCACCACTCCACCACTTTTCTTTCAGTCATGTGTGATATGAGGCACCATGTGTAACATTAGTTATTTTGTGGACTGAACGCATTACGTGACACGAAATGCAGCATGATAAAATGTCGTTTTCACTTAACCGCATTTCGTACACAGAAAGGCAATAGCCAGATGCATTTAGTCACTGGAAATGTAAACGTCAGCATTTCGTTCCAAGCACATAATCAGGTTTTGGTTTAAAATTTTGTGCACGGAATGAAGTGCTGACTTTACATGCAGAGTCACGAAATGGAATGTAGAATGAAAACATTTAGTTGATGAAAGTAATTTTGGAACAAAATACATATTTCATTTACATGATGAGCATTTAGTGACATGCTGAGAGCATTTTCTTTATTAAAGATGCTTTCTGTTATCCACAAAATTAAAAGTACATTTACCCTTATGTCCAGGAAATGGAAGGAACTGGAAAAGGAAAGAATTTTGCGCATTATATTTTGGTTTAGAATTGTGTGCACTGAACATAGTGCTGACTGCATTTCGGTTGACTAAATGCAACTGGCTTTTCTCTTTCTGTGTACAAAATGTCTTCAACATTTTGTCATGAAACACTGCGATACACGTCACTGCAACGGAATATATTCAGTTCAAGAATGAGTCATGTTACACGTGTCATGACTCCAAATGTATATTAGGAAGAATGTAATGATAGATTTGTGAAAATGTCAATATGTCATACAAATAATACTGTATAGCTGCAAAACCTGAAGGATACCATCTATAGGAGACACGCATGAGTGTGTGTGAGTTTGTGTGTGTGTGTGTAGTGCCAGTTGTTTTTCATCGCTGGGAAAAAATACATAATTAATTGCATTATTTGTTTTTATTGGTGAAATCGAGATGACATCAGACAAATAAACACTGTAAATTCCAGACATACTGGCTTGAGCTGTCACTTTGAAATGATGATGGATGTTTTAAGGAAGCCATAGAGTGGGTAGGTTTGCATCTTTGGTTTTTATCTACTGCAACGCTGGATCAAATGCCTGTTATATAAATATAATAAATAAAAAAAAACACCCCAAAAAGCTTATCATACACACAGTGTTACTCTATTTGAAGAGATTTCCATCAACTAATCATCAAATAAATAATCTGTTAAATCCATTTTGGGGCTCTCTGTCATCAAACTTTCTTAAAGCGAGAGACTGTAGTATGCATGTGTGAACATTCTGTCCCGTAATGATTTAATTTCTGACACCTCAACATTTAAAAAAACAGACGGCAATATATCCAGAATATTTCCAGTATGTCTCTCTCCCTCAATCCTCCTATCTCTCAAATGCAAGAGATAGACTATGACAGCTGATGTTATTGTGGTTTTGTACTTCAAATGTGGTCACGTTTCCCTCCAGTGCTACTACAGTGGTTCTCGTCCCGTGGGAACCAGAAAGTAATCACGATCACATAATCAAACATTAGTGCCTTTCAGAGTTTGCATTTTCCCAATAAGAATCCATTTTTACTTCACTGGCATTCATTTTGTGGTTTTGGTCAGGGTGTACAGTCAGGGCCGTAACCACAACATAATCTTTGTTGCTGTTCTGCGACAGTCTCTCTGACAAAGGGATTACAGACCCTGGGAAGGGCAGAGACAGAAACTGGATTATCTGCTGGAGGGACACAAATGGAGAGATGAGATGAACAGAGAGAGTGATACAGAGAAAAAAGATCTGGTACCAGCTGGTAGGCAATTAGCAAGAGAGCAGGAGAAACAAGCAGATAGAAAACAAGTGTGTGTGTATACATTAGTGTAAAGCAATAAGTGGTTTATCCATTTTAACAACTCTATTGAGTAGCACTTTAGTCGCAGAAAGAGAAAAAATGGGAAGAGTTGTCAGTTGAGAATCGTATACACAAATTACAAATTTCCATCTCCTCTACCACTGACTGAATGTGAACATCTGTGAGTGTACAATTTTGTTTACGTCAGAGATGCACGATTATAACAAAAATCATAATGATTGATTATGCGTCCACTGAAGTCTCAGACTGAACGGTGTTTTAGCATGTGTGATCCTGCCCATTGCCCAGTTTCTAATAGTATTTTGACACACTGGGTTGCCAGATTTGAAACAAAGTTAGTGGGAGAACACAGCGCACTGCTGCCATGGATGCCAGTAATACATCTAGCTAACATTGACAGAGTTATACAAAAATCCACATGAGCTTGTTTATAATTTGCAAACAATAAAAACATTGAAAAAGTATACTGTGGCAGCGGGGGCGTGGTCAAGCGCCCGTCCGAGAGAGAAAAGCGGTAAGGGCGCTCACACCTGGGCTAAATTATGTCTAACACCTGTCTCTAATTGCAGTAGAGTGAGGAGAGCGGTTTAAAAAAGCCAGCAGCCACAGAGGAGGGAGAGACGGAACAACAAACTCAGCGTTTGAAGTCCCTGCTGTGTTCTACATTATTGCAAATACTGTCATTAAAAAAAGAGAATTAAAATCTTACCGTGCCCCGAAGACCTGTTTCCTGTCCTCCATCATTTAAAGAGTGCTACACTGGTGCCGAAACCCAGGATCGTTATTAGGAAACACCTGCCGTCAAAGGATGGAACAGAATCGCCCCTTAGAGTCCTCCCAGCTGGCGGAAGTCCTCCAGTCCCTCGCCACACTCCATCAGAGCCACCAACAATCCCTGCTTGAGCTCCGGCAAGACCAGGATCGTCGCTTCTTTGAGATCATGCGGGCTCAAGCAGAGGACCGGCACGCCATCCGGAGCCTCCTCAGCCAGGAGGCCGCTCCAGCCGCAGCCGCGACCCCGGACACCCGCGCCACGTTGCCCCCACCCGCGTTGCAGAAGATGGGGCGGCAGATGACCCAGAGGCGTTTGTCGACCTATTCGAACGCACGGCGGAAATTTGGGGGTGGCCCCAAGACCAGTGGGCAGCCCGTCTAGTCCCTCTTCTGTCCGGGAAGCACAACTCGCGGCCCAACAACTGCCGGCAACAAGCCTCCTGGCCTACCACGACCTGAGGAAAGCCATCCTGCAACGGGTTGGTCGGAGCCCGGAGGAAAGTCGCCAGCTCTTCCGGGCCCTGAAGCTCGATAAGTCCGACCGCCCGTTTGCGTTAAGCTCAGCGGCTCCGTGATGCCTGTCGGAGGTGGCTGCTCGCTGGGACCACGGCGTCGAGGAACTAATCGACCAGGTGGTACTGGAGCAGTTTGTTCAGCGTCTGCCCGGAAGACGGCCGAGTGGGTCCAGTGCCACCGCCCGGCGTCGCTGGAGGAAGCCGGTCCAACTCGCGGAGGACCACATGGCGGCGATTCCCAGGGCGGATGAGCCCTCTCTGTCTGTCTCCCCTTCCCTGTGCCTTCCCTGTTTTTTCCCTCCCCTCTTCCCTCTCGCTCTGCTCTCTCCCCAGGGTCCGTTCCTGCCCCCGCAGGCGTGAGCATTCGCGCCCAGCTCCCCGGCCTTGGGAACACCCGCCAAGCCCTTCCCCATCCTTCAGCCGCTCTCCTCCTCAGGTGGGGGCACCCGCCAGCACGGGTGCGGCCGCAGCGCCTGGGCCGGTCTGCTGGAGGTGCGGAGACCGGACCACTTCGGGATCAGTGTCCGCTGATGGAAATAGGGGCAGTGGTGCGGGTCTCCGATGTTCCGCAGGCTGCCCCGGTCGGGCTGGAGCGTGCGGTTCGGTAAGAATCCAGGGGGTACATACCAAGCTTTGTTGGATACCGGCTGTAACCAGACCACCATCCACCAACGCTTGGTTCAACCCGGGCTTTGGGCTCAGCTAAACTGGTGAGGGTAAGGTGTGTGCACGGGATGTTCACAAATATCCGTGGTGACTCTGGCGATCAAATTCAGGGAGAAAAACATAGTGTAGAGGCAGCGGTTAGTTCCGCCTCACCCATCCGCTAATTTTGGAGTACGGATTGGCCGAATTTTAGAAAGTTATTGGAGGGAGTTTGTGCGGATGGGTCCTGCGTGAAAGTGAAGGGGTGTGTGATGTGCGATGCTTTGGCGGGGAGGCGGAGCCAGGGCCGTCCTCTGCTGCTCCGAGTGGCGTGGGAAGGGGCGAGGTGGGCGCTCCTCCTCTCGGGAATTCTCGGAGGGGACTTCCCTTGGAGCTGTCGCGGGATGAAACCCTTAAGCATGCCTTTGACCAAGTGAGAGTAATCGATGGTCAACATCTCCGGCCGGTGTCGCCGTTTCATACCCGTATTTTTCACTTATTAAAGATCGGTTATACAGGGTGACGCAGGACGCCCAAACAAAGGAGGAAGTAACCCAATTATTGATTCCACGGAGCCGCCGGAAATGGTTTTCCAGGCGGCTCACCATAATCCCATGGCCGGTCACCTAGGGAGCGGAAAACACTTCTCCGTCTAATAGCCCGTTTCTATTGGCGGGCATTGGCGGTGACGTCCGCAGGTGGTGTGCGGCGTGCCGTGAATGTCAGTTGGTAAACCCACCGGCCACCCCAAAAGCGCCATTGCGCTCTCTACCGTTAATCGAGGTCCCCTTCGAAAGAATTGGAATGGACCTCGTCGGGCCATTAGAACGGTCAGCACGCGGAAATCGCCGTGTTAGTCCTAGTGGATTACGCGACGCGATATCCGGAAGCAGTGCCTCTGAGCAACATCTCCGCGCGTAGTGTTGCAGGGGCACTCTTCAAGATAATCTCCGGGTGGGGATTCCCAAGGAAATCCTCACCGATCAAGGCACGACTTTTATGTCACGGACACTCGCGCGAACTTTACGAGCTCTTGGGCATCAAATCGATTAGCACTAGCGTTTACCATCCTCAGACAGATGGCCTAGTGGAGCGATTTAATAAAACGCTCAAGAACATGATTCAGTAAATTGCGTACCACGATGACGCTTAGGAATTGGGATAAGTGGCTAGACCCCTGTTATTTGCAGTACGAGAGGTCCCGCAAGCCTCCACGGGTTCTCCCGTTTGAGCTGCTGTACGGGCGACGCCCCGCGGTGTCCTTGGCGTCATCCTTGAAGCATGGGAGGAGGGACCTTCTAATAGTAAAAATGAAATTCAGTTAGTTCTTGATCTTAGAGCAAAACTCCACACACTGGGGCGGCTAACACAGGAAAATTTGCTCCAAGCTCAAGAGCATCAACGCCGGCTGTATGACAGGGGTGCTTTCGGCTAAGGGAATTTGCACGGGAGATAAGGTACTCGTATTACTCCCAACATCAAGCTCTAAATTACTCGCCAGGTGGCAAGGACCCTTTGAGGTCACCACGGCCAGTGGGGATCTCGATTATGAGGTTAAGCGTACCGATAGAGGCGGCGTCAAATTTATCACCTCAACCTCCTGAAATTGTGGAGGGAGGAGGCGGCCTCTGTGGCGTTAGCCACGGTAGTTCGAGAGGGCGGAGCTCGGACCGGAGATAAATAAAAATTACAATCTCGACACTCCGGTTACTTGTGGGGACCAACTCTCACCGCGGCAGCTCACAGAGGTTTCGAATTACAAAGGGAATTTGCAGATGTATTCTCCCTCTACCGGGCGCACAAACCTCATACAGCACCACATCGAGACCGAGCCGGGCGGTGGTGCGTTGCCGCCTTATCGCCTACCGAACATAGAAAGAAAATAGTCCGGGAAGAATTAAAGGCCATGCTGGATATGGGCGTAATAGAGGAATCCCACAGTGATTGGTCCAGCCGGTTGTTCTTGTCCCCAAGAGTGATGGGTCTGTTCGATTCTGTGTGGATTACAGAAAAGTCAACGCGGTGTCTAAATTTGACGCGTACCCAATGCCCGTGTTGATGAACTGCTTTCGATCGGTTAGGTACTGCTCGATTTTATTCGACCTTGGATTTAACAAAGGGTTATTGGCAGATCCCTTGACACCAATGTCCCGTGAGAAACCGCCTTCACCACGCCGTTTGGATTACACCAATTTGTGGCGCTTCCTTTCGGTTTGTTTGGGGCACCAGCCACGTTTCAGCGACTCATGGATCGGATCCTCAGACCGCACACAGCGTGCGCCGCTGCCTATTTAGATGACATTATCATTTATAGCAATGATTGGCAGCGGCACATGCAACATCTGAGGGCCGTCCTGAGATCGCTGCGGCGGCGGGCTCACAGCAAACCCCAAGAAGTCTTGCGGTTGAGCGTGTGGAGGTACGGTATTTGGGGTTCCACTTGGGTCATGGCCAGGTGCGTCCCCAAATTGACAAGACCACGGCGATTGCGACTTGCCCTAGACCTAAGACCAAAAGGGGGTGAGGCAGTTCCTGGGGCTGGCTGGCTATTACAGAAGATTTGTGCCTAATTATTCGGACGTCACCAGCCCGCTGACTGACCTCACTAAAAAGGGGCTCCAGATCCGGTCCAATGGTCAGAGCAGTGCCAACAGGCGTTCACGCAGATTAAAGCTGCACTTTGTGGGGGCCGCTTTTGCATGCACCTGACTTCTCTCTCCCTTTTTATTACAGACGGACGCTTCAGACAGAGGGCTGGGGGCCGTACTCTCGCAGCTGGTGGAGGGAGAGGCGCCGGTGCTGTACATCAGCCGGAAGCTCTCCTTAAGGGAGACTAAGTACAGCACCGTGGAGAAGGAGTGTCTGGCCATCAAGTGGGCGGTCCTCACCCTCCGGTACTACCTGCTGGGGCGGGCCTTCACCCTCTGCTCGGATCATGCCCCACTGCAGTGGCTCCACCGCATGAAGGATACTAGCGCCCGGATCACCCGTTGGTATCTGGCCCTCCAGCCTTTTAAGTTCAAGGTGGTCCACAGACCGGGGGTGCAGATGGCTGCCGCCGACTTCCTCTCCAGAAATGGGGAGTGGTAGGCAGGCGGATGACGCCGGCCTGAGTCGGCGGTGGGGTATGTGGCAGCGGGCGTGGTCAAGCGCCGTCCGAGAGAGAAGCGGTAAGGGCTCACACCTGGGCTAAATTATGTCTAACACCTGTCTCTAATTGCAGTAGAGTGAGGAGAGCGGTTTAAAAAAGCCAGCAGCCACAGAGGAGGGAGAGACGGAACAACAAACTCAGCGTTTGAAGTCCCTGCTGTGTTCTACATTATTGCAAATACTGTCATTAAAAAAAGAGAATTAAAATCTTACCGTGCCCCGAAGACCTGTTTCCTGTCCTCCATCATTTAAAGAGTGCTACATATACATTAGCTAATCAACTTACACTGTAAAGCTTGTTGCTTGCCACTGTCAGTTTGCTCATTCCTGTTGCGTGTCCTCAACCTGGCAACCTGTTTGAGCTTCGAGTCTGAGGAGGAGGGGGTGGGGGAGACTGCTCTCTCCAATATTTTGAATTTGGACTGCAGTACACATTTTAAACGCTTGATGTCAATGTTACATATTGCTCTTTTAACTTGCAAGGTACTTGCAGAGGAACATTGTTGATTGCGGAGGATGAATGACGGAAGCCTAAAATATCCCAACAAATCAAACTCGAAAGCTCTGAATGTAAATCGGAGTAAGGCAAGAACACCGATTTTTTTATGTACTGGCTCAATAATGGTATTTTGTACACTTTTAGGAACACTCTGCTGTGTTCCTTTAAACGTTTTCTGCAGATTTGTACTTATTCCATATGGATCTATATATCACTCTAATAGCACCAACATTATGTTAATAATGCAAAATTAAATCTATTTTACACATATGTTGGGTATCAAAAAAATCATTAAATGCAGATTTGTTCTGATCATAACGCATAGATTGGTTTGACATGATAACAGCATGGTGGTTTGAACTCACATGTGCTGTGAGGCGTTAGGGAAGGCAGTGGTGTACTGAGGGGCTGCGTCCTCTGGGCCATGTGGTGCAGCGTGACTGATCACCATCAACACGGGTCTGTGAGGGTAGATCTTCTTGGACATGCGGAAGTAACTGATACTGTCATTGGTTATTAGATCTGTCAGGTAGTCCTGCGAGAAGAAGACAAAAATGAAGAGACAAAGATCAGATCATTACATCATGTACTGATTATGTTTGCATTTTCATGTTCAGACAGAATCTTGGGATATTTTTTCTGCATTTTCTGCACTGATTTTGGGGGGATATCTGCAGAATTCTGAAGAATAGGTTTAAACATGGTATTAAAGGAATAGTTCACACAAAAATGATCTAATTTACTCCACTAAACCTGTATGACTTTCCTTCTTCAGCAAAACACAAGATGAGGAATTTCACAATGGCTTATGATTAAACCTTGCACGTTCATGCATTAACCAAGAACTTGCGTTATTCACACGAGAACTTGGCTGGATTTGCTTTTGCAAGGTTTAAGCGTGAACCATTTTGAAAGAGCTTCTCTCAGGGAGTAAATGATGACAAAACATATTACACAATTATCCAAAATGTTGAATAAATGACTTTGTGAATGATGGTCGCTCTAATTTTCCAGAAATCTGTAGAGCATCCTGCGTAGTTCTGCAAGCGCTGATTCCCTGTGAGCCTGCTCAAAAGCAAACTTTTTTGTTGTTAGAGAGACTTAATTCCCCCCACTGCAATGAATGGTGAAAACTAACAGAAATAACAAAGAGAGGAATCTTAAATTAAAAACAATTAAGAGCAATGACCCCTGACATCTGACACTGACCTTTTACAGACAGCCAATGAGAAAGAGGGATGGAGAAGTGGGAAAGTGGGAGACTTTGTTATAAATCAGACTAACAAGACTATCAATCAAACTGCTATAGAATGGACGGAGACATGAAAAGAACCAAAGGAAGGAAGTTCCACATCATTGAGTACTTCACATACAGACCTTCGAGTATTCAAAGCCGTGTTTCTCTCGGACGCCGTTCCTGCACAGGGTGTAGTTGTAGAAGCGAGAATTCTTCACCATGGCCACCCACTCCTTCCAGCCCGGAGGAATGTATGTACCATTATACTCGTTCAGATACTTCCCAAAGAATGCTGGCAAAATACATACACAAGAGAGAATAGTTATCATTGAGGGACATTATTAAACACAATTAAAACATTTCAACATTCAGCCAATTGGTTTAATACCGTAGAGTGGCACAGATCAGAGTAGAGTTGATTAGAGTAGAGCAGAAGAGAATTGAATACAGTATAATAGAGTAGAGAAGAGTAGAGTAGATTAGTGTAGGTAAAAGTAGCACAGAACAAAATGGAGCTGCAACAACTAATTGCTAAAATAGATAATTATCGATAATGAAAATCATTGACAATGAAATTCATTATCGATTAGTCATATAGGTCTATACGGTGAGACCAGAGAAGTCAGTGACGTAATTTTAGAGTAGTGAAAGATGACTGCATGATAACTCGTTAGACGGAGACAAGTTGAAGCAGATTAAACACAACCCAAGTGGTCCAGCACACGAGATTTATATAACTTTATAAACACTTCAAAGAAGATCATAATGTGGACCGGTTAATGTGTCAGGTGAGTTGACAGAGTGCTTGTGCTGTTTGATGTGCTTGAGAGTTGTCTCTCTCCAGTGCATGACTTAAAGTTTACTGCTAATTTATTTGTTTATTAACATATACATGTTATAAATTCTAAATCAGGTGCATACTTCACGAAACTGTTTGTATTTACTACAAGCGAGTCTCTGTTGGACTTCAATGAGCAAGCGATCGTGCACCTCTACATAAATCAAACTGATCACAATAGAGAAAGGGAGTTCAATTAATTTGATTAAACTGTGCTTTGCAGTTTGGTAATCATGCAACATCATACCTCGATTTCCATTTCAGTGTAATCAATTGTGCAGCTTTCATAATTATCACACTGATGTCTCAGAGGTCAAAGTGTGCCGGTTTTTGAAGTGCTTTTTATATTGTTTTCCCTCATCATGTAAAGCATGTAATAAAGTGAGCACTGAGATGGGACTTTTCAGTGCGAGTGAATCTACAATGTGTTTAAAGATACGGCCAAGATATTTGATAGTCCCGATAACAAGTACATTTATATTATGGCAATTATTATTTTACAAGTATACCGTAAACTACCATTAAAATATATTTTGTTTAAAAGAATAGTTTAGAAATATGTTATCAGTGACAATACTGTGTACTACTAAAAAAAGCTATAATGTGTGTAATCAGTAAATATATTTATCATGATTATGTATTTTTCAGCTGGCCAGAATTATTAAAATTTCTATTCTGATGTCACCATTACCCTCTGCTGGCTGATTTTTAGTCACTCTCCATCCCTGATGGATCTTTTTGCACTTTTTGTTAGGTTTTACAAGTAAATGAAAGGAATTGTTTTGCATTTGTCCTGAATGTAATACTGATAATAAAGTTATTCAAACATAACTTTTCATGATTCAGGCTTTATTTGAAATTGTGTGGGAGTATCAAATTGTGAATTTAGTACCTTGGATTGAACCAAATCCTGATTAATTGAATAAATAATCAAAAATGAATTGATTACCAAAATAATCGTTAGTTGCAGCCCTTTAGTAGAACGAAGTACATTATAGTAGTGTAGATAAAAGTAGTTTGTATAATAAATGAGTATAATAAAATAGGGTAGAGTAGAGCAATGTACAGTAGAATATTGTAGAATTGAATTGAGTAGAGAAGAGTACAGTAGAATAGATCAGAGCAGAGAAGCATTGAGTAGAGTATAATAGAGTAGAGAGACTAGATCAGCATAGATAAGAGTACAGTTGTGTATAAGTACTACAGAGTAGAGCAGAGTTCATCTGAGTAGAGCAAAACAGAATACAGTTGCACAGTACAGAAGAGTAGCATGGAGCAGAGTATAGTATAGAACAGTTGTTGATCAGAGGACAGTAGTGCATAATATAATACATTTGAATACAGCAGAGTAGAGCAGAGTACAGTAGTAGCATAATTCAGAATAGAGTTGAGCAGGGAATAATATAGAACAGCAGAGTTGATTAGAGTAACGTAGAGCTGAAACGGAATAGAGAATTATAGCATAGTAAAGTAGATTTCAGTTACGTGAATCAGAGTATAGAAGGGCAGAATAGAATACTGTAGAGTAAAGCAGAGTACAGTAGAGTAGCATAGATAATGTGTAGTAGAGCAGAATACAAAACAATAGAGTAAAGCAGAGTACAGCAGGGCAGATCAGAGTAGAACAGCATAATAGAGTAGATCAGAATAGAATACAGTACAGAAAAACAGAGTATAATAGAGTTAAGCAGAGTAAAGCAGAATAGATTAGACAAGAAAATAGTAGAATACAGTAGTGAAGAGCAGAGCAAAATAAAATAGAATACGGTACACTGGAGTTGAACAGAAAAAAACAAAGTAGAGTACAGTAGAATAGAAAATATGATTGAAAAAGTAAAACAAAGGGTACATTAGAGCAGAGTATAGTACAGTAAAATAGTATCGTATAGTACTTAAATAAAAAATTAAAAGGTATTTTAGAATAGAATAGAGCAAAGTAAACTTAATTATAATATGCTACAGCATATGCTTGAAACCAAATGTACAGCTGACAAAATATAATAGGTATATAGATAGAAAACTGACCTCAGTGAACACATAGATGGATGAAAATTTCTGTTGGAAATGTTACATTAGAGGGGATGTTGGTCAGGGTCGATCTCTTTCCTAGAGGAAGTGTGCTCTAATGGATCACTGTTACCACTAAAAGCCTGACTCACTGCAAGGTGTGCGTGTGGGTTAGCAGTGGCAGCAAGGGAGGCTGAGCCTCCTCAATTCAAAATTAATGCAAAAACAAAAGTGATCAAATTATATATATTTTGCATAACCAAGAATCCTTTATTGATTTTTTTTATTATTATTTGTCTTTCATGCACAGTTGCCCAGGTGAGTTTTAATCACTATATGAATGCCAAAAATGTGCCTCCTTCCGCACTAATAATCAGTCATTATCAGAGGCAACCATTCAAGCCAATTGGCTTTCATCAAGCTTGCATGTAGTTAACACAATAGGTGAAGGATTTAGAAAAGAATCCCGCCTTACAGGTAAAAGAGCCAATCACCTTTTAGATATAGACATCGCCTGTTAATCAACTCTAAAACATGCATGCACATTAGCTGTACAAACCGGGATTTTTTATTTATTTATAATTCTTTAGCGTAATCTTAGGAAAAGCAGCACAATTTATGATACCAGTGTAGTCAGATTTTACAGATGATTCTAAATATGTTCTTTGATCGTAATCTTGATCAGCCATTTTGGAGATTTTGCACTGGCATGGCGCTTGTTTACATGAGCGTTCCAAAGATGACCACCGTGTGAACGGACTTGCTAAAAAGACTTTCATCATATATAAATTCAACTAAATGAAGCAGTGGATGATGGAATTCATTAACACATACTGTATTGGGTTAGTAGATGTTACTGTACATGGAATGGGGTTATCCATTCACTTATAAATGTTTGCATTAATCCTAGCCTGTAGATGGCACTGCATGATTTGTTACATTTTTCTTTTTTTCTTTTTTTACTGTATTGACAAGTGTTGGGTTGGTGAATGAAAAGATTATAACACATAGGTAGTTATCAGGACAATTTTAAGATATCAGTGAGAGGATATCATCTGTGGGTACATAATAAAACATGGTTAAATCCACTGCAATCTTTTATTGGTTTGGTCTTTCATACTAATTTACATATTTGCCTCCTGGAAAATTCCCTCAAGGACCGCCACTGAGGGTTATACAAGAACAACATTCACAGCTGGCCTTGGTATGTTTACCATTAGTTTTGCATTATGCCTTTGTCACACACACACACACACACACACACACACACACACACACACACACACACACACACACACACACACACACACACACACACACACACACACACACACACAACCATCTAATAGGGCCCAGAGTTTTTCAGTTAAATGAAAATCAGTTAGAGACAGATTATGTCAATGTTCGTGCAAGAGTCTGTGAGAGTGAGTTTGAAAATGTGTGAGACCTGAGGGCCTGTCAAACCAAATCTCGCTGATCTCTGAGAGTGTGTAAAAAAACACTCTTTTTTCCATTTTTCAGCTCTGACTAATGAACTAGCTCTCAAAGACCAGAAATAAGAGACCAATCGATGAAATGTCACAAATGTTTTATAGCTCTTAATAACACAGGTCATTTCTACATTTATGTCAGGTTGATATTACTTGGGAGAGTTTATGCACCACCGTGCTAATGTGTATCTTTGTATATACACATACTGTAGCTTGTGTGAACGACCCCTTACTTTGCTCTAATCTACTTTTCTCGAATCTACTGTAATCTGCTGTAAACCTTACGCTATTCTCTGTTACTCTGAGAGACAACGGGACAATTATAGGGAGATTTAGTGAGTAATCCTTCCACAGTTGTATATGCACAAGTGAGTAAATTGTCTCCACCTGTCCTGTAGCCGGTGTTGTTGAGGTAAACTCCAAAGGTGCGGGGCTCATGTTGGGCCTGCCAGGAGGGCGAGGAGCAGTTCTCGTTGTTGGTGTATGTGTTGTGGTTGTGGGCATACTTCCCCGTCAGCATGGAAGAGCGTGATGGACAGCACATTGGTGTGGTGACAAACGCGTTGGAAAAGTGTGTGCCACCCTGTTCCATGATCTGCCGTGTCTTATTCATGACCTGCATGGAGCCTGGATGAGAGAGAGAGAGAGAGAGAGAGAGACACAGAGAGAGCATATCAAATATTACTCAAGGTCACATCAAGTATGCTCTACTAATTGCCCTACTTGAAAGAGTACTAGGTCTTTCTCTTTCTCCCACTAGAAATACTAGACAGTGTCAATGTAAAGATATCATAACGTGGGAAATTGGTCACCATGCGAGAACTTGCATTGCATTTCAATTTCGGGTCATATGCTTTAGAAGACTTGTAATATGATGCACAAGCCACATAAACTACTTTCATGACCCTATTGGGGGCTTTTAAGCTTTAAAGTGAATCTTTATCAACTGCCATTGTCAAAACTAACAGAATTTTTATTTCCCCTTCAGTCACTAACTCGACGTTGTGTCGATAGGGGTCGATATGGGTATAAAAGGGTGCGATCGTTATCTCTCCACCTCCGACGGCCATGGGCGCTGCCACTCGTGTCTGGGCAGTGATCACACTGAGGGCCAGTAGTACTACGTTGTCCCTGGCAACCAAAGCCTACAGTGCTGCTGGACAGGCTGCCTCCACCCTGCATGCCATGGCCCTCCTGTAGGTACACCAGGCCAAGTTACATTGCTTCCCCCCCTCAGGGATGTGGGGAACTATATGATGTTTTATATATGATGTTTATGTGGGGAACTATATGATGTGTTTAAATGGAGGTTACGACAGTAACCGAGACGATTTGGGTGAACTATTACTTTATGACACTGTACTATTTCGGCACATTTAGTGTCTGGTTACAGAATATTTAATTGCAACCGCCTTTTTTCCCCTCCCTCTCTGTCTTTCTTCAATTCCCCCTCTCACAAACACACATACGTACACTACAGCCAAATGGGCAGAATTGATATGATCAGAGACAGGAAGTCTAGTTCAATTTGGCCATTGTAGACAGGATCACCACACCTCCAAAGATTCATACAGAAAGGTCAACATGCAAACTCAAACCTACACACACCAAAAAAGAAATACATCTCAGTGCACTTTACACGCAAAGGTCAGTATGGATTGACAATGCAAATCAGTATCCACACAGACAAGTGCCCTTGAGAAGAGAGGAGAGACAAGAGGCACATCTCTGCCACACAAGGGTGATCTAATTAGTATTCATAGATGTTAATATGTAACGTTTCCACATACATTTTTGTATGTTTGGATAGACACTGAACACACAGACAACACATTTCCTGAAACTTTTATATACAGACGTAGAAATCTTTTTGAATCCTCCAGACAACTGGTCGGAACAACTTTACCAGGATACCACTGTAGGTCAACAAGTTAGTACTCAATACTCGGACACAATGTCATAGCGGGACTCTCAATTTTTACATTTATTTGGAGAACTACTTTTTTAAATGGCATATTGATGTATAAATGGCATTCAGATGGGATTGATAAAAGTATTTTCATTTGCATGTGTTGTTTGGCTGAATATAATTGTAACACATTAAGTATGAAATATAAGTGAAAAACTTTCGATATTACAGTATAAAAATTAGAGACAGACTGTTATATCGGTTTTACCGATGAATCTGTATCGTTAGTTGCTTTTGGAACTATTGCTTATCGGAAAAATCAACACTTGATAGTTGCTGATTGATTTTTTTATTCCTCCATGTTCCTCTGTTCCTTCTAAAGTTGGCATGGCTAAGTTCTTCAATATAACAGCAGCCTCTTGAGGTGAAATAAAAACTTTGAGATCCAAATCTTTCATCATTGACAATATTTATCAATATTTTTATCCTCAGTTCAATGCATATTCAGTGAGCTGACGTCACTGTGGAGAGCACCCTTCTCCACCCGTCACAAAGCCACTCGCTCATCTGCTCTCGCTATCCTCGACGGCGGAGCGGCCCACAGGTACACAGCGATTCCCCCGGTGGATAGGGCTGTTGCGCTCCACCTGTGTCCCGGAAACCCTACCACCTGGCGGGGTCGCCCTGTGCTCCCTTCCAAGGCCTGTAGGACAACATCCTCGCTGACAGCGAAGGCCTACAGCGCCGCCAGACATGCCGCTTCCGCCCTGCACGCCATGGCCCTCCTGCAAGTCCACCAGGCCAAGGCGCTCAAAGAGCTGCACGTGGGTAGCCCTGATCCCGATGTGCTGCAGGAACTGCGCTCAGCGACTGACCTCGCCCTTAGAGCCACGAAGGTCACAGAGCAGTCACTCGGGCAGGCGATGGCCACGCTTCTGGTCCAGGAACGTCATCTGTGGCTGAACTTGGTCGAGATGCGTGAGACCGACAAGATTCGCTTTCTTGACGCCCCAATCTCCCAGTTCGGCCTCTTCGGCGACACCGTCAAGGACTTTACCCAGCAGTTCTCCGCGGTGAAGAAACAGACGGAGGCCATCTCTCATATCCTGCCCACGCCGCAAGGCTGCCACCATGGGCCATGCCCTGTCTGCTTGTCGAGGGCATCCCCCTGCGAAGGAACAACAAGCTGCTCCGCCTCAACCTGGGCCCAGCTCTCAGCCCACGCGTCGAGCACTCTACAGGAAGCAGACGCCCCCCATCTCACGGACCCCCTCGAGGACCCAGAAGGCTCCCAGGCGCTCCTGAGACGGACGACCCAGATGTTAGCTCTGGAGATGGTAAGACCACTCTGTCCCCCGGTGGAGGGCTGGGAGTGCCGGGTACATCAAAAATACTCGTCCCCTTGGTGCCCCTAACACGGAGATTGGATGCGTGGCTCTCACTTCCCAACCCGTCACGCTGACTGGCCCAGACCATCTGACTCGGTTACGCAATTCAGTTTGCCAGGCCCCCGCCCCCCTTCGCGGGCATCCGCTTTACTGCAGTACACAGCGAACAAGCCAAATCCCTGCACGCGGAGAACGCTACTCTTTTACTCAAAGACGCGATACAGCCTGTCCCTCCAACCGAAATGAAGAGGGTTTCTACAGCCCTTACTTCATTGTACCCAAGAAAGGCAGCGGCTTACGACCGATCTTGGACTTGTGAGTTTACAACCGGGCTTTGCTCAAACTCCTGCAGCAGGTGTCCCGATGCGTCATGGTCTCGACCGACGCCTCCAGACTGGGTTGGAGTGCCATGTGCAACGGGCACGCAGCTGTGGGCCATTGGAGAGGGGCCCCACTGCGCTGGCACATGAATTGCCTAGAGTTGCTGACTGTTTTCTTTGCCCTGCGGAAGTTTCTTCTGCTAGTTCGGGACAAACATGTCCTAGTCAGGTCAGACAGCAACACTGCGGTAGCGTACATAAATCGCCAAGGCAGCGTACACTCTTTCCACATGTCACGACTCGCCCGTCGACTCCTCCTATGGACTCAGGTCGCTGCGTGCCACTCACATCCCTGGCTTGCCGAGCGGAGAGTGGAGGCTTCACCCCCAGTCGGTTCAGCTTATTTGGGAACGATTCAGCGAGGCCCAGGTAGATCTTTTTGCCTCCCAAGAGACCTCCTACTGCCCGCTCTGGTATTCCCGAACCGAGGCTCCCCTCGGGGCAGACGCACTGGCACACAGCTGGCCCACGGGGCTGCGCAAATACGCATTTCCCCCAGTGAGCCTTCTTGCACAGGTGCTGTGCAAGGTCAGGGAGGACGAGGAACAAGTCACACTAGTGGCTCCCTATTGGCCCACCCGGGTCTGGTTCTCAGACATCATACTCCTCACGACAGCCTCTCCCTGGCCAATTCCCCTGAGGAAGGACCTTCTTTCTCAGGGGCAGGGCACGCTCTGGCATCCGCATCCAGACCTTTGGAAACTCCATGTCTGGCCCCTGGACGGGACGCGGAAGATCTAGCTGGTCTACCACCTACCGTCGTAGACACGATCAACCAAGCCAGAGCCCCTTCCACCAGGCATCTCTACGCCCTGAAGCTTGTTTGCAATTTGGTGTTCTTCCCGAGCCGAAGACCCACAGAGGTGCACAGTTAGGTCAGTGCTCTTATTCCTGCAAGAGAGGCTGGAGGGGAGGCTGTCCCTTTCCACCCTAAAGGTTTATGTCGCTGCTATCGCTGCCCACGCAGTAGATGGCAAGTCCCTGGGTAAGCATGACTTAATCATCAGGTTCCTAAGAGGCGCCCGGAGGTTAAATCTCTCCCGGCCGAGACTGTTCCCCTCCTGGGACTTCTCGGTAGTCCTCGCGGGCCTCCAGAGAGCTCCCTTTGAGCCGCTAGAATCAGTTGGACTCAGGGCCCTCTCTCTTAAGACTGCCCTGCTGATCACGCTCGCTTCCATCAAGAGGGTCGGGGACCTGCAAGCGTTCTCTGTCAGCGACACTTGCCTGGACTTCGGTCCGGCAGACACACATGTGATACTAAGACCATGACCGGGCTACGTGCCCAAGGTTCCTACCACGCCCTTTAGAGACCAGGTAGTAAACCTGCAAGCGCTACCACGGGAGGAGGCAGACCCATCCCCTTCATTGCTGTGTACCTCCCTGGAAGACATATGAAGAGCAGCGGTTTGGGCGACACCCAACACCTTTACGAGATATTACAATCTCAGGGTTGAGTCAGTATCATCCCGTGTTTTCTCAGGTCCGAGCCAGTAGAACTTGTTAACACGCTGGTCGGGTGAATTGCTTGCATATAGTGCCCTTTCCCTCGGTTGATGTAAAATTGTGTGTTTTTTTCTCCCAAGAGATCCCACTCCTCGGATCCCTGGACGATTCCTCCCTAGCCCTCGTGGGTCCGCAGTTCAGCGGTGGAACTCGCCGACCCAATCCAATGCGGGTACTCAATCTACCCTGTACTGGAATAGGTGCCCCACAGGGTGAGGACTCATATGCGGACTCCCCCTGTGTGTATTTTCCGCGATACGGTCCCCTTACAGAAGTGGACCTGCGTTTTCCTTAGGCAGTCCCCGACTGCCCTCCAGTCGCCGTGCTGTAGCAACTCCCCCTCCCTGAGGCTGGATCTACCACCGTGCCACTCCCACGTGTCGCCTAAAAACACATGTGATGTATTCACCACTTTACCTCCCCTCCGGGCAGGTGTGGTCTCTGCAGGGTCTTTTCCCCCTGAAAGAATAGGAAACTGGCTAAGACCCCTTTCCTCGATGCATGTAAGGGCCCCGGCCATCTATTGCTCTATGCGAGAAACATAGAGAGAAAAGAGGCCCAGCCAGGCTTGGCCCGTTCCCAGGTTGGCAAGCATCGCCTTGTTCCCCTGTCTAGGGTAACCAAAAGGACTCCGACAAATTTTTTGGGGCATTGGGGAAGGGTACGTGCAGTCTGACACAGCTGTTCGTCTTGATACGTAAGATACCTGCCCGCTCTTGTGTCAGCAGAACACGTACACGGCTCAGCGCATGGCGTGATTTAAATTGGACCCCTATTGTCGCTTCTCTGACACAACATCGAAGAGGGCAATAGACAGGGAACATCTAGTTTACGGATGTAACCTCCATTCACGTCGCTGAGACGAGCCGCTGTAGTGGTCGGACCATTTCCGGCTCCTCAGAAAAATCCTGAATGAACTCATAGAATTTCCTCACCTTTATACCCGTATGTCCGGGGGCGGGGTATGCAAATACTAGCTACCAACTTCTCATTGGCCTTTTTTCATAGATCAGAGGTATATTCGGTGCTCAAGAGAGACTCCTAGTGTCGCTTCTCCGACACAACGTCTCGTTCCCTCCAACAGGGAACGGAGGTTACATTCGTAACCTAGACGATGCTATCCCCTAAACCTCACAAAAAACGTTCTGCATTTTTACATAAAAAAAAAAGCATCCTTTAGTATATTTGTTAAGCGATTTGAATTATGGGGACACTAGAAATGTCCTCATAAACCAAATTTATACCAAAATACCCTTGTTATTACCAGTTTGTAACCTAAAAATAAATGTCCTTGCAAACCACACACACACACACACACACACACACACACACACACACACACACACACACACACACACACACACACACACACCTTATTCTGGTAAATATATGGGTTTTGAAATGTTTAAAATACCATTTCAAAATAAGAGTTCCGAAATAAGTATGTGTGTTCTGGGCTTGTTTATTTTTAAAAGTCCAGTGTTATGCACCAAATCTTCATATTTTTTCTAGTTATTACTCACAATTGTTCTGCAACTTCCAGTTCTTCAAACACCAACAAATGTGTATACATTTGTACTTCTCTAAAGCTGTTTGAATGTAAAAGTGTTTATGTTCTAGATGCTATCAATACGTTGATATTGTACACTGAGGTATTAACAAAATGTCAAAAATATATGTACACTACAACCACACACACACCAATATCAACAAATACAAATGAGAACATGTTGGCCATACACTGTGCATAGAAAACTAATATTGTTCAATGCTTTGAGATGCTGGGACTTTCCTTCCTAATTTGCATTACTGTCTGCTGAGAGATGTCTCTTTGTAACTTAACTAACAGAAATAAATATGCTCACATACACACATAAAACTGAATGCTCTTTTAACAGCCCCAATAGATTCCAGCTCACACCTGTAGCCCATTAATCCCCAAACCTTTTGAAATCTTAAAGGATTTGTTAGTTCTGTGGCATAGAAGTGAATTGTGTATTATGGTGTACTCATAAGAGCATGGACTGGAGATTACAGGATTTACTGGGTTTTGTGTGAGTTTATTAGCTAGTGTGAGGGAGAAAGCAGCCAGTTCAGGGTAAGATTCAGTTAATAATCAAGCATTATTAAGCATAATCATCTGTGGTATTGTTTCATGAGCTAGCAAGCAAAAATTATCAGAAGTCTATTTACCTAGAAGTCTAATTTCACCTGACCTATCACAGTCTCTTCAGAAATCCATTACTGACCACTGTTTCACTATCAATCGCACATAAACACAACATGTATGCTCTTTTTTTAAGAAAGTCATCAGATTTATAACCCAAATGCATCAAATGGCATGAAACTGAGAATATAAAGTTTAAAAGAGGTCCTGAGGTCTTGTCATTAATGATCCTTAACATAACTGGCTGTTTTCAATTTCCACTCACCCAGTTCAGTGTCCTGGTCATCGGTGAGGATGAGGATGATATTGGGGCGGATGTTGCGACGGTCTCGCTGGATTCGAGGTTTCAGCCTCTGATTGGACAGGAAGATGGAGGCATGAGCCACAGCAACCATGCCCAACAGCACCAAGAGCCGGGCCGCCAGCCCCTGTGTCGCCATGGCCACTACCTCTGACCCCAACTTATGACCCTTTCAGGCCTTGCACTCACACTATGCTGATCTCACCTTGAGGCACCTGTGGGGATAATGGAAAGTAGATTAGTTTTTAGTTTAATTTTTAAACCTAAGCTGATGAAGTGCAGTGTTTATCTGAACAGCAACAAACTGTTGCACGAATACTACATAATCTTTGCAGAGAGATAACACTTCAGTAGGGACAAAGGTTGATAAATGGACAAGGAGTGTTCCTGCTCTTAATAGTATATATATATATCTTAGGGTTACAGATTTGAACAATCCCCCAATCCTAAATATTAAACTTCAAAATCCAGAAATATTCCCCAATTATAAGAATCATCCAAATATTCTACAATGTATCGGGATATTGGCATTTAGTTGTGTTTGCTGAGGCAAGCATCACAATTACTATTGCTCATGCAGTACTTAACCTCCTAAGACCTGAGCACAACTGCTGTGTGCACTTTTCATTTCCCTTTTGATTTGTAACTAGTACATGCACTAAACATGCATTTTTTTTATTTAATTATTATTTGTTTTAGAGCAAATAGTATTCCTAAAAATGTATGTCTTCACATGAGGATATCGGGCCTAAGTTGTGAAATTTTAAATAATACCAAGCTTGGTATTATTTAAAATTTCACATAAATATATATATATATATATATATATATATATATATATATATATATATATATATATATATATATATTTGTTTGACAGTGCAAAGACAGAACATCGAGATGTTGTTGCCAAAGTAGAAAAAAAAATATATATATATATATATATTAAAAATAAAAAGTCAAATCAAGTCATGAAAAGTCAAAAGTCAAAAACATGAAAAAGTCAATAAACATGATTCATGTTTATCTGTAGGACTGTTGGTTTTTCATGTTTTTGAGACGTCACAGACATTACAGAAGATTTTCTGTAAAGCTGCTTTGGAACAGTGTTTATTGGGAAAAGCACAAATAAAAAACTATACAAATAATAATTATTTGACTTGATTTGGCTTTTATTTTTCAGTATATATCTACTTTGGCAACAACATCTCGATGTTCTCTCTTTGCACTGTGAAACAAACAAGTGATAGCCAGTGCTGAAGCATTTTACCATTCAGAAATTAGCATAAATAATTCTGATTTAAAGTAAAGAAAGTGTAAACGTAGTTCTAGCTGGAAGATCTTGGGCTTCATTCTATCAGGGATCTCAATCACAATACAGCCTCCCCTTTATAAGCCTGCCAGCTGCCTCTCATTGTTCGCATGCTTCTGTGCTTTTAACCCCCCACCCCATCTCCACAAGTTTATGTCCCGTCCTGGGTGGGAATAAGCTAAGCTCCCCTGCCGTCTTCGCCTACGGCAGAATCTGACGGTTCAAGCAGCATCAAAGGACTGGGCTCACACCAAATTATAGAAGTAACTTTTCATTCTTATTAATTCCATTAATGTCTTTCTGATAGAAATAGCCAGCATACTGCCAATAACTGCCAACCATTTTAAAATAATATTTTGCATTATAAATTCTTAATCTACAGTAAGTACTGATTTTCATAGTCCCATGTCTGCCAAACATGTTGAGTGGTCCAAACATCACCTGCAGCCTAAAACTGAACTTCTGGTCAGATTTTGGAGTGAATGCACTTAGCTGCATAGAAAGTTATAGGATGCACCCTTGATCCCTATTTAGTGATTGACTTAACCTCCAGTGTGCTGTCTGTCTGCACTGGTCTCAGAACAGTTCAAAATGCACCTTATTTTCCTTCTATCTCCATATAAAGCCTCAGGAAGCAACATTTGCAGCTTTTGGATAAACCCTTCGATTATCAATGTGTTAATGCACAGTGAATATAGGTTATTCAGAAAAATAGCCCTTTAGTCCACGTCAGTGGTCATAGTGCTTAACAGTGTGCCGTTTCAAGATAAATCACTTTATCAGATGCAACTAGAGACTAATCTTTTGACTGAAGCAGGTTTCAATGTAAAAAACATAATTAGGTTTCTTACCAGTCAAAGTTTTGTTGGTGATTCACTCAAAGACAAAATTAGCACCATGTTGTTTTGTCACATGAATCAGTGTGTCAAAAGTTTAACCCTTTACTGACAGCCCAGACTGTCCTGAGCTGAGATCAGTTGGTTTAAATGATACTAAACTACGCATAGCGTAAAGCAAGACAAAATATCCAGTCTACGCAGAAGGTTGCGGGGTTGCACAAGGTTAAATTAAGTGTATGAACAAACCCCTAACTCAGTTCAACACACAACTCGCCCCACACTGTTTGCACTACAGACATGAATGATAACTCAAATAGTTGAAGAGGTATTACTTTAGAATCTGAAGTTTGATTTTCATCTGAGAGGATGATAAAACAGGAAGACAAATCCAATAGACTTTCATTGAAAGAGGGACCCAAAGCAAATGTAGGGACCAGAATATCACAAAGACTTAAATAAGAAAGCAGACAACTAACAAAAACCTAGAACACCCTAGCATTGTGGCATGACTGTTGCAGTATCAAACACATTATCTTTCAAATGTAGTACACTGTAAATAACTAAATATTTAGAAATTACACTGATATACTCTACAGTAGTGATTTCCTTGGCATTTGGCACAAGTGACGTCAACCCCCTGACCTTCTGTCATTAGAGATGTGTTAATCTCCCTGTGTTTGAATTATGGTTACCAAATAATCTGAACCCATTACATTAGGATCATCTGGGGTGACTATGCGCACGCATATACGCACACACGCACACACATGCACACACACACTAGGGTGTCTAGGATAAGGCTTTTATTGAGGCACAATGCTGTTTCATGCCCTGTAAGCATCTCTTGAGCATGAATAATTTAATAGGATGGAATCCCCTTTTCAGTTGCTAATCTGTGCTTGAAAATAAAATCCCACCCACTGCTACCCACCATGAGCTAAATACACACACACAGTTGGATCTAATCTAAAACCAGTGGGGTTAAACAGGAAAGGATAATCACACAAAGGAGAGTCCGAGAGTGATAACCAGAGGAACAGAGAGAAATCAGGCTGAGTTGAAGAGGTGCAGTGCAAGGTGGAGAACGTGAGGATGTCACGGCTTTGAGAAACTTTTCAAAGCTCTGATTCAAAAGACAAACCCATGCAGAGAACATCACTTTTACAGAATTATCATAAAACAGTGACTCTTTAATACTGTAATACTCCTTATTGTGATATTTCAGCTTTTGTATCAAAGCAGCTTGTGTAGCTTCTTTAGCAGTTTTCTACAAAGCGTTATGTGTGCGAGACTGTTGCTGACTTGATGCACAGATAAAGTGATAGTCATGCTGTCATACATTTCACAACATACTGACAATTTTAAGCAAAACATTCACTTTTACATGCAAGTAATCATGCCTCTTGACTCATAAGTAAATTCCATAATAAAAGTATTTTCCTACTATCGGAGCAATTCAAGCATTAAGGACATGTAACTTCATGTTTTTATGAGCCGTGTCAGCAGGGGGCAGTCTGCGCACTTCAACAAACCTCATAGTTATCGCAGCCACAGAATAAGAGCCGCTCACACATGACAGCTTCTTCACAGCTGGACAAAATAACAGAATGTAGGGATGTTGGACCCGATTTCCAAATTTCAACTACTTTTAACTTAACACAGCATCCTAAAAATGCATATTTAAAATGCTGAAAACCAGTGAGACACACACAAAAGCGTCCATCTAACTCATATGTACATAGACCAACAATTAAAAATAGCAATGGTGGAACAAAGAAGATGTCCTGTGAGAACATTGCAAAATTGATTGCGGTCTACTTTAGGTTTATGTTCAATGAAATGGGAATAAAACAAACAATATATTGACTTCTTAAGCCACTTTTTTGCATTTTCTAATCCAGGGGTTTTCAAACTGGGGACCGCTGTTTTTTAACTGCTATCAGTCTCGCTTCTGCCTCTCACAACAGTCTGTGATGTTAGTGAGCTAGCATACAGAAATGATCAGCCATAAAGTTTCACTCATAATATCAACTCTTTTATTATTATAGGTGGTGTCAACAGATGACAGACCAAATCACAAGCACCAAAGCCCTTCTGAAGTCTGTTTTTTTCTCAACTGACCAATCAGTTTCACTTTCGAGCACGTGCTGAAATACAGAGCTGCAGTAATTTGAGAATCGCATGTCTTGTATGTGCGCCACTTTGAAAGATGGAAAATGCATTTGGAGACTGTATACAGAGGTAGGATGAAAATCAGATGTCTTTCAACTGTTCTGAGACCCGTATCAATAAAAGTTCCATTCATTCAACAGCGCTGTCTGTTCAAAGCCATTAAGATTAGGCAGCAAGTAAGCTGAATAACTTTGTATGCAGCACAGAGTTACAGCAGTTCTGTCACAACTGGTGTGGAAGCAGGCGAAGGCAGACGGGTGGTTTGGATCCACATGCGGTTTATTTACAAAAAATAACAAGAAAGCAAACACAAAGAAAAGTCCACGATGGGAAAAATTAACTCTAACACAAAAGAACAAAAAAGAACAAAAAAGAACAAAAAAGAACACACAGCTGGTAGAAAATCCCCGAAGGGCTGGAAACATGGGCAAAGGCATGACATGAAACGATACTTACCACATACAACGATCGACAGTGACTAAACAAAGAACCAGGGTTTAAATACACAGACACAATGAAGACTGAACGAGACACAGGTGAGAACAATGATTAGTGTAGGCAGTGAGGGAGGCCGGGAATTGTGGGAATTGTAGTTTTTAGACAAGGACAGTGAAACACGGGGCGGACAACAAGGAAAACATGACATGGAGCGTGATCAGTGACGAGTGAAACAGAAAACACGGGGCAGACAACACGGGATCGTGACAAGTTCTGTGTTTGATCGACATGAATTTTCATCTCATGCTCGAATTATGTATTATGCACAGACGTTAAGAACAGCTCTGCTCTGAGATCGGTTCGGTTCGTGCACTGTTAACGTGCGCTGATGACATTAAAAAGCGCTCCAGATTTACTTCAATAGCATAATTTCAAGTATGTTTGGACATTAATAGTGCTTTAAAAAATCTAAAATACACTCATGGCACTGCGGTTTTGTGGACCGAGGAGGAGATGGGAGCATTTTCCCATGTTATGAAGGAGCACCAGAGCCTGTCAAAGCTGTTGTCAACAGAAACAACACACACACACACACACACACACACTTTCTTCATTTTTTTTTCTCGTCAAAATAATGGCAAGGAAATGGATAGCGTTTCCACCTGCTAAATTATTACAGAAATATATTTCTATTGTTTACTGCAATAACAACAATAATAATAATAATGACGACATTAATAATAATGCATTATCTTTTAGAGAACTTATGTGTGAAAGCCTAAAGACATACTTTAATAATAACTAGTAACTAGTGAAACTACTAGTTTGTAGTTTTTACACCTTGTCCAACATGAGAGCTGCGGCTTATTGTAATTTAATGTTTATTTTATTATAGAAATGATAGAGTAGTGGCAACAGTATTTTTGTCCAAATCGTGCAGCCCTATAATGGAATAAATAAATAAATAAAAAAATCTCAAAAATCGTGATTAAAACTAAGCAAAAAAAAAAAATAAAGAAATCATGATTATCAATTTAACCATTATCGTGGATCATCATATTTGGGGGTCCTTGGCATCAAAAAGTTTAAAAACCCCTGGTCTAATCAATGCTTTAGATGTCTGCCACAATAATGCAACATATATATATATATACTGCGGTTCAATACCAGTCATGAAATGATGTTGCTTCAGAAAATGTGCTTTTTCATTTTGCTCCTGCATTATGAAACACTATTGGTTAACTTCAGGCATTGATAAGTTAAGAAAGTCGTATATATTTTGAAACACTAATGGTTACGTTTAGGCATTGATTTGTTAAAGATGTCTTTTTTAAAGTATATTTGAAAAACTACTGGTTAGGTTCAGGCAAACATTTTAGGTTATGAGGCTACGTTTACATTTTTTTCTATCTAAAATTCATCATAAATCCGTGTCTGAATACGACACCATCTTACTTGCTTTTTTCACTGTAAAACTGCAGCCAAACATGTTATACAGCATGTAAATGTTTAATTACGAAAATGTTTCATGTAAATTTCATGAGACCAGGCTGGTATATATATATATATATATATATATATATATATATATATAGTACATTTCTAAGCAAATATTGATATGCAATTTATTATATTAATTATTAAAATTATTAAAAAGCCCTACTAATTTGTGAACTTCCTGCAGTCCAATTTAATTCCCTATCCACACTAGTATAGCAGTACACACAGCCTCATTTGTTTGTAAATTAGGCGTATTATACATTGCACCTTATTCACAAAAGTCAGTGCTATTTGCCTGCTGCAATTAATGCTGCACTTTTACCACTTATGGAAAAATATTTTTCCAGGCAGTAAATGGAATTGTATTTTATAGTGATGGTTGTGTACATTTTCTAGTGATCATGGCAGCAGAAACTCATCAAATGTGCCTAAGCTGCAGTGGCGTAGTGATCCTGTACAGTCCCAGTAAAGTATAGAATTGAGTAATACAAACAGGGTTTTGCATGAATAGTTTAAGTGTGTTTGCACCATTACCGGATCTGCATAATTCCTTTAATAAATCATGTGCTAAATCAATGCATATAATGATGCTATAAGCACACGCAATTCCCGTTGAATCCCCCTTGGTTAATTGGTTTGCACACTTGCACACATTGAGCCGTGGATCAAATACAGCTTGTGACACTTCTTAATCCCTTTCTACATGTCATTTATGTTCTCACTTTGATATCAATAAAAATAAAATACATTCTTGTTCAGTCATTTAGAGAGTCTGTAAAATAAGTGTTCTTCTGCAAACAACAGCACACAGATGCCAATCTGTACTTAAACTGCCAAAACAAACTCATGAAATAGACTGATCTAACAGCTTTGCTGCATTGACATGCAGATGGCAGTCTTGAATTTAGTTCTTTAATTACTCTTCAACACAGAACTACAGATTGTATTTTCAAAAGCTAAGCTACTCACATTTACACAAGGAGAACAAATGATCTCTATTAATTTGATTCAATGAGGTTAATAACCCATTAATCATCTCTACATATCAACCAGTATATCTGCATACATATATTAACCATTCAAATTGACACTTGTTATGTGTCTGCTTGTTTAATTGCCAGCAGAGAGTTTAGAATCAGGTAATCTGACAGTATTCTCATGCCAAAACCATTTTATGCCTCCCGGAAAGCATTTAAAAAGAAGAATGATAAAATAGAAAGACAGAAGTGTTAGAGAGTAGAGCAAATAGACACGGGTCTCTAAGGAAATGCAACACAAACACTTTTAAATCCTCAGAGTCACTATGAAACTCATGAAAAAGCAACAACAACAACTATGAATCCACATCCTGAAAAGCCAGCTAACATTAATGCAATCTAATACAATTCACACAACATATTTTTCCTGTCAAATAAAATAAACTGATGCAGAACGTGCTAAATAATGTGATTCTCCACAACACCAATAGCGTATTGATGAGATTTCTTTGTGATGAAAAACTCTCTGGTGCACTGCATGTCATTCTATTGCAACGATTGGAAAGACCCTTCAGCACTGTGAGAAAAATGGACAGCAGAGAAGGAAATAATTTATTTCTTACTGTTATATTTATGGAAAGTCACACTGACATTTGGCAGGTTGGAGCCTGGTCATCAATTTCAGTATAACAACAACAACAACAACAACTTACATTTATATAGCTCTTTTCTAGAAGTCCAGCTTTAACTCAAAGCGCTCCACATGGTATAGGGGGAATCTCCTCAACCACCACCAGTGTGCAGCATCCACCTGGATGATGCGACGGCAGCCATAGTGCGCCAGAACGCCCACCACACACCAGCTATTGGTGGAGAGGAGATGGTAGAGTGATGTAGCCAATTCAGGGATGGAGATTATTAGGAGGCCATGATAGATAGGGGCCAATGGGGGGAATTTGGCTAGGACACCGGGGTTAAACCCCTACTCTTTACGAGAAAGTGCCCTAGGGATTTTTAATGACCACAGAGAGTCAGGACCTCGGTTTAACGTCCCATCCGAAAGATGGTATAATACAATTACACTCAGAAAGATACCATTATATATGAATGGATTCTGGGCAATCATGAAGCACATGATCAAGTGAAATAGTTAGCTTGTCTTAAGTCATTACGATTTTTCCTTTTCTGCTCTGTGAGGACTGTCACTCTTTTTATACCGCATGGATGATTTAAGCGCAAATAACTTCCCGTTGCAAACAGTTGGCTTGACTGACCCTTAAACATTTATTTGGAGTTATCTGCCTCTTTTTTCTCTTTTATAATACAGCAAGAAAAGAATCTGAGGAGGTCCTCAAGACACTTGAATCTAAGAAGATCCTCAAGTTCTAATGTTATTTCAGAGCAGACACATCTGATATCTCTTTTTCAGACCTTATTTAAGATTACTATTTTTGAGTATAGCTAAATGAATGCTGGAGTTATTGCTTAGCCCATTACACAATCACATATACTCTCATTCCCTTGGATATTTCTCTGTCCGAAACACAATATATGGATAGCCCAACTCATAACCAGCAGAGAGCGAGATGGAGAGCCACTTCTCTACTGACAGTCCACACGAGGACAGTAAAGACAGGGGCTACACTATAAAAAGAACAGGATATATGGAACACTGCCATCAATGACGAAACAGTCAGTACAATGGCCAAAAGCTGTTGAGGGTGGTGGAATTAAAAGATATATTTAAAATAAGTAAAAAACAAAAAAGGTGCAATCTGCTTTGCTTCTTTTTAAACCATATTTCAAACTGAATTGAGTCTGTATATGGATTTTAATGTAAATTTGAATTTGACTTGAATTTAAATTTGAATTAACTTATTTGAATTCAAATTTGAATTTGAAAATGGATTGAAATTTTTATTTTTTTTAACAGTTTTAAGATGCTATTTTAGATGCTATTAGAGTACAAACCGAAAGTTTAAATAAAGAGAGAACACATCACTCCCAACAAAAACAAACTTCCTTGCCTCAAGTGAGCAGAATCTGGGTTAATGTCCAGTCCCTCAACAGAGGCAAAAAACACCAACTTGACTTCCAGGAAAACACCTCTCCCGCACTCATCCCACACTCTTCTAAACCCCTTTTTCTTTTTTGCTTCCCTACCATCTTGCATAGCATCCCTCTCTCTATCTGTTTCAAATACCACTCTCTCTCACTATCTCATTCCCTCCATTCTGTGAGTACCTCATGGTGTCGATGTCAGATGCCTCTGTCTCGCTCAGCACAGCTGCTCATACCACATGGAGGAAGAAATATCCAGATATCAAGTATAAAAGCTACGGGACCATCTTAATGCAATCCTTGATATAAGATACAGTGATAACACTCCTCTCCTCTCTTAAATACACCACACTCAGTCATCTGTCTCTGTAGGTCACAGCGCTGTAGCTATATCCCTCCCTCTCTGTTTCTTTCTCATGGTTGCAGTCGCTCATGTGCACTCCTCTTTCCTCACATTGCTTCTCCCCCCTCCCAGGCTCTCTCTCTCTCTCTCTCTCTCTCCTCTCTAATTCCATTCCCACTTAGGTAGTAGCCTCTTAGGATTGATGTATTCTAACCTTGAGCTTTACTGGTTTCAGTTTATTGTCCCTCTCCCCCTGTCCTGTCTACCATCTCCCAGTAAGAGTTAAAGGAGCATCACACCGTAACAAAACTGAGGATGAGGGGCCAATCTGTGTCCTGTTTATGCTTCGCCAACCACACTGCTCTGCATACGAGCACATTCTTTTACATTGTATATTAACAAGCACCTCAAATGAAAGTCCCCTGCTATTTATAATTGCATTACATTTACATGAATTTTAAATGAAAGCCCGCTACATTTAAATTGAGATCAATCACCATTAGTGTATAATTCAGCTACCTTGTGAAGACAAAACACAAATTTATGTTGCATTTAAGAACAGATTTGTAGCAGATCCAAATAATCTTTTCCACTTTTGAAATGTAATTGAGTTGTTTGTCCAAACCTGTTGTTTTTTTCTCACTCAGTAAAGCTATTTGGGGAGTTGATGCATACGCATAACATGTCTATGGGCTGTTTTTTTTAATCACTTAAAACTTAGGTTTCAATTTCTATAAATGTCTGAGATCATTTAGATAAACTACACATTTTAATGCTTGCACTACAGATTTACACATGTATTCCAACGTGATAAGCTTTCATAGTAGCTCACTTGATAGAGTGTTGTACTTTGGAGTATGACATTCAAGATCCTGCAAGCTGACATCTGAGATAAAAGTGTCATAGAAGCAACACAAAATGACGTGGTCGCTTTAGAAAATGTTATTTTCATTCTTACTTTTGTTTTTGGACACGGTTAGGTTTAGGTTTTGGTTAGGGGTAAGAATGCCTGCTTTATTAACCTCTTATTTGCTTTTAGGACACTATTGGTTAGGTTTAGGTGGAAGTTTTAGGTTACGGAGAGTACATTTTACTTATTAAAACCATCTAATATTCACATTAAAATCCTTGTCAGATTACAACACAATTTCACTCACTTTTGTCGCCCCAATCTGGACATTTCACAAGGAAACTTCAAACGAAGTTTGAAATTACAGGAACGTAATTTAAAGGAAAGTTTTGCAAAAGTGTTGCCATGGTCACGTAATGTTCATGAGGTCAGGTTGTGTATTTCATGTCAACAACCCATTTACCCCAAGCCAGATACTGCCTTTCATTAACAGGAGATAAATGTGTTGTAAAGCGGTTTGGGTAAAAGACCTCCAAACAAGATAAAACCCAGATAACAAGAATTTCTGTGTGTGGAGACTCTGATGGACTGTGGCCGTCTGGGGCAGAGGTGTATTGATTTAACACACAAACACACACACACACACACACACACACACACACACACACACACACACACACACACACACACACACACGCAAAACTATGACCACATTGCCAACTGGAATTTTCAACATAACACTTAGGTATTCACGTCTAATCCCACAACTATTCTGCAATGTATTTCCAAAGAGCACGCTACAGTTCCCACTGTGAGAAGTTTAACAGACCGTGTATTTGTTATTTTCAGAGAGACTGAAACAGAAAAAAAAATAAAAAGAGGAACTGTCAAATTGTCTGGACTATCTTTTTAATTAACTTTGTCCATTTGCTCTCCTTATCGTGCTACATTAAGAACTGCCACCCAGACAGTCTGAGTATGTGTGTGTGTTTAAACCCAAAACACACTTATGAATAATACACTGCTTCTTAATAAGCACAACAAAAAGACAATGTCACTGGATCCACATTTGCACACAGTGAAGAGAGACACATCAAATGAAGGAGATATACTAATGTTTCATGTGAGGATAAATATGTGTATTTCTACATTTTGTATTTTAATTTATATTAAGTATTGAGTGCTAATGTAATTTCATAATTTTAAACATAAAATAGATATTCACCAAGCCCCAGATATTTCATAAAATACACTTCACTGCCACAATAAAGCAAAAAAAAAAAAAAAAAAGAACAATTAAACTAAAGTAATGGCCTACAATTTATCACAAATCTATATTTACAGGGTGACACTAATTAACAGCAGTGACTTGACAAAACGGCTGATTCACCTCTCAGTGTAAAAACACTGTCTAACTATCTCATGCTCAGTTCTGTTAAGGCTTGAGCTAAATAGTGTAGTGAGAGACTATCTATTTCAGTCCAGTTTATCACTGTGACGAACACGAATGGCTTGTATTACAGTTTTTTTTTATTGGATACATTGGTGACTGAAACAATTCACCAATTCATCAATTCCTCTTGCTAATGTGCCAGAAACATATACCCATTCTGCAAAATGGTTAACACTTTTTACGGTCACACACAATTCGCAGTTCTCATGCATTCTGTTAGAAAATCTCTTCACACAACTTTCAGAAGTTCATCACAGTTGTCATTGTGAATACACCTGCTCCAAATCTAAAACCAATGGAGTCAAACAAACAAAAATCAATGAGATAATGCGGCAAACACATCTCGCCTGTGCAAACACAATCAACCATAATTTACTGTCTCAAATACATGTCAAACAATTGCTCATTGAAACATCAATAACATGGACCAACAAAGAGCATGAGGAGGTAAAGAAAGATAAAGATGCAGAAATATATCAAATGAGATCAAATGAGTAGAAGATCAACCATGGTATGAGCTTTAGGAAAGCTAGACAGAGAGTGCTGCCACATCTAAATTGTAATAATGTAGCTAGAATAATTAAGACATTTTTAACTGAGAACAGGTAAGTTGTTGGTTACACAGATACATATTACAGTATTTTATATTTGCACAATACATCACTTTCCTATGTATGGGAAACTTTTCGCCTCTATAGAATTGAGAGAAGAACATAACATTTTGAAAAAAATATACCTAATTTCGCTCGTTCACGTCAAATCAATAAGCTCAAATTGTCAATATGGTGTTGGCCAATACTGTAATGATTTCACAATCATTTTGGCTACCTTTTTTTTTTACAGTACATGGCCATGTTTTTCTTTCAAAAGATGACATTAAATACATTGAGAATTGAGTATGCAGTAAATACAGTACATTGAGAAATAAAAGGTCTGTTTCTGAAGTGTCAGACAATGGTTTTCTGTTGTTGTTTTTGTAATCTGAGTAAACATTTTTTGAATAAAATGTAATCTTTTGCAGCTCAGCACGTAAACTGATGCTTAGTGTGTGTAACATAAATGCTTTGTGAGTGTGATTCTGAATGGATAATTTAGTTTTGACTGCTGTGGGTAAAATTTTCAGCAAATTGTGAGTTTTTTACATGTGTGTGTAAGACTTTGGAAATGTGGTATTTTATAATGGGCTTTGTGTATGTAGTTTGAGGAAATGGGTCAATAATTCTGTGAAATGTGTATATCCACTAATAACAATAAAAAACAACAACAACTGTAAATACGGGTATTGTAATTTTTCTGAATCGCTAAAACACATTTATTTAAACAGTCACCCCTTTTCTACAACTTTAAACACAAATACAAACCTTCAAACTACATTAAAAAAAAACCTGACTCTTCTGGCAAAAGCAAACAATCTTACCAAATCATTTAATCTGTGCTCAAAATTAAACAAACAGTGCTTTGAGATCATACACACAGCCAGTCAATGTATAAACACTACAGAGCATTCTTTAGACACTACATCAGAAAATGGAGAACACAGCATCCAGGGCATGTAGTTAAAGTAATTGTATTTAATTGTATATAGTATGCACATTTTGCAATTACTGTCAAAAAAGTATAATGATCACAACTTACAGTAGTACAGTGAATATATTGTATACTACGTACTGCAAGTAATACAGTATTGAATGTCTCTATATTCAACACTTGCATACTGGAAAAATACAGTAGACTACCTGCAAAACCCCAAAGAACAACGAACACTCTAAATGAAAAACACATTATAGTACACTTACTGAAAAATGTTGTGCAACTGCAAAAATCAAAGTCAATGAGAGATTCATTCTACCTCAGCATCATGTTTTCACATCATTAGAAACAAGTGTGTAAACGATGACAACTGTGTTGTAGTTGTGTTAAACCTTTGCTGCCCTTGTTTACCATTTTCAACAAGTGCATCACAGTGCGAAATGTGTTTTAATGAATGAGAATGTGTTTAGAGTTTTAAAAAGCATGATTGATTTGACAAATGGATTTAGGCCACTGAGCATTTGGTTCAGAGAATGGGGTTTAGTGTTTTAACAATTTAGAAAAACTGTAAAAAAAGAGTCCTTGATGATAACATCAATTAATCTTTCTTCATTATTGTCTGCTAGCCTCTAATTAAACCTGCTAATTATAATTCATCTGTCTCCCTTTCTCTGCACTGCATTAGAGCACTGACATATATGTTTGCCACCCATGCCCCTTATGACAAAAATCTCTTAAAACTCAACAAACAGAATGGTACCGGATTTAGATTGTGCTCATGCTGACACTGACATGTGATGTCCTTGCTGACCGATGCGTCGTCAAAGCAAAGGTTTGTCAGATAAATTACATTTTATTCACAACTGCCCTTACTCGTGAATAATGAGATGGAGAGTATTGAAATAGGGTGTAATGCAATGCTTTATGGAGAGACACACTGTGAGTTAAATGGTTTGTGTAAACAAATACTCAACAGTGTTGTGTAGGCCAATACACTTTGACGAAACTCAAAGAAACTCAAAGAATCAAAGTATCAAAGTATCAAAGTATCAAACTCAAAGAATCAAAGTATCAAAGAACTGGCTAGGTTTTACAAAACAATTATAGTGCTCTATATGAAAAGTATGTTGTAACATTTTCTGAAGAGAACACGAGTGGTGCTTGAGTAAAACTAGCTGCCATAATGTTAGAATGTTCTGGGAGGTTTCCAGGGCATTGCTATATGGCTGAGTGGTTCCAAGGGTGTTCTAGGTTGTTGTAAGGTGTTTTTTTACTGGTCCAAATTAGTCAGAAGAGCACCCCCTCTGACACTCGTTCAAAGTAATCTTTTTTTTTTTTTTTTGCCCATTTTATAGTTTGCATGGCAAAAATCACAGTTTGATCCCTAAAAAAAAGTAACCACTAATAAGAAAATAGAGTTGACAGGTTTTAAGATTTTTTTAACTTATAAAAATGCATCTGGCAAATTAATAAATGTAAAATAAAGAAATATACTCTATATATGCAGTCTAATTCAATACATGAACGTCATTTTCAATATTTAAATAATTGAAATAATTGGAGAATTCCAACTTCTAACACTGAACAAATACACTTTGAGCATGATTGTTCCGTAAATTAGGAGTGACAAAACCCCATGTGTTTTCCATGAGATGTACTGTATAAATCTATTGCAATATACAGAACAGAGGATTTTAAGATGAGTTAAAGTGTGTGTTTGTTTGCTGGCTTGATTGACAGGCTTCATGACTGCATGCAGAGGGTGATTACTTTAGTTTCAGGCAGGCCATGCTAGCACAGTAAGTATTAGTTATCTGTAATAAGTTTTAATTGCTTATACAGTATAGAGAAAAGAAATCAAGAGACTGTGAGACTAATGAGAATTTGAGCTCTACGAAAAGTAATGACACATCTTTACTCAATAAGATTTGAGGTATCATTCATGTCCATTGCACAAATTCAGCAAAATGTTACTTCAGTCATGACAGCTGTCGGAGAGATTTAGCATGTGAATGTGGGTATGACATATTGATAGGATATTGGTCTTGGCAGACTCGATCTGTTGATGCTGCTGCTGCAGAGCAAGTACAGATATTTCTAATGCTTGAACATACGCAGACGTCCTGAGTTAGCATGTGGACCTGCTGCTGCTGCTGCACATAAACAAAATGCAAGACATGCTGTATCGAGCATGTTTTGCATGCTAGGGCACAAATAGATATTTCAAACAATCCCCATGTAACAGAACTAGACAAAACATCTTGCAGCGCACTGCAAAGAAACCAGCTTATCAGCAAAACTGAGCCATTTAAATGTTGGACAAAGAGAAAAACTCAAGTTGATTGGCTAACCGATAAAAAAGCCAGAGGACCAATCAGCTTATACCATGTGAGCAGATTGGCTTAACATGTCACATGTGAGAAAGCTGATTGGCTAACAGATAACAGGTCAAGCAACCTGACAGGTCAAGTTGCATGGCCAAACTTGCTCATTTACGTGCAAAATTTTAAACTTCATATTTTGAGGTTTGTTCAAAACATTATCCCCAAGTTTGAGCAATAGTAATTATAATGCTTAAGAAGTAATGATAATAACACTATTGTGTCAGAGAGGGAGAGAGGGAGAAGAGCATAAAATAACCAAACATATTTTATCTAATCATAAAATTAAATGCAAGGGCAGTCTAAACAACAGTGTTTCCTCAAAAACATCTGTCACTGTACAATTGCAGTGCGCACGCTTGACGTGCTCTCACTGAGCATGAATGCTGGCTCTGTGCCAAGACTGCTAATTAATTTGCACATCAACCAAATGTGTGTAATTGCTTGTGTGAGTGCCTTTACTGAAAGAAAACAACTTTTATCCAATGTTTTCCTAAAAAAAATCAGCTAATCTAAATGTATTGAGTGTGATTTTTATAAACAGTTATCATGCTCTATTACAGATTATTCAGTGTTGCTAATCATCCCCCAATCTCACTGGGCACCATATAAAAAGATGATAGTGACTTCAATGGTGTGACCTTTTTCCTTCTTTTTTATCATACTTTTATATGCTTTTTGCTGCCAATTAGTAATTTAGCTGACACTTTTTTAAATTCAAAATAACTTGAATGCCTTGCTCAAAGGGTACTTTTTAAAAGAGTACTTTTATATTTGTATTTATCTCAATATTTTGCAATTAAATAAAAAAATACAATGTTTCTATCCTTGTAATTCAAAACTTTAAATCAATAACTCATAGGATTATAGTTTATGCCCTGATCAAAGATGATAAGTACAGTATTGAACCTACAGTACAGGATTTTCACATACATCTCTTTATCCAATGTTTTTGTAAAGTGATTCACCTTGGAGCTGGTTGATTAACTTCATGGCTTAGAACTGTTTAATAAAGGATTTTATTAACTCCCTATGGAAAAAAATTATAATGGGAAAAATACTTCTGGAACCAAGATGGCTTAAAAAAAGTGGGCAGGTAGTAGGCCTGGGCAGCAAAATTATATTGATATTTATCGAAAAAAATAAATACTGGATATTGAATATATCATAGTCCTGAAATCAGCTGGTTCGGAAGTATTAGCTGGTTAGCGGCTACATAGCCCTGCTATTATGGAAACCAGCAATGAGGCTAGGTAGCCGCTTGCTAGCAACTAGCCATCTGTCTAATATGATAGTGTTGTGTATCCAACACTAACAATGCAATACAGCTCAACTCATTAACATCAACACAATTGCTGTTAATTTATGTACTACTTAGTTAAACATGATTTTATGATCCATATCGCAGTTGGCAATCCAACTTCTGTTTTAAAATTCGTCAACCCAGGAAAGAAAAATGCCCTCATAAAGCCATTTCATTGGGGTCTTTATCTGCTACACTTCTCATTACAACAATCTTATATTAATCCTAAACAAATAAATGATTACGCTGTAATAATCTTGAACAGTCAGGATAAGCAACTAACAGTGTATCTCTACCCGAATAAAAAGCAAATTCCGTTAAAAAAGAGGAAAGGGCTTTCTACGGAACTGTCCCTTTGTATTCTTCTCTGAATACACCCTAGGGTTTTTAAGCCTTTAGGACAGTCTTTTCAGTCAGGCCTGTGTTGTTTATCGACTGAGATAATCACAAAGTGTGCAGCCTGATGGGTGTTGTTAACTAAAGCAAATTGGTCCCTGGCACTGCCATGCCAATGCAGAATAACAGAGCTCACTGAAAGGCTCAGCCATAAAAGCTCATGTAATTTGGAGTGCAGGGAAGTGCACTGCTGAGGAAAGTTTTAGTAAGGGCTGATCTATAAACTGTCCTAGTGTTTCAGAAATGATGGTGGCGGAAATTAACTTCAAAATCTTTCACGTAACTCAGCCTCCCTAATTTGTTTTTTTTGGTGTATAATTCATAGCAATTAAGGCATTTCATCAGTTCGCTTTGAATTGATATCGTCAAGTACAAGGAGGCCTATAAAAACCCTGGAGAGGGCTATCCATTCTAATTCCCATTCATCTCAATGAAAGTTGCTTGGATGGCATACAAAACTTGCACACAACTTGCATACTGCCATCTTTGTTCGTGGACCCTCAGTTCTGGAGACAATCACCTGAGCTGCAAATTATGTATGATTAAACACTCTGGAGACAAAAGAAAATTACATCCCTAACCCCTAACCCCAACCCTGACCCCTATCCCTAACATGGACAGCCTGTGCCTAGAGAATCCAAAACCTTTAATAGTGGTAATCCAATAGTGAAGAGGGACACTATTTTGCACAATTTACCAAAGTTTACAGACAGCAGCCCTTTCCTGTCAAGACTGCTCAGTAGCCAATAGTAAATGTTCTAAGTGCTAAAATGTATTCTGTACTTATTTACCCCCCTTTTCCCTAAATAAACTCCTTATCCTCAAGCAGGAAAGTGGGGCAACACAGATTTCCCCCTCTTGCCTCAGAAAAATGTAGTCTGCAACACAACCTAATCAAATTTCACCCAGTTTACCAAAGTTTCTTCCTTGTATAAGAAGCTTTTGCAGTTGAGCGTGGTAATAAAAAGCTCTTCGTAACCCTAGCGGACCAACGCTTGAACCAACTCCCACGAACTCCTGAGCTAACATTTATCTTTGGTTTTCTATTGGGGCCGTGGTACTTTAATGTTCTTTTTCACACTGCCTCCTCACCTGTTGCAAGAACCCACCTCATCTCAGCTCACAGAATGTTAATACAGAAAGGTAGAAAAAAACAAACAAAGATGCTTTCCTTTTTTGCTTTTACAGGAGAGGAGGAGAAAAGGACACCCACAGAATGTCGATGCTCTAGTTTGACACCTTGATTCAGTGTGCATGTAAAATGAGAAAGACGGTACAAGGCAGTGAACAAGGGAGAATATGAAAGTGAAGATAGGTCTAGATTTTGTGTGTGTGTGTTGTAGAGAGAAGCAATGTGCTCTACTTCAACTTATATCCCACATGAGAGGAACAATAATTTTGTGGTGGAACGGATATGACAGTGATGTATGTTTAGCCTATCCTTGTTTTCGCACTGCTCTTACAAAAATTCTCACATATACCTACATTTGCCTCTGCTTGTCTCAAGACAAAAGCAAGGCTGCAGTCTTCTGGGTATATCACACCACTGGGATACCACACTCTAAAATTCTGCTTACATTCCCTCCTGAGCTCCATTCAGTGTACAAACGCATTCAGATTCAAATCGCTCCATGACAAGCCACTTAACCTGCCAACCCACATCTAAGACTAACATTCTGAGATGATATTCTTCTCATCACAATTGTACAGAATGGTTATCGTAGTTACCATAAACTTTGTCAATTCTAAACAATCTGGCCATTCTCTGTTGACCTCTCTCATCAACAAGGCAATTCCGCCCACAGAACTGAAGCTCGCTGGATATTTTTTGTTTTTAGCACCATTCGGAGTAAATTCTAGAGACAGTTGTGTGTGAAAATCCCAGGAGATACACACGCACACACACGCACACACACGCAGTATATATATATATATATATATATACTGTATGTTATGTTATGTATTATATATACTGTAGGTTATACACACACACACACACACACACACACACACACACACACACTTACAGTATGTGTGTGTGTATGTACGTGTCAGTATGGCTGTATCTTAAAACACTCTAAATTGATCTGTATATGGCTTGTTGAATTTTTCATGTGCGTTCTGGTTAGTGATTAGGTATTTGTGGTCAAAATACACAAACACACACACTGACCTCTGTTTTTACCCCCTGAAGTGAAACAAGCTCATTATCATGCACACACTAACGGTTCAGACGGAACTCCACTACTTCCAGAACCATTGCTATGGCAACATCCCATGTCTATTTGTACAGCTACACAGGTCTCTCTCTTTCTCCCTCTCTCTGATGGACATATTCGGAGGGGGCTAATGCACATCCAAAAGCACAGCAGGGTGAATGTATTGTTTCTCAATCTACATTCTAACAAGTATTTTTTTTGAGAAAGAGAGTGTGTGTGTGTGTTTGTTTGTTTGTCACAGTACATTAGTTCTCATACTGGTCTGTTGACACCATCTAAAAGTTCACTCTGACCTCCATTCATTCCTATGTCTCTTCATTAGACCTGTTTGACTGTTACTCTTTATCCATCCATTGCTTTCCAGGTGCCCCTGATCTGAGTACCCTGACAGCTCTATCTTTTTATCATCAGTTCCAAATACCAATGATCACCATCTACCATACTATCCAATCACATTCATTTCTTGTCACTCAAAAATAAAGTCTTTCTTTCCAAAATAATTTTTCCCATCCATCCTTTGATTAATTCTTTTTTTTTGCCCCGCCTTCAAGCATTCTAAGCCATGAACAAAACCAACCAGTCTCTAGGTGAACAACACTGCAAAATTTTATTTAAGTAAAAAATTATTTGAATATCAGACAAAAAGACAAAATCTTTCATGAGGGAGTGAACTATAATCTCATGAAGCATTGCTTATAATGCAATGGTATTGAAAACAATGAAAAACATAAAACTATAGATTAAAACTTGTTGAGAGTAAGAATATAACACAATATATGTTTTATTATTCAGGTAAACAAAATTCAATAATTCAGTTATATACAAATAAGTAGTTTGAGAGTGAAGGGAGGCAACAAAATTACGTTACAGGCAGTGCATCATGGAAGAGGGTCATAGAGTTCATGGCAAGTCTGTGAGTTAAATCAGTTCACATATCCAGAAAATGTATGTGATTTTTCCTTCCAGAACCAAACTGTTGCTATCTATACCCAAGAATTCATGATTGAATTCCACTCTGTGCATATATTTATTTGTTTGTTTGTTCTTAGCATTCTGAACTTTGTTTAATGCTATGTCTCCACCGGATGTGTAAGGCTTCTCACAACATGACACAACTAAATCGCTATTTTTGATGTGCTACACAGCTACTTAAAGTTTTCATGCCAATAGATTCCCATTGAAAATAAATAATTATATTATACTGCAAATAAAGCCTACAGCTTGGTCTGTTGTTAGTGAACATTTGTGCAGCTTTGACACTTCTAGTATAGACACATAAGTTGACAAGTTATTATATATTTTTAACCCCAAATGTTACTGAAAAGAACTCTCAATGGATTAATAGACACCTGTTTTAAATGTTGCTTGTGTGGAGTTTTGATATACAGTACATTTGTATAACTGGTAAATGTGTTGCCCTAAATTTATTGCTAATTGGGTGCAGACTATTGCTAGTATAGAAAGCATTAGCACTAATGTGGAATGATTAAATGTAGGTCATTAGGAATAAGATGGTTTTAAAAACTATTTCTCCACCTCTAGTGCTTCCTGAGATCGAATAAAACAACATAAGATAAAAATGTGTGCTTCTGCCACTTCAACACACGCACTCACTCAAAGCACTCATATTGTGTTACGTTTTTCACATATACAGGTGAAACTCGAAAAATTTGAATATCGGGCAGAAGTTCATTAATTTCAGTAATTCAACTTAAAAGGTGAAACTAATATATTATATAGACTCATTACAAGCAAAGTAAGATATTTCAAGCCTTTATTTGATATCATTTTGATGATTATGGCTTACAGCTTATGAAAACCCCAAATTCAGAATCTCAGAAAATTTGAATATTGCATGAAATCAATAAAAAAAGGATTTTAAATACAGAAATGTCGGCCCTCTGAAAAGTATAATCATGCATATGTACTCAGTACTTGGTTTGGGCCCCTTTTGCATTAATTACTGCCTCAATGCGGCGTGGCATGGATGCTATCAGCCTGTGGCACTGCTGAGGTGTTATGGAAGACCAAGATGCTTCAATAGCGGCCTTCAGCTCTTCTGCATTGTTTGGTCTCATGCCTCTCATCTTTCTCTTGGCAATGCCCCATAGATTCTCTATGGGGTTCAGGTCAGGCGAGTTTGCTGGCCAATCAAGCACAGTAATACCATGGTCATTGAACCTGGTTTTGGTACTTTTGGCAGTGTGGGCAGGTGCCAAGACCTGCTGGAAAATGAAGTCAGCATCTCCATAAAGCTTGTCTGCTGAAGGAAGCATGAAGTGCTCTAAAATGTCCCAGTAGACGGCTGCGTTGACTCTGGACTTAATAAAGCACAGTGGACCAACATCAGCCGATGACATGGCTCCCCAAACCAACACAGACTGTGGAAACTTCACACTGGACTTCAAGCATCTTGGATTGTGTGCCTCTCCATTCTTCCTCCAGACTCTGGGACCTTGGTTTCCAAATGAGATGCAAAATTTGCTCTCATCAGAAAAGAGGACTTTGGACCACTGAGCAACAGACCACTTCTTTTTTTCTTTAGCCCAGGTAAGACGTTTGACATTTGAAGCCCAAGTCCAGGACCCGTCTGTGTGTGGTGGCTCTTGATGCAGTAACTCCAGCCTCAGTCCACTCCTTGTGAAGCTCCCCACACATTTGAATGGCCTTTTCCTGACAATCCTCTCCAGGCTACGGTCATCCCTGCTGCTTGTGCACCTTTTTCTTCCACACTTTTCCCTTCCACTTAACTTTCTATTAATGTGCTTTGATACAGCACTTTGAGAACATCCAACTTCTTTTGCAATTACCTTTTGAGGCTTTCCCTCCTTGTGGAGGGTGTCAATGATGGTTTTCTGCACAACTGTCAGGTCAGCAGTCTTCCCCATGATTGTGAATTCAACTGAACCAGACTGAGAGACCATTTAAAGGCTCAGGAACCCTTTGCAGGTGTTTAGCTGATTAGAGTGTGACACTTTGAGCCTACAATACTGAACCTTTTCACAATATTCTAATTTTCTGAGATTCTGAATTTGGGGTTTTCATAAGCTGTAAGCCATAATCATCAAAATTATATCAAATAAAGGCTTGAAATATCTTACTTTGCTTGTAATGAGTCTATATAATATATTAGTTTCACCTTTTAAGTTGAATTACTGAAATTAATGAACTTTTGCACGATATTCTAATTTTTCGAGTTTCACCTGTACATCCCAATCTCATGAACAGTTAAAATTGCCCCATTGAGCAATAATTATGTGTAATACACAGTTTAGTCTATTTATATTATCCAACATATCCACTTCTGCCATTACATACATTGCCCTGTAAATAATATACTGTATTTTTGTTCTTAATGTAACAGATTTGTAATAGATTTGCACTACGTGTGTGTATGTGGGTATATATGAAGGTGTGTGTTTGAGTGTATGGACGTATATGTATAATTATTTATTTTTATTATTCTTTTTTATTTTTTTAATTATTTATGTCTTGCTGCTGTTTTTGTATTGTTTTTGTATTGTTGTGCACTGGAAGCTCCTGTCACCAAGACACATTCCTTGTATGTGTAAGCATACTTGGCAATAAAGTTACTTTCGTGCACTTTCTTTTGTTGAGTGCTGTGACATGCGCAAGACCAAGGACAGAGCAAAAGAGACAGAAAGTGTCCCTCCTTTATGAATATATATAAAGATCAAGAGAAGACAAAATGAGAGTCAGCTTAGGGGCGCTACATTTAATAGATGAAAGCATGGCTCGATTTCATGCATCCTGTATACTTTCTCTCCACCAATCCGGATCGCATCCAGTCCATCCTCTTTTTCTCCTGACAAAAGGCTCAAGAACCCTGTTCTAGCTCTAGTTCACCGATTAGACTTTATTTTCAAAATCACAATATAAAAATGACCAACACAACTGTACATTTAGCTAAAATACTAGATATGTGTGTGGTTCTTGACTTTATGGTGTTGGTAGTCAAGCTTTTTTACCACGAAATTGTGCAACACAATAAGGAAAAGCATTTTGAGGCAGTATATGATAGAGCTGGTACATTGCTAGTGATTACATTGTGACCATGTTGAGAGCTGCACACAGAATATTGTGAAACCACTGCAATTTGCTGAAAGTAAATGATATACAGTAATTTGTCCTCCTGGCTGAAGCTAAATGTGAACATCCACACTACCGTTTTAAAACACCTGACTGAAATGTTTCTCATGATCTTAAAAATCTTTTGATCTTGAAGGCATATGCTTAAATGTTTGAAATTAGTTTTGTAGACAAAAATATATTTATGCCACCATATTAGTTTATTTCATTGCAAAACTAAAATTTTATAATAAAAAAAAAGTTTTTGAAATTGATGATTTGGACCAAATAATAAAGAAAATCAGCCAATAAGTGCCCAACATATAGATGGAAACTCCTTCAATACTGTTTAAACAGCTTCCCAGGGTGATTCCTCAAGAAGTTGGTTAAAGGGTGACTACTTTGAAGATGCTAAAATGTTTGTTTAGTCATAACAGAATTCCCATAGTTCCATTTATGTTATTCCATAGTTTTGATGACTTTACTATTATTCTAAAATGTGAAAAAAAAAAAAAAGAAATTATAATAAAGAATGAGAAAGTGTTTCAAAACTTTTGACTGGTAGTGTATATCTGTCTGTATTTTACTGGAGAACACGTAAAAGCAATACCAAAAACTACTCAAACCGCCCCCCCCCAAAAAATGAGAATAATTTAATAAGTAAAAAATATATGGCTCATGAATTATTGTGGCAGGTTGGATGAAGTTTAACACATCTGCAAAATCTGGCTCTTGGTGAGCAGGGAAGCGTGTTTGGCAGATGAGATGCACACATGGGCTGCCCTGGGTAAGACACATCCATGTGGTTTAGATTTGGGTTTAGCAATGTTTCAGAGAATTCATCAAGAATAATTTGCTGATAGCATCCTTTCATTTCATGCACTGTCTGCATTGTTGTTGCATCTGACTCACTTAAGAATTATGCAAATCGGTTAACGGCGCAAACATGGCTACAAATTTGTGCTGAATGCAATTTGCACAGTTCCCAAAATTCCCAATCTTGCAAGCCCGTGGTTAGTGTATACATTTTTACACTGAAGTACCACATGCACAAGTGGAACAACTATCTTGTTTTCTGTATCTGATCTAACCATTAATAACATTTTGTTGGTGTAACCACATGTGTTCAGGTTGATTCAGTGTTAAATAATATTTTTGAACTTTGATTTTTGGCACATTTTTATGTTAAAAATGTTTTTTTCAGTGTAGGGGTCTAGCACATATTTGCAAAATATTTTTATTGAGAGAGAGATGGAGAGGGTCATTTTTGTTTGATTTCGTCACTTAACTGTTTAACTGTTCACATGCATTTTTATTTTCTTACTTAGTGTTCGTGTATGTTATGTCCCCATTTAACACTTTTCTCAATTGCTGAGCAGAGCAGTAGCTGACGGCCTTCTTGTATGTGTGTACAGGAGCATGTGTGTGAGCTGTAAAACACATCGTGGGTAGTGTTAAGTCTCTGTCACACATCATTAATCAGTGTGAGTGTGTTTTCCCAGTGAATGAGGATGTGACAAGCACTGACCGTATGACACGCCTCAGATATGACACGTTTTCAGACACGCACACACACACTTCACTCCACGCTGAACTAATAACTCTGTAGCAGGGGAAATCTCAGGCAGAGCTTTAAATTGATGTGAAATTGAGCTAAGGAATTAAGCTATATTGACAGCGTCTGTGACATGCTGTCAATTATCACAGACATTTTTTTAACTCATTCCTCAATTTATAAAAACAAACGTGTTGACAGTTCTGCACTATTCAAGTGGTCGTCTCATAGATTTCTTGTATTTAGATTACGGTTACTGCGATGGATGAAACACAGACATTATTTTAAATATATAGAGCTGAAAAACAAAACAAACTTTAATTTTGTTTTGTTTGCAAAACAAAATTAACTAAATTTGCAAATAGTGATAGATGATATTTCCACTAAGTCTAAGTGTACTCTAAGTGTACAGTAAATAGCAGCAAAATGCATCTTCTTTGCACCAAGTGCAATTAGTGTTAGATACTATTTGCATCCCAATTTAAGTCCCAGAAACACCCTTCACCAACCTCTACCCCAAAACCTCAAATTCCTTTACAAAAATTAACCATGGTTTTCCTACAGTCACCATAATATCACCATGGTATCTTGTAGTCCCATCATAGAAATCACAAAATTAAACATGGTTACTATATTAACACCATTTTACTGTAGTAACATTATGGTTACATTAAAAGTCTCATTATGTATGTTACATCAGCAAGCTGATGCTATAGGGATTGTCCTTCTATATGACCTAGTTAAAACCTTTCTACAATAACGGCAATTCTAAAATGGGCTATAAAGCCCCGCCCTTTTAGTAGCAAAGATGTCCGGTATAAAAGCAGGTGCACAAACACCATCCTCAGAATTTTCTGACTGAGGGACAAGAGCGTATCGCTCGCACCTCAAATAACTCTGAGTCTGTAGTGTTGTAACCGAGATGTGTAACCCTTATGACTCAGTACACTTTACATTGCTTCAGGAATTGTTTTAAGAAGACCATCCTGCTGCAAAGCATACGCTTGTAAGGACATACCGTTCGTCCATGCCCATGAAGAGTCCACACCTCTAGTTGAGTGTACTGTAAGCCAGGGCGATCGCATCAACGATCCAGTGAGAAAGTCTTTGCTTGGAGACGGACATTCCTTCCGTGCATCCTCCATAGCACACAAAGAGCTGGTCAGACAGTCTGAATTGACAGGTGCGTTCAACATGTGTGTGTGTGTGTAGCGCTTGAAAAGGGCATAACAAATGCAAGGACTGTTCCTCATCCAAATTAAATAGAGAAGGGGAAAAAGGCTCGAAGGTGAACCACCTGACAGACATGAATTGTCAACTGACAGTGCTTGCAAATCACCGACCCATTTTACTGAGCCAGCAGTAATGTGGTCTTAAGAGAAAGCACACACAATTCAACATAGTCCAGCGGCTCGAAGGGAGGCCCTGCGAGCACTTTTAGGATCAAAGTTATATCAAAAGTTGGGACTGGACGAGGAGGATTTAGCTGCCCCGCCCCCTTAAGGAATTATGAAAAATAATAATAAAAAAAATAAAGTCACATACATGTCATCATCAATTGTTTGATGATAGCTTCCAAAGTTGTATTAAAAAATTCAGTTACAGTTTACTGTGATAAATGTTATTAAGGGTGTTGAGCTGTAATAATTGAAAAGTCTTGTAATTGATGTCAGTGCAGGGCAGGTGTGTTCTTTTTCCCTCGTCAGTGTTGTTGGGAGAATGTCGTGGCTATTTAGCTGTTTGACATATTTGAATTGCTCCATAGTGCTTTAAAATAGAAAATCAATATGTAGAATTCAAATTTGTGGCAATTTGAGGCACGTACAAATAGACCACAGCACAAATTCAGGCTTCAATCACAACGTGCACATTCGTGTCCCATATGAGAAGCATATTTAGTGCTTATTAAAGCGAGATGAGTATCATAATGTTGCCAGACAGACAGAAATGAGTACGGACGTGGTTGGCATGAGAATGTCAAAATAAACATGCATCTTAAAAAAAGATTCTATCTATGTATTTGCGTTAAATCGATGACATCACATCATTGGTTATTTAGATGAATGGATCGTTAAACTCTTAATGGTTACTCAGGGCTCCAGACTAAAAAAAATTACTTTGGAGCCATTGAAAAAGATCCATACCACACCTTGCCACAGCAATGACACTAGGGATGCAGTTTGTCTTCAATTTCAGTCTCCATCAGACTTTGAATGCATATAGTCACTCTGAAACATTCCTGTGAAAATGGATTTAGAAGGTAAAATAAATTGTAATGTGATTACTTGTCACTGAAGTATTAGTAAAGTAATCTGATTACAATAATTTCAATTATAAGTAATTCGTAATTTGTAGAGGATGACTTTTTTTTGGTAACTTACCCAACACTTGGTATATTAAATATCATTATATTAGTATGAAAACCCTTGCTGGGTCCCCAAGCACATACATGCAGAGCTGAGGCTGAGCAGTGTAGGGTTATTACATATATAATTTAGAGTTGTGGACGGGGTCAGATAAAATGGGTATTTTGCACGCATTTTACCATCATTATATGTAGGGTAATTTGCACGCATGCTAAATTTAGGAGGGAATTTAGGGTCTTATGAAATATGTGAGCTATGAACTAAATTAAAGTGTCTTTATTTGGTAATGAAATGTATAAGGGAATTAGTCACGTTCGACAACCATTATAAATTAGATAAATAACAAATAACTAGATTATTTATCTTAATAGATTCTCCACCATTAAAATTGTATTACAACGTCTAGTTGTATCAGCTCACAATTTCTACTGTAAGGAATTAGCTTTAATAAGTGAATTATGATTAATTCACTTATTGCAGTGATATTATTCTCATAGCTTATTGAAAATATCACATGTATTTAGGTACATCTTTGAAGCCAAATCTTTTAGAAACAGGGATGAGATTATTTATCAAATATACCACAGTCAAATCGTCTTTGAACACAGACAAACTTTATTACTAATCTAAACATAAATCTAATCTAACACATATATACATAAGACAGGTTGGTGAAAAGAGTGAAAGAATGTGAAATAAATGATCAATACAGTGAAAATGAAATTTACGGAGTTTGTGGAAAATACCTTAAGAACCATTTCATCCCTCTTTGTGTCTACATCCATTTGCAATCAGATTACCCAAATTATTGAATTAATACACCAGCACTTTGAACACAATATTGGAGATGTACTTGCTTGTCTTTGTGGTGTTTCCTTGCGTTCTTTGTGTTGCTTGGTTCTTGGTCGAAAGTTCGTTCCGTCAATGTTTTAACTTCTGTATAGTCGAAGTTTATAGTCTGTATGAATTCTTTAGCTGTGAAGCGAGGCCTTCTCACTCCTTCTCGGGACGTCAAGTCCCGAGCTCCCTTGGATCTCACATGGGGAAGAGTCAGCGCAAAGAGACGAGACAGGAGAAGAGTGAAGAAAGCAAGAGATGAAGAGCTCTTCCTGTTTGGAACTATTTGAACTGAGATTGGCCGCATCCCCAAAAGGTGTCCTGCCAATAAGAAGTGACTTTTCAGAGTCACATGGTCAACTGGGCTGTCTTTTCATACAGTTGAGTTATGGTCCTTTGTTTCAGAATCTTAAAAATGTCCCAGATTTCACCAGATTTCTCTTCATACATAAATTGTTATGGATGTTCTACGTGTAGGTAACAAAACATGAAAATCCCTGCTTACAAAATCACATTGGTTTTAAACCAATTATACTAAGTTAAACCTTATAGTTACCATTCTTAGTAGAATGAGATAAATCATATAGAATTAAAGATTATATTTATCAATTATATGTGATTGCACATCGCTACACACATTTTAAAGAGGTCCATCAGTCTATAATCATTCATTTGTCAGGTACAAACGTTACCAAAGTTCAAAGCGATTTTCAGCATTATCTAGCAAGGCTAGATAAAGATGAAATTTCTTAAGAGTTGTGCAAATCTGATGGTCCTTGTAACCTTTCACAGAAACAGCCTGGTGTAACTGAGTGGGGGTTCTTGTGTAGGCCGGTGACTTACAACGTTGAAACATTCCAAACTGAAAGGCAGTTTTTTTCTCATTTCAAATCATGTTGGTGGAATTCTTCTGCATATATAATCTTTCAGCAGTGTTGCTCTGATGCATCACAATAAACTGAAACAGAATCACCTTTTTTTGTTTTGAAGTTATGGAATGAATAACATTAAATTAACATGTTTATGTTATGCCATCCTTATGTCATTTCTTTTAGTTTATTACTTAAACTACAAATCAGATTTCTATTTTAATCAAAATGATTTCACTCTATTTCATTGGGTCGACGCACATGAGATCGCGTCAAGCATTCGAGCACAGAGATGAGTGAGTGCACTGAGCACACTCTAATGTCCTCAATCTCAAGTCACACTGGGAAGCCTGTGAACAATTTCTTAATTCTATGAAACAAATTCACTACAATGAATTAAACTTCCCAGCGCTACAGAGGACATTCTATGAGACTGTGCTCAGCTCGTGTGTCTGTGCACACTCAATAAACTCAGAACGGTAGCTCTGCTTAGTAGTATGATGTATTGGGCCATTTTAACAAGACAGAGTACATGAGCACCATATACTGACCCAATACCAATCCTATAACAAGCACATCATTCTGTGGCGCTTCATCCATGTTAATCTGGATTTTTCCAAACTCTTGTTAAACTCTGGCAGAGGATAAAGCAGGTGGCGACTACAAAGAGAATGCTCAAGTGGAGACGTTGCAATGTTAGTGTACATGACAGCAACACCCAGCGTTCAGAATATGAATTTCAAATAATTTCTCAATTTCTCAGTTCAATTTCTCAAGTGGTCCAAATTTAGCTGTATTTCTAAAATGTCTTACTGGACACACCAGAGCATTCGACGGGCTGCTGATGGCCCGTAGGGCGTAGTTTGGACACCCATGCACTAAGCTCTAAGCTCACTCCAATATCTGCACATCCACACATAAAACAAGTGCATGGCATACACCAGAGTGCTCACATGAACATGTGACACAAAAGAAAGCAAAACAAAAAAGAATCTGTTGCTCTTTCATTCTCTCATCGTCCACTCAGGACACACATTTTTCTCACATTTGCTTGCTTTTGAAGAGAATATGTTAGTAAGCGTCAAAGACACAAGAAGCCCAAAGCAAGACCACAATCCTGATGTAAAAAAAGACATCTCATAACACATACTTCATGCTTTCTTTTCTGACAACTTCTCAATCGATTAGGTTTCTTGCTCTTTCTCTCCTTGATAGAACATGACAGATGCCCTTTGCCGAGGGCTCATAGAGACATGGACTCCCACATCAGAGAAAAAGGTGCCTGAGAGAATCAAAGTGCCCTCTGTTCTGACATTCTGCCCTGCCGCTCCCCTCACTCGCACACTCCCATCACCTCCTCCATACCTCCCTCACTCCATCCAGTCCCCTACAGGTCCCAGAAGAAAGTATATAGTAGTTTAGTCTGCATTTAGTCTTCTTCTAAGTTTTCATGAATGCCGACTTGAGGTTTGACTAGTCTCTTTGACCATTGGCATAAAGCGCGATCTGGCCAAGAACTTCAACACGAAGTGCCCATCTGACCAACAGGTAAAACAAACAACAAAAGTTCACTTTTTTAGGGGCATATGTGCTAGAGGACATTTTGTTCAATGGGTGTTAACAGCATTAGAAAACTATTGACTAACTTTATTTCTTGAGAATTTAAGGAGAAAGACAAGGCTTTCTCTTTGTGTATGTGTGAGTGTGTGTTTTCAGGACGGTGTCACCAAAGGAGCAGTCAATCACTTGTGAGATGTGTGATTAAAAGGACAAACACCCACAATGGTGGTTGAATCTACTGTATGTGTGTGTGTGGTAAGAATGATTGAAACATGTGAATGTGTGTGGGTGGAGATGTGGGAGCCAGACTAGATGTATTTGACGAGGGGCCATAGATGTGTATGCCTATATGCCTCCTTACTTCTATCACTCCCTCTCTCTATCACTATGCCTCAGGCTTTCTAATTCATGATAAGACAGAGGAACGGTTTTAAAATTGTACAGATCCAGGGACTCATCCAGACCTTTAAGCTGGTGTCACTCTAGCAGACTCAAAACAACTTAATTTTGGCCGAGGGTGTCACACTTGCGTCTGTTTTGCTAAGATCTTTATCTATTCAGTTATAGGTACAGTATGACACACCTGCTGTTTAAGACTGGGGGGTGACAAACATAACAACTTACCGCATCTCTCTCTCTCAGATTCCCTTTCACGTGGAGTTCGCCGAAATAACACGAGTACCGCGTGAACATAAACAATTGTGATAGAGTGATTTAATGTGATTCGTGTAGTTAAATATCTTGTGAAAGTGTGTGATTGTGTATTTATTCTCTCGAGGCTTGCCGTAGACCGCGTATAACCATATGCATCCTTTAGCAGGTAAAGAAGTTACGTTCAATAAAAACAAAGACTGTTGTGCCTCCGCTTTCTGATTTCATTAGTCATTTTAGTATAGGAGAAAAACACTTGGTGACAGAATCACTTTGGATTACTATCAGCGAGTACGATGAAAACATTCAGATCAGCTTGACTACTTGTCAATTCTTTAGTAAAAGAAGCTCACTGGTCACTTGAAAAGAACACAAGACACCGCCTCGATGACAGAACGATTATTTATTTCATGTTGGATCCTTTTTTCCATTGCTGGAACCATAAAATCTGCAGGGAGTCCTGACGGTTAAGTGATTAACAACCTCCCGAAGGCAGGCGCTAATGTGTGCTTGGTCTCCCTCAGCCTGGCCAGCAATTATGTGAATGAAGCTCACACCTGAAAATTACTGGACAAATCTGTGCCAGGAACCCCAAGATAAAAAGCTACATTTCCTTTGTAACACTTTACACCTGGCATGTGTTTTGTTTCAGATAGGGTATTCTGAATTCTGCATTGCATTCCAATCACACATGAAAAATGAAATAAGGCACTTACATGTTGCATATTATCAGAGATTGCTTTAACTGACCATTTTACATGATTTAGCTCATTTTAAAAGCACTGATGGATGCGTACAACATTTTTGCATCATTTTTTGACAGATGAAAAACAAGGTACTTTCCCTTCTCTACTTTAGAATCATTCCCACAGTAAAGGAATTGGTAAGTGAAGAAGAGGACAAAGTTTAATTAAAAAACAAATCAGGAGATTTGGGGAGAGAGAGATTCCCAGTGAAGTTCAGTGGAATAATTCATGGGATATTGTTCATTAAATCAGATGACCAAATTCCAATACTGCAGTGTCTGTTTTCTTATTCACATGGCAAGAACAGAATAAAAAGAAAAAGCCAAAAACCTGTAACACGGAACTTTAATGCATAAAAATAGATTTTCAAAACAAACCGGATATTAAATATACATTTACAACCTAGTTTGTCAAAGCATCAGAAATGTAGCACAATATAATTACAAAATTACTTACTTAGGATATCATAAATCCATTTGTAACTACATCGAATGAGGTTCAAATCCGTCTCTGATCACCTCCAAATCTGGTTTCCGATCAAAATCCGTTCCCAATGTATCTTGCTTGCATTTTTATTTGGCTTTGTATTTAAGTGCTATATGATTGCAATTCGATCACATAAAATGCAAGATAATGCCAGATGTAAAGGAAGTCTTTGCAAAATAACCTTAATTTTTTTATGTATTTATTATTTTATGTTGTCTTGAACTTCCACTGATCTCTAGGGGTTTATGGATGCAGCATCATTCAAACGCAATAGTTTTCAATTAGTGAGGCCATTGTGCAAATTCACTATTCACAGTCAGCCATCATTAATTTAACTCATAAGGGAAAGTGTCCAATAACAGGGCAGTTCCTGAGATAATGCGATCTCAACATGGCAGCCCCCATGTGGGGACCCTCTCTGTGTAGAATAAAACAGCTTTTATGAGGTTACTGATACAACTGTATCATGTGAGTGCTCACAGAGTAAAACTTTTTTAATGAGGAGAAAAAAACGTAGTGCTCCTTTAACTAACATTACTATGTTATATACAGGTGAAACTCGAAAAATTAGAATATCGTGCAAAAGTTCATTAATTTCAGTAATTCAACTTAAAAGGTGAAACTAATATATTATATAGACTCATTACAAGCAAAGTAAGATATTTCAAGCCTTTATTTGATATAATTTTGATGATTATGGCTTACAGCTTATGAAAACCCCAAATTCAGAATCTCAGAAAATTAGAATAAGGATTTTAAATACAGAAATGTCGGCCCTCTGAAAAGTATAATCATGCATATGTACTCAGTACTTGGTTTGGGCCCCTTTTGCATTAATTACTGCCTCAATGCGGCGTGGCATGGATGCTATTAGCCTGTGGCACTGCTGAGGTGTTATGGAAGACCAAGATGCTTCAATAGCGGCCTTCAGCTCTTCTGCATTGTTTGGTCTCATGTCTCTCATCTTTCTCTTGGCAATGCCCCATAGATTCTCTATGGGGTTCAGGTCAGGCGAGTTTGCTGGCCAATCAAGCACAGTAATACCATGGTCATTGAACCAGGTTTTGGTACTTTTGGCAGTGTGGGCAGGTGCCAAGTCCTGCTGGAAAATGTAGTCAGCATCTCCATAAAGATTGTCTGCTGAAGGAAGCATGAAGTGCTCTAAAATGTCCCGGTAGACGGCTGCGTTGACTCTGGACTTAATAAAGCACAGTGGACCAACACCAGCCGATGACATGGCTCCCCAAACCAACACAGACTGTGGAAACTTCACACTGGACTTCAAGCATCTTGGATTGTGTGCCTCTCCATTCTTCCTCCAGACTCTGGGACCTTGGTTTCCAAATGAGATGCAAAATTTGCTCTCATCAGAAAAGAGGACTTTGGACCACTGAGCAACAGACCACTTCTTTTTTCTTTAGCCCAGGTAAGACGTTTGACCTTTGAAGCCCATGTCCAGGACCCGTCTGTGTGTGGTGGCTCTTGATGCAGTAACTCCAGCCTCAGTCCACTCCTTGTGAAGCTCCCCACACATTTGAATGGCCTTTTCCTGACAATCCTCTCCAGGCTACGGTCATCCCTGCTGCTTGTGCACCTTTTTCTTCCACACTTTTCCCTTCCACTTAACTTTCTATTAATGTGCTTTGATACAGCACTTTGAGAACATCCAACTTCTTTTGCAATTAACTTTTGAGGCTTTCCCTCCTTGTGGAGGGTGTCAATGATGGTTTTCTGCACAACTGTCAGGTCAGCAGTCTTCCCCATGATTGTGAATTCAACTGAACCAGACTGAGAGACCATTTAAAGGCTCAGGAACCCTTTGCAGGTGTTTAGCTGATTAGAGTGTGACACTTTGAGCCTACAATACTGAACCTTTTCACAATATTCTAATTTTCTGAGATTCTGAATTTGGGGTTTTCATAAGCTGTAAGCCATAATCATCAAAATTATATCAAATAAAGGCTTGAAATATCTTACTTTGCTTGTAATGAGTCTATATAATATATTAGTTTCACCTTTTAAGTTGAATTACTGAAATTAATGAACTTTTGCACGATATTCTAATTTTTCGAGTTTCACCTGTAATGCACATCATTAAAAAGATTATTGCTTAGAAAGTTAGAAATTTGCTGATAATTAGAAATGTCATGCAAATTTAAGAAAATTTACAGTGTTATACCTTCAGGGACCCCACAGACCCCTGGTTAAAAACACTAGTGATAGAGGCAAGATCTGAATTTTCTGTAACCTTTTTTTAGCTCACAGCTACCACAGTCAACACAACCCCATTTGTTGATTTCAGTGGGAATGGTGCGTCACAATGACGTTAACATTATGCCATTAACAGATTAGCTGCTTTCCATGACAGACCGCAGCCTTATGTATCTTGTATTCCTCATGTCGCCTTTCCATCCAAATTCAATTCAGAGCAGAAACCTTTACTTTCACCTGTAGAATGAAGACTGCAGGCTTGATTTAGACCAAACAAATCAGTTTCCTGCACAACGTGGGAACAAGCCATGTTTCAGTATGAAAGTAATAAAAAGAAAGGTTTTTCCATCATATTATTCAAACCTCTGTTTGGATAAAGGGAACAAAGTAGGCTAACAAAACATTGAAAACTTGAGCACTATATTTAGGATCAGGAAATTTGAACATATGTCCATTAAAGATGCTGTTCATGAAAGTATGGTGTTCACTCATTATCACATACCAACACTATCTCTTTCAATTTGTATGTATTCAGATGTAAAGTCCGGTAATTCAGGCACTTCCAATTCTGATCAGTAGCCAAGAGGAGTTGTAAAGAGTTGTACATCTCTACAGTTGTTCCTACTGTATGTATGCTTTAGACACTGCCTTTACATTGATATTAGTGCTGTGCGATCTTCTCCATTGTCAGATCGTCCTATCGTCAGCCTGTGAGATCGCCAATACATGATATTATCGCGCGGGGGGGAGGGGCAATCATTTACTTATTTGCTCATTTATCGTTGTCCATCATTTTGCAAAATAATGAAAAATGTCACATCACTTATTTGCCAATATTTCGGTTTTAAACCAGATGCAAAAGGCGAGCCCGTTGATATCACACAGGCAATTTTCAAACTTTGCCCAAGAGAACGGTAAAGGAGACTCAAACCACTACCCTGCTGATGCTGCTAAGCTAGCACCAAGAGAAGTTGTGGTCAGAGAGATCTAAGTCAGCCATCTATAATCTGAGCTTTTGCAAAAAGCACTAAGTACAAACGAAACAGTGAATGTGGGCCCAGTGCACAGCAGCTGTCTCCAAGAATATCGCAAAGGAAATGGTCTCCTATCATACAGTTGAGTAGGCAAGTTTTAGAGAACTACTCCAAACTCACCAACACTGCTATAGATTGTTACTACTCACTAAAGATTTGAAAGTGGCTGACTTTGTTGCTTGATCACAGACATATGGTCAAGCATAAACATGACCCCCTACATGTCTGTGACAGAAAATGGAGGCAAAATGTCTCGAAATGGCATTCATCTCGGAGAACCACACTGCAGAGGTATGTATGGTTATATCATTTTTAATCATATAATAATAACATCAATTTGTTATTGCATTGTTATTAGTATTATTATTAGTAGTATCATTACCATTTTATGTTAATGTGCTATGCAAAGAAATCTAAATGCTGATGAATGACGATGCTGTTTTCGCCATGGCTCAAACAACAACTGTATAAGAATGATGTGTCTTTTTTATAACAAGGGGTTGTAGTTTTGTAGTCTGTTTTTAAAACAGTTTCAATATTTCATTTTTATAATCCTCAGACGCATGTGTCGGTGTCACAAGTGTCGGTTATATGCGTATAAAGGCATCAGCTATTGGCGATATCTCTGACTATCGTCGACCCCTGATATCATCGTCTATCGGCACAACCCTAATTGATATTGTATGTTTCACCACGTATGCATACAAATGAGATCAACCTGCACACACATGCCTTAGAGTGTTTTCACACCTAGTTCATTTGAGCACTCCAAGTGCTCTCAGAGCAGTATAACGTGTATATGTGAACAACCAAAGGTGTCTCAGACACCCCCTAAAAGGACCCAAAACAAACCGTACTCAGACCACCTCCTGAGGTTCGTTTGTGGGTGCTTTTGTGGTTCGATTGATTTGTGTGATGTGAAAGTGAAGAGGTACCAGTCTGCTTTGCATTTTATGACATAAGTACTTTGTGGCTTGCCATAAAGATAAAATACTTCATACATACTTCATATTCTAGTCACAATTTACTGTCCATATATCGGAATTTCAAGCGAATATAGATATACCATGATTACCATGACATGTTTTTGTCTAATATTCTGTTCTTGTTGTATTATTTGAGCACTTAAAATGAATGGACTGGCCGCATTCAGTGCAGAGCAGTGCGTAAAGATGAACTGTTTTAAATCGATCTGATGGGCGTACCATCTATGGAGGTTCACGCCCGGGTTCTATGGTCAGATAAAAAACAAATATCTATATACTTTTTGACAGCAATTACCAGAGATGTATTTGGCACACACAGAGATGAAGAAGTACACAATGCCCACGGTTAAATATGGTGCTGTATCCTTAATGTTGTGGGGCTGTTTTTCTGCCAGAGGTCCTGGACATCTTGTTCGGATACATGGCATCATGGACTCTATCAAATACCAACTGATAAAAAAAATCTAAACCTGATTACCTCTGCCAGAAAGCATAAAATGGGCCCTGGTTGGATCTTCCAGTAGGACAATGATCCAAATCAAACATCAAAATCAACACAAAAATGGTTCAATGACCACAAAATCAAGGTTCTGCCATGGCCATCCCAGTCCTGAACCCCATAGAAAATTTGTGGAAGAGTCCACCTCTAAATTTGAAGGATCTGGAGAGATTCTGTATGGAGAAATGGTCTCAGATCTCTTGCCATGTGTTCTCCAACCTCATTAGGAACAGTGCTGGTGTCTTGGCAAAGGGAGGTTACACAAAGTATTGAATAAAAGGGTGCCAATAATTATGGCCAATGCATTTTGGACAAAAATATTTATTTAATAATGAGATATTTCCCCTGTTTCAATTGTTTTACTTCAATTAAAGTATATATTTTTGTGATCTTTTTTTTTTAATGAAAGATCAAAAAGATAAACAATGCAGAGTTTTTTTCACAGCCTTCTTTGCTCATATTTACCAAGGGTGCCAATATTTTTGGCCAATACTGTGTGTGTGAAACCACAATTATTCACACAGCATGGAAATATGGATCAGACAGCACTGTCTTATACCACTGTAACAGCTAGCTCTTTCTCCCTGTCTCTCTCCCTGTCATGAGATCCTGTGAAGAGATTTCATTACTGACCGACTGTTGAAGCAGTGTCTCTCTCATCATCAGCTGTCAAACTCAATCACGTTCCCCACATCTTCTCTCTCTGCATGTGTGTGTGTTTTAATGATCTGCCACAGTCCTTTCCTCCACTGCAAAGTGCTGCGGGGAAAACTAATTACACCACATTCTGTGTTCTCTTCAATCACAAAAGTGTGAAATATTAATCCAACTGCAGCACAAGTGCCTTTCATCTTATTATTTCTGTATATTTCATTAGTTCACTTCTCTCACACTTTGAGCTTACTTAAAAACGAAAAAATTGCATTTCCATCTATAGAACTGCCGCTCACTGGATATTTTTTGTTTTTGGCACAATTCAGAGTAAATTCTAGAGACTGTTGAGTGTGAAATTCCCAGGAGATCAGCAGTTACAGAAATACTGAAACCAGCCCGTCTGGCACCAGCAATCATCCATGCGTTTATCTAATCAGCCAATCATGTGGCAGCAGTGCAGTGCATAAAATTATGCAGATATGGGTCAGGAGCTTTAGTTAATGTTCACATCAACCATCAGAATGGGGAAAATATTTGATCTCAGTGATTTGGAGCATGGCATGATTGTTGGTGCCAGATGGGCTGGTTTGAGTACACTCAACTAAAGGATTATTAGGAACACCTGTTCAATTTCTCATTAATGCAATTATCTAATCAACCAATCACATGGCAGTTGCTTCAATGCATTTAGGGGTGTGGTCCTGGTCAAGACAATCTCCTGAACTCCAAACTGAATGTCAGAATGGGAAAGAAAGGTGATTTAAGCAATTTTGAGCGTGGCATGGTTGTTGGCGCCAGACGGGCCAGTCTGAGTATTTCACAATCTGCTCAGTTACTGGGATTTTCACGCACAACCATTTCTAGGGTTTACAAAGAATGGTGAGAAAAGGGAAAAACATCCAGTATGTGGCAGTCCTGTGGGCGAAAATGTCTTGTTGATGCTAGAGGTCAGAGGAGAATGGGCCGACAGATTCAAGCTGATAGAAGAGCAACTTTGCCTGAAATAACCACTCGTTACAACCGAGGTATGCAGCAAAGCATTTGTGAAGCCACAACACGCACAACCTTGAGGCGGATGGGCTACAACAGCAGAAGACCCCACCGGGTACCACTCATCTCCACTACAAATAGGAAAAAGAGGCTACAATTTGCAAGAGCTCACCAAAATTGGACAGTTGAAGACTGGAAAAATGTTGCCTGGTCTGATGAGTCTCGATTTCTGTTGAGACATTCAGATGGTAGAGTCAGAATTTGGCGTAAACAGAATGAGAACATGGATCCATCATGCCTTGTTACCACTGTACAGGCTGGTGGTGGTGGTGTAATGGTGTGGGGGATGTTTTCTTGGCACACTTTAGGCCGCTTAGTGCCAATTGGGCATCGTTTAAATGCCATGGCCTACCTGAGCATCCATTTATGGCCACCATGTACCCATCCTCTGATGGGTACTTCCAGCAGGATTATGCACCATGTGCCATGGCCTACCCATCCATCCCTTTATGGCCACCATGTACCCATCCTCTGATGGGTACTTCCAGCAGGATAATGCACCATGTCACAAAGCTCCAATCATTTCAAATTGGTTTCTTGAACATGACAATGAGTTCACTGTACTAAAATGGCTCCCACAGTCACCAGATCTCAACCCAGTAGAGCATCTTTGGGATGTGGTGGAACGGGAGCTTCGTGCCCTGGATGTGCATCCCACAAATCTCCATCAACTGCAAGATGCTATCCTATCAATATGGGCCAACATTTCTAAAGAATGCTTTCAGCACCTTGTTGAATCAATGCCACATAGAATTAAGGCAGTTCTGAAGGCGAAAGGGGGTCAAACACAGTATTAGTATAGTGTTCCTAATAATTCTTTAGGTGAGTGTATTTCTGTAACTGCTGATCTCCTGGGATTTTCACATGCAACAGTTTCTAGAATGTAAAGAGAATGGTATAAAAAACAAAAAAACATCCAGCAGGCGGCAGTTCTGTGGACGGAAATGGGGTCAACTGAGAATGGCCAGACCGGTTTGAACAGAAAAAGTCTATGGTAACTCAGATAGCCGCTCAGTACAAATGTGTACAAAAGAATATCATGCGGGTTGGCACTGTTTGGCAGAACGAGGTGGACCTACAAAATATTAAGCAGGTGGTTTTAATGTTGTGGCTGATCGGTGTATATACATCCGTATATATATATATATATATATATATATATATATATATATATATATATATATATATATATCGCAGCATCAGGACCCGCACCAGCCGACTACATGATAGCTTCTTCCCCAAGCAATCAGACTTTTGAACACTTGATCTATCAAGATCAATAATCAGCACTGCACTTTATTAATCTTATAATCTCACACTGGACTGTCAAATATTTTCTCCCCAATTATATATATATATATATATATATATATATTTTATATACCCTTACCCTTATTTTTTATTTGTATTGTATGTGTATTCTATATTGTGTGTATTGTTTACTGTACATTGTATATTGTGTAAGTATGTGTACATTTGTTATGTAAATATGTTGTTTATTGTAATTGGTACTGCTATGTTATTCGGAACTGCACACAAGACTTTCACCTACTGTTGCACTTGTGTACACAGTAGTGTGACAATAAAGTGATTTGATTTGATTTGATACAGAACCTCACAGCACAATCCAAAATACAACCCTTGAGTTATATATTTCAAATAAAGTGCTGCATAACAGGGATATTTGAGATGTTAGATACTGCTTAAGTATAATACAATTACAGTTGATTTATTATTATTATTAATAGTAGTAGTAGTAGTATTACAGTGAATATTACATACATTTACAATAGTGATATATTACTGTCATACTTTTTCCCTATAAATATACCTTTAATTTTGACAGATTTTATTTTTAAGTGTTTGAACTGTTTTGACCAAGGAGCTCTGATGTTTGAAGGCAGCTTCCCACTCTGGAAAAGGCGGTCGCTACATGACTCAACGTAATTATTAAACCGGCAAAGTCTGCTATATAATTAAAAAATGATGTACTCTGTATGTGCCTTGTGTGCTACAATGTGAATTTGCACTCTGTTTAGTGTCATCTGCTACAAACAGCGTATGTGATGCTTATGACTGTGTTTTCCCTGTATGAGCCAAGAAGGAGCTTTAAAATGTATGTGCAGCCAGCATCAGCACAACACTGTCTCTACACATTCACAAGCGCTCACGTTTGAGTTACATGGAAACAATATTTTTATCTCATAAAATTTCAGCTTTTGCAGTTAAATAATCTCACTAGCACATGATGTGATTTTAATTTGTGGGCTGAATGTTCACATAATGACATTTGTACGGCAGATGGTATCTGAACATTTTTACGAGTACCAGTACCAGTTTTTACGATTACGTGGTATCGGACATGATACCGATACGGACATCCCTAATTGTATCCCAGGAGAGACAACTATAGACATTATAAGGTTGATTTACCCAAAAAGTGTAACAATGTTGTGCTTTAAAAACCTCAATCCCGAACATCTCGATAAAGCAACATAGGTTCAAAAAATGGTGTGAGTTTGGGTGGGACTATCTCTTTGCCTGACGAATGACAGACTGGGGGAGCATTCAGGGATCTTGTTTGAAACAATAATTATTTTTGCAATTCAGTTTGGAAAAGGCTAGTTGTGAAGAAATTACACACTTTGTCTTTAAGTGCCATTATACAGATAGGTGTCTCAATGCCCTGTTGTCTTGATAAGTAAATCCACCTCTCCCTCTTTCTCTTTTTCTCTCCAAACACAACATCTACTCACACTTTGCATGAACACAGACCGATCACACATAAGACATTTCATTAATCATCCTGTCATGACAGAGACAGAAGCTCATAGACTAAAGTGCAGCCCACAAAACCAAACAGCGTTCCTGCCTGCCTTAGAGCATGTCTGTGCTGCTTTGCACACTGGGGCTTTAATTCGCTATATTCTCCCATTCGTCCACACCTCACGCAAACTCTAGGTAGAACAAGGACTTCTAACAAGCCAAAGGTAAAAGCCTAACAATATTTAAACACTGATTTGTAGGCACACAGGTTAAAAATATATAAACCACTGGGAGAACAATCATCACATAGAAGTCAAAGAAAACAACAACAACAACAACAACAACAACAACATTATATATTATGCAGAAGTAGTTACTAGTCATGAAGTGGAACAGATACATCCCGATTTACTACGCACTCAAAGTATGTACTTCACTGGTAAATTCACACAAAAGTGGCGAAATGGTTTAGTGCATTTTACCATTTACAGTGTATTTTAACAATTACAGATTGGCCACATTCACTTCCATAGTAAGTGCCTCAATATTTATTTATTTTTTGTTTTTATAAAGGTGAGGCGAGTCAAAATTTTTTGTGGTAATCATGATTATGCCACAGATGCTATCGATTGAGGTGTATTCAACCCAGAATATTTATATAAAAATGACAACATAGTATGGTGGAAAGTTAGCGTTGTGTTACTCGAGCTCGGACTAGGACTCAAGTCCGTATCACAAGTCCAATTTTAATGGACTTGGACTAGTCACAGACTTTTTTTCACTGCATTTTGACTCGGACTCGAGCCTTTGGGACTTGGGATTCCAGCCCAAGAGTCCATGGCATTTGTGATACATTGCAGCTGTAGCACCCCCTGATGTCTTAGACAAAGCCGGAGTTCACTGTGTTTAGCAAAAACATGCACAAACACATAGGTACGTTCAGAGTAGCACACTCATCAGTCAACCAATACACTTGAATGTTTCTTTGGAGTCTGCTGTATAACATCGATTACAGAGGTGGCTGGCATGACGAACACATAAAGACAGGTATGTAGTCAACGTACAAGAAACTAAACAAGGCGGTTTCGCACAGCACAGGACCTGACAACAGGTAAAATCGCACGTGGTATTTAAGCAGCAAAGATGGTGCTCACATCGTGGTTTCATAGTGGTTAAGAACTTCATTAACCTATTGATACACACCCCCTTTTTGAGCAAAAACCATGAAAATTACATATCTTAACTTAAATGGTTGTATTTACTGGACCCTATGAAGTATGGACACAGTTGTAGTATCTTTTGAAAGAAGACACTTTTCAGAATTAATATATATTGTTATTTTGTAAAGTTAGAGAAGTTGAAGTTTATAGTAATGGAAATATTTTGTGCTGAACATGATTTTATAATCTAAAAAAATAAAATAAAAGTGCCAAGACAACCCAGAATTACAATGTTCTCAAAGCCACAAGTCTAAAGAAGTTATGTTTCAAATTTGAAGATGATCAAACAAAAACTGAGGTTCCTGCAAGCTTTTTTCTCTGTAAAATCGCTGCCTGTGTAAAGAGTAAAATTAAGGCTCCGCCTTTCTAGACGACACAAAATCTGTCTGCACTGCTTGGCTATTATGAATAAAACTATGCTGCATTTTTAAAAATAGACTTTGGAGACAGACTCATTTTGTTAATGAGACTCTAATATATAAGATCATACACAGTTTTACAACATGAATGCTGCTCAGATTGCATAGTTTGTTGAAGAATGATGATGAAGAGTAATTCTTCCAGGCGAGATCTCATGTAAACAATGGAGAATATATCAATATTCCACAGATTTATCACTTCTATGGACAAAAAGTGCCATTGGATGTTTTTCATTGAACACTTGTCATGGACAATTGACTCAAGTATGGCGAACTGGATTCATAACAAATGTATGAAGTCCCGTTTTGATATTGCATGTTTTCATTTGTACTCCTGGTACAAATAACTAAATTGCTGTTTCTGGAGCATTGCTATCGTGAAACAGAGATCGGATATCAATGTTGAACCCTTAGACCTTTGAAAAGATGTATCATTTGTTAATTATTTACATTTATAGATGGTAAATTATATATTAAATGTAATCAGAGTGATGTCACTACCGCGTGCAGGGGTTTTGCGTATCAACGTGTTAAGTCAAGTCACCAATATCATGTCTCTCACAGTTTACGAAAAAACAAAACATCAACATAAAAATTCTGAAAAACATTATTAATATTGGGCTATTAAGTCTTTTTAGGCATAATTTATCCACACATGTAGGCTTCTGCTGTCTCTTGTGGTCCACAGAGTGTTGTCAACTTGAACTGGTCCATGATGAATTAACACATTTTTTAAATAGTCAAGAATTATTATTTTTTTTTATTGCTAAAGCAGAGAGCAACTCTAAACAAACAGCACCTATTTATTATTGATTTTTTATTTTAATTAAGACATATTATGCAAAATTCCCTTTTACGTGGTGTTTGAACATGAAGGTGTGTTCACAGTGTTCACAAATTCTATACAAAGTGACGTTACTTTGTACAGGCCCTGCCCACGACTGTTGATGGACACTGCCGTTTTAGCATAGACCCACCCTGAGCGAGTTGTACACATTCAGCCATTGTTTCGATGCCGGAGCAACTGTAGACAAGAATGTCTCCTAAGCGATTGAAGTGTTTTGTTGTTGGATGTAAGAATGAACATAGCAGTCTTCATTTACTCCCGACATCTGAGCCGCTGAAGACGTAGTGGATTAATTTAGTTTTTGAAGGGAATGCGCCCTCCAATTTACCTAAATGCGTTTATGTTTGCACAAATCATTTTACACCATACTGTTTTGTGAACGAGGGTCAGCACAAAGCAGCTTTTGCTAAAAAAGTTGTTCCTGAAGGATGGTTCAGTACCTTTTTTAACTTTGTAAATAAATAACAAAATGTATATCATGCAAGTTGTCTCTGGAATTTATTTGTACATTTAACCAAAAATAATTATATATGCTGTTTATGTGTTCAATCAATATGTATAAATAGTAATAGATGTAACTAGGGAACTATGTGGATACATTTTTAATAAGATCACCTGACATTTCAATTTTATTCACTATTACTACTAGTAAGTAAAACTTACTGTTCTATTCAAGGGACCATAGTCAGCTCTGTAATTGTTAAATGCGTTTTGTGAAGAGAACTCATTTAAACAAACAAACTGGCTGCATTCCAGGATGGTCCACCATACATGAGGAGTCACTTCAAGCTGTTGCATCCGTCTTCTAACCTTCATTACAGTAAACTGCATTGGCAATGGTATTTCATAAATATGTACAACTATAATTGAAGTAATACCTGTTCTATCTCCATGCAGCAAATATATTCTTGTTCTGTAGGCATCCTGTCATTTTTGCTACATGAGCACCTGTACACCAATTAATAAGTGAACATTACGCAACATGTTCAACATGTTTGTTTGTGTGTATTGTTTCGTTATAGTGCAGAGTGAATGTTGTAACAGAATTTGTGTGTGTGTTTCTCATCCATCGTTGCAAAACTGCTGAAAAAACTCTACAACAAATAAACTAACTTTTCAAATAACCATTCAGAAACTTCCTGGTTCATTCTCAAAGTTATTACTTCTGACAGAGTCTCTCCCTCATCAGTGTCTGACTCCGGTTCAAACATATAGGGCTGAACACCACTATTTTCGCTGTCAGTCATATTGCTGTGTTCTTTTACACAAACAAATGCACAATGAAATGTTAAGTTATTTTGGGCAGTGAAATGTTTTGTTTTTAATTTAATTATAGATTGGGTGACCAGACATCCAAGGTTTATGCAGGACAATCCTGGTTTTAAGAGGTGTGTCCCGGTGTCCAGATAATTCTCTAAAAATGTTCATTATGTCCTGGTTTCAGCAGGTAAGGCCAATAATTTTTTTCTTTTAAAAATGAAATCTCCTCATAGTCCTTCTCACTATTGTCTCTGGCATCGTTTGCAGAAAAGAGAAGCAACTTGGTTGAATCAAACGTTGTTTTGACAATACTTCAGCCACTTTTCCACCATCAGGCTGAACAGTTCTTGTCACAAAACCACTCCATTCCAAGCCGATCTGGGCCAGTTGTTACGGTTGCGCTTTACTTTTCCACTGTGGTGCTGTGAAATCAGGAGAATGCATGTAACATATCCGACTGTTGGGGACAGTGCGAAAGGTAAACATTCGAGCTAGTGTGGCTTGCTCTGGAAGATGATCGCATATTCCAGTTTTTAGGACTGCTTTTTTCCGTGGTTTTACAAAGACATGGACCATGTCGCAAAAAGGAATTTAAAGAGAAAAAGGATAAAAAGGATTTTTATTGACAAAATATTATAAAAAGCATTATATGAAAATAGTATGAGAATATATTGATGTATTTTGAGTTTAAATGAGCTTCTACTTCCCAGTCAAAAAAGGCATGTAGAAAATATAGTCTACTAGTTACACCATCATAATAAAATCATTAACGTACACTAAACGAGTCACCATTGAGAATGGTTGAGTAAGGCTAGCTAACGGAAAGTTCCCCTTCTGTCGCTCTCTCCACGTTGTGTCGGAGAAGCGACACTAGGGGTCTCTCTTGAGCGCCGATATTCACCTCTGATCTATTGAAAAGGGCCAATGGGAGATGGCAGTCAGTATTTGCATACCCCGCCCCCGGACATACGGGTATTTAAGCGGGGCAAATACGGGAGTTCATTCAGAAAATTTCTTCGGAGCCAATGGTCTGTCTGTAGTTGCTGCGAGTTTACACACCACTATAAAACGTTCCTGTTTCCTCTGACGATCTGCATGCTGTTGGATCTTGACGGCGCACAACAGCGGCTTTCTCCTTCACTTTGCACGGCGTGCATTGTTGCCCCTGAGTGCTTCGACAGCGCAGACACACATACACACTGTGTATATTAAAAGAGTTATTTTCCTTAAAAGAGTAAATTTCTCTAAAAGAGCAAACACAGCGGCGTTGAACGTCCTTTTCAGGACGCGTCTTTCTGAAGATGCCTTTCCGCCCCTGTGTAGTTTTTGGAGGCTGTGATTTCTCCCCACCTCTGACGGTCATAAAAACCGCCTGGCGTACCTGGGTTGCGAAACACGCAGGCAGCGTTTTTTATGAATGGTCTATGTTTTCATACTGAAAACATAGCCATGACAGCATTGCGGTCGTGGCTTTCTCTTGTAGTGAGAGAGAGCTGCTTCAGCCGCCCCCCGCACCTCGCCTCCTTCCCACAGGATTGAGGCAGGCGGTGCGGGCGATGAAAACGATCTGGGGTCAATGACGGGCTGCGTTTCGCTGGGTGAACCCCTTTGAAACCCCCCGCCTCCCCAGCACGCTTGCAGTTTTCCGTCCGGGCTCGGGATGAGCATGCTCTCCAATGGGTTATGTTTTCAGCCTGAGAACATAGCTGCAGCAGCGTTGCGATCTCTGCTTTCTTGTGAGGAAGAAAGCCACTTCAGCCACCCTCCGCTCCTCGCCTCCTTCCCACGGGATTGACGCAGGCACCGCGAGCGATGAAGATGATCCCGGGATAATGGCGGGCTGCGTTTCGCCGGGTAAAAACCGCTCAAAACCCCCCGCACCCCCCCTGCACGCTTGCTTGCTCCCCTCACGAGCTCGGGATAAGCACTGTCCGCCTAACGGCCGGCCGCCCGGTCCCTGGAGCTCCCGGACATTGGATGACGACATCACCGCTGCATCGGAGAGCATCACAGCAGCATCGGATGCGGATAACTCGCCTGGGCCGCCACCTACGGGTCTGCTTGCCCAGTCTGAGCCTGACGCACGGAGATCCGCTATGCTTCCCCGGGCTTGATGATTCAAGCCCCCCCGTTCCTTCCCGGACGTGCACGACGAGCTGAGCGAGCCAAGCTTCCTCGCTCCTCCGCTCTCACTACCCTCGGCGGTAGAACGGTCCCAGACCGCTCCCCCCCCTGCATGCCATGGCCCCTCCCTGCAAGTCCACCGGGCCAAGGCACTTCAAGATTTGCACTTGGGTAGTCCTGTTCTTGACGTGCTGCAGGAACTGCACTCGGACAGGCGATATCCACCCTCGTGGTCCAGAAACATAACAAATGGACTGGATCTGGTCGTAGTACAGGAGGTAGACAAAGCACGCTTTCTCAAAACTCTCCAGTCTCCCAGCTCCATTCGGCGATACCACCTGACAACTCCACCCAGCAGTCCTCAGTGGTGAAGAAACAGACGGAGGCCAGGTCACACGTCCTGCCCCGCCGCAAACCTGCCGCCAGGGGCCATGCCCTGTCTGCTCGCCGAGGGCGTCCTCCTGTGGCTTTCAAGGAAGAAAGGAAGTGGTGCTCCGCCTCAACGAACGAGAGCGGGCCTAGCTCTCAGCCCCGCGTTGAGCTCCCCGCAGAAAGAGGACGCCCCCTCGTCTCACGGACCCCCTGGAGGACCCGGAAGGCTCCCAGACGCTCCTGAGACGACCGACCCAGAGACCGAGATGTTAGCTCCGGAGGTGGTAAGACCTCTCCGTTCCCCGGTGGAGGGCCGGGAGGAGAATCCTTTGTGTTTACATTTTCCACATTCTCGATAATAGAGCTATTTCCTTTGCCTCTGGGTCACCTGGCCCGCAAATGCCGTTCTCACGGCAATCTGCTTTCAAGTTACGACAGTCCCGGTACACCGGACGCGGCGATCCCGCCTTCTGCCTGCCCACGACTGTCCCCCGGCCGGCCGGTTCAGACGAGTCCAGAGGACGCCAGCATCAGACCTCCTCCTCAGTCACGAACCCACCCCCTGCCGGGTGCGCGGAGCAAGGTAAGTGCTTTGAGTCTATTCTCAGCACCTCAGCCTCAGGCCGCAACGAAGCCGCCCGACGCAGCATTACCTGTTCCGCCCCACTGCGAGGCCCCGCCGGGTATGTCCAAAATACTCGTCCCTTTGGTGCCCCTAGCGTAGAGCTGGGAAGCGTGGCTTTCGCTTCCCAACGCATCACACTGGCTGCACCGGACCATTCGACTCGGTTACGCAATTCAGTTTGCCCGGCTCCGCCCCCTTCAGGGGCGTCCGCATGAAATCACGACCCTCTTAGCCAAGGGCGCGGTAGAGCCCGTCCCTCCAACCGAAATGAGGAAGGGTTTCTACAGCCCTTACTTCATTGTACCCAAGAAAGTCGGCGGCTTACGACCAATCCTGGACTTGCGAGTTTTCAATCGGGCCTTGTAAAACTCTGTTCAAAATGCTCACGCAGAGAAATATTCTGGCTGGCGTTCAGCATCTAGATTGGTTCGCAGCGGTAGACCTGAAGGACGCGTACTTCCATGTCTCAATTCTGCCACGACACCGACCCTTCTTACGGTTTGCGTTCGACGGCCAGGCGTTCCAGTACAAAGTCCTCCCCTTCGGCCTGTCTCTGTCCCCTCACGTCTTTACGAAAGTCGCAGAGGCGGCCCTTGCCCCGCTACGAGTAGCCGGCATCCGCATTTCTCAACTACCTCGATGACTGGCTCATCCTAGCACACTCTCGAGAGTTACCATGCACACACAGAGACCAGGTGCTCTGGCACCTCAGCCGCTTGAGGCTTCAGGTCAACTGGGAAAAGAGCAAGCTCACTCCGGTTCAGAGCATCTCTTTTCTCGGGTTGGAGTTAGACTCAGTCTCAATGACAGCACGTCTCACGAGCAAGCGTGCTCAGTCGGTGCTGGACTGCCTCGCTTCCTTCAAGCCAGGCACAGTGGTCCCTCTAAAACTTTTCCAGAGGCTCCTGGGGCATATGGCGTCCTCCGCGGCGGTCGCGCCGCTGGGGTTGATGCATGTGAGACCACTCCAGCACTGGCTCCAGACTCGAGTCCCGAGACAAGCATGGCACCACGGCACGCATCGGGTAAGGATCACCCCCGCCTGCCTCAAAACACTCCGACCCTGGACAGACCTCTGCTTTCTACGGGCAGGAGTGCCCCTGCAGCAGGTGTCCCGACGCGTCCTGGTCACAACCGACGCCTCCCGGTCCGGGTGGGGTGCCATGTGCAGCGGGCTCGCAGCAGCGGGCCGTTGGAAAGGGGCCCCGCTGCGTTGGCACATCAATTGCCTGGAGTTGTTCACCATCCTTCTTTCTCTCAGGAAGTTCCTCCCATTAGTTCGGGACAAACATGTCCTCGTGAGATCGGACAGCACCACAGTGGGGGCATACATAAATCGCCAAGGTGGTGTACGCTCCCACCACATGTCACAACTCGCCCGCCGTCTCCTCCTATGGAGCCAGCAGTGACTCAAGTCGCTGCGCGCCACTCACATCCCCGGCAAGCTCAACGTCGTAGCGGACATGCTATCACGACAACGCCTGCCCGGCGGGGAGTGGAGGCTTCACCCCAGTCGGTCCAGCTGATTTGGGAACGGTTCGGTAAGGCCCAGGTAGACCTGTTTGCCTCCCAGGAAACCTCCCACTGCCCGCTCTGGTACGCCCTAACAGAGGCTCCCCTCAGGACAGACGCGCTGGCACACAGCTGGCCCTCGGGGCTGTGCAAGTACGCATTTCCCCCAGTGAGCCTTCTTGCACCGGTGCTGTGCAAGGTCAGGGAGGACAAGGAGCAAGTCACGTTAGTGGCCCCCTACTGGCCCACTCGGACTTGGTTCTCGGAACTCAGGCTTCTCGCGACAGCGCCTCCCTGGCGAATTCCCCTGAGAAAGGACCTCCTCTCTCAGGGACGGGGCACGCTCTGGCACCCGCGCCCAGACCTCTGGAACCTCCACGTCTGGTCCCTGGACGGGACGCAGAAGAGCTAGCCGGCTTACCAGCGACCGTTGTGAATACAATCAACCAAGCCAGAGCCCCTTCTACCAGGCACCTTCATGCCCTAAAGTGGCGCTTGTTCGCAGATTGGTGTTCTTCCCGAACTGAAGACCCGCAGAGATGTGCTATCAAGTCAGTTCTCCTGTTCCTACAGGAGAGGCTGGACAGGAGGCTGTCCCCGTCCACCCTCAAGGTGTATGTTGCCGCCATTGCCGCCCACTACGATCCTGTAGACGGCAAGTCTTTGGGCAAGCACGACCTGATCCTCAGGTTCCTGAGAGGCGCCCGGAGGTTGAATCCCTCCCGGCCAGGCCTAGTTCCCTCCTGGGATCTCTCGGTAGTCTTGGCAGGACTCAAGAGACCTCTCTTCGAGCCACTTGAATCAATTGGACTCAGGGCCCTCTCTCTTAAGACGGCCCTGCTGATCGCGCTCGCCTCCATCAAGAGGGTCGGGGACCTGCAAGCGTTCTCTGTCAGCGACACTTGCCTGGAGTTCGGTCCGGCAGATACGTCTGTGATCCTAAGACCGCGACCGGGCTATGTGCCCAAGGTTCCTACCACACCATTCTGAGATCAGGTAGTGAACCTGCAAGCGCTGCCCCGGGAGGAGGCAGACCCAGCCCTTTCGTTGCTGTGTCCAGTGCGCACCCTGCGCATTTACCTGGACCGCACACAGAGCACCAGATGCTCTGAGCAGCTCTTTGTCTGCTTTGGGGGATGGCAGAAAGGGAATGCCATCTCCAAACAGAGGCTCGCCCACTGGGTTGTCGATGCCATCACACTGGCTTATCACACCCAGGCCGTGCCCCTACCCTTGCGGGTCCGAGCTCACTCAACAAGGGGTGTTGCGTCCTCGTGGGCACTGGCCAAGGGCACCTCCCTAGCAGACATCTGTAGAGCCGTGGGTTGGGCAACACCCAACACCTTCAAGAGGTTTTACAACCTCCGCGTTGAGTCGGTTGCGTCTCGTGTTTTCTCAGGTCCGAGCCCGTAGAACTCGGTAACACGTAGACTGACAGGCCGGGTGGATTGCTTGCGCCCAGCACCCTTTTCCTGACGTCAAGGTAAAGTAGTGCGCCTTCTTCCCAGGGCGCCCCACTCCGAGTCGGGACCCTGGTCGATTCCTCCCTAGCCCTCCGGGTCCGCGGTTCAGCGGAGGAACTCGCCGACCCAAGTCACTGCGGGTACCCTGGTGGCCACCCTGTACTGGTATAGGGGCTCCACAGGTAAAATAAGAAGGCCTCCTGTTCGGACTCCCCTGTGTGTAATTCCACGGTTCTGTCCCCTTACGAGCGGACCCCCGTGTCTCCCTTAGGCAGTTACAGCTGCCCCGGTCGCCGTGCTGTAGCAACTCCCCCCTTTCGAGGCTGGATCTACCACCGTGCCATACTTTCCACACGAGCCCTAAGATGGCTTTGTGACGTGTCTACCACTTTTCCTCCCCAAGAAAAAGGGCAGGTGTGGTCTCCGCAGGGTCTGGGTAAGACCCCCTTCCCTATATGCGTGTAAGGGCCCTGGCCATGATTGCTCTATGCGAGAAACACAGAGAGAAAAGAGGCCCAGCCAGGCTCGGTATATACTGTATATACAATATATTGTATATGATAGGCAACAGAGGTGTTTTGGTTACAATTAAACTGACAAATTGTTTTTCTTAGTTGTGAAGGTTAAAATAATCTTAAAATATTGATGTTGAGTTTACAGTTACAATTTTAATTCAGATTGAGTATCATGGACTGTTATGGACTTGGTCTTGAGTCTGACTCAGCCCCTTTTGGACTCTGACTCAACTCAGTCTTGATTGTTTAAAGACTCGACTAAGGTGGACTCGAACCCAACACTACTGAAAGTTACCTGAATTTAGTCAAGTTTTTGGTTTAAGATCTAAACAGATTTGTCTTTGATCATGTGCTTGTGCTTTGTTCACAGCATGGCCTATATTGCAGCTAAATACAAGCAGGCTGATTGTGTGTCACAAGTGGTTAACGGCAGTGTTGATGAACGCTGCCTTTCTGTAGTACTTGGGCTATTGATAAAGTCATTATTTATATGGTGGTCCATGAATCTGAGAGTTGAGGCTATTGGATGAGCACTTCTGCCATTACCAAACTATTCATCATCTTTAATCTGTCCCAGCCACAGAGAGTGTGTGTGTGTGTGTGTGTGTGTGTAGCTGGTTAAATGTAATAGTGTTAGCTAGATTGGCTGGGCTCCAGAGGCTCAGTAAAATGCCTGCGAAATGACAGACAGGTTTATGATGTATAGTGAGAAAATGTCAGCAAGGACATGCCGTGAGTATGAATGGAATTTTATATATGAAAGAAATAACGGGTGGCTATAATGGGTGACTCCGGGAGAAGTAGAGGAGACATTGCGCTGTTCATAGAGGCCGAAGAGGTCCTCTTCTACCATGTAAAATCTCACCAGATTTGTTCCAAGTGGAGGGACCCCTAGCACTTAAAATGGTCTCGATAACCTCAGGTTAATCCGACGTGCCAGAGATTCAGCTGACGTGAACGTGGACCTCCTTGACGGTTTATGAAAGAGACTGCTGCTGTATTGCCCACCCGCACCAAGACATGGCAGCCTCTGGAGGAAGTATTTCAGGGCCAGAAATACAGCCATCAACTCAAAACAGTTACTGTGACAACCGAGCTGACGACCCTCCCATCCCCTTGAGCTGGACGACCACTTAAGACCGTTACCCAGCCCGTCAGGGAGGCATCTGTCATTAGCAGCCTGCGACGATGAGACGCACCTAGAGTGGGACCCAAGGTAAGTAACCGTTATCTGAACCACATAGAAAGCGCGTGGCGTGTAACCCTTATTAGCCCTAGGGGACTGGCCCTTGGATGAAATCCCCTGGCTTTTAGCTACAGCTGAAATGATCAGCTGTAAGACACAAACTTCAGTGGGAGCATTATAAAGGGCCCTATTAAACATCAAAGCACTGATGACACATGCACCTCTGTCACACTGCCTATACTGCATATTAATCAAGTCTCTAACTACAGCCATTACACACACACTCTCTGTGCATTCCTACACTGATCCTGGATCAGTTAATATGGCTTTTACATACAGAGTAATTGGCCCTCCAGGGTGCCATCAAACACAGAGACTGTGTTCAACCATAATCCTGTCTGCACTGTGACTCCTGACGATGAGCAGCTGACCTAGGGTCAGTGGAGCGGCATGTAGCCAATTACAATACAGAGCAAACTCAAATTAAAGACATGATCTGGATACAGTGGCACTGGTCACAGGTGGTCAGCTTCAAGCTGACACATTGAGTACTAAAAGCTCACTGACATGCCAAAATTAATGGAAATGAAGGAGTAAGTGATTCACTATAAATTACATTGTGAAAATTACATAAATTGTGGAACTGCCTCAAAAATCTGTAAATAGATTACAAAACATCTTTCATCTATTTAAGTTTATAAATGGACAAGTACAGTCTGCAACTGGTAAGAAAACAATCCAACATGGAGAGTACACAAGAGGGGTAAACAGATACAGTACCACTGATAAAAATAAATAATAATTAAAAAAAAAACACACAGGCTTAAACCAGCCTAATGTTGTTTGCTGGTCTTAGCTGGTTTAAGATGGCTTAGCTGATTCCCCAGCCTGGCCAACATGGCCAGCCAGCTGGTCTCCCAGGCTGACTAGCTTACAAATGTCCCAAACACCTCTAAAACCAAAACAGACCAGCCAAATTACCTTGATCAGGCTGGAAGACCAGCTAACCACAGCTGGTTTAAACTGGGTAGTGCTCATGGTGGCATCCTTAGCTTCGAGAAGTTTGTGAATGTATCCAAGCTGGCTAGTTCTCCTTCAGCAAAACCACTGATTTATGTGCTTAACCCAACCAATATTTTAACACCTACCCGTGCAATTCAAAGTCAGTAAGTATGCCCAAATTCCTGAGGGCGCACACATGCAAACACACACAAGAAGTGCTAACATATTGAGTCGATCACACACACTTTACCCTGGTTTAACCCAAACCCCCAGCTTCACACTTGCTGGAAAACTGCCCATTGAGGGTTAACCACTTTTGGCCCCAGATCCCCATCTAAATCCAGATGCTAAAGCCAGCACTAAGCTAAGGAGACCTGGCGCTAGGCTATTGATAGAAGATCTGCTTTCTGCTTTTTGGGTGTGCTACAGGAGCACTAATGACCAGACTGATTAATAATGCATAGCGTAACCTCGTCCGGATCAGCCTAATTGCCATGATTTGTCACTCCCAGCAGAGATGGGCTTTAAAGTGAAATCCATACCCAAAGTGAGGGGCATAGCACACATGACAGAACATGTACACACAAACACTTATAGGACATTCAAAATGTGGGATGTGTAATTTTGTAATTAATAATTTCTGAGGCGATTTAATATAAGAAGGTCAATGGTGTTTCGCATGTATGCACACGCACGCACTCTCTCTCTCTCACACACACACACACACACACACACACACACACACACACACACACACACACACACACACACACAGATATAGAGAACCATAATGCGTACATAAAAGGAATTACATAAAGATGAGGCTTCCATGATTCAAGTTCTGAAACAGAAATGATCAAATGCATTCAAGGAGAAAGAGAAAGTGAAAAGACAGCAAAATTATGGGATGAGCAAGAGGATGGAGTGGAGACAAACACAGAGTCTCCCAGGCGCCACAGAAACAAGATCCACTCCCTATGGGGAGAGACATAGAGAGAGAGACAATAGTAAGGGGCCCAACTTTCTAATCTGTATACAAAGAGCAGTACCTTCTCCAAAGGGCACCAGTGGAGATAACAGCCAACCTTGAAGAAACTACATGCTGCCATTATTTTTAGATTTCCGACTTTTATTGGTCATGCATTAAGGGTTTTCTCAATGCTGTCATCTGGGTGAAGACGTGAGGAACAGACAAGGTGCTAGTATCTGTGTTAACCCTCTGGGGTCTGAGGGTATTTTGGGCAATGGAGAAGTTTTGACATGCCTTGACATTTGTGCTTTTTTCAGTTGCTTAAAAACATATTAACGGCTAAAGTCTGATAACACTGTATTCAGCACAAACTGGGCTACAATAATATGTGAGCAACATGTATGTACAGGTTTTTATTTTTGAGAAAATAACGTTTATGTGTGGTTTTTGAAAAAAACTAACATTTGAAGTCACTGAAATAAGGTCATATAACATTTGTCCACAATACTTTTGAGAACTGGATCTTTTAGCCTAGAGTTTTTGCTATAAAATGATGTGAAAACCATCCTGATCACTCATTCATGCAAAACAATATAGTAATTTAACTTTTGTAAGACAATTTTAGAGTTGAAAGGTAATATGCGAGGAGGTGTGAATGATCATGAATATGGATTGTAATTCACACATGAGAGACAAAGACCCCTCCCCTGGGCCTATCAATGAAGGATAGAGAATGAATGTGAGGATACTTTATGATCCAAATCAAGTTTTAAGTTAATAGAAGTAATCTGACTATATATTTTTTTACATAAAGACTTTACTTAATTTTAGACCTACACTACCATTAAAAGAAATCTCTTCTGCTCGCCAAGACTGGATTTATTTGATCCAAAATACAGAAACAACATTGATATTCTGAAATCTTTTTACAATTTAAAAGAACAGTTTTCTATTTAAATATATTGTAAAATGCAATTCGTGATCAAAGCTGAATTTTCAGCATCATTACTGCAGTTTTCAGTGTCACATGATCCTTCAGAAATCATCATAATATGCTGAATTTCTAATATGGGCATATTTAAAGTGCATTTTACTAATTTACACCTGAACAGATATTTGCAAGCACAAGCTTTGTTGATGATAATGAGGCAGCATAAACGCTATTTAAAATATAATCTAAACATTCATATAATTTTATATCATATTACATATCATATTTTTATTATAGAGCATACAATTTAAATACCTGCTTTAAACGGTCATCAGAGTCTCGCTCTTCTTCTGAGGAAAATGTTAACTCTTCCATACTATCCTGGAGCTTTCTCATCTGTGTATCATTGCAAACGCGCAGAAAAATGAATGAAATGTGTTTAAATCAAACCTCACAGTTGCCTGTGTATCGTTACAAACACGCAGAAAAGTTGAGTTGTGTTGTGTTTACATTAAACGTCAGAGTCGGGGGCGTGTACATTTGCATTGATCGTCTCAGCACATTAGCGTATGAATGGCGCGCTCTGCTGGTGGGTGGGATCACATTACAGATAATTAGATAGACCCGTAAAAAATGTACAGTGCTTTGTTTCAAACAGATTGCATTGCAGGAGAATATTTGTTTTAAATTTGAATTGTTTTATTAAAAAGTAGACATTTTAAGCTTTCTTTAGACATATGTTTCATGTTTGTGTGATAAGTATTCGCAGAGTTTCAGTTCATTTTTGTGACGCTTTTCTGAAATATGCTTGTGAACACAGAGACTGCTGAAAGCTCACCCTTATTATTTTCTTTATTTTACAAAAGCACAAGGTTTTGTTGTTATTGTGAGTATACACAAATAAAAGTAGACACTTTATAGTCTCTAATGATGTCTTACACTTATCTGTATGCCCCAAAATGATGGAGTATTATAAGTTGTTTCTGCTGTAATGACAAAAATATCCGTCGACCCCAGAGGGTTAAAGCTGGATTATGCTACATGACTTTTACACTGATTCGTCCAAGTTGGTGCTCATTGCCACTACCTTAGAAAATGTCTAGAGTTCTGGCAAACTAGCCGCACACTTGCCACAAATTTGCAGCAGATTTGCCACTTGTTATTTTCACATGCAAATGAGTTTGTGATTCGCTGCAAATGTTTGCAAGAAATTTGCAGTTCTTCAAAGGTAGGGGTTAACCTGTATCAAGCCTTTGGCAAGAATGGACAATTTGCCACAATTTGCCAAAACTAATCGTGATTACGGCTGCCACGATTAATTAATCGTGAAAACTGACGATTACAGCGTTCAGTTTAAGTCCTGTTGCGTCAATGGTTTCTATTTACAACATGTTTTTGCAGAGGTTGACTATTCTATCCAATCACTAACATGTCCATTGAGCAATGAAACGGCAATGGCCAATCAGAGCCACTTAGATTAGTCCTCCGTCCTATCTGTAATGACAAACTAATGTGCAAGTTTTAAACTGTCTGAATGCCTTGATGCTTGCTTTATGTTCCTGGTCTGTTCGCGCAGCACACGAAAATGTATACATAAGAAACATCACCTGACACTTGAAAAGAAGCTGTAGAACAAGAGCGAAAATAATTTTGTAAATATTTTGGATTTATTGCATATTGCACCGCTCACTTTGAACATAGATGTTAAATACACTGCAAATGAGCAACATGACAAAACAAAAATGATCCTGTTCTAATCAAGGCACAGACGGAGTGTAAATAATTGAGTTGTTATGTTGATTAGACAGCTTTGCTTTTAATGAGCATTCATGAGAGTGCGGAACATTGTGCGGAGCATCACCGCACTCGTGTCGAAATGCAAAACTCAAACAGTGTAAACCTACTGCAGTCATTGTAATGGGAGAGTTTGTCATGTTGCTCAATTTCAGTGTACATCCGTGGCGAAAAGTATTGGCAGTGACATAAATTTTGGGTTTCGCAAATTTTTCTGCTTCAGTTGTTGTGGTGTTGATTCACATTGTTTCTAGATTATTGTGCAGAGTGATCAGATGCATTTTAAATAATTGCAAAAAGCTTCATAACTTGATCCCAAAAACCCAAATTTCACTGTTTTTAGTGCTGGAACAAAATGACCAGCTAACATCATTTCAATAATCATATCAGCAGCACCTGGGAAAGTGTGAATGAGTACTAGTCAGGTGAAATCACTCTATCATTCTGATTGGATTATAAGAGACTGTTTGCTATAAAAGGAGGGAAGAAGTGCTTCCAATCATTGTGTTCTTGTTAGCAATGGGTACCATCATCGCTTTGTATCAAAATGGCCTCACATGCAAGGAAATTGCTGCAAAGAATATTGCACCTGAAAGAACCATTTAACGGATCATCAAGAACTTCAAGGAGAGAGGTTCAACTGCAGTGAAGATGGCTTCATGACCTCCCAGAGTGTCTAGCAAGCGCCAGGACCATCTCCTCCTGAGGAGTCAAGAACAGAGCTTGCTCAATATTGGTAGTAGGTTGGTGTGAGTGCATCTGCATGCACAGTGAGACAAAGATGGCCTGGTATCAAGAAGGGCAGCAAAGAAGCCACTTCTCTCCAAGAAAAACATCAAGAACAGACTGAAATTCTGCAGAAAGTGCAAGGATTGGACAGCAGAAGACTGGTGCAAAGATATTTTCTTTGATGAAGCCCCCTTCTGACTGTTTGGGACATCTGGAAAATCGATAGTCTGGAGAAATGTAAATTTAAATTTATGCATTTGGCAGACGCTTTTATCCAAAGCGACTTACAGAGCACATATTTACATTTATTCATTTGGCAGACGCTTTTATCCAAAGCGACTTACAAAAAGAGGAAGAACATCAGCGAATCATCTTAGGGAGACAGTGGTACAAAAAAGTGCCATATTACAAAGTTTCACTATCATCATAATAGTATACAAAACAGATTTAAGTGCAACAAGAAATGTTACACTTAAAACATATTACAGGGACAATCCCCCCGGAACAACCTGGAGTTAAGTGCCTTGCTCAAGGACACAATGGTGGTGGCTGTGGGGTTCGAACCAGCGACCTTCTGATTAACAGCCCTGTGCTTTAGCCACTACGCCACCACCACTCCAGGTGGAGAGGAAAATGAAAACGCTACCATGAACAGTGAAGCATCCTGAGACCATGTGTGGGGTTGCTTTTCATCCAAGGGAGTGGGCTCTCTCACAATTCTGCCCAAAAACACTGCCATGAATAAAGAATGAAAAGAAAGCAACTTTTCCCAATGATCCAGGAGCAATTTTGTGATGATCCGTGCATTTTCCAGCATGATGGAGCACGAGTGCAAGGCAAGAGTGATAATGAAGAGGCTCGGAGATCATTACATTGAAATTTTGGATCCGTGGCCAGGCAACTCCCTGGATCTTAATCCCATAGAGAACCCGTGGTCAATCCTCAAAAGGCGAGTGGACAAACAGTAGCCCACAATTGCAGCGGTTAGGAATAACAAGGGTCAACACTGTAAATATTGACTCTTTGCATAAATTGAGTGTTTTTGCCAATAAAAGCCTTTAAAACTTATGAAACACTTATCATTGTTTTCCAGTATACTATTGAAACATGTGAAAAAATAATCTACAAATACTGAAGCAGCAAACTTTGCAAAACACAAAATTTATGTCACTGCCAATGCTTTTGACCAAGGCTGTACAATTTATTAAAAATGTAATAACAGTTTTGTTTTGTCATGTTAATAAGTAACTTTTCTAAGTGGGTGGCTGTGGCTCAGTTGGTAGAGCGGGACAGCAGGGTTGGTGGTTCGAATCCTGGCCCACACGACTCAACATGCCGAAGTGTCCTTGGGCAAGACACTGAACCCGAAGTTGCTCCCAATGGCAGGCTAGCACCTTGCATGGCAGCTCTGCCGCCATTGGTGTATGAATGTGTGTGTGAATGGGTGAATGAGTCACAGTGTAAAGCACTTTGAATACTGTAAAGGTTAAAAAGGTGCTATATAAGTGCAGACCATTTACCATTTAAGTGTGTTTTGGATGTATAACCAACATAAAGAATATGGCATGAATAGAATATTTCAGGAATCACCATCATTGTTATTGCGTCTGGCTTATAAGACCCATTTGCCACGCAGCTGGTATTGGTACAGTAGATTTAAAAATTTTACGAATTGCACAAGCTCTGATTGCAAATGACTGTTTTTAATTTCCAAAGTGCAACCACTGAGGCCAAAAATTATCTACCAATGATCTTATGTGGTGGTCAGATACAGGGCAGTTACAAGGAAAACAAAGAGAACGAATGAGGACCCTTATCACTCTATAGTCGACTACGCCACCTTGAGTACACTGGGAAATAACAGCCCTTTTTAGGGGCATAGAGGTTCATTAGCCAAAGGTGAGCACAGAGACGTGAACAAGACAGTATACAGAGAGGATAACTATATTACACCATACAAAAAACATTTAATTCCTGCATTGAAACAGTTTCAACAGTCTCAACATACAAGTCACAAAAGACTGGTACCACACATCACATATACAAAACCACAGTTATCAGTCTCAAAAACAAAGGTCAAAGGAGATGGAAGGCTAACCTTCCACTATCGGACCAAACCTAGCGTGGAAGTCGTTCAGCGCATCTGGAAGGGAGGCATCTTTGTCACAGCCAACTGATGTTGTCCTGTAGTTGGTGATGTTCTGGATGCCCTGCCACATGTGCTGCGTGTCGCTTCTGTCCTGGAAGTGACTGTAGATGGTCTTGGAGAAGGTGACATCATCAATGCACTTGCTGATGTAGCTGGTCACTGATGCTGTTTATTCCTCCAAGTTGGTAGAGTCGCCATAAGTGTGTAAGTGTGTGATACCTAGCATTTTTAGAATCTGTTCCAAATGTAAAAGTTGAGTAGAGTAATCCAGCCTTTAGATGTATTGTTAAAGGACAGAATTGCACCAGTTAGAGGAAAGGACAGGAACATTAGAGTCTATAGGCATCTAGTATTGAAACTAGGACTAGGACCATCAACCCTACCCTTCCTGCAGACAAGACCAGTTTAGATTAGCATGAATTTCTATGGTTAGTGCTAATTTGGTGCTGGTAAAAACCTGCTATTCACCAGCAAAAATAAAAAAATAGAAAAATGCAAATTAACCAACATGGCCTTTCTGGCAAAGCTGGTTGTCCAAGGTCTTGCTGATTTTTGCTGGTTAAGTTAGTTTTGAAGCCTGGTGGAGACATCAGCATCTAAAATGTGACAAACATTTTCCAATGCATCATATATATCAGAGTTCGGTTTGTTTGGTGTGAAAGTGGTTCAGTTGAAAATGGGAGTTTGTGGTATGGTTCATGCAGACTGCAGTATAGTTTGAAATTGGTATAAATCTTAATGACATACTTCTTGCAATGTATCAACTGTAGACAGACACATTCTGAGCATGTTTTTGTAGTAAAACTAAAGAGAAGCAATTGAAGTGAACAAAATTTTGCAATTTTGGCCTCCTGAGTCATTACCTAGGTACAGTGGTAGCGTTGATGATACAAATTTACTGTGATTGTGAGCCAGATAATACAATGTGGAAAGGGAAACAGTTGGTATTACGACAAAGCACTCAAAGCAAGTGTAAAAACAACTTTAGTGACAAGCTTCCTTAAAAATTATTCAAAATACTCAAATTATAATGCAATATTAGTCTAGGAAATAAGACCAAAGGCAAACATACTATAAAGATGATTATATTCAATAAAAGCATTGAAATCATAATGCCTCTTCTGTGATGGGAACATATGTTTGCACAGAAAACACATGTTCCCTGAAAACCACAGTACATTTTTATGTATCAAAACAGCTGTATGCTATGACCTCTTAAGGGAGATTGAGTGCTAGAGAGACTCATAATGCCGAACCGAAATAACCTCATACAAATTCCACCTGCTCCCCTCACTTTACCCAAAGTCTTCATCTATCTCTCTTTATTTTGTATTTTCTATCCAGTCGCCATTTTTTCTCACGGACATAAACCCATAGCCGCACTACTTTTTCAGTAGCGTGACAGTAGCTCAGGTGTTTTCAAAATAGTCTAGCTTTTCCAGTAATGAGCTAAATTATCCGGTAAGTAGCTGTGTAGTGTGACAAAATGCACAATGAGCAAAATACGCTTGACTAAACCTCTCATGCAACTAAAGAGTCAAAAGATCAGATTTATTCTAGTGAATTAGATCATTCAAACGATTTGTAGTTGACTACTTCTTGTTAGTAGCTTGTAGTTTAGCTAACTACTTTTCTCATAAGGGTAGCTTGCTTATATTCAAACTATTTTAAATTATAATTTGCTTGTTACTTGGCAAGCAACAGTTTTACAGTTGAGGTCTACAATCACTCTTCCCCAAACACTCAAACACACTGTTTCACGCTGAAACACTACAATGTGATTTTGTGTCAGATTTCATATCCTTTTAAATTATTTTTATTTTTTAACAATCAATAGACACGCTATTAGCCCTTGAGCTGTTCTGGGAAATGCGCTTTATGTGTATGCTACACACATACACATCATCAACAGTCCATTCTTCTTTTATTAAGCTGTCACTGCACCTAACATACTGTTGCACATTGCTGGCTCATACACACCCATACACATAGTGTTGATTAAGCAGGTTGGTGACAGTAGGATGAATAAAGATGCCTGTGGAGGGGAGTGAAAGAAGGTAAAAGGCTAAATCATGTCTGTACTGTCACTTTGGTGAGCTTATGGATGAAACTCCCATCGGGCAGCACATTCATTCATTTCCTTCTCATCTCACCTCCTCGGACTGCCCTCAGCAGCTGAATTCCACACAATACACTTACATACACATTCAAACACTAACAATATTGCTTGAATGACTGGGATTATTTATCACCAATAACCCAGTTTTGGAGACGCTACTATGAAACTGTAGCTTGCAACAATAAAAGCTACACACAATTAAAAGTAGTTAAACAACAGTTAAGATCCCTTTTGTAGAGCAGTTAGCTACACAACAATTTATCAAAAGTAGCTAACAAATGAACTCATTGAAACATTCTTTTTTTTTCAGAATCCCTTAAAACCCAGCAGTATTTATCACAAAAACGAAGATCTCAATAGACGGTTTTCCACTATCGGCCCAGTGCGAGCCAGGAACATAAACAGTTCAGTCGGGGTCAACAACCTCGGACCATGAGCCACGAAACCAAAATCGCTCTGCATTCACACCATCGGGCCAAAAGACATGCAGCGTTGCCCTAAAACCTGCCTTTAAAATGCCACCTTGGTGCAAACGACACATACCCTGCCCATTTCACAAATGTTCCAGCATACCGTCCATGATCTCGAATCATGGAAAGTTCTTTCTTTGGCCACCGCTTTGTCCATTGTGCATCTTAACAGATTTGTAATGTGTCTGGAATTTTTTTGCTGAAATGCAGGTGTGTGACGTCACACAAATATGTCGGTACCCAGAGGAATGTACAAAGTTAGTGATAAACATTCACTTTTATTAAATGATGTCGATCAATGAGTCAAAGTTCCAACATTACAATATATTAAAGCTTGTTTAACAAATGTTTTCAGAGGCAGGTGTACAAAACACAGTAACTTAAACTCTCTTGTACACCTGTAACACAAAAGCTAGTGTTGCAGCATTATTTATCAGTTGGGTTGCCAGGAAACTTTCAAACCCCTGTTATGCTAACAGACGTGTTACCGTTTTGGTTATTTAAACATAATTTTCCAAGAAAATGGCAATGGAATTCCATTATGGTCGGAGTTCAGAGAATTCAATTAGGAGTATCCTACCAGGGCCTGTCAACCCATTAGGCGGCCTAGAAAAGAACCTAGGGTGGCATCGCTTCAGGGGTGCCGATCAATAAGTATGTGTTCAATCTGTGTTGAACAAAATGTTCTGTGTGTTCCGATGAAGTGTTGTGGCAACCCCTACGGAACAAATAGACCATGTACTAAATGCCTGACTACCATACTACACATACTGTTTCTGTTATACCTGTGTTTGGCAAAAACAGTGAGAGCATTATGTATAGTAACCCATTGTGAACATGGCCATAGAATCACAAGCGCGGGGCTCATGAATCAAAGTGATGCCCGATGCGTGAATTGATCAGTCTTTTGAGTCGGTTCTTCTCAATCAATTTGTCTAACTTTTGGGCTGAACAGTTTGAAGCTCTTTGTCACACAATAAAACAGCAATGGGATGCTTTAGAAGAAAGAGAACAAAAACATGAATGAAGTGGATATTTACTTACAATTTATTGAAACAAAACCTGCAGCTGCATTTAAATATTTGCCAGTGATGAAGATCATGTGTGTGTGCAGTCTGTGAATGACTGTCTACTGCAGTTAAAGAAACTTTCTAAATCAAAACCCTTACATTATACGAACAGCATAAAAGTACCAAAATTACCAACAACACCATGTTTTTTGGACATGTTCTTTATGATATAGGCCTACTGTATATAATAAAAATACCAAGGTTTTACCATATTGCACCATCACTGTACCATGATACTGCCACAGCAGGCTTTTGAGAAAGGTAACTTTGATAAACTTCAACTTGTGCTGTGTAATATGAAAAGGTGACAATATGTTTTAGTCCATTCCTTAATGCTACACCATATATGTTTATGATACAAAAGAGAATGTTCAACTAATGCTGCAAAAATCACAAGAAATTAATTCTTTGGTGCTGTTTTGCAAAATTATTAAATAATTTTAAACTCTCCTACAACATCATGGTACAGTAGATTGTGTACTTGACTTTATTGATAGGAAGATCGGATCATTTTACTGACTTGAATCTTTGAGTCTCATTCAGCAAAATGAACTAATCTTTAGTCAAGTCATTTCGTTCATTTGAGTAGAATTAAATTAAAATGTTACATTTTCAATAGCCAAATCCCCCCAACACGTCTGCTTATGCAAACTTTGATTATAGTCCCAATAAGGAAAAAATTATAATGCAGCTAAGGACAAATTATGAGAAACAGAAAGATTAGTTAACCTCTGGAATCTTCTTGTCCGAGTCATTTTTTCTTTTGTCATGTGACAGCCGTATATGCTATGCAGTGCATAGCGTGATAGCGCATACGGCCGTCACGTGACAGAAGAACGAATGACTCGGACCAGATGACTCGAGAGGTGAACTAATAATCTCTGTTTCCTGTGTGAGCAATGCATAGCATATACAGCTGTCACATGACTAAAGAACGAATTACTTTGACCAAAATAGTTGAAAGATGAACTAATAATTTGGTTGCTTAAGATTGCTTAAACAAAACTGAATCTTGCCCCATTTACATGTACTAAGAAACATTTTGGAGATCCGTTAGAAATAGGAAATGGGGTCCAAAATGTTTTGACATTGGTGCACTTGAACCATTTCAAAAAGAGATGATTACTATGATCAGGTGTAAACAGGGCCTCTGACTCCATTACTTATGTTTTTCGCTTGTCCACTTGTTATCGGATCACCCAAAAGGCATCTTAATACCAGGTGTAAACAGGGCCTCTGACTCCGCCAATGCTATTTGACAGAGAAAGTAATTTTAGAAGTTGCATTTCATTATTGCTCGTTCAGTTATAAGGGTGCATGTACAACCTATAAAAACACTTGTTGGAAAACATCACTTGTTCATAGGTGGAGGGTGAACAAACTGCAGGGTAAGGCTATGACGTATGTCTTATAATCAAAAATGAAACACACATAAACAGCTTTTGTTTTGTCTCCAATCACAGTGTAATTCCAATGGCAAATGAAATGTACAACAGTTCCTCTTAAGTAAACATTAAATGAGCTCATTCTGCCTCTTTGGAATGTCTGTCCTATTTAAACCATTCGTTTCATTTAAATCCCACACATACTGCATGTCTGGTTAGTGATGCTTGAGAAAACCTGGTTGAGATTTTCATTACCCTTTAGATCCGGTTTCTACGTTTGTTGGGCCAAACCTCTTACCTCTGTGGAATTCTCAGATTGTGCTATGGCAGCTCTGATTTTTTAGTATGAGCTTTCTCCTTTATACTAAATAGTTATGCTTGTGTATTTCTGTAAAATATCACGTAAATGAAACCTTTACCCTTAACCTGTGTGTTCAATCAAAGCTCCATCAGCTAATATCTTGCGTCAGGGAAAATATACTTGTAATGTTTTTTCAGAGTCATAATGAATTAGTTTTAAGACCATTACCTTTCCTGACTGTCTTTGATCAGTTCAAAGCAGACATCAGGCTTGGCCTTATATATATAAAACAATATATATAACTTCAGGGTGAAGTTGCACCTGGACATGCTTCTGTGAGATTCATCTCACTTTCAGTTGTGAAAGAGTCTGCCACGAAAATATTCTTACATTTTCTCTGGAGAGTGATAGAGAGGATTTGTCTTAAATATTTAGTCTTTTATCAAGTCTTTCTTTTCAGCATTCATTTGATGTCTGCTCTTTGCATTTATTCACCGCTCATAAAATCCAGTCTGGAAACACTGGCCATTAATGGCCACAAATCAGACGTGATAACACAGTCAAAACCGAAATAAAACTAATATACTGTAAAATGTCACAGCACAAAATCATTTATATTCATTCAAAAGTTAAAAAGGTTCTTCAAACTCCTGAATTTATTTCATTTTTCCTTCCTTTTCCACAGCTCAATTCTCCCATCTATTTTTATTCTACTTTATTTAATTTACTCTCTCCTTTAACTCTATCCATCTGTGTGTGTGTGTGTGTGTGTGTGTGTGTGTGTGTGTGTGTGTAGAGAGAGAGAGAGAGAGAGAGAGAGAGAGACGGACAAAGGAGAAACAGTAGGGGCCCTGGGTGCTTGTCACATCAGCTCAGAGGTCTAGGAACAGGGAGAAAGACATCTTAAAGGCCTTGCTGAATTTGCACTTTCTCCCAACTGTCTGTGGGTGTCGTAGAAAGTGTTATTACTTTTATTACAGGGTCCCAGATTTGGAGAGATGGACTATTCGAGCATACAGAAGGGCAGAATTTGAAAATGCTGTAGGCACTCTTGCTTGTCAGTCGTTTTCCCAATCACTTTATCTGATCAGCTCTAATGTGGCCTGTGACTGGGCTGTGCCACAAACACTATTAATGGAATTTTACAGGTTCAAAAGAACTTAAGCTCCATTAATAGCGTGTGTCACTTTACTATGGAAACTATTTCGACCCATCCCAGAGTCTGTAAATACAAATGAAAAATGTGTTGACAATAATAAACTTACAATAGAAGTGTATAGGGCAAGTCAACCGAAGGGTTTTAAAGCAAGAATATACAGCTCACACTTTAAGCTTGCTGTACAAAAATGTGTGCTTTTTGAGCTGTATGGTTTCTTTTTATACTTAAAAGTCATTGTTTTAACCGTTGAACAACTGTTCTCGATGGATGAACTTCTATTTTTAAACTGCTGATGCTGGAATTTGTATACAGTCCTTTTGTGGTAGACTTGATTGTATCCATGTTTTACTGGCTTTATATGGTCAACATAGGAGTTGAAAGTTGATATAACTTAACAGAATTTGTATTTTTTTTGTAATTAATTTATCACACTATTCTCATTATAACATATAAAAATGTTATATCTTGAGGATACACTAATGAAACAGTGATATTTGAACAAATATTCTGGTGCAATGCCTAGCCCCATAGGCATTTTACAAACTGAGAGACAGCTGAATGTGTTTTGGACATCTTACTTGATATTTTACTTGAAGTTATTTAAAATACAGTGGCGAATTCTCAGGGCCAGCAAAACCTTCTCTGCTAGCCTAACATGCCAAATAAATAAATATTTTTCATCCTTTCATTCTCAAATCTCCTTTTTGCCTATTTATTTTTAATCGCTTCCCACTTCTTAATTAAGCTACAAACAAATAGAGAATGTTTTTTTTTTTCCAGTCCAATCCAGTCAGAATTTATTTATTGATGCTTACAAGTGAAGTGTGACAACTGAGTCTGAACTCCACCCCATCAGGCTTTCAGAATTTCCACATAATCCCTCAACAGTGCAAATGAATGAGCAACTAAAGTCAGACTGTCAGATTCATCAGCCAATCAGATTGATTTATTTGTTCTTGGTGGGTGTGATCTTTAGGATATGGCACGGTCCAGGCCTTCTAGCTGGCCTTGAGAGACCCAATCACACTTTAAGTGATGTACGTAATTTGAAATCGAAGAGTGCGAGATAGTCGTCACTGCTGCTATCACCATTGAGAAAGAGATCTTTGTGGATTTAAAAACAGCAGATGTTCTGCATGACCGTGTGAATGCTTAATTTATTAAACAGGAAAGAAGGACTTATTTTGAAGTAAATTGGTAAGTGCTTATTGCATTGTTATAGCAACATCAGGACTTTTCTAAGTGTAAATTAGGGTGCTGGAGCATTCAAGTCGGAAAATCAGATTTTACAACTACCTAATTGGAAAAGTGCAATGGAATGCATCTTGAAGTCAGAATTACAACTTGAAGGCACGTGCAGAAATTCTCAACTCCGATTTTGCAAAAATGCAGGTGCATGATGTCACACAAACATGTTGACACTCAGGGAGATATACAAAGTTAGTGATAAACATTCACTTTATTAAGTAATATCGATAAATGAGTTTGTTTCCACATTAAAGCTTGTTTAACAAACATCTGCAGAAACAGGTGTATAAAACATTATAATCTCTTTTGATAATCGTACACCTGTAGCACAAATGCTAGCGCTGCATCATTGTTTATCAGTTGGTTTGCTAGGAAACCTCTAATGAGAGTTAAACACCTGCTAATCTAATGGGAGCGTTGCAGTTCTGAATATCGGAGAATGGAATGCATTAATGCTTGGAGATATCAAGTTGGAATATCCCACATCCAGCTTGAATGGAACGCATCATAACCGTGTACCCTGATGAAACAAAATTTATTGCAAGAAACTTTTAAATCATAAATATTTTTAGATATATTTTTCCAGGTATTATAGAACTCCTTGGTAGATTCATATGAAATATTATGATTTTGATCATGTCACAAAACAGTCATGCTGCAGTTAAAATTAGGCTTGCTTGAGCATTAAGTGTCATTTCAAGTTCAGGCTTTCGTGCGTGGACTTTTTAAAATGTCAGTTGGAACTATTAGTTGACTGCCATGCATAGAATCTTATACTGTGTTTTCTTAATGGCATGAATCGCACTGAAGGCCTATACTTAAAATGCACGGCCATTTAAAATATAAGTTTAGAATATTCAGTATTTTCATATATACTGTATATACTGTATTTAGTTGATACATTTTAAAGTAAAGGTAGGACAGACAGGGAGGGTACCTTTTTCAAATAAAAAATCGTATCTTTACAACGTGTTTTAATTCTTTCATATTTGTGTTCCTGTATTCTTGAGCCAATATTGTGGAGAGAGAGGTGGAGAGAGAGAGGGAAAGAGAGAAAGAGTGTGTGGGAGAGAAATCATATAGCAAGTCTCTTAAGCTTCACCTTCACCTTTTTGTTATAATGAGCTATATGTCACAAAAGACACACACACACTGATAAAGAATATTTTATTTGTGTGGAGCTGTTGTCATATTAACTTAAGATGTGTTGGCTCTGCTGGTTTCCAAGCAGATATCAACCTCCCCTTAATACACACAATTAAACACACACACTCTTCCCCCAGAGCCTGTTGAGTGAGTCATGCTGTATAGCAAGAGCATCGCTGTATCAGATGTGAGATGAGTCTGATCAAACTCTGGATCAGCTCAGAGAAAGAGATATTGATTCTAAGAGGACAATGTTGCAGAACTCTGGGTTCCCCTTCTGTCACTCACTCGACATTGTGTCGATATAGTGACACCAGGGTTCACCGTTGAGAGCCCAGAACACCTCCCATTCTTTGAGAAAAGGCAAATGAGAATTGGCAAGTGGAATTTGCATGCTACTCCCATGGACATATAAAAGGAGCTGGAATGCCCACTCCATTCAGATTTTCTCTTCGGAGCAGAGTGGTTGTACTATCAGCGAGCTGAATACTACTGCTGTTCCATTCACCTCTTAAGAAGCATATGCTATTGGATATACCCCGCATTTCCAGTGGCTTTCTCTCCTTCTGCACTACGAGTGCAGATTTTGCACCCGGGTGCTTCGATGGCACTAAAAGGGTGTATATTCCTGCTAGAGTATATTTTCTCTATTACAGCACAAACTTTGATGTTGAACGTCTTTTTAAAGACACATCTTTTTCCATCTTTGTGTGATTCCTGGATGCGGTCGTTATCTCTCCGCTTCTGACGGCCACGGGTGCTGCCTCACGTGTCTGGGGAAGATCTGACGAGGTCGTGGAGGGCACAATTTCTTGCATGAAACAGACTGTCGGGTTTGTCTGCTCTCACTACTCCCGACGGCAGGGCGGTCCACAGAGGTCCCTCAGGTGGATTAAGCGGTTGCAATGCACCTGTGCTCGCAAAATGCTGTCACCTGGCGGGATCGACCGGCGCTCTTCTACAGGCTCCTACCAGAGCCTGTAGGACTACGTTGTCGCTGGTGACGTATTGCCAGGTGTTGACCTCCACTTTTGGGCAGGATGTGGTCTCCACGGGGTCTTTTCCCCCCTGAAAAAAATAGGTAAGGAAAAGAACACCTTCCCCGATGCGTTTGATAGCGTTAGATGGCCCCAGCCGAATCCAGAAAAGGCCACGGCTGGCACAGCCTGCTCCCATGCTAGTTACGTCGCTTCCACCCTCGTGGATGTGGGGAACTTCATGACGTCTTTTGGGGCATTGGGGGAGTTTATGTACAGACTGATGCTCCTGCTAATACGCATGCAGTAGATTGCTTGCACCTGCATAGCATTTCCCGTAACACGGTTCAGCTGTTGCGGCATTTTTCTATAGGGACCACTGGTGTCACTACATCAACACAACGTCGAGTGAGAGACAGAAGGGGAACCTCAAGGCTACTGTTGTAACCTCTGTTTCCTGATGGAGGGAACGAGACATTGTGTCCCTCTTGCCACAACACTGTACTAGTCGCTGAAATGGCTGGACCTTTTCTTGGCTCCTCAGCACAAAACTGGAGTGGGCATTCCAGCTCCTTTTATACCTGTATGTCCGGGGGAGTGGCATGCAATTCAACTCGCCAAATCTCATTGGCCTTTCCTCAAAGAATGAGAGGTGTTCGGGGCTCTCAAGAGCCACCCCTGCTGTTGCTACATCAACATAATGTCTCGTTCCCTCCATCAGGGAATGGAGGTTACGACAGTAACCATGAAGTTTTTGGGTGGGGTGAGCTAACCCTTTAGAGATATTCTCTCTCTTTGGTGCATATCTATTGTATACTGATCCAATGAAATAAAATAAAACATATGTATATCTGTTTTAGAGACTGGAATTAATGGTTAAGAAAAGAACGCTCCTCAAATACAGGAAAGCAAGCACTTGCAGGCAAATTTACAGGGTGAATTTTTGCAGAGATTAATGTAGCAGATATTTGAGATAAGGGACAAAACATGTTTAAAATCATGTTTTATATACTAAATTAATTTGAATTGGATATACAGTATCTGTAGCCAGTGTTTCCCAACCACTGTGAAAAGACTTTCAGGTGTGCCATGGAAAATTATAAAATTCCACACAAAAAATTTCAGGGATCCAAACTCCACACCTTTTGGAGAAATTCACCGGTTTGAAACCATAATCGGTCACTTTTGTGATTGTGAAGAGCAATGACTAATGTGCAAAAGTGACTGAAATTTATACGCATTCACATGAGTCGCGTCAACATGGCAGAATACGTCTCAGGTTACTTAACTCTAACCCTTGTTCCTTGATAAAAGGAACGAGATGCTGCACTGATTTATCGCTTTGGGAACGTCTTTAGGATTGACCAGCTGTGAATATGTGTGCAACATGTCAATGAAATTGACTAGAATTTATAGCCTCCGCCGGTGACATCATCAGGATGCGACGGTACAGGGGCTATAAATAGATGTGCCACAGATGCATTGTCAGGTACTTTGTATGAAGAGCAGACCTGAGGCAACCTCAGTGCAGCAATGAAGTGCAACATCTCGTTCAGCTTTTATCAGGGAACAGGGGTTACAGTTAAGTAACCCGAGATGTTCCCCATCAAAAAGCTACACTTTGATGCTGCACTGATTTAGTGCTTTGGGAACGAGAATACCCATGCCACCGCACTGTGGATGTCCAGACCTCTTATGGTTGTGCTCACAAGAGCGTGAGAGTCTCAGACATGAGCTTGTGATGTAGACTCAAGGACATAAGAGTGGCATAAACATCCAAATTATATTATCTTATGAATGTATGTGGAGAGGACCAGCCCGCCACATTACAAACATGTTGCAGAGGGACACCTCTGGCCAAAGCTTTTAGAGTGGTAGAGTGAGCCCTGATATCTACTGGCGAAGCTTGACCACGCACCTCGTAGGCCAGGGCAATAGCATCCCTCACCCAATGTGACATAGTTTGCTTGGTGGCGGCCACCCCTTTGTTACGACCTCCATGACAAACAAATAGTAGCCCTGACACACGCCACTGGCTAGTGCGGTTGACATAAGTCTGAAGGGCATGGACTGGACAAAGTCTGTGAAGTCTTTCCTGCTCTGGGAAAATAAATGGCAGGGAGCAGAAGGCTTTGAGAGTGAACGGATGTACGGTCAAGAAAGGAACCTTAGGCAGGTAGTCAGGATGATGGTGCAATATTGCTTTAGCTATTCCTGAGGCAAGATCTAAGCAGGATGGCAAGATGAACAGAGCCTGCAGACCCCCAATTCTTTTAAGAGAAGTAATTGCCATAAGAAAAACCATCTTGAGAGTCAGAAGTTTATCAGACGCTGAATCTAGATGTTCAAAGGGGGTCTCAACCAGACCCTCAAGGACTATTGCTAAGTCCCATGAAGGGATCCTGGTCCTAGCAGGAGGTCTCAAATGCATGGCTCCACGAATGAAGCGAGCGAGCAGGGGATATTTCCCCAAAGGCATCCCGTCAATCAAGGCATGGCAAGCTGATAGAGCGGCCACATAAACCCTGAGAGTGGCAGGACATGTGCCTGCTGATAATTTTTCCTGCAGAAAATCCAGAACTGAAGCAATCTGGCAGTTAACTGGATCTGCATTATGTGCACTGCACCATCTTTCAAAGACACCCCATTTATTGGCGTAGATTCTTCTAGTAGGGGGAGCCCTAGCACTTAAAATGGTCTCGATAACCTCAGGTAAAAGCCCTGTGTCCCTCAGTTGGTACCCCTCAGGGGCCAAACATGAAGGTTTGCATTTTTACATTTTACACCACTCCACCCACCATATACAACCCTACCCAACCAACCCCAATAGAACTATCCCCAATCAGAACAACAGGACTTGCATACATGTATACATACATATATATGTACATATATACACATACAAGCAAACATACATACATAAATTAAATGATAATAATAATAAAAGGATATATATATATATATATATATATATATATATATATATATATATATACACACACCTCCACTCAGTCCACATCTAAGGATGGTAAATCATTAAAAAATGTGAGAAATTGTTGCCATTTTTCAAAGAAGGATTCCCCCCTACCTCTAATATTGTACTTCATTTTTTCAAGTTTAAAAAAAAGGCCAAATCTTTGAGCCAAACTGAAATCAAAGGGGGTTGTGGGGAAGTCCAAGATAACAGTATTCTGCGCATAGCGAGAAGAGATGCAAAAGCCAGCCTGTCTACGGCATAAACGCTGAGACTGAGATGAAACACCAAAGACTGCAATCAAAGAGCTAGCAACTAACTTGACCCCTAGGACATCAGAAACTATTGTAAAGAAAGAATACCAAAAGTTTTGCAATTTGGGACAAAGAACAAACATATGGCTAAGGTCACATGGTGAAAGTTTACATTTATCACACAAATCTGAAACATTGGGGTATATTTTAGAAAGTTTTATCAGGCAGCAGGTCAGGCTGGTGCTGCCCTGCACACTATTGCAGTGTTACAGGCATATCATGCTGACCTGTTTAAGGACCTGAGTGCGGGCACCACGGTCGACAAAGAAGCTTTCTCAGAGCTTTGTCGAGCCATGGATCTGTCTCTCCGCGTGACCAAACAGATGGCTCGCGCCATTGGCTGGTCTATGGCTGCTTTGGTCAGCACAGAGAGACATTTATGGCTCAACCTGTCGGGCATCAGAGACAAGGACAAAGTTTTACTCCTCGATGCCCATCTCAGAGAACCTGGCAGCATGGAAGCTACTGCCAGGTGTTTCAATGTGGGTACTACGAACAGTAAAAAAAGGCTACAGAATTAAATTCCATCGCCGTCCTCCGCGTTTCAATGCCATGGTCTCCACTACCATTAAATCGGAACAAGCATGTCTACTGTGGAAAGAAATCTCTTGGTCAAAGGGGCATAGAACATGTTTCAAGTCAGGTTATTACAGCAGATACTTCCTGCTTCCCAAGATGGGTGGGGTGTTGTGTCCGATTTTAGACCTTCAAGGCTTGAATCGCTCAGTCAGGGCATTCAAGTTCAAGATGCTAACCGTCAAGACGGTCGTGTCTCAAATCGATCGATCTCATGGATACATACTTTCATATAGAAATTGTGCCACAACACAGGAAGTTCCTGAGGATACTAGCACAGTCACAAGAACTGGCATTTCAGCACAGTGATATCGTCTTAGCTCATCTGGTTTCTCTGGGTCTGAGACTCAACGTCAGAAAGAGCGTTCTCTCTCCCACTCAGGAAATTACCTATCTGGGGGTTGAATGGTATTCGATCATGATGCAGGCACAATTGTCTCCCGCTCGAATCGTGTCCATTTAGAACACCCTGAGCAAAGTCAGGTAGGCAAGTATCAATGAATACTAGGTCTCATGGCATCTGCGTCCTTTGTTATCCCTTTGGGCCTTCTGCACATGAGACCGTTTCAGTTGTGGCTCAAAGCCATAGGCAGGGCAGATAAGCAAGTTGCTAATGACAGACGCCTCCCTGACGGGCTGTGGAGCGATCTTAAGTGGTCGTCCAGCTCATTGGGAATGGGAGTGTCATCAGCTCGATTGGCACATCAACTGCCTCGAGTTGATGGCTGTATTTCTGGCTCTGAAATGCTTCCTCCCGTATTTGAGAGGCTGCCATGTCCTGGTGCGGGTGGACAACACAGCAGTAGTCTCTGATTCGCTCAGGACACCTTTGGGGTGCAACCAATTTCAGTTAAAAACTTTCCTACCCAAGGTAGAACTTCCTCTTCTTATCTGAATCTTCTCTCTTGAAACGCTCTCTTGGAATCGTCACGTGGCCTCCTCTCTTCAGCTCTCTTGTGGTTCCAGATCCTCTGTGCCATGTACACACAAAGTCCTGAAGAAGCCTCTCACTCTCTGCTCTATGGTTCACACACCCAACAGGAGTCACGAGTCTTCCTTGCAGAAGACCTCGCTGCATTCAGACAATAAATATTTGCAATCATAACGTCCAAAACATCGACGAAACGAACTTTCGACAAAGAGCCAAAGAACCAAGCAACACAAAAACATAACATAAGGAAACGCAATGACACAAGTACAAATGACAAGTACATCTCCAGACTTTTGCTCAAAGTGCTGGTGTATTAGTTAAATACCTTGGGTAATCAAATTGCTAATCAAAGGCATTGTCAACAGACACAATAAAGTTTTTATGTTATCCTCTGTATGTGATTATTTATTTCACATTCTGTCACTTTTCATTTCACATACTCACCAACCTGTTTCATGTTGTATGTGTTAGATTAGTTTTATGTTTAGAATAGCAATACAATTTGTCTGTATTCAAAGATAATTTGACTGTGGCATATTTTGATAAATAATCTCATTTAGCTTCAAACCTATACCTAAATATGTGTAATATTATTTTCAATAAGCCATGAATATAATATTACTCCAATAAGTGAATTAATCATAATTCCCTTATTTAAAGTGAATTCCTTACAATAGAAATTGTGAGCGGATACAACGAGACGTTGTATTACAATTTTAATGGTGGAGAATTTTATTCAGACAAATCCAGTTATTTGTCATTTATCTAATTTATAATGGTTGTTGAACGTAACTTATTACATTATAAATTTCCTTACATAATAATGTAGAAAAAGGACAGTTTAATAAAATTTCTAGCTCACACATACTGTTGCTACATATAATGGTGGAGAATTGCGGCACTTTAATTCATACCGTGTACATCTACATCAACCACATTTCCTACAAGATAGAAAAATGTGTGTAGATGGTTTTAAAGTATGTGGTCTTATTAAATTGTCTGTTTGTTTGTTTGTGTGTGTGTGTGTGTGTGTGTGTGTGTAGTGTTCCTCTGAGACTAACTATTCTAGTCCACCAATAAAGCATGAACTGGCCTCTCTTGCCGACTGCCTATAAACACACATACAGTACACACACACACTCTCTTCCTGCAGGATCAGGTAGCTATTACCTGAAAAATAATGCCCCGCTCTGGCAAGACAGATTGTGTATTTATATCAGAGTCTGGAGGGAGAGACAGAAACACAGAGAGAGATGGAGAGTATCAGAAGAGGTGGATAGATAAAAAGATGTGCCTGAACTCAGAGAGCAGGAGAGAGATAAACGAAGGACAGAGTAAAAGTGATTCTATATGATAAAACAAGCAAATCACCAAACAAAGAAAATACTGTAGCGGGGAGGAAACAGATCCAACAGCAGCAGGACAAAAAGAGATTCAGATGTGTTTGCTCAAAGTGAGATGTGTATAGAAAGTAATGCGTTAATCCATATCTTATTTTAACCTGAATAAAGCATGCAACTGTAGATGCAACTGTAGATCCATTCAATGCAAGAGAATGGTGATCAGACCTTTAAAAAAACAAGCATTAACATATAAACGTAATCCATATAACTCCAGTAGATAAATACATAGAACTACATGGTTTTCTTGTGTAATTTGTAATCTAGCTTTTAGTAAAAATGCAGACAGACAGTACAGTGCTTAGATTAAGTCCTTGTTTAACTGGAATTAGATTCATTTCATCACTCTGTACAGGACTAGATTAAAAGGTTGAATGGGTTTGGAATTAATGTGGTGTAAAATCCAAAGTTTGTTTTCCTGGTAGATTTTTTATGTGGGTACATACTTCTCTTTAGTTTGGGGACAAATTTGCCCCTAGAAGTGAGCTAAATCTGATATATCCTCTCTTTGGGCATATCCTCATTTAATGTTTAACAGTGATTCTAATTAGCTTTATACATATATATATTGTGAAATTTTGCTGGCTCTCATTTTTTTTCAGTGACCTGTTGATCTAGTTCTGAACTTTCATATGTCGACCTGCAGGATTAACAATGCAAGAATCAGGTCAGAGGAAGAGGTGTTACACAAGAGCTCAATTCAAAAGTTAACAGGCGCACACACACTGAAAACTCCCTCTCCCTCTCTTTGTCTGGCTGTCTCCCTCTTTCTGTGAATCAGTCATTGCCTCCGCTATGACCTCGGCATGTTACAAAACAATGATCACGTCCTGATCCATTATCCCGCTCTCCCTCAGCCCCGGTGCTAGAGGCCCACAGTAACCACGGCAAATTGCCCAGCCGTAATTACAGCTCGTTCGCTGCTTTGCCATTATGCTTTGGGTCGGTTCATCACTTAGATTTCAGAATCATTCTCTACTTTCTCTATTCCTTATGTGTCTGTTTGATTATGTGCAGTGTGAAGGGCAGGAATAGTGAAATCGCTCTTTGTGTCTGTCTAAATATCCATCCACCCATAGGGATAATATGCAGTCAGCTGCTCATATGGCAACAATAGGTCTTATCTTGATTTAATGACCAGCTGATTTTACATTATCAGGCTTACTACAGGGCTTGTTAACAAATAAAGGAGCAAATGTACACAAAATATTGACTTCAAAACAATTTTATCAAACGAAAAGGAAGAGACCATGTTGTGATTTGAGAGACATGAAACTAGCACAGCTATGAAGAAAATCAGTTGCTTGGCACAATGATTAATTTAAAAGTTTAACGGTGACAATATGAAAGTATTTCACAGCAGATTGCTGCGATTTACCAATCAGAATCAATCATTCCAGAGTGCTGCATTATAAATTAGGATATGAGCCACAGTGAACATCATTTTCAGAATCTGTCTCTCTCTTTACTTTATATTCTCTCCATCCTGCTCCTCCTGTATCTGCTCAACCTTCTCTCCCAAATATTCTTCTCTGAGTTTTTTTTCTTGCACCCATTCTGTGAAATTACACTCACAGATGAGACCATGAAATATAGCGAAACACAACACACCAGATTGCACATGTGCACACGTGCTGTTTCATCCCTGCATCTAATTGCTCGCCCATAAATTCTTTCAGCGCTTCATCAATCCATCTGTCGATATTCATGGTTAAGAGAGAGAAAACGAAGGCATTATGATCAAAAATAAATGCTGCGATGAAAGTAAACGAAAGCAACAGAACTGGATATAAAGATATAAAGGGATGAAATGCGGACGGGTCTCAAAGCAGAGTTCACCCCCCATAGCTCACCTCACTAATGGTTAGTGTCAGTGTGTGAGTGTCAGCTGTATGTTTTGCAAGTTGTATTTTTAGCACTACAGATTAAAGAAGACTCTGCTCTGGGGGGAAATACAAGTAGCAAAATAGAGAACAACAGCATGATGAAATATTTATAGCTTGTTAAACCATATAATTTTGCAATTATGCAACACCAAAAATCAACCAAACCTTGAGACTAAATTAACATTTGTTTCATCACACCTTCAAACATTTCTCAGTAAAAACATTAAGACATATATTATATATATTATTTTCAGCCTTCACACCTCAACATAAAAACCAGCCAAGCTTAAAACTGATGTGTGATATTCTTTCAATGATATTTTTTCTCTCATATCCAAGATTAATATTCAGTCAAATGATTCGGACGTCAAGAAATTCTACATGGTGCAAGCTAATAGGTCCTTTGAACATGCAATCGGTTCGCCAATCAGCTTAGAGTCAAACTGGGTTAACCTCCTCATGGTCGCTATAATGTTCTCGCTCTGGTGGGGCGTGGATGCCTCGGAGAATAGCGTGAAGCCTCCACACATGCTAGGTCTCCTCGGTAACGCGTTCAACGAGCCATGTGATGAGATGCGTGGGTTGACACTCACAGACATGGAGGCAACTGAGATTCGTCCTCCGCTACATGGATTGAGGTGTGTCACTACACCAGCACGAGGACTTAGAGCACATTGGGAACTGAGCATTCCAAATTGGGGAGAAAATCCAAAAAAGAAAAAGAAAAATCATATTGAGACACCTGCTTTCAGTTAAACAGTATTTGTTGCATTGCGTCTAGCTTTTTTTTGCACAAGAATGCAATCGATCTGAAGTCATCGTCAGTGCTTGGCACAAACCCAAACTTCGAATACACAATTTTAGCATTAAAAGTGAATTTTTTCTTAAATTAGACGAATATTCGAAATATTCGCACTTTAATTTGTAAATTTAATTTGGCCTATTGGGCTATTCTTGTATCTTGTATATTCTAGAAATAGCAAATCTTCATACCTGCAGATCTAGCAGATCTAGTCCACCAAGACCAAACGACCAACTGTTTGTAGTCAGCCATTTTTTTTTTTTTAACCTAAAAAATACCTAATAATCTTTTTGTGGCCCATCCAGCCTGACATAGCATGGTGTTATTTGGATCTGTTTAGAAACAGCAATTATTTTTAAAATTCCATTTGGTGAAGTGTTGCAGACATTACACACCTTTAACCCTGGATCAAGTCTCTCTTCAAAATGCAAACGTTCATCGGAGTCTCGCTCGTCTTCTGAGGAAAATGTTAACTCTTCGTCACTATCCAAGAGCTTTCTCGCCTGTGTATCTTGCGATCTTCCAAATGCGCTGAAAAGTGAACGAACTAGATATTTTTAAGGCACAGTAGGGGACATTTACCATTTGCATTGATTGTCACAGCACATTACCGTATGAATAGCACCCTCTGCCTGTGGGTGTGATCACATTACGGATAAATAGCTGAGCCAGTAAAAACTGTACATCACTTTGTTATCATATTATTATAATATTGACATTGACCTTTTACAAAAGGAGTTGACTAAATCATAAGGGGGTTTTCATTCTTGTAAACTTAGTAAGAGATGGAGTTACATCATGTAACGCTTCTCACTTTTCCTTAACTTTGTTTATAGTTGAATTAGGGGTGCCAGACAGTGACCAGCTGTCGATTGTGTGACTGTCAGGTTCTTTCTGTCAGTCAAGTCTTTATTTCAGTTACATTGGAAAAATGTAAATGCAAAAAGTGTATGGAATATTTTAGTACAAAATTCTCACATAAACCCCTAGACTTGGAAAAAAAAGGTAACATTCTTACCAAAATAAACAATAAATAAAGAAATTAAGTTCAAAACACCCCATATATGCAGTCTTTTTAAATTATATTGTCATCAATTCAACACACAAAGCAAGAACTGTCCCACAAGCATAAAAGTCCAAAAAGTCCCAAAAAACATAAAAAACATCACCCTTCCACAGATGGTCCACCAGAGAATAACAAGGTTCAATAATGTAGTCAAGAAGCACTCAGAGCAGTTTAGTCAGCTTTTTTTTGTCATGGTCCAAAAACACGAGTTAGCTGTCAGAGCTAACATGTGCTTCTTGACTTTTACACTCTTACGGCCGCCATATTTATTTTCAACAAAACTGGATTTAAAAGTGAAAGTAGGGGCAGAGCTAATATGGACTCCATCTTGTTCTCCTGCCACTATAGCAAGTTTCCAATGGATGACGGTAAGTTGCATCTTCTCTTCTTTTGAGATTACATTGACATGAAATAATGTTTCATTTGAAAATATGATTTAAATATGTAAAATGGTTTTACGATTGTGAATGACAGCATCACATTCTCCCATGAACCGAAACAATCCAACTACACCGGAAATGTTTTTTTTAATGGTTTTAATAGCTCCCTGGTCACAGGGAAAATGCTACTGTGTGGAATGGATGAATTGGACATTTATATCTACAGTGGGTACGGAAAGTATTCAGACCCCCATAAATTTTTCACTCTTTGTTATATTGCAGCCATTTGCTAAAATCATTTAAGTTCATTTTTTTTCCTCATTATTGTACACACAGCACCCCATATTGACAGAAAAACACAGAATTGTTGACATTTTTGCACATTTATTAAAAAAGAAAAACTGAAATATCACATGGTCCTAAGTATTCAGACCCTTTGCTGTGACACTCATATATTTAACTCAGGTGCTGTCCATTTCTTCTGATCATCCTTGAGATGGTTCTACACCTTCAATTGAGTCCAGCTGTGTTTGATTATACTGACTGGACTTGATTAGGAAAGCCACACACCGGTCTATATAAGACCTTACAGCTCACAGTGCATGTCAGAGCAAATGAGAATCATGAGGTCAAAGGAACTGCCTGAAGAGCTCAGAGACAGAATTGTGGCAAGGCACAGATCTGGCCAAGGTTACAAAAAATTTCTGCTGCCCTTAAGGTTCATAAGAGCACAGTGGCCTCCATAATCCTTAAATGGAAGACGTTTGGGACGACCAGAACCCTTCCTAGAGCTGGCCGTCCGGCCAAACTGAGCTATCGGGGGAGAAGAGCCTTGGTGAGAGAGGTAAAGAAGAACCCAAAGATCACTGTGGCTGAGCTCCAGAGATGCAGTCGGGAGATGGGAGAAAGTTGTAGTAAGTCAACCATCACTGCAACCATCCACCAGTCGGGGCTTTATGGCAGAGTGGCCCGACGGAAGCCTCTCCTCAGTGAGAGACATATGAATGCCTGCATGGAGTTTGCTAAAAAACACCTGAAGGACTCCAAGATGGTGATAAATAAGATTCTCTGGTCTGATGAGACCAAGATAGAACTTTTTGGCCTTAATTCTAAGCGGTATGTGTGGAGAAAACCAGGCACTGCTCATCACCTGTCCAATACAGTCTCAACAGTGAAGCATGGTGGTGGCAGCATCATGCTGTGGGGGTGTTTTTCAGCTGCAGGGACAGGACGACTGGTTGCAATCGAGGGAAAGATGAATGCGGCCAAGTACAGGGATATCCTGGACAAAAACCTTCTCCAGAGTGCTCTGGACCTCAGACTGGGCCGAAGGTTCACCTTCCAACAAGACAATGACCCTAAGCACACCGCTAAAATAACAAAGGAGTGGCTTCACAACAACTCTGTGACTGTTCTTGAATCGCCCAGCCAGAGCCCTGACTTAAACCCAATTGAGCATCTCTGGAGAGACCTGAAAATGGCTGTCCACCAATGTTTACCATCCAACCTGACAGAACTGGAGAGGATCTGCAAGGAGGAATGGCAGAGGATACCCAAATCCAGATGTGAAAACTTTGCATCTTTCCAAAAAGACTCATGGCTGTATTAGATCAAAAGGTTGCTTCTAATAAATACTGAACAAAGGGTCTGAATACTTAGGACCATGTGATATTTCAGTTTTTCTTTTTTAATAAATGTGCAAAAATGTCAACAATTCTGTGTTTTTCTGTCAATATGGGGTGCTGTGTGTACAATAATGAGGAAAAAAAAAATGAACAAATGATTTTAGCAAATTGCTGCAATATAACAAAGAGTGAAAAATTTAAGGGGGTCTGAATACTTTCTGTACCCACTGTATATCAACTATCTATATATCTATCTATCTATATATATATATATATATGTGTGTGTGTGTGTATTTCCCGCTGTTCATCTATAATGAATTTGCAGGCAAATATCAGTTCTCTGTCTACAACATATCATATTATGGCATATCATATATTAGAAAATGCGCTCCCAAAACATGACGCTATCCACAGTAACAGGGTCAACTCCAACTTTCCTCTTCCCTTTTTCTTGCTAGGAACTCTTTAGAGAACAGCAAGTGTTTAGATAAAAAAAATCTTTGTGATTGAAGATTGTGCCCTGGCCTGCTGGCACTTTCATCCATGAACAAGATCATGGAAAACATAAAAGTGAGCAGTGTTTTTTCCACTAGATAAACAAAACGCCCATGAAATAAAAAAGAAAAGAAAAAAGTGTCATGCTATTGTTTCCATCTCCCTGGGGTTCTGAGTGAAGGTCACTTTTATATTGCAGCAAACATCAGTTTTTTTGATAAATTATGTAAAATAAAACAATGACAGGAATAACAACAAAATATTAAAAATTTGTTTGATGGATGTCTTTAGCAGGGTGTGCACACAAAGTCCAACTGAACTTCCTGTCATTATATTGTGTTCCTGTCACTAACCTCTTTCCCCTTTCTCTTACACCTCAACTTCTCTAACTTCCAACCTCATTCGAATCCAGACACGTTATTGACCCCATGGAATGGCATAAAAAGCACAGTTTTCTTTCTTATTTAAACAGTAAGTTGTTTAACTCTTTCCGCTGAAAACCAGACGAACACAGCTCTTCACAACTTTTGAACTAAACTCCAAAGTACTATGCGCTTTATTAATTTGCAGGTGTTTGTTTTCAACCTCCATTTGCTTTTAGATTTTCATAATCTGTGTTTCAAAACAGCCAATGGGGTTTCCGGCTGACCTCCTGCCAGCGTTCATAAACTATGAAAGAGATTATGACATTTATGTAATGGCCACAGGGATCTGATGGGGATTAACGCATCTGAGAACACAGAGTGCAGTCTGTCATGCAATTTTATGAATTACAAAGAAAAAGGGAGAACACGTTGGATTATTCAGATTATTCTCACTCAATTAACATTAGAAGCTGTATTTGTTATATAAAGATCCAATATAAACAGATGGTCTGTTGTTTAATAATATGAATATATGAAAATGGGGTGATTTATTTTCTCCTTTAATTACTTATTTAATTTGGTTAAACACTCACCCTCTATCTCTAACTATTCTCTAACTTCAGACCACACAGAGAAATAAGAAAAAGAGAGGATGATTATGCTGGGATCTGAAAAGGTTTGCCTTTTTGGGAAATAAACTTTTTGAATGGCTGTCGAAGGCTCTCTTTAAGCCACAGCCTTGTTAAAAAGACCCCTCCTTTTTCTGCAAAGTCAATAGCAAAGGTTTGCATATAGGAGAAATGAAGAGCAGAGGTTATCTTGTTTTAGAAGAATGACTGAATTATGACTTCAGTCTGAATACTGGAAGTTAGCCAGCCATCCAAAAAAGTCTGCAGAGCTCAATTGAAGATTTTTAGGAGAATATTTCAGCTCTGTTGGTCCATACACTGCAAGAGAATGGTGACCTGAAAATTAAAGCTCCAAAAAGCACACAGCAGCAACAAAAAATTATTCATACGTAATTTTCAGAAACAGATAAATATATATATATATCACTTTATTATATATAAAGTCCTTTTTTTACTATTAATTCTACTCTCTGTTCAGTAGGTGGCGATATGCACAATAATTGAAACATTAAATACACAAGAAGAAGAATGTGAAAATGGAGATAAGTAAAAAAGGATTTAAATATTGATCTGTTTCACATCCACACTTCTCATATCTCTTCTTAAGACATAGATTGAACCCCTTTCATTTGAATTCTTTAATGCTGCCTTTGTGCTTTCTGAGCTTCAAAGATTTGGAACCCATTCCCTTGCATTCTAGTATAAACTAACAGAGCTGAGATATTCTTCAAACAAACTTTGTGTTCAGCAAAAGAAAAGAAAAAATACGGGATGGCATGAGGGTGAGTAAATGATGCGAGAATTTTAAATTTTGTACAAATTATTCCTATAAGGAGATGTTAGACAGAATGCTAACCCTAATCATCAGTTACTTTCACTCCATGCAAAGGGAATGGTGACTGAGACTGTCAGTCCCTAAAATTCTGTCTAATACATTTTGGGTTCCACAGAATACAGAAAGTTTCACTGGGTTGGAAGAACATGATGGTGGGGAAATGAGGATATAATATTAATTAAAGGCTGAACTTTAAGGATGCTCCTCAGATTTTTACAAATCTGTCAATTAGAAGAGAAGTTTGGAAACCTTTTTCTAGAAATTATTATGGTGAAATACGTGAACAATGTCACACAGTCTCAAGTTATATATAATGTTTAATTATACACTGAAGCAAGATCATGCTTTTTTTCATGCCTTCTGTTGTTATTTCACAGCTTTTTACGTCCTGTGTAAATTTAGTTCAGTCAAGCATTGTCTGTGTAGAAAGTATTTCGATAATTAGTTCTGGGATCCTGGGTAGCTGAGCGAGTAAAGACACCGACTACTACCCCTGGAGTTACGAGTTCGAATCCAGGGCGTGCTGAGTGACTCCAGCCAGGTTGTCATGTATTACCCTGTCGTGTTTCACCTTGCTCCTTAGTTTACACTTTTGTCCTTTATTTAACTCCATAGTCTCCTTGTTAGCGTTCGTGTTCACTGTCATTGTTCTCACCTGTGTCTTGTTTGTAATCATCCTGCCTTGTGTGTATATAACCCTGCCCGTTCCTCCATTACCTTGTCGTTTGTTAAATGTTGATGTTCGCTTCCATGCCCGAGTTCCTAGTTCCAGTGTTCCAGCGTTTTTGTGTTTTGCTTTCATTTTACCCATCGTGGTTGTTTTGTTTGCTCCTGTTGTGTCTGTTTATCAATAAACCCGCATTTGGATCCTCAACCTTTGTCAGCCTCCGTCCTCATTCGTAACAGAACAAACGACCAAACATGGATCCAGCGGTTTTACAGGCCAACTGTAATCTTCTCAGCCTGATGCAGGGAGATCGTCCGGTCGAGGAGCACATCCACGATTTTCTCGCAATTGCGAGTGCCTCCGACTTCCCTGATTCCTCCCTGGTCGTATTTTTCCGGGCTAACCTGAACAGTGCGCTCAAGGAGTGGTTGCCACCGGCACCGCGCGGCTGGACGCTCCACACGTTCGTGGAGGAGACCCTACTGGCCTGCAGTTCCTCGTTCACCGTGGACATAGTCGAGGAGAACCCCGTAGCTCCTCCCAATGTGGTAACCCTCCATTCGCCCGTGGTTCGTCCCTTCACATCTGCCGGCGAACCAACCTTCATGCCTGCCGTGATCAAGGAGCCAATGCTGCCAGCTTCGTCTGCCCGGAGGAGGAGGAGAAGAAAGGCTTCCGATCCCCAGTTCACGCCTTCTACGGTATGCGAGCCAGCGCCCACGCATGTCACTGTGAGCGAGCCTGAGCCCCCGACCGTCCCCGAGCCAGCGCCTGTAGCCTCCGATGTCCGTGAGCCAGCGCCTGTAGCCTCCGATGTCCGTGAGCCAGTGCCTGTAGCCTCCGATGTCCGTGAGCCAGCGCCTGTAGCCTCCGATGTCAGTGAGCCAGCGCCTGTAGCCTCCGATGTCAGTGAGCCAGTGCCTGTAGCCTCCAACAGCAGTGAACCTACGCCTGTAGCCTCCGACAGCAGTGAACCTACGCCTGTAGCCTCGACCGTCCCTGAGCCAGCGTCAGCAGCCATGACCATCCAAGAGCCAACGCCTCCCGAGCTTCCCGAGCTTCCTAGAGCTCCACCTCCCGAGCTTCCCGAGCTTTCCAGGGCTCCGCCTCCTACGGCTCCGCCTCCCATGGCTCCGCCTCCCAAGCCTTCCAGGTCTCCGCCTCTAGAACCTCCTACGGTGCCACCTCCATCGGCTCCGCCTCCAGAGCCTTCCAGGTCTCCGCCTCTAGAGCCTCCTATGGCGCCACCTCCATCAGCTCCGCCTCTAGAGCCTCCTACGGTGCCACCTCCATCGGCTCCGCCTCCAGAGCCTTCCAGGTCTCCGCCTCTAGAGCCTCCTATGGCGCCACCTCCATCGGCTCCGCCTCTAGAGCCTCCTACGGTACCACCTCCATCGGCTCCGCCTCCAGAGCCTTCCAGGTCTCCGCCTTCAGAGCCTCCCAGGCCTCCTGAACCTGTCCCTGTCCTTTGGCCGCCTCCCAGGCCACCTGACCCAGTCCCCATCTTGTGCTCCCCTTGGACTGTCTGTCTGCCCCTTGTGCCCCAGTGGACTGCTCACCTGCCCTCTGTGCCCCCTTGGACTGTCTGTCTGCCCCTTGTGCCCCCTTGGACTGCCTGTCTGCCCTCTGTGCCCCCCTTGGTCTACCTATCTGCCCCTTGTCCCCCCCTGGATTGTCTGGTGTCCCCTTGTGCTCTCTGTGGTCTGCTAGTCCCCCCCTCATTCCTTGGACGATTCTGTTTTGTTTTTTTTGTATGTTTGTTTTTAGGATCGTCTGGGATCCGATCCTTTGAGGGGGGGCTATGTAATGTACTACCCTGTCATGTTTCACCTTGCTCCTTAGTTTTCACTTTTGTCCTTTATTTAACTCCATAGTCTCCTTGTTAGCGTTCATGTTCACTGTCATTGTTCTCACCTGTGTCTTGTTTGTAATCATCCTGCCTTGTGTGTATATAACCCTGCCCATTCCTCCATTACCTTGTCGTTTGTTAAATGTTGATGTTCGCTTCCATGCCCGAGTTCCTAGTTCCAGTGTTCCAGCGTTTTTGTGTTTTGCTTTCATTTTACCCATCGTGGTTGTTTTGTTTGCTCCTGTTGTGTCTGTTTATCAATAAACCCGCATTTGGATCCTCAACCTTTGTCAGCCTCCGTCCTCATTCGTAACACAGGTCTTCTAAGCAACCAAATTGGCCCAGTTGCTAGAGAGGGTAGAGTCACATGGGCTAACCTCCTTATGGTCGCAGTAATGTGGTTCTGGATGCGGCGGATATCCCCTTTTCTCCCAATTTGGAATGCCCAATTCCCACTACTTAGTAGGTCTATACATCAGGGAATATACATCACACGGGGTTACCTAAGGAGACAACCAGCACATGTGGAGCACTTACCTCAGTATCAGGGCCTAAGTGACGCACATACCTCTCCTGAAGGCTCGTTGGTCCAGGGTTCACACTTTTTTGCAAAAGCAACTAAGAAAAGAGCGCACGTCTTTGCCTCAATTGAGGGGAAAGGCTCTACGCACAAGCGGTACAACCGGCCAGCTGACACAAACTTACCTGTTTGTGTCACCTGATAACACATGGGATGAAACTGGCTCAACCCTGAGGTTATAAAACCTTGCAAAGGTGTTAGGTGTTGCCCAGCCCACAGCTCTACAGATGTCTGCTAGAGAGGCGCCGCGGGACAACGCCCAAGAAGCTGCAACACCCCTGGTAGAATGGGCTCCCAGGCCAGCAGGGGATGGCACAAGCTGGGCATGGTATGCCATAGTGATGGCATCTATGACGCAGTGAGCAATCCTCTGTTTGGAGACAGTGATTCCTTTCCACTGTCCAACGAAGCAGACAAAGAGCTGCTCGGAGCTTCTATAGCTCTGCGTGCGATCCAAATAGATGCAAAGAGTACGCACCAGACACAGCAATGCCAAGGCTGGGTCTACCTCCTCCTGAGGCAGCGCTTGCAGGTTCACCACCTGATGCCTGAAAGGGGTGGTGGGAACCTTGGGCACGTAGCCCGGTCGGGGTTTCAGGATGACGTGAGAGTAACCCAGACCGAACTCTAGGAACAGGTTGCCGACAGAGAACGCCTGCATGTCCCCTACCCTCTTTATGGAGGTTAGTGCCGTCAGGAGGGTGGTCATTAGGGAGAGCGCCTTTAGCTCTGCTGACTCAAGGGGCTCGAAGGGAGCTCCCCAAAGGACCACGGAGAGGTCTCATGAGGGAACGAGGTGCGGGCTGTGGGGGTTTAAACCTCCTCATGCCTCTAATGAACCTGATGATCATATGGTGCTTCCCCAAACACTTACCATCCATTGCATCGTGATGCGCCGGTATAGCGGCCACATACACTTTCAAGGAGGAGGGGGACGGGAGCCTCCAATGACACTCGCAGCTGCCCGGGAAAGCATGGCCGTCAGCTCTGCGTCGGCCTGCGAATGAGCCTCCGCACCCTAGGGTGGGAGTCCAGCCGAGTCCTCAGCGTCAGACATGACGACCCCGCTCTCTGATGCCGCTATCGAGAACTCATCTTCGTCGCTGTAATGCGACATAGATCCAACAGCTTAGAGAGAAAGAGATGAATGGAATTGCAAGAGGGATTCAGATCAGTGAATCCGCTCGGCTCCGAAAAGAAATATAAGAAATCATTGGTAACTTACCCTTTTTCCGGAAGTCTGTTTTTTTATTATAGTTTTTTTTTTTATTCTAGTATTAACATCAACAGTAAGTCAGTCATACCTGAAAGATTTACAAACAAAGACTGAGAATACAATTCAATTTACACATCACATTCTCCACAACATACCAAACAATAAATTACAAAAATAAGTAAATAAGTACAATAACAAAATAAAAATAAAGTAGGGGAGTAGGAGATACAAAGAATACACATATTTTGCTTTGGGACTTTTCATCCCACTCAATGTCTCTAAATACATTGAAAATTCCTCTTTAAAAGCAAGTAATCGGGGAGGAATTTTGACAAATTTGTATGTAAAATTTCAACAAAAACAATAAATTATTAATAACACAAGATACATTTTTATCCTTAATTAATAAACCAAATGTAACAATTTCCCATGAAATGATCAGAATCAATGCATTTTTTGTTGCATCCAGCTAAATGCATCCTTCCAGAATGAATACACCAAATTACATTGAAAAAACAAGTGTTCAGCTGTTTCTATCTCTGACTTGTATATTTGACACAGATTTGAGTCCCAGACATTAAATCTTATTCTTAGTTGGATAAATATGATTCATAATTTTAAAGTGCACCTCTTTACATTAAGGGGCAATGGAAACTGAAAATAAATTGGTTCTAATTTCACGCCTTTCATCTCCAAATTATGAAAAATGTAAGATCTTTTTACAGGACCTGGAAAACATTGTTGTTGTAAACCATCTCTAAAAAAATCTGTTAGAGCATTTTTTATCTGTAAAGTTTTCATTTTCTATCATGAGATCATGCAATTTAGGTTTTACCACTGAATATTTTAATTGTTCCTTAACTAATTTAATCATCGACAATGGGATACTTTTGATAATTTTATCATACACTTTAGGTGAGCAACCTGTATTGTATTTAACACAAATATTGAGACTCATTATATTCCCAAAGTTATCCATAACATGTGTCACTGACCATAAGCCTTTTTGCCATCACTCATCAATAAACAAAGATTTTCTGCTCACTGTTATACATCTGTTATTCTAAATTGACATGTTATGTGGGCTAAAATTATATTTGAAAATCAATTTACAATATAATAGTACTTGGTGAAAAGTAGAAAGTTTATAAATTTCCGTCCCACTGTAACAGAAAACTTATGCCACCACATTTTTTAAATACAGCTGAAGGAATCTCAAACCAGAATTAGGACTCTTTATTAAAAAAAAATAAATAAATACATGGGAGTCACTGTTTGAGCGAGCAAAAGCGGCAGATAAGATTAGATAGAGTGGAAACTTTGGGGAATTGTCTTGCTTTTAAAGAGGAATTTTCCATTTATATAGAGATGTTGAGTGGGATAAAAAGTTCCAAAGCAAAAGATGTGTATTCTTTGTTGAAGAATTGGTTTTGTAATGTAAAAACCTCCCACTCCCACTCCCCTACTTTATTTTTATTTTTGTTTATTTTAGTTATTTACTTATTTTTTGTAATTTATTGTTTGGTATGTTGTGGAGAATGTGATGTGTATATAGAATTGTAATCTAAGTCTTTGTTTGTAAATCTTTCTGACTTTCTGATGTTCATACAACAGCCTCGCGCGGCTTTACTCTATCGCGTGTACGAGCGACAATAACGTGCACGGATTAATGCTGTTGAAATGCCTTTATACTTTTCTCAAAGATCAGAGATGTCTGGGCTCCCAAGAGTGAACCCCTAGTGTCAACTCATCGACACAATGTCGAGTAAGTGCCAGATAGGTAACACAAAGCCAAGTGCACTCACACAACACTAGTGTCAGGATCCAGCCACAAAAACTACAAACAAGACCAACCAAAGTGGCAGGATCTTGACACTAGATAAACAAAGCAGGCACAAACACAGAAAGTCAGGTGACAGGGTCCAGACACAACAAAAGCTCAACTAGAGTGTCAGGATCCTGACAATACAATTGAACCCCAACGGTGTCTCATACATGTTATTATGGTTATTAGGGTTTAGGCAGCTATGTACACAAGACCACATCTGTTTCAATCTTTGAGGGAAGAGATGTCTAGCTATATTAACTGTGCTGAAATTACACATTGTGCGAGGGAGGCCACGCAGTTCACATTATCCTAATGAAGGGTTACACAACAAAATGAACATCCTACTTTACAGCACATCAAAATCAACCAACCTACACAATCCTTATAAATGTAGATTTAAGTGAAAACTGTCCTTTGAGTAATTCTCACTTGTCTATTCACACCGATTCACTCTCGTTGAGAGCAGATTTGATTGAATATAAATGCTGAGAGTCTTACAGTCATTTAGCTCCAATAGGTGTTCATAGGTGAGAAAGACAAAGAGAGAAATAGATATAATTGAATATACAACAGTTAGATCCATCCTCGATTCTAATTGGACGAGAGACGTTCCATGTGTACTGATGTTCTCACACCATCAGCACTTGGACGCTTCACTGTTTGTATTAGGGATGTCCTGATCAGCTTTTTTGACCCCCGATCCCGATCCGATATTTACGTTTTAAATATCTGCCGATACCGAGTCACGATCCAATACTTTATTTGCTAGATAATAGAGCTGCAGATTGTTTTTGTTTGGTTACAAAAATAACTAAGTAAACAAAGTAACTAAAAGATGTCTTCAGCTTAATGCATTTAACTTTGTGCAGCTAGCATTTTTATAAAACTGTGTAATAGCTTATTTTAACTTTATTATAAAGGTACAAAAATAAATCACAAATCCACAAAATAGTTCTATTGTCAATATCAAAATGCCATTGTGACATACTGACAACCAGTATAAACCATGAAAGCATCACACACCGCAGAGATCATTCAAAAATAAGAAAAATATATTCATAACAAGCTCTAAAACTGCTCCAGTTAGAAATCATTAATATCTATGGTCTGTTTACTGTCTTTGAGTTTTGCTGTAACATAAATCACTAATTATTAAGCAAATGCATGAAGGCGCGGTGTTGTTATTGAAGGTTAAACAGTTATATTTATTATAAGTGGTATTGTGACCCACATTAATCTGATTTAAATTAGGATGAGTTACTGATGATGAGATATTGAGAGCACCTGAAGAGCGCACATCTTTGACGCAGAGAACGCTCATGTTAAAGAGAGTAAAGCTAAAAGCGCTCATGATTGCTCAAACACATTTTTAAAAACAAACCAGCATATTCATCTCAATTACATCATGTCTGAATGTTTAAATTCATGAATGTCGACGAAGAATATCGGCCCATTTTGATCGACGGCCGATCGGGACATCTCTAGTTTGTATCACACCGCTTGTGTTTGTGCCGTTCTAAACTAAAGTGTAAGAGTAGTGCAGATGTGTTAAGAACCATCTGTCTCTTTACATTTCATTTTGTGACATTACATATTTTAGCCAGCAGGTGGAGGCAAAAGGCCATTTTTGTGTGTAATATGAGCCAGTTGGTGACATGACGTGAATCACTTACCTCTTACCAGACTTTCTACACTGGTGAGGATGTACGGAATAGCAGAGATTGCAGTTTTTATAGTGAATGACTCTTGCAAACCAGCTATTGCAAAATAGGGAGGAATACCCCTGCTTGGATGGCTATTTTTCCACTGAGAAAATGGGATGAATTTCACCAAAATGACATTATCTTCAGAAAGCTGTCTAACAGACTACAGCATCATCAACAGGTGATCGCACACACTCCAAATCTCTCTCTCTCTCTCTCTCTCTCTCTCTCTCTCTCTCTCTCTCTCTCTCTCTCTCTCTCTCTCTCTCTCTCACACACACACACACACACACACACATCTCCAATTACATGTTAGAAACAGCCCAAGCCCTGATACTAGTACTTGTAAAGTTATGTTTTTGAGAGGCTTGGATATATTATTTGGTTTGAACCAGCAATGGCAGATTCTGATCCGTGGCGTAAGAAAGTATTTTTTTTTATACCAAACTAAAATTTTACTCATTTTAAAAAGGTATTTGTTCATTTAACTGTTGTATGTAAGCAATATCAATAACACTCGCAGTTGTGCTATATGGCCCTAAATCAGCACTACTGTGATTGCCTGTGGCCTCATGCCTGCCGCCGAATCACAGCAGTGCCGATGTAGGTCCATATTGCATTCTTGCTTGTGTGATATTGCTTAAATACAACATGTACACTTTTCACCTTCCATCATCTGCTCTAGAGCAAAGCAGGAGTGAACTATGTGTGTAGATTGGTTGATGGTATTTAAAATTAGTGTATGGGAGAAAGACTGAAAATGAAAGCAAAAATGTGTGTATATGTGTGTGTAAGAGTGTGTAATGAATCAGCTCAGAAACAGAAGCAATTTTACAACATGCATTGGGAGACAATCAGAGCCACCAATATTTGGATCAGACCATATTTAATTTAACCATTGTCCTTTTTAGTACATATGACATACACACAGCTCCTTCCCTGTCCATCATCATGGATATTATGGTCTGGATGTTGTGACAGACTCTTCCTGGACTCCCTAGTGTTGTTACTTGGATCAACAGAAAGGTGCTGTGGGAAGGAGATATTTTTTCATGTTTGTGAGAATGTTGTTTACAATCATCAGCTTGAGCCCTAGAGGCTTCGAAGATTTTCTCCTGACAGCCATTAGCAGTGGCCATTTCCCTGATGGTCAGGGCCACCTCTACGGCCCTAGTATCCAGGCAACAGTCTGAAGACAACAGGGGTCATCAACAAGCAAGACAAGCTGCCCTCAGGCGCCCACAACTGCCTTACAAGCCATTAGAGTCTATGTACTAGACAGGAGAGTGCGTGTGGTATAAATCGAAGTGTGCAAGTGTCTGTTTGATGGTTCTTGTTTCAAAACTTTTTGGAGTTTGACTGACAGTATGTAGGTGAGAGGATGAAAGTTACATTCAACTGCACAGAGAGGGAGAGATCAGAACTCGCTGGAGGAGAGTGTTATATTGCTTACCTGACAGAGATGGGCCCAACTCTTCTCCAGATAGCCAGTGAAGATGCACAAACACTGAGGAGAAATGAAACCCCTAAGATTACAATACTTACTAAAATACAGTTTTCATTGGCATCAGTCAGCATTTGAATGTATTGCATCTGCATATGCATCCAGAATTTCTAAGTATATGGTAGAAATGAGCAAAAGGGATAGTGTAAAAACGGATTGTCTAAAAGTAATAGATAATTTTGCACAAGTACAGGTTAAATTATGTAGATAATTTGGCTTATTTAAAAAATACTTGAAACTGTCACAGAACGGAGTAGTGAAGCGAGAACTCAATCTCAGAATTTTAAATGGACTTTATTAGAAAAAAAAACAAACAAAAAAAAAACCCAACCCCGTAAGGAAGAAACAAATGCCCCCAAAACAGGCTGGAACAGGGTAGGCCAGGCTGGTGAAGGGGGAGCCTCATGTACCAGGATCAGAACAGGATATTCCAGATGGACAGACTACCGACACAAACAAACAAACTGGGAGAATCTCCATGTATACCTTTGACAACGAACTGGCACAGGACAAAGAACACAGGGAGATAAAATAGGGAAGAAAATAAGGACAGAGACAGGCGAGCATATGGCAAACAATTCTGATGGAAGCCATGTGCTCACACTAAAGTGGAGGCTAGGTATTGATACAGATTTCCCGATTCAATTTGATTCCGATTCACAAACTCTCGATTCGATTCCGATTTCATTTCGATTCGATTTAGATTCATATGGGTTTATTTCAGTTATAATTTAACTATTGCTTACATATAAAATAAATTATCACCCAGATAATGCTGTTAATTATACAGAGGACTTATTAACAAGGTACATTAGGAAAATATTAATTTTACTAATTATATCTTAATACTTTTTCATCATTTTGGTCACAATTTGGCTTTTTAAAAAATGAGCAAAACATTTATTCATTCAATAAATAAGATTTTATATTTCATATATTATTTTTGTTACATATTTATTGTTAAAGCATCATTTATACTATTTACAAGTATTTTCATTGATTTGTTGAACACGTGCTAAAACCCGTACTGTCTCTTTAACAAAAAACTGCATTTCTGTAAACAGCGCCTTCAAATGAGCGCATGTTAACAAGAGACGCGAATGGCTCATTTGTACGATGCATGATAAGAAGTACATATTTTTTTGGTAGTTGTTTTTGATCAACAACTGACTGTAAAGAACAGAAAGAGTATTGAACGCTGTGAAAGGATCTTGCAGCTGAACGCTTCACAAATAATCTACTCAATTACTGGTGACTGAAATGTAAACATTTACCAGCCAGTTGCCAAATATATTTACTTGAATGGCATAGCACAAAATTTGTTTGCAAATGCGAGTGATTTCCTCCCATTATAGTGGAGGGTTGCGCATTGACTGAAAGATCGATCTTAGGATTTAAGGATCGATATAGAGATTGTTCAAATGAAAAATGTGATTAATCGGAAAAACAATATTTTTACCCACCCCTACAGACAAGTCAGAAGAGCACATGGCGAATGAACACAATCATAAGCCATGTTCTCAAACCAAAAAACACAGCACAAAAGACAGATAGAAGAGTGCCTGGCAAAATAACCAAACCTGATCCATGCGCTCACAAAGACAAGGCATGGAGCATGAGCGTCTGGATCCCAACACCAGAACCAAAACCAAATTAGACAGAAGAGTCAGGATCCAGACACCATGCTCCAAACATGAAACACAACATAGACAGAAGAGCGCACAGCATGGAAATCAGACCCAAAGACATGTACTCAAGACACAAGCAAAGACTGCCAGAGCACATGGCCAGGAAATAATCACTGAGCCATGTGCTCAACACAAAACACAAACATTGATGTCAGGATCCTGTCATCAACCAATAAATATGACTGACCTAAGTGACAGGATCCTGACATAAACATTCTGTTAGCAAGGTAAATTCCAAGTATGTATAAAGATGCGCAAAAACCTATATTGAAGTTGTAGCGACGAGCATTCTGAGATAACATTTCAACATTTCACGCACAAACGTTCATAACCTTGCGCATAGAGAATGTTCTTGAGACCTAAGATCCATTGTACAGGAAACACAGCCCATACCCTTACAGGAAAAACTTTTCACATGTAACTTTGACAGAAGGGCTCCTAATGTTTCACATACCAAGTAGACCAGCCACGGGCCGTGCATTTTAAGTCAAGGTTTTCAGTGCGATTCTTGCCATTAAGAAAACACAGTTTCACAATCATACATTTTGTGGCAGTCAACTAATAGTACCAACTGACATTTTAAAAACAAGTCCACGCACAAAAGCCAGAACTTGAAATGACACTTAATGCTCAAGCAATCCTAATTTTAACTGCAGTTTTGTGAATTGAAGATAAAAAAAAATCGTAATTTTTCAAGGAGGTCTAAAAATCAGGAAAAAAAATCTATCTAATAAGATTTGCAATTTAAATGCTGCTTGTAATAAATTCGATTTCATCAGGGTACACGGTTATGATGCGTTCCATTCAAGTTGGATGTGAGATATTCCTACTTGATATCTCCGACCATTAATGCATTCCATTCCCCGATATTCGAAAGTTGACGTTTAAGGAAACAAAACTGCAAGCTTCCGTTAGCTTAGCAGGTGTTTGACTGTCATTAGAGGTCTCCTAGCAACCCAACTGATAAACAATGCTGCAGCGCTAGCATTTGTGCTACAGGTGTACGATTATCAAAAGAGATTACAATGTTTTATACACCTGTTTCTGCAGGCGTTTGTTAAACAAGCTTTAATGTTGAATCAAACTCATTTATAAAATATTACTTAATAAAGTGAATGTTTATCACTTACTATGTCTATCTCCCTGAGTGTCGACATGTTTGTGTGACATCATGCACCTGCATCTTGGCAAAATCGGAGTTGAGAATTTCTGCACGAGCCTTCAAGTTGTAATTCTGACTTCAAGAGTTTGGGTTTGGCATTTGGGGTTTCAGTTTATAAAATATGCATTCCCCCTCACTGTATTACAGACTGTAGAGCTGAAAACAGCACACTTACGTGCCCATACGGCCAACAACACTTACCGCTTTGGACAGTGGGGGCAGTGTTTTGCATTTCAGTAAGCACAGACCGATTTTAGCTAAAGAAAAGTCAACCTACTTGTAACGAGGAGGGAGGGAGTGTGGGAGGAGGGATGTCCTCGCCACTGCCATCCGCCAGGGGAGCAGCCACAGCCATCTGCCTGGGGACAGAGGGGTTGCTGCTAACAGCCGAGAGCCGGAGGAACCGCTGCTGTCTGCCGAGAATTTGAGGAGCGGTTCCGTCCACCAGGGACTGGAGGATTCACTGCCGACCACCGGGGGAGAAGCGAGCTGACATCTGTGAGAGGGCGGAGGAGCGGTGTAGGACCTGGTGCGTCCGGGAGCTGGCAAGCAAGTTCTTTTCTCACTCTCCGCCGCTCTCTCTGCTCGCCCTTTCACTCTTCCCACGCCTCCCCTCATCTCTCCACCCAGATTCACAAGAGGCAGGGTGGACCACTGGCTGGCAGAACGGCCGGAAGGGCAGCACCCCAGGGGAAGACTGTGATGAGGAGGAGTCCGTGGCTGGGCTGCGATGGAGCACTGCCGGCGCTGAATCAGCTGATCAGCGGGAGAGCGAAATAAGGGGCGGCCGGAGATGCTGGTTAAGTAGAGTGTGACACGCGGCTGCATTGTGTGTGTTTGTTTGTGTTATGGTTTATGTTTTTTTTATGTTGAGTTTTGCATTAAAACTTTATTGCCCATCCTTATAAAGTTACACTACTGTTTTGGATTTCACTCTGAGATCAGTCTGGCTACTCAAGACTAAATGGGTGGCAACCAAACAACCGACTAAACTAACCCATTTTACATGCATTTACATAAATACAGTACAATGCTAAATATTACATACAGTACATACACAGAGGCTGCAAACAAATGCATCTTGTCCCGTCGCATGCATAAGGGATGGAACATATATGAGTAAATGAGTTTCAACAACAGCATGTGAATGGTGAATGTGAAAGGTGTGTGCGTTTTTGTGCACAGTTTCCCCTGTGCCTCATTTTTTCCTCTCTTGTTCTCAAGTAGAAAGCAATGGCGCAATTCTCTTATTTTTCAACCAAATAGATCAGAAGGGAGTCATCAAAGCCCCTCCACTGAGGATAAATCAAATAGGACACACAGAGAAAAGCACACACACACACACACACACACACACACACACACACACACACACACACACACACAGAGGTAGGCAATGTCACACAAAGACATGCATATACGTACGCAAACTGAGAGTAGCAGTGGCAAGTTAATCCACACCACCACCTCTCCATTCCTGCAGTAGGATGGAGATTTTAATGGTGACAGAATAGATATCATCTTTATGAAGCAGAAGTAGGTATAAGTGAACTCTCCATGTGATGGGGTGACAGGCTCCCTTTTATTCTGTTTCATCCTACTCTTGAGTTCTACCTTGCTACCTAGCAAACACTAATAAACAGCAATCACAAATTACAAAGCATTAATTATTCATGTATCCCCCCCCCAAAAAAACAAACAAAAAAAAAAAACACCCACTATATTCAAAGAGATTCAGATGTACAGCGGTTTTATCAGAATTTCCCTAACTGTATTGTAACCAATGTATTTTGGGGTTTTAATGTTGGAGCCAATTGCGTGTTGAACATCTGTGCTGATTTGCAAGTAACAGACACATGTCAGACCATCTGCTGCCCAATAGCCTAATGAGAATAAAACACCTCAAACATGTACCCACACATCAGTTTTGCAGCCATCCTGTTGTTGGGCATATTACAGCTGTATTTTATACATTCAGTCCCCAGGCAGCCATTCAAACATCTTTAGACAGAGTCATTTGATTTGTGAAATATCACTGAACTGCTCTGAAATACTTATCTTGGGCCAATGTCCACTTTCGCGTCAACAAAAAATGGACTTACAGTTTCTTAACCCAACACACTATCACAGCGAAACCATCAGAATTCATACGACTTTTCTAAATTTGACTACATCGTATGATATCGTGCAACTGCACTCATTTGAATTCCTATGACATCGTTTCCATCTAATACGCGACAATTACTAGCTTCTGTCACACACAACAGCTTCATGTTTACACACTCTATTGATTGGTTAAGTTTACTGTAGTTAAGGGGTTTAGGTAAGGGCATAATATTAATAAGCATGTCCTTAACTCCTCGCGCACGGAACTGTGGCGGAGGACGAATCTCAGTTGCCTTTGCATCTGAGACCGTCAATCCGCGCATCTTATACCGTGGATTGGTACTGTGGAGACCTAGTGCATGTGGAGGCTTCAGACTATTCTTCAAGGCATCCATGTACAACTCACCATGCTCCCCACTGTGAGCAAGAACCATATTATAGCGACCACGAGGTGGTTAACCAAACGTCACTCAGCATGCCCTGGATTCGAACTTGTGACTCCTGGTGTGGTAGTAGAGATGTTTTACTTATTATATTGTGCACTTGCAATATGCCTATTGCAACACGCTATAGATAAGTCTTCACTGACCTTGCAGCTTGCACCTCAACTCACAGATGAATTTGTGTAAATTAAACGTTGAAAATTTACTTATGATGAACAAAGCATTGATTGTGTAAAAATAACAGATCTGCACAAGTAATAATAACACAAATATGTGTAGTTAATTAGTTAGATTAAGAGAGTAACTTTAAACCTTCCCAGCAAATTAATGTATTTGTAGTTACGCGTCAAACTATAATAAACTTACAATGACAAGAGACACTACACAATCACATTTCAACACTCCCACAGGGACAGCGACTAGCACTTTTAGACCTTTTTCACACTCCTGGTTTTGGAACGTGGAAGTAAACATTTGCAGGATAAACTTCAATAGCGTTGAATGGGAGATCACGGCAAATATTATTTTCAATTACCCATTTCCTCTAAGACCACTATTACATTTTTCTACATCCAGAAGAAAAAATATAATATAGAGAGCACTGGATTAAGAGAAGTGGGAGAAGATGTCAAATTTACAGTCACTCTCTCAGCAGCTGTAATAGAAACCTCCTCACAGCTGTAGTAATTCATTGTTTAACTAATTCCAGGGTAATATAACACAAAGCATATTGTTATTAATTTACACTCAATGTGTAAAAAAAATTATAATATAAAAAAATGGAGAGACTTACGCTGATAAATAAGGCGGAAATGCATCATCACAGTCTGTAAAAAAGGTCTATAGTGCGTCGTTGTGCATGGGAAACACACGTGACTTAGAGAACCACTTTAAATGCTAAGATCAATAGTTATATTCACTGGGAGGGGCTGGGTGGGTACCCTAGGTTTTTGTGAAATTCCGCCACTGGACCGCCACTGGACCGTTTGAACATATATTTCAGACCAATCCTGTTTTAGCAACTCTTTTTCAAAGTTAATTGTGGGTGCATTGCAGGTGAAGAAAAACTAATATGAAAAAAAAATATGTTGGACATACCCTCCAAAAAAGGGTATGTCCAACATATAAAAAATATGCTTGTGCCAATTCCACCAAATTTACACTCAGTTACAGTACGGCTCTGACCATTTCATTTTTATTAAACATAATATAGAAATATAATCATAAAATCCCTGCTATTTAGCAAGAGTAATAGTAGTTGATGAGAATACCTGTGTATGACACTTCTCTTTAACTTACAATACACAAAGAAGAAAATACAATATCATGTACATGCTAAGCCACTGATGTGCACTAAAACTGATATCTGAATTTTATATTGCAGATATCATGACAATGTTAAATTAAAGCGCTCTGGGGAGACTGGGAGGCTGCATGGGACAGAACTAGTGCTCGCTGCTCATTTCAGGAACCAGACACACCTGTTTTGCATACTGGTGCGTAACAGTCAACCCATTTTAATCAAGTTCTGGATCCAACACTTAAAATATTATGCAGTATGTCGCTAGTTCAAAACAGTGTTTAAAACATAAATTTACAACATAATTTGAGCTTAAATTGTTAGTAGGCTTTTTTTAATCTAAGAGGTATAGGAGATATTATCATCAGTAGCTATGTTATCAGTTATGAAATCAAGAGTTTTAAAATAACCGAATAAAACTTTTTTCATGAGAAATAATTTAATATAACATCAATGCATGTCATCAGTGGGTGAGCTATTTATTCTCTGTTCTCATAGTCTCTTTTTACCACAATGACAGCATGATGAACGACACGAATCAAATTAATACCTGCCTTTCATTCCTATTATCTCACTCTTGCAGTTTCCATTTCTGAAATGACTTTCAGGCTTGATAAATCACTTTGCGGGTGCTATTTGATTCATTTGCATGTACATCACCATTTATTATGTATATTTGGAGGCTAAATTGAATATTAATTTCAGGTGAACATGCAAAAGTTGCCAAGACATGCTATTTTGTACATCTGAAAGACGCAATCCTCAAAACACTACGTTAGTAGGCCAGCTCTGACCTTTTTTGCACATGCTGTCAAGTTTGCACAAGTTTTTATATATGCAAAACCATTAGTAAATCAGGGCCTATGGGTTTTCTTATCTTAGGGGATTCCTTGCAACTGGGCACAGGACATTTTTCGACAGGTTTGGTGAAAATCACCCAATATCTGAAGAAGGTGAAAAGTGTGAAGGATTAATCCAGCAGTAATTGAAAGATTATTTTTAAATGAATTACAATCAAAACTAACCCACAGTATGACCAAAAAATACTTTGCCTTTAATGTCCTGCCAATTCAGTTATAACCCCCTTTGGTGTTTATATTCTAATCTTTATTATTTTCGCAATTTTTTTATCTTTTTCTGCCTTGGCATCCGCTGTGGACAAAGAACCGAAAATGGATTTCAGTTCGTTTAACCAAGCACCACAAAAGCAAAACCCTAAAACTCTGATCCTACCTCATTCAATCTCGACAAAGCCACTGAATAGAAAAATTTATTTCAAATTTCTGAAACGCAGTAACAATGCCCAGTAAGGGCCGTGCTTGGATGAAGGGCCTAATATACAGGTGAAACTCGAAAAATTAGAATATTGTGCAAAAGTTCATTAATTTCAGTAATTCAACTTAAAAGGTGAAACTAATATATTATATAGACTCATTACAAGCAAAGTAAGATATTTCAAGCCTTTATTTGATATAATTTTGATGATTATGACTTACAGCTTATGAAAACCCCAAATTCAGAATCTCAGAAAATTAGAATATTGTGAAAAGGTTCAGTATTGTAGGCTCAAAGTGTCACACTCTAATCAGCTAAACACCTGCAAAGGGTTCCTGAGCCTTTAAATGGTCTCTCAGTCTGGTTCAGTTGAATTCACAAGCATGGGGAAGACTGCTGACCTGACAGTTGTGCAGAAAACCATCATTGACACCCTCCACAAGGAGGGAAAGCCTCAAAAGGTAATTGCAAAAGAAGTTGGATGTTCTCAAAGTGCTGTATCAAAGCACATTAATAGAAAGTTAAGTGGAAGGGAAAAGTGTGGAAGAAAAAGGTGCACAAGCAGCAGGGATGACCGTAGCCTGGAGAGGATTGTCAGGAAAAGGCCATTCAAATGTGTGGGGAGCTTCACAAGGAGTGGACTGAGGCTGGAGTTACTGCATCAAGAGCCACCACACACAGACGGGTCCTGGACATGGGCTTCAAATGTCAAACGTCTTACCTGGGCTAAAGAAAAAAGAAGTGGTCTGTTGCTCAGTGGTCCAAAGTCCTCTTTTCTGATGAGAGCAAATTTTGCATCTCATTTGGAAACCAAGGTCCCAGAGTCTGGAGGAAGAATGGAGAGGCACACAATCCAAGATGCTTGAAGTCCAGTGTGAAGTTTCCACAGTCTGTGTTGGTTTGGGGAGCCATGTCATCGGCTGGTGTTGGTCCACTGTGCTTTATTAAGTCCAGAGTCAACGCAGCCGTCTACCGGGACATTTTAGAGCACTTCATGCTTCCTTCAGCAGACAAGCTTTATGGAGATGCTGACTTCATTTTCCAGCAGGACTTGGCACCTGCCCACACTGCCAAAAGTACCAAAACCTGGTTCAATGACCATGGTATTACTGTGCTTGATTGGCCAGCAAACTCGCCTGACCTGAACCCCATAGAGAATCTATGGGGCATTACTAAGAGAAAGATGAGAGACATGAGACCAAACAATGCAGAAGAGCTGAAGGCCACTATTGAAGCATCTTGGTCTTCCATAACACCTCAGCAGTGCCACAGGCTGATAGCATCCATGCCACACCGCATTGAGGCAGTAATTAATGCAAAAGGGGCCCAAACCAAGTACTGAGTACATATGCATGATTATACTTTTCAGAGGGCCGACATTTCTGTATTTAAAATCCTTTTTTTTTATTGATTTCATGTAATATTCTAATTTTCTGAGATTCTGAATTTGGGGTTTTCATAAGCTGTAAGTCATAATCATCAAAATTATATCAAATAAAGGCTTGAAATATCTTACTTTGCTTGTAATGAGTCTATATAATATACTGAAATTAATGAACTTTTGCACGAGATTCTAATTTTTCAAGTTTCACCTGTATATTCTGGACACGAACTTGCAGTAATACACCTTCCACATGCCTGGAGCAAGTGGATCCATTTTAGAAAAGTTAGAGTAGAAAAGCACAGTGGGTCCTGCTGGTTACTGAAACTATGTGCACAGAAATGATTTAGAAGGACTTTCAGGGTTGAGGGAATTGGTTTTCCATGGATTAGATGTGCCATGCACCATTGACTTGGATTATTTATGGCGCGCTGGAGGCTCGTGCCCACCCTCAGGAGCACTACTTGCTGTGCTACTAATGACATTACCAACATTAAACTGTACCACCCACCATTCCCGCTGCAAAAACAAGGCCTCTATCCTCAGGACAACAATGCTCTTGGGAAAGACCTCATCACACCTTGCTGTGACTAAGATATTTTAGTGAAGTCAACCACAATCATTCACCAATTATTTTGAATATGTCACCATAGCTCACTAAATCAATCCAGTTACAAAAAAGATGACACAAAGAATTTCCTGTGGTTTCTCCATAGTGATTAAGATATAAATATATGATAATGGCTCAACCTACAGGTTCTTCTGAAAAACTGGTCTGAAAAGCAGGGGCGGATCACAGATGCATTGCAAAACTCAGACACACCTAAAGTTTGTGTGAATTTAAATCCAGATGACTTGTAATATATACTGTACTGTAACTATAACTTGAAATATGCTTCTCTTGTCTCATTCCAAACCTAGATGTTATCTTTACTCTGTTGAACATAAAACCCTTATTCACTAACCGTGCATATGCAAAAATCACATATTGCAGGTGTCCTTTAAAACATGGATGGAATAATCTTGAAATGAATTAAATTATACACACACACACATAAGGGACAATTCATCGTTAGGTGTGTGTTAAACGATTTTTATGCATGATGTGGAGGCGAAGAACCACCCAACTCAAATCAGAGGATTTTTGCCTCCGTGACGTGCATTCAAATCGAGGAGAAAACAATCAAAACGTTATAAAACAGTCTTTTTCAGAGATTCATTAAGTGATGTGTGATTGCGGGCCGCCCTCTAGAGGTTGTAGACACAAATGTTGAGCAGACTCGTCTTGACGGACATCAAAAGATGCCCGGTTACCTTCTCTCCCCCTGCAAAACTGTTTTAACGCACATATTCCATCCAATCAGAATCGAGTATTCGAAAAGACCATGGTATATATTATCTACACATGTACAGTATATATATATATATATATATATATATACACACACACACACACACACACAAGTATAACATATGTTCACTATAGCTTGAGCTGGGTTCTGGTCGTGCCCGTGCTTGCTCAGTTATAGAGCGCACAAATGATGAACACATGCCGTTAGATGATGAAGCTGGTGGACTGCTCCTATACAGACTGGAAATGATGGTTTTTGCTTGTTTTATACTTATAGTGCTGTCTGAACTAAACTATGAGGCACAGTCATCCAACATTTCCAGTGGTACTGTTATAAAATTGATCTAAACTGTAATGCTGTTGTGCACTCTTTTATAATATGATGGGTTTTCTAATGTCTTTTGCTTCAGGGACATCTTTCTCTACACATTTGCAACTGTACAGGTGTGGTGGTGCTGAAAGCCCTTATGTGGAGATGGTTTGGGCATGTTTTATTTTAACTTTGTGAATGCTCTACTTCATTTAGAATTATCCAACTTCACTAACATTAGAATGAGGGTAATAAAAAAATTATGTACGTACGAACCTGTTTAGTATCAGGATGACAGTTTTCATAAAAACTTTTCCTGTGAGTACTGTATAAGTCACTGAGAGCCCACCCCTATCACCATGAATGGGTATGAACCAAAGACCAATCAAAAAACATTCAATTAATATTTTCACTTTTGTGATATACAACACATATACTCTATTCCTCTGGAGCTCATCCATCTAAATTTTCCACTCCCCTTTTTTCTTCCCATATTAGGTGTTTCAGATAATGCCAAGAATGTCAAGTTACATTCATCATTAAATTAACTACACAAATAAATAAATAAATTCAAAGACAAAAAGTTAAGCACACTGATGATATTTCCCAGTCTCTCCTTATGCCCAGTTTCTCCTCACTATCTTGAGACATGAGTGGAGTGTGAATTATGTCTGCAAGACAGACATGTATGCAGAATTTCTTGTCATATAAAAACAGAATGAAGAAGGCACTGAAAGAGAAACACTTATGTCCTTTTCCTCATTAAGGAACTGCTTTGAGATTCACAAGAAGCTCTGAGACCTGAGAGGCTAAACTCAACAGGAAGCTGACGAGGTCTTATTACACCTCTTCCAAACTCTTCCAAGACACCTAATTACTCACTTTACTTGATTACCTACAATCACATTACAAGCATAGTTAAAAAAATTCTAAAACAGAGCAGAGCCAAGAGGCTAGAGGAAATTAATCTTTTAAATTATTATTATTATTATTATTCTTATTATATGCAGAGTCAACTGTAATTAAGTAATTTTTTGATTGATTTTACCCAAAAAGGTAATACCGTGGCTCTGTGGCACAGCCCAACACAGCAATATCAGCTCAACCAATAGGGTGAGTTCTGGGCGGGGCTATCTGTTTTTAAAACTAATGGAAGACAGGGAGAGTTTCTGGGATCTATTTGAAAAAAAATATTTTTACATGGGGGGGAATTAGAAGTGAGCAGGTACATTTCTTTCTAACCCAAATATATTGTGGATGGTTGTATATGAGATTTGTAGGTATCTCATTTATCTTAATTATGCAGTGATCTCATTGGTCCTCACAGACTGAGGGTCTGTGATCTGTGGATAATTTATCAGGGCAAATCTGGTTACAGCAAATGGACAAGAATAGCCTGATCTAATGAAAATTATGTGACTGTGCCAACATTTTTGCAAAACAATATTACATGGTCCATTAGATATATTGCGACAGTTCAGAAGTGAAATTTTCACAGGGTGGTGCTAAAAGCCAGTTAACTTTTCTCCCAAATAGATGAGGTTTTTAAGAATAATGCTCTACTGTGTTTTAAATCAACAAACTGACCTCCCTACACTAAACCTAAGCCTTATCAATTGTGTCATAAAAGCAAAAACAGATGTTTTTTTAAGATTAATGTTCTATCAAGTTGTAAATGAATACACCCCTGCTAATCCTTAAACCTAAACCTAACCAATAGTGTCATAAAAACCAAATGTGACCTGAAAATGCAATTCTGAAGCAAACTTGTAATTTTGTGGTGCTTCTATGACACTTTCAGGTAATGTGTCGGCTTGTGTGCTCTTAATGACTCATATCCCGGTCCTTTATATCACTAGTACATATCTGTCAGTTGAGCTTTAAATTAAATTGAATTGCAAAGTAATGCAAATGTTAAAATGTGTCGCATTACAAATCATGCCCTATAGTAAAAGTGTTTAAATTATGGTTGCAGATAACAATTATAATAGATTAATCTTAAATAATTTATTCGATTAATAGATTAATCGGATAAATAACTAAATTTTATTACCTCTATTTTATAAAAAATGTGATTTAATAAAACAAACAGATATGATAAATGGTGTAAGGATTTGGTTTGATTTACTGTACTAAATTCATGATTCTATATGCTCACAAAACTTTGAACAAAGCCTGAATCATGAATAGTTAAGTATGTATTTTTAATTATTATTATGATTTTCAGGAAATATTCTAAATATTTCCTTTCTTTTATATGTTAAACTTTAAAATAACTGTTCATTAAAGAGTAAAATGAATCATTAGGGATGGAGTGGGATAAAAAATCAGCTCAGCAGAGAGCAATGGTGACACCAGAATAGAAATAGAAATAATTCTGCCAAGCTGAAAAATACATTATTATATTAGATAGATATGCTTGATCACAGTAACGGATTACATACAGTACATTTGAAGTATTTTTTTAACTAATATTTGCAGTTTTAAAACCTTATTTTAACGGTAGTGTATGCTTATCCAGTAAAATAATGTTTGCCCATTATTTTCATTTACTGGTGAAATCAGACATTACATTTGGCATTATTAGGACTATCAAATATCTGGACCCTTAGCGTTATTATTATCATACATTATATTCAGTATTATACACAGTTTAATATAGTACAATAATCTGCAAACGCAGTGTAGATTCACTCTTGCTGAAGTCTCATGCTGATTGTATTTCATGCGTTCACATGATGAGAAACAATCTAAAACACTTAAAAAACTGGCACACTTTGACCTCTGAGACCAGGGGCAGACTGGGAAGAGAAATTTTTGTTTACAGCTGTCCTTTTCTGCAAATCATGGTCCCCTTCAGCATATCGTGGTGCCGTTTTGCAACCCTCTTCATAATGCGGCAGCCCGTTTCAACTTAACGTGGCCCCGTTCTCCCCCCATATTATTATCTTCTTCAAAATGTTTTTAAAGTGCTCTCATGCGCTGGATATCTTGGATTAAGTTTGTCTCCGTAATTTTTTAAGCGAGTTTCATCATGCAACACATTTTCACCAGGATGTAAAATTATGTCACTGACGGAGTTTCTCCGTCTTCTCTGCACATTCCAACTAATCGATAATTAGCTATTTTATCAATGAGTGTTTTCAGCCCTAGTTTAGTGATCATAAGATAGCATTGTGTTAGGAACAGGGTGAAAAGTTCATGTTTATGAACTGATAATTTGCCATTTTACTCTTAATTTGTGCGAAAGGGATTAAAAGCAATTGTTCTTGTAGCACCTCTAGTGTTTATTTCACAAGGAAACTGCAATAATATGTACAACAAGCTATGTAAAATTAATTGCAAAAACACTATGAAAAATCTCCATTTCACTCTCGGAACAACCACACACCTTTTTGGAAACCTTGATTTATCTGTGCATCCAACCATTATTTTCTTTCAAGTCAATGCACTCATACGTTAGCACTTTTAACGTTAAGCCTTAGACCTTGTCCAATACTAGAGGAGGTCTAACTCAACTGTATTCATGGTACCTGCAAGTCTTTTGATAGTCTTTATCAATTGTCTAAAGATTTTTTTTTTTAAAACAAGCTATCACAAACCCCAACTGTGTTCAGGTCTAGTTTGCTGATGTGTCAGCAGATAACATTTAGTGATATATCAACTCGCCAATGGCTACGGCTGCCCGATAAATTCAAGTGAAATGCCAAGGTCAGGGTTGCCTGCTAAGCAATTCCAAAGAAAATGATGGGTTGAGTTGGTAGAGTATCATACAATATAAAAATGATACAGCACTAAATAACCAAGAACGTACAAAGTATAGATCATATCAATTTGCTTGAGCTGTCTGAAAATGACCACACCTTTCTCCAATATATACACACACACACTGGCACGCACATGCACATTAGGTCTCTGCAAGTATGCAAACACAGAAGTGAATGCTTGGCTAACAAATTGGAAGCCCAAAGTCCCATTGTACATGATTATTGTGCAGTCTTTTTTTATTGTGGCGGTAACAAACCTCTGTACTCAAGGGGTCGATAGAGTTACCTTACAATTTCTGCATAACCTCCTTCGTGTACATTTTTTAGAGTATCTTTGGGTATAAGCAAAGTGCACACAGCCATTGTTTTAGAGTTTAGTATGAGCGGGAGGAAATGTGAACCAATGGGAAGAGAAATAACAGCATGAACTGATTAAATAACTGAAGCTCTCCGCCTTATCTCTCCACCAACAATTCCACTACCCTCCCAAAGGGAAATAACCTTCTCACAATGCCACTCCACTCCATTACTGTAAATAATAACCATTGTGTTATGGCCATCAGTTTGCAGAAAGCATACCAGGACATAAACCAGGCAAAAAGGGGGAAAATACAGCAATAATTTCATCCTGCAAAATTTGAAGAGTCATTGATTTGTAATTTATTATTCACCTCTTATGTTGTGGTGAAAGTCTGTCATCACTTTTAAATACAAGCACGCATTGAAAAGAAAAAAGGATCAGGTATTTCTGCTGAGTCAGGTTTGGTGCCCTGCAGGCCGCTGTAGCAGAGCTGTATTCATTATCTTCAATTCCTCTGAGACACAAGCTTTATTAGAGACCGACAGACGGGTGGGGCATGAGTTGAATCAAATGGAAATGTTGTGGGGAGAGAGATAGGGAGAGCTGGGTGCTTTATTATATGAAAAAGAGCAAAGGAAGAGAGGTTAGTCTGTAATGGAAAACAAAGGTTTAACTTATCAGATTTTTAATAAAATAGATATCTGAGAGAGAGAGAGATGGGGGAGGGGGGATTCTGGTTTCCACTGTTGGCAAAATCTACAGATGTCTCATTTTAAAGGGGTCACATTATTTACTGTTTTCCCTGGAGTTGCTCATAATGTTGGTAAGGTTTCTTGTGCCAGAAATTGTCATAATTTAGTTAATTTATGAACCATTTCAGCCTGAACTCATGAAAATGTTGTGACTGTGGCAAGTTTTTTCCCCTTACTGATAGTGTCATTAAAAGCAAATGTGATGTGCTGTTGCAACCCTGTCATTTTGTGGTGCTTCTATGACACTATCGACTCACGTGTTGATTCACATGCTATGCGGTCTCTCGTACACTGGTCTTTTGCATCTCAAGTTGCAGTTGAGCTACCTTGCAATCTGATCACATTTAAACAAGCTTACAAGTCATGTGGTATAATAAATATTCATGCAATAGCATTGTGTTTGGAACTGAACAAAAAGTAAAAGTAAGTGTTAATATAAGGAATCATTTTCCGCTTCAGGTCTGGGGCCTGATCTCCCAGTCGGGGTTATTTGTGATAACAACCATCTGACTGTATATTATCCCACTTATTACATGGCTACTAACCAAATAAATAAATACATGGACACACAATATTGATTTGCACTGAAATTATGTAATGATGTGAGAAGTAATCCGCTGAATAACTGAAATCCTCCTCCGGTTGATGTTCCTTGGTTGTTTGGTTGTTACTGAAAAACATTACACCACTAGATGGCGCCACTGACCAATCAAAATTTAGTATTCTAGAGAGCCATGTAATCAGACCTGATAATTTGTTGTTTTACTTGTTATTAATGCAAAAGTAAATGAAAGATATTGTTGTCGTAGCACCTCTAATGTTCATTTCACCAGGAAACTGCTGCGATACATACAAAGAGCCATGTAATTATAATTTAGCAAAAATGGAGATATGTTATATATAAACATGATAATATTTCACCTTCAAGTGAAATCAGAAATATTTTGTGGTGCTTTTATAACACTTTCGGCTCACATGTTGATTCACGTGCTATGTGGGGTCCTGTTTGACAGACATGTATTTCCAACAAGTATGCTGTTGTTTTTCATGTACTCAGATGTATCGAATAGTGTTGTCAAAAATAACGGTACCCTGGTACCAAGTCGGTACTCAGACAAAAAATGATTTACGATACCAGAATTTTTGAAGGTACCGGCGTACCGAGTACCAGGTCTACCCGGTACCCATGCATAGGCGGGAATTTTCGAACGCTCACAACAAGCAAAAGATTGCGGCAAGCAAAGCTGCTGCGGAGCCTCAACTGAATCTTGTCGAAATGAAAAGTGGAAAAAGCAAGGTAATTTGAGGCTGATGAAAAGGGAAACATCATAGATGAGCAAAAACCTATTTGTAAACGCTGCTTTCACAATTTTCTGACGAAAGGAGGAAACACATCAAACTTAATAAAGACAGACACCCGGATTTATTAAAGCAACTAAAGCAGGTTAGTTTAAAAGCATATTATCATTTGCGTTAGGGCTGAAACGTTTAGTCGACATTATCGACATCGTCGAAAATACAAAATTGATGAGAAAAATGTTTGTTGTTGAATAGTTTGATCTCATTTAACGTAACATGAAATCACAATAAACTATAACAATGACGCGTGAGAGCAGCAGTTCACGCCTGATGGAGGAAGAATTATACAGATCAGTCCAGATACACTCAAAACTTTCACAGTTTATTTATGTAGATCCCAAAGTATTTGGGAATTATAAAAAAAAGTACATTCAGAAGCATGTGCCGTTGTGGACTAAGCGGAGGCGGAGCTCTTTAAAGGAAACATCCCGGCGTAACATCTTAAATGCAGTAAATTTGCTTTATTAAAGTTCAAATAATACAGAAGCAGCTCATGTTAATGACTATAAACTCAGAAACTGACATTTCTCTGTGTGGTAAGCGCCTCTTCAATGAGTTGTGCGAATGTCCCGATCTAATGGGGAGAGATTGAAACTGCACCCGGCTGAGAGAGACTCTATGGCAAGCCGTTTTAACTTTTATTCATTTCCAGGATATGAATTCTTGATATCAACAATTCAATTTTCACTAGTTAAAATGTCTATTCTTGATATCAAGAATTACATGGTTACTAGTAAAAATATCTATTCTAGATATCAACAATGAATTGCTACTAGTAAAAATTTACATTTTTGATATCTGAAAATGTATTTACGATATCAAGTCAAGTCAAGTGGTCATAATAATTTCAACATAATTTCATTAATTATGTTGATATCGATTGCTTGCGACTTATTTAATCATAATATTTGTCACTGTGCATTTCTTATCATGAAGAATGCTTTATTAATAAGAGAGCACTTTGCACATTAGTTTGGAAATGGGTTTTTATTAATTCTATTGTATGCTTGTTTATTTAGTTTTTTTTAGTACTTAATTAAAAGTTATACAGCAAATCTTATACAAGTGCTCAAAAATACTTTAAGCATACATTGTTCAGTTTTGTTATAATTCAAATATAATATATTTAAATTAAAGTGTTGCTCAATGGCATATTTCTGTTCTTAGTTCTGCTGCTAATGTTTTGTTAACTTTGTTAATAAAAGAGTGTTGTTTAGTAACCTGTTTTTGTGTTTTGCTTTGGTACCGAAAATGGTATCGAGTAGTGAAATTTCACTGGAATTGGTACCGACTACTGAAATTTTGGTACAGTGACAACACTAGTATCGAAGATCTGAAACTCAAAAGTTATGGATCAGTAATGAAGAAAATGACGATATATAGCTCCATTGCTGATGTATGCATATACAGTATGTACAGAATGAGGAGAATAAATAAGTGTGTGCTTCAGCTTTAATAAGCTCTGCTGCACTTCTATGGCCATACTCTCTCTTCTCTTCAAAATACCTACGGCACAGTACAACACAGAGGACATCTCAAAGACAAAGAGGCCAGAGTGAAAGAAAGAGAGAGATATGGACAAAGATCAACAATATCTTCATTTTGCTATATCCTGCTCATAGCCTGCAGACACATGACTAACAAAGCTGAGGGATTGCTGTCATCTGTCTGTATGGGCCAGAGGGGCCACAAGGCAAAGGCACAATTGCCAAATTTGGGAACATAAAATGACAGTGGTGTACCGTGACGAATGGTCACCACAGAGGGCACAGAAATATTGTGAAATGTGGAAGATAACTTTTTTCACCATTACTACTATCATTCCAGCTAATTGTTCTGGTTAAAGACTGTAACCTTTTTGTGACTAATAAGGATTTCATATGGTTCAGAGTATTTAAAGGGATAGTTCACCCAAAAATGAAATTCTCATATCATTTACTCACCCTCATACCATCCCACATGTGTATGACTTTCTTTAGAGGTCAACCGATAGTGGGTTTTGCAGATATCAATAATTAAGGTGGGAAAACAGACTGATAGCTAATTAATCAGCCGATAGTTTTAAAAATGTATAATATGATTGAAAACTTTCCACTCAATGTAAAACAGTGCTCAACATTATTAAGTATTACTTTCCATGGTGATACTTTAATACATTTCTTCCACATCGGTACTTTCTTCAAAGCCTTTGCCATCTGAAATTAATACAAATATGAATTAAAATGTTACAGGTAAAATGTGTATGTTGTTCAGCTGTAACACTGCCGTACAAAGCTAAATTGTGACTGTATACTTCATCACTACTGAAAATATTTATTCTATTATATTATTATCATATTAAATCTATAAATGATGTACAAGAAAGGGAGAGAGAAAAATAGATAGAAATCTTGTCTTTTTAAAGGCAATTTTAGAATGGCATTGTCTTTAGTATATGTACCCTCACAGAAACACATTGTATTATATAACAATTATATATATATATATATATATATATATATATATATATATATATATATATATATATATATATATATATATATTAGGGCTGTCAATCGATTAAAAAATTTTCTCAAATTAATTACATGGTGTCCCGATTAATTAATCGCAATTAATCACATTTATTCAGCATATACAAAAATTTGCTGAGAAAGCCCCTCATATAACAATAATTCAATATATAATTAAATAATTATACATAGTTATCTTTAAATATAAAAAATAATATATATATATATATTCCGATAATTATAAGGCATTATATTCTTGTGGCAGAAGAGTTAGAATACTATTGTTTACTACCATATTATTGAACATAAGTCAATCATTGGCACACAGTTCACAGCAATCCATTTCACAAGTGAATTTGTCAAACAGTTGGAGATTTATTATGAGGGCTTGTTTAAGGACCCGTTGATGAACACCTGCATCAGACATGCTTGTGTAGCGTCTCGGTTGTGTTGCGTCATAAACATAAAATGTTTAGGTCACTGTGTCAAGTTAAATATAGTTTAATACTTAGAACACATCATGAGATCCCTTAGTTTGGATTTGTGCTCTTTGAAAAGTGTTTTGAAAGCAAGAACGTAACGCATGTTAGTTTTCCTCACTGTATAAACTGTGCGTTGCCCTTACAGCTTCAATTAATTATTTTTAGATTATGTTGTGAGGATCTTTACTAAAGCACTTAAAAGTATTTGTTTTATTTTAATTTTGTTTAAAGTTTGGATTGATTTGATTGGATACAATTTTGATGATGAAACTGAATAAAACTTTTTGAATAAAACATGGAATTCAGAAAAAATGGATAATGAGGAATTTGAGAAAAAACAAAGTAATGTTTCCTTTAATGAGAAACACAAAGGAAACTCAAAGGAAACATACTATTTTTTTAATTATTTACATTGAAATGTATCCAATGCTATGGTATTAAAAAACTGCCTGCTCTATTCATTAAAACTTAGGTGGTATCAAAATTGGTATTGAGAATTGTAACATTTTACTGGTATGGGTACCGGCTACTCAAATTTATATATTGTGACAACACTATCATTAACTTGTGGATTCCAAGACATTTCAGTGAAATAAACTCACACTTCCATCACTGCAAATGGCACCAACACACATTGGGGTTTTAGAATTTGGAGCTGTTAAAGAGCTTTAAACTCAATGAAAACAAATGCGGAGATGAAAAAAATATTGCTCAAGCTAACCTGACATTCAGGTCACTTTGTGGTATTTTTGTCTAGAGCCCCTGCTAATTTTCTGAACGTTCATTTTGAAAGAATGACCAGAGTGGTTTACATCATATTGTATCGCATCAGCACCTATGCCAAAATTGAAAAGATCAGTCTTTCTCGGCCATTCTCAGTCATTGTTTATGTGTAATAAACAACATCTCCAGCGTCTTGTTGCTTTTACATTGTTATGCTTAGGCTTCGATGATAGATTAGTTTGAATTAGAATGACCAGTCTATTTGAGAGCTTGTACACAGAACAAGCTCACACATGGATAATGAGCTAATCTGTTTGACAAGGAACATACCATTTCAGGTCGTTTTTCACCAAAATCTTCCAAAGACTTGAAATATGCAGCATGCATTGCATAAACTGCTTGATTCATTCACTTTTAGGTCATTTTTTTGAATCTTAACGTTAGGCACTATCCACTGCTACTGTATTGAAGACAATCTGCTCTATTCACTAAAAATTATTTTGTATGCCCATAATAAAGAGAGTCATACAGGTTTGGCTTGACATGAAGGTGAGTACATTACTGTAAGAAATAATAAAACATTTTGGCTCAACTATTCATTTATGATTAGGGCTGGATTACAGATATTGTTAGTACTTTGTTGGTTAGTACCTTATGGTTTCTTAATGTGTGAGCTGCCTTGAAAATGTTTCATTCTTCATGAAGTAACCCTCATTGACCGAGGGGTCTTCTGTTCCTGAGTGCAACAGTTTCATAGACAGGCAGGCAGGAGCCTTCAGGGGACTCAAAAATCTATACCAGCTGTAACCCCACTCTGTATAAACCACACCTAAAACTCTCACGTTGGTTCCAATCAACATCATGAATCAAACTGTATTCATCATTGATCAATCCCTGCCTGTGCTTTGTCATCTCATGACAACTCTTCTTGGAGCTTGAATATAATTTAGCAAATCCGATTTACCAAGCATTTCCAAACTTGCTGACACAAGAAATTTAGAAACGTGCATACAAATGTGAAACAAAACATAAACATAGATTTGACTCGACTACCAAACAACTTTACATTAACAATACTCGATAATGGCAAACATGAGGGTTAAATACTTGGATAAGGCAGAAGACATGACAATGAAAAGCAATGAACACTTAGAACTCTAAACAAGATCACAAGACTGCTAACAACCTAATGAAACAATGATCCAATGAGGGCAAGACACAAGAACATGGGAAACACATGACAAGGAACCAGGAACAAACATGTCATGGAACAAAAACACACACAACCCTGACAATTTGCTCATCATTGCTGGGTATGCTACAGTAAAAATGGCTTCTTAAGCTACAAGCTTAAAGTTAACAACAGTCAAGCTACTCTTTTCTAAAAAAGTACATTGACAGTACAGTAGTCTATATATATATATATATATATATATATATATATTTTTTTTGTTTTTTTATGTGACAATTTTCATTATTGAGTGAACTTACCCTTTATGTATAACTTAAGTGCTACTAACATTCTACTAAGTGCTTCAGGAAACCCTGGCACAGTCAATTAGACAATATTGTAAGCTTCAGAATCTACGTAAGCATAAGTAAATGTAGTGTGCTAGAACCACACTTTACATAGGAATACCTGGACTGATAATGAGATTACCTTGTCACCAGATTTTGTGAGCTTCACCCAACTAAATTTTCGGAGTCCACTTCACTTCTCTCTCTTAATCACGTACACACAATTCCTGCTGAAGAAGGTTTATTTTTGCTTGGCTGTTTTAATTAAATATGAACCTTTGATCTGACTCATTAAGAGGATCAGTTTAATTAAACAAGTTCACAAACTCAATCACTCATTTACTCTCTGAAGTATCTCGCTGTCCCATCAGTCATTCTTAGTTCAGTATGGACAACCCAAAACCAGCTCTCCTGTTATTCTCTCCTAGTATATCCCTTTAACCCAAATGGCCTCCTGACAAACTTGCATAACAAAGCTCTGCCTGTCTGGATTTATATGTGTAAAATATGTCTCAACCCCCATCTCACAAACGCACACACTCACACTTGCCCTGTGCTGCAGATGGCTGTGTAATCCATCAGAATGTCACAGGAGATATAAAAGAGATTGAGAAGCGCTGGCTATTTTATTTATTAAAGACAGATACCAGAGTGACCCTCCTTTTCCCCAACAATATGACTGGTTGAACATCATGAAAACAGCAAAGAAATGTCCAGGCCATATTTCACTCCAAAAATCTAAAGAAAAAAACATAAATAAAGAAAATGAAGCCAATTTGGAGCATTAGAACGTTTTGCATTGTGATATAGGATATATATTTTTATAGTCATTTCTTAATAAAACAAATTATATTAAAGCATTACCAGGCACGATGCAATAAGTTTCCAGGGACAAGTATTTTGAAAGTGAAAATCTCAGGCAAATTGTGATGTTTAATATACAGTTATACAGAGAAGGTTTTTTGAATAATAAGATTTAATTGTGGGCGGGGTTACCCAGTGCAACACCACAGAAATAAAAACATTTCCTGACACTCATCACATTCGCAGCTGCCTATATAAGCCTATTTTTAAGATTTACGCAATTTCCTAAACAATTTCATAAACAATTTCCATCCAATTAAATTGAGTAATGTCAAACAAAAATTTAAACTTGAATATATTTTTATAAGGTCATTTATTTATCATAAGGTTATTTATATACCTATAACCCTATTTAATAATTGTAGTTGTATTATTTATATGTTTATTAATTTAATTTAGTTAAAGATTACTCAATTCAATTTGATGTGAATTGTAAATTTGTTATTTTAATTTTTTTTAATTGAATGCATAAATCTAGGCTAAAATATTTTTGAATGTGTTTTATATATTTTTGAACATATATTTTAATATATATTCAAGTTTTCTTCATTTAATTTTTTTTAAAGATTACTGAATTAAATTTGAGGTCAATTTGTAATGAAATTGAAAGGCATATAGGAGATTTTATTGCTTTTCATTTCAAATACATAAATGTCTCATGGTTTGCATGTTCTCCCCGTGTCTGCGTGGGTTCTCTCCGGGTACTCCGGCTTCCTCCCACCATCCAAAAGACATGCAGGCTAGGTTAATTGGTGTGGGTGTGGGTGTGGAGGTGAGTGTGAGTGTATGTCTGTCTATGTGTGGCCCTGTGATGGACTGGCGACCTGTCCAGGGTGTCCCCCGCCTTTCGCCCAATGTTAGCTGGGATAGGCTCCAGCCCCCCGCGACCCTGTACACAGGATAAGCGGTTGACGATGGATGGATGGATGGATGGAAATGTCTCATGCGGTTAAGACATGGTAGAGTGCAAAATCTCATTACTAATATATAATAAAAATAATTATTATTATTTTTGTATTTTTTTGTACAGTGGTAAAATAAGATACTATATTTAATTTTAGGCTTACAGTAAGACAGCTTCTTCATAGAACTTTGTAAATATATTGTCTATAAAGTTCTAATAAAACGTTTCCAGGCAATTTTTATAATTCCAGTATTTCACTCCACAAAAACCATCTGGTTTCTAAACAATTGCAGCAATGTGTACAGTTATATAATGTTTTTATTTTATTTATTTGTTCTAAAAATCATACAATAAACATTTAGGAGGAAATTTACTATGAATGCATTATGCTAGTAAAAGCATTGTTTATTTGAACATGCTTTCTGTGTTGGATTCACTAAAGGAATTACGTTGATCAGTCAACATGCTCACAAAATCTGTGCTCAACACAATCTGCATGACGCAAATCTGATTTTGCAGGCCTGTTCTAAGCTACAGGATATCGCAGACCAGCTCGATTTGGCTCACTCTTGACTTTGCAAAAGTCTGGTGGTGGTTGAGGAGAGTCCCCTGTTCACTATGTAAAGCACTTTGATTGTAGTGTCAGAAAAGCTCTACATAAGTGTAACATTATTCATTCATTCAAAAAATGACCAGAATAATCTCTTTAAAATGTTGAAAGTGTGCTCGACTTCATTACGCATATGGATATAATGTATCCCAGGCAATAAAACTGTTTTCCTTCGTTTGAACATTATTGGATGAATTACTGCTTGTAAGTTGATAGAAAATGTACACAAGGATCTCTTTTAAATAAATTCAGTTTACCACATGCTTTTCTGCTTTTTGCCTAAATTACAAAGAGAGAAACTATGTTTGCTCAGAAAGGAATGACAATTACTTAATTTAATAGTTCTGATGCAATGCTATTTTAGTGCTGATTGCGCATGTTTTAAGATTGCAGGTGCTAAGTGAATTGCGCTGAAATACCACATACTAAAGTATCGCAACTGTTTAATGAATTTGTCCCTAGGTTTTGTTTAGGGTTTGGGTAAGGATTATTATTTTAGCTTTTTTTTAAAAAGCAGTAGTCTCTATTGTGTCCTTATTTAGCTTAGTGAATGTATGTGTGAGAGAATCCAGCTCTGAACTCAAAGTGATCCACTCAATCCTCCAGCACCCCCTTCCCCCTCCACCACACCACTGGTCACAGGCCGTGCTGTTGCTGTGGAGATAGGCCATGCATATGATGGATGGTTGGTTTCCTCCCATGTTGCCCAAGCGTGATGCTGTTACTATGATAAATGGTACCCTAGGTAACAAATCTCTACACGTCTGAACGGCACCGGACCAGGGAAAAGTACAAACAGCACTGAGGGATGGGTCACTGCCCCTCCTCACATCCCACACACTCATATATACAGGAAAACACACACGCACACACACACTTGTTTTTCATGGTGAGAATTAACTTCTATTGTTTTTACAATGAGCAAATAATTTTTTCTATTCCATAATCTAACCCCTAAACCTACATTCAGCATGAAATAAAACATTGCAGGATTGGTGGATTGTGGGAAATGAACCGTCATCGAGAGTACTTGAAATGTACACTTGAAATTATAGTGCATTGTGGGTAAGAATGAGTGAACAAAAGTAGAGAACGAGTGGCTCACTCAGAATTCAGACACCCCTACAAAATAGCGAAAACTCGAAATAGTGCATGTTCCTCACTGGAGTGGTGGTGGCGTAGTGGCTAAAGCACTAAACTGTTAAGCAGAAGGTTGTCGGTTCGATCCCCACATCCACCGCCATTGTGTCCTTGAGCAAGGCACTTAACTCCAGGTTGCTCTGGGGGGATTGTCCCCGTAATAAGGGCTCTGTAAGTCGCTTTGTATAAAAGTGTCAGCCAAATGCATAAATGGAAAAATGCATAAATGGAAAATGTAGTGGATAGGGGTGGTTTCAGACACAGCGAGGGTTCCGTGACCGGAGTTGGTGCCCTACGTAGGTTGTGTACTCTGCATCTAGATACAGAACTAATGATCTAAATACTTATGACCAGGGACGTAGTACAGGGTACACGCAGGTATACTGCATTGGTTATACCCACTTCTAAATCCCATCTGATTTGTATCATTCAGTAGTGTCCTGCATTAGCCAAAAACATAACAGTCCAGCACATGAGTACCTAATCCAATCGCAGTGTTTCCCAGTAATTGACTAGTCTAATTTGCCCCGCCACGGTCTCATAATGAACCGAAAACATTTTTACACTTCTCATCTAAAATATTTTTGCACTACTCAGTCTCATAATAACATCAAATAAAAGGCAGCGTTTTCTGCTCTCTCTCGCACGGCAGTCAGTTCCTCACCCGTTGCTGTAAACTCACGCACTCACACACCCGCAGATATATGCACTGGAGTATTCTGTCCATTATTTGGTTGAGGATGAAGACAAATCTTTGAGGTAAGTAACGTTAACGCAGCCCTCTACGTTGCCAATAAATCACTCACATATGCGAGTAAATTACTCACTGTGCGACCAAAAAACATCTGTTATTAGCCACTTGCAATAAGTAAAGTGAGGCTTAATAAAATGATGCCAAACTTTCAATAATGAAATTAACATTTCACTTGCCAGTGATAGAGTTGTTTAGTTTCAAACACCGAGTCCCTTATACTGAATACAAACAGTTGAAGCTGGATTCGGCCTCGTCTTTCCCTGCATGCTCTCTGATGAGCGCAGGAAAAAAAAAAAGTCTGAAAGCACTAGTGTCATTCCAGTGTTCTGACGCCATCTACAGAGACTTTCGCCAAACTCCCGTGAAAAATAAAGGTATAAACTTATTAATTTTGTGAATGCAAAGGACTCGTTCAATTAAAGGCCATGTAACGCAAATGGGGTTTATTCACGTAGAGCAGCAGTGAGACAGAGGAGATATCCTGCTCTATTTCTGTGGAGATGATCAAATGTAAGAAACATAATCTCAAAGTCTTCCTTCATGAGAAATAAGGGCTTGTGAGTTAATCAGAGAGCCTTAAAATAATGTGTGAAACTGAAGAATTTAAGGCAGAAATAGTTTACTATTGCACACTACAATACAATACAATATAATAGCTATACAGGTTGGCTGGGTCATAGTGAGTTTGTATGGTAATTATGTAGTTGTCTCTTTCTATAGTCTTTGGGCCAGTATTGATTGCAAAATCTGAGGCACCACTGCTTGCGACACTGAAAACTTTAACTACACTGAAATAAGAATCCACACAGAACTTTAAAAGCTATGAAATAGCAAAAGCAGCATTATATTTCAGCATTATATAAAATGTCCACAGACATTTTCACGTTTTCACTGTAATAATTACCAGAAATGTTTCCAAAACCTCTCTTCTTATTGACAAATTTATCCAGATCTGACAAGAGCCCTTAAAGGGATAGCTCACCCAAAAATTACAATTCTCATTATTAACTCACCCTCATGCCACCCCAGATGTGTATAACTTTCTTTCTTTTGCTGAACTTAAATTAAGATTTTTAGAATAATTTCTCAGTTCTGTAGGTCCATACAATGCAAGTGAATGGGTTGTGACATTTTAAATCTAAACAAACAAACAAACAAACATAAGTCAGCATAAAAGTAATCCATATCACAAGTGGTTAAATCAGTATCTTCAGAAGTGATGTTACAGGTGTGGACGAGAAATAGATCACTTTCACATTCTTGTGTTTTTGGTGATTCACATTCTTCTCTGCATATCAGAGCAACTGTCTAGCAAAAAATGACAAATATTGATCTGTTTCTCACCCACAACTATCATATCACTTCTGAAGATCTGAATTCAACCACTGTAGTCTTATGGATTACTTTTATACTGCCTTTATGTGCTTTTTGGAGCACATAAAAAAATTTGGCCTACAGAGCAAAAATAATCTTTTAAAAATCTGAATTTGTGTTCAGCAGAAGAAAGGAAGTCATACTCATCTGGGATGGCATGAGGGTGAGTAAATGATGAAACAATTTTCATTTTGGGGTAAATTATCTCTTTAAAGTGATAGCTCAGCCATAATTTAATATTCTGTCATCATTTCTATACACTCATGTGTTCCAAACCAGTGTGAGGCTTTGTATTATGTGGAAGGTCTCGGTTTCTGACGTAACCTCCGTTCCCTGATGGAGGGAACGAGACGTTGTTTCGATGAGTTGACACTAGGGGTCGCTCCTGCGGAGCCTAGACATCTCTGATCTTGAGAAAAGGCCAATGAGAATTGGCGTGTGGAATTTGCATGCCACTTCCCCGGACATAGGGGTATAAAAGGAGTGATGCTGCAAATACACATCAGGTATCGCACTGAGGAGCCGAGCCAAAGACCAGGCGCTTTCAGCGGTTGGTTCAGTGTTGTGGCCGGAGGGACACAACGTCTCGTTCCCTTCATCAGGGAACGGAGGTTATGTCAGTAACCGAGACGTTCTCCCTCTGTCACTCACTCGACATTGTGTCGATGAGTTGACATTAGGGGTCCCTATGGAAAACGCCACAAGAGCTGAACGCAGTTACGCAGACTGGCAGTGCGAGACAGGCAGACCTCTGTGTGCCTCGTAGCCAGTGCAGCAAGCCGTTGCATAACTACCCCCAACACTCTGGCAGGCATGAAGCGGTCCCCTGCACCTAGGGGAACGGCTAGCTGCTCAGAAGTACAAGGACTGGCTGGCCCAGCCGGGGCCTTCTCTCTATTATTCTCCCCTGTAAAAGGAATTAATTAGTTCGGCTGGGGGCCAAATATATGGTCCAAGCTGGGGGGTGTCCCTCCAAAGAGGAGGACACCACAGAGACCACACCCGGCCCAGAGAGGGGGGAGATTTTAGGTAGATAGACACGGTCTTACCACTTAGGAGCGAAAGCACATCGTGTGGAGCGGCGTCATGGTAGATCCTACCCAAGGGGGGAGGAGTTACTACAAACACGGCGACCCAGGGCAGAGGGCCCTCTGTCCAAGAAGATGCGGTTTACCGGCAGGGAAACCATTTTGTGGGATATACATCACATGGGGTTGCCGAAGAGGACAACCAGCACATGTGGAGCACTTACCTCAGTACGGGGGCCTAGTGACGCCTGTCCTGGGGCAGCAGCGAGCCTCTTTGAAGACTCGACGGCCGCTAGGCTAGGGAGGAGGAACGTCCAGGGTTCACACTTCCTGCGAACGCAATTGGGGAAAGAGCACACATCTTCGCCTCAAGGGAGGGGAAAGACCCGGCGGAGAGGCTCTCACTGAGACGCGACCGCAACGTAGCCATGGTCATGCCCTCACAGTGAGGGCATGAACCATCCACAAATGCTGACTCCGCGTGAGTAGCACCCAGACATGAGAGGCAGCGATCGTGGCCATCAGATGGGGCGAGACAATGACCGCAACCAGGAAATACACACAAACAGAAAGACTTTTTGAAAAAGACGCTTCACCGCTATGCCACTATTTTAGAGAAATATATTCTTTTATTGGTGTTTATATATATATATATATATATATATATATATATATATATATATATATATATATATACTCACCTAAAGGATTATTAGATACACCATACTAATACTCTGTTTGACCCCCTTTCGCCTTCAGAACTGCCTTAATTCTACGTGGCATTGATTCAACAAGGTGCTGAAAACATTCTTTAGAAATGTTGGCCCATATTGATAGGATAGCATCTTGCAGTTGATGGAGATTTGTGGGATGCACATCCAGGGCACGAAGCTCCCGTTCGACAACATCCCAAAGATGCTCTATTGGGTTGAGATCTGGTGACTGTGGGGGCCATTTTAGTACAGTGAACTCATTGTCATGTTCAAGAAACCAATTTGAAATGATTCGAGATTTGTGACATGGTGCATTATCCTGCTGGAAGTAGCCATCAGAGGATGAGTACATGGTGGCCATAAAGGGATGGACATGGTCAGAAACAATGCTCAGGTAGGCCGTGGCATTTAAACGATGCCCAATTGGCACTAAGGGGCCTAAAGTGTGCCAAGAAAACATCCCCCACATTATTACACCTTCACCACCAGCCTGCACAGTGGTAACAAGGCATGATGGATCCATGTTCTCATTCTGTTTACGCCAAATTCTGACTCTACCATCTGAATGTCTCAACAGAAATCGAGACTCATCAGACCAGGCAACATTTTTTCAGTCTTCAACTGTCCAATTTTGGTGAGCTCTTGCAAATTGTAGCCTCATTTTCCTATTTGTAGTGGAGATGAGTGGTACCCGGTGGGGTCTTCTGCTGTTGTAGCCCATCCGCCTCAAGGTTGTGCGTGTTGTGGCTTCACAAATGCTTTGCTGCATACCTCGGTTGTAACGAGTGGTTATTTCAGGCAAAGTTGCTCTTCTACCAGCTTGAATCAGTCGGCCCATTCTCCTCTGACCTCTAGCATCAACAAGGCATTTTCGCCCACAGGACTGCCGCATACTGGATGTTTTTCCTTTTCACACCATTCTTTGTAAATCCTAGAAATGGTTGTGCGTGAAAATCCCAGTAACTGAGCAGATTGTGAAATACTCAGACCGCCCGTCTGGCACCAACAACCATGCCACGCTCAAAATTGCTTAAATCACCTTTCTTTCCAATTCTGACATTCAGTTTGGAGTTCAGGAGATTGTCTTGACCAGGACCACACCCCTAAATGCATTGAAGCAACTGCCATGTGATTGGTTGATTAGATAATTGCATTAATGAGAAATTGAACAGGTGTTCCTAATAATCCTTTAGGTGAGTGTATGTATAAGGGAATATAAATATATATATAAACGAAGTTATTCACTCCGTGAGCTCTTTTTCTGCTGCTGAAGCGCCCAGGGGTGTGTGCTCAGCACAACGTAGTGTGCGAGGGAGAGAACCGCTGGAAAGCGCCGTAGAACCAACAGCTTGTAGAGATGAATGAAACGGCAGAGGAATTCAGCTCTGTGACTGCTCTCTCGGCTCCGAAGAAGATATCTGATGTGTATTTGCAGCATCACCCGTATGTCTGGGGGAGTGGCATGCAAATTCCACACGCCAATTTTCATTGCCATTTTCTCAAGATCAGAGATGTCTGGGATCCACAGGAGCGACCCCTAATGTCAACTCATCGACATAATGTTGAGTGAGTGTCAGACGGGGAACACAAAATATGTTACACAGAATGTAAGGAACTGATAGTCTCGGTCACCATTCAATTTCAAAATATATATATATATATTAAAAAAACATTCACTGAAAGTAAATATTGACTCAGGCAAACATTCTGTCTAAAAATTGTGTTGCATGGAAGAAAGAAAGACATACAGGTTTTGAACAACATGATGGTGAATGATGACAGAATTTCCATTAATAATAATCATAATTCTGTAGTACATGTTCAATGTGTATTATGTAATGGAATATAGGGAAGTTAACGTCTATTATGTCATTTGTGAAAGTAACAAGTTACTCACTACTTGAGTACTCTTTTATTTGGATATATTCTTACTCTTACTCAAGTTATAATTTATGTTATTACTTTTAATTTTACTTGAGTAAGTATGTTTTTGAAGTAATTGTACTTTTACTTGAGTACAGTTTTTGGCTACTCTACCCACCTCTGAATGTAATTTTGCAAAAATGTTGCAACAGTCAAGTCATTTTCATGAGATCAGTTGGAAAACGTATTTGTTCCACTATTAAAAAAAACCCACTACATTTCATCCCACATCCACCCACATCTCGCATCAACCAAAAATGTTGCTGACGCACTGAATAGAGAACTATTTCTAATTAAAAATAACCTTTAGAAATAGAATGATGAATTAGCTCTGGCCCTCTGTTGGGAGCTTAGAGATTATACATACACATTTTTTTTTCCAGAGTGCTAGATTCAGTACCGTTGCCTAGGAGCATGTGCCCAATTAAGAGATTGGAATGACCTAATTAAAAAACATGAGTTCACCTGCCAGTCACCGCTCTGTGAAGATTGACTGACAGCTCCAACTTACACCTACTGATGCTTTACTGCATCAAAGAGCATCAGTACATCTGGAGTTGTGGTGGACAGCAAACGAAGAAAAATAACTCTTTGTAACCCTTTCTTTGCTTTTTTCCCTTGTTTTCGTATGTTAGAGAGGGATTTTCCTTTGACTCGTAAGAAAACAAGTACAGTGACTCATGTCTCTTTGGAGTTTTACTTCCAAACCCAGGAGAAAATAAAAAGACAAAATATTGAAAAATGGGGTGGATATTGAAAACAAGTTATTGGCAGATTTGAGGAAAAAAATTATTTGCACAGGTAGTTCAAATGCAGCTATGGACCATTCAGACCAGTTTGACTTCTCTCTCTTAATACAAACTATTTGATCATTTTACAGTACATTTGTATTTTACAGGCCATTTTCTGGAGGGTCACCAATATAATAATATGACATATATTTTTTCAATCAAAGGTGATGCACTCTGATCATGATGAAAATTAAGGGCTGCCATGATCTAGCAGTCAGAGTGCAGTGTCATTTGCTGAATCTTGACAGTCACTTTCAGTAAGAAATTTCAAAAACCCAAAATAGGACAAAATAAAATGGGCATATGAAATGAATGGACACACTAATATTTTAGCCACTAAAGATAACCACTAAACCTGACCAATTATAAACAATACAAAACATGCAACTGACAGCTAAATATTGTCAGAATAATTTTTGTTACATTACACTATTACATTGAGCACCTAACCCTACTGCTACTTCTAAAATCTAATCCAATTCTCAACAATATAAATTACATGACAACCAGGTAAAAGTACTGTCAAAATAGTTTATATAAAAAAAAGAAAAATACTTTTAATTGATAAAATCTTTCTCTACGCAAAGACAGTCACATCTCACTTAAAAATCATCAAAACATTAGGATGCAGCAATCGGGCACAATACACACAAGAGCCAATGGCATTTGACATCACTGACATCAAATGTCATGGTGCAAATTAGAGGGGTCTTTCCATTCTTTTTTATGTTATTTTTTAAAACAGCATAAAATGTATTGTGCATAATGTTTTACTTTTTTCCATTTCCACCGACATTGTTTTTCCCTCATGAAAAAAAAAGTATATTAAATCATTAATATAATTTATAATGATTTTATAAAATACATTTTCTGTCACCTGTCTTTTCAACATCAGCCAGTCCAACTCTGAAATCAGCTGAGTACGAGTGTTGCATAGCCCAATGAAAAATGTGCATCAATTTTCTAAACATATTATGAACAGAAGGCTACTTCCTGAAATTTACTTGTCAATAAGAGCTTAGCTGGTGCAAAAAACAGCCAGTAAACAGGTTGTCCAGAAGTCTAGGTTTATAAATCTTCAGGCCGCTGTAGGGAAAATATATTTTCAGAATTAGGACTTGGAATATTTTAAAAACTTTGGTAAAACTTTTTCTTTTGATAAGACAGTTCTTGTCTGTTTAAAGTAGATTTTTTTTGGAATGCATTTTTTTTTCTATCCCTTACACTACTGACCCAAACTTTGTGTGACTGAAAATAATGCTTATAATCATTTTATAAAGTTGTTATGGACTATACCAGCCACCAGCCACCACAGAACTGTGACTAAGAAAGGTTATCAAGTCAAGTCAAGTCAAGTGGTTTTTATTGTCGTTTCAACCATATACAGTTAGTACAGTACACAGCAAAACGAGACAACGTTCCTCCAGGACCATGGTGCTACATAAAAACAACAAAGGACCAATACAGGACCACATGAGACAACACAACGAAATAAAATACCTATATAAAAAACCTATATATACCTATATAAAGTGCACGTGCAAACATGTGCAAAAAGTACAGGACAGTACAACAAATTTCTGACAATGAACAGGACAATAGACACAGTGCAGTGCCGACCAGTACTCAGTAGTGCAAAAAGATGACAGTTTCTAAAAATGTAAACATAACATACTATGAGATAATGTTCTATGCACATAGCAGTTATTGAGGTAGCAGACAGTTATAAAGTGACAGTAATTAAAGTGCAACTCAGGACACGTGTGTGTCAAACCAGTCTCTGGGTATTGAGGAGTCTGATGGCTTGGGGGAAGAAGCTGTTACACAGTCTGGCCGTGAGGGCCCGAATGCTTCGGTACCTCTTGCCAGACGGGAGGAGGGTAAAGAGTTTGTGTGAGGGGTGTGTGGGGTCAGTCCACAATGCTGGTTGCTTTATGGATACAGTGTTTTTTGTAAATGTCTTTGATGGAGGGAAGAGAGACCCCAATGATCTTCTCAGCTGTCCTCACTATCCTCTGCAGGGCTTTGCGGTCCGAAACGGTGCAAGTCCCAAACCAGGCAGTGATGCAGCTGCTCAGGATGCTCTCAATAGTCCCTCTATAGAATGTAGTGAGGATGGGGGTTGGGAGATGTGCTTTCCTCAGCCTTCGAAGAAAGTAGAGATGCTGCTGGGCTTTCTTGGTGATAGAGCTGGTGTTGAGGGACCAGGTGAGGTTCTCTGCCAAGTGAACACCAAGGAATCTGGTGCTTTTGATGATCACAGAGGAGCCGTCGATGTTCAGCGGAGTGTGTTCACCTTGTGCTCTCAACAACCATCTCTTTTGTTTTGTCGACATTCAGGGACAGGTTGTTGGCTCTACACCAGTTCGTCAGCTGCTGCACCTCCTCTCTGTATGCTGACTCGTCGTTCTTGCTGATGAGACCCACCACGGTCGTGTCATCGGCGAACTTGATGATGTGATTCGAGCTGTGCATTGCTGCACAGTCGTGAGTCAGCAGAGTGAACAGCAGTGGACTGAGCACACAGCCCTGGTGGGCCCCAGTGCTCAGTGTGGTGGTGGTGGAGATGCTGTTCCCGATCCGGACTGACTGAGGTCTCCCAGTCAGGAAGTCCAGGATCCAGTTGCAGAGGGAGGTGTCCAGGCCCAGCAGGTTCAGCTTTCCAATCAGGTGCTGGGGAATGATTGTGTTGAATGCTGAGCTGAAATCTATGAACAGCATTCAAACGTATGAGTCCTTATTGTCTAGGTGGGTGAGGGCCAGATGGAGGGTTGTGGTGATGGCATCGTCCGTTGAACGGTTTGAACGATACGCAAACTGCAGTGGGTCTAGTGAGGGGGCAGCTGGGTCTTAATCTGCCTCATGACGAGCCTCTCGAAGCACTTCATGATGATGGGTGTAAGTGCGACGGGACGGTAGTCGTTGAGGCAGGACACTGAAGACTTCTTTGGCATGGGGATGATGGTGGTGGCCTTGAAGCACATTGGAACGACGGCGCTGCTCAGAGAGATGTTGAAGATGTCGGTAAGAACATCTGCTAGCTGGTCTGCACATCCTCTGAGCACTCTGCCAGGAATGTTGTCTGGTCCAGCAGCCTTCCGTGGGTTGACTCTACGTAGAGTTTTCCTCACATCTGCCGTGGTAAGACAGAGCACCTGGTCGTTGGGAGGAGGGGTGGACTTCCTCGCCATCACGTCGTTCTGCACTTCAAACCGAGCGTAGAAGTCGTTCAGCGCATCTGGAAGGGAGGCATCTTTGTCACAGGCAACTGATGTTGTCCTGTAGTTGGTGATGTTCTGGATGCCCTGCCACATGCGCCGCGTGTCACCGCTGTCCTGGAAGTGACTGTGGATTCTCTGGGCGTGTGCACGCTTTGCCTCTCTGATTGCCCGTGACAGTTTGGCCCTAGCTGTTCTTAGGGCTGCCTTATCGCCTGCTCTGAAGGCGGAGTCTCGGGACCTCAGCAGCGTGTGCACCTCCGCGGTCATCCACGGCTTCTGGTTGGAGCGTGTGGTGATGGTCTTGGAGAAAGTGACATCATCAATGCACTTGCTGATGTAGCTGGTCACTGATGCTGTGTATTCCTCCAAGTTGGTAGAATCGCCATATGTTGCAGCCTCCCTGAACATGTGCCAGTCAGTACACTCAAAACAGTCCTGAAGAGCAGAGATGGCTCCTGCTGGCCAGGTTTTCACCTGCTTCTGAAGCGGTTTTGTGCATCTGACGAGCGGTCTGTATGCTGGAATTAACATAACAGAGATGTGGTCTGAGTAGCCGAGTTGGGGCGGGGCTCCACCGGTATGCGCCTGGGATGTTTGTGTAAACAAGATCAAGCCCGTTCAGCCCCTCTTGTTGCAAAATCCACATACTGATGGAATTTAGGGAGCACTGTCTTGAGATTTGCATGGTTGAAATCTCTGGCGACAATAAACAGTCCGTCGGGGTGAGCGCTCTGCAGTTCAGCTCATAGCCCCATACAGTTCACAGAGCGCTTCCTTAGCATTAGCGCTGGGGAATGTAAACTCGGTTATGCAAACAGTGGTGAATTCCGTGGTAGATAAAAAGGTCTGCATCTAACAGTCACAAGGTCCAACAGCGATGAACAGTAACTAGAGACTAGCATAGAGTTCTTGCACCATTCGTGTTGATGTAAACACACAAGCCACCACCGCGAGTCTTACCGTAGAGAGCTGTATTTCTGTCGGCACGAAACGAGGCGAGCCCGTCTAGCTGAATGGCGGTATCCGAACTCTGTCGCTGAGCCACGTCTCCGTGAAAACAAAGAAGCAGCAGTCTCTAAACTCACGCTCGCGTAGCCTGCTGGAGTCGGATATAGTCCAGTTTATTGTCCAGGGAGCAAACATTTGAGAGCAGGATAGACGGGAGAGCCGGCCGGCTAGGGTTTGTTTTAGCCTAGCATGGACCCCGCCCTCTTTCCGCGCTTCAGCTTTCTCGCACACCGCTTACGACGTCCTCTCCCCCGGCCACGGCATCAGGCGACGCCGAGGGCTGGAGGCCTGGTCTCCGCAGCAAGCCGAGTACGCGTAGCGCCTCCTGCAGGTCATCATGCAGCTTGGTTTTTGCATGAGTCTTATATTTCAGTAGTGTCTGGCGATGGTAGACACGAACACCGGTTGCTCCGATGTCCATGTGTTGCAAAAGTCGGGCTTAGCACCATTGTGGATCCGGAGTGGCCGCTGCGTGCTACCGCGCCGCCATCTTTGATCAATCTCACAGAGGTTATCTCACAGAGATGGGGAAAAACAAAATGAAACAAAACAGAGTGACAGGCAGATTGAACCTGATGTTCCATTATCCTGCTGGGAAATCAGGATGCCTGTTTTCTAGAGCATATCTCATACCAAGCATTTGTGTGTGTGTGCGTGCGTGCATGCGTGTGTGCGTGCGTGTGTGTGTGAGGGAGAAAGTAAGACAGAGATAGAAAGAAACTTTGAGATACAAAACAGACCAAGTCCCTTTCTCACTCATTCTCTCTATTCTATGTATGTATATCTTTTTGTACTGTTCTTAATATTCTGAGACACACACACACACACACACACACACACACACACACACACACATATACACAGACTGCAACTGCAGGACAGCTGGAAAGATTGAAACAATATGCACATTGTGTGAGTGTGTGAGACACACAAAGAGAGAAAAATATATTTATGAGAGGAACCTACAGGGAATACGTTCTCATCTTTTTTGCTAGAAGGGTGTGGGAGAGAGTGAGTGTGTGGGACGTAAAAACAGAATTGATCAAACTTACCGCAGAAAGCCTTGGATTCAATCATAGGTGAAAGTTCACTGACCTTTGTCAGCCACAAAGTGTTTTGAAAGTAGCGTGCGAGCAATCTGCATGCAACATATGGTTCAAGCTGTCGTATACAGAGATACACAACTAGTCAAAAGTTTTGACACACAATTTGAATCTTGATCTTCCTCATGATCTTAAAAAATGTTTTGATTTAAAAGCTTGTGCTTAAATGCTTGAAAATAGTTTTATAGACAATTAAAATATATGCTAACGAATGCATTTTCGAACAAAACTAAAATTGATATTAAAAATGTTTTTGAATGGGATGCATCGGACCGGTTAGTGCAGCAACGTTAGTTTACAGCATGTAAACAATACCTTTTTTTTTTTTTAAAACACAACAAAACTGTTTCACAACAACAGTTTTGGTGGGAAAAATGCATATTGGATTTCACAGCATGCTAAATTCACACAATATTCACCTCAAAGCAAAAAAGTACTTTAAAAATCAGAATTTTTTCCACATAAACTGCCATTGTTTTGTAAAGTCACACAAAATTGAATCAATATGATTAAAAACCAAAAAACGTTGCTTCCAAAAAGCATGATCAAAGAAAAAAATAGTAATAATATACAATTTATCTCCACTTGGGTCTCTGAGGATTAAAAAGCAGATCTGTAATCTAGGCAAAGGGTGACTACTTTAAAGTAGCTAAAATGTAAGGCAGTTATAATTTCAAATGTGTTGGTCACTACATAATCCTTCTACTTCTATTTTTGCATTCTCATAGTTTTAATGACTTACTAATATTCTAAATGGGGAAACAGTAATAATTCATGAGTAACTTTGTAATGTATGTGTACATTTGCATGTGAATATGAGGTCATTCTGTGTTAGTATACTGTTTGTGGCTATCAGGCAGAAGTAATTAAGCATTTGTGTGTTTTCTCCTAGGGTCGATCTACCACACAAAAAGGTCAGCCTGTGTGTGTGTGTGTGTGTGTGTGTGTGAGTGGGCGGATTTGGGTGGTTTAAGAGGACTTTTTTTTAGGTTACAAACTGGTAGTTACTAGGGTATTATGCTATACATGTGGTTTATGAGGACATTTCTAGTGTCCCCATAATACAAATCACTTAAAAAACATAAAAAATAATGTTTGTTTTTTTTGAAAATGTAAAAATGCAGAAAGTTTATTGTGATGGTTAGGTTTACATTTCATTACATTTACATTTATGCATTTGGTAGATGCTTTTATCCAAAGCGACTTAAAGAGCCCTTATCACAGGAACAATACCCCCGGAGGAACCTGGAGTTAAGTGCCTTACTCAAGGACACAATGATGGTGGCTGTGAGGATCGAACCAGTGACCTTCTGATTACCAGTATGTGCTTTAGCCCACTACGCCTCCACCACTCCACAGGGGTGGGTTTATGGTTAGGGGATAGAATCTATAGTTCATACAGTATAAAAATCATTATGTTTATGGATTGTCCTCATAAGGATAGCCGCACCAACGTGTGTGTGTGTGTGTTTGTAACTGAACACTCCACAGAGCACTGGCCCATTTTACTTCATTCATATATTTATTCATTAAATTTTGTTTGCTTTTCCTTTTACATCAACTGATTCATCTCTATGCAGTCTCCATCAGACACTTTTTCCATCTCTCTCAGCACATTCACCAACACACAAACATCATTTACAAACAAGTTTCAAGGTATAGCCAAAAGCCTGAGACCGCTACAGAAAATTAGCAATATTTATTTACTGTATTTTTGTTCGTGCAAAATGTAATTCAGTTTTGTATGATCAAGTACATTTACAATTTACAATTTTGTTGACAAAGTTGTGCAGAGAACTGGTTAGTATTTGGTATGCCCCCTTTAGCTTTAATGACAGCAAGCTTTCAAGCTAGCATGGTCATGTTTGTAAGACCTGATGATCCACGTTATCCTGCATGATCTGACAATGTCCCAAAGAGCATCTTGTGTGCTTCAGTGGAATTAAGAAAATCTGAACTCAACATGAGTTAACATGATCACAAATTTGCTTACATTTTGATTTTGACCTAGAAATACTGCAAAATCTTCATTTTAGGTCATAACTTTACACTGTTGTACTATTTTCAAAAAATTTCCAGGTTTAAACGAAAACAAATAGTGGACTGACTTTAACATTTAAGGTAACACTTTACAATAAGGTTCCATTTGTTAACATTAGTTAACATGAACTAACAATCAACGATTATTTTACAACATTTATTATTTCATATGAATTTCAACATACTGTATACTAATATACATATAAACTCAAAACAATTTTTTTTAACATTAGTTAATTTACTATGAACTAACAATGAACATTTGCATTTTTATGAATAAATGCTGTAAAAATAAATTGTAATTGTTTATTCATGATACCTCATGCACCTCAAGTCAACTAATGTTAACTAATGGAACCTTATTGTAAAGTGTTACTACCATCCCTATACCATGACGGTACCACCAAAAAATGCAATTTTGTAAAGGACACACAATCATCTTCAATAAATAGTTTTGTTACTTTTTTGCAGATAATGATCAATGCAATTCAATACAGTTGGGAAGGAAAATAAGACATTTTCTCAACTCGCCAACTTGGCCGAAGGCCAGTGTCATTGGTCCAACATCCTGTCACTCACCTGCCAATCCAGAGATCCAGGCTCTCAACAGTTCTAGCTGTGTGTGGTTGAATGTTCCGCCTTGTTCTACAAAACAAGCAAACAGGCACAAACGTCACTTCTATTGCCCCAAACCATTAAAATCCAAAGTGTTAATGCAAATGTTTATTTCATCACATCTTTAGTCAGCTTTCCCTTTCGTTTTTCCGAATGTCTTTATCTCAGCTGTTTTTTCTCTAAATGACAGCAATTTATTTTCCAGTTCTGTAAGCTTAAACCTCATTTGCTCATACCAAGTCATGTATGGGCCACATTTAATTCCTAATCAAAAGACTTTTGTGAATGCCTCTCTCTTTCTTCTTTCTGTCTCGTATTCTCTCTCTTGCGTTCCCTACCTTTTCCCCCTTCTTTTCTTTGTGTCTGAACTGAGCTCTGACCAGAATACTGATGTCATAGATTTGTGCAGTGCATTTGGACATGCGGAATGACTTTCTGGCCTCTTTTTTCCTTGTGTACTGCCAGGTCCTACAGCGTTGAGGCTGCTGAGAGAAAGCAGGCCCAATTTCCAAAGCAGGGGGCTTAGTGTGGGCCATGCCACAAAAACACACTCATGCAAAACAGAGCACAACAAGTTTATTCAGGTGAACTGGGCTGAAAATACACTCTGCAATCAAGAGAAGAGCTTACAGAGACCTTAGCCAGGCAGGGTAAGTTATTTAGCTTGATGCTAATGACAGTGTGGGAACGACCATAGGAATGTATGAGGAACTGAAGAGATAGCCGATCAAATGGAATCAGTGCTCCATCAATCACTGTGATTAAGATGTCAATCTGTCAATCTCGAGGATTAAACTGAGGGGACTCATGCATATTCATGAACAACTTCTGGGTCGGATGCTAATGTGTTAAGCTATATTAAAGAATAGGTAAGACTGAAGCATGTGGAGAGGCAATTGAAAGAGCCACCATTCTCCCAAATCAATAGCAGGGTTGAAATGGTCTTTTGTCAGTCACAAAAGGCTAACTTTTGAGGTATAAAAGTAAGTTACGTAAATCAGTCCCACCATGATTTCACAGCACTTTTTCCTGATTTTTGCGGAACAAAATGACTGAATTTGCTGCGGCTATATGCTCAAAAATTCTGATGCACTTGCTGCATTTTTGGTGTCATTTTGCTCTGAAAACTCTAATTAAAACAAATAATTAATTGTGTACTTGTGTAAGTTGTGTTTAAGATGGTTTAAGTGCAACTGCCTGTAATTATTTTAGTGCATAATAACTGAAATAGGGGTTGTACAACTTGTAGACAACTCAGTTAGTTGGCTAGTTTTGACTTTAGTCGACATTTTGAGTCTGTGCTGAGTACTTGCAGATCATACTATTTCAGTTGTGCTTGTTCCATATTCAAACGATCTCTGTATTTGCATAACTTTTTCAAATATATTGTATGCAAATCTATTTCAAATTAAGTTAAAGTGTAAATTAAGTGAACATGGAGCACTTTTTACAAATGTACAAAGCTAATATGAGGAGGACCTGCTTTACATTTTAAATGTCTATTTTCACATACAAATCAAAATTCTTATGACATGCCCTGAAACCAATCAAGAAACTATAGGGACATGGCAGTTTAATGACTTTTTATGACAGTATAAGTAACATAAATGCTTACACATAAGTGTGCACAGGAAGAGAGAGAGTGAAGCAGCACTTATACTATGTAAAGATGGTTAGAATGGTAAATGGTCTGCACTTATATAGTGCCATTTGAACCTTTACGGTATTCAAAGCACTTTACACTGTGACTCATTCATCCATTCACACACACATTCATACACCCATGCAAGGCGCTAGCCTGCCATTGGGAGCAACTTGGGGTTCAGTGAATTGCCCAAGGACACTTCAGCATGTGGAGTCATGTGGGCCAGGATTCGAACCACCAACCCTGCGATTAGTGGCCGACCCGCTCTACCAACTGAGCCACTTGCTCTATCTATGGTTTAAATGTTTTTTTTTTTTTTTATTATATCTGTCAACATGACAGACATCATTTGGAATTATCCATCAATTTATTTTAGATTTGGAAAATATGTAAAAAGTTTGGTTAACGTAATCTTAATGCAATTTTGGTAAACAAGTATTTTGCACAAGGTAAACATTGACTCACCAAGTAATGCAAGCCCCCAGTGAACAAAATGACACAATGCTTAGTTGAAATGCAAAGGTCAAAGGCTATTCTGGCCCCTAGACATGGTTCAGGTCAGCTCTTCAGTGTAAGACTTGGAGAAAAAAAAATTCACGTGACGTATCAACTGCTAGGTGAAAATTATAAGTAGCAAGATTTTTGAGAAATTTCAGTCAGGTTTTAGGGAATTCAACCATTTAGAAACTGCACTTTGCAATTAGAGTGACCAATTACTTTTTAATTGCAGAGGATTCTGAAGAGTGCTCCATTTTAGTGTTGCTTTATTTAACTGTAGCATTTGATAAAGTTGATCCTTCAGTTTTAATTTATACATTGAAGAGATATGTGGGAAAATCTGGGGTGACTTTAGACTGGTTTGTTTCTATGTTTCTGTGTCTATTGGAGATGAGATGTCCTCTTCTTCAACAATAAATTGTGGTGTTCCACAAGGATCCCTGTTAGGGCCAATATTGTTTTCTCTCTATATATTACCACTTGGTTCTGTGATTCAAAAATACAACATTGTTTTTCATTGCTATTCAGATGACCTGAAATTTGATGTTGAATCCCAATAATCTGTCTAATTTAACTGTTCTTCAAGCATGTATAGGAGGTATAAAAATTGGATGGCATGCAATATTCTTCAGTTAAATACTGATAAAACAGAGGTTGTTATAATCGGTCATGTTTCTGAAAAAAGTCAGATTGAGTCAGCACTTAGTCAGGTAGTCCCAATAATCACCATGTGATGAAAAATGTGGGATTCTATAGGGATACTAATTAAAATTTTGAATATAATGTTCAATTTAGTTGTATTCAGTTAAGGAACATTTACAAGGTTAGACATGTCTTAAATTTTAAGGATACAAAGAAGCTCATACATGCTTTATTTAGTCTTGTCTTGATTATTATAATGCCCTCAGTCTTAAATCAATGCACGGCTACAATCAGCGCAACATTTTACAGCTAGGCTTTTGACACGAAAAAGGTCTTTTAATCATAGTACTTCAGTTTTAGATTCCTTGCATTGCTACCAATCCATTTTACGGTTGATTTTAAGATGTTCTTTATTATAAGGCATTACATGGGTTGGCACCAAAATATTTAGCAGAACTTTTAAGGCCTTAAGAAACAATTGGACCTTTGCTCTTTTTGTCATGAATGGTTGGCTGTTCCAAGATCCAGATGGAAAACTAAAGGTGATAGAACATTTGTAACGAAGGCCCCAAGATTATGGAACAGCTTGCCCAGTGACATAAGATCTGCTGAATCTGTGTCTGTTTTTAAGTCTCATTTTAAAACTCATTTGAATAGACTTGTTTTTATTACTATGTGGATCCATTGTGTTTTACAGTGTATGTTATTTTTATTACTATGTGGAAGTGTTGTGTTTTAATGTGTGTGTGGCTTTTACTACTATGTGAATATGTTGGGGTTTACTGTGTGTGTTTTTGATTTTATGTTTTGTGAAGCACTTTGTGCTTAATCACTATAAGGTGCCATATAAATACAATTATTATTACATTATTTTAAGTCTGTAATGATAAGTCAAATCTAAAACACTTAAGAGTAAGGGGTTTGGAGAAATACCTATCCCTACGTATGAGCAATAGTAATAGTAATGCTTGCCTTAGCAAGCACCACCAATAAAGCACAAAACGTTCCAAAGTTACAATACTTTTGGACAAATTTGTGCAATTGCTGAAGGTATCTGTCAACTGACAGATTTGTAAAGGGGTTGAGGTGAATTTGTGAGTGACTCTGTTAGTGTCTTTCACTTGCGCAGTGAGACACATTAAGGTGACATTGACAGGAGGCCCACGCTCAGCCATCACTCAACATCCTGCCTCCAGCCATGAGCCCACAATGATCCTCTCTCCTCTTCCTCTCTACACCCTCTCTGTCACTCCATCACGCTCTCCTCCTTTCCTCTAATCCACCACCAACCTCCTATCCACTCATTCTCAATTTTTATATCTTCCTGGGTCAATCCTGTTATGCAGTAACTTTTCAGCTATAACCTTTTAGGCTATATTTGAGATAGATCAGCTCTATCCACAACTTAACTATAATATTACAAATTAATCTGCACAGTAAATAAAGCCAACACACAAGTGATCTAAATAGTCTGCTTGTCAGAATGCATTTCTTGTGTTGTGAAAAAGCCATTGCCATAACAATGTGCTACATGCAGTGCAAAATCTTAAACACAGAACATTTTGTCTCTATAGCAGAAAGAGTTCACAACACACTAATAAGCTAAGACATCACTATACTCTTTATATGATATCATTGCATGAATTTAGGCCAATTTCTGGTTTTTAAAAGGTATTATATAAGTTGATTCAAGTTTGGATTTAAATAATATTTGGTTTAGGTTTTGCTAAATTGATTTGATTATTTTTGGCAAAATTGAGGCTATGGGGAATACCCACAATCGTTTGAATTATTTATTTCCTTGGTCAAAGGGAACTTATTGGGGCATTTAAATAGTTGTTATTAAGAATTCATAGAAGTCTTAGCTCTTTTGTAGTATTGTTTATGTTGTTTTGTTGCATATAGTTGTTTCGTGTGATGTCACCATTAGTCCAGTCCTTGTTAACTCTATTTCAGTTTTTCAGTATTTCAGTACAGGTATCTATGCATTTCAGTGAAGAATTTGAGTTTATTTAATGATTGACCTAGGTTATTGCCTAATCTTCTTTATTTAAGCTGTGTTATTGTATGATTGAAATTTGAGTCAATTCACCTAATTAGAAACAACAACATTTAACTAGCAAATCTGAGTTTTCTACTTGCATCTAATTACTTTAATTTAAATATTTAAGTTCTTTTATGAACTTCATTACTTAAGATTTGGAGACACCATTAATAAATTCACTTGATGGAATAAGCTTACTCAATTGAGTAAAGCCAATTTATTAGGGTTTTCAGTGCACATTATTATATATTTCCCTATTAAAATGTTAGTTCCTTTTAATGTTGAATATATGCCATTTAAGACAGAGTAAAAAAATTACCCAAATTTATGAATATGACACGACTAAATATGGACTAAGTTTAGAAGGCATTTTCTTCAAAAGACTAAAAGTAAGACTTAAACTAAAATTGGTTTAAAAAATTTAATTGAAAAACACTGATTGTAATTTAAGGTATTTTTAAGTATTTCTATTAAAGTTATACCAGACTTTCAAAACTATGCTCTGGTTGAGCTCAGGCGTAAGTAAATTAATAGGATGCCCTCCTTCCCGGGTTTCGGCACCAATGTAAAACAGTTAAAGGATGGGCAAGGAGGAGGCGAGAACCGGCTTGACAATATAAATCATAGTTTAATGGTAAACTTAAAAGACAACAAAAACACACATGACGGACATGTCCGCTAACGATCTCTCTCTCCCGCACGGCCCTCTGCAGTCAGCCTTTAAACCTCATGGAGGCATAATTAGCCTAATACGGGACCGGTGTGTAGGATCACGACCCGGCCCCGCCCTCCGCCCTGCCACAAACATAATCTCACTTCATGTCATTATGAACTGGCTTTGAAGAGATATTACAACAGACTAACAGGATGGATTTCTACATTTAAAAATTCTAAGTTTAATATTTTATACAATATATAAAGATCAGATGCATGATTGGGACATACTCCATAAAAGGAATGACCCTCATAATCCCTCTTTATCTTTCTTCTCTCTCTTCTGTTACTGTGGTTTTTCTCTTCTTCTGCCCCCTCCTCTCGCTCTGTCTATCTTTCTCACTTTGTAATCGTCCGAGTGCTGAAAAGAGCCCCACGTGGGAAGAAAGTTAGCCACCATAGATTAAATTAAACCCCATCAAGTAGAAAGCAGACACCAAATGCCCAATGCAATATTAAAAGGCTGGCATACTCAAGGGAGTGTGTGCATGTGTGTGCGTAACTGAGTCCCTCTTTTCAGTCATTCTTCTCTGACTAATGTAAATCAATGATATAAAATGGCTGCTTTCCTCACTACAGCTGCAATGACAGCAAACAGGCCGAACCACAGACCTTCTGTCGCCAAGGTGATGGATTGGTGTGAAAAAACTGATTCAGAGCCAGCTTTCATCTTCCTCTCTGTCTGTCTTTCACCCTTTTCCATGTGTCATGATTTCTCTTATCTGTTTCTTGATCTCTCATTTCTATTTTTGTGTGTAGGTCTGCAGTGGTATATTTCAGGCAAAACACTTCTAATGGAAATGTGATATAACAATTTGAAAATCTCTTCTGTAATTACAAAATTTAGAATTCAGTTCATGTGCAACAAAGAAACACGCATGCCTTTGCACTACTATCTTCTTTTCTGTACTGCTATTCCATGTACTTAAAACTAACAAAATACATTATTACAGTTCTCCATCTGTCGCTCACTTCAATGTTGTGTCGAGTGAAGCAACACTAGGGGACTACTTTGAAGGCCTCGGATGGTTTGTGTTCTCATGGCTCTCACTTTCCAAACCGTCATACTGGCTGGCTAGGACCATCCGACTCGGCTATGCGACTCAGTTCGCAGGGCCCCCGCCCCCTTTCGGCAGCGTCCGCTTTACCTCAGTGCATGGCGGAGACGCCAACACCCTGCCCTTACTTCATCATACCCAAGAAAGGCGGCGGCTTACAACCGATCTTGGACTTGCGAGTTCTCAACCGGCCCTTACACAAACTCCTGTTAAAAATGCTCACGCAAAGTCACATTTTAACTTCATCAAGATTGGTTTGCAGCTGTAGACCTGAAGGACTTCCACGTCTCTATCTTGCCTCGACACCGACCCTTCCTACGGTTCACGTTTGACGGCCAGGCGTATCAGTACAAAGTCCTCCCCTTCGGCATGTCCCTATCCCCTCGTGTCTACTCAAAGGTTGCAATGGCAATGCAGATGCCTTCGAAGAAGTTCCCTACTGTCGATTCACTCACAACATCACACAACATCTCATTCCCTCCATCAGGGAACGGAGGTTACAACAGTAACCTAGATGTTATCATTGCAATAAAGTTTGGTAACTTGATATTACACACATCTGTCATAAAAAAAGAAAATAAATTAAAACAACAGAAAGTTCTAAAAATTTTGGAAAAAATAACAGCAACAATGGTATATTGGCATGTGGTTACTATGTTACATTTTTGTGAAAAATTACATAATAACCTAAAATATTTCTTGTAACATTGTATAATTTAGATGTTGTTTCATGTACAATGTAGAAACGCATTGGATTTGCACTTCTACTCTATGTGTTTTTCTGGACTCCTCCTGCTGTACATGTCTAACAGAAAATTTACCACCATGGTTTATGTCAAAATATCATAATTACTACATTTAGCAATAAAACTGAAGTAACCAAGCCACCACAGTCAAAAACAAATAAAACAGTTACGTGACTGAAGAGCTGAAAGTTTTTTTAAAACAAAATTTACAGTTCACCTTACATAAAATGCAGAAACCTGAAGGACTTCAAGCTGCATTCTGTCTCTCATGATTTTCAGTACTCGCTGAAATCGCTTATTTGCCCAGACGTTACATGCAGTCACTGCTTTTCGTGCTACTTAAGTGGTTTCTCTCATTACGCGCCCTACCGCTCAGCATGATTTATACGCTTATTCATATTCAAAATGAAGTGCTTTTAATCACCACGCAGCATGCGTCTGTTTCACATAACTTCTCTGAAGAAGCAATTAATTACTGCTGCTTCGCCAACAAGCCAGAAATTAATAGAACATAAAATACTGGCCCTTTGTTTGGAGAGGAGAGGTGGAAATGCACACGAACACCTTGCAAGTGATTAAAATCACACCAGCCATACTGGAATTTAGCTGAGCTGCCAGATTATATTTTAAATTAGTCTGTTTTAGTTAGAGTTAGGATCATATCAGGGCTCAACTGTAAGCATGTGCCAGGTGAGAATGTTTAAGGCTAGTTAATAAAACTATCACTTGCCCAATTGGGCCAGTATGATCTTACATTTATTGTGCATGCGTTTTTATTAGTTGCAAACTGACAAATTTGTTGATGTGAATTCTGATGATTTAAAATTGTGAAATGGTTGCAATTTCTAGCTGGCTAACAGACAAAGCTTTATCGAAATTGCAAGAATTACTTGTGATAGTCTTAGGCCACATCTACACTAATCCGTAATCTATGCTAATATTACTGTTAACAGTATCTTGATGCCATGAATATCCTAAATGAGCAGTTTTGGAAAACATTTTTTTATTTAATACTCAGTTTTCAGTGGAGGAGAACACCATTCCAGTGTGAATGACAAGCAAAAAATGTGCAAAATCAAAACGTATTAGTGTGGAGATGACTTTAGAAGCATTAGTAAAAATCATGTTGAAAGTTAAAAACAATCAGTAACGTTTTTTAGCAGAAGTGTGTCTATGATTGATCTGTCATGAAGTTACATTTATAGCTGTATAATTTAAATAATTGCAAATTTAAAACCATTGTATGGTAAAAACATTTTATTTTATGAAACATTATTTAAATGTTTTTCTCGTACATAATAAAATGCGTACTGTATGTGTGAATAAATGTAGAGTATATCAACCTCAAAGACATGAGACTTGAATTGGACCTCAGGTACATTAGTTAGTCATAATTTATTTTAACTATTTAAATATGTACATGTTAAAATGTTCTTGCTGTTTTCTAGTGGACTTTAAAAAATAAATAAATAAAAAGAACAAATGAGCAGATTAAATTCCTATCAAACTTTATTATCAAGAGAATCTTAGGTGCACATTTTGGAGAACAATTGTGATTTGTTCAGCAACGTGGCCCCACTTTGCACACTGCACAACCAATCTATTCCCGTGCCATTTATGAAAACAATTTACTACCGCTCATACATTCTGCATTTTCACTATCTGTTTAATGAAAATTGTTTGGATTACCCTTTTGACTACATTTTTATTTTATTTTATTTTTGAGCTTTGTGCCATGGCAGAAAGAGTTGAGAGGACACAGAACATGATCTGAATCAATCTTGCATTTCTCACATAAAAGCCAGACTCTGGAGCACAAACCACAGGGCCACGACTTCAACCTCCCTAACATTTATTAGAAACAATACAGGGTATGACAGTTTCTCTTATTGTCTCTCTCTCTGTCAGGATGGTAGACTTCTGTTACCTCTGGGGTTTGCATCCATGCTTCCAGATGTTGATTAATAATTTAGATGATCCTGGTAAGACAACCTACTGGCCGCTTTTCCATTTGGCAATTTAAAAATGCAATGGAGAACAATACCAGAGCTTTTGACCGTAGTCGTACTGCACAATGCTTTGAGTGTTTGTGCTTGATTGTACATGCAGTGGTACAGTGGAGGAGTAGAGGTCAGTCAACGTGACAGACAGGTCAAGCTGTAGTAATATACAGCATTGCAGCTGAGACAGGTATATTGCAGCAGTGGTTCTCAACCAGGTGGCCACTAGGGAGCCTCAGCAAGTGCAAACGTGCAAAAGCTATCAGCTACATTTGTTAGTAGGGCATATGAAAAACAACTGGTAATGTTATATTTTCACTTCTGCACATTAATTTGTCTTATGTCTGACAATTTTTTTTTAAATGTATTTAGTTCTGCCACCAAAACATATAAATAGGCCTGCACCAGAACAACAGAAAAATCCCACTGACACTCAGGTGACAGTTACTGATGAAAATGCTCCAGTGAACCAACTGGACCCAGGTGATGACACTCCCACAACAAGCTACAAAATAGACAAATGCTTTGCTGGCAGTCAATCAACAAAGTGTAGAAAATATCATGACATTTACCTTAGTTATGGCTTTGTTTTATTTTCCAATAGCAAAGATTTGCCTCAGCCACGGTGTGTTATATCCACACAGTTTCAAATGAGTGTATGAGGCCGATACCATCACTGTTAAAACTAGACATGATTTGTGTGTCAGTAGATGAAAATTATTAATACTATTTACATTCTCTGTAATTTAATGGAGCATACATATTCTGACGAGTATCATATTTGTATAAAAGATGCATGTCACTGTCGTAGAAATATGCCTGACATTCATCAGGGATGCGGTTCTATCGGGAAGACACGCAGGCTTGAGTGAAGTTTAAGATGCCATTTATTTGATAAATGTAAAACAGAAAGCAATGTCTCTCTCTTTGGCGTAGGCCCCGTCCGGCGGTCCGAGGGAGTTGTGCCCGGAACCGTCATGTCCTGCCGGAGATAGGAGGCAGGGGCGAGAAGCCTACCCCTGTGCGGGACAGGGCTCAACTGGTGGTGGTGGGGTGGTGGAGGTTGCCTGTGTTTAGCACACTGAAACAGCAATGTGATAGATTGTGAGCAGACTTATAAAGCAATGGCTTACATGCGATTGGCTAGGAATTACCCAGCTAATGATGTGATGATGTAGAGCTGCTAGTCTTCCCGCTAGAACTACGCTGCGCTTCCATTTATTGCACAAAATAAAATAATTTTTTACTGTTCTGATTCATTGCATACAGTCCATTTACACTACCAACTGTCTTTGTTTATATCACTGGTGCAAGACAGGAAATTGGCTATATAATAGGATGCAGAAGGTGAAATAACCAGAGAAAAACCTCAGAATTAAAATGCACTTGACCCAGCCCATTGGCACTGTGCGTGATTTCGCCAAATGCACTTAAGCCGAGACTTAGTGCATGCTTGCATGAAAATACCAAAAATTCATAGCCATGTCCACTGACTATGGCATAGCACTGCACTTAGTGCTAACGCTCTTAAAATAGGACCCCAGATCTAGCTGATTTTGAGAGCTCATCCCACTCAAATCTTTTTTGGTGCTAGACAGCTAAAGAGCACCCAGTGTGTCATAATGCAGCAATGAAGGTATTGATACCACTCATCAACATTTATTTGTGTGAGTCTGGGTTCTCAGCCACGACAGCCCTCAAAACTAAATAAAGGGCCAGACTGACCAATGAGGATGACATGTGTCTTGCCTTATCAAAGATTTCTCCATGCATTGACCAAATTATTATTCATCACCAACAGCAGTCCTCACACTGAGTAGCATCACAAGTAACCTGCAAATTCTGAAGTACCTTTTGTTTTTATTTATTTATTATTATATATATATATATATATATATATATATATATATATTTTTTTTTTATCATAGCAAATCAAAGATTTGTATTGATATGTAGCCACTGGTTTGCAGAAAAAAACAACACGGTTTCAAAAATATTTTTGGAATGTTTTATTCTGATTGCTGTTCTCTGGGCTATAAATCATTAAATAAGATATGATTCATTCTAAATTAACATACCCAATCCTCGCATGTATGCAAAATGTTGTCAAAGTCCACACATGCAATCCATATGCATCCTCAAAAATGATCCATAACAAACACAACATTTTAACATACAACTTTTCTGGACATGTATTTAATGCAATTTATTAGCATTTTGTGTAAAATTTGATATTTACCGAAAGAATTATCAAACAATGATCTTGCACAACATATGTTCTCATGTCTCTAACACGAGAGAGTACCGAAAAGCAAGTGTCACAAAACACTGGCTCTTAAAGGGTCCACGTCCAATTTATGTCTAGAGTTAAAATTCAAGAAATTTCTCCACATGGCTACATATAGTTTCATTACTTATGCTTAATAAATGCCTGATCATTTTACATTATAGAGGTACATACAGCAAGTTTTACAAGAAGTTTTACTGCAATAAAAGGCTAGTTTCAGAATGCCTATTGTAAGTCAAGTTCAGATTAAGGAAAATTTTGTTGGTAGAACTCCAAATAAATATGATAATACTAAATTAGGGTTGAACGCTTAATCGAAATCGAATCGCGATTTGAAATGTTGCGATTAGCTAATCGCAAAAGGCTGCGATGTGGATGCGATATGAAAATTTTGCAGTGAGTCTGGAGCTGAAGCAGTTTCATATGCATCAACCCGAGTGACGCGACCGCGGCCGAGGATACCATAAGCCCCAGGAGCCTCTGGAATAGTTTTAGAGGAAACACTGTGCCTGGCTCAAAGAGAGCGAGGCACCTTAGCACCGACTGCGTGCGCTCGTTCGTGAGGCGTACTGTCATCGAGACTGAGACTGCGGCCGAAGATACCATATGCCCCAGGAGCCTCTGGAATTGTTTTAGAGGAACCACTGTGCCGGGCTCAAAGAGAGTGTGGAACCTTAGCACCGACTGCGTGCACTCATTCGTGAGGCGCGCTGTCATCGAGACTGAGTCTAACTCCATGCCGAGAAAAGAGATGCACTGAACCGGGGAGAGCTTGCTCTTTTTTCCCAGTTGACCTGAAGCCCTAGACGGCTGAGGTGCCTGAGCAACGGCCGAAAGGAAGGACCTTGTACTGAAATGCCTGGCCGTCGAACACAAACCATAGGAATGTTCGATGTCGAGGCAGAATGGAGACGTGGAAGTACGCGTCCTTCAGGTCTACCGCTGCGAACCAATCTTGATGCCAGACGCAAGTTAGAATGTGTCTTTTCGTGAGAATTTTGAATGGGAGTTTGTGTAAGGCCCGGTCGAAAACTCGCAAGTCCAAGATCGGTCGTAAGCCGCCGCCTTTCTTGGGTATGATGAAGTAAGGGCTGTAGAAACCCTTCATCTCGGCTGGAGGGACAGGCTATATCACGTCTTTGTTAGTAAAAGGGTCGCGATGTATAAAAGGGATCTCCACATGCAGGGTGTTGGCGTCTTCGCCATGATCCGAGATAAAGCGGACGCTGCCAAAAGGGGATGGGGATGGTCCTGGCCAGCCAGCGTGATGGGTTGGGAAGTGAGAGTCATCCATCCAAGCTCCGTGCGAGGGGCATTAAGGGGACAACCGTTTTTGACATAACTGGCGAAGCCTCGCAGCGGGGTGGAGCAGGTAGTGTGGTGTCAGGAGGTAAAAAGCGAGTCTCGAGGCTTTGATGCTAAGAGAAGACTTGCACCACTGTGAAATCATCATCCAGCTTTCGGGGGTCCGAGGGAGTAAACAGACTGGCTATGAGCTGAGACGCTCTCACCTCGAGCCCGAACGGAAGCAAATGAGCATGCTGGGGGACGGGTGGCTCGCGGGGATTTACCCAGCAAAACCGAGCCCGCTGTATGCCCCAAATTGCCTTCATCGCCAGCCTGAAGTGGCTTTCTCTCGGAGAGTACCATGGTTATGTTCTCGCACTGAGAACATGAACCATTCATATAACGCTACCTGCGTGTGATCGCAGCCCAGGCACAAGAGGCAGCTCTTATGACCGTCAGAAGCGGAGAGAAATCGAACGCGTCCAGGAATTACACAGGGTCAGAAGGGCATCTTTATAAAGAAGCCTCCTGAAAAGGACATTCAACGGCAGCTGTGTATTGCTCTTTTAGAGAAAATAACTCTTTCAGCAGCAGTGCCCAGGGGCAAAAATAGGCTCAAAGTCAAAACTATTCACTCAATGCCGCATTTGGGATGCTTCTGGGACACTTCACCTTGCGACTAAAGCTTGCAATGTAAAAGGTGTTATCTGTTAATATGGGCGTCGAAATGAAAATTCGCTCACGCCTTGCTCACGGAGGATGTGTGAACCCGGCATTAGCGTACTTTAGGGGCCATCTGAAAATTCCACTCACTATTAAATACAGGCAGTTCCAGTCACTCATTCAGTTGACGTGCAAGTTAAACATAAAACATTAAAAGTACACTTTTACATTCCAAATGTTACAGTAGGTTACCAGTTAATAGACTGAGCTACTACATGTGAGAGTAAATCCAATAATATGAATACAGTATTACATTATTTAAAATAGATAAATAAATAATAATTCACCAAAATGTTATTTTGACATTCCAAAGGTTGTATTAAGTTCACAGTGGATAGACAGAATTTTACTGTATATACTATAATACTGTACATTCATCACTCTGGCGACTTAGTACATGTGATTTTTAAATTTTTTTTTTTATTCAAACACCCAGTTAAATCCTGCTAGACTAGTCATGTAGAGCAGGTTTTATGAATGTCAGTATACAGTAGGTTATGCTAAAATTATCTCTCCTCTCTTTCTCTCTATCTTCCCGGCTCTTCTCCATTTTGAACCTGTAAATTTAAACAAATTATGGTCTAGTCTAAATTGAAATGTATTGATCAATCCATCTTATAGCTGTGAACCAACATAAAAGTGAAAAGAGAAAGCTAGAACAAGTGAGTGAGAGAAAGAGTGCATGAGAGAGAGATTGGAAATTAGTTTGGCAAAATCCAATCTCAGGGACATGTAACAAAACTGTCAGATCTTATTTAAAAAGCAGCCTGGGTCCTATCAAAACTTACTCTGGGAATAGATGAGGAAAGAGGAGATAAACAGAAGAGGCTCTGGTGAAGAAATCCCACAAGAGTATTCATCTCAGTGACCTTCAAGTGCCTGACCACACACATACTAAGTGTGCATAAGCACACATGCATCCATTCAAGCCAGCCAATCACTTGTAAGGGGGAAAACTATGGCTGATAACTGATTGGCATGGAGCTATAGAAAGACAGACACATAAAGAGAAAGAAAGAAATTCAGTGTGGTGGGGATGTTCAATGCAAATAAAAGGTTTGTGCAATTTTTTCCTGATCTACAAGGCTATTCTACAAGTATGAACAGCAACCAGTCAGGCAAGTCTCACAGTGAGACTGATCTCACTGTGAATTCGGCAACAACAGGTCAAAATATCTGCTGCTAAATTTAGTCTGTGTCTCCTGAAATTTGAATTACTGCTCCCAGTGGCCAAAGCTGGAAGTGTTGTTGAATGTATGTGCACGTGTGAGCTCCTGCTTTCGGGTGAAATATCCACAGAGCGGATCCAAAAGAGACTTGTTTTAGTTCTAAATTAGGCAATATAGTAGTTAACAGAAATGCATATTTTATAGAGCATTATGCCTTAACCTGAACCAAAACAATCCTCTGTGGAGTAAAAATGCAATCTTTGAGGGAAAATGCTACCTCTGAAATGCACTCATCTTTAATAATGTGAATGCGTGTACGTCCTTGTTTCTATGGGACAAGAACCTCCCTTACAAACTTGACACAAATATGCCATTATCAGTAGGCTGTCAGTAGTGCCACAGAAAATGGAGAACACATTTGAATTGATGTAAAACTTCAACTGATATTAGAAGGTGCTTTGTCAGAAACATGGCAAAATGGGGTTCGTTTCAGGATACCGGAACATTCTGCAGCAACATGTAAAATTTCCTGTGTTATCATGTTGGGGCAGGATGATCCTTGTATCAGATGCATAACATCTTGATGAAGGTACCCAAACAGGATCCCTAAATGTTATACACCAAACAAATTTAATTTAATTCATTTATTGCTCTTTTTGGCAAACTTAACCAATTTAGTATGTAACTAATATATGGAGAAAAAGATACTTAATTTGGCTGTTTGGGAGCATTTGAAGGAGGATTGACTGATGAGTATTTTGAACTGATTGTTACTGAAATAATGGCTGACAAAATCTGTGACTCACTTTGAAGGTGGGACGTGAATCATATCTAGGAACCTGTTTTGGGGGTGGGTTCTTTCCAAGCAATCACCTTGCAAAGTGCTGCTAAAAAACACAGAACACATTAGCAACCATATAGCAAAACTCTTTCATCATGATTGTGATTTCTGCTCTAAATATCTAGTTTAAATTTTGTGATTCTTGAAAGATTCACTTGAGGATACACTAAGCAGACATCACTCACAACAGCAAGCATTTGTACAAGACAGACCAGATCATCAGTTTCTCTAACTCTTCAAACACATAGAAGTTCATAAAATCAGCAGTACCTTAAAGAATATTGTTGTTTTAGACAGTGCACTTTTAAAGAATGACAACCGTCATTTCAGGAAAGCAGTTCTCAAAGAAGCATCCACAACGCGCCTGCAGTGGCAATTTTTAATGACATCTGGGCATGAACGGAAAGATCGTCGAGAAAAGCACTTTTGGTAACTTTCCTGAAGCGCCTGCTTTATTTGGCGATGTTAACAAGGCGATGGTTGATACGGAATCTGTTTTCCTCTGAGGCGTTTTTATTTGAGTGTCAAGTCACCCATGCAACTCCTTAAGGATTCGGCCCGGCCTGGTGTCAAGTAAACAGCAGTCTTAGCAGGAAAGCAGTACTGTAATTACCCAAATCTTGCCACGTGTTCTCACAATGCTTATCCCTCTCAGTCAAATACAGTCATTAAGCTTCCTGCCTTTTCGCATTCAAGCACTCACGCTTTTTTGTTATGTTTTGTCTGTTTTCCAAAGTATTTAACATGTGATAATTAAAACCTGCTGCGCTTTGTTCTCTTGCAGCATTTCTTTGTTCTCTCTCTAATAAATACAACAAGAGCACCAATAAACCTGTTAAATGCTAGAGGAGGTTGTCCAAGAGCTTGAAATTGATTTTACTATACAGAATGGTTTGGATAATTGGTTCCCAGCCTGCACGAGTATGTGATATTTTCTCTTGGGATGGTGCTACGAGGTGTAACAAGGCAAGCTTACATGCTGACGACAATCATTTAGACAAGCAGACAAGTAGACAAGCAACTTGATGGATACACCATCATCCTATTTAGATTTGTCCCTAGGCTCTGCTTTTCTTGTCATTCTCACAAGTAGACAACCACACATTGCAAAACATGAGTATACACAAGCCTTTGCGTGAGGCGATCTTTTAAACATGATTACAGCATTCATTTACAGTGAAGACAAATCAGATATGGCAAATATTTGACAGCTGCCGCAGTTTATATTTACAGGTCCCTGCAGAGGAAACAATTTCTGCATCTTTCTCTCTCTCTCTTCTGGGACTCACAGAAAAGGATCTCACACTATATTTTCAGTGAAATTACAACAGGTGCGAATGAACATTTACCTTAGTTATGTTGCAACTCACTTTCATAACAATACATCCCTATAGCAACATTTTGTCTGCACCACCAATATGACCCTTGTATTTGTATTTTTAATGTCAACTGGTGATTTCAATACTTTACCTAAAATTACATTTGAAAATGGAATGAACTGAAAATTATTTTATCATAGACTTTTTTATTATTATTTTTGTTTTGTTTTGTTTTGTTTGCTGTGGGACACAAAGGGATTTTTACAAATGTCCGAGATGCTGCTCAAATGATCAGAAAAACACTATAAATATAATCATAAAAGTAATCCCCTATTGGTGCATCGTATTCTGTATCTTCTGAGGCTGTGTAATGGCTTTGTGTGAGGAACATATCTAATTTAATTCTTCATTTAATAATCCTCGTTACCATCTGGTGCAGGGTCATTTCTAGCTATAAATGATATAAAAATCTGTATAGGGCCCCAAAGCCACTAGGGGGCCCCTGCAAAGCAAGGTATTTTTTTTAATTGTTTCATTTATTTAATATTTTTTAAACACTAAAAGCTGCGAGTTAGTCACCAACAATGTGTGGTTTGTGTTTTTTTATCCTAAATTTAGAGGAAACATGTAATAACGTATAGATGAATCATAATTTCTACATGAAAACATTTAGGTTTATGGTTAGTGAATGAGACCTATTCATTTTCAGTTTTCTTTCTGTTCTTTCTGTTCTTCCAGAGGAAAGGCAAGTGCAGTCAATACTACATATTTGAATACCTTTAAACATTTAGCATGTCCTGTGTTTCACCTGCCATTGACAAGACTGCACAAGTCTAGCATTCGTAGGTCTACATGCTGTCAAATTTGGCCTTCACTGGGAATTACACAACAGCCTTCCTATTTAATTCTTCAGTCTATGAGTCAAGTGTACAGTTCAGTTAAATATTTAGATACGTTCTTTTGTATGTCTACTCTGGCCCTCATTACAATTTTTCAGCTCTCGCGTGGGAATCAATGATTAACGGTGCTCAAGCCCAGTTGCATAATCTTAATTCTACTCTGTAATGGTCCATACAGAAGAACGATTGTTAATGGAGACAAATAAAGAAGAACTGCTGTGTGTCTGTTGTAAAAGGAAAACCACAAATGAGATCTCTTTAATATATCCATTAAATTGTTTCTCCTCGACAGCACTGAGATTGTTTAGATTTTCTCCTGAGGCTGAGGGAAGTCGGCATGCTGTTTCCAAAAGTTTCGGTACCCTTACATTTTTGCATTGGTTTCAGTGTGTTTACCTTCCCACGTGGCACGTTGTGTTGCCAGCGTGACCGACTCAGGTTCGAATCCAAGTTGGAACAAGGAAGTTCTCGCACTCACTTAATCGGTGATGAGCATGACTCGGAGGTTGCACTTTCCCCCCTAACATTTAATTTTTCTCCACTAATGGTTAGGTTTGGGTTGGGGGGTAGAGTCCATAAAATATGCATTCCTCTTAACTATGTCCTGTACAGCTGATAGGAACTCACTTCACAACTCGCTTTTGGCTACTTCTCCTGGACATAAATGGAGCACAGACATGCATATCTACCCTACAACACTTACCGCTTTGGCAACTGGGAGCAGTGTTTTAAATTTCTGTATAACATCTTTTGAGCTCCACAAAATACAGAAAGTCACACAAGTTTGGAACAACATGAGGGTGGAAATGATGACAGAATATGAATATATGGTTGAACTATCACTTTAAGAAAGCGTGTCAGATTTGGATGAATCTGTCAATTAGAAGAGAAGTTTGGAAACCAGTTTCTATTAATATTATTGTGAAAAACATGAACAATATTCAACAGGCCCAATCATATATAATGCTGAATAAAAATGAAGCATGATCATGCTTTATTAATGCCATTGCCTAATGTCACTATTTTACTTCTTTTAAAAAAAAATTACTGCATGGATTCTTAGTTCCATATAGACTGTAAAAAAAGATGGACGACGCCCCTTCACTCTTTTCCATTGGTCAGAACTGAAGCCGCCAGTGTCCCGATATGGCGCTGACATCTTGGAACAACATGAGGGTGAATGATGAAATAATTTCCAATAATAATAATAGAATTATTATTATTATTTTATTATTATTAAATCGTAATAATTATTATTATTCTGTAATACATTTTAAATGTGTATTATTTACTGGAATATTGGAATATGAATGTACGTCCATTATGTTACATTTGAAAGTAACTTGTTTCTCGCTACTTGAGCATTCTTATTTTTGAATACTTTTTTACTCTTACTCAGGTAATTATGGACATTACTTTTAGTTTTACTTGAGTAATTATTTTTCAGGTAATTGTACTTTTACTTGAGTACAGTTTATGGCTACTCTAGCCACCTCTGCATGTCTCATCATATTCTACCAAGACCAAATTCTACTTGTCTAAAGTGTGCATTTTTTATTGCTTGTGAGTAATTTTAGGAGAGACCTCTAAAACAAAGCCAATACTTATGTAAAACATAATTAAGAGCTTTGAAAGAACAACTTCTGAACAATACAATTTATTTTGTAGCCTATTTGTGGGATTAAAAAAAACTTTTGCCTCTTATTAACTTGTTTACACACCACCTCTGGGGATTAAAAGAGCTACATTTATATTCAGTCAGTATGCATTTCACTTCTCTCTCGAGCTTGAATTTACTTATCTACACTTCTTTAGCAGTGTTTGAAATGCAGTGCTTTTCTTTTCAGAAAGCTTCATTTAAAATTTATTATCAGACTTTATTTTCAGTCTCCAGAACCAGAAAACAAGCACATTACTTATGTGAAATGTGAAAATGCATAAATAGCATATTTTAAATTGCTTGAATTTATCACGTGATTCTTTTCTATATACACCTTCTAAAAAAATTCTGAAATAAAAACAATCCTTTCTCTTCTATAATAATTCTGCTAAACTAAAACAGAAATTTCACACCATACACTTTCCACCAAAGTTCAATTATTCACAAATCTATTCTCCATTTATCATAATTTATTTATGTTCATCCTGACACCTTGTTTACCTCTCACTTCATCTCCCTGCAGATATATATTTTAATTTGATTTTATATGAAACATGACACCTAATGTCTGATAGCATTGGTTTGAAGAGCTGTTTAAATGAATCACAACAATATTTGAGCGTTTTAGTGTGTGAGAGAGAGCGGGTGGTTGAATGTGTGAACCTCTGCTTCTTTGCTTTTAATCAGTGTAAATATCTTACCAAGTAGACAAAGTTTCTCTCTTGCTCAAACATAAACAGCATTCACACTCACACAGAGCTTTATACAGCATGTTACTGCTCAAAGGCTTCCTTTCTGGCCTCATTTCTTAGCTCTCTCTCATCGGCTACATTTACACGAACCCTCATAATGCGATTATAATGCAATTAAGGCAATACTGCGATTAAACTGTAGCTCATGTAAACAGAATAATACAATTATTTTATTGTGATGCTTATAATCAGAGTAATTATAAATCGCTGTAAATATGTGGATCACTCCTATTTTAATCACTTTGGACAGGCATGTAAATGCTTTAATTGCATTTCTTCCACTCTCTGACCAAAGTGGGCCTGCGCAATCGCAGCAGATGCATGTTGTTACCATTTGCACTGTTTTCCACCACGTTAGCCCCACGGAAAGTTGTGAATATCTTTTTGCAGTCTGAATTGAATGTTGGTGAGATAAAAAATACCATATACCGCAAAATCATGGCAAGGAAGCGTTACAGTTACTAATGTAACCTCCGTTCCCTGATGGAGGGAACGAGGCATTGTGTCGATGAGTTGACACTAGGGGTCACCCTTGGGAGCCCAGACATCTCAGATTTTTGAGAAAAGGCCAAAGAGAATTGGAATGTGGGATTTGCATGCCACTGTCCCAGACATATGGGTATAAAAGGAGTGTAGTTTGCAAACACACACTCAGGTTTCACAATGAGGAGCCGAGCCAAAGACCCAGCCATTTCTGCGGTTGGTTCAGTGTTGTGGCAAGAGGGACACAAAGTCTTGTTCCCTTCATCAGGGAATGGAGGTTACATCAGTAACCATGACGTTCCCTATCTGTCACTCACTCGACATTGTGTCAATGAGTTGAACCAGGTTACGCAGACTGGCAGTGCGAGACGGGCAGAACTCTGTGTGCCTCGTAGCCATCGCAGCAAGCCGTCGCGTAACTACCCCCAACATGAAGCTGTCCCCTACACCTCAGAGAGCGGCTAACTGCTCAGAAGTTTAAGGACTGGCTGGCCCAGCCATAGCCTTCTCTCCAAAAAATGAACAAATCGTTCAGCTGAGGGCCATATAAGGTCCACGTTGGGGGGAGGGAGGACACCGCAGAGACCACATCCGGCCCCGAGGGGGGGGGATTAGAAAACCGCTCTTTTCTTATAATGTGGGTACCGCAGCCCTTGGGGCATGCGGTGAAATAAGAAAAGGAAAATAAAGAACTTCCACCCGGCCCTCCACGGGGGAAGGAGTGGCGCTCTTACCAGCTCCTGTGCAGCGGATCTCCCACTTCCTGGGCTGCCAGTCTCAGGGAACACTTTGAAGCCTTCTTGGGTTCTTGGCGACGGCCATGAGACAGGAAGAGCCCCAAGTGATCGACAGGAAATAATTATAATTACTGAAATTACATAAAATCTTCATAAACCTGCATTAGGACAGAGTCTTGTGATATAGTTTAATTGGTGCAGCTTAATTGTAGGCATGTTGAGAGAAAAGGCCTAGATAGAAGGCCAATAAAGAGGTAGAAAGATAAGCAAAGAGTGTAAATAATAACCGACTGATTGTATATTATCCCTTACATATGTGTTCTATATTTCATGGAATGTGGGAATAAACTGTCATATACATTCAGGTACTTTGTGTGTCCATTGGTTGCACTTTTCTGACAGCAAGAGTTTGCATACCTTGCAGCTAGGTCTCTCTCTCTCTCACACACAGCCAAACTGAGTGAGTGGGTATGTACTGAAATACATATAAAAAGACAAGCACATACTCTATGCAAGTATGCATGCATGTCGATGTAGCTACTGACACAACGGAGGACAATCCTGTGAAAAAATGTGAGACACAAATGGAGAGAGGAATCATCCAATAACCCCAATTCCTACTCTCAGCTTTCCACATGGGTGGAGTGTAGAATCTGTGCATGTGTGTGTTTATAAGAAGCTGAAAGTGAGAGAAGCATTGGGGAACTTAGTATGCCTGTGTACCTGTGGTAAGCATGGAATATTTCAACAAACAAGGAACAGACCTTGCATGAGCCCCTCTACGTGTGTCTGTGTGTATTGGCATAAAGCCAAATCCTGACTGATGTTCCATTCTGAAACATTTACGCTGACCTGCAAATTGAAGGAAGCTGTCATTCAGAGTGAGTGCTAAAACATAGGCAAAGATTGTGACTAGATTCAATTCACTTTGATACAATTGGGACCAAAACATCTTGATGCTATACAAAAAAGTTCCACAAATAACTTTTTTCTTATGTACAGTTTTCTTTCGTAAACCATCTATGTACTTGTGCTTTAAAACCCCAGAAACCCATATGCCCATCTGAAAGATGTATCATTTAATGTCAAGAAGTTTGAACATCAAAAATTTCCAAAGAACCAGTTTCCAGCAATCTAGACTTGCATCAGTCTAGACAAACTGAGCTTTTGTTTTAAAAAATTTACAAGTTGAGAACACTGGCATGGAGCAAATTTCTCAAGATGAGAACTGCTTTTTCTTCAGTAAAATGTACGGATTGGAGCCAGATTGGTTTAAAATGGTTCTTTATAAGTAGAGGGTTCTTTCCTTAACATAAAGTGCAGTTTTGGGGAAATTACTTTGATACTGTCTCTTCTAGCTACAAGCTACTCATAACTTAAAGTAGTTAAACTAAAATACCATCCCAGATTTGTATGACTTTCTTTCATCTGCTGAACTCAAATGAAGAATATTTCAGAAGAATAGAAGAATATTTCAGCTCTGTAGATATATACAATGCAAATTAATGGGTGCCAAATTTTTGAAGCTCCAAAAATCACATAAATCAGCAGAAATGTAATCCATAAGTCTACGGCAGTTAAATCAATGTCTTCAGAAGTGATATGATAGGTGTGAGTGAGAAATAGATCAATATTTATGTCCCTTTTCCTTCCCTTTCTCAGTCTTCTTTTTTGTTTTTGGTGATTCAAATTCTTAATGCATATCACCCATCTACTGGACAGGCAGAAGAATTGTTCAAAAGTATAAAATGACTTAAAAATGTATATTTTTCTCACCCACACCTATCATATCGCTTCAGAAGATACAGATTTAACCACTGGAGTCATATGGATTACTTTTATGATGCATTTATGTGGATTTTGGAGCGTAAAAATTATGGCACCCATTCACTTGCATTGTATGGACCTACAGAGCTGAAATATACTTCTAAAAAACATAATTTGTGTTTGCAGAAGAACAAAAGTCATACAAATCATGGCATGAGAGTGAGTAAATGATGAGAGAATTAAAATTTTTGGGTGAACGATCCCTTTAAGGCTGTGCAGGGGCTTGCAGAGTGAATGGTTACCAGAGTAACCATGGTTTTATTAGTAAACCCAAAGTCACAAAATTAGCTATGGTTACTATAGTCTAATTTCAATATTACTATAGTAAAACCATGATTTCTGCCCAAAAAATAAATACATAAAAACTTTACTACAGTCATGGTTAATATTAGGCTTGCTATAGCAAAACCATGGTTTACTTGTATACTTGATTTAAACTAATAAAACTAGAAGACCCCATATTGTGTATAACTTAATCGAAATATAGTGATAATAAGCAGCAATACTCTTAATATTTTGCTTTAAAAGCCCTTTAAAGCTGTGCAGGGCTTAAGTGAATCAATAAATAATTTATGTGAACTAGTTCATTCACATTAACCGTCCGAACAACTGACACACTAAAATTAACTGGAGTTCCCAACACTACCTATAAGTTTTATGAACTGTCCAAAATCAACCATATCACTTACAAGATTTGGAATCCCCAGTACTATTGAGAGAGATGCATATATTGAGAGAGAGAGAGAGAGAGAGAGAGAGAGAGAGAGAGAGAGAGAGAGGATGGTTTATGTGAGTGTGTTTGATTTCCATATCAGCTGTGTTCAAAATACAATATGACAAATGTAGTGTTTTGTGACACTACATGGCTACTCACTGGAAAATGTAGCTACATTATTGTGAAAAAAGCAGAATCATTGGCACACTGCTGTAAAATGTGGTCAAGTTAGTAGGGTTGCTACTTTCAGATAAATACTCAACAACACTGTTATAGTGCTACAAAATAATAATTTAAGATCTTTTATTCTTTAGGGGTGTCTCCTTTCAAAAATACACTCAAAGTTTGCAATATTATCCTCCAAGTGTTTGATGTGCTATACAGGTCTTACTCAGTAAAATAACCTCTTCATTTCGTAAAGCAGCTCTCGATATATGCATTCATTTCCTCTTAACAAACTGGGGACAGCACCATACGACACCATAAAGATATGACTAAGATCAGGTTGAAAGTGCAGCCATCAGACAGCCCGGAGAAAACCAAAACAACAATCCTACACAAGAACTTCCAGGAAACTTGGCTATTACACACACATACACACCCCCACAAACTCCTGCTGTTGAGCAAACAGAGTGTTACAGGGGTTACAAGAGCTCTTGAATACAGAGTTCCAGCTACCTGCTGTGCACTTCAATTCCTAAAAAAGACTATAGAGGAGGAAGGAGAAAAGAGGTGTCTGTCCCCCCTACCCACTTTGTGTATACCCAACAAAGCCCAATAAAACTCTTATTTCCTAAAAGCCAGGGAATCGTCTCCCTTTTTGAAAGTTGAATTCAAGGATAAAGCTTGATTTGTTCTGCCTGGGTGACCCAAAGAGCTGGCAGCGAGATGTGCCGGCCCTCTGTGTAAAAGAAGCGTGTTCAGATAGTGTTCAGACTTTGTAGCTTACAGATATAAAATTTTACTTGGCATTGCTTGCATTGAAGATTTTAGGTTCCACATTTTACACTGTGCTATGCTATAAGATTTGTCATGCCTACATGTGTTTTACGTAAGCCCATCTTTTCTTGTTAAACTGTCCTAGATCTGCCTGCATTACAAGCTTTATCTATACTTCTTTCAAGTTAATGAATTTGTGTTTGTAATATTTGTAATGGTATTTCATAATGCCAGATATAAATTTGTCTTCCCAATGGCTGTTGTTCTAATTCATAAGCTGCTAAATAACAATTGTGCCTTACAGCTATTATTTCTGCATTTACCATCACACATGTGACCTTTGAAGCAAAAATAAACAATGAACATCCTATTAATGCTAAGCAGAGGTGAACAACATACTATAACAACATTACCAAACAGCAGTTATGACAGTCATTCAGAGTGATTCACACAAATATGCTGCAGATATTACTGTAGCTTATAGAGAGAGAGAGAGAGAGAGAGAGAGAGAGAGAGAGAGAGGTTTTCTGAGGTTTAACATTTATTTAATCAATCATCACACACTTAACACTATATAAAGAACAAAGAAACAACAACAACAACAACAACATATATTTAAAAATAATTACCAATTAAATGATAAAGACTCATCTTCAAAAAGTACAAGCAAGCCAGTATTTACACACCATTTATGCACAAACTCAACCATGTTTCCTGTAGTTCTATAAAAACATATTCTACCCTTATTCTTGATTCCACTAATGCTTTAAAAAGATTTATAACATTAATAATTCGTCCTTCAAGTGCAAGTCTGCAAGTTTTCCAAATTGCTAATTTTTTTGGACCAATTATAAAATTGGCAACATTACATCGTTCCTTCTTCACTTTAGAATACCTACACCCATAAATAAAAAATGCTAAAATCAAAACCCAACCATTTGAGAATCCTTTTCAAAAATGTAAAAAAGCAACACTAACCTTAGACATTCAGTAAAAATAAAAACATGAAAGACTGTTTCATGCATATTACAAAAATGACAAGAAGGAAGAACATTCAAGTTAAATCTGGAAATAAAAACCTTAGTTGCTAACACACAGTGTAATATTCTCCATTGCAAATCTCCTGAACATTTTGGAAGGGGACTTTTATAAAGAATTCTCCAGGAGGGCACAATATCATCTGTTATAGTTATCTATAGTTTTTCTCTCCATTTTGTATCACATCTATCATGAAGACCATTAAAATAAATATTTTTTACACAGATCTGATATATCTTTTTTCCCCGCTGTTTGAAAATTCAGCCCTACTAATTTCTCAAATTTTAACAGCTTTCCAACCTGATTGGTTTCATGGCAAACCTCAGGTGATGTGCTTAATTTAGGAGAAGCTAATTGTATGGGCCCATCCTCTAAAGCACAACTGAAAAAGAGGAGGAGGAAAAGCAGCTTTCAAGCATGAAATCAACTGCTCCACTACCCTCATAGATTTCAAATCAACCTGTCTAGCAATATCTTCTGCTGATCTCCACTTTTTGTCAATCAAATGTCCCACTTTAGTGAATCCTTTCTTCATATGGATTAAAAAACAATGGTTCATCCAAGCCATAATGATCATTTTCAGACCTATACAACTTAAAAACATTCCAAGATTTTAAAACAGATGCAATTTTTTTTTACTTCAGATGTAACATTTTCATTAAAAGGTGACATCAAAAATGAATCGGTTACCTTACGTAACCTCGGTTCTCTCTAGAAGAGGGAACGAGTATTGCGTAAGCTAGCTTACGCTACGGGAAAGATTCATCTTTTCTGAGATATTGAAGCCAAAAAATTATCCTTAATTTTGTATCCATTGTCAACGCAGTGCAGCAACTGCATACCTTGAGCGGGCTAGATAGCGAGCTCATAGGTTGCTCTGCGGCAACTGCTGCAGCCTATAGACGAACTTGAGTGAATTTGCGTCCAATGACAGGTGCCCGCGCCGTCACTGCATCAAAGCCCGCCAAAATGGGCTTGGCTAGAGTGCATATAAGCGTAAGTTCGTAGGCTGGAACCCTGGTTTTCATTGAATGAAGCGAAAATCGCCGTGGCGCGAAGCACGGCCGGCTACGCAATACTCGTTCCCTCTTCTAGAGAGAACCGAGGTTACGTAAGGTAACCGATTTGTTCTCTTCACGAGAGGTTCTCTCGTATTGCGTAAGCTAACTACGCTTCACGGGAACCCATTGTCAGCGCCGTGCGTGCCAAGCATCCACTGCATGAGCCCCGGGGGTGGGGGGGACCCGGGGGAGCCCTTGTGAGTGGAGAAATAACATTTGGCCGGCAAGAGTGCGGGCCAGTGTGTGTGTAATACATAAGCACATAGTGGGAAGGAAAAGACAGAGCAGCGGTGCCGGTCTGTGTGGAATGTGTCCCATCAGTGCAGCTCACCAGGGTAGCTGTAGCGTATTAAACCGCTAGTAGTTTCGCCTGCAGGGCGGGCACTTCCAGATTGTAAAATCTGACAAAGGTGGAGGGGGAAGCCCAGCCCGCTGCCACACATATGTCGTGAATAGAAATCCCGCTGGACCATGCCCACGAGGAGGCAATGCCTCTAGTGGAGTGAGCCCTAATGCCTAACGGGCATGGCAGGTCTTTTGACGCGTACGCGGCAGCAATAGCGTCCACTATCCATCTAGACAGTGTCTGTTTCGAGGCGGCGAAACCTTTGGTGCACCCTCCCGAACGAAATAAAAAGCTGCTCAGAGCGTCTGAAAGAGGCGGAGCGCGCAGTATACAATCTCAGTGCTCTGACTGGGCAAAGGAGATTGGCGTCGCATTCGGTATCGGATGCTGGCAGCGCCGATAGGGAAATAATTTGTGCTCTGAAAGGAGTACCAATCACCTTGGGGACATAGCCGTGTCTAGGCTTTAAAATGACCTTGGAGTCACTTGGTCCAAACTCAAGACACGCAGCGCTGACAGACAGCACGTGAAGGTCTCCCACACGTTTAACTGATGACAGGGCAGTCAGAAAAACGGTTTTGAGTGAAAGGTATTTCAAATCCATGGATTGAAGTGGTTCGAAATGGGAGGCTTTCATAGCTTCGAGAACTACGGAAAGATCCCAGATAGGAACCGAAGGGGGGCGCGGGGGGTTCATCCTTCTAGCTCCCCTGAGGAAGCGGATGACCAGCTCGTTTTTTCCCAGTGACTGGCCGTGCAGGGGTTCAGCGAACGCCGCCACGTACACTTTGAGCGTGGATGGGGATCTGCCCTTATCCAGCAACTCTTTTAAAAACACGAGCAGCGACGACACCCCACATGTCCTTGGGTCCAGGTCTCTGTCGGTGCACCATTTTGAAAACACAGACCATTTGGACGCATAGAGTCTTCTCGTGGAAGGGGCTCTAGTGTGTATGATAGTGTTTATTACTCCTTCTGGCAAAGCGACGGGTAGTCGTTGATCACCCACGCGTGCAGCGCCCAGCGCTCTGGGTGGGGATGCCAGATCGTGCCGCGAGCTTGAGAGAGGAGATCTGCTCTCACTGGAATGGGCCACGGGGCTGTCAGTGACAGCTGCGTAAGCTCCGGGAACCATGTCTGATTCTCCCAGCGGGGCTATGAGGAGCACCGAGTGGCGCGTTTCCCTGATCCTCTGTATTACCTGTGGCAATAGCGAGGCGGGAGGGAAGGCGTAAAGCGGGCGGTTGGGCTAGTCCTGGGCCAGCGCGTCCTCGCTTTCGAGAAAAATACTGGGCAGTGAGAGTTCTCTTCTGGCGCTAAAGAGGTCTATCTCTGCTCTGCCGAATATGCTCCATAACTTCTGGACTGTTTGAGCGTGCAGGGACCATTCCCTGGGGAAATATTGTCTCTGGACAGTCTGTCTGGGCCGTCGTTCAGGTGGCCTGGCACGTCGCGTCGCCCTCAGCGGCGCAGGTGGCACTGGGACCAACTCAGTATGCGTTTTGTCAGATGGAAGAGGTTCCTGGATCTGACACCGCCCTGACGGTTTAGATAGGATACCACAGATCTGTTGTCTGAACGGACCAGGACGTGGTGACCCTGAATGACCGGGAGGAAGCACACGAGTGCGTACTCGACCTCTATCATTTCCAGACAATTTATGTGAAGGAGCTTTTCCTGAACTGCCCATAGGCCAAAAACCGGAGAGCCCTCGCAGACCGCGCCCCAACCCGTGTTGGACGCGTCTGTCGAGATGACTTTTCGGTGAGATACAGCTCCCATCGTCACTCCCCGCTGATACCATTCGGCCACTGCCCAGGGCTGCAGAGCTGAGATACAGGTCTGAGTCACTCTGATCGGCTGGCGGCCCGTGGCCCAAGCCCGGCGAGACACGCGGGTGTTTAGCCAATGCTGAAGCGGGCGCATGCACAGTAAGCCCAGCTGAAGTACTGCTGCGGCTGAGGCCATGTAACCTAGCATTCTCTGAAATTTTTTCAGAGGCGTGAGGCTGTTCATCTGAAAGGACGCGGCTAGTCGCTGAACACGCCGCGCTCGCAGTGTAGATAAGAGAGCCGTCATCGCCATGGAGTCTAGTTCTATTCCAAGGAAGGAAATTGCCTGACTGGGCTGTAGTGAGCTCTTGGTCCAATTGACTGCAAGACCCAAACTGTTCAGATGACTGAGGAGAACTGTCCTGTGAGACAGAAGCTCCGTATGTGACTGTGCCAAAATCAGCCAATCGTCCAAATAGTTCAGAATTCGCAAGCCCTGACTCCGCAGGGGTGCGAGCGCCGCATCCATGCACTTCGTGAAAGTACGGGTGCTAAAGACAGGCCGAACGGAAGGACGGTGTATTGATAAACCTGGCCGTCGAGGCGAATCTCAAGAATGGCCTGTGACGGGGATTTATCTGAATCTGAAAGTAGGCATCTTTCAGATCGAGAGAAATAAACCAGTCCCCCTGGCGCACATGCGCGAGGAGTTTCCTGATTGTAAGCATTTTGAACGGTCTCTTTGCGAGCACCTTGTTCAAAACCCTGAGATCTAATATTGGTCTGAGGCCGCCATCTTTCTTGGGGACAAGAAAATAACGGCTGTAAAACCCCGACAGGCTGTTCTGTGAGTGACTTCCCGATTGAAGTGAATGGGGAAAGAGTCACATCTGTGAAGTGATGCGCGAGCATAGTCACGGGCATGGGACTTACATACAGAGAGGTGTTTGCTGGCCGTGTGACAGAGCGGGCAGAGAAGGGGCGCGCGCACGGATTTGTGGGCGCGTTTATTGACTAACACTCGAGCTGGCTGTGCCTGCTTTATGTGAGTGGGCTCTGATAGGGACACGGGAAGTGTAATGCTTGTGTGTAGGGGTGAACACTGGATTGTGGGCACATTTTCTACACATAAGATTTCTTTGGGTCGCCGTGAAAACGGCATTTGAGTGCAGGCAAGTGGGCAGTATCACTTGTTGGCTGCTGAATCCACCACTGCAGTAGCCTGAGAGAAGGCGACTGACAGGGGGCGAAGCTTTGACGGTGGTCTGGCCGCGGTGGGACTGAGCCATCATTTCCTTAACAAAGCTAGGAGGACTTCGGTTGCTCAGGTTTCAACGCAATCTTAGGCCGAGGCGGTCTGCGGCGGCTGTCTGAGCGCATTCTAGGGCGGCCGCCCTGTCGACGCTGAGAAGTCTGGCTTTGCTGAGCTGGGCGCTGTGAAGAGGCTCGTGCAGGAGGCTGGTCACGTGGGCGGCCTGCAGAGGAGCTAAGCTGACGAGGCAGGAAGAGATTCATGGCTTGGGTGGCTTTCTGGACTTCAAAAGCGGTCAACAATGCCACTCACCGCGGAACCGAAGAGACCGGACAGAGAGAGCGGCGTTGAGGAACGTGGAGCGCTCAGCTTCTCCCATATCGGCTAGTGTTAGCCATAGGTGTCTCGGTCATAGTCAGCGTGGCCATGCACTTCCCTAGGGCTTGAGCTGCAGCTTTGGTGGCGCTGAAGGGCGATATCCGTCGCGCTCCTTAGATCTGAAACAGCCTCTGGGTGCCTACCTTTCTCATCCCATTCTCGGAGAAGGTCCGCTTGGATGATCTGTAAAGCGGCCATGGAATGCAGAGCAGATGCGGCTTGGCCGGCGGCGGCATAGGCGCGGCCAACAGAGGCGGAAGTAGTTCTGCAGGCCTTAGACGGGAGCACTGGCTTAGACCGCCATCTCGCGGAGGGCGGGCAAAGGTGTGCTGCTACCGAATCCTCGACCGGGGGGATGGAAGAGTAGCCCCTCTCGGTGGCGCCGTCCACCAGAGCAAGAGAGGTGGAGACGTGGGATTGGTTCCTGGCCGAGAGAGGCGCGTTCCACGATTTAGAGAGCTTGGCGTGGAGTTCCGGCAGGAAGGGCGCGGCCGGCTCTGAAGAAAGCAGCCGTCGAGTCTGTTGGGAGCCTGCTCAGAGGGCGGTGACCACTCGAGCCCGAGGCGGTCAACAGCCTGTGTGAGGAAGTGCGTTAGTTCTTCCTCGACTCCGGCGTGGGTCCTGCTGGATTCCTGGGCCGAGGAGGAGGCTTGGGAGCCTGACCACTCCTCGCTGTCCGAAGCCATGATGTAACAGCAGCCCTTATCCTCCGCCTCGTCATCCAAGATGGCAACAGTGCGGCCGCTCGGCGGCAACTGCGCGTCCCGGGAGGGTGGGGAGGGTGAAAGCGAGGCTCGAGGGAGAGGCTCCGGCGAAGTAGTCGCTTCTAACACCGGTTCCGGCAGCCTTTGGGAGTGGCACTTCTTTCTGCATGGTGAAACGAAAGGTGGCGCGGCGGCTTCGGTTTTGAGTGCTTCGAGTCGAGCCCGCAGGGTCGACATCGGAAGCTCCTCGCAAAGGTCGCATCCGCCGTCAGCGAGGGCGAGCTCTGCATGTTCCAGTCCCAGGCAGAGAGCGCCAGATGAGGTGGCGGTCTCCGCGCTGAGAGGCGCTGCATGAGGCGCAGGTGGTGCGAGGCATCTTAAAAAGACGCTCGTTGCTCTTTTTGTGAAGTTCAGCTGAGGAACTTGCTTGCTCTAAAATGGATACGTCGCCGGATGGCGTAGCTCGCAGGACGGCTGAAGGTGGCGAAGACGGCCGGCTTCTTCGAGCTGTCCAAGCTTGCTAGATGCCCCTCGAGCGGCAGCGTGGCTTCTGCAGTTCAGAGATGCGAAGAGCTTTGCTGAATAGATGAAAATCAGGGTTCCAGCCTCACGAACTTACGCTTATATGCACTCTAGCCACGCCCATTTTGGCGGGCTTTGATGCAGTGACGGCGTGGCGCCTGTCATTGGACGCAAGTTCACTCAAGTTCGATCTATAGGCTGCAGCAGTTGCCGCAGAGCAACCTATGAGCTCGCTAGCTAGCCCGCTCAAGGTATGCAGTTGCTGCACTGCGTTGACAATGGATACAAAATTAAGGATAATTTTTTGGCTTCAATATCTCAGAAAAGATTAATCTTTCCCGTAGCGTAAGCTAGCTTACGCAATACGAGAGAACCTCTCGTAAGAGAACAATTGCTTATCAAGCTCAACACCACAAATAGATTTTAATATAGCTAACCCAAATGACACCCAAAGAATAAAGTCTGTAGAGAAAAGTAGTCTCTGGGCAGATTTTAGTCTCATAGCTTTGACCTTAGCAGATAGCTCTATCAGTCCTTGTCTTTCTTCATTTACTGGCAGATATAAAATACCAGAAGCAAGCCAGTGGAAACCATCCCAGAAAAAATCAAACAAAAACTTTCTGTAGGTTTTGTAGTAGTTCTTTGGGGGGTCAATGACAGTTAAACGATTCCATAGCATGGATGCTGCTAAATTATTTGCAACAAAGAACCCTCCCTCTATAAGACAATTGAGGAAGAATCCGTCTGTTATGATGTGGGGAGTCAGGAGAAGGCAGACGGGAGGTTTGGATCCAAACGCTGTTTATTTTACAAGCAAAAGGGAAGGACACAAAACACAGGAGCAAATAAAAGGTCCATGATGGGAAAAGGAAACTAAAATACTGGATAATACACAGACGGGGTGCAGGTAGCGAACATCCACGAAGGGTAAGGAGATCCTCGAACGGGTTAACAGCGGGGAACAAGAACAGCAGGGTAATCCTCGGACGAACGAGAACAGCAAGGAAACATTAACTGTGGAAAGCAGGGAGAGTGGTTAGCGAAGAACATGTAACGTCAACGAACGACAAAGGAAAGGGAAAACAAGCGGGTTTAAATAGACAGACATGGTGTTTGAACCAAAATAACAAACAGGTGCGGACAATAACACAGAGACAGCGGTGAAGAGTGAAACAGAAAGCACGGGACAGACAACAAGGGATCGTGACATGGAACGTGATAAGTGAAACAGAAAACACGGGACAGACAACAAGGGATCGTAACACCGTCTCCACTTCTGCAAGAGACCAGCTACTTTTTCACAGAGACCTTCCCAACTTTTCTGCATATATTTTTCTGTTCTGAGAAAAATCACCAGCACTTTAAACGCCTCTAAACTCCAAGAGCAGTGCTGGGGAAGCTTTGGAAAGGCTCTTTCCCCCCACTTGACTAATAACAAAGAGGTACTTTTTTGCCAGTTAATTCGAGCTGAGGAGGCTTTTTCATAGGTCTCAAGGGCCATTTCCAGGTTGCACTCCTCATTTGATCTAAAAATCACTATAACATCGTCTGCATAAGCACTGAGTTTAAAATAACTTGTGATTCTAGGTAAGTGCAACTGATAACTAATTTGATTAGCTATGAACCAAAACTGGGCCAATATCAGAAACTCTGTAGTTTCTGAAGCCTGAAGTAGTAAACGGTCAGCAGAGAACAGACAACACAAAACAGGTAAGTTTTAAAAATATATTATACAAAATTATAAAACAATTATTTACATTCCCTGCCTACCTAAGCTGGCTTCCTGAGTGCACAGGCACACAATAAAGGGACCCAAAATAAACGTCTCTTTGTGAAATTTTTCCAAACAGAGTTAAACAAATTAAAGTTGCTTCCTTTTGAGTCCATGAAAGTTCTTGGTGTGTGTGTGTGTTTCTTGAAGTATGTATGTTCTTCTCACTACCCGGGTAGGTTTACGTGTGATCTTATCTGAATCTCAAATGAAGGAACAGGATAATGATGGCTCCAAAAATGCCACGGCTGGCCCCACCAGGCTCTTGGTCCGTTCACTGTCGACTTCTGCGTTTGGCTCGCCACTGACCGCCAGGGTCAGATTCAGATGATCTCTCTCTCTCTCTAAAAAAAAACAATCGGAGGTATCTTGAGGAGCTCACAGAGTCATGCGGCTCAATTCACTCTCTCACAGCTTTCAACCAGTCCTTGATGCTTTCTCGCAACGTCTCCACCGGAAGAAAGGAAAAGTGAGTGTTGCTAGAAAATTCGCGCCACCCTCAGGCAGAGTAGAGAATTGCACTCCAGTAACCTTGTGTGGGTTACATTCTCCCCTCCAAACCTATGCACGTCCCTGTGCATGGCAATGTTTAAACAGTTATCACTGGAGGGGACAGATCAGGGGAATGAACTGACACAATACTCTCACTTATGATGTCATTCCAGACAGTAGTCAGCCCTTGGAAGAATGACTTCACCACTGTGACTAAGGGGGTTCCCAGTTATTATATCAAGAATTATATCATTATGTGAGGACTGATCAACTTCTCTTGGGTCACTACGAGTGTTCTGGCGTGCGACGCTCGAGTGGTTTAGGTTGTGCACACTCTTCTGTTATTACATGGAGGAACCCACATGGAAGCAAGAGGTCTCGATGCAGCGTGAGCCAGGGGCCTTCTCCGGTCTCTGGTTTTACTCTATAGACGGGGAGGTCTCCAGCTTTCCTCATTACCACATGGACAGTGGACTCCCATTTATCAGCGAGCTTGTGCTTTCCACGAATACGTACATTCCTGACAAGTACTCTGTCTCCAATGTCCAGAGCAGAAGGAGTCACACGCTTGTCGAACCTTGTTTTGTTCTTTTCAGCTACTTTGGCAGCACTCCTTGTAGCTATTTTGTAGCTCTCCTCGAGGTGGGATTTGAGGTGCTTTACGTATTGGAAGTGTGACTTCTGTTGCTCTTCTTTGACAGGTAAGCCGAATGCAAGGTTGACCGGCAGGCGGGGCTGGCGTCCGAACATTAGCTCATACGGTGTGAACCCAGTCACTTCATTCTGGTACAATTGTACACATGGACCAAAGGCTTCACGAAGTCCTTCCAGCATGACTTATACTGGTTTTCCAGAGTGCCAAGCATGTCTAACAGAGTGCGGTTAAAACGGTCCACTGGGTTGCCCCTTGGGTGGTACGGAGTTGTTCGTATTTTCTTTATGCCTGCGACTTCACACAGTTCTTTGATTAGCCGCGACTCAAAATCAGGACCTTGGTCGCTGTGCAGTTTCTCTGGAATACCATAATGGACGATGAAGTTGTCCCATAAGCACTTTTCAACCGTTTGAGCCTTTTGTTTTGGTGTTGGGATAGCCACTGCGTATTTTGTGAAGTGATCTGTGATCACGAGAATGTCCTTATGTGTTACTTCTGTCCGGTTCAGTGGACAAGAAGTCCATGCAGACCAGTTCAAGCGGTCGTGTTGTCATTATGTTCACTAAAGGTGCTGTCCTCTCAGGTAAGGTTTTTCCTGAGTATGTAGGTAAGAGGATTGCTGTCGGTGACTACTGTGAACTGGTTGCCATAGAGGTAGTCATTGAACTTCTCTGTTACAGACCATTTCAGCACTAAAAACGCGAGCTTGTGAGCTGGATAGTGGGACTCACTACGTGATAACCCTCTGCTTGCGTAGGCGATGACACACAGCTGTCCCTCCTGCTCCTGATATAAGGCCGCTCCGAGGCCGGTGGAACTTGCATCCGTGTGAAGGATGTAAAGAAGTGAAGGATTTGCGAAGGCCAGAACTGGGGACTTTGTCAACTTGCCGATGATCATCTCAAATGCCTGTTGGGAGGCGGGAGTCCAGCGGATCAGAAATGGTTATTTGGGGTGGTAGTATTGGCCACTCCTTTCCTTGGACTTTGGATGCTTCCCTAGAGGTGGGTAGCCAGATGTTAAGTCATTCAGGGGTTTCATTATACTTGAATAGCCTTTGATGAACTTCCTATAATACCCACAGAATCCGAGGAAGGCTTTCAACTCTTTTAGATGCTGAGAGACTGGCCAGGTCTTTAGCGCTGCAATATTTTCCGGATCGGTCTCCACTCCCTGCTCAGAGAACATATGCCCCAAGTACCAGACTGAGGACTGAAAGAATCAAAATTTTTCTGGGGACAGCTTGAGCCCATACTCCTTCAGGCGGTCGAGAACCTTGGTGAGTCTGGCTTCATGATCTTCTAAAGTTTTCGAGAAGACTATCAAGTCATCCAGGAAAACGACAACTTCCTTTAAGTTCATGTCTCCCATGCACTTTTCCATCAGTCTCTGAAAGGTACTTGGGGCGTTTGTCACTCCCTGAGGCATGCGATTAAACTCCCAGAAACCAAGTGGGCATACGAAGGCGGTCTTTGGCTTGTCAATCTTGTCAACTTCGATCTGATAGTAGCCAGACTTTAGCGTCCTCGCTGAACCACTTGGAACCAGAGAGTGCTGTGAAGGTTCCATCCATCCTCGGAAGTGCATAAGCGTCTTTCACCGTCTGCATGTTCAGTTTCCTGTAGTCAATACAGAGGCGTACCTGGCCATTCTTCTTCCTGACTACAACGATTGGGGAGGAGAATGGAGACTCACTTTCACGAATCACCCCAGCATCGAGAAGCTCTTGAAGATGTCAACGAACAGCTTCTACGTCGTGTGGGTGTATCGGCCGAGCTCGGAGTTTGAATGGTGTTTCATCAGACAGTTTGATGCGATGCTTGAATTTGTCTGTCCTTCCAAAATCAGTGTAGTTCTAGGCGAAGACCTCAGGCATGCTGTTCAATTTTCGAGTAATTCTGTCTTTCCATTCCGGAGGGACCAGGGACTCATCAAAGTCAAAGGCTAGGTCAGCTGCCTTGGAGCGTTCTGGTTCAGATGGCTTGGTCACACTCTGTTTTTGAGACAGAATGGTCTGGATTGCACCGAGCTCAGCAATCATACTCTTAGCTGGGATAATAATGTCATTTTCTGACTCATTTGAGACCACAACTGGTAGTCTGCCTGGCTGTCTGCTTGGTAGATCAATGAAAAAAGTCTTTACTAGCAGCCCTCCAGGCAGAGAAGATGATGAATGGTATTCCATGATGACAGACCTCTCAGTATGGAACCCTTTAACTGATGCCACTCCCTCCAGAACAACTGTTCCTCCAGCTGGAATGAGTTTTCTGTCTCTGCCTTGCATCCTCACCAGTCCGATGTTACTGTCATGGCTTTGTTCCTGTCGCAGTTGAAGTACTTTCAGCACCGTCCTGTAGCTGTTCTGGACAGGATTGTAGCTTGCTGGGCTTTTCTCTCTGCACATACCATACACTACATCAAGTGTGTTTGTACCAATCAGTATCTGGTACCCTGAAGTACCGCTGTCTGGAACAACCAAGGCCAATGTTGGGACTTCATATTCAGCTCCAAGGAACTGTTCTGGGAAGTGATTGTGACTTCAACATATCCAAGGTAGGGCACAGGTTGACCATTGGCCCCTTAAACTTCCAGAAGGTTATAGAGTGGTTCGATCTGTTGCTTAGGTAGGTATTCGTCATAGAAAGACTTGGTGACTGTGATTACTTGCGAACCTGTGTCAAGGAGACAGCTGAACTGTTTTCCCTGGATGGTAACTTGGCCTGTAATTTTTGTGGCGGAGTAGAGAATTGCACTCCAGTAACCTTGTGTGGGTTACATTAACAGTTACCATCTCTGAAGTAGAAGGCCCTACTGTTGAGATTCCACCAAGTTGGCATCTCAGAACATTTAGCAATGGATCAATGGCAATAGCATATAAAATGCCTGACATAATGCCTACATCCTTGCCGTATGCCCCTGTTGATTGAGAAAGGTCTTGTGAGCGAACCATACATTTTTAAGATACTATATATCATTATACAATAACTTAACATAGGAAATAAATGAAGAACCAAATCCAAAAACTTCAAAACACTTAAAAAGAAACCCATGATCAACACGACCAAAAGCTTTTTCTTGGTCCAGAGATAAAAATCCTACATTAAGATTATTGTCTCTGGCAAAAGAAATCAGATCACACATTAAAAACATATTATCAAATATTGTGCATTTAGGAATACAATATGACTGGTCAACGTGAATTAATTTAGATACGTAAAGTTTTAATCTGTTGGTTAATGCTTTGGAGAGTATTTTATAGTCAATTCCAAGCAGAGACACTGACCGCCAGTTTCATATATCCCCAAGATCACCTTTCTTGGGTAACAGGGTAATCACTGCTCTCCGTAGACTCACCGGTAAAGTGCCTCTCAAAACAACTCAAAACACTCAAAAAAACTGAGAACAAGTCTTTTCCAATGACTGGCCAAAATTGCTCATAGAATTCTGTAGTTAATCCATCCAAACCCAGAGCCTTGCCTGAAGACAGATCTATAATGGCTGCAGTCAATTCGTTCAAATGCAATGGTTGATCGTGTTTAGAATGATCTTTTACCGTCAGATGAGGAAGATCTCGGAGAAGTGTGTCTGTTATTTCTCCATCACATGGTTCCGCTCTATAGAGATTTTCATAAAACGGCAAAGCATAAGCAAATATCTCATGTTCTTCAGTCGTTTCTCTCCCTTCTGGAAGTTTCATACAACTAAAAGTTTTCCTATCTGCACTTTTCTTCTCCAAACTGAAAAAGAAGGATGTTGAAGAATCCATACAATTAAAAGACATAAACCTTGCAGAAATCAGAGTCTCTTTGGCTTTTTCTTCTAGAAGGTTCCGGAGAAAATGTTTTCTTGTCTCATTTTGTTTTCAAGAATAATCCGGTTATGTGCAGAATACTTCTGACAGAAAAGTTTTACTTGAACTTTACCAATGTCCCACCATTGGCTCAGGGACTTATACACAAATCATGCACAAAATTGTGATCCTGTAACAGCCTATTACTGAAACGCCAGTAAGGACATTTAAAAGTGCTCTGTGCTGAAGTGACAGTGACAGACATACATTCTTTGTGTAAAATGCATACAGCACATGCGTTGATATTACAGGTACATTTCAGTGAAGGAACTTTAACCTCACGTGACCCCGCGTCCTTCTGTGTATACTGTGTATTTTGTCTTTGCTACATGCTATGCATTATTTTATTTTATTTAAACTGACTGATCTCAGTTCAGGACACTTTGGGCTGTCAGTAAAGGGTTACAATTTTGAGTCATGTGACAAAACATTATGCTGCCGATCTCAGCAGAGTTTGACTTTGGGAGAAACACCAACTTAAACTACATCTGGTAATTACAATATTGCTATAGTAAAACCATGATTTCTGCCAAAAAACAAAACAAAACAAAACAAATCTTTACTACAGTTATGGTTAATATTTAATATTTGGCTTGAAATAGTAAAACCAGTTCATTTTCATAAGGGTAAAGCAAATAGGGTGACAACAATAAATTTAACATGATAAACTAATAAAACTAGAAAACCCCCTTATTGTGTATAATTTAATCTAATATAGTGATAATAAGCAGCAATACACTTAATATTTAGCTTTAAAAACCTTTTAAGGTGAATCAATAAATAATTTATGTGAACTAGTTCATTCACATGAACCGTCCGAACAAACCGACTCACTAAAATTAACATGAGTTCCCAACACTAACTATAATTACTTTTGACATTGTGACCTGTTTCAGTCAAAAGACAAGACCCTAGATTCATGTGATGTGCCATTTTAAAAATGTAAGCAATTTATCACCACAAACGGCATGCTGTTCAATGTCCAATGACGTGGACTGAAGGGCCATTTTTCCTTTAGAAATCCTATACTTTCCTATGCATTCACTCATAAAATCCTACCAAAAGTTCAGTTTCAGGCTGCAGATGATGCTTTCACCCCTCAACATGGTTGGCAGACATGGGACAATGGTAATCAATACACAGATTCAGACTTTATTATGTATAATTTTGTTTTAACATGGTTGGCAATGACTGGATGATGCTGTTGATTACTTGGAATCAGAATGAATTATGCTAATTTCTAATTAGTAAAATGCACTGGCTATCAATTGTTTGTTTGATAGTTTAAAGAGAGAACATTGGAGTTTTGTTGCCAAAGTAAAAAACAAAACAAAACTTTGTAACTTAAAAGTCAAATCGTCAAATAATTTTTATTTGGATAGGTTTTTATTTGAGCTTTTCCCACTACACGTAGTTCCAATGCTTCTTTACAGAAAATCAGGGATAATATCTGTAACATCTTAAAAACGTGAATAACCAACATTCCTCAAACATAATAAACAATTTGCTTTAAACAGAAAATCGGACTTTCTATAGCTTGGTGTTATTTAAAATTTCAAAACATAGTCCCGCTGTCACCATATGAGGACATACAGTTTTAGGAAAACTATTTGCTCTAATATACTGTATTTACTGTATTTATTTTTGTATTAATTTATTATAATTATTATTATTGCATGTTTATAAGAGGCTACTAGTTATAAATCAAGATGGGAAATGAAAAATGCACACAGCAGTCATGCTCAGGTCTCAGAAGTTTAAAGGAATAGTTCACCTAAAATTATTATGATATTCACAGTCAGAACACTTAGTCACGTGGAAGACCTTTTTGACACAATTGAGTGATTTCTTAGCATTAAAGTGTGCACTGCCATTTAAAGAAAAAAAAATCATAACATATTTTAAAATATCTCCTTTAAAGTACTCAAGCATAGGAGAATCAACTGCATGGGAATAACAGAGAGAGAGAGAAGATGAGCATGTGGGATTAGATGGATGGAAAAATAGAGCAAGAGACCCTATAAACACACAAACACTGAGTTTGCTTCTTTACACATATTTCTCTGCTTTGACATCTATCCATCTTTTGATATGTAACTTGCTCGTTATCTTGTTTTAGATTTCACACTCGTTAATTCTTCTCCTCAGATGACCTCCTAGTTAATTTGTCCATTTGCGTCAGCATGATTGAGTCTTCTCTCTTTAAATATTTAACATGTTTTTGCTGGTAGTGTTCACTGCCAGAGGTGTACTCTGAGTACATGAGTATGTGTGTATGTGTTTTACAGTTCACAGTTTTGCTCGAAAGCAAAAGCATTTTTTTTGCTAGAAAACTTAGCAGCCATTACATACTGCTGCAGCATTATGCATAAATCTTAACAGAAATCTTTTGAAAATGAACGTATAAGCATGTCTACACATGAACTATGGAAATCTAGACTGTATAAACAAGTTGTTACTGACTTCCTTTTGCAGTAGTTCAAACACTGACTCATGTGCACACCTTTCAATGCAAACACAGTGATAATACCAAAATTCTTGATTACTGATTACTTTTTGACCAGCTTCTATTAGCTGTGCAATATATATATATATATATTTTTTTAAAAATAATAATATCACAATCCTCCTTCATACATTTTACATTCATAAATTTCAGTGTTCAAAAACATCTAGGTTACTAGTGTAATCCCCGTTCCATGAAGGAGGGAACGAGATGTTGTGTCGATTGTAGTGACACAAGGGGCTTCTTTTGGGAGCCTCGGATACCTCTGAATATGAAAAAGGCCAATGCCAAACTGGCGAACAGAATTTGCATGTCCCACCCCCGGACATATGGGTATAAAAGGCGGAGATTGTGCATTTGTTCAGTCAGGTTCTTCACTGAGGAGCCGAGAATAAGGTTCGGCCATTAAAGCGGCTTGGTTCAGTGTTGTGGCAAGGGGGACACAACATCTCCTTCCCTCCATCAGGGACCAGGGGTTACACTAGTAACCTAGACATTCCCCTTCTGTCACTCACTCTACGTTGTGTCGATTGTAGTGACACAAGGTGTCCCTATTCAATAGTGCCACCTACACTGAACCGTGTTACCTGATTTGCTGATGCTGGTGCAGCAAGCTGTAGCGTGCCAAAGGAGCATGAACATCAGACTGCATGTAACCCTCCCAATGCCCCACTAATACATCATATTGTTTTTATTAGGTTCCCAGCATTTGACCAAGGATTCCCTTGAGGGGTAGGAACAAGTGACGTGGCAAGCATGGGAGCAGGCCGTGCCAGCCACTGCCTTTTCCTCTCTATGTTTCTCCTCACAGAGTGTTAGATGCGGCTGGGGCCATCTAGCAATAACACACATCGGGGAAGGCGTTCTTTTCCAGTCCTATTCTTTCAGGGGGGAAATACCCCAAGGAGACCACATCCTGCCCAGGCTGGGGGGAGGTGAATATGTGGCAAATATGTCACATGGGTTTTCAGGCCACATGTAGAAGTGGCACGGTGGTAGATCCTACCACACGAGGGAGGAGTTGCAACAAACACGGCGACGGGGGGGCAGAGGGGACTGCCCAAGGGAGATGCGGGTCTGCCAGCAGGAGGACCGTACTGCAGAAAATACACAGAGGGGGATTAATCCATGATGGCCAAACCCTGTGGAGCACCTATTCCAGTACAGAGCAGTTAGTACCCATAGTGGGTCTGGTCGGGAACTTGAATTCATAGACCAGAGGGCTAGGGAAGAAAGACATCTAGGGAGCGTGAGTTTAGTGGACTCACTTGGGAATAAAAGCGCACGTGTTCACCTCAGTGGAGGGTAAAGGTGCTAGTGCAAGCGGTACACCTGGTCAGTCGACCTGACAAAACATGTGATGAAACTGACTAAACCCAGAGATTGTAGAATCTCGCAAAGATATTGGGTGTTGTCCAGCCCACTGCTCTACAAATGTCTGCTAGAGAGGTGCCGTTGACCAGTGCCCATGAGGAAGCCACACTTCTTGTTGAGTGTGCTCGAACCCGCAAGGCGGCGGGCACGGCCTGGGTCTGATAGGCCAGTGCGATGCCGTTGACTACCCAGTGGGCAAGCCTCTGTTTGTAGACAGCGTTCCCTTTCCACTGTCCGCCAAAGCAAACAAAGAGCTGATCAGAGAGTCTAAAGCTATGTGTGTGGTCCAAATAGGTACGTGAAGCATGTACCGGACACAGCAACGATAAGGCTGGGTCTGCCTCCTCTCGGGCAGCACTTGCAGGTTCACTACCTGGTCCCTGAAAGGGGTCATAGGAACCTTGGGCACATAGCCCAGTCGAGGTCTTAAGATGACATGAGCATCTGCCGGACCGAACTCCAGGCAAGTGTCGCTAACAGAGAATGCTTGCAGGACTCCAAACCTCTTGATGGAAGTGAGCGCAATCCGGAGGGCCATCTTCTGGGAGAGGGCACTTAGCTCGACTGATTGTAGAGGCTTGATGTGGGTTCTCTGGAGGCCCGTAAGGACCACGGTGAGATCCCATAAGGGGAACATGCATGGCCTGGGAGGGTTCAACCTCTGGGCACCTCTTAGAAACCTGATGATCAGGTCATGCTTTCCTATGGACTAACTGTCCACCACATCAAGGTGGGCCGCTATAGCAGCAACATATACATTTAAGGTGGAGGGGTACAGCCACCCCTAAAGCTTTCCCTGTAGGAATGAGAGCACTGACATGACTGCGCACCTCTGCGGGTCTTCAGATTGGGAAGAACACCAATTTGCGAACAGGCACCGCATTAGGGCGTAAAGCTGCCTGGTGGAGGGAGCTCTGGCTTGGTTGATGGTGTCTACGACAGCTGGCGGTAGACAACTCAGATCTTCCACATCCCATCCAGGGGTCAGATGTGGAGGTTCCAGAGGTCTGGGAGCGGATGCCAGATGGTGCCCCATCTCTGAGATAGAAGGTCTTTCCTCTATTGTCGTGAGGAGTGTAAGATCCGAGAACCAAGTCTGGGTGGGCCAGTAAAGGGCCACTAGAGTGATTTGTTCCTCGTCCTCCCTGACCTTGCACAGCACCTGTGCAAGTAGGCTCACGGAGGGAAATGCGTACTTGCGCAGCCCCCCGGGTCCAGCTGTGTCCCAATGCATCTGTCCCGAGGGGACTTGCTTCCAACCTGAGGGAGTACCAGAGCGGGCAATGGGAGTTTTCTTGGGAAGCAAACAGGTCTACCTGTGCTTTGCCATAATGGTCCCAGATCATCTGCAACCCAACCCTGTTTGGAGGCATCTGTGGTGACCACGATGCACCTGGACACCTGCTGCAGGAAGGGTTAGTGTGGGGCAAAATCGAGACGTGAAAGTACGCGTACTTCAGGTCTACCGCTGCGAACCAATCTTGATGCCAGACGCATGTTAGAATGTGTTTTTGCATGAACATCTTGAACGGGAGTTTGTGCAGAGCCCGGTTGAGAACTCGCAAGTCCAAGATTGGCCTCAACACACCTCCTTTTTGGGTACGATGAAGTAAGGGCTGTAAAAACTCTTCTCCATCTCGGCTGGAGGGACAGGCTCTATCGCACCCTTTTACAAAAGGGTAGCGATTTCCGCTCGCAAGGCGCTGGCTTTTTCGCCGTGCACTGAGTTGGTGCAGATGTCACTGAAACGGACGGACACCTGGCGAACTGAATCGTGTAGCTGAGTCGGAAGGTCCTGGCCAGCAAGCATGAAGGGTTGGAAAGCATAAGCTACGTGTCCAAGTTCTGCGTGAGGGGCACTAAAGAATGATGTGACTGAGGAGGAGGCCCTAGTGAGGCATTCTCTGGACTCATCAGAACTGGCCGGCCGGGGTTGTGAACGCTGTATAGACGTGGACGTGGAGATGAAGTTTCTATGTCCAGAGTGCCACTTCGTCTGTAAGGTTTTGTTGCCGGGGCACGTGAGCACGATGGCACCAACGGAGACATCAGACTGGCCGTGAGGCGAGCCGGTCTCACGTCAAGCCTGGACGGAAGCAATTGAGCCTGTTGGGGGGTGGGTGGTTCGTGGGGCGATGGTGGGGGCGGCTGGAGTGGCGTTTCCCTTGAGAAAGGAAAGCTGCGACCGCAACAATGCCATTTCATGGTTCTCGCAATGAGTACATGAACCATCCACAAACGATGCCTCGGCGTGATCGTGACCCAGACACACAAGGCAGCGCCTATGGCAGTCAGAAGAGGAGAGCTATCTGCCGCATCTAGGATCAATGCAAAGGTGGAAGGGCATCTTGATGAAGATGTGTCTTTAAAAGATGTTCGATGCCAATGCGTTAACTCTTTTAGAGAAAACGATACTCTTTTAGAGGAGTTTAGAGAGTTCTTTTAGAAAACTGTCGAAGCGCCCAGGGGTGTGGACTTCACTGGCGTGCAGAGGAGGGAGAAAGCCACTGGCAATGGACTGTAGATCCAACAGGAAAGCTCTCTTTTAGAAGTGAGTGGAACAGAAGTGAGATTTTCAGCTCGCTGAACACACACAACTGCTAGGCTCCGAAGAAAGAATCTGAACAGATGCATGACCCCAGCCTTTTATACACGTATGTCCGGAGGCGGGACATGCAAATTCTGTTTTCCAATTTGGCATTGACCTTTTTCATATTCAGAGGTATCCGAGGCTCCCGAAAGAAGCCCCTTGTGTCACTGCAATCGACACAACGTCGAGTGAGTGACAGAAGGGGAACACATTTTTGGAGGGAAAATGTCTAAGCAAAAGTGAAAGATGAAAGTGTCAGTTATTTCTTAATGCTTCTTTGTTTTACATATTCTGTATAAATCTTATGGTTTGCTTTTACTATGATTGTCTGTGATTTTTGGAGATTTAAAGTGTTGATCACCATTCACTTACAGTACATTGTATGGACCAATTGAGATATTCTTCTAAAAATCTTAAATTGTGTTCTTCTGAAGAAATAAAGTCATACACATCTGGTATGGCATGAGAGTGAGTAAAATGATGAAAGAACTATCCCTTTAAGGACTATTCCGGGTTCAATACAAGTTCAATCCACAGCTTTTGTGGCATAATGTTGATTACCACAAAGAATGATAATATTGACTTGTTAAAAAAAGCGAAATTTAAGGTTACAGTGAGACACTTACAATGGAAGTGAATGGGGCACATATTTAAAAAGCACTTACATTAATACTTCTTTATTTTACAACAGCGTTACATCATCATGGAAACAATGTTGTAAAATTGAACACAATTTACACTAAAATCATGTTAACACACACGCCCCATTTAAATTCCATTGTAAGTGCCTCACTGTAACCCAATGTGTGTGATATATCAGTGGCCTTTTTACAGTAAGTGTGCTTGTGTGAGCAATTAGACGCAGTGGTAACAGCAGTTGAGGAATTCAGTCCAGGCAAGAGCAAATGCTAGTTGAAAGTGATTCTGTGAACATATGACTAGAATGTGTGCTCTCAAAAACAACAAAATAATGAGCGATACAGAAAGATAGAATTTCACAAAAAGACAAAATTATTGTGAAAACCCTAACTTGGGAATGGAAAAAATAAACTATTCAGAGTTTGGAGGAAAAAAAAAAGGGAGGACAGGAGGATAAAGCAGTAAGTGTGCGTGCCTGTGGATGTATATTCACAATCTTGTCATTCTTTACGGGTAAACAGAGGCACACAGCATGTCACATGCTGTCTCAGACAGTGGAAAGGTCAAAGTTCAAACATGAGCTGTGTGAATGACCTTGATACAACATTCCCATCTCTTTGACTAAAAACTTTTATGGGACAAGTTATTGAGTCCTTTCATTCTGAAACCTTTTGCCAAGAATGGCATATACAAAACATATTCCCTTCACACACACATACTTCCACACCCTTCATTTTCTTACCTTGACTTCTTGTTATCAGCTTGAGTAATTAGCAGAATAAAAAACCTGAGGTTCATAAAATGAATTCCACCACTCTTGGCCCAAACATACTTAATGAAAGTCAAACATCTACCTAATTGAAATGGCTGGAATCTCTCTTTATACTATGTTATCATAAAGACGAAAACTGAAAGCGTAAGGGATGTGAAAAAGTATGTATATTTCAAATCGACAGTTTGCCTAGATTGTCTGGATGACTAGTTAACTTATTTGTCTTTGGTATCTCCATGGATATACTCTTTAGTATAGGGGCAAAACAGGAAGATAGGAGAAATAGAGCAGAAAAGAAAAGATAACAAAAGAGAGAGAGAGAGAGAGGGGTAACTCGAGCAAGAACTACAAATCTGCTGGCCCCTCCTTACCACCTGTCAAAATCGTGGGAATTATATAACCAAATATAAGCAGACCATGTAAACATCGGCTAGGCCATCGCAGGCTAACTACAGATTCCCAATGTCAACATGGCACTCAACAACACAGTGCCAAGGTAAAGATACAGACACCACCTCTCAGACAGCTGCATCTCCACCAAGAAACACTTCTCAAAAAGCACTTGTTGAGCCATGCTGGTACATTCATTAGAAACATAAATAATCTGTTGTCAGCTAATTTAGATGAAGGTTTGGTTTGATGATGGCATTGCTTCCTTAGTTTCTTCCACTTTCTTTAAAAAAATTAAAAATAAATAACTGGTGGTTTTTGCTGGCTCAGCAAGTCTTGTTAGCTAAATATAGCCCGTTCTAAAGCAACTCAATACAAAATTTTATATGCAGTGTTTCCTGCACTGCTATTCAGAGCGGCTTGGGGCAGCTACTGCGCCATGGCAAAAGAAAAAAGTGAATGTGATGAAATACAGAATGGGTTCTACAAAATAATGCCCAAAAAATAAACAGGCAACACATTTAGCTATTGCATTGTCCTTACTGATTGCACTCAACAACTAATATTAAGCATGAAGGATGACATGGTTTTTACTAAAAGACTTGCAAATCAGTCTTGAACTCAATAGTTTGTTAAATTCTAGGGTCGGAAACCTTTTTGACATGAAGAGCCATTTTTATTTTCCTTTTTAATCAGTGCAAAAACTTTTGCACAAAAGAATTAGACATTTTTGTCAAATCTTCTCAGAAATAAGCCTACAGATATGTTTCTGTGTGTGTTTGGTCATGATTTCCCTTAATCATGTAGTTTTGAAAATCTCAAATACTGAGAGCAATCTCTTCTTATTTAAATCAAGTGTTGTTCTTAAAGCAAAAAGCTACAAATAATAAAAGAAAATGTAGTCTGTGATTAACCGACAGTGAAGCGCTTCCTGAATTGCGTATATAGTTTGCATGCGCGTGTCTGTTGACACCATAATATTTCATAGTTTTATTATTGTGCTATTATTCTTAAATGTGTAAAATAAGAACATTTATAATACAGGATGAGTATGCAAGTCCAAACTTTTAGAGACTGGTAGAGTATGCCACATAAATTAAATAGTTATTTTGTTGTACATAGTTAGGACCAATTATTGCCTAAACTCCTGTAGGGAACTCCTGTATGTGTGAAATGGAAAAACATACAAGCATGACACTTAAATTGTTACGCTCCACTTTGGAAAGTGAGCTGTGTTTTTGTGTTCTCTATTCCTGCGTCAGAATGTCTCAGAACTATCATCGCCAAATGTAATCTCTTTGAGACATGAGTGTGTCTGACGAGGGAACAGGGTGTAACTGCGTCCCTCCCTTTCTTTCTGAAACACAGCAGTCAGTCAATCAGTCCATCAGTGAATTAATAATAACACCCACGCACCCACATACACGCACACAAGCACACATTTACATAGAAATTGACATGTGTACTTTATACACAGTGAAGCGTGCCAAGTCAACACACGCAAGTGCTCCTGTAAGAATGAGAAATTTATGGGAAGGTAAAACGAGAGAAAGGGAGGGGGAGAGAACCTGTAATTGCAACTGTGGAACGTGGGATTGCCGCACTACAGTTCTTCTTTGGAACTCCCAGTGTGGGGTTACACCAGCTGAGCGAAAGATAGATAGAGTTTGAGAGAGAGAGAGAGAGAGAGAGATAGTTAGAGTTTGAGAGAGAGAGAGAGAGAGAGAGAGAGAGAGAAAATAGAATGTGTCACAGGAGCCTACCTCTGGCACAGCTGCAGGGGAAGCAGGTGGCGATTTGTCCCCTTCTGTCCTGCAGCAACCAGCAACTCGGTCTGGCAAAGGAAAGAGGAATTGAGGGGGTCAGTGTCCCGGTCACGGTGCACGTCTCCTCTTCTTCTGTCTTGATATGTCTGTTTGTCTCCTGTTGCACTGTGATTACCGCATGGCTGTTAAGTTGGTCAAACTTTCAAGTGTCTGTCAACACAGAAATGAGAGTGAGAAAGGCTCGACGGAAAGTTTTAAAAGGGAGGAGGTAAAAAAGTTTGAATTAAAGTGGTTTCAATTTCCTCTTCCTTGCGCTCTCTCTCTCTCACTCTCACTCTCACTCTCTCTCTCTCTCTCTCTCTCTCGCTCTCTCTCTCGCTCTCTGGTGTGTGGTGTTCGAGCTGTACCAGAAGCAGTGAGCGAGCTGAACCGGGACAGCAAGAGCCATCTGTAAAAACATGCCTGCCTTTTTCTTTACTCACATTCTCCCTCAATCGCAGAGCGGCAGAGTAAGGGGGAGGGGGTGGGGGTGAAGGGAGGAGGGAGTCAGAGAAAGAGAGTGGCTGTACTGCACGCTGGTACCCAATCTGAACACACAAACACATACATGGGGAAACACAGGCGGAGCTTGCAGACAGAGAGGGTGAAAAGGGAGAGCTTGGTTTCAATGTGCAGTATTCATGGTTATTCATGTGGACGCTACCTTCTGGACTTAATAGTGTGTGTTAGCCAGAGGAGCAGAGGTTCAGAAACAGCTTTGACTGCACACACTCACAAACACTGCAATTACATACAGTCAACTAACTTCTAACAGTACAGAGCAGGGGTTCCTCAACTTTCTCGGGCCACACAACCATGTATTATTCTCTTTTAGCTATGGCATTTATTTGCTGTTTATCACTAAAACAATTTGGACAGATTCTCTTAGAAATACCTGTTATCTTTAATAATAACAGGGCAGTGGTGGCTCAGTGGTTGAGGCTCAGGGTTACTGACCAGAAGGACGGGGGTTCAAGCCCCAGCACCACCAAGATGCCACTGTTGGGCCCTTGAGCAAGGCCCTTAACCCTATCTGCTCCAGGGGTGCTGTATCATGGCTGACTCTGCACTCTGACCCCAGCTTAGCTGGGATATGTGAAAACTAATAAATTTCACTGTATATATGCAAAAAACTGTGTGTATAATGTGTGACCACAATAAAGGATTCTTCTTCTTCTAACATAAAATTCCCCTTCTGTCACTCTCTCCACGTTGTGTCGGAGAAGCGACACTAGGGGTCTCTCTTGAGCGCCGATATCCACCTCTGATCTATGAAAAAAGGCCAATGAGAGTTGGCAGCCAGTATTTGCATGTCCCGCCCCTGGACATACGGGTATTTAAGCGGCGCAAATACGGGAGTTCATTCAGAAAATTTCTTCGGAGCCGATGGTCTGTCTGCAGTTTGCTGCGAGTTACACACCACTATTACTTCCTGTTTCCTCTGACGATCTGCATGCTGTTGGATTTGACGGCGCACAACAGCGGCTTTCTCCTACTTTGCACGGCGTGCATTGTTGCCCCTGAGCGCTTCGACAGCGCAGACACACACACATACTGTGTATTAAAAGAGTTATTTCCCTTAAAAGAGTGAATTTCTCTAAAAGAGCAAAACACAGCGGCGTTGAACGTCCTTTTCAGGACGTGTCTTTTTCAAGATGCTCTTCCGCCCCTGTGTTGTTCCTGGATGCGGTAGCGTGCTCTCCGCTTCAGGTGGCCACAGGCGCTGTCTCGTGTGTTTGGGCCACGATCACACCGAGGCGGCGTTTGTGGATGGCTCATGTTCTCACTGCGAGAACATGACCATGACCACGTTGCGGTCGCGGCTTGCTTTCAACAGAGAGCAAGCCACCCCAGCTGCACCCCGCATTGCTCCTTCCCACGGGATTTAGGACGATGTGGTTGGCACTGGGGGCGATTTGGGGGCGGCAGCGGGTGCAGTTTCGCCGGGTAGCCGGTCCCGTTTTTCCCGGAGGTGCATGACGAGCTGACGTCTACGTGGAGAGCCCCGCTCTCCGCTCGTCTAGGTGCCACCCGCTCCACTCTCATCACCCTCGACGGCGGAGAGAGCCACAGATACGGGGCGATTCCCCAGGTCGATAGGGCAGTTGCGTACCATCTATGCCCCCGGTAGCCCTACCTCCTGGCGTGGCCACCCCGTACTCCCATCCAAGCCCTGTAGGACAAAATCCTCGCTCAACGCGAAGGCCTACAGTGTGGCTGGACGCGCTGCCTCCGCCCTGCATGCGATGGCCCTCCTGCAAGTCTACCAGGACAAAGCACTCAGAAACATGCATGGGGGTGGACCTGATCCTGATGTGCTGCAGGAACTGCGCTCAGCGACCGACCTCACCCTGAGAGCGACGAAGGCCACAGCGCAGGCACTCGGACAGGTGGTGGCCACCCTAGTGGTCCAGGAACGGCATCTCTGGCTCAATCTGGTCGAGATGCGTGAGGCCGACAAGAACCGCTTCCTAGACGCACCTGTCTCCCAGATTGGCCTTTTCGGCGACACCGTCAAGGACTTCGCCCAACAGTTCTCCGCGGTGAAGAAGCAGACGGAGGCCATCTCTCACATCATGCCCCGCCGCACACCTGCCGCTACGGGCCCTGCCCCGTCTGCTCGCCGAGGGCGCCCCCCTGCGGCGAAGAAACCAGCTCCTGCTCCGCCCCAACCCGGGCCCAGCTCTCAGCCCCAGCGTCGAGCACCCCGCAGGCAGCGTTCTCATGGCAATCTGCTTTCAGATTACGACAGTCCCGATACACCGGACGCGGCAATCCCGCCTTCCGCCTGCCCACGACTGTCCCCCGGCCGGCCGGTTCAGAGGAGTCCAGAGGACGCCAACATCAGACCTCCTCCTCAGTCACAAACCCGCCCCCTGCCGGGCGCGCGGAGCAAGGTAATTGCTTTGAGTTTATTCTCAGCACCTCAGCCTCAGGCCGCAACGAAGCCGCCCGATGCTGCATTACCTGTTCCGCCCCACTGCGAGGCCCGCCGGGTACGTCCAAAATACTCGCTGGCTGCACCGGACCATTCGACTCGATTGCGCAATTCAGTTTGCCCGGCTCCCGCCCCCCTTCAGGGGCATCCGGTTTTCTGCAGTACACGGCGAGCATGCCAGTTCCCTGCGCACGGAAATCACGACCCTCATAGCCAAGGGCGCGGTAGATGAGGAAGGGTTTCTACAGCCCTTACTTCATTGTACCCAAGAAAGGCGGCGGCTTACGACCAATCCTGGACCTGCGAGTTTTCAATCGGGCCTTGTTAAAACTCCCGTTCAAAATGCTCATGCAGAGAAATATTCTGGCTGGTGTTCAGCATCTAGATTGGTTCGCAGCGGTAGACCTGAAGGACGTGTACTTCCACGTCTCAATTCTGCCGCGACACCGACCCTTCTTATGGTTCACGTTCGCCGGCCAGGCGTTTCAGTACAAAGTCCTCCCCTTCGGCCTGTCTCTGTCCCCTCGCATCTTCACGAAGGTCGCAGAGGTGGCCCTTGCCCCATTACGAGTAGCCGGCATCCGAATTTTCAACTACCTCGACGACTGGCTCATCCTAGCACACTCTCGAGCGTTACTATGCACACACAGAGACCAGGTGCTCCGGCACCTCAGCCGCTTGGGGCTTCAGGTCAACTGGGAAAAGAGCAAGCTCACTCCGGTTCAGAGCATCTCTTTTCTCGGGTTGGAGTTAGACTCAGTCTCAATGACAGCATGTCTCATGAGCGAGCGTGCTCAGTCGGTGCTGGACTGCCTCACTTCCTTCAAGCCAGGCACAGTGTTCCCTCTAAAACTTTTCCAGAGGCTCCTGGGGCATATGGCGTCCTCCGCGGCAGTCGCGCCGCTGGGGTTGATGCATATGAGACCACTCCAGCACTGGATCCAGACTCGAGTCCCGAGACAAGCATGGCACCATGGCACGCATCGGGTAAGGATCACCCCCGCCTGCCTCAAAACACTCCGACCCTGGACAGACCTCTGCTTTTTACGGGCAGGAGTGCCCCTGCAGCAGGTGTCCCGACGTGTTCTGGTCACAACCGACGCCTCCCGGTCCGGGTGGGGTGCTGTGTGCAGCGGGCACGCAGCAGCGGGCCGTTGGAAAGGGGCCCAGCTGCGTTGGCACATCAACTGCCTGGAGTTGCTGACCGTCCTTCTTGCTCTCAGGAAGTTCCTCCCGTTAGTTTGGGACAAACACGTCCTTGTGAGATCGGACAGCACCACGGTGGTGGCGTACATAAATCGCCAAGGCGGCGTACGCTTCCGCCTCATGTCACAACTCGCCCGCCGTCTCCTCCTATGGAGCCAGCAGCGACTCAAGTCAGGAGACCTGTTCGCCTCCCAGGAAACCTCCCACTGCCCGCTCTGGTACGCCCTAACAGAGGCTCCCCTCGGGACAGACGCGCTGGCACACAGCTGGCCCTCGGGGCTGCGCAAGTACGCATTTCCCCCAGTGAGCCTTCTTGCACCGGTGCTGTGCAAGGTCAGGGAGGACGAGGAGCAAGTCACGCTAGTGGCCCCCTACTGGCCCACTCAGACTTGGTTCTCGGAACTCAGGCTTCTCGCGACAGCTCCTCCCTGGCGAATTCCCCTGAGAAAGGACCTCCTCTCTCAGGGACGGGGCACGCTCTGGCACCCATGCCCAGACCTCTGGAACCTCCACGTCTGGTCCCTGGACGGGATGCAGAAGAGCTAGCCAGCTTACCGGCGACCGTTGTGAATACAATCAACCAAGCCAGAGCCCCTTCTACCAGGCACCTTTACGCCCTAAAGTGGCGCTTGTTCGCAGATTGGTGTTCTTCCCGAACTGAAGACCCATAGAAATGCGCGATCAAGTCAGTGCTCCTGTTCCTACAGGAGAGGCTGGACGGGAGGCTGTCCCCGTCCACCCTCAAGGTGTATGTTGCCGCCATTGCCGCCCACCACGGTCCTGTAGACGGCAAGTCTTTGGGTAAGCACGACCTGATCCTCAGGTTCCTGAGAGGTGCCCGGAGGTTGAATCCCTCCCGGCCAGGCCTAGTTCCCTCCTGGGATCTCTCGGTAGTCTTGGCAGGACTCCAGAGACCTCCCTTCGAGCCGCTTGAATCAATTGGACTCAGGGCCCTCTCTCTTAAGACGGCCCCGCTGATCCCGCTCGCCTCTATCAAGAGGGTCGGGGACCTGCAAGCGTTCTCTGTCAGCGACACTTGCCCGGAGTTCGGTCCGGCGGATACGTCTGTGATCCTAAGGCCGCGACCGGGCTATGTGCCCAAGGTTCCTACCACACCATTCCGAGATCAGGTAGTGAACCTGCAAGCGCTGCCCCGGGAGGAGGCAGACCCAGCCCTTTCGTTGCTATGTCCAGTGCGCGCCCTGCGGATTTACCTGGACCGCACACAGAGCACCAGACACTCTGAGCAGCTCTTTTTCTGCTTTGAGGGACAGCAGAAAGGGAATGCCGTCTCCAAACAGAGGCTCGCCCACTGGGTTGTTGACGCCATCACACTGGCTTATCACACCCAGGCCGTGCCCCTACCCTTGCGGGTCCGAGCTCACTCAACAAGGGGTGTTGCGTCCTCGTGGGCACTGGCCAAGGGCACCTCCCTAGCAGACATCTGTAGAGCCGCGGGTTGGGCAACACCCAACACCTTTGCGAGGTTTTACAACCTCCGCGTTGAGTCAGTTGCGTCTCATGTTTTCTCAGGTCCGAGCCCGTAGAACTCGGTAACACGTAGACTGACCGGCCGGGTGGATCGCTTGCGCCCAGCGCCCTTTTCCTGACGTCAAGGTTAAGTAGTGCGCCTTTTTTCCCAGGGCGCCCCACTCCGAGTCGGGACCCTGGTCGATTCCTCCCCAGCCCTCCGGGAAAGCGGTTCAGTGGAGGAACTCGCCGACCCAAGCCACTGCGGGTACCCTGATGGCTACCCTGTACTGGTATAGGTGCTCCACAGGTAAGGCCTCCTGCTCGGACTCCCCCTGTGTGTAATTCCACGGTTCTGTCCCCTTACGAGGGGACCCCCGTGTCTCCCTTAGGCAGTTACAGCTGCCCCGGTCGCCGTGCTGTAGCAACTCCCCCCTTTCGAGGCTGGATCTACCACCGCACCATACTTTCCACACGAGCCCTAAAAAAGATGGCCGTGTGACGTGTCTACTACTTTTTCCTCTCCAAGAAAAAGGGCAGGTGTGGTCTCCGCAGGGTTTGGGTAAGACCCCCTTCCCTATATGCGTGTAAGGGCCCCGGCCGTGATTGCTCTATGCGAGAAACATCGAGAGAAATGAGGCCCAGCCAGGCTGGCCCGTTCCCATGTTGGCAAACATCACCTTGTTCCCCTCTTAGGGTAACTAGAAGGAGCCCGATGTTCGTATGGGGCATTGGGGAAGGGTACGTGCAGCCAGGTACAGACGATGCGCGGCACTGGATGAATCCCTGCCCGCCTCTGTATCGGCAGTTCACGTACACGGTTCAGCACATGGCAAGATTGGAATGGGTCCCCTAGTGTCGCTTCTCCGACACAACATGGAGAGAGCGACAGAAGGGGAACGTTTGGTTACGTATGTAACCTCCGTTCCCCGAGGGAAGGAACGACACGTTGCGTCTTTCCTCCGCCATGTCGCTGAACCATTTCCGGCTCCTCAGAAAAATCCTGAATGAACTCCCGTATTTGCGCCGCTTAAATACCCGTATGTCCGGGGACGGGACATGCAAATACTGGCTGCCAACTCTCATTGGCCTTTTTTCATAGATCAGAGGTGGATATCGGCGCTCAAGAGAGACCCCTTGTGTCGCTTCTCCGACACAACGTGTCGTTCCTTTCCTCGGGGAACGGAGGTTACATACGTAACCAAACGTTTGAACTGGAATAAAATGCCTTAGTTACTGTAGTCAATGTAAATGTGTCACTAATAAAAAATAGTTGACAGAAAGAAAAGTGAGACATTTTTTATAAATCTTGATTAAAAAGTATCAAGTTGTAAAGTTTTAGAATTTTTTTTTGTAAATGTCGGTTTTATACGTTTTTGAAAAACATTTATAGTTATTAAAAAAAAAAAAGATTTAATGACTTCAAATAAAACTTTTTAAAATACTTTCCTTGCACCTTGAATACAAATGAGTTCACACAACTTAATCTTTTAAGAAAAGTTTAAAAAAATATTTTTCAAGGTAAAATAATATAAATATATATACACACACACACATTTATTTTAAAATTTTTAGCATATTTTTGACAAAATATATCAAAATGACTTTGAAATAAGAAATTGAAAAGGTGTTCATTATAGTATATGTGTATTCAAATAATTGTTTTGTGTGAAGTTTATTTTTTATGTTTTTTTGAATAATTAATTAATAATTATTTTTTGTCATATTCACTGACCCTAAAAACTTTGCAGTTCTGATAGCTTTTTACACAGTATTAATTTAGTGCTTACATAATCTGCCGGGTAAAAATTATTGTAGTAAATATGGTATTCTTTTAGAAATTACTGAATGCTACCCATGAGGTTGTGGGATGTCTGATAGAAAGAAAGAAAAAATCCGCTGACCAATCAGTCCGAATACGAGATGCGGGTGTTGCATGTGGAGACGTTGTCATATTTTGTTAATGGGGCAACTTCTCATTACTTTAATCACATAATGTATTCTCACTTATTCTGATAGTTTGTAAACCCGAATGAAACAGATTTTTAGCTTTGCCATCTTTCTGTTTGGCCACTGTTTAGTAACACTATCGCCGGCAAGTGAAAACGGAAAGCTGAGTGAGTCACAGCTGGTCACATTCTCAGCATCCGATAGTGCTTATCAACCAATATCGATATTGGGGAGTGATATCATCAGCAGAAAAGACTGAAAAACCAGGGTCCCTACGCAGTGTTCACTGCTCCATACTTAGCATGCAATATCTGGTGAAGTTCACTTCACATTTAGAATACTCTGCAACATCATAACACACAGACAACACATTATACAATATACTTGCATAAATGTATATAAATGTAATATAATTTAATTTACTTCCACATATTAATGCTTATATAAAGCATCCACATGTATCCTTATGAATAAATATGTATATATTTTATGTGTTTTATTGAAGGTATTTCTCGACTCTAAATGACTGCTGCAGTTTAATATAAAACTAAATGTCATTTGATTATTTTGTAATAGCCTATGTGTCTGTTAAATATAAATAAAAAAAAATTTATCATGATGATGGATGCAACATTTGCATCTTTTGTGCTTTAATGACACAACTGCAGAGAAAGCACACATAAGGTGAATTATGCTGAATTAGTATTATTAGTATAATTATTATTATGACTCAAACTCCTTTTGTTTATTTTATTTTAACATTTATTTAAGCCAACCTTCATTTAGTAGGTTCATCTCTGATGGTTCACATTGACTGGTGGATATATTTCCCTCTTCACTTTCTGTGAAGTGATGTATTGCTGTATTTTTATTCCATATGCCGTTTGGAGTGCCCTTCCAAATGAACAAATATAGTATTTTGTTCCCTTCAGATTGGAATATCATTTAAGATGGCTGAACACCATTTAAATTCCACTTTGCAGGGCACTATCAGTAAAAAGGAACACACCGGGTTAGTTCTATTGGTGCATACAGACAACTCTAGACTCTACATTTTCCCATCTGCTAAATGACTGAACACCATTCAAAGTCAGACATCCAACTTGTGAAGTCAGGGTAGATCGATCAACAAACGAGCATCATTTGACATAATTTCCAAGATGGTGGTGAACATGTGCCAGTACCAGGGGCTATAAATAGATGCGCCACAGGTGCATCGTCAGGTCTTTTGTCTTCAGACCATTCTGTGTGTGTTGTGTTTCTCAAGCCTGTCAAACTTTCCTCTGATAAGAGTTAGATTTGTGAGGCAGTGTGCAGAAAACTTGTTTTCTTCCTAAATATGAGCAATAAGCAAGGCAAATGGTGTGTGTTTCAGTGTTTACGCCATATGGCTGAAGCGGACACACACCAGGTTTCTTTTGTGTGTTTGGGGGAAGAGCATGCTGCTCTTGCGTTGGGGCAGGGCGGTTGCAAGCATTGTGAGATGTTTACAGTAAAAATGCTTCGCACTCGTCTCGCTTACTTCCGAGAGCCAGTGCCCAACCTTCATCGTGGGGCTCTCGTATCGATCTTGCTGAGGAGCGAGAGACAGCTCCGTCCCAAACGTTTGCTCTCTCTCCAGATCCAACCGGTCCATCCCATGATCTCGAGGCACACCTCGGCACCTTTTCTGTTCGTGAGGGGGACGTTGAATCTCTTGAGTCCGCTGACATTGAGCTACCTATCTCTGAGCGTTCCTCACATGATAGTAAAGCGGTTGAGGAATTACTCGAGGTAGTTACTCGCAGTGGCCAGATTACAGTTAGACTGGCCACATGAAAAACAGACCCCCAAATGCTCTAAATTAGAGGACAGATTTCTGTCTGGTGGCCAGGGGAAGGGAACCAAAATCAGTCCCTTCCCTTCTTTGATGACCTCCATGATGAGATTTCTCATTCATGGGGGAAACCTTACACTTCCTGTATCTTTGTGCCTTCGACGTTGACATATTCAACCATCGTGGGTGCTGAGGTACGGGGGTATACGATGATGCCGCAGGTAGAAGAGACACTCGTGGGTTATCTCTCGCCTGACTCAGCATCGTCATTAAAGAGACCTACTGTCCCCACAAAGCCGTCCAGGATCACCTTTACGCTTGTGGGTAAAGCTTATCAGGCAGCAGGTCAGGCTGGTGCTGCCCTACACACCATGGCAGTGTTACAGGCGTACTAGACTGATCTTTTGAAGGACATGAGTGCGGGCAGTATGATCAACGAAGAGGCTTTTTCAGAGTTTCGTCGAGCCACGGGTCTGTCTCTCTTGGCTGGTTGATGGCTTCTTTGGTTAGTATGGAGTGACATTTCTGGCTGAACCTTTTGGGCATCAGAGATAAGGACAAAGTGTCCCTTCTTGATGCCCCAGTTTCACCTTCTTGCCTGTTCGGTGACTCGATGAACACAGTCATAACCAGGTTTCAGGAGGCGAAGAGACATGAGGAAGCCTTCGGGCAATTCCTTCCTCACCGTACTCAGGGGAGGGGCCGCCGGACACCCAGCCCCACCCCGGTCCTTCTAGAAGGGAGGCTCAGAAACAAAGTGTGGCGGATTGAGCTCCCCCTCGTAAGGACTGGGGACCAGTTCATCGCCCTCAGCAGCCTCCAAAGCAAGACCTCAGGACCATTATCTCAATAAAGAGAAAGTCCTGATGGTCATGCGCCCAGCCTTGTGGTGGTAGCCCCCCTCGGGATGGGTCAGGTAATCCATTCACCTGCACCTTCACGCTACCCCCACGAAACCTCTCCATTCCCGCCGTCACTGGTGTTTCGGGAGTTAGCGGTTTCCAGCAAAATGTTGGGTGTTCCGTTGCTTCCTGCCGTAGTCCAGGACATGGAACACTCGACATAACCTCAACAGGAAGTGTCAAAATTGATACCCATCTCAGACAATCTGGCAGCATGGAAGCTACTGCTGGGTGTTTCTACGTGGGTCCTAAGGAAAGTAGAAAAAGAATTCAATTTGTTCGCCGTCCTCCGCGCTTCAACGGCATGTTTCCCACTTCCGTAAAACTGGAACAAGCACATCTACTGTTGAAAGAACTGCAAAAACGTATCTGGGAATCATATGGAATTCGATCATGATAAGGGCACAATTGTCTCCTGCTCGAATCGAGACCATTCAGAACACCCTGAGCAAAGTCAGGCTAGGCCAAGGTTACACTGTTCTTCAGTATCAACAAATACTAGGTCTCATAGCATCTGCGTCCTCAGTGATCCTCACCTTGGGTCCCACTCTATGTGCGTCTTGCCGTCGCAGATTGTTAACGACAGACGCCTCCCTGTCGGGCTGGGGAGCGGTCTTAAGTGATTGTCCAGCTCAAAGGGAATGGGAGGGTCATCAGCTCGATTGGCACATCAGTTGTCTCGAGTAGATGGCTGTATTTCTGGCCCTGAAATACTTCCTCCAGCATTTGAGAGGCTGCCATTTCCTGGTGCACAGCAGCAGTCTCTTATGTAAACCATCAAGGAGGTCTACAGTCACGCCAGCTAAACAGACTGGCATGGCAGATTCTGTGGAAACTCCATCCCGAGGTAGTGAGACAAATCTGGTTAAGATTTTACAAGACAAAAGTGGACCTCTTCACCTCCCAACAGACAGCACAAAGTCCCCTCTACTTCTCCCTGTTTCACTCATCCCCCCTGGGTCTGGACACGATGGCACATACTTGGCCCAAAATGCGCTTGTATTCATTTTCTCTGGGAGTTCTGCCCAGAGTTTGCCAGCAAGGGTCTTGCCTCTTACTGATAACAATGCGTTGGCCGAACAGGGAATGGTTTTCGGAGATAATATCTCTCCTCTACGGCTCGCCTTGGGTGATTCCGGACAGGAGTGACCTTCTGTCTCAGGCGCAGGGGATGATATTTCAACCCCGGCCGGAGTTGTGGATCCTTCATGTTTGGCCCCTGAAGGGTACCAACTGAGGGACACTGGGCTTTCACCTGAAGTTATCGAGACCATTCTCAGTGCTAGGGCTCCTTCCACTAGGAAAGGTTATGCCAATAATTGGGGTGTCTTTGAAAGGTGTTGCGCTGCACGTAATACAGAACCAGTTAAGTGCCAGATTGCTTCAGTTCTGGACTATTATCTTTTAAATTATCAGCAGGCACATGCCCCACCACTCTCAGGGTTTATGTGGCCGCTCTGTCAGCTTGCCATGCCTGATTGGTGGGGTACCAATCCTGGGGAAAAATCCTTTGCCTGCTTTTTTTGTGAGGCAATGCAACTAAGGCCTCCCGTTAGAACCAGGATCCCTTTTATAGGATTTAGCTATAGTCCTTGAGGGTCTGGTTGAGACCCCCTTTGAACCTTTGAACCCCTAGAGTCAGCGTTTTATAAGCTTCTGACTCTAAGATGGTTTTCTTATAGTTATTACTTCTTTAAGAAGAATTGGGGATTTGCAGGCTCTGTCTGTCTTGCCATCCTGCTTAGACTTTGCCCCAAGAATGGTGAAAGCGATATTGCATCCTCATCCTGAATACCTGCCTAAGGTTCCGTTCTCGACCGTATATCCGCTTTAAAACGCCGGATCAGGAGAAATTTCACAGACTGTGTCCACTCCGTGCCCTTCAGTCCTACTTCCACCACACTAGCCAGTGGCGTAAGTTAGGGCAACTATTAGTTTGTCATGGGGGTCGTAACAGGGGGGTGGCCGCCACCAAACAAACAATGTCACATTGGGTGAGGGATGCTATTGCCCTGGCCTATGAGGCGCACGGTCAAGTTTCTCCAGTAGGTATCAGGGCTCATTCTACCAGGGGGCTTGATTCCTCTAAAGCTTTGACTGAAGGTGTCCCTCTACAGCATTTTTGTAATGCGGCAGGCTGGTCCTCTCCACATACATTCATAAGATTTTATAGTTTGGATGTTCATGACACTCCGGGCTCTTACGTTCTTGAGTCAACATCACAAGCTCATGTCTGAGACCTCTTGCGTTCTTGTGAGCACAAACTACACAACCATAAGGGGTCCAGACCTCCGCAGTGTGGCGGTGTGAGTATTCTTGTTCCCAAAGCACTAAATCAAGCGAAGCATCAAAGTGTAGCTTTTGATAGGTAACGTCTCGGGTTACTTAAATGTAACCCTTGTTCCCTGAAAAAGCGGAACGAGATGCTGCGCTTCATTGCCGCACTGAGGATGCCCCAGGACTGCTCTTCAGACAAAAATACCTGACGATGCACCTGTGGCACACCTATTTATAGCCCACTGTGCCTATTGTCCTGTTCATTGTCAGAAATGTATTGTACTGTCCCGTACTTTTGCACATGTTTGCACGTGCACTTTATATAGGTATATATGTACAGGTGAAACTCGAAAAATTAGAATATCGTGCAAAAGTTCATTAATTTCAGAAATTCAACTTAAAAGGTGAAACTAATATATTATATAGACTCATTACAAGCAAAGTAAGATATTTCAAGCCTTTATTTGATATAATTTTGATGATTATGGCTTACAGCTTATGAAAACCCCAAATTCAGAATCTCAGAAAATTAGAATATTGTGAAAAGGTTCAGTATTGTAGGCTCAAAGTGTCACACTCTAATCAGCTAATTAATCCAAAACACCTGGAAAGGGTTCCTGAGCCTTTAAATGGTCTCTCAGTCTGGTTCAGTTGAATTCACAATCATGGGGAAGACTGCTGACCTGACAGTTGTGCAGAAAACCATCATTGACACCCTCCACAAGGAGGGAAAGCCTCAAAAGGTAATTGCAAAAGAAGTTGGATGTTCTCAAAGTGCTGTATCAAAGCACATTAATAGAAAGTTAAGTGGAAGGGAAAAGTGTGGAAGAAAAAGGTGCACAAGCAGCAGGGATGACCGTAGCCTGGAGAGGATTGTCAGGAAAAGGCCATTCAAATGAGTGGGGGAGCTTCACAAGGAGTGGACTGAGGCTGGAGTTACTGCATCAAGAGCCACCACACACAGACGGGTCCTGGACATGGGCTTCAAATGTCGTCAGAAGCGTCTTACCTGGGCTAAAGAAAAAAAGAACTGGTCTGTTGCTCAGTGGTCCAAAGCCCTCTTTTCTTATGAGAGCAAATTTTGCATCTCATTTGGAAACCAAGGTCCCAGAGTCTGGAGGAAGAATGGAGAGGCACACAATCCAAGATGCTTGAAGTCCAGTGTGAAGTTTCCACAGTCTGTGTTGGTTTGGGGAGCCATGTCATCGGCTGGTGTTGGTCCACTGTGCTTGATTAAGTCCAGAGTCAACGCAGCCGTCTACCGGGACATTTTAGAGCACTTCATGCTTCCTTCAGCAGACAAGCTTTATGGAGATGCTGACTTCATTTTCCAGCAGGACTTGGCACCTGCCCACACTGCCAAAAGTACCAAAACCTGGTTCAATGACCATGGTATTACTGTGCTTGATTGGCCAGCAAACTCGCCTGACCTGAACCCCATAGAGAATCTATGGGGCATTGCCAAGAGAAAGATGAGAGACATGAGACCAAACAATGCAGAAGAGCTGAAGGCCGCTATTGAAGCATCTTGGTCTTCCATAACACCTCAGCAGTGCCACAGGCTGATAGCATCCATGCCACGCCGCATTGAGGCAGTAATTAATGCAAAAGGGGCCCAAACCAAGTACTGAGTACATATGCATGATTATACTTTTCAGAGGGCCGACATTTCTGTATATAAAATAAATGTAAGCCATAATCATAAAAATTATATCAAATAAAGGCTTGAAATATCTTACTTTGCTTGTAATGAGTCTATATAATATATTAGTTTCACCTTTTAAGTTGAATTACTGAAATTAATGAACTTTTGCACGATATTCTAATTTTTCGAGTTTCACCTGTATATATAGGTATTTTATTTAGTTGTGCAGTCTCATGTGGTCCTGTGTTTGTCCTATGTTGCTTTTATGTAGCACCATGGTCCTGGAGGAACGTTGTCTCATTTCGCTGTGTACTGTACTAACTGAATATGGTTGAAACAACAATAAAAACCTCTTGACTTGACTTGACTTGGTACCAGCGCATCCTGATGATGTCACCAGAAAAGGCTATAAATTCCAGTCAATTTCATTGACGTGTTGCACACATATTCACAGCTGGTCACTTCCAAAGCACTAAATCAAGCGCAGCATCTCGTTCCGCTTTTTCAGGGAACAAGGTTTACAGATAAGTAAAAAGAGACATTCTGCGGTCATATCTGCTGTGCAAAAACTGAAAACATGCAGTTGTACTCTTTTCCAATTGACAGATTTGGCTAGACCTCTTAATAACAGTTAAAAAATACAATAAAATAATTGCTACAACATATAATGCCATTTTAGACAATTTTGTGCTTCCTAATTTGTAGCAACAGTTTGGGGAGGGTCCTATTCTTTTGAAAATTTCAGCATGACTATGCCACTGCTGCCCATAAATAGAAGCCTATAGATGGTTAAAGAACTTGACTGGTCTGCACAGAACTGAGGTATGAACCCCAATGAGCAGCTTTGGGATTAACTTAAATGCATATCGATTGACCATACTGATACTCTTGTGTCTGAATGACAGTAAATCACAGCTATTTTACAACATCTAGTGGAAAGCCTTCTCAGAAGAGTAGATGATGATTGGGAGGAGGACCAACTCCATATTAATATCAACGCTTTTGATATTTGATGATCAACAAGCACATATAAGTGTACTGCTTTGGTGTGCATACTTTTGACTTTGGCTGATTCAGTCATAGTAAATAATACTTTTGACTTGAATAGAACCAATTATTTAGATATTACCACATAAAGCACATTTCTAGTTAATTTGACAAAACGTTTTTCTAGTGTGAGTAGTGTTTGAATGAAGCTAGGAAATTTGAAATAGAGAACAATGATATAAATGGCACATGTATAACCTGTAAGATCACCAAACGCCTCCAAGGCTTCATGTAACAGATTCAACTGAGGCCGGAATAGAACTCAAAAGATATAAAACCACATATGCAGACAGTGTAAGTGCTCATTGCAACATACTGACTCAGATAAAATTGTATTTAATGGCTGAACATATGATAAAACCCCCAAAACTTTATGGAAGCACATGAACCAGTGATATGGCTAGAAATCTCCTTGGTGAAATAAGCGGACTTCTAACTGTGCCTACTCTCTAATTGAATTGTGAATATTATGAAGTACCGTGTACTTCTTTGCTTAGTCTTTATGAGATATTATTTGCTAATTTTACAAAGCCTAATGTGTGGTTGCACAATTAACTTTACAATAGCATAATCTAGTTGTCAATTTATCATAGTATATTGTGATTGTCTTAGTATTCTAAGGTGCTAGAGGGTCGAAATGCCCCTAGGCATGAATAAATCATCAGTAGTTTGCATTACTGTTAACAGTTTAGCAGTGTTATTTTGCAATGGTGCAGTTGTGTTGCCTCTTTAAGATACAGTAAAGTGTATGTCAAGTGGTGTTTATTGCATCTGTGTTCTTGAATATGTTGCTGTTGAGTGTCATCATAATAGTGGATTTGAATAATTAAGAGCCATATTTTCATATAGCAGAGACCTCGATTTCTTTTGGTTCCCTCTTCCCTCTCCTTGAAAACTTCAATGTTGGCATTTCAAAGCCATGTAACAGAAAAAAAACAAGGAATGAAAAATGGATAATTGAGGGAGAAAGATTAGGGAAAATAAAACAAAGGTTTTATTAAAGTTGCCGCTCTTTCTCTTTATAGTCTCTTTCCCTCCCATTCTTTCTTGGTAATAGAGAAAAGTGCCTACCTCTTTTTCTCTTCCTCTTGCTGAGGCATCAAAATCTAAAGGTTGCACATATCTATCACTGTCTAAATTGCAGGAAGCTGACGAATGCCCTGGCACTTGCTTTCAAGAGTCATTCATTTGGAAAAGACACCAACTGCTTGCCCACACAGTGGGATGCATAGAAAAGCACAATCACAGCGAGATTACATAGCAAAGAGCAGAATATGCTCTATAACTAACCCTAATGGGCAGGATGGATTAAATGTAATCTTATATTTCAGGAAAGACTGAGCGAAAGCCATTCAGTGGTTCAAGACTGTGCCATGGAGGGGAAATGATAGAATGTATAATGAATTGAACTTTACTTGCTCACTCTCAACTGAGCTCTTGTAATCCAGATTAGAGTTATTCACATCTAATATGGATTGCAGTATTTATATGATATTCTGTACAAATAAACAGCTAAATGTACATAAACTTTACATACACACAAATGCACATATGAGCACTTAAAATTATTATTCAAATGATAAACATGTTCTACTCTTGATTACTCCGGCATCTTAAGCCTCTGTTAAATCTAATATATGAAAAAGTGTTCACTGAATTCAATGCATAGACATTTCCACAATTACATCTACCAGCCCATTCCCCTATCAATTTTCTAATTTTTTCACTTTTAAAAGGCTTTATGGGCTTTAGATTGCATTGTGGAGTGGATCAGGGTGGTAGTGACATCGCTATGTTGAGCTCAGTGCCTAAGAACAGCATAATTAAAGACCTCATGATATAAAAATGGAACTCTGTATCTGTAGCTGTATCTGTATCTGTTTCTATGGCCATTTATTTGCTAGTATGTACTCCTAAAAAATGAAAAACCTTCAGCGGAAATATTTAGGCCTGTTTAAAATCACTCTTTATCTTCTGGGAAAATGGACCAAAAATATTGATGGCCTATACATAGAATTATTTTTCCAATAAAATCTCTAGAATGAGAATGTCACTCATGCTAATTCCGCCTGACAAAAAATAAAGGGCTACAGTCTGGTTCTAGAAGTAAAAATTTTTTTTGTCTTACATATATATGATAACTTATAAACCTTTAAAAACAGTTCTACCGTGAGCTGCGAGGTTGTAATCAATGGTATATTCTTCTGTTGAAGATATTAGGCCATGTTATTTCATTTTCAGTTTTTAAAAATATTGTGATTAAAAGAACTGCACTACCCATGATCGCAGCAGTGAACAAAGCACGGCAAAAGAGCTCTGCAGCAACAGCCAAGCAGCATTTGAGTCACTCTCTCACCACCTATATATTTGCATATACGTGTTTGAATATATTCCAATAAAATGTAAAAATAATAGGTTTATACTTATAATCAACAACTTTAAATAAATATATTTTTTATTCAATAACTTAGTTCGCAATGCTTCATGGGATTGTAGTTCATTACCTCCTTAAAGACATACACAGTACACAGTCTTTTGCCTTTGTCTTTTTGCCCAATTTTCAAATACTGTTTTGCTTCAAATCCAAGTTTGTAATGATGTGATTCACCTCGAAGCTGGTTGATTTGATTCATGGCACTGAACTCTTTTATGAAGGATTTTATGAAATCCCTATGGAAAAAAATAAATAATAATAAAAATAAATAAATAAATAAATAGGACAAATACTTCCAGCACAAAGACGGCTGAAAAAGTGGACAGACATTGTTGTGCACTATATCAAAGAAATCAACTTTTTTCCAGGCTTTGACTAAAACAAAGACATAAACTAAAAGCTACTGGCTTTTTAAATAAAAGGAGAAGCCCTTCAATATGTCCCACCCAAACATACTATTTCACAGGTATGAATAATTGTGATAGTCAAACCATTTCACGGGGACTTTAAACAATTAGTAATAGTTATCTCTCTACTTCTTCCCTCCACTCCTGTAAACTGCTTCTAAAAATGACAGTGGTGGCTCAGTGGTTGAGGCTCAGGGTTACTGACCAGAAGGTCGGGGGTTCAAGCCCCAGCACCACCAAGATGCCACTGTTGGGCCCTTGAGCAAGCCACTTAACTCCAGGTTGCTCCGGGGGGATTGTCCCTATAATAAGTGCACTGTAAGTCGCTTTACAGTGCACTTATTACTGTAGTCAATGTAAGTGGATAAAAGCGTCTGCCAAATGAGTAAATGTAAATGAAGAATTATAATTATTCCTATAGCTCATCTCAAAGGACTTTAGTGGCCACATATAAAACTGCTTCATGAGATGTGTCATAAAAAAGAAATGAGATATATATACAAGAAAAAAGGTGTATTGCCACAGGAAAAAAAAGACAAAACTATATCTATTTATGTTCAAATCTGTCATAATTTCTTCTAAATAGCAATAAATGAGATTAAATGGAAAACAAAAGGAGACTAAAGACTGCTTGCTCTGACATTTTTATCCTGTGAAAAAGACCCTGATTATCCCAAATGAGTCTTGTCTAGTGTTTCAGAAGAAATCACAACAATGTCCCAAACTGTGCTCACATTTGCCAATACTGCAAGTAATTAAAATTGAAGCAAGTAAACATATAATAACTTGATTTCTCATAAGACTCAAAAGTCATAAAAAGCAACCTTTGAGTAGTAAAATCTTCCTCTGGCAGTGCCTTAGAGAATTGAAAAGAAAATGTTTGTATGTGAGTGAATATTGCACTATTGTTTAATGTTCAACCTCAACCCGGTAAAAACTACCATCTGGTTGCACTGCCAAAATCCTTGAATTATTTGAAAAATCTGCCAAGACTCAGTTACTGAGAGTTAATCCAAAATGCTGCCAGTATTATCCTAAAAATAATAAAGCATCTTTGACTCACCCTTTTGACGCCCTCTGTCACTCATACACTGCCAAGGGGGAGCACTTTTTGGCAGCCACATACTCAAAACATCAAAAGGGATAAAATCAGTTGAAAGCCTTTGAGATGTGACATTAAACAAACAGATGGAAAAGAAAATGGATAAGAGACTTAAAGAAATCCAGAGAGACAGAAGAATGTCACTTCAGATGTGACCCCATAGAAATATATTTCTTTCTCAGGTAGAAACGTGTCAGTGATATACTGGGAACTTGCGTTGTGGTGAGCTTCTGAGAACTGTGTGGTTTAGTTAGGCAGAGATAAACTGGTTTGCAATAAAAAGCATGCAAATAAGGACAGCAGTCTTCAACTGAACAAAGACAATATCTTTTGAGGAATGGAGAACAGGTGAGAACAATGGGGAACAGATGGCAGTGATGAGGGCAGTACATTATGGGAAATGTAGTCTGGCGGAAACAGAAGACAGAGGACAAAAAACACTTCAAAATAAGAGTCCTTGGAAACACGACGGAAACATACTGTGACAATATGTTGTTTTTGTGTTCTTGTTTTTTCCTTGTCTACTTTGTCCACATTAATTGTTACAATGTTTTATGTTGCAATTTTGACCAGGCCTCTTTCGGAAGAGAGATTTTAATCTCAATAGACTAACCTAGTAAAATAAAGTATGACTTTCTTTCTTCTATGTGTAGGTAAGTGGAGAAATTTCATGTAATTTAACTCTAGTCATAAATTGGTAAGGCCCTTTTAAGATTGGAGTTTTGCGACACTAGTGTTTTCTGACACCTGCTTTCTGACACTCTCTCATGTTAGAAACGTGAGAACATACGTTGGGCAAGATAAATCTTTGGGATGCATATGGATTGCATGTGTGGAATTTGAACACGTTTTGGACTGGGTATGTATATTTATAATTAATCATATCTTAGTTAATCATTTATAGGCCAGAGTGTTTTCCAATTAAATTAACATGTGTAATGACAATTGTATTGTTTTAAACTGTTATACATGTCCTTAAAGCTTGGTTAAAAATGCATAAATTGCTTTAAGTGATTTAAGCATGCGTTAAATGCATAAAATGCCTTGAGAGATTTAAGCATGTTTAAGCATGTATTAAGTATGTGTTGAGGCATTTGCATTTACATTTATGCATATGGCAGATGCTTTATCCAAAGCGACTTACAGTGCATTTATTACAGGGACAATTCCCCCAGAGCAACCTGGAGTTAAGTGTCTTGCTCAAGGACACAATGGTGGTGGCCGCGGGGATCGAACCAGCGACCTTCTGATTAACAGTTATGTGCTTTATCCCACAACGCCACCACCACTCATATGGGGGCATTTGGGAGGGCTGATGCTCTGTTTGTATTTTAATTTGACATTAGTCTCTACTATTTTTAATTTTACATATTTCATTTCCATATTCCATTTTTGTACTTAATTTTTGTATTTAATTTCCTTTAGAAAGTTTTGGAATACCTGTGAAATCGACTTGTTTTGTTGAAAATTCCTCAAATGAAAAAAATGAAAAAATGAAAGATCACTACTTTCATTGAATAATGTGTCTTTTTATATCCTATCTGTTTTTTACAATTAGATAAAAAAGAAAAATAAGTAAATAAATGAATACATTATAATCACATATAACATGGATGTGCTAAAAACTGAGACTTCTCTCTTGTTAATAAATTAACCTGTTTAAGATGCATGTTGAATTCTTAAAGCAACAGTAACATTTTTAGGTTCTGTTCAGTTTTGTTGCTTGTTCTACACCTGATCAGCCTGACTGTTGCTCGCTATTGTTGAAGATTAATTTGTTTGTTATCTTTTCTTATCAAGAAAGGTAAACGTGAAACTCTTTTATTTAAACTTTGAGTATTTATATTGTGTATTTAAGAATTTTATTTTGATTAGAAATTATTGTTAATGTGCATTTTGTACCAACATTAAAAAATAAAAAAAAAATCTGTCATACTGTGTTATTATATCAAATAAAGATTATATCAAAACATGAACCTAATATCAAATATCGAACCGAATCGAGAGATAATTGTATTATTCCATCCCTAACTGGTGCACTAAATTCCAAGACATACAATAACTGTGTGTGAGAAACAGACTGAGCTGTAAGTTAGATTTGCTGCAGATTTTGCCACTGATCATTTTTACATGCAAATAAGCTTTGCAGCAAGCTTGCTGCAAATTGCCTATTGTTGCCAAAGGTTCACTGCAGCTTCACCACTTGCGGTAAGAGCTGTGGCAAATCACAAGCTAATCTGCATATGAAAATAATTAGCAGCAAATTTGTCTGTGGCTAGTTTAGATTTTTTTGTAAGGGTTGGTATTCTGCCCTACAAAGGCAAAACGCCGTAACATCATGTTTGGTCAAAAATGAGTTAATGTCATTTTTGGGGTATTCAAGACCTCCTTTATCATGTGAATAAATATCGTGAGTCAATTTGATTGTTTTAACGAGAAATTAAAGGGCTATGACAACCGTAACATCCAAAACCATACGAGAAACCACAGCAGAACGCCGTAACAGTTGTTACGGCTCTTAGCCTTTGTTCCGGCACGCTGAAGTTGAGTTAAGGTGTTCTGACTTTGTTTCGCCTGGCATCAAGAGAGATGTTACGGTGCCGCTGTGATGTTACTGTACTCTGGCTTTGTCATACTGTCAAAGATTACCGCTCTTTTATTGTCACCAAACCGCGTAACATACACACGACACATCTTTGAAATAAAGTGTAGACTGCCGACTGCTTGTTTGTATTATTACTCTGTGATAGCGATGTGATAGGGCGATGGTTCAGATCTGTCAATGTCAGTGACAGCCCGGAGCTTGCTAAATTTAATCTGTGTCACGTAAATTAGCGCTAACGTTGACGCTGACACTCGCCTCACATCAGATGCTGAAAACCAAATATTAAATACAGAGGCGTCCTACCTTTCCATGCAATCCGATATAATCCATAGAAGATAATCCATAGCAATGCACGTCATCTGCTGTATCCACAACAATCCATACGTGTTTGAGCCATATTTCCTTCTTGCAGGTGTTCACATCAGATTTTACAGCTAGTTATCGCTAACGTCCGTACAAAGTAGGATAACCTAAATAGTAAAAGTAATTCCAACTTTTTTTCGGTATACTCTATCTATATTATCTCAGAATTAAAAAGTAGTAATCCAAGTCGAGTTCGTTGACTGAGCATCTTGAGCAGTTTGGTGGCCCTTAACCCTTAACCCTTTAACTGTCACCCCTCCCCCTTTTTTAGCATAGATATGAAAATCACTATCCAAACTTAAATGGTTGTATTTCAAGAATGCTTTGTCATATATACCTATGGACAAGTTAAGTTCCAAATTTTAGGTTGATATCTCAAAAAATTAGCTTTCAGTAAGATTTTATTTGGGCGCAGTAAAAAACTTGGAATGAGCAGTCTCTAATCTCTAATGTATTGGTCCAATGTTTAATTAATTATTACTCTATATCTTGCATTTAAATACATATACCTTTGTATTCAATTATGATTAAATTATCTTTATTGTGAAAATATTTATTGTATTTATTCATACTGTACATACTGTACAGCAAAGTAACTTATCTGTTATACTGTTTAACTGTGTTAGTGTTGCCGCACTATCCTGATCATTATAGCACTAAATAGGAACAACCAAAGGTCTTCTATATAATTTAAAACAAATACCATGATGACTAGACCTTGGTTAAGTGTTCTTATAATGGATGTAAGGATGGTGAACAGCAAGTAAATATTGATTATATGTCAGTTACGGCCTTTTGCCTTTGCATGACTCCTGATTTTTGGCACATGATACAAAGGCAGAGTACAGTAACTGCCAAACAAGGGTCAAAGGTCAATTTTGAGCTCAAGATTTTTTTGCATACAAACATTTCTTCAGTATAGCAACTAGTTGTGAAATTTTGGGAGTCCTACCTATAATACTTTTGTCTGGACAAAACAGAAACTTTAAAGTCATTTTTCTCAGTTTCACACTCTAGTGAGTTAAGGTCTTTTGCTTTTGCAGGGCAGTATTCACTGTTAATCATGATAGTTGAGGAGAGAAGTAGCAATGTTTTCTGGTACACAATTCTTTACAGTCTTTTTTTTTTTAATTGATTGATCTGGTTCACAAAATTGATCTGAATGATTCCAAAATAAATCTGACCGATCTGTTCAAATCACTGATTATCAGTGAAAAACAACAAATGTTTCTGTCTGGCTTTAGAAGACTCAAATTGGCCACTTTTATAATTCTTTTTATATGTGCTTTTGTGTCATTTTTTAAGTATGCAAGCATCAGTCCCCATTTAATGCAATTGCATGTAAAAGAAAAGCAAAGAAAAAAGCTTTTCAAAATTTCTACTTTTCTGTTCCACAGAAGAAAGCAAGGAGTATGTTTTTGGAACAACATGAGGATGAGTACATAACGACAGAATTTGAATTGTTGAGTGAACAACTGCTTTAGGAGAGGTGAAGAAGACACTACTGCTTTCTATTATAAACTCTGGTATGGATGTATTCTGAGTTCATAACGAATGAATCCTAAGTTCCTGTTCCAGTCACTTAAATTAACAACCCAGATACAAGCCTGCGCATTCTCCTTTAATTATACATACTGATGTCAACCTCACAGTTCCTTAAATGCCCCTGAGACAGGAGGAAGTTGGTTTATTAGTCACAAAAGTCAAATGTGGAAATTGTTGAAATTGTTATTTAATTAAGAGACAGTAAGGTGACAGTGTTGATTTTCAGACTACACATAGGGAAACATTTGTATGAGTTTTTGCTTACTTTACATATTGGGGACTATTTGCTATGTCCCCATTTAGATTACATTTACATTTACATTTATGCATTTGGCAGACGTTCTTATCCAAAGCGACTTACAGTGCACTTATTACAGGGACAATCCCCCTGGAGCAACTTGGAGTTAAGGGCCTTGCTCAAGGGCCCAACAGTGGCATCTTGGTGGTGCTGGGGTTTGAACCCCCAACCTTCTGGTCAGTAACCCTGAGCCTCAACCACTGAGCCACCACTGCCCCGATTACGTGTGTGTGTGTGCGTGCGTGCGTGCGTGCGTGCGCGCGCGCGTGTATTTATCACTTTGTGGGGACCAAATGTCCCCATAAGGATAGTAAAACCCGAAATTTTTGACCTTGTGGGGACATTTTGTCGGTCCCCATGAGGAAAACATCTTATAAATCATACTAAATTATGTTTTTTGAAAATGTAAAAATGCAGAAAGTTTTCTGTGAGGGTTAGGTTTAGGGGTAGGGTTAGGTTTAGGGGATAGAATATAAAGTTTGTACAGTATAAAAACCATTATGTCTATGGAAAGTCCCCATAAAACATGGAAACACAACATGTGTGTGTGTGTGTGTGTGTGTGTGTGTGTGTGTGTGTGTGTGTGTGTGTGTGTGAGCGTGTATTTATCACTTTGTGGGGACCAAATGTCCCCATAAGGATAGTAAAACCCGAAATTTTTGACCTTGTGGGGACATTTTGTCGGTCCCCATGAGGAAAAACAGCTTATAAATCATACTAAATTATGTTTTTTGAAAATGTAAAAATGCAGAAAGTTTTCTGTGAGGGTTAGGTTTAGGGGTAGGGTTAGGTTTAGGGGATAGAATATAAAGTTTGTACAGTATAAAAACCATTATGTCTATGGAAAGTCCCCATAAAACATGGAAACACAACATGTGTGTGTGTGTGTGTGTGTGTGTGTGTGTGTGTGTGTGTGTGTGAGCTAGAGACAGAGTAAGAATCAGTGTTATATGGACAGAGAGTTAAGCAGGACTACAGTTATGCAGTAACGCTGACTTACAGTTCTCTGTTACATTACACACAAGCTGCCTCCCTGACATGTGTAGCTTACACTATGTAAACCAACACTTTTCCTGAATCACTCACACCATCAATTATTCATAAATGTAAATGCACTCAAATACATTATGAAGCACTTAGAAAAAAAAGTTGCAATGGATAAACCTTCGTTTTAGTGGAAACTGTTAGTGTCATTACGTGCCCTGCACTTTATTGTGTAAAATGGAAATGCAAAATTAGGCCGAGTGTAATAAAGTCCATTTATAACTCTGCCATTGGCTTCTGTCCACACATGACTCCACTGAGCATTCTTGAGAATAGAAGTAAATATATATTGTCACAATGCCGTGGGATGTTTCTCAGAGTCTACTGTTCGTCATTCATGCTCTCGAAGCTAGAATGACATAGCAGGGGTTTTATAACCAACAAACAGTTCTAAAAAAATCTTTATTTATGTAAAATTTAACAGCATGAAGTAAAAAAAAAAAGTAGAAATAAGTATTTAAAAGCCAACCAAGCTGAACTCAAGAACTCTATATAGAGAAAATTATTCTTGATGATAAGATGCTTTTTTTCTGGACCTAATGTGCCGCTTAGAAACCTTTCTTAGTAGTACTGGCCAAGTTTTGTGAAAAAGAAAAGAAATGAGATGAAATGAAATGAGAAAAGACAAAATGAGACAAAACATGAAGAGAAGAGACTTAATGACAAGAGAAGAGACGAAAAGATACAAAAAAGAGAAAAAAGAGGCAAGAACTGAATTTAAAAAAATAGACTAAATGAGACAAAAAGAGAAAAGACCAAATAAGAAAAGATGAACAGAGACAAAATGTGAGGAGATGAAAAGAGAAGAGACTAAAAGAGTAGAAAAAAAGAGATGAAAAGAGAAAAAAAAACATATAAGACATGAAGAAGAGTTGAGACTAAACGAGAAGTGAAATGAAGAGTCTTAAAAAGACAAGATAAGAGATGAAATGAGACAAAAAGAGAAAAGACAAACTGAGACTACGTGAAGAGAAGAGACTAAATAAAGGAAGAGACAAAAAGAGATTTAAAAGAGAAAAATTAGGCAAGAACTGATGATTCGAAAAGAGACAAAATGAGACCAAAAGAAAAGAAAATAATAAGACATGGCGGGAAGAGAAAAGACAAAAAATGTGAAACGAAGACACAAAAAGAGAAGAGATTAAATGAGATGCAGAGAGAAGAGACAAAAGACAACAAGACATGAAAAGAAAGAAGAAATTAGAGGAAAAGAGAAGAAAAGACAAAAAGAGAAGAGACTAAAAGAGATGAAGAAAAGATAATGAGATGAAACGGAGATGAATTGAGATGATAGATATGTGAAGAGAAGAGATAAAAAGAGCTGAAAAAAGATTAAATAAAATGAAAAGAGAAGAGAAGAGAAGAGACAAATTGAGGCAAGACCCGAAGAGACAAAAAGAGACTAAATGACACGAAAAGAGAAAAGAAAAAACGAGAAGAGACAAAAATAAATAAGATGAAAAGAGAAATAAAATGAAAATTAAAGTGATGAAATGAGACCAAACATAAAAGACTAAAGGAAAAGAGATGAGACAAAATGAGATTAGATGTGAATAGAAGAGATGTAATGAGAAGAGATAAGATGAGACAAAATGAAACAAAAAAGAGATGATCAAAATCAAATGATATATGAACAGATGAAAAGGAGACTAACTTAGACATGAAGGGAAGAGACTAAATGAGAAAAGAAAAGATAATAAGAGACAACGAGAGACGAGACAAAATGTGAAGAGACAAAAAGAGATAAAAAGAGAAAAGACAAAATGAGAAGAGAACGGATCTGTGTGAATCTCCAAAAGCAACTCTTTCTCTCCCTGTTTAACTCTCCTACTGCTTCTTTGTTTTCCAACAAGCCCTAAATGAGTGCTGTATGTTCCCCACACACAGGCAGTCAGGGACCATACAGATGCACTACACTCCTTCTCATCTGCCTTTAGCAAAGAGAGGCAGCGCTGTGCAAATTACACTGACCTCTGTTCCTGACCCCTGATGGTCTGCCCCTCCTCACCTCCTTTCTACTCAATTTTCTTGCCCCTCTCTTTCAGAGCTGTTCTTTTTGTGCTCGTGTCATCTAGCTGAAAGAGGAAGTCGCCATCCGTCAGACCACCCTCACGCTCAGACACCCACTGAGTCGCCATGGAAACCCACCCTGGCCCCCAGAGAGAGGCACGAATAAATGGCCATTGCAAGATGCCGCATAATGCAAATTAATGAGGTATGGATGCAGAGGGCATAGAAGGAGGGAGTGGGATGATGTTGGACGTGGGCATTTAGTGTGAATAAGGGTAGAGATGATGTGACCTAATTTTCTTGAAACTAGCTCTTGAATAACTCTTTTAGCTCTTTTGGGGAAGTTTCAGTGAGAGAAAGTAAAAGCAGATGTATCATAATGAATAATACAAAGACTTGACCGACAGTAAGCTCTGTGTAAATTTCTGTCCGGCAATTGTAAAAATAAAGTAATGGAACGGTGGCAGAAGGATAGTTCAGAAATACAGCCAGTCATACTGCATACTGCACACAAAACATGCTGTTCTTGAAATTACAGGTCCTTGAGGGACTTCATAATGATTAATTACTGTATACAGCCACTACATTTTTTTATGCTTATTTTCTCTTTCAGGCATTTAGGCTGTATTGATGCCTTGTTTGGTCACACACACATTCACACACAGGAGCCATAATAATATGTTTTTCATAGCCTGGAGGCATAGAACTGCAATCATTGGGGTCCTTTTAATTAATAAATATTAATTGGGCCTGTTAGTCTGAGATGGCAAGCACAGCAGGTGAAGAACTTCAGCGATTATTTATCCCACAGCATGTTTGTTTTCTGTTAATTTAATTATTTATATATTCACAGTGTTGATTTAGCCTACTCTAAATGTCACTATTTCACCAGGACTCTTTATTAGAGATACGCTATGCACTGTTAACAATAAATCATTACACGAGTTTCAATAAATAAGTCTTCGGAGCATTCAAATCATGTTTTCCATTCCAAACCATTGCTGAGTTAATGTATTTTAAATGATGGCTGTCATAAAACCTTGTTTTTGAGAAAACTAAAGGTTTCCAACAATTTCAGATATTATCTGAAAGAAATGGAAGATTTATTGAAGCACACATTAAATAATTATGAAGCGCACATATGGATTTGAACAAACTCCAAAGATTAAGTATTAAACTTCAGCGTGTAACTTTTTTTGCACACTGTTTGTACTACAGACATGAATGATACCTTTTATTATTTGGCCTGCTGAGAAGAGGTGTGTTTTTAGTATTCTAGACAAACAAACTTATGACTTTCCTCTAGTTGACAAAATTGTATCCCCTGGACTTACACTGAAAGAGGGACCTGAGCCTTATTTACAGACCAGAATAGATAAAGACTTGGCAGTGGCCAGTAAGTAACCACTCACAGTAGCAACCACCAAGAGCATTATAGAAACCACCTACGTAGTACTGACCTAGCAAACACCCACTACACTTTAGCAGCATGGTGGTTAGTTTTGAACAGGCAAACACCAATCACATTTCCTTCAGAAAATGTAAAAACTGATTACAGTATAAAAGCATATAACTGTTTTGTTTGCCCTGACATATGCTAATTAAACTCATCCTAAAATGGAAAAGTGATTTTGAATGTGGACTTGTGGCATATGTTTACTTTTGTGGAGTTTTAAAAAGAACAGCTACACATTGATTACACCAAATGGATTGAATGGCAAACCCTCAAAAGCATAAAATTGCCAGTTGTGTGATCAAGGGTTGGGTGGTTTTAATGCTGGATGACTCAATGATAGAATCTGCCATGCCAACTCAGCTTGGCACTGAAACCCACTGCTACTGTCACCCAAATACTTGGTATTTCATTTTGCCAGTGTACATTAATGCCAGATATGCAATGGCCGCCCACTCTTTGTCTCAGCGAAATACACACAATTGGCAGCCTTGGCAGACCATAATCACATTCCTCCCTCCCACACGCGCGCGCGCACACGCACACACACACACACACACACACACACACACACACACACATTTCCAGTATATACAAATACACTGCTAATACTTAAGGCTAATACTTAAGGCCACTATTATAAAATCCATTGTCCTTCTACATCATATTATCTGCTAAAGTGCCAAACAATGCATTCATCTAGTCAAAATACCATATGTTTTTATTACTCAAGGGATGGATTTCATCTTCTTCTGAGGACTATATATCAAAAAATGTTATTTTTCTTCCAGAAATAAAGGATTATTAAATGGTGCCTCCTAGTAAGTAAGTCTAACTGTTTAGCGCAGATTTGAGTTGGACACCTAAAGAGCAAAACAACCAAGTGTGGCACAGTGGAGGGCTAGGGCCAGGTCGTAATTTTGCACAACTGACCCCTAATTGGGCTGATGAAGCCAGAGAGGAATGAAGTCGACCAGAGACAGCAGTGCAACAGAGAGAGAGTTACAGGCAGCCACCCGACACCTGTGTGTGTGTATTTGTATTTTTGGACATGTTTATTATTAAAATATTATTTATATCATCAAGCCGGTTCTCGCCTCCTCCTTTCCATTGAACTGTGCTACACTGGTTCCGCAACCCGGAAAGGAGGAGGGATGTGCCGTAATAGAGTCCTCGCAACTACATCCACCCCAATGGATCAGCTGCACCCATCTGGGAGGCTTAGACCAGTGGTGATCGGCTTGGGCCTTGAAATTTGGTCAATGACAGCAGTCGTTGTCTCTCTAGCAGAAGGTAATTTGGGTAGAGAAATGAAATGTGCTGCCTTTGAGAACCAGTCCACTAGGGTCCAGGCAACTCTAAATCCCGGGGAGTGAGGGAGGGCAGTAACAAAATCGAGGGCAATATGGGACCATGGTCTCGAAGGCACCAACAGCTGCTGAAGAAGTCCCGCTGGGGGCAAACTGGAAGTCTTAATACAAGCACAGACCAAACAGATGACCATGAACTGATGAACAACACGGGCTATGCATGACCATCAAAACCTCTCTTTGACTGGAGCCAGGGATGTGCCAAACTCCAGTGCCAACGGATAACGTCTAGATGGACAGACTCAACAAATGGCCCGGTGGGGTTTAAAGCAGGGTGTTACCCCTGTAAGGTCATGCGGACCTTCGACTCAATCTTCCAGGATACTGCCACCACCACCACCAACTTGGTAGGGATGATATGTTCCAGAGAGATCGGTCGCTCGGAACTATCAAAAATTACGAGACAGGGCATCCAGTTTGATGTTTTTGGAACCAGGACGATAAGAGATGTAAAATTAAAGTGATCGAAAAAACATTTGGCAGAGTGAATGTACTCAAGAATGTACACAGACAATGAAAGTGTTGCAAGGTGGAGGGTGGGGCCGGGTCGTGATTCCGCACACCCGGCCCCTAATTAGGCTGATGAAGCCCAAGAGGGATAAAGGCAACCAGAGATGGCAGTGCAACAGAGAGAGAGAGAGAGTTACGCGCAGTTGCCTGACACCTGTGTGTGTGTATTTCTCCTTTTGGTAAAGTTTATCATTAATATATTATTTATATCATCAAGCCAGTTCTTGCCTCCTCCCTTCCATTGAACTGTGTTACAGAAAGTTACCCCAGACCCCTCTAACCAATGGCACCACTCCTCCAAGGCTAATTTGATAGCCAGCAACTCCTATGTTACCAGTGTCATAATTTCATTGAGCAGGGGACAAATGATGGGAAAAAAATGCACATGGATACATCTTGTCATCGGAGGGACTCCGTTGGGAGAGTACCGCACCTACCTCCAAGTCTGACGCATCCACAACAAACTGACGAGATGGGTCAGAGTTTGGAGAAGGCTAGGTCAGCCTCCTTGGACCAGCGAAAGGTGCGTCAGAGGAGTGGCTAGTTGGCTTTAATTGTGAATAAAACTGGTCCAAGGAGGCCGATCTGTCTCTGATAAAAATAGCCGAAAACACAATCTCTCCAGGGCCTTGCGAGAATCAGGGATTGACAAATCTACCACAGCCTGAATCTTAGCTAGGTCTACCTGAATCCCCTCCAGTGACACGATGAATCCCAGAAAGTTACCGATAGAGCATGGAACTCACACTTCTCCGCTTTGACAAAAGAACAAAATTGGCTAGCAGCTGTTGGAGCACTCGTAAGATGTGCTTAACATAATTCTGGAGAGAATGAGAAAAAATTTGAATATCATCCATCCATCCATCCATCCATCCATCGTCAACCGCATATCCTGTTGAATATCATCCAGGTAGACAAAAATAGACTGATCAAACATATCTCTCAGCACATCATTGACTAATGCCTGGAAGACTGTGGGGCATAGGCTAAGCTGAAAGAAGGTGTGTTAAAAGCAGTCTTCCACTCATCGCCCTCTCTGACGCGGACCAGATGATAGGCATTGCAAAGATCTAATTTCGTGAAAAAGTTTGCACGCTCAAAGGCTGATGACATCAACAGTAAAGGGTAGGTGTTCTTAAGGGTGATGTCATTCCTGCTGAAGAAGAAGAGGGTCAAATGATCTTGGCTGCCAAAGAATCAAAATGTATTTCTCCATGGCCTCCCTTTCAGGAGCCGAGACCGAGTATAAACCACCCTTGGGGGAAACGTACCTGATTTAAGCTCAATAGCACAATCATATGGACGATGAGGAGGAAGAGATGCAGCCAGAGACTTACTGAACACCCCTCTCAGGTCGTGCTACTCCAATGGGAACTCTGTAAACATCCACTGGTTCATCCTGCAACACAGAACAGGAAACATGGCAAGGTGCAGACAAAAGACAAGAAGCATGACAGAAAGTACTCAAGCCAAAATCGTGTTGCCAGACCAGCAAATATGAGGATTGTGTGTGGATAGCCATGAATGTCCTAGGATGACTGGGGTGAGTGGAGAGTCAATGACATAAAATGAGGTGAGTTCAGAATGATTACCGGAGACAATGAGGTTTAATGCAGTGGTGCAGTGAGTTATTTCTGTAAGTTGAGTTTTGCATAATGTATTGACTGGAATATTGAGATTAGATGTGGGGATGTTGAGAGCCTTGAACAGAAAAGATTCAATGAGGTTGGCTTCAGCACCGGAGTCGACTAGGGCTTAACAGATGTGATGCAGAGAACTCCACTGCAGAGGAGAGTGGAAGATGAGGAATTCCATTGGAATGAACTACCCACCAGTAACCTCTGAACTACTGGTGGGCTCTTTATTTTACAAGACAGGAATGTGCTTGATGACATGGAGATCCACAGTAGAGACACAGACCTTGTGTGCATTGATGGAATACTCTGATACTGATAGAGTTTCTTGGTGAAGTTTGGCTAAAGCATGTGCTGCCTCTCTACCGTGCGCTGCACGGTCGAAGACCTTCTGGAGTTCATCAGCGAAGGACTGGAACTAGGCACAACATGGATGTTTCTGTTCCCTAACTGCCATCCCACACAGACATGCCCGACCAGTCAGCAGCGAAATAACATAAGCCACCTTGGATTGGTCAGTGGGAAATGCAGATGGCAGCAAGGAAAAAGCCAGAGAGCACTGAGATAAAAAAGCTCTGCAAAAGTTAGGCTCACCCAAATAAGGGTCGGCAGTGGTGGTGTGGGCGCAGGGAATCTTGAGAAACAGTCACTAGACAAGGGAGGAGAGCTTGTGAATTGTGATGCCAAAGCTTTGATTGCTCACCTGGTGGATCTCGTGACCTCCTCTTGCTGAGCGAGATGGGAATCCTGATGAGTGAGGAACTGCTGGATTTTCAGCAAATCCTGCTGGGTCCATGATAATGGTTGGATCGTTATGTCAGGATCAATAGAGGACCCAGATGCAAGTAACAGTTCAAATTATATTTACTGAATAATTGATTGGTAAACACAGTAGGCAGAAAACAGCAAGAGAAGTCCAATGGCGAAGATGATGATTTCACCCACTGTGAAATTTGGTGGAGGATCTGTGATGTTTTGGGGATGCTTCAGCAAGGCTGAAATCAGGCAGATTATTCTTTGAGAAGGACACATGAATCAAGCCACATAGAAGGTTATCCTGGAAGAAAACTTGCTTCGTTCTGCTCTGACAATGTTCACCAACTCGGAATATTGTTTTTTCCAGCAGGACAATGCTCCATCATACACAGCCAGGTCAATCAAGGTGTGGATGGAGGACCACCGGATCAAGACTCTGACATGGCCAGCCCAATCTCTAGACCTGAACCCAGAGGAAGATGGATGGCCACAACCCTTCAAACAAAGCTGAGCTGTTTGTGCCAGGAGTGGCATAAAGTCACCCAACAGCAATGTGAAAGACTGGTGGAGAGCATGCCAAGACGCATGAAAGCTGTGATTAAAAATCAGGGTTATTCCACCAAATATTTATTTCTGAACTCTTCCTAAGTTAAAACATTAGTATTGTGTTGTTTAAAAATGAGTGTGAATTTTCTTTCTTTGCATTATTCGAGGTCTGATAACACTGCATCTTTTTTTTGACCAGTTGTCTTTTTCTGCAAATAAGTGATCTAAATGACAATATTTTTATTTGGAATTTGGTAGAAATGTTGTCAGTACTTTATAAAATAAAAATAAAAAAAATATTTTACTCAAACACATATATATAAATAGTAAATCCAGAGAAACTGATAATTTTGCAGTCGTCTCTTAATGTTTCCCAGTGCTATGTACAGTATGTATATATATATATATATGGTTGGGGAGTAACGGAATACATGTAACGAGAGTTAAAATACTAAATATAAGTAACTGTATTCCACTGCAGTTACAATCTAAATGATTGGTAATTAGAATTAGAAAAAGTATTTTGATTACTGAAGAGATTACTTTGCATTTTATTGTCATTTGTTTAATTTAATATTTAGACCTTTCAGATGGAAAAAATTTATATAAAAGATGCAATCCAAAGTGCATTTGAACAATTTATACGAGCAGGCAGAAAAGTAAGTTTGGAGCTGAAGAAATAGAAATCATCCTTGTGAAAAATGTCAGCTTTGTGCTAAACTGATATTTCTAGCCATTAGACATGCACGTTACCAGGCACGATCATATTTTTTGTATCAAGAAAATTCACTTAGTTCATAATTTATTTTTTTCTAGTTAGACCTAGTTCGATTTTTGTATTGTTTTGCTGTAAAACTATCTAACAATCCTTAAAACAAAATCAATTTGATTGATCTTGTTTTAGAAACAACACTGCATAAGATATTTAGGTTTTTCAGAGAATGCGTTTTTAACATGTGTATTTTGTCATACTGTACTGGCAGAATTTTTATAGTCAAAACAAGTAAAAAAAAATCTACCAGTGCTGAAGAAGTAATCCAAAGAATTTAGAATACATTACTGACATTGAGTAATCTAACGGAATACTTTACAAATTACATTGTACAGCATGTATTCTGTAATCGGTAGTGGAATACGTTTCAAAAGTAACCCTCCCAACCATGTATAAGTATATATGGAGAGGTAGTCTAACAGGGTCGAGCCCCTTTCAAAAAGTATTGTGACAGTACCATGGTACTGTGATTGTATCAAATTGAACTTTGATTAATACCATTGTACTAAACAATTACCATATTCAGGTAACATTGTATTCACCACTCCAAAGAATGCCATAGTATTACCATAGCACATGCCCAAAAACACAGCATTACTATGACATATGACAGTTTTTGTCCAGTTTGAATAGAACAAATACAGATGGTTTGTCAGTGCAATGTAATTTTCAACCTGCAATATGCTTTAAAAACACAGTCTGGAAAAAGTCAGTATGGTAAATTGCAGTGCTTTGTGCTGAATGTGTCCTCAACTGCCTATATCTGTCTTGTCATATCTGTCAATGCTCCCTTTGTTTCTCATCCTCTTCTTGCCTCTGCTCTCTCTGTGTGTCTCCTTTTTTTCCTTCATTATCTCAAACTTTGCCAGATGTGTTAAAATGTGAAACTTCTAAAACATTAGTAAAGCCTGTGTCAGGGTTATATGGATTGCCTCATAACAGCTGAAAAGTTCTTCACATCTTCACTTTGTCTGTACAAAGTTAGAAAATGCTGGTGATGGAACAGACATGGATAACAAAAAGGTGCTTTCGCTTTTGTGAGGTTTAAAGGAATAGTTCACCCTCAAAAATTAAATTTCTCTCAACAATCAAGTAAGATTTGATTAATACAAAATGTACATACCCCGTCCTTGCATGTGCACCAAAATGTGGTTAAACTCCACACATGCAGTCCATATGCATCCTACAAAAATATCCCAAAACAAACCCTCAATTTTAACATATTTACAGCATTTTGTGTCAAATTTTATATTTACCCAAAGAATTTTCAAATGATGAACAAAACCAGGAGCTCTCCTTCACAACGTACAAGTATCAGCCACAATATTAAAATCACCTGCCTAATATTGTGTAGGTCCTCCTCATGCCGCCCAAAAAAACACCAACCCGTTGTTATTCTGAGATGCTATTCTTCTCACCACATTGTACTGAGCGGATATCTGAGTTACCGTAGACTTTGTCAGTTTGAACTAGTCTGGAATTTCTCTGTTAACTCACTGGATGTTTTTTGTTTTTGGGAGCATTCTGAGTAAATTCTAGAGACTGCTGTGCATGAAAATCATCTCGGGTTACTTAAATGTAACCCCTGTTCCCTGATAAATGCTGAACGAGATGCTGCGCTGATTTAGCATCATGGGAATGTCTTGACCATCTGTGAATATGTGTGTGTGGCAGGAAGGAGGGCAGGGCCGGGTTGTGATTATACACACCCGGTACCTTATCAGGAGTGTAATCAGTTCAATGGAAAGGAGGAGGCGAGAACCGGCTTGATAATATAAATAATAGTTTAATATAAAACTGAAGCAAAAGACAAACACACACATGACGGACATGTCCGTAAACGATCTCTCTCTCATCGCACCACCGTCTGCCATCGGCCTTTATCCCTCTCGGAGGCTTAACCCTTTCGCACGTACCATCACACTGGTCCAGAGTGGTCCCTGGGGAGTACCATCAAACCGGTTTGATTCGAACGTTCGTGTCTGACGTCATCAACTGGCACATTTTAAAATTCAAATCTGCATTCCCGCTGTTTAGCTACTGCTGGGGGATTGGCTAAGCAATGCCATTTACATGCTTAAAAAAGCTGCTTGAACAATCTTTTCAACTACATGTTTGTTACAGGCATTCAAACTAACACAAGACTACAAATTTACACAATGTATGACCGTGCAAAACTAACTGAAACTCAATTGCCGTATGGTTTAGTTGCAACATAGAGACTGGCTAAGCACATAATGTCTATAACAGCTGCTCGAACAGTCTTTTCAAATCATATGAAAAATGTTTATTGTACGTTGTATGCATTCAAACAAACATAGAATACTTACCATTTAAGTTTACTGTCCATATCCACACACCGCGTATAACAGCACCACAGTAGACGATAAACTCACCAAATCTGCTTTCGCGTTGCATGCATAGCTGCCATTGCTATAGAAATAGTGAGTGGTGAAACGCTTGTCATTTATGTCTAAAACAGCTGTTCGAACAGACTTCATTTTTATTGTATTAAAATAAACAGAAGTATTGGAATACAATTTTCAATACAATCACATTTCAAACACAATGCATTATTCACATGAAACGCATGTTGTTAATTATTTTTAATTGTGAATCTGTGTAAATATATATATTTTTTTTTCAGACAAGCCTGCACTGCAATTTAAAAAACGTTAAAAAAAAAAAAAAAAAAAAACAACGGCTATGACCATTGCCTATCACTAGTCTTCCCTTCCCCCCAGTGACAAGTGACATCACGGCACGTCACTTTTACCTCAGACTCGTATTGGAGCTTGTCATATATTTTACACACACACACACTTGAGTTAATTTGATATATTTACAGTTTTATTTACACAATTGCCACAGAAAACGATGTCTTTAAAAAAAAAAACAAATTACAGATGAGGAGATCAGAGAAATATTTTTTAATTCTGATGAGGAAGAGGGAAATTTTGACAATGAGGGAAGTGACACAGATGAGGAGATGCCCCCCAACCTCCAAGCCCTTGATGCTGAGGATGAAGATGCCTCAGTCACTGCTCCTACGCCTGTTTACACAACACCTAGGGAAGTGGAGGAGGTAAGCTCTTCCTGCTGGAGTTCTACCAGTAATTTTACCCCTCCTGGACCAACATCTTTGTGCCCTACAGGGATCTGTGTGTCGATGAGTTGTTGATGAAATTCAAGGGTAGGCTGTCATTTCGCCAGTTCACACCAACAAAACGCCACAGATTTGGGGTCAAATTTTTTGTTTTATGTGATGTGCTTACCGGTTACGTGCAGAACATTATAATATATACAGGATCCACCACCGACATCCAGCACTATGAAGGCCTTGGAATCTCTGGGTCAGTTGTTATGACATTACTGGCCCCATACTTGAAAAAGGGTCACATCCTGTTCGTGGACAACTGGTACAGTAGTCCCACACTGTTCCAGCACCTCCTGTCTCTGGACACAGGAGCTTGTGGGACAGTACAAGCCAACAGGAAGGGAATGCCAACATTCACCAGCAAAATGACAAAGGACCATGTTGAATGTAAAGAAAATGGAACACAACTGGCAGTGAAATGGCATGACAAGAGGGATGCTCACCTTCTTACCACGGTCCATCCATCCACCATATCAGCCACTGGAAAGGTTGATCACATCACCAAAGAAAGAAAGATGAAGCCTCTCTGTGTGCAGGAATACAACAAAAAGATGGGAGCAGTGGATAAGGCTAACATGATGAAAGGCTTTTTTGATTGTACCAGAAAAACCACCAAATGGTACAAAAAAAGTCTTCTTTTACCTCCTTGACACTGCAGTACTGAACAGCCACATTGTCCACCACCAACTTACGGGTGAGAAATTTCAATATCAGATTAAGAACAACATAGAATTTACATATAAATAAAAAAATAAATAGTTTATTTTTATCGTTTTAATATATTTTTTCATGTAAACTCAATTAATGCATTTAAACTTAGAAACTAAAATTAACATAAAATAATAAATGACCATGCTGCCATATTCCACACTCCTCACTTCCCACCCATGTGCTCTGCTATCAATAGGAAAAGTCATCCCATCCCTGCAATTCAGGATGAACCTGATGAGAAGACTGCTGGAAGAGCACAGTACACCTCGGTGTCCATCCAAAGCAGGCCGCCCTGCATTGGACACTCCACTGCGCCTGACAGCTAGGCATTTCCCCTCTGAAGTCCCTCAGACAGCTTCCCAGGACAGCAGGACCAGGCGGCACTGCAAGGTCTGCCTATCCAGCACTCGCAGGACAAAGCAGAGGCGCCTCACCAAATTTATGTGTGTGCCATGCAACACTCCCTTGTATGTTGCCCCATGTTTTGAGGAGTACCGCACACTGAAGCATTACTGATTTCTAAATAAAATAAGCACATATTAATTAAAAGTTGTTATTGTTGTTATGACATTTGTATTAGTTATTGTTATATTTCCATTGTTATTGTAAATTGTGTATTTTTTCCATATAATTAGTTTATTATCTAGGAAATGTGTGAATTGCTGGATTTTGTTTACCAAAAATGCAATTGAATGTAATGAATGCTATTTATTAGTTGTTATTGTTGCTTGTATTTATTAAAATATTTATATTGTTAATCATTATATTGATATTTCTTTAAAAATATTATCTATAAACAAATGCATAATAAAATTACATATTACATATTATTAAGAATAATGCAAATTCTGAACTTTTCTCTCACAGAGCAAACATTTCATACTAGTAACACATTTGAGCATCTAATGGTGATGGAAGGAAACAGTGTGACTACACTGCATTACAAATGTTAAACATAGTAACAATGCCAACACAGGAACAAAAATGGCTTCAAACTTTATTTTAATTGTACAGCCAATGGTCATCCTCTGTTTTTTGAGATATGAGATAGTTGAGCCAAACCCATCTGACACAAGACAGATCGTAATCCAAGAGACCCGATTTCAGTCATAACTCACTTTTGTAAAATGTGTACTTTGCCTTTTGCATTAGAGTATATTGCTGATGAATTGCATATCATGCTACTTTCAGTTGAAACTCATTCCTAATATTAGCATTAGAATATATATTCTAGACTATACCTCACACAACAGCTTTTGATCAAAGTGGGCATGATAAAACAATAGATATGTGCAATATACCCACAACATTAGTGCAGTAAACTTAGTTTTATATTTGACATTCGCGACAATACTCAAACTATGAATAGGTTTTCTTTGCCTAGCACAAAGCTGAATTTTTTTTCATATAAAATTGTATTTGCCCTATAAATCAATTAAACAATTTAACCATTTGATATTATGACATCACAAAAAAATAAGAAATGTTCTTAAAAATATAATTTTCATGACACAAGACTCAAGAATTTACACTCTATATGTTTTCAAATAAATATAGTGTGTACATTTTTGTAATATTTTAATTCCATTAAACTCAATAACTGTGTGACCTAGAGACATGAAACCAGCTATAAAACACTCTTTTGGGAGTAAATGTTCACTAATTTTATACAGATATTATAATTCTATAGTCACTGAGATTAACAGATTTATAGGGATAATTGAATCTGTATAAAAAGTAGTGAACTTTTACTCCCAAAAACAAGCCTTGTGCTATTTTTTATTTGAACACATATTTACATTTATGCATTTATCCAAATCTATAGAAAGTAAACATATAGAAAGTAACTTCCACAAACAGAGTCTTGTGTCATGAAAGGGATATTTTTAAGAACATTTCATATTTGTTGTGATGTCATAATATCAAATGGTTAAATTGTTTAATTGATTTATAGGGCTAATAAATGTAGTAACATTTAAGTTTTTATTTCTTTTCACTGCACTGTTGGTAGGTCCGATCTGGTGGTAGTCGTGTGCGGACAACAGCTTAGACATTTCCTGAAAGACTTTTCTGTTTCGCATCGTTTTGTTTGTCACTAACGAGAGGAACATTTGCACCTCATTTATTGACCATGGCATGGTTTTGTGTACAGCCATTACTTTTTACAATTCGAAAGTTGCTTGAACAAATTATACTGTTATCGCTGTTGCTAACTTTAAAACTAGCGGTTGATGTCCCGTGTCAGAAATCTTTGACGCTGGTACTGATGATTCTCTCTGACCAATCAGTGACCTGCAAGATTTTGACGTCACATTTAGTATCGGCTTGGCTTGCTTGGAACCTCGACCAAGGTGGTACTAAAAAAGTACCAGGTACTATCCACAGTGGAAAGCCCCCAAAAAGCGAGCAGTCTCGAGTTGTACCGTGCAGTGGAAAAGCAGGTACAGGGGGGCAAATAGGATGAGAATGACCATGATCAACTGCAAAATGAGCAAAGAGGAAGTGGAGTAGTAAAGTAGTACGATACTCACAGAGTACATGAGAGGTGTGCAACACTCCCATTTGCGTTAGCCCATGTTTTGAGTACCACGAACTGAAGCATTACTGAGAACTGTGAAATAAAATAAGCAAATGTTAGTTATGGTTACAGTTTCATTGTTATGTATTGTAAATGGTATTTTTTTCCTTGAAATTGGTTTATAATCTATTAAATGTGTGCATTGTGGGCTTTTGTTTACCACAAATGCAATTTAATTGAATGTTATGAATGCTGTTTAGTATCTGTTATGGTTATGTTGCTTGTATTTTTTTAAATATTTATAGTTTTAAGCATTATATTGATATTTATAAAAAAAAATTGTATTGTCTATAAACAAATGTATATAAAAGCATAGATCAATAAATAAAAAATTAAATAAAATCAAATTTTTTAACTCTCAAAGAGCATAGATACATGTTTTTATACTGTATACACAAGACAGATCATAATCATAAGGAGACTTTCAGCCATAACTAAATTTTGTAAAATGTGTATTTTGCCTTTGCATTAGAGTATATTGCTGATGAATAACATATCATACTACTTTCAATTGCAACCCATTCCTAAAATTAACATTAGAATAGACTATAGACTATACCTCACACAACAGCTTTTAATCAAAGTGAACACGATAAAACATTAGATATGTGCAATATGCCCACAACATTACACAAGCAGTGAACAGCACAAGCTATTATGTAAATTACATCAATCTACGATGAATACATATCATAAACATATTATTAATGCATTTATCATGGTCTACACGTGTTTGAAAATCATTTTCAACAATTCTCAATCGAAAAAGACAAAAAATTTACTCACCAGTAGCAATCATGTAATGCGTTGTCAGAAAAGTTGCACGTGGGAGTGAAATTCAAAGTCCGAGAAAATAAATAAATAAATGTCAATATAATCCATTGGTTAAAACATTTATTATAGTTTATACATGTTTTAAAACAACGAGGAAGGGTTTAAAGTGAAGAAAAAAGCAAAACGCTTACCTATACTCTGTCCACCAGCTCCAAGCGCGACAAGACAGAGGTGAACCGTCATGTGACTGCCCAGAGTATCACGTGACAAGCTTGGTGCGTCACACTGGAATTTTAAATTTGCTACGTTGTAAAATAACTGCCGAAAAAAATTCACGCTGGGGACATCAGTTACATCATTTAGAATTTACGTGCGAAAGGGTTAATAAGCCTAATAAGGGACCGGGTGTGTATAATCACAGCCCGGCCCCGCCCTCCGCCCTGCCACAGTGTGCAACACGTCAATGAAATTTACTAGAATTTATAGCCTCTGCTGGTGACATCATTGGATGCACCTGTAGCAGGGCTATATATAGATGCGCCACAGGTGCATCGTCAGGTATTTTGTCTGAAGAGCAGTCCTGGGGCATCCTCAGTGCAGCAATGAAGCGCAGCATGTCGTTCTGCTTTTATCAGGGAACAGGAGTTACATTTAAGTAAACCGAGACGTTCCCTATCAAAAAGCTACACTTTGATACTGCGCTGATTTAGCGCTTTGGGAATGAGAATACCTACGCCACCGCACTGTGGGTGTCCGGACCCCTTACGGTTGTATAGTTGTGCTCACAAGAGTGCGAGAGGTCTCAGATATGAGCTTTTGATGTTGACTCAAGGACGTGAAAGCCTGGAGTGGCATGAACATCCAAACTATAGAATCTTATGAATGTATGCGGAGAGGACATCCCTCTGCATTACAAATATGTTGCAGAGGGACACCTCTGGCCAAAGCTTTAGAGGAGGCGAACCCTCTGGTAGAGTGAGCCCTGATACCTACTGGCGAAGCTTGACTGCGTGCCTCATAGGCCAGGACAATAGCATCCCTCACCCAATGCGACATAGTTTGCTTGGTGGCGGCCGCCCCTTTGTTGCGGCCCCATGGCAAACGGATAGTTGCCCTGACTTACGCCACTAGCTTATGCAGTGGACATATGTCTTAAGGGCACGGACTGGACACAGTCCGTGAAGTCTTTCATGCTCGGCGTTGTAAACGGATGTGACCAGATGTACGGTGGAGAAAGGAACCTTAGGCAGGTAGTCAGGATGAGGGTGAAAAATTGCTTTAGCCATTCCTGGGGCAAAATCTAAGCAGGTTGGCAAGACAGACAGAGCCTGCAGATCCCCAATTCTTTTTAGAGAAGTAAATGCCATAAGAAAAAAACATCTTGAGTGTCAGAAGTTTATCAGACTCTGACTCTAGAGGTGCAAAGGGGGTCTCAACCAGACCCTCAAGGACTATTGCCAAGTCCCATGAAGTGATCCTGGTCCTAGCAGGAGGTCTCAACCGCAAGGCTCCAGGAATGAAGCGAGCGAGCAGAGGATGTCTCCCCAACGGTATCCCGTCAATCAGGGCGTGGCAAGCTGATAGAGCGGCCACGTAAACCCTGAGAGTGGCGGGGCATGTGTCTGCTGATAATTTTTCCTACAGAAAATCCAGAACTGAAGCAATCTGGCAGTTAACTGGATCCGCATTATGTGCACTGCACCATCTTTCAAACACACCCCATTTATTGGCGTAACTTCTTCTAGAGGGAGCCCTAGCACTTAGAATGGTCGCGATAACTTCAGGTGAAAGCCCAGTGTCCCTCAGTTGGTACACTTCAGGGGCCAAACATGAAGGTTCCACAGCTTGGGCCAGGGATGAAATATTGTTCCCTGCATCTGGGACAAAAGGTCCCTCCTGTTCAGAATCGCCCAAGGCAAGCCGTCGAGGAAAGACATTATCTCCGAGAAACATACCCTGTTTGGCCAACCCGGCGCTATTAGTTAGCGGCAAGACCCTTGCTGGCAAACTCTGGCCAAGACTCCCAGGAGCAGAGAAACCGGAAAAAATGCATACAGGCACATTCTGGGCCATGTATGTGCCATCGTGTCCAGACCCAGGGGGGCTGGGTGACTCAGAGGGAAGAAGAGGGGACATTAAGCTGTCTGTTGAGAGGCAAAGAGGTCCACTCCTGCTCTGTAAAATCTCACCCAGATTTGTTCCACTACCTCAGGGTGGAGTTTCCACTCCCACGTTGGTATTTTCTGTCTGGACAGTAAATCTCCTCCCACATTCAGGCATCCATGGATATAAACTGCTTTGATTGATGGGAGCTTGCCCTGGGCCCAAAAGAGAATCTGCCGTGCCAGTCTGTTGAGCTGGCGTGACCGTAGACCTCCTTGATGGTTTATGTAAGAGACAAGTGCTGTGTTGCCCACCCGCACCAGGACATGGCAGCCTCTCAAATACTGGAGGAAGTATTTCAGAGCCAAAAATACCGAAATCAACTCGAGGCAGTTGATGTGCCAATCGAGCGGATGACCCTCCCATTCCCCTTGAGCTGGACGACCACTTAAAAGAGCACCCCAGCCCGTCAGGTAGGCATCTGTCGATAGCAATTTGCACCTAGAGTGGGACCCAAAGCGAAGAACCAGAGTCTGAACCATATAGAATGGGTACGAAGCGTGCAGTGCGTAACCCTTATCTGCCTTAGGGGACTGGCCCTGGGATGAAATCCCCTGGCTTTGAGCCACAACTGAAATGGTCTCATGTGCAGAAGGCCCAAAGGGATCACAGAAGACGCAGATGCCATGAGACCTGGTATTCGTTGATACTGACGAACTGTGCAACCTTGGCCTAACCTGACTTTGCTCAGGTGAATGGACATGATTCGAGTGGGAGACTATTGTGCCCGCATCATGATAGAATTCCATACAACGCCCAGATAGGTAATTTCCTGAGTGGGAGAGAGAATGCTCTTTTTGACGTTGAGTCTCATACCCAGAGAAACCAGATGAGCTAAGACAATATCCCTGTGCTGAACTGCCAGTTCTTGTGACTGTGCTAGTATCAGCCAGTCGTCTATGTAATTCAGAATGCTCGCAAAGGAGCCAATGCTGCATCCATGCATTTCATGAATGTGCGGGGTGATAGGGCTAGGCCGAATGGAAGAACCCGATATTGGAAAGCTTCGCCCCCGAAACGAACCTCAGGAAATTCCTGTGTTGTGGCAGAATTTCTATATTAAAATATGCGTCCATGAGATCGATCGTGACCAACCAATCATGATGTTGTATTTGAGACACAACCGTCTTGACAGTTAGCATCTTGAACTTGAACGCCCCGATTGAGCGATTCAAGCCTCGAAGGTCTAAAATCGGACACAACCCCCCACCCTTCTTGGGAACCAGGAAGTATCTGCTGTAGTAACCTTACTCTTTCTCTGGAAGGGGAACATGTTCTATGGCCCCTTTGACCAAGAGATTTTGCAGTTCTTTCCAAAGTAGACATGCTTGTTCCGGTTTCACGGTAGTGGAGACCACACCGTTGAAACGTGGAGGACGGCGATCGAATTTAATTCTGTAGCCTTTTTCTACAGTTCTTAGAACCCACATAGAAACACCTGGCAGTAGCTTCCACGCTGCTAGGTTCTCTGAGATGGGTATACATTTTGACACTTCCTGTTGAGGGGATGTCAAGTATTCCGTGTCCTGGACTAAAGAAGGAAGCAATGGAACACCCAACATTTTGCTGGAAACCTCTAACTCCCAAAACACCAGAGGCGGCGGGAATGGAGAGGTTTCGTGGGGGTATCAGGAAGGTACAGGTGAATGCTTCACGCGCCCCTACCCGAGGGGGGCTACCCCCACAAGGCTGGGCACAAGACCGTCAGGCTTTTTTCTTCTTAGAAATGACTGCCCTGAGGTCTTGCTTTGGGGGCTGCTGAGGGCGACGAGCCGGCCCCCAGTCTCTACGAGGGGGAGCACAACTCGCCACGCTTTGTTTTTTAGCCTCGCTTCTAGAAGGACCGGGGTGGGGCTGGGTGGCTGATGGCCCCTCCCCCTGAGTGCAGCAAGGAAGGAATTGCCAGAAGGCTTCCTTGTGACTCTTTGCCTCCTGGAACCTGGGGATAACTACATTCATAGCATCACCAAATAAGCCAGAAGGTGAAACCGGGGCATTGAGAAGGAAAATTTTGTCCTTGACTCTGATGCCCGACAGGTTGAGCCATAAGTGTCTCTCCGTGCTGACTAAAGCAGACATAGACCGGCAAATGGTGCGAGCTGTCTGCTTGGTCGTGCGGAGAGACAGATCCGTGGCTCGACGAAGCTCAGAGAAAGCCTTTCGTCGACCGAGGTGCCCGCACTCAGGTCCTTCAACAGATCAGCCTGGTACGCATGTAACACTGCCATAGTGTGCAGGGCAGCACCAGCCTGACCTGCTGCCTGATAAGCCTTCCCCACAAGCGTGGAGTTGGTCCTGCACGGCTTTGTGGGGAGAGTGGGTCTCTTTATTGATTATGCCAAGCCAGGCAAGAGATAACCCGCAAGTGTCTCTTCTACCGGCGGAATCACTGAATAACCCCGTGCCCCACGATAGTCTAATATGTTGACGTCGAGGGCACGAAGACATGGGAAGTATAAGGTTTCCTCCATGAATGAGAGAGATCGTCATGGAGGTCATCAGAGAAAGGAAGGGACTGATAAAGCATTCTCTTCCTTTTTTTTTGGCCACCAGACAGAAATCTGTCTTCTAGTTTGGAGCATATCTGCATGATTTTATGTGCTGCACTGTTGCCACATGAATGGTTGATTCAATAATCGCATGGATGATTGTTGGTGCCAGATGAGCTGGTTTGAGTATTTCTGTAACTGCTGAACTGGGGTGAGAGGTTTGGATGTGGTTGGAGGAAGGTGCTCTTTGTTCCCCTTTTACTGCAAAACTCAACAAAGTTCTCAGACATTGGCACATCTATAACACTAGACTAATTAAAGAAGATGGAAGTTGAGGGCCTGTGAAATTTTAATTGGAATTTCTGTCATGCTCAAGGCTCAGCGCAGATTAGAATTATAAATGACTTTGTAAACAGATGAATAAACATAATGAAGAATTGTACAGTCTATGACACCCTGGAGATAGAGAATTACAACATAAGCCTATATATTCACTAAAAACTGAATATATACAATATATAATTGTATGGAGCTCCAAAGGTGTTCTGGGTTTTTTTTAATGTGTTGCTATACAATGCTGTCAGTGTGTTTGCTAAGTGGCTGCTTACTAGCTTAAGTCAAATCAAGTGGCTTTTATTTGTCATTCACACAGTATACCCAGGGTTTGCTGGGCACTGAAATGCCTAAAATAATAGTTTACCCAAAAATTTTAATTATGTCATTACCCTGTTGAAAAGGTCACCAGCTTACATTGTGTTTGGGTCCTTTTACCCTAACATGGGATGCTGGTGTCTGCACTGAGATTTTAAACTAGCTTAACCAGTTTCATCAGAAAGACCATGCTGGTCAACAAGCTTCACCAGCTAGGTTCTGTACTCAATTTTAACATAGGACTCTTAAAAACACACATTTAATGCAATTTATAAGCATTTTGTGCCAAAGAATTCTGAAACGATAAACAAAACCAGGAGCTCTCCTGCACAATGTATGTTCTCACGCTTCTAACCAGCAAACATGTGTGTTGAAACACAGCGGGTGTCGAAAACTCCTAAAGGGGCCACGTCCAATTTATGATTAGAGTTAACTAAAATACAATTTCTCCACTTGGCTTCATAAATAACAACAGTGGATCCAGCAACCACGAATGGTATGTGTGCATTAGCAGTACATTTTATCACAACTGGCAGGCTGAGGGAAAAACTTACAGTCTCTTCAATAGGTTGTACTGTTGTTTAAATTGAAAAAAAAAAAAAAAAACACAAGTTGTAAAACTTAGATTTGATCTAGGACCTTTATTAATTGCATTCATTGTACAAACTGCCAGTCTATCCCTAAAAGCCTTTATATAGTATATTGCCCTCAACATAACAACCAAAAATTTATTTTGAATTTATTTCATGTAATAACTTTCAACTGCACTTAAGATGATGGTCTGATATTGACTTGTAAGATGAGATTTCGAGAGAGACAGAGCAAGCCAACTGTTGAAAGCATGTCGACTGACATAACGATTTTTTAATTGCCTCAGGAAACAAGGCAGTGCCTTTAATTACAATGGTCTCCAGAAGACTGATTGTCTTTCTGCAATACTACACAAAAGCTGAATCTCCCATCCACTGAAGCATGGCCAGAGCAGACCTCCATGCATAATGTCTCCTCAAGGTCTCAGGCCCAATGGAAGAATATATTGATCTAATGAAAATAAATGGTAGCACTGTTAATGATCAAGTGTTCGTTATTGTGCTGCTTTCAACTAAACATATTATGCACATTTCCTGAGCCTGTTTCTTGTTGTAAGCAGAGAATATATTGTATGAGCACTATTATAGCACAAAGCTGAACCTCACATGTACAATATAAAGTATCTCACAAAAGTGAGTACACCCCTCACATTTTTGTAAATATTTGATTAGATCTTTTCATGGACAACACTTAAGAAATTGCTACAATGTAAAGTAGTGAGTGTACAGCTTGTATAACAGTGTAAATTTGCTGTCCCCTCAAAATAACTCAACACACAGCCATTAATGTCTAAACCGCTGGCAACAAAAGTGAGTACACCCCTAAGTGAAAATGTCCAAATTGGGCTCAATTAGCCATTTTCCCTCCCCAGTGTCATGTGACTCATTAGTCTTACAAGTTCTTAGGTGTGAATGGGGAGCAGGTGTGTTAAATTTGGTGTCATCGCTCTCACACTCCCTCAAACTGGTCACTGGAAGTTCAACATGGCACCTCATGGCAAATAACTCTCTGAGGATCTGAAAAAAAAGAACTGTTGCTCTACATGAAGATGGCTTAGGCTAGAAGAAGATTGCCAAGACCCTGACACTGATCTGCAGCACGGTGGCCAAGACCATACAGCAGTTTAACAGGACAGGTTCCACTCAGAACAGGCATCGCCATGGTCGACTAAAGAAGTTGAGTGCACATGCTCAGCGTCATATCCAGAGGTTGTCTTTGGGAAATAGATGTATGAGTGCTGGGGGGTTAGCCTGTCAGTGCTCAGACCATACGCCGCACACTGCATAAAATTGGTCTGCATGGCTGTCGTCTCAGAAGGAAGCCTCTTCTAAAGATGATGCACAAGAAAGCCCACAAACATTTTGCTGAAGACAAGCAGACTAAGGACATGGATTACTGGAACCATGTCCTGTGGTCTGATGAGACCAAGATAAACGTATTTGGTTCAGATGGTGTCAAGCAAGTACAAAGACAAGTGTGTCTTGCCAACAGTCAAGCATGGTGGTGGGAGTGTCATGGTCTGGGGCTGCATGAGTGCTGCCGGCACTGGGGAGCTACTGTTCATTGAGGGAACCATGAATGCCAACATGTACAGTGACATACTGAAGCAGAGCATGATCCCCTCCCTTCGGAGACTGGGACACATGGCAGTATTCCAACATGATAACGACCCACAACACACCTCCAAGATGACCACTGCCTTGCTAAAGAAGCTGAGGGTGAAGGTGATGGACTGGCCAAGCATGTCTCCAGACCTAAACCCTATTGAGCATCTGTGGGGCATCCTCAAATGGAAGGTGGAGGAGCACAAGGTCTCTAACATCCACCAGCTCCGTGATGTTGTCATGGAGGAGTGGAAGAGGACTCCAGTGGCAACCTGTGAAGCTCTGGTGAACTCCATGCCCAAGAGGGTTAAAGCAGTGCTGGAAAATACACAAAAAAATATTGACACTTTGGGCCCAATTTGGACATTTTCACTTAGGGGTGTACTCACTTTTGTTGTCAGCGGTTTAGACATTAATGGATGTGTGTTGAGCTATTTTGAGGGGACAGCAAATTTACACTGTTATACAAGCTGTACAATCACTACTTTACATTGTAGCAAAGTGTCATTTCTTCAGTGTTGTCACATAAAAAGATCTAATCAAATATTTACAAAAATATGAGGGGTGTACTCACTTTTGTGAGATACTGTATATTCATGGAGCTGCAGGGCTTCCTAACAACAGAAACAGAAAGAGAGAAAGCGTGTGTGCAATTGTTTAAAAAGGTGTTTGTTTTCCCTCTCAGAGCAACACCGTATAAAGAGATAAGGTACACATGCATGGTGTAATCTAGATGTAATCCACTGCAAGAGACTTCTCCTATTCAACATATTGATGTTAAGAACATTAAACAAAACAAAAGAAAGCTAGATTTTCAGAAGACTTGGAATATGACACACAAGTCACATAGACTACTTTTATAAAAATTTGGGGTCCTTTTTTAATCTTAATGGTGTGGCATCAACTGCCATTGTATCTCAACAGGACATCTTTTAAATGACCTCCTTTGGTGTTCCATGGAAGAAAGATAACCATATGTGTTGGAATTCATATAATGGTGAGTACATGACAGAACTTTCATTTTTGGGTGAACTATTCCTTTAATTTCTGAGGCATTTTTGACAATTTCAGTGGCCATTCTGCCACATAAAGGGCACTATGATTTTCGAATTGCGGAATATAGTCATAAAAATTTTATTAACTGTAAAACATGGAATGTCATGGAATTTGGATATTTGGGATAAAATGATTGTATAAATGCACAATTAATCAAATTAATGTGACAAAAGGCTGAGATTTAATAAAAAAATAGCCTTTATGATCTGCACGAGCTGCTGCTTCAACAGTAGTGAATGCGTGCGCTCTGTGTGTGAATAAATGACAAAGTACAGAACACTTTATTCACTGTGAAGCACACAGCACATGCAGACTATATATTTACATAATTTAATCATAGTCTTTTGCAATTTAATAAGCAAATTAGCCCATAGTGAACTGCTTTTCCAGAGGTGAGAAGTGAAGTCTTTCAAAATATATATATTTTTTCTGCTAAAACTCCAAAATAAAAGCCCCATTTAACTACAATTGTAAATTTGAAAAAATTAAATAAAAAATGCAATAGGAATATATTAAAATTAAAAATGAAATAAAACTATAATGCAATAAAAAATAATGCAATTGCATGTTGAAAAGTAATTACTCTGTTTTCATTTGATTAAAATTCAATGAATTAATTTGATTAGACAGTTTTTAACGATGAAATGTAATTTAAATGGAAAACACAGAATTTGGGGAAAAGGGATAGTTCACCCAAAAATGAAAATTCTCTCATCATTTACTCACCCTCGCGATATCCAGGTGTATATGTCTTTCTTCACCAGAACACATTTGAAGAAATGTTTAAAAATATCTTTGCTCAGCAGGTCCTTAAAAGTGAATAGAGAATTCTCTTTTGAAACTCCAAATATCACAGAGAGTCAGCATAAACGTCATCGATATGAATCCAGGGCATATCTAATAATATCTTTTAAAGTGACATGATCGCTTTTGGTGTGAAAAAAATATCAAAGTTGAAGTAATTTTTAACTATAATCAAAAGCTTCTGGTAAGCTTCAGAAGAGGGTGGAGTCCAAGCGGTCTCTCGTGTGACGTATTTGCGTTGCCATGATACAGAAATAATGTAACGTTCTCCTCTCGGTTGATACATCCAGGATAAGCACACAAACACACCATTGTGAGTAAAGAAACAGAAAAATACAGATCTAAATCAAAACCAACAAAGATACTGTACAGTGATCCTCCTCCTCACTTGTAAACAGCGCTGCTCTTCTGGCTGTGACACACTTGCATCAGTTTTTACGTGTTTCAAATGCCAATGTGAAGCATGATTTAGAGTTAAAAAATACTTAAATAATTACCTTTTTCGCAGTAAAAGTGATCTTGTCTCTTTAGAAGAGATTAATTTAACAGCTGGTGTTGTATGGATGATGCTTATGATGACTGTATGTGATTTTTGGAGCTTCAAATAAGAAATCTCCATCCAAGATATTTTTGGAGAGGGTAGAAAGAGAGAGAGAGGGAGAGAGAGAGAGAGAGAGAGAGAGAGAGAGAGAGAGAGAGAGAGAGAGAGAGAGAGAGAGAGAGAGAGAGACATTTTAATAACACTAACATTGCCAAATATCTGATTGACCTTTGGTTGCTTTCAAAGTTTTGTTTGTAACTTTCTTTAATAAAGCATTAACATCCATAGCACTAAGGGACTTTCTGATGCATGGAGCACAAGGAAAGATTTGTATGAATCAACCCTGCACCTGTAAATCGTAAATTATTTGTTGCTCTTGCACAATAGATGGATAACAGGAATAACACTCTGTGCTATTAAAAATAAATCTATTCTAATAGATTTATTTTTATTTTTTGCGGGAGTGACGTGGGTAATTTCTTTCTCCCGTTCCCACGCACATATCATCCTGCCTGCACCTGCACTCAGCAATCAAAACTTGTCTCGCTCCGTACTGTTAATCAGGTGTTGATGAGAGATTCTGTCTGTCTCCATGTGTCTTGCAACTCATATACATCTTTTCACAGTGCTGTGATATTTTTATGTTTATTGTTTGTCATTGCTTTTTAAACTACTCTATTTCTGCCATGAAAATAACCTTTGGTGATTACATGGCATTACTTTCCATCCATCCATCCATTCATCCATCCAAATTCCTGTTTTTCCTAAATTACTTTACACATATAGTTTCACTGGTAAAAATATAAAAACCCTTTGCTACCCTACAAAGGCCATACTCATTAACTAACATTTAAACTGAGAAAAACAGCTTGAATTATTTTGATGTGGATTTTGTTGTTACTGCATTTTCACACAAAGGTTTTTCTGAATTTCATAATATGAGAAAGCTCGTCTGTCACCGGACAAATCATAAGAGACTTGAACTCAGAACTCAATGGCATTTTGCCTTTGTAGGGTAGTATCATTGCTTATTACATTTCTGTCAAACAGAAAGAATTGTCATCATTTAATATTATATAATTACTTCTTTAAGTAGTTCCCATCTGTGCCAAATTTTAGGATCTTAAACTTATATTTTATTGAGATCTCCATCTAATATATTTCCTTTCACTCATCCTTATTTTCCTCCTTGATATTATTTCTCTCCACTCCATCCTTGAATTCATGGGGACTCTAATTTGTCTTTGTAATTTGCTTTACGGCTGTGATTCTAATGGATCTAAAAGTGTATTGCGTTATTTTGTTTCTTAATAATGGATGTAGTATACTACCTCCATTACTTCAATCTTATAAGTCAAGTAAAGTCAAATTTATTTGTATAGCACTTTTCACAACAGCCTTTGTTTCAAAGCAGCTGTACATGACATTATGATATAAGAGAAAATTAATTAATATAATGTGAATATTAGTTATGTTTAGAACTATTAGTGGTTAAACTAATTAAATGCATATGATTATATACAATGTTTATCTGTTTATTTATTAATATGGGGAAAAAGTGTAAAATATAGTTATATTGGGTCTTATGATCTTGACAATTATGCCATGTTATGCCAATTAAATACATTAAATAAGTAGTCTGCGTAACCCCTCCACCATCCCAAATGCCTACCTATGATATCCTTCAGCCCACCCTAGCAAAGCTGTCAGAAGCCGGGCCTGTTACATACTAGTAATTACGAGGGTATTATGCTATAAATGTGGTTTATGGGGACACCCCAAGTGTCCCTGTAATTCAAACGACTTTAACAAATACTAAACAATGTTTTTTTTTAAATGTAAAAATGCCAAAAGTTTTCTGTGAGGGGTAGGGGATTGAATATATAGTTTGTACAGTACAAAAGCATTATGTCTATGGACAGTCCTTGTAATGATAGGAGTACCAATGTGTGTGTGTGTGTGTGTGTGTGTGTGTGTGTGTGTGTGTGTGTGTGTGTGTGTGTGTGTGTGTGTGTGTGTGTTTGGGTGGTTTAAAAGGGCATTTTTTTTAGGGTACAAACAGGTAATTACAAGGGTATTATGCTATAAATGTGGTTTATGAGGACATTTCTTGTGTTCCCATAATTCAAATCATTGAAAAAGTTTTTTGTAAGGGTTAGTTTTAGGGTTAGAGGATAGAATCTATAGTTTGTACAGTATAAAAATAATCGTCTAAGGAGAGTCCTCATAAGGATAACCGCACCAATATGTGTGTGCGTGTGTGTGCGTGTGTTGACCTACTGCATTAGCATAAAGACTGTTTGACTTACTGTCTCGGATTTCTGAGCACAGAAGTTGTCTGGGGGTGAAGAGGACAGGACGTGGGAGTTAGGGGTGGGAAGATAATTTTATCTATCTCTGACTGTGAAACACATATAAGTATCCTAATGTTGGAATATCAGCAAATATATCTGTGTTAAGAATGTTACATTCATGCTGTAGCTCGACAAAGTCAAGCCACAGACAAGCTTTTTAAAAAAGTACTTAGTTACTCTACAAGTTCCTAACTAGCTAAGCTAGTTAACTATATTTACTCTATTTGTAGGGGCTATACTTTTTAAATTATATAAGATTATTCCAGTGTACAAAAAAATTATAAATGTATTAAAACATTTTCTAAACATTACATTGTTGTTGGGGAATGCGCAAATGTCCAGCTTTCTGGAACATATTGTCTGGAGCAGAAAATTATTTAGGTTAGAAAAACATACCTGAAAACGTATCGGTTACCTAACGTAACCCTCGGTTCTCTCTAGATGAGGGAACGAGTATTGGCGTAAGCTAGCTTACGCCACGGAAAGATTCATCTTTTCTGAGATATTGAAGCCAAAAAATTATCCTTAATTTTTGTATCCATTGTCAACGCAGTGCGGCAGCTGCAGACCTTGAGCGGGCTAGCTAGCGAGCTCATAGGTTGCTCTGCGCAACTGCTGCAGCCTATAGACGAGCTTGGGCTTAACTCGCGATCCAATGAGAGGCGCCCGCGCCACTGCATCAAAGCCCGCCAAAAAGGGCGGACTAGAGTGCATATAAGCTTAGTTCGTGAGGCTGGAACCCTGGTTTTCATTGACTGAAGCTGAAAAGTCGCCGTGGCGCTGAAAGCACGGCCGGTTACGCAATACTGCTCCTCATCTAGAGAGAACCGAGGTTACGCTAGGTAACCGACACGTTCTCTTACGAGAGGTTCTCTCAGATATGCGTAGTTAGCTTACGCCACGGAACCCATTGTCAACGCCGGCGCGCCAAGCATCCACTGTATAAGCCCCAGGGAATTAAGGGGGACCCGGGAGCCCTTATGAGTGGGGAAATAATATTTGGCCGGCAAGAATGCGGTCATTGATTGTGTAATACATAAGCACATAGTAGGACGGAACGACAGAGCGGCGGTGCCGGTCTGTGTGGAATGTGTCCCATCAGTGCAGCTCACCAGGGGAGCTGTAGCGTATTAAACCGCTAGTAGTTTTGCCTGCAGAGCGGGCACTTCCATATTGTAAAATCTGACAAAGGTGGAGGGGAAGTCCATCCCGCTGCCACACATATGTCGTGAATGGAAATTCCGCTGGACCATGCCCACGAGGATGCCATGCCTCTAGTGGAGTGAGCCCTAATGCCCAACGGGCATGGCAGGTCTTTTGACGCCGTGATGCAGCAGCAATAGCGCCCACTATCCATCTAGATAGTGTCTGTTTCGAGGCGGCGAGACCTTTGGTGCGCCCCGAATCTAAACGAAAAGCTGCTCGAGCGCCTGAAAGCAGCGGAGCTGCAGTATACAATCTCAGTGCTCTGACCGGCAAAGGAGATTGGCGCCGCTCGCTATCCGGTGCTGGCAGCCGATAGGGAAATGACCTGTGCTCTGAAAGGAGTACCGATCACCTTGGGAACATAGCCGTGTCTAGGCTTTAAAATGACCTTGGAGTCACTTGGTCCAAACTCAAGACACGCAGCTGACAGACAGCGCGTGAAGGTCTCCCACACGCTTGACTGATGACAGGGCAGTCAGAAAAACGGTTTTGAGTGAAAGGTATTTCAAATCCACGGATTGAAGTGGTTCGAAAGGGGGCTTTCATAGTTTCGAGAACTATAGAAAGATCCCAGATAGGAACCGATGGGGGCGCTGGGGTTCATCCTTCTAGCTCCCCTGAGGAAGCCGGATGACCAGCTCGCTTTTACCCCATGACTGGCCGCAGGGTTCAGCTTAACGCCGCAACGGCCGCCACATACACTTTGAGCGCGGATGGGGATCTGCCCTCATCCAGCAGCTCTTGTAGAAATACGAAGCAGCTTACTTACACCCCACATGTCCGTGGGTCCAGGTCTCTGTCGGTGCACCATTTTGAGAACACAGACCATTTTGACGCATAGAGTCTTCTCGTGGAAGGGGCTCTAGCGCAGTATGATGGTGTTTATTACTCCTTCTGGCAGAGCGACGGGTAGTCGCTGATCACCCACGCATGCAGCCTCAGCTCTGGGTGGGGATGCCAGATTGTGCCGCGAGCTTGAGAGAGGAGATCTGCTCACTGGGATGGGCCACGGCGCTGTCAGTGACAGCCGCGTAAGCTCCGGAACCATGTCTGATTCTCCCAACGCTGGGCTATGAGGAGCACCGAGTGACGCTGCTTCCTGATCCTCTGCATTACCTGTGGCAATAGCGCAGACGGAGGGAAGGCGCAAGCCGGGCGCCTGGGCCAGTCCTGGGCCAGCTGGCCCTCGCTGAGAAAAATACTGGGCAGTGAGAGTTCTCTTTGGACGCAAAGAGGTCTATCTCTGCTCTGCCGAATAGGTGCCATAACGCCTGGACTGTTTGAGCGCGCAGGACCATTCCCCTGGGGAATATTGTCTCTGGACAGTCTGTCCGGCCGCCGCTCAGGTGGCCTGGCACGCGCGCCGCCCTCAGCGAGCGCAGGTGGCACTGGGACCAACTCAGTATGCGCTTTGTCAGATGGAAGAGGTTCCTGGATCTGACACCGCCCTGACGGTTTAGGTAGGATACCACAGATCTGTTGTCCGAACGACCAGGACGCGGTGACCCTGAATGACCGGGAGAAAGCGACGCAGCGCCGCATCGACCGCTATCATTTCCAGACAATTTATGTGAAGGAGCTTTTCCTGAACTGACCATAGGCCTAAAATCGGAGAGCTCCTCGCGAGACCGCGCTCCAACCCGCGTTGGACGCTGCCTGTCGAGATGACTTTTCGGCGAGATACAGCTCCCATTGTCACTCCCCGCTGATACCATTCGCCACTGTCCAGGGCTGCAGAGCTGATATGCAGGTCTGAGTCACCTTGATGGGCTGGCGCCTGTGGCCCAAGCCCGGCGAGACGCCGGGTGTTTAGCCAATGCTGAAGCGGGCGATGTGCAGTAAACCCAGCTGAAGTACTGCTGCGGCTGAGGCCATGTAACCTAGCACTCTCTGGAATTTCTTCAGAGGCGTGAGGCTGTTCATCTGAAAAGATGCGGCTAGTCGCTGAACACGGCGCGCGCCGCTGTGTAGATAAGCTAGCCGCCATTGCCACGGAGTCTAGTTCTATTCCCAGGAAGGAAATGGTCTGACTGGGCTGTAGTGAGCTCTTGGTCCAATTGACTGCAAGACCCAAACTGTTCAGATGGCTGAGGAGAACTGCTCTGTGAGACAGAAGCTCCATATGTGACTGAGCCATAATCAGCCAGTCGCCCAAATAGTTCAGAATTCGCAAACCCTGACTCACGAGGGGTGCGAAGCCGCGATCCATGCACTTCGTGGAAAGTACGGGTGCTAAGGACAGGCCGAACGGAAGGACGGTGTATTGATAAACCTGGCCGCCGGCTTAATCTCAAGAATGGCCTGTGACGGGATTTATCTGAATCTGAAAGTATGCATCTTTCAGATCGAGAGAAATAAACCAGTCCCCTGGCGCACATGCGCAGGAGTTTCCTGATTGTAAGCATTTTGAACGGTCTTTTGCAAGCACCTTGTTCAAAACCCTGAGATCTAATATGGGTCTGAGGCCGCCGCCTTTCTTGGGAACAAGAAAATAACGGCTGTAAAGCCCCGACTCGCTCAGAGAGGGTGGCACTTTTTCTATGGCCCTTTGCACAGAAGGCTTGCTATTTCTGAACGAAGCATGCACGCTAAGCTTCCGTGTTCACAGTGGTTTCGAGCCGCGCCTGAAGCGAGGGGGCGGCGATCGAACTGTAGCAAATAGCCCTGTTGTATTGTGCTTAACACCCACTTGATATCCCTGGAATAGCTTCCCACGCTTTGAAGCGTAACGCTAGAGGGTGAATGGCCAATTCGCTCTGATTGTCGCGACACAGAGCGCTGAACAAAATGTGTGAGCTGCGTTTAGTGTGTTCATGCATGATTGCTCGCAGACAGCATGAACAGGCTGTTTTGTGAGTGACTTCCGATTGGAATGAATGGGGAAAGAGTCACATCTGTTACGTGATGCGCAAGCATAGTCATGGGCACGGACTTACACACAGAGGAATGGTTGCTGGCCGTGGTAACAGAGCCGGCAGAGAATGGGCGCACAAGACGCATTTGCGGGCGTATTTATTGACTCTAGCGCCGAGCTGTTCGTAGAATCGCTTTATGTGAGCGTGCTCTGGTGGGGACACGAGACATGCAGTGCTTGTGTGCAGAAGTGAACACTGGATTGTGGGCACATTTTCTACACATAGGGCTGGTCGTGGTGACAGAGCTGGCAGAGAATGGGCGCACACGACGCATTTGTGGGCGCTTTCATTGACTCTGACGCCGAGCTGTTCGTGAATCGCTTATGCGAGAGCGTGCTCTGATAGGGGCACGGGATGTGTTATGCTTGTGTGTAGGGGCTAACACTGGGTTGTGGGCACTTTTTCTACACATAAGACATGTTTGCTCTTTACAAGATTTATTTGGGTCGCCGTGAAAACGGCGCTTGAGTGCAGGCAAGCCGGCAGTGTCACCGCTTGTTGGCTGCTAAATTCACCACTGTAGTAGCCTGAGAGAAGGGGACTGACAGGGGTAAAGCTTTGACAGTGGTCCGCCGCGGGCGGACTGAGCCGCCGCTTGTTCAACACAGTTAGGAAGACTTCGGCTGCTCGGGTTTCAGCGCTACCTTAGATCGAGGCCCGCTGGGGAGGCGGTCTGCGGCGGCTGTCTGAGCGCTGACGAGGGCGGCCGCTCTGTCGACGCTGAGAAGTCTGGAGATTGTTGAACTGGGCGCCGTGAAGAGGCTCGTGCAGGAGGCTGATCACGCGAGCGGCCTGCAGAGGAGCTTAGCGCGACGCCGCAGGAAGAGGTTCATGGCTTGGGTGGCTTTCTGGACTTCTGAGAAGCGGTCAACAATGCCACTCACCGCGGAGCCGAAGAGACCGGTTGGAGAGAGCGGTGCGTTGAGGAACGTGGAGCGCTCTGCTTCTCCCATGTCGGCTAGTGTTAGCCATAAGTGTCTCTCGGTCACAGTCAGCGAGGCCATGCACTTCCCTAGAGCTTGGGCTGCAGCTTTGGTAGCGCGAAGGGCGCAGGTCTGTCGCGGCCGAGATCAGTAACAGCCTCTGGGTGCCTGCCTTTCTCATCCCACTCCGAAGAAGGTCTGCTTGTAGGATCTGTAAAACGGCCATTGAGTGCAGAGCAGATGCGCTTGGCCGGGCGGCGGAATAGGCGCCGCCAACATAGGCGGAAGTCGCCTGCAGGCCTTAGACGGAGCACAGGCTTGGAACGCCATCTCGCGGAGGGCGGACAAAGGTGTGCTGCTACCGAAGTCCTCGACCGGGGATGGAGGAGTAGCCTCTTCAGTGGCGCCGCCCACCGACGCCAGAGAGGTGGAGACGGTGAACGGGTCCTGGCTGAAAACGGAGCTGCTCCACCGACTTTGCAAGCTCTGTATGTAATTCCGCAGGAAGGGAGCGCCCGGCCGCGGGTGTAGAGCGGCGATGGCTTTGAAGAAAGCAGCCGCCGAAGTCTGTTGGGTGCCTGCTCAGGGGCGGTGACCACTGAGCCCGAGGCGGTCGACGGCCTGTGTGAGGAGGCGTGTTAACTCCCCTTCGACCGGGCGCTGGTCCTGCTGGATTCCTGGGCTGAGGAGGAGGCTTGGGAGCCTGTCCACCTCGCTGTCCGAGCCATGATGGAACAGCAGCCCTTATCCTCCGCCTGCCATCCGGAGATGGCAGCAGTGCGGCCGCCGGGCGGCAACTGCGCTGCCCCGGGGCGGGAGGGTGAAAGCGATGCTCGAGGGAGAGGCTCCGGCGCAGGCAGTCGCTTCAACCACAGTTTCCGCAGCCTTTGTGAGCGGGCGCTTCTTCCTGCGCTGCTGAGGGTAGGCGGCGCGGCGGTTTCTGCTTTGATCGCTCGAAGTCGAGCCCGCAGGGTCGACATCGGTAGCTCCTCGCGAGAATCGCGATCCGCCTCAGTGAGGGCGAAGCTCTGCGCGCCCCAGTCCCAGGCAGAGAGCGCAGATGATGTGGCGGTCTCCTGTGCTGAGAAGGGCGCGACATGAGGCGCAAGTGGAGCGAGGCATCTTGAAAAAGACGCCAGATTTTTTGTGAATAGTTCTTGAGAACTAGCTTGCTTAATAAAAGGATACGCCGCCGGATGGCGTAGCTCGCAGGATGGCTGAAGGTGGCTGAGACGGCCGGCTTCTTCTAGCTGTCCACGCTTGCTAGATGCCCTCAAACGGCGACGCTGCTTCCAGGTCAGCGATGCGGAGAGCTTCGCTGAAGAGATGAAAATCAGGGTTCCAGCCTACTTAACTACGCTTATATGCACTCTAGTCACGCTCTTTTGGCGGGCTTTGATGCAGTGAGCGCTGGACGCTTCTCATTGGATGCGAAGTTCGCCCAAGCTCGTCTATAGGCTGCAGCAGTTGCCGCAGAGCAACCTATGAGCTCGCTAGCTAGCCCGCCAAGGTCTGCAGCCGCCGCGACTGCGCTGATAATGGATACAAAAATTAAGGATAATTTTTTGGCTTCAATATCTCAGAAAAGATGAATCTTTCCCGTAGCGTAAGCTAGCTTACGCAATACGAGAGAACCTCTCGTAAGAGAACTTATTTTGCCCACTTCTTTATCACTTATCATTATAAGAATAAAAGGGCAATCCAGTTTTAAGGACATACGAACAATGTTGCACTAAAACGATTTCTCCTAATCTCTTAACAAATACTTATAGCATTATAAGAATGCTCCGTAAACTTTTTATTAACCAAGGACTAAAAAAGATTCAAGAAACGAAAACGAAAACCGAAGTTAAATATTTTGCAGAACTGATCTGAAAGCGGCAACAAAGTGATTTTCATTTTTCTGGAGTGAAAACATTATTAAATGCTGGTAACTATCTGGTAGGCTGATAAATCAACATTTAAAGCAATGTACATATTAAATGTAAAATGTTGCCAGGATTGAATAGTATATTTTATATTGAAAAAATTCAATACAATCATGTACACGGTAAAATAACAGTATAGCACTGCATTGTGGGTTATACTGGTGAAATACCAATAAGCCTTTGCTCTTGAATAAATATGTATAATTTGGCAATGCATTGGGGTTACAAAAATGTAAAACAAACAATTTACAAATTTGTTTATTCAGATTTAACAGAAGTCTTAGTTTTATTTGGTATTGTTGTTTTGTCATCAATAGTTGTGTTTGGTTTGAAGTCACCATTATGGTGATTAGTGTTCTCTTGAGCTGGCACTTTGGACCTTACTTATTATTATATTATGTTTTTCCAGCCAATCAATTTATGTTTAAGTAAAACACAAGTTGTTGCACTGTGCTACTTGGAAGACAATACCCAGTGGTGTAGTGGTGCCTGGAGAAGTGGGTACACTCTTAATTTATGTCCCCATTTTTTGTTTAAAGCGACCCAGCAAAGTGTGAACGCGCTGTGTTATAAACAGTGACATGTAAGACTAGTCTTGCATATTTAGTTCACCCCAAAATGGGCCAATAGTATTTGCACACAGTCACTTAACTTCTGCTGCTTGACTTCACTGCTTGAGTAAGGATCATTATGAAATTAATATTAGCCACAGAAGAGGTGTAGATTTTGCAATCAGTACTGGCCCAAAGACTATAGGAAGAGACAACTACATAATTATGAATTTTGCGTGAACTATTCCTTATTCCTTAGTCCATCCACACATGAAAATTGGACAACTATTCTCTAACCTTGCAGGTAGTCTACAGCAGTCTTTACTGCATGTTTTTAGGGTATATTTGCATTTATTCACATTACGATTGCAGTGTTTCCCACAGGATATTGTGAGACTATGGGGGTGGACCTCCGACCATCTAGGGGGGTTCTGGGGCATGCTCCCTCATTAGAAAATTTTGTACATTTTAAAGTTAAATACATCCATCTGTTGCACTTTGAGAGCAAAATAAAGAGGCTAGTGTTGTGTTCTGTTCACAAACAGAGCCAAGGCCTGCCTCGGCAAAAGCGATTGGCTAAAATTTGCTGGATTGACACTACCCGACCCACATTTTTCACTCAGAGCTAGAGTCTGTGGTGCTAACTAATCTCTCACATGGCCTCATTTAACAAGACACCATGTTTATATAGAACATTTTTAGTTACATTTACATTTATGCATTTGGCAGATGCTTTTATCCAAAGCGACTTACAGAGCACTTATTACAGGGACAATCCTCCAGAGCAACCTGGAGTTAAGTGCCTTGCTCAAGGACACAATGGTGGTGGCTGTGGGGATCGAACCAGCGACCTTCTGATTACCAGTTATGTGCTTTAGTCCACTACGCCACCACCAAAGAAATCTTCATTGGATGGTACATTTTAGTTTTACTCGCCAGACGTTTGACCTCATGTAAGCACAATGTAACAAAAAAATATATTAAGCAAACTGAGAGAGGGGGCCTCTTCATATATATTCACACAATATAGTATATTGTCATTTTTATTTGATTTTGCTTTATAATTTTAATAACATTTTAGCTTTTTAAAAATGTAAAATGTCACATTCTATAAATTTCTATGATGTCATGAAATTGCATTTTTACAAATGAGACAAGATGTTGTCACTGTTTGAAATTCATACATATTATTAACAAAACAATTCACAAGGTGGGAACCTAATAATGAAAATTAGGGGCTGACAATTAATTGTCAAACAAATAATTGCAATTATAATGATTAATTGCCTGTTTTAGGTGTTTCACGAATATGATGATTAATTACATACAAACTCACTATGACCCAGCCAACCTGTATAGCTATTATATTGTATTGTATTGTAGTGTGCAATAGTAAACTATTTCTGCCTTAAATTCTTCAGTTTCACACATTATTTTAAGGCTCTCTGATTAACTCACAAGCCCTTATTTCTCATGAAGGAAGACTTTGAGATTATGTTTCTTACATTTGATCATCTCCACAGAAATAGAGCAGGATATCTCCTCTGTCTCACTGCTGCTCTGCGTGAATAAACCCCATTTGCGTTACATGGCCGTTAATTGAACGAGTCCTTTGCATTCACAAAATTAATAAGTTTATACCTTTATTTTTCACGGGAGTTTGGCGAAAGTCTCTGTAGATGACGTCAGAACGCTGGAATGACACAAGTGCTTTTTCCTGCACTCATCAGAGAGCATGCAGGGAAAGACAAGCTTCAACTGTTTGTATTCAGTATAAGGGACTCGGTGTTTGAAACTAAACAACTCTATCACTGGCGAGTGAAATGTTAATTTCATTATTGAAAGTTTGGCATCATTTTATTAAGCCTCACTTTACTTGTTGCAAGTGGCTAATAACAGATGTTTTTTGGTCGCACAGTGAGTAATTTACTCGCATATGTGAGTGATTTATTGGCAACGTAGAGGGCTGCGTTAACGTTACTTACCTCAAAGATTTGTCTTCATCCTCAACCAAATAATGGACAGAATACTCCAGTGCATATATCTGTGGGTGTGTGAGTGCGTGAGTTTACAGCAACGGTGAGGAACTGACTGCCGTGCGAGAGAGAGCAGAAAACGCTGCCTTTTATTTGATGTTATTATGAGACTGAGTAGTGCAAAAAGTGTAAAAATGTTTTCGGTTCATTATGAGACCGTGGCGGGGCAAATTAGACTAGTCAATTACTGGGAAACACTGCGATTGGATTAGCAACACATGTGCTAGACTGTTATGTTTTTGGCTAATGCAGGACACTACTGAATGATACAAATCAGATGGGATTTAGAAGTGGGTATACGCAATGCAGAATTATAAAGAAGTGGGTATACGCCGTATACCTGTGTATACCCTGCACTACGCCCCTCACAATACCTAAGGGCAAACTGAATATCTGATCCAACCTTGCAATTGGCACTATATGAGGCAATAGTGATGCATTACACACAAAATAACATGAAAGCAAAAACAGAAAAGGATATTTCAGCAAAATGATATCAGCAAATTGAGTGTTTGAAGTTTTTGAATTTACAGCATAACACAAGCTGACAAGGCACACACAGAAATCAACTCTCGGCACACAAATGCAACAATGATGACAATTAACAAACATACTTCCACGTAAAAAAGTTAACATTAAAATACAAGTAACTTAGACTGCAACAAAAACAACGTCAAAATAAACCAGTAAATAGTACAAACTCTAAGTAATGTCTTCATGCAGCAGTGCATGCTGGGAACTTAGCTGTTTATTTCAACAACCATAGATAGTATGTAATATATGCTGCTAAATTACAGTTGTAATGTAGCTGTAAAAACAGGAGCTAGCTGTTAATTTCAGCAACAGCAAGACACTGTTAGTTTTATAGTAACTTGCTGGCAAACCTGCTGCCAGTTCTTCACTGATAAAGATTTTCCTGTCAAGAAACAGTAAAGTCTTCACTGAATTATTGTTAGATATGATGCATTAATACAGATTTGATGCTGTCAGGTTTTGACTGAGAAGCAGATCTGTAACTTAAATTATACTTAACTGTTAATGAACAGCTTGTTATGATTTCTATGCCAATAAATCCACCATATAGGAAAACATTTAATAGCTTATTTTCAAATGTTTTGGTGAGGCAAGTGGCTTATTTTAGGCTTGTTTTTCCTGACCAGGATGCTTGTTTCTCTTGCGAGATCTGGCAGCACTGCAACTGGTATTTCAATCCCCCTTATTGCAGAGTACTGTCATTTTAAAAAGAACATTATGAACCGTTCTTACATATTGTTCTAACCAGTTACAATTTAGAAAGGAGACGACAGAACTTCTGAGCTGGAACGAAAAAATACTTAAATGTGTTTAGAGTATAAACGGCTGTTAACATTCCTCCGGTGCAGCTCAGAGATTTCAGCTCAAGAATCGCCATGTGATTATCCCAGGATTAATGGGAAGCTTGATATAAACAACCTGTAAAAACAGGAAGAATTCTGTCAAAATAAAAGTCCCACTTAAATGAAAGCTTTATTCACAAATATAACTACTGTATAAAAATGTAATATTAAAAAGTTGTAATAATACTTTTTACAATAAAAAGTAATTGTCTGTGTCATTTTACAAAAATCTGAGGCTTTTTATTTGTTGATTATGGTATCGATAATCGAGATACCTGGGCTGGTATATATATATATATATATATATATATATATATATATATATATATATATATATATATATATATATATATATATATATATTTGTAATGTATGTGAATTTGTTTATTTAACTTCATTACAAGCCAAGCCAAGCCCATGTTTATGTTTTATAGTTAAGTCCAGTCCAGCCAAGTCCAGTTCAAGTCAAGTTCATGCTTAAGTTCACGTTTATTGTTAAGAGTTTTTGGATTTCACGTTTTGTTTAAATAAACTGCACTTCTTCATCTACACATCTTCATCATCATCTTCGTCAATTAACATTGCCAGCGCCAGCATAACGTTACAATATTATCAGGGTTAGGAGGGTTACTTTTGAAATTTATTTCACTACAGAATACATGCTGTAAAATGTCATTTGTAATATATTCAGTGTTTAGCTGATTAGAGTGTGACACTTTGAGCCTACAATACTGAACCTTTTCACAATATTCTAATTTTCTGAGATTCTGAATTTGGGGTTTTCATAAGCTGTAAGCCATAATCATCAAAATTATATCAAATAAAGGCTTGAAATATCTTACTTTGCTTGTAATGAGTCTATATAATATATTAGTTTCACCTTTTAAGTTGAATTACTGAAATTAATGAACTTTTGCACGATATTCTAAGTATTGTCTGCTATTTCTAATATATCTTTAGAAATAGCATTTTAGCTTAGTGTAAAGCTGACAATTTACACAAGGTTTATTTCTAGTTCTTCTGCTCCAAACTTACTTCAAACGTACTTCTCTGTCTGCTAGTATGAATGTAACACATCATAAGAAGTTTCACCACTGTTCCAATGCACTTTGGATCGCATCATATATATGTATAAATGTTTTCCATCTGAAAGGACTAAATATTAAATAAAACAAATGACAATAAAATGCTAACGGTAACGGTAATAATGGAAGGAGGAGGCGAGAACCAGCTTGACAATATAAATTAGATTTTAATGTAAAACTGAAACCAAAAGACACAAACACACACACATAGGATGGACAGTTGCCCGTAAACGTTCTCTCTCTGTCGCACCACTGGACACAGTCTGCATTTATCCCTCTTGATTAGCCTGATAAGGGGCAAGGTGTGTAAAATCACGACCCGGCACCGCTGTCCGCCCTGTCACACCAACTATTTAATTTGTAATTGTAGTGGAATACAGTTCCCCTTCTATCACTCACTCGATGTTGTGTCAATGTAGTGACACTAGGGGTCGATCTCGAGAGCCCGAGACACCTTCAGATCTTTGAGAAAAGGCCAATGAGAATTGGTGAGTAGAATTTGCATGCCACTCCCCCCGACATACGGGTAAAAAAGGGAGGCTGGAATGCGGATTCATTCCGATTTTTTCTTCGGAGCCGAGTGGTTGCATTTCAGCGAGCTGAATACTACTACAAATCCATTCACCTCTTCAGAAGCGTATGCTGTTGGATATAAGGCGCATTCCAGCAGCTTTCTCTCCCTCTGCACTCTGGCCTACCAGACACAGTCCGTCCCCTCCCCCTTGCTGGTTTGAGCATACTCTACAAGGAGTGTGGCATCCTCTTGAGCACTGGCCAATGGCACCTTCCTAGCAGACATCTGTAGAGCAGCGGGCTAGACAACACCCAATACCATGTGAGATTTTACAATCTCGTGTTCTTTCAGGTTCGAACAGCTAAGTTTCATTATGCGGGGCAGCTGGCCAGGTGTACCGCTAGTTTATAGAGCTTTTCCCTCCACAAAGGTGAAGCCGTGTGCTCTTCTTTCCTATGCATGTTCCTGATCTGTGAACCCTGGATATCCTTCCTCCTAGCCCTCTGTCTCACGAGTTCACCAGAAGAATTCGTAATCGGACCCAGTACATGTGCTAACGTGCCCAGTACTGGGGTAAGTGCTCCACAGGTCTCGGTTACCCCGGTAACCTCCTGTGATGTATCTTCCGTGGTACGGCTTCCCTTTTTCGGTAGACCCGTGTCTCCCTTGACAAATTCCTCTCTGCCCCTGTTCCTGCGTTTGTAGAGCTCCTCCCCTACGAAGGGCAGGACCTACCGCCACGCCTCTTCCATGTGCGGCCTTAGGCCCATATGACGTATTCGCCACTTTTTTACCCTACATCGACACAACGTCGAGTGATTGTCAGAAGGGGAACGTCTCGGCTACTGTTGTAACCTCCGTTCCCCGGTGGAGGGAATGAGACTTTTTGTCCCTCTTGCCACAGGCTGAACTTCACCACTGTAATGGCCAGGAACTTGTCTTGTCCCCTCTATGAATCTATGCATTCCAGCCTCCCTTCTATGCCCGTATGTCGGGGGGAGTGAGTGGCATGCAAATTCTACTCGCCAATTCTCATTGGCATTTTCTGAAAGATCTGAAGGTGTCTCGGGTTCTCGAGATTGACCCCTAGTGTCACTACATCGACACAACGTCTCATTCACTCCATCAGGGAACGGAGGTTATGATAATAATGTGAAAACCGAGAAATAAAACAAATTATCTGTCCTACTACTTTTTTCCATGTTCACTTGATTTCACTGCAGGAAAACTACAATGAGGACAAGAAAGTGGAGAGTGAGAAAAGGTAACAGGGAAATGATTTTCAGTTAAGAAGTAAAGAAAAAAACAGACCAACAAGGAGAAGTCATGTGTCTCAGAAGAAGAGAGGTGGATAAATAACATAAAATAATTTATCATATAAAGCCAGTCTGGCCCAAACCATCCAGACTGGCTTACACCCACAACTTCCTCCAGAGGCCTTAAAGGCTTGTGCTGCAGTTAATACAATCCTGTCTCACCAAAGCTCTACTGAGGACCAAGGACAGATTATGTCTCCTCCGAGGCCCTGCGGCACCAGCCTTTTTGAGGATGCCTCTTTTGCCACAACTGTGATATAAAGTCGCAAAGCTTCAATTAAGTGAATAAAAGAGACAATTGAGTTCTAATATATGTTTTATTTAAGTATCATCTTAGATGTTTCTCCAAAAATTTCTTTAAAAAAAAATGTCAATCAATATATATAGCATAGATCAGATAATTTGGTCTTGAAAGAATTTGATGAGAAATTCAAATTCATATTGCAGACTGATTGCAGACTTTGGTATCTTGTCAAATTTGAGACTATTGTGACAATAACGTCATGGTTACTGATGTAACCTCTGTTCCCTGATGGAGGGAACAAGATGTTGTGTCGATAAGTTGACACTAGGGGTCACACTTGAGAGCCCAGGCATCTCTGATCTTTGAGAAAAGGCCAATGAGAATTGACCTGTGGGATTTGCATGCCACTCCACCTGACATAGAGGTATAAAAGGAGTGCCGCTTAAAAAAACACACGCAGGTTTCACAATGAGGAGCCGAGCCAAAGACCTGGCCATTTCAGCGGTTGGTTCAGTGTTGTGGAAAGAGGGACACAACGTATCGTTCCCTCCAACAGGGAACTGAGGTTACATCAGAAACCATGATGTTCCCTATCTGTCACTCACTCAATGCTGTGTTGATGAGTTGACACTAGGGGTCCCAATGGAAAATGCCACAAGAGCTGAACCGTGTTATGTGGACTGGCAGTGCGAGATGGGCAGATCTCTGTGTGCCTCATAGCCAGCGCAGCAAGCCATCACTTAACTACCCCCAACACAGTGACAAATGCACTGGGACAGCGGTGAGCCTCGCTTCGGCCACTGGGCCAAGGAGGAAGAACGTCCAGGGTTCACACTTTTTTGACAACGCAACTGGGAAAGAGCACACGTCTTCACCTCAAGGGAGGGGAAAGGCACGATGCGCATGCGGTACACCTGGCTGTCTCTAGCAGACATCTGACATCTTACTAGCAGAGGCGCTGTGGGACAACGCCCAAGAAGCTGATAAGCCCCTGGTAGAGAGGGCTTGCAGGCCAGCAGTGGGTGGAACATGCTGGGCATGGTATGCCATAGTAATGGCATCCATGACCCATTTGAGCAATCCTCTGTTTGGAGACAGCTCTTCCTTTCTGTTGTCCGCCTAAGCAGACAAAGACTTGCTAAAGCTCTGCCTTCGATCCAAATAGATGCAAAAAGCATGCACCGGACACAGCAATGCAAAGGCTGGGTCTGCCTCCTCCTGGGGCAGCGCTTGCAGGTTCACCACCTGATCCCTGAAAAGGGTCATGGGAACCTTGGGCACGTAGCCCGGTCAGGGTCTCAGGATGACGTGAGAGTAAGCCGGACAGAAGTCCAGGCACGGTTCTCTGACAGAGAACGCCTGCATGTCCCCTACCCTCTTAATGGAGGTGAGCGCCGTCAGCAGTCTTTAACGAGAGTGCCATTAACTCAGCTGACTCAAGGGGCTTGAAGGGAGATCCCCGAAGGACCACTGAGAGGTCCCACGAGGGAACAAGGCGTGACCTGGGGGGGATTTAACCCCCTTGCGCCTCTTAGGAACCCGAGGATCAAGTCATGCTTCCCCAAATACTTACCTTCTACTGCATCCTGATGTGCCGATGTAGCAGCTACACACATTCAAGGTGAAGGGGGACAGCCATCCCTCCAACCTCTCCTGCAGAAAGGAAAGCACTGATCTGACTGTGGATCTCTGGGGTCTTTGCATTTAGGCCACTTAAGTCTTCCGCTTCCCATCCAAGGGCCAGACGTGGAGATTCCAGAGGTCCGGTCGTGGGTTCCAGATGGTGCCCTGTCCCTGAGAAAGAAGGTCCTTCTTCAGGGTTATTCGTCGGGGGGGGGGGGGGGCTGTCGCGAGGAGCATGAGGTCCGAGAACCATGTCGGGGGGACATTAAGGGGCCACTAGAAGGATCTGCTCCTTGTCCTCCCTGACATTTCTCAACATCTGTGCAAGTAGACTGGGGGAATGTGCACTCTTGCGTAGCCCCATGGGCCAGCTGTTTGCCAGGGCATCTGTGCCTAGGGGAGCCTTGGTCAGAGAGTACCAGAGCGGACAGTGGGAAGATTCTGGGGAGGCGAACAGGTCTACCTGTGCTTGGCCGAATTGACTCAAGTAGGGGCTTCACCTTGACTGGAGGGACAGGCTCTATGGCATCCTTCTGTAGGAGGGAGTCTATCTCTGCACACAGAGCAACGTGAGTCTCTCACCGGGAGTGAGCCATGCCCCCAAGCCACACACAAGGGGGAACAATTGTGTCAGACATACCAGCGGGCGGGGTGGAACCTGACGTGCCACGTTTGGCTGTGCTGAGTCTAGAGACATCAATGCAATTACGTGGATCCTAGTGACCACTCCTGGAACAGCCTGGGACAGGGGAGAAAGATTTTCATCCTCATAGCCCATGGACACCATCACATCAGGGGCAGATTTTACCACAGCTGAGAATGCAGGGGCGGGAGGAGCCATACCTGCCAGAGAGAGAATCGGTGCACGGTGGTCGTAATAACGACGGCTGGGGACACCGACTGTGAGGCCCAGGAAATTCAAAAACGCTATTTTCTTAGAATGTGGGTGAAATAAGAAAAGGTATATAAGAACTTCCACCCGGCCCTCCACAGGGGCAGGAGTGGTGCTCTTACCAGCTCCTGTGCAGCTGATCTCCTACTTCCTGGGCTGCCCGTCTCGGGGAACGCTTTGAAGCCTTCTTCAGTGGCATGCAAATCCCACACGCCAATTCTCATTGGCCTTTTCTCAAAGATCAGAGATGTCTGGGCTCCCAAGGGTGACCCCTAGTGTCAACCCATCGACACAAATCGAATAAAATAAAGCTGATGGAAATGCACAAAATATCACTAAAATGTCACAAATGTTGTCGGTTTAACTCAAGTGCATAAACTCTTATGTCGATAAATCAAATGTTGCAAAAAATGGTTTGGAAACACTTTTTGTCGATAAAATTGGCATTAACACAAAAATGTAGTGTCACATGAATTTAACCCAATCCTTAGCCTGTGTTAATCATGACAACAGTATTGAAAACCAATATATTGTATTTGATTATGGATTGATCTTTACGCATATAGAGCCGATATGCAAACATGACACTTCCAGGAGTGCCAACAAAAATATCTCATGCACGTTGAACAAATTTATGGCCATTGTTTGCGATTAATTTAATCGCAGTATCCATCCGTTTATTTATTAAAGTTACTTTTCCACATCATTCAAAATAATAGACGGCAGTCACGGAATTAGCCCACAGTACAAAAAAAACATATCATTTCTGTGCATAAAGATGTTTTAAATTAAGAATATAAAAAATGTTTGGTTACATATGTAACCTCCGTTCCCCAAGGGAGGGAGGGAACGACACGTTGTGTCGGAGAAGCAACACTAGGGGTCTGTCTTGAGTGCCGATATTCACCTCTGATCTATTGAAAAGGGCCAATGAGAAGTTGGCAGTCAGTATTTGCATACCCCGCCCCCGGACATACGGGTATTTAAGCGGGGCAAATACGGGAGTTCATTCAGGATTTTTCTGAGGAGCCGGAAATGGTCCGGCCACAACAGTGGCTCGGTTCAGTGACATGGCAGAGGAAAGACACAACGTGTCGTTCCCTCCCTCGGGGAATGGAGGTTACATACGTAACCAAACGTTCCCCTTCTGTCGCTCTATCCACGTTGTGATGGAGAAGCGACACTAGGGGACCCATTCCAATCTTGCCATGTGCTGAACCGTGTACGTGAACTGCCGATACAGAGGCGGGCAGGGATTCATCCAGTGCCATGCATCGTCTGTACCCGGCTGCACGTACCCTTCCCCAATGCCCCATACGAACATTGGAATCCTTCTAGTTACCCTAGGAGGGGAACAAGGCGATGTTTGCCAACATGGGAACGGGCCAGCCTGGCTGGGCCTCTTTTCTCTCTATGTTTCTCGCATAGAGCAATCACGGCCGGGGCCCTTACATGCATATAGGGAAGGGGGTCTTACTCAGACCCTGTGGAGACCACACCTGCCCTTTTTCTTGGGGAGGAAAAGTGGTAGACACGTCACACGGCCGTCTTAGGGCTCGTGTGGAAAGTATGGTGCGGTGGTAGATCCCAGCCTCGAAGGGGGGAGTTGCTACAGCACGGCGACCGGGGCAGCTGTAACTGCCTAAGGGAGACACGGGGGTCCGCTCGTAAGGGGACAGAACTGTGGAAATACACACAGGGGGCGTCCGCGCAGGAGGCCTTCTATTCTACCTGTGGAGCACCTATACCAGTACAGGGTAGCCATCAGGATACCCGCAGTGGCTTGGGTCGGCGAGTTCCTCAGCTGAACCGTGGACCCGGAGGGCTGGGGAGGAATCGACCAGGGGCCCGACTCGGAGTGGGGCGCCCTGGGAAGAAGGCGCACTACTTTACCTTGACGTCAGGAAAAGTGCGCTGGGCGCAAGCGATCCACCCAGCCGGTCGGTCTACGTGTTACCGAGTTCTACGGGCTCGGACCTGAGAAAACACGAGACGCAACCGACTCAACGTGGAGGTTGTAAAACCTCGCGAAGGTGTTGGGTGTTGCCCAACCCGCAGCTCTACAGATGTCTGCTAGGGAGGTGCCTTTGGCCAGTGCCCACGAGGATGCAACACCCCTTGTTGAGTGAGCTCGGACCCGTAAGGGTAGGGGCACGGCCTGGGTGTGATAAGCCAGTGTGATGGCGTCGACAACCCAGTGGGCGAGCCTCTGTTTGGAGACGGCATTCCCTTTCTGCCGTTCCCCAAAGCAGACAAAGAGCTGCTCAGAGCGTCTGGTGCTCTGTGTGCGGTCCAGGTAAATGCGCAGGGCGCGCACTGGACACGGTAACGAAAGGGCTGGGTCTGCCTCCTCCCGGGGCAGCGCTTGCAGGTTCACTACCTGATCTCATAATGGTGTGGTAGGAACCTCGGGCACATAGCCCGGTCGCGGTCTTAGGATCACAGACGTATCTGCTGGAGCGACTTGAGTCGCTGCTGGCTCCATAGGAGGAGACGGCGGGCGAGTTGTGACATGTGGCGGGAGCGTACGCCGCCTTGGCGATTTATGTACGCCACCACTGTGGTGCTGTCCGATCTCACGAGGACATGTTTGTCCCGAACTAACGGGAGGAACTTCCTGAGAGCAAAAAGGATGGTCAACAACTCTAGGCAATTGATGTGCCAACGCAGCGGGGCCCCTTTCCAACGGCCCGCTGCTGCGTGCCCGCTGCACACGGCACCCCACCCGGAACGGGAGGCGTCGGTTGTGACCAGAACGCGTCGGGACACCTGCTGCAGGGGCACTCCTGCCCGTAGAAAGCAGAGGTCTGTCCAGGGTCGGAGTGTTTTGAGGCAGGCGGGGGTGATCCTTACCTGATGCGTGCTGTGGTGCCATGCTTGTCTCGGGACTCGAGTCTGGAGCCAGTGCTGGAGTTGTCTCATATGCATCAACCCCAGTGGCGCGACCGCCACGGAGGATGCCATATGCCCCAGTAGCCTCTGGAAAAGTTTTAGAGGGATCACTGTGCCTGGCTTGAAGGAAGTGAGGCAGTCCAGCACCGACTGAGCACGCTCGCTCGTGAGACATGCTGTCATTGAGACTGAGTCTAACTCCAACCCGAGAAAAGAGATGCTCTGAACCGGAGTGAGCTTGCTCTTTTTCCCAGTTGACCTGAAGCCCCAAACGGCTGAGGTGCCGGAGCACCTGGTCTCTGCAGATGCCGGCTACTCGTAGCGGGGCAAGGGCCGCCTCTGCGACCTTCTTGAAGACGCAAGGGGACAGAGACAGGCCGAAGGGGAGGACTTTGTACTGAAACGCCTGGCCGTCGAACGCGGACCGTAAGAAGGGTCGGTGTCGTGGCAGAATTGAGACGTGGAAGTACGCGTCCTTCAGGTCTACCGCTGCGAACCAATCTAGATGCTGAACGCCAGCCAGAATATTTCTCTGCGTGAGCATTTTGAACGGGAGTTTTAACAAGGCCCGATTGAAAACCTTCCTCATTTCGGTTGGAGGGACGGGCTCTACCGCGCCCTTGGCTAAGAGGGGTGGGAGCCGGGCAATCTGAATTGCATAACCGAGTCGAATGGTCCGGTGCAGCCAGCGTGATGCATTGGGGAGCGAAAGCCACGCTTCCCAGCTCTGCGCTAGGGGCACCAAAGGGACGAGTATTTTGGACGTACCCGGCGGGGCCTTGCAGCGGGGTGGAACAGGTAATGCAGCGTCGGGCGGCTTCGTTGCGGCCCGAGGCTGAGGTGCTGAGAATAGACTCAAAGCACTTACCTTGCTCCGCGCACCCGGCAGGGGGCGGGTTCGTGACTGAGGAGGAGGTCTGATGCTGGCGTCCTCTGGACTCATCTGAACCGGCCGGCCGGGGGACAGTCGTGGGCAGGCGGAAGGCGGGATCGCCGCGTCCGGTGTACCGGGACTGTCGTAATCTGAAAGCAGATTGCCGTGAGAACGGCATTTGCGGGCCAGGTGACCCAGAGGCAAAGGAAATAGCTCTATTATTGAGAATGTGAAAAATGTAAAAACAAAGGGTTCTCCTCCCGGCCCTCCACCGGGGAACGGAGAGGTCTTACCACCTCCGGAGCTAATGCCTGGGAGCCTTCCAGGTCCTCGAGGGGGTCCGTGAGACGAGGGGGCATCCCCTTTCTGCGGGGAGCTCAACGCGGGGCTGAGCGCTAGGCCCACTCTCGTTCATTGAGGCGGAGCACCACTTCCTTTCTTACTTGAAAGCCGCAGGAGGACGCCCTCGGTGAGCAGACAGGGCATGGCCCCTGGCGGCAGGTTTGCGGCGGGGCAGGACGTGTGACCTGGCCTCCGTCTGTTTCTCCACCACTGAGGACTGCTGGGTGGAGTTGTCAGGTGGTGTCGCCGAATGGAGCTGGGAGACTGGAGAGTTTTGAGAAAGCGTGCTTTGTCTACCTCCTGTACTACGACCAGATCCAGTCCATTTGTATGTTTCTGGACCACGAGGGTGGACATCGCCTGTCCGAGTGCAGTTCCTGCAGCACGTCAAGAACAGGACTACCCAAGTGCAAATCTAGAAGTGCCTTGGCCCGGTGGACTTGCAGGAGGGGGCCATGGCATGCAGGGGGGGAGCGGTCTGGGACCGCTCTACCGCCGAGGGTAGTGAGAGCGGAGGAGCGAGGAAGCTTGGCTCGCTCAGCTCGTCATGCATGTCCGGGAAGGAACGGGGGGGCGCGGCTGTGGGCGGCGCACCTGCCCGTGGAATCATCAAACCCGGGGAAGCATAGCAGATCTCCGTGTCAGGCTCAGACTGGGCCGCCACCTACTGACCCGTAGGTGGCGGCCCAGGCGAGTTATCCGCATCCGATGCCGCTGTGATGCTCTCCGATGCAGTGGTGATGTCGTCATCCAATGTCCGGGAGCTCCAGGGACCGGGCGGCCGGCCGTTGGGTGGACCGCGCTTATCCCGAGCTCAGGAGGGGAGCAAGCAAGCGTGCAGGGCGGGGCGGGGGTTTCGAGCGGTTTTTACCCAGCCAAACGCAGCCCGCCATTATCCCGGGATCATCTTCATCACTCGCGGCGCCTGCGTCAATCCCGTAGGAAGGAGGCGAGGCGCGGAGGGCGGCTGAAGTGGATTTCTTCCTCACAAGAAAGCAGAGATCGCAGCGCTGCTTCAGCTATGTTCTCAGGCTGAAAACATAACCCATTGGAGAGCATGCTCATCCCGAGCCCGGACGGAAAACAGCAAGCGTGCCGGGGAGGCGGGGGGTTTCGAGGGGGTTCACCCGGCGAAACGCAGCCCGTCATTGACCCCAGATCTTTTTCATCGCCCGCGGCGCTTGCCTCAATCCCGTGGGAAGGAGGCGAGGCACGGGGGGCGGCTGAAGCGGCTCTCTCTCACTACAAGAGAAAGCCTACGACCGTAATGCTGTCATGGCTATGTTCTCGTACTGAAAACATAGACCATTCATAAAAACGCTGCCTGCGTGTTTCGCAACCCAGGTACGCCAGGCAGTTTTTTATGACCGTCAGAGGTGGGGAGAAATCACCGCCTCCAAAAACTACACAGGGGCGGAAAGGCATCTTCAGGAAGACACGTCCTGAAAAGGACGTTCAACGCCGCTGTGTTTGCTCTTTTAGAGGAATTTACTCTTTTAAGGAAAATAACTCTTTTAATATACACAGTGTGTATGTGTGTCTGCGCTGTCGAAGCTTCAGGGGCAACAATGCACGCCGTGCAAAGTGAAGGAGAAAGCCGCTGTTGTGCGCCGTCAAGATCCAACAGCATGCAGATCGTCAGAGGAAACAGGAACGTTTTATAGTGGTGTGTAAACTCGCAGCATCTGCAGACAGACCATCGGCTCCGAAGAAATTTTCTGAATGAACTCCCGTATTTGCCCCACTTAAATACCCGTATGTCCGGGGGCGGGGTATGCAAAAACTGACTGCCAACTTCTCATTGGCCCTTTTCAATAGGTCAGAGGTGAATATCGGCGCAAAAGGTGGATGGAAACTAGGCTATTGTTGACATCTCTTCTGAACTCTAGAGTAGACACAGAAGATTATTGGTGTTTTTTTTATTTCTTATGAGAACAATCTAAGACAGACATAAGTAAAAGTCTCCAATTGTTCTCCATTTAATTACATTACTGATTAGAAGAAACAACTGTGATATTAAAAAGATCTCATTTGGGATTATTCTGTTGTATGGGCTATTCCTCTATCTATTTCAATTTTACATCTTGGTTACTGCATGTCAAATCAACCAAACTGTCCTCGAAGATTGTTTTTTTCTTCTTTTTTAAATTTTTCTTAAGATACATTAAGAGAAATGATGATGAAACCCAACATTTTAATGCCATGGATGAACAATTACTAAAATCATTTTGATAAATTCTTTGTTTACAAAATTCAGTACAGTATGAGTAAATATGTTTTTTGGGTGTGGCCCATTATCACCAGGGTGGTGCACCATTAAGAATTGAATGAAGAATGCAATTAAATTCCTGAATTTAGATTGAATTTTAATTGAGGTAGGAAAAAGTATGTAGATTGTAATTTGAATCTGAATGTATGGTAGTAGAATTAAAATGGAATTAAATTCAAAGAAATTAATATGACTTCTTTTAAGTTTATTCATTAACCTGTTGATACGCACCCCCCTTTTTGAGCACAAACCATGAAAATTACATATCTTAACTTAAAGGGTAACTAAACCCTAAACCAACTTTTTTAGTTAATGATCTGTAAGCATGGGGCTTTATTAGAACTGGTCATTGATTCAAGTAATTTTTTTGACATTTGTGTATAAAGTGTTTTAATTCTACAATATATGGTGTAAAAACGTCTGAGTGCTGCCCTCTTCAGGTTGAACGGTGGCTACTGCAGTTGAATTTTCCTATTGGCTGTTGCGGTACTTCGTGAGTAGTGACAGCTGACGTAAGCAGGTTCCAGCTCACCACGCCAGATTCATGTACATGTCGTCTTGCAACCGTGTGAGGAATAATAATAACATAGAGTCTGACAGCAGCTGTCAATTAATCCGTCACTACGAGTCTCAGGTTCCCCCCCGCTCAGCCACGCACTCGGTTCGTTTCCTCTATCCCCGCCGGGGTCTGCCCACTTTTCCTGCATTTTCAAATATTTCTAGTGGGTGGAGTCAGACTCTGAACAGGTGTTTAGTTACCCTTTAAATGGTTGTATTTACTGGATCCTATGGAGTATGGACACTAATTAATATATGTTGTTATTTTTTAAAGTTAGAGAAGCTGAAGTTTATAGTAATGGAAATATGTTGTGCTGAACATGATTTTATAATCTAAAAAAACAATAATAAAAGTGCCAAGACAACCCAGAAATACAGTGTTCTCAAAGCCACAAGTCTAGAGAAGTTATGATTCAAATTTGAAGATGATCTAACAAAAACTGAGGTTCCTGCAAGCTTTTTTCTCTGTAAAATCGCTGCCTGTGTAAAGAGTAAAATTAAGGCTCCGCCTTTCTAGACGACACAAAATCTGTCTGCACTGCTTGGCTATTATGAATAAAACTATGCTGCATTTTTTAAAATAGACTTTGGAGACAGACTCATTTTGTTTATGAGACTCTAATATATAAGATAATATACAGTTATACAACATGATTGCTGCTCAGATTGCATAGTTTGTTGAAGAACGATGATGAAGGGTAATTCTTTCAGGCGAGATCTCATGTAAACAATGGAGAATATATCAATATTTCACAGATTTATCACTTTTATGGACAAAAAGTGCCATTGGATGTTTTTCAATGAACGCTAGTCATGGACAATTGACCCAAGTGTGGCGAACTGGATTCATCTGGCGATCACGTTTTCATAAAACATGTATGAAGTCCCGTTTTGATATTGCATGTTTTAATTTGTACTCCTGGTACAAATAACTAAATTGCTGTTTCTGGAGCATTGCTATCGTGAAACAGAGATCATATATCAATGTTGAACCCTTAGACCTTTGAAAAGATGTATCATTTGTTAACATTATTTAAATTTATAGACAGTAAATTATATTGTAAATGTAAGCAGTGACGTCACTCCCAAGTGCAGTGAAATTGCATATCAACAGGTTAAAGGTGCACTCGGTAACTTTTGTTTTGCTAGTGTCATCTTGGACTTACAATGACACCTAGTGGTGTGGATGAAGCATCATTCAAACTCAATACACAGTCACAGTCACTTTGCTCATTGCCAACCTGGACACAAAAAACGAATATTCTAATAAAGAACGTTGTCTTACTCTTAATGATTTTTTTTATTTTTTTTTTTACTAACTAATTGCTAAAAATATATTAATTTATTTAAAGAATGTTGTTTCTAGAGTAGCAACAATAATGTTTACAACAGCAAAGTCACAATTTAAACTCAATATCTCACTGGAAACAAATTTAAAATGTCAATAAAATAATTGTATCCAATGGCTGTGAAGAAAGCAAGGAAAGGCTGTCATCAATGGGCTGTGTTTGATGTCAATCACAGTTGACAAGGTGAAATGTGTTTTAATGATAACAATTCATGTATTTATCATGTAAATACATATACACTCTATTTTCGGTGAAGTAAATTGTTGTACTTGATCCGATTAAGGGTCAACCATAGACCTTTGCATGGGCCCCCCTGGGCCTTGGGCCATCTGTACACTTTGACCCCAGTGATGGCGGGCCTGCCCCATGAGGGGACCCTCTTCATGAAGAATAAAACAGCTTTTAAAAGGTTACTGATATGACTAGTCCTCATCTCATGTGAGTGGTCATGATTTTATATATTTGTTACAAAATTATTTCTTAACTTTAAAAACTTTCAAACTTTTTTAATGGGGAAAAATATACTGAGTACACCTTTAATAATACATTAGATTTTTTCAGTATGAACAAATGGGATACTTCCAGAAGTAATACACTATAATTCTTTTTTAAATAATATAAAAATAAAAAAGCAATATTTACTTGATTATTGAATTTTTTTTCCAACTGTGTCCAGTACTGCATCTCAATATCTTCATCTTCTATTACAACATACTTTGATTATTTTTAAGCCACACCAACAAGCAGAGCAGGGAGTTGGATTAATGCATTTATTTGAGTTCTAATTGGCCTACACAAAATATTTATGTTGTTCAGTCCCATCCCATCCCAGCATGCACTGTGACATGAAAAATACTGTTGCATTGTTTGTCCATTTGCATATTTATATTTACATTGCTGTTGTGGTGGATTTTGTTGTCAATGTAAAACAGGATGCTTTGCGATGTCAGAATGAGTTTGCTACTCTAATAAAATTCAAAATGTATTGATTGTTATCCATGTCGTGTTTCATGAACCAATTGTCAAGGTCTATGCTTGCCATTTTAAAATAGTTAATGTGACTTTCTTTCTCATACTGTAAGTGTTCATGTGATGAGTAACGATGTGATATTATTGGTTTAAGACAGCAAGCACATCGCTCTCCAAGAAATATGCTTATAGAAATGTTTGAGATGCTCAAAATATTGAACAGTTAAAACCATGTAAATAAAGGAAGCAATTAGTTTGACAGTTTAAGAAATCTTCTTGAAGTTATTTAATTGAAATTTGTAATGGTTAAATGTGTAAAACTAATAAGTTATTTGTACAGCTAATATGCACAAGTTATGGCAGGTTGACATTTTAAGTTCAGTTTATTTACTTCATTCAACCTAAGAAGTAATGAAGTTAATTTACTTCATTACTTCAAATTAAGTTCTACAAACACATCACTTTTTAAAGTATTAATAATCAATAATAAATATAATGAAATGTAGTAATATCACTATGTTTAATACATTTTCATTATATGGATCATCGTGGAAGAACATTTAATTTCCAGGAATGCTCTAATTTGCTCAATACATTAAACAATCAAAGATTCAAATTTGTAATCTATATTTATGAGGTTATCTGATAATCAACGTGCTGTTTTTATTTATTTATTTATTTTCTTATTTGTTTGAGAGAGAGGACAATGTTATGTTAAAGTTAAAAAAGATTTAGACTAATTCTACCTATTAGGGAATAAAAAGGCATACTTGGTCAAAATAATAACACAATTATATGTCACAAAATGTGTCTTGGACTAATGAAATAGTGTAGTGTGTCTGTGTTGAATTTCTTTAGCATTTTGGTAAAATTCACTTTATGTCATTTCAATTAAATTTTTGGCATGGCCATTTCAATTCAAATTCCAACTTATGAATTGAAAGGTTATTTAAGTAATATTACACGAGCAAGAGTGCGATATGGCCCTACATCGGCCCTGCTGTGATTTGGCCACAGGCGCGAGGCTGCAGGCCAAGTGCCATAGGTAATTACAGCAGTGCTGCTGTAGGTCCATATAGCACGATTGCGAGTGTGATATTGCTTATATACAACAGTTCAATGAACAAGTACATTTTTTTTTTTTTGGAAAAACCAAGAATGGTCATAAAAACGCAGTTATGCATGGAACTACTTTATTACGCTATGGATCAGAATCTGCCATTGTTGGTTCAAAACAAATGATGCGTCCAAGCCTTCATTAGCAATTCAAAAAGCACAGAATGGATGTGTGTGTGTGTGTGTGTGTGTGTGTGTGTGTGTGTGTGTGTGTGTGTGTGTGTGTGTGTGTGTGTGTGTGTGTGTGTGTGTGTGTGTGTGTGTATTTATCACTTTGTGGGGACCAAATGTCCCCATAAGGATAGTAAAACCCGAAATGTTTGACCTTGTGGGGACATTTTGTCGGTCCCCATGAGGAAAACAGCTTATAAATCATACTAAATTATGTTTTTTGAAAATGTAAAAATGCAGAATGTTTTCTGTGAGGGTTAGGTTTAGGGGTAGGGTTAGGTTTAGGGGATAGAATATAAAGTTTGTACAGTATAAAAACCATTATGTCTATGGAAAGTCCCCATAAAACATGGAAACACAACAAGTGTGTGTGTGTGTGTGTGTGTGTGTGTGTGTGTGTGTGAGCGTGTATTTATCACTTTGTGGGGACCAAATGTCCCCATAAGGATAGTAAAACCCGAAATTTTTGACCTTGTGGGGACATTTTGTCAGTCCCCATAAGGAAAACAGCTTATAAATCATACTAAATTATGTTTTTTGAAAATGTAAAAATGCAGAAAGTTTTCTGTGAGGGTTAGGTTTAGGGGTAGGTTTAGGTTTAGGTTTAGGGGATAGAATATAAAGTTTGTACAGTATAAAAGCCATTATGTCTATGGAAAGTCCCCATAAAACATGGAAACACAACATGTGTGTGTGTGTGTGTGTGTGTGTGTGTGTGTGTGTGTGTGTGTGTGTGTGTGTGTGTGTGTGTGTGTGTGTGTGATAGAGAGAGAAGGAGCATGTACGATCACCTGTTGCCACTCCCAAGCAGAGATGCTGTCAGCGTTCTGAAGGTCAACTTTCTCAGTGGAAAATAGAAGTCCAAGCGGGATATTTCTCCCTATTTCATGGTAGCAGTGCAAGAGTCATTCACTATAGAAACAGCGATGTCCTCTGCCATTTTAAGCAGTGTATATCCAATGTAAAAACTCGGTAAGTGTCTCGAGTTCTGTAATTGTTCTGTAAACAGTCCGTTGTGTCTCTCAGCTGCGATGAGCCTTAATCCTAAAATCGTTCATTTAAAGCCATTTAAAACAATGACCTAGCTTAAGTAATGTAATGGTAATACGAGCGATCACGGAGTGCTGTTTAATGTAAACAATGACTAACGGATTCACTTTACGTCACCAACTGGCTCATATAACACACAAAAATTATCTTTTTCCACCACCTGCTGGTTAACATATGTAATTTCAAAAATAAAGACAGTAACTCCAAACAGATATGCACAGCTTTTACACTTTAGTTTAGAACAGCATGAACACAAGTGGAGTGATACACACAGAGTGAAGCATCCGAGTGCTGATGCTGTCAGACCATCAGTGCTCATGGAACGTCTCTCGTCCTATCAGATTTGAGGACCGGAAATAACTAACTAATACATAACTTTATGTGAACAGCCAATGGCACATTGTTGATTATGGAAAAAATAATAATAAATAGGATTATATATATATTTTTACTAACTTGTATTTATTGTGGAAATGGAAGCTATATGAGTATTTAATTTGGGGGCACTCAAGGATACAGAAGTAAAATTAATTCAAGCCCAAATAGATTCAGAGTTACTAGTAAACATTTAAATGTGCTTTGGTGCCATCCCACCAAATTTGGGATCTACGCAATTTACAGTGTCTGAGACACTTTCAGGCAGAAAAAGAATAAGAAAATCAGCATACAATAGTGTTCCAGCAATGATACATTCCAAAGATTTGCAGATGTACCTTTCTGGAGAAAAAAAGCAAAAAGCAAAAAGCAAAAAGGCATTGTACTAACCATACTGCCTTTATTAAATTTATTTAGGACTCTTGAAAATTTAGAAAAATATCTTGAGATTTTGACATTATTGCTTTTATGTACATAAATAAAGAACAAGAAAAACGTCTTGGGTTACATGTGTAACCCTTGTTTCCTGAAAAAAGCGGAACGAGATGCTGCGCTTGCTAAAAGCGCTTTGGGAACAATCCTACATGTTTGTGACCAGCTGAAATATGTGTAACACTTCAATGAACATTGACCGGAATTTATAGCCTCGGTTGGTGTAATCATTGGATGCACCTGTGACCGGGCTATAAATGGACGCGCCACCAGCGTGTCGTCAGATATTTTTTCTGAAGAGCAGTCCTGGGGCATCCCAGTGCGGCAAAGAACGCAGCATCTAGTTCCGCTTTTTTCAGGGAACAAGGGTTACACATGTACCCGAGACATTCTCTTTACAAAAAGCTTCACTAGGATGACAAACTTGTTCAGATATGAGCTTAAGATGTCTACTCAAGGACGTAAGAGCCCGGAGTAGCAAGAACATCTAAACCATAAAATCTAATGAATGTGTGCGGAGAGGACCAGCCTGTCGCATCACAAACTTGTTCAGACATGAGCTTGAGATGACGACTAAAGGACGTAAGAGCCCAGAGTAGCATGAACATCTAAACTATAAAATCTGATGAATGTGTGCGGAGAGGACCAGCTTGCCGCATCACAAACTTGCTGCAGAGGAACCCCTCTAGCCAAGGCTTAAGATGAGGCGACCCCTCTGGTGGAGTGAGCCCTGATACCTAATGGCGAAGCTTTACCGCGCGCCTCCTAGACCAGGGCAATAGCATCCCTCACCCAGTGTGACATAGTCTGCTTGGTAGCGGCCGCGCCCCTGTTGCGGCCCCCATAGCAGACAAATAATTGCCCTGACTTACGCCACTGGCTTGTGCGGTCGACATAAGTCTGAAGGGCACAGACTGGGCAGAGTCCATGAAGTCTTTCCTGCTCCGGCGTTAAAAACGGAGGGGAGCAGAAGGCTTCCAGAGTGACAGGATGTAACGTCGAAAAAGGCACCTTAGGAAGGTTGTCAGGATGAGGATGCAGAATAGCTTTGGCCATACCTGGGGCAAATTCTAAACAGGCCGGCAAAACAGACAGAGCCTATAGATCCCCAATCCTCTTAAGAGAGGTAATCGCCATAAGAAAGACCATCTTGAGAGTCAGAAGTCTGTCAGACGCTGACTCTAGAGCAGGAGTTCTCAACCTTTTGCAAGCTGGGCCCCCCCAAAGCTGGTTCATTGCAGTTGGGGCCCCAGTGCTCCCCGCCCCGCCCCATGCTTTATTGTTGTTATTATTATTATTATTATTATTATTATTATAATTGGCAGTAGCGCCAGACTTCTAATGTGAGCTTGCAGGCATTATTACTATTATTAGTAGTAGGCCTATCATCATTACTGCTCTGCAAAAGCAAAAGACCTTAACTCACTAGAGTGTGAAACTGAGAAAAATGACTTTAAAGTTTCTGTTTTGTCCAGACAAAAGTATTATAGGTAGGACTCCCAAAATTTCACAACTAGTTGCTATACTGAAGAAATGTTTGTATGCAAAAAATCTTGAGCTCAAAATTGACCTTTGACCCTTGTTTGGCAGTTAGTGTACTCTGCCTTTGTATCATGTGCCAAAAATCAGGAGTCATGCAAAGGCAAAAGGCCGTAACTGACATATAATCAATATTTACTTGCTGTTCACCATCCTTACATCCATTATAAGAACACCTAACCAAGGTCTAGTCATCATAGTATTTGTTTTAAATTATATAGAAGACCTTTGGTTGTTCCTATTTAGTGCTATAATGATCAGGATAGTGCGGCAACACTAACACAGTTAAACAGTATAACAGATAAGTTACTTTGCAGTACAGTATGTACAGTATGAATAAATACAATAAATATTTTCACAATAAAGATAATTTAATTATAATTGAATACAAAGGTATATGTATTTAAATGCAAGATATAGAGTAATAATTAATTAAACATTGGACCAATACATTAGAGATTAGAGACTGCTCATTCCAAGTTTTTTACTGCTCCAAATAAAATCTTACTGAAAGCTAATTTTTGAGATATCAACCTAAAATTTGGAACACAACTTGTCCATAGGTATATATGACAAAGCATTCTTGAAATACAACCATTTAAGTTTGGATAGTGATTTTCATGTCTATGCTAAAAAAGGGGGAGGGGTGACAGTTAAAGGGTTAAGGGACACCAAACTGCTCAAGATTCTCAGTCAACGAACTCGACTTGGATTACTACTTTTTAATTCTGAGATAATTCTGAGTATACCGAAAAAAAAAGTTGGAATTACTTTTACTATTTAGGTTAGCCTACTTTGTACGGACGTTAGCGATAACCAGCTGTAAAATCTGACGTGAACACCTGCAAGAAGGAAATATGGCTCAAACACGTATGGATTGTTGTGGATACAGCAGATGACGTGCATTGCTATGGATTATATCTTCTATGGATTATATCGGATTGCATGGAAAGGTAGGATGCCTCTGTATTTAATATTTGGTTTTCAGCATCTGATGTGAGGCGAGTGTCAGCGTCAACGTTAGCGCTAATTTACGTGACACAGATTAAATTTAGCAAGCTCCGGGCTGTCACTGACATTGACAGATCTGAACCATCGCCCTATCACATCGCTATCACAGAGTAATAATACAAACAAGCAGTCGGCAGTCTACACTTTATTTCAAAGATGTGTCGTGTGTATGTTACGCGGTTTGGTGACAATAAAAGAGCGGTAATCTTTGACAGTATGACAAAGCCAGAGTACAGTAACATCACAGCGGCACCGTAACATCTCTCTTGATGGTGGTTTCTCGTATGGTTTTGGATGTTACGGTTGTCATAGCCCTTTAATTTCTCGTTAAAACAATCAAATTGACTCACGATATTTATTCACATGATAAAGGAGGTCTTGAATACCCCAAAAATGACATTAACTCATTTTTGACCAAACATGATGTTACGGCGTTTTGCCTTTGTAGGGCAGATTACTAGGCTATTGCTATATAATTATATGAGGTTACATGCTTTATTGTTGTTATTATTATTATTATTATTATTATCATCATCAGTAGGCCTATTATCATTACTAGGCTATTGCTATAATTGGGAATTGGCACCAGACCTCTGATATTAATTTATGCTTTATTATTGTTATTATTACTAGGCCTAATAGTAGGCATCATCTGCATTTTTACAGAAGCTTGCTGGTAGGTGATGTTAATGTGAGACCTGAGCCTGCTTTGCCTTGCAAAGATCCTCAATTCTTGGCTCAATGTTTGATAAACATAGCCTCAAATCATCCTCGATTTGTGCACGATTGCGGTATTTCGTTTTGAGTGCAGTCATTTTTGAGAATCCTGCCTCACACAAATATGTCGACGCGAAAGGAAGGAGAATCTTCAAGGCGACGTCACAGAGTTCAGGGTATTCCTGCATCAATGCTGCCCAGAATGACGAAAGAGGGCAGGAGCTAAAGAGTTCCTTCAGTCTACTGTCACTCTTCAGCTCAATAAGCTGTTCCTGCATATCAATTGATAGCTTGTTTGCTGTGCACACAAACGGATCTTGAACCCACGCAAAAGAGCGATAATCCTCTTTAAAGTACGTCGCAAATTGTTTTCTCATTGCTGACAGGTGCTCAGACGCTGATTGAAATAGGGAGGAGAAATCGTGTGACGTGCCTGCATCAATGATAAAGTCTGCAAGGCTGGAGAACATGTCACAGGTCCCTCGACTGATGCGGCCATGCCAGAGGTCTAGTTTTTGTGTGAAGGCGTGCACTTTGTCTGCAAGGAGCAAAATATGAGTTTCGGGGCCTTGCAAAGACAGGTTGAGGCCATTCAAGCGATCAAATATATCGACCAAATAGGACAGAGACGCAAGCCACATAGTGTCATCCAGATGCTTCGCCAGATCTGATTTAATTTCTGTCAAAAACCACTTCACCTCCTCTCGCAGCTCATACAACCGCTGTAACACCCGCCCCCTGGAGAGCCAGCGAACTTCAGTGTGCAGAAGCAGCTGTTCATGCCCTGACCCCATCTCCTGGCAGAGGACCCCAAACAAGTGAGAGTTTAGCGGCCGTGATTTGATGAGATTTATTATTTTCACGGATTGGTCAAAGAGAACCGGCATTTTTTTTAGCAATTTGTATATACATAACTCAGGAGTTATGTATATACAAAACTATAACTTTTTATGACAGTAGTTTAGTGATAAAAAAAATGTGCCCAAAAAAAAAAATATCCAGTTTTTTTTCCCTTCCATTGTAGCCTACTCTCCCCACCGGTTGAGAACCACTGCTCTAGAGGTTCAAAGGGGGTCTCAACCAGACCCTCCAGGACTATTGCTAAGTCCCATGAAGGAGTTCTGGTCCTAACAGGGGGCCTCAGTCGCATGGCTCCACGAATGAAGCGAGCGAGTAGAGGATGCCTCCCCAAAGGCACCCCGTCCATCAAGGCATGGCAAGCCGAAATGGCGGCCACATAAACCCTGAGAGAAGCAGGGCATATGCCTGCTGACAGTTTTTCCTGCAGAAAGTCCAGAATTGAAACAACTTGGCAGTTGACTGGATCTGCACCATGTGAATTGCACCACTTTTTGAAGACACCCCATTTATTGAATGGTCTCGATAACCTCAGGTGACAGCCCTGTGTCCCTCAGTTGGCCACAATTTGGGCCGGGGATGAAATATTGTCCCCTGTACCTGAGACACAAGGTCCCTCCTGTTCAGAATCGCCCAAGGCGAGCCATCGAGGAGCGATATCAGCTCTGAGAACCAAATCCTGTTAGGCCAATGAGGCGCTATCAGTAAGAGGCAAAACCCTTGCTGGCGAACTCTGGCCAAAACTCCCGGGAGCAGAGAAACCGGGGGAAATGCATACAGACACACACTGGGCCATGTATGAGGCCCATTCCCCTTGGGCTGGACGACCACTTAAGACTGCACCCCAACCCATCAGAGAGGCGTCTGTCGTTAGCATCCTGCAATGACACGACGCACCCAGAGTGGGACCCAAGGTAAGAAACCGGGGTCTGAACCACATAGAAAGGGAACGAGGCGCTCAGCACGTAACCCTTATTTGCCTTAGGGGACTGGCCCTTGGATGAAATCCCCTGGCATTTAGCCACAGCTGAATCGGTCTCATATGGAGAAGGCCAAAGGAATCACCGTGGACGCAGATGCCATGAGACCTAGTATTCGTTGATACTGTAAAACAGTGCAACCTTGACCTAGCCTGAGATTGCTCAGCCAGTCGTCTAAATAATTCAGAATTTAGATGCCCTGGAGTCGCAAAGGATCCAGTGCTGCATCCATGCATTTCGTGAATGTGCGGGGTGATAGGGTTAGGCCGAATGGAAGAACCCGATACTGGAAGGCTTCGTCCCGAAAGCGAACCTCAGATTTTGCAGTTCTTTCCACAGTAGACATGCCTGCTCCGTTTTATGGTAGTGGGAACCACACCGTTGAAACGCGGAGGGCGGCGAGCAATTTGATTTCTGTAGCCTCTTTCTACTGTTCTTAGAACCCACATAGAAATACCTGGCAGAAGTTTCCATGCTGAGATGGGTACTAATTTCAACACTTCCTGTTGAGGGGGTGTTGAGTGTTCCGTGTCCTGGATTATGGCAGGAAGCAACGGTACACCCAACTCTTTGTTGGAAGTCTCTATCACCCGAAACACCAAAGGCGGCGGGAGTGAAGAGGTTTCGTGAGGGTATCGGGAGGGCCGAAGTGGATGATACACGTGCCCCGTCCCGAAGGGAACAACCCCTCTAGGCTGGATACAAGACCATTTCTTTCTTTTGGAAATTACGGCCCTGAAGTCTTGCTTGGGGGGCTGTGGAGGGCGATGAGCCTGTCCCCAGTCACTACAAGGGGGAGCACGACTCGCCACGCTCTGTTTTTGAGCCTCCCTCCTAGCAGAATCGGGGCAAGACTGGGTGGCCGACAGGCCCGCCCCCTGAGTGCAGCGAGGAAGAAACTGCCCAAAGGCTTCCTAGTGGCTTTTCGCCTCCTGGAATCTGGATATAACTGTATTCATGGCGTCTCCGAAGAGACCAGAAGGCGAAACCGGGGCATCGAGTAAGAAAACTCTGTCTTTATCCCTGATGCCCGAAAGGTTAAGCCATAAATGCCTCTCCGTACTGACTAAAGCGGATATAGACTGGCCAATGGCACGGGCTGACTGCTTGGTTGCACGCAGAGATGAATCTGTAGCGCAACGAAGTTCTGAAAAAGCTTCTTCGTCAAGCATTTCACCCACACTCAGGTCTTTCAGTAGGTCAGCCTGGTAAGCCTGTAACACAGCCATGGTGTGCAGCGCAGCACCAGCCTGACCTGCCGCTTGATAAGCCCTCCCCACTAGCATGGAGGTAGTTCTGCATGGCTTAGAGGGGAGAGCAGGTTTCTTCAATGATGATGCCGAACCCGGCGAGAGATAACCCGCAAGTGTCTCTTTGACTGGCGGCATCATTGAATACCCTCGCGACTCAGCACCCACGAAAGTCGAATACAACAACGTCGAGGGCATGTGAACGCGCGAGGTATAAGGCTTTCTCTACGAACGAGCCAGCTCATCGTGGAGGTCATCAAAGAAGGGAAGGGACTGATAAGGCGTTCCCTTCCCTTGGCCACCAGACAGAAATCTGTCCTCTAATTTGGAGCTTTTGGGGTTTCTTGGTCACGTGGCCAGTCTAATTGAAGTCTGGCCACTGCACGAGTAACCACATTGAGTAACTCTTCAGAAGATTTAGAATCGTGCTTTGAGTGCTCAGATGTGGGTAACTCGAAATCTGCAGACCCAAGAGAATCGAGGTCCCCCTCGTGAACTGAAGAGGCGCCAGAGAGCGCTTCAAGATCACGTGAAGGAGTAGCCGTATCTGGGGAGAGAGCAAGCAAAAGGGATGGACCCGTCTCTCGCTCCTCAGCCAGATCCATATGAGAGCCCCACAATTCTAAATCCTAGTAGAGGAAAGAAAGTTTCTGACAAGCTTGTGAGACACACACAGAGAATGCTCTGAATAGCCAGGTCACAGGTGTATACAATGATTACACCAACCAAGGCTATAAATTCTGGTCAATGTTCATTGACATGTTACACACATATTTCAGCTGGTCACAAACATGTAGGATTGTTCCCAGAAGCTTTTAGCAAGCGCAGCATCCTAGTGAAGCTTTTTGTAAAGGGAATTACATTCAAACCAAGAGGCCTATATTTTGGGTTCCAAACATGGAAAATTTGAAAGTTTTACCAATTTTTGCATGGAGCCGCACTGAATGCCCCATATCTCCAGGGAGTAACAGGACCTTAAAAATGAAGATACAAAAAAGTTTTTCTGAACCAGAATCTAAAAGTATATAGACATGGAGTTATAGACACTCCAACTTTGGAAAAACAACACAAACACAAAAAATATATTTATTTATTTAAGTTTTGGACTCAAACCATTGCAATTTTTTTTTTATGTTTTACCTCTTATTGAGTTGACGGAATGACCCATCTCCATTAGTTTGTTTCTCAGTGTCAGGCATTTTATAGAACTGGAGGACCGTGACAGTCAGAGGGCACTCACTGGCCCTGTTGAGCCGATCCGTAATCCATTAATATTGAGGACATAAAAAACAATAGTTGTGTAGGAGATGATGCAGATGAGAGTGAAAAACCCCAATGTTTGTGATGGATCGAGATTTGACGGCTTGGAGAAGAAAGAGGGCAGAGGGAGAGCAGAGGCTCTCAAGAGAGGAAAGAGAAACAAACAAGCGAGATGTGAACTGTCTCAACTCTCATATGTCTGTGTTTACAGTGCCACACTGTTCCCGGCTCACTTCAGCTTCCTAGCTCATACTGATAAAGATCTGTAAGTGGAGGAGGACAGCTGACCTGAAATCGGTGCCTCCCAGGGATCTTGATCAATGCGGACACGGCTGTGTAAATCTAATGTGGTTCAGGCCAGGTCAGCGGCACAGAGGAGTACAGCTGTTTCTGAAGCAGCCAAGCTAGGACGGGTTCACAGGGTTTATCCATTCATAAGCACTAGTGCAGTAAGCACACTTGAGACATTGCTTTGGGTAAATAGACTCTCACTCTCTTTCCTGACAACGTGGAAGTGCACAATTCAGGAAAGGTTATATTTGCCAAGTGCTCTTCAAGATGCTTGTGTTCTGTATTGGCCCTGAACACCTCACACCACACAAATGCATTGTGGGTGAGATAGGGTCATTGAAGGAAAAGAGAAGATGCAAATGATGAGAAAGAGAGAGAGAGAGAGAGAGAGAGAGAGAGAGAGAGAGAGAATGTGAGAAGAGTTGACCAAGTTCATGGTCTATCTTTTGTCTCATGGGCTTCACAAGTAAATACACTTGTAGCCTGGACATCTTAGTTTGAGCTCCAACTAAACATTTAAAATTATGACTACCCATTCCAAAATTTCTTGTCATGCATGAGGCATGAACTGTAAAACCTCAAATATGGTGCCCACCTGACTCAAAAGCACAAAATCAAAGCAATGGTAACCCTGGTGCAAATGCTCTACTCAAAAAGCTACACGATTTTAGCTATTTTTTATGTTCATTGAATAAACAATGCAGGACAAATTACGTGCTTAAGTTTAAAGGACAAATATGGCAAAAATGAAGATTCCGTCTTTATTTACTCACCATTATCACTCCAGACCTGCACAAGTTATTATTCACTCTCAAATAAAATAAAATAATTAATAAAGCATTTAAATCAAATATGGCAGCTACGTCAATAACATCATACATCATTGGTACTTGCGCTTTTCGTGACTAATCATTTGACATTATCAACATAGTACATTTTTTTAAAGATTAGATTTGAGAGTAAATAACAACTTGAATTTCATTATGTTCACCACACAAAGTAATAGTACAGAGTTACAATTAAATGTTATATTTGGTTATGTATCTGTGGTGTTGATAGTAGTTTCTTTGTTATCTGTTAATTTAAAGGCCAGTTTGGTATTGAAAATGACAAGAATAAAGTTTGATTATCGTTCAACTGGTTTTTGTAATGTAATTCAATACCTTCATAATACTGAATACTGTAATAAAAGCTTCAGCAATTATCGTGACATGAAAAATTGGTACCGTCACATGCCTAGTACAGTGTGGCTTCAGAAGACTTTGAATATTTAGCAAGAGTCGCTCGCATGGGCTACTTTTATTATACTTTTGGGTCCTTATTTAAGCTTTAAAGTGAGACACTATCAACTGCTACTGCATTAGGAAAATTGCCCAAGATATTCATCTTTTTACATTCTGCATAAAAAAAAGTCATACAGGATTGGAACGACATGAGGATGTTATGACAGAATTTTTATTTTTGGCTGAAATATTCCTTTTTTACTTAATGTTAGAGGTTTGTTCAGATACCTAACCCTAAATTATGAGCAGTAATAATAGAGCGCAATAGTACCCACACTTTTTCAGGCCCCTTGGTTCCAGTAATATTTTCCCCATTCACTTCTCCTTTAGAGATTTTCTAAAATCCTTCATAAGAGAATACTAAGCCCTGAACCAACACAACCAGCTCCGAGGTGGATTCTTAACATTACAAACTTTTATTTGACGCAAATAAGTTTGTGAGGGAATGAAACACAATCCCATGAAACATTGCAACGTAATCAAATTAAAAACAATGGAAAAATGTAAAACTATTGTTTTGCAGTTGTTGATTATAAGTAAAGAAACAGCATATTTAGATTTTTTTTTTACTATTTGCAAACATGTAAGTAGTTTGTGAGTGTAGGTTGATTTACTAGATTGCATCACGCACAATGCTTCATTGGAGTGGGACATCACTGCATAGCTCATTTAGTGTGCTTTGTTCATCTCAAATTTTTGATTGGTGAACCATTTCCCTTCAGAATTATGGGTAGAGTAATTCTTCAACAGACATTCTGCTATTAAACAAATTTAAAAAAATTGAAGATGAAATAACGCAGATTGTTGACTTCAACAGGAGCATATACCATTGTTTAACCACCTCGGAGCTCACCATATGTCTGTCTTTAAGGTTTACAAGTTATAGTTAAAAATCAATTCAACTATGGGAAAAGAATAATTGGATTTTTCCTTCCAGAATCAAACTGTTGCACTTATTCCTATTCCTATTATTTTCATGTTCCATGAAGTTCCATGAAATTAAGATTTGTATGAGCTGTTCAAACGGTTACCAAGACTTCTGGATCTCCCAGCAAAATAGCATGCAATACAGCAATTTATTGTAATCTGTTGAGCCAAAATCATGCTCAGTCAACCATTTTTTCTCATCACACACATTGGTGTGCTTTCATTTTTACATTGTATTGTTTAATTGCAACTACAGTATGTCATATTGTGAGCGATACTGTATCATTCTACTGTATGCCTTTATATGCGGGCCATTGGGGGAATGACATGGAGACAACTGTAACTCAAAGAGAAACCTTTTTCAAATAATTGTGTCCTTTACAGACTATGAAACTATCTCTAAAATATTTGCCCATGAGATCTTCAGATTCGTGTTTCTGAAGGTTAGTTCTCCCTGGGAGAGAGCTGAATGACATATACTGTGGGACATATAGGATTTTTTCCTGTCAGGCAGCAGATGCCCTAACCCAGTTCCCATCCCTAATCTTAACCATATGGAGCCTGTAAGGCTGATTAGCCAACCAGGAACAACCTAAGGCACCTGTCTCACATCGCTGACAAATACTGACATATACAGACTCTTTGAAACTGTAAGAAAGACAAAGACCAGAATGTGAGACTGTTTCTTCTTTTCCTACAAGACAACTTAGTGTAATGGTTATTTATTTATTTACAGACTCAGTGCTAATGGAAGAGCCATGTTGCTGCAAAACAGGCCATGTCACAATGTTCCTTTTCTAGACACAGTGCTGAGCTAAAGATAAATCCATTAGAATGGAGGAATATGAAGGGAGAGAGAAATGGGGAAGGAATGAAAGACAAAAAAACACTGCAATGGAGAAAGAAAAATCTAAAGACCAACACAAGCAAGCAAAGAGGAAAACAGAGAGGGTTAAAAGAAAGTTAACATTTTCTGCTACTCACTTCTGTCCTTTTCTCCTCAAACCTTTTCTTACTTCTCAGCTGAATTTGAAAACCGGGGGGGGGGCATGCATCACCAAACCTCTATTTTCTCTAGCCCAAGTGTTAATTCGAGCCTGCTTTTGTGTGGTGCTATCCTTTAGCCCTGATTGGCGGCTCTTAAACAAACCTGACTCCCATGCCCAATGGCTGGGAATTGTAGTCCAAAGAGCAAAGGCTGATGGGGGTCGTGGGCCAAACATGTTTTCCCACCATGCTGAAAAGAAGTGCTTGACAGATTGGGTGGCTCAGTCGCCACAACAACCAATGACGATGAGGTCATTCACTTTGACCTACACCCTGTCCCCCTGGCGGGTGGTTAGATCACTAGTCTGTTGACTAATTAATGAGTGTGTTTGTAGTCATGCTAATTAGGGAGGCTTTCAGAGGAGCTTGCTCTCTTTGTGAAAGGCTCATCTCTCGATTTATAGGACTGCCTTTTGAGAAGTGTTCAGACAATTGTCTTTATTAGTTCAATGAAAAGATACATGCATATTTGCAGTGTAAACATTGTCTGCTCAAAGAACAATATCTGAGTGATGTGTTTATTATATGACATTACCTCAACACGTACAAAGGAAAAAAACAGGTCCAAGGTGGTCTATCAGATCTAACCACATTGACCAGATGTCTGTACCATGAAGGTCACTGAACGAACTCAGGGTTTCAGGATTGGTTTCAAGTTGACAAATTCAAACCAGTCCAATCAGGCTTAATTGGTACCATAATGCAGCTCATCAACTTTCTCTGTCAACTCAGGCTTCGATTCTGACTTTAAGATTAGATTATGCACTCGTGCACATGAATGAGTGATGTTTACAGTTTTTTTGTTGCTATGGCTAAAGAGGGTAAATGAAAAGCAATAACATTTTCAATAAAATACAACACTCTTTCTGCTGAAAATCTTGGACCAGCTTGGACCAGCTAATGGAAAAAAAAAACAGTTCTGGTTTTTGGAACATGGTAGTTGGTTTGTTGTTTGTCCAAGGTGGTCTACTAGCTCTTTACAGCTTGGCCAGATGCTTTACCAGGCCGAAAACATGTCAACCAGCTGGTCGTCCAGCTGTTAAACCATCTAGACCAGCTTGGACTAGATATTGAAAAACCTGTTCAAGCTGTTTTGTTTTTTAGAACATTTTCAGAAATCCACCGGTTTGCTCTCCAGCCATTCAACCATCATGACCAGCTTGGACCAGCTAATGGACAAAAAGTTCTCAATCTGTTTTTTACAAAATGGTAGCTGGTTTGTTGTTTGTTCAAGGTGGTCTACTAGCTCTAACAAGCTGCTCTACTAGAATGAAAGCAGGTCGATCAACCATCTAGACCAGTTTGGACCAGTTAATGGAAAAAACAGTTCTTGAGCTGGTTTTGGAACATGGGTGTAGAGCTGGAAAAGATCTAATCAAATCTTTTCAAACAATTGAAGGACAAGTAAAAAATGAGTAATAGAGTTCTGTTACATGTAAAGAAATAAACCACACAAAAAAATTATTAAAGACTGGGTGTCATTTGCCAGACTTGTTGATCTGAAATGCTAGATATTTGATAAACAAAGTGGATGAGTTTTATCTGCTACTGAGGTCAACAAATGCTCAAATTGGATGTGTAACAGAAACATGGGCTTATGAAAACTTTCCCGATGAGTGTTTGAACATCAGAGACATTTAGTTATTCAGTAAAGACATAAATTGCTCATAAAAAAGTAGAGGAAGAGGTGTTGTATTGTCCAAAATAATATGCATGCAAAAAGGTTATTAGACCTTGAAAAAACATATTGAGTGTATCTGGATCCAAATATGCCCTATACAACTTCTGAGAAATTTCTCAACTATTATAGATGGAGTGTTGTATCATCCACCCTGGGCAAATAATAGAAAACCTTGGATGACAGAGTAAATCAAAACAGCCCTAAAAAAAGGCAAGAAAGATTATTACGAGAAAGAGGTAAAGGCTCTCAAGGGACTCAATCCAAAGAGTGGTGGGATTATATTAACAAACAACTGGGTCATTCAAAAATATCAGGAGATAAATTGAGAATTTATGGTATCGAAGAACACAGAGTGGCTGATACATTTAATTTAAAAATAAAATTGTTTTTGCTGAGTCCTGGACTGCTCCAATAATCTCCTCAGTTCCTAACACACCAGTGTTCTGTGTCGTATAGGGCAGGTTAAGAAAGCTCTGTGCAATCTCAATCCACGTAAGGCCTGTGGCCCTGATCTAATCCCACCATGGCTTTTGAATGATAATGCAGACATTCTGGCCCCTTTTTTTATCTTATTTAATTAATTCTTCCAACCAGACTGTAATTTTGCCAAATATTTTAGAAAGCAGCTAATGTTAGTCCCTCATCCATCTTATAAAAAATATTGGAGAACAATATCTCTAACATTGTGTTTGGAAAAAGTACAAGAAAAGTTCATTTTGAAAATAACTCCAAAAAATATTACAACAAATGCTCTCATACAGTCCACACATAGATTGACTTGAGCAAACCTACAATGGTTCATGTTTTTTCTGGCTGATAAGTTAAAAGCTTTGATCTTGTAGACCATTCCACATTGATACTGTATTTACAGAGTATGGACATTTGTCCACAGCTTCTAACATGGCTGTGTTGCTTTGTAACTGGAAAAAAAACAGAGAGTTGTGGTAAATGGCATCTTTAGTTCTTGGAAGGAAGTCGCATCTGGAGTACCTCAAGGTGGGGTAGTGTCTCCTTACCTGTTTTTGCTACATATGTCAACCTGCAAATGTATCTTCACCAATACCTAAGACACTGGGTATGCTGATGATATTGCTCTGTCTCGACCCGTGAGAGTCTCTGAGATATGTGTAGAAAACAGATTGCAACTGGAAGTAGAAGCTTTGCTCCTGGGTTTGTTGTTTGTCCAAAGTGATTTGCCAGCTCTAACCAGCTGGAACACGGTGATCTTCAAGGTAAAAAAAAAAGGTCAATCAGCAGAAAATTCAACAGACCAATCATCTATACCAATTTGGAGCAATTTGCAACAGCTAATGACCATAAATGACAAGGTTGGACAAGCTAAGCCATTTTTTCAGCAGGGTTTTGCTCATACATATACATCTTTGGCATTAGCAGCATAGCGAGCAGCAAACTACTGCTGAAATAGTTGCCAGTAGTCACTAATTTTAACACATATTTTAACAAACAACAAAGACAAAGATCCCCCATTTAGCCTTAACAGACTGTAGGGGCAAGTGCTGTTAACAAGCACCTATGAAGGCCGGAATGGTACACGAGGGGGTGGGTGGCCAGCACCACGCCCGACCGCCTTTGTCTCCCCAGTGGTGATGTTTTACACACCGCACCAGGTACTCATTTTAGGCTGAGTCGACCTAGGGGAGGCCCGGGACCGGTTCAGATAATCGTCACTGGTGTTGGCCATGAGCGGGAATCGAACTCGGGTCGCCACTACACCGCTACACTACCGCTCCACCCTTCTATACACTTACACATGGTGTTATCCTCTGCTGAATCCAGTCTTTCTTAATAATACACTCATCATCTGCCTCTGACTGGAAAGTCTTATATGTCCATACACACTGGATTTTTAGCAATATTATTTCTGATAAGACACATCTGTCCTGACAGGCCTTGATCTGTGAAACAGATCCTGTAATCCCTTGTAAACTTTTACTGGAATACCAAACTGAACTACCAGTACAATGTCATCATCAAATTAATTGTGTGTGTGTGTGTGTGTGTGTGTGTGGGCATGTTTATGTAGTTTACGAGGACAATTTTTTAGGTTACAAACTGGTAATTACAAGGGTATATGCCATCACCCTCTCAACTTCTGACCCTATCCCTAATCAGAAGGAGTCAAAGGACAGCCCACAAGGTCACAGTGCATTAACCACACATTAAAAAGCATCTTAAAATATTTTCATTAATACACTTCATCCCAAAAAAAGTTGATAATTCGAGAGCAGTCCACCTCCGAACTGGCTGAATACAAGTAAACCTTCAAAACAAAATGTTTGTGAATCACACACACTTGCACGCACGCACGCACACACACACACAAAACATGCCAGGAATATGTATTTAACCATTGCCCATAATGCACATGTATACACACAAGTACACTGAACTAGGGCTGAAACAATTAGTCGACGCTATCGAAAACGTCGACAATAACAAATTGTCGACAAAAAATTTAATTGTCGAATAGTCGTTTGATCTCATTTAACGTAACATGACATCACATTAAACTGTAATGATGACTCGTGAGAGCAGCACAGCAGCTCGCGCCTGACTGAGGAGAGGAACAATTACACAGCTCAGAATCCAGATTCACTCTAAACCTTCCAATCAGCTTCATCTTATGTAGATCACACAGTACAAGGGAATTACACAAAAATAACAAATAAGTAAATACAGAATGCACAAATCTCGTTGTGGAATAAGCGGAGCCAGAGCTCTTTAAAGGAAACACCCCAGTGTCACGTCTTAAATGCAGTTATATTTAATGCGTTATAACTTTATTAAAGTTCAAATAATACCGAAGCAGGTAATGTAAATAACTACAAACTCCGAAACTGGCATTTCTCTGTGCGGTCACTGGCTCTTCTATAAGTTGCGTGAATGTCTCGATCTATGGGGGAGAGATTGAAACTACACCCAGCTGATGCGCACTCTGTTGCAGGGACATTCATCCCTCGAGCACGCACATTAATGCAGCTAGATTATAACGCGATGGCTCCTGACTTATTTAATCAAAATATATGTCACTGTGCATTTCTTATCATGAAGAAAATTGACAATATGCAGCATTATTGATAGGGAGAGTTTGTTTTTTGTGAGTTAAAGATGAATTGAAGTGAACAGAAAGGTGAGAGTCGAAGTCTTCACCCCATTATACACTGCAACAAAATACGTTTATGATTTGTTTTGGCTTGTTTTCCAATAAAAATATCAAAAACTAATTTAAAACAATGTACATTTACTTTAGGAATTGTACTGCAGAAGAAAATAATTGTTATCTGAGAATGTACAAATATTTTAAAATACCTAAAAATCCTTTTAAAAAAAGATGGATTCACCTGAGAAGCAGCATATAAGATATTTAGACTTGCTTTTAGAGAATAGATCTTGAATATAAGTATATTTTGTCTTTATATATCTATCCTATATCTTTATACCTAATATAAGTATAACCAAGTAAAAAATACACTTGTATACAAAATACATTTATTTTTAAGATACATTCTTGCAAGTCTAAATATCTTATATGTTGCTTCTCAAGTAAATTTATCATGTTTTAAGGATTTTTAGACCATTTTAAATGGAAAACAAGACAAAAACACTTGATAACAATAGTTTTTATTGCAGTGAATTTCTTTACTGAATTAAACTTATTAAAAAGTATTTTTTCCCTTTAATTCATTGAATGTCATTTAGAGGTATTTTTAAAATATATTTTTTTCCTCTTTATTGTTAGTAAGCACGTTTAATACCTTTTAAGTCAGGGCACAAGCTGAATAATCGGTTAAGAGCTAATGATTAATCATTGTAATAAAAACCGAATAATCGAATAATCATTCTAATAATCGTTTATTCTAAAAAAATATCAAAATAATCGTTAGTTGCAGCCCAGTTTGTTACACTGAACAACAGTTACAAACAGCTCTGACTTGATTAAAAATAAAATTGCTTGAATCTAGGCCTATATATGCAAGCAAATATATTTCTTTGTTGTTTAACAGTCTTTGTCTGTAATATAACTTATCAGAAGCTAATCCATAATTTACTAAAAACAAAAGACGTATGAGGCAATAACAATAGCCAGAGTTCCCTTATGAACTTGGCAACAGTACATGTTTACACTGAGCTTCAGGTCTGTCAGATAAGGACATAATGAATGCCAGGAGTTATCTATAGTCTTTTGCTGTGTTAATGTCATAACCTTTACAAATAGACTTTATTTATAGCATAGCAACTGTTCTTCATCACATAAATCATCCTGCATCCTTTCATAAACAGACACAATGGTAAATGTTTTGTTCTACGTAATATACAGAAGCCCTTACTCTGTATTACTCCAACATCAACATGTACAACTATAGAGAAAGATAAAGACTTTTGTACGTGATTCTAGAAAAAGAGCAATAATATATGAAGTAATTCAACAGAAGAGTAGCAATCACTCTTATTCCAAAAAAGGGGGACCTTACCGATATAAAGAACTGGCGCCCTGTCTCACTTCTTTGTAGCAAGTACAAACTGCTTTCTAAGGCCTTGGCTAATAGATTGGCTGAAGTGTTGGATCAGGTCATCCATCCGGACCAGGCATATTGTGTCCCCGGTAGATCTATTTTTGACAATGTCTCTGTAATTCGTGACCTTTTCCGTGTCTCTAAATTGTTAAATTTAGATTGAGGCTTGTTATCTTTGGATCATGAGAAGGCTTTTGACCGAGTTGAGGAATGCTTTAACAGCTTTTGGTTTTAGCAATAAATTTGTAGACATGATCAGAGGACTCTATAGTGAGGTTGAGACTGCATTGAAATTAAATGATGGCTTATGTGCTCCTCTTCAGGTTCTTAGAGGTATCAGACAATGTTGCTCCTTGTCTGGAATGTTGTACTCCTTGGCTATTGAGCCTCTATTTCAACAAATAAGAAATAATTTATGTCAAGTCAAGTGGTTTTTATTGTCGTTTCAACCATATACAGTTAGTACAGTACACAGCGAAACGAGACAACGTTACTCCAGGACCATGGTGCTACATAAAAACAACATAGTACAAACACAAAACCACATGAGACTACACAACTAAATAAAATACCTATATAAAATACCTATATATACCTATATAAAGTGTACGTGCAAACATGTGCAAAAAGTACGGGACAGTACAAGAAATTACTGACAATGAACAGGACAATAGACACAGTGACAGACAGTGCAGCGCCGACCAGTACACAGTAGTGCAAAAAGATGACAGTTTCTAAAAACTTAAACATAACATACTATGAGATAGTGTTCTGTGCACATAGCAGTTATTGAGGTAGCATACAGTTATAAAGTGACAGTAATTAAAGTGCACTCAGGACACGTGTGTGTGTGTGTGTCTCAAACCAGTCTCTGAGTATTGAGGAGTCTGATGGCTTGGGGGAAGAAGCTGTTACACAGTCTGGCCGTGACGGCCCGAATGCTTCGGTACCTCTTGCCAGATGCCAGGAGGGTAAAAGAGTTTGTGTGAGGGGTGTGTGGGGTCGTCTACAATTCTGGTTGCTTTGCGGATACAGTGTTTTTTGTAAATGTCTTTGATGGAGGGAAGAGAGACCCCGATGATCTTCTCAGCTGTCCTCACTATCCTCTGCAGGGCTTTGCGGTCAGAAACGGTGCAAGTCCCAAACCAGGCGGTGATGCAGCTGCTCAGGATGCTCTCAATAGTCCCTATATAGAATGTAGTGAGGATGGGGGGTGGGAGATGTGCTTTCCTCAGCCTTCGAAGAATGTAGAGACGCTGCTGGGCTTTCTTGGTAATAGAGCTGGTGTTGAGGGACCAGGTGAGGTTCTCCGCCAGGTGAACACCAAGGAATTTGGTGCTCTTGACGATCTCCACAGAGGAGCCGTCGATGTTCAGCGGAGAGTGTTCATATTGTGCTCTCTTAAAGTCAACAACCATCTCTTTTGTTTTGTCGACATTCAGAGACAGGTTGTTGGCTCTACACCAGTCCGTTAGCCGCTGCACCTCCTCTCTGTATGCTGACTCGTCATTCTTGCTGATGAGCTGTGCATTGCTGCACAGTCATGAGTCAGCAGAGTGAACAGCAGTGAACTGAGCACACAGCCCTGGGGGGCCCCAGTGCTCAGTGTGGTGGTGGAGATGCTGTTCCCGATCCGGACTGACTAAGGTCTCCCAGGATCCAGTTGCAGAGGGAGGTGTCCAGGCCCAGCAGGTTCAGCTTTTCAATCAGGTGCTGAGGAATGATTGTGTTGATTGGTGAGCTGAAATCTATGAACAGCATTCAAACGTATGAGTCCTTTTTGTCTAGGTGGGTGAGGGCCAGATGGAGGGTTGTGGCGATGGTGTTGTCCGTTGAAAGGTTTGGACGATACGCAAACTGCAGTGGGTCTAGTGAGGGGGCAGCTGGGTCTTTTTGTGCCTCATGACGAGCCTATCGAAGCACTTCATGATGACTGGTGTGAGTGCGACGGGACAGTAGTCGTTGAGGCAGGACACTGAAGACTTCTTTGGCATGGGCAGGGCTCCAAACAAAAAAATCAATTAAGGAGCCATTAGCTCTTATAGGGGAAAAAAACAGGCGCCAAACAATTTTTTTAAGAGCCACATAACAATGCACTTACTTTTATTCACCCTGTTGTATGCATGTCTTACAGTTTCAGCATTTTCATCTTGTGAATGTTCTGGGAACTGAAGCTTATTTGGGAACTGAAGCTTATTTGGGAACTGAATGTCACTTCCAACTTATGAACTATATACAGTCAAATGAAATTTTTTACGCAGAATCTGAGCCAGTGTCACTGCCACTGACCATGATTATGTCCATATCACTTGGCCACTGAGTGTAGTTTGGCCATCTCCTCTTCTTTTTTGCAGAAAGCCAGCGTTTGACACATGGTTCAGGATCAAACTGTTCAAGTGATGGGCCTTCAGTGCTGATCCTGATCAAATCTTCCAAGGTTGACACATGGAGTGAATTATGTACTTTAGATTTTATCCTGTTTTGAGCTGAAAAGCCACGTTCACACTGAGCAGCCGAAATTGGTAGGACAAGCATTATCTCAACTAGATGCAAAACATTCTGGAAATCTGTGCAGTAGGGCTCTTTTGTTAGTAGGACTTCCCACAAGCTGCAATAGGATTTATCTACTGTCCTTTAACAAGGGTTTTCAACAATCTCCATTCTGCCTGTACAGCAGTGATGTCACATCCATTTTTCAGCAAGATGTCTTGATACCATTTCAGCAGTGTGTCAATTTCATTTACCCCAAAAGTGTAGATGTCGTTTGGCCAAGAATCATGACAAAAGATTGAGAAGCATTGAATGATCTCTGTCCCTTGTATGTTTTTGTGCTGTGTGTTGTCTCTCATTATTTCAAACCTCCTTTCAAGCTCCTTAACTGTAATGTCTACAGTTTCATCAATGAGGTGGTTTAGTTCTTCACTGAAACCTTGGAGATCACAGCCTTTCAGCTGTATGTTTTGAAAGGAAATGCCCACGTAGTCAGATGAGGCTGCTTTTTTCTGCCTTCTGGTCTGTTTTTCTCTTTGGGCTTTGTCCTGCTGCACCACATTTTCATGCTGAGAAACTGAATTTAAGTTTGTGTGACTGAGAAATTCCTCCAACTTTCCATTTCTCACTGTTTTGTCCTTCATTCCCTTGATTGTACAAACACAGGAATCAATAGCTGCCTTAGCCTGAGGTAAAATAAGTGATCTCTCCTGAAGCACAAGACTCAACTTTGAGATTTCTCCAAACAGGTCATGGAGAAAGTGACAAAACCCCACAAAAGGCAACTTTTCCATTTGTTGTGAGATGTGTTTTGCTCTTCCTGCTATTTCAGTGTTTTTGGATGAGGCAGCAAGGTGTCACATGTGGAAGTGCACAGCTGTATATTGGCCCTGGCCTGTAGTCTGATCAGATGCAAGAAAAACAGAAAGGGCTCTGTAAATGTGAGGCAGCCAGCGCTGGGTCTTCACAGCAGAAGGTGTTCGTATGGCACAGCCTAACTCCATGCCAGTAGCTTTCAACTCACGCTTGCTTTTGGGGCTAAAATGGTATGTTTTCCATATTAGCTGTAACAAGTCATAGACATTTTGAATCATTGGAACAGACTTCTGAACATCCAGCATGGCTAATTCCAGTCTGTGTGGCATACAATGAAAGGAAAGAATGTGCTGTCCTATTTCTTCTCTAAAGAGAGCACCTACTCCTCTTCGAGCACCCATGTTAACGGCAGCCCCATCTGCTCCAAATGCAGTAATCTTCTTCTGCCACCAATCACGATCAGTTTGTTTAGCATCACTAAACAAGCATTTTATTTTATCTAATACTCCATGTGCATGGCAGTGTTCAAGCTCAGTTAAACCAATAAACCTGTTCACTGCCACACCTGCAGAAATGTGCCTGCAGTATGCAATAACGTTGTCTTTCCCAGAAACGTCTGTGCCACAGTCAGTGATCATGGAGATGTAATTAGCTGTCTGTGCATCTGTCAGTGCTTGTTCTTTGAGCTCATCTGCAATGCATCCTACAAACTCAGCACAAGATGTGTCGTTATCATAAGTTTTGCTCACATCAAGTCCGCTTTTTCTCATTAATAATATCTGTGAACTAAATTTATTGAACGGCAGCTCTTCCCGTGCGATCATATAGGCTGTGTTAAATTTCATTTGTAACTCCTTCCATTCCTTTTCGTCCCGCGAGCTCGCATGCACGAGAAACTGCACGTGCTAACGGTGTAGTCTGTGGAGCATTCTTCGCGATTATGTGATCACGTGCATTTTTATGCTTGTTACTCTCCCCGTGTTTTCTCACAGTCTCTTTTTTGAAATGGTTAGTTCCTGCAATGAACTCCGTTTTCCCCGCTATTTCTTTGCCCGCTCTTGAACAAAAGTCACAAAACATTTTTTGTGTCTCGTGATCATACCTCAGCCAAGAAAACTCTTGAATCCAGGACGTTTTGAAATGTCTTTCGGCACGGTGTGCATTGACTGATGCGGAAAGATGAATCCCTGTGTCTGTGTCCCTGGCATTCTCTTGCGCGCTCGTGGAGCCTGCTTTTTTGTTAGCAGGTGTGTCATCCGTGCTGGCGATTGACAGAGATGAGGACTGCTTGAAGAAGTCAGATATTTTTCGCTTTGACATTTTTTTCTGGCGCGGAAAGGTGACATTCGCTTTACCCGTTCATATTTTGGCACTTTCACTCAGTGACGTTCACACAAAGCATCTCATTTCATGACGTTAACAAAACAAATGAAGCAATAGGCTACTGGTTATAAAACATGCACGTAGGATGCAAATTTTACAATCAAAGGGAGTAAATTTGTATTGTCGCCAATGGCGACCTTGACAGAAATACCGAATATGTCCTATAGAGGGCAATCTCATTGTCAACAATTTAGTAGCATTCTCTCTTTGGCATAGGTTGGCTTGTGTAGACCCTTCACCACTTTTCTTAGCTGAATTTCAAGCTGCTCTTGTGTATTTTGTTTGGGAAAAGCTACATTGGAACCCACAGAATGTTTTATACCTCCCAAAGAAGAAGGTGGGCAATTCACTTACAAAGTCGAATTGCAGCTTTTTCGATTAAGGTTCTTACAAAGATTATTGGATGTTCAACAGACTGCAGCTGGCATGCTGTTAGCTGCACAGTTCTGCGTACCCTTGGAATTTTGGATTTGATAAATCTCTCTTTTCAATTGATCCAACTAAACTGGATTTATTGGAATTGCCTGTTTTTTATCATAATCTTTTCAAAGTGTGTAGCCTTTTCCATGTTCTTATGACTGAGAACTCATATTCTCTCCACTGGCTATTACAGCCATTGATTCTTGGGGCCCATCTGGACATTAACACAACCTGTAATTTACCAGGCTTTCATTATCACCTCTGCTGGATACTTACAGCGCATTAAAGCGGCTTTCTCCCCTCTCTGCACAGGTGCACTGCAGAGATTGCCCCTGGGCGCTTCGGCAGATCAACTAGATTATATTCTAAAAGAGTATTTTCCATCTAAAAGAGTATATTCTAAAAAAGCGGCACACATCGGAATGTCTTTTTAAAGATGCCCTTCCGGTTGTGTGTTATTCCTGGATGCGGCCGATATCTCTCACCTTCAGACAGCCACAATCGCCGTCTTTCATGGAAGCGTCATGTCCCTCATTGCATGCATGACCATGGCAACGTTGCGGTCCTAGCTCGCTTTTGTCAGAAAGCACACCACCCCAGCGACTCCCTGCCTCGGTCCTCCTACCGATGGGTATGAGGCCAGCACGGCGAGCATGGCGGGGTGCGATTCGGGGACTACAATGGGACCACCTCCACCAGGTAAATCCCCATGGACCTCCCATTCCCCGGCATGCTTGTTTGCTCCTGTTAGGTGCTCGGATGAGTGCGTTGGCTCATCCCAGGGCGAGTTTGACCTCTTGTTCGGTCCCCGCGTAGGTGATGAGCTCTCGAGTGCAGCATCGGAGAGCGGGCTCATCCAGACAGACGTGGAAACCACAGCTGGGCTTCCCCCCTCGGGCATTGTCACCCAGTCACAGGCAGACACTGAAATGACGGACATGCTTTCCTTTACCCTCCGCTCTCCCCTGAACCCTCGCAGCTCGATGATTGGTATCTGGGCTCACGGCACCATTCACAGCCACGCCCGCACCAGTGCCTTTCTCACCGGAGGTGCATGAGGAGCTGACAAGGTCGTGGGAGGCACCTTTCACTGCCAGTACCGATCTATTGACTCCCCCGCTCTCAATATCCTTGATGGCGGGGCGGCCAGGGGTTATTTTGCGATGACCCTAGTGGACAAGATGCTTGTGACCAGGGCCTATGGTGCCGCTGGGCAAGCTGCCTCCGCCCCAGAATCGGCACCCCCCGCAGGAAGCAGGCGCCACCCATCTCATGGCCGCCTTTTAAGAAAAAGTCTTCTAAGTGCCCCTGAAACAGGCGACCCAGGGACGAGAAGATCTGCTGTCTTGGAGCTGGTACACAGACCACTCCATTCCCCAGTGGAGGTCCAGGAGGAGAATCTTTTGTTTCATTTTGTTTTAATGCAAACACTCAACAAAAGAGCAGTTTCCTCATTCCCTGGGTCACATAACCTAATGAGTTATACAGCCCCTACATTGTACCGGAAAAAGCCGGTGGGTTGTGGACAATCTTGTACCAATGAGTACTGAACCGGGCTTTACACAGACTCCTGTTCAAGATGATGACGCAAAAGCGCATTCTAGGGAGCGTCCGACATCAAGATTGGTTTGCGGCGGTAGACCTGAAGGACCTGCACGCTTTACGCATCTATTTGGATCACACACACAGAGCTTTATGGTCTCTGAGCAGCTCTTTGTCTGCTTTGGTGGACAGTGGAATGGAAGCACTGTTTCCAAACAGAGGATCGCCCAAAGGATAATTGATGCCATAACTATTGCTTACCAAGTACAGCACGTGCCACCCCCTGCAGGACTACGAGCCAATTCCTCCAGGAGTGTGGTGGCCTTCTGGGCTCTGACCAGTGGCGCCTCTCTAACAGACATTTGCAGAGCAGTGGGCTGGGCTACACCCAACACCTTTGCGAGATACAGTCTCTGGGTTGAGCCGGTTTCGTCCCGTGTCTTAGCAGGAACAAACGGGTAAGTCCGGGTCAGCCGGCCGGGTATTTCGCTTGCACAAAGCACCTTTCACCTCCCTTGAGCTAAAGATGTGCGTTGTTGATTCCCAGTAGCATTCACAAATATTTTCCCTGGTCGACTTCCTCCTAGTCCTGTAGTCCTGTTTGCGGAGAAACTCGCTGCCTGCTAAGTACTTTTGCTAACTAAGCCCCGTACTGGGACAGGTGCTGCGCATGTGCTGGTTACCCATAGGTAACCCCTTGCAACGTATATTTGCACTGAAAACAAGGATAATGGTAAACATGAGGGCTTAAATACATGACATGGGGGAACATAAACCAATTAATGATCAAACACAACACTAAACCAGGTAACAAGACAATTACACTAAACCAATGACAAACTAGAACTGATAACAACCTAATGAAACTATTAACCAATGAAAACAAGGCACGTGAACATGGAGGGAAACAGGATGATCACATGACTAGGAAACAGGAACAAAACAAACACATTAAACATTACAATCCCCAGTTTTTAGTTTAGTCTTGTTTGTACGGATTAGGTTTGCTTTGATTGAGCACCTTTGATCAATATAATTTATTTGTTGTACTGCAGCATTTACGTCAATCTTGTTAGCCATAAACCGTGTTATTTGAAATCTATTGATTAGGTTGAACATTTCTTTGAAGGATTTCCGACTCTTATTTTAGGGACCATTTGTATGTTGGGTTTAGTTTGAACAGGTTGCTGGGCCCTTGGTCTGTTCTATGGTGTTGAATTTTCATTGAGAATGCATTAATTCGACAGTGATCTGATAAGGAAGACCGTGGTCTGACAGTGAATGCATGCATGTAGGAGGGGTATACGTATATATATATATGTGTGTGTGTGTGTGTGTGTGTGTGTGTGTGTGTGTGTGTGTGTGTGTATATATATTGTATTTTCTTGAAAGCATATAAATTAAGGATGTAAATTATTTTATTTAAAAAAGTAAAAAAAAAAGAAAAGTCTCTTTCTCCCCTGTCCTGGCCGCTCCTTATCTCATTATCATTATCATCATGGCACAGCCATGTCCAAGGCCAAGAAAACACATTAATGTGTGTAATGTGTGCAAATGTTTTAAAATGTGTATACTTATATTAGCTGTTGTTTTTACATTTCTATATCTCTGCATTTTTTTGTCTTTATATACAGTATGCTCCATTTGAGTACTATTCACACTACACTAGATTCAAATGATACTTCTGTTTTACAATCCTTGTTTGATTGCCTTAAGGGTTAGCTGGATGGCAGCTAACTTTCTCCAACTCAATGAATCCAAGACAGAAGTCATAGTCTTTGGCCCTGTTGATTCCATAAAAACTAAATCCAGTAATCTGGGGCCTTTATCCGGTAATGAACCTTATGAGTTATCTTTGATTCAGCCTTAAAATTCAATAAACAAATTAATTCTGTGGTCAAAAGCAGCTTCGTTCAGCTTAGGACTATTGCTAAACTAAAATCTTTCTGTCATTCAGGGACTTGGAGACTGTGATACACGCTTTTATTTAATCTAGATTGAATATTGCAACACACTTTACCTGGGAATTTCTCAGTCTTCTCTCTCACACATTCAACTAGTTCAGAACGCAGCAAATAGACTTCTGACTGGAACTAAAAAAAGAGAAAGTATCTCTCCAGTGCTGGCTTCACTCCACTGGCTTCCTATTCAATACTGAATCCAGTTTAAAGTTTTATTGATTGTTTATAAGGGCATGGCTTGGCACCTCATTATATTTCTGATATTCTATCTCAAAATCAGACTTCTACACCTTTACGGTCATCAAATAGCTTTCAGTTGAATGTCCCCAGGTCACGCCTTAAATTGAAGGGTGATTGTGCTTTCTCAGTTGCGTCATCATGGCTTTGAAATAATCTGCCTCTCCATATAAGATCCTCTCCAAATTTTGAAGGTTTTAAATCTCTTCTTAAAACCTATTTATTTTCTTTATCTCATGGAAATAAGCAAGAGTAGCAGTGTTACATCAATTTTGTTCTTTATTTTTAATTTGGTATATTATAAATAGGGCTGGACGATATGGCCAAATTTGATATCACGATATATTTCTTAATTTCGGTTGATACGATATAATTCCGATATCGATATGAACAATATAAAAAGCCTCAGAAAAACTGCCAAGAACGCCCACAACAGATGTCTGTACCTACAGTCTTCTGAAAAATGAATTTGTCAAGTCTATGAAACCACCTCCTATAAAACTACATAATATTTTAGAAATAAAAACGGTATAAATAAATTAACGTTCACCTTTTATTTCCATTTAACCTTTATACAAACAAAAAGTCAAATAAACATAAGACTCTCAGACTGACCTTATTAATATATTTAAATTTAAACAATAACATAGGCTGATTATATTATCATTTACACAAAACTTCTTGTAACAAAACTTGTTCTTATAAACCAAAGTGCTTCAGCCAGGATAAAAAATTTGAAAAGTGCTCAGCTGCAGGAAAAAGAGAGAGCAACAACAAAAACACATGTTGCTGGGGGAGGGGACATTGAGTGTTGATGACACCCTATAACAGGCTCTAGAGGTTTCTGGCAAGAAATACAAGCTGGTCTACATTATCTGGCTTCAGAGATGCCCTTTACATGTGACAATGTTGCCACCTGTACTAAAAACCCTCTCAGACGGGGAGCTTGTGGCCTGAATGCACAAGTAATGTTGTGCCAGTTGGCTTACTCTAGGGAAGATCTTTTGATAGACTTTCCACCAATCCAGAGGATTTGAGTCATTGTCAGCATTTGGAGACAGAAGGTAGTTGCCGAGCTCCCTCTCAACTGCCTGCTGTGCACTCAAGTCTTCTGTGCTTGTAGTAGTGGTGGGCCCGTTTGAAAAAAAGCTAGCCAGAGACCGCTTTGTTTTCTTGGCTGGTACAGAAGTGTCTCCCATGGCTTCTTCTCTGGACTCCTCTTCCCTGACCACAACAGATCTCTCTCCCTTCAGCATCTCCAACACAGCTTTCTCTTTGATGTATTCTCTCTTCTCCTCCTGAGTGTACTTAAGCTTGAATCTTGGGTCAACGAGGCATGCCATGTTAAGTAGATCATCCATGGTTGGGTCATCATACTTTTGGTTGAGGTATCCCATCACTGTTGTCTTTATGGTCCTGGTGAGCTCGTGTCATCCGCTGCTTCCTTCAAGATGGAGGTATTGAAGAGATGCATCACTGGTTTTAGAAATGATACACTGACATAGGACTCACCAGACAAGGCATCAGTGAATTCCAGGAGTGGGCTTAGAGCTGCATCTATAGACTCTAAAACATCCACATCTTGCCAGGTAGGAACCAGTGGTCTGGTCTTCTTGTCCTTTGAGAGGACTTCAGTGATGGCCCTTTTCTGCTCCAGAACCCTCTTCACCATTTGTTGACGGGAGCCCCATCTTGTTGGTGTTTCACTGATGAGCTTGTGCTTTGGCAAGTGATACTCCTCCTGAGCAGCTGCGAGGTCCCGTTTCTTCTTCCAGGAGTAGGAGAAGGCAGCCACCACCTTTTTACTGATCCCAATTGCTCTGTCCACCCGCTTGTCTTGGTTAACTTTCTCTGTAGACAGATAAAGAGAAAAATTGCAAATTGCAATATATATTTATAATTTGTATTTATATTTTAACTACAATTTGTTGTTTATTCATATTATTCTTACTGCAAAATTCTTCTACATGCATATTTTTTTTTGTTTTAACTTCACAACTGATTTGGCAAAGTAAACTTATGTTCCAATGCCAGCAAAACACCTTTGAATTTAATTGAAATAATTGCTGTATCCATACAAATATGCATGTCTTGAGAAAATATTAAATTAATAGCCTATAAAATCACTTAAATAGGGTGAATAAAATCACCTAATCAAAACTACAGGCTAAGTACTACAGTTACAACTAAGTACTAATTAAGTACAATGATTTTAGTTATATATCCTCATACCATAAACAAAATCAATTAAAGCTGCTGCAGTTAGTAGCTTTTGGCGCTCTACATGCATCTTAGTGGAAGAACATTGTTGCTGGAACTACTTCTCTCCGTTTATGTCTATGACGAATCACGCAGGTACTGTAACTGGGCTACTCTGCAGCGGAGCCGAGCCGAAGTAGTTTAAAATAGTCCGAATATAAACGCTTATTATAAATGTACCGTAGTGATCCAGGATATGACAAAAACACGGGTTGGATATTGGATTCATGATGTACTGGCTCATTATATAAATTTTGCTAATTTTTAACTAAAAAGCTTTAACGTAACACTACCATTTATATTAACTGTGTATAACTTACCAATAGCAGAGTTCAGTCGATGCCCGAAGCATTGTAGTCTTGTCCATCTGTTCAACTCAGCGGCTTTGATGATATTGGTCCCGCTATCTGTGGTGATACAGACCTGTCGGTCCTCGCGGAGTCCCCAGGAGGCGAGCGCATCTGCAAGTCCGTCTGCAATTGCTTCGCCCGTGTGATCCTCAGGAAAATAGACCGTCTGCAGGCATAAGCTGACGAGCTTCCAGTCTTGGTCAATAAAGTGGACTGTCAGGCTCAAGTATGGTTCTGAGGTTCGGCTTGACGACAGGTCAGCTGTGGTCGCAAAATATGACACTGACTTCAGTTGTTCCTCCACCCTTTCCCTTACTTCACCATAAAGTGCAGGGATAGCTGTGCGTGAAAAATATTTTCACCCAGGGAGCTCGTATCTGGGGTCTATGACTGAAATCATTTTCCTGAATCCTACGTTTTCCACCGTACTAAACGACATCATGTCCTTAGCCAAGAAGTTTGTAACAGCCTTTGTAATGTCTTTATGACGTTTAGACTGTTTGTCATAAGGCATGAATGCAGCCATCTGTGTTTGCTGCATGGGTTTCTCTATTGACACAGCTGGTTTTGGGGATGAGGATGGTGGTATTGTTTCAGGTTGGCTTAAACTTTTATGGTGCCTCATCTTTTGACTCTCAGAATGTTCTATCGGGTGGAACTGCTTCAAATGGTGGAACAGATTTGATGTGTTCCCGCTGCTAGTCGACACCACTCTCCAGCACATTTTGCAGCACGCTGAAACCTGAAGTTTATCCGATGTCCGATAGCCGAACCACTTCCATACTACTGAATTTGTCTTCCCTCTCTTATCAACTATTTCGTCGGAACGAGCTTCCACAAGTGAGGAAAAAGCAGTCACATTTGAATTGCGGTCAGGGGCGCTCATTTTGTAGTTAAAACTTGCCGTGGTGGAGATCAGCCTACTACTGCTGAGCAGTGAGCACTGGCTGCGTGTCTGTGGTGTACGTCATCACGAAAGTAGCCTATTGTGTTCTGCTTTCTCTGACAACTGCGCGCCTAACGCCAGTCAGTGACAAATGCTGTTATGTATATTGAAATATCGAAAATGTGTTTAAAAATCATATCACCGTTATCGAAAAAAAAAATATCGCGATATATATTTATATTGAATTATTGTCCAGCCCTAATTATAAAGCACTTTGGTCAACAGTTGTTGTTTTTAAATGTGCTATATAAATAAAAGTGATTGACTGACTGCTTGGTTTTAAGTAGTAATCTGGGTCACCCCTAAAATGGGCCATACCATTGACACTGCCTGAATGGTTCAAGTGAATGTGGGGGAATGCTCATTCAAGGATGAGCATTCATTCTGTGCATGACAGCACAGCGAATGTACTTGTCTGAAATTCTTGTGTACAGATCAGTTGAATGTTAAAGTTTACCCTCTTAAACTCAATGCTAATGATTTTAATGTATGAAGCATGTTGTCTGATGAAATAATGAAAAATAACCACAAATCTAACAAGAAAGCTGAAATAAAAGTGTGTGTTTTACCTGTCAATCAGACACACTTGGAATTTGTGTTTGTTACTATAGCAACAATAGGCTGTGGGCACGTTTTCTCAGGGTGCGTCTCAATCAGCTCCCTTGTTCAGTAGTCAGGAAACTGATCTGTGAGTCGGACATTTCTAGGGCTGTCTCATTTGCAAATTCGTTTCAGTGCACTGCTCTGCTCATGGACCTGCGAAAGACACCAGTGTGTGCACACAAGGAGATAGAAGCCAGCTCCCCAAGGAGAGGCGCGCTCTTTGTTTTATGGAAGGGTTGACGAAGCACCACTCACATCAGGTGTACCTCATCATCCACTGCCCAAATGAGGCTCATTAAGTTGCATCTCTCCAGAACTCTTCTAGTAAGAGGAGCCTACAAGCTAGCATAAAATAGAATAACGTAGCAGTCCCATATAATTCTAAGGACAATACACTGGCGAGGAGACAGAAGGCCATTCTTTTTGAATGGATGTCTATGGAGGAGAAATCCTGTGTGCTGAACAAACCGCTTTTATGAGGAAACAGCTCATTACTTAATTGACCACCTGTTTGCTAATCTTCAACATGTTTTACACTACAAAATCCTTTTGGCATGGAATATGTGTCGAGTAAACTACAATAAAATAGCTGTTTTACAAAAGAGACAATTTTACAACAGGCAGGTGTCAGTTTATTGCTCTTCCGAATCATTTGGATGGTATCTGCGAATGGTGACTTACTCTCATAACACATTAATTTACTGTTTCTCTCTCTGCTGTGATAGAGCGACAGAGGTTGTTATCTCAGTAAATAAAAGAATCTCTGGTCTCTTTTTTCTCCAGCCCACTCCTGTTGTGAGCCTGGCTGAAGGATGGCCCTAAGAGGCGGGGTCTCATTGAATACGTTTCTTTTTGTAGGATTTCTCATGTGGCAATTAACACATCTTAGATTATTCAAATACCAGTATGAAATCATGGAGTTCCCATCTTAGACATGAGATCAGAAATGAAGATTTAAGCTTGGTGAAAACACAACAACTTGTAGCTTGATCAAGCCCCACCTTCTTATATAAAATCTTACTTTAATCTTTAGGGGAAGTGGCATAAATGTAAATGTATAAATGTAAACCTCAATTAATTTAACATTGCTAATGACAACATTTCAAAGAAAAAAATTAAGAATAAATGAGTATAACAGCTATAACTCTTTGGAAGAGAAAAGTCTATGTAGAAAATACAGATCATTAGCACAGCAAGCAATGGAAAGTCTGCATAATGAAGAAAAACACGCTTATTAAAAATGTTTGATGTACAGAGCACAGACCTATTGCAGCTGTGTTTTAAACAGTGTTTAAGTGGAGCTTTTTTCAACAGTGTGACACAGAATGTATAAAAGTATGTAAAAAGAGATACAAAGAGTCAGTAAACGGGAATAAGAGAGAGGGAATTTAGCACCTCGTGCATTAATATTCTTTGTCTCAATGGAGACTGATCAGAAAGAATGAAATGCACCACCTGTGGCCTCAGATGTGTCAACAAATGGACTAAGATATGTTTCCATTTTTATTTCTTGCACACAAACACATACACACACACACGCTTTGTCAAGCACTGACATGGCATTGCGAAACAGAAATTATTAGCCATGGCTCAGCTGCTGTGCTTTCAACCACAACAGCTTGTCATGAAATGATTTTCAACAGCGAATGCGGTTGCAGATGTGGAAAATTTATCATGGGGAATTCAAGAAGCGCATGGCTCCTATCCTCTCCACAAAGTGTCAGTTTCTCTTGTTAAATATGACGCTACACTTGCCCTTCATGAAAGCAGATGTAGGAGATACAGGTCACAAGAAGGTTAAGAAAGCTCTTATATAGAGGAGACTAGCAAAAATCTGGATTAATTTAGCCAAAATTGTTGTTACATGTCAAAGTCTTTAATTAGGATCAGTTTTTATTTCAATTATTTAAAAAAAACTAAAAAAAACTAAAGAGCAGTCTATTGAAAATTATTTTAGATGATTTGTTTATGCGTACATTACAGAAACATTGAAGTGCAATGTGGTGGTGTGATTGTGATATTTAGTAAAACCCTCTGGATTCACCTTTAGCCATCTTTGAAACAAGAAGCCAAAACTATTTTGTGTCTGGAGGTTATAAGATTCTGCTCCTGCTTATGACTGTTTTTAGAAGCTTAGTGCCAAGAGGCACATCCTTAAGTCTTCTGTCAGACTTGAGGTTGAACGATAGAGGCCCATTTCCTTTACAGCAGACACCTAATGAAATGCTACAGACGCCAACTACATTAGCAACCAAAATGAAAATAAAATTGATAAGATCATACCAGTTGATAAGTATTTCACATTCCTACAGGGGGTAATGAGGCAGCACAGATGACACACAACTCTCAACATGCTGCTAAAGTGGAAAGAATTGCAGAGGAGGTCAATATGTCTAAGGCAACACTACACAACTAAGACAACAAAATGTGGCGCTTGTCATAACAACCTTTCAGATTTAAAAAGAAACTGCTCAATGGTCCTATAATCATTTGTGTTGAGGTAGACCTGTTTGCCTCCCGAGAGACCTCCCACTGCCCGCTCTGGTTTGCCCGAACAGAGGCTCCCCTCGGGGCAGACGCATTGGCACACAGCTGGCCTGCAGGGCTGCGCAAGTACGCATTTCCCCCAGTGAGCCTACTTACACAGGTCAGGGAGGACGAAGAGCAAGTCACCTTAGTGGCTCCTTACTGGCCCACCCGGGCCTGGTTTTCGGACCTCGTACTCCTTGCAACAGCCCCTCCCTGGTGAATTCCCCTGAGGAAGGACCTTCTTTCTCAGGGATGGGGAACGCGCTGGCATCCGCACCCAGACCTCTGGAACCTCCACGTCTGGCCCCAGGATGAGACACGGAAGATCTAGCTGGTCTACCACCTACCGTAGTAGACACGATCAACCAAGCCTGGGCCTCTTCTACCCCTTCGCAGCTCACCACGACCCTGTAGATGGCAAATCTCTGGGTAAGCACAACTTAGTCATCAGGTTCTTAAGAGGTGCCCTGGTAGTGAACCAGGTAGTCCTAGAGACCAGGTAGTGAACCTGCAAGTGCTTCCTCGGGAGGAGGCAGACCCAGCCCCTTCGTTGCTGTGTCCAGTACGTGCTTTGCGCACCTATTTGGACGCCATTTCATTGGCCTATCACACCTAGGCCGTGGACCCCCCTTGTGGGTCCGAACACACTCAACAAGAAGTGTTGCGTCCTCGTGGGCACTGGCCAGGGGTACCTCCCTGGCGGACATATGCAGAGCTGTGGGTTGGGCAACACCTAATCCCTTTGCGAGATATTACAATCTCCGGGTTGAGTCAGTATCGCCCCGTGTCTTCTCAGGTCCGAGCCGGTAGAACTCAGTGACACGCTGACGAACTGGCCGGGTGGATCGCTTGCTCCCAGCGCCCTTTCCCTCGGCAGAGGTAAAACTGTGCGCTTTCTCTCCCAGAAGATCCCACTCATTAGGATCCCTGGATGATTCCTCCCTAGCCCTTTTGGATCTGCAGTTCAGCAGAGGAACTCGCCGACCCAGTCCACTATGGGTAGTTAATCTACCCTGTACTGGAATAGGTGCTCCGCAAGTCAAGGACTGCTACGCGGACTCCCCCTGTGTGTATTATCCGCGGTACGGTCCCCTTACAAAAGTGGACCCGCGTCTCCCTTAGGCAGTGTCCGGGCAGGTGTGGTCTCCGCAGGGTCTTTTCCCCCTGAAAGAATAGGAAACTGGGTAAGACCCCCTTCCCTTGATGCATGTAAGGGCCCCGGATGTTTATTGCTCTATGCGGAGAAAAATAGAGAGAAAAGAAGCCCAGCCAGGCTCGGCCCGTTCCCTGTCTAGGGTAACCAGAAGGGTTCCTATGACTTTTTTGGGGCATTGGGGAAGGGTACATACAGTCTGACACAGCTGGTCGCCTGTGCACATAAAATACCTACCCGCTCCTATGTCAGCAGAACACGTACACGGCTCAGCGCATGTGTCGCGTGATTTAAATTGGACCCCTAGTGTCGCTTCTCTGACACAACGTCGAGAGCGTGACAGACGGGGAACATCTAGGTTACATATGTAACCTCCGTTCCCTGATGGACGGAATGAGACGTTGTGTCCTCCCGGCCACGTCGCTGAGCCGAGCCACTGTAGTGGCCGGACCATTTCCGGCTCCTCAGAAAAATCCGGAATGAACTCATAGTATTTTCCTCACCTTTATACCCGTATGTCCGGGGCGGGGTATGCAAATAATGTCTGCCAACTTCTCATTGGCCTTTTTTCATCGTTCAGAGGCATATTCGGCGCTCAAGCGAGACCCCTAGTGTCGCTTCTCCGACACAACGTCTCATTCCCTCCATCAGGGAACAGAGGTTTCATACGTAACCTAGACGTTTTATATATATTACTTTATTTTACCTTACCAATGGTTGTAGCTTGAGGCTTCTGTATTGTGAACACAATACATATAATTTTTCTTCAGCCAGGGCTGCAATGTGTGTCTGTCTTGTTCAATAGCATCATTGTTAGCAGAGATCCTAATCAGACCATTCTCTGAGGAGATTAACAGGAGAAAGAACAGGTAGATTTACGAGTGTTAAAAAACATCTTAAAAAACCTTCTAAAATAACAGAAACATTCTTCCAATTATCATTTTATTATCTTCACTCAGGTCCACTTATAATGTCAGTAAAGTTTTTTTGCAACCAAACAGTCATAATTTAATAAATACAAATATATATTATCTTTTCCCACCCTGTCTCTGGCCTTCTGTCTAAAAGGTCGGTTTAAAGCTGTCTGGTCATTTAAGACTTCTGTGTAATCACCTATTGTTCTGATTGGCTAACACCATGCAGTCCCTCAAATACAGCCATATTTGAAACTCAAGTAAAAGAAAATGAACAAATTTTACTTTATAATTTATAAAACTACATTTCAGGGTTAACACATAGTGTACAACCAACACATTTCATCTGAATGTATCAAAATGTTCACTCAAGCACAGCAACAATCAAACAGTCAGACATTTGAAACATTTGTGAATTAAACCATTTACTGACGGGTCTATTATAACTGTGCTTGAAAAGCTTGAATCATATTGTGACTGATTCACAAGCAATTCACTCTAATATGAGCCAAAAAAATACAATTCATGCTGAAATGTTCTGAATATGCAAATGTAATACAGTCCATGGTGATGTTGGGTGCTTCATCAAAGGTTCATTAGTAAGTAAACCTAAAACCAGTCTAAGGCTTTCCTAAATACTTATTTGTCGACTAGTACTTCAGTCAACTCACCAAATAGTCAATTTGGTAATAATAGTTTGCACACCACTAACAGAACTGTGCAAAAGGTGCACATGCACCTTCATTCACTTCATCTACCTCTTAAATTCAAATGGCTTTGCCTTGCAGCGCTTTGCTCAATCACTGTTTTGAGAAACGTTTAGTGTAGGAACATTTATCCTAAATGTATTTTTAAACAGCTTAAAAATTACGTTATTGGAATTTTTATTTATTTTTTTTATTGAAGAGTGGGAAGTGCAATTTGCATAACAATTTCTGATAACCTTCAGGTGAAACAGCATCAACCACATTTTAAAGATAATGACTTGTAACCGGCTCAAAATGCATGCAGAAGTACATAAACTTTGCTTTGATTAAAGTGCTGTGCATTCTCTGAATGGTCCTTCATTTATTGGCTTATTAGAACACTGGCATTGTGGAGATGAGTTGTGCAGAGCAAGCACCACACTAATTTTATTCAGAAAATTTAAAAAACTAGTAGGCAATGTTTTTGCTTTTTCCACAAAGGCTAAGTGCCCTTTCTGTAGATTAGAAGATATGTAGGATGTCAGCAAGAAGTAGCACCATGAGTTACATGAATTGTAAACATAATTATCTGCACTGCTAGTTTACTGTACATAGCACACAGATTGGTCTAATAAGCTTGATGCATAACATCCTTGGCTAAATGGTCTATTATATCTTCTTCACAACTGTTAATTCAACAACAGGATATTACTCAGTTCAACAACAGGATATTACTCAGTACTCTCTAGATCCTATTTTTCTCTTTATTATTCTGCAAATTCCTTAAACATTTTATTTTAATATTCTTCCATGTAAATAAAAAGACCTTGTGTTTTCCTTTGTAAGCCATATAAGCCAACATTATTTGACAATTTTTTAAATCCTGTATACATAAAAACTGACTTGATTTGAAGTTGAAAAACTCTTGCTCTATTAAACCGTCAAACTAATGTTAAATCAATATACTGTACATATCGAAAGAGGAATGAAATAGAGTGGATTTTCATATGAAATTGAACTTCCTAGTGGATATTTTGCTAGAATGGTTCTGTTTAAAGACATTTACGTTGGTGTTCCAATGCATTTGAAATCAGGACCAAACCTTTGGCTAACTGCTGCCCTAAAAAATGCTCCAGAATTAAACTAGCTTTATTCGTCTGCTCCATAATTCATCTGTTCATTATAGCTGTTATTTTCATTCACAATTGTCATGCTTGAAATAATCACAGCAATAAAACAGAACCACAGCTTAAAGGCAAAAATGAGAGGCCCACATAATGATACAATATGGGGATAGGCCCGGATCTACGTGGGTACTTAAAATTTAGAGCACCCTCAATTGCAGACCAGGGCAAAATACTGCCTGCAGGTCGATTTATTATGAACGTTTTATATTAGATCTTTCATTTATCTGGCTTTTGCACATATCACATATCCACAAGATTTTAATGTGCTCAGGGTTGCCAAACAACAGATGAAAAACCCGAATCAGAGATTTATATTTGCACAAATTGGAAATATTATGTCATAGTTAATTTATGCAATCAGGAAACCATGCATGCAATTGCACATGCTTTCTCTCTCTTTTCAAAAAAACTAAACAAATATTAGCGAAAGAGAAAAATTTGTTATTTGTGAAATGCTGACATCCCTCACACCTGTATGCAAATTTTACTCTGGTAGTAATAATTTATCATTGTCATTCAGCCTGTATTATTTAGTTGTGTGCTAAAAGAGATGCCAAACAAATCATTGACAGCACCCACATCATGACCCATGAGTGTAAACCGGTTGATAATGTTTTCAGTAACAAGTAAATGGTCCACTTTGCGGCCAACATTAAAATAAGCTTTTATAATCTCTTTCCCAAATATTTTATTTTACTTTTAAACCAGACTCCTGATTTAGAGTGTTAAATTGAATACTAAATTACTATTGCCTTGAAGTATGGTAATCAATTAATAATTTAATTCAGCCTATATTCGGTTTTAGTACCACATGATAGAAAGTATAGCAGCAAAACTTCAAGCAATCGCAGAATGGTCTCATCAGTATACACTTCAGAAAACTGTGCATCATTCATTGAGTGCATGTCTGGGCTAAAAAGACAGAACTATGCAGAAATTTTTGTCTTCTCTGTTCCATGTTCTACTTAACGGCTGATGTGCCCCCAGTACCAAAAGAATTGCACACCCCTGCTCAATTGAATATGTAAGACTAATACTGTAAATTGGCAAGCAGATTTCCTTGAATCCCAGCAAACTTATCAAAGTTTAAACTTTCATCAAAACTTATAAATGTGTATGACTTTAAAAATCAGTATGTCCTAATCTGCAGGCGCAGCATTTTGCTGTCATTTTCAGCGACAGATCATGGGGGGAAAAAAAACCTTGAAGCAATAAATGTTTTGTACGTTAAAAAACTACTTTTCTTTACATTGTTTAAGTAGCATTTAAGCACCCTCAGTGATTTTGATCTGGAGTTGGCCCTGTATGGGGGATGTCACCATTTGTGTAAAGGCAAAAAAGCTATACACAAACACAAAATACCTTGAAAAGAGAAAGATATAGAAAATTATTTAAAACAAATTTATAAGATGGTTACATAGAAGCCACAAAATTGCAGGATTAAATAGAAGCAGGAATTGAGGAGATATTTTTCCTGGTGGGTGTGTGTTTTACCCTATGGATTATTATCATCACTGTTCCAGACCTGTGTGGTTTTTAAATAGCCTTATTTATACGCACTCAAGAAACTGCATCTATAAAAGATGGTTGAAAATATTAGCATTCTGTTAAACAAATTATTTGCAAGAGTTGTATTACGATTAAATCAGTTATTAGACCCTTGAAAATTAGTTGTAGTGACGGCATCCACAGAACCATGGGTGTGATTCATTGGGTCTGCTTTACAAAGCTTTCCGTACCAAATCATGTCAAATTTATATCATATAAATATGGGGTTCTTTCTTACCAAATTGAACACTTTCAGAAGACTTGGAGAATGACATGTGATGCGTACTGTTAAAGTATTTTCCTTTTGGGTCCTTTTTAACCAGCTTGACATCATGAAAATTATGAAACTGTGGCAATAACAGATTTCTAATCATCCTTCAGATTGTGTACACATGATAATACTGCCTGTCAACTTTTCCAGCAGGAGAAATTAAATAGTTTGTGAAAGTGTCTCAAATGTGGTCTTTCTCATTGAGCAAATCAACAACAAACTATTCATCACTGCTTGTAGAGAAAACAGTTATCTTTTTTCGATTCGATCTTCTTCTAATCCGTGATTGCCGAAGGGCAGACCAGTCGAAAGGTGCTTTGCGCCACCTACTGTACCAGAGTAAAATTGCTTGTCGATTATCACCACCTACTGTAAAGGCGTGAATGTGCTATCCTCACTTGTAATGTGAAACGGCCATTAGTCACCAATTCGCTTCTCATAATCATAATCTGATCATCTGAAAAATTACTTAAATTCCAAATTCTCATTATCAACGACAAAATCAAACCCATATAAGGTTATTGGCTAATTGAAATTTTCAGAAAGACACAAAGAGGCCCCAATGGACATAAAATGATCTTTGTCCTTCGAATTTACAAATTAAATCAATGCAGGAAGCTTCAGCAACTAAATATGGATGATCATTGATGACATTCTGCCAATTCAATCAGGGATCATCTGACTCTGACCGCAGAGCAGACAGATGTTACCACTGTGAATAAAAATCCCCTTATTCTCTAAAATGTCTTAAGATTCCTCTGGCATTTTTCAACAGCCTGTTTACCCTGAAATGTCACTGTAATTAATAGAAAGTTGGTCAAGGGTGTCAGGAAATGCCAAGCTTTAGAAGGGGCTGGAAATGGCAGTGTGTAACCTTTGAGTATGCAAGTAACCTATAAACACCAACAAGCCACCATTTACACAACCTGCCTTTTGGGCTCTGTCCTCTCCGACTTAGAATAAACTGTGGTGCTTTTTATTTTTTCCTCCTTGCTATTCCTCTATCAGTATTCTTTGTGTAATTGTTAGCTTTGAATTTCACCACGAAGTCTGAAACTCGACATTTACCGTGAACTGTGAGGATAGGAGCATTTTGAGGGAGGACAACAACACAACTTTGAGAGTTGAGGCAAAGAGCTGATCACAGAACCAGGAGAACATAGAGTGATTAATGGAAACTGACAGAAAAGATGGATCACCAAGGAATATGTACAACAGGGGGGTTATCTCTTCTCCAAACAAAGCTAGGCAGCTCTCCAAAAGTATGTCTAAGTGCGGAAACAAACTTTTCCCAAAGATCTCCTGGGTTGGGAATCAGACATATCAAATGACCAGAACACAGAATAAATCAACACCAAACCTTTTAGAAAATACAGCCCAACTGGGTAATGTATTACTCCTATTCATACATCTTTCACACAGCACTTCAGATGGTTGGGTGTAGTGGAAAAGGGCGGGCAGAGTTGGGAGTATGAGTTGAATATTTAACAATGAAAACTGAACATGCATACATAAAGGCTGATAGTATGGGAAGGCACAACACTGCAACCGATGCCCTGTTTGAAAAGAGAAGCATACACACAAAACGGTGGGCATGTTCATAAAGTTTGGGTATTTTTATGTAATTATGCTCAAGAACATGCAAAATTATTTGTCCATAGCGCAAGTTGTATAAATGAAGACAACCCATTCATAAGACATTGGTGGCTAGAAATAAACTATGTGTGTCTTATATTATAGGCTGTGTCTCGTTTGGAAGGCTGTTCCTTTAAACAAGCCTCATTTAAACAGGACAGCCTTCATAGGACAAACGGAAATGGAATGTATCATGGTTGCTATGACAGCACGCCACTCTTTATCAAGCGGGAGTGCTTTAATTGACAAGGGAACAAAGTCCCTTTGGAAAAGAATGTATTCAATGGAGTTCAATTTTAGGAGAGTTATAATGATGTAGAGAGAGAAAAGAAAATAGATTTTACGGGTGTACTTTTAGTCTATAATACTTTATTTTAATTATATATTTATATTATACATATTATTTAATCTATACCCATCTACTGAGGTACTTCAACTTGAGAATTAACATTACTTCTGCTTGAACATCGTATTTTTTGGCAAATTGGCATAATTTTCTTTTTTACATTTCCAATGAAGCAAAGAATTGTGGGTTGTGGCCTCATGCCTCCTCTGAATTCCTGTGAAAGGTTGCATTCAAAGGCTGCATTCGAAGTTTCCTACTCGCTTTTCTGAAACAAGACAGTCTCGATGACGTATGCGGCCGACAATTGTGACCTCCGGAGGATGCGTCCTTCCAAACGAGACACAGCCATAGTGTGCAGTAACTGCATCCTTGAATTTTAGGTATACCTCTATGACACACTCTTTGTAAATGCGTGCAAAGGCGGTTGTCATCAGGACAAATTGTAGGTAGGCTCCAAAATTATAGAGTATGTAAGAACAAGTAATCACATTGATCTACTAACATACAATACCATTACTAGAATTACAATTTTTTTAGTGCCATTGTAATTCCAAAGTTTGGGTATGCACTTGTTGGACCTGTTGGTGGAAACCCCAAACTGCAAATGGCATTACTGAGTTTAGACACTTCTCTAAATTCACAGATGTGTAAAGCACATTGACCTATTTCTCAAGAGAATAGAAAAATAGATTTTGCATGACATAAATTTACACTCACAGTTTGTGCCTATACACCCACAGACAGTGAAAGCACACCCATCCATGGCCAGTTGCGCATTGCCCTGGTACAAAAGTTGTACTTGGATTTAGGGCTCTCAAGACAATTCTTAGGTTTCAGTCACGTGATTATGATGACGCGCGAAGGTGGAGCGATTTCAGATGGAGGGCAGGAAGTAAACATGGAGAATCATATCGGTTACCTAACGTAACCTCGGTTCTCTCTAGATGAGGGAACGAGTATTGCGTAAGCTAGCTTACGCTACGGGAAAGATTCATCTTTTCTGAGATATTGAAGCCAAAAAATTATCCTTAATTTTTGTATCCATTGTCAACGCAGTGCGGCAGCTGCAGACATTGAGCGGGCTATCTAGTGAGCTCATAGTTTGCTCTGCGGCAACTGCTGCAGCCTATAGACGAGCTTGGGCTGAACTCGCGATCCAATGAGAGGCGCCCGCGCCACTGCATCAAAGCCCGCCAAAATGGGCGTGACTAGAGTGCATATAAGCGTAGTTCGTAGGCTGGAACCCTGGTTTTCATTGACTGAAGCTGAAAAGTCGCCGTGGCGCTGAAGCACGGCCGGCTACGCAATACTCGCTCCTCATCTAGAGAGAACCGAGGTTACGTTAGGTAACCGATATGTTCTCTTACGAGAGTTCTCTCAGATATGCGTAGCTAGCTTACGCTACGGAACCCATTGTCAACGCCGTGGCGCCAAGCATCCACTGTATGAGCCCCAGGGAATTAAGGGGGACCCGGGGAGCTCTTATGAGTGGGGAAATAATATTTGGCCGGCAAGAATGCGGGTCATTGATTGTGTAATACATAAGCACATAGTGGGAAGGGAATCGACAGAGCGGCGGTGCCGGTCTGTGTGGAATGTGTCCCATCAGTGCAGCTCACCAGGGGAGCTGTAGCGTATTAAACCGCTAGTAGTTTTGCCTGCAGAGCCGGCACTTCCATATTGTAAAATCTGACAAAGGTGGAGGGGAAGTCCATCCCGCTGCCACACATATGTCGTGGAATGGAAATCCCGCTGGACCATGCCCACGAGGATGCCATGCCTCTAGTGGAGTGAGCCCTAATGCCCAACGGGCATGGCAGGTCTTTTGACGCCGTATGCAGCAGCAATAGCGCCCACTATCCATCTAGATAGTGTCTGTTTCGAGGCGGCGAGACCTTTGGTGCGCCCCGAATCTAAAACAAAAAGCTGCTCAGAGCGCCTGAAAGCGGCGGAGCGCGCAGTATACAATCTCAGTGCTCTGACCGGCAAAGGAGATTGGCGCCGCTCAGCTATCGGATGCTGGCAGCGCCGATAGGGAAATGACCTGTGCTCTGAAAGGAGTACCGATCACCTTGGGAACATAGCCGTGTCTAGGCTTTAAAATGACCTTGGAGTCACTTGGTCCAAACTCAAGACACACAGCTGACAGACAGCGCGTGAAGGTCTCCCACACGCTTGACTGATGACAGGGCAGTCAGAAAAACGGTTTTGAGTGAAAGGTATTTCAAATCCACGGATTGAAGTGGTTCGAAAGGGGGCTTTCATAGTTTCGAGAACTATAGAAAGATCCCAGATAGGAACCGATGGGGGCGCTGGGGTTCATACTTCTAGCTCCCTGAGGAAGCCGGATGACCAGCTCGCTTTTACTCCCATGACTGGCCGGCAGGGGTTCAGCTTAACGCCGAACGGCCACCACATACACTTTGAGCGTGGATGGGGATCTGCACTTATCCAGCAGCTCTTGTAGGAATACGAGCAGCGATGACACCCCACATGTCCACGGGTCCAGGTCTCTGTCGGTGCACCATTTTGAGAACACAGACCATTTTGACGCATAGAGTCTTCTCGTGGAAGGGGCTCTAGCGTATATGATGGTGTTTATTACTCCTTCTGGCAGAGCGACGGTAGTCGCTGATCACCCACGCATGCAGCTCCAGCTCTGGGTGGGGATGCCAGATTGTGCCGCGAGCTTGAGAGAGGAGATCTGCTCACTGGGATGGGCCACGGCGCTGTCAGTGACAGCTGCGTAAGCTCCGGAACCATGTCTGATTCTCCCAACGCTGGGCTATGAGGAGCACCAAGTGACGCTGCTTCCTGATCCTCTGCATTACCTGTGGCAATAGCGAGACGGGAGGGAAGGCGAAGCGGGCGCCTGGGCCAGTCCTGGGCCAGCGTGTCCTCGCTGAGAAAAATATTGGGCAGTGAGAGTTCTCTTTGGACGCAAAGAGGTCTATCTCTGCTCTGCCGAATAGGTGCCATAACGCCTGGACTGTTTGAGCTGCAGGGACCATTCCCCTGGGGAATATTGTCTCTGGACAGTCTGTCCGGCCGCCGCTCAGGTGGCCTGGCACGCGCGCCGCCCTCAGCGAAGCGCAGGTGGCACTGGGACCAACTCAGTATGCGTTCGGCCAGATGGAAGAGGTTCCTGGATCTGACACCGCCTGACGGTTTAGGTAGGATACCACAGATCTGTTGTCCGAACGGACCAGGACGTGGTGACCCTGAATGACCGGGAGAAAGCACGCAGCGCGCACTCGACCGCTATCATTTCCAGACAATTTATGTGAAGGAGCTTTTCCTGAACTGACCATAGGCCAAAAATCGGAGAGCTCTCGCGAGACCGCTCCCAACCCGTGTTGGACGCTGCCTGTCGAGATGACTTTTCAGCGAGATACAGCTCCCATTGTCACTCCCCGCTGATACCATTCGCCACTGTCCAGGGCTGCAGAGCTGATATACAGGTCTGAGTCACCTTGATAGGCTGGCGGCCTGTGGCCCAAGCCCGGCGAGACGCCGGGTGTTTAGCCAATGCTGAAGCGGGCGATGTGCAGTAAACCCAGCTGAAGTACTGCTGCGGCTGAGGCCATGTAACCTAGCACTCTCTGGAATTTCTTCAGAGGCGTGAGGCTGTTCATCTGAAAAGATGCGGCTAGTCGCTGAACACGGCGCTAGGCTGTGTAGATAAGCCAGCCGCCATTGCCACGGAGTCTAGTTCTATTCCAAGGAAGGAAATTGTCTTACTGGGCTGTAGTGAGCTCTTGGTCCAATTGACTGCAAGACCCAAACTGTTCAGATGGCTGAGGAGAACTGACTCTGTGAGACAGAAGCTCCATATGTGACTGTGCCATAATCAGCCAGTCGCCCAAATAGTTCAAAATTCGCGAAACCCTGACTCCACAGGGGTGCGAAGCGCCGCGATCCATGCACTTCGTGAAAGTACGGGTGCTAAGGACAGGCCGAACGGGAGGACGGTGTATTGATAAACCTGGCCGCCGGCTAATCTCAAGAATGGCCTGTGACGGGATTTATCTGAATCTGAAAGTATGCATCTTTCAGATCGAGAGAAATAAACCAGTCCTCTGGCGCATTACGCGCAGGAGTTTCCTGATTGTAAGCATTTTGAACGGTCTTTTGCAAGCACCTTGTTCAAAACCCTGAGATCTAATATGGGTCTGAGGTCACGCCTTTCTTGGGAACAAGAAAATAATGGCTGTAAAGCCCCGACTCACTCAGAGAGGGTGGCACTTTCTATGGCCCTTTGCACAGAAGGCTTGTTATTTCTGAACGAAGCATGCACGCTAAGCTTCCGTGTTCACAGTGGTTTTGAGCCAGCTCTGAAGCGAGGAGGGAGGCGATCGAACTGTAGCAAATAGCCCTGTTGTATTGTGCTTAACACCCACTTGGATATCCCTGGAATAGCTTCCCACGCTTTGAAGCGTAACGCTAGAGGGTGAATGGCCAATTCGCTCTGATTGCCGCACACAGAGCTGAACAAAATGTGTGAGCGTGTTTAGTGTGTTCATGCATGATTGCTCGCAGACAGCATGAACAGGCTGTTTTGTGAGTGACTTCCGATTGGAATGAATGGGGAAAGAGTCACATCTGTTACGTGATGCTAAGCATAGTCATGGGCACGGACTTACACACAGAGGAATGTTTGCTGGCCGGTAACAGAGCCGGCAGAGAATGGGCGCCGCGACGTATTCGTGGGCGATTTATTGACTCTAACGCCGAGCGGTTCGTGAATCGCTTTATGTGAGCGTGCTCTGGTGGGGACACGAGACATGCAGTGCTTGTGTGCAGAAGTGAACACTGGATTGTGGGCACATTTTCTACACATAGGGCTGGTCGTGGTGACAGAGCTGCCAGAGAATGGGCGCCACGACGCATTTGTGGGCGCTTTCATTGACTCTGACGCCGAGCCGTTCATAACCGCTTTATGAGAGCTGCGTTCTGATAGGGGCACGGGATGTGTTATGCTTGTGTGTAGGGGCTGAACACTGGGTTGTGGGCACATTTTCTACACATAAGACATGTTTGCTCTTTACAAGATTTATTTGGGTCGCCGTGAAAACGGCGCTTGAGTGCAGGCAAGCGGGCAGTGTCACCGCTTGTTGGCTGCTAAATTCACCACTGTAGTAGCCTGAGAGAAGGGGACTGACAGGGGCAAAGCTTTGACGGTGGTCCGCCGCGACGGACTGAGCCGCCGCTTGTTCAACAAAGTTAGGAGGACTTCGTTGCTCTGGTTTCAGCGCTACCTTAAATCGAGGCCCACGGGGGCGGCGGTCTGCGGCGGCTGTCTGAGCGCTGACGAGGGCGCCGCTCTGTCGACGCTGAGAATTCTGAGATTGTTGAGCTGGGCGCTGTGAAGAGGCTCATGCAGGAGGCTGATCACGTGAGCGGCCTGCAGAGGAGCTTAGCGCGACGCCGCAGGAAGAGGTTCATGGCTTGAGTGGCTTTCTGACTTCTGAGAAGCGGTCAACAATGCCACTCACCGCTGAGCCGAAGAGACCGGTCGGAGAGAGCGGTGCGTTGAGGAACGTGGAGCTCTGCTTCTCCCATGTCGGCTAGCGCTAGCCACAGGTGTCTCTCGGTCACAGTCAGCGCAGGCCATGCACTTCCCTAGAGCTTGAGCTGCAGCTTTGGTAGCCAAGGGCGCAGGTCTGTCGCGCTTGTAGATCAGTAACAGCCTCTGGGTGCCTGCCTTTCTCATCCCACTCCCGAAGAAGGTCCGCTTGTAGGATCTGTAAAACGGCCATGGAGTGCAGAGCAGATGCGGCTTGGCCGGCGGCGGAATAGGCGCGGCCAACATAGGTGGAAGTCGCTCTGCAGGCCTTAGACGGGAGCACAGGCTTCTCGCGGAGGGCGGGCAAAGGTGTGCTGCCGACGCGAGAGAGGTGGAGACGTGGGAACGGGTCCTGGCCGAAAAAGGAGCGTTCCACGTGTGTAGTTCCGGCAGGAAGGGAGCGGCCCGGGCCGTGGGTGTAGAGCGGCGATGGCTTTGAAGAAAGCAGCCGTCGAGTCTGTTGGGTGCCTGCTCAGGGGGCGGTGACCACTCGAGCCAGAGGCGGTCGACGGCCTGTGTGAGGAGGCGTGTTAACTCCCTTCGACCCGGCGCTGGTCCTGCTGGATTCCTGTGCCGAGGAGGAGGCTTGGTAGCCTGACCACTCCTCGTCCGGCCATGATGGAACAGCAGGCCTTATCCTCCACTCGCCATCCGGAGATGGCAGCAGTGCGCCGCCGGCGGCAACTGCGCGGCCCCGGGGCGGGAGGGTGAAAACGATGCTCGAGGGAGAGGCTCCGCGCAGGCAGTTGCTTCAACCACAGTTTCCGCAGCCTTTGGGAGCGGCGCTTCTTTCTGCGCTGGGCGGAATGTAAGGCAGCGCGGCGGCTTCTGCTTTGAGCGCCGTGTCGAGCCCGCAGGGTCGACATCGGTAGCTCCTCGCAGAAATGCGATCCGCCTCAGCGAGGGCGTAGCTCATGCGTCCCCAGTCCCAGGCAGAGAGCGCAGATGATGTGGCGGTCTCCGGTGCTGAGAAGGGCGCGACATGAGGCGCAAGTGGAACGAGGCATCTTGAAAAAGACGCCAGTACTTTTTGTGAGTAGTTCGTAAGAACTAGCTTGCTGAATAAAAAGGATACGCCGTCGGATGGCGAGCTCGCAGGATGGCTGAAGGTGGCTGAGACGGCCGGCATCTTCTAGCGCTGTCCACGCTTGCTTGATGCCCCTCGAACGGCGACGCGGCTTCCAGGTCAGCGATGCGAAGAGCTTCGCTGAAGAGATGAAAATCAGGGTTCCAGCCTACGAACTACGCTTATATGCACTCTAGTCACGCCCATTTTGGCGGGCTTTGATGCAGTGAGCGCGCGGACGCCTCTCATTGGATGCGAGTTCGCCCAAGCTCGTCTATAGGCTGCAGCAGTTGCCGCAGAGCAACCTATGAGCTCGCTAGATAGCCCGCTCAAGGTCTGCAGCTGTCTGGTGTAGTACGATGTCTGAAGGACCAGATAGTTGGTGAACTAAGTATAGGGGTTAGGGTAATGGCATTTAAATCACTGAACTGGCTCTACACATCCAATACTAAGTAATCATTTCCTTTTCATGTTTTGCATGTGTACTGTGTACAGTTATGGATGCAAACATGAAGCACAAGCCAGAGGAGTCTATGAGAAGCTGATGGGTCGGGAGCATGCAGGCTTCTCCTGTATGGACAGTGGTCTCTGGCTGAACTCCAAGTGGCCATACATGGGGTCCTCCCCTGATGTGACTGTCACGGAACTGGCATCTGCAAGATTAAGGTAATATTACAGTCTCTGTTGTAGTAAAATCCTTAAATCTCGAGTCTGAATCATGTCTCAAGTCCTAAACTGAGCAAAAAGGCAGAAAATATATTTGTTAATCTATTGTTCACGTGTCCTTCTCTCTGTGATTTTAGTGTCCACACTCTCACCAAGATGAAGCCAATCTGCGCTTGTGTGCTGGGGAAAAGGGCTTCTGCCTCATCAATGATGGGGATAATGTCATGCTGGACCGGACTCATGACTACTACTACCAAGTTCAGGGACAGCTTCACATTGTAGACGCTGAGTACTGTGATTTTGTTGTGTGGAACCACAATTACATTTTTGTTGAAAGGATTTTGCCCGATCTTGAACTTTGGGATGATGTTATCCCTAAAGTTGAGTGCTTTTTTAGAAACGGTATACTTCCAGAAATACTGGGACAGCAAGTTACAAACTCACATGTGTAATGTAATGAAAGGATCCAGGCACTCTTGAAAGTGGGCTGTGTGATATTGCTGTTATATCAATACGGTTGTATGAGACAAGATTACATTTTGACTATTGTTATGAGTGTGGTCTTTGTGAGTTCTGGCTGTTGTATAATTTAAATGAAAAGATTAAATGCCATTGAGAAGACAGAATTATACATGGTGGTTTATTTACAAGATTCGATTTTTCAACAATTGTTATAATAACAAGAACATGGTGTGCAATAACAGATTAGAATCCATTTCATTACATATAATACATATAGCCAGTACAATTGGACTAGTGGATAAAAGTATTACACTTGTTGAAAACATATTAACAGACTGATATGTGTTGGGGCTCAGGTACTACTACCCCATGTCCTCTTACTTATCATCACCCGAGCCAATAAGCAGGGATCAGGTATTGGACACTACATGTGTGAGGGCTCAGGTACTGGACTGACTGATTATTATCCCTATCCCTCCCTCCTCCTTACTCCAATGGGACAATAGACTCCGAAAGATTAGACAAGACACAGCAAATAACCCCAATCTTGTCAATCAATGCTAGTGCCTCACCTTGTTTTGTTGCCATGTGCTCTATGGGCATAGCCCTGCTTTGCAGAATCTGATATTTTCTTCTGACTAAACCGATAACTCTCTCAACATGAATACGCAAATTCGCTATTTTTCTTGTGTCTGCCACCTCATACGCTGACAGCTGTTTTCTCCCCTTGGTAAATGCAGGTATCTGTAGTGAAGCACAGTAAAATCCCACACTATCACCAATATTGAACCCACGGTCTGCTAGGACAATATATCCAGGTAACAGGTTTTTTAAGAGGCCACTGTCTATTGTGATCTGTTTATCGCTGACTCTCCCTCCTCAGGCTCAAGATATGTAAGTGACATAGCCTTGGGGTGCAACACCAATCAGAAATTTTACAGTATGGTGATGCTTGTAGTTTGACCACGTTTGTGCTTGGGCTAGTAAATTAGAGGGCTTCTCAATAAAAACTTAGAAACAGTCAACTATCACAGCAACTTTACATCCAAATGCCTGTCTGAATCCCATTGGCATTGTAGCTTGAAGAACATGTCGCTCTGGCCACTCAATTTCAAATTCCAACCTTTCATGAAGTATGTCAATTACTTTATGCCAAACTCTAGAAGCAGTTGGCAGAGAGATCTTGAACCTGAAAGCTAAATCTTTCAGCGGGAGATTTAGTCTCAGCTTCATCAAAACTAAAATGAACTGTTCAAATTTAGACAGCACAGACATAGGACCACAGCTGATGTAGGGTTTGCACAGCTCAAAAATCTGAATTAAAACTAAGAAGTTGGGGAGCCCCGTGTAGAACATTGTCTTGTCTTCGTTTTTTTTCAAAGGACTCCTTGTTGAACTGTGTGTCCAGTGCTTTGGCTCGAAGATCTCCCAGCTCTGTTGTGTTTTGTCTCAGAACATCCTCCATCTTCTCAATGTCATCCATGGTTAGCTCAGTCTGGCATCCGGCGTCTACATAGCCTGCAACATATCAGTGGGGAGCATAATTAGTTAATTCATGAATATGAATTATGTGAATTGTTGTGAAGTTATCTTTTTGACAACCTTTTTACAAACATGCAAGTTCTCTGGTCCAATTATACAGAGTGATTTTAGTTAATGTGAATTATGTGAATTGTTGTGAAGTAATCTTTTTTACAAACATACAAGTTTTCTGGTCAACATTTGTAACAATTAATAATTATTAATAACAATGAATAATAATGCTGGTTACACAGTACAATAATTTACCTTTATCATTTAATGTCCCATTCCCACTGATCCCCTCTGATTGTGGGCTTAGTTCATCCTTCATCCTTTGCTCTCGTTTAAGAGACACCTCTGATTTGGGCTTAGTTTTTTGGTAACCTAGGTTGACCGTCGGAGCCCAATCTACCGACTCAACGCCACCCAAAGCTTAGGGCAACCTAAAAGCCCCAATGAAGTCCATATTAGACTACCGGTAACTTAATAAGCATTACTAAGTAAATGAGCATTTAATGACAACCTAATGCTATATAAACACAGACACAAAAAACACGTTGGCTAGCTAACATACCTCTGACGAAGTGGTCGCTGCAGACACGGGCATTAACAGACTCTGCTCCTCCCGACAGACAAAGACGTACGTTAAAAATCCACTTTTTACGGCGTTGTTCTGTGAGCTTTTTACATTTCTCACCTTTATGAGTGACAATCTTCAGTACTCTATAAAAACCCTTTCCCTTTTCTCGATTAGAACGATTGGAGCAGCCGTAAACTACACAAAACATTGGTATTTTGCCAGATGGCAGATCCTCAGCTATTTCACTTCCTGCCCTCCATCTGAATTGCGTGCTCTCGCGATGCAGCAGCGTGACGTCATGTGAAACCAACCTATTGAATAAGACATGGTGAACAGTCTCTAGTGCATAGTGCTGCACCTAATGCAGGTACAAAAAGAGCCCAAGATGTAAAAATCATCTCTTCCAAACCCTCGACATGAATATTCCTCCTAAGTTGCGTGCCGTGGATCATTGCTAAGGCATGAATCACTGTTATTGTTCATACTTATGGTTATAGTGCTACGGACAAGAATAACACCTCAAATCACGCAGCTTGTTGAGTAGAGGTGTGCTTTTACTATTACCTAGTAGACAATAAAACAGATGGAAAAAAAAACCTAAACAAAAAAACAGATAGACTTACATTAAAAGAGGGACCTGAGCCATTTCTAGGGATCATGGATAGAATAAAGACTTCACTAAAAAAACATTGTTAACCAAAACAATACGCTTCATATGGTAACATCAAAATTAATTGGTTTTATTCAAGTCTAAAACATGATTTAACATCACCAAATCAACCTGAATACACAAGGATATTTTAAGAGTTAAATTAAGTAGACATACTGTAGATCTCTAAGATAGAAATTGCAGGTTATTATACTTGGTTACTATATAGCAGTGCTAATATAGTTTTGGAAATTTATTTGTTTTTATTTTAATTTTATATTAAATTTGTCATTACAATGTAGTTTCGTTTTTGTTCTCCTGTCACTCACTCGACGTTGTGTTGATTGTAGTGACACAAGGGGTCTCTTCTGAGAGCCTTGCATACCTCTGAACTTGAGATAAGGCCAATGTCAAGTTGGCAGACAGAATTTGCATGCCCCGCCCCCGGACATATGGGTATAAAGGGGGAGCGGGCGAGCGACTGTCAGACAGATTTCTTCTTCGGTGCCAAACGGTTGTGATCAGTGAGCTGTGTGTCACGATTGCTTCACCAACCTCTGCAAGAGAGCTTTCTGTTGGATTTGATGGTGCATTCCAGCAGCTTTCTCCTCTCTGCACGCTGTGCAGGCTTCAACAGCGCTTTTCTCCTACGAGTTTGATTTCTCTGAAAGAGATTATTCTCCTCTAAAAGAGTTTTTTTCTGGTAAAAGAGCAACTTACACAAGCGATCGTTGAACATCTTTTTCAGGACGTGTCTTTTTAAAGATGCCCTTCCGCTGCTGTGTAGTTCCTGGATGTGGCCGGTATCCCAGGAGTCCCCCTATAGTTGTCCAGAAGTGTCGTGGTCACCACAGACGCCTCTCAACTGGGTTGGGGCACCACTGGCTCCTGGACGGGGCCCCGTCTGTGTTGGCACATCAACTGCCCTGAGTTGTTGGCTGTACTCCTTGCCCTGCGGAGGTTTCTCCCTCTGATTCAGGGCAAGCACGTCTTGTTCCGTTCAGACAGCACTGCCATGGTATCGTACATAAATCACCATGGCGGCACATGTCACAACTCGCCCGCCATCTCCTCCTTTGGAGCCAGCCGCGACTCAGGTTGCTGCTCGCCATGCATAACCCAGGCGACCACAACACGACGGCGGACACACGGTCACGACAGGTCTCGCTCAGCGGAGAGTGGAGGCTCAACCCCCAGGTGGTCCAGCTGATTTGGGGCCGCTTCGGTAGGGCACAGATAGATCACTTTGCCTCCCAATAAAACTCCCACTGCCCACTCTGGTACTCCCTAATGGAGGCCCCTCTCGGCACAGACGCGCTAGCACACAGCTGGCCCCGGGAGCTGCGCAAGTACGCATTTCCCCCACTGAGCCTTCTTGCACTGGGAGGAAGAGGAACAGGTCACCTTGGTGGCTCCTTATTGGCCCACACTGATCAGGTTCTTAGATCTCATGCTCCTTGTCACAGCACCTCCATGGCAAATTCCCCTGAGGAAGTCCCTTCTTTCTCAGGGACGAGGCACCCTCTTGCACCCATGCCCAGACCTCTGGTATCTCCACGACTGGCCCCTGGACGGGACGTGGAAGACTTAAGCGGTCTACCACCTGCAGTCGTAGACACAATCAACCAAGCCAGAGCTCCCTCTACCAGGCAGCATTATGCCCTCAAGTGGCGTCTGTTCACAAATTGCCATTCTTCCAGATCTGAAGACCTGCAGAGATGCGCAGATCGGTCAGTGCTTTCATTCCTGCAGGAGAGGTTGGAGGGGAGGCTGTCCTCCTCCACCTTGAAGGTGTAGGTCTCTGCTATCGCAGCCCACCATGATGCAGGAGACGGCAAGTCCCTTGGTAAGCATGACTTGATTATCGGGTTTTTTAGAGGCGCCCGGGGGTTGAATCCTTCCTGCCCAAACTGTTCCCCTCCTGGGATCTCTCAGTGGTCCTCTTAGGCCTTCAGAGACCCCCCTTCAAGCCGCTTGATTCAGTCCATCTCAAAGCCCTCTCCTTGAAGACGGCCCTCCTGATCGCGCTCGCTTCCATCAAGAGGGTTGGGGGCCTGCAAACGTTCTCTGTCAGCGACACTTGCCTGGAGTTCGGTCCGGCAGATGCTCACGTCATCTTCAGCCGACCGGGTGTTCCGCTTGCACCTTGCACCCTTCACCAAGCTGATCCAATGTGTCTTCTCTCCCAGGTTAGCCAGTAAGCTCTCGCTTCCTGGATGCTCATCCTCCCTAGACCTCTGGCCGCAGTTTCAGCAGAGGAATTCGCAGCCAGACCCACCACAAGTCGAGTGATACGTGTTGAGCGCGGGCTCCACAGGCATAGTTCCCACTGCAGGCAACTCCCTGTGACGTATTTTTCACGGTACTGTCCCCCTGCTGGTAGGAACCACGTCTCTCTTGGGCAGTCCCTGCCCCCCGGTCGCCGTGTCTGTAGCTACTCCTCCTTTGTCAGGCAGGATCTACCACCACACCGTGTCCATGGGTGGTTTGACAACCCCTGTGTGTATTAGCCACATGTTACCTCCCCCCAGTCTGGGCAGGTCTCCGCAGGGCCTTTTCCCCCTGAAAGAATAGGAACGGGAAAGGACACCTTTCCCGACGCATCTATAGCATTAAGATTGCCCCAGCTGGCTCCCATACAAGTCGTGTTGCCTGTTCCCGTACAGATACTGGGAACCTAAGAGCGGTATATGACACCTTATAGTGGGGGCATTTTGGGAGGGTTACGTGCAGCCAACCCAGCTGCTTCTAGCACACAGCAGTTTGCTTGCACCTGGTTCGGCAGTCAGGTAACACGGGTAGTGCATGGCATTTTTAAGTGGGACCCCTTGTGTCACTACAATCGACACAACGTCAAGTGAGTGACAGAAGGGGAACGTCATGGTTAATGTTGTAACCTCCATTCCCCGATGGAAGGAATGAGACGTTGTGTTCCCCTTGCCACGTCACTGTCCCTACCACATATTGTGCCGTAACCATATTCTCGGCTCCTCAGTAAAAACCTGTCTGACAGTCGCTCACCCGCTCCCCTTTCTACACAAATGTCCGGGGGCGGGGCATGCAAATTTTGTCTGTCAACTTGACATTGGCCTTTTCTCAAGAGTTATGCGAGTGTGGCAGTGCGGAGGGCGGGCCGGGTTGTGATTCTACACACCTGGTCCCTTATCAGGCTAATCAAGCCTCCGAGAGGGATCAAGGCCGACTGCGCAGGATTGTGCTAAGAGCGAGATAGTTTACGGACATGTCCGTCATGTGTGTGTTTGTGTCTTTTAAGTTTATCATTAAAAAAATGATTTATATTGTCAAGCCGGTTCTCGCCTCCTCTCCATTGAACTACATTACAGCGAGGGTCTCAGAAGAGACCCCTTGTGTCACTAAAATCGACACAATGTCTCGTTCCTTCCATCGGGGAACGGAGGTAACAACAGTAACCATGACGTTAGTTTTCACCGTTTGTCTGTTAGTTTTATTTTAGTTTTCATTTTAGTATTTTTTATGGCTGCCAAAGCTGATCGTTTACTGTTGTAATTTAAAAAGTCAATTGAAGCGATTGAACTTGTCTTTTGAAGCGATAGGATAGGTGTGAGTGAGAAACAGATCCAAAGTCCCTTTTTACTGTAAATTTTGACATCAGTGGTATCCAAAGCAGATTATATTTCCCAGCGCCATCTAGCACTCTGCAAACTCTACTAGTAAGTTTAATCAAGCTTGAAATCATGATCGTTCTTGTAGTCTGCAACTGCAAGATGAAAAGTGAAAAAACATTTTAGTCTGTTCTCACCCAAAACAGATTAGATCACTTCAGAAGACATAGATTAAACCACTGGAGTTTTATGTATGAATTATATGCTGCCTTTTGAATGCTTTGCAGCATCTTGCTGTTTTTTCAGCATCTCACACAGGTCTGCTGCATTTTTAGACCGTGTCAAGTTCAAAAGAACTTAAATTTAATAAGTAAATAATTCTGAAGAAGCTCAGGCTGAAAATAGGACTTCATGTGACTGTAAATGGCTTTTTGAAACATCGAATTGCTATGAAGCCAATCAAAGGAGTGAACTTTCGAGCGCAGACAAAGCAAGCTTTTAAAAAAAAAAATTCCATCTGTCGATGATATGACCTGACCAATAAAATATGAGCTTTGGATCATGTGTCTGAAGCTGCTGCAGTTACCTAAATCAGCTCAACATGTGGTGCTAAAGCACAGAAAGATGTTTTTAGCAACGACATAAAACGCCATAAAAGGAACTCGTTACAGTGTTTCTAATATAATATATTGTGGCATTTTGCCTTCGCATCACTTTTAAACAAATTAACAGATATTTAGTGTTTTTCTTCGTCAAATAATAATAATATTAATACTATTGCTGTCACTTGCAGTGCTGTCTGTACTGTATATACTATATGACTTTGAATCAAACTGAATTTGTATGCCAAAAATGTGGTGGTTTCTCCACATTTTGTAATCATAATTGCTGTGTTATCGTTAAGTCATTAACAGCTTTGTTGCCATTAGCAGTACTACATTATCTAATAATGGGTCCAACTGAAGATGGGTTTTGTGTTTACATGTCTCGTTTAATTAGTAGCATGCAGGGTTAAGCAATTGCATAACACAATAGGTATACGGTACATGGCAATAAGATACAATTTGTAATGTTCCAATTGACACCATCTGTTACAACAGTTATTGCATGTGTGCATTATGCAGTTATTGTAAACAAATGTACTTAACACAAGTATACAGTTAGCTTGGCATTGGCATATAGTCAGTCTTGTTTCATTTGATAACATGTTTTAAACATTTTGAACACTCACCTAAAGGATTATTAGGAACACCTGTTCAATTTCTCATTAATGCAATTATCTAATCAGCCAATCACATGGCAGTTGCTTCAGTGCATTTAGGGGTGTGGTCCTGGTCAAGACAATCTCCTGAACTCCAAACTGAATGTCAGAATGGGAAAGAAAGGTGATTTAAGCAATTTTGAGCGTGGCATGGTTGTTGGTGCCAGACGGGCCGGTCTGAATATTTCACAATCTGCTCAGTTACTGGGATTTTCACGCACAACCATTTCTAGGGTTTACAAAGAATGGTGTGAAAAGGAAAAACATCCAGTATGCGGCAGTCCTGTGGGCGAAAATGCCTTGTTGATGCTAGAGGTCAGAGGAGAATGGGCTGACTGATTCAAGCTGATAGAAGAGCAACTTTGCCTGAAATAATCACTCGTTACAACCGAGGTATGCAGCAAAGCATTTGTGAAGCCACAACACGCACAATCTTGAGGCGGATGGGCTACAACAGCAGAAGACCCCACCAGGTACCACTCATCTCCACTACAAATAGGAAAAAGAGGCTACGATTTGCAAGAGCTCACCAAAATTGGACAGTTGAAGACTGGAAAAATGTTGCCTGGTCTGATGAGTCTCGATTTCTGTGGAGACATTCAGATGGTAGAGTCAGAATTTGGCGTAAACAGAATGAGAACATGGATCCATCATGCCTTGTTACCACTGTGCAGGCTGGTGGTGGTGGTGGTGTAATGGTGTGGGGGATGTTTTCTTGGCACACTTTAGGCCCCTTAGTGCCAATTGGGCATCGTTTAAATGCCACGGCCTACCTGAGCATTGTTTCTGACCATGTCCATCCCTTTATGGCCACCATGTACCCATCCTCTGATGGCTACTTCCAGCAGGATAATGCACCATGTCACAAAGCTCGAATCATTTCAAATTGGTTTCTTGAACATGACAATGAGTTCACTGTACTAAAATGGCCCCCACAGTCACCAGATCTCAACCCAATAGAGCATCTTTGGGATGTGGTGGAACGGGAGCTTCGTGCCCTGGATGTGCATCCCACAAATCTCCATCAACTGCAAGATGCTATCCTATCAATATGGGCCAACATTTCTAAAGAATGCTTTCAGCACCTTGTTGAATCAATGCCACGTAGAATTAAGGCAGTTCTGAAGGCGAAAGGGGGGTCAAACACAGTATTAGTATGGTGTTCCTAATAATCCTTTAGGTGAGTGTATATTTCTATTACACTCGATTATTTCTAATCTCCCCTGAGATGATATCATATGATAAAACTGTCAATTACAAAACTGAATTACAAAAGTGAAATTGTCTTGAATGTTTTCTTTCTCATTGAACAAATCAACAACAAACTCTTCATTGCTGCTGCAGCTTGTAGAGATATACATATTCTTTTTCGATCTGCTCGCTAGAGAACTGGTTTGCTTCTTTTAGTTGTTTTGCAAAGTTGTCAAATAGTTCTTCTCATTTGTGATGGGTGAAGATCAGTCCAGCTGGCAGGCGTGTTGAGCCACCTAATGTACTGGGCTAAAGTTGCTAGTCGATTAGTGCCACCTATTGTAAAAGGTGTGAATGTGCTAACGGCAAACATTTGCATCGATTTCTATGTGAAAGGGCCACTCGTCTGTTATTCGCGTCACATAATCCTGTCGCCTCCAGTGGGAAAAGGCCTTTAGACTGTTACACATGATTCCTGATGATTCCAGTTCTTCAAGCAGCACAGTTTCATCGCTTGTTAAACGTTAAGCCAGTGTTTTTTCCCCTTTTGTTCTGGTGTAAAACTTTGTATGTTTATTGATACTATATTGCTACCAATTGTTGACTGTACAGTTTGGTTGGGCTGGTTGACACATTCTTGGGTCCAGGTTGGGCATTTACTATAGTGCCCATTAGTTATCATGGTCTTCTTCTGAGGTAAATGTTCTATTTTAGATCAACTACTATCATGCTGGAACAGCTTGAAGAGAATCTTACTAGTTAGTAGTTGTTTAAAGCTGCATACGACTTTTGAAGTTAACTCTATCGTCCCCTTAAGTACATAGGTTTGTTACAGCATCACAATGCAACCATGCATGTTAAATATGCACATCAGGATTGCACACTTGCAATTCTTTGGCCAGACATTTTCATCTGTGTTTGTGCACTTGCGTAGAGTTCGTTCCTGGCTTAGGAGTATGTGAGGAGAGTGCTACAGTGACTGAAAGGATTTATTAATGTCTTAAGCTGTGACAGACTGCAATATTTGTAAGATGCCACTTTCCTGAACAAATCACTCATTCCTGAGTACCTTGGAGACATTTTCTCCAAATAGCTTCTTTATGCTCTTAAATTGATTACAGTAAAGCGGTTTAAACCTCACCTGTCGGATATTGACAAAAAAAAATAGGTGTAATCTCTCACTCTTTGTCTCTCTGCTGTCCATCTTTCTGTGAATGTTTTTGTTAAGTTCAGTGTAAATTGTGGCCATATAAGGAACGAGATGTCTGAATTCTTTCAGAATTTCCTGTTGGAGAAATAAATTCACAGACCAATTAATCAAATGAACAGCCAACCTTAGACACTGACTGGAGGGCCTGCTGAAGATTAAAAAAAAAAAAAAAAAACACAGCCACAAAAGGATTCTTTATATACACAGTGGAATTTTGTCGCATATATGAACACATTAAAAAGTTTAAGCTCACAGTACCATTCATGCTGAATTTTGCTCACCCTTTCTCTCAGTTGATTGTGCACACAGACATAGACACTTTTTCATACATTCTCGACTCATTGTAAAAGAGAGCTATTTTCTTTGGCTACCCTGAGGGTCCTCTTCCTTCAGTTTATATTATTCTGAGCTTAGTGTATTTGGCTCTTATAGGCCTCCTATCCATCTCCCACACAAACAGGGAACTAATCGAATTAGACAATAAGACATCAAGACAATATATCATCAAGATATTCCTTATAGATGATATGAAGGTTGAACCTTGGATTTTCTCATTGAAGATCTGAAGTTAGTCTTAAATATCAGAATGAGCTTTATTGCCAAGTGTTCTCACGTACACAAGAGTTTTTTTTTTTTTTTGGTGATAGGAGAAACAAGTGCACACAGAGCATTACAGTGAGACACAGAATATAAAACAATGTAAGAGTATAAATAGACATACAAATAATAGGACATATAACCTAATGGCATGTACAGTTATTTAATTAAATATAATAATCACCAATAATCCTCTCAGCAGTCCTGACTGTCCGTTGTAGTTTTCTTCTGTCTGATTTGGTGGCTGAACCAAACCTGAAGTCCAGTATCATCTCCAGTTTTTTGAGCATGTTCCCAACCTTTGCAATACTGGAATTCTTCACCATCATAAATTAACAGACCAAGCATCAACTTCCTGCTGAAGGCCTGTCTTTGGACAATAAAATGGTCAAGACACTCTAAACAACCTAATTTAACGCAAAAAAGGTAATGGGTCAGAAAGGCCCCTCAGCACGACCTTCTGATCTTCCACACAGAGTTAAAGCAGACTTCTCTTTGAAAGGTTTCCAAAAGACCATCAGATTTGCACGATTCAAATACTAACATATTTCATCTTAATCCAGGAACATTCTACAAAAAGTCACAGTACTTTAACGATTTAACCTTCTAAAATGTACAGAATGCATTTAAATCCACGATTTATACAATACCTAGGCTTGCTAAGAAATTCTGACAATTGCTTTGAACTGTGTTTCTGTGTATAAATTAATGATTATAGCCTGATTTGCCCCTTTAAAATTGTGTAATGTGTAATGTTAATCGTGCAATATTAATGAAAGAATATCAAATTTGGTATGCAAACGCTTGCTTAGATACATAGAGGAAGCTGATGACAATGAATATCATGTCTCACACCATTCTCAAGATGGGAGGCCCCAGTGCTCTGTGTGGTGGTAGAGATGCTGTTTCCGATCCGGACTGACTGAGGTCTCCCGGTCCGGAAGTCCAGGATCCAGTTGCAGAGGGAGGTGTCCAGGCTCAGCAGGTTCAGCTTTCCAATCAGGTGCTGGGGACTGATTGTGGTTAATGCTGAGCTGAAGTCTATGAACAGCATTCGAACGTAGGAGTCCTTTTTATCTAGGTGGGTGAGGGCCAGATGGAGGGTGGTGGCGATGGCATCGTCTGTTGAACGTTTGGACGATACGCAAACTGCAGTGGGTCTAGTGAGGGGGGTACGCAAACTGAAGCTGGGTCTTAATCTGCCTCATGACGAGCCTCTCGAAGCACTTCATGATGATGGGTGTGAGTGTGACAGGACGGTAGTCGTTGAGGCAGGACACTGAAGACTTCTTTGGCATGGGGATGATGGTGGTGGCCTTGAAGCACGTTGGAACGACGGCGCTGCTCAGAGAGATGTTGAAGATGTCGGTAAGAACATCTGCCAGCTGGTCTGCACATCCTCTGAGCTCTCTGCCAGAAATGTTGTCTGGTCCAGCAGCCTTCCGTGGGTTGAATCTCCGTAGAGTTTCCCCTCACATCAGCCGAGGTAAGAAAGAGCACCTGGTCGTTGGCAGGAGGGGTGGTCTTCCTCGCCACCACGTCGTTCTGCACTTCAAACCGAGCGTAGAAGTCATTCAGCGCATCTGGAAGGTAGGCATCTTTGTCACAGGCAACTGAGGTTGTCCTGTAGTTGGTGATGTTCTAGATGCCCTGCCACATGCGGCACATACAGTATAACCACTGTCCTGGAAGTGACTGTGGAGTCTCTTGCCTCTCTGATGGCCAGGGACAATTTGGCCATCGCTGTTCTTAGGGCTACCTTGTCGCCTGCTCTGAAGGCAGAGTCTCGTGCACCTCCGCAGTCATGTACGCTGGAATTAGCATAACAGATGTGGTCTGAGTAGCCGAGGTGGGGGCGGGACTCCGGGGCACTCAGGGTGAGTGTTCTGCAGTTCGCTCATAGCCCCATACAGTTCACAGAGCCCTTCCTTAGCGTTAGCGCTGGGTGGAATGTCAACTCCGGTTATGATAACAGTGGTGAATTCCCGTGGTAACTGAAAAGGTCTGCATCTAACAGTCACAAGCTCCACCAGCGATGAGCAGTAGCTGGAGACTAGCATAGAGCTTTTGCACCATTCCGTTTTGATGTAAACACACAAGCCACCACCACAAGTCTTAGTGCACAGAGCTGCATTTCTGTCGGCACGAAACGAGGCTAGCCCGTCTAGCTGAATGGCGGTGTCCGGAACGCTGTCGCACACCACTTACGACGTCCTCACCCCCAGCCACCGGCATCAGGCAACGCCGAGGACTGGAGGACTGGTCTCCGCAGCAAGCAGAGTTTGCGTAGCGTCTTCTGCAGATCCTCATGCAGCTTGGTTGTTGCATGAATCCTATTTTTGAGCAGTGTCTGTCAATGGTAAACATGAACACCGGTTGCTCCGATGTCCATGTGCCGCAAAAGTCGGGTTATTTAACAAAAATAGCACCATTTTGGATCCGGAGCGTCCGCTGCATGCTACCGCGCTGCCATCTTGGAGATTCCATCAAAGATGGAGATTTCACTTCAAATCTGTGCCTAAATATGTGTGATATTATTTTCAATAATCTATGAGAATAATATCACTGCAATAAGTGAATTAATCACAATTCACTTATTAAAGCTAATCCCTTACATTAGAAGCTGTAAGTGGATACAACGAGATATGATTTATTACAGTTTTAAAAGGTGGAGAATAATCTAGTTATTTGTCATGTATCTAATTTATAACGGTTTGTCGAAGCGAGACTAATTCCATTATACATTTCATTACATAATAATTTACAATAAGGACAGTTTAATTTAGTTCATAGCTCACATATTTCAAGATCCTAAATTCAGCATACCAAATACCCTTACATATATTGGTGATAGAAGATGGGCACGTTAACGGTTCCAGTCTAAATTCATCAACCCCTAAATATCCTACAGTGGTGTCATCTAGAAACTTCAGGAGCTTGACAGTGGGGTCTTTTGCAGTGCATTCATTTGTGTACAAGTAGAAGAGCAGTAGAGAGAGAATGCATCCCTGAATAGCACCAGTGCTAATAGTGAGGTGCCCGGATGTGAGTTTCCCCAGTCTCACTAGCTGCTGCCTATCTGTCAGAAAGCTGGTGATCCATCGACAGACTGGGGTGGGCACAGAGAGCTGGGTCAGTTTGGTTGAGAGAAGATCATGCATGATGGTATTGAAGGCTGAACTGAAGTCCACAAATAGGATCCCAGGATAAGTCCCAGATCTGTTGAGGTGTTGCAGTATATAATGCAGTCCCATATTGACAGCATTATCCACCTGTTTGCTCTGTAAGCAAACTGAAGGGGGTCCAGCAGGGGTCCAATGATGTCCTTCAGGTAGGCCAAAACCAGTCTCTTAAACAACTTAATGACCACAGACAGGAGAGCGACAGGTCTGTAGTTATTAAGTCCTGTGATTTTGGTTTTTTTTGGGGACCGGAATGATGGTGGAGCACTTGAAGCAACAGGGAACTTCACACTGGTCCAGTGATCTATTGAAGGTCTGTGTGAACATACCCCCCGCTGCCACATAATCCCACTGCCGCCACATAATCCCACTACCCGGCGTTGCTGGAGGAAGCAGTCCGATTTGCGGAGGGCTCCATGGGACGTACTTCCAGCTTCGGGTCCAGTTTTCAGCACCAGTGTGAGGGTAGTCGATAAGGAGGACATGGCAGGCAGGTTACTCCTCTCACAGGTAAGGATTTTAATGTCCACACTTCAGCGCTCACTTCGTCACACAATAATCTTTTCAGCTTCACAATAACAAACTTCTCAGCTTCCCAATAATAAACTTTCTGGACCCAGGCTCTCTCTCGGATGGGCGCTTGACCACGCTCCCTCTGCCACATTGATATGCATCCTTTAATTGTGTAGCAGTGATCCAGTATATTTCTGTCTCTGGTGGGGCATGTGATATGTTTATATTTTGGTAGTTCATGGGTGAGAATAACTTTATTAAAATCTCCCAGAATAATGATAAAGAGTCCGGGTTTTGTTGCTCTGTGTCTGTGATGTGATCAGCTAGTTGTTGCAACACCGCGTTCATGCATGCTTATGGCGGGATGTACACACTCACCAGAATAAATGAGGAAAATGCTGAACATCTGTACACCAACTTCCGTTGATGTTAAAGCATGTTCAACCACCTCTTTTCCCCGATGATTCAGCAGTGCGATCCACTCTGAACAGCTGGAAGCCCGGCAGATGAAAAGTGCCATTTCAAAAGTGCCTGGCTTCATTCAGCCAGGTTTCCGCGAAACACAGAGCAGCGGAGTTAGAAAAGTCTTTATTTGTTTGAGTGAGCAGAAGCAGTTCATCCATTTTGTTGGTGAGTGAGCAGACATTCACCAGATGAATACTCGGCAGTGGAGTCCTAAAGCACTACTGTGCCTCTAACTAAGACGTCTCATAAAACGTCTGAATAATCAATCATCAGGTTTGCTCTGCTGGTTATCCCTGGTGAAACTGATCGGAAAAGAGCGACAAAAATAAAATGACAAACAAACAAAAGTAACAAAAACACTAGAGAGCCCCAAACCGAAGCAGCCATCTGCAGCGCCATCTTGAAACAATATTATTGTTTCATGTTAAAATTCTCATGTTATGACTGCACATCATATTCTCATGATATGAGTGTATACTGCACAAGAAACATAAAAAATTATTAAAAATGATACTCAGTGCTTAAAGCTTATGCTCTTCATTTTATGTTAAAATACTTTCTTCAAACCCAGCTTACATTAATATGCAGGTAATTATACAATTGATACCAATTATACCATAAATATTTCTCACTCAGATCTGAGAAGTTAATTTAAATGTGGCTTTTTTTGTGTGTGTGTGTGTGTGTGCTTTGTTACAATTCAGATTAAACTTCTGCAGTATGACAGGTTTAGACACACTACAGTAATTGGGATATTTATTGGCTGTGACACTTGTAGAGTAAGATAAAGATTTTAGACTACATTCAATTAATTAATGGCACATTCTTACATTAACAGATTTGGAAATGGGAAGCAGGATAGAACAAAGAAGGGAAAGGAGTGGTTAAATGAAGTTCATCCAAAAATTGACAAATAAGGTTGTCAAAGGTGTTAAAAATGAGAAATGTTTTAAAAATATTGTTTAAAACGCATGTGTCAAAGTTCAAAGAAATGTAATCTTTGTGCCCATTTTTGGTTTACATTTTTAGAAAAACATTTATAGCATTTTCAAAAAACAAAAAGGTGTTCAATTACTTCCTTGCACCTTGAATACACAAGTGTACACAACTTCATCAGTAATTTCAAACAGTTTTCCCAACACATTTTTCAAGATAAAATTTTTTTTACAAACATTTTTGTTTATTTTTTTTTTTGCTTAATTACCAAAACGTTTTCTTTTTTGTTTTTAAAATGTCTTGAAGGTCTAAAGGGGTCCTTTCTGTTTTTGTTGGTTACACCAGTGGATCTCAACCTTTTTGACTCCAAGGCTCCCCTATTGCCCAAGAAAATATTTGGAGCCCCAAAACTTGGAGTGTCAATAGAATAAAATACTTATGACGATACATTTTGAGATTCCAAACATTTGTAGGCCTACATCATTCAAATGCAAAAAAAATCTACAACATTAAAAGTTACTATGTTTACAATTGTATTAATTTTAAATAATTTTAAGTCAACTTTAGATTGTGCTGGAACCGCATGGTTATTTGCATTCGAGAGATCCCGAAAGCCTCCATGGGTTTCTCCCCATTTTACTTATTGTATGGCCGTAAGCCTCACGGTGTCTTAGACATTGTGAGGGAAAATTGGGAGGAGGGACCTTAAAACAGCAAAAATGAAATGTTCTTGACCCGAGAGCAAAACTCCACATATTGGGGAAGCTTTCACAGGAGAATTTGCTACAGGCTAAAGAATATCAGTCCCCACTGTATAACAGGGGACATCGGCTGCGGAAATTACACAAGGAGTTAAAGACCTTGTATTTCTACCCACAAACCTATCAAGCTCTAAATTACTCGCAAAGTGGCACGGGCCCTTTGAGGTCACACGGCGAGTCGGGAAGTTGATTATGTGGTTAAATGAATGGATTTAACCACATAAGTTAATCATGAGCCGAGCATGTCAGATTTACCACCTCAACCTCTTAAAACCATGGAAGGAGGCGGTCTTTGGTGATGGTGGTTCCAGAGAGTGAGGAGCTCAGGCCAGAGGTGAATTTCAAAGCCAATCGAGGTACCCTGGTCACTCGTGGAGACTAGTCACAGATGTGGGCAGGATGCAAAGGGAATTCTTGGATGTGTTCTTGCCTCTTTACCGGTCATACGAATCTCATAGAACACCATATCAAAACAACCCCAGGTGTAGTGGTACGCAGTCATCCCTACCGATTACCAGAGGACAAAAAAAGTGGTTTGGGAAGAATAACAGGCCATGCTCCATATGGGGGTAATAGAAGAATCACACAGTAACTGGGCCAGCCCAATAATGGTAGATCCCCTTAACACCAATGTCCCATGAGAAAACGGCCTTCTCCACACCATTTGGCCTACACTAATTCATGACCCTTCCGTTCGATTTGTTTGAAGCTCTGGATACTTTTCAGCGCCTTATGGACAGAGTCTTCAAACCGCACTCAGCATACCGTTGCCTATCTGGATGAAATCATTATATACAGTAATGATTGGCAGCGGCACATGCAGAATATCTTAAGGCTGTTCTGAGGTCGCTGTGACATGCAGGACTCACGGCAAACCCCAAGAAGTGCGCAATCGGATGGGTGAAGTTACAGTATCTGGGGTTCCACTAGGGTCATGGGCAGGTGCATCTCCAAATTGATAAGACCGCAGGATTCCGAGACCCAAGACCAAAAAGGAGGCGAGACAGTTCCTGGGGCTGGCTGGCTATTATAGAAGGCTATAACTATTCGGACATTACCAGCACACTGACTGATTTCACTTAAAAGGGAGCCCAGACCAGGTCCAGTTGTAAGAGCCATGCCAACAGGCTTTTATGCAGGTGAAAGCTGTGATTTGTGGCGGGCCATTGTTAGCGAGTGTTTGAGTAATCAAAAATAAAAACCCCTTTGGAGTTGGATTTTGCCATCTCCCACTTCCTCCCTTGTAGAAGAGCTATGATCATACACACACACACACACACATATAGTTACATGTTTAATGTTTACAAGTATTTACATTGATATGTAGAACAAGTGCTAAAATGGCACTCTCTTTAAGAATAGCATCAGTTTAAGGGTTAAAGTGGTTCTCTTAACGTAGTGCAGCTTTTTTGTACAGAATATATAAAATGAAAAACAATTGATGTAAAATTATTATTTCAATTGATTTTACACAGATTCACCCAATAAAATCAACAACAAAAAATAACTTAAGGTTTGTAGGAATTGTCATATACAACATTACATCTTTAACTGCAAAGTACATACAAATTTTCACTGTAAAGGGACTTCCATTTCTGGTTGTCGTATGGTCTATTGAAAGGACGGACATCAATATTCATTTAAACATCTAATTTTGTGTTCTATATATGAAAGATAGGTTTGTAATTACGTGATTAAATTGTGAACTGTATTTTCATTTTTGGGTAAACTATCCCATTAAAAGGAAACACACACACACACACACACACACACACACACACACACACACACACACACACACACACACACACACACACACACACAACAAAATGTGTATGAGAGCTAGAACCCAGGACTAAAAAGCACTCTTCCAGATCCAACTGATTCAAAGCTAGGAAAAGCCATTATTGTAGATACAACATAGAGTCTTTAACGGAGGCAAAATATCTCTTTAAATCAAGTTAGGCTGTTGGACAGCCAAATGGCTGCTAATTATCCTGATTGTAATTTCCGCAGGTTTTTTTTATGTGTGTGGTTCCTGGCCGTGCTCTTTCTCCTGATTTCTACAGTGCCTGTCAGTTTGAAGGAAGGTAAATGTCACACTGGAAATAGTATAGACAAATACATAGTCTAGCACACGCGCAGAGTTTCAATAATTAATTCCTTTAATGAGCTAATCTTGCCAAATGTTGACAAAAGTATGGTATAAATGAAAATTAGGATTGATGGAAACTTTGAGATAGATAGATAGATAGATAGATAGATAGACAGACAGACAGACAGACAGACAGACAGACTAGATGAGATAGATAGATAGATAGATAGATAGATAGATAGATAACATTCACTTTGAACATACAAGATGCTGAGAGAACTTCTTTTCTTAATTTTGAGCAATCAGCAGGTGAGTAATGATATGTCAGTGAACTTCTCTCCTAGTACTGAGGGTCGCTGTCCTTTTCTGCATATCACTGCCCCCTTCGGTATAGTGTGGCGCAGTTTTGTGGCCCGTTCTGCATAACACGCCGGCTCATTTCAGCTTAGTGCCAGTTCTTCCGATGGCCAGTCTGCCCCTAATCGGCCCCAAAGTGCGTCAGGCCCACCGGGAAAATGCCCGGTATGCCAGATTACAATCCAGCCCTGCATTGCATCAACAATTAACACCCACTATTACCCCTCCCAATCCCCAACCTGACCCTGGCCCCCGGCCCCCAACAACATCCCAGTGGTCATACATTATAGATTACAGATACAAAAAATATAATAATCACACATATGGACCTTGGCTATTAGTAACTCCTCAATCTCTTTTAGGTAGGAGGGGGAGGAAGTCCATAAGCCTCAGAAGCATAAGGCTGAGGAGAGCATGACTGAGCCGCTGCGGGAACAAAGGGATTGTTTCTAGTCTCTGGCATTAAAGGTTGGTAAATAGTGGCTCCCGTATCAGACAGGGCAATGGCATCCACCCATTTACTCAGGTCATTTTTAGGCTCAGGCCACGGAGGTAAGGGAAGCTCAGTGAGGTTAATTTTCTCTAGGGTTGTGGACTTACAGGGGGACTGGATAACTGCAACGCTGACGGCTGTGCTGGTGGGAGGTTCTGGCTTATAACTTGACTAAGGTTAGCTCTAAGGGACTGAGCAACTTGAACTAATTCTCTGACTTCTGTATGAACTTCCCTCAACTCTCTCAAGTCTGCCTTGAAAGCCTGATTGGTCTGCATTAGTTGTGCATGCTCATTGCTCAAATGCTGCAGCTCGCTGTTGTGCTCAGAGGTAATGTATTCAGTCACTTGAGGTGAAGGAAAGGATGGCTGATGGAAGGTAGCATGCTGAGGAGGCTTATAACTTGGGGACATAGACAGTGAGCCATCAGAACATACCAGGTCACCACCAGACAGGGTGGAGTAAGGTTGAAAGGATGGGGGATGAGTCCGGTGGACAGGTGCATGGAACGTCAGGCTCGGTGACATTTATGCCTCGTGTTTATTGTACCTCATATTGTTGTTGGTAAACTGGAGGGTGAATTCGCAGTTTAGCGCAAGCTCCTCCACTAATCTCCTCAGAGTCCATAATGTCAGAATGGAATGCTCAATGCGGCTCGAAGGACAAATTTGTTGTAGAGGCTTTTGAACTATTAGGTCCTGATATGATTCCGTGTCATATGTACATGCCCAGACATGCCCTGAAGCGATCGTTCTGTGTTAATTAGATCGCTAATAATGTTTAAAGTGTGAGGATTCATTCTTTATTAATATGCAAATCAGCATTACTGGTTATTCATGATGTCTTGATACAATGTTAATCTGTTAAACTGTTATCACCCCGAACGAGTGATATATAACATAATCATATAACACTGTTCAGATTACTGTTAACACAAAAATGATCAAAAATATTTACTTTGAGGTCAATTACTAACATCTGGATCAATCATCTCGAACAAACAGGAATAACATCTTTTCAGATAACAGCTCACACAGATCACAGACACAGCCAATAGCAGCAGCTCAACTAACTATAATGCTCACTGCGGGTCTGTTAACATGGCTACGGTTTCAGAATAAAAGTCCATATCAAAAGGAGCCTTTATAACAGCAGTACTGATATAGTGCACTACCGTGCAATTGCAGGTCAGTGTAGTACTTCTACTGGGGCGGCTGTGGCTCAGGTGGTAGAGCGGGTTGGCCACTAATCACATGGTTAGCAGTTCAATTCCCGGCCCACATACCTCCACATATCGAAGTGTCATTGGGCAAGACACTGAACCCCAAGTTGCTCCAAATGTCAGGCTAGCACCTTGCATGGCAGCTCTGCCGTCATTGGTGTGTGAATGGGTGAATGAGTCACAGTGTGAAGCGCTTTGGAACTGCTAAGGTTAAAAAAGGTGCTATATAACAGCAGACCATTTACAATGAAATATATATGCATTCCACACCGGTGTAACTGCATTACATTGCAAAACAATAGCAGTTCAGTGAAGCACAATCAATGCAGTACAGCTGTATTTTGTGTAGTTCTCTTACGAGAGGTTCTCTCGTATTGCGTAAGCTAGCTTACGCTACGGGAAAGATTCATCTTTTCTGAGATATTGAAGCCAAAAAATTATCCTTAATTTTGTATCCATTGTCAACGCAGTCGCGGCGGCTGCAGACCTTGAGCGGGCTAGCTAGCGAGCTCATAGGTTGCTCTGCGGCAACTGCTGCAGCCTATAGACGAGCTTGGGCGAACTCGCATCCAATGAGAGGCGTCCGTGCGCTCACTGCATCAAAGCCCGCCAAAATGGGCGTGACTAGAGTGCATATAAGCGTAGTTTGTAGGCTGGAACCCTGATTTTCATCTCTTCAGCGAAGCTCTTCGCATCTCTGAACCAGAAGCCGTGTCGCCGTTCGAGGGGCATCAAGCAAGCGTGGACAGCGCTCGAAGAAGCCGGCCGTCTTCGCCACCTTCAGCCATCCTGCGAGCTACGCCATCCGGTGACGTATCCTTTTTAAAGCAAGCTAGTTCTTAAGAACTTCACAAAAAGTACTGGCGTCTTTTTAAAGATGTCTCGCTCCACTTGCGCCTCATGCCGCGCCCCTCTCAGCACCAGAGACCGCCACATCATCTGCGCTCTCTGCCTGGGACTGGGGCATGCAGAGCTGGCCCTCGCTGAAGGCAGATGCGATCTCTGCGAGGAGCTGCCGATGTCGACCCTCGCGGGCTCGACTTCGAGCGCTCAGGACCGAAGCTGCCGCGCGCCTTCTATTCAGCCGCGCAGAAAAAGCGCCGCTCTCAAAGGCTGCGGAACCAGTGGTAGAAGCGATTGCCTCGCCGGAGCCCATCCCTCGAGCATCGCCTTCACCCTCCCGCCCACCGGGACGCGCAGTTGCCGCCAGAGCGGCTGCTCTGCTGCCATCTCGGACGAAGCGTGTTCCATCATGGCTCCGGACAACGAGGAGTGGTCAGGCTCACACGCCTCCTCCTCGGCCCAGGAATCCAGCAGGACCGCGCCCGAGTCGAAGGGAACTAACACGCCTCCTCACACGGGCTGTCAACCGCCTCGGGCTCGAGTTGTCACCGCCCCTGAGCAGGCACCCAACAGACTTCGGCGGCTGCTTTCTTCAGAGCCGCCGCCCGCAGCACCCGCTACCGGGCCGCTCCCTTCCTGCCATAACTCCACGCCGAGCTTTCCAAATCTTGGAGCAGCGCCTTTCTCGGCCAGGGTCCGATCCCGTCTCCACCTCTCTTGCTCGGTGGGCGGCGCTACCGAGAAGGGCTACGCTTCCAACCCTCCGGTCGAGGATCGCGGTAGCAGCACACCTTTGCCCGCCCTCCGCGAGATGGCGGTCTAAACCAGTGCTCCGTCTAAGGCCTGCAGAACAACTTCCGCCTGTGTTGGCGCGCCTATTCCGCCGCCGGCCAAGCTGCATCTGCTCTGCACTCTATGGCCATTTTACAGATCCTCCAAGCGGACCTTCTACGGGAGTGGGATGAGGAAAGCAGGCATCCAGAGGCGGTTGCAGACATAAGAAGTGCGACGGACCTCGCCCTCCGCGCTACCAAAGCTGCAGCCCAAGCTATAGGGAAGTGCATGGCCGCGCTGACTGTGACCGAGAGACATCTGTGGCTAATGCTAGCTGACATGGGAGAAGCAGAGCGCTCTACGTTCCTCAACGCACCGCTCTCTCCATCCGGTCTCTTCGGCTCCGCGGTGAGTAGTATCATTGACCGGTTTTCAGAGGTCCAAAAAGCCACACAAGCCATGAATCTCTTTCTGCCTCGATCGCGCTCAGACAGCCGCCGCAGACCGCCGCCCCACGGGCCTCGGCCTAGAATCGCGCTGAAACCTGAACAACCAAAGTCCTCCTAGCTTTGTTGACAAAACGACGGATCAGTCCCGCCGCGGCCGGACCACCGTCAAAGCTTCGCCCCTGTCAGTCCCCTTCTCACAGGCTACTACAGTGGTAGATTCAGCAGCCAACAAGCCGGTGTTAACACCCGCATGCCTGCGCTCAAACGCCGTTTTCACGGCGACCCAAAGAAATCTTGTAAAGAGCAAACATGCCCTATGTGTAGAAAATGTGCCCACAACCCAGTGTTCACCCCTACACACAAGCATTACACATCCCGTGTCCCTATCAGAGCACACTCACATAAAGCGGTTATGAACCGCTCGAGTGTTAGAGTTAATAAACGCGCCCACGAGCCCGTGTGCGCGCCCCTCCTCTGGCCGCTCTGTCACACGGCCAGCAAACACCTCTCCGCATGTAAGTCCCGTGCCCGTGACTATGCTCGCACATCATTTATCAGATGTGACTCTTTCCCCATTTACCCCAATCGGAAGTCACTCACAGAACAGCCTGTCTCTGCTGTCTGCGAGCAGTCATGCATAAACACACTAAGCGCGCTCACACATTCTGTTCAGCTGCTGTGTGCGGCAATCAGGGCGATTTGGCCATTCACCCTCTAACATTACGCTTCAAAGCGTGGGAAGATATTCCAGGGATATCCGAATGGGTGTTAAGCACAATAAAACAGGGCTATTTGCTACAGTTCGATCGCCGTCCTCCTCGCTTCAGAGTGCGGCTCGAAACTACTGTGAACACGGAAGCAGCATGCATGCTTCGTTCAGAAATAACAAACCTTCTGTGCAAAAGGGCCATAGAGAGTGCCACCGCCTCTGAGCGAGTCTGGGTTTTACAGCCGTTATTTTCTTGTCCCCAAGAAAGGCGGCGACCTCAGACCAGTATTAGATCTCAGGGTTTTGAACAAAGCGCTTGCAAAAGACCGTTCAAAATGCTTACAACCAGCAAACTCCTCGCGCATGATGCGCCAGGGGACTGGTTTATTTCTCTCGATCTGAAAGATGCATACTTTCAGATTCAGATAAATCCCGTCACAGGCCATTCTTGAGATTACGCCGGCGGCCAGGTTTATCAATACACCGTCCTTCCGTTCGGCCTGTCCTTAGCACCCCGTACTTTCACGAAGTGCATGGACGCTGGCGCTCGCACCCCTACAGAGTCAGGGTTTGCGAATTCTGAACTATTTGGACGATTGGCTGATTTTGGCACAATCACAGGACTCTGTCTCACAGGACAGTTCTCCTCAGTCATCTGAACAGTTTGGGCCTTGCAGTCAATTGGACCAAGAGCTCACTACAGCCCAGTCAGGCAATTTCCTTCCTTGGAATAGAACTAGACTCAGTGGCAATGGCGGCTCGCTTATCTACACAGCGGCGCCGTGTTCAGCGACTAGCCGCGTCCTTTCAGATGAACAGCCTCACGCCTCTGAAAAAATTTCAGAGAGTGCTAGGTTACATGGCCTCAGCCGCAGCAGTACTTCAGCTGGGTTTACTGCACATCGCCCGCTTCAGCATTGGCTAAACACCAGCGTCTCGCCGGGCTTGGGCCACAGGCCGCCAGCCGATCAGAGTGACTCAGACCTGTATCTCAGCTCTGCAGCCCTGGACAGTGGCCGAATGGTACCAGCGGGGAGTGGCGATGGGAGCTGTATCTCGCCGAAAAGTCATTTCGACAGGCGCGTCCAACACGGGTTGGGCGCGGTCTGCGAGGGCTCTCCGGTTTTTGGCCTATGGTCAGTTCAAGAAAAGCTCCTTCACATAAATTGTCTGGAAATGATAGCGGTCGAGTACGCGCTCGTGCGCTTCCTCCCGGTCATTCAGGGTCACCACGTACTGGTCCGTTCGGACAACAGATCTGTGGTATCCTATCTAAACCGTCAGGGCGGTGTCAGATCCAGGAACCTCTTCCATCTGATGAAACGCATACTGAGTTGGTCCCAGTGCCACCTGAACGACGGCCCAGACAGACTGTCCAGAGACAATATTCCCCCAGGGAAATGGTCCCTGCACGCTCAAACAGTCCAGACGTTATGGCGCATATTCGGCAGAGCAGAGATAGTCCTCTTTGCGTCAGAAGAGAACTCTCACTGCCCAAAATTTTTCTCGAAAAGCGAGGACGCACTGGCCCAGGACTAGCCCAACCGCCCACTTTATGCCTTCCCTCCCGTCTCGCTATTGCCACAGGTAATGCAGAGGATCAGGAAGCAGCGCCACTCGGTGCTCCTCATAGCTCCACGCTGGGAGAATCAAACATGGTTCCCGGGCTTACGCAGCTGTCACTGACAGCCCGTGGCCCATCCCAGTGAGAGCAGATCTCCTCTCGCAAGCTCGCGGCGCGATCTGGCATCCCCACCCAGAGTGCTGGGCGCTACACGCGTGGGTGATCAACGACTACCCGTCGCTTTGCCAGAAGGAGTAATAAACACCATCATACACGCTAGAGCCCCCTCCACGAGAAGACTCTATGCGTCAAAATGGTCTGTGTTTTCAAAATGGTGCACCGACAGAGACCTGGATTCACGGACATGTGGGGTATCGCCGCTGCTCGTGTTTTTACAAGAGCTGCTGGATAAGGGCAGATCCCCATCCACGCTCAAAGTGTACGTGGCGGCCGTCGCAGGGTAAAAACGAGCTGGTCATCCGCTTCCTCAGGGGAGCTAGAAGGATGAACCCTCCGCGCCCCCCATCGGTTCCTATCTGGGATCTTTCTATAGTTCTCGAAGCTATGAAAGCCCCTCCCTTCGAACCGCTTCAATCCATGGATTTGAAACACCTCTCACTTAAAACCGTTTTTCTAACTGCCCTATCATCAGTTAAACGGGTGGGAGATCTTCGCAGCTGTCTGTTAGCGCTGCGTGTCTTGAGTTTGGACCAAGTGACTCCAAGGTCATTTTAAAGCCTAGACACGGCTATGTCCCCAAGGTGATCGGTACTCCTTTCAGAGCACAGATCATTTCCTTGTCGGCACTACCAGCATCTGATAGCGAGCATAGCGCCAATCTCCTTTGCCCAGTCAGAGCACTGAGATTGTATACTGCGCGCTCCGCATCTTTCAGGCGCTCTGAGCAGCTTTTCGTTTAGTTTGGAGGCGCACCAAAGGTCTCGCCGCCTCGAAACAGACACTGTCCAGATGGATAGTGGACGCTATTGCTGCAGCGTGCGCGTCAAAAGACCTACCATGCCCGCTAGGCATTAGGGCTCACTCCACTAGAGGCATGGCCTCCTCGTGGGCATGGTCCAGCGGGATTTCCATTCACGACATATGTGTGGCAGCGGGCTGGGCTTCCCCTCCACCTTTGTCAGATTTTACAATCTGGAAGTACCCGCTCTGCAGGCTAAACTGCTAGCGGTTTAATACGCTACAGCTCCCTGGTGAGCTGCATTAATGGGACACATTCCACACAGACCGGCACCGCCGCTCTGTCTATGTGCTTATGTACTACACACACACTGACCCGCACTCTTGCCGGCCAAATATTAATTCCCCACTCACAAGGGCTCCTCGGGTCCCCTTAATTCCCTGGGGCTCATGCAGTGGATGCTTGGCACGCACGGCGTTGACAAAGGGTTCCGTAGCGTAAGCTAGCTTACGCAATACTGAGAGAACCTCTCGTAAGAGAACGAATCGGTTACTAACGTAACCTTGGTTCTCTCTAGATGAGGAGCGAGTATTGCGTAACCGGCCGTGCTTTCAGCGCCACGAGCGATTTTTAGCTTCATTCAATGAAAACCAGGGTTCCAGCCTCACGAACTACGCTTATATGCACTCTAGTCACGCCCATTTTGGCGGGCTTTGATGCAGTGAGCCGCGGACGCCTCTCATTGGATCGCGAGTTCAGCCCAAGCTCGTCTATAGGCTGCAGCAGTTGCCGCAGAGCAACCTATGAGCTCGCTAGCTAGCCCGCTCAAGGTCTGCAGCTGCCGCACTGCGTTGACAATGGATACAAAATTAAGGATAATTTTTTGGCTTCAATATCTCAGAAAAGATGAATCTTTCCCATAGCGTAAGCTAGCTTACGCAATACTCGTTCCCTCATCTAGAGAGAACCGAGGTTACGTTAGTAACCGATTCGATTTACAGAATTAGCCCATTAAATGTAGATTTCAATTGGGTCAAAAGTGAGCATTACTATCCATTATTTAAACTTTGTTATACAAGTGCAATCATTTTGGACAAACTATCCCTTTCACTACTTCAGACTTCATGGAGGTAGAGAATTTATTCTATGTGGAGTGTTTTTAAAGTTACGATTTCAATGTTTTTCCCACCCTGCATGCAGAAAGGGTGACATACTAATGATCAAATAAATTATGTGATTTCACAGCCTGCCTCTCATTGGGGACATAGCTAATGTCAGCTGAACTAAATTTAGGAGGAACATTTCACACACAGGTACATGTACGTAAACACACTCAATTAATTGTAAGCATTTTGAACAGTCTTTTTGCAAGCGCTTTGTTCAAAACCCTGAGATCTAATATTGGTCTGAGGCCGCCGTCTTTCTTGGGGACAAGAAAATAACGGCTGTAAAACCCCGACTCGCTCAGAGGCAGCGGCACTCTCTCTATGGCCCTTTTGCACAGAAGGTTTGCTATTTCTGAACGAAGCATGCATGCTTCCGTGTTCACAGTAGTTTCGAGCCGCGCTCTGAATCGAGGAGGACGGCGATCGAACTGTAGCAAATAGCCCTGTTTTATTGTGCTTAACACCCATTCGGATATCCCTGGAATATCTTCCCACGCTTTGAAGCGTAATGTTAGAGGGTGAATGGCCAAATCGCCCTGATTGCCGCACACAGCGCGCTGAACAGAATGTGTGAGCGCGCTTAGTGTGTTTATGCATGACTGCTCGCAGACAGCAGAGACAGGCTGTTCTGTGAGTGACTTCCCGATTGGGGTAAATGGGGAAAGAGTCACATCTGATAATTGATGTGCGAGCATAGTCACGGGCACGGGACTTACATGCGGAGAGGTGTTTGCTGGCCGTGTGACAGAGCGGGCAGAGGAGGGGCGCGCGCACGGGCTCGTGGGCGCGTTTATTAACTCTAACACTCGAGCGGTTCAGTAACCACTTTATGTGAGTGTGCTCTGATAGGGACACGGGATGTGTAATGCTTGTGTGTAGGGGTGAACACTGGGTTGTGGGCACATTTTCTACACATAGGGCATGTTTGCTCTTTACAAGATTTCTTTGGGTCGCCGTGAAAACGGCGTTTGAGCGCAGGCAAGCGGGTGTTAACACCGGCTTGTTGGCTGCTGAATCTACCACTGTAGTAGCCTGAGAGAAGGGGACTGACAGGGGGCGAAGCTTTGACGGTGGTCCGGCCGCGGCGGGACTGATCCGTCGTTTTGTCAACAAAGATAGGAGGACTTCGGTTGTTCAGGTTTCAGCGCAATTCTAGGCTGAGGCCCGTGGGGCGGCGGTCTGCGGCGGCTGTCTGAGCACGATCGAGGGCGGCCGCCCTGTCGACGCTGAGAAGTCTGGCTTTGCTGAGCTGGGCGCTGTGAAGAGGCTCGTGCAGGAGGCTCACGTGGGCGGCCTGCAGAGGAGCTAGCGTGACGAGGCAGAAAGAGATTCATGGCTTGTGTGGCTTTTTGGACCTCTGAAAACCGGTCAATGATACCACTCACCGCGGAGCCGAAGAGACCGGATGGAGAGAGCGGTGCGTTGAGGAACGTAGAGCGCTCTGCTTCTCCCATGTCAGCTAGCGTTAGCCACAGATGTCTCTCGGTCACAGTCAGCGCGGCCATGCACTTCCCTATAGCTTGGGCTGCAGCTTTGGTAGCGCGGAGGGGTCCGTAGCACTCTGTATGTCTGCAACCGCCTCTGGTGCCTGCTTTCCTCATCCCACTCCCGCAGAAGGTCCGCTTGGAGGATCTGTAGGACGGCCATAGTGTGCAGAGCAGATGCAGCTTGGCCGGCGGCGGAATAGGCGCGGCCAACACAGGCGGAAGTTGTTCTGCAGGCCTTAGACGGGAGCACTGGTTTAGACCGCCATCTCGCGGAGGGCAGGCAAAGGTGTGCTGCTACCGCATCCTCGACCGGAGGGATGGAAGCGTAGCCCTTCTCAGTGGCGCCGTCCACCGAAGCAAGAGAGGTGGAGACGTGGGATCGGACCCTGGCCGAGAAAGGCGCATTCCATGATTTGGAAAGCTCGGCGTGGAGTTCCGGCAGGAAGGGAGCGGCCCGGGTAGCGGGTGCTGCGCGGTGGCGGCTCTGTAGAAAGCAGCCGTCAAGTCTGTTGGGTGCCTGCTCAAGGGGCGGTGACCACTCGAGCCCGAGGCGGTCAACGGCCTGTGTGAGGAGGCGTGTTAGTTCCCCTTCGACTCCGGCACGGGTCCTGCTGGATTCCTGGGCCGAGGAGGAGGCGTGTGAGCCTGACCACTCCTCGCTGTCCGAAGCCATGATGGAACAGCCCTTATCCTCTGCTTCTTCGTCCGAGATGGCAGCAGAGCAGCCGCTCGGCGGCAACTGCGCGTCCCGGGTGGGCGGGGAGGGTGAAGGCGATGCTCGAGGGATGGGCTCGGCGAGGCAATCGCTTCTACCACTGTTTCCGGCAGCCTTTGAGAGCGGCGCTTTTTTCTGCGCGGCTGAACGGAAGGCGGCGCGGCGGCTTCGGTCCTGAGCGCTTCGAGTCGAGCCCGCAGGGTCGACATCGGCAGCTCCTCGCAGAGATCGCATCCGCCTTCGGCGAGGGCGAGCTCTGCATGCCCCAGTCCCAGGCAGAGAGCGCAGATGATGTGGCGGTCTCCGGTGCTGAGAGAAGCGCGGCATGAGGCGCAAGTGGAGCGAGGCATCTTAAAAAAGACGCTCGTACTCTTTTGTGAAGTTCTTTAAGAACTAGCTTGCTTTTAAAAAGGATATGTCGCCGGATGGCGTAGCTCGCAGGACGGCTGAAGGTGGCGAAGACGGCCGGCTTCTTCGAGCACTGTCCACGCTTGCTTGATGCCCCTCGAACGGCGACGCGGCTTCCGGTTCAGTGATGCGAAGAGCTTCGCTGAAGAGATGAAAATCAGGTTTCCAGCCTACGAACTACACTTATATGCACTCTAGTCATGCCCTTTTTGACGGGCTTTGATGCAGTGAGCGCGCGGACGCCTCTCATTGGATGCGAGTTCGCCCAAGCTCGTCTATAGGCTGCAGCAGTTGCCGCAGAGCAACCAATGAGCTCGCTAGCTAGCCCGCTCAAGGTCTGCAGCTGCCGCACTGCGTTGACAATGGATACAAAATTAAGGATAATTTTTTGGCTTCAATATCTCAGAAAAGATGAATCTTTCCGTAGCGTAAGCTAGCTTACGCAATACGAGAGAACCTCTCGTAAGAGAACTCTTTTTTTCTATTCTTCTTCTACGTGAGAGCTCCCACTCAGTGGTGGAGTGGGAATGTAACTTTTTTGACGTATATTATATGGACATATTTCAGCATTTTCTGTGATTAACTACAATAAATATCATTCAGTTAAATATTTTGAAAAACACTGCCAATGATGGGTGTTCTTTACATAACAGTAGGCTACTGTAGTATAGATGAAATGTAATGTGCCATGTACTTACTGCACGTACTTTATCACATGTTCATGACACTTGCTCTGATAATTTATGAAAAAAAGCACCTTTAACTTTTTCATATTAAACTTTTTGCAATTTTTTTATGTTTTCCATGTTTAGTTTATACTTTTATATTTGCTAGTGAATATTTTATTTGAAATATCGTGTTGCTGATGCGCTCAGGTGTCTTAATGGCCAGGCACAAATTTAAATGCATTTAAACCCTTTTAAACATTTGAATGCCAAAAATTGCTGATTGCTAATAACCTTCATTGTGTTTGCAGCCAGTGTGGTAATTTGGATGCAGTATTCCTGCAGTTTTCAGTACTGCAGTAAAAGTGTGGTAATTTGGATGCAGTATTCCTGCAGTTTTCAGTACTTGAGGTGACAATGATGTTAGCTTTTATGGAACTGGAGAGAGATTGGCTGAAAGGAAAATGAGATCGGTCTTGTTAAAGTGATGAGCAGACATCAAGATGAACTAGAAAAAGTTCGTCGAGACAAACTATAAGTTGGCTTGTGAAAGTTTGGACCAGAAAGTTTGAAGAAGTTTAAAGTAGTTTGAAGTTTAAATTAGTTTATAGTTTAAATTAGTTTAAAGTTTAAATTAGTCTAAAGTTTAAATTAGTTTGAATGTTAAAGTAGTTTGAAGTTTAAATTAGTTCAAAGTTTAAAGTAGTTTAAAGTTTAAATTAGTTTAAAGTTTAAATTAGTTTGAATTTTAAAGTAGTTTAAATTTTAAAGTATAGTTTGAAGTCATTTAAAGTTGCTACGGTGTTTCTAGTGGGTTGCTAAGGTGTTCTGGGTGGTTGCTAAGGTATTTTAAGTGGTTGCTACGGTGTTCTGGTTGGTTGCTAGGTAGTTGCTAATGGAGGATTATGAAGAACATTTGGGGAAAAAATCCTCTCAGATAGATAGATAGATAGATAGATCGATTGATTGACAGATTGATTACAGCCTCAATGGTTCAAATTTATCATTGAGCATATTTTAAAATCATAACTTTTATAGCAACAACATTAGAAAATAAAATAGTTAAAAAATTCCCCCTACACAGTCAAAATTAATCTAACTATTTTCACATTTCACTTCAATAGTGAAAGTCAAGGAAATGTTGCGGCATTAAAGATCCTCACGTGGCATGCAAGATTACTTTTTATACTTCTTTCTCCAGCGTTGAGCATTACCACCAATCACAAGTCTCTGTTGAGCTCATAACGCAATAACCAATCAGATTACAGGTGAAACTCGAAAAATTTGAATATCGTGCAAAAGTTCATTAATTTCAGTAATTCAACTTAAAAGGTGAAACTAATATATTATATAGACTCATTACAAGCAAAGTAAGATATTTCAAGCCTTTATTTGATATCATTTTGATGATTATGGCTTACAGCTTATGAAAACCCCAAATTCAGAATCTCAGAAAATTAGAATATTACATGAAATCAATAAAAAAAAGGATTTTAAATACAGAAATGTCGGCCCTCTGAAAAGTATAATCATGCATATGTACTCAGTACTTGGTTTGGGCCCCTTTTGCATTAATTACTGCCTCAATGCGGTGTGGCATGGATGCTATCAGCCTGTGGCACTGCTGAGGTGTTATGGAAGACCAAGATGCTTCAATAGCGGCCTTCAGCTCTTCTGCATTGTTTGGTCTCATGTCTCTCATCTTTCTCTTGGCAATGCCCCATAGATTCTCTATGGGGTTCAGGTCAGGCGAGTTTGCTGGCCAATCAAGCACAGTAATACCATGGTCATTGAACCAGGTTTTGGTACTTTTGGCAGTGTGGGCAGGTGCCAAGTCCTGCTGGAAAATGAAGTCAGCATCTCCATAAAGCTTGTCTGCTGAAGGAAGCATGAAGTGCTCTAAAATGTCCCGGTAGACGGCTGCGTTGACTCTGGACTTAATAAAGCACAGTGGACCAACACCAGCTGATGACATGGCTCTCCAAACCAACACAGACTGTGGAAACTTCACACTGGACTTCAAGCATGTTGGATTGTGTGCCTCTCCATTCTTCCTCCAGACTCTGGGACCTTGGTTTCCAAATGAGATGCAAAATTTGCTCTCATCAGAAAAGAGGACTTTGGACCACTGAGCAACAGACCAGTTCTTTTTTTCTTTAACCCAGGTAAGACGTTTGACATTTGAAGCCCATGTCCAGGACCCGTCTGTGTGTGGTGGCTCTTGATGCAGTAACTCCAGCCTCAGTCCACTCCTTGTGAAGCTCCCCCACACATTTGAATGGCCTTTTCCTGACAATCCTCTCCAGGCTACGGTCATCCCTGCTGCTTGTGCACCTTTTTCTTCCACACTTTTCCCTTCCACTTAACGTTCTATTAATGTGCTTTGATACAGCACTTTGAGAACATCCAACTTCTTTTGCAATTACCTTTTGAGGCTTTCCCTCCTTGTGGAGGGTGTCAATGATGGTTTTCTGCACAACTGTCAGGTCAGCAGTCTTCCCCATGATTGTGAATTCAACTGAACCAGACTGAGAGACCATTTAAAGGCTCAGGAACCCTTTGCAGGTGTTTAGCTGATTAGAGTGTGACACTTTGAGCCTACAATACTGAACCTTTTCACAATATTCTAATTTTCTGAGATTCTGAATTTGGGGTTTTCATAAGCTGTAAGCCATAATCATAAAAATTATATCAAATAAAGGCTTGAAATATCTTACTTTGCTTGTAATGAGTCTATATAATATATTAGTTTCACCCTTTAAGTTGAATTACTGAAATTAATGAACTTTTGCACGATATTCTAATTTTTCGAGTTTCACCTGTAGTTTAGTTTAGTTTCCGATGAAGAAACAAACTGCTGGTTCGCGGGAGTTTTTGCCGCGTTCAACAACATGTGCTGCTCACCTCAGTCAGTCAGACAGACACTCTGACTGGATTCTACCAATTCGCTCGAGGTAAAGTGTAGATACGATGTAAGTAAGATATTAATTCATAATCCTTTTGTTTTTTGATGCTACTTTTTAATGCTACTAAAATAACAATGTCTTGTTTTTCTAATGCGTAAAAAGCAATTAACTGATTCCTAAATTGTTCTTTCCATTTTAATAAATCGACTTTATTCATTATTACAATATCAAGAGCAATAATCGGAAATAATGTTTTTTTCAGTTATTAGTTAAAAAAATGCTATCATAACATATTCAACCTTTCTGAGAATGCTGTGCTAGATGTATGCATCATCTTTTGTGTACAATTCTTACAATTTAATCAGTAATTTAGAGTAACAAGACACAATAGAGCTCATGAATTCAGTATCAAAATTAATCTTTGCAATGCTCACTTGGAGTTAATAATGAATTAATACCTATTAATAAGTCATTAACAATGCTTTGTTTTAAACATAACGTTTAATATTTATTTTTAAAATAATTAAAACTATACCTTAAAGAGCAACATGCAGGTTGAATTTGATAACTGAATTAATACTTTATATTGTCTGCAGAGGTCTTTTAAAAACACATATGTAGAAATTACTAATGAAATCTCATTTGATGTAGAGATTTTGATGAAAATGTGCTAGGCTCTGGAATACGCCTTTCCCGCTATAGCAACGCGTCATATGACGTAGGGCGAGGCAAACAAAAGAGCTCGCGGTCAGCTCTCATTGTTGGGTGTTGATGTAGTTAGAGTAGTAGTGAGAGACAGAAAGTTTTAGATCGAGTTTTAGAGAAGCCATAATGGTAAATTATTGTGTTTGTGCTGGTTGCACGAATTCCAGCCTGTCAGGACATCGTGTCCATCATTTTCCTTCTAGGAAAAACAAGGCTGTTCGGTCTTGGGTGCGTTTTGTGCAGGTGAAGAGAGCAGACTTCACTGCCGCGTCTGTTACCACACACTCGGTCGTTTGTGGCGCACATTTCACTCCGGAGAATTATCGACCTGGAGATTTGTTGGAGTCTCGGATGGGATTTCGGAGTAAGGACCACGTGAGGCTGATTACTGATGCTGTTCCCTCGGTGCACTCGATGGAATCAAGTCCACCGTCAAAGTGTACACCGGATTTTGGCGCGGGCAGGACTGGAGGACCAAGTGCTAACGTTAGCAGACATTCTGTGCAACGAAAACGAGCACTTAGCAGAGTAAGTCTTACTTTTAATTATTTTAACTCTTAATTTGTGTAATTTCGTAATAATAATAGTATAATATTTTTATATAATATGTTTTTTATAATATTAAATATTTAATATTTATTTAGTATAATAATACAGAGAAAGGGAGAGAGACTGAGCTTTAGGACAGGTTGTCGTAACGTAATTGTCTGCCTTCTGAAATGAATTTAGTACTTTGCACAATGCTATTCGCTATGTGCACAGGTGACGCGACGAACGTTCGAAATCTGCGTGGTGGGCGGGGGGACTTCCGGTTTAGGTTACTACCGGTATTTCCGACGTAGATGTTGTGGAAGAGTGAGTGGCAAGCTATCAGTGAGTACCGTATGTAAAATGTTAACAGTAAATAAGAAACGTCTTACATATCAGTATCAAATTGGCAACTCTAAATTACATTGTAGTGTTCCTCGATGTGCCGTTTTATCGAGGTATAATTCTGAATTTTTCATCGTTTTCCGCATCAGCCTGAGGTACGAGCTCAGTGGCTAGTCAAGATAAGACGCGAGAACTTCACTCCTACCGATAACACCCGGGTATGCAGTCGACATTTTAAGCTAGAAGATTTCATCATAACCACAGGACGCCGAAAACTTGTTCAAGGAGCTGTGCCATGTCTTTTGAGTGGAACAATTTTTGTTTACCAGCGCCAAGGACTGTATTTTTCTCTATGAGCTTCCATATACTGCTTATATATTTTGTAATTTACTATGCTGTTTGTTTTTTGTATCTTGTGATATACCTTTCAGAAAATTGTCTGAAATATTTACAATGTTTACATTTGTCATTTATTGTCTTTTACACTGCCAGGAGGAACACAAATACATGAGTTAATTCAGACATTTATTATACAAAGACACAAGCTGTCATACTACACTCAACAATAACATGGCTCCTATAATTGTAACATTGTGATGCAACGTTTGACATTTTGTATGAGTTATGAGTTTGTAGATAACTAGTCCACATAACTGCACATAATACAGTACTCAACAGTACTTTAATGCTTCTTTGCACTTCTGGTTGGATGTCAACTGCATTTCATTGGCTCTGTACCTGTACTCTGCTAAATGACAATAAAATTTAATGTAATCTAATAACTACTAACACTGAATTCATAATAACAAAAGGTACCTTGTATAGGTTTGTTGTTTATGTACATACATGTGCATTTCTTAAACAGAACTATTTACATTGATTTTCACACAAACACATGTTTTGTACAGTCTGATACAGTAATGCAACATTATGATTAAGGCTCTGCCAGCCACACAGGAGCACTCGACCTCATAGAGCTGAACAGGAGTGGAGTCTTCTAGGACAATCTTTTAAAAACAAAAAAGTGTGTTATAATCAGCAGAGATCACAAACTGATCAGATATCTCAAAGTCAAAAGTGCATTTTGCATTATTTTTCAAGTTAGCTACTATGAGTTAGAGAATGAGGTTACTTTAGGGTTAGTAAGAAAGTAAGTTAAACACAACACAATATAAACAGCAAAGCAACTGTCTCAACAACCAGCTTCTGGGGTTTCATATAGGAATGGTAGGTCTACTAGAACACTAATAGGGCAGGCAAGTGTCATCATAGTGTTACCTACTTCAAACGTTTGGCTAGCTAGATAGTTGTCCAAGATGTTCAACTTGTTTAGGTAGTTATACATTTGTTTGCCAGTTTAACCCATCATTGCCAAATTGAAGCCCCAGAACAGAACTGGTTGGATCAGACAAACAACTGAACTGTCTTTCATCCTACTCTGATGGTGTGAGGTTTCTCATGTTTCCTCAAAGATCTATGACAGGTAGCACGGATGCTGACTCTCCCTGTCTGTCTTTACTTGATACTGGGGATAACCAAATACTGTCAATACATGTAACTGAACAACACAAGTCATTAGTATATGGGTGATTCTTAGACTGTGGGCACTTTTATGTACTTTGTAACCAAAAATGTCATTTTTTAAAAATATGACCAAAGTACAATTGATATGGATCTCAAGAGTAGATTTGTGTAATACTTTTTATATTATAATATTATAATACATTACAATACTTTTTATATTTAGATTTTAATATTATTTTTATTTCTAAATTATACTTTTATATTAATTGATTTCATTTAGATGAATGAAAATTCAATTTTGTTGCATCATTTATTGCTTATATTTTTGCCTTGCCATCAGTTGTGTCAGTTATTTACATGCACTGTAACCGTTCATCTGTGAGACAAATCAGTTGTATATACATCAAACTCAGCACTACACCAAACAGTTGTGGTTATGTTTAATGGCTTTGTGAATTGAGTTTACTGAGTGTGATGAGTTTAATTGTTTTTCTAATAAACATCTCCACTGTTTCTCTACATTCACGTTAATTCATTATAATTTCCATCACCACCCACATTTTTAAAAAATATTTAAAAAGTTCTCATCACTAAGTTATGAGACTAACACAGTCTCATAACTTCTCTTGTAATCTAAGTTTGTCCTCTTACAGACCTTAAAACTAGACAAATAATTTAAACTTATGAGACGGTGTTACGTGACTTTTGAACAAGTTTTTTTATTCAACTTCACAAGCCTAAAAGTGCCCCTTGTTGAAGAAACGCCCATACATTTATTCAATGTCAGATAGTAAAATGAACATATAATAAACCACATGTGACCAACAACTCAAATTAATCGTTTAATAAGTATTTTGTAAAGGTTACTTTCTAGCCTAACATCACATAGCATCATCGCTAACATTAGGGCTACAGCTAGCTAAAGACATAGCATAACTTACCTTCATAATTGTCAGTGAATGAAGAGACGTATATCTTGAAACCCTTTTCCATCTTGCTCTTGGGAGCCGATGATGACGCTTGAATTATTCGGTTGTACGTCATTTATCGTTATCCTTGGCAGATGTTGAAGGGATCTGGTGTAGAAAGCCATGTTTATCTGGTCCTAGTCTTACCTGACAGTTACCGGCGTCGTCGATGAACCTAACGTAGCGTTAGACCGGAAATACCATCGCCCACCAGTGACGTCTGACAATCATGGAACGTTCGTAAAATCAACTAGCCAATAGCTATTGGCAGGAAGCTAGCCCAACTTTCCCGTTTCCCCCGCATTTCAATTCAAACTGTTCTCCCGCCACAAAATCCCATCTGATTTTGTATCCCCGTAGGCTAACGTTATACTCTCCAGTAAATTGCAAAACCACACCGGAGAACTCGGTTTCTTCATTCGCATCCGTTGTAACCTGAGCTTGAACTTGACCAGACTCCCTCGGCCATCGTCACTTCCGGTTAGTGCTTTATAGACACGGAAGTTATTTTATCACAATTTATCTCAAAATATGGTTAATGGCTAAATATATATTACTCCAGTTCAGAAAATCTAGTTGTTTTATCATCAACATACACTATGCTATATAGGGGTGTCCAACCTGCATGTTGCTCTTTAAATGTGAAATTAAAACTGCCACTAGGTGGCAGCAATTCACTTTTATTGAGTGAGTCACTAAGATTCAACAGATTCATTCAAACTGCTTATTTATTCATGAACGAATCAGTGGGTCGAGTCATTGATTCATTCTTCAACCAATTCGTCCAAAAAGCTGATTGATTCGTTCAATAATGAAACCATGTGGAGCTTGTTTGAAATTATTTTCGTTTACGAAATATAGAAAAAAAGATTAATCTTTTAGATTAGATTAATCTATTAATTTATTGAAACACTTCATTATTATTATTATATAAATGTATTATATTATCAAAAAACATTTAGCATTGTCAGAATTTTTATTTGTGCTTAGTTGATAAAACAACAAGCTGTAAACATTTGGGGTTTTGACCTGCCACAAGATGGCACTGTTTTCAACATTCCTGATGCTTCGAATCTTTTCCTGAAACAATCAGAGAACATTTTTTGTAATTTACGCATTATTATGTTATTCAAATTGAAAAAAAAAAAACATTCTAAAACCCCATAAAAACAAACAACCCTGTAAGGTAATGGGGTGAATGCAAAGAAGCACACAACAAGAAATTCGGAAAAAAAAACTTTTTTAATAATATGTAAATTACTTAGAACATTTAGAAATAGAAAACAAACCTAAACAAAATAAAAGTCAATCATGACACAAACACATTTTAAGCCTCCGTGTTTTCATCTAGGGATTCTGCATCCTCGGCTGTATCCAGGGATTCTGCATCCTCGGCTGTATCCAGGGATTCTGCATCCTCGGCTGTATCCAGGGATTCTGCATCCTCGGCTGTATCCAGGGATTTTGTCGCCTCAGTTGTATCCACGGCCTCAAGTTTCAGCACACGATGATGTATATGCTGGACTTTTAATGTAATTGGCAGCTGCTGTACCAAGTCATTTATATTGCCATGGTAAAAATGACTTGGTACAGCATAGTCTTCTAGTTCACGGTCCAAAAGGATGATCATATTATCATCTTCGGACACTCCAATTATTGTCAGCACTGCTTCAAGGATCTGCCGCTCTACGATCTGGTGACAAATAAATAAAAAAACATCCACACTTAGGGTTAAGGTTAGTGTTACAGTTAGATTATTATAAACAGTAAAACTGTATAGATTACGATTCACAAGATCTCATTGCTTGCAGTTTAATTATTATTATTTGTTTTAAGGACTGTTTACTTGTCTTTGATAACCTTTGAAATTTATATTTGTTTACCTTGACAGTCGTATAGTTTGAGGAGTCAAATTTGCCTTCTCTATTGGGCTGAATGTTTGCCCTTAGATGGCTGACCTCCACCTTATCCCCGACGTACAGGTGACCTGTAACAGGTCCATAAAGTGACCTCCAGAAGTTTTGTTCCAGACCTCAAAGAAAGGTCCAGGAGGGGATACTGGCCCCGAGTCATTTTTGGCTGCTTGATAAAATAAATCCTCTGAGGGAGAGAGAGAGGGAGAGATGCAGGGCTGACAGGCCCTTTTTGTCTGTGTGTGTGAAAATGTCAGTTGGGTTTTAAATTTCTGAACATTCCGCAGCAATGTTAAGTCAATGGGATTTTTCCAGTTAGTGATCATCCGCTGTGGGAAAACCGTAAGTCCGATCAGTTAGAAAAGATATAGCACACTATTCGGGATTAGTCTGAAGGTCTGTGCCGAGTTTGGTGCCTGTAGCTTAAAAGCTCTAGGAGGAGTTAGATACCAAAATTTCACTGCAAGAAGAAGAAGAATCGGAAGAATAACTAGAAAAGAAAAAAAGTTCGTCGAGACAAACTTTAAGTTGGCTTGTGAAAGTTTGGACCAGAAAGTTTAAATTAGTTTAAATTAGTTTACAGTTTAAAGTAGTTTAAAGTTTAACTTAGTTGCTAGATATATAGATAGATGGACACGTTTTTAGCATGTTTTAGCACTTTGCTGGGCGATGCTAGCATGTGTTAGCATGATGCTAGCACGTTTTTAGCATGTTTTAGCACTCCGCTAGGCGATGATAACATGTGTTAACATGATGCTAGCACGTTTTTAGCATGTTTTAGCACTCCGCTAGTCGATGATAACATGTGTTAACATGATGCTAGCACGTTTTAGCATGTTTTAGCACTCCGCTAGGCGATGCTAGCATGTGTTAGCATTATGCTAGCACGTTTTTAGCATGTTTTAGCACTTCGCTAGGCGATGCTAACATGTGTTAGCATGATGCTAGCACGTTTTTAGCATGTTTTAGCACTTCGCTAGGCGATGCTAGCATGTGTTAGCATGATGCTAGCACAATTCTAGCATGTTTTAGCACTTCGCTAGGCGATGCTAGCATGTGTTAGCATGATGCTAGCATGTTTTTAGCTTGTAGGATAAGTGTGTGTGCGCATAAAGTGTAAGTATGGCTATCAGGCAACATCTCGAGGTGCTTCCGTAACTATGGTATAGAATATATATTACCCTAAAATAGAAAACCGTTATTTTAAAGTCTAATAATATTTTGAATCAAAGTATTACAGCATTGGTTAGAGACATTAGATACATTTTTTAAAGCTGTTAAATATTTAAATATTCTTTAATTTTGGCCATTAGCATTAAGGTTTATGTTTTTGAACCCGTCTGGGGCAGTGAAGACACAGACACAGCCTTAATGATTGTGCAATATAAATATTTTTATAAAACAATATATAACAATATATAGCCTATATATATATATATATATATATATATTATTATACAATAGTTTTTATAACAGTATATAGGCTACAAAAAACAACAATAATTAACTGAACAAAAACATCTGAACAATAATGAACATATTTACTAATTACTAACATACATAACTTACATTACAACTTACTAACATAACAAATAACTGCCAAAAAAAAAAAACTATTTACATTTTTAAAGCTATTCTGATTTGTAATTTTTATGTAAAACTAATTACTCTGTAATTTTTGTGAACTAATTTAATCTTCATAGGCAGCTCCTTAATAATAGCTTCCATTGTACCCGAGTACAGCTGCGGTGGAATTTTAAAAACACGATCGTCCGCACTCAAGATGTGGCAGGTGTTTTCAACGTCAGTCACCCCCACTACCTCGATCTCCTCAATCTGGATTCATAAAAAAAGTAAATTACAGATTGATAGTGTGTGCGAGTGTGTTAGATAAGGAATGAATGAGTTCCAATCGTGAAAACAACAATACAGATCGATAGATCGATCGATCGATCGTAAGTACCTTAACGGATGTCCTGTTCGAAGAATGGAACTTTCCCTTTCCGTTTTGTTGTACAGTTCCACGAAGGTGACTAAGGTGTATGAAGTCTCCTTCGTGGAACTCCAACAAAGCTTGCTCCCTCCAAAGAGAGACCTCAAGGAGGTTTACCCCACACCTCAACTTGAGGTCAAGGATTGGGACGTCCATTCTGGTCATCCTTGGTTTCTGTAGCTGCAAAATTAAAGCACAGTGGTTTAGTAATTTAGAATGCTACTAAAAAGTAGAGCAGACAGACAGACAGACAGACAGATAGATAGATAGATAGACTCACTTTCTCCACCTTGCCTCTGATGCTCAAAAACCCACTCATTGTGTAAAGGTCCTCCTCCTCGCCAGTGACATCAAGTGATGGCGGACAGAGGGCCTCTAGGGCAGCTCTCTGCCTCTTCCGACACAACTAAATGAGCTGATCTAAATTTAATTGATGATGGTCCTAACAGGACATAAAGATGCCCATGTTTTTTTTACCAGATTGCAGTTTTTTATTACGTAAGACTGCCCCTCCTCAAATTCGGAATCAGGGCCATGCTTCTTATGAAGAATGGCCCTACTCCCATCTGTGAGGGCACAGAATGATGCCGTTTCGAATGTTGCCCTTTCAATTTGTGAGCCTTTGCTCACAAATGAGGCAGCTATGTTTGTAACATTGGTCTTAACACATTTTATAGTCAATTTTTGTGGTGTCATGTATGGATGTGCCATTCTGGGGGGTAGGAAAAAACAAAACACATATCTTAGTAACAAAACAACAACTAGCTATTATTATTATCTAAATGCAAATACTAAGATGTCTAACAGTCAATAAAAATATATACTTAGGCCTACTTTCAATGAGATTTGTTGGGGCTTTTTCTTTAGTAGCTGTTGACAAACAAAGCAAAGAAAATACAAATCATTACTGAATGAGTCAAATATTTGTGTGTCTTAACATATTTAAAATACATTGATTTTCAGTAATAGTGATTTTATGAATTTTCAATCTTGAAATTAATTATAATTTTAATGTGATTTCTGACATTTCCTCTTTTTTTCCTAAATGTTTTAGTTTCATTGTAAAAATGCATGACTGATTAGTCAAAAGAAAAAAGACTCATGAGCCTATAATTTTGGAAAAATAGATGCTAGCACATTTTTAGCTTGATTTAGCACTTCGCTAGTCAATGTTAGCATGATGTTAGCACGTTTTTAGCATGTTTTAGCGTGTGGCTATGAAGATTTTAGGTCATTACTTTTTGGCTGCTTGATAAAATAAATCCTCTGAGGGAGAGAGTGAGGGAGATATGCAGGGCTGACAGGCCCTTTTTGTCTGTGTGTGTGAAAATGCCAGTTGGGATTTAAATTTCTGAACATTCCGCAATGTTAAGTCAATGGGAGTTTTTTCCGAGTTTGATCGTCATTTTTAGGAAAACCGTAAGTCCGATCAGTTAGAAAACATATAGCAACTTGAGTCAGATGCTAGCATGTGTTAGCATGATGCTAGCACGTTTTAAGCATGTTTTAGCACTTCGCTAGGCGATGCTAGCATGTGTTGGCATGATGCTAGCATGTTTTTAGCATTTTTTAGCACTTCGCTAGGCGATGGTAGCATGTGTTAGCATGATGCTAGCACGTTTTTAGCATGTTTTAGCACTTCGCTAGGCGATGCGAGCATGTATTAGCATGATGCTAGCACGTTTTTAGCATTTTTTAGCACTTCGCTAGGCGATGCTAGCATGTGTTAACATGATGCTAGCACGTTTTTAGCATGTTTTAGCACTTCGCTAGGCGATTTTAGCATGATGCTAGCACATTTTTAGCTTGTTTTAGCACTTCACTAGGCGATTCTAGCATGTATTATCATGATGCTAGCACGTTTTTAGCATTTTTTAGCACTTCGCTAGGCGATGCTAGCACATTTTTAGCATTTTTTTAGCACTTTGCTAGGTGATGCTAGCATTTGTTAGCATGACGCTAGCACGTTTTTAGCCTTTTTTAGCACTTCGTTAGGCGATTTTAGCATGATGCTAGCACATTTTTAGCTTGTTTTAGCACTTCGCTAGGCGATGCTAGCTTGTGTTAACATGATGCTAGCAGGTTTTTAGCATGTATTTTATATTAGTTTAAATTAGTTTCTAGTTTAAAGTAGTTTGAAGTTTAATGTAGTTTCTAGTTTAAAGTAGTTTCTAGTTTAAAGTAGTTTGTAGTTTAAATTAAAGTAGTTTATAGTTTAAAGTAGTTTATAGTTTAAAGTAGTTTATAGTTTAAAGTAGTTTATAGTTTAATCAGAGAACTTCTCATGCATTTTACGTTTTTCGTAATTTACGCAATGTTATTGAAATTCTAAAACCCCATAAAAATAAACAAACTAATGTAATGGGGTACTGCAAAGAAGCACACAACAAGATATTAGAATAAAAAGTCTTTAATAATGCGAAGAACTTAGAATTAGAAAACAGTAGAAAACAGAACTTGAGAAAACAAAACAAAAAGTCAATGATCATGACTTAATTGGCCAGGGACTCTGGCGCTTCCTCCAGGGACTCTGGCGCTTCCTCCAGGGACTCTGCCGCTTCGACTAGGTCCAGGGATTCTGCTGTCTGAACTTCCTCGAGGCGTTGAAGACTCAGAAGGTGTCATTGCACCAAGACTCAGAAGGTGATTGTGTATGTGCTGGACTTTGATTGAAATTGGAAGAGTCTGTACCAAGTCATTTATATTGCCAGAGTATAAATGACTTGGTACAGAGTATTCTTCCAATGCACTGTCCAAAAGTATGAGCACACCATCAACTTCAGACAATCCAATGATATTTAACACCGCCTCGAGGATGTTGCGCTCAACAATCTGGTGATGAAACAAAAATCCACACTTAGGCTTAAGGGTAGTGTTACAATTAGATTTTTTTATAAACAGTGAAAATGTACACCAGTGCACCAGTAAGGTGGGGGAAGGCATAGCCAGTGATCACCTCACATTTTTATGTATTATTATTTCAATGGTGACACATCATGCTCGACATGTGACACATTGCAGCCACAATAGCACAGTGTGACTGAAGTATTCTTTTTATTTCATTTTAATATTTTAATTGTAACATTTGCAAACTTGTTAACTATATTATTATACATAATATATACACTCACCTAAAGGATTATTAGGAACACCATACTAATACTGTGTTTGACCCCCTTTCGCCTTCAGAACTGCCTTAATTCTACGTGGCATTGATTCAACAAGGTGCTGAAAGCATTAGAAATGTTGACCCATATTGATAGGGTAGCATCTTGCACCGTCTGGCACCAACAACCATGCCAAAATTGCTTAAATCACCTTTCTTTCCCATTCTGGCATTCAGTTTGGAGTTCAGGAGATTGATTAGATAATTGCATTAATGAGAAATTTAACAGGTGTTCCTAATAATCCTTTAGGTGAGTGTGTATATATATATATATATATATATATATATATATATATATTTTTTTTAATTTTATTAATGACTGTTTACTTGTCTTTAATAATCTTTGAAATGTATATTTGTTTACCTTTACAGTCGTGTAATTTGAAGAATCAAATTTTCCTTCACCATTTGGCCGAATGGTGGCTTTTAGGTGGGTTATCTCCACCTTATCGCCGACATACAGCTCCACCAACGCCTCGTCTCTCCATAAGGAGACGTTGTGGAGCTTCGTTCCAGACCTCAGACAAAGGTCCAGGATAGGAAACTGGGCCCGGGTCATTCTGGCCACTTGAACCTGAAAAATAACAGCCCAGTGTCACAGATGAGTGTTTCTCAGTCCTGGTCCAGGTATCCCCAACATTGAATATTTTCTATGTATTCCTAATCAAGGTTAATTCACCTAAATTGTGTATCTCAAATAAGAGTGTTGGGGTACTCTAGGACTGTGATTGAGAAACACAAGTACAATAGCTTACATTTACCTAGGTTAAGTGAACCAGGATAATGTACTAGATATTCAATTATGCTATTAAATTCACTCACTCTCTCAATGTTTCCCTGAAGACTCAGGTACCCAGGGCTCGTAATCTGCTGTTCTTCCCCAGTGACACATTGGGAAGGAGGACAGAGGACCTCCTTAGCAGCTCTCTCTGCCTCCTCGGTTATGGCCAGTGGTGAGGTTTTAAATTTCTTGCTTGAACGGTTTAAAAAAATACACGGCTGGCCATATCTCTTGGAGAGGGTAAAATTCTTTATTACATACGACCCACCCTCTTCAAATTCTGGGTCACTTCCGTTTTTTATTGACGTGTATGCCGTCTGTCCATCTGTTACCACCGATACTGTGGTAACCTTGTAAGCTCCAACATCAATTGCATCATTGTTAGAGACGAACGTTAAACCCCTTTGGCTTTTGCTGTTCCCCACACACTTTAGTTTGAGTGGTACTTGCTGACTGTAGGGGGTTTCCATCCTAAGAATAATATAAAAAAAAAGGTATGGTTATAACTTTCATAATGTTTTCAATGACTTTCTAAAACATGAAAATATCATGACAAATGACTTGTATATACTTATATTACTATTGATATATTTTTCTTTTACTGTACTTTATTGCATAATATTTTTTCGTTTTCTTTATATTGTGTTATTTAATTTGTGTAATTTCTTTTTTAATTTATATTTTACAGGAATTTATTTATTCATTCATGTTTTATTTATAGTTTAGTTTAGTTGTAGTTTAATTTATTTATTGAAAGTCATTGATAACATTTCTTATGAAGTTTTGCCTCAGAAAATGAACTCAACCTTAGCCATAACCCTATAGACTGCCCCCTTTTCCAATCCCTGAAATCATTTTTTTTATTTGATAAATATTTACGTCACAAGAAATTTTAACCAACAACTTCCAATTAATAAATTCATTGCGTAAATACATTTATTGTGAAGTAAAAAATTACCTCAGAAAATTACATTTCCTGCCTGAAAGTGGAAAAAAGAGCAGCCTCTGACAGGATTCATTTTTAAACTTCATACTCTGACAGGATTTCTCTTTTTTTACTTAATATTTCACAGGAATTTATTTATTTATTCATGTAGTTGATTTATATATTAAAAGTCATTGATAACATTTCTAATGAAGTATAAAGTTTTACCTCAGAAAATGCAATTTCCTCTCAGCTAATGGAAAGGGCAACTTTCTGACTTTTGTATTTATTTGTAAATTAACATTTCTAAATACACAGTGTTTCAAATACATCAATACATGTTATATCTTCCGTCTCACCTTTAAATTCAGCAGGGGAACAATAGCGCCTTCTCTGGTAAGTGGTGGAGAACTGCTGCGCACTGAAGAAGACTGGCTGTGCACCTCTTAAGCGGGACTCCTGCTGCGCGCACCCTTTGTGTTATTCATATCTTTAACTGATAAGGAATTTTATTTATATTAGTTGTGAAAACTATTTTTAACTTATTTTTATTTATTGTAATAAATGTTTTTTTTTAAATTATAATGACTTTTAAATGTATTTTGACTAATTAAACTTGATTATAAGGGTATAGATTGATATATCGATATTGATATATTGATTATAAGGGTAGAGAGACGACCACAGGACTGCTGGGTGAATGGCTATAATCCAATGCTGTTAAGAGCCTGGGATGCAAACATGGACATACAGTTCATTCTGAACCCCTACAGCTGTATCATGTATATTGTCTCGTACATTTCAAAAGCTGAACATGAGATGAGCGATTACCTTAAAAAAGTGATAAAAGACTCAAGCCATGATAACCTGTCTGAACGTGAGTGCATGAAGCAGGTCATGAATGCATATTCAAAGAACAGAGAAGTCAGTGCTCAGGAGGCAGTCGCTCGCACATGCAGTCTGAAATTAAAATCATCATCACGTGCTGTCATATTCATACCTACTGATGACAATGCTGTAAAGATGAGTTTACCAATGAGCTGCCTGCAGACCATGGATGATGACATTGAGAATGTGTGGATGACTGGATTGCCAGACAAGTACAAGGCCAGACCAAACAGACCTGAATTTGAGAACATGTGCATGGCTGAATTTGCAAGTGAATACCGCATTGTTTATGCAGGTAAGAAAAAAGGTAAAAATGTTTTGCCACTTCAAAAAAATTTGGGACACATACAGAAAAGAACAAGGGGAAAACCTGCTGTCATGAGATTTGCACGTTTCTCAGAACAGGAAAACCCAGAAAAATTCTATGGAACTTTTCTAAAGCTTTACTTGCCATATCGCTCAGATGACCAGCTGAAGTCCACAAGATTTCCGACATATGAATCATTTTTTGCATTTGCTTATGTAAAACTACCCGGAACTGATGAACTGCAGCGTGTGTACAAATATTGTAAATGAAAACCATGAGCAATATGAAAAACATAAGGAGGCTATAGAAAAGGCAATTGAGGATTTTGAACAGAATGGTCCAGTTGAAGATGCATGGTCTAAATTGGCTCCAGCAAATGAACTGATCCGTTTGGAGAGCATATCAGAACGTGAACCCACTGATCCTAATGATGTGAACGAGCAGGACGATGTCCCTGAATACACAGCATCTGCCTCTGTCAGTAACACAGCTATGCCACTCGTGGAAGCAACCCAACAAAATCATGCACAGATTTGCAAAATGTACCAGAGCTTGAATCAAACACAAGCTTCCATATTTTATGCAGTCAGAGACTGGTGCAAAAGATGTGTCTCTGGTGAAAACCCACAACAATTTCTGTATTTTTTGAATGGAGGAGCTGGAGTTGGAAAATCCCACGTTATCAAATCTATTTATGCAGAAGCAACCATGATTTTGCGCAGGCTTCCATGCATACAAGAGCATACTGACATTTCCAAGCCAACCGTTCTTTTATCCGCATTTACGGGAACTGCAGCCTTTGGAATCAATGGAAAAACACTCCATTGTCTACTGAAACTCCCAAGAAGCTTGAAGCCTCCATACCAAGGCCTGGGAAACAGCTTGGATGAAATCAGGGCAGACCTTTCTAATGCACACATTTTAATTATCGACGAAATATCAATGGTGTCAAAACAGTTGTTTGCCTATGTGAACTGGAGACTGCAACAGATTAAAGGAAACCAGAAACCTTTTGGTGGCTTATCTTTATTAGCTGTAGGAGATTATTATCAATTACCACCTGTAGGAAGAACAAAACCACTCTGTGTGTATGAGGACCATGTGCTGGACTTCTGGACAGATAATTTTCAAATGATAACTATGACACAGATCATGAGACAGAGAGATGATCTTGCATATGCTGAGCTGCTCAACAGACTGAGAGTAAAAAAGAAGCACGAGAAGCTGACTGATGCAGACAAGTGCATGTTAGAAACGGTCATAAGATCCTCCCCTGAAGAGTGTCCCACTGATGCATTACACATCTATGCCACCAATAAAGAGGTAGACAATCACAACACTGAAGCCATATCCTCCCGCTTTTCAAATATCAGTACCATAAATGCACATGATTACAAAAAAGATCCCCGAACAGGAGAAATGAAAAGGCAAGCGGCACCATTTAAAGGAGACAGTCCTGACCTTATTGACACACTACAGATTGCTATTGGTGCACGAGTGATGCTAACCAGAAATATTGATGTGGAAGATGGACTGGTTAATGGCACTTTTGGCAAGGTGGCAAAAATAACTCATATCCGAGATGGATTGGTTCAATTAATTGGTCTTCATTTAGATAATGTGACTGCTGGACAAAAACATTGCAACAAAGCACCTGATGGAGATGACAACATAGTCTATATTGAGAGGTCAGAGGAACCACTGAAAAGAAAAGGAACAATTCGAAGACAATTTCCCATGAAGCTTGCTTTTGCATGTACCATCCATAAAGTGCAAGGAATGACAACTGATCGCGCTGTTGTATCTCTGAAGCACATATTCGAATCAGGCATGGCATACGTTGCACTCAGCAGAACAACATCACTCCGTGGACTGCACATTACTGACTTTGATGAAAAGAAAATCTTCTGTAATCCAGAAATAAGTGCCTCCTTGGAGAACATGCCAAAAGCAGATTTTCACAGTATCCAGCCCATCCTTCATATCGTACAGGATTCCAACCTTAATTCAGCTCTTAAAATCATTCATCATAACACAGAGGGACTGGAGTGTCATATGGATGATTTAAAATGCCACCATGAGCTTCTCTTGGCTGATGTTTTGTGCCTCACTGAAACACACCTGTCAGGCTCAGATGTTCCTGGATGGATACATCATGTACAAACGCAACAGGCATGCATCCTACACAAACTATGCACATTTGGCAAACAAAAATGGTGGTGGAGTGGCCATTTATGTGAAGAACAGCTTTCAGGTTTGTCCTCTGATGTATATACAGAATGTTACTGACTTGGAATATTTGGTTTTGAAGATAGAAGCCCCCAAACAAGCACTTCTTGCAGTAATCTACAGACCACCAAGTTATAATTTGGCAGAGTTTTTGGCACATCTGAACGCCTCTTGACATCTCTGGAGATCATCGATTTCAGGCCTCTAATCGTTTGTGGCGACTTCAATGAAGATCAGCTTTCTCATTGCAACAAACCTATTCTCAATTTGTTTGAAGATAAAGGATACACACAGCTAATCAGCACCGGGACAACAGAAAAAAAACACTCTTCTGGACCCTGTCTTCATAAGCGGCGCACACGCAAACGTCAGAGCAGGAGTTCTACAGACCTATTACAGCTATCATGATCCTGTGTATTGTGTTTTAGAATAGATACATCAAATATATAAAAATATGCATCACACATTCAACACTGCTGATTTATTTTTAAGAAGAAAATAATGCTAATACAAATAAATGTATACCACTAAACTGTTCACATTTTGTCTACTTCCTGTGTGTATGTGTGTGTGTGAATGTGTTTGATATAGTGTGTGTTAGATAAGGAATGAATGGAGAGTGAATGTCCTTTCCAAGGATCGCCACCTTGACATGGTGGAAAGGCTTGTGTGTTCCAGTGATCCCAAGAGTGAATCATTCTAGAGTTTTTTTACTCCAGTTTGACTTGCTTAAGGGTGAGGTTCCAGACTAAGTGCGATCCAAATGGGCATTAGCTAAATAAAATAATTTTTAAGCATAATTACTTGATTTTGTCTTTCTTGATCCACACAATCACACGCGCACTAACTCACACACTCACGCACATACACTCGCACATGCACACACTCTCAGAACACACACACACTAACTTGCACACATTCAGACACACACACACACACACACTTACACACTCAGGTTTTATGAGTTTAAGTGTTCATAAATTCATTAATTTATGCGTTTATAAGTTTAAATGAGTCTAAGAGTTCAAGTTTAGAGTTTATTAATTTATTATGAGTTTAAGTTTACCCTTAGATAGATAGACAGACAGATAGATGCTAGCATGTTTTTAGCATTTTTTAGTACTTCGCTAGGTGATGCTAGCACGTTTTTAGCATCTTTTAGCACTTCGATTGGCAATGCTAACATGTGTTAGCATGATGCTAGCACGTTTTTAGCACTTCGCTAGGCGATGCTAGCATGTGTTAGCATGATGCTAGCACGTTTTTAGCATGTTTTAGCACGTTTTTAGCATGTTTTAACACTTCGCTAGGCGATGCTAGCATGTGTTAACAACACATTTTTAGCATGTTTTAGCACTTCGCTAGGCAATGCTAACATGTGTTAGCATGATGCTAGCATGTTTTAGTACTTTGCAAGGCGATGCTAGCATGTGTTAGCATGATGCTAGCAGGTTTTTAGCATGTTTTTGCACTTCGCTAGGCGATGCTAGCATGTGTTATCATGAAGCTAGCAAGTTTTTATCATGTTTTAGCGTGTGGCTATGAAGATTTTAGGTCATTACTTTTTGGCTGCTTGATAAAATAAATCCTCTGAGGGAGAGAGAGAGGGAGAGATGCAGGGCTGACAGGGCCTTTTTGTCTGTGTGTGTGAAAATGTCAGTTGGGATTTAAATTTCTGAACATTCCGCCATGTTAAGTCAATGGGATTTTTCCAGTTTTTGATCATCCGCTGTGGGAAAACCGTAAGTCCGATCAGTTAGAAAAGATATAACACACTATTCGGGATTAGTCTGAAGATCTGTGCCGAGTTTGGTGCCTGTAGCTTAAAAGCTCTAGGAGTTAGATACCGAAATTTTGACTGCAAGAAGAATAAGAAGCGGAAGAATAATAACTAGAAAAAAAAGTTCGTCGAGACAAACTTTAAGTTGGCTTGTGAAAGTTTGGACCAGAAAGTTTGAAGAAGTTTAAAGTAGTGTGAAGTTTAAATTAGTATAAAGTAGTTTATAGTTTAAAGTAGTTTAAGGTTTAAATTAGTTTAAGGTTTAAATTAGTTTAAAGTAGTTTGTAGTTTAAAGTAGTTTAAAGTTTAACTTAGTTGCTAGATAGATAGATAGATAGAGAGATAGACACTCAGATAGATACATAGATAGATAGACACGTTTTTAGCATGTTTTAACACTTTGCTAGGCGAAGCTAGCATGTGTTAGCATGATGCTAGCACGTTTTTAGCATGTTTTAGCACTCCGCTAGGCGATGCTAGCATGTGTTAGCATGATGCTAACACGTTTTTAGCATGTTTTAGCACTCTGCTAGGCTATGATAGCATGTGTTAGCATGATGCTAGCACGTTTTAGCACTTCGCTAGGCGATGCTAACATGTGTTAGCATGATGCTAGCACGTTTTTAGCATGTTTTAGCACTTCGCTAGGCGATGCTAGCATGTGTTAGCTTTATGCTAGCACGTTTTTAGCATTTTTTAGCACTTCGCTAGGCACTGCTAGCATGTTTTATCACTTCGCTAGGCGATGCTAGCATGTGTTAGCATGATGCTAGCACATTTTAGCACTTCACTAGGCGATGCTAACATGTGTTAGCATGATGCTAGCACGTTTTTAGCATTTTTTTGCACTTCACTAGGCGATGCTAAAACGTTTTTAGCATGTTTTAGCACTTCGCTAGGCGATGCTAACGTGTTAACATGATGCTAGCACGTTTTAGCACTTTGTTAGGCAATTTTAGCATGATGTTAGCACATTTTTAGCTTGTTTTAGCACTTCACTAGTCAATGCTAGCACGTGTTAGCATGATGCTAGCACGTTTTTAGCATGTTTTAGCGTGTGGCTATGAAGATTTTAGGTCATTACTTTTTGGCTGCTTGATAAAATAAATCCTCTGAGGGAGAGAGAGAGGAGAGATGCAGGGCTGACAGGCCCTTTTTGTGTGTGTGTGAAAATGTCAGTTGGGATTTAAATTTCTGAACATTCCGCAATGTTAAGTCAATGGGAGTTTTTTCCGAGTTTGATCGTCATTTTTAGGAAAACCGTAAGTCCAATCAGTTAGAAAAGATATAACACACTATTCGGGATTAGTCTGAAGGTCTGTGCCGAGTTTGGTGCCTGTAGCTTAAAAGCTCTAGGAGTTAGATACCGAAATTTCACCGCTAAGAATAATAAGAAGCGGAAGAATAATAATAAGTTTAAGTAGGATTTCAGTAAGTTGGCTCTCACAAGCCAACTTAATTAGGTAGAGATCTTTACTGAGATTGTGACATAAGTGGGGTACATACTGTTGAATGTTTTTTTTTTTTTTTTTACTGTTGAATGTTTAGTGAAAAAAAAAACATGCAGGATCTGTAGTGCAGATCTTGAAATCTCTGAAACCTGGTTAATGCTTTTAAATGCAAACAGCCAGGTAAATCAGTACTTAAATCATTATTACTAGTACATCTGCCATGGTAAAAAAGGGTGGTTTAACAAGGCATAATGTCAGATTGAGTCAATCAGCATACTGTTGGTAATAAGAAAGGAGAAAGAAAGAGGAGAGAGCAGAGAGAGAGAGAGGGAAGTGGGATAGCCGGCACCCGAAAACTGCCAAACCGTTCTCAGCCAGCTGGGACACCTCTGTCAGAGACAGGTTGACAGGACATTTGGTCGAAGATGGCGGCGCAGTAACACGCAGCGGCCACTCCGGATCCAAAATGGTGTTATTTTTATTAAATAACCTGACTTTTGCGGCACATGGGCATCAGAGAAACAGGTGTCCATGTTTACCATCGCCAGACACTGCTCAAGTATAGGATTCATGCAACAACCAAGCTGCGTGATGACCTGCAGGATGTGCCATGCGAACTCTGCTTGCTGCGGAGACCAGGGCTCCAGTCCCCGGCGTCACCTGATGCCGGTGGCCGTGGGGGGAGAGGACGCCGAAAGCGGAAGCTTTATCCTGGACAATAAACTGGACTACATCCGACTCCAGCAGGCTTACGCAACATGAGTTTAGAGACTGCTGCGTCTTTGTTTTCACAGAGATGTGGCTCAGCGACAGAGTTCCGGACGGTGCCATTCAGCTAGATGGGCTAGCCTCGTTTCATGCCGACAGAAATGTAGCTCTGTGCGGTAAGACTCGCGGTGGTGGCTTGTGTTTACATCAACACGGAATGGTGCAAGAACTCTGTGCTACACTGTATTGTTCATTGCTGTTGGAGCTTGTGACTGTTAGATGCAGACCTTTTTATTTACCATGGGAATTCACCACTGTTAATATAACCAGAGTTTACATTCCCCCCCAGCGCTCTGTGAACTGTATGGGGCTATGAGCAAACTGCAGAACGCTCACCCTGACGGACTGTTTATTGTTGCCGGAGATTTCAACCATGCAAATCTCAAGACAGTGCTCCACAAATTCCATCAGTATGTGGACTTTGCAACGAGAGGGGCGAACGCGCTTGATCTTGGGACACAAACATCCCAGGCGCTTACCGGGCGGACCCCCGCCCCCACCTCAGCTACTCAGACCACATCTCGGTTATGCTAAATCCAGCATACAGACCGCTCGTCAGACTGCACGTGCCTCAACGACTACCGTCCCGTCGCACTCACACCCATCATCATGAAGTGCTTTGAGAGGCTCGTCATGAGGCACATTAAGACCCAGCTGCCCCCCCCCCCCACTAGACTAACTGCAGTTTGCATATCGTCCAAACCATTCAACAGACGATGCAATCGCCACCACCCTCCATCTGGCCCTCACCCATGCACCTAGCTCATCATTCAACACAATCATTCCCCAGCACCTGATTGGAAAGCTGAACCTGCTGGGCCTGGACACCTCCCTCTTCAACTGGATCTTGGACTTCCTGACTGGGAGACCTCAGTCAGTCCGGATCGGGAACAGAATCTCCACCACCACCACACAGAGCACTGGGGCCGGCTCCTCTGAGAGATCGTCAAGAGCACCAAATTCAATTATGTTTACCCTATTGCTCTGCTCTAGCGAAGTCTAGAGAACACAACCATGTAAACTTTGGTTCCCACCAAACATTAGTTCTGAAGACTAAATGGAAGAGAATCTGATTGTTGCCGTGGCGGGTTCCCCGTAATATTTGATCTATCACTGTTTGCTTACAGGGATATAAGCGTGGACAAATGTGTCTGAAATTGTTGGTGTGCCAGGTGAGTTCATGAAGTGGATATTATAGTTTTTATAATATTATTTTCAAATATTTCATGAGGATATGTACTACTTGTGATATGTCGTCAAAAAGATACCGGTCGACATGTCTGGATGTTTTGTGGTCCCTTTAAATATAGTTCACAAAACCAAGCACTCTCAACGATCCTTGCCGCCCATTTCAAATACGTCAGAGCGTCCACAAATTTTTTATAGTGTTGTTGGCAGGGAAGCCAGAGCGAATTTTTATGCTCTCGCTACCTCTGAACGCACGGTTAGACTCCACTGCTACCTGTCACTGTGTGATGTGAGAGTGTCAGCCAAACATCACTTCAGTCTATTATGATGGACTTCAGAGGATGAACCGATGCCAACTCCAACCATAAGACATTGGATACTTCATATGCTATTGCCTAAACCTTGGACTTAGTATAGTCCTCACCAGCCAGGTTGAACAGCGATGCACCTAACTGATCTCTGCCTGCATCACCTTGGTCTAATGATGGACTACATTTTTGAAATGGAATACATAGACCATCAATTAATTACTATTCTGATGCTAGTGAAACTTTGTAGTATGGCACTTTCCATACAAATGTCTCCTTAAGATTATTCGCTTATATTGTCCTCTTTTGTAAATCGCTTTGGATAAAAGCGTATGCCAAATGAATAAATGAATAAACATTCCACTGTGGTCCCCTGGCCACTCAGAACACTCCTTGTTCAGGTGGTGATAAATATTATTTCAGTTTATGCTTGTTCTTTACATTCTCTTTGCCCTTCTGAACAAGACAAAACTTCAGCCAATTAGGATTTTAATCCAGTTTTAGCAAGTACGACAATATAAGATCAGCATGTATTTACCAGGATTTTTCTAAGAGAAGACAATGAAGTAAAAAATATATAATATACATTCATTTGATTAGCCATTTTCAGAAACCTGAAAGCAGACAATTCAACAGGAAAATTATATTGCATGTGTAAAATGACCTCATATTTGTTTAACGAAATTAAACCAATAGAAAGCACACTTCATTGGAACACTCAACACACTCATTTCATACACACTTAAATAGAGACATCAACACACTTTAAGACATCTGTATGGATAAATGACACAGATAATTTCTCTTACCATTACAGACATTCTCCTCCCATCACACACACACACACACACACACACACACACAGTATCAAGGGGTCTGTCAACAGGGCAGGTGTACATCCACACTCCTCACTTCAAGATCAGCGTCTCCCACATCTTACCTCAGAAAGCCCAGGAGGAGAACTGCAGCGCCAAGACAGGTGTGATAGTAATTATTAACTCTGTGCAGAGCGTTTGTGTGTGGGTATAACATATAGGCCCTTTCACTGTTACTGTAATTATACCCACTCCAGTTCCTAAACCATCCTTGCTCTGCTCTGATTCTGACAGCTACAGTAAATACCCAGGCTCATCTCACCTTACAATACTGTCTCCATGACTTTCACATCAGAGAAGGCAAACATTTACTTTATCCCTCTTTTTTCAACTGTGATTTATCAATCACATTCACACATCTTTTTTCAGGCAGCTTCAACTATGAAAATAAAATCCCTGGTGCTCATTCTTGGCTGGTCTGAATACTCAATGTAAAAGGAAAAGTTCACCCAAAAATAACAATTCGGAGAAATTGCATTGTTCACACAAGAACTTGCACTGAACTTTTGTGAGTGAGCTTTTGCATGCTGTCGTGAATGTGCAGAGGAAAGCTACAGTATGACGGAAGCCAAGATTTTCAATGTAAAATTACTTTGAATTTGGAGTTGTTGTTATCTTTTTAAACGGGTTAGTTAGACTGGACTGTGCTGGAATATGAACTCTGTCACTACTGTTTTAAAAGCATCCCAGGTTTTACCTCATGAAGTTGGTTGAGTGTTCAGGGCTGTAATCTAAGAAAAGTTTTATTTTAAAATAACTTAATGACAAGGACCTGTGCAAGCAGAGCCATCCTTAGGGAGGCAAGGAGGCCATACATCTCGCCTTTGCCTGGAACGGCCCTGCTTTCGAGTGACCCAGTTTCTAAAATATGAAGGCAACTGTATATTTTTATGTAAAGACCAATTGACACGGTGTCAAAAAAATAGTATGTGCGATTTTATATATATATATATATAACATTTTATAATTGTGTAACATGGAGGCAGACAAGAGTAGCTGATGAAGACAAGGGTATGAATGCAAGTGCAGTTTTTAATATAAATCCAAAGTGAAAATTAAACATAAAATACAGTTGCAAGCAGCGATGACGGGCCCAAGAACCATGGGTCCATTTCCACCCGATGGCTTTCAGAAAACAATGCAAGGTGGACACATGCATTTGCATTTTACATTATTCTAAACAATTTTGAAGCAATGAGTAAATATAAGAGGACTATTTTAAAGTCTTTTTTTTTAAGAACCACACTTCCTGCTGCCAGGTGGTGGCACTATGACAGTGACCAAAAATAGTCCATCCATGGGATTAGCCCCAAAGACTAAACCGACATCTAAATTTGTTATAAAATGAAGACATAAGACACTTCCGGTTTCCCATTTTTCACCATTAATTTAATGCCTCACCATGTCAACACCATTTTATTTGTTGTCTCAGTAAAAACAGCATGAAAAAGTCAATTTCTCACATTATATTGGAGGCTGACCGCACAGCATGGTGCAAGCTACCTAGGTCAATACCGAATGGACGGCTAGGCTTAAATGGGAGAGGTTTTGGTGCCTGTGAATCGATGTCAGCGTATGAGGGATGAGAAACAGTGTCAGGGAAGCGTTTACACTTTCTAGCTGACTTTGGACCAGTGTGAGAATTGCCAGCCAGACCCAAAATATAAAGAGTAACGGTGTTGGTGTTACTGTGAGTATCAGTCATATGAGAAATAGAAACAAACAATACAAGTCAAAATCCTCACTCACTCACTCACTCACTCACTTTAAAGTACTTTATTGGCATGATTGTGTTTACATACAATATTGCCAAAGCATTAATACACAAAACAGATAATGGCAAGACAAATAATAATAAGATAGAATTAAAATAAGGTGCCAGGTAATGAATCAAATAAAATCTATAATAACAATATACACTATAAAAAAAAATATATGTGTATATCCCAGACAGCATGTTCAGTCTTACCAACGTTGGCAATTGGAGGGCACCAGCGGTAAAGTATCGGAAGGGGTTTTTCCCCTGCACACCAAAAAAACTTAGGTGGGTAAACCATCGGCAGGATGAATCTACAGCCACTCCAATTCATGCACACTCCGGAGATCGGCGGAGGAAACGTGAGGAACCATTTTGCCGATCCCGCTTCTTTTTTTTCACATGCTGCTGCTACTAGATCTACGCAACCGTTGGTCCAAGCGGTGAGCTTGTGTAAAATCCGTATGCCCCAACAAACAGACGTCCAAAACAGGGTCAGGAAAAAAGAGATAAAAACGTATGCAATGAAAATGACAAAATGAGTTCTGATTAAAAAAAAAAACTTAAGTTTTTCACGTATTTGTTGTGAGAAATTTTGTTTAGGTTTTAATGTTATCTTTTTATAAATGAATTTTCAAGCGCGGGCCAAAATCTACTGCATGTCTTTTGAGTATAATTTGCAAATTGACCAAATTCAAGTGTGATTTACAACAGTAAATATTGCCATTTTTTTTTAACTAAGGGGGCGTTTATGTGGCGCGTGCACGTTTTTATGCGCGTGATCAAGTCTACAGCATCGCCTCGAGAGCCAACGGACTCTCTTGTGAGTATGTTTATCCATTGTTGTTTATCCATTTCAAAACACACAGTTTTCAGGCCAGTATGTGTTTATTTTGTTTTGTGTACTTATTTTTTTAATGAAAAATATTATTTTGTTAGAAAAACATCGAGTTTTCTGAGAAATGTTTTCGATTAACGGATGACAGAAATTGGCGCCGGAGGATTAACGTTACGTGTGAGACTTGGTTAAGTTGTTGTTATTAACTAACTGTTGACTTTAGTTTTTAACTGACTGTTAATACGTTCGCGTATTAAATATTTTCAGTGAGTTATTTAGACAGTATTTTTAGACATGAGGGTAACTCGTTTTTCTCTTTCAGTCTGAGGAGAAGTAACTGTTAACGTTAAGCAGCCAGGTTAAACTAACTAATAAACGGTCATAAAATTGACGGATTGGCTTTTTTCCACACAAAAATGACATCTGTCATTTTATAATATTAACCACTTACACTCTGAAGGCATTTATTAATGATTTTATCTAAGTGACATGCTTAAAATTAAAGGCAGCTCTTTTATTGTGCGTTTCTATGGTAACGTTAAAAGTAGACCTGTCAATCAAACAGCTCAGTTTAGTACAAGCATGCAGCCACTACCCTATTTTTTTGGACACACGCCCATTCATAAAATAGAGCCTTTATTAACCTTTGTAATTTAAACAAAATAGAATAATTGTCTTTTCTGTTTTTTCAGTGATCAATTTTCATCTGATTTTTGTAAGTGATCAATCTAGAAGTCATCCTACAGTTCTGATTTGCCATGTTCTTAACATACTGTTTTAGTCAATAAAGATACATTAAAACTTATTAATTCACAAAGGCATTTGCAATATATTTGACTCCTTTTCATGTTTCTTATTTTTCTAAACAGGAGCTACATACACCCCAAAGGCTCTTTTCAGAGCCAATTTTACACAGCGTCTTTGCCTTTGTACAGTAAGTATGTGTTTTAATTAACCTCAAAGACAACTGAAACACTATCTTTAATTAATCTAGTTAAAGTTATTTTGCACATATATATCGATACACACGTATGTAATAACTTTCCACTGTTTGCTTGTTTTGATTATTGGCATCCTAAGATTTTTTTTTTTTAACTGCCTGGCACATTCTTGGAGTTTGACTTTTGATTTGTCTTAGATATTCATAATAACATAATTCTCAACATTTGGTAATGACTGTACTGTAATATTGTGTGTCAACAATTGTGAGAAACATATTAATGTTCTTTCTTTAATTTATTTGATTTTACTTCGTCCTCCACTGCCTCCAGAGTTGTTTCCTGGCATCTCTTGTTTTGATATTTGGTAGAATGCATAACGGATGCATATATATGTAGGCTAACTATTTGGAGATAGTAACGTTAACGGTTAAGTTACACAAGATGTTTCTCAAGCTATCTGGTTAACTTGGCTGCTAACTTACTGTAACATTATATATCTACAGGTGAAACTCGAAAAATTAGAATATCGTGCAAAAGTTCATTAATTTCAGTAATTCAACTTAAAAGGTGAAACTAATATATTATATAGACTCATTACAAGCAAAGTAAGATATTTCAAGCCTTTATTTGATATAATTTTGATGATTATGGCTTACAGCTTATGAAAACCCCAAATTCAGAATCTCAGAAAATTAGAATATTGTGAAAAGGTTCAGTATTGTAGGCTCAAAGTGTCACACTCTAATCAGCTAATTAATCCAAAACACCTGGAAAGGGTTCCTGAGCCTTTAAATGGTCTCTCGGTCTGGTTCAGTTGAATTCACAATCATGGGGAAGACTGCTGACCTGACAGTTGTGCAGAAAACCATCATTGACACCCTCCACAAGGAGGGAAAGCCTCAAAAGGTAATTGCAAAAGAAGTTGGATGTTCTCAAAGTGCTGTATCAAAGCACATTAATAGAAAGTTAAGTGGAAGGGAAAAGTGTGGAAGAAAAAGGTGCACAAGCATCAGGGATGACTGTAGCCTGGAGAGAATTGTCAGGAAAAGGCCATTCAAATGTGTGGGGGAGCTTCAAAAGGAGTGGACTGAGGCTGGAGTTACTGCATCAAGAGCCACCACACACAGACGGGTCCTGGACATGGGCTTCAAATGTCAAACGCCTTACCTGGGCTAAAGAAAAAAAGAACTGGTCTGTTGCTCAGTGGTCCAAAGTCCTCTTTTCTGATGAGAGCAAATTTTGCATCTCATTTGGAAACCAAGGTCCCACAGTCTGGAGGAAGAATGGAGAGGCACACAATCCAAGATGCTTGAAGTCCAGTGTGAAGTTTCCACAGTCTGTGTTGGTTTGGGGAGCCATGTCATCGGCTGGTGTTGGTCCACTGTGCTTTATTAAGTCCAGAGTCAACGCAGCTGTCTACCGGGACATTTTAGAGCACTTCATGCTTCCTTCAGCAGACAAGCTTTATGGAGATGCTGACTTCATTTTCCAGCAGGACTTGGCACCTGCCCACACTGCCAAAAGTACCAAAACCTGGTTCAATGACCATGGTATTACTGTGCTTGATTGGCCAGCAAACTCGCCTGACCTGAACCCCATAGAGAATCTATGAGGCATGGCCAAGAGAAAGATGAGAGACATGAGACCAAACAATGCAGAAGAGCTGAAGGCCGCTATTGAAGCATCTTGGTCTTCCATAACACCTCAGCAGTGCCACAGGCTGATAGCATCCATGCCACGCCGCATTGAGGCAGTAATTAATGCAAAAGGGGCCCAAACCAAGTACCGAGTACATATGCATGATTATACTTTTCAGAGGGCCGACATTTCTGTATTTAAAATCCTTTTTTTTATTGATTTCATGTAATATTCTAATTTTCTGAGATTCTGAATTTGGGGTTTTCATAAGCTGTAAGCCATAATCATCAAAGTTATATCAAATAAAGGCTTGAAATATCTTACTTTGCTTGTAATGAGTCTATATAATATATTAGTTTCACCTTTTAAGTTGAATTACTGAAATTAATGAACTTTTGCACGATATTCTAATTTTTCGAGTTTCACCTGTATGGCTAACTTAGAGGATAACACATAAGTAAACTCATTGTAGAAGTGTTTTAAATCAGATATTGTATCCTATGACGTCTGTTGTGGTTAGAAAATGCTACGGGATGTGTTTTCAGCAAGCGTTAACGTTAGCATAATTAGCTTGCCACTTCGCTGGCCATAGCAAGGAGAGTCATAGCAGAGGTGAAGTTCGGCACATATCGTCAATATGGCTGGTTTCTTTTGAATCTGAGGGACCAGTGGTTACATATTAGATCACAACCTGGTCCAATACATATTGATTGCAGGGTTTTCAAATTGTCTATAAACTAATGCTCCCAACATATAATATGATTATCTGTTCCACAGGCAATGTTCAGCCCCACTCATATTCCAGATCCTGTCCAGTTTACAGCTCCAGCACAGGTACACAGTGACCATCATCACCCTAAGATTTCATCTATAATTTGGGTCTTAGCTGAAGTTCACTTTGATCTCAGTCATGTGAAGTTTGTCATCAGGAACAAAATATATGAGCAGATGGATCTAACTAGCCTACTACTCAAACATTACTTTACATACTGAAATCCACTGCTTCATCAATCCCTTATTTAATCAAAATTATATCCCTGTTTGTTCCCTACATTTACATGTTTCACAGCAATGTACAGTTACTCCCAACAGCTATTGTATTTACTGGATGTATTTTACACCTGAGCTGTGCTGTTGCCGTTTTATATTTTCGAGTCAATTGATTTCGACAAAGAGGAAAAACGACGGACTGCAGCTTTAAAGGATTAGTTCACTTTTAAAAAAAACTTTGGCTGATAATTTACTCACCCCCATGTCATCCAAGATGTCCATGTCTTTCTTTCTTCAGTCGAAAAGAAATTAAGGTTTTTGATGAAAACATTCCAGGATTTTTCTCCATATAATGGACTTCAATGTACCCCAAATGGTTCAAGGTCCAAATGACAGTTTCAGTGCAGCTTCAAATGGCTTTAAATGATACCAGACGATGAATAAGGGTCTTATCTAGCGAAACGATCGGTCATTTCAAAAATAAATAGTTTACGTTTTATATGCACAAATGCTCGCCTTGCTCTGTTCTGTGATGCGCGTTCGTGGCATCACGTAATACGCAATTACGTTGAAAAGGTCACGCTTCTGTCCTGACGAAAATGTTCTTTTAGCCTTTTTAATATTAAAACACCCAGGATACGCACACGAAATGGGCATTTTAAACGATAAACTGACACAAAGACATTTGAATATGTGTATATGGTCCTCCTTCCTCACATTTGTAAACACTGACTCGGTACTTCCGCCGACGTCAAGCATGACCTTTTGAGCGTAATTGCATATTACGTGAGTCACGAACACGTAGTCACTAGAGTAGCTGGCTGCCTGTTTCGGTTTTAAGGGTAGGAAGAAAAGTCTCTCTGTGTAGGCTAGGCTGTGCAGAATGCAAAAAAGGCTGCCCTCATTCGAACGGTCATTCTGACTGAATCCGATATGATCTGACACTGATTACCTGAAAGAATCATTAATCTTTGTTTTAACCTTTTTAAGCTTTGTGTTTCAAGTGTCTGTGAACACCAACATGCCGCAGTGTCGTGAAACCCCTCTATCCCGTCTAGGCCTTCCACACAGGACCCCTCAAAGTAAGACATATTTTAGTGTATGATGTGTTTTATGTGTCTGTACTTCTTACTCTGTGTTATGGTAGGCTAGAGGCTGAGACAGAGTAGTCACTACAGTAGCTGGCTGCCTGTTTCGGTTTTAATTTGGGTAGGAAGTCTCTGTTTCTTTTTCTCTGTCTCTCTCTCTCTCTCAGTTTTATTAAAAAAAAAACGAATCGGTTACTAACGTAACCTCGGTTCTCTCTAGATGAGGGAACGAGTATTGCGTAAGCTAGCTTACGCTATGGGAAAGATTCATCTTTTCTGAGATATTGAAGCCAAAAAATTATCCTTAATTTTGTATCCATTGTCAACGCAGTGCGGCAGCTGCAGACCTTGAGCGGGCTAGCTAGCGAGCTCATAGGTTGCTCTGCGGCAACTGCTGCAGCCTATAGACGAGCTTGGGCGAACTCGCATCCAATGAGAGGCGTGACTAAAATGGGCGTGACTAGAGTGCATATAAGCATAGTTCGTAGGCTGGAACCCTGGTTTTCATTGAATGAAGCGAAAAATTGCTCGTGGTGCGAGCACGGCCGGTTACGCAATACTCGTTCCCTCATCTAGAGAGAACCGAGGTTACGTTAGTAACCGATTCGTTCTCTTCACGAGAGGTTCTCTCAGTATATGTAAGCTAGCTTAGGCTACGGGAACCCTTTGTCAACGCCGTGTGCACCAAGCATCCACTGCATGAGCCCCAGGGAATTAAGGGGACCCGGGGAGCCCTTGTGAGTGGGGAATTAATATTTGGCCGGCAAGAGTGCGGGCCAGTGTGTGTGTAGTACATAAGCACATAGACAGAGCGGCGGTGCCGGTCTGTGTGGAATGTGTCCCATTAATGCAGCTCACCAGGGAGCTGTAGCGTGATTAAACCGCTAGCAGTTTAGCCTGCAGAGCGGGTACTTCCAGATTGTAAAATCTGACAAAGGTGGAGGGGGAAGCCCAGCCCGCTGCCACACATATGTCGTGAATGGAAATCCCGCTGGACCATGCCCACGAGGATGCCATGCCTCTAGTGGAGTGAGCCCTAATGCCTAGCGGGCATGGTAGGTCTTTTGACGCGTACGCGGCAGCAATAGCGTCTACTATCCATCTGGACAGTGTCTGTTTCGAGGCGGCGAGACCTTTGGTGCGCCCTCCAAACGAAACGAAAAGCTGCTCAGAGCGTCTGAAAGATGCGGAGCGTGCAGTATACAATCTCAGTGCTCTGACTGGGCAAAGGAGATTGGCATTGCATTCGCTACCAGATGCTGGTAGCCGACAAGGAAATGATCTGTGCTCTGAAAGGAGTACCGATCACCTTGGGGACATAGCCGTGTCTAGGCTTTAAAATGACCTTGGAGTCACTTGGTCCAAACTCAAGACACGCAGCGCTAACAGACAGCGCGTGAAGATCTCCCACCCGTTTAACTGATGATAGGGCAGTTAGAAAAACGGTTTTAAGTGAGAGGTGTTTCACATCCACGGATTGAAACACCCAGCTAGGAACCGATGGGGGGCGCGGAGGGTTCATCCTTCTAGCTCCCCTGAGGAAGCGGATGACCAGCTCGTTTTTACCCTGTGACTGGCCGTGCAGGGGTTCAGCGAACGCCGCGACGGCCGCCACGTACACTTTGAGCGTGGATGGGGATCTGCCCTTATCCAGCAGCTCTTGTAAAAACACGAGCAGCGGCAATACCCCACATGTCCGTGAGTCCAGGTCTCTGTCGGTGCACCATTTTGAAAACACAGACCTTTTTGACGCATAGAGTCTTCTCGTGGAGGGGGCTCTAGCGTGTATGATGGTGTTTATTACTCCTTCTGGCAAAGCGACGGGTAGTCGCTGATCACCCACGCTGTAGCGCCCAGCTCTGGGTGGGGATGCCAGATCGTGCCGCGAGCTTGCGAGAGGAGATCTGCTCTCACTGGGATGGGCCACGGGGCTGTCAGTGACAGCTGCGTAAGCTCCGGGAACCATGTTTGATTCTCCCAGCACGGGGCTATGAGGAGCACTGAGTGGCGTGTTTCCCTGATCCTCTGCATTACCTGTGGCAATAGCGAGACGGGAGAGAAGGCGTAAAGCGGGCAGTTGGGCCAGTCCTGGGCCAGTGCGTCCTCGCTTTTCGAGAAAAATATTGGGCAGTGAGAGTTCTCTTCTGACGCAAAGAGGTCTATCTCTGCTCTGCCGAATATGCGCCATAACGTCTGGACTGTTTGAGCGTGCAGGGACCATTCCCCTGGGGGAATATTGTCTCTGGACAGTCTGTCTGGGCCGTCGTTCAGGTGGCCTGGCACGTGCGTCGCCCTCAGTGAGCGCAGGTGGCACTGGGACCAACTCAGTAGGCGTTTCGTCAGATGGAAGAGGTTCCTGGATCTGACACCGCCCTGACGGTTTAGATAGGATACCACAGATCTGTTGTCCGAACGGACCAGGACGTGGTGACCCTGAATGACCGGGAGGAAGCGCACGAGCGCGTACTCGACCGCTATCATTTCCAGACAATTTATGTGAAGGAGCTTTTCCTGAACTGACCTTTTCGGCGAGATACAGCTCCCATCGTCACTACCCGCTGGTACCATTCGGCCACTGTCCAGGGCTGCAGAGCTGAGATACAGGTCTGAGTCTCTCTGATTGGCTGGCGGCCTGTGGCCCAAGCCCGGCGAGATGCGCGGGTGTTTAGCCAATGCTGAAGCGGGCGCATGCGCAGTAAACCCAGCTGAAGTACTGCTGCGGCTGAGGCCACGTAACCTAGCACTCTCTGAAATTTTTTCAGAGGCGTGAGGCGGTTCATCTGAAAGGACGTGGCTAGTCGCTGAACATGGCGCGCGCGCAGTGTAGATAAGCGAGCCGTCATTGCCACTGAGTCTAGTTCTATTCCAAGGAAGGAAATTGCCTGACTGGGCTGTAGTGATCTCTTGGTCCAATTGACTGCAAGGCCCAAACTGTTCAGATGACTGAGGAGAACTGTCCTGTGAGACAGGAGCTCCGTATGTGATTGTGCCAAAATCAGCCAATCGTCCAAATAGTTCAGAATTCGCAAACCCTGACTCCGCAGGGGTGCGAGCGCCAGCGTCCATGCACTTCGTGAAAGTACGGGTGCTAAGGACAGGCCGAACGGAAGGACGGTGTATTGATAAACCTGGCCGCCGAGGCTAATCTCAAGAATGGCCTGTGACGGGGATTTATCTGAATCTGAAAATATGCATCTTTCAGATCGAGAGAAATAAACCAGTCCCCCTGGTGCACATGCACAAGGAGTTTGCTGGTTGTAAGCATTTTGAAAACGCTTCTTTTTGCAAGCGCTTTGTTCAAAACCCTGAGATCTAATATTGGTCTGAGGCCGCCGTCTTTCTTGGGGACAAGAAAATAACGGCTGTAAAACCCCGACTCGCTCAGAGGCGGCGGCACTCTCTCTATGGCCCTTTTGCACAGAAGGTTTGCTATTTCTGAACGAAGCATGCATGCTGCTTCCGTGTTCACAGTAGTTTCGAGCCAGCTCTGAAGCGAGGAGGACGGCGATCGAACTGTAGCAAATAGCCCTGTTTTATTGTGCTTAACACCCATTCGGATATCCCTGGAATATCTTCCCACGCTTTGAAGCGTAATGTTAGAGGGTGAATGGCCAAATCGCCCTGATTGCGCGACACAGCCGCTGAACAGAATGTGTGAGCGCTTAGTGTGTTTATGCATGACTGCTTGCAGACAGCAGAGACAGGCTGTTCTGTGAGTGACTTCCGATTGGGGTAAATGGGCAAAGAGTCACATCTGATAAGTGATGTGCGAGCATAGTCACAGGCACGGGACTTACATGTGGAGAGGTGTTTGCTGGCCGTGTGACAGAGCGGGCAGAGGGAGGGCGCAGCGACGGGCTCGTGGGCGCTTATTATCTCTAACACTCGAGCGGTTCAGTAACCGCTTTATGTGAGTGTGCTCTGATAGGGACACGGGATGTGTAATGCTTGTGTGTAGGGGTGAACACTGGGTTGTGGGCACATTTTCTACACATAGGGCATGTTTGCTCTTTACAAGATTTCTATGGGTCACCGTGAAAATGGCGTTTGAGCGCAGGCAAGCGGGTGTTAACACCGGCTTGTTGGCTGCTGAATCTACCACTGTAGTAGCCTGTGAGAAGGGGACTGACAGGGGCTAAGCTTTGACGGTGGTCCGCCGCGGCGGACTGATCCGTCGCTTTGTCAACAAAGCTAGGAGGACTTCGGTTGTTCAGGTTTCAGCGCGATTCTAGGCCGAGGCCCGTGGGGCGGCGGTCTCGCGGCGGCTGTCTGAAGCTGATCGAGGGCGGCCGCCCTGTCGACGCTGAGAAGTCTGGCTTTGCTGAGCTGGGCGCTGTGAAGAGGCTCGTGCAGGAGGCTCACGTGGGCGGCCTGCAGAGGAGTTAGTGCGACGAGGCAGAAAGAGATTCATGGATTGTGTGGTTTTTTGGACCTCTGAAAACCGGTCAATGATACCACTCACCGCGGAGCCGAAGAGACCGGATGGAGAGAGCGGTGCGTTGTGGAACGTCGAGCGCTCTGCTTCTCCCATGTCGGCTAGCGTTAGCCACAGATGTCTCTCGGTCACAGTCAGCGCGGCCATGCACTTCCCTATAGCTTGGGCTGCAGCTTTGGTAGCGCGGAGGGCGAGGTCCGTCGCACTTCTTATGTCTGCAACCGCCTCTGGATGCCTGCTTTCCTCATCCCACTCCCGTAGAAGGTCCGCTTGGAGGATCTGTAAAACGGCCATAGAGTGCAGAGCAGATGCAGCTTGGCCGGCGGCGGAATAGGCGCGGCCAACACAGGCGGAAGTTGTTCTGCAGGCCTTAGATGGGAGCACTGGTTTAGACCGCCATCTCGCGGAGAGCGGGGAAAGGTGTGCTGCTACCACATCCTCGACCGGAGGGATGGAAGCGTAGCCCTTCTCGGTGGCGCCGTCCACCGAAGCAAGAGAGGTGGAGACGTGGGATAGGACCCTGGCCGAGAAAGGCGCGTTCCAAGATTTGGAAAGCTCGGCGTGGAGTTCCGGCAGGAAGGAGCGGCCCGGGTAGCGGGTGCTGCGCGGCGGCGGCTCTGAAGAAAGCAGCCGTCGAGTCTGTTGGGTGTCTGCTCAGGGGGTGGTGACCACTCGAGCCCGAGGCGGCCTGTGTGAGGAGGCGTGTTAGTTCCCCTTCGACTCCGGCGCTGGTCCTGCTGGATTCCTGGGCCGAGGAGGAGGCGTGTGAGCCTGACCACTCCTCGTTGTCCGAAGCCATGATGGAACACGCTTCTTCGTCCGAGATGGCAGCAGAGCAGCCGCTCTGCGGCAACTGCGCGATCCTGGGTGGGCGGGAGGGTGAAGGCGATGCTCGAGGGATGGGCTCCGGCGAGGCAATCGCTTCTACCACTGGTTCTGGCAGCCTTTGAGAGCGGCGCTTTTTCTGCGCGGCTGAATAGAAGGCGGCTGGCGGCTTCGGTCCTGAGCGCTCGAGTCGAGCCCGCAGGGTCGACATCGGCAGCTCCTCGCAGAGATCGCATCCGCCTTCAGCGAGGGCGAGCTCTGCATGCCCCAGTCCTAGGCAGAGAGCGCAGATGATGTGGCGGTCTCCGGTGCTGAGAGGGGCGCGGCATGAGGCGCAAGTGGAGCCAGGCATCTTTAAAAAGACGCTCGTACTCTTTTGTGAAATTCTTAAGAACTAGCTTGCTATAAAAAAGGATACGTCGCCGGATGGCGTAGCTCGCAGGACGGCTGAAGGTGGCGAAGACGGCCGGCTTCTTCGTGCGCTGTCCATGCTTGCTTGATGCCCCTCGAACGGTGACGCGGCTTCTGGTTCAGAGATGCGAAGAGCTTCGCTGAAGAGATGAAAATCAGGGTTCCAGCCTACGAACTACGCTTATATGCACTCTAGTCACGCCCATTTTGGCGGGCTTTGATGCAGTGAGCGCGCGGACGCCTCTCATTGGATGCGAGTTCGCCCAAGCTCGTCTATAGGCTGCAGCAGTTGCCGCAGAGCAACCTATGAGCTCGCTAGCTAGCCCGCTCAAGGTCTGCAGCTGCCGCACTGCGTTGACAATGGATACAAAATTAAGGATAATTTTTTGGCTTCAATATCTCAGAAAAGATGAATCTTTCCCGTAGCGTAAGCTAGCTTACGCAATATGAGTGAACCTCTCGTAAGAGAACAAGACACACTCATACTTTGTATTTTTGTTAACAAATATTTTTCTGTTTTCCACAGGTCATAGATCTGCCAGATCAGCTCCTGCTGGATGCACAGGTATCTTTTCTGACTTGTCTTTATAGAAACAATCAAACAAAGATATAGATTTTGTGCTACTGTCTTATTTTTTCCCCCTGTTGCTCTATTTTTTTTTGTTTTGTTTAGGTGCTGTGTTAAGAAATCCTGCCCAACAAAATTCCACTGAGGCAGATGTAGAGATGACTGTGAGAAACTGGCTGCGGCTGAGCAGGGACAGGAATGGGGGGCGGCAAAGGTGGGGCGAGCAAGCATCTTAAAGTGAAATAATTGATTGGACTGATTTTTCTTGATTAACTATTTTGGAGGGAATTTCTTATTTTTGTTGTAGTTTTCTATGTTTGATTTGTTGAGTGTTAAAATAAATGATGCTGCTTTTGCAAAAACAAAGTAAAAAAAGAATTCTCAAGTTCATCTCCTGGTGTCCTATTTTGTTATTTCTCCCGGAAAACCTGTATTTCCTCCTGTAGCCTAATTTGCATGACCATCAAACTTAATTTTAAAATCACTGATCCATTTTTTTTTTTCTGTTAGACTGACATTTTCCAGGTTGTCAGATTGTGTATGAAATACACCCTACACATAAAAACAATCACTTACTTTCAATTTAAACTTTTTTTATTATAAAACCTGCCAACTCAAAAATAATGAAGTGGCTGCAGACTGCGCAGCCACGGAGTCTCGCATGCAAGTGGGCTAGTTGCCTACTTCTCAACTCTTGTTAAATTGTTAGGGAAGAAATGTTATTGACTGTTGTTGATACACAATAGGAAACTTGTGTCCTTGGAACACAATCTGACAGCAGCAAGCCTAAACAAATCAATAAGACATAACGGTGAGATCCTACTAGAGCGGCGAAAAGCATTCAGACGCCTCGCTCCCTTTGACTTAACACTGGAACAGCTGATTTTCAAGCATGCTGTGGCGTTTCCAGCGATGCAGCCGAAAATCAGCTGTTCCAGTGTTGTCAATGGGATAGCAGGCGACCGAATGCTTTCCTCGCTCTATTAGGATCGCGCCGCATAGGTCATAATAATTATTTCGGGTTTACGTTGGCTCACGGTCGGCGATCATGTCGGGTTTACGTTGGCTCGGCGATCATTCTAATGCCACCATCTTCCCGATTAGCTACCGATCTCCATAAGACATCTCACCGAGGCACTTTATGTCGGGCAGGCACACGCGCCCCAACGTCGGCAAGACCTAATTTGTTGTCTGGGTATTTTCTCTCTCTCTCTCTCTCTCTCTCTCTCTCTCTCTCTCTCTCTCTCTCTCTCTCTCTCTCTCTCTCTCTCTCTCTCTCTCTCTCTCTCTCTCTCTCTCTCTCTCACAGCAGCTGACGGTTGAGTTTAGTGTGAGCGCGTGCAGGGAAGCGCATTTTACTGAATTTACAATGTTACAGGCAGGCGCGTCGTTAGACATGGGCTTTTTTTATAGCCCCGGATCTCAAAAAATGTAATTTATTGATAATTATTATTATTTTTTAATAGTTTTGTATTTATTTAAAAAAATGTACCGGGTCTTTTAATCTGTCCTTCGGAATCATGTATTAAAGACGATTAAAATGTGTTCAAGCGGATCAAAGTTACTATGGTTACAGAATGCTTGTATTTAGAGTGCGCACCAGAGGAGAGAGCCTGAAAGAGTCATCGGTTAACTTACAGCTTTAGGGCTTGACTGTCATTGTTGTTTGTGGCTTCTGGTGGTAGCTATTATGGACATTAGACACTTTTAAAAAGTAAAATAAGGAGTCATGAACGATACGAGGGAGGCAAGAAGAGTTATCTACTGGCGCCGTTCCTCATCATTAAGCTCAGGTCGGTGAAGGCTCTTAAGCAAACCCTGGTCTAACTTACTAGCCCTGTAAGTTACTCACTGTGGTATTAATGCAGAACATGGACTGTATATATAAAGTACGTGGGACCTTACTATTTCGCCTATAGCTAATCCATTTTGTGAGCCATAATCCGTTTCTCGTGAGGAATGTAGATGAAGTAGCCTATACATCTGATTTGGCGATTGAAACACGATGTGTAAATTAACGTTATTCAGGGATGTAGTGGAGGCTAAACGCACATAAACGCCGCTTACGCACCTCCCAAAATTCGGAAATAGCGTTTACCCACCTCCAAAGTGGGTTTATCCACCTCTAAATTGCGTTTATCCACCTCTAAATAGATAGTTCCTAAGCCATTTTAAATTAAGCTTATGTCGTTTTAGTTTCATATTGTTCATTAATAGTTTCATAGGTTGTTAAACCTAAGACGAAGTCTTTCATAATGCGCTCCATGCGCGTGCATCGATATTGACTACTACCAGCTATATACAGCGTGCTGTCTTGTTGACCAATCAGCAGGAAGCAGCAGACTGCATCAAGATTCATCCGTCACTCACTAGCCCAAACGTCTAAAGTAAAAATGGATATCCGGCAATTTTTTTAAGCGCCGTCAAGACGGCAGTCCTCCACCTCCTGAGGCCAGCAAACGGCCTCGGCTACAATCCCAAAGTGAGTGAGCTCGGAAAACAGTACTAAACTTCATGTTTTTGAGGTTAATTTGGTTAAATGAATAGATAATTAGATTCATGTCACTGACTCAACAAGTCACCTCTACCTTTTCCCATTATCCAATGTTACAAGTAAAATTCAGGATACATTATCAGATAAATTACTGGATGTAATTATATGCATTCTCTGGCATTTAAACCACTGAAAGTTTGTGACAACAAGCTCCCTTTTGTAACGTTAGTCAGATAGCTAGTTAATGTTATCCCCAATGTATCAAGATCCTAGCAACGCCCCTGACTGGAGGAAACCTCCCGTTCCGTGATATCCCCTCTGTCTCTTCCCATTCAAATGAAGGATGACGGTGATGACGATACATTTATTATTCTTGCCCAGTAACCCCTTAACCAATCATATGTGCCTTTAGCTTATATTGTCATGATTATCTGGGCAGATTTCAGAAATAAAATCGGTGATTGGGCGGCGAAGACACTGAGACTGGAACCATGGGAATAATTGTTCCCAAAGTTGAACGCTCCGGCTGGAAAGGGTTAAAGGTTCTTAACAGATTGCATCCGCACCTCAGTTGATGTATGTATTGAGTGGGGACACATTGTTTGCATTTTTTTATGGGATTTCGACTGCAAAAGACCTCAACCGTCTCATGAACTCAGTCCCCGCCCATTCTAAACTCCATTATGGAGCTTGGGTGTCCTCTATTGGACATTTATTGTAATTGCCACTCAGAGAATTAATAGACAGTGGATTAAACAGAGTAGGGGGAGGCTGCAGACCTGGAGCCGGCAGTTTTACGCCCCTATTGTTCCTGATGTGTCCAGTAGGGGGAGACTACATTAGTCTATGAGCCTAGTCCGATATCATAACAGACCTTATATAGCACCAGACCTTTTAGAAGCGACACGAATTGAGGTATTTTAAATAATCTGCTAAATTTATTGTTGTTGATTGTATTGTAATGATGCAATATTTATAAACGATTAGCTAAGATTCGATATCAATTCAAAAGATGGGTCTATAATGTATTTCGAGAGACAATAAAAGTAGGCTACTTGACGGTCAGGCTTATGTTGTTCTGTCTGGCTCAAACTTGGCTAACCACATATAAGTTTAAAAGCTGACCCAGTCTTCTCTTTACCCGCTCTCACTCACTTTTAAAATTCATTTAATTTTTATTTTTATCTTGTTGTCTGTCGTTAGCTTGCGTGACATGGCATCTTCTGGTAAGACCCTGTTTACTCCTTGCATTTAAACATAGCCTACTCCACATGGTTTCTGGAGCAACATTAGAGTGGATATTGGAAATGTGTTAATTACAGTTTATGATGTGTACACAAACACATTTATAATAGGCATGTATGTATGTATTTGTATGTATGCAAATCTCTCTAAGTAAAGAGTTGAACTGCACACTCACTCAAATATTTTGTCATATAATACATACATACGTCATGCATGATAAAACCCACATTAAAAACTTTGGTCCCATATGGTTTAAATGTAGATTTTGGTTTGAGTTGTTTCTTATAAATGAGATTATCTAATATATATCATAATATACAGTTTTCTTAAAATAGCTTACTGATCTGGACTAAAATTTATGTGCACTTAATGTGTGTTTTATCATACTCTGTCTGTAGTTCTTTTTAACTTGTATCTCATAAAGGTGTGTGTGTTTGCTTTAGCTACTTAAGAAAATTAAAATCTCTCTCTCTCTCTAAACTTGTATAAACTATAAACACCCATCTCTTTTTTTCTCTCTCCAAATGAAAATTGTATTCTCTCTTCAGGTGAAGAAATAACTATACAGAGAGGTTGCAGCTTACCTGCGCTTAACAGATGCACCTCTTGCTGTTCCCTATATCACTGTCCATTCTGTACTTCTGCTTTTTTTAAGCCCTCAAAGAAAAGTACAAATGCATCTTCAGCTTCACTTTTCGAGGGCAGTCGTCCATGAATGTAGCATCATTTGTGATTTATATTTTTTTCTAAAAATGTAATGAATGTTGATGTTAAATATATGCATGATTGATGTTTTAGTATTACTCAAATAAAGCTGTCAACATTGTAAGGCCACGTTGCATATAAGTTTAACAAATAAGTTGTGCTGTGTATTATTGTCTTTCTCTGAAACATTAAGCTAATCACATGAAGTAGGAATGCAAGAAAGGGAGTGATTTTTGTTTTCTTTTTCTTTCTTTTTTCTTTCAGATTATATAATCCACTGGTGTGGTCTAGGTTGTGTGTCACAATTACTCTACCATTGTGTATATTGTTCCTCAATAAAAATCTGACGTGACCACTTTGTGGCCCACCTGAAAGGCTGTAAGAATGCCAGTACATCAACCACCATTCTTGATGTGCCTCCCCTGACTACCAGTACAACAACCACCATTCCTGATGTGGCTCCCCTGACTGCCAGTACATCAACCACCATTCCTGATGTGGCTCCCCTGACTGCCAGTACATCAAACACCATTCTTGATGTGCCTCCCTTAACTGCCAGTACATCAAACACCATTCCTGATGTGCCTCCCCTGACTGCCAGTACATCAAACACCATTCCTGATCTGCCTCCCCTGACTGCCAGTACATCAAACGCCATTCCTGATGTGCCTCCCCTGACTGCCAGTACATCAACCACCATTCCTGATGTGGCTCCCCTGACTGCCAGTACATCAAACACCATTCTTGATGTGCCTCCCTTAACTGCCAGTACATCAAACACCATTCCTGATGTGCCTCCCCTGACTGCCAGTACATCAAACGCCATTCCTGATGTGCCTCCCCTGACTGCCAGTGCATCAAACACCATTCCTGATGTGGCTCCCCTGACTGCAAGTAGGTCCTTCATAAAACCACAACTACGAAACAGCGTAGTTATTAAAACAAAATGCCCTCTTTGTCACATTACTATTCAAAAAAAAAATTTAAGAAAACATCTAGAGAGGAAACACACAAAATCTAGGGACGACATTACATCAAGTCATCACCTGTATTCTGACTGCATAGACTGAGCTAACGGTGTCTATGCAGTCCAGAAACATTTTCTTTCTTCGAGTGTTCCGGTCCATGTTGTGTATAAAATCTGGGGAGCAGAGCACAATGTCAAATGTGAGTTGCCATCCTGTCAAGTGGACATGGACTTAGCCAGGAGGAGTGGACTAAGCCACTACAAATGCCATCACCTCAGGTCACTGGACTATTGTGGGTCCTTTGCTGATGGTCCTTCTCTTTCAGAAAGTACCCTGTCAGAAATGGTCAAGCTAAAATGGTTTGGCAGTGAAAGAAAGAGAGATTGCCTAGAAAGACAAAGCTTGGCCACCCAAGACAACAAACCCTTGTCTGTGGCAACAAAGGCTGACAATGCCCTCTTTAAAGAGGTGCATTTCAGTATATGAGCCACATGCATCATATTATGCCCAACTTGGAAGAATAATGGTCACATATGATGTAAAGCAGAACTCCTGGCATTGTCCTTGTGCCAGGTCAAGAAGATCCTGTCTTCATAAATACATTGCAAAATGGCACCTGTTCCAGACTGAGCATCAGCTTTTCAGGACCGTCCAAAGCACAGATCAGACCAGTCCAGTTCATGAAAGTATAGATGATGCAGGCCTACTGTACCCCTCCACAAAAGAGCTGGAATCTATGATTCAGTATGTCATGAACAACAAGACCATCCCTGCAGCTCTTCCCGAGAACCTGCGTCTGCCTTCATTTTTCAAGCACATACCCAACCAGCCTCATTCCTGATGAGATGTTCTGCCATAGATGTGCTGGAAAATGTACCTTTATCAGACCCTCTGCTCATCACATCAAAGGCCAAAATTCTTACAAATACAAGAATTATCCATGGTAAGTAATTTTGGTGCCAATAAGGATCTATAAAATACATACTGACATCAGTTCTGAATGTGTCCTAAATGGTATTGTAGTATGGCTTAATTTTCGAACATGGTATTTTTCAGACGTTGCCACCTACTCAAAATGTTGCCACCAATGTGGAATCCACTACAGGTATCAAGAGTGGAAAGATGGCCTGCACAATTTTAATGACAGTGTCATTCTTGACCTCCCTTTATGCCTACATCTTCGAAACATGCTACAGGTTAGGTTATCTTAAATCATTTACCATTACCTCTAGTAAAAGTAATGCTTTGCATGGTTTTTCAAGAAGTGGATAGAAATTATTGTTTGTGTCATCTTAAATTATAGGCCCACACCGCTGTCGGGAGAGTTGTTCATTGTCTGGAGGTCACCATAGGGGAACAGTTTCCTCCAGCCAAAACAGTGCTCCATGCTTATCTTCATTTTGAGGCACTCACAAGTCACGAGTACAAATACTTGTGTGTGACATGTGGGGATCATCCACCCATTGTAATCATGGATCTCCACAGAAAAGGAGCATTCAACATGTCATGTAAGTGTGTTGGCATAGACCATATTGATATTCTGTGCTTTGAGCAAATAATACATTCTGGGTGAATTGACCCTGCTTGTGCATATTTAGCCAATATACCTAATGTTTTCCATTAGACAGGTCGTCTTATTAATGTTTGCTTTCTGTATGTTGTTAGTGAGTGACATCAAACCACCAACAAAGGATTTCAATGGACACATGTATATGGACGACTTTTGGGATAAACTGGCCCTGCAAATGATTGGTCGTGGCTTTGTAAAAAGTAATTATCTTGCTTTTATGTGCCTCTTCTTAATATTTGGTGTGCTATTTACAATCTTTTTTTGAACATTTTGCTTTTTCTGTTGTTATTTAAGAACAGAGTGACAATCCCTTCACTGTCCACCCCAATTACCACCTTTGGGCACCATGGATTGGAAAAAATACACGCAAGTCCAGTCAGTGCCTCAACACAGAGTTTATTTTTAATCAGTGAGCGGGAGCACTTTGACATGAGGATAAAAAAACAACTTAAGAAGAGTGGCAAGACATAGGAGTCAACTTCAGGAGTCATCCTATACATGGTGTAAATAAATAACCTTTTTTGTGAACAACAATATTGTCTCTCTTTTAAATGGCCCTTGGAATTTTAGAAAAGGGTTAAATTGTGTTTGTCTTCATTAAATGCTATGTAGGACACTGTTCTGTAGCTGTATGATGACCAATTGTGAATAGTACAGCAGATATTTAATTGAGGATCCATATGATTACATGGTACTGTATGTCTAATGGGCTATATGGTTAATACCTAAATGTAACTTTATATAAATTCACAACAGCATATATCAGTCAGTCTCCTGTATATAAAAACAGTTTAAAAACAATTAATTCTACAGTAGGTCATATATATCATTACTTTGTCCATCTGATCCAACTATGTGTATTAATATTTTTTAAATTTAAACAAATAGTTTTCTGTGCTGAGTGAAAAGAGAAGCCTAACTGAACATCTGGATGTTTTAATCCATAGTGCAGATAATTCCACTGTCTATAACGTTTATTGAAATAAACAAATACCTAAAAATTAGTAAAAGTCTATAGACTGGACGGTTATTAATGTGTTAGTTTCCAGCGTCGATTTAATTATGTTATTTCGCCGTATATCCTTCTCCCCCTACTGGACGCATCCGGAACAGGGGTGTAAAACTGCCAGGGGCGTAAAACTGCCGGCTCCAGGTCTGCAGCCTCCCCATATAGATTAAACATGGGTTTTCTCGTATTTTTACATTTTAGTTGCTATTTGTACTAATATATATTTGTAATAAATATGTTTATTAACGTTAAACTTTAAATTTAAATTATGCCAAATACCACAAAACGTGAATATGCACAAAAAGAAATATTTCCGTTTTTTTGATGTTTTGTCGCTTCGCCATGTGATGATACCCACATTTTGCGCCTGTACCATTAAAACCCTGGGAGGAGTATTTCAAATTCCTCAACATGCCTTTTTCAAACAATCCAAAATGGCCAACTTCCTTTTGGGCAGAGCCTATATGACTGTGAAAGTTGTCCGGTTTGATTAGATCTATGTGTACAAAGTTTGGTGACTGTACCTCAAAAGTGATGTGCTAGATAGCCCCCGAACATGCCCATGTTCTAGGTGGCACTGAAGAGCCTCTTCTGCAATCCAAAAACCTTAACTACAAACGTGAACAAAAACTAGACTTGACTATAGACTTCAATAAAACAAAAAAAGTTACATTAACACAATACCTGACAAGAGACAATGGCAAACATGAGGGCTTCAATACGGCCTGGACCGCGGAGCAGAGGCTTGCTTGTGACAAGGCATGGAGCTGACTCTGGCGTGGCTGTGACATGACTCGGGGAAAAGTCGTGGAAGGCGGAGCCATGGGAGGCTCAAAACTAAGAGCCCTGGATGACTGGGAAAAGACCTTAGTGGTTGTGAACATGAACAGAGACTTGGGAGCAACCTCTGTGGTCGTGGGCATGGACTGAGACTCGGGAATGACATCTGGGGTCGTGGGCATAGGCAGAGACTCGGGAATGACCTCTGTGGTTGAGGGCATAGACTGAGACTTGGAAACAACCTCCGTGGTCGTGTACATGGGCAGAGACTTGGAAACGACCTGCGTGGTCGTGTACATGGGCAGAGACTTGGAAACGACCTGCGTGGTCGTGTACATGGGCAGAGACTTGGAAACGACCTGCGTGGTCGTGTACATGGGCAGAGACTTGGAAACGACCTGCGTGGTCGTGTACATGGGCAGAGACTTGGAAACGACCTGCGTGGTCGTGTACATGGGCAGAGACTTGGAAACGACCTGCGTGGTCGTGTACATGGGCAGAGACTTGGAAACGACCTGCGTGGTCGTGTACATGGGCAGAGACTCTGTTTTTCTCCTCCTCCTCCTCGAGGCCGATGTTTGCAGCGCAGGCTCTGGGACAGACGAGGCTGGCAACGCTGCAATGATCTGAAGGGCGAGGTCGAAATATTGAGCCAAATTGAAGGGACTGAGACCACCGGGCATCAAAGATGAGATTGGCTCAATCAATCCAAATGAAAGCAGTCTTTGAGGGCGACCTCATTAAAGCCAACCGCACTGGCCAGAGAGTAGATGTCCCCCAGATATTCTTCAAGGGATTGATTCCCCTGACGTAAGTGCAGGAGCCGAACCGCTGGGTTCATTATGGGCGGTCAGGAATTCTGTAACATTGCTGGCAACAGGCAGACGAAGAGACAATGGCATGAAGATGAACCCAAGCGCAGTTTATTTTTCAAACGTGTAATCCAAAAACACTAAATAAAAACATTAACATTAAAAAGACTAGACAAAAACTAGACTTAACTTTGACATGACATCAATAAAACAACAAAGTTACATTAACAAAATACCTGACAAAAGACAATGGCAAACATGAGGGCTTAAATAAAAGGACATGGTTAACAAGTAAACAAGACAACCAATCACAAGACTAAACTATATTCAAGATAACAAAACCATATGAACTTAAGCCAATGAAAAGACAAGACTAATAACAAAGTAATCAACCAATGAACCAATGAAAACAAGACACATGTGCAGGGGGAAACGCATGACAAGTTCACACGAGGGAAACAGGAATCACATGACTAGGGAATACATGACATAAAACAGGAACTCAATTTTCAAAATAAAATACACGAAAATATTAACCAACAGAATAAACATGACACAGAGGTATTTTATAGGAAATATTTTGATCGTGCCATTGTACAAATGCAGGATCATTTCCATCCATCAAATGCAGTAATTTCTCTGGCATGCAATGTCCTGATTAATGTCAGGGAATTAGATCACAAAGGTCCAACCAACGCCTGACCTTTTACAGCACAATTTCCATGTGACACTTGGGAAGAGTTATATGAGAGCTGACATATTGCCTTTCCATTCTTTGAATATATGAATTTTATTATTGTGTCATTTTCTGTTCTTCTGCACATCCCAAAATAACAGCAGATGTTTTGAGTATTAGGCTCTCAATAGAGGCAAATTACTAAAATCAAGACACTAGAACCATCTCTTATATTTTACTTTTTGATTTGATGACCTGTAATAAGCTTGAACTCAATGACCACCACTAATTTAATAGAGAACTATACACACACACAAAGTGAATGTTAATGATAATAACATTTAGAAAACCCAGGATATTCCATTGTGGCATCACACTCAGTGATTATTATTGCAAAATGGTTAATGCAGCTGAACCCGATGAAATAGCTTCATGAGCGCAGTTTGACATTTTTTTCTATGGTTATAGGAACTTGGCTCACATCCTGTTTTTTATTTTTGTTTTTTAAAAGCCATATTTTGCTTTTAATGCCAATAGACCTAATGATGCATTTCCATGATGTCAGAGCTGTTCAAATACATATTTTAATTAATAGATTATTTGTTTCTATGGCACCTCTCATAAAGCCAAAATTGATCCATGTGGTTTTGTTGACGAATTTTAATCACTACACTGATTACTTTATTCAGCTCTATACTGTATGTCTTATAAAGTGCACCAGGTTTCACTTGAATAAAACTGTTTAGTACATGGCTCTCTGGAATACTCAATTTTGATTAGTCAATGGCACCATCTAGTGGACTGATATCTTTGAGGAACAACCACACATTCACGTATCAGGCTGCAATTAAGAATCATCTTTCCTGCTTCTCGTATAACTGTGTGATACAAGTGACCTAAAAAAAAAAAATCAATATTTCATGTCCATTTATTGATTTATTTATTTGGCAATTAGCCTTGTAATAAAATGCATAATGAGCAGTCAGATGTTCATTAATTACAAAATAAGCATCAACAGATCTCTGACACAAACCAGAGGAGGAATTCAGCTGTTCAGTGATTTATTTCTTCTTACATAATTACATAATTTAAATGAAATCAATATTGAATGTCCATGTATTTATTTATTTGAGTAGTAGACATGTAAAAAGCGGGATAATGTCTAGTCAGCCTCCGCTTCGTGTCAGGGTCCTGATCATTCTGTCAAGGTTTATTTTGTGATAACTGGCTGACTGTACATTATACCTTACATATCAAACAGTAATATGTGTAAACTACCTTTAACTGCTGAAGCTGCTGCCATTTGGGTAAATTGTCACAATGGTAAAATCTGATCTTTCATAAAATTCTTAGGTGCAACTTGTAATTATGAGTTCTACAAAGATAAGAAAGTATTTTAAAGGTTGGAAACGTATTGTTTTGGTAATTCTGACAAGACTTGAAAAAACCATTACTCAGGGTAGAGGGCATATTTAATTTTTCACAATTTTGTCTTTTGTTCTCTGGAATTTTTTGGCATGACATATTTTTGAATATATCGTCAGCTGAATGATCAACACCAAGGTATTAAAATGTATAATTAATTAAACAGACTGGACGTCTATCTCTCATAGCCTTGTTTTTTATTCACAAAAAATGCAATATGCCATCCACACTGATAAAAGTATATAGTCTTTAATTACATCACATCCATGTACTATGATATGCTTCTTGCACAGAAGTTGGTATAAGGCAGTATTATATAACAATTTTGATACGCTAGTCAGTGCAAGATGTCAGAAGAGAAAGACTGTACATTTGAAATGCATATGCTGTATGTGCTAACGATAATTTTCAACTTTTAGGAGTATAGACTATCAAATAGATGGCCCCAAAGCTTCAAGGTCTATTCACATCAGCAGTGAATATTTACTTCAGATATTTGCAACAGGACTTTGAATCAAAACAAAGCATGCTTATAGATCTATTTACACTAGGGACAAAATTTGTCTGATGACTGAACAAGTTTATTTCCAACATGACGGAATTCAATGTGTTGCATCAGTTTAAGTGTGTTCAACTTCTTTGGAGTGACTGATAGTTTGATCGCCTCAGAGACACGGTTTGTTGTCCAGCTTTGAAACCAGGAAGTAATCACATTTGCATAATCGATGTCTTGTGCAATTTGGAGGTTATGTTTTTCATCTTTTTTATTTTTACTCCAAATAAAATATGCATTCCTCTTTACTGTATTACATAATTTACAACTATAAACAACTCACCTTCAACTCAAGCTTTTGGTGTAACTTGTGGAAGCTCATCTGTGACCAGACAATCAACAAAACTTCCTGCTTCGGCCACTGGGGGCCAGTGCTTCGAATTTCGGTAAACAAAGAGTTTAGCTGAAGAATTTTTGACCTACTGTTGTTGAATTCACAATGAGATCAGTGTGAGGAGGTCGTTCTTTGTCAAGTGAAGAAGACTTGAAAGAAGTGAATGAACAACTCAATTGCCTTTGAGATTAATATTTGTTGTCTTGTTTTGAAACATTTTTATAAGGACATCTGTGGCAGAATTTTCTTGCCAACTCTTAAAATACACTTGGTTGGTCCATGCCAAAAGTGCTTGAGAGAATAGAGGCTATTGAAAATGAATTGCTAAACAAAATATCAATAAAGGAAAATATTGTAGTGTGTATTATAAAGGACTGGGTAATTGCCTTTAAATTAACTTTATTATGTTGCTCAGCAGGTCCTGAAAAGAATTTAATGAAAGCAAGGAACATTTAATCTGAGCTAAATAGACCGGGTTGAAAGCAGTTGCATGAAAAAGTAATTCAAAATAGGAAAAGCTTCAGTTTGCGTGGACTGATAGTCCCACTATTTCTCATTTGGAGAGAATGCCATTCAATGCCCTGAACTAAATCAGTAGACCAGCCTGGCTAATGTACATGAGAGGAAAAGTTATTAATCTAATGGCCATCTAATTTGCAAGATGCCAAAAAAATGCAAGATGATATTTCAAAAATATTTCATAATGACAGACAGACAGACAGACAGACAGACAGACAGATAGATAGATAGATAGATAGATAGATAGATAGATAGATAGATAGATAGATAGATAGATAGATAGATATAATAGATGGTTATCAGAACATTGTGAAATTACATTAGGTGAGGTAATATCCAAGACAGTCCCCAGATCCCCCCCGCAGTGGCCCCCCTCTTTATCTTTCAGCCTGTGGGGAGTCTCCAACCTAATAAACATTAGCTTCGTAAGAAAACCAGTTGTGCCAGGCCCAGCTAAGCTGTCAGGACTAAGCATGTTCATGAGCCCGCCAGCAAATTTGTTGTGGTGAAATGTATTATCTCTGGTCTTTACGCTGATCGTGCAGCCACAGAGGCATTTATTTGGACTGGTAATCGATAGTGAGAAAAATAGAAAAAGGATCAATAGAATGTTGTCTGGAGAACATAAAAACAAACTTTTTTAGAATTAACCGTTTGGAGGGAAAGAACTTTGTTACACTAGCAAAAGTACCAGAAAATGGGGAGTCATGAGCACAAAATTGACTGAATTGTTTTCTGATGACGATAATACTGTCAGATCATTTACAAACAAGATGTGTTACTACTTAAAAAGCCACAACAGCCATACTTTGGGTCATTTACTTTGTAACTGGGGCTGGGAAAAAATATAGATTCATGGGTAAATAGATTTTCTGATGCATCACGATCTTCATTTAACAAACTCTCGTCACTCTTATCAGTCAATTTGGCGGGTGACCTTTTCATAGTTTTTCCTGCATTGGAAATTCAATGAATGTCAGGTGACTCGGAGCAGCTGGCAAAGCCAATTGTATGGCATTCATGCCTCTAACAGGTGTATCTGTGAGTGGCAAATGAAGCGTGCTTTCGCACTTACCGCTGTAGCGCACATTATGCTAGGTGTCAACTAACGTTTTAAATTCGTTCTGATGGGAGCTGACAATGTGGATTCTCGGAATTAATTGAAAACAGTTTCATCCCCTTCATTATAAACAGCAAAGATGAGGAAAAGAGGAAAAAAATAATACACATGATACATTTTTAAAATACACATGATCATCCTTACTAAAATGCTTTGGTATTTGGTAATGTTTTACTAAAATCGTTTTTTTTCCTGCTCTAACTGGTAACTTGTATAGATTCATATTGAATCTATTAGAATGAATCTATTAGATTACATTTTTATTACAACTGTAAAAGTTGTACACTAAGGCGGCGTTTGTGGATGGCTCATGTACTCATTTCGAGAACATGACCGTGGCAGTGTTGTGGTTGTGGCTCTCCTTCCTCAAGGTGAATGCCACTTCAGCCGGCCTCCGCATCGCTCCTTCTTCCCATGGGATTGAGGATGACCCGGCTGGCAATAAAGGTGATATGGGGATAACGACGGGCTCGGTTTCGCCGGGTAAATCCCCACGAACCACCCACCTCCCGACACGCTAGCTCGATTCCGTCCGAGCTCGGGATGAGTGCGGCTCGCCTCACAGCCAGCCGGCTGTGTCCCTTGTCCCTTGAGCCCCTGGACTTGGATGATGATATCGCCGCTGCATCGGAGAGCATCCAGGCGTCTGACGTGGAAGACTCAACTGACATGCTTGCACGGGCTACCGTGAGCGTGGGCTTGGACTGGAACCCTCCGTCCTCCCCACAGCCTTCGCGGCTTGATGACTGGTTCTTCGGCTCCGGGCGCCACTCACAGCCACGCACCCCTGCCCCCCATTCTTCCTGGAAGTGCATGATGAGCTGACATGGTCGTGGAGGACACCTTTTACTGCCCATAACTGACCCCTCAAGCTCGTCCGCTCTCACTACCCTCGATGGCGGGGCGGTCCACAGGTACACGGAAGTCCCCCAGGTGGATAAGGCGGTTGCGATCCACCTCTGTCCCGAGAACGCCGCCACCTGACGGGACCGCCCGGTACTCCCCTCCAGAGCCTATGAGATGACAACATTGATGACACCACCTCTGTCCCGAATGCCATGACTCTCCTGCAGGTCCATCAACCCAAGGCACTTAAAGATCTGCACCTGGGTAATCTTGACCCTGACGTGCTGCAGGAACTGCGCTCTGCCACTGACCTCGCTCTCAGAGCCACGAAGGTCACAGCGCAGGCACTCGGGTGGGTGATGGCCACCCTCGTGGTCCAGGAGCGCCACCTCTGGCTGAACATGGTCAAGATGCGAGACGTTGACAAGTCACGATTTCTCAACGCCACCGTCTCCCAGCTCTGCCTCTTTGGCGACACCGTCGATGACTTTGCCCAGCAGTTCTCGGCAGTGAAGCAGCAGACGGAGGCGATTTCTCACATCATGCCACAGCACCACCCAACCAACGCACCCAGCACCCCGCCTGCTTGCTGAGGGCATCCCCCTGCAACCAAACAACAGGCAGCTCCACCTCAACCTGGGCCCAGCTCTCAGCCCCAGCGTTGAGCACATCGCAGGTGGCATACGCCCCCCGCCTCCAGGACCACTTCCATGACCAGGAAAGCTCCGAAACTCTCCTGAGACGGGTGACCCAGGCAGTCAGATATTCGCTCCGGAGCTGGTACCAAGACCACTCCGTCCCCAGGTGGAGGGCCAGGAGGAGAATCCTTGTTTTCATTACTTTAATTTGCCGCACCGCCTTCGGGCTGCAGTACACACATTCTCAATAAAAGAGCGATTTCCTCACTCCCTGGGTTATCCTGCCGGTGCGCGCCATTCTCAGGGCACCTCGGCCCCAAAACTCTACAGTCCCGGCTCCCCGGACGCAGTTCCCTCGCCTCCGGCTCCGTGACTGCTCAGCCCCAGCAGGCCAGCGCTGACGAGTTCCGAAGATGCCTCTCTAGGACCTCTTCCTCAGTCTATAACCCGCCCCCTGCCGGGTGCGCGGAGCAAGGTAAGTGCTTTGAGTCTTTTCTCAGCACCCAAGCCTCAGGACGCTCTTCTGCCTCCTGACGCGCTATTACCTACTCCCCCCGCCACGAAGCCCCGCCCAGTATGTCAAAAGTTATCATCCTGTTAGTGCCCCTCGCACGGAGCTTGGATGCGTGGCTTTCACTTCCCAATTCGTCACGCTGGCTGGCCAGGACCATCCGACTCGGCTACACGATTCAGTTCGCCCGGATCCTGCCTCGTTTCAGCGGTGTTCGCGCCACTTCCGTGCGTGGTGACAAACGCCAACGCCTTACGAGCAGAGATTACGACCCTGCTCCTCAAGGATGCGATAGAGCCCGTCCCTCCAGCTGAGATGGAGAAGGGTTTCTACAGCCCTTACTTCATCGTACCCAAAAAAATAGCAGCGGGTTGCGACCAATCTTGGACCTGCGAGTTCTCAACCGGGCCTTACACAGATTCCCATTCAAAATGCTCATGCAAAAACAGATTTTCACCTACATACGAAAGCTAGATTGGTTCACGGCGGTAGACCTGAAGAATGCGTACTTCCACATCTCCATTCTGCCTTGACACCAACCCTTCTTATGGTTGTCCTTCGACGGCCAGGCGTTTCAATGAGCTCAGTCAGTGCTTAGGTGCCTTGCTCTCTTCGAGCCCGGCACAGCGTTCCTCTAAAACAATTCCAGAGGCTCCTGGGGCATATGGCATCCTCAGCCGCGGCCGCGCCACTCGGGTTGATGCATACGAGACCGCTTCAGCACTGGCTACAGACTCGAGTCCCGAGATGATCATGGCACTGCGGCACATACCGTGTGACAATCAACCCTTCTTGCCGTCAGACTTTCAACCCTTGGACAGACCTCTGCTTTCTGCAGACAGGAGTCCCCTTGCAGCAGGTGTCCAGATGTGTCGTGGTAACCACAGACGCCTCTTGACAGGGTTGGGGCCCGTGAGCAACGGGCACGCTGCCGCTGGCCCCTGGAAAGGACCCCGGCAGCATTGGCACATCAACTGCCTAGAGTTGTTGGCTGTATCTCTTGCCCTACGGAGGTTTCTCCCACTAATCCGGGGCAAGCACGTCTTGATCCATTCAGACAGCACCGCGGTGGTAGCGTACATAAAACGCCACGGCGGCGTGCGCTCTCGTCATATGTCACAACTCGCCCGCCATCTCCTCCTTTAGAGTCAGCCGCGACACAGGTCGCTGCATGCCACTTACATCCCTGGCAACCACAACACGACAGCGGACGCGCTGTCGCAGCAGGTTTCACCCAGCGGAAAGTGGAGTCTCCACCCCCACAGATAGATAATTTTGCCTCCCAAGACAACTCCCACTGCTCTGGTACTCCCTGACAGGAGCTCCTCTCAGGACAGGAGCTCCTCTGTGCTGCAGGAAATGCGCCCTGCCTCCAACCTTGCACTCATAGCTACGAAGGTCACAGCGCAAGCACTCGGGCAGGCGATGGCCACCCTCGTGGTCCAGGAATGGCATTTGTGGCTGAATTTGGTTGAGATGCGCAACATTGACAAGACATGCTTTCTCAATGCCCCCGTCTCCCAGTTCGGCCTATTCGGCGACACCGTCGAAGACTTTACCTAGCAGTTTTCGGCGGTGAAGAGGCAGACGGAAGCTGTGTCTCACATTATGCCGCGCCGCTGCCTCAACGCAGCCCACGGCCCATCTACCTGCTGAGGGTGTCCCCCTGCAACTAAACCAGGCAGTTCTGCTTCAAACGGGCCCAGCTCTCAGCCCCGCCATCGAGTGCCCCGCAGGCGATGTATGCCCTCCGTCTCCAGGACCCCCTCTAGGACCCGTGAAGCTCCTAAGCACCCCTGAGTCAGAAGACCCGGGCAGTCAGATGTTCGCTAGGAGGGTACCAAGACCACTCTGTCCCCTGGTGGAGGGCTGAGAGGAAAACCCTTGTTTTCCTTATTCTTTGTTGCCGCACCCCCTATGGGCTGCGGTACCAAATTTTTTTATAAAAGTGCGATTTCCTCAATTCCTGGGTCAACTAGCCGGTGTGTGCCGTTCTCACGGCACCCCGGCACCAAAGTCTTACTGTCCCGGCTCCCTGGACGCAGTCATCTCACGACTGTCCAGCCCCCATAAATGCTTTGAGAATTTCTCAGCACTCAAGCCTCAGGAAGCACCTCTGCATCCCGATGCATTATTACAGACGCGCTGGCATACAGCTGGCCCCGGGGGCTGTGCAAGTACGCATTTCCCCCAGTGAGCCTTCTTGCACTGGTGCTGTGCAAGGTCAGAGAGGACGAGGAACAGGTCACCATAGTGGCTCCTTACTGGCACACTTGGACCTGGTTCTCGGATCTCACGCGCCTCACGACAGCACCTCCCTGGCAAATTCCCCTGAGGATGTACCTCCTTTCTCAGGGTCGGGGCACCCTCTGGCACCGCGCCCAGACCTCATATGGTTTACACAACCATATGCACAAGTACAACAGTGGGTGAAAGTTTTGGGTGCAGTTCCAAGCAACATAGCACAGTGACAGTGACAGTGATGAGACATATTCCAATTTACATTAAACATCAGATTTACACAACAAAATTTACATATATAATATACAAATAATTTCACACCACAATAGTAATATACAATGTACAGTAAACAATACGCACAATATAGAATACACATACACATTATATTGAATGCACATACAATAAAAATTGTAAATAAAGTGTATATAAAATATACCTTAGGTTGTATTGTATTATATTGACATTCAGGCTGTCGGTTGTGTTGTTAAGAGAGAATATAATTTATGACAGTCCAGTGTGAGATAAAATTAATAAAGTGTAGTGCTGATGTATATTGATCGTGAGACATCAAGAGTTCAAAAGTCTGATTGCTTGGGGGAAGAAGCTGTCATGGAGTCGGCTGGGGCGGGTTCTGTGATACCACCTGCCAGATGGTAGCAGTGACAGCAGCCCATGGCTCGGGTGGCTGTAGTCTCTGATGATCCTCTGAGCTTTTTTCACACACCGCCTGGTATATATATGTCCTAGAGGGAGGGAAGCTCACCTCCTATGATGTGTTTGGTGGTTCGTACCACCATTTGCAGGGCTTTGCGGTTGTAGGTGGTGCTGCAGCCAGTCAGGATGCTCTCTACAGTGCTGGTGTAGAATCATGTGAGGATGTGGTGATTCATTCCAAACTTCCTCAGCCGTCTCAGGAAGAATGAGCCTTCTTCACAATGGCCTCAGTGTGGATAGACCATGTGAGTTCCTCTGTGATGTGGACACTGAGGAACTTGAAGCTGCTGGCTCTCTCCACCAGTACTCCATGGTGGTGATGGGGCTGTGTTCTCTGTCTTTTCTCCTGAAGTCCACCACAAGCTCCTTGGTTTTGTTGACAATGAGGGAGAGGTTGTGCTCCTGACACCAGCATGTTAGAGTATGCACCTCTTCTCTGTAGGCTGTTTCATCATTGTCAGTGAGCTAACCTACTGAGTGATCTGACCTACTGACCTATCATCAGCAAACTTAATGATGGCATTGGAGCTGTGTGTTGCCACACAAACATGTGTTTACAAGGAATACAGGAGTGGGCTGAGAACACAGCCCTGTGTGGCTCCAGTGTTGAGGGTCGGTGATGATGAGATGTTGCTGCCCATTCTAACCACTTGGAATATTCTTGACAGGAAGTCCAGGATCCAGCTGCACAGCGAGCTGTTTAAGCCCAGAGCCTGGAGTTTCACATAAAGCTTGGAAGGGAACTATGGTGTTGAATGCTGAGCTGTAGTCTACAAACAGCTTTCTCACATAAGTGTTCCTTTTTTCCAGGTGGGAGAGAGCAGTGTGTAGTGTAGATGCAATGGCATCATCAGTGGAGTGGTTGTTGCGGTAAGCAAACTGCAATGGGTCCAGTGAGGCAGGCAGCACAGAGCAGATTTAATCTCTGATTAGCCTCACATTTGCTGATGATGGGGTCAGAGCAACAGGACACTAGTCATTTAAGCAAGTGATTTTGGATTGCTTTGGTACAGGCACAATGGTGGACGTCAGTGGCGGTTCTAGATTGTATGGCGCCCTGGGCAAACCCCCCCATACTAAGGGCCTCACATTGTTCTGTCAGCTCCTCATTTGAGAGACTTTGGAAGATTGACAGCACTGCAAACTTCTCTCCCACATTTTCCAATGTGGAAAATCTTTCCTGAAGGGCTGAGGTTGCGGCATCAACAACAACATTGAAAAATGTCACCTCCAGTTTCTTCAGGGCATCACTCAAAGGCTCATCTAATGATTCATATGAAAAGTGCAGCTTTATGGACATCAGCCTTTTTTGTTGTAGAACAGCCTCTATATTCATACCCTCTCAAATATCCTTGGCTGATGTTTGTGCAGTCATAAAGCCTGTTGCCCTGTAGTTGCCAAGATCTCTCTCTGTCTTTCTGAGAAGGCTGACTGCAACATCCACATCATATTGGGAGACTGCATCAGCTTGCTCACATGTTGAATCTGGCTCAAGATGTCATACCACACCACTGTGCAGATTCTGAAGCGGAGAGATCCCACCTCATCTGACAAGGACTGGACCTCAATCTTTATCACAGGGTCTTTGGTTTGATCCCTCACCTCAATCAGTGCCTCTCTCCCTGCTGCTGCCTGATACCTCAGTGGCTCGACACTCTTAACTTCACTCTCCCACCTTGTCACAGTCCACATCTACAAAGTGATGTCCACATGATTTTTCAGGATGGCCTATCGCTGTGTGGAGGCTGAGATCAAGGTGTACAGTTTGTTTAAGATGCCAAAGTAACTTGTTGAATCGACAAAACTTTTAGCAGCATCAGCCACAAGGTTCAATGGGTGAGCCCACATGGCACAAATAGAGCTCTTGGATTAATTTCCAGGAGTCTGGCTTGGACACCTTTGTTTTTGCCTCTCACGTTGGCCCCATTATCATAAGATTGTCCTCTGCAGTCGTCAAAAGGAATTTTTAGCTCCTCTAATCTTTTGAGATTCAGCAATGCCACATGTTGGCCCGTGGACTCCTCTGCCTTCAAAAACCCCATAAAATGTTCCTTTATGTGGGGCTCCTACTTCAGTCACAAAATTCTAATCACAACTGACAACTGCTCAGTGTGGCTGACATCTGAGGTGCAATCTAGAATGATAGAGAAGAAATTTGTCAGTTTGATGTCACTCACCATTATTGAAATGACCTTGCTGCTCATCAAATCAGTGAGTTAATTCTGTATTTGGTGGCCAAGGTAGCTGGTGGTGTGACTCAAGGTCCCTTTTTGGACACGGTTAAGGTGCTCTTTCATGACTGGCTCAAATTTGGCCATCAGTTCAACCTCTTTGAGGAAATTTCCATTTGATGGAGAGTACAGTGTTTCTGTGTGTCCCCTTAGTGCCAGATTTCTAATTGCCAGAGACTGCACAATAGCAGTCAGATGTGTCAACACCTCTCTCCATCTTATCCTCTCAGTCTCCATAAGTGCCATCTCATGCTTATTAATTGTTTCCCCTTTTTTTTTATCCTCGTTGCCAGTTCTTTCCATGTTTTCATGCAGTTTTGGTGTTCTGGACTGCTGTCATGTGAAGTAAGCAAAGAACTTGCATGTTTCCAGTCTGTCAGTCCTGAGTTTGCTAAATTTACATTTACATTTAAATTTATGCATTTAACAAACGCTTTTATCCAAAGCGACTTACAGTGCTTAAAAGTTTTATACTAACCTATTTCATTACATGCATAAATTAATATTATACTCATAAAGAGATGACATACCTTTATCTTTTGTGCGTTTCTCCTCTTCTTCTTTCCTCTTTTTCCTAAACTGGGCACCTGATGGCTTAGACCTTTTCTTATCCATTAGTGTTGATTTGGCTCCGGAGCATCAATAATAACTAACCCCTGTCAACTAATCAAGACTAAAGCTGGTTTTATATTATTCTTAACGATTTCACACAAACCATAAAAAAATGCAACAATATGTCTGTGAAACTATATATTCACAGTATTATGAATGAATTGTGTTTTATTTTGTAACGTTTTGTAGTGTGACTGATTTGCATTAGTACTGTACAAAGTTAGGGGTGCGCTATTTGATAGATTCCCTCGCTCCCCCTACCTTGGGCTTACAGTGGTTAGATCTGAGGTCAAACTACCCCCACCCCCCTCCCCATCTTTTACTTCTGAGTGAGAGAACTTCCAGGTAGTAGCCTGCCTAGCTCACAAAAAAAAAAACTAGAATCAGGGCGCCCACTCCGACAAGGTTATTTGACCCACAGTCCCACACGGGGACATGATATCATTGCCGTGACGTGCAAATGAGTGATAGAAAACTGATTGCACAAATGTCACCATTCCAAATGTATTTGTGCGGGTGCCAATTGTATATATAAAATGTCTTTGTTTAATGTATTTCAGGTATGGCAAAGAAGAAAACTCTTGCAAGGACCTTAAAGTTACATTTCATTTTATGAATTATCACTGATGAAAATAATTATGGTACAGTCTAATATTACATTTCCATCAGATACATTTACATGGCTCACAATGCATAATCCAGTGATTAAGAGAGAAAAGTCATACTGGGTTAATTTTTCTAAATTGTCCATTTAACTAATTGAGGCTGTGGGGTACTGCCATGATTACAGCACAGGAAATGAAACTTAACGAAATGTCTACCAAATATAACATTTGACAAGGATTTCCTTGACAAAAAACATGGAACAAAACACTTATCGCAGATAAGACACTATGTGGTACATAGTAAAAAATGCATACACTGAAAATACTGGTTACCTGTAACTGTTGCATCAATGATCTAATTGATCTAAGCCATAATAATTACTTTTGTTAGGTAAAATTAGTCATATTAAATTAAAAGTATGAATTTAATAAAAACCAGTCAAAGTTAAAAACACTGGGGAAAACAGGATAAGTCTAATCAACATGAACCAATCACAAGACAATACTTATCAAGACAACACCAGAGCTGCATCCCTATTAGCATACTTATACTATGCCTTTAAATGTAGGCATAGTAGTTCAGTAGTTTGGAGCCAATTTAAAAAGTTTTACACATTAACAAATACATTTTGTTTTTGTCAAGTTTGATCTGAATGGTGTACACTCACTTGAGATGAAGACTGTACTCATAATAATTGTCTATAAGAAGTGTTTTTATTATACTTGGGGTATGGGTCAAACCTTCAATTGTTTTTGCCATGTTGAAATCACGACTGAAATCACGTGTTTCACTAAATGTAGAAGAAGAGAATCCTTGCACTAACTGGCTACTGCCTATGTAGCTAGGTATGCTTGGTTATGCTTAGAATATTGTTGTTTTGTGATGCAAAAGAATCAGAATGAGCTTTATTGCCAAATATGCTTACACACACAAGTAATTTGTCATGGTGACACAAAAAATGGAACATACTTATTTATTGTGCTGTAGCAGTGGAGACAATGAGAGATCCAGGAACTTTACTGCTGAAGAAGCAAAAAACGGTCAGAAGGTAGAAAGACTGGCAAACGATAACGGTAAGGCAGTTATGTCTTCATTAGTTTAGTGCAAAGTAGCATGGCACAGTGATTTTTGTGGATTTTGGGTAAACTATGACGTTGGCTGCTTGGAAATAAAACAAGTTCCCCTTCTGTCACTCACTTGATGTTGTGTCGATGTATTGACACTAGGGGTTGTTCCTGGGAGCCCCAGACATCTCTGATCTTTGAAAAAAGGCCAATGAAAATTGTCGAGTGGAATTTGCATGTATATATACAGGTATATAAGAGTTAGAATGCAACCACTCATTCAGACTTATTCTTTGGAGCCGAGCGGTTGTATTCACTTATCTGAATTACTCTGCTGATCCATTCATCTCTGAGTCCAGTGAAGCTGTTGGATTTACGGCGCATTACAGCGGCTTCTCCCCCTCTTGCACCGGTTGAGTGCAGAGAACACCCCTGGTCGCTTCAGCAGCCTAAAAGAGTATATTCTTCCTCTAAAAGAGTATATTTCCCTTCTAAAAGAGTGGCCCTCACGGAGAGCATCTTTTTAAAGATGCCTTTTCCATTTGTGTATATTTCCTGGTTGCGATCGTAACCTCTCCGCTTCCCATGGCCACTATCGATGCCTCACATGTTGGGCGCTGCCCACGCAGGGACAGCGTTTGTGGACGGGTCATGTTCTCACTGCGAGAACATGATTATGGCAACGTTGCAGCCCAGCGGCTCCCCGCCACATTCCTTCTACCTACGAGTTCGAGGCCACGTCGGTTAGCACTGGGAGGGATTTGGGGATTTCAATGGGAGAAAAACCCCCCGCGGACCTCCCATTTCCCAGCACGCTTGTTTGCCCAAGCAAGTTCTGCGGGCTGTCAGCTCGTCACATGGCGAGTCAGTGATCTCGTTTGCGGTTAGTGAAGCGGATGAGCTTTCGATTATAGCATTGCGGAGTGGGCTGGTTCAGTCTGACACCATCTGCAGCTGACAGCCGTACTTGCCTGGGCACCTGCGAGCATCTGGCTGGAGTGGAATGCTCTGCTCCCCCCGAACCCTCGCGGCTTGATGTTTGGTACTGCGGCCACGCCCTTTCTTCCCGGAAGTGCATGATGAGCTCACGTGATCATGTGACCCGGTATGCGGGCTCATCCACTCTCACTACCCTCGACGGTGGGGCTGCCGGGGGGGCTCGGTGACTCCCCAGGTGGTTAGCATGATTGCGGTGCACCTGTGCCCGAGACTACCATCCAGGGCCTTTAGGTTTATGTCATCACTGACGACTAGGGCCGGCAGTGCCGCTGGACAGGTTGCCTCCACCCTGCACACTACAGGTCTCCTGCAGGTGCACCAAGCTGAGGTGCTCAAAGAACTGCAATGAAAGTTCTGACCTGAGATAGTTGCAGGAGCTGCGCTCGGCAACCGATCTCGCCCTCTGGGCAACGAAGGTCACTGGATGGTCTCTCGGGCAGGCGATGTCCACTCTGGTGGTCCAGGAGCTCCACCTTTGGCTCAACCTGGTCAAGTCCCTTGACTCAGCACTGCCACAAGTGGCACCACAGGCTCCGCCTCATCATGAGGCCCCACCCGCCGGTACGTCCGACACGATTGTTCCCTTGGTCCCCCTCACGCGGAGCTTGTGGCTAATCAGGACTGTCTGACTCGGCTATGCGATTCAGTTCACCAGGCGCCCGCCCAGGTTCAACGGCATACGCTTCACTACGTTGAGAGGCGAGAATGCCGCTGCCTGTTCCTCCAGCCGAGATGAAGAAGGGGTTTTACAGCCTCTACTGTCCCCCTCCACCTTGAAAGTGTATGTTGCCATTATATCGGCACATCACGATGCAGTAGACGGTAAGTATTCAGGGAAGCAGGACTTGATCATCAGGTTCCTGAGAGGCACAAGGTGCCAGAGTTTTATCAACTCTGGCACCTTGTCAGAATTTTCAGAATAATATGAAAACAGAAGAAAGAAAAATGCATACAATGTTTTTTAGCACTTAACACCATTATTAGATAAAGACTTTACACTCTTGTTGGATTAATCAAATTGAAATAGCATGCTTTTTAGTGTGTCTGACGGAGTTGACACTAATTACAGTAAGATGTAAGTTATGAAGTGAATAAATATCAATTTTCAGAAAAAAGCGTTTTTTGTAAAATATAAAAAAATAAAAACATTTGTTGCTGAGACCTTTATCTACAAATATATAAATTTCAGATTAATTTAGTATTAAAAAATAAAAACTTTCCTTTCCTTTCAAAACAAGTTTTGTCCAAGATATCAAAAATCAGTGAGCCGCTTGTATGATTGCAATTTAATGAGCCAATCAGGGTCTTCATCCAACAGCGAGAATAAAGTAGTTTCACAGCGTTCAACCAAACTGCCATAATGTTTAATGTTGTTTTGTATTGTAAAAAACATGATGAAGTGAAGATGCGCCATCAGTCTCACCACCATGTTTGTAATTTTTCACGTATGATAATTGTAGTTCTGAAGACGACGGTCAACCTCCTCTTCTGTCGAGCATGGGATTGTGGGCAATATTAGCCAAAAAGTGTTCATTGATCCACACTTTTAAAATCTACTGGAAATAGTAGACCATCCGGGCAACTTTGGGACTCTCATTTCCCCATACTATGATTTGGGGCACCCTAATTCTAATCTTAGATGCTGTTTTGGGCAGATAGGGTCTGGAATGTGATGCAGGGCAGAATTCAAAGGGATGAGAAAATATGAGAGCAGACAAGAAAAGACGACAACTTAAAAATAAGACACAGCAAAAACAAAAGGACATGAACTATAAAAATGTCAAATTCAAGATAAGTGCCGGTAGCACTTTATTTTACAGTATGTGTACTTACCAGATATATATGTAGAAGTTACAAATAAATAGGTTGTGAAAAGTGTACATACACAGTAACTATTATAAAACATTATAGTACTTATCTGGTACATAAACAGAACATATGTAGTACTTACAAATAAATATTGTGTGACAACAGGTACAATTTCTACTACTTTGCTACTTTTAACTTACTCTATTTCTTTTTATTACAAAATACTTAAAAATAGACATATGCTAAGTAGTCGTAGGTTATTCCCAGTATATAATTGCAAGTAGGATGTGATCCTACATAGATCCTAATAAACAATTAATTAGTACCTATACAGTACCTCGTAGATGCAGTAAATGCAAAATTAAGTACATTCATGTGTGTTTGTTTTCCAGACAGCTGATAAGGTCATGTTCAAATACTAAATACACATAATTAGTTGGTGTGTTATCAGATGATATTTGTAAATTGTCAGCAATTACATGGGTAAGGATGGTAATATCAGACCATATACGAAATATTTATGTAATTGCTTAGTTTAAGACTGTTGTGCACGATGAGTGGTAAAAGTACCTAGCAGCAAGTACTCAATGAGTATCTCCACTCTTTGGTACCTTTTCTAGGAAAGTGCAAGTACAACTTTTGTAATAAATATTACTAAGTACATATACTAGTTCATCCTTGGTAACACTGTGGAAATTGGACTGTAAATTAAAGCACACTATTTTACACAGTATTTCATAGGAATTACCTATTCTCTAGTTATTGTGATGTTCAGTATGTAGAAATAGTACCTTTTGTTACATAATATTTATTTTTAAGTTCTACATATGTTCCATTTATGTACCAGATAAGTTCTATGATGTTTCATAATAGTTATGGTGTATGTATGCTTCCATTATGTAGCGTAATTATTTGTAGGTACACAATATGTATTTGTAACTAGTACATAAGTGCCATTTATATACCAGGAAATTACTATAATATTTTGTAATAGTTACAGTGTACGTACACTTCCACTATTTAAAGTACCTGTTATTACGCCCTATTCATTTGTAACTACTACACATGCACCTGGTAAGTACACATACTGTAAAATAAAGTTCTACCACAGTGCTAAAGAAGTGAATGAAATAATACTGTTTTGGTCCCAGTACTTTGGTTAGGTTTATGGGTAAATTAATGTAATTACTAAAATGTTTCAGAAAATTGGACATACTGTACCTTTTATGTCACAGCCATTCAAAGAAGTTAGTGAAAGGACATAGTTTTGGTCTCAGTACTGTGGTGCATTTGTACAACTTAAGTTCTAGTTTGGAAATTCGGAGAGCACAGAACAATTTTAGCAGACAAAATAATCAACCTCCTGTTGCCGACTTTCCTGTGAGAACCAGTCTGTATAAAATATAATCAAAAACATATGGAAACATAACAAAAAACATTACACTTTTGCTCAGTGAATTTAAACAAAAGCTCTGAATTAGAAACGACAACCATTTGACAATATCAAGGTTAGTCCAGGTCTCTTTTGAAAATTGCTGAAACTCATTTGTATGCTTCTCAAAGCTCAGCACTGACCTGTAATTCCAAATCATTTGAGCCCTGTAATCCGCCGCTATTCTTTGCAGACTGAGTGATGACCAATTTGCTATTTTAATTCAGTTGAAAACTAGGCTAAGTCCAAGACGACTTCCTCCCCTAAAGGCTCTTGACAAGGTCCTTTCTGACCTCATCGCAGTGAGCTCCAGTAAGTCAATCCCATACAAAGGCTGAAAAAAGAGCGTAATGCCAGCAAAATTTAGTACAAGTTGTTTGGATGGATGCACGCTGTATTTTAGTTCCCATTATGCCCGGGGTAAACATGCAAAGCGGTTCTCACTGCTTTTAAAGTGTTTTACTTTCACTATCAAATGTTATCTTATGCAAATGGAATCCATTGCTGAGTCGAAGGCCATAAGGTGTTGTACCAAATCTCTGTGCTGATGTGTGAACAAACTGGGGCCCCCTATTTCTCTAACTGAATATTTGTCTCCCTTACAATCATTCACCAAAACCTTCCCAGTGACCAGAATTTAACATGTCCGCTGAATTATTCAAAACTCACACTCAATTATTCATCAGTCTCTGGTATATTTGGATCGTTTGTTAAAAGTCTGCTGGATGAAATTGTGGGCATCCTTTCACACACTGTATATGATACAAGTCTATAGCTCTTCAAACGGACAAATTGTGGCCCTCTTGCATGCATGCGTGCTCATTCAGGCTTTGTGCTGAGGAGCCGAGATAATGTCCAGGCCATTTCAGCGGGTAGTCCAGCATTGTGGCAGGAGGGACACAACGTCTCGTTCCCTCCATCAGGGAAAGGAGGTTATGAAAGTAACCAGGACGTTCCCTATCTCTCACTCACTCTATGTTGTGTCGATGTAGTGACACTAGGGGTCCCTACACAAAATGCCACAACTAGCTGAACTGTATTATGTCAACTGGCAGTGCGAGACGGCCAGACTACTGTGTGCCTCGTAGCCAATGCACCAGGCAGACATGTAAACTCCCCAAAAGCTGTTATGAGTGTCAAACGACCCTTCGGTGACAAGTCGACTACCCAAAAAATAGGGACAGACTAGCCCAGTCATGGCCTCTTTTCCTCATTTTTCTCTCCCCAGAAAAGAGTGAAATTTGTTAACCGACTGGGGCCATTGTCTACATCGGGGGTGGGTCACTCCCAAGGGGAAGACACCGTGGAGACCACAGGGGGCCTTTGCCCAAGGAAGACGCAGTTTACCAACAGGGAAACGATTTAGCAGAAGATATACATTGCATGGGGTCACCTGTGGGGACCAACACATGCGGAGCACATACCCCAGTACAGGGCTTAGTTAGCACATGTACTGAGCCGGCAGCTGGTTTCTCCACAAACTCGTCTGCCACAGGGCGAGCAGGAAGTCATCCGAACACATTTTGTGAACACTTCTGGGAGTCAACAGTGCATGACTTAAGATCAGGGAGGTGAAAGGTGCTATGCGCAAGCGATACACCCGGCCAGCTGTCCCGGACTTACCTATTCGTACCTGCCAAGACACGGGACGAATCCGGCTCAATACGGAGATTGTAGAACCTCGCAAAGGTGTTGGGTGTAGGGTTGCAACGGTATGAGATTTTCACGGTATGAGGTTGAGCCAAAGGTGGACCGAGAGACCGCGTCGTGACCTTCGTCGCCCGGAAGGGCGAGGTCGGTCGCCGAGCGCAGTTCCTGCTCCTGCAGATTTCCACTCTATCCTGACATTTGCAGCTGCCCGGGAAAGTATGTCCGTCATTTCCACGTCAGCCTGTGACTGGGCGACCATACCTGAGGGGGGAAGCCCAGCCAAGGCCTCCACGTCCGAATTCATTGTAAAACCAATATGCTGATAATCATACAAAATAAAATCTTTTACACTATTTTAATGAAAATAGAACTTTTTTCTCTTTATACGACCAGCTAATTCAAAAGAGCATGGCTTTGTTTAGCAATCAATCCTGATTTGCTTAAAATGTACTTGTCCTGAAAAGATGGCGACCGATTAGGCAACACGGTCTAGAGCTCTGAATCTTTTTCAGCTAATTTAGACTTTCGTGTGGTCTCAAAAGACTATAGAGTTCCTGATATGAACATCGATGATTATTTCAAGAAAAGTACTGACAACATGCCAAAACCGAGGGGAAAGAAGACCGATGGAGGCGGTGAAATCCACACCAATCAAGAAATTAGCGGCGATGATGCTAATATTAGTTCTTGCCCCAAGGCAGTGACATCTGATGCTAACAACATCATACACGCTCTCACAGCGGTCATAGACAGTAAATTATCCGGAGTCACGGAACAAATTGAGAAATTGGAGGCGTCCGTGACACAGACGATGGATAAAAAAATAGCTGACGTAACGCAAATGATTGAAACGAGGCTGGCCTCTGTGCTGGAAGCCGTTGCCAACCGTGGTACTGAGATACAGGCCCTGACTGCGAGAATGGATACCGCAGACATGCAAATGGAAGCCATAGACCAAACTGCAGCTGCATCCAAAGCCAAAATCTTAACTTTGGAAAAACAAATCAAACAACTAAAAGAACGCACTGATCAGCTGGAGAATCACTCCCGGAGATGTAACGTCAGAATACTGGGAATAACAGAGCGCGAAGAAGGGACAAACGCGGTGAAATACCTTGAGAGGTGGATCCCCGAGCACCTTCATCTGGACACCGTAGACGGCAGGATCATGAGGCTGGGGTATATGTTCGCTCTTTGGAGATGGCGTGTGCCCTACCTTCGCCACAAAACGTTTGATGAACAGCTACTGGATGAAAGGTTGAACCTCTATAATACGTGTTTGCAAGAGGTTGTTATCTCATAAGTTCAGGGCTCTTTTAGAAGGAAGAATATGTTTTCAGACCACATGAAATATATGAAATATACGACAGAGCTGCTCTATTATAGGCCAGAGATAGTGGAAGCAGTCATCTACGGGACTCTGCCTACTTTGAACACAGCTCTGCTTTGGCACTGCCAGTTCTTTTTCGTGCAGTGCTTTGCTTTTTTTCTTTTTTATGGTTGTTTTGAATTAGTTCTCTCTTCATTGTGTTTCGTTTGTGTTCGAGCTGTTTGTAGCTCAGCTCCCCTCTCTCTCCATATAAATGTTAGCCCAATGTCGACAAAGATATTACTTACTCAGTCTAATTTAATCTTGTTTATTTTATTTTTTCTTAATTGTTTTAAATGAATGATGGCCAAAACAGGATATATAAATTGCATATCACTAAATGTGAAAGGAATTAATAATCCTACTAAAAGGAAAAAATAATAACCTATTTAAAAAAGCAAAAGACAGACATTGCATTCATCCAAGAAACACATCTTACTGACATTGAGCATACAAAATTGAAACGTGACTGGATTGGTAAAGTTTATTACTCCTCGTTTTCTTCAAGTGCTAGAGGTGTAGCGTTGCTCATAAACAAAAACCTTAGATTTCAATTAAATACAGTACAAAAGGATACCTCAGGTAGATTTATATTAGTTGACTGTATAATTAACAGGAACAGGTTGACACTGGCATCTATATACGGTCCTAATATAGATGATCCAACTTTCTTTAATAAATTAACCATGAAACTGGCACCTGCAGAGGGTCATTGTATCCTGGGAGGAGATTTTAATCTTGTGCTGAACCCTTCATTAGATCGTTCAGCCCCCAAGAACACTACTTTGTCAAAATCCGCAACAGCACTGTATCAAGGCATGAATGAACTTGGGTTAAAAGATGTGTGGAGACTACTAAATCCGGGTAAAAAGGAGTTCTCTTTCTACTCTAATGTTCACAATACATACTCTAGAATTGATCTGTTTTTGACCTCACAAACACTACTGCCCCACATTAAAACATGTCTTTATTTGGCTGCAACCTTATCAGACCACAATGCTTTAAGGATGGAAGTGTCTATGCCACAGGAAGGCCCTGCCTCCCATAGATGGAGATTTAAAACATTCCTACTTAAAGATTCCGATTTTGTAAAATACATGAACGACAAATTAGATATATATTTGGAGACTAACTTAAATACTGCGTCTCACTCAGCTGTTTGGGAAACACTTAAGGCATATATGAGAGGTCATATTATTTCATATGTATCCCATAAAAATAAACAAAAGAGAGACCAACTATCGCAACTAGAGAATGAAATAAAAATACTTGAAATCCAACATGCCCAAACCAAACAATCTGAAACCCTTAGTGCATTAAAACAAAAACGGACTTTGTATGACAATCTTTGCACCAGTAAAGTTGAAGCAGCCATGGCGAGGACTAAATATCATTACTATGAGTATGGTAACAAAACTAGCAAGTTGCTTGCATGGCAGCTAAAGCAAGAAGATACAGAAAAATACATACAATGCATCAAAACTGATGATGACCGGTACTTAGAAGGCTCTAAGGACATAAACTTGGAATTCAAAAAATATTATGAAACGTTATATAAAACAGAGCAGTCAACGGAAATTGATATTAAAGACTTCCTTAATAAATTAGCAATGCCTAAACTTACAGTTACAGACAGGAATCTATTAGATGAAGCGATATTAGAAGAAGAGGTTCACCGAACGATCAAGTCCTTACAAAACAATAGAGCCCCAGGACCTGATGGGTATCCAATTGAATACTTCAAAACTTTTTCAGAAAAAATATTAACACCGCTAACAAACATGATTAGAGAAGCATTCCAAAAAAAACACTCCCAAAAACATTGGAGTTGGCAACCATAACGCTACTCCCAAAACCTGGAAAGGATCCACAAAAGTGCAGTAATTATAGACCCCTCAGCCTCCTTAACTCTGACTATAAAATTTTATCGAAAATCATCGCACGACGCTTAGAGATAGTGGTTCCAAAAATTATTAATACAGACCAAACGGGTTTTATCAAGAACAGACAAGGTGCAGACAATGTTAGGCGGCTATTTCATATTATAGAACACACAAAAAAACAGGACTACCCTGCCGTGATCGTCTCTATGGACGCCGAGAAGGCGTTCGACAGGATAGAACCAAGCTTCCTCCTTGAGACCATGAGGGCCATGAATTTTGGTGAAAATTTTCTGGGTTTTATCAGGACCCTATTCGTCGCCCCCAGATCGCAAATCCTAACAAATGGGGTTCTGTCGGACGCCTTCTCCTTATCGCGTGGCTGTCGTCAGGGTTGCCCTTCCTCTCCCGCGCTCTTCTCAATTGCAATAGAACCACTGGCTATTGCCCTGCGATCAGATATATCCATCACCGGCATAAAAATTGGAACGGAAGAGCATAAACTCGCACTCTATGCAGACGACTTATTAGTATTTATATCTCAACCTATCACATCATTTCCCTCGTTATTGACTAATCTCAAAAAATATAGTGCTGTATCGGGATACAAAATTAATTACTCTAAAAGTGAAGCTTTCCCAATCAACATGACAAATCATCACATAAGTCTGCTTCCAGTTCGATTTAAATGGTGTACAGAGGTCTTCAAATACTTGGGAATCACTATCTGTAGCACTTGTGACAAAATATATGAAGAAAACTACACCTCATTGCTTTCTAAATCTAAAAAAGAGTTACTGAGATGGATGGACCTCCCCCTATCACTGATTGGCAGGATTAATACAATAAAAATGAATCTATTACCCAAATTTATTTATTTATTCCAGTGTATACCTCTGAAGGTTCCTATGTCTTTTTTCAAGGAATTAGATAAATCACTTACTTCCTTCCTGTGGCACAACAAAACTCCGAGAGTCAAACTCCTTACATTACAGGCACCTTATTCCAAAGGGGCTTGAATCTTCCAAATTTTAAATTGTATTATATGGCTGCACAACTTCGTGCTCTGTGGATGTGGTTTCACTGCAGAGCAGATGAAGTAAAATGGATGTCAATCGAACAATATGAATTACAGGATATTCCATTAACAATCGTACCATTTTTGGAATCTAAAAAGAAACTAAAAATAATCACTCAAAACCCAATAATCTCTGCTACATTTAACGCCTGGCAGCAATTACATATATCAGTCGGACAAAATATAAAATTATTGGTAAATTCACCTCTCACGAACAATCCCAACATCCCAGCAGCCTTATCGGATGGAATTTTACAAAACTGGACGAGAAAAGGAGTAAAATTAGTTAGTGACCTTTATACTAATAATGTCTTTTTAAGTTTCAGTCAAATGTCAGAAACTTATGATATAGATAAACGTAACTTTTTCAAATATTTACAAATTAGAAGCTGGATCAAGAGTCAAACTAAAGAGAGTTTCCCACACAGACCTGAGGAATCTTTGCTTGAAAAATGCATTTTTAACTCCAAACGCAATAGAATTAAAGGTTTAATATCTACGGTGTATAAAACCACTATTGAAAACTTACCGGCTTATGCCAGATATACAAACAAAACAAGGTGGGAATCAGATCTTGGATGTACTTACACAGAGGAGAATTGGAACAGATTATTGGAATTGGCACAAACAAAATTGGTGTCTTCTAAACACAGACAAATTCAATTCAATATTTACCATAGAACATATATTACGCCATACAGGTTAAGTAAATTAGGAAATGACATCTCTGATCAATGTCAAAGATGCACCATCTCTGTCGGAACTCTTGCCCACATGCTATGGAGTTGTACCCGTTTGAAGCCATACTGGTCTCACATCATCACAGTAACCTCTCGGGTTTGTGGACAGGCTCTGGATTCCGACCCTAGGATCTGGTTGTTGGGGGATGTAACCTTATTGAAGATGAACTCTAACATGAAACATTTTGTGCTACTAGCAGCAACGGCTGCCAAGATGTGTATCCTGAAGGATTGGAAGAGTGCCACCCCCCCCAGCCAAAAACACTGGGCTAATGAGCTCCTGTCGTACTGCACCCCAGAAAAAATTCTACATTCTATTCGAGGAAAACTAGATGTCTTTGAACTGATTTGGACTCCTTTTTGAACACCCTGACCCAACTTGACATGGCCACAGACTAGACGTATTCCTATGCTTATTACTGTTTATTTCTATTTTCATGATTATATAATATCTTGCCTTGTGGAGAGAGAGCTGTGTGTTTATTTATTTTTATTTTATTTTTTCTTTATATTTTTTATTTTGTGTTTTGTAAAATGTTAAAACTATAAATAAAATATAAAAAAAAAAAAAATGTACTTGTCCTTAATGGAGAAGCACAAAATTTGACTAAATTAATACACTTATATAATTAAATATAAATCCAAATACACTCATTTCTGTTCTTTTAACAAAATGTTCGGTAATACTTTCTAGAAGCCCATATTTATAATGCATTGTAAAGTCATTATAATGCATTAGTAATGTCTCATAATACACCTTATAATATGATATAACTTCTCATAAATAATTGTAACTACATTTATAATACATTATAATACTTACCTATTGAGAGTTATACATTAGAGTATAATGCATTATGTAACCAGCAACATCCAATTTTATCTGCAGAAGTTATAATGTATTATACAGTGTATATTTGTAATATATATATATATATATATATATATATATATATATATATATATATCTTCTACCGTTGTTGTTGTTGTTAAAACTCGTGTTTCATTCTAAGACTCCCATGTCTATCTTGCTCCTTATCAAACTCTTAACATTATGTTTGTAACGGCCCTGTCTGGTGTTTTCTCTGTGTTCCATTTCTCCTCTGCAGAGTGGCAGCAGGAGTGGGTGCTTTCCTGATTGTTCTGCTAATGGGTAAGAAGATAAAATATCTGTTCCTTCCAGTGCTAGGACTCTCCCCTTGCTTCCAATACTTTTTGGGGGCTTGTTTGACTATTATTTGGATAATAATAATAATAATAATACATTTTATTTAAAGCGCCTTATCAGGACACCCAAGGACACTGTACAAAACAGATAAAAACCATTAAAACAGTAAACAATAAAATTGGCAAAACAACATTGGGGTGATATGGGTCAAGCGGAATATGATTGTCTAAACAAGTGAGTTTTGAGTTTGGATTTGAAAAGATTAAATGAGTTGATGATACGAAGATCTGGAGGGAGGGAATTCCAAAGATGGGGAGCAGAGCGACTAAACGCCCTGTTCCCCATTGTGACAAGACGAGCAGGGGGAACAGAAAGATGGCAGGTGTGAGATGACCGGAGTGAACGAGTAGGGATGTTTAAATGGAGAAGATCTGAGATATATAGAGCAGCCATGTTATGAACTGCTTTGTAAGTAATGAGAATTTGGATGCTTTGAAAACCTTATTTTTTCCTTTAAATAAATGTATTTCTTTATGGTATTTTAAGTATTGCCTCTTCTTCATGTTCCCCGCCAAGAGCATGTGTAACATATTGGGGCTCATCCAGGATTTTGAGTTTTAAGAACTGGGAGTGAGTGGAAGCATTAATCGTTTCTGCGTTTTTTTGGATTCTTGAAACCAAATTAACATGGACATCCAGTGGTATGTGCGGGTTGTGCTGAGTGCGAGTGGGTGAGAAATATGAATTATTGGAGTGACACCCTGCTGCAGGTGAAGAGCGTTTAACGCTTTTGTTATTTTTTTTTTGCATTTTTTATTTTAGTTTGTTGCTTTTGGTGTGTCGGACATGGGGCAACTGTTCGCAGTCAAGCAGTAATGTGGGCACACTGAAGAATAGGGTAAAGATGTGTATATTTGTATTTAATTAGTTAGATGTGGGGAAGCTCCTTTGATAAGATCTTTCTCCCATTGCACAATGCAACACAAATAGCTGCACCACGATTGATTGATTGCTGGACATGTGCCGTTGAAAGTAGTTACTAAGGCCATTCGTTTTGTTTGTTTTGGCTTGCGTTGCCGTTGTTTGGTAAGTTCTGGAAAATTGTATTCGTTTGTAACTGAGAAGTATAATTCTGGCTTTTGTTTTCTCAAAATTGACTCTTGAATTTTGTTCAGCTCCATTGGAAGAATAGATGGCTTAATGAAAGTCCAATTACGTAAAGTTGTTGAACACTAAACTTTACAATTGAGATCCCAAAAGGTTTGAAGATGCAGCTTAGGCAAAGGGTTAAAGAGCACCTTGCTGAATTGGAAGTGATTTCTTTAAAACCTTTAGCTTCATCTATGCCTTGTGGACATGCTGTTATGTCTCCAACAACTTATGTTGTCTTAACTTTTGAACGATAAAAAGAACTGCTTGAAATGCAAAAGCAGCAACAGCGTTTGGAGGTTAAAGAGTGAGAGAATGAATGACAATTGGAGTTTGAAAAATTAAAACAACATGAATGAGAGAACGAATTGGAGGCAAAAACACTTGCCCAAGAAAAAGAGCATTTAAAACTGCTGTTTGAAGGTAGAGTTCAGAGTTAGAGCTGGTTGATATGGGTACAAGACCAGTGCCTGACCAAGCTGTCATGACAAAAAATTTGCCGAAATTCTATGAAAGGGATCCAGATGCTTTTTTCATTATTTGAAAGCATTGCAGATAATGCTTGGGGTGGGCACTGGGGTGACTCTAAGCACACTTTGTTACTATAGAGAGTGTTTACTGGGAAAGCCCAGAAAGCGTTTATTTCGTTATTCGTGACTGATAGGAAAAATTACAATGAGGTAATAGAAGCTGTTTTAAAAGTGTACAAATTAGTCCCTGAAGCTTATAGACAGCGGTTCAGGAGTTGGAAGAAGGGATACAAACAAAAGCATGTAGATGTGGCCAGGTAGCTGTATTTTTTTTATCTGCTGTTGTATTGCTGTTGACGTGAAAACATTTGAGGATATGTGCGATTTAACTGTATTGGAACAATTTAAATACATAGTTCCAGATCATATTGCTACATATATAAATTAACTTAAAGTTAAGACAGCCACTGAAGCTGCTGTTTTAGCTGACAAGTTCGTACCTACCCAAAAAAGCCCTACGAAGTACCATTCACGCTGTGATTTCGGACAAAGGGAGCACCGCCCTGGTCGCTTTTGTGGAGAGTTTGCCTCTTCTTCCAAATCTGATCAGAATGTACATAAAACTGATGTTAAGTCCACTTGTAATTATTGTCTTGAGAAAGGACACTGGAAAAATGTAAGTCCTGCTCTGCATGCTAAAAGTATGAGGAGTAATTTCAAAGCTTCAGCAAAGTCAGTTGGATACGGCTCTTTCCTCGGCTGATGCCATGTCATTAAACATTTACATATCTGGTTTTGAGGGGCCTGAGGTGTCTGCTGAGGAGCAGTGTAGCTTTTTATTTGATCAGTCAGATCTTGGAACAAATTATGCCCCATTCATTACAGATCAGTTTGTGACTTTGGGTGGTAAATCTCAGCTGGTATCTTTGAAAATACTCAGTGACACTGGAGCATTGGAGTTGTTCATTATGGAGTCCATTTTATGCTCTGCTGCATAAAATTTTATTGAAGTCGGAACTTGTGCAGGGAGAGGTTACAATTGCTGTGCGTCATTTGTTGCTCATAGAAGACATACATTTGATTTTGTGAAATGGAAGCATAAGTGGTAGTTCTGTCAAGGAGACTTGCGCAGTACACTTAATAATTTTATTAATAATTTCCTTTAACCAATCACTGTTCACCTCTCGTTTTAAAGGTCTGCCAGCAGCCAACCACTCTGCTGCCTTCAGGTGCCAATCTGGCAATTATTTCTACAACTTAATATGACCGACGTTGAGTCATTTTCACTCCCTGATAAGCTAATATGGATTTAATCACTGCTGCTTTCCTTATATCCAGGATCAGCAGCTCCTTGTCGCAGAGCAGGTCTGCAATTCTGGAGTCTCAGTGGGATCCGGCAACTTCTTGGAATAATAATAGATATGTTAACGAGGCATCTCCGTCAAACCCATCTCTCCAGACCACAGGTGAACCAGCTCACAAAACATATTGAGAAGCCGCCTTCCCTCCCTGACAATGTCACCACTCCATCTCAACTTTCATCAAACATACAATAACATAAACGATCAGCAAATCTGTATCTTCATCCAGATCTCAGTCATGTAGCAAACTTCCTTCAGTCTAGCCACCACATCTACTGCAACCGGAATGCACGACCTGGTGCTGGAAGGCCATCAAAAGTATTGCATCAAGGCAGCAGCTAATCTCCATCAGTAAGGACTCTATCATATTCATCAATTTGCATTAAGGGTTAGGTTTTCTGCTGCCAAAGTTGTCTGTCCATCACAACCTTAATCTGCATCAATATCACATTCAAGCGGAAATATGTAATTTCTTTATAGCATTTGGCTCTCATATTTCATGGTCGGAGATCACGTGTTTCACAGCGTGATGACCATGTCACGGCGGGTAACTCAGTTATTGTTCACAATGCATGATTGAGTCACCGTGTTGCATTCCTGAGTGTACCACTATCGGGGAATCAAGATCTATTATTCATGAATGTCGTGATACACAAGTACATATAGTATGGGGTCTTATTACACCATTCAGTTAAAATGATGCTTGTTTTCTTGGTAGCTCCTATCTCACCTCGATGATAAATTATCTTAAGTCACAGCCTCACGCTTCAGCTGCCTCCCCCTTATTTATTAATTCTTTGGGTGACCCCATGACTCACCACCGGTTTGCATCTCATCTTTCCTACATGCTTATATGTTGCGGTCTCTCCCTTCTAGCGTATTCCGGCCAATAAGATGCTGGGACGATAGTCTGTTTCATTTTACCAGACATAAAGTACTGTGCAAAAGATATTTCACAAAAAACATTTGTCTTAAAATGGTTATTTATATCTTCAGCTTTATTGAGTCAAAATGAAATGTACATTTTAGACTCCCAAACATTCCTTTTGCAAACAGAATAGAATAGAAGAACAGGGACCCCTGCAACAGATTGCATGACCCCCACAGAGCCCCCCACTGAACATCGAGACAGAAGCAAATGAGACATCCTATATAGATAGATGAACTGCAGCGAATTCTCCAAGAAGCTTGGAATATCCTATCTGTCAACAACCAAGAAAAACTGTGTCCATGTGTACCTAGGAAAAATGGTGCAGTTTTGAAGGCAAAAGTGGTCACACGAAATATTGATTTAGCTTTTTTTTGTTTACTGGTCTTCATATGACGTTAATTTATAAATGAAAACTATTCATGTCATTATTTTTTTTAAATCCTCACTAGTCAAAATTTTTCACAAGTGCCTAAAACTTTTGCACAGTACTGTACATACCATACACCTGCATTCATTCAACCAAGCTCAGCTCATATTAAGCAACGCATCAAAGGTAACATTTTCTTTCACTTCTGGTGGTGGCAGAATAAAAAAACACTATGCACTCCCTTCCTCATACTCCTCCAAACATTGTTATCCTTTTCAAGTGTATTGCACAAACAATGCTTCCCTCCCTCATTCTCCCCAAGCATTGTTATCCTTTTCAGGGGTACTGCACAAACAATGCTCCCCTCCCTCATACTTCCCCAAGCATCGTTATCCTTTTCAAGGGTATTACACAACGATGCTCCCTTTCCCCTAAATATGTTATAAGCTTTGGTTATTCTTTTCAAGAATATTGTACAACCAAATGCTTGCCATTCAGGACTCATGTGTCTCAAAAGCATTGCAAGCATTGGTTACTCATTTCAAGGGTATTGCACAACCAAAATGTTCGCCCAATTCAGGTCTCAAAAGTATTGCAAGCTTTGGTTATCCTTTTTAAGGAAATTGGACAACCAATGCCCCCTTCCGTTCATGTGTCAGAAGCTTTGGTTATCCTTTTCAAGGGTATTGCACAACCAATGCCCCCCTTCCCTTTATGTGTCATAAGATTTGGTGTTCCTTTTAAAGGGTATTGCACAAATGAGACTCATGCGTTACATGCCATCGTTTCATTAATAATTACCTTTAACCAATCACTGTTCACCTCTCGCTTTAAAGATCTGGCAGCATTCTGCTGCATTCAGGTGCCAATATGGCAACCATCTCCTCCCACCACCACCAGCAAGTCTTCGTCTGACATGGGGTAGGCTCCTTGCCCCTGCCATCTTCCTGGCAGGATTTGATGGTTCACCAAAATTTTCAACAGACAAGGATCTCTAGAGCGTTTCCATCAAATGTAAAAAAATGTACTGCACGCATATTGTTTTTGCCATAGGCTTCTTTTGGCTTGCACATTTGCTGGTAAAAATCCAAGCAAATCTCAAGCTAAAATGAAGATATGGTATTATTATGAGGGGGCTGGTTTTGACATTGTTGCTCATTCCGGGGTCCCCGTTTCCAGCTAAATATTCTGGTCCTTATTCTGAGGTGCTCATTTCTGAACAAAATTATTAGATCTCTACACCGGACCACAAACGCTCTGCATACGTCACGATTCACTGTTGTCTGCCCTGTGTTTTGCCTCTGTCATCTATTTCTCCTGGACTACATTTCCAATAATTCCCTACCCTCATCACTGCCAGCTGCCCTTGATTGTTTCTCACCTGTGTCTCATTCACCTTATTAGTCTTTGTGTATTTAAAGTCCTATTGTTTGCTCCCTCCTAGTCAGTTGTTATGTGTTCTGACCTTCTGTGTATCCAGTTCCCATCATTTAGGTTTTCTCTGTATCCAGTTCCCATCATTTAGGTTTTCTCTGTATCCAGTTCCCATCATTTAGGTTTTCTCTGTTCCAGTGTTTTTCTCATCGTGGATGTGTCCTTTGTTCTTGTGTTTACCCCGTTTATCTGTCATTTGTTTATTTTATTAAATACTTTCATAAAAGCTTCTCCTGAAAAACTAAATAATTTACAAGCTGAAGTAAAATACCTGTTGGCATAACCATCTTATTCTAGCAGGGCATTGCCGTGTCTCCTTGTGAGTAAACCGGATAATACTTTTAGTCTCTTTCACAGGTTTTACTTTACGATAATCTGTACAGAGCCAGATTCTTTCCCGCTGCCCAGAATGGATGATTGCATTAACAGTGTGGGTTCGGCTCAATTTATAAATCAATTAGTTTTCTTAAAGGGTATTATCAAGACCTGTTGACCCCTCGGGCTCGAGAATCACTCCATCTGGGCTGTATTCGTATCGGATTATGAGTTTTGCTCACGCAACACCCCTTATTTTCAGTGTTAAATGAATCACGTCATCTCAGGGTTAGGTAGATGACCTTGTCATATACAGCGACATATGGTAACAACATCTTCAATGGATTCAAGAACTTTTTAACTGTGTCGTGGAAGCCAGGCTTATGATTAATTTGGCCAAATATGAATTTGCCCAAACAATGCTTGTTTATTTGGATGAAATAGTGGGACAGGGACAAGTTTGACCTGTGCCAGCTAAAGTGCTGGCCATTGATTATTTTTTGCCTCTGATGAATAAGAACGAACTCGTGCATTTTTGGGTATGGTCTGATATTATAGGAACTTTTTTTTTTTTTTTAGGTTTTCATCTGTTGTGAAGGGCATGAAGATAGACCGGTCTATGCTTTGACAGCAGGCTTTTGAGAATGTTAAAATGCTGCTTAGTACTGCACTGGTTTTGGCCATGCCTAGTCTCTGGACAAGCCTTTTCAAGTTCAAGTCATGATGGAGCTGGGGCTGTACTTTTGCAGACAGATGAGAATGGTGTGGAGAGGCCAATATGTTACATTTAAAAAAAAGTTTAACAAACATCAGTTGAATTATTGAAAAGGAGGCATTAGCTCTTATCTGGGTATTGCAGAATTTTAAAGTGTATGTGGGTGGAGGGTTTTTTCCAGTGGTGGTCTATTCAGATCACAACCCCCTTCACCTTTTTGAATTTGTTACAGAACCCTAATCAATGTCTTGTGCGCTGGGCTTTATATTTGTAGCCATACAACTTACAGATTCACCATATTCGGGGTGTGGATAATGTGTTGGCGGACACTTGTCACGATCTCCAATTTAATTGCAGTAATCTGTCTATGATTGCTCTCCTCTTCTCCATTCTCCATGTCCCTATATTCCTTTAAATATTGCTTTTTCAGGTGCCAGGAATTGCTGGAACTTATGATTTGGAGCTGGACGGATGAGGCAGCGCTGGATACATTAACTTAAACGTGTGTATATATATATATATATATATATATATATATATATATATATATATATATATATATATATATATATATATATATGACTTTCATTAGGGAGTGGCTGTATGAATGGCCTTGGGGAATGTAAAAAAAATTGTTTTTGAAAATGTTGTATACATTTTTTTTTTGAGCGGAAAACCTGTTTATAGAGTCCTTTTAAAACAAGCCTGTCTTAACAGAGGATGTGTGACAGCCCTGTCTGGTGTTTTCTTTTTGTTCCATTTCTCCTCAGAGTGGCAGCAGGTGTGGGTGCTTTCCTGATTGCTCTGCTGATGGGCTCGAGGATAAAAGTTCTGTTTATTTCTGTGCTAGGTCTCTATACCCTATACTTTTTGGGGCCTCGATTGACTTATTTGGATGCTTTGAAAACCTTATTTTTTTACTTTTATAAATGAATGAAATAAATGTATTTCTTTATGCCAATTTGAGTATTGCCTCTTCTTTTTTGTACTTTGTTGCCTGCTAAGAGCCAGGTGTGTGTAACATGTCCCTTTATAGTAAGTCACTAAAATCCTCTCACCAGTATACTTGGCTCCTGATGCTCAGAACACTTTTGCTCACTCTCTGACCTGGAGCCTTGTGATTGTAATAGTATTGTCTATATATGAATATGCTATTAATTCATTCAATCAATTCATGTAAAATGTATTTTACTATGTTGTAATTTCATCTGTAAACTGATATTAAATGTACTTTTACTTAAAATATGCAAACACAAAGTTATACATGACTTCCTCCCATGGCAAGTGATTTCAAGGAAAAATAAATTCCTGGAGACAGTTTGCACTGTGCAGGATCTTTTGCCATGTTTCTTGTTTGGAGAATGGTGTCTGGATCCTGACTTCCCTTTCAAACTTCAGTTGGTTTTGGGATCCGGACACGCATGCGCCATGTTCTGTCTCTTATTTTTGTGGGTGCATTGCACTTATGTCAATCGTTTATGTCTGTCTCTAGTGACCACAGACGTGCTTTGTGTTGAGCTGTGTGTCCGTGATGCGAGCTGTCTTCACGTTGTGCTGAGGTTTGGTCATTTCGGTCTGAGGTGTCAGGTTTGTGTGTGTTTTGTCACCTGTTCCATGCATCGCGTGGTGTTTGCTTCGGGATGTATGCTCAGACTTTGTCTAGTTTGAGAATGCATGGCATTCTCTCGTCTTATCTGTCGTTTGGCATGAGCGCATATTGTCTTGGAGTGTCTGTGTTTTTGTTTTGTCTCTGTCTTGCATCATACCCCACCTCCTTGTTTGCTTAGGATTAGTTCATTAGTCACAGCTGCCCTGCTTGTTAACCTGTTTGATTTCTCACCCGATTTTAGTCTCCTTGTGCGTGCTGTCCAGTGCCAGTTCATCTTGTTTGTTGGTCTTGTTCCAGTTGGTCCTGTGTGTTTTTCCATTTTTCCTCCAGCCCATCCTTTACCTAAATATTTAGGCTACTTTAATTATTTTTATTTAGCTACCAATAAGAGTTTATTACACTCAACTCAGTTCAACACATTTTATCAAGTTTTAATCCGTTCCACAGATTTCCCCTCAAAAAACAGATTCTGTCTGAGCCTTATAAACATGCATCCTTTATAACACAAGCTAATAGTGTGGAATACTGTAGCGTTTGGCAGGAAGTCAGTTAGATCTATGACAGTACATATCTGTACGCAATAATGCGAGTTTATCACCTCTTCAATGCAACTGTCCATGTGTGATGAATCTAGAAGTAGTCCTCATAAATAAGCCTGAGAAAGAAATCTGGTTTATGGGAAAATGTGCGTTGATGAAATTAATGGAAATAAATTATGAATCATTACCAATTACAGAACTCTGGTGATTGATAAGTACTTTATTGCTTCATCTCTGTAGCCACAGGGTTCCTCTGGTATTGTCACATATTTACAGAGCACTAATCCTTTGTTCCAGACTTCTGTTTCCTCCTGACCTCCCTGAGGACTGATTGTATCTACAAATGCAAAAGATTCTTCAGGTCAACAAGGTCTCAGTGCTCTCTGCAGCCAATTACTTCCTGTAAATGTCAGTGCAAAGTAGAAGTCCACTGAATACTGATAAGGTTGCATGTCCCTGTTATTAAACTCCCTCAATGCAAATGGGTCAACACACACATATATCGCCGGCTATCTCTTATAACTCATAGTTTGTGTACTTTAGCTTTTGGACTTGATTGTTTTTATTTAATGCATTATTTATATGTTTCATGCATTTTATTTCATGAAATGTTATTTTCAGTACATGAAAATACAATGTAATAAGTGAGTAATTTATAAGTTTGGTGAAACTAAATTGACAAAAGTAAAGGAACAATTGCCTCTTATGCAACATAGGGCATATTTCTACTTGGTCACAGCATTACAGGGTTGAACAGGAAGTTAGGGTCAAATTCTGCAAAAAAGAAAAAACAATCAGGAAAAAAAAAAAAAAAAAAAATCCACATAGATTACAAATAATGTTTTAAATGCAATACCACACATGGCACACAAATGTCACAATTTCCTATTAATGTCCCAAATACAATGTAGTATGCAGTACGCAGCACGTTAGTATACCATTCCGAAAAACTACACCCCAACCATGGTCAACTGCAGTCATTTCTACTCGCTAATTGTCTCACTGATCATTTCAAAAGACTGCTGCTGGCCTCCAGTGTCGTTCATACCACAACAGGAAATGAACCAACTGCCTTTAACTGCTGTGCTTCAGCCTCAGATTCATTTAAAACTCCCATTAAAAACACTGTTTTTTCTAAAGAATGGAAAGTGACAAGAAAAAGGGGAGAAATAATTTCAATGCACAAAACACTGTCACCAAAACAGTTACACAGAGCTGTATAGAGACCTTATCCACAATGCATTTCTCCAACTACCTTGGCATCTATTAAGTGCTTTGGGTTACGAAACTGAAGAAAAATAGCATGTGGTTTCCATGGCTTGTGAACTTTGCTTGAAGTCAATCTTGAATTTATAAAAGAAATTCTTCACAAAGGAATAACATTGCAAACAACTTTTTTTGTGGAGTGTAGTGCATTCAATTCAAGCTGATGTTCAACTACTGAAGTATCAAGAACCAAGAGAGACCAGACCTATGGCTCGCAAATCACATTCAAGTTAATACATTAGTGACCTCTTGTGGCTGTACTGTGTCTCCACCACAAGTTCTCCAAGACAAAGACCCCTTTCGACTCAGACCAATAGCTAAACCTAATACTCACAAACCTAGACCAAGACCTGTTGATTTATAAACACTGTATTGAACTGAAGTAGCAAACTTATTCATTTCCAACACTCAGTGTTGGAAAATTTTCATAGTGTTTTCAATCAAAATAGAGAGAAATTACACATTATTCAAATATATATATATATATATATATATATATATATATATATATATATATATATATATATATATATATTAGCCACAAAGATGTTGCCTCTGTACACTGACCCAAGTCTAATGAGCCCACCCCATATTACTATTTTACTATTTTGTTGTTAAAATAGTAATAGTGATGCCTCAGAAAGCACAGAAAATTGGTTTTCACATTAGTATATAATGCATTCAAGAGATATGGAAGTTATACAGGTCTGCCATGGCTTGGAGTTAACAAACAGGTTTATCTGATTGTTATTATATCTCATACATTTAAATCACAGGCATTTCTCTTGAAATCTCAGTTAAATATATCTTGTATATACTGTTTCCTGTGTCATAAAAACGGTTTAATCGGCCTATTCATTTAAGCTTTGTGCTTTCATGTCTTTCAGCTTTAATACAATAAATCAGGGGTCCCCAAACTATTTTCTATGAGGGCCACATCATTTTTCCTTTCTATAATGGAGGGCCGGAGTGATTTATTGTGGAGATTTTATTATGATTTTAAATGGATTTACAGTATTATGCCTCCTAATGCTAGATTAATTTATTATTTATGCACCATACATATCAAGTGATATATAGCCTATTAAAAGAGCATTATTACTATCGTAATGACATTTTTTCATATTCATTGCTATTGAAATCAAACTATTTACTTACTCATGCGTATTAGGCTAATCAGTGTGAACTATGGGCTTGTTTCTGGCTGGTGAGAAGTCCAATGTCAGGTTCCATTCCTGTCACAGCCAGTCTCAAAGACTCAAAGACTGATGCAAATGTTCATCAGTGAGTCTTGATCTCATCTGATTTTTCATCAGTTTCATGCGTGAAAAGGTTTGCTCACAGATATATGTGCCAAAAAGTGTGGACATCTTCATTGCATTCCTTCTGATGTTTGGGTAGGTCTCGTTAGGGAGGGCAGTATAGAATTCAGTGAGACTGTTAGGCTTAAACGTGTCTTTCAGAACATCACAGTTCTGTAACTCAGCCAACTCAAACTGATAAGAAGGCAGGGCTTCGTCAATGTCAGCAGCAAAAGGGATCTGAAAAAGGCTGATTTCTTTAGCGTGGACATGTAGCTCACGGAATCGCACATCAAACTCCGCCTTCAGCATTTCCAGCGCTTCCACTGACTTTTCAGCTGGGAATGGGACCACTGGTTTCTCAGCTGAGAGGCTTTGGGTAACAGGGAGATGGGTGAAGTCTTGCTTTTGCACTTGTCCCACAAGCAGTGCTAGTTTCACCTCAAATGCTTTTATGTGGGAATACATGTCACATATTAGTTTCCCCTTGCCTTGGAGCTGCACGTTGAGGCCATTCAACATTTCTGTCACATCTGTTAAAAAGGCGAGGTCCCATTTCCTTTTTGTGTCGATCAGTTCTGGGACAGTTTTGCCCTTTGTCAGAAGAAAAACATTGATTTCGGGTAGCAGCTCGTAAAAACGCCTCAAAACTCTGCCCCGGCTTAACCATCGGACTTCTGTGTGGTAAAGCACATCTCCGTGAGAAGACTCTAGCTCAGACAGAAAGACTTGGAACTGCCTGTGTTTAAGTCTGTTTGCTCTGATGAAGTTTATACATGACACCACCACTTTCATAATCGATTCCCACTTCAGAACTTTGCAGCACAGTGCTTGCTGGTGAATTAGGCAGTGTACTTGTAAAGGGGCATGAGACCTCTTTCCTCCATTTCTCTGTTCATGCGTCCTATCAGTCCCCTTGACGCCAACCATACTAGGAGCTCCGTCAGTCGTGATGCTGGCCAGCTTAGACCAGTCTAGATCCAACTCTTCTATCGTTTGGCACACTTTACCAAAAATATCCTCCCCTGTCGTAGTACCTTTGAGACATTTTAGGGCTGCCAGCTCCTCGGACACTTCAAAGTTTGAGCTAACTCCGCGAAGAAAAATGAGCAGCTGTGCCGTGTCCTGCACGTCATTACTTTCATCCAGCGCTAATGCAAAAAAATCTAATTCTTTCACTTTTTCCTTCAGCTGGGCATATACATTATACCCTATTTCTTCAATTCGTCTGGTGATTGTACTTGCGGACAGACTCACCGCATTTAAGACGTCTTTCTTATCGGGGCACACCTCCTCCGCAACAGCATTCATACATTTCTTTACGAACTCACCATCAATGAATGGCCTACCGCAGGTTGCAATCAGTTTAGCTACCTGAAAGCTAGCTCGAATGGATGACTGGTTCAACTGGGTTTGCCGTACAAACGTATTTTGCTGAGCAGATAGTCCAATTTTTAGCTTCGACACTTTGTCTGCTCTCATTTGGCCTTGTAAACTCGCATACTTGTCTCTGTGGCGGGTTTCATAGTGTCGGCGCAGATTGTATTCTTTGAACACGGAGACTGTTTTTTGACAAATGAGGCAAACAGCCATTTCTTTGCATTGAACAAAAAAATAATCACTTGTCCACTTTTGGGTAAATACCCTGCATTCTGAATCAACTTTTGTCTTTCCCAACCGTTTGGCCATTTTGTTGTCACTTTAAATTTTCTTGCTGGATCGCGTGCACCCGCTCGATCACGATGGAATGTTAATCCGGGTGAATCTAACAAATAATTTGGCTACTTTAATAATTATAACTAAGGGAAATTTTATTTTGAAAGCCAATAGGCCTATGTATTATCAAATACAAATATGATATGATTAAAACATATTTAAAATTAAATTGTAAAAATATTTCTCTGCATGGCATTGTTCAGAGGGCCGGTCCAAATGTGGGGGCGGGCCGTATTCGGCCCGCGGGCCGTAGTTTGGGGACCCCTGCAATAAATCTTGTCTGGGGCACTGAAATAAATGTATATTTTTGTGAATGCTTTTAAAATTTCAGAATTACTATATATTTGCTTGCTCTTTGCAGGGACAATTCAGAAAGAAAATATTTGTTTTAACTAGATAGGATGTAACAGGATGGATATATTCTGTTTACGTTTGCTTAAGTTCTTTTTGTGAATGGTCATTTGAATTGAAAAAGAATAGGGCCGGATTAAGACTCCATAGTGTCCCTTGGCCTGAACACATGCACTCACCAAGCACTTTATTAGGTACACCAGTACACCTACTTATATATGCATTTATTTAATCAGGCAATCACGTGGCAGCAGTATAATGTATAAAATCATGCAGATACGGGTCAGGAGCTACAGTTAATGTTCACATCAACCATCAGAATGGGGAAATAATTAATATTTCAGTGATTTAGTCTGTGGCATGATTGTTGGTGCCAGACAGGCTGGTTTGAGTATTTCTGTAACTGCTGAACCCCTGGGATTTTCACAGATAACAGTCTATAATGTTTACTCAGAATGGTGCCAAAAACAAAAAACATCCAGCGAGTGGTAGTTCTGTGGACGGAAATGCCTTGTTGATGAGAGAGGTCAATGGAGATTGCCATGACTGGTTCGAGTTGGCAGAAAGGCTACGGTAACTAAGATAACCCCTGTGTACAATTGCAGTGAGCAGAAAAGCGTCTCAGAATTCACAACATGTCGAACCTTGAGGCGGATGGTCTACAACAGCAGATCATGTCGTATTCCACTTCTGTCAGCCAAGAACAAAAAGCTGAGGCTGCAGTGGGCCTACCATCTGCATGTCGCAGCAGAAAATTAGATTAGTCCGACCAGGCGATGCTTTTCAAATCGTCTATAGTCCAGTTTTGGTGAGCCTGTGCCCGCTGCAGCCTCAGTTTCCTGTTCTTAGCTGACAGAAGTTGTACCTGTAGCCTATCTGCCTCAATGTTCACAAGTTGTGTGTTCAGAAATGTTTCTCTGCATATCACTGTTGTAACGTGTGGTTTTTTGAGTCACTGCCACCTTCCTGTCAGCTTGGACCAGTCTGGCCATTCTCCTTTGACCTCTGTCATTAACGAGCCATTTTTGCCCACATAGCTGCCGCTCATGTTTTTTGTTTTTCTCTGCATTCTCTATACTCTCTAGAGACTGTTGTGCATGAAAATCCCCAAAGATCAGCAGTTACAGAAATACTCAAACCAGACAATCTGAATCCTAAATTCATGGCACAGTCAAAATCAATGAGATCACATTTTTCACTAGTGTCTACTTTATTTTATATATTACACTGTTGCCACTTAATTGGCTGATTAGATAATCACATGAATATGTTGGTGTAAAGGTGCACCAAATAAAGTGGTAGGTGAGTGTATAGTGACAACACACTGCTAGTGTGCAGCTATAAACGCTATAGTAGTTACTAATAAAATATTAATAGTTACAAATAATATAATATAACAGCATAACCATCTTTTCCATGTTGAGATGTAAACAAAGTACACAATAAATTATGAACAGGGATTGCTCATCAAAAATTCTGTCATCATTTATTCCCCTTCTTTCCAAACTTCATATGACTCATGATATAATTCATGTTTTTAAAATTATATGACAGTTTTGTGTGAGGAACAGACCAAAACTGCAAATGTTGTCAGCTACTAACTGTATCCTACGAGACACAGTTAGTAGCTCTTTTCTTCCTGCAGGGGGGACTCGACAGCTCAGAAAACCGAATCCTCCAATCATCGAAATCTCAATTTTATTTCTTATTGGAGGCATTTTAAAACTGGATAGTGATTTTTTTTGTAAAAACCGATCATTGCAAGGATTTATACCTGTGAATGGAAATCCACTCCAAGAATCCAACAATTTTTTAAATCACCTAAAATCACCCAAAAAGATCACCCCAAAAAATGTCATCGATTGGCCAATCCAAGCCAGCGCTGACAAAAGTAACAGTTACAGTACCATGGTACAGCACCATCTACACACTGTTTCGATAGTGTAACAGACCTTTGGACAATAATTTATAACTGATTTTTTTAGTGGTACTGAAAAACTTAAATAAAAACGGACCTAAAATGTCACGTCGTGCCCCCATGGATGTGGTGCCCCTGGAAATGTGCCCAATGGCCCATATGGTTAACCCAGCCCTGACCAAGAAGCATTTTACACCTGACATCAGTTGGAGAAATTAGATGCCTCTGAATTCGTCTGATGTCAGAGCATGTACTGAATGTGATGGAAAATGTACTTCTCAGCCCTTAATAAAATATATTCTTTACATATGCAGGTGAGTGGTATGAATACATTCCCTGACATGCTTCATCCGGGAATGTCGGCATTGTCCTGTGACCAAGAATTATAATTTAATCACAAGGAACAACTTTCTTCATATACACTCACCTAAAGGATTATTAGGAACACCTGTTCAATTTCTCATTAATGCAATTATCTAATCAAACAATCACATGGCAGTTGCTTCAATGCATTTAGGGGTGTGGTCCTGGTCAAGACAATCTCCTGAACTCCAAACTGAATGTCAGAATGGGAAAGAAAGGTGATTTAAGCAATTTTGAGCGTGGCATGGTTGTTGGTGCCAGACGGGCCGGTCTGAGTATTTCACAATCTGCTCAGTTACTGGGTTTTTCACGCACAACCATTTCTAGGGTTTACAAAGAATGGTGTGAAAAGGAAAAACATATAGTATCGCGGCAGTCCTGTGGGCTGAAAATGCCTTGTTAATGCTAGAGGTCAGAGGAGAATGGGCCGACTGATTCAAGCTGATAGAAGAGCAATTTTGCCTGAAATAACCACTCGTTACAACCGAGGTATGCAGCAAAGCATTTGTGAAGCCACAACACGCACAATCTTGAGGCGGATGGGCTACAACAGCAGAAGACCCCACCGGGTACCACTCATCTCCACTACAAATAGGAAAAAGAAGCTACAATTTGCAAGAGCTCACCAAAATTGGACAGTTGAAGACTGGAAAAATGTTGCCTGGTCTGATGAGTCTCGATTTCTGTTGAGACATTCAGATGGTAGAGTCAGAATTTGGCATAAACAGAATGAGAACATGGATCCATCATGCCTTGTTACCACTGTGCAGGCTGGTGGTGGTGGTGTAATGGTGTGGGGGATGTTTTCTTGGCACACTTTAGGCCCCTTAGTGCCAATTGGGCATCGTTTAAATGCCACGGCCTACCTGAGCATTGTTTCTGACCATGTCCATCCCTTTATGGCCACCATGTACCCATCCTCTGATGGCTACTTCCAGCAGGATAATGCACCATGTCACAAAGCTCGAATCATTTCAAATTGGTTTCTTGAACATGACAATGAGTTCACTGTACTAAAATGGCCCCCACAGTCACCAGATCTCAACCCAATAGAGCATCTTTGGGATGTGGTGGAACGGGAGCTTCGTGCCCTGGATGTGCATCCCACAAATCTCCATCAACTGCAAGATGCTATCCTATCAATATGGGCCAACATTTCTAAAGAATGCTTTCAGCACCTTGTTGAATCAATGCCACGTAGAATTAAGGCAGTTCTGAAGGCAAAATGGGGTCAAACACAGTATTAGTATGGTGTTCCTAATAATCCTTTAGGTGAGTGTATATTGCACTTACTACTGAGAGGAGACATCTGACTCGCGGTTTTCCACCATAATATTTAGGTGGTAATTCAGTGTTGTGGATGTAACGTCTCCTCGGCCCATGAGGCAACATGGGATAGTAAAATGTCCATTGAATGCACACTTCTTAATTTGTAGAATGAATACTTAGTGTCATGTCTGTCTTTGTTCATGTTTTGTTTTCATGTCTTTTATTTTGAAGTTTAGTTCATTGCTTCCTGTTCCTGTTTTATGTAATGTGATTTCCTGGTTGAAACCTCGTGTTTCACCATGTTTATTATCTCTGTCTTTTCATTGGTTCTTGTTTCATTGCCTTTGTTATCTTGTTATCAGTTATACTGGTCTCACAGTGAAATCGGAAACTATAGGTTGACTTATCTTTAGGTGATAATGGTCTGTGCTTACCAAAATTCGAAACACTGCCCTCAGTGGCCAAAGCTGTAAGTGTGTGAGCTCTATTTTTATGGGTTCAATGTTCACGTGGGAGCACAAAAGTGAGACTGGGAGCCTGTGTTTGTTTCTAGCGACTCACTTCGAAGCTAGAATTATTTTCTCCCTTTTGAGTGGCAAACACGTAAGGACGTCATTGACACGGTAATCTTTAGAGCAATTTCAATATGTTAATTTCCAAATATTACAAGGGATCAATGAGGACAATGGCGTTCCACTTCTACAGCCTCCAGATTTGGAGCTCTGTGTGCTGGAGCTGTTTGGGATTTCGGTTTTGTGTCTGAGAAAATAGGAGTGCGAACGGACACCGGAATCCTGGAAAGGTAACCAGAGTCTCACTGGGAGACAGGACCAAGCAGAATTTACAGTGTTTTGGGGCTGACCAGGGCAGTAGAGACAGAGGCGACTACAGGGTCCAAGGTCTAATCGATGGTCGAGGGAGAGAGAACTAATAAGGCCTCTTTAGCAAGAACAGGGAAAGCAGGGGACTTCAGAGTGAACGAAGGGTCTGGTGACTCCACAGCTAAATTTGGGATGGACCGGAAACTGTAACCTAGCTGGGCTTGCACAAGGGCAACTACTTGGTAAAGGACTGACTGCTGTTGTGGATGGGACTGAGTTGATGACAGCCACTGCGGAAGTGACTGATTTGGCGATGACTGCTGGAAATGGGGTTGGATCATCAGATGCCACTTTGGACGGACCTGTTACAACAACAGAAGAGAAACTACTGGTTGCACAACTAGGGATGGTAAACACTCCGGAGCTGATGCAAAAATGTCTGATGGGAGATGCCACTTAAAAGTAAATTGGCATAATGCGGCCAATCCTAGGGTACCAGAACTCTCAGAAACTAGATGCGGCTTCCTGTGTGTTGAAATACTGAGGATTCAGACACCCTACTCATGTCACATACTACTTTTTGCATATAGTTTAGTAGGAAAGTATACATATTCAGTGTTGTGGCCTTGGCCTTGAGACCTCTCAAGACCACATAATCATGGCCTTGATCTAGTGCCTAATACCATTCAGAAAAAATACAAATCTAGTTTGAGAGCATAGTATGTACCCTACAAAAGAAACAATCAGCAATTTCAGTTGCAGAGGATTTGAGAAATGTTTTCTCTTCTCTCACAGATACAATAATGCACAATAAGAGCATATTTAATTTATAAACTCAAGAGCTTCAGTGATATATTATTTATTCATCAGTTGTTTCAGATATTAGGGTCAGAATTCAGGCCTCATGATTAAGACCTGACAGGCAAAGGAAACAAATGGTACTTTGGATTAATTAGCCCCTAATCAAAGCTCATTTATAAACTATACAAAACTTCTAGCAGCAGTTCATTTACTTTGGATATCTCAATTATTATCATGGTCAAATTGTAGCATTTATTCACACAAACACTTTAATTTCTTTCACTTTCAAATACACACACACTCTCTCTCTCTCTCTCTCTCTCTCTCTCTCTTTAGCAATAACAGTTACATTCATTGATAGATGCCATTCATAAATCAAGACAGACATCCATGCATAACATGTGTATCAGTCTCCTGTCATACAGAGTGACCAATCAAAATATGATAATTAATGCCAGTCCTTCATTATTTGCATCCAGTGAGTAATAGATTTCAAGCACACAGGGGAGCAGACTGAGCATGCTCAGATGAAAGAGGGGGGCATTTAATTGGCTGAGTGAACTAGGTGGGATCTAAGTTGAAAAAGTAACTTCATTTGCCAACTTTTTGAGCTTTCTGGGCCGATTTGGTAACTTTCCCACTGCCACCGATCTTCTTGTCCACATTTTTTATGACACCAACTGCAACAGTCTGTCTCATATCTCTGACAGCAAAACGTCCTGAGAAAACAAAAACACACACAAATTAAAAGTGTTTTCTCCAAAATGTGAGCAGAATAAAATAATTTCTGAGTGACTTTGTTTTGCCACTAGCCTGGTTGGACTTGTTCTGGTTGCTAAGATTTTTACTTGCCCTGCCAATATTTTCAGTGGCCCCAGTACACAAACAAAAATATGATTCTTTTTTTATTTTAGAAACAAATTTTTATTTAGTTCATGTTTCAGAAATAAATATATTTATATTTATACTGTATATTTAAATATATATATATATTTATACTGTATATGTATATATAATACAGGCACCCTTGGTAAATATGAGCAAAGAAGGCTGTGAAAAGTCTTTATTGTTTATCCTTTTGAGCTTTCATTCAAAATATTCACAAAAATCTATCCTCTAATGGATATCAAACAATTGCAAACACATAATGTGTGGCACAATTATTGGCACCCTTTTATTCAATATTTTGTGCAATCTCCATTTGCCAAGATAACAGCTCTGAGTCTTCTCCTATAATGAGGTTGGAGAACACATGGCAAGGTATCTGAGACCATTCCTCTATACAAAATCTCTCCAGATCCTTCAAATTCTGAGGACCAGGTTGGTGGACTCTCCTCTTCAGTTCACCCGACAGGTTTTCTATGAGGTTCAGGTCAGGGGACTGGGATGACCATGGCAGAACATTGATTTTGTGGTCATTGAACCATTTTTTTGTGTTGATTTTGATGTTTGTTTTGGATCATTGTTATGCTGGAATATCCAACCACAGCCCATTTTAATCTTTCTGACAGAGGCAGTCAGGTTTAGATTTTTTTTAATCTGTTGGTATTTGATAGAGTCAATGATACCATGTATCTGAACAAGATGTCTAGGACCTCTGGCATAAAAAAAATAAAAAATTTACCAACACATTTAACTGTGGGTATTGGGTACTTTTCCATATGGCTACGTTTCTGTGTGCACCAAACCCATTTGTGGTGTTTGCTGCCAAAAAGCTTTATTTTTGTTTTATCTGACCATAGAAACCAGTCACATGTGAAGAAACTTGCATTTTTTGTTGGATGAGAGCAGCGGCTTTTTACTTGGATGAGAGCAGAGGCATTTTACTTGGATGAGAGCAGAGGCATTTTACTTGAAACCCTCCTAAACAACTTGTGGTGATGTAGGTGACTTCTGATTGTAGTTTTGGAGACTTTCTGATCCAAGACCCAAATAATTTCTGTAATTCTCCAGCTGTGATCCTTGGAGAATTTTTGGTGACTCAAACCATCCTCCTTACCTTGTGTGGAGACAATATAGACACCCGTCCTCTTCCAGGCCAATTGGTAACATCTCCAGTTGACTGCAACTTTTTATTATTGCCCTGATGGTGGAAATTCACATTTTCAATGCTTTAGCTATGTTTTTATAGCCACTTCCCATTTTGTGAAGCTCAATAACATTTTGCAGCACAAAATAAATATATTCTTCAGTCTTTCCCATTGTGATGGATGACTAAAGGGAATTTGGCCTGTGTGTTACCTCATATTTATACACTTGTAAAAAGGAAGTCATGGCAAAGCAATTTCATGTTTCAAGTCACCCAGATGTACTCAAAATTTTAAATATGAATGGGAATATAAGTCAGATCAATTTTACTCACAAGAATTTCTAGGGTTGTCAATAATTGTGGCAAACATGTTTTGGAGAATATAATTTATTTAATTATGAGATTGAGTAATTTTTACAACATCTGTTTACAGACAGATTGTTTCACTTTTAATTAACTATATCACAATTCCAGTGGGTCATAAGTTTACATGCACTAAGTTAACTGTGCCTTTAAGCAGCTTGACAAATTCCAGAAAATTATGACAATATAATTGGAGTCAATGGGAGGTGTACCTGTGGATATATGTTAAGGCCTACCTTCAAACTCAGTGACTCTTTGCTTGACATCATGGGAAAATCAAAATAAATCAGCCAAGACCTCAGAAATTGTTTTTGGACCTCTACAAGTCTGGTTCATTCTTGGGAGCAATTTCCAAATGCCTGATGGTATCGTGTTAATCTTTACAATCAATAGTATGCAACTATAAACACCATGGGACCACACAGCCATCATAATGCTCAGGAAGAAGATGCATTCGGTCTCCTAGATATGAACGTAGTTTGGTGCGAAAAGAGCAAATCAATCCCAGAACAACAGCAAAGGACCTTGTGAAGATGCTAGAGGAAACAGGTAGACAAGTATCTATATCCACAGTAAAAAGAGTCCTATATCGACATAACCTGAAAGGCTGCTCAGCAAGGAAGAGGCCACTGCTCCAAAACCACCATAAAAAAGCCAGACTACAGTTTGCAAGTGCACATGGGGACAAAGATCTTTTTGGAGAAATGTCCTCTGGTCTGATGAAACAAAAATGTAACTGTTTGGCGATAATGACCATCATTATGTTTGGAGGAAAAGGAAGCTGAAGAATACCATCCCAACCATGAAGCATGGGGTGGCAGCATCATGATGTATGGTTGCTTTGTTGCAGGAGGGACTGGTGCACTTCACAAAATAGATGGCATCATGAGGAAGGAAAATGATGTGGATATATTGAAGCAACATCTCAAGACATCAGCCAGGAAGTTAAAGCTCAGTCGCAAAGGGGTCTTCCAAATGGGACAATGACTCAAGCTTACCTCCAAAGTTGTGGCAAATTGGCTTAAGGACAGCAAAGTCAAGGTATTGGAGTGGCCATCACAAAGCCCTGACCTCAATCTGATACAAAATTTGTGGTCAGAACTGAAAAAGTGTGTCCAAGGAGGCCTACAATCCTGACTCAGTTACACCAGTTCTGTCTGCAAGAATGAGACAAAATTCCAGCAACTTATTGAGAGAAGCTTGTAGAAGCCTATCCAAAACATTTGACCAAAGTTAAACAATTTAAAGGCAATGAAATACTAACAAAGTGTATGGAAACTTCTGACCCACTGGGAATGTGGAATGCAAGGGTACGGAACAAGGCGTACCCTTGCATTCCAAGACATAGATTTAATACTTTTTAAAATCCTTTCCTACTTCCCATCCTCCAATAGCAAGTTCAAATCTCTTTCCCATAACCTCTTAAGAGCAGTTAAGGCCCCATTACCAAGACTCTGATGCTTAATGACCCTTTCCAAAGGCTGTGTGCACCAAACAATGGATGTCTGCAGCTTTAAGGAGCTGTGTACTGCCAACAAAATTAGTACAAAGTAGATGGCGCAACCTTAAATACCTGAAAAATTTAGATCAAGAAATCCCAAATTGCTGTGTTATATTTTCAAATGATCTCAAAGCTGCGAGACACCTTTGTCAATACTGAATGTTAGGATGCATTTTTGCCTCTGTAGGCACTTTAATAGAAAGACTTTGCAATGGTGAGATTAGGGCAAGGACTGCTTGTTCAATGTTGTACCAGGGAGGGGCTCTCTCAGGTGGAAGAGTCCAATGGGCAAGGTGTCTGTGATTAAAAGCATAGTAATAAAACAATATTTTGGGGAGACCTCAGCCTCCTTTGTCAATTGGTTATTGTAACTTACTGAAATGCAACAAGGTAATTTACCATTCCAAATAAAATACTTATTTTAAAGATATATTTTCTATCAAATTGTTTAAAATAAGCAAGAGGAACTTCTAGAGGGAGTGACATTGAATTTGGGGATACGATTCATTTTTATAACATTGATGTTCCCTGCTATAGACAGGTGTAGTGAAGCCCACTGTAACAGTTCAATGGAATGTGGAAGCAAGAGATGGCGATTCCAACTCACAAATGTCTATGTGGCAGCGGGGGCGTGGTCAAGCGCCCGTCCGGGAGAGAAAAGCGGTAAGGCCCTCACACCTGAGCTAAATTATGTCTAACACCTGTCTCTAATTGCAGTAGCGTGAGGAGAGCAGATAAAAATCCGGCAGCCACAGAGCATGGGGGGAGAACCTGACACAAGGCAGAGAATAGTTGTGTGTGACAAAAGGAAAATTAAGTGTAAAAATAAAGCTTACCCCTTAAGCTGACGTCTGTTTCCGTCCCTTCCTTGGTCCGCTTCACACTGGTGCCAAAACCCGGGAATAGAAGGAACATTTTTTTTGTTCCAAGTTATGGAACAGAGTCGCCCCATAGAGTCCTCCCAGCTGGCGGAAGTCCTCCAGTCCCTCACTACTCTCCATCAGAGCCACACTGCTCCCACCCGCGCTACAGAAGATGGGGCCGGCAGATGATCCGGAGGCGTTCCTGGACCTCTTTGAGCGCACGCCGGAAATTTGGGGTTGGCGGCGCGACCAGTGGGCAGCCCGCCTCGTCCCTCTCTTGTCCGGGGAAGCACAGCTCGCGGCACAACAACTTCCGGCAACAAGCCTCCTGGCTTATACCGACTTGAGGAGAGCCATCCTGCAACGGGTTGGTCGGAGACCGGAAGAAAGTCGCCAGCTCTTCCGGGCCCTGAAACTGGATAAGTCCGACCACCCGTTTGCGTTCGCCCAGCGGCTCCGTGATGCCTGTCGGAGGTGGCTGCTTGCGGGGGACCGCGGCGTCGAGGAGCTCGTCGATCAGGTGGTACTGGAGCAGTTTGTCCAGCGCTTGCCCCGGAGAACGGCGGAGTGGGTCCAGTGCCACCGCCCGGCGTCGCTGGAGGAAGCCGTATGACTCGCGGAGGACCACATGGCGGCGATTCCAAGGGCGGATGAGCCCTCTCTCTCTCTTCCCCCTTCCCCTGTGTCTTCCCCTGTTTTTCTCCCCTCCCCTCTTCCCTCTCGCTCTGCTCTCTCCCCAGGGTCCGTTCCTGCCCCCCACTGCAGGCGCGGCGGTTTCATGAGACCAACTTCCCGGCCTTGGGAGAACCCGCCTACCCCTTCCCCGTCCTTCAGCCGCTCTCCTCCTCAGGTGGGGGTGCCTGCCAGCACGGGTGCGGCCGTGACGCCTGGGCCGGTCTGCTGGAGGTGCGGAGACCCGGACCACTTCCGGGATCAGTGTCCGCTGATGGAAATAGGGACGGTGGTGCGGGTCTCCGACTTCCCGCAGGCGGCCCCGATCGGGCTGGAGCGTACCGTATTCTGGTAAGAATCCAGGGGGGTACATACCAAGCATTGTTGGATACCGGCTGTAACCAGACCACCATCCACCAACGCTTGGTTCAACCCGGGGCTTTGGGTTTAGCTAAACTGGTGAGGGTGAGGTGTGTGCATGGGGATGTTCACAAGTATCCCATGGTGACTTTGGCGATTAAATTCAGGGGAAAAAATCATAGTGTGGAGGCAGCGGTTAGTTCCGCCTCACCCATCCGCTAATCTTGGGTACTGATTGGCCGAATTTCAAAGATATTTTAGAGGGTATTTGTGCGGATGGGTCCTGCATAAAGAGGTGTGCGGTGTGCGATGCTTTGGCAGGGGAGGCGGAGCCGGGGCCGTCCTCGGCTGCTCGGAATGACGAGGGAAGGGGCGAGGTGGCCGCCCCTCCTCTCAGGGAATTCCCTGAGGGGGACTTCCCTCTAGAGCAGTCACGGGACGAAACCCTTAAGCATGGTCTTGACCAAGTGAGAGTAATTGATGGTCAACAGCTCCGGCCGGGCATCGCCATTGCATACCCATATTTTTCGCTTATCAAAGATCGGTTGTATAGAGTGATGCAGGACGCTCAAACAAAGGAGGAAGTGACACAATTATTGATTCCACGAAGCCGCCGGGAAATGGTTTTCCATTTTCCCTAACCCTAATCCGATGGCCGGTCACCTAGGGGAAAGAAAGACACTTCTCCGTCTAATAGCCCATTTCTATTGGCCGGGCATTGGCGGCGACGTCCGCAGGTGGTGTGCGGCGTGCCGCGAATGTCAGCACGTAAACCCACCGGCCACCCCAAAAGCGCCTTTGCGCCCCTTCCATTGATCGAGGTTCCCTTCGAAAGAATTGGAATGGAGCTCGTCGGGCCATTAGAACGGACAGCACGCGGACATCGCTTTGTGTTAGTCCTGATGGATTACGCAACGCGATATCCGGAAGCAGTGCCTTTGAGCAACATCTCAGCACGTAGTGTTGCAGGGGCACTCTTCAAAATAATCTCCTGGGATATTATTTTGATTATTCCGAAAGAAATCCTCACCGACCAAGGCACTACTTTTATGTCACGAACACTTCGCAAACTTTACGAACTCTTGGGCATTAAGTCGATTCGCACTAGCGTCTACATCCTCAGACAGATGGACTGGTGGAACGATTTAATAAGACGCTCAAAAATATGATTCAGTAAATTGCATTACCTAAGACGCTTAGAAATTGGGATAAGTGGCTGGACCCGCTGTTATTCACAGTACGAGAGGTCCCGCAAGCCTCCACGGGTTCTCCCCATTTGAGCTGCTGTACGGGCGACGCCCACGCGGGTCCTCGACGTCATCCGCGAAGCTTGGGAGGAGGGACCTTCTAATAGTAAAACGAAATTCAATACGTTCTTGATCTTAGAGCAAAACTCCACACACTGGGGAAATTAACACAGGAGAATTTGCTCCAGGCTCAAGAACGCCAACGCCGGCTGTATGACAGGGGTGCTCAGCTACGGAATTCGCGACCGGAGATAAAGTGCTTGTATTACTCCCAACATCGAGCTCTAAATTACTCGCCAAGTGGCAAGGACCCTTTGAGGTCACACGACGAGTAGGGGATCTTGATTATGAGGTTAAACGTACCGATAGAGGGGGCGCGCGTCAAATATATCACCTCAACCTCCTGAAATTGTGGAGAGAAGAGGCGGCCTCTGTGACGTTGGCAACGGTAGTTCCGGAGAGGGCGGAGCTCGGACCGGAGGTAAACAAAGCCCGCAATCTCAACACCCCGGTTCCTTGTGGAGACCACCTCTCACCACGCCAACTCGCAGAGGTTTCCGAATTACAAAAGGAGTTTGCAGACGTGTTTTCTCTGCTACCGGGCCGCACAGACATCATACATCACCATATCGAGACCGAGCCGGGCGTGGTGGTACGTTGCCGCCCCTATTGCTTGCCCGAACATAAAAAGAAAGTAGTTCGAGAAGAATTGGACGCGATGCTTGAGATGGGAGTAATAGAAGAGTCCCACAGCGATTGGTCCAGCCCAGTCGTCCTTGTTCCCAAGAGCGATGGGTCTGTACGATTCTGTGTGGATTATAGGAAAGTCAACGCGGTGTCTAAATTTGACGCGTACCCAATGCCCCGCGTTGATGAACTGCTCGATCGGTTAGGTACGGCTCGATTTTATTCGACCTTGGATCTAACGAAGGGTTACTGGCAGATCCCCTTGACACCAATATCCTGTGAAAAAATGGCCTTCACCACGCCGTTCGGATTACACCAATTCGTGACGCTTCCTTTCGGTTTGTTCGGGGCACCGGCCACGTTTCAGCGTCTCATGGATAGGATCCTCAGACCGCATACTGCGTACGCCGCTGCCTATCTAGACGATATCATCATTTATAGCAATGATTGGCAGCGGCACATGCAACATCTGAGGGCCGTCCTGAGATCGCTGCGGCGGGCGGGGCTCACGGCCAACCCGAAAAAGTGCACGGTTGGGCGTGTGGAGGTACGGTATCTGGGGTTCCACTTGGGTCATGGCCAGGTGCGTCCCCAAATTGACAAGACCGCGGCGATTGCGACTTGCCCTAGACCCAAGACCAAAAAGGGGGTGAGGCAGTTCCTGGGGCTGGCTGGCTATTACAGAAGATTTGTGCCTAATTATTCGGATGTCACCAGCCCGCTGACTGACCTCACTAAAAAGGGGGCTCCAGATCCGGTCCAATGGTCAGAGCAGTGCCAACAGGCGTTTACACAGATTAAAGCTGCACTTTGTGGGGGGCCGCTTTTGCATACACCTGACTTCTCTCTCCCTTTTGTTTTACAGACAGACGCTTCAGACAGAGGGCTGGGGGCCGTACTCTCGCAGGTGGTGGAGGGAGAGGAGCGCCCGGTGCTGTACATTAGCTGGAAGCTCTCCTTGAGGGAGACTAAGTACAGCACCGTAGAGAAGGAGTGTCTGGCCATCAAGTGGTCCTCACCCTCCGATACTACCTGCTGGAGCGGGCCTTCACCCTCTGCTCGGATCATGCCCCACTGCAGTGGCTCCACCACATGAAAGATACTAACGCCCGGATCACCCGTTGGTATCTGGCCCTCCGGCCTTTTAAGTTCAAGGTGGTCCACAGACCGGGGGTGCAGATGGCTGCCGCTGACTTCCTCTCCAGGAATGGGGGGGAGTGGTAGGCAGGCCGGATGATGCCCCGGCCTGAGTCGGGCGGTGGGGGTATGTGGCAGCGGGGGCGTGGTCAAGCGCCCGTCCGGGAGAGAAAAGCGGTAAGGGCGCTCACACCTGAGCTAAATTATGTCTAACACCTGTCTCTAATTGCAGTAGCGTGAGGAGAGCGGATAAAAAGCCGGCAGCCACAGAGCATGGGGGGAGAACCTGACACAAGGCAGAGAATAGCTGTGTGTGACAAAAGGAAAATTAAGTGTAAAAATAAAGCTTACCCCTTAAGCTGACGTCTGTTTCCGTCCCTTCTTTGGTCCGCTTCACAGTCTATTTTTCTTAATGCAAACAACTATAAAACACATTTGCATAAGGAGTAACAGAGAAGCTTCAATCTATCTTTGAGGGCCGGGTGATCAACACACACACAGCATCAGGTGTCTGTCTCACTCTCTCTCATCTCACACTCTGAGGACTGGCCCTTTTTGTTTCCCCTGTCTCTCACTGCAAACACAGCAACAAGCAATTACCAGCAATTCATCTCAGGTGAGAACCCTTACTGCTTACTCTCTTTCCAGACAAATGCTCGACCATGCCCTCACCTCCACACTCACTTATTCACATCACAGGAGAACCTTTTCATTAATGGGTCAAAATGAACTCTGTGGCAGCTAATGGTTCCAAGGCAAGACAAAATAATATAGGGGAGAGAGGACAGCCTTGCCGGGTTCCCCTACCAAGACAAAAATAATCTGAAATTAATCCAGTCCAGAATTTTAGACAATATATTTGACATTAACTAGATCAGGAAAATTGGACGATAACTTTTACATTCATCTGGGTATTTAAATTTTTAAGAATAAGACAGGGCTTGCATCATGGTTGGTGGTAATTCATTAAACTTTCTTTAATGACTCTGTGTAAACTTCTTACACAAGCGTGGCTCAAGTTGTGTGACATAAGATCTAAAACTTCTGCGGTGAAACCATCTGGCCTTACCTGTTAAGTAGATTTAAATTATCTTAACAAGTTCCTCCAAAGTAATATCCGAGTCAAGAAAGTTTTTTTTATCATTCGTCAATTTAGGAAGTTCTAATGGCTCTACAAAGTTGCTAATATCCTTATCGGAAGACGTGGATGTGGAAATGTAAGCAAAGCGCAGTTCTAGCAGGAAGACTAGCAGCTGTTCAACTTCTTCGGAGCGCCAGACGTGGCTTACGCCAAAGATAGACATTACATTTCTGTTTTATATTCGTCAAATAAATGTCATCTTAAATTTCACTCAAGTCTGTGAGTCTTCCTGATAGAACTATAAAGATTGAAATATTATTCTTTAAAAGCTTTATTAATATCTGTGTGAGAAGTAAATATATTGCCTCCAGAAAACTTCACTCAAGCAATGGTGGTCTGTTTTATATTTTATGTATCTGGCAAGAAGTCTCTCTGCCTTGTCCCCCGACTCAAAATATGTCAGTCTTGCCTCTAATAACCAAAACTGTACCTTCTGTGACAAAATAGTATTATACCTATATTTTAGCTGAGTCAACTCTCTAAGACCATTAGATGACATTTGGTGCTTTAGCTCTGTTTCAGCACTTTTAAAACTCTATTCCAATTACATGAATTCCTGTGCTTTGATCATTTTAATCAATGTGGCATATTGTAACACAGTGTTGGGTGCAAAAATATTGGCCAAAAATAGATCTTGCCCCTGTATTTCATCCACAATGGATTATTCCTAAATTATCTTTAATCTGTTTGAGACATTTAAGTTGTAAATGCATACATATCAATGCTCTGACTCCCCTGCTCTTACCCAAACCGGCACTACAAAGCACATGCCCACCCCATACCCTGCCAAGTTTTTCAGCTATCTGTAAAGAAAGGTGCATTTCTTGAAGGAACATTATATAAAAAAATGTTACGCTTAAGAAAAGATACAACCTTCCTACTTTTTATAGGGTGCCCCCAGCCCATTATCATTCCACGTGGAGAGAAACATTTTACCTATGCTTAAATGTGACATATTGACATTAAATTATAAATTGTGTACCCAAGGCAAAATGATAAAGACCGCTATCCAATATTGATGTAACCATAACATTCTTAATAACCCACAGAACAGAAATAAATGCCTGCATAACATTACCAATTGGTGTCCATCACTCGAAAGTTTGACGGTCCATGCACACTGACAACACATTTTTCACAACACTATTGCTACCAGATTGCTCAAATCTGGTGATTATTACATATATTTGTACTGTATATATATATTAGTTTTTTGTTTGTTTGTTTGTTTTGTTGTTAGTTTTCTTAACATAAACCCATTACATTGTACATAAATATGTTCATATATATAAAAAAAAAAATAAAAAAAAATAAACAATAACATCGAATCCACAACGTGAACAAATTAACTCTACAGCAAGTTAACAAAGGGAGAAAAAAAAAATAAAGACAAAAAAATAAATGAATAAAAAGAGTCAGGCAGGAGCCAGTGGTTAAACAACAGAACAACAAACCCTCTCAGGGTGCATCAGTAAAATGCACGGTGTGTAGTCTGTATTGTTGATCGAGTGCAGGCAATGTTACCCACTCATTCCATTGATTTAATGAAGGCCATAGCTTGTTGTGGGCATGTTAATGTTTTACGCCCATCCTTGCGTCAGTTCTCAGCTTTGCTGGATAGAGCAGTGCGAAGCTTACCTTCTATTGGTGCAGCAATTTTTTACACTCTTTGAATCCATCCCACTTTGCTTGAGTCGATCTAGCAAAGTCTGGAAAACCATGATGTTGTGGTCCTCCCAGCACATCTTGTCTTTATTCCTCGCACTCATAGAACAAAGTCTCTGTCAGCCGACCGCAATAATTTCGGCAGGATATATTGGGTTATGTCTTCCGCCGCAGGAAGCTGACCGTAAACTCTGTGAGCGTGCTCTATCTCGAGCCGGCGGCCCGCTGTGTTGATCAAATTCGGAATAAGCCCATCCAAAAACTTCACCATATCCTGACCTTTCTTTCCCTCAGGGATTCCAAGGAAATGAACATTATTATGCCTGCTCCGATATTCCATATCCTCAAGTTTTTACATTTGCATTTACATTTATGCATATGGCAGATGCTTTTATCCAAAGCGACTTACAGTGCATTTATTACAGGGACAATCCCCCCAGAGCAACCTGGAGTTAAGTGCCTTGTTCAAGGACACAATGGTGGTGGCTGTTGTGATCAAACCAGTGACCTTCTGATTAACAGTTATGTGCTTTAGGCCACTACGCACCACACACTATCCACATCAGCCTTGGAAGCAGGCAGGTTAGTCTGTAGCTCACTTTGACCGACTCCAGAAACTCTACCTGTTTTCAACATCTCCCATTCTTGTGATCAGGGTGGAAATGTTTCGCCTCCATAGATGTGATTGCTCGACGTATTTCCAGGAGGCCCTCCATGTTCAATGTTTGAGATATCCTTACCTACGTCACGAAGCTTGCTGCTGTCACTATTGACTGTACCTCTGTCATCTTGATACTTGGATAATTGTACCAAAATTTACGCAAAGCTCGCCTTTAAGTGACCAAACCTCGCATAGCACCACATGACTCCCACATAGAGGTTTCTCCTGATGATTATAGAATGAACTCATCTTCAAGATTTGACTCAGCCCTATAACCTGAGATTGATTGCAAGGAGCCAAGCAAAATTCTGGCTCGCATGACTCTTGTGAATTAATAAGGACAAACATGAATCAGCAGGTCTCCAGTCTCTGTTATTCTCAGTGTTTTACTGGACTTGACAACAGAGAAACCTCTAACAAAATGTTTCTTTTATCTCATCTTGATTATGTGTAGACTCAGATTACACATTGCTTTACTATAACACTGTAAATAGTTTTTGTGAATGATGCAATTGTAATTAGGGCATCAAACATTAGGTCTTTTATTTTACTTTATTAGCTGCCTCTGTTAGGTCACTCTTAAGTGCAATGTGACCAAAACAATATAATATAAAAATATAAATATAATATATATATATATATATATATATATATATATATATATATATATATATATATATATATATATATATATATATATAAATACATAATATAATAAACAAATAAAATAAATCACAATGACCAACAAGCAAGACTCTGATTTTGTTTACATATTGTAATTCATGTTTTGAACAGGACACTTACCCAGTGGTGGATACTGAGAGAAGCTCTCTACACACATTGGTTTCCCTGGGATCATGTCCACAATAGCGGCATCTCCAGACTTCAGGCTTTTGGGGTTGTCCTCCAGCTTCTTGCCTGAGCGACGGTCAATCTTCTCCTTTAGCTCAGCAAACTTGCAGGCAATGTGAGCTGTATGACAGTCTATGACAGGAGAGTAACCTGCGCAGATTTGTCCAGGGTGATTCAAAATGATCACCTGATGAAAAAATAGGGAAAGAATAGAAATTAAAAGAACCAAAGAAACATGATAATAAACAAGCTAATAAAGAGTATTAATCCACCTGTGCTGTAAACCCTGATGCTTCCTGGGGCGGGTCTGACTTGCTGTCCCCGCACACGTTACCTCTTCGTATGTCCTTTACTGACACATTCTTTACGTTAAAGCCCACATTGTCTCCTGGCAGTGCTTCGCTCAGAGACTCATGGTGCATCTCCACAGTCTTCACCTCTGTAGTGATATTGACTGGGGCAAAGGTCACTACCATGCTGGGCCGCAGGATGCCAGTCTCCACCCTGCCCACAGGTACTGTGCCTATACCTGAAGACAAAGATGTGACATTATCCAATAAACATTTGTGTGAGAAAATGATGAGAACATTTTCAGTTTTGGTTGAACTTTCACTTTATGAAGGTTGCTTGGGAATAAAATGAGATTAAGACCTACGGATGTAATTTAAAGCAAATCCACAATATATTAAATAATAAAGTATTGTGATTTAACAAATAATTTGACTCAAAGGCTATTGAAGTATTTAACCTATTTTGCTATATATAATGTCATTATACACATGATGCCTAAACTAATAAACCAATTAACCACAAGAGGCCATTCATTACATTAATCTTATCAAGGCTAGTGTTCAATAAATAGCTACATTTATTAATTATGATGATTATCAGAATAAATGAGCAAATTGCACATTAGCTGGACCAGCCTGAAAAATAGAGTTTTGTAGCATGATCTGAGCTAATGAAGCACAATTTATGATCCCATTGTAGTAATATTTTACAGCTGATTCAAAATGTTATTTGATCGTATTCTTGACAAACCATTTTGGAGATTTCAGTCTTTTCGCATTCAAGTAGATAGGAGCAGTACTTGTATGCTTAATAGCTGCCTGTATGCATTCCCAAGATGGCTGCAGAGTGAACTGACTTGCCTTGAACTGGTTTCTGGACTCTACTACAGGTTACATCACTCCATAAAGTTCAGTATTGTGTGATTTGACTTGGTTAATCCAAGGGATTTAACCACATATTCAGGGTTTGTTGGTTGGGGGGAAGGGGGCAAATGTGATCATTTAACAATCAACTGAAAGGCCCATATTTGTCTACCAATAATCAAACTATTGTGGTAATATCTATGTAGTTACGGTCCTTGTTAGTCCAACCTCCAATCTTGTAGACGTCTTGTAGTGGCAGCCGTAAGGGTTTTTCAGTGGGACGTGATGGAGGCATTATAGTATCCAGAGCTTCCAGAAGAGTCACACCACTGGCATGCTGTTCCTTCCTGTCCAGCTTCCAGCATTTGAACCATGGCATCTATAAAACACAAATAGGATAATTTTATTAATCTGGTTTTTACTTCAAATACAAATTGCCTGTATTTTGACATGTCTCATGAAGTATTCATCCCCCCATGAAATCCAGGACCCTGAACTGACTTCATTGGACAAAAGAAGTTGTTTTGAATATTCTATTCACTACCTGATAAAAATCCTACAATATCACTTGAATTAATGTTAGGTAAGCAACACACCAATCAGCCACAACATTAAAACAACCTGCCTAATATTGTGTAGGTCCCTCTCGTGCTGCCAAATCAGCACCAACCCGCATCTCAGAATAGTATTCTGAGATTATATTATTCTCACCACAATTGTACAGAGTGGTTATCTGAGTTACCATAGACTTTGTCAGTTCGAACCAGTCTGGCCATCAACCAGGCATTTCCATCTGCAGAACTGCTGCTCACTGGATGTTTTTTTTTTTTGTTTTTGGCACCATTCAGAGTAAATTATAGAGACTGTTGAGTGTCAGCAGTTACAGAACTACTCATGCCAGCCCGTCTGGCACAAACAATCATCCATGCAATTATCTAATCAGCCAATCGTGTGGCAGCAGTGCAGTGCATAAAATCATGCAGATACTGGTCAGGTGCTTCTAATGTTCACATCAACCATCAGAATGGGGAAAAACTATCATCTCAACGATTTGGACCTTGGCATGATTGCTGGTGCAAGTTGGGCTGGTTTGAGTATTTCTGTAACTGCTGATCTTCTGGGATTTTCATGCAAAACAGTCTCTAGAATTTACTCAGAATGGTGCCAAAAACAAAAAAAAAAACATCCAGTGAGCGGCAGTTCTGTGAAAGGAAATGCAATGTTGATGAGAGAGGTCAACAGTGAATAGCTAGACTGGTTCGGACTGAAAAATTATATGGTAACAAGATAACTGCTCTGTACAATTGTGGTGAGAAGAACAGAACAAAATGCTGTTTTGGCAGCACGAGGGGGACCTACACAATATTAGGCAGGTGGTTTTAATGTTGTGGCTGAATACCCAACCCCAACAGAAAAATCCCCAATCAGAACAACAGGACTTGCATACATGTATACATACATATATATATGTACATATACAGTATACACATACAAGCAAACATACATACATAAATGAAATGATAATAAATGTATATATACACCTCCATTCAGTCCACGTCTAAGGTTGGTAAATCATTAAAAAAATTTATAAATTGTTGCCATTTTTCAAAGAAAGATTCGCCCCTACCTCTAATTTTGTACTTAAAGTTTAAAAAAAAAAAGGCAAAATCTTTGAGCCAAACTGAAACCGAAGGGGGTTGTGGGGAAGTCCAAGATAACAGTATTCTGCGCCTAGTGAGAAGAGATGCAAAAGCCACGACGTCAGCCTGTCTATGGCATAAAGGCTGAGACCGAGATGAAACATCAAAGACTGCAATCAAAGGGCTAACAACTAACTTGACCCCTAGAACATCAGAAACGAATTCCAAAAGTTTTGCAATTTGGGACAAAGTACAAACATATGGCTAAGGTTACATGGTGAAAGTTTACATTTATCACACAAATCTGAAACATTGGGATATATTTTAGAAAGTTTTGTCTTCTAGAGATGAGCTATGTAAATCGTTTTAAATTGTATAAAGCTAAGTCTAGCACAAAAAGTGGTGGTATGTACATTGTCTAATACTCTACTCCAGTAGTCATCCTCAAACTCAAGTTCAAGTTCCTCTTCCCAAGCCCTGATAGTTTTAATACAGTGAGAATTATCCTTTGACAAAATAACTGCATATATTTTTGAGATAATCCCACCCATATGAGGATTCAGTTTAAATGCCTCTTCCCATGTAGACTTTGTAGGCAGAGAGGGAAACCCGGCGAATAGAGAGGAGGCACAGTGCCTAATTTTAAAATAGCGAAATAGGTGAGAGGGAAGCAGATTAAATGATGAGGATAATTCAGAAAAACTTGCAAACACATTATTAATGAAAAGATCTTCAAAGCATTTCTGACCTTTCTTTTCCCAGAAAGAGAATACAGAATCTGAAAAGGGAGTAGGAAAAAGATGATTATTATGTATAGGAGCCATGGTTGATGCCGAGGTAAATTTAAAATGACGCAGAAATTGGAAGAATATTTTGAGAGAAGAGCGTACTATTGGGTTATCCATGTAATGTGATAGGGACAAGGTGAGAGAAAAGAACACCATAGCTGGGAGAGATGTTGAAATGCAACCCTTAGCTTCGAAGTGGCACCATGGCAAAGAGGAGGCCTGTACTAGAACACCAATTTCTGAATATTTGCCGCCCAATGATAATACATAAAGTTGGGCAAGGAAAGCCCTCCACTTAGTCGACTTTTTTGGAGCAAAATTTTGGAAACTCTAGGAGGTTTTCCTGACCATATAAAAGAGGAGCTTAATTGGTCTATGTTCTTGAAGAAAGATTTGGTTAGAAACAGACGAATAGCTTGAAAGAGGTAAAGACATTTTGGGAGAATGTTCATTTTTACAGTGTTTATCCTACCTAATGGAGATAATGGAAGAGCTGTCCATCTTAAAAAGCTGACTTCATGTATGAAACTAAAGGTGTCAAATTTGCTGCCTTTAAGCCAGAATAAGAAATGGTAACATTAACACCAAGATACTTGAATTTAGAACTTTCCAAGTGGAAAGGTATGTCATTCTGTTTTAGTTTTTGGCCAGCTTGATTTATGGCTAAACATTCACTCTTCTGTAAGTTCAGTTTATACCCGGAAAATTTCCCAAAATCATCTAATAGACGTATTATTTCAAGAATAGATGCAATTGGATTGTAGAGTAATAATTCATCAGCGTATATGGCTAATTTATGTTCAATTCCCTTACAGATTATACCTGAAATACAGGAAGTGTTCTAAGCATTATTGAAAGGGGCTCAATAGCTCTGGCAAAAAGTAATTGGGATAGGGGGCAACCCTGGTATATACCCTGTGATAAAGTAAAATATTCAGATTTAACATTGTTAGTATAAACTGAAGCTTGAGGGACAGCATATAATAAACGTACCCATGAATTCAATCCCTCCCCAAAACCAAACTCCTCCAGTACCCTAAAAATATAAACCCATTCTATCCTATCAAATGCCTTTTCAGCATCCAGCGAAATGATAACCTCAGAGGAGCTACTGTTTTGTCTTGAGTATAAAATATTTAAAAGTGTACGGATATTAGAAAATGAATACCTTCCTTTTATAAATCTGGTTTGTTCCTCTGAGATAATACTAGGAAGTATTGCCTCTAAACGAGTGTCCAAATGTTTGGCTAAAATCTTAACATCAACATTGAGGAGGCTAATAGGTCTGTATGAGTTACATAATGTTGGGTCCTTCCCATCTTTAAGCAATAGAGTTATAGATGCTTGTCTCAATGTTGGGGGCATCATACCTAGCTCTAAAGATTCCTCAAATACAGACAAAAGAAGTGGGGCCAATTTAGCATGACATTTTTTATAAAATTCAGAAGGCAGCCCATCTGGGCCAGGGGATTTCTTAGATTGCAACAAATTAATTGACTTAATAATCTCCTCTAAGGTAATGGATCTATCAAGTTCAGACACTAAAAGAGAATCAACCTTAGGGAAGTTAATACACCCAAGAAAATGGTTAATTTCCTCTGAATGGTCAGAAGCCTCAGTTTTACTCAGAGGAGTAAAAGTTTTTAAGAGTCGGATTAATATCTACAGGATCTGAGGTTAGTGCACCACTGGGTTGCGCAATTTGAGTAATAAGATGCGAAGCCGCTCGGCTGCGCAGCTGGTGGGCCAGGAGTCGACCGACCTTATCCCCATATTCATAATAATTGGCAAGCATGTGTAACAAAAGTCTCTCTGCCTCATCTCTGGATAACAGATTGAATTCTGCCTACAAATTAAGTCTTTGTTTATGTAGCTCAGGAGACGGGCTATGAGCATATTGGACGTCTAGAGCTTAAATATTATCAGATACATTTTTAATCCTATTCCTTCGTTCTTCATTAACATAAGCAGAGTAAGATATTATCTGTCCTTTTAAAAAAGCCTTCAAAGTTTCCCAAAGTAAGGAATAAGAGATTGAATTGGTCTGATTAGTAAAGAGAAAACCATCTATTGAATTAGAAATATGTTCACAAAATACTGAATCAGATAGAAGCAAGGAATTGAACCTCCAGAGCGGTCGAGAAGTGCGATTTGAAAATAAAAGAATGTCAAAACTTAGAGGGACATGGTCTGAAATAACAATGGGCAGATATTCAGAGTTTGCAACCTGAGGAATTAGAGAACTATTGATAAAAAATCTATATGAGAGAAAGATTGATGGACATACGAATAGAATAAAAATTTTCTTGCTGTGAGATTAAAGTGTCTCCATGGGTCAATGTAATCATTCTGAACCATAAACTCAGAAAATATCTTTGACATGGCAGAGGGAACTTTTAAATATCCTCCAAAAATCAAAAGATGTGTGTTTAAAGCTTGGATCTTTGACAACAAAAAGGGTATTATCAAAATTTGGGACATATACATTTGCCAAAACTATTGGTGTTTGTGAAATGTCCCCTTTCACAATTACATATCTACCAATCACATCTGAAATAACATTGTCAATAGAGGAAGGCACAGTCTTATTAATCAAAATGGCAACTCCTCTGGAATCAAAGTTGGAATGAAACCAACGTGATGTCCAGTGAGCTTGGAGTCTGAATTGATCCTTGAGGCGCAGATGAGTTTCCTGGAGGAATACAAAGTCCGGTTTTTGTAGTTTTAAATGTGTCAAATTTCAGTCCTTTCACATTCCAAATCAGGAATCTAATTGAGCTTCTGGTTTTATCCATCTTCATTAAATATTTTGCCCTAATATCAAAGGTCTTACTATAAAAAAAGAAATTATGATCCAATGTGAATCTTAAAAAATATGACTGTGCCTGGTAACATGTGCATGTAAAATGGCTATAAATAGCAATTTAGCTTAGCGTAAAGCTGACAATTTACACAAGATTTATTTCTATTACTTCTGCTCCAAACTTAATTCTCTGTCTGCTCGTATGAATGTAACACATCATAAGAAAGTGTTTCACCGCTATTCAAATGCACTTTGGATCGCATCATTTATATGTATATGTGTTTTCCATCTGAAAGAACTAAATATTAAATAAAACAAATTACAATAAAATGCAAAGTAATCTCTTCAGTAATCAAAACACTTTTTGAATGTAACTGTTTTCTAGTTACCAATTATTTATATTGTAACTACAGTGGAATACAGTTACTTATATTTTGTATTTTAAATACATAATCCAGTTAAATGTATTCTGTTACTTCCAAACCCTGGCCAGGTTAAAGCCCCGGATGTTTAAGGAAAAGCCCTGAATGTTTTTAAAACCTTGTACTAATCACTGAGTTTTCATGTGCTCAATAAAATAAGAAAAACTGCAATTCTGCTCAATGTGCATCAAACAGAGTCTCCTTTTACAAATTCACTCCTGACAAGAACCACCCACTCAAACACCTCACTAGACCCACTGCAGTTTGCGTATCGTCCAAACCGTTCAACAGACGACGCCATTGCCACAACCCTCCATCTGGCCCTCACCCACCTAGACAAAAAGGTCTCATATGTTCGAATGCTGTTCATAGATTTCAGCTCAGCATTCAACACGATAATTCCTCAGCACCTGATTGGAAAGATGAACCTGCTGGGCCTGGACACCTCCCTCTGCAACTGGACCCTGGACTTCCTGTCTGGGAGACCTCAGTCAGTCCGGATCGGGAACAGCATCTCCACCACTACCACACATGAGCACTGGGGCCCCCCAGGGCTGTGTGCTCAGTCCACAGCTGTTCACTCTGCTGACTCACAACTGTGCAGCAATGCACAGCTCGAACCACATCGTCAAGTTCGCCGATGACATGACCGTGGTGGGTCTCATCAGCAAGAATGACGAGTCAGCATACAGAGAGGAGGTGCAGCGGCTAACGGACTGGTGTAGAGCCAACAACCTGTCTCTGAATGTCGACAAAACAAAAGAGATGGTTGTTGACTTTAAGAGAGCACAAGGTGAACACTCTCCGCTGAACATCGACGGCTCCTCTGTGGAGATCGTCAAGAGCACCAGATTCCTTTGTGTTCACCTGGCGGAGAACCTCACCTGGTCCCTCAAAACCAGCTCTATTACCAAGAAAGCCCAGCAGCATCTCTACTTTCTTCGAAGGCTGAGGAAAGCACATCTCCCACCCCCCATCCTCACTACATTCTATAGAGGGACTATTGAGAGCATCCTGAGCAGCTGCATCACTGCCTGGTTTGGGACTTGCACCGTTTCAGACCACAAAGCCCTGCAGAGGATAGTGAGGACAGATGAGAAGATCATCGGGGTCTCTCTTTCCTCCATCAAAGACATTTACAAAAAACACTGTATCCGCAAAGCAACCAGAATTGTGGACGACCCCACACACCCCTCACACAAACTCTTTATCCTACTGCCGTCTGGCAAGAGGTACCGAAGCATTCGGGCCCTCACGGCCAGACTGTGTAACAGCTTCTTCCCCCAAGCCATCAGACTCCTCAATACTCAGAGACTGGTTTGACACACACACACACACACACACACACACACACACACACACACACACACACACACACATGTTGGTCTACCTCTCATTATGAGGACTTTCCATAGACATAATGACTTTTATACTGTATAATCTATAGATTCTATCCTCTAAACCTAACACAACCCCTAAACCTAACCCTCACAGAAAACCTTCTGCATTTTTACATTTTCAATAAAACATTGTTTAGTATGATTTTTAAGCGATTTGAATTATGGGGACACTACAAATGTCCTCATAAATCACATTTATAGCATAATAGCCTTGTAATTACTAATTTGTAACTTACAAAATTGTCCTCGTAAATCACAAAAACACGCACACTCACACACACACACACACACACACACACACACACACACACGTGTCTGAGTTGCACTGTCTGCTACCTCAATAACTGTTATGTGCATAGAACACTATCTCATAGTATGTTATGTTTACGTTTTTAGAAACTGTCATCTTTTTGCACTACTGTGTACTGGTCGGTGCTGCACTGTCTCTCACTGTGCCTATTGTCCTGTTCTCATTGTCAGTACAGTACTGTCCCATACTTTTGTGTGCATGTTTGCACGTGCACTTTATATAGGTATATAGGTGTATATATAGGTATTTTATATAGGTATTTTATTTAGTTGTGTAGTCTCATGTTGTCCTGTGTTTGTCCTATGTTGTTTTTATGTAGCACCATGGTCCTGAAGGAACGTTGTCTCGTTTCGCTGTATATGGTTGAAACAACAATAAAAACCACTTGACTTGAAGAACTGACCGACATGTAAACAGGCCAATTGTCCATAATAAGTTACATATGATCCAGCCAATGAGATTGAAAGTTTTGTATGTAATTACCTCTATTGCTTTAGACAGACTATAGGTGCACTTGTCATGGTGAGGAGACTTAATAAAATATTTATATTTAAAAAAAAGAAGACGCCTTAGCCACTTCAACAGAAAGATGCGGCTGCTTCAGGCATATGTAACTACTTTATAACTTATTGGTTGCATTGTCAAATGAGGCAAACTACTAGACGCTTAACACCCCTGAAACTTTAAAGCAACAGCTATAGATTCATCATTACATTCATCATTATATTATTTTTAATTTTTGAGTCATTTAAAAAAAAAAATTGATTCTCTGATATCTATTTGTGAGGAAGAAATGTGTCAGACTAGCCCTCGCGCAGCCACAGTCTTCCCAAAGTACACACACACACACACACACACACACACACACACACACACACACACACACACACACACACACACACAGACTAATTATATAAACACTCCATTTCTTTATCCGTGATATCCGCTGTGCTTCGCGTAGCCTGTAACAGGCTTTGACTTGATCTTATCTGGATGTATGCTGTTATTTGTGCAAGACTTTTCTCTGTTTTTAATTATAATTCACTTCAACAATCGTGTGTGTGTGTTATAACTGACCCTCGAACAACCCTGTGATCAAAAAAATTATTATAGTTAGCATGCTAATTGATTAGCATCCCTTACAAAATAATATAGAATTGTCCCAAACTTGTAGCATATTCACCACTCATTATTTTCACATGGGAATGAGCTTTGCGGCAAACTCTTCACTGTTGCCAAAGGTTTGGTGCAGGTTCACCACTACTGGTGAAGAGCAGCAAACTTGTTGAAAATATTTGTGACTAATAGCAAGCTCATTTGCATGTGAAAATAATGAGTGGCGAATTTGCAGCAAGATTGCCAGAACTCTAAATTTATTTGTAAAGGCTGCAATGCCAAACATTCCATCATGCATTCCCTACAATTAAATGATCCTATTAATCTAACATATTCAGCGCAAGTACTTACCGCAATTATATCAAAACAATGAATATAGTGCTATAATCTTTATTTACATGATCAGGTGCAACCCATACAGAACAGTTGGTAAGGTATATTGGCATAGTTATATCACGAACACAACAAACCACACACCAACATGCAAATGGGACTCACATTAGAGGATGGTTCCAGCATGTTGTCACCATGCCAACCTGAAATAGGGACGAAAGGAACAGAGGCGGGGCTATAGCCAATCTTCTTGATATAGGCGCTCACTTCTTTAACAATCTCATCATAGCGTTTGTCACTGTAGGGTGGCTCTGTGGAGTCCATTTTGTTGACAGCTACAATCAGCTGCTTGACGCCCAGTGTGTAGGCCAGCAGGGCATGTTCCCTCGTTTGCCCATTTTTGGAGATGCCCGCCTCAAACTCACCCACCCCAGCTGCCACAATAAGAACGGCACAATCCGCCTGGGAAAGAAAAAACAGGAGCAATATTGTTAAAAAATACAGATGGTAAAGTTTGGCAGGGGCAAATCTCGATTTAACATAACTAGGTGAGGCATGGATGGGGATGACCTGAGCAATGCAAGGCCACCAATTCTTCCACAATTTCATTTTTATAGATAACTTCAGCACATTTTTACCTGGGACGTCCCAGTGATCATGTTCTTTATGAAGTCTCTGTGTCCTGGAGCATCGATAATAGTTATGTAGTATTTGGTGGTCTCAAATTTCCAGAGTGAAATGTCAATGGTGATTCCTCTCTCCCTCTCTGCCTTCAGCTTATCCAGCACCCAGGCATACTTGAAGGAACCCTTTCCCATCTGCCAAAACAGAGTGAGGTGAGGGTACAAGGGAGCAGGGTTGGGAGGGTTACTTTTGAAATGTATTCCACAACAGATTACAGAATACATGCTGTAAAATGTTATTTGTAATGTATTCCATTTAGATTATTCAAGGTCAGTAATGTATTCTAAATACTTTGGATTACTTCTTCAGCACTGGATTTTTTCACTTGTTTTGACTATAAAAACACATCAAAAGAAAGTGTTTCATCGCTGTTCAAATGCACTTTGGATCGCATCATTTATATGTATAAATGTTTTCCATCTGAAAGGACTAAATATTAAATGAAACAAATGACAATAAAATGCAAAGTAATCTCTTCAGTAACCACAATACTTTTTGAATGTAACTGTAATCTAATGACCAATTATTTAAATTGTAACTGTAATGGAATACAGTTACTTAAATTTTGTATTGTAAATACGTAATCCTGTTACATGTATTCTGTTACTCCCCAAAACTGCAAGGGAGAATTTCTTGAACATTCATTGCGACCAGTACTTTGATGTGATCATATAGTGTCAAGTACTCTGTGTTGGCCTTTTGAATTTAAACAAAAGCCTACTTAAATGCTTTAAAACAGTGGTGGCACTAATTATCCATAGTGGACCAATTACAAATTTCTGCCTCCACTTTATTAAAAACATTTCAAACTCAAAACATGGACGACTGACTAGTGTGCTACCTGGTGAAACAGAAAGAGAATTTTGTTGTTATTGTGTGACTGATATCCAAAGATAATAAAACTTTTGCAATGTTTTTGCACCAAAAAGTACTCTTTTCTCAGTCACTCGGCTGAGAACACTGTCTTACTCTCTCATACACACAAACGCTCACAGAGAGAGAGAGAGAGAGAGAGAGAGAGAGAGAGAGAGAGAGAGTAACATTCAGAGTTTCAGAAATATTTTGTTGCATAAAGGTGTAAATTGTCTGAATGAAGATGGTATGTAATTTGTTAGAATTTTACAGTAATTACCCATTGATGTTACTCCTGTTTTAACTGTAATAGTGGCCTTGAAGAAAATGCATTTTACTGTGGAAGACAGTAAATGGGTATGAAGAACCTGAGTCCTTATGACATAAAGGTGCTATATGTAATATTTTCACTGTACTAAATCATAAAATGACCATAATATGTAATTAGAGAATTAGAAAAAACATGCTAAGTTGAAATACTGGCTTCTCCGATAACAATGGTACAGCCAGTATATTCTAATTTGAAGTTTGCATTCCGGGTGGAATTTCTGTTTATGTTTTGGCCTGTGTGATCCCGCCCACTCACCAATAGTATTTCGGCACTGTCGGGTTGCCAGATGTGAACAAGTTTGCAAGCAAACAACACTGCGTGCTGCATTCATGGAAGCCAGCACATGAACTGGATCAGAGATAACAGATTATACCTGACCTAAAAAGTCATCTGCATTGTCATCTGTCTAAAAACTGATCATCTTACAGTGTAAAGCTCGTCGCTTGACATTTTCAGTTTCGCTCATTCCTGCTGCATGTCCTTGTACTGGCAACCCGCACGAGCTTTGAGTTTGGGGTGGGGCAGACAACTCTTCAATATTTTGAATTTGGACTGCAGTACACAACGTTTGTTGTCAATCTTACATATAGCACCTTTAAATAGTTTCCATCTTAAATTAAGATTTGAACACCTTGGGTGGAAGTCCCAAGGTGGTGTAGTTGGCTACATCTATTTGATTTTAAGGTAATCATTCTTTTACAAATTCACACCCTCCTCCGCTCGCCACACAAGAATACCAGGAGTTTAAAGGAATATTCCGGATTCAATGCAAGATATGCTAATTTGACAGCATTTGTGGCATAATATGGATTACCACAAAAATACATTTTGACTTGTCCCTTCTCTTTGTTAAAAAAAGTTAAACTCTGGGTTAAAGTGAGGCTACTTATGATGGAAGTAAATGGAGACAATCTGTAAATGTTAGAATACTTGCTGCTTTAAGAGTATAGCCACAAGACGTAAACAATAAGCATGTGTGGCAGGGCGGAGCCGGGTGTGCGGGATCACGGCCTGGCCCCGCCCTCCCACAGCATTTTAACATGATTAACATGTTTTTTTTTTTTTTTTTTTTATATCCAATAATACAACTTGGTTGCCATGATGACCTAACACATAAACCCTGTAATCCCACAAAAATCGCTCACTTAAACGACTTAACCGCTCAAATAATGTGCAAGTTTTAACAGAAGAATTAATGTTAGTGTTTTTATAAAATTAGACATTTCTGTGTGTGCATTACATTTCCTCTAAAAACTGGCCACATTCACTTCCATTGTAAGTGCCTTGCAGAAATCACAGGCCCTTCAAATTTATTAATATCCTAAGGTGTAAAGGCTGCATCACTATGCTACCACATCGGGATGTAAATTCATTTTCACAAAAACCAAATGCATAACCAATGTCATTGTTTAAAATTTACAAAGAAGTTTTTGTAGTAAACATTAAAGCAATGTTGGAATGAAGAAAAAAAAAATGAATATCACTGTATTACCATCCCATCATTAAGCATATTATTGGTAAGAAGATTCAGATTTGCAGTACTGTTAAAATATGTCATCCGAGCAAAGCAGAGATGGCGGCAGATGAGAAGAGAATGAACAAAACAGGGCTTCTTCAATCAATAGGCAATTTTAACAATCCAAGATGGCCGCAACCAAATGCTACCCAGTTCTGACATAGTGGTTCTGACATAATGGATAGTAGGTGAAATTTTTTTTTAATGTCACTCCTCCTGAAACTGATGATGCTCAGTAAATTGAATAAAGCAGCCAATTAACATGGATTCAACAGTCTACTTCATGCACACACAATGTACTGTTCCCAGCATTTTGTTGCATGAGGAACAATTCACTCACTACTACCGCATAGAGAGGTGTCAGTCAAACCCATTGGGATTGTGGCCTTTTACTCAGGTCTACTTATTCTCAGTCTAGTGAATGTCAAGGGAGCCAGAAGTGCTGGGCCAGACTAATGGCTGTTTGCTCCAGAAATCTATTTTATTTTCTTTCAATCTGTAATGGCGCCTTCCAAAAAGAAAATATCTAAATATAACTACAAAGCAATTCTCTCTCTGCTCACCAATGCAAAACCATAAAGAAAGAAAGGCACAGAGTGATGCATGGACAAACTCTGAGATAATTACTCTGCACTTTAAGTAGACTTGAGTTACCTATTATTCAGGACAGACTAACACACCCACAATGCATAATTGAGTTGGCTATTCCAATGAGGTGGTGTAACTCTACTCTCAAATTTGAGAGTAAAAAAGTTAATGTTCTATCACCAAACATAAAGTAATCATACACTCAAAATGCAAGACAAAATTTAACTCCTACCCTCTCAAAATAAAAAAGAAAAGAAGAAGCAAAAACAGGTCTGAAGTCAAATCCACTCCACTTACCTCAGCAGCTTCTTTTTCAAATTTCTCAATGGTTCTTTTGTCAATTCCTCCACACTTATAAATGAGATGGCCAGTGGTGGTGGACTTCCCAGAATCAACATGGCCGATGACCACGATGTTGATGTGGATCTTCTCTTTCCCCATGATCACACAGGGCAGGAAGAGAGAATGGCAATGCCTGGAGTTTCCTTGTGCTCTAGATCAAGTACAGTATTATTATGTGGAACAAAGCCATTTACTGTAATGTTTGACTGACATATCAAGTAAATTGTAGATAGCAGGACAAGCTTTTCTTTATAACAGTAAACACAAGATAACACATAACTTTAGCCATGTGATCTCTTGAAACATCATCAGCAAGACATGACACATTTACTTAAAAAACATTGCATAAGACTCATTTTAGAGAATATATTTTTTATGAAGTTTATATGTTCACTGAGCACATTATTAGGAACATTATGGTACTAATAAAGTATGCCATTGCATCCTCTTCAAGGTTTGAAGTGACCTTATAAGATGCTATTTCCGCTTACTACAATAATAGACGGGTTATCTGAGTCTCTGAACTTTTGAGCCTTTCTGACAGCTCAAAACAGTCTGTCCATTCTCCGTTGACCTCTCTCATCAGTAAGGTGTTTCTGTACAGAGAACAGCCAGTCACTAGATGTTTTTTGTTTTAACAACTCTAGAGACTGTTGTGTGTGAAAATCCCAGGAGATCAGCAGTTATAGAAATACTCAAACATTGGCATGATTGTTGTTGGCACCAACAATCATGCCACGGTCGAAATTACTGAGCTCAAAATGTTCCCCATTCTGTTGGTTGATGTGAACATTATCTGAAGCTGCTGACCCGTATCTACATGATGTTCTGCATTACCTTGCTGCCACATGATTGGTTGATTAGATAATCACATTAATTAGAATGGGAACAGGTGTTGCTAATAAAGTGCTCAGTTAGTGTATTTTCTATACCCCATTGGCAAATAGTTTTCTAGTTTTTAAGCACAAACCACTATAATTTTTTTCTTCATATTTTCTGATAAAAATGTAAAATACATAAACATCCTTTTAAACAAGAAAAAAAATGACATTACATATTATATTATTTTTTTCAGAATAACCTAACAAAAGTTAGTGGGGTTTATGCTTAAAATATGACATACAGTATTGCCAGTGGGGTATGAAACAAACTTGTTTTTCTTACTCTAATGGCAAATAGTTTATGCTTCTTGTTTTAAGCATAAAATGCTCTAAATTTGTTATTTCTCTGGAACTAAGACAAATTATGAAATGTCATTATCCTTCTCATGTAAATGTATCTTGTTAAAAGAATGAGCAGATATTTTTACTGGAAAACTAGACAAAAAAAAAAAAAAAAAAAATACTCAGCAGTGTATTTGTGCATGTACCATATCTTTTTTTATTTTAATATTTATAAAGTTTAGATATACTGTAAAACAAGCTAAAATTACTGTACAAGTAATTAAGGGTATCTCTTATCATTTGTAATTCAGTCATGCCACCTATTTATTGTAATTAATAGCTTTTGACAAACTATAGATAATATGGTACATTACATTTTCAATAATTGCATGTTGACAGTAAAGCCCAGCAGTCTAAACAATAAACATATGCCTTCTTGAACGATGCCAATAATTATGAGTATGGTTAAAGTCTATAATTAAGTAGGATGTTTGTGTCTTCTTACCTGCAGTTGACAGGCACTCTGTGCTCCTGCAATAACTGTGTGCGTAATGAATTCACCCTACTTTGAGACAGCAATGCGGCACTCAAAGTGGGGGCAGGCTGGTGGTGCAGGACTGCAGTGAGACAGCAACAAAAGAGCGGATATGATATGAGAGGAAGAGTAGGGGAGAAGAAGGATTGACGTGGATGAATAGAGCAGTGTGCAGTGACTCAGCAAGATATCTTGGTTCTTCGTTCCATGCATAAAAACCTGATTGGTTGTTTGAAATAAGATGGTTTTACTGAAAACATCCACGTGCTTGTGTCTTCCAGGGTTTGAAATGTGACGCTTCATTACAAATACATAATGTTTTATTATCGTTAACTATTACTTTTACTTTAATTATAAGTTATTATTCTTCAATTAAACAATTTAAACGAATATGATTTGATACATTTGGATGCAATTAGAAAATATTTTTATTTACAGGCCTTAAAATGGGCCTGATCGGTTTCAGATGATTTTCCTTTTTAAAACTGCACATTTTACAAGAAACTTCATGTCAAAAAATGACATTTTGCCCATTCATATTTTGTTCCCATTCAAATTTTAGTAAGGGTTTTTTCATGGGACAAAATGATCAAATAATCAGTATTCCATAATATTCTATGGATGTAAAATGTCAGCTATGCAACAAACTACTGTACAAACAAAAGTTCTCTCTGGATCGTCAGAATTAGTTTTAACATTTATATACATTAAACGCATTAAAAGCCACTGAACTTTCATCTTGTGAAGATATGTTGTAGCATCAGGGACTACATTTGTTTTAAATATCCAAAAATGCATCCAATTTGAGAACCCAATATTTTGAAAAGTGTTTCTTTGTATGAGCTCAACTGAACCTATAATGCAGCAAAGAAACAATAATAATAATAATAAAAAAAATCTTTATTTTTAAAGGGGCATTCGGTAATATTCTTGTTTATGTTGAGGTGACACACAAAAACAGTTACCAATGTCATAGTATAAATTCACAGTCAGCCATTATTAATTTATGCCGCAAGTGAAAGAAACCAGTAACAGGTGATTATTGATATAAAGCAAGTAGTGTTCGGTTGGCAGCGCTCATGAATCTCACAATTGAGAGTTTATATCTCGTAATTTCACACTCACAATTGCAAGATGGAATGTCACAACTTTAGTTCTTGCAATTGCAAGTTTATATGACACAATTGCAAGAAATAAAGTCAGGATTGCCATTTTGTATTTCTTTTTTTATTCTATGGCAGGATCAAGGCATAGTTCTTTTTAAGAAGTTTAGCAATTACATCAGGTTAGTGACTTAGTTCTAGATAGTATATGCAAAGAGAGGACAAGTGAAGCACCAAATGTTTTTCTTTTTTTAAGACTTTCGAAGAGCAATTGGTTTTCCTATGACCTCATATGACCACTTTCAAATGTTTCTTCTGTGTCACCAGGCTGTAAATCACATTTTTTAAAATTTTTAGACTGGAAATTTAGATGAAACACAGCAAAAGTGATCTTCAGAACTGTTTTTAATTAGGGAAATCCACCAGATGTGTTTAACACACATTTGGTCAAATATTTCACACAACCAATAACTCATAAACAGGGCAAATATCAATCACTATTTTGTAAGCGTTTGATCAATGACTGTCTGGTTTCAAACAGTTAATAACACAAGACTAGCTCATCTTTGCAGTGTAAGTTACAAATAAACACTAGTTAATTCTCTGGTCCATCCCGAGAACGTTGGCTCTATGACAACAATAAAATGAAGCTACCACTTAAAATAAAAAATAAAATAAAAAATACAAGAAATACCACAGCTTGCTCTGCTGCCAAACTCAGCTGAGGAAAGCTTATTCATTTTACCCATCAGTCTAGTCTTATCCTACATGAACACCAAAGGCTTTCCTTTCTCTAAATTTCTGCCGTCTCTATCTGGGAACAGCTCTGAATGCTTAAAGCAGAAGAACGCCTCACAGTGAATCCCCGGACTGAAGAAAACACACCTGAACATCAGATATTCTTTGCACACCATGTCACTAACATTTTTACATTTGCGCTACAATGACCAATATTAGCTAAACCTCTCTCAACACTTTTGATCAGTCAGTCCTTGCAAATGTCTGATGGCCCAAGACTTCCTGCTGCAAGCTGCGTCTATGTCCTGCGGCGCTTGGCTCCTCCAGGGCTGGAGGGATTGCTGGAGTTCATCACCTTCTCCACAGCTCGGTTCCTCTTCCTCTTTTCCCCGGCTGCTTCTTTGGACCCAGTGCCAGTCTCACCTGAGCCCCCCCTCTCTGTCCGCTCTCTCTCTTTCTCACGCCCGCAGCTCTTCACGGAGGAATTGCTGCCTGACGAAGGGAGAGGGAGGAAACGAAAAAGAAGGGTGGGATAAGGGAACACAAATAACAGAACAGTTACATATCATTAATGAAGAAATTAGCAAATGTATTTCCATCATGACATAACTGCAACCTATGATATTTGCAGTTTATCTTATTTTTTTTGAGAGAGAGATATTCCACCAAACAAAATCATCATATTTCCTTACAATAACAATTGCTCATTGAAAGGACATGTTTTACAGACTGACTTTACAGGAGTTTCAAAATGACAGCACCATTTGTGTACTTAGGGATACAAGAGAATCAGTAGATGTTTTTTGAAACCCAAACACTTCAGTTATACCTCATGAAAACTCACTGCTCCAAAATGTACTGATTTCTCACAAGATAAGGCACTTTTGACAAATCCTTGATCACTATATCACCTAATGATTCCCTTCAAGGTTATTTCATAACTGATTTCACACAAGCCGTGAATCAGATTTGTGCTCCATTCAGAATTAAGGCAATTCAATTACAATTCAATACCTGAAATACAAGACGTGGAATTGCAATTCAAAATTGACAAAGCAGATTTAATTAGGATGCTATTGTCAAAGGACTCCTTTAAGTTTTAAGAAATCTTTAAGAATTACACTGCTCCAAAAAATTAAGGGAACACTTAAAATCACACATCGGATCTCAATGAACAAAATATATTGAATATCAAAATCTCTACTGTACATTGTGCAATTTGTTGAGAACAAAATGATGCAACAACGATCAATGGAAACCAAACAATAATTGTAAACAATTGAAATCACAGGCTGTTCCAACTTGCGTTATTTTCATCAAGGCAACTCATAATATGACTCAGTAGTGTGTATGGCTCCCACATGCCTGTATGCACTCAAGACAACGTCTGGGCATGCTCCTGATGAGACGGCAGATGGTGTCCTGGGGGATCGCCTCCCAGACCTGGATCAGGGCATCAGTGAGCTCCTGTACAGTTTGAGGCTCTACTTGGCGGTGTCGGATGGTCAATGGCATCAATGCCTTCCGTTATCCAGGAACTGCCTACACACTCTAGCCACATGAGGCCGGATATTGTCCTGCACCAATAGCAGCCCAGGGCCCACTGCACCAGCATAAGGTCTGAAGATGGGTCTGAGGATTTCATCCCAGTACCTAACAGCAGTCTGGGTACCATTGGCTAGCATGTGGAGGTCTGTGTGACTCTTCAGGATATGCCTCCCTAGACCATCACTGACCCACTGCCAAACCGGTCATGCCTGATGATGTTGCAGGCAGCATAACATTCATCATGGCGTCTACAGACTCCTTCACGTTTGTCACATGTGCTCAGTGTGAACCTGCTCTCATCTGTGAAGAGAACGGCGTGCCAATAGCGGACCTGCCAATTCTTGTGTTCTCTGGAGAATGCCAATCGAGCTGCATGGTGCTGGGCTGTGAGCATAGGTCCCATTAGAGGACATGTAGTCGGTTTCTGACAGTTTGGTCAGATAAGTGCACACCAGTAGCCCACTGGAGGTCATTTTGTAGGGCTCTGGCAGTGCTCCTCCTCACACAAAGGAGCAGATACCGGTCCTGCTGCTGGGTTGATGCCCTTCTATGGATCTATCCAGCTCTCCTCATGTAATGGCCCATCTCTTGGTATCTCCTCCATGCTCTTGAGACTGTACTGGGAGACACAGCAAAACTTCTGCGATGGCACATATGGATGTGCCATCCTGGAGGAGCTGGACAACCTGTGCAACCTGAATGGGCTGCAGGTACCACCTAATGCTACCAATAGTGACAAGGACACTAGCAAAATGCAAAACTAGAGATGAATCAGTCAGGAAGAATAAGAAGAGAGCAATTGTCTGACCACCACCAGCAAAACCATTCCCTTTTGGGGAGTTGTCTTGCTTTTGCCTCTCCAGTGCACCTGTTGTCACATTCTATTGCACCAAAAGAGGTGACATTGATTCACAATTGCTTAGGCTTCCTAACTGGACAGATTGATATCCCTGAAGTTTAATTGACATTGTGTTATACTGTAATGATTATGTGTTCCCTTAATGTTTTTGAGCAGTGTATCTTATGGCACTTTTCCACTGCACGTTTCGGTTTGACTCGACTCGTCATAGTTGCGCCACCTCAACTGCCGTGACATCATCTTAAACTAGACACAAACATTACTGACCATAAACAATAACACGACCACTAGCTGTTAGCTACTGGCTCATAGTGCTGCATAAAGCAGTTGTTGCATGGTGATTTTAATTAAGTATAACAGTTAAATTGGCCTGGTTGTTTTAGAAGCAAGCTTTCCAATAGCTGGTCAACTAAATAAAGTGAGGCTGTCAAGCAGAATATAAAGTTAACATAACAAAATGTACCAGCATTTGAAAGAAAGTCATACACATCTGAGATGGCATGAAGGGTGAGTAAATGATAAGAGAATTTTCATTTTTGGGTGAACTGTCCCTTTAAGTTTTAAGAATTATTAAATTCTTACAATATAATAAGCGGCTTTAGAATACAATGTATTGTTTACTACCATATTATTGATCATAAGTCAATCATTGTCATACAGTTCACAGCAATCCATTTCACAAGTGAATTTGTCAATCAGTTGGAGATTTATTATGAGGGCTTGTTTAAGAGCCCGTCAATTTACACCTACATCAGACATCTCGGGTGTGTTGCGTCATAAACATAAAATGTTTAGTTCACTGTTTCAAGTTAAATATAGTTTAATACTCAATCTTTAAACACACCTTGAGATCCCATAGTTCGCATTTGTGCTCCTTCAAGTGTTTTGAACACAAGACTGTAACGCATGTCTGTGTTGTGGGTTGTTTTCTTCACTGTATAAACTGTGCGTTGCTCATACAGCTGAAATTTCACTTACTGCCCTCTGGAGTAAACAGGTGGTATTACAAGCGTGCATTTCTCAGGAATCTTCCTTATTATGGTGCGATTAATTGCGTACATTTTTTGAACGCGTTATTTTTTGTCAAATTAAATCGCACTGAATTAACGCATTAACGACAGCCCGAATTATTATAATTTGTAAACAAATAATGATAATAATAATATATTATAAAAGTAATACATCTCAATTGTGCATCTTTAACGTTTAAATTCTGAAATCTCCAGAAAGTCCTGTAAGTGTGTCTGTTTGTAGGCAAGTTCACAGTAGTATAATTTGCTTATTCAAATTCTGGTAAAATGCACCTTCAGTGCCATTCTAAATGCATATTATAAGTGAATATTGAGTAGTGTTCAAATGTTGCACACTGCGTGATGGCTAATATTAGCCATTAGTGTGTGTAAGCAGAGCACTGCTATTCAAAAATGCATGCATTTTATACATTTACTTATTAAACACATCCTTTTGTGATTCACAGAGCTATTGCACGTCTTCAAGTGGATTTAAATAAAATGCACGAGTCATATGAACAATTTTAATTGTGTTTTTATGGTTCTTTTATGTAATTTTTTGATCTGGACAGTAACGAACATGACTAAAAAAACAGTATCAGATTTGGATCGGGCTCGTTGGACCGATACCCGATCCATCTAAAAGCTTCAGTATTGGAGCCGATACCAATCCAGCGCATCCCTAATAAAGGGATTCTTATCCCTTTGTGGATTCCGTTTATAATCACCACAGCTTGATTCAATCCGAGACTTTGAATTCAAGCTGGCATGTGAAAGGTGTGTGCATAGGGATATTCACAATTACCCAATAGTGACGGTCATCATTCAATTTCGGGGACAAAAGCATAGTTTAGAGGCTGCAGTTATTCTCCATTTTACCCATCCACTAATCTTGGTACAAATTGGCTGGCATTTACTGCTTTATTGAGGGAAATCTGCGTGGATGGGTCCTGTAAGAGGTTCGGTGAGTGGTTTGCGATGCACAGGCTGGGGAGGAGGAGCCGGGGTCATCTACATCAGCTCCATGTCAGGGGGACGTAAGGGAGAGGGAAGTGCCGGCTTCCCTTTACCTTAGAGTATTCCCTGCAGGGGATTTCCCTACGGAGCAGATTCGAGATGAGACCCTTAGGCACGCCTTTGATCAAGTGAAAGTGATTGATGGTCAACATCTCCAGCCAGATATTGCACTCGCAATGACTAATTGTATCAAGTGACACGAAGCTCTGACCAAGGAAAATACAACCCAATTGTTAGTACCAAAGAGCCATAGGGAAATGTCATTCCAGATGGCTCATTATAATCTGATGGCGGGCCACTTAGGGCAGGATAAACACTGTACCGTCTAATGGCCCATTTCTATTGGCCGGGCATTCAAGGGGATGTTCGCAAATGGTGTACGGCATGCCGAGAATGTCAGCTGGTGAATCCACTGGCCACCCCAAGAGTGCCATTGCACCCCCTTTCCTTGATCGAGGTCCTCTTCAAACAAATTAGCATGGATCTCGTCGGATCATTAGAGCGGACGACACGAGGGCATTACTTTGTGTTGGTTTTGGTGGACTATGCAACATAATATCCGGAAGCAGTGCCTCTGCGCAACATCTCAGCATGTAGTGTTGCGAAGAAGCTCTTCAGAATTATCTCCTGAGTGGGGATTCTGAAACAAATCCTCACTGATCACATTTATGTCACATACACTATGCAAACTGTCCGAATTATTGGGGACTAAATCGATTCTGACCTTTTTGGAGCTTTTATAACCCCCAAACAGACAGCTTGGTCAAATGATTTAATCAGACACTAAAGAATATGATTCATAAGTTCGTGCACATAGACGCTCGAAACTGGGACAAGTGGTTCGATCCCCTATTATTTGCAGTACGAGAGGTCCTGCAATCCTCCACAGGGTTTTCCCCATTCAAATGATGGTATGTTCAACCGTGCGGCGTGCTCGACGTCCTATGGGAAAATTGGGAGGAGGGACCTTCAAACAGCAAACACAAAATTCAATATGTTCATGACCTGAGAGCAAAACTCCACACATTGGGGCAATTAACACAGGAGAATTTGCTCCAGGCTCAAGAATGTCAGATCCGGCTGTATAATAGGTGTACTCAGCAACGTGAATTAGCACCGGGAGATAAAGTCCTTGCATTACTCCCCACATTGAGCTCTAAATTACTTGCCAAGTGGCAACGGCCCTTTGAGGTCACACGGCGAGTTGGGGAAATTTAGGTTAAACGAACGGGTAGAGCAGGAGAACATCAGATTTACCACTTAAAACCATGGAGAGAGGTGGTCCCCTTGACATTGGCAAAGGTGGTTCTGGAGATGGAGGAGCTCAGACCGGAGGTGAACATAAAAGTCACTGATCGAGTCACGCCAGTCGCTTGCAGAGACCACCGCTCACCATCACAAGTCACAGAGGATGCAAGGAGAATTCTCTCTCCCTTTTATCTTGCAGATGGATGCATCGAACAGGGGGTTGAGAGTGGTACTGTCCCAGATGGTGGAGGGGGAGGAATGCCCTTTGCTGTACATTAGCTGCAAGCTCTCGATGAGAGAGACTAAGTACAGCACAATCGAGGAGTGTTTGGCCATCAAGTGGGCAGCACCCCAGGGATGTGCTTTCCCCCTCTGTTCGGACATGCCCCACTCAAGTGGCTCATCACATGAAAGATGCCAACACACAGATAACCCATTGTAGCTCTACAGCCTTCTAAGTTCAAGGTGGTCCACAGGGCAGGGGCGCAGATGGTTGTTGCGTATTTCTTCTCCAGAAACTTTTTACCTCTAATATTTTTTTCTTATGTAAAATAAAGTACTACCAAATTTCTGTTTAGTTTCAGTTTCCGTATTTTGAATGGTTTATAATATGGTATCAAGTAGGCATGGGCACTCGGACGTGGCAGAAATGATCGATCATGAAAGCGATCGATGGTGATCATGCATGATGTGACTTTTCACTCAATTCAAATTTCAGTGACTATTACCTGACAACTAAACACAAATGTTTTAAAGCAGGAGCATATTTTAATTTTGAGATTGATTACGTTGTGGTTTTGAGGGGTACATTGATTTTCAGAGACATCTCATAGCAACCCAACTGCTATACGACGCAGCAATACTATCGATATGTTACGATATTCAAAAGTGTCATTAACCGTGTTTTGAACACCTGTCTCTGCAAAAGGTTTGCTAAACATGTTTTATTATCATTTAACATAAGAACTTTGACTAGTTAATTGATATTATTTAATAAAAGTAAATGTTTGACACAGAGTGTAAACCTCCATGCCCTGGGTGCCGAAATGTTTGCATGACATAACACCTGCATCTCAACGAAATAGGAGTTGAGGATTTCCGCACAAATTTACAAATTTGAAGTCTGATTTAGTGTCATTTCGTTGCACTTTCCCCAGTTGAAAGGTGGAAATTCCGACTCTCCGAGTTGAATGGAATGCTTAATGAATCATCACAGCAACAACCACACGGAGCATCGCAGCTTTCCCCAGAGGAGCGAACACTTGGGGAGACACACACACACCAGACGTGTGGCAGTGGACTCAACGCGCTGAAGCAATGCATATACAGAAAGCGAGTGTTTCAAACAGCTAGACAGACCTCAGCGAAATGGAACAGAATGCACCGACTGAACCTCAACTTAACACACATATTAAAAACGTGATGTTACGGCATCTCCTGTTAAGCCAACCGTGATTTGAAAATAGACTATTCAGACAGTCACTAAAAAAAACGGATGTGTGTTTACTAAGATTACTACGGTAACCTCAAGGAAGAAGAGACAGACGCACATTGTGCCCATTCTTTCATTGTGCTGGGCAGTTAATCTGCCCATAATGACAAAATATGATGCATTATATATTGATTATGCAATCTTTTGTACATTTTGTAACAGATTATAGTATAACAGCCTATAATAATGAATAGACCATACACTGGAACATCAAGACGTAATGCAGCAGCCAAAGACGTTTGTCAGACATGTTATTATAAATACAGTTATGTACATGTCATTGCCCTCGAGTACTCGATGAGACAATTAGTACTTAGTCTGAGTACTCGAGTAGACAACAAGACCAAAATGCCCATCCCTGCTATCAAGAGAACAAAGTCACAGACACAATCATTACTTGAAATATCCAAGTTTAAGTCTTTCCACATAACGCGTTAACTAATATTTCTCAAATCTAACAAAGCTGTCATGTCAAGAGCAATTAATAGCTAGGTTGTTGTTGTTGAACAAACCTGTCGAGACAAATCCTTAACATGCCATGCTTCAGATACACCCCACCCATGCACTGAACATAAAAAAAAAGAGAAAGTGTAGGAAGGATTGCAAAAGAAAGACGGAAAGAAAGACGCACATGGTCAGAGGTCTCTGAAGGCTGTATAAAGAGGCCTCTGGTAATGAGCTGGTCTGTACGGAGTTTTGGAACAGAGTGAAACGTTTTCTTCTGTCCATACCTCGCAAAATCCTGGCCAGCCATACTGGGAACCAGACCTTTAAAAATGAGACACAAATGACCAGTGTGAGCCACGCTGTGCTTCACGCTAACGGAAGAACGATCCAGAAAAAAACTAAAAAAGTGATGCAAGCTTTAAAAGACGGCTTATGTCAGAGAGAGAGAAAAATAAAAAGAGAGGGAAAGGAAAAAAGATAAGGGTGAGTACATGAGAGAAATAAAGAGAGAAGGAGAAGAGAACCTTCTTCATGGGTAGCAGGAGGGTCACTCTCTTCTTTGTATTCCTCTTTCACATCATCCTCAGATCCCACTTTACCTGTGCAAAGACATTAAAGAGCATTTAATGATCAGTAAAACCAAACAGAACAAGTAATAATCACGTAACAAAGAAGCAAAGAGCAGCTCACCTTCTTTGACATCTTGTATGATCTCTTCAGGCAGCACAAAGCTCTTTTCAGAGTTTGGAAAGGGGAGTATTTCTGATTCATGCTGCAGTAACAAAATGCAATTATTTAATTAGCTTTGAACTCCTGACTCCTGTAAACTTTATCTCTGTGGGGTTAAAATTAGGGATGTCCTGAAACCATTTTTTGGAGAATGAGTACTTACCATACTTTTTTTTTCCGTTCTCTACAATGCTGATACCTGTTGTTTCTGAATTGCATTTTTTAAGTTTATTTAAATTTTATCATCAAAATGATGTCTAAATAAATGAATTCATTAAAACTTTAAATCAACTGAAAATAAAGCAATTCATTTTCAACATATTGTATTATTTTTACCAAATGAAGTGCTTTTATACAAAGTCTCACAGTACAAGTTATTTTTGTCAAATAAAGTGCTGCATAACAGAGCCTCAGAGATGTGAGATTGTTACAATTGATTTACTATTATTATTTTCATTGGTATTAGTATTACAGCGAATTTCGTGATGTACTGTATTTCTGTGACATTTCTTATTTTGATGGAAAATTTATTTTGGAGAGAGTTTCTGTGTGTTTTTAGAAACTTCTCGCCTCCGGAAAAGTAGGTAGCTACATGACTTCGGGTGCTTTCCAATCAAAAGAGATCAGCCCTATGCCCTATTATCTTCATAACTTTACAATACACTGTGAGAGCTTTGGAGGGCTGAAAGGTTTTGGGCTCAAAAATAAGTTAATTCAGAACTCAACGTTTAAGTAATTTGTATTGGAAATTCTGTATGAAGCAATCTTACAGCATGGTTATCGTGATTGTTCTCCTTCGGAGGCTGAGTTGTGCCATTTGGATCGCAGGGTGGGTGTAATTTTTAAACTGCAAAAAGTTGCTATTTAATTAAATAAATATGTAGTCTGTATATGCCTCATGCTACAAAGTGCTCGCTGTCATCAACTACAAACAGAGTGAGAACAGCTGGCTTCATGCATTCACTTTAAAGCATGCAGCATGTACAAACTACACATTTATCTCAATATATTCATCACATTAGGACATAATGTAATCCTAATTTGTGTGCTAAATGTTTACACAATAGCGTTAATTCGTCATAAACAACAGATGGTAAAGGTTTTTGGTATCACTGCATTTTTACGAATTTGAGTACAAAGACAAGAGAGCAGTATCAGACACTATTTCGATACCAGTATCGGGACATCCCTAGTTAAAATGAATGATCAGCTGATTTAGCCAATGCAGAGTGGACATAATTATTACAAAATCTAATAATAGCAAATGATACACACAAATTGTTACATTCCATCATGAATATTTGAGAACAGGAAATGTGTACTCTGATGGTCATTTTATTAATCACAAAAAAACTAAAATCTCAGAATGGCCTGATATCATCTGATTAATCGCCATCACTAACAAAAACATTTGATAGACAGACAGATAGATAGATAGTGAGGCTACGTTCTGTATATTGTATGGAAAAAAACAAAACAATTGCATAATAAATCAACCTGATATGTGCAATAGAGTGGAAATAATAAATAAAGAGGGAAAATGTAAGAAGGTAAATTAAATAAATCCGTTTATTCGTGTCTTACCAGCGCTTGCATGTCATACATGGTGCTGAGGTGATCCCAGATGACTTTAGATGACACTTGCCTGCCGATGTTTTGACTGAACTTATCACGAATACAGATCATGTGGAAATGACGATTCACTCCTGGAAATATTGCACAAGCTTTATCTTACAGCTATTTGACTGGCAAAAACATTTGCTGTTGTTGTAAATTAGCCTAGCCTAGCATGCTAGTTTGCAGCCTAGCAAATATTTACGTGCCAAAAGTCAAACTGATCAACTCTCTCCAAAATTCAAAACAACAATTAACCATTAATACTATTTTTTGACGGAACAATTGACAAAATTTCTCAATTTTTTAAGAAAGCCATGGTACTGTAGGTGCGCTTCTTCAAATGGCGGTTGGACTCGATAATGTTAAAGATCATTAAGATAAATGAATGCCAGATTCTCAATTTATAGATTATAATCATGGTAATTATATAGTCACGATTTAAGACATAATTATAAGGCAGGACCCTTATGAAGAGCACATGGTCTTGTTTACAGTGTAGTTTGCTGCGTTTCATGTGCAGTCTGACATTGAGAGATCAGGGTTATTTACATCAAAGTCTTCAATTTCGTCTTACCTACAGGTTTGTGGCCCAGCATTGCGTGAAAAAGACACACTTCTACTTCTTGACTCCATACTATTGATTCTTCGGCGGTACATATGGCCGTTTCTGCTTGTTTCTCTTCGGATGGCACAATCTCCGCTTCCCCCATGTTTCTTCAGTGATACACACACAGACTCACTGGCGCCCCCTGCCGCTCTATAGTGTATAACATCATCTATATTTACAGTGTACAGGTCAAGTCAAGTGGTTTTTATTGTCGTTTCAATCATATACAGTTAGTACAGTACACAGTGAAACGAGACACCGTTCCTCCAGGACCATGGTGCTACATAAAACAACATAGGAAATACACAGAACCACTTGAGACTACACAACTAAATAATATTTCTACATAATATTTCTACATAAAGTGCACATGCAAACGTGTGCAAAAAAGTACGGGAGAGTACAATAAATTGCTAAAAGGAACAGGACAATAGACACAGTAAGAGACAGTGCAGCGCCAACCAGTACACATTTGTAATGAATAGTGCAAAAAAGATTACACTTTCTAAAATGCTAAATGTAAACATAACATACTATGAAATAGTGTTCTATGGACATAGCAGTTATTGAGATAGCAGCCAAGTAAAGTGACACAGTTAAAGTGCAACTCAGGACATGTGCACAAGTTGGATGGTGTACAGGTGTGTGTGTGTGTGTGTGTGTGTGTGTGAGTGTGTATTTATCACTTTGTGGGGACCAAATGTCCCCATAAGGATAGTAAAACCCGAAATTTTGACCTTGTGGGGACATATTGTCGGTCCCCATGAGGAAAACAGCTTATAAATCATACTAAATTATGTTTTTTGAAAATGTAAAAATGCAGAAAGTTTTCTGTGAGGGTTAGGTTTAGGGGTAGGGTTAGGTTTAGGGTATAGAATATAAAGTTTGTACAGTATAAAAACCATTATGTCTATGGAAAGTCCCCATAAAACATGGAAACACAACATGTGTGTGTGTGTGTGTGTGTGTGTGTGTGTGTGTGTGTGTGTGTGTGTGTGTGTGTGTGTGTAGTCCAGTCTCTGAGTATTGAGGAGTCTGATGGCTTGGGGAAGAAGCTGTTACACAGTCTGGCCGTGAGGGCCCGAATGCTTCGGTACCTCTTGCCAGATGGCAGGAGGGTGAAGAGTTTGTGTGAGGGGTGTGTGGAGTCATCCACAATGCTGGTTGCTTTGCGGATGCAGCTTTTGTGTAAATGTCATTGATGAAGGGAAGAGAGACCCCGATGATCTTCTCAGCTGTCCTCACTATCCTCTGCAGGGCTTTGCGATCCGAAACGGTGCAAGTCCCAAACCAGGCAGTGATGCAGCTGCTCAGGATGCTCTCAATAGTCCCTCTATAGAATGTAGTGAGGATAGGGGGTGGGAGATGTGCTTTCCTCAGCCTTCGAAGAAAGTAGAGACGCTGCTGGGCTTTCTTGGTAATAGAGCTGGTGTTGAGGGACCAGGTGAGGTTCTCTGCCAGGTGAACACAAAGGAATCTGGTGCTCTTGACGATCTCCACAGAGGAGCCGTCGATGTTCAGCGGAGAGTGTTCACATTGTGCTCTCTTAAAGTCAACAACCATCTCTTTTGTTTTGTCGACATTCAGAGACAGGTTGTTGGCTCTACACCAGTCTATTAGCCGATGCACCTCCTCTCTGTATGCTGACTTGTCGTTCTTGCTGATGAGACCCACCACGTTCGTGTCATTGGTGAACTTGACGATGTGGTTCGAGCTGTGCATTGCTGCACAATCGTGTGTCAGCAGAGTGAACAGCAGTGGACTGTTGATTACACCCTCAGAACATATTAACTGTACATAACAGTGCTCTTTATTTACATGTGTATGTTTTTGAAGGAAAAGTATCATTGTATTCACCAAGGATGCTTTAAATTAACCTAGACTAGAGAAATTACTGTTAAACAAGTAGCTTTACCATGAATAAAAACTGAATTTTAAATATTTCAAAAAAATATAAAACAGTACTTCTAACAGTATTCATTTACAATATTAATAATGGTTTTGACAGTATGTATGTAGTGTATTACATTTATAATTTAGAGATGTGGACTCAATCTGTTAACATGCCCACATTCTCACACCATAATATGTAGGGTATTACATATATAATTTAGAGATGTGGACGGGGTCAGTTAAAATGGGTAATTTGCACGCATGCTAAATTTAGGAGGGAATTTAGGGTCTTATGAAATATGTGAGCTATGAACTAAATTAAACTGTTCTTATGAGGTAATGAAATGTATAACATCTATAGTCAACATTAATAGTCATGTTCGACAACCATTATAAATTAGATAAATAACAAATAACTAGATTATTTATCTTAATAGATTCTCCACCATTAAAATTGTATTACAACGTCTAGTTGTATCAGCTCACAATTTCTACTGTAAGGAATTAGCTTTAATAAGTGAATTATGATTAATTCACTTATTGCAGTGATATTATTCTCATAGCTTATTGAAAATATCACATGTATTTAGGTACATCTTTGAAGCCAAATCTTTCAGAAACAGGGATGAGATTATTTATCAAATATACCACAGTCAAATCGTCTTTGAATACAGACAAACTTTATTACTAATCTAAACATAAATCTAATCTAACACATATATACATAAGACAGGTTGGTGAGTAGTGACAGAATGTGAAATAAATGATCAATACAGTGAAAATGAACTCTACGGAGTCTTTCGACAATACCTTAAGAACCATTTATCCTTTTTTGAATCTACATCGATTTGCAATCAGATTACCCAAATTATTGAATACACCAGCACTTTGAACACAATATTGGAGATGTACTTGCTTGTCTTTGTGGTGTTTCCTTGCGTTCTTTGTGTTGCTTGGTTCTTGGTCGAAAGTTCGTTCCGTCGAGGTTTTAACTTCTGTATGATCGAATTTATTGTCTGTATGAATTAGTTTAGCTGTGAAGCTCCCTTGGAACTCACATGGGAGGACCTGGCTGTCAGAGAAGCAACCAGACAAAGCACGTGCAGGCCGAAGAAGAGTGAAAAGAGGAGTTGAAGAGAGCGTGTTCTTCCTGTTTGGAACTATTTGACCTGAAATTGGCCGCATCCCCCAAAGGTGTCCTGCTCCAATCAGAAGTGAATTTTCAGAGTCACATGGTCAACTGGGCTGTCTTTTCATACAGTTGAGTTATGGACCTTTGTTTCAGAGTCTTAAAAATGTCCCACTCATAAATAGTGCATATTTAATCATGAGCTTTTATATCTTCAGAATGGTACAAGAGACATGATATTAGTTTTCACCAGTTTTTTCTTCATACACCAGCGAACGCTTACATAATAAACATGTCATTTTTTAATGGATGTTATACGTATAGGTAACAAAACATGAAAATCCCTGGTTACAAAATCATATTGGTTTTACACATCATTGTATTTTATCAAGTTAAACCTTATAGTTACCATTCTTAGTAGAATGAGATAAATCATATAGAATTAAAGATTATATTTATCAATTATATGTGATTGCACATTGCTACACACATTTTAAAGAGGTCCATCAGTCTATAATCATTCATTTGTCAGGTACAAACGTTACCAAAGTTCAAAGCGATTTTCAGCATTATCTAGCAAGGCTAGACAAAAATTATCAAAAAAGTATTATATGATTTTTGCCCTAATATCAAAGGTCTTACTAGAAAAAAAGAAATTCTGATCCAACATTCATTTTCTTGATAAAAAATATGATCGTGCCTGGTAACGTGCATGTAAAATGGCTAGAAATAGCATTTTAGCTTAGCATAAAGCTGACAATTTACACAAGATTTATTTCTATTACTTCTGCTCCAAACGTATTTCTGTCTCCAAACGTCTGCTCGTATGAATGTAACACATCATAAGAAATTGTTTCACTGCTGTTCAAATGCACTTTGGATCACATCTTTTATATTTATAAATGTTTTCATCTGAAATAACTAAATATTAAATTAAACAAATGACAATAAAATGCAAAGTAATCTCTTCAGTTATCAAAATACATTTTTATTGTATTCTAATTACCAATGATTTAAATTGTAACGATTTAAAACGTATATTTTGTATTGTAAATACGTAATCCTGTTACATGTATTCTGTTACTCCCCAACCCTGTGTGTATACATATATATATCTATACGCTCACGAGCACTTTATGAGGAACATTATGGTCTTCTGCTGTTGTAGCCCATCCGCCTCATGGTTCAACGTGACATTCTGAGATTATATTCTGCTCACCACAGTTGCACAGAGGGGTTATCTGAGTTCCCGTAGACTTTGTCATTTCGAATCAGTCTGGCCATTCTCTAATCATTATTAATATTATCATACTGCTAGAGAGAGAGAGAGAAATAATTGTAAGAAAATACTTTATTTTTTTAAATGGGAGCTTTTTTTAACCTTATAAAATATCTATTTTATATAACAGGCTTTAAAGGTCATTGTCAAGCAATTCTTTTCTGTATAGGACTTTTGTTATTCAAGTTTCAGTGTTCTATTTAGTTATTTTATAAGTTCTCTTATACATGCCACAGTAGTAAATCTTTGGGTCACCCTGGGCTTTTCAGAGATACCAAATGTTTGGGAGTTTGGCCATGACAGCTTCCTCGCTTTGATCTATAGAAATTTATAACATTACAATTCAGCACATCAAATCTCATATGAAACAATATTAGGAAAAAAAATGGAGATGACATCATAATAAGTGTAATGTAAAACAATGGGATATTTTTAATGACAGAGCAGGCTGCATATATATCAGTTTACACTTTAAATATACAGTATAAGATATAATTATATGTCAGCACTTTCAAAGCTCTTTGTTTTTTATTGTGGTTGGCATGAATGTAATTTAATGATAATTGAGAGAGATACTTCAAAAGCCTTGTATCATATTTGATACATTTTAATGTAAGTTGCTTCAATTAAGCAAAAACACATTTTGTAATATTGGTAACAATATATCATAGTTACATTTATTTTATAAAAATCAGCAACGTTTTCACAACAAAAAGACACGTGCATCACAGTCTGAAGGCAGGCTTTTAAATTATTATATTACAAGGTCTATTACTTCCAGAAGAGCAGAGAAACTTTCACCAGTAGGCAGTAGATATCTATTGCATTGCATACAACAGGGTTTTCACCAAAGTATTGATGATGTTGGCGATGTACAGGCATTAGAAAACCATGTATCAAATATGATTCACACCGCTTTATAGGTTAATTGTTTTGTTTTAGGTGGTCTTTTGCTTACACTAGGGTCATTATTAACTGTTCACATCAAATGAATGTACAGTATGATGTTCTAAGACATTAGATATAATGTCCTTTTGCAATACACAAAAAAAAAGGATATATACATGAAAAATTTATTGTAACTTCACAAGTCTCTTGACCACTACAAAACTGTGAAATGGCTCTGAAATATTCATTAGTAAATTAATACAACATGATAACAGGAAAAGACACAAATGCTGCAAATAAAGAACACAAGCTGTTTAAATTACTGTATTTATACTGAACAATCCCTTTTAAAACTGAAGGTTTCAGGCACAATCATAAATGCCACTGCTAGCAGAACAGTTCCAGTGCTCGTCATCCACTGGCTCATGCATATGCCTGCACTGCGGATCCCCAGACAGAGCTTCAGTGAAAGAGCTCTTAGAGAAGTTCACCCACTCCCCACTGACATTTACACCATGCACCTGGCAAAGTTCAGCAGCCAGCGTATCTTTAAGAAAAAGTAGGTGTGCCAGTCTCTTAAGAGGGTAGCGGCAGTTTCGGCTGCTGTATCCATGGCTGAAGACCAGGAGCAGGTCTCTCCTGCTGGTAAGTAGGTGTCTGTGAAGGGCACAGACCTGCATGAAGTCCAGTTTCTGAGATAGACGGAGGAGCCGAACTGAGTTGCGCTCCATATATGCCCTGTTCACTGCCAAAGCCAGCTGAACAGCTGGAGAGCAACGTATTCGCTCTGGCAGCTCAAGCGCATGTTGCGTGGCATGAAATGAACCTAGCAGCAAGAAAAAAACAAATCTGATACATTAGACTGTAGAGAGTTACACCTAAGCATAAGCCACTAAAGTTTGTGCATTACAGTGATTTTACCACATGCGAAATATCTTCCAAGACACAACACCAAGCAGTGTTTAAAGCCCCTTTAAAATCACTGTGACGCACTGACTCCAGTGGGTTTTTGCTTTTATAAAACAGCAGCAGCATCAATTTGATAAAAAAGCACCAATGTTATTGTCAACAATAATCGGAATAAACAATTCTTCCTCCAAGTAATAGACAGTAGTTCAGGGGTTTTCAATCTTTTTGATGCCAAGGACCCCCAAATATGATTCCTTTTGTACTGTGGGAGAGCATGAGTGAAGGTAAATTACTTATGAAATTATAAAGGCAAAATGCTAATGGCAAAACAGGGACAGGGTTGGGAACAACTAGTCTAAATCTTTTGATTTTAAAATTAAGAACTTTATAATGGAATGCACTTTTTTTTTAACAGCCAGGTACGTTCTTTACAATAATCAAAATAACAGTTGTATTGTTTGGTTTAAAATAGGGCTGCCTATTTTAATTCGTCGATTTAATTTGTTAATTTCATGCGATTATATAAACGAAAATGAAAAGCAATACTGCTTTTAAGTTAGTGTCATTTTGGGTTTTTGCAAGCGGTGTCAGCAGAGGGCAGTCAGCATGCCTCAACAAATCTCACAAGCAGTGCAGCTACAAAATGACAACCAGGGTGCGTTGACTGCTGGAAAAGCGCAACAGAATGCAGGGGCATTGAGAGGTGATTTTCATAGTTCTGACGTCTTTTAAACGACATTCATGGTGCTGAAAACTAGCTGGATGCTAAAAGTGTCCATCTGAAGCATACGTACATGCGTATGTTTCCACACACACTGCCTCTCTATTGCTATAAAAAAAATAATAATAAAAAAATATATATATATATATATATATATATATATATATAGAAAGTAGCATGTGAAACATTTGGAATTAGCTGCTTTTCACATTTTATGACAAATTAATGCAGATCTCATCTTCATCAAAGTCACATGTATAGAAAAACACAATGGTGCTTAAGCCAACAACACACAAACAAATATAATCTTTCATATCTTTATTAAACATCCCATTAAACACTCACAGTGCTGTGGAAAAAGTTAATCCTTTATTTAATTACTGGTCGATCCTCCTTTTGGCAGCAACAACCTCAAAAAAGCATTTCCGGTGGCTGAAGATTATATCTGCAAAATGCTCAGAAGGAATTTTGGACCATTCTTCCTTACAGAACTGCTTCAGCTCAGCCATATTCTTAGTTTGAGTGCTTTTTTATAAGTAACTCTAACCCACATCTCCAATCTCGTTTCATTAACTGGATGCCAGGTTTGCCAACTCCTAACTCTAATTAGCTTTTGTTGAGTCATTAGCCTAGGGGTTCACATACTTTTTCCAACCAACACTGTGAATGTTTGACGTATTCAATATGTAGAACAATACAATAATTTGTGCATTGTTAGTTTTAAAAGATTTATTTATTATTTTTATGGAATTATCTTTATTCCGGCAAATTCAGCAAAAATGTTGATACATGCAATAAAATTGCGATTAATTAAATGGAATTTAACTGAACTTAATTTTTAATCGATTGACAGCCCTAATTTAAATATTCATTGTGCCCTTGTGAACTTAGTGGAAAATGTCACTTTCAAAATCTGGTTGAGCACTAATGTCTGATAGCTTTTTCCCCCAAACTGAAATAATGTCTATAAAGTGTGAATATAATGAACATTTTGGTAATATCTAAGTGTAAAATTTGAATTGCGGTCCTCAGCCCTGTTAACAACCCTAGTAACACTGGTCAATAAACTGAAATTAAATACTCTGCAGCACTGACAGCTGTTACAGAATTCCAGTGCACCAGAGTGGCATTTAAAATGTGGACCAAGGGGGACGATTTGGCAGTGCAGGCCAAAAGTCGCTATAATAACGTATGGTTATGACAGTGTGTTGAGCATCCACTCACCCATATTATAGAGCAGATTCAGGGCCTGGAACTCCTCTTGATGCTGGTGCTTTCCCTCTTTGTAGCATTCCAGCAGCCAGCTCAAGCTTTCCTGCAGGTGAGTGTCATTGATACGTGGGTCGTAGTGCTGAAGTGGCTGTCCACAGAGCCTGTAGGAGGCATAGAGGAGGAAACGTACGCTTTTCTCCAGCACGGCTATACATTCCGGCCCAGACACACGCTGGATAATCATGTCCTGTCGAACGCTGCGCAGACGGTCAAACACAAAGCTGTAGACCTGTGGGACATAAATACATAAACAGGAAAGGTTTGTACACTGCTCCAAGGGCTAAAACTCAACGGTTGCTTGTTTAGGCAATGTTCTGAGATGTGCTGCAGAGCTAGGATTTATTATCATTACAAAAGTTTGCTAAAATTCAACATGCAACTATGCTCGTTTTTACACATCTTCTTTAATATGATGTATTTCTGAGTGAAACTCAATATTAAAAATTAAAAAATGTAGTATGGGAATTGATTTTAACCATTGGGAATTGATTGGATCATGAAAAGTGAGTATTGCATACCAGAAAGTAGTCAGGTGGTTGGAGGAGATGGGATGAAAAGAGGGAAATTTCATGTCAAATCAACCAAATTTCAGAAAATTCCACGGCTAATATTATTTATTTTGTTAATAGATTTTTACCTACATTTCTAGTTTCAACATTATTTGTACTTCAGACCATTGTTTTATTGGACAAGATTCATGTGATTCACATTTGATCCACCATTGAAAATGTGTAAAATTGTACAATTTACAGATGGAGCCATATCTTAAGGAAAACCAAAAGTTAGTTCTGAACCAGAATCTATAAGAATCTAAAGTTGTTAAAGGAGTTACAGACACACCAACTTTGGAAAAATGACACAAAAAAGTGCTTTTTTCCAATTTTGCCCTCACACTACTGGCATATAATGCAACAAGTGATGCTGAAACTGATTTTAGTAATATACCTTCCTATCTCTGTGTAAAAATAAGATAATTTTTTTAACCTTTAGTTTTGCTCCAAAAATCAAAGGTGAAATTTGTCATTATGACCCCTCTACAAAATAATGGAGTACTCAGTCAAAATTGATTCACAGCATTTCATATTTTGGCTTTCATCATCATTTAGGTTTATCATTCACCAGTAAAAAATAAATATCAAAAACTAAATTTCAAGCTGGAGACCTCTGGTTGAGTTGACGTGGAATGACCCAAAATGGATTTGTGATATCAGCCAAAAAGAAAAATCATTTCAGAGGTGGAGCAAGTGATTTCATTTTGATAAAAGATTAGGACGACAAACATTTTTTACATTTTATTTGGAATAACATGCACCAGTTGTAAATGGGGTCAAATCTGTTTTAATGTTCAATTTAAGGTAAGTCACTGATTCATCAGCCTAAAATTTCCTGATGTATAGTTATGTATTCAGACTTGGTAAGAAGCATGACCAGATTTCCATACCTCGGTCCATGGCTGAAATATAGAGGAAGCTGCAACGGCATCGACTAGATAACACACTGTCTTTAAAAGCACGGATGGTGGCCGAAGGTCACTGGATCGTGTGGAGTCTTTTCCTGCAGCAGGCCGTGAGTATTCTTTGACAGCACGTGAGACATCAGCACACGGTACGCGATAACGCTCTGTGCCGGCCACCATCTCAAATCGGTGCAGTCTATTCTGTACCTCTCGCTGGCGTAACTCGTAGGCAGGGCACATTGTCATACAGATGCCATGGGGCACTGAGTCTTCAGCTTTCTGCTCAGCTGCCCTGTCCCTGTTCGGTCGACCCTGGTCTTTATGCCTGTGTCCTCTTCCCCTCCTAGAGTGAGGCCACCTAAACATTAGAAAAGATGGGAAACAAATAAATAAATGTATTTTGTCGTGTTATGACACACTTGGTCAGGATGTTATGAAGTTGCTGAAGCAAACAATTGCTTTTGTCTCTTCATGTAATCCCAGAGTGATTCAATGATGTTGAGATCCATGCTCTGTGGGGGCCATATCATTTATTGTAGGGCTTATTGTTCTTCTATTCAATTATATCTGCATAGGGAATGTTGAAATCTAAAATTTATATTTCCTACAGATACACTAAAAGGCAAATATATAAAATAACCATCTTAAGACATGAGCTTTTGTGAAAAATATAATGTGCCTAAGACTTTTGCACAGTACTGCTATATACAGTATACACACGATAAACCACAACATTAAAACCACCTGCCTAATATTGTGTAGGTCCTCCTTGTGCCACCAAAACAGCGCAAACCTGCGCCAAATAGCATTCTGAGATTATATTCTTCTCAACACAATTGTGCAGAGCGGTTATTTGAGTTACCATAGTCTTTGTCAGTTCGAACCAGTCTGGCCATTCTCAGTTGACCTCTCTCATCAACAAGGCATTTCCGTCCCCAGAACTGGATCACTGGATGTTTTTTAGTTTTTGGCACCATTCTGAGTAAACTCTAGAGACTGTTGTGTGTGAAAATCCCTGGAGATCAGCAGTTACAAAAATACTCAAACCAGCCCATCTGGCACCAACAATCACGCCATGCTCCAAATCACTGAGATCAATTTTTTTTTCCCCATTCTGATAGTTGATGTGAACATTAACTACAGCTCCTGACCCATATCTGTGTGATTTTATGCATTGCACTGCTGCCACATGATTGGCTGTTTGGATAATCGCATGGATGATTGTTGGTGTCAGATGGGCTGGTTTGAGGATTTCTGTAACTGCTGATCTCCTGGGATTTTCACACACAACAGTCTCTAGAGTTTACTCAGAATGGTGCCAAAAACTAAAAAAACATCCAGTGAGCAGCAGTTCTGTGGAAGGAAACGCCTTCTTGATGAGAGAGATCAACAGAGAATGGCCAGAATGGTTCGAACTGACAAAGTCTACGGTAACTCAGATAACTGCTCTGTAAAACTGTGGTGAGAATAATATTGTGGAATTATTAATGCTTCTCAACAACTTCTCTGGTGATGTAATGTGGAATTAGGGTTGGGCGATGTCCCCTAAATTGGCAGTTGACGATGTTGACAGTAAAACATCGCGATGGACGTTGATATCGTCGGTGGGGTGGGGCGGGGGGTTATATAATTTCATATAATTTTCAAAAATTATATGAAAAATTATAATTTCTTTATTTTACTAACCCAACTAATGATTCGTCGGCGCTTTATCAGTAGGTTGCACGACACGTGAAGCATTTTTTTTTTTTAGCTTTCACTTAAGAAGAGTTGTGCACTTTTTATTTTAATATATCTCTTTACATAAATACTATTTTCTACTTAAAAACTATAATTTCGTTATTTTACTATCCCAACTGACTCATCCGCGCTTTCCAATAGGTTGCACGTAAGGCGGAAAAATATTTCTTCCACTTAAGAAGAGTTGTGCACTTTTAAGCACTTTTTATTTTAATATATCTCTTTACATAGATATTTTTTTTCTACTGAAAAACTATAATTTCGTTATTTTACTAGCCCAACTAATTAGAATTCATCCGGATTTTTAATATATTGCGCCTAAGAAAAAAAAGTCGTCTTTGGGCAGCCTTCTTGCGAAGAGAGCAGCCACAGCCACGCTCACTGATGAGCAAAAGGTCGAGGCAGAAATGACCACCTGCAGGAAATGGCCATTGATGGGGAAGAGGACCGCTGACTTGGTGGAAAACGAACGACAAAAGGTTTCCGTTCATGGCAAGATTAGCACGGAAATATCTGTGCATATGTGCTACCAGTACTCCATCAGAGCGGGTCTTCAGCACAGCGGTAGTGTAGTTACTCCAATCCGCAGCTTATTAAAACCAGATAAAGTGAATATGTTGGTATTTCTGGCCAGAAACATCGAAATTTAAACATGGTCTATGGTGAAAGATAGTAGACTTCTTTACGCATTTTTCTCCATCTGTTGCGGAGCTATTCGATGTTGCATATAATTTTTTAAACGTTCATTTGTGTAGTTCATATGACCACTTTACAATATTTCAATAACATAATTTATTTTGTAGCCTGTGCTGAAGTTAATTGTGCTGCTAATTATAAGTGAAATGTTAATGCCGAGTTTCGGTCTGAGTGTTGTTCCCGTTTTCTTGTTCCTTATGTTTTAATAAATGTGTGTTATTCATATTCACCTTGTTTCTTTCATTTGATTTGACATTATGGATTTATGGCCAAGGAAATTTTTCTTTAAAAAGTATTAACCAGACAAAAGTTATTTGACGTTCGCTGGTCTGAGTTTATCTTAAACTGCCGCTTCAGTGTATACAAGAGCTATGTGACAATGAGCAAGATTTTCTGAGACGCTACAACTACTAATAATTAATTAATAAAGGCTATTTTCTTGTAGCCTACAACATAAAAAAAATTAATGTAAATGTACAGTGTAAGACATGTAAAAAAAAGACAAGAAGCTAACAATGTCAAGATCAATATTTGTGTAGCCTACCTGACACGGTATTTTCACAGACTAACACGTCACGTCTCTGGCATATACTACAGTATTTAAAATAGCATATATGCATTAGTTATATTCTCAATTTAATTTACAGAGCAATCCCTGCAAAGTTTTTAGGTTAACTATAGAAGAGACTAGGATTAGTGAGTCACACTAGCAAGACTCGCAAAAGGGGGCGTGGCATCACGATGGTGGCTCGACATCGTGATGTTGGTCAGCCATCACGATGGACGATGATATCGTCCATCGGCACAACCCTATGTGGAATAATACAGGCCTCTTTTAAACTTATTTTGTAGGGGTAGCTGCAGCTGCTCCCTGTTCTAAAGATGTTCTTAGGAATCTGTTTCTTTTCTCTACTCTCACGTTTCACACGTAGCTCAAACATGTCTGTCACCCCCATATAAGGTAAAGAACTATTTCATTGGTGAGGGTCCAGTGGAATGTGGTTTTCTGGACCATATAACAGAATGCTGAACAAATAAACGTTGAAGAGGGATTTGATAGCATTGGTTCTCTGTGTCATTTCTTTCTTCCCTCAGCTGAGCTGTATCGAGACGGGGATTGCAGATCAACAAAATAAATTAAATACATTGGATGACAAAATTATCTAACAAATATCATGTCAGAATACTATTTTCAGATGCGGGTTGGTGCTGTTTTGGTGGCACAAGGGGAACCTGCACAATATTAGGCAGGTGTTTTTTTATGTTGTGGCTGATCGGTATATCATATTATCTGTTACCTCTTAATTGTTTAAACAAAGCATTATTTATTATTAGGGTGATGTCAGCTAAAGTGGGCCAGATAAGGCTGGAGTTTCATAGTTCTTTAAGTTCAATATATCAAATCAAGGCAAACTATTTACTTGACATGTTTCATCTGATTTCATTGGTCTGAGGTAGGCAGGGCAAACCATCTTACAGTGAGGCTGTTCCCTGGCATGCTAACTGCACATTTAAATTTATAAGCTTTATATATTCTTAAGCAACTATTGAACATCTAAATGTAAGGGATCAATAATTATGTTTTGATGGTCTCTGAAAAAATAAAAAATATATATTTGCAAAACAATAAAATTATTTGATGAAAAATACTTTTTATTTGCTGGCCCATTTTAGCGACTCCCCATCTGCTAAAATTGACCACTAAGTTGCATCTTGTGATTTATTAGAGATATTTTGCCAGTTCCTTTCATTAAAGAGCGATTTTAGATTAGCTTAGCACTATTAGCTGTCATAATATCAGCCAAATAATGTAAAAAACGAGGACTATTATTTATTTACTGTATCTTGTGAACATTAAAAGTGATTTCCAATTAAACTCTTAAGTGATTAAAAATTACGTGGTAAATAATCTCGCAATAATCAAAATAAAAACAAGTAACTGAAAGACTCACGCGCTATTCATGGCAGTTCCGGTCATTGATATGACGTCACTTGCCTCGAAGACATTTCCCATTGGCCGTCTGTTTCTTCTTCTTCTCATTAAAGGCGGTTCGCAAACTTGTAAGTGTATTTACCGCCATCTTCTGTTTGCATGGATCAGAGACGGCTTTTCCTCTCTACCTTCTCCTCCCCGACCCCCTTCAGATCCGCCAGGACCCCGGCTTCCACAGGCGCTGCGTGTTCAGCAACTCCGGTATACACACCAAAATCACTTCTGTCCCAAAGTAGGTAGAGAGAGAGTTGGATTCAAAATAATAAAAAAATAATTATAATAATACAATTTAAAAAATAAAACAAAAATTAATAAATAAACGAACCCTTCTTCTACATTCTACCAATTAGAATTGTATAACAGAACAACATATGCATTAAATATATATATATATATATATATATATATATATATATATATATATATATATATATATATATACTTTTTTTTATGAATATGCTGATTTATTTATTTGCGTATTTATCTATTGCAGGTTTCGTCTTTCATGTTTGTTTATCACACATGTTGTTTTACACAAGTAAACAGTAGGTGGAGATCTGTGCTCATGTCTCTACAACCACCAGTCATCTTAAAGAACAATTAGACCACAATAAAACACAAAAACAATTTATATAGCCAATAAAAACATGTAGGCCCCCTTAAAAACAACGCTTGTACAGAACATTTTTAATATATTTAGATATGAGTTTAGTATGTAGACTATAGTAAATCATGTAATTGCACAAAATGTAAAATCATACAGGTAATCATAAAGTAAACTTGTCCCAGCTGTTATCAGATTTTTTACAAACTGCATTAAATACATCTGATATAATTTATAATATTTTATCTTTTGAAAAAGGTGTCATTAGATCAAGGGACTAAATTAAATATTCTATGCAAAATTATGAATTTTGACAATTTACTTGAGTAGAATAGTTGAATAACGAAAGACCAATCAAATAACAGAACACCAGTCAATGAGATTGATCCATCTGAAAGATAAAATTACGAATTAAATAAAGCACTATTAATATAGGCTACATATGTTGATGTCTTTATTTTAATTGAAGTGATTGCCAAAGTAATAGAATTGAATTCAGATTGAATGGTTCCACACAATTTAAGACGATGTATAATAAGGTTTGAAATGTACATTTAATTCAAGAAATTATTAAATGATAACTCAATTAATTATATGATTATATTAACAACAGCTTTAGATGTCTGTTGTGCAGGCAACAGTGCTGTCAGAAGACCTTTGTGTAACACTTCACCTATATATCTTATAGTTTCATGGTGGACCACGACATTTCTAAAAAGTATTTTTCCTAGTCAAAAAGGTGCATGACACACCTGCTGGTATGTATGGCTTTTCCCTAAAACAGACTGTAAATGAGTTCAACATCTGCCTATCGCCTACTGTTTTTTTATTTTTTCTTCAACTTGCAGACTGTGGACAAGACAATGGCCGCACCTCACAATAGACTGTGCATGTAAGTTTCATCTGTTTGGATGGGGACGGTTTGTAAATTCTTTCTGCAGGTGCTCATTTGGATTGAGGTCTGAGGCCTCATGCATAAAACCTTCCATAGTTTCCATACTGATTGTTTGCCTATGCACAAAAATCCATAAAGCTCTGTATGCTCTCTGTAATACTCCCAATTACCCGAATTTGCATATTGTATGGACATATTCCTGAACTGTTGGAATCGCTCCAGCTCTTCCATTCAATCATCAAAAATGTTTGTTAAACTGCCGTTGGTTATTATTATCTTAAGTGCTGTGTTTCTCAAAGATTTTGTCTGCAGACACAAATCAAGTTACAAGAAAATATAAAAAAAACTCAACTGACGAGTTCAATAGAGTAGAATTATGGCAAGCCATTTTAACGTTAACAATGGAGATGTGGCAGTACGCAGCTGCTTCAGAATACAAGTGTCCAGGTGTGGAAAAAAAAAAAAAACCCTTCCATCTATGAAGTCTGTCGCTACAGCTAACTAGGTGGGTCCCAACCCCAAAATAAACTCGAGCACCCCTTAATTTCTGACCCTCAAGTACATACTCTTCACCATCCAATGAACCACATCAATAACGCTCAGTTTTTAAAATGTATTTATTACATCTTATGCATGTTCTGGTCTTATGGCTTTCATTGAAGATATTTTCATATTCAGAGTTATTGAAATGTTCTCAGGGCAGATTAAAAACAACACTTTTCTTGTCAAAACAAACAGATTGTCCGTTGATATGTCCTCTTGGTTGCTGTCCGAACTCAATCAAGACGGACTCATGTCTTCCTGTATGTTCCTGCTGACATTTTGTCCTGTAGTGTCATTTGTGGAGCAATACCAAAGCAACCACCTACAGAGTTTACACTGACATTTTTCATTTAAACAACACAATACTCTTTCTTTTGTCCTTTTAGTATATAAAGTATAGGCCTAAACATGATCTAAAAGCATCAAGGCTGAGAATGAATCAGAAAATTATTAATACTCAATTTTTCAAATGTCCATTTCCTCGTATTTATAATCACAAGCATACTACGGTGACTCAAATCAGCGTATTGCTGGATACTGGATTAACATCATTATAATCTATGTGGAACTACAGCTACTTAAGATTGCAAGGAATCTTACGGACAGTGAAACTACAGAAATATAGGCAGTACACAGAGAGAAGCACTTAATTACATATCCTCTTGAAATGCTACATTTCTAGAAAATATATTGGGAAAAGGTCTGGTTAAAATATTCACATGAATTTGGTCAACTGGAGGGAAGCATATTGGTTTCATAAAAACAGCTATAAAGAAAAAAAATAGGAAATAGACTCCAAGACATTGTGCTTAACAGATATTCCTGCAGAGGTTTCAGTTTTATAAACTCGCCGCCTTTCTCGTACACATTGCAGTGTTTGTTTGTGAAATAACACCATTCAGCACACTCAAAAGAAAATGCATCCAATGAATCTGGCATTCTACTATACTGTGTACCCACAAAGTATTTGGGCACATGAGCAACACTTAAAAATGCATTAAATATATTCTCAGAAGTTAATGACTCAAGAGTCATTTTTACAAAGACTTTTATTCAACTTGTGTCAAGGTGATTTTAGTGGATGTATGAAGTTGGTGGGTTTGGGGATGGTGGGTTCCTCCAAGTAGGATTTTGCTTAGGGCCCCCATATGCTCAGAAACAGCCCTGTATATTGCAGTGACATACATACATTTTTAAGTGCTGCTTAAGTCTAAATATGTTTTGGGGCCACTGAATGAAGCAGTTGATTTCACATCATTGTACCTTGTGAAATTTTATAATTCTCTTGATCCAACTGCTGTACAATCCTTGCAATTCACAATTTACTCTCATCAATCATCTAATATTGGTTATTTAACAATCTTCTACCAATACCGAAAAAAAAAATTAATATATATATATATATATAATAACAACAGTAACCTGTCAGAGAAAAAGTCTTTAAATTGAGGGATCACAAAGAGAAGAAAAACTTGAAGCCCTTTAAATGAGACCCCAGTGTATACTCTGTAGCCCACCGGTCACAGGCAGATGATCTCACAATTCCCTGTCCCATAATGATGATGTTCTAGTGCAATTTCAGCATACTCATTCAGCCCCTGTTCTACAGGCGGTCAGTGTGAAGCTGATGAGGAGGGAGTTGGATGAAGGTTGCAGTGGGAGCACCACCGACTGAGAGGGGGGTGGGAACGGGGGTTGAATTGGTGGAGGAAGGGCCAGGGGTGCCTGGAGGGTACATATAGCTCAGGAAGCCTGATGAGGGGGCATAGGGGTACTGCTCGAAAGCCGAGGAGGCATACTGGGTGTAGGCAGAACTGAAGTTAAGGTAAGGGATCGTTGCGGTGGAGGTGACCTGAGCCGGAAGAACCAGACTGGGCTGCACGAAGGCCTGAGGGTAAACATATGGCTGGCTGAGCCTGGAAAGAGAAAGAGAGAGAGTTAACTATTAATTAAATGGTTTATACTAGTCAGACTAATGTATCGGTCAAGCATCGGCTGATAACTGTACCTGATTGGCTGATTATCAGTGGTTTGCCTAATGTCAGCCTTGTCAATGGACAGTGCACATTTTCCGTTTTCAAATATGTTTTTGTATATTTAGAGTGTAAAATAAGTATTTGTACATTTTTGTACAACTTATTTGCCTCTATTAAATTGTATTGATAGTATAAATATATTTTATATACTATTACATTTGTCATTGATATACAGTATCAACATGTATTTTTTTGGCCATGATCCACCCTGCTCTGTAGAAATTTTAGACAGGGGTGTAATTCCACTGACACCAAGCCACCCATAGACCTGACAATTTCCTGGGCAGATATCTTGGTGACTGGAGTGCCAATCCGTGGACAAAAGCAGAGAACTGAACTCGCACTAAATAGGGAGAATGCCAAGTAAAAAAAAAAAGCAACTCTGGAAAGGACAGAACCTGAGGTGAAGCTTGAAGGCGCACTGAAACGGTGAACACCTTTTGCCTTTTTCTTTTTTAAACAGCAGGGTTTTCTGCAGCTTGAACCTCGTCACACATGAGAGAATGGATTGCTGTTTTTAGGGCTCAAGTGAAAACCTCAAGTACTCAATCTCAGTTTTTGCCCTGTTTCCCACCCTAAAACAGCAAGCGTCTCACTTAAGGGGACTAATGAGAGCTCAGCCAGCATCCCTTTCATCTCTGCTGAACATGATCATATCATGCACGCAGATTGTGGGGCACAGATCCATTACTTTTAGGTGAAGCCACTTTATCTATGAAAAAAAAAAAAAGAGGCACGCAAGGCTTGAGCAGGTGAAAAACCCTCCTAAAATCCCTATGCCCTGTATCCAATCCTCGTGCATGTCAGTGAGGGCTTTGCCCAGGCTATACACCGCAGTCGTACGGAATGGGCAAACTGCTTAATACAGACAAAGAAAGGAGGCTCGCAAGGCTTGAGACAGAGATAACCCTCTTAAAATCTCCGTACTCTAAATCCCATCCTCTCTCGTCTAACTCATATGGTCCCTCGGTAGACGCAGAGTAGCTTTAGCAGTGGGAGAGGGATGTGGCTTCGGCTGTCAGAACGAAAGCAAGTTGCTAGAGCCAAGCGTCACAAGTTTCACACTGACCTGCTCACTCACACCATTAATGTTTCTTATGATCTCTGCCTGATGATATCATGACCAAACATCACAGAAAACAAGAACTGCAGGGAGAGACCAGAGGCTGCTACCCACAAACACAGAGACATCAGCTCAGGCTACGAATACACCAAAGCAATGAAGTACTGTTTTTCTTAATGCCCAAAGAAAACACAGAGGATCCCAGAGCGACCACCAACACCAAGCCCAACATATCTGAAAACAAAGCCTGGAACATTCTCAAACCTAACACACTTCCTTTCATACAATATCACACACACATACGCAGCTGCATTGTCATTCCCCTGCCATTCCCTTGTTGTCGTCCTGGGCTGAAGAATGATTTATGGGGATTGACAGTGGCTTTGTGGAGTAGGCAAATCAACTGAGTCAGCAGTCTTTACTGACCTTATTCATCCTAGCAAACCCTAATGCAGATAGGGAAATAGAGGGATTGAGTGAGACAAGGAGGGAGGGAGGGAGAAAGAGATGGGGCAAAATAAAGAAGTTGACAAGGGTGTGAGGACAGACAAAGTAGGGCAAAGCGAATGCAGTAAATTAGAATTATGGTGCATGGCTTTGTGTGTGTGTGTGTGTGTGTGTGTGTGTGTGAGAGAGAGAGAGCATTTATCAGGATAATTTGACTGTTAAAGGGGTAGTTAAGCCAACAATGAACTTTGTCAACATTAACTCATCCTCAAATTGTTAGAAACCCATCTGACTTTTTTCATGGTAAATTCTCTTGATTTTACTCAGAAGGTTAAGAACTGACAGCCTCAGTCACCATTCAATCTCATTTTATGGAGAATCTCCTGTTCAGAGAGGAAAGAAAGTCATACTGGTTGAAACAACATGACACCCTCATAAGTAAATGATGACAGAATTACATTTTTGGGATAAGTAACTATTTAAAACCAAACCCCTTAAATGAAGAAAACCTTTAGTTATATTTCCCTTACAATTATAACAAAGGGTTTTCTAAAGGGGTTTGGTGCAACTCGTGAATGGACAACACTGGCGGGTGGTGAGGGGACCTGAGCGGACATTAAACACACGAGGGGGATTGACAGCGGCACAGAGCAAGTGTTGAGAATGGCCAAGAGCAGGGGTGTCAAACTCGGTTCCTGGAGGGCCACAGTCCAGCAAAATTTAGCTCCAACCCCAATTAAACACACTTGAAGCAGCTAATTAAGGTCTTCTGGAGTGCTTGAAGATTACAAGGAGGCATTTGAGCAGGGCTGGAACTAAACTCTGGATGGCTTCGGCCCTCCAGGAACTGAGTTTGACACCCCTGGCCTAGAGCATCAAAAAGTTGAGAAATGCTTACATTTATTCAGATGAGGAGCAAAAAATGCCAGCTATCAGCCTATTACTATGACCTGAAAGCAGTGATGTCTGTCATAAGTGCTTCAACATATGACAATATTGCTTAAGTTTCTCCTGAATTCAGTGCTTTAGTCTCATGATTACGTTTAATTCAGACTTCAAATGATGATTGCATGCATTCATTATGGCAATACTGTGGCTAGGTAAGTAAAAGTGTAATAAATCAACACTGTTTATACACTATGGGCATTCGGAACAGAGCCTGCATCTTTCCAACTGTGATCGTGCATATTTAAGGTACTGTAATTGCTCTTGAACAAAAAACATAAATTCTCACTTGCTGTATGTACCATGTCCCAAAATGGCAGCTGCAGTTGTGAGCGGCTTTGAGCATATTTCTTCTGCTCCAGTCAACACGTATCATTAGGGGCTGTTACACCGAATGTGTTTTGCTCATCTGTGCTGTTTTTCAATTGTTTCCGTTAATGAACATGCACTGGATGGACGTCTTGACCATTGCATAGAGTCTCGCACAGGACCGGCATTTTATTAGACACATTGTCACCGTTTTTTTCATTTGTTTTTTCATTGTTGTCTTAAGTGCATGTGTAAAAAAAATAACAAAAAAATAGACGTTTTGAAGTTAAAGCAGCAAAGAGGACTTCATGTTACGGTTACACATGATTCCACATTGTTCTGCACCAAGCAACATTTCCGAGCTTCATAAACGGTAAGCTAATGTTTTTTTTCCCGTCTGCTCTGGTGTGCTGAGGGCCTGCCGTGCCATGTTATGTTTACTGCCGGTGTATGTTTACGGTTTCTATACTGTTACAAATGTTGTCTACAATACTTACATACGTCATATTATTTTGAGAAGAAATTACAGAGTAAGGGATTTCGGGTGCAGGCTTCTCAGATATGATGGTGACAGCCTCGGGTACGGGTCGGGCTCAGGTTAAGGCCTGTGCAGACCTCTACTGGGAAACATATTTTGGTCCAGGGGGGGTCCAACGGTAGATTTTGAATGTGCTTTGATAAAACTATTAAACAGAGAGAAAAATAATAATAAATATATACATATATAAAAAGTATATAAATAACTTGATTAATCTCGTAATTTTTGTCAATTCCTTTTTAATGAAACAAAAAATGTAATGTGTACATTTTGTATAAACATACAAAATTTAATGATAGAAAATAAGAGGTACACTTTTGAGTGCAAGAATTAATCAATTCACCAAAACATATCTGAAAAATAAATATGGTCAATAAATTGGTCGATAACTGGTTAATTATTTGAATTAATAAACATAATAACAACAACAACTATTAATGATAATGCTTAATGATATATGCAGTATAATGGGAGTTAAAAAGCATGTTGGGGTTATTTATCCTTAATATAAACATGGGGTTACAGAAGACAAAAAAAATACACTGTTTTAGTCAGAAGTTGATTTGGGTCTTATAAATCAAACCTGGACAGGAAGTTTAACAAAAGGATTTGTATGGTGAAATTAAAATATAATTGAAGCACAAGTGAATGCATAAGTGAAACACCATTATTCATGGAACGGCAAACTCCAGTGGAGGACTGCAGGCCCGGGACAAAAGCATCTGTGCACAGGTAAGATTGTTCATAAAGTGTGGGGAAAGTTTTTTTTTACTGCAGATTTCCTGCAGCTTGAGAACCAGAGCCCTATTTTAAGAGCGCTACTGTTAATTTAAAGCCCTATGCAAAACGTAATGTGCGCAAAGTCAAGAAGGCATGGCCATGAAGTTTTGACATTTTGAACAAAGTGCTAATGGGCTGGGTCAAGTTCAATTTAATTTGGAGGTTCTTGTCTGGTTATTGCACCATCTGCATCCTATTATATTCCATTCTTGTCAAGTAACGTCAATATAAGACAGCCCGTTCATAAGAATTTGGCAGTGTAAATGAGCTGTATATAATGTTTTAGAAGTAGGGCTGGGCGGTTTCAGATTTTTCCCATTAATTCGAATTTGCGTTTTCGCATTTCAATTTTTTTTTTAAATCGAGAAATCAAGATTTTGCTAAACATATTGCAAAAGCTATAGTTAGATCTGTTGTAAATCCATAAAAGGCTGAATAAGGAAGAGAAAAATAATTAATAGCACTTGTCTTAATGCTGCTCCCAATCTGATCAGCTACACGTGTGTGGCACGCTCCAAATGAACGTGACTGGTTAACAAAACGGAGACTGATAAAAAAGACAGCGGTAATATTCCCAGTATGATTGTACAGTGTGATTGTAGCTCGTCCATTATGCAGTTATAAAGTCAGCTTACTGGCCTCAGCATACACATGTTGATGAATGGTCTTTTCTTTTTATTCATAAAGTGTTTGTCGCATGACAGTTTTGGGCGCTTCATTTCAAATCAAAGAGAGGCTAAATATGGGAGACTCAAACATCCACCACTCCATTTATCATGATGATTCAGATAGATTGATCCTTATTGCTTTGTTCTGTGATGTGTTTCAAGTGTACTGCATCTATAGCCAACATTTGGCAAGCGATCATTTTGACAAACGTTGCTATAACATGCAATTTAGTGATAGCGACATTTGATGGAGACATTCACAAAAATGTGACAATTAAATACACACTTATTTTACACCAAACTCTCCTCACAATTAAAAAACAAATGTTTGAAATAGAATAAGGCTGTCAGTAAATTTTTGAAAAGGGTGAACAGCCATTGTGGTTAGTAGGCCAAGCACATTAGGCAGCAAATACGGTCGGCTAACAACTGTGGCATGGGGTGTTTATCAGCTTGAAAAGCCGAATCCTCTTTTGGGCCTTCTTCAAATTTCAAAATGTTTTTTATCTTAAATGGGGACATGTGCACACACAAAAAAAGTATGTTTGTTTAAATCCATTAAATCCAAAGATAGATACCCAAGATACACATGCAATCACTATTGATAAAATGATTAGATAAAATACCCTATCCTGTAATCATAAACGACCATGATTGGTCCATCGCTACCAACGCAGATTAAGGTAACATGTATAACGTGACTCATTCACATTCGCTTCAGCAGTGATCTGGATGACAACAGCGTGCACTAATAACATTTCATTAAGTGTATAGTTAATAATAGGGCTGCACGATTTTAGGAAAATGGAATCCCGATTTCCACATTGCACACTGGAAACTCACATGACATGACCGCACGTGCTACTCCCTAAACTGAGACTGACTGGTCATCTTTTTATTAGCAGTGTAGAAAATAGGCAAACAGCTCTCAGAGAGAATGGGCGGTCATGTCCACACATGCATTTTTTTATTTAATATAATCGCATAGGCTGAAATCGCAATTGCGATATGATTAATCGTGCAGCACTAGTTAATAATATAATAAAACAAGACAAAATAAAATGCTCTCAGACCAATAATGTCTAAGGCAGGTGTGATGATCTACTTTTTAATGACCAACTCAATAAGATCTACCAACTAAAAAAAAAAACACAGTTTCATTTAAAATAAGCTTGTTATTATTTAATTTAATAATGCTTGTTGGGACTACTACATGTATCCCTACATGGAATTCATCTTCTAATTAATAAAAACTTATATAATTATGTTCAATGTTGATATCATTCAGTTTTAAAACTAAACCCAAAACACCTACAGCACAATAGATTACAATAGCCAGGGCATTTACCTTATTCTGATGATGAGTAAATATTGACCAGGCGAGGTTTTACTTATTCAGTTGCCATGACAACTAGGTTTGCGCATACGCGCCTTCCAAGGACTGAGAACAGGGCGCGAAATTGCGATACTACTGCCCGGATTATGCAAAACTGAATGGAATCAGACACTTTTGCCTAATCCGGGCAAACCTGTCATGGCAACTGAATAAACAAAACCTTGCCTGGTCAATATTTACTTGTCAAGTGCAAGTCAGACAGAAACTAAAAGGAAAGACATTATATTCATTTTTATTCGAACTTAACGAAAGTACATTTAATTTTTGTACGATCTACCAGCATTGCCTTTGCGATCGACTGGTAGACCGCGATCGACTGGTAGACGCGATCGACTGGTAGACCGCAATCGACATATTGGGCACACCTGGTCTGAGGCAAGCACCCTTGTAACTGACCAATCAGAAAAATGATCCAGGGTGTTGCAGCAGACCCCACTGTTTCATGCCAACTGCCCTTCTATAGCTCTTTATTTCTATGGCCAAGCAGACAAAATTATCAGATGAAGCAGGCCATCTCAAAATGTCCAAATATCAGCCCATTTATCGACCAGGCTGATGCATTCAATTAAATTAATATTGCTTTATTGGGATAACCTAGTACATAATACCAAAGCATAACCTATGACAAAGCAGACATTTATCTGTCTGTCAGCACAGCAGTCACAAAATTTCATAACCGGCCACTTTTGGGGCTCGTGGGAGTTAGCGTAAAACACTAGGAACCCTAACCTCATCTGAGCAATAATGAAATGAAGAGAGGAGGAAGTGGCAAGCTGACAATCTAAGAGAGACAAAAGGTGTGTGTGTATGCGTTATCTCCGATGCTCAAGTAGTTTGATCCTTATTGTGCTAATTCAGCAGAGTCCAGCTTCCTAATAAATCTGCTGGACCTCCTACAATGCTGCTAGCCAACACCCAACCCCCAACCACAGGGGGTCTAATAGTGGCACCCTCCATCTTCCTAATCCCCACCTCTAGCACCCTGCCAACACTTCCTACCTCAGAAAAAACCTCAACACCCTAGTCTCCAGACAAAAAATAAATAAATCTCTCTAATGCCAGCCAAAAGACTACATGAGTGCCAACCCAAAAAAAAAAAATCAGTGGCCTCAAATGGGCTTCTAAACTATAACCCATTTCCACCATCAAAGATATGTGTGACCGTTTGTTCAGTAATAACAAAACATCCATCTTATATAAAACAAAACTGACAATGGATGTTTTGTTTAAATTGAACAGTCTCACATCCAAGTAAGTATTCTTAAGATTCTTAAGACAAACTTTACTTCAAAGCAGTATCAAATAAGTTACTCAAAAAGAAATCGAATTACAATCTCTAAAATTGTAATCAGATTACTTTACTGGATGGCTTGAGGGTAAGAAAATAATTAGAGAATTTTTATTACGCGCAGCACCATGATACGTCATATGTACACTACCAGTCTCATGTTTTTTTAACACTTATTCATTCTTTATTTTTTTCATAATTTTAGAATAATGGTAAAGTCATCAAAACTATGCAGTAACAAATGGAACTATGGGAATTATGTTGTGACTAAACAAAATCCAAAATGATTCAAAACTGTGTTATATTTTAGCATCTTCAAAGTTGTCAACCTTTGTCTAGAATTTGCAGAAATGTACTCTTGACACTTTCTCAACCAACTTCTTGAGGTATCACCCTGGGATGCTTTTTAAACCGTATTGAAGGAGTTCCCATCTATGTTGGGCACTTATTGGCTTCTTTTCTTTATTATTTGGTCCAAGTCATCAATTTCACAAACACATTTTTTTATTAAATTTAAATTTTATAATGAAACAAACTAACATGATGGCACAATTCTATTTTTGTCTACAAAACTAATTTCAAACATTTAAGCATACGCCTTCAGATCAAAAGATTTTTAAGATCATGAGAAACATTTCAGTCAAGTGTTTCAAAACTTTTGACCGGTAGTGTATGTGCAAAGTCAGTAAAGCATGGCCATGAAGTTGATATTTTCGCGCAAGCATGCACTAAGCGAGTTGGTTGGTGAAATCACATGTGCAAAGCGCTAATGGGCTGGGTTAAATGCAATTTAATCCGATGGCTCTTCTCCAGTTATCGTGCCGTCGGCATCATATTTATTCGAATTTGGGTATGTAAATGGGTTGTATGCAATCCATCCCCTTCTCTGTGACAGTATTGTCACCTATGCTGCTCCGGACCGCGATGTGTTGTATATGTTCTCTATCGGCCTTTGGGACTGTTGATTTTCATCCTTCTTGCCAGTCTCACATTGTTCATTGTTTTGTTATGTAAAATTCCGAAAAAAAGTGTTTGTTTAATTTCTGTACATAATCCTTAAGCTTTGGAAAGGCACTATACAAAATAAATGTAATAATAATATAATTGTCTATATTATTTTTATTATTAATATTGAACTACTGACACACAAATCATGGCTAGTATTAAAAGTGGTTGATAACACTTTGAATTCATCTACTGGTGGAATCCCATACTACAAACACAAGAACTGATTTTAGACTGAGTTGAGATTAGACGATTACAATAATTTAAAATGCAAATCATTACACTACCATTTGTATTAAAAAGGTGATTACAGTAACTAATAATTTAGTAATCATTATGCCCAACACTGCTTCAATGTTATTTCAATTGTAATAAATCCGATCACAAGTGGTCACAGGAGACGCATTTCTGATGCTTGTTAATACCAGATGTAAACAGGGCGACATTAGCATCATATGCTAACTGTGAGCCAATGCTTACATAGACATTCTTGGGTAACATATTGCACTAGGACTTATGTTTGTATGTCATCATGTTTACATGTGGCATTTACATCACACTTAAGTGCTTAAAGTTCAGCTCTAATACCTTAAAAAAATAAAATCTATTGAATGCTAGCCTTGGCTGTCTCAAAAAGGAAGCTCACTTTTAAGGTTAATCAGTAGTGCTATTAGCCAACAATGCAAATTAGACCCATAATGGGTACAAGACACCAGTTCAAACACAACAATCATACTTAGACATAGTAATTTTATATGTGCTACCACAGGTATGGACAAGAAGACCAACCAGCCAATTGGTCCAGTGTAACATGTATTACAGTCCTGATAGAGCATGATGATTTGAGAGTAACTTTGTCTATGCTGTATATAAAGGATAAAAAAATTTGACTTTGATGTTTGTGAGAGTGTGTGTGGGTGGGATATAGAACAAGATAGATGTGTATAGAGAAAGACAGCGACAAAGAGGGAGATGAAATGAGAGATCAAGGTTTGAGAAAAACAGTGTTTTGCATAACACCTGGTTGGTTAGCAGAGTTGAGGCAGGTGGTGACCTAACTGACAGACAAACAGGTCAAACAAGAAAGGGAAGAGAGAATGAGTGGGAGGGTAGAGAAAGTAAAAGAAAAACACACTGGCAGAAAGAAAGCGAGAGGGAAATGCATAAGAGGAAGAGAGTCAAAAATACAGAAACAGTGATAGAGTGACAGCGAAAGAGAATTTGGGAAGGGGGCAGAGAGATTAAAATAAACCACAGCGGATAAAGAAGCCAGCACTGTAAAAACATGACAAACAGCACTGAGGAAGAGTTGGTGTGATGTTAACTGCTTGCAGTGTTAAGGAAGCCACTTTGAAACTGTAGCGTGTCAAGCTTAATTATTTTGTAAATTATGAGTAGCTTTAAGTTACTTTTTTCAAAGTAGTGAGCTATACAAAAAGTTGCTATCAACATAGAAGTTACTCAAGGAAGCAAAATCTTTAAATATATATTACTACTGATGATATAATTTAATTAGAGCTGTATATTTCTGGCACAAAATCAGCAAGCATTTTTACTGCATACAATTTTAACACAATCTTACACTAAATATAACCAAAAAAACTAGAATACACAAATTTACATAACTCAAAAGCATAGTGATACAGCAGCATTTAATTAAATATTCTCCTATAAATATGACAAAAAAAATGGTGTGCAGGGACTCGAATCTGTGAATAGCTTTCTTTTACAATATGTTTAGTCGAGTCAATTTTATTTTTATAGCACCTTTCACAACACACATCGTTTCAAAGCAGATTTACAGAAGATCAGGCATTAACAGAAGATAAAACTGTAATGTCTATAATGTCGATGAGTCATCATTGTGTAGTTTGATAATATATGATTGTGAATTGTGTTTAAAAATAAGTAATTAAAGAATAATCGTATTAATAACCCCAGTGAGCAAGCCGAAGACACAAAACTCCATAAGATGTTGGTTAATGGGAGAAAAATAACCTTATATTTATGTTTATTTACATTAACCATCCGAACGTCTGAATTTTCAATGCTACATATGAGAGAGGACAGTTTAGCATAAACTGATCCACTAGAATGAATAAGATTTTCCAATGTTATTTCTGAGGAAAAAGTACCATTTGGATAAACTGATTCACTAGAATTGATCAGAATTTCCAACGCTAAATATGAGGAAAAGTGCCATTTAGATTAACAGATTTACTAGAATGAAATCAAACTATCCAAAGCTACATATAAGAGAAAGTACTGTTTGGATGAACAGATTCACTAGAATGAATTGGACTTTCCAATGCTAAATATGAAAAAAATTACCATTTAGATGAACATATTTACTAGAATGTATCAGACTTTTCTAATGCCATTTATGAGGAAAAATATAGTTTGGATGAACTGATTCACTAGAATGAATCAAACTTTCCAACGCTATATATGAGGAAACGTACAGTTTAGATTAACTGATACATTGGATTGAATCAGACTAGATGTAACGGTATGAAAATTTCATATCAAAATTATTGTGAGCAAAACTATCATGGTTATCAGTATTATCATGGTATTGTTAAAATGTGCTGAAAATGTACAAAAAGTACTGATACACACACTGAAATAATTTAAACAGGTTTTATATTTGAAAATAAAATTAGCAAACAAGGAATAGCAAATTAAGTATAATAATTATTATTGGTGTGGTTACATTATTATTATTATAAACTTACACATTTTAAATTATCAAAATATGTTGGTTGGGTGACTAACATTATTACATCTGAAATTCTTGATTCTGGTCGCTAATCCTGAAACTCTGCTTCTTTCATGTTTCACGCTCTCTCCTTTCATACAAACACAATGTTATAGTTATCGATTGTATTGAAAATTAAATCAGAGGACTTCAGTATTTGTATTGGACGATTTATTGTAGACTGCAATGGATTATAAAATAATGAACAGGTAAAATATGAAAACATTCATCTCAAATCACCATTTCATATGCCCATAATTTTTTGAAAAGCTGTGTATTAGTTATTATGTATGAATTTACATCACTTAAATGCCACACATATTTGTTACGGTCTTGTTTTCTTGTTTGTTTGAATTGGCTCAAAGCTATGCACTTTCTTTGCGGAAGCTTGTGCTTTTTACAAGTGAGATAAGAAATTATTTCAACCCAATTAAATATTGTGTCTGACCATTTACTTTTCCTCATACTTTTCCCCAACTCGTGCACTGAGCTAAAAGTTAACTTACTTGCATGCACTATAAAGTGATGGATGGTTGTCACGAAGATAACTCGCCAGATTGGACTAGTTGCCCCGTTTCGCAGCGACTTTCCTCTGGCAAGCTCTGCAGACAAGTTACCATCTTCTACTAATTTTCCCTCAACATTCTTATAAAATCCAAAATATGACCACACTTCTGATTTGGTCTTCTTGGAAGGTTGGAAATTCTCCCGAGCGCTGTCATTGCCTTCCGCCATGTTTTCACGCTAAAAAAACAACAATAACAATGTTGCATGCTACGCACATGCATCAGACTCATGCTGGGTGTGTGTGTGGACAGCATTTACCATAAGTTTTACAAATCATGATGATAATTAAATGTGACGAGGTAATACTAACCATCAGGGAATTTTTCGTGGTTTACCGTGAAACCGGTAACCGTTTCATCCTTAAATCAGACTTTACAACACTATATGAGAGAAAGTACTGTTTAGATGAACTGATTCACTAAAATGAATCAGACTTCACAACACTGCACATGAGAGATAATACTGTTTGAATGAACTGATTCAATAGAGGCAACCCAAAACGGTGTGTATGAGAGAGAGGGGACCATTTTGGAAAGTGTGTTTGATTATTCCCATAGCGCAAGCTGCATACACAATGCAACTTGATATAAAAAGCATTTAGCATTTGGTTGTGCTACACCATTTGTTACTGGAAAAACTACACTACTTTGATACAGCCAAACTACTGTTGCGCTACTAAAAATGTAAAGTTAGTAAAGTCACTACTTTAAGTTATTCTGACTGCTTGTGTCTTTCAAATCTGAGACATAAGACTGAGTTAAACAAGCACAGAGAGGGTTTAAAGAGAGAGGAGCTGAAGACACCACAGGAAGCCAGATTGCTAAGCATAAATTACAGTTTTTTTCACTAAATGAAATTGCAATTTGGCAGAGCTATTTCTAAGGAGTCACTGTAGGATTTCATGTTATTTAAGCACAAACGGCACCCTCTTAACCCAACATTAGCAGAATGAAAAAAAAATGCTTACCCGTACTGCCTCTGGATCAGAGCTGGGTGAACCTGCTGTACTCCACTAGAGTATCCTGTGACAAATAAATAAAACATAAGAGATTGCCATAAAAAAAAAAACTATCAACTGTGGCATGCTGTTGATTACCTCTAAAAATTATTTTGTCTCATCACGCAGTTTGAAAAAAAGTTACAGTATTTACAGTAACACACTTCAAATGGAAGCCTATGGGGAAGGCATTGGGACAAACAATATTTGTATTTGAGATTGTCAAATAAAGTTGTCTGAATGGACATTTTAGCAATGGTACTACTGTTCAAAGGTTGATTCACTTTTTATTAATTACCAATGCAATTCCGGTGTGTGGAATTTGCTCTATGTAAAGAGTACTTTGTGGAAAGTTGTCACGTCGAAAGTTCCTGGGTTTACCGACTTTACACGGTCATGATAGGAGTTGAAATAATGAATATACTGGATGTTTGCACAGGCATGTTTATAAAGAGATTTTATCCCACTAGCCTCATGTTAACGCATACAAACAGTGATATTTTTACATTTATCGATGTGCAGTGCCCTCTTGCCTTGCCCCATAGACCTCCATTGTAAGAGCATTACTGTAAATGCAATTTATAATTGCTTTAACACATTAAGGAAATTGCTGAAATTATTTTGGATATACAAAATGCCCAGACAGTGTAACATTTTCAAAACTATTAGAAAAAAATATTTGTACATTTTATTTTTCATATATCAAAGAGATGATGCAACAAATGACAGAAAAGGATTCATTACTTTCCTGCTGAAATGTTCTGATATAACACATAAGCTACACATTCTGTATGCTTAATCTCAGACACATATTAAGTCTAAATAGACAAACATCTTACGGAATTTTAGTAGTACACCCAAATGATTAATTCAATGAACCCTCTACTTGCTCTGTATTTAACAATTATCATACATGCGTTTATAATTATGTGCCTCTCACAAACACTAACTCCTTTAGCCTTGATTTGGCAACCATTATCTCTATTCATCCATTATGCTTTCTCCATTTTCCCCTCTTTTCCTGTCTCTGTGCTCTCATGCAGACACTGAAGTGAAGAACTCCAGCATGTCTGTTCTCCAGTGTAACAGTCTGTCTGGACACTGATGAGAAACATCTCTTGCCTGGATGCCCATTCCACACACGGACATACACGGCCACAGAACTGCAGCATTTGCATAAACACACACATTACCCATTGAAGAAACCTTCAGTCGAACATACTTCAATATATGTCATTCTAAATACTTGCCTTTGACTATTTGTATTCAAAAAGTGAGCTCTTTTCGCTCTGTATGGGTGACTCTTCAATTAGGGGGACATTTTTATGCCATAGAATGATTTCAAAGACAAAAAACAAACAAACACCTTGTTCAAGTTTTATTGGATAGATAATAGTTTTTTTGTTTTTTAAATGACTGGCAGTTTGATTATTTTATTTCTTAAGAGTGCTGAAATGTTACAATTGCATGAATCTCACTATTTTGGCCTTGCTCCCAGCCTAGACTTTTTAACTTTATATAATCAATTTTATAATAAAAAGTGTTGGTTAAGTTACTCAAAACGTAATCCACTACAAATGACTAATTACTTATCTTAAGTTTATCCTTACAGTCTCACTTTCATTCACATTAAAAATCAAATATGGAGCTACTGTGAATAAGGTAAGTCAAGTGATCTCACTGAAGAATCCCCATTTACAAAAAAATTTAATTAATGTTATTCACAAACAATATGTTTCCAAGAGTAACGTAGTATCCATTACACGTTATGATCTTGCAGGGGCTGAGAAAGCAGTTGAACTGAGTTAGTCATGTGATGATGGCTGCAACAGCAGAGGGGAGACAGACTGATACAGGACTACAGATTTAGACATGCTTGGACAGGAACAAGAACAGAGGCCAAAATATCCTGTGTTCCTGTGTGAATATGGTGTGTTAGGACAGGTGTAAGTGCTGTGAGTTCTCTACAATACCCTTTTTTTAGTCACAGGACACACAAAAATGCAAAGTTGTAGGTAGAATGCCCACTAAGACATGACGAGTGAACATCACTTTCTGCACAGGCATAGATGCAAATGTAGGATGGTGGTAATTTCTTGACAGGTTTAACTCAAACAACCCGTTAAAATAAGTTTGAGTTGTGTTAGCCAGAGTTGTAGGAGTGCGAAAGTGTTTTTTGTACAAGTGTGTGGGTATACTGTTCTTGTGGGGAGTACAAAAGATGATTATGATATAATGTGTGATGAGGCCATACAGTTATAATTTTTTTTGCTAGTATGAATCATCTGCTGCTAAACTGTCAACAAGCAAAGCTGCAACAGTTGCCAACATAATGCTCGACCATAGACGGGCAAAGGAACTTCAAACACCTTCACGAAAAAAAAAAACAATCTTTTTATAATTCAAAACAAAGCTGAAATGTGAATTTGTATTCATTAGTATCACCAAATGTAATTGCAAAAATAATATTGTTTTTATACAGGTTTCCTGAACACTCCCCCTCACTTCCATTGAAAACAGATTTTTACTTTTGCATAGGGAAATTCTGCAGAGGCAAAGGCGGCGTGGCCTGAATTTTGAGCATGTGTAAAACCCGCAAAAACATGATTGCCAAGCAGCATCTTTTTAATGCTGCACTTTAATAATCTGTGAACAAAGTTAAAAAGAAACTCGCCGCTAAAACGATATCCTTGTCCATTGGGAATATTCAGTGCAGCGGTGTATGAAGCACTGATGTCACTGCCAAACCAAGCAACTTCCTATTGGTCAACGCTGTGAATTTGCCTGTTAAAGTTCACCAAAGTTGAACTCTGCGAGGGGAAATTCTTTGCCACCGGAAGTCCATTGTGTGGATTCCCGTTGAGATGACTATATTAAGCTCGTGGAAAGGTAAATGTGACTGTGTTTGAGGATCCTGGCCAGCCCGACATAGTAACATCAGCTCAACCAATGGTGTGAGTTTGGGGTGGGGCTACCTGTTTATCAACCAACTGATGATGGGGGGTGTTCAGGAAACCAGTTTCAAAACAGGCACATTTTTCATTTTCACAAGTCATTTTGCATTTTGTGTTGGGACAGGCACAGAAATGACACTTCAGCTTTAAAAGTAATAGAATAATTGGTGACAACGGGTTCTAAACTAAGTTTGAACATACTTTGATGGTGTGTTTACCTGTCAGTGGGCTGCGTGGTTTGGCCCCGAGGTATGCCAGGTTGACGTTAGCTTTCCGTCCATCAATAATAGGGTTTGGATCTTTACAAACACTCTCAGCTGCACTTTTATCTTGCATTGTAACCTGAGGAGAAAAGAGACAAAGAAAATACAGACACAATAATATGAATGTAAAATTGGCCATTTCTCTTTTAAACCATTGTTGCCAAAATAATCTTATCTGAATGCAAGAAAGCAGCAAAAAAAGACATTACACAGAGTCCAGAATCAGACGAGGCTCTGATTATCCTCCAACAAAACAGGATTAAAAAAAATTAAAGGGATAGTTCACACAAAAATATAAATTCTGTCATTATTTACTCACGCTCATGTTGTTCCAACACCATATGTGGCTATGAAATCTTTTCTTTATCGGCACTTGTGTCTAGCCTGCATTCTTGTCCTGATTTTTAAAAATGGCGGTTACCACATATGCAAAAACTACAGCTGTCAATCAATTAAATCTTCTAATATAATTAGTTGCATGACATGCCGATTATTTAGATTATTTTGACAGATGAGTAAAGCATTGACACATAATTTTTTATATAGTTAATTTAATTAACACGTTAAAATGACAGCCCCCGCAAAATCCGATGTCATTTTGCCATCAATAATGTTGGCGCTTCCATTGTGAAATGGGCAAGTCACAAGCCTTTTACTTTAGAGTGTCATACAGATTTTGAAATGTCTTTTTTTTTTTTTTTGGCAACAGGCAAAATAACAGCTTATACAGCATTTTTCTTTTTAAGTTTATAAACCATCTTACATAGATTCAGACCAGTTAAGAGCATGATAACTTATGTTATCCACAAGACTCGTTAAGTTGTGAGAAGCTAGAATAACCTCTTTACAATGATTTTATAATAAAACAAATCTGACATGATGCACCATTATTGAGTGCAATATATTTGATCTAATCAACTGATAAAGACATGCTATTATTAAAAATAATAGGTTACTTATAGGTTGAGCTTAAACGCATTCAAGTTATTATAGATTCATATTACAAATACAAGCATAGCATCAATACAACACAAGTTTGGCTGTAAAATAGTTTGTACCATCAATCATATGAGAGTACAAAGGGTTTTTGGAGAAACGTTTGAGCAGACCAAACTGCTGACTTGTTTTAACAGCTTAGGTCTCTGTGACAAATGCTCTCAAAGCGAGCTGCTCATTGCTGCCTGGCTATGGCTGAACAAACACAAAAATACAGACACAAACACGCCCCACCCTGTGGAGACCCAGTGGCAGCTGTGTTCCCCAGGGCTTGTGGAACTAGAAATACAGCCAGAGCAGCAGCAACAGAGCGGTTAGGAAGAGAATTCATGGGATCTGGTTTCTAAACACATACGCTTACTTTCTTGAGTGCCCTTGTGTGGAGAGAGCCTCGGACCGAGTGTGAACAAAACAAGTGCATGCACACATACACATGCAGCTGCGAGCGACCATGTTATTTTCTCAGAAATCACAAAACCAGGCTAGTAAATGAGGCGACAAGCAGAAGTAAGTGTGTTGAGAAATAATTAGCGTTGAGTTGTAATCTTCTGGGAACTCCTCTGGCAACCCCCTTCTTTCAGAATACAGCTATTAACACAATGTCTCCCACATTGGGAGTGTATCAGCCAGTATATTAGATTATCATTCATGGCAAAACACCTAAATTTGTCAAGCTCTCATCATGTTTCTTTTAATTTACGTCCCTGTCTCACTCATTTTTGTTTTATCTTGTTTATCTCAAATTCATGTTTACACCTTGTCAGATGAGTCAAAAAGAATGCATGAAGTGAAACTGTGTGGTCTTATCTGTGCTCTCCAACTGGTTTTGAAGACAAACCACAATATAGTTCTGCACCAATGAACACACAGGCACTAGAAGTGTGTTCATCTATCATATCACACCAAATTCAAAAGAAAAAATATCTTTGTTTATAGAAAATTAAGAATATTTTTTTAATCTTTATTTTATGAATTGCGACATTGTTTTCAAAACAATTAAGCAGATTGCCCTTCCTCAATACCATAATGCAAATCTCATTCTTATTACGTAATGTTAAAAAATAATGATGCATTACTTAAACTGTAAGGTATGCATACACTATGGTTGTATTTGTTGTACTGTTTTTACTTAACAGTATGCTGATTTAAATTAAACAATAACATTGCTTTGCAGTATTTCTGCTGTGATAGAGTAAATAATATCACAGTAATGTGATCAAAAAGAATCACCATTTAAAATAACCGAATTGCAATCAAAAATAAATATGTGTGTGTTTGACAAGTCCCATGGTATTCTTTGGTGAACTTTGAAGAATTTACTATTTAGCAAATAACATATACCATTAATATGGCAATCATTCATTGCCATAAGAAATGGAAACAAATGATTATTTGGTATTATAAAAGGCCATTTTAACCACTCATTAAGGTTGTTTCCCTAGCCCCCTTTATATTCAGTTGGCCTTACTGCATATCCCAACAGATAAACCCTTTGACCGGACCATGCTTTCCATTGACAAAGCTCAGAAAGTTTTTTAAAAAGAGGTCACTACACAGAAATCTGAAGCAATACTTTCAAAATTCACCCAAAAGGCTAAGCAGATAGGTGATGATATGCATGTTTAGAAATAATCCACTTATGGTGCCACATGTGACTGCATCACACACACACTTGTGGAGCAAATATGTGAGAACATATTGTGCCTCTGAAAGCTCGTAATATCTCAGGATTACATTTAAGATCCTTCAGCACTAAATCTGACTAGGTGAAAAACATGCAGGCCTAATAAAAAGCATCATAATAAGCTTTGCAGCCATTGATCATCATTAGTGGATAGGATATGCTTAAAGGCAATTCGGAGATCACTAAATATATACAGTTCATTGTGTTGCTGGATTTCCATTGTAGATCTCTGCTGGCTTTTGTTCCTCAGAACTGTAACAAAAGACTTGCGCCAACGGCACGCGACGCTGGCATTGTCACCTGGAGACCGCACGCGCACCAACGGCATTTTCAACATTTCAAAAGCTTTCTATGAACTCAATATTTATGTCAAGGATGAGCGGAGTTTTTGTACTTACAAAGCCATATCCTCTAGATTTCCCCGTCTGTCGGTCCGTTATCACCACGGCTTCATCGATGTCGCCGAAAGTCTCGAAGTATTTTCGAAGCGACGCGTCCGTGGTGTGATACGGCAAACCGCCGACGAATATCTTCGTGAAAGTCGTGTCTTTCTGAATGCTGGGATACATCGTTTCCAACGTCCCATTCACGAACTGATGTAAAAGCATCGAGGCGTACAATTCAGTGCAATCGAGATACGAAACACGCGAGTTATAAATACATACAAATAAGCATAAATAGCGAAGTACGTCGATTATCAAGACGTTCTAAAATTGTTTGCTAAGGCAGAGAGGTAAATATTCATTTGGCTTAGAAAAGCAACTGTGGCTCCCTTTCCACTCCGTCATGAGCCTTAAAATACCTCGCTACAACTCCATGACGGACGGCAGGTGACTGTTGGTCTCACAACTGCTGCGGCGCATTTACAGGAGCTCAACGCTCGTCCAGCGCTCGCACCTTCCTGCCTCGACATCCAATGCGATGCTTAGTACAGGGCTGTCTGTAGCTACACCCCTCCTATCTCTGAGCACTGACGTTCATCGACCCCTCCTCTGCCTGCTCACCTTTTAGGTTACATTTATTGCACTTGCCTTTGTTCTGTTCAATCATGGCTTTGAGTTTTCAGTGTAGTTTTGAAGACAGACTGCTGTACATATTCAAATGCATTACCTTGGATATAATGCAATTTAAATTGCACTTTTAATCTAAAACTTTGCACATTAGATACTTTTACAAATAGATTTGACTTTTGACTCATAGATTTACCCGTCTATTGGCCACTGTAACGCAATGTATTTTTTCCTAGCTTTATAGATTATCTAAATTAGCAATCGACTGATATACTGTGATTTTAAATGGCAAATAACAAAATCTAGGGAAAATAATAATTTGCCATTATAATACATATAAATTAATATGTAGAAAATTAATCCTACATTTGAGACCATAATAATTTTTTGTTTTGTGGCTTCATCTTCAGGACACTTGAGCACATTTTATCCCTAATACTCATTACAGCAACATTTCCAGATATTTTACTTTCACAAATCCCATTGTTGTCGATGAGCACAGTCATTTTTTATTGTATTAAAGAAAGTAGATGCTGTTGTACAATTATTATAAAAAAAAAAAAAAGAAGAAAAAAATGAATTGCAGTAGGGATTACTACTATGGTGTATACATACAGGTGAAGTCAGAGGTTTACATGCGATTACATTTACTCGTAGAAAAGATTCCCTGTCTTAGGTCAGTTAGGATCACACCTTTATTTTAAGAATGTGAAATATCACAATAATAGTTTTAATAATTATTTCTTTCATCACATTTCCAGTGGGTCAGAAGTTTACATAAACTTAGTTAGTATTTGTAGCATTGTCTTTACATTTTTAACTTGGGTGAAATGTTTTGGGTTGCCTTCCACAAGCTTCTCACAATAAGTTGCTGGAAGTTTGGCCCATTCCTCCAGACAGAACAAGTGTAACTGAGTCAGGTTTGTAAGCTCCTTGCTAGCAAAAAATGTTTTCTTTGTGGGCTTTGTGATGGCCACTCCAATGCCTTGACTTTGTTGTCCTTAAGCCATTTTGCCACAACTCTGGAGAAATGCTTGGGGTCAATGTCCATTTGTGACCAAGCTTTAACTTCCTGACTGATGTCTTGAGATGTTGCTTTAAAATATCCACAGAATTTTCCTTCCTCATGATGCCATCTATTTTGTGAAGTGCACCAGTCCCTACTGCAGCAAAGCACTTCCAAAGCATGATGCTGCCACCCCCATGCTTCACGGTTGGGATGGTGTTCTTCGGCTTGCAAGCCTCACCCTTTATCCTCCAAACATAACGATGGTCATTTTTGCCAAACAGTTACAATTTCATTTCATCAGACCAGAGGACATTTCTCCAAAAAGTAAGACCATGTGCACTTCCCAACTGTAGTCAGGTTTTAAATGGTGGTTTTGGAGCAGTGGCTTCTCCCTTGCTGAACAGCCTTTCAGGTTATGTCGATATAAGACTTTTTTTTTTACTGTGGATATAGATACTTGTCTACCTGTTTCCTCCAGTATCTTCAAAAGGTCCCTTGCTGTTGTTCAGGGATTGATTTGCACTTTTCACACCAAACTACATTCATCTCTATGAGACAGAGTGTGTATCCTTCCTGTGCGGTATGATGGCTGCATTGTCCCATGGTGTTTATACTTGCGTACTATTGTTTGTACAGAAGAACGTGGTCCCTTCAGGCATTTGGAAATTGCTCCCAAGGATGAACCAGATTTGTGGAGGTCCTGGGCTGATTTCTTTTGAATTTCCCATGATGTCAAGCAAAGATGCACTGAATTTGAAGGTATGCCTTAAATTACATTCACAGGTAGCTACACCTCAAATTGACTCCAATGAGCCTATCTGAAGCTAATTGTCAAATTGCCTATGGGCTTGACATAATGTTATGGAATTTTCCAGACACCAAAAGTGTCTGTTAACAATTGTTGGAAAAATTACTTATGTCATGCTCAAAGTAGAATTTGCTCATTTGAAATCTGTGGCGTTGTTAAAAAATGAGCTCAACCTATATGTAAACTTCTGACGTCAACTGTATATACTTTACAATTAAAAAAAATATATTAACATATTGCTCATGTTTGCCATTATGAGAATATAATTATGACCAGCTATTTTTGCATTGCGCTAATGAGAACTGAGGTGTAAAATGTTACATTTGAAATTGTATTTCTTATTTTCTTCTATTTGATTTTGTATTAAAATAGGCCCAGGGCTGCATTTCCCAATAATGATCAATTTAAGCTCTTAAGATCGTCCTCTACTTGCGATGTTACAAATGTTCTTTCTCTTCATTGTAATTTTACTAAAGCTTGATGCATAACTTTAAAAATACATGTAATTTACAGCGCTGGGAAATTTATTCTCTTAAATAATCAAAAATTAACTAAATAATTAAATGTTTTGTTTTGTCCAGTAGGCTACGATCTATTGTTTTTACACAATTAATGCCTTGTTCATCATATGTGCTTTTAATTGCAATGTTTTATTTACATACATTCATCTGTGGGTCGAGGTATATATATATACACTCACCTAAAGGATTATTAGGAACACCTGTTCAATTTCTCATTAATGCAATTATCTAATCAACCAATCACATGGCAGTTGCTTCAATGCATTTAGGGGTGTGGTCCTGGTCAAGACAATCTCCTGAACTCCAAACTGAACGTCAGAATGGGAAAGAAAGGTGATTTAAGCAATTTTGAGCGTGGCATGGTTGTTGGTGCCAGACGGGCCCGTCTGAATATTTCACAATCTGCTCAGTTACTGGGATTTTCACGCACAACCATTTCTAGGGTTTACAAAGAATGGTGTAAAAAGGGAAAAACATACAATATGCGGCAGTCCTGTGGGCGAAAATGCCTTGTTGATGCTAGAGGTCAGAGGAGAATGGGCCGACTGAATCAAGCTGATAGAAGAGCAACTTTGCCTGAAATAACCACTCGTTACAACCGAGGTATGCAGCAAAGCATTTGTGAAGCCACAACACGCACAACCTTGAGGCGGATGGGCTACAACAGCAGAAGACCCCACCGGGTACCACTCATCTCCACTACAAATAGGAAAAAGAGGCTACAATTTGCAAGAGCTCACCAAAATTGGACAGTTGAAGACTGGAAAAATGTTTCCTGGTCTGATGAGTCTGATTTCTGTTGAGACATTCAGATGGTAGAGTCAGAATTTGGCGTAAACAGAATGAGAACATGGATCCATCATGCCTTGTTACCACTGTGCAGGCTGGTGGTGGTGGTGTAATGGTGTGGGGGATGTTTTCTTGGCACACTTTAGGCCCCTTAGTGCCAATTGGGCATCGTTTAAATGCCACGGCCTACCTGAGCATTGTTTCTGACCATGTCCATCCCTTTATGGCCACCATGTACCCATCCTCTGATGGCTACTTCCAGCAGGATAATGCACCATGTCACAAAGCTCGAATCATTTCAAATTGGTTTCTTGAACATGACAATGAGTTCACTGTACTAAAATGGCCCCCACAGTCACCAGATCTCAACCCAATAGAGCATCTTTGGGATGTGGTGGAACGGGAGCTTCGTGCCCTGGATGTGCATCCCACAAATCTCCATCAACTGCAAGATGCTATCCTATCAATATGGGCCAACATTTCTAAAGAATGCTTTCAGCACCTTGTTGAATCAATGCCACGTAGAATTAAGGCAGTTCTAAAGGCGAAAGGGGGTCAAACACAATATTAGTATGGTGTTCCTAATAATCCTTTAGGTGAGTGTATATATATAATGAAGTTTATCATGTTGGTAGTAGTCCTATTACAAGTGCACAATATAGGATGATGAAACATGTAAATCAAGCTAATCAAGTCGACATACTAATGCCAAAATTCTACTGGTGACCTCAATACAGCATAACAATGCTACGATGCTGGCTAGTGGCAACAGCGTACTGTTGGGTGTCAGAGAGGAAGATGAGGTGGTTGTAGAAGAGGAAGGTGGGAAGATGAGTGAAGATAGACAGTTTTCTCCTAATATGTAACATCTCTGTTCCCTCTGAATTGAATTTGTAATGCATTTTTGTGACCACTTTGTACCAACTACGTGGCCCTATACACAAATCAGTGTAATTTATTGATTTATGCAAATATATATATATATATATATATATATATATATATATATATATATATATATATATATATATATATATATATATATAAATTTTTTTACTATTTAGGATTTTTTTATTTATGCCTTTTATGCCTTCATTTAAATTAATTAAATATTATTATATATAAGATAGAACAGGCATATGCTGTTGATATATATTAGACTATATTCTATTTAAATATAAATAAACATAATTAAAAATGAAAGTATCTTGGTCACATTGTATACTACTACATAAAGTGTTAGAATCTCACTATTAATTGTATTAAATTAAATAAAGTGTCATTTTGAATGTCCTGCATGTGTCTGTATAAGTTTAAGTCCTTCCGATGCGCTTAAGGGTTCTACAGTTAAAATACTGTCTTTCAAAAGCATAGCCACAAAATATAAACAATATGCATGTCAACATGAATTTAGCATGATAAAATTGCTTCCTAACCTTTTCTGTGTAAAGTTATAGCCAATTTTACAACTTCTTTGCTGTGATGACATAACGTTGTAGATCCTAAATCGACTGTAAAATAGATGATTTCACAACTTTACAGCTCAAATGACACACACAAGTTTTAAAAGAAGAATTAATGTGAGTGCTTTTAGAAAAATATAAGCTTCACATTTCTGCCTTTAATCCCTTGCACCCATTTCCACTGGAAGTGCCTCACTCTAACTGTTATTCATTGACAAGGCTGTCAGTAGATTTTGAGAATGACACACTACTACAGTAACTAGTCAATTAAGCAGGCACCGTTATCTGCAAATGCTGATAATCTCAAAATAACCAAATAAATGATATATTGGTCTGTCACTAATCTCTAAACTACTTAATGCTGGAGGAGAGTTTTCCTAATTCACAGTCTTTCCCTGGTTGGTGTCAGCCTGCCATTTGCAGAAGACAGCATGGCACAGCCCTTCAGTAACGGGAGGTCACAGAATGTGACCTGCCAATATGGTGGAACAGGAGTTGGCCTGCCAATTCATGTAATCTGCCTACGGACTTATTTGAAGGGGGAAATATTAATTCCGATTTAAGTAGGACAATGTTGCATCTTTTAGAGCAATATTTAAAATGTTCATACTGTATACCAGAGTTTACCAACCAAGGTGCCGCGCCACACAAGTGTGCTATGAAATATTATCAGGTGTGCCGTGGAAAATTCCACAAAATAAATAAATGCATGAAAAAATTAAAAATTATTTCAGGGATCCAAATTCCTCACCTTTTGAACAAAGTTCAGCGTTTTGAAACCATAATCTGTAACTTTTGTGATTGTGAAGAGCAATGATTAATGTGCAAATGTGAGTGATATTTCTATACGTTAAGGGTCTTTCACACGACTCACGTCAGCGCTGCAGAATACATTGAATCTATGTAGTGACTTTCCACCAAAGAGTTTTTCACACACAAGTTTTTGCTTCACCAATAATGTCTTTGAGAGTACTAAGCAACAAGACATATAAAAACGGTTCAAATTTGTGAAGAGACATTGAATGTCTCAAAATTTATTTCAATTAAATATTGCCTTCTCCTTTACGAATATCAGAGACTCCAGTTAATGAACTAATTTAAATTCACCAAGAAAACGCTTCGACCTAAACATAAACGAGTTATTTTATTACTTTATGATATCAAAGCAACTGCAAGCTTTTTTCTCTCCTCCAAATATGTTTTCAATGTTTATTGTGCACACCTCCCACTTTTTATGTGACAAACTCGTAAAATCGCCCCTCTGTGACACTTTCTGCAACTCTTGTCATGTGGAGGGCGATGCGGCGCTTGACGCTGGAGTTGAACGGAGCGTTGACGCCTCGACTCAACTCGTGTGAAATGCGCTTTACAATGATGAAAGAACATTATTGAAACTCAAAATGATTATTATTCATCTATTATTGTGGTCTTTTCTGATAAAAGTCATTCTCAGAAGTTTAAATGATACCGTAGATCTAGTTTGTGTTTATAATTCTTATACTGAATCAGTAGATTTGTAGCCATGCAAGGTGTAATAATGGAAAAGGTAAGAAAGTTATTGCAACTCACTATTAATAGACTATTATTGTTGTCTTTTTGGATGAGAACCTATGCTCAGACTGAAGGAAGACTATAGATCTGCTTTGATCGTTTAATGCTTTAACATTATAAATACTCTTGGTAGATTTCGGTCATGAACGACTCAAAATGATTCACTGACTCACTCATAGCATATAAGACGCTCATTTGTCGCCACCTAGTGACATTTCCAGAAGAGGTCACTGAAGTAATCAGTTAATAAAATTGTGACAGAATCAAGCCTCACTAAAATACTCTTTATTTTGCAGCTAATTCTGCACAATTTTAAACTTGAATCACTAAAATAGCTGGAGTTTGTGCTTTTTAGCTTATTCTTTAAAAAAAAAATATCCCCAGAATAAATGTTCGTGGACCTGTGATTGTCTTTCCTTTTTTGCCCCTAATGAGTTTGCATCCCTGTAATTTGTTGTGGCAAATCTATAAAATAGAAAAGAAAATTTGTTGTTTTTTCATTACCCATTTAGCACTCTTGCCACCTGTGACCTCACATAGTGTAGCCTACCCATGTGACTTGTTTTAATTTTTTTAATTTTTTTTGCATAGCCGAATTTCAAACATTACAAGTAAACATGCTACTAAAACGGACAGAAAACATGGACAAGTTCTTGAAAAGGAAAAATACTGACGATGGATAGCTTATGTGGGAAAGTGGTTTTCCTGTATAATTTTTTTCTCGTAAAAAGGGTCCCATGGCAGAACAAAGGTTGGGAAACACTGCTGTATATAGTTCTCAATAATGGACAATATTCTACTTTTTTGCCACCTTGATCCTTTTTAAGTCAACAGATTTTTATTTTTTTTATGTTATAGAAGAGATTTAACTTTTTGCCAGAGGGACATGCTTGATTCTTTATTCCAGGTGACAATTTCATATGCTTGATCAAGGAGTCAGCTTCAAAGAATGCAACACTGATCTGTCACTCCCTCACGTACTGTCATTTAAATTTACAATGTAGCCTTATGTGGGAACATTAACACCCCTGACACTCGTGTCACAGGAACTACAGCTCTGACATGAAGGGTTGTGAAGGAACCATTTCTCACATCTGCAGCCAGCAAGTCTAGAGGGGAAATAGAAGTGATGGAAAAAAAGGTTCAAAAATAGTTTCAGGGAGCCCAGACAAGTAAGAAGAGTTGAAGAAGCAACCCTTTTTGAGTGAACAGTTGTTCTTACATCAGTAACAATATAAACATGTTTTTTTGTAGACCACAATGTCTGCTGAGATCAATAAAAATCCAAACACTTAATGATTTTGTGTGTTGTTACAGTTTGTGGTAATATCAATATATTTAAATGTTTGATTTTTTGGACATATTTTTTATATACTATTGTTCCATAAACTATTTTAGTATACGTGTATATTGATAGGGTTGCAACTTGATGTCCAATGTAAAATCTGGGTCCTGCAGCAAAACCATTTGAAAACCACATCTTTGAAAAAAAAAAAAATGTGATGTATATCTTAAAATTCAGCGTATAATAACAGTGTTTTACATAACTTGTCCTGTGTACTTTAGAACAAACTTAATGCACAGTGCCAGAATGTCCAGCACATCTATCAGTCCAACATGCCAAGCCAACAATGGTGCAAGTCACAGAGAAGCGCAGACAGGCTCCACAGTATTGTGTTGCATTCAGCTCTTCTCTCAAGCCTGAACAATTGTCTCTTAAAATCTAATTTGTTTGACCTCGGTGCTCTTGAAGACAGGATGACAATTAAAATATCTTGTCAGGTTATGTTTACAGAACATTTAGGCAAAGACTGCTGACAATATAGATGGCTTATCATGTCAGACTGGGGGCAGTGGTGGCTCAGTGGTTGAGGCTCAGGGTTACTGACCAGAAGGTTGGGGGTTCAAGCCCCAGCACCACCAAGATGCCACTGTTGGGCCCTTGAGCAAGGCCCTTAACCCTATCTGCTCCAGGGGTGCCGTATCATGGCTGACCCTGCACTCTGACCCCAGCTTAGCTGGGATATGTGAAAACTAATAAATTTCACTGTATATATGCAAAAAAACTGTGTGTATAATGTGTGACCACAATAAAGGATTCTATTCTATACTTTGTAAACTTGGTGTTAAAACAGTGACGTGTCGTCATACCCATGCTATTCTCGATTCAAAAGACTGCAACGTGCATGTTCACACCTCTGAAAAACTGAAAGATATGGAATGACCCTTTGTCTTTTGGGCTTTATTAAGCTCTGTAGACAAATGACTGTAAGCCCCCCACTCTAAAATACCCTGAAAACATCTTAATGGGGTTTTAAATGTCAGTTAAGTGGTTTTAAGGTAATGAATATTGGTCTTATTTTATATGCATGAATGAGTGATGGTTTTTTGTGTTTGGATCTATTCATTTATATATTAAAAAAACATACATTCAATTAATACATTGAGTACAACTCGTACTCGAGCAAATTTTTCAGATCATATTTTCAAAATATATATATTTTTAAATAATAACGATTGTGATATAACCAAAATGCAGAATGCCTTTTTATCAATGTCAATAAGTATCTTATGAGATAATTTGATTTGATTATGGCAAGAATATATTCATGATATTAGTATTTTATGATATTTGTAAAAAATTACCTTGAACCTAGAGAAATAAACTTTTTTGTGTACGCACTCGCATAGCTATTTACTTTTATTTTTATTTGATTTTCAGAACAAAACCTTTAAATCAAAATCAAAATGGACTTAAACCAAATCAAAACGTAAAAAAGTTTTTCAAAAACGTATGAATACTAACATTTTTAAATAAAAAGATTACAGCACTTGATGCGGTTATTCGAATTCTGAAAGAGACTAACTCTGAGAATTACACTGTACATACTCCTCACAGTTTAAACTTGGTTTTTAATTCAATTTTGTAAACTACTTGATCTGTCTTTAACTGTACATTATTAAATATATCACCAACAAAAAGGTCAATAACATTTTTGGTTGCACTTTATTTTACAGTACGTGTACTTTCAGTATACTTACAGTGTTACCCAAGAAAGTACTGAATAAAATCAGGCAAATTCATGTACTTAATATCGGTTAAGTTTAAGGTTGGAGTTAGGTTTAGCGTTACCTAGTAATTACTGTAGTTATTGTAATTATACAGCAAGTAAGTGTAGAATAGTACTTTCAAATTAAGTGCTACCCATTTTTTTTTAATTCTTAACACAAAAATATTAAACTCATTATTTACAAATACATTTTTCCAGAACTCCTTAACACTTGTATTGCAAGGACTACAAGTAAATTAAAATATGTGTACATTTACTAAAATCAAATTAGATGGTAAAAACTAAGTAGATAAGATTCATGAAATAGTAGGCAAGATTCTGAAACATATACTCCGTTCGAAACCTTCGGAGCTACCTAAAAAAGCAGCATTTTAAGGGTGCTCCCGACGAGAAGGCTGTTTCAAAATAAACGCAGCATTATTATGTTGTCTCCTAAGTCAAGATACATCGTTTTAGTCCAATTGTAGAGTTACTGTCTATGTGGAGCTTTCCAAATATGTCACAACACAATCTTTATTTAATCGTTATAAAGTACACATGATTAAAAAGGTGAAATTCTCCAGCTTCGGCATTTCACCTCTGTTTTACAATAGAAATGTTAAAGTAATTTCTTAATTTATGTGTACATATCAAAACATCAAAATTAGCTTTCAGTCATGGCAACTTTCAGAGAGATTTAGCATGTTTAAGTGGGTATGACATATTTCTATGATTTTGGTCTTTGCGGACTATATCTGCTATCCTGCTGCTGCTGATCAAGCACAGAGACTTGCTATCAGTGGTTGTGCTATAAAAAATCTTTATCCATCACTGATGGACTGAGTTGTAAAATTTCCATCATGATCTTTTTTTTTTTTTTAATCCACCATACTTGTTTAAATTCTTGTTTAAAAGTACTACATTTAGGGGTGTAACATCCATTAGAACGCCATATACATGACAGTGGATAGACTTAAATTATATATTTTTTGACAAGTGAAACTAAGGAGTTCTTGTGTGAAAGTTCCACCTGTCAATCAACCGTGCTAAAACAAGATTTTTAAATTTCACCGGTTACTTCTATTAGAACCTATCTGCTAGCGCCATATATGGTTTTATGTCTTAACTTTAGTCATCTATGAAAATAAAATCAAAATCAAAATGCACCTGAAGATCAACTCACTGAGGTTTTGAACAGAGCAAATGTGATCAATTGAAAGCACTCTCCTTTTAACTTAAAAAAATATTGGGTCTGTTCCAAAATGTTGTGATCTGCCTTTAGTCTCCTGCTTGCCTAGAGTAGGTAGCTGTCTTCTATGGAAAAAAAATGTTTCTCCCCTTTTTTCTCCCAATTTGGAATGCCCAATTCCCACTACATTTACATTTATTCATTTGGCAGACGCTTTTATCCAAAACGACTTACAAAAGTGGAAAAAAATAAGCGAATCATCTTAAGGAGACAGTGGTACGAAAAGTGCCATACTACAAAGTTTCACTATCATTAGAATAGTATACAAAACAGAATTAAGTGCAACAAGAATTGTAAATATATATATATATATTTTTTTTTTTAAGTGACCGGTTAAGTGCTTTTGGAAAAGATGTGTTTTTAGCCATTTTTTGAAGATAGAGAGTGAGTCAGCTTCACGGATTGAGTTGGGAAGGTCATTCCACCAATGTGGTATGATGAAACTGAAAGTCCGGGAAAGTGTTTTGGAGCCTCTTTGTTTTGGTACGACAAGGCGACATTCCTTAGCCGACCGCAGGCTTCTGGTGGGAACGTAGTTCTGCATAAATGTTTTTAGGTATGCTGGAGTAGACCCAGTGACTGTTTTGTATGCCAGCATCAGGGCCTTGAATTTAGTACGTGCATGAACCGGCAGCCAGTGGAGAGAGACAAAGAGTGGTGTAACATGTTCTCTCTTAGGTTCATTAAAGACCAGACGTGCTGCTGCATTCTGGATCATTTGCAGAGGTCTAATAGCACATGCAGGAAGGCCTGCAATGAGAGTGTTACAGTAGTCCAGTCTATGACAAGTGACTGAATGAGCAGATGTGTGGCATGTACAGAGAGGAAGGGTCTTATCTTCCTGATATTGTACAGTGTAAATCTACATGATCTTGCAGTCTTTGAGATGTGGTCTGTGAAATTTAGCTCATCATCAATGGTTACCCCTAGATTTCTGACCGTTTTGGAGGGCGAAACTGTAGTTGGACTCAGCTGCATGGTGATGTTGTGTTCAACAGCAGGGTTGCTGGAAAGACAAGGAGTTCGGTCTTGGCTGGGTTGAGTTGAAGGTGGTGTTCCTTCATCCAGGCTGAGATGTCTGCCAGACAGGCAGCGATTCGAGCGGTCACTGTGGTGTCGTTGGTCTGGAAAGACAAGTAGATTTGCGTGTCATCAGCCTAGCAGTGGTAAGAGAAACCATGTGACTGGATGATGGGTCCCAGTGATGTTGTGTATATGGAGAAGAGAAGTGGCCCAAGCAGTGATCCCTGAGGTACCCCAGTAAGTAAATGATGTGCCTTGGATACCTCCCCTCTCCAGGCTACCTCAAAGGACCTTTCTGAGAGGTAGGAGTTGAACCAGCCAAGCACAGTTCCAGTGATGCCCAGTTTAGAGAGGGTGGAGAGTAGGATCTGATGGTTGACTGTGTCAAAGGCAGCAGAAAGGTCCAGCAGAATCAGAACAGATGATCTGGATTCAGCTTTCGCCCGTCTCAGCGACTCCGTAACAGACAGCAGGGCAGTCTCAGTGGAGTGTCCACTTTTGAAGCCTGACTGATTGTCATCCAGCAGCTTGTACTGTGAGAGACAGGCAGAGATCTGATTGAAAACTGCCCTTTCAAGTGTTTTTGCCATGAATGGGACTACTTAGTAGGTCCTCGTTGTGGCGCGGTTACTCATCTCAATCCGGGTGGCGGAGGACAAGTCTCAGTTGCCTCCACTTTGGAGACCGTCAATCCGTGCATTTTATAAAGTGGCTCGTTGTGCATGACACCATGGACACTCTGCATATGGAGGCTCTAGCTACTCTCTGCGTTCCATGCACAACTTACCATGCACCCCATTGAGAGCCAGAACCATTAATCGCGACCACAAGGAGGTTACCCCATTTGACTGTAACCTCCCTAGCAACCGGGCCAATTTGGTTGCTTAGGAGACCTGTCTGGAGTCACTCAGCACACTCTGGATTCAAACTCGTGACTCCAGGGGTGGTAGTCAGCGTAAATTCTCGCTGAGCTACCCGGTCCCCTCTATGGCAATATTCTAACTGAAATAAAACATCACAGGTGAGCGATTTGGAATACTGTAGGCAACAATTTCACGCATCGTTCACATGGCCTTCCTCTGATGGGATTTCTGGTTTATCTGATGGCGAGTTTGTTCTGTGGTGTCGTGCTTCTTGTTTTCTCTCATGTTTCTGTGTGTTTGTTTACAATTGCTGCATGCTCATTGGCGCTGGTAGCAGGCTTGTTACCCCGATCAGTGGCACCTGTTTCTTATTTTCCCTCTCCCAATATAATGCCTGCATGTTTGCTGTCTTGTGCCAGATTGTCTTTTGATTTTCCCAAGTAACCAGTCTTGGTCTTTCTCGGTCAGTTTTTCCTCTCTATTTTGTTCCTGTTTATTGTGTTCATCTCCCAGAAAATTCCTCCTCATCATTGCAGTACTCACCCAGGTTCCTGTCATCCACACAGCGAGCTCACGCCACCCACTTACCAGCTCTGGATTCACCGGTTACCACACTCTCTTCATCGACTGCTGCACACCTCCTTACCCCCGCCACTCTCCGCTGTCATTACGCCTGGATGGACATTCCCCTCAGCCCTGTTCTTAAGCTGCCACCTGCTCTACAGTATTACCCTGGATTTTGGTTTCAATTATTTATATAAAGCATTGGAATTTATTCTCTTTATCTCTAGGTCCACCTTGAATGGTTCTGACATCCTCCTGCACAGTGCACTAGAGACTCATTTCGCAACTGATTTCAATATATGTGATGCACACACACATTTGGGGAAAAAAGTCTGTTTTCTTTCATATTAGACTATTTTTCATCTGCCATCTTAGATTTAATTTTACCAAAAGCTCATCACAGTGCATTCTGTGATTGCCTACTTGGGGAAAGATTCATACAATGCTAACTTAGAATTTGGCCAAATTGAAATATCATATGAGGTAGTATAATTAAGATTTTGCTGCCACATAATCATAATCTTGCCTTCAGGTTGGGAGTGTACCCATGATATCAGGCAGCTCACTAGGTTTTGGAACAGACCCATTACCTTAAACCAATCATAACCTGATGCATTCACAAAATGTCACCACTGTTGTTAAAGCAGCAAGCTGTGATTGGCTGATCAAGCTGCTTTGAGGATTTTAGCTTGGTACAGTTGGACTTCAACGAACCCAGGAGAGCCCATTTTACACCCTTCCTTGTCTTTCTACACTGGCTACTGGTTGCTGCACCTATCAAGTTCAAGGCTTTCAAGCTGGCATACAGAACAGTCACTGGGACTGTGCAATCTTACCTACAAATGTTCCTGTAGAGCTACATTCCCACCAAAAGGCTGCAAATGAGCAGTGCCTTGTGGTACCAACACAAAGAGACACCAAATCACTTTCCCAAACTTCTGTCTTCACTGTACCTTGAGAGTGGAACGACCTTCCCAACTCCATCTGTGAATCAGACTCCCTCTCTGTTTAAAAAAACAAAAAACGGCTTAAGACAAACTTTTTCGTGAGAACCTCACCCTCATAATAAAAAGATTTAAAAAGCGTCTGTCAGAATTCTGCTTCTGTAGCAAGGGGTCCGTCCAGTTGAAGATAATGTCTGTGAGTTTTTAGAGCTAGCGAATTTAGTTCACTATCCAGACCGCTGGTTTTCTTCTGGACAGGTCTGAATAGTGCACTGAAGGAACTGATGCCTCTGGCTGATCCTCACTGAACACTGCAAATATGTGGAGAAGGCTCTGGTACTTTGGACTGTGGAAGGCGGAGCCGTGGGAGGCTCAACAAAGGCAGGGAATAATAAGGTTCAAATCAGTGTTACTATGAATGCAAACTGTAATACAGTGGAAAAGACACTCTATTAGCATAACATAAATATAAATAAATAAATACAATTTCCAACATTCTTTTGAATGTCCATATATTAAATAAAATATCTGATGCATGAGGGTACCTTCATTTACTATTATTTTGAATGGCCATGGAAAATTATGCAATGTGATAACAGTTTTACCTTGTTGCAAAAAGTAGTCCGAATTTACCTGAAGAACTTTCACCTTTTGCTGACCCTTTATGCTTAGCAGAGCTAATGTGTGCTTCTATAAATTGCACCTTTATTAGCAACTGACACATAAGTGCAGCTTTACATGTCTTACATACTGCTTCCCACAGATCTTGACCTGGATGAAAGGATGGGAATTTTTTGTGCAAATCTTCTGTAAATTTACACTTTACACGTGTTCATGGAGAGATTGACAGGCAGGAATTTGGCCAAGTTGCTGCAAGCCTCTTATAATCGACCAATTGGTGTGAGAGAAGGCGGGACTTACATAGAGGGGTTAAAGCAATGCAAATATGCATGCACACACAATGAAGTATTAGACCAGATGCACATCATAAAGCAACTAAAGTTGAATCCCAGACATTTTCGCAAATTCAGAAATCCCGGCCGGACACTTTTTTAAGGACATATCCGGGATTACGTATGGTCACTCATATGAGCTTGTACTCACTGTAAAGACATCAAGAGGGCTGGTTGAATATAACACCTGCGGGACAGGTACAGGATGGCAACAACAACTGCCCGAGTTAACCAGGAACGAAAAATCCCTCCATCAGTGCTCAGACTGTCCGCAATAGGCTGAGCGAGGCTGGACTGAGGGCTTGTAGGCCTGTTGTAAGGCAGGTACTTACCAGACATCACAGGCAACAACGTCAGTCAAACCCACCTTCACTGGACCAGACAGGACTTGCAAAAAGTGCTCTTCACTGACAAGTCGCGGTTTTGTCTCACCAGGGGTGATAGTCGGATTCGCTTTTATTGTTGAAGGAATAAGAGTTACACCGAAACCTGTACTCTGGTGCCGGATCGATTTGGAGGTGGAGGGTCCGTCATAGTCTGGGGCGGTGTGTTACAGCATCATCTAAACTAAGCTTGTCATTGCAGGCAATCTCAATGCTGTGCGTTACAGGGAAGACATCCTCCTCCCTCATGTGGTACATTTCCTGCAGGCTCATCCTGACATCCAGCATGACAATGCCAACAGCCATTCTGCTCGTTCTGTGCATGATTTCCTTCAAGACAGGAATGTCAGTGTTCTGCCATGGCCAGTGAAGAGGCCGCATCTCAATCCCATTGAGCACATCTGGGACCTATTGGATCTGAGGGTGAGGGCTAGGACCATTCCCCCAGAAATGTCTGGGAACTTGCAAATGCCTTGGTGGAAGAGTGGGGTAACATCTCACAACAAGAACTGGCAAATCTGGTGCAGTCGATGAGGAGATGCACTGCAGTACTTAATGCAGCTGGTGGCCAAACAAGACTGTTTCTTTTGATTTTGACCCCCCTTTTTTCAGGGACACATTATTCAATTTCTGTAAGTCACACGTATGTGAAACTTGTCCAGTTTATGTCTTAGTTGTTGAATCTTTTTATGTTCATACAAATATTTTATAATATACCACAGTTAGTTCCGGTCCTCAAATCTGATTGGACAAGAGACGTTCCATGAGCACTGATGGTGTGACAGCATCAGCACTCCGACGTTTCACTGTGTATCACTCAGCGTTCATGCTGTTCTAAACTAAAGTGTATCTGTTAGGAGTTACTGGCTTTATTTTTGAAATTACATATGTTAGCCAGAAGGTGGTGGCAAAAGATCATATTTGTTTGTAATATGAGCCGGTAAAGTGAATCCGTTAGTCACTGTTTACATACAACAGCGCTCGCTGGTATTACTAATACATTACCAAAGCTAGGAAATAACCAAAGCTAGGAAATAGCTTTAAACGGACAACTTCAGGATTAAGGCTCATGCTGAGACACAACAGACTGATTTATTACAGAACTCAAGTGCTTAACTTTTATCTGAGTTTCCACATTGGATACATATGGTTTAAAATGGTGGAGGAGATCGCTGTTTCTATAGTGAATGACTTGCACACAGGCTACTGCGAAATAGAGAGGAATACCCCTGCTTGGACTTCTATTTTCCACTGAGAAAGGTCATTGTGAAATATCTGATTGGGTGTGACAACAGGTGATTGCACACACTCTATCTCTCTCTTTCACACACACACACACACACACACACACATGTTGTGTTTCCATGTTTTATGGGGACTTTCCATAGACATAATGGTTTTTATACTGTACAAACTTTATATTCTATACCCTAAACCTAACACAACCCCTAAACCTAACCCTCACAGAAAACTTTCTGCATTTTTACATTTTCAAAAAACATAATTTAGTATGATTTATAAGCTGTTTTCCTCATGGGGACCGACAAAATGTCCCCACAAGGTCAAAAATTTTGGGTTTTGCTATCCTTATGGGGACATTTGGTCCCCACAAAGTGATAAATACACGCTCACACACACACACACACACACACACACACACACACACACACACACACACACACACACACACACACACACACACACACACACACACACACACACACAGCTGTCTATCCTTGTTTATCCAATAACTTGTTAGAAACAGCATTAATTCCTGAATTACTAACGAAGTCTTGTAAGCATCATTTGTTTTGAACCAGCAACGGCAGATTCTGATTTGTCGTGTAAGAAAGTAGTTCCGGCACAAATACGTTTTTATGACCGTACTCGGTTTTTTCAAATTTTTTTAAATGTACTTGTTCATTGAACTGTTGTATATAAGCAACATCACACTCGCAATCGTGCTATATGGCCCTACATCAGCACTCTGCCTGCGGCCGAATCACAGCAGTGCTGATGTAGGGCCATATCGCACTCTTGCTTGTGTGATATTGCTTAAAAATGTATGTTAAGTTTGCTGAAATAAAAGCAGTTGAAAATGAGAAGACATATATATATATATATATATATATATATATATATATATATATATATATATATATATATATATATATATATATATATATATAACTGACCAATAAGTGAAAGGATAGTATTTGGGGCAAAAAGTACCCCTGTTGCAGTGGCTAAAGGTCCAATAAAACACATGTTTTTTCTTAAATGTAGGAATAGATTTATTATTAAGAATGTTCACATTGTGTGCTCACATTGACTGATCCAATCACAATGATGATTTATTTGTTTATAGAATATTTTGGTGTTGTAAAATGTCAAATGTGATTGAAATTAACAATACATTATGCACCCTTCTCTGAAAATGTTATTTTGAAAAAAGCACCTTCCTATATCAAATATATTTGCATAAATTGACAAATCACTATAAACCCCCCTTGGGGGCCTTTTACCCAGCTGTGATGTAAAAGGCCCCCTCGCTCCCTTTAGAATTTTATTCAAAATGACCTTCTGTTGTTATTTCTTTTCACAAAAATTGTTGCTTCATCAAAAAAAATAAACACGTCTTGAATTCCGATGACCAGAAAACCAGGTACCAGAAAAAGAAGCAAATTCTCCTTAAGGTGTGCCTTTAGCCCCGATGTACCAAACACTTTTGTTTTTTTTCCGTTTAACAATCACAGGCATTTTAATTTTTGAATTTAAAATGTAAAAACAAAGAATTTATGACTCAATTAACATATCTAACATTATTTTAATGAAACATCTGATTTTAAAACAACATTGTACGATGCTACTACAATTTTAATGTATATTTTAAATAATAAAGTTTTTAACTTTTAAATGATTAAATGAACAAGTTGAAGGCTCACAATGGATCGTATATGAAAACACTGCGGGGTTAATTTATTCCAATCCATTACACAAATATTCAGAATTTACCTAGGCCTAAATATGTCATGTTCCAAAACAGTTTTAACGTCGTAACTCTTATAAAGTATGTCAAAAGAGATATTCAAACTCATTACTCAATATCTAAAGTGAGAATAATCAAAAATAACAGCTGAGCCAATATTCAGTAAGAAAAAACTGTAACATTAGATCTACCTACACTGTTAACAATAAATGTATCCAGAACACAAATGACCAATAATAGTTAAAGCGCTAAAGCTGCAGTACAGATTATAGTCCAATAGATGGCAGCATAAGTTCATATCCAGCCTCCATAACGCAGTTTATTTGGTAGGTAGACTCTAGTGAGGAAATAAGGGGCAATAGATGCCAGGGACTGTATCTCTGCTTTCCACTTCAGTCTCTGCATTGCTTCTATCTGAAATGTAAAAAAAACATACAATTCATCATTATGTCATTCACATTTTTTGTGTCCTGCAGACTGAACAATCCCTCTTATTGTATAATGCTCTTTTGTCTTCATGTACATTTGAAGTCAGAAGTTTACCTACACTTAGTTTGAAATCATGAAAACAATTTTTTTAACCACTCCACAGATTTTATATTAGTAAACTATAGTTTTGGCAAGTTGTTTAGGACATCTACTTTGTGCATGACACAAGTCATTTTTCCAACAATTGTTTACAGACAGATTGTTTCAAATTTTTATCACAGTTCCAGTGGGTCAGACGTTTACATACACTTAACTGTTAACTGTGCCTTTAAGCAGATTGGAAAATGACAGAAAATGATATCTATCCTTTAGCCAATTAGCTTCTGATAGGAGAAGTACTGAATTGGAGCTGTACCTGTGGATGTATTTAAAGGCCTACCTTCAAACTCAGTGCCTCTTTGCTTGACATCATGGTAAAATCAAAAGAAATCAGGCAAGACTTCAGAAAAAAAATTATTGTGGACCTCCACGTCTGGAGCAATTTCCAAATGCCTGAATGTACCACGTTCTTCTGTACAAACAATAGTATGCAAGTATAAACACCTTGTGACCACGCGGCCATCATACTGCTCAGGAAGGAGATGCATTCTGTCTACTAGATATGAATGTAGTTTGGTGCGAAAAGTGCAAACCAATCCCAGAACAACAGCAAAGGTCCTTGTGAAGATGCTGGAGGAAACAAGTAGACAAGTATCTATATCCACAGTAAAACAAGTCCTATATCGACATAACTGGGACTGGTGCGCTTCACAATTGATGGCATCATAAGGAAGAAAAATTATGTGGATATATTGAAGCAACATATCAAGACATCAGCCAGGAAGTTAAAGCACATCGCAAATGGATCTTCCAAATGGACAATGACCCCAAGCATACCTCCAAACTTGTGGCAAAATGGCTTAAGGACAACAAAGTCAAGGTATTGGAGTGGCCGTAACAAAGCCCTGACCTCAATCCGATAGACAATTTATGGGCAGAACTGAAAAAGCATGTGTGCAAGCAGAAAGACCTACAAACTTCAGACCCACTGGTAATGTGATGAAAGAAATAAAAGCTGAAATATATCATTCTCTCTATTATTATTATTATGACATTTCATATTCTTAAAATAAAGTAGTGATCCAAACTGACCTAATACAGGGAATGTTTTCTATGATTAAATTTCAAGAATTGTGAAAAACTGAGTTTAAATGTATTTGGCTAAGGTGTATGTAATCTTCTAACTTCAACTGTATCTCTATTAGGCCATCATAAAAATGCTCAGATAAAATGACACTCATTACTACACTAACTACATTTCTCCAAGAAACACGGCCATAACCAATTGAAATTGATTGAATAAAAACACCTCTCTCTCCCAAGCAGGTTGGCAGGTGATGTAGTCTCTGCTCCTCAAGCTGTTGATTTTCCTCTCATCTGTCTGAGAAAATGGAATAAGAGCTTCCTCTGGCACCCTGTACCTGAGACACACATAAATAAGCACCATCAACCATTATGCATTTTTAAAAGTAATCCACATAAATGTGAACTAAGCAATTTACTGTATCATATCTTTACACTCATTAGCCATTTTATTTGGCACTTTAATAGCTGGTTAATGCAAACAGCCAAACAGAAAATTATGTAAATTTGTGTATTAAGCATTCAAACATGGTCATGAAGTGTTGCGGTTGTTAAACAAAACATCAAATAGGGAAGGCATGCGATCTAAACAGCTTGGTAAAACAGCTGATGCACTTTACAACAACAAAGCGCATAAGAGTACAGTATCTCTGAATATACAAGCCCAGAATTCCTGTCAGCTATGGAACAGCAGGATGTAAAACACTGGAAAAATTATCACATATACTGGAATAAGTAATATTTATGACTGAAAAACATTACCTAGTTTGATAAATCCAATAAATCTGTGTTGCACACATGCTGGTAGAATCACCACTTCCTATGGTGTTGAAGGAGTGCTATTGTTAAAGGTGCCGTGTGTAATTTCTATGCCATTTTCAGCACCAAACAGAAGTGCAAAAATAACTAAAACAACTAGTTTTATCTAGTTTACTTAGAATTCAGGCTGTTCTATAAAAGGGCCCTACTTAATACAATATACTACTGTATAGGTGTTAGTGTCATGTAATAATGAATCTAAATCTAATTAGAAATTTTTTCTCCTATTCTTCTGAAATGTACATGGTGTTCATTCCTATTATTTTGTGGCCTCATATTAATTGTGAGACCAAATGCAATGTTTGTACTTTTAAAATGTATTAATCACAGGATTACTTAAATGTATTAATAATAATAATAAAAAAGATGAAACAGTTACAGGACCTAAAATATACACCTTTCCTAATACAATTTTTGTGTCTCTTTTGGAAGAGTGCATCCTCTGGAGGCCGCATTTGTCGGCCGCATACGTCATTGAGGCCGTCTCGTTGATTTTTTTTAAATGTTTTTATTGGGAATGCAGAAAAGGTTAACAACTGTATACATGTAAGTGCATATACATAAAAAGCATTGACAATAGATATAAAATTAAAAATGACAAAAAAATAAATAAATATACATATATGAAACGAGACAGCCTCGATGACGTATGCGGCCAACAAATGCGACTTCCGGAGGACGCAACCTTCCAAATGAGACACAGACGATATAGAGTTATTTTAACCTAAACTTTTGATGTTTTATAAAAAAGCTCATGGAATTGTTATACAGTATGTAAACTACCCATTTACCTGTATCTTATAAAGTGGCCAGTGAATAACATCATGTGCATGGTGCCAACAATAACAATTAAAGTTATTTTCTACTGTAGTTTACTCTTATTCCAGAAAAGAGGTTCTGACTTCATTTAAGGCCCATGCAAGTTTACAAATTCAATTAAAAATAGCTTCCAAGAAAACAGCAACAAAACCCCCCCCAAAAAAACGGAAACCAAAGCAAGCCCAGCCTCAATCACAAACCACAGAGCAGAGTAATGAGTTGACTTTCCCAAACCTCTGGATGTCTGAAGGCAGGAGGCCCAACCACAGCACACTGGGGACAGTCAGACTGTGGGCCTCGAAGGCCATTGACTGCAAACAAATGACAGTAAGTGTTCATAAAGCTTCAAACATATGACTTTTAGCTCAAACAATTCAATTAGCATGACATGATTTAATAAAGCAGCGTTGTATCAGAAAATTAGAGGTAGAGCGCTCTAATTAGTGTGCTAAATGCTTTGCGGAAAAAATCAGGCATAGTTCTTATGATGCAAATAAACACCTGTCACACTGCCTAAAATAATTTTCCCAATCAATATTTTTGTCTTGTCTTCTAGTAAAAATATCTAAACAAGAAATTATGTAAAATAATACAACCTGTTTTTCAAAGAATATATCTTTAACTAAGCTTACATTTCTTACATCAATGGCACATTTTTTTTTCTTGTTTTAAGCATAAACCTCTTTTAATTTTGTTAGATTTCTGCTTGAAATAATATTTTTTCCAATGGGGTAAGAAAAATAAACAAATCAAGATATATTTTCTATATTAAAAATTGACTTGAATTTAATCACCCTCATGTCATCCCAGATGTGTTTGACTTTCTTTTTTCTGCAGAAAAGATTTAAAGAGGATTTTATTTAAATTTTAACTGTAGGTCCATACAATGCAAATTAATGGTGACCAAAACCTTGAAGCTCCAAAAGCACATAAACACTGCTCAAAAGTCATCCATACGACTCCAGTGGTTAAATCCATGTCTTCTAAAGCGATCCTATCAGTTTTGAGTGAGAACAAACTAAAATGTAACTCCTTTTTCACTGTACATCTTGGCATTCCAGTCTCAAGGTACAATCATGATTTCAAGCTCGATTACACTTCCAAGTGCTTGACGCATGCACAAAGCGCTAGATGGCGCTAGAAAGTGTAATTGAGCTTGAAATCATGATAGCCAACGAGACAGCTGATGTAAAGCTTTATGGTGAAAAAGCATTTACATTTTGGTCTGTTCCCAAAAATAACCGATTGGACCACTTCAGAAGACATGGATTAAATAACTGGAGTTGTATGGCTTTAATTTATGCTGCTTTATATGCTTTTAAGAGCTTTAAAGTTTAAATCATCATTCACTTGCATTGTATGACCTACAGTGTTGTATTTTGCAGAAGAAAGTCTTACACATTATGAGAGTGCGTAAATGATGAGATAATTTTCATTACTGGGTGAACTATTGTAAGATATTAAGAAAAGGTTTAAGATCCTGCAGTGCAGGATTCTGTAACTGTATGTATGTGAGATAAACAACCAAAATGTAGCCACATACTCTGCAGATGTGTCATGCACACATGTAGAAACGCTTGACTTTGTCCACAGGGTCAATTTCATGAAGTTCATGAATGAGCACTTCCTCTTTTTTTATCTCACCACAAAGGGAGAAGAATAATTACATGTCACCGCAATGCAAGACTCTGCTCAGGCCTGGCTGGAAATTGCACAGAAATAGCAGGAAACAGCACTTACCACCGAGCCATACTTGTAGATGCACATGATTTCGATGCCTGGGAAAAAAGAGGGAGAAAGACTGATTCAGCAATCATCACCACCATATATCCATGCAATTATCCTTTGGTACAGCTTAATTTGCTCGAGAACAAAGTAAGGCATTACACATGCATGGAGAGAGTTGGAGTCAATGATAATGACAATGTCAGAAAGAACTGGGGCCTCTGCGGTAATACGAACGCTCATGCTAAAATGTACTGGACCTGCCACAAGTGAAAATCTTTTCAAGGAACGGTCAACTATGAGCATGCTGGAGTTTGTTATCTTTGTGTTAAATGTGTCTGTGTCCATACATTGATTTCACTGAGTGTACAGTACATTTAGCTCTCAACATGTTTTTTTTAACTTTACTGGGAACCTTTGAGGGACAAAAGGTTAACACAGAACAATTCAAGTTTGTTCATTGAGACGTCAAGAGATCAGGTCTGATTATCTTACAAGCATTTCACAACCTATGTGTTAGGGTGTTTGTACCATGAGGGTCTGCATCCACCAGGGCAAAGACTGGGATGTGTAGTGTGTCCCATAGTTTTCTCACCATCAATCTGCTATTCACATCGGGCATTCCTTTGCCCTGAAAAATCAGACAAGACTCTGCATTTAGGCACCCAGCCTTGAAAACACACACCAGAATTGATATTTTATCCAAAGCAAAATGACTTAATGGACTTGAGGTATACAGTACATTTATCAGTGTGTTCCCTGGGAATGAAACCCATGACTTTGCTGTTGCTTGACCCATGCCATTATAGTTGAACTATAGAAAAAGCATATAGGCCACTGCACACTTCCTACGAATCTGAAGACGAATCTGACGGGTGTAATGTAATTTAGAACAAAATCTGGCATCCAATGTTTTTTTTTCTTTTTCTAGTTTGTCTGATTCATTTCAGCTTCAAAAAAAGCAGTAAGATAACTTCTTACTGGTTATTAAACACCTTTTTACTGCCTTTGGTCCACATCATTGGTAGTTGTGACCTGGAGCTCCACCTACTTAGAGGTCAAGAGCTAATTCCAGTTCAGTCAGTCAACACCAACACACCAGTGTATAGTTTCAATATTAGTGAGCTTGTACAAACTTACCTACATCTGCACGATCGCTCGCATAAAATCAGTCAACATCAACACACCAGTGCACAGTTTAAATATTAGTGAGCTTGTACAAACTTACCTATACCTGCACGATTGCTCGCATAGATTTTTTGTTTAATTAGACTAAAAAAGTAAAACTTTTAAGTGCCAATTCACTCTGTTGTTTGATATACTGCTTCACTCGTGTGCTATCTGCAGCCGAAGGCCATTCACACATCTGCCCAAAGATTTTGTCTGTATTCTACCCATTGACACTCTTTTATACACCCATCTTTGCAGTAGTATCAGTAGTACCATAAATTACGATAACAGAGTGTAATCGGCACATATTATGGCTGTGTATCGCATGTTAGCGCATTAGCATCATGAATGTAAAAGGTAAATGTAACAAATTACACATTATCTATAGCAAATATATTACTATAAATCATCATCGTTAATGATTTAGATAATAGTTTCTTTTTCTGATATCATGTGAATTCTACTCATAGAATGAGTGTCTGAATGTTCGCATAGTGTGTCATTGTGCAGCTGTTTAGAACTTTCTTTTGGCTCTGAGCGACGAAAGGAAAAGCATTTCATTGTGAGTGTGCCGGGGCTTTAACTAACGTAAGGTACCACTAAGTTAAACATGCTTACAGTTATGATGATGCACGGAGACAGTCTGATGCAAAAGTCATCGTCAAGGAGTCTCTGGAAAGTTGCATCTTTCTCCACTATCAGGATGCATTTAGCAGCTGATACAATGTCTTCTTGTTGCTGAGGAATCTAATTCAGCAAAGCTGCCATGGAGGGGAAGATTGACGACAAAATCAATCATATAGCTTAACAGTGTTTCAGAGCTCGACAGAGTCGGTCCACCACCATTCACTTGTATTGTTTGGAAAAGAGAATCTCTGAGATTCTGCTAAACTTCTCCTTCTGTGTCCCACAGATGAAAGAAAGTCACACAGGTTTGTTAAAATATGAGTAGGTAGGTAATCAATGTCAAAATATATAATTTTTGGGGGTGATCTATCTTTTGAAGAAAAAAAAAATGCCTTTAAAGAAAATTCCTTCTGAATCTCTCTCTGCTGTCACTTCACCTGTCATGTCAAACAGTCTTTTGCAATGGATACACAAAATGGATATAATGTGTAAATCAATTAATGATATGAAGGATACTTCTTATTCCACTAACATTGGAAGACACAGGGGTAGCCTATAAAAAAACAAAACAAGGACAGTATAATAAAGCAATCCCAAACCATTTTACAACAAAAATAATCTTGAATGGAAAACATTTTTATTTTCCAGTAACTCCAAATATTTTTTGTTTTCTCTTCTCAGATTCAGAATAGCATCTCAGACCAATTTTGCCAGTGGTTTGTAAATAGGGACAACATTTGAGTAATACTGATGTGAATGTTTGAAAGACTGGATCTAAAAATGTTGCCAGTAGAATTACAGATGAATGGTTGTGGGCAGAAGGGGATTATAAAAATCATGCTCAGGCTGCAGTTCATACTGAGCATTAAGTGAAAATTACAGAGATAATGAGCACTGGCTGGCTATCTACTCACTGTAGTGCTGGAACTGCAGTCTACCTTTGTGCCATCTTCCTCCAAATAACAAAGATCACCTGAGATAAAGCCTTTGGATGTCGCAAGCTGCAAAGTTTATTAAAAGGAATCATTCATTCTGCACAAAAGCAAATTTTTATGTAAACCTGTGTAAATGATTTAAGCCACTTAAATGATAAATCTTTGTCTGAATGTGTTTGAATGTTTTACAAATACTAAAATAACACATTGGAGCCATATGCACGTACAACATGCAGACTCCTGCGAGGAACCTTGAGCATGCAAGAAATGTCGTCCACGATTGAATCCACTGTCCTCTGTGACCCAAACAGCTGTGGATCATTATAGTATATGTCTCTGATGAATAGAAACAAAAAATAAATAAATGCAAATGGTGCAATTGACAAATCACTTCATAAAAATCAAAAGGTTCCACCTGATCACTATAGCAGATGACTTATGGTGCTGTCAATAAAATGTTCTCCAATGGCTGATAAAAAAGTAAAATGCTAAGGCATGAAACAGGTGGTAACTAAAAGGCAGGGTAACACTTGATACAATATATATCTTTGCTTTGTTTTTTTTATGATCTCAAATTTAATTGAGTACATGGAATATTTATACTTTTATCACAGGACCATTGTGACTAAAAATTCACTTTGCCTTGTAGACCAGGGGTTCTCAAAAGGGGTGTTTAAACAATGCCAGGGGGCGCTGAGAGGAAATAGGAAGAGAGGGTTGCATTAGGTCACAAATGGGGGGAATTTATCAGTCATATATCAAATCGAAGTTTGTCTTTGCATAAATACATTTATCTACACTCTGAATATTAGAATACCAGTTCTCCATTATACGGGTTGATACACATTTGTACCGCAGGTCATCGGATTCTGAACTGGGTAGGGTTGCACCAGCTTTGCGTAAGTTCTCACGTAAATTAGGACATAAAGTTCATACCAAGGGCTTAGTAACAACTAGTTAGTTTGTAGCGAAGTCAGTCCTTAATTTAGTTGCCCCACCTGTTCTTAAGGCAAGACTTAACTAGTAGGTCGTAAGCTCTCCGTCAAGTAATGCATAGTCGCATATTATGACGTTTACCTGTATTTATCCAATAAAGAGCCTTCATATTTATACACAGAAATGTTAAAAAACCATGAGCTTCAATTTGGTCTTGTTACGGTTAATGTTCAAACCTTGTATGTTCACTTAACTGTCAGCTGTAATAAATTAAATCCCCATTAAAAAATGATATGTAATAAATGTAGATTTGATAAATAGTATATTGCCCTATGTAAATAATATTATAGAAACTGTATCTAAAATAAATGAGGGGTGATAAATACTAAAACAACAGGCTGGAAAAACAGACAAGTATTCATTTTAAAATCCTATACATATTTTGAATGTGTTGAAACTTGACACCGGGCAATGCATACTAAAAACTGCACTGTTAGATCGGTGAGATGCTAAAGAGATGCTAAAGTACATTTCTCTCTCTCTCTCTCGTAAATGTCAACATCATAATGTATGTTGAAATGATTGATGCCTGTCATGCAAAACATGAGCTCATTGAAGTCATAAAATTTCAGTCTGCTTTTATATTCAATCTGTTACGCCTGGTCGGAGGCTTCCGTAAACATTTAGTTTATACATATGGTTACATCTCGCCTAAGTTTAATGGTGCAATGCTCAAATATTAAGTGGTGTGTAAACTGTGACTTAGTGCCCATTTATGCCACATCTAGATAAGTTCTAACTTATATACAGCTGGTGTAACCGGCCCCTGATGTCTCATGATGCATCTAAAGTATCTGGGTTTGCAGCGTCAAATAGCCAGGCGGAGCCACAACCTCCGCTAATGCACCTGTCTGGCTCTGTAGTTGGATATGGCTCAATTGACAGAGCAGGTGCGTTTTTACTCGCGACAGGTTTGAGCTCTTAATCGAGCAGTGCTGCGAGAATCAGTGAAGCACGGCACAAGACCATTTGAATTCTGCACAGAATTCTACATGGCCACCCTTGAATTTACTATAGTAACACAAACTAATTTAGGCAGAAACAGATTGATAATAAATATTATCATATCACTACATCCCTCCTCCCTCCCAGGTTTCGGCACCAATGTAATAGTTCAAGGACAGGCAAGGAGGCGGCGGGAACCGGCTGAACAGTAAATGTAATGTTTAATATAAAACTCAACCTAAAACAAACATACACACATTCAGTGCTGGCGTGTGCGTCTCTCTCTTTCTTGTTTTCCTGCGAGTGCTAAAGCCTTCTGCAACACTTCTTCTGTTGCAAAGTCAACGTAGCCAAACTTCTTAAATCCACCAAGACGCACATCCTGAATTTCAAGGTTCTCCTTTGAGAAGAACTTTGTGATTGCTGATTTGATTTCATCAAAGTGTTTATTAGGGTTCAAGTTGCCCATGAAGAGACTGAAGCCTACTCCTTCCACTATAGCTTTCTTGGCTGGAAGGGTTCCCTTTTCTTTTTTTTGCTGGAGTTGTGGGCTTTTCTTCCTCATCATCATCTTCCTTCTCAGATTCTTCCATAGCCTTCACCATTCCTGCCTTTTTGACAGGGGCTTTAGGTGCAGGTGTCATGTCCATTTCCTCTTCTTCTGAATAATTGTCATCATCATCATCTGATTCTTATTCGCCTGTGGGTGCTTTAGCCATAGGTTTAGCCTTTTTAGGAGGTGGGGCCTCTTCCTCTTCATATTCATCATCATCAGACCCCTCAGCAAGTGCAGCTTACTTTGCAGGTGTCGTGGTCTTGCAGGTGTGGGTGCAGCTTTGGCAGCCTTCTTGGGTAGTTGTGCCGAAACCCTGGAGATGGGCTGTTGTGGAGACCTCGCCACTGCCATCCACCAGGAGAGCAGCCGCAGCCGTCTGCCTGGGACGGAGGGGTCGCTGCCAGCTGGCGAGAGCAGGAGGAACCACAGCCATCAGTCATCACAATCTCTCTGTGTGTCTCTGCTCGCCCTTTCCCTCTCCCCACGTCTCCCCTCGCCCAGGTTAGCAGGAGGCGGGTGACAGAACGCCTGGAAGGGCAGTGTCTCCCCTCCAGAGACAGGGGAGGGAGGAGTTAGTCAGACCAGTGTGCCTCGGCCTGAATCGAGTGGGGAAGGAGTGTGATGAGGAGGAGGCCGTGATGGAGCAGAACTGGCACTGAATCAGCTGATCAGCGGGAGAGCGAGATAAAGGGCAGCCGGAGATGCCGGTTCAAGAGAGAGATGCACAATGCTGCGCTGCATGTTTGTTTATGTTGGATTTATGTTCATTTATAACATTAAACTTTACGCTGTCGTTCAGCCAGTTCCTGTCTCCTCCTTGCACGTCCTTATGCTGTTACAGCAAGGTTTGGTCACACATTAATAGAGTGAAAGCCTTCTGAACTTATAAACAAAGATGTAAAAGTATTAAACTGCAAGTTGCATCAAGCAAATTAAGCAAATAACAAAAATATTGATTTTTTAGTTTTTTGATAACACAATGTTGCAGCTTTTAGATTATGTCACATAATTTGGTATTGGGGTAGAAGGGGGTGGCATGAGGTCAGGTAATGAAGTAGTGGGGCATTGAGAACCACTGTTATAGACCCATTCAAGGACTATTTGTCGGTTTAAGGAAGTGACAATTTTATTCCTTGAACATTTCCTGCTAGTTGTCAAACTCATTCAAAACAACAGCAGAGGGCGCTTCATTCATAGTGACTAACACAATTAACGTTACTAACGTTAACATGATTGTCATAAAATATCATTATTAAAATGTGGACCATGTTGTTCAGTGGCTGGATGATCTGGAACTAATGGAAATTAAAGCGTTTAGATCTCAGAAAAAGCAACAGCAAATTGACACGAACAGTGTCAGCAGCAGTGGAGCGAGACAACTGGATATGTGCAGTATTAAAAACTGTAGCACACATCTTATCTCTGGTAGATGAATGAAATCCAATCCTATATTCAAGAACTCTCTGCTGAGGAAATAATTGTGAGCATATAAACTACGATACAATTTTAACTCCCTTTCTCACTTAAGAGACTCATTATAAATAACAGGTCTGGATAAGTCACTTCAGGTAAACTTTTGATGTTCTTTAAGAAAACATGTTAACTCAGATCCTTTATAAAGGGTCTGGTATTGATACCAGAAGTGCTTCAGGGTCAGTAGCGTTCTAATTCCTTTGTTATTGCTTACATCCTACATCCTTGAAAAGGTCTATACATGTACATTCATATACATTGTAACCTAATGTTGATGTTGAAAAAAAGCTAATGGATATCAACTGGCATCAACTCACACTTACCTTTTAGTAGCATAGGAGTCACTCTGCACAAGTTTGTAAATAACAGACAAGAGCTTTAAAATCAGTGCTGTAAACAGGAAAACATAAAATACATTTTAAAATTTTCAGAAGAAAGCTTCTGTCCTTTGCAAAATTCACAGGCCACAATGATGTGACGCAATGTGGGTGGTTGCCAGGACATTGCTGTGTGGTTGCTAAGCTGTTCTGAGTTGTTTTTAGCACATTGCAATGAGGGTGTTGCTTACTGGCCCAACTCAAACAAGCCCGACCACAGGTCTCTATGTAATTCTAGTCCCTAGATATGACTCTGGTACCTCCTTCATTATAAGTCTATGGGACTGCTTTGCCCATTTTATTGATTGCAGAGCAAAAATTGAAACTCCTCAAAGTTTAATATTTGTGGTTAAGGGTTTAAACCTTACCTAAGTATTAGCAATTGAAATGTGTAGAAACTGTGTAAATTTGTGTTTGTGATGCATTATCTGAAAGCAATTAATTTTTTCACATTTTGTTGTTGCAGCCTATGGAGTGTAGATTATTTTCAATCTGCACTCCATATCCTATCATTCCAAAGCAAAAACTGATTTTTGTAACTTTGCAAATTTATTTAAAAAAAATAAAAATAATATTTAAATCACATTGACATATGTATTTAGACCCTTTGCTATGACTCTTGAAATTTAGTTAAGGTGCATCCCATTTCTCTGGATACTCTTTCAGAGGTTTCAACACTTCGATTGGAGTTCACCTATGGCAAATTCAATTAATTGGACATGATTTTGAAAGGGGAGAAGGGCCTTGGTAAGAGAGGCGACTAAGAACCCGATGGTCACTCTAGTTGATCTCCAGATATCATGTGTGGAGATGGAAGAAACTTGAAGAAAAACAACCATCACTGCAACACTACACAGATCTGGGCTTTATTGCAGAGTGGCCAGACAGAAGCCTCTACTCAGTGCAAAACACATGAAAGCCCACTTGGAATTTGCAAAAAAGCACCTTAAGGACTCTCAGACTGTGAGAAACAAGATTCTCTGGTATAATGAAACTGTTTGGCCTCAACTCCAAGTGTAAAGTCAGGAGGAAACCAGGCACTGCTCATCACTTGTGCAATACCATCCCATCGGTGAAGCATGGAGGTGGTAGCATCATACTGTGTAATGTTTTTCAGTGGCAGGGACTGGGGAACTTGTCAGGGTTGTTGGAAAGCTGAACGCTGCAAAATAGAGTTATCATTATTGAAAACATGGTCCAGAGCACTCAAGACCTCAGACTGGGCTGAAGGTTCACCTTCCAACAGGAAAATGACCCTAAGCACACAGCCAAGACAAGGCAAGAGTGGCATAGGGATAACTCTTGAATGTCCTTGAGTGGCCAAGCCAGAGCCTGGACTTGAATCCAATTGAACATCTCTGGATGGCTGTCCACCGACAGTCCCCATCCAACCTGACAGAGCTTGAGAGTATCTGCAGAGGAGAAAAAAAAAATCCCACAATTCAGGTGTGCAAAGCTTGTCGCATCATACCCAAAAAGACTTGAGGCTTTAATTGCTGCCAAAAGTGCTTCAACTAAGTACTGAGTTAAGGGTCTGAATACTTTTAGTATAAGGCTGCAACATAACAAAATGTGAAAAGATGAAGGGGTCTGAATACTTAATGAATGCACTGTACCAATGTTTCCCCTAGCATTTCTTTTCAGCAGCGGTGCTGTTGTGCAATGGCGGACCCATATTAAAGTGTGTTGGTCAAAGAATAGATTAAAACAGGGGTGTCAAACTCAATTTCAGCCTGGGTCACATCAATGTTTATTTGTGCCCTCAAAGGGCCCGTTGAAAATGTGGAACCAGCACCTGCTTTGGTAGCACCCATGCAAATAATATTACATGTGTTATGTGCATTGAAATGCATAATTGACAGTATAGCAGCATTGATTTTGAGGTTGAGATGCAGAAGAAAATTATGATATTAACAAAAATAACATCTGTGGGGAAATAATTAACACCTAAATTGTAATAAAATGAAATATTCTGACAGTTTGACTAAGTTGGGACTTCTTTACACTCCTACTGATTAAACTACAGCCATTACCACACCTGCTCTACCCTCATGCTGCTATGCTTAAGCCGTGTTGATAATTGACCTGTGTAGCACTGTTTCCTTCTGCTTTTGAAGCTAGCAAAATGCACTCCAAAGAAACAGATGATTGGGAAGGCTCATTTCTATTCATGAGGAAAGCGCTAAATGATTGTTCAGTGAAACGTTGAGATCCCCTGCCATCCTACATTTCAGAAAAGTGGTGCAGCACCACTGCAAAATGCATATAGGGGAAACACTGCACCGTACAAATGTATGATCTGAATAAATGTTTATATGTACTATAGGCATGCAATCCAGTGTGATCTTACCAAACTTGTTGGCTGATGAAGGACAGTCACATCGGTGAGCTTTTACAGAGGCATCTGGCTGCAGTATCAAACCAACAGACTTATGAAATCTGAGAATAATATCAACAGTTTTTGCTCTTATTTCCTTATTTTCCCTCTGAGGTATTTTCTGACCATTTGTTATGCGCGGGCTAATATCTATTAAGTCATAACATGTCCTGAAATATGTACAATAATAAAGATGACTTCAGGAGTTACTTTATGTCTGGCTGTAGAGCTGAAATGTTTGGGGGAAAACATTTTGATGTCTCATCTGAGAATTCTTACAATTATTATAACCAAATGTTGCAATGGAAAATCTAAGAAAGCACAGTGAGGTATGACTTCTTTTTTATTGTTGTAGGGGAAGAAATAATTATTTTAATTATTCTCGGCTAGAAGAAATATCAGTCATATTGCTTGCACTAAGGATACATTTACAACAGCAATAAGCCAAAAGCCATTTTGGTGCTCAAAATTGTCCGAGAGGCCCCATTGAAATGTGCTTTAAGCCTTTAGGAGGTTTGATGTAGATCTGACCGGAGAGTCATCTTTGTTCTACACATGAGCACAGTGTGCACAGAGAAAACCTTTCCAGAGAACAAGATTTTGTGAGAGGGTGAGAGGGAACTTTGTGTGAGTGTTTTTAATCCTCTTGTGATAAAACACCTATTTAGCATCAAGACATAATTTGAAAGGATCAATGTTAAGACTTGGCACTACAACTTTTTCCCCATGGATAGATACAAGGGCAGATTTAGTGATTTGGGGGCCGTAGGCAAAGTACAGGGATGGGGCCCTCTTTACTGACACACATCCACAGGGCCTGGATAGCTCAGCGAGTACTGACTACCACCCCAGGAGTCATGACTTTGAATCCAGGGTGTGCTGAGTGACTCCAGGCATGTCTCCTAAGCAACCAAATTGCCCCGGTTGCTAGGGAGGGTAGTCACAAGGGGTAACCACCTCATGGTCGCAATTATGTGGTTCTCACTCTCAATGTCATATTGCGATTATTGAGGTTAATATTGCGATATGCGATTGCGATATAATAAAGAAATGGTAACATGAGTCAACTTGCTTGGTTATCAAGGGAAATGCACAAATAGATTACTGATAATGCTGAAATGTGTATTTCTCAACTCAAACATACAAACTAGCAACAACAACAACTATAAATGCACAGTGTTTTCAAATTAAAATATTTTTACAAAATTAAATAATATTTAAAACAAACAGGGACATTTAATCAGGATGAAACATGTACTTTCTATAAAAACTTTTGAAAAGGAAACTGGATATAAAAGTGTGGTTCACTCAAACCACTAAAACTGTTGTTGTTGTTGTTGTATTTACTTTTTTAAATGACCAACTGGTATTTCCAAATCCTCTTTCTAAAAAGTTCTACTTCTCGATGGTACCTCTTGTCCAGTGTGAGGATAATTTTCTGAAATCCCACTTTGCTAACGTTGCATCATGTCTCTTTATATCTCTGTGAATACTTGTTATATGGTGTGACACTCGCAAACACATCTGTAATTGTGCTTTATTCTGTTTACTGGGCTTTTTAATGTAGTTTTAGTCAATAAAAACTGTTGACATTTTAGTAATATTTTTAGTAACATTGTCATATTGATATTTTAGCCACTGAACACTGTAAACTTTTTAGCCATAAGAGTATTATTGATAAGCATTTGTCAATGAGACACTCACCTGACAGACAAAGAGACAGTATTAATAAACATGAGACACTCACATGACAGACAGAGAGACAGTATTAATAAACACGAGACACTCACCTGACAGGCAGTATTAATAAACACGAGACATTCGCCTGAGAGACAGACAGTATTAATAAACACGAGACATTAACCTGACAGACAGACAGTATTATCAAACACGAGACACTCACCTGACTGACAGACAGACAGACAGTATTAATAAACACGAGACACTCACCTGACAGACAGACAGTATTAATAAACACGAGACACTCACCAGACAGACAGTCAGTATTAATAAACACGAGACATTCACCTGACAGACAGACAGTATTAATAAACACGAGACACTCACCAGACAGACAGTCAGTATTAATAAACACGAGACATTCACCTGACAGACAGACAGTATTAATAAACGCGAGACACTCTCCTGACACACAGTCAGTATTAATAAACACGAGACACTCACCTGACACACAGACAGTATTAACAAACACGAGACATTCACCCGACAGACAGACAGTATTAATAAACGCGAGACATTCACCTGACACACAGACAGTATTAATAAACGTGAGACACTCTCCTGACACACAGTCAGTATTAATAAACACGAGACACTCACCTGACACACAGACAGTATTAACAAACACGAGACATTCACCCGACAGACAGACAGTATTAATAAACGCGAGACATTCACCTGAAAGACAGTCAGTATTAATAAACGCGAGACACTCACCTGACTGACAGACAGACAGTATTAATAAACACGAGACACTCACCTGACAGACAGACAGTATTAATAAACACGAGACATTCACCTGACAGACAGACAGTATTAATAAATGCGAGACACTCACCTGACTGACAGACAGACAGAGAGTATTAATAAACACGAGACACTCACCTGACAGACAGACAGTATTAATAAACACAAGACACTCACCTGACAGACAGTCAGTATTAATAAACACGAGACATTCACCTGACAGACAGACAGTATTAATAAACACGAGACACTCACCTGACAGACAGACAGTATTAATAAACATGAGACACTCACCTGACAGACAGGCAGTATTAATAAACATGAGACACTCACCTGACAGACAGGCAGTATTAACAAACACGAGACATTCACCTGACAGACAGACAGAATTAACAAACACGAGACATTCACCTGACAGACAGACAGTATTAACAAACACGAGACATTCACCTGACAGACAGACAGTATTAATAAACACGAGACACTCACCTGACAGACAGACAGTATTAATAAACACGAGACACTCACCTGACAGACAGACAGTATTAATAAACACAAGACACTCACCTGACAGACAGGCAGTAAAAATAAACACGAGACACTCACCTGACAGACAGGCAGTATAAATAAACATGAGACATTTACCTGACAGACAGACAGTATTAATAAACACGAGACATTCACCTGACAGACAGACAGTATTAATAAACACGAGACACTCACCTGACAGACAGGCAGAATAAATAAACATGAGACATTTACCTGACAGACAGACAGTATTAATAAACACCAGACACTCACCTGACAGACAGACAGACAGGCAGTATTAACAAACACGAGACATTCACCTGACAGACAGACAGAATTAACAAACACGAGACATTCACCTGACAGACAGACAGACAGTATTAACAAACACGAGACATTCACCTGACAGACAGACAGTATTAATAAACACGAGACACTCACCTGACAGACAGGCAGTATTAATAAACACGAGACATTCACCTGACAGACAGACAGTATTAACAAACACGAGACACTCACCTGACACACAGACAGTATTAATAAACGCGAGACACTCACCTGACACACAGACAGTATTAATAAACACGAGACACTCACCTGACAGACAGGCAGTATTAATAAACACGAGACATTCACCTGACAGACAGACAGTATTAATAAACACGAGACATTCACCTGACAGACAGACAGTATTAATAAACACGAGACACTCACCTGACAGACAGTCAGTATTAATAAACACGAGACACTCACCTGACAGACAGGCAGTATTAATAAACACGAGACATTCACCTGACAGACAGACAGTATTAATAAACACGAGACATTCACCTGACAGACAGACAGTATTAATAAACGCGAGACACTCACCTGACTGACAGACAGACAGAGAGTATTAATAAACACGAGACATTCACCTGACAGACAGACAGTATTAATAAACACGAGACACTCACCTGACACACAGACAGTATTAATAAACGCGAGACACTCACCTGACTGACAGACAGACAGAGTATTAACAAACACGAGACATTCACCTGACAGACAGACAGTATTAACAAACACGAGACATTCACCGGACTGACAGACAGAATTATCAAACACGAGACACTCACCTGACAGACAGTCAGTATTAATAAAGACGAGACACTCACCTGAAACACAGTCAGTATTAATAAACACGAGACACTCACCTGACAGACAGGCAGTATCAATAAACACGAGACATTCACCTGACAGACAGGCAGTATTAATAAACGCGAGACACTCACCTGACACACAGACAGTATTAATAAATGCGAGATACTCACCTGACACACAGACAGTATTAATAAACACGAGACACCTTCCTGACAGACAGGCAGTATTAATAAACACGAGACATTCACCTGACAGACAGAGAGTATTAATAAACACGAGACATTCACCTGACAGACATACAGTATTAATAAACACGAGACACTCAACTGACAGACAGTCAGTATTAATAAACACGAGACACTCACCTGACAGACAGGCAGTATTAATAAACACGAGACATTCACCTGACAGACAGACAGTATTAATAAACACGAGACACTCACCTGACTGACAGACAGAAAGAGTATTAATAAACACGAGACACTCACCTGACACACAGACAGTATTAATAAACGCGAGACACTCACCTGACTGACAGACAGACAGAGTATTAACAAACACGAGACATTCACCTGACAGACAGACAGTACTAATAAACACGAGACACTCACCTGACACACAGGCAGTATTAATAAACACGAGACACTCACCTGACAGACAGGCAGTATTAATAAACACGAGACATTCACCTGACAGACAGACAGTATTAATAAACACGAGACATTCACCTGACAGACAGACAGTATTAATAAACACCAGACACTCACCTGACAGACAGACAGACAGGCCGTATTAACAATCAAGAGACATTCACCTGACAGACAGACAGAATTAACAAACACGAGACATTCACCTGACAGACAGACAGTATTAACACACAAGAGACATTCACCTGACAGACAGACAGTATTAACAAACACGAGACATTCACCTGAAAGACAGACTGTATTAATAAACACAAGACACTCACCTGACAGACAGGCAGCATTAATAAATACGAGACATTCACCTGACAGACAGACAGTATTAATAAACACAAGACATTCACCTGACAGACAGACAGTATTAATAAACACGAGACACTCACCTGACAGACAGACAGTATTAATAAACACGAGACATTCACCTGACAGACAGACAGTATTAATAAACACGAGACACTCACCTGACAGACAGACAGTATTAATAAACACGAGACACTCACCTGACAGACAGGCAGTATAAATAAACACGAGACACTCACCTGACAGACAGGGAGTATAAATAAACATGAGACATTTACCTGACAGACAGACAGTATTAATAAACACGAGACATTCACATGACAGACAGACAGTATTAATAAACACCAGACACTCACCTGAAAGACAGACAGACAGGCAGTATTAATAAACATGAGACATTCACCTGAGAGACAGACAGTATTAATAAACACGAGACATTCACCTGACTGAGAGACAGTATTATCAAACACGAGACACTCACCTGACTAACAGACAGACAGACAGTATTAATAAACACGAGACACTCACCTGACAGACAGACAGTATTAATAAACAAGAGAAACTCACCAGACAGACAGTCAGTATTAATAAACACGAGACACTCACCTGACAGACAGACAGTATTAACAAACACGAGACACTCACCTGACAGACAGGCAGTATTAATAAACACCAGACACTCACCTGAAAGACAGACAGACAGGCAGTATTAACAAACACGAGACATTCACCTGACAGACAGAATTAACAAACACGAGACATTCACCTGACAGACAGACAGTATTAACAAACACGAGACATTCACCTGACAGACAGACAGTATTAACAAACACGAGACACTCACCTGACAGACAGGCAGTATTAATAAACACGAGACATTCACCTGACAGACAGACAGTATTAACAAACACGAGACATTCACCTGACAGACAGGCAGTATTAATAAACACGAGACACTCACCTGACACACAGACAGTATTAATAAACGCGAGACACTCACCTGACACACAGACAGTATTAATAAACACGAGACACTCACCTGACAGACAGGCAGTATTAATAAACACGAGACATTCACCTGACTGAGAGACAGTATTATCAAACACGAGACACTCACCTGACTAACAGACAGACAGACAGTATTAATAAACACGAGACACTCACCTGACAGACAGACAGTATTAACAAACACGAGACATTCACCTGACAGACAGGCAGTATTAATAAACACGAGACACTCACCTGACACACAGACAGTATTAATAAACGCGAGACACTCACCTGACACACAGACAGTATTAATAAACACGAGACACTCACCTGACAGACAGGCAGTATTAATAAACACGAGACATTCACCTGACTGAGAGACAGTATTATCAAACACGAGACACTCACCTGACTAACAGACAGACAGACAGTATTAATAAACACGAGACACTCACCTGACAGACAGACAGTATTAATAAACAAGAGAAACTCACCAGACAGACAGTCAGTATTAATAAACACGAGACACTCACCTGACACACAGACAGTATTAACAAACACGAGACATTCACCTGACAGACAGACAGTATAAATAAACGCGAGACATTCACCTGACAGACAGACAGTATTAATAAACGCGAGACACTCACCTGACTGACAGACAGACAGTATTAATAAACACGAGACACTCACCTGACAGACAGACAGTATTAATAAACACGAGACATTCACCTGACAGACATACAGTATTAATAAACACGAGACACTCAACTGACAGATAGTCAGTATTAATAAACACGAGACACTCACCTGACAGACAGGCAGTATTAATAAACACGAGACATTCACCTGACAGACAAGACAGTATTAATAAACGCGAGACACTCACCTGACTGACAGACAGAAAGAGAGTATTAATAAACACGAGACACTCACCTGACACACAGACAGTATTAATAAACGCGAGACACTCACCTGACTGACAGACAGACAGAGAGTATTAACAAACACGAGACATTCACCTGACAGACAGACAGTACTAATAAACGCGAGACACTCACCTGACACACAGGCAGTATTAATAAACACGAGACACTCACCTGACAGACAGGCAGTATTAATAAACACGAGACATTCACCTGACAGACAGACAGTATTAATAAACACGAGACATTCACCTGACAGACAGACAGTATTAATAAACACCAGACACTCACCTGACAGACAGACAGACAGGCCGTATTAACAATCAAGAGACATTCACCTGACAGACAGACAGAATTAACAAACACGAGACATTCACCTGACAGACAGACAGTATTAACACACAAGAGACATTCACCTGACAGACAGACAGTATTAACAAACACGAGACATTCACCTGAAAGACAGACTGTATTAATAAACACAAGACACTCACCTGACAGACAGGCAGCATTAATAAACACACGAGACATTCACCTGACAGACAGACAGTATTAATAAACACGAGACATTCACCTGACAGACATATAGTATTAATAAACACGAGACACTCACCTGACAGACAGACAGTATTAATAAACACGAGACACTCACCTGACAGACAGACAGTATTAATAAACACGAGACACTCACCTGACAGACAGACAGTATTAATAAACACGAGACACTCACCTGACAGACAGGCAGTATAAATAAACACGAGACACTCACCTGACAGACAGGCAGTATAAATAAACATGAGACATTTACCTGACAGACAGACAGTATTAATAAACACGAGACATTCACATGACAGACAGACAGTATTAATAAACACCAGACACTCACCTGAAAGACAGACAGACAGGCAGTATTAATAAACATGAGACATTCACCTGAGAGACAGACAGTATTAATAAACACGAGACATTCACCTGACTGAGAGACAGTATTATCAAACACGAGACACTCACCTGACTAACAGACAGACAGACAGTATTAATAAACACGAGACACTCACCTGACAGACAGACAGTATTAATAAACAAGAGAAACTCACCAGACAGACAGTCAGTATTAATAAACACGAGACACTCACCTGACAGACAGACAGTATTAACAAACACGAGACACTCACCTGACAGACAGGCAGTATTAATAAACACCAGACACTCACCTGAAAGACAGACAGACAGGCAGTATTAACAAACACGAGACATTCACCTGACAGACAGAATTAACAAACACGAGACATTCACCTGACAGACAGACAGTATTAACAAACACGAGACATTCACCTGACAGACAGACAGTATTAACAAACACGAGACACTCACCTGACAGACAGGCAGTATTAATAAACACGAGACATTCACCTGACAGACAGACAGTATTAACAAACACGAGACATTCACCTGACAGACAGGCAGTATTAATAAACACGAGACACTCACCTGACACACAGACAGTATTAATAAACGCGAGACACTCACCTGACACACAGACAGTATTAATAAACACGAGACACTCACCTGACAGACAGGCAGTATTAATAAACACGAGACATTCACCTGACTGAGAGACAGTATTATCAAACACGAGACACTCACCTGACTAACAGACAGACAGACAGTATTAATAAACACGAGACACTCACCTGACAGACAGACAGTATTAACAAACACGAGACATTCACCTGACAGACAGGCAGTATTAATAAACACGAGACACTCACCTGACACACAGACAGTATTAATAAACGCGAGACACTCACCTGACACACAGACAGTATTAATAAACACGAGACACTCACCTGACAGACAGGCAGTATTAATAAACACGAGACATTCACCTGACTGAGAGACAGTATTATCAAACACGAGACACTCACCTGACTAACAGACAGACAGACAGTATTAATAAACACGAGACACTCACCTGACAGACAGACAGTATTAATAAACAAGAGAAACTCACCAGACAGACAGTCAGTATTAATAAACACGAGACACTCACCTGACACACAGACAGTATTAACAAACACGAGACATTCACCTGACAGACAGACAGTATAAATAAACGCGAGACATTCACCTGACAGACAGACAGTATTAATAAACGCGAGACACTCACCTGACTGACAGACAGACAGTATTAATAAACACGAGACACTCACCTGACAGACAGACAGTATTAATAAACACGAGACATTCACCTGACAGACAGACAGTATTAATAAACGCGAGACACTCACCTGACTGACAGACAGACAGAGAGTATTAATAAACACGAGACACTCACCTGACACACAGACAGTATTAATAAACACAAGACACTCACCTGACAGACAGTCAGAATTAATAAACACGAGACATTCACCTGACAGACAGACAGTATTAATAAACACGAGACACTCACCTGACACACAGACAGTATTAATAAACATGAGACACTCACCTGACAGACAGGCAGTATTAATAAACATGAGACACTCACCTGACAGACAGACAGTATAAATAAACACGAGACATTCACCTGACAGACAGACAGTATTAACAAACACGAGACATTCACCTGACAGACAGACAGTATTAACAAACACGAGACATTCACCTGACAGACAGGCAGTATTAACAAACACGAGACATTCACCTGACAGACAGGCAGTATTAATAAACGCGAGAGACTCACCTGACACACAGACAGTATTAATAAACGCGAGACACTCACCTGACAGACAGACAGTATTAATAAACACGAGACACTCACCTGACAGACAGACAGTATTAATAAACACGAGACACTCACCTGACAGACAGACAGTATTAATAAACACGAGACACTCACCTGACAGAAAGGCAGTATAAATAAACACGAGACACTCACCTGACAGACAAGACAGTATTAATAAACGCGAGACACTCACCTGACTGACAGACAGACAGAGAGTATTAATAAACACGAGACATTCACCTGACAGACAGGCAGTATAAATAAACATGAGACATTTACCTGACAGACAGACAGTATTAATAAACACGAGACATTCACCTGACATATAGACAGTATTAATAAACACGAGACACTCACATGACAGACAGGCAGCATAAATAAACATGAGACATTTACCTGACAGACAGACAGTATTAATAAACCCGAGACACTCACCTGACAGACAGTCAGTATTAATAAACACGAGACACTCACCTGACAGACAGGCAGTATTAATAAACACGAGACACTGACTTGACTGACAGACAGACAGAGAGCATTAATAAACACGAGACAATCACCTGACAGACAGACAGTATTAATAAACATGAGACATTCACCTGACAGACAGACAGTATTATAAACACGAGACACTCACCTGACACACACCAGTATTAATAAACACGAGACACTCACCTGACACATAGACAGTATTAATAAACACGAGACACTCACCTGACACACAGACAGTATTAATAAACACGAGACACTCACCTGACAGACAGGCAGTATTAATAAACACGAGACATTCACCTGACAGACAGACAGTATTAATAAACACGAGACATTCACCTGACAGACAGACAGTATTAATAAACACGAGAAATTCACCTGAAAGACAGAAAGTATTAATAAACCCGAGACACTCACCTGACAGACAGTCAGTATTAATAAACACGAGACACTCACCTGACAGACAGACAGTATTAATAAACACGAGACATTCACCTGACAGACAGACAGTATTAATAAACGCGAGACACTCACCTGACACACACACAGTATTAATAAACGCGAGACACTCACCTGACACACAGACAGTATTAATAAACACGAGACACTCACCTGACAGACAGGCAGTATTAATAAACACGAGACATTCACCTGACAGACAGACAGTATTAATAAACACGAGACATTCACATGACAGACAGACAGTATTAATAAACACGAGACACTCACCTGACAGACAGACAGTATTAATAAACACGAGACACTCACTTGACTGACAGACAGACAGAGAGTATTAATAAACATGAGACAATCACCTGACAGACAGACAGTATTAATAAACATGAGACACTCACCTGATAGACAGTCAGTATTAGTAAACACAAGATATTCACCTGACAGACAGACAGTTTTAATAAACACGAGACACTCACCTGACACATAGACAGTATTAATAAACACGAGACACTCACCTGACACACAGACAGTATTAATAAACACGAGACACTCACCTGACAGACAGGCAGTATTAATAAACACGAGACATTCACCTGACAGACAGACAGTATTAATAAACACGAGACACTCACCTGACAGACAGGCAGTATTAATAAACACGAGACACTCACCTGACAGACAGACAGTATTAATAAACGCGAGACACTCACCTGACACACACACAGTATTAATAAACGCGAGACATTCACCTGACACACAGACAGTATTAATAAACACGAGACACTCACCTGACAGACAGGCAGTATTAATAAACACGAGACATTCACATGACAGACAGACAGTATTAATAAACACGAGACACTCACCTGACAGACAGACAGTATTAATAAACACGAAACATTCACCTGACAGACAGACAGCATTAATAAACACGAGACATTCACCTGACAGACAGACAGCATTAATAAACGCGAGACACTCACCTGACTGACAGACAGACAGACAGTATTAATAAACATGAGACACTCACCTGACAGACAGGCAGTATTAATAAACACGAGACACTAACCTGACAGACAGTCAGTGTTAATAAACACGAGACATTCACCTGACAGACAGACAGTATTAATAAACACGAGACACTCACCTGACAGACAGACAGTATTAACAAACACGAGACATTCACTTGACAGACAGACAGTATTAATAAACATGAGACATTCACATGACAGACAGACAGACAGGCAGTATTAATAAACACGAGACATTCACCTGACAGACAGACAGTACTAATAAACACAAGACATTCTCCTGACAGACAGACAGTATTAATAAACACGAGACACTCACCTGACAGACAGTCAGTATTAATAAACACGAGACACTCACCTGACAGACAGACAGTATTAATAAACACGAGACACTCACCTGACAGACAGACAGTATTAACAAACACGAGACACTCACCTGACAGACAGACAGTATTAACAAACACAAGACATTCACCTGACAGACAGACAGTATTAATAAACACGAGACACTCACCTGACAGACAGACAGACAGGCAGGATTAATAAACACGAGACATTCACCTGACACACAGACAGCATTAATAAACGCGAGACACTCACCTGACTGACAGACAGACAGAGAGTATTAATAAACACGAGACACTCACCTGACAGACAGACAGTATTAATAAACACGAGACACTCGCCTGACAGACAGTCAGTATTAATAAACATGAGACATTCACCTGACAGACAGACAGTATTATAAACACGAGACACTCACCTGACACACAGACAGTATTAATAAACACGAGACACGCACCTGACAGGCAGACAGTTTTAACAAACACGAGACATTCACCTGACAGACAGACAGTATTAATAAACACGAGACACTCACCACCTGACAGACAGACAGTATTAACAAACACGAGACATTCACCTGACAGACAGACAGTATTAATAAACACGAGACACTCACCTGACAGACAGTCAGTATTAATAAACACGAGACACTCACCTGACAGACAGACAGTATTAATAAACACGAGACATTCAACTGACAGACAGACAGTATTAATAAACACGAGACACTCACCTGACACACAGACTGTATTAATAAACATGAGACACACACCTGACAGACAGACAATATTAATAAACACGAAACACTCACCTGACAGACAGACAGTATTAACAAACACAAGACATTCACCTGACAGACAGACTGTATTAATAAACACGAGACACTCACCTGACAGACAGACAGTATTAATAAACACGAGACATTCACCTGACAGACAGACAGTATTAATAAACACGAGACATTCACCTGACAGACAGACAGTATTAATAAACACGAGACACTCACCTGACAGACAGGCAGTATTAATAAACACGAGACATTCACCTGACAGACAGACAGAATTAATAAACACGAGACACTCAACTGACAGACAATCAGTATTAATAAACACGAGACACTCACCTGAGAGACAGACAGACAGAGAGTATTAATAAACACGAAACACTCACCTGACAGACAGACAGTATTAATAAACATGAGACACTCACCTGATAGACAGTCAGTATTAATAAACACGAGACATTCACCTGACACACAGACAGTATTAATAAACGCGAGACACTCTCCTGACACACAGACAGTATTAATAAACACGAGACACTCACCTGACAGACAGGCAGTATTAATAAACACGAGACACTCACCTGACACACAGACAGGATTAATAAACACGAGACATTCACCTGACAGACAGACAGTATTAATAAACACGAGACATTCACCTGACAGACAGACAGTATTAATAAACACGAGACACTCACCTGACAGACAGACAGTATTAATAAACACGAGACATTCACCTGACAGACATACAGCATTAATAAACACGAGACATTCACCTGACAGACAGACAGCATTAATAAACGCGAGACACTCACCTGAATGACAGACAGACAGAGAGTATTAACAAACACAAGACATTCACCTGACAGACAGACTGTATTAATAAACACGAGACACTCGCCTGACAGACAGACAGACAGACAGGCAGTATTAATAAACACGAGACATTCACCTGACAGACAGACAGTATTAATAAACACGAGACATTCACATGACAGACAGACAGTATTAATAAACACGAGACACTCACCTGACAGACAGGCAGTATAAATAAACATGAGACATTCACCAGACAGACAGACAGTATTAATAAACACGAGACATTCACCTGACAGACAGAAAGTATAAATAAACACGAGACATTCACCTGACAGACAGACAGTATAAATAAACACGAGACATTCACCTGACAGACAGACAGTATTAACAAACACGAGACATTCACCTGACAGACAGGCAGTATAAACAAGAGACATTCACCTGACAGACAGGCAGTATAAATAAACACGAGACATTCACCTGACAGACAGTCAGTATAAATAAACACGAGACATTCACCTGACAGACAGGCAGTATAAATAAACACGAGACATTCACCTGACAGACAGTCAGTATAAATAAACACGAGACATTCACCTGACAGACAGACAGTATTAACAAACACGAGACATTCACCTGACAGACAGACAGTATTAATAAACACGAGACATTCACCTGACAGACAGACAGTATTAACAAACACGAGACATTCACCTGACAGACAGACAGTATAAATAAACACGAGACATTCACCTGACAGACAGACAGTATTAATAAACACGAGACATTCACCTGACAGACAGACAGTATTAATAAACACGAGACATTCACCTGACAGACAGACAGTATTAACAAACACCTGAGACATCTCACTCACTGACAGACAGACAGTATTAATAAACACGAGACATTCACCTGACAGACAGACAGTATTAATAAACACGAGACATTCACCTGAAAGACAGTCAGTATTAATAAACACGAGACATTCACCTGACAGACAGACAGACAGAATTAATAAACACGAGACATTCACCTGACAGACAGACAGTATTAATAAACCCGAGACACTCACCTGACAGACAATCAGTATTAATAAACACGAGACACTCACCTGAGAGACAGACAGTATTAATAAACATGAGACACTCACCTGATAGACAGTCAGTATTAATAAACACGAGACATTCACCTGACACACAGACAGTATTAATAAACTCGAGACACTCTCCTGACACACAGACAGTATTAATAAACACGAGACACTCACCTGACACACAGACAGTATTAATAAACACGAGACATTCACCTGACAGACAGACAGTATTAATAAACACGAGACATTCACCTGACAGACAGACAGTATTAATAAACACGAGACACTCAACTGACAGACAGACAGTATTAATAAACACGAGACATTCACCTGACAGACAGACAGCATTAATAAACACGAGACATTCACCTGACAGACAGACAGCATTAATAAACGCGAGACACTCACCTGAATGACAGACAGACAGAGAGTATTAATAAACACGAGACACTCACCTGACAGACAGACAGTATTAATACACAAGAGACACTCACCTGACTGACAGACAGTATTAATAAGCACGAGACACTCACCTGACACACAGACAGTATTAATAAACACAAGACTCTCACCTGACTGACAGACAGAGAGAGTATTAATAAACACGAGACACTCACCTGACAGACAGACAGTATTAACAAACACGAGACATTCACCTGCCAGACAGACAGTATTAATAAACACGAGACACTCACCTGACAGACAGTCAGTATTAATAAACACGAGACATTCACCTGACAGACAGACAGTATTAATAAACACGAGACACTCACCTGACAGACAGACAGTATTAACAAACACTAGACATTCACCTGACAGACAGACAGTATTAATAAACATGAGACACTCACCTGACAGACAGACAGACAGACAGGCAGTATTAATAAACACGAGACATTCACCTGACAGACAGACAGTACTAATAAACACGAGACATTCCCCTGACAGACAGACAGTATTAATAAACACGAGACACTCACCTGACAGACAGTCAGTATTAATAAACATGAGACATTCACCTGACAGACAGACAGTATTAATAAACACGAGACACTCACCTGACAGACAGACAGTATTAATAAACACGAGACACTCACCTGACAGACAGACAGTATTAACAAACACAAGACATTCACCTGACAGACAGACAGTATTAATAAACACGAGACACTCACCTGACAGACACTCAGACAGGCAGTATTAATAAACACGAGACATTCACCTGACAGACAGACAGCATTAATAAACGAGACACTCACCTGACTGACAGACAGACAGAGTATTAATAAACACGAGACACTCACCTGACAGACAGTCAGAATTAATAAACATGAGACATTCACCAGACAGACAGACAGTATTAATAAACACGAGACACTCACCTGACAGACAGACAGTATTAATAAACACGAGACACTCACCTGACAGACAGACAGTATTAACAAACACGAGACATTCACCTGACAGACAGACAGTATTAATAAACACGAGACACTCACCTGACAGACAGACAGTATTAACAAACACGAGAGATTCACCTGACAGACAGACAGTATTAATAAACACGAGACACTCACCTGACAGACAGACAGGCAGTATTAATAAACACGAGACATTTACCTGACAGACAGACAGACAGACAGTATTAATAAACACGAGACATTCTCCAGACAGACAGACAGTATTAATAAACACGAGACATTCACCTGACAGACAGTCAGTATAAATAAACACGAGACATTCACCTGACAGAGAGACAGCATTAACAAACACGAGACATTCACCTGACAGACAGGCAGTACAAATAAACACGAGACATTCACCTGACAGACAGACAGTATAAATAAACACGAGACATTCACCTGACAGACAGACAATATTAACAAACACGAGACATTCACCTGACAGACAGACAGTATTAATAAACACGAGACATTCATATGACAGACAGACAGTATTAACAAACACGAGACATTCACCTGACAGACAGACAGTATAAATAAACACGAGACATTCACCTGACAGACAGACAGTATTAATAAACACGAGACATTCACCTGACAGACAGACAGTATAAATAAACACGAGAAATTCACCTGACAGACAGACAGTATTAACAAACACGAGACATTCACCTGACAGACAGTATTAATAAACACGAGACATTCACCTGACAGACAGACAGTATTAACAAACACGAGACATTCACCTGACAGACAGACAGTATTAATAAACACGAGACATTCACCTGAAAGACAGACAGTATTAATAAACACGAGACATTCACCTGAAAGACAGTCAGAATTAATAAACACAAGACATTCACCTGACAGACAGACAGACAGAATTAATAAACACGAGACATTCACCTGACAGACAGACAGTATTAATAAACCCGAGACACTCACCTGACAGACAATCAGTATTAATAAACACGAGACACTCACCTGAGAGACAGACAGTATTAATAAACATGAGACACTCACCTGATAGACAGTCAGTATTAATAAACACGAGACATTCACCTGACACACAGACAGTATTAATAAACTCGAGACACTCTCCTGACACACAGACAGTATTAATAAACACGAGACACTCACCTGACACACAGACAGTATTAATAAACACGAGACATTCACCTGACAGACAGACAGTATTAATAAACACGAGACATTCACCTGACAGACAGACAGTATTAATAAACACGAGACACTCAACTGACAGACAGACAGTATTAATAAACACGAGACATTCACCTGACAGACAGACAGCATTAATAAACACGAGACATTCACCTGACAGACAGACAGCATTAATAAACGCGAGACACTCACCTGAATGACAGACAGACAGAGAGTATTAATAAACACGAGACACTCACCTGACAGACAGACAGTATTAATACACAAGAGACACTCACCTGACTGACAGACAGTATTAATAAGCACGAGACACTCACCTGACACACAGACAGTATTAATAAACACAAGACTCTCACCTGACTGACAGACAGAGAGAGTATTAATAAACACGAGACACTCACCTGACAGACAGACAGTATTAACAAACACGAGACATTCACCTGCCAGACAGACAGTATTAATAAACACGAGACACTCACCTGACAGACAGTCAGTATTAATAAACACGAGACATTCACCTGACAGACAGACAGTATTAATAAACACGAGACACTCACCTGACAGACAGACAGTATTAACAAACACTAGACATTCACCTGACAGACAGACAGTATTAATAAACATGAGACACTCACCTGACAGACAGACAGACAGACAGGCAGTATTAATAAACACGAGACATTCACCTGACAGACAGACAGTACTAATAAACACGAGACATTCCCCTGACAGACAGACAGTATTAATAAACACGAGACACTCACCTGACAGACAGTCAGTATTAATAAACATGAGACATTCACCTGACAGACAGACAGTATTAATAAACACGAGACACTAACCTGACAGACAGACAGTATTAATAAACATGAAACACTCACCTGACAGACAGACAGTATTAACAAACACAAGACATTCACCTGACAGACAGACAGTATTAATAAACACGAGACACTCAACTGACAGACACTCAGACAGGCAGTATTAATAAACACGAGACATTCACCTGACAGACAGACAGCATTAATAAACGCGAGACACTCACCTGACAGACAGACAGAGTATTAATAAACACGAGACATTCACCTGACAGACAGACAGTATTAATAAACACGAGACATTCACCTGACAGACAGACAGTATTAATAAACACGAGACACTCAACTGACAGACAGACAGTATTAATAAACACGAGACATTCACCTGACAGACAGACAGCATTAATAAACACGAGACATTCACCTGACAGACAGACAGCATTAATAAACGCGAGACACTCACCTGAATGACAGACAGACAGAGAGTATTAATAAACACGAGACACTCACCTGACAGACAGACAGTATTAATACACAAGAGACACTCACCTGACTGACAGACAGTATTAATAAGCACGAGACACTCACCTGACACACAGACAGTATTAATAAACACAAGACTCTCACCTGACTGACAGACAGAGAAGTATTAATAAACACGAGACACTCACCTGACAGACAGACAGTATTAACAAACACGAGACATTCACCTGACAGACAGACAGTATTAATAAACACGAGACACTCACCTGACAGACAGTCAGTATTAATAAACACGAGACATTCACCTGACAGACAGACAGTATTAATAAACACGAGACACTCACCTGACAGACAGACAGTATTAACAAACACTAGACATTCACCTGACAGACAGACAGTATTAATAAACATGAGACACTCACCTGACAGACAGACAGACAGAAGGCAGTATTAATAAACACGAGACATTCACCTGACAGACAGACAGTACTAATAAACACGAGACATTCACCTGACAGACAGACAGTATTAATAAACACGAGACACTCACCTGACAGACAGTCAGTATTAATAAACATGAGACATTCACCTGACAGACAGACAGTATTAATAAACACGAGACACTAACCTGACAGACAGACAGTATTAATAAACATGAAACACTCACCTGACAGACAGACAGTATTAACAAACACAAGACATTCACCTGACAGACAGACAGTATTAATAAACACGAGACACTCACCTGACAGACACTCAGACAGGCAGTATTAATAAACACGAGACATTCACCTGACAGACAGACAGCATTAATAAACGCGAGACACTCACCTGACTGACAGACAGACAGAGTATTAATAAACACGAGACACTCACCTGACAGACAGTCAGTATTAATAAACATGAGACATTCACCAGACAGACAGACAGTATTAATAAACACGAGACACTCACCTGACAGACAGACAGTATTAATAAACACGACTGACAGACAGCATTACAAACCTGACACTGACAGACAGACAGTATTAATAAACACGAGACATTCACCTGACAGACAGACAGTATTAATAAACACGAGACACTCACCTGACAGACAGACAGTATTAACAAACACTAGACATTCACCTGACAGACAGACAGTATTAATAAACATGAGACACTCACCTGACAGACAGACAGACAGACAGGCAGTATTAATAAACACGAGACATTCACCTGACAGACAGACAGTACTAATAAACACGAGACATTCACCTGACAGACAGACAGTATTAATAAACACGAGACACTCACCTGACAGACAGTCAGTATTAATAAACATGAGACATTCACCTGACAGACAGACAGTATTAATAAACACGAGACACTCACCTGACAGACAGACAGTATTAATAAACATGAAACACTCACCTGACAGACAGACAGTATTAACAAACACAAGACATTCACCTGACAGACAGACAGTATTAATAAACACGAGACACTCACCTGACAGACACTCAGACAGGCAGTATTAATAAACACGAGACATTCACCTGACAGACAGACAGCATTAATAAACGCGAGACACTCACCTGACAGACAGACAGAGTATTAATAAACACGAGACATTCACCTGACAGACAGACAGTATTAATAAACACGAGACATTCACCTGACAGACAGACAGTATTAATAAACACGAGACACTCAACTGACAGACAGACAGTATTAATAAACACGAGACATTCACCTGACAGACAGACAGCATTAATAAACACGAGACATTCACCTGACAGACAGACAGCATTAATAAACGCGAGACACTCACCTGAATGACAGACAGACAGAGAGTATTAATAAACACGAGACACTCACCTGACAGACAGACAGTATTAATACACAAGAGACACTCACCTGACTGACAGACAGTATTAATAAGCACGAGACACTCACCTGACACACAGACAGTATTAATAAACACAAGACTCTCACCTGACTGACAGACAGAGAGAGTATTAATAAACACGAGACACTCACCTGACAGACAGACAGTATTAACAAACACGAGACATTCACCTGCCAGACAGACAGTATTAATAAACACGAGACACTCACCTGACAGACAGTCAGTATTAATAAACACGAGACATTCACCTGACAGACAGACAGTATTAATAAACACGAGACACTCACCTGACAGACAGACAGTATTAACAAACACTAGACATTCACCTGACAGACAGACAGTATTAATAAACATGAGACACTCACCTGACAGACAGACAGACAGACAGGCAGTATTAATAAACACGAGACATTCACCTGACAGACAGACAGTACTAATAAACACGAGACATTCACCTGACAGACAGACAGTATTAATAAACACGAGACACTCACCTGACAGACAGTCAGTATTAATAAACATGAGACATTCACCTGACAGACAGACAGTATTAATAAACACGAGACACTAACCTGACAGACAGACAGTATTAATAAACATGAAACACTCACCTGACAGACAGACAGTATTAACAAACACAAGACATTCACCTGACAGACAGACAGTATTAATAAACACGAGACACTCAACTGACAGACACTCAGACAGGCAGTATTAATAAACACGAGACATTCACCTGACAGACAGACAGCATTAATAAACGCGAGACACTCACCTGACTGACAGACAGACAGAGTATTAATAAACACGAGACACTCACCTGACAGACAGTCAGTATTAATAAACATGAGACATTCACCAGACAGACAGACAGTATTAATAAACACGAGACACTCACCTGACAGACAGACAGCATTAATAAACGCGAGACACTCACCTGACTGACAGACAGACAGAGTATTAACAAACACGAGACATTCACCTGACAGACAGACAGTATTAATAAACACGAGACACTCACCTGACAGACAGACAGTATTAACAAACACGAGACATTCACCTGACAGACAGACAGTATTAATAAACAAGAGACACTCACCTGACAGACAGACAGGCAGTATTAATAAACACGAGACATTCACCTGACAGACAGACAGACAGACAGTATTAATAAACACAGAGACATTCACCATGACAGACAGACAGTATTAATAAACACGAGACACTCACCTGACAGACAGACAGTATTAATAAACACGAGACATTCACCTGACACACAGACAGTATTAATAAACACGAGACACTCACCTGACAGACAGACAGTATTAACAAACACGAGACATTCACCTGACAGACAGACAGTATTAATAAACACGAGACACTCACCTGACAGACAGACAGACAGGCAGTATTAATAAACACGAGACATTCACCTGACAGACAGACAGTATTAATAAACACGAGACATTCACCTGACAGACATACAGCATTAATAAACACGAGACATTCACCTGACAGACAGACAGCATTAATAAACGCGAGACACTCACCTGAATGACAGACAGACAGAGAGTATTAACAAACACAAGACATTCACCTGACAGACAGACTGTATTAATAAACACGAGACACTCGCCAGACAGACAGACAGTATTAATAAACACGAGACATTCACCTGACAGACAGACAGTATTAATAAACACGAGACATTCATATGACAGACAGACAGTATTAATAAATACGAGACAATCACCTGACAGACAGGCAGTATAAATTAACATGAGACATTCACCAGACAGACAGACAGTATTAATAAACACGAGACATTCACCTGACAGACAAAAAGTATAAATAAACACAAGACTTTCACCTGACAGACAGGCAGTATAAACAAGAGACATTCACCTGACAGACAGGCAGTATAAATAAACACGAGACATTCACCTGACAGACAGACAGTATAAATAAACACGAGACATTCACCTGACAGACAGACAGTATTAACAAACACGAGACATTCACCTGACAGACAGGCAGTATAAACAAGAGACATTCACCTGACAGACAGGCAGTATAAATAAACACGAGACATTCACCTGACAGACAGGCAGTATAAATAAACACGAGACATTCACCTGACAGACAGTCAGTATAAATAAACACGAGACATTCACCTGACAGACAGTCAGTATAAATAAACACGAGACATTCACCTGACAGACAGACAGCATTAACAAACACGAGACATTCACCTGACAGACAGACAGTATAAATAAACACGAGACATTCACCTGACAGACAGACAGTATAAATAAACACGAGACATTCACCTGACAGACAAACAATATTAACAAACACGAGACATTCACCTGACAGACAGACAGTATTAATAAACACGAGACATTCATCTGACAGACAGACAGTATTAACAAACACGAGACATTCACCTGACAGACAGGCAGTATAAATAAACACGAGAAATTCACCTGACAGACAGACAGTATAAATAAACACGAGACATTCACCTGACAGACAGACAGTATTAATAAACACGAGACATTCACCTGACAGACAGACAGTATAAATAAACACGAGACATTCACCTGACAGACAGACAGTATTAACAAACACGAGACATTCACCTGACAGACAGACAGACAGAATTAATAAACACGAGACATTCACCTGAAAGACAGACAGTATTAATAAACACGAGACATTCACCTGAAAGACAGTCAGTATTAATAAACACGAGACATTCACCTGACAGACAGGCAGTACAAATAAACACGAGACATTCACCTGACAGACAGACAGTATAAATAAACACGAGACATTCACCTGACAGACAGACAATATTAACAAACACGAGACATTCACCTGACAGACAGACAGTATTAATAAACACGAGACATTCATATGACAGACAGACAGTATTAACAAACACGAGACATTCACCTGACAGACAGACAGTATAAATAAACACGAGACATTCACCTGACAGACAGACAGTATTAATAAACACGAGACATTCACCTGACAGACAGACAGTATAAATAAACACGAGAAATTCACCTGACAGACAGACAGTATTAACAAACACGAGACATTCACCTGACAGACAGTATTAATAAACACGAGACATTCACCTGACAGACAGACAGTATTAACAAACACGAGACATTCACCTGACAGACAGACAGTATTAATAAACACGAGACATTCACCTGAAAGACAGACAGTATTAATAAACACGAGACATTCACCTGAAAGACAGACAGTATTAATAAACACAAGACATTCACCTGACAGACAGACAGACAGAATTAATAAACACGAGATATTCACCTGACAGACAGACAGTATTAATAAACCCGAGACACTCACCTGACAGACAATCAGTATTAATAAACACGAGACACTCACCTGAGAGACAGACAGTATTAATAAACATGAGACACTCACCTGATAGACAGTCAGTATTAATAAACACGAGACATTCACCTGACTCACAGACAGTATTAATAAACTCGAGACACTCTCCTGACACACAGACAGTATTAATAAACACGAGACACTCACCTGACACACAGACAGTATTAATAAACACGAGACATTCACCTGACAGACAGACAGTATTAATAAACACGAGACATTCACCTGACAGACAGACAGTATTAATAAACACGAGACACTCACCTGACAGACAGACAGTATTAATAAACACGAGACATTCACCTGACAGACAGACAGCATTAATAAACACTAGACATTCACCTGACAGACAGACAGCATTAATAAACGCGAGACACTCACCTGAATGACAGACAGACAGAGAGTATTAATAAACACGAGACACTCACCTGACAGACAGACAGTATTAATACACAAGAGACACTCACCTGACTGACAGACAGTATTAATAAGCACGAGACACTCACCTGACACACAGACAGTATTAATAAACACAAGACTCTCACCTGACTGACAGACAGAGAGAGTATTAATAAACACGAGACACTCACCTGACAGACAGACAGTATTAACAAACACGAGACATTCACCTGCCAGACAGACAGTATTAATAAACACGAGACACTCACCTGACAGACAGTCAGTATTAATAAACACGAGACATTCACCTGACAGACAGACAGTATTAATAAACACGAGACACTCACCTGACAGACAGACAGTATTAACAAACACTAGACATTCACCTGACAGACAGACAGTATTAATAAACATGAGACACTCACCTGACAGACAGACAGACAGACAGGCAGTATTAATAAACACGAGACATTCACCTGACAGACAGACAGTACTAATAAACACGAGACATTCACCTGACAGACAGACAGTATTAATAAACACGAGACACTCACCTGACAGACAGTCAGTATTAATAAACATGAGACATTCACCTGACAGACAGACAGTATTAATAAACACGAGACACTAACCTGACAGACAGACAGTATTAATAAACACGAGACACTCACCTGACAGACAGACAGTATTAACAAACACAAGACATTCACCTGACAGACAGACAGTATTAATAAACACGAGACACTCACCTGACAGACACTCAGACAGGCAGTATTAATAAACACGAGACATTCACCTGACAGACAGACAGTATTAATAAACGCGAGACACTCACCTGACTGACAGACAAACAGAGAGTATTAATAAACACGAGACACTCACCTGACAGACAGTCAGTATTAATAAACACGAGACATTCACCTGACAGACAGACAGTATTAATAAACACAAGACACTCACCTGACAGACAGGCAGTATTAATAAACACGAGACACTCACCTGACAGACAGACAGTATTAACAAACACGAGACATTCACCTGACAGACAGACAGTATTAATAAACACGAGACACTCACCTGACAGACAGACAGTATTAACAAACACGAGACATTCACCTGACAGACAGACAGTATTAATAAACACGAGACACTCACCTGACAGACAGACAGCAGTATTAATAAACACGAGACATTCACCTGACAGACAGACAGACAGTATTAATAAACACGAGACATTCACCTGACAGACAGACAGTATTAATAAACACGAGACACTCACCTGACAGACAGACAGTATTAATAAACACGAGACACTCACCTGACAGACAGACAGTATTAATAAACACGAGACACTCACCTGACAGACAGACAGTATTAATAAACACGAGACATTCACCTGACAGACAGACAGTATTAATAAACACGAGACACTCACCTGACAGACAGACAGACAGTATTAATAAACACGAGACATTCACCTGACAGACAGACAGTATTAATAAACACGAGACATTCACCTGACAGACAGACAGTATTAATAAACACGAGACATTCACCTGACAGACAGACAGACAGTATTAATAAACACGAGACATTCACCTGACAGACAGACAGTATTAATAAACATGAGACACTCACCTGACAGACAGACAGTATTAATAAACACGAAACACTCACCTGACAGACAGACAGCATTAATAAACACGAGACATTCACCTGACAGACAGACAGTATTAATAAACACAAGAAATTCACCTGAAAGACAGAAAGTATTAATAAACACGAGACACTCACCTGACAGACAGGCAGTATAAATAAACATGAGACATTCACCTGACAGACAGACAGTATTAATAAACACGAGACATTCACCTGACAGACAGAAAGTATAAATAAACACGAGACTTTCACCTGACAGACAGGCAGTATAAACAAGAGACATTCACCTGACAGACAGGCAGTATAAATAAACACGAGACATTCACCTGACAGACAGACAGTATAAATAAACACGAGACATTCACCTGACAGACAGACAGTATTAACAAACACGAGACATTCACCTGACAGACAGGCAGTATAAACAAGAGACATTCACCTGACAGACAGGCAGTATAAATAAACACGAGACATTCACCTGACACACAGACAGTATTAATAAACTCGAGACACTCTCCTGACACACAGACAGTATTAATAAACACGAGACACTCACCTGACACACAGACAGTATTAATAAACACGAGACATTCACCTGACAGACAGACAGTATTAATAAACACGAGACATTCACCTGACAGACAGACAGTATTAATAAACACGAGACACTCAACTGACAGACAGACAGTATTAATAAACACGAGACATTCACCTGACAGACAGACAGCATTAATAAACACTAGACATTCACCTGACAGACAGACAGCATTAATAAGCAGAGACACTCACCTGAATGACAGACAGACAGAGAGTATTAATAAACACGAGACACTCACCTGACAGACAGACAGTATTAATACACAAGAGACACTCACCTGACTGACAGACAGTATTAATAAACACGAGACACTCACCTGACACACAGACAGTATTAATAAACACAAGACTCTCACCTGACTGACAGACAGAGAGAGTATTAATAAACACGAGACACTCACCTGACAGACAGACAGTATTAACAAACACGAGACATTCACCTGCCAGACAGACAGTATTAATAAACACGAGACACTCACCTGACAGACAGTCAGTATTAATAAACACGAGACATTCACCTGACAGACAGACAGTATTAATAAACACGAGACACTCACCTGACAGACAGACAGTATTAACAAACACTAGACATTCACCTGACAGACAGACAGTATTAATAAACATGAGACACTCACCTGACAGACAGACAGACAGACAGGCAGTATTAATAAACACGAGACATTCACCTGACAGACAGACAGTACTAATAAACACGAGACATTCACCTGACAGACAGACAGTATTAATAAACACGAGACACTCACCTGACAGACAGTCAGTATTAATAAACATGAGACATTCACCTGACAGACAGACAGTATTAATAAACACGAGACACTAACCTGACAGACAGACAGTATTAATAAACACGAAACACTCACCTGACAGACAGACAGTATTAACAAACACAAGACATTCACCTGACAGACAGACAGTATTAATAAACACGAGACACTCACCTGACAGACACTCAGACAGGCAGTATTAATAAACACGAGACATTCACCTGACAGACAGACAGCATTAATAAACGCGAGACACTCACCTGACTGACAGACAGACAGAGTATTAATAAACACGAGACACTCACCTGACAGACAGTCAGTATTAATAAACATGAGACATTCACCTGACAGACAGACAGTATTAATAAACACGAGACACTCACCTGACACACAGACAGTATTAATAAACACGAGACACTCACCTGACAGACAGACAGTATTAACAAACACGAGACATTCACCTGACAGACAGACAGTATTAATAAACACGAGACACTCACCTGACAGACAGACAGTATTAACAAACACGAGAGATTCACCTGACAGACAGACAGTATTAATAAACACGAGACACTCACCTGACAGACAGACAGGCAGTATTAATAAACACGAGACATTCACCTGACAGACAGACAGACAGTATTAATAAACACGAGACATTCACCTGACAGACAGACAGTATTAATAAACACGAGACACTCACCTGACAGACAGTCAGTATTAATAAACACGAGACACTCACCTGACAGACAGACAGTATTAATAAACACGAGACACTCACCTGACAGACAGACAGTATTAACAAACACGAGACATTCACCTGACAGACAGACAGTATTAATAAACACGAGACACTCACCTGACAGACAGACAGACAGGCAGTATTAATAAACACGAGACATTCACCTGACAGACAGACAGTATTAATAAACACGAGACATTCACCTGACAGACATACAGCATTAATAAACACGAGACATTCACCTGACAGACAGACAGCATTAATAAACGCGAGACACTCACCTGAATGACAGACAGACAGAGAGTATTAACAAACACAAGACATTCACCTGACAGACAGACTGTATTAATAAACACGAGACACTCACCTGACAGACAGACAGTATTAATAAACACGAGACACTCACCTGACAGACAGACAGTATTAATAAACACGAGACATTCACCTGACAGACAGACAGTATTAATAAACACGAGACATTCACCTGACAGACAGACAGTATTAATAAACACGAGACACTCACCTGACAGACAGGCAGTATAAATAAACATGAGACATTCACCAGACAGACAGACAGTATTAATAAACACGAGACATTCACCTGACAGACAGAAAGTATAAATAAACACGAGACTTTCACCTGACAGACAGGCAGTATAAACAAGAGACATTCACCTGACAGACAGGCAGTATAAATAAACACGAGACATTCACCTGACAGACAGACAGTATAAATAAACACGAGACATTCACCTGACAGACAGACAGTATTAACAAACACGAGACATTCACCTGACAGACAGGCAGTATAAACAAGAGACATTCACCTGACAGACAGGCAGTATAAATAAACACGAGACATTCACCTGACAGACAGTCAGTATAAATAAACACGAGACATTCACCTGACAGACAGGCAGTATAAATAAACACGAGACATTCACCTGACAGACAGTCAGTATAAATAAACACGAGACATTCACCTGACAGACAGACAGCATTAACAAACACGAGACATTCACCTGACAGACAGGCAGTATAAATAAACACGAGACATTCACCTGACAGACAGACAGTATAAATAAACACGAGACACTCAACTGACAGACAGACAGTATTAATAAACACGAGACATTCACCTGACAGACAGACAGCATTAATAAACACTAGACATTCACCTGACAGACAGACAGCATTAATAAACGCGAGACACTCACCTGAATGACAGACAGACAGAGAGTATTAATAAACACGAGACACTCACCTGACAGACAGACAGTATTAATACACAAGAGACACTCACCTGACTGACAGACAGTATTAATAAACACGAGACACTCACCTGACACACAGACAGTATTAATAAACACAAGACTCTCACCTGACTGACAGACAGAGAGAGTATTAATAAACACGAGACACTCACCTGACAGACAGACAGTATTAACAAACACGAGACATTCACCTGCCAGACAGACAGTATTAATAAACACGAGACACTCACCTGACAGACAGTCAGTATTAATAAACACGAGACATTCACCTGACAGACAGACAGTATTAATAAACACGAGACACTCACCTGACAGACAGACAGTATTAACAAACACTAGACATTCACCTGACAGACAGACAGTATTAATAAACATGAGACACTCACCTGACAGACAGACAGACAGACAGGCAGTATTAATAAACACGAGACATTCACCTGACAGACAGACAGTACTAATAAACACGAGACATTCACCTGACAGACAGACAGTATTAATAAACACGAGACACTCACCTGACAGACAGTCAGTATTAATAAACATGAGACATTCACCTGACAGACAGACAGTATTAATAAACACGAGACACTAACCTGACAGACAGACAGTATTAATAAACACGAAACACTCACCTGACAGACAGACAGTATTAACAAACACAAGACATTCACCTGACAGACAGACAGTATTAATAAACACGAGACACTCACCTGACAGACACTCAGACAGGCAGTATTAATAAACACGAGACATTCACCTGACAGACAGACAGCATTAATAAACGCGAGACACTCACCTGACTGACAGACAGACAGAGTATTAATAAACACGAGACACTCACCTGACAGACAGTCAGTATTAATAAACATGAGACATTCACCAGACAGACAGACAGTATTAATAAACACGAGACACTCACCTGACACACAGACAGTATTAATAAACACGAGACACTCACCTGACAGACAGACAGTATTAACAAACACGAGACATTCACCTGACAGACAGACAGTATTAATAAACACGAGACACTCACCTGACAGACAGACAGTATTAACAAACACGAGAGATTCACCTGACAGACAGACAGTATTAATAAACACGAGACACTCACCTGACAGACAGACAGGCAGTATTAATAAACACGAGACATTCACCTGACAGACAGACAGACAGACAGTATTAATAAACACGAGACATTCTCCAGACAGACAGACAGTATTAATAAACACGAGACACTCACCTGACAGACAGTCAGTATTAATAAACACGAGACACTCACCTGACAGACAGACAGTATTAATAAACACGAGACACTCACCTGACAGACAGACAGTATTAACAAACACGAGACATTCACCTGACAGACAGACAGTATTAATAAACACGAGACACTCACCTGACAGACAGACAGACAGGCAGTATTAATAAACACGAGACATTCACCTGACAGACAGACAGTATTAATAAACACGAGACATTCACCTGACAGACATACAGCATTAATAAACACGAGACATTCACCTGACAGACAGACAGCATTAATAAACGCGAGACACTCACCTGAATGACAGACAGACAGAGAGTATTAACAAACACAAGACATTCACCTGACAGACAGACTGTATTAATAAACACGAGACACTCGCCTGACAGACAGACAGTATTAATAAACACGAGACACTCACCTGACAGACAGACAGTATTAATAAACACGAGACATTCACCTGACAGACAGACAGTATTAATAAACACGAGACATTCACATGACAGACAGACAGTATTAATAAACACGAGACACTCACCTGACAGACAGGCAGTATAAATAAACATGAGACATTCACCAGACAGACAGACAGTATTAATAAACACGAGACATTCACCTGACAGACAGAAAGTATAAATAAACACGAGACTTTCACCTGACAGACAGGCAGTATAAACAAGAGACATTCACCTGACAGACAGGCAGTATAAATAAACACGAGACATTCACCTGACAGACAGACAGTATAAATAAACACGAGACATTCACCTGACAGACAGACAGTATTAACAAACACGAGACATTCACCTGACAGACAGGCAGTATAAACAAGAGACATTCACCTGACAGACAGGCAGTATAAATAAACACGAGACATTCACCTGACAGACAGTCAGTATAAATAAACACGAGACATTCACCTGACAGACAGGCAGTATAAATAAACACGAGACATTCACCTGACAGACAGTCAGTATAAATAAACACGAGACATTCACCTGACAGACAGACAGCATTAACAAACACGAGACATTCACCTGACAGACAGGCAGTATAAATAAACACGAGACATTCACCTGACAGACAGACAGTATAAATAAACACGAGACATTCACCTGACAGACAGACAATATTAACAATCACGAGACATTCACCTGACAGACAGACAGTATTAATAAACACGAGACATTCATCTGACAGACAGACAGTATTAACAAACACGAGACATTCACCTGACAGACAGGCAGTATAAATAAACACGAGAAACTCACCTGACAGACAGACAGTATAAATAAACACGAGACATTCACCAGACATACAGACAGTATTAATAAACACGAGACATTCACCTGACAGACAGACAGTATAAATAAACACGAGAAATTCACCTGACAGACAGACAGTATTAACAAACACGAGACATTCACCTGACAGACAGTATTAATAAACACGAGACATTCACCTGACAGACAGACAGTATTAACAAACACGAGACATTCACCTGACAGACAGACAGTATTAATAAACACGAGACATTCACCTGAAAGACAGACAGTATTAATAAACACGAGACATTCACCTGAAAGACAGTCAGAATTAATAAACACAAGACATTCACCTGACAGACAGACAGACAGAATTAATAAACACGAGACATTCACCTGACAGACAGACAGTATTAATAAACACGAGACACTCACCTGAGAGACAGACAGTATTAATAAACATGAGACACTCACCTGATAGACAGTCAGTATTAATAAACACGAGACATTCACCTGACACACAGACAGTATTAATAAACTCGAGACACTCTCCTGACACACAGACAGTATTAATAAACACGAGACACTCACCTGACACACAGACAGTATTAATAAACACGAGACATTCACCTGACAGACAGACAGTATTAATAAACACGAGACATTCACCTGACAGACAGACAGTATTAATAAACACGAGACACTCAACTGACAGACAGACAGTATTAATAAACACGAGACATTCACCTGACAGACAGACAGCATTAATAAACACGAGACATTCACCTGACAGACAGACAGCATTAATAAGCGCGAGACACTCACCTGAATGACAGACAGACAGAGAGTATTAATAAACACGAGACACTCACCTGACAGACAGACAGTATTAATACACAAGAGACACTCACCTGACTGACAGACAGTATTAATAAGCACGAGACACTCACCTGACACACAGACAGTATTAATAAACACAAGACTCTCACCTGACTGACAGACAGAGAGAGTATTAATAAACACGAGACACTCACCTGACAGACAGACAGTATTAACAAACACGAGACATTCACCTGCCAGACAGACAGTATTAATAAACACAAGACACTCACCTGACAGACAGTCAGTATTAATAAACACGAGACATTCACCTGACAGACAGACAGTATTAATAAACACGAGACACTCACCTGACAGACAGACAATATTAACAAACACTAGACATTCACCTGACAGACAGACAGTATTAATAAACATGAGACACTCACCTGACAGACAGACAGACAGACAGGCAGTATTAATAAACACGAGACATTCACCTGACAGACAGACAGTACTAATAAACACGAGACATTCTCCTGACAGAGAGACAGACAGACAGGCAGTATTAATAAACACGAGACATTCACCTGACAGACAGACAGTACTAATAAACACGAGACATTCTCCTGACAGACAGACAGTATTAATAAACACGAGACACTCACCTGACAGACAGTCAGTATTAATAAACATGAGACATTCACCTGACAGACAGACAGTATTAATAAACACGAGACACTAACCTGACAGACAGACAGTATTAATAAACACGAAACACTCACCTGACAGACAGACAGTATTAACAAACACAAGACATTCACCTGACAGACAGACAGTATTAATAAACACGAGACACTCACCTGACAGACACTCAGACAGGCAGTATTAATAAACACGAGACATTCACCTGACAGACAGACAGCATTAATAAACGCGAGACACTCACCTGACTGACAGACAGACAGAGTATTAACAAACACGAGACATTCACCTGACAGACAGACAGTATTAATAAACACGAGACACTCACCTGACAGACAGACAGTATTAACAAACACGAGAGATTCACCTGACAGACAGACAGTATTAATAAACACGAGACACTCACCTGACAGACAGACAGGCAGTATTAATAAACACGAGACATTCACCTGACAGACAGACAGACAGACAGTATTAATAAACACGAGACATTCTCCAGACAGACAAACAGTATTAATAAACACGAGACACTCACCTGACAGACAGTCAGTATTAATAAACACGAGACACTCACCTGACAGACAGACAGTATTAATAAACACGAGACATTCACCTGACACACAGACTGTATTGATAAACACGAGACACTCACCTGACAGACAGACAGTATTAACAAACACGAGACATTCACCTGACAGACAGACAGTATTAATAAACACGAGACACTCACCTGACAGACAGACAGACAGGCAGTATTAATAAACACGAGACATTCACCTGACAGACAGACAGTATTAATAAACACGAGACATTCACCTGACAGACATACAGCATTAATAAACACGAGACATTCACCTGACAGACAGACAGCATTAATAAGCACGAGACACTCACCTGAATGACAGACAGACAGAGAGTATTAACAAACACAAGACATTCACCTGACAGACAGACTGTATTAATAAACACGAGACACTCAGCCTGACAGACAGACAGTATTAATAAACACGAGACACTCACCTGACAGACAGACAGTATTAATAAACACGAGACATTCACCTGACAGACAGACAGTATTAATAAACACGAGACATTCACATGACAGACAGACAGTATTAATAAACACGAGACACTCACCTGACAGACAGGCAGTATAAATAAACATGAGACATTCACCAGACAGACAGACAGTATTAATAAACACGAGACATTCACCTGACAGACAGAAAGTATAAATAAACACAAGACTTTCACCTGACAGACAGGCAGTATAAACAAGAGACATTCACCTGACAGACAGGCAGTATAAATAAACACGAGACATTCACCTGACAGACAGACAGTATAAATAAACACGAGACATTCACCTGACAGACAGACAGTATTAACAAACACGAGACATTCACCTGACAGACAGGCAGTATAAACAAGAGACATTCACCTGACAGACAGGCAGTATAAATAAACACGAGACATTCACCTGACAGACAGGCAGTATAAATAAACACGAGACATTCACCTGACAGACAAACAATATTAACAAACACGAGACATTCACCTGACAGACAGACAGTATTAATAAACACGAGACATTCATCTGACAGACAGACAGTATTAACAAACACGAGACATTCACCTGACAGACAGGCAGTATAAATAAACACGAGAAATTCACCTGACAGACAGACAGTATAAATAAACACGAGACATTCACCTGACAGACAGACAGTATTAATAAACACGAGACATTCACCTGACAGACAGACAGTATAAATAAACACGAGACATTCACCTGACAGACAGACAGTATTAACAAACACGAGACATTCACCTGACAGACAGACAGACAGAATTAATAAACACGAGACATTCACCTGAAAGACAGACAGTATTAATAAACACGAGACATTCACCTGAAAGACAGTCAGTATTAATAAACACGAGACATTCACCTGACAGACAGACAGACAGAATTAATAAACACGAGACATTCACCTGACAGACAGACAGTATTAATAAACCCGAGACACTCACCTGACAGACAATCAGTATTAATAAACACGAGACACTCACCTGAGAGACAGACAGTATTAATAAACATGAGACACTCACCTGATAGACAGTCAGTATTAATAAACACGAGACATTCACCTGACACACAGACAGTATTAATAAACTCGAGACACTCTCCTGACACACAGACAGTATTAATAAACACGAGACACTCACCTGACACACAGACAGTATTAATAAACACGAGACATTCACCTGACAGACAGACAGTATTAATAAACACGAGACATTCACCTGACAGACAGACAGTATAAATAAACACGAGACACTCAACTGACAGACAGACAGTATTAATAAACACGAGACATTCACCTGACAGACAGACAGCATTAATAAACACGAGACATTCACCTGACAGACAGACAGCATTAATAAACGCGAGACACTCACCTGAATGACAGACAGACAGAGAGTATTAATAAACACGAGACACTCACCTGACAGACAGACAGTATTAATACACAAGAGACACTCACCTGACTGACAGACAGTATTAATAAGCACGAGACACTCACCTGACACACAGACAGTATTAATAAACACAAGACTCTCACCTGACTGACAGACAGAGAGTATTAATAAACACGAGACACTCACCTGACAGACAGACAGTATTAACAAACACGAGACATTCACCTGCCAGACAGACAGTATTAATAAACACGAGACACTCACCTGACAGACAGTCAGTATTAATAAACACGAGACATTCACCTGACAGACAGACAGTATTAATAAACACGAGACACTCACCTGACAGACAGACAGTATTAACAAACACTAGACATTCACCTGACAGACAGACAGTATTAATAAACATGAGACACTCACCTGACAGACAGACAGACAGACAGACAGACAGGCAGGCAGTATTAATAAACACGAGACATTCACCTGACAGACAGGCAGTATAAATAAACACGAGACATTCTCCTGACAGACAGTACTAATAAACACGAGACATTCTCCTGACAGACAGGCAGTATAAACAAGAGACATTCACCTGACAGACAGGCAGTATAAATAAACACGAGACATTCACCTGACAGACAGTCAGTATAAATAAACACGAGACATTCACCTGACAGACAGGCAGTATAAATAAACACGAGACATTCACCTGACAGACAGTCAGTATAAATAAACACGAGACATTCACCTGATAGACAGACAGCATTAACAAACACGAGACATTCACCTGACAGACAGGCAGTATAAATAAACACGAGACATTCACCTGACAGACAAACAATATTAACAAACACGAGACATTCACCTGACAGACAGACAATATTAACAAACACGAGACATTCACCTGACAGACAGACAGTATTAATAAACACGAGACATTCACCTGACAGACAGGCAGTATAAATAAACACGAGAAATTCACCTGACAGACAGACAGTATAAATAAACACGAGACATTCACCTGACAGACAGACAGTATAAATAAACACGAGACATTCACCTGACAGACAGACAGTATTAATAAACACGAGACATTCACCTGACAGACAGACAGTATAAATAAACAAGAGACATTCACCTGACAGACAGACAGTATTAACAAACACGAGACATTCACCTGACAGACAGGCAGTATAAACAAGAGACATTCACCTGACAGACAGGCAGTATAAATAAACACGAGACATTCACCTGACAGACAGTCAGTATAAATAAACACGAGACATTCACCTGACAGACAGGCAGTATAAATAAACACGAGACATTCACCTGACAGACAGTCAGTATAAATAAACACGAGACATTCACCTGACAGACAGACAGCATTAACAAACACGAGACATTCACCTGACAGACAGGCAGTATAAATAAACACGAGACATTCACCTGACAGACAGACAGTATAAATAAACACGAGACATTCACCTGACAGACAGACAATATTAACAATCACGAGACATTCACCTGACAGACAGACAGTATTAATAAACACGAGACATTCATCTGACAGACAGACAGTATTAACAAACACGAGACATTCACCTGACAGACAGGCAGTATAAATAAACACGAGAAATTCACCTGACAGACAGACAGTATAAATAAACACGAGACATTCACCTGACATACAGACAGTATTAATAAACACTAGACATTCACCTGACAGACAGACAGTATAAATAAACACGAGAAATTCACCTGACAGACAGACAGTATTAACAAACACGAGACATTCACCTGACAGACAGTATTAATAAACACGAGACATTCACCTGACAGACAGACAGTATTAACAAACACGAGACATTCACCTGACAGACAGACAGTATTAATAAACACGAGACATTCACCTGAAAGACAGACAGTATTAATAAACACGAGACATTCACCTGAAAGACAGTCAGAATTAATAAACACAAGACATTCACCTGACAGACAGACAGACAGAATTAATAAACACGAGACATTCACCTGACAGACAGACAGTATAAATAAACACGAGACATTCACCTGACAGACAGACAATATTAACAATCACGAGACATTCACCTGACAGACAGACAGTATTAATAAACACGAGACATTCATCTGACAGACAGACAGTATTAACAAACACGAGACATTCACCTGACAGACAGGCAGTATAAATAAACACGAGACATTCACCTGACAGACAGACAGTATTAATAAACACGAGACATTCATCTGACAGACAGACAGTATTAACAAACACGAGACATTCACCTGACAGACAGGCAGTATAAATAAACACGAGAAATTCACCTGACAGACAGACAGTATAAATAAACACGAGACATTCACCTGACATACAGACAGTATTAATAAACACTAGACATTCACCTGACAGACAGACAGTATAAATAAACACGAGAAATTCACCTGACAGACAGACAGTATTAACAAACACGAGACATTCACCTGACAGACAGTATTAATAAACACGAGACATTCACCTGACAGACAGACAGTATTAACAAACACGAGACATTCACCTGACAGACAGACAGTATTAATAAACACGAGACATTCACCTGAAAGACAGACAGTATTAATAAACACGAGACATTCACCTGAAAGACAGTCAGAATTAATAAACACAAGACATTCACCTGACAGACAGACAGACAGAATTAATAAACACGAGACATTCACCTGACAGACAGACAGTATAAATAAACACGAGACATTCACCTGACAGACAGACAATATTAACAATCACGAGACATTCACCTGACAGACAGACAGTATTAATAAACACGAGACATTCATCTGACAGACAGACAGTATTAACAAACACGAGACATTCACCTGACAGACAGGCAGTATAAATAAACACGAGAAACTCACCTGACAGACAGACAGTATAAATAAACACGAGACATTCACCAGACATACAGACAGTATTAATAAACACGAGACATTCACCTGACAGACAGACAGTATAAATAAACACGAGAAATTCACCTGACAGACAGACAGTATTAACAAACACGAGACATTCACCTGACAGACAGTATTAATAAACACGAGACATTCACCTGACAGACAGACAGTATTAACAAACACGAGACATTCACCTGACAGACAGACAGTATTAATAAACACGAGACATTCACCTGAAAGACAGACAGTATTAATAAACACGAGACATTCACCTGAAAGACAGTCAGAATTAATAAACACAAGACATTCACCTGACAGACAGACAGACAGAATTAATAAACACGAGACATTCACCTGACAGAAAGACAGTATTAATAAACCACGAGACACTCACCTGAGAGACAGAGAGTATTAATAAACATGAGACACTCACCTGATAGACAGTCAGTATTAATAAACACGAGACATTCACCTGACACACAGACAGTATTAATAAACTCGAGACACTCTCCTGACACACAGACAGTATTAATAAACACGAGACACTCACCTGACACACAGACAGTATTAATAAACACGAGACATTCACCTGACAGACAGACAGTATTAATAAACACGAGACATTCACCTGACAGACAGACAGTATTAATAAACACGAGACACTCAACTGACAGACAGACAGTATTAATAAACACGAGACATTCACCTGACAGACAGACAGCATTAATAAACACGAGACATTCACCTGACAGACAGACAGCATTAATAAACGCGAGACACTCACCTGAATGACAGACAGACAGAGAGTATTAATAAACACGAGACACTCACCTGACAGACAGACAGTATTAATACACAAGAGACACTCACCTGACTGACAGACAGTATTAATAAGCACGAGACACTCACCTGACACACAGACAGTATTAATAAACACAAGACTCTCACCTGACTGACAGACAGAGAGAGTATTAATAAACACGAGACACTCACCTGACAGACAGACAGTATTAACAAACACGAGACATTCACCTGCCAGACAGACAGTATTAATAAACACAAGACACTCACCTGACAGACAGTCAGTATTAATAAACACGAGACATTCACCTGACAGACAGACAGTATTAATAAACACGAGACACTCACCTGACAGACAGACAATATTAACAAACACTAGACATTCACCTGACAGACAGACAGTATTAATAAACATGAGACACTCACCTGACAGACAGACAGACAGACAGGCAGTATTAATAAACACGAGACATTCACCTGACAGACAGACAGTACTAATAAACACGAGACATTCTCCTGACAGAGAGACAGACAGACAGGCAGTATTAATAAACACGAGACATTCACCTGACAGACAGACAGTACTAATAAACACGAGACATTCTCCTGACAGACAGACAGTATTAATAAACACGAGACACTCACCTGACAGACAGTCAGTATTAATAAACATGAGACATTCACCTGACAGACAGACAGTATTAATAAACACGAGACACTAACCTGACAGACAGACAGTATTAATAAACACGAAACACTCACCTGACAGACAGACAGTATTAACAAACACAAGACATTCACCTGACAGACAGACAGTATTAATAAACACGAGACACTCACCTGACAGACACTCAGACAGGCAGTATTAATAAACACGAGACATTCACCTGACAGACAGACAGCATTAATAAGCACGAGACACTCACCTGACTGACAGACAGACAGAGTATTAACAAACACGAGACATTCACCTGACAGACAGACAGTATTAATAAACACGAGACACTCACCTGACAGACAGACAGTATTAACAAACACGAGAGATTCACCTGACAGACAGACAGTATTAATAAACACGAGACACTCACCTGACAGACAGACAGGCAGTATTAATAAACACGAGACATTCACCTGACAGACAGACAGACAGACAGTATTAATAAACACGAGACATTCTCCAGACAGACAAACAGTATTAATAAACACGAGACACTCACCTGACAGACAGTCAGTATTAATAAACACGAGACACTCACCTGACAGACAGACAGTATTAATAAACACGAGACATTCACCTGACACACAGACTGTATTGATAAACACGAGACACTCACCTACAGACAGACAGTATTAACAAACACGAGACATTCACCTGACAGACAGACAGTATTAATAAACACGAGACACTCACCTGACAGACAGACAGACAGGCAGTATTAATAAACACGAGACATTCACCTGACAGACAGACAGTATTAATAAACACGAGACATTCACCTGACAGACATACAGCATTAATAAACACGAGACATTCACCTGACAGACAGACAGCATTAATAAACGCGAGACACTCACCTGAATGACAGACAGACAGAGAGTATTAACAAACACAAGACATTCACCTGACAGACAGACTGTATTAATAAACACGAGACACTCGCCTGACAGACAGACAGTATTAATAAACACGAGACACTCACCTGACAGACAGACAGTATTAATAAACACGAGACATTCACCTGACAGACAGACAGTATTAATAAACACGAGACATTCACATGACAGACAGACAGTATTAATAAACACGAGACACTCACCTGACAGACAGGCAGTATAAATAAACATGAGACATTCACCAGACAGACAGACAGTATTAATAAACACGAGACATTCACCTGACAGACAGAAAGTATAAATAAACACAAGACTTTCACCTGACAGACAGGCAGTATAAACAAGAGACATTCACCTGACAGACAGGCAGTATAAATAAACACGAGACATTCACCTGACAGACAGACAGTATAAATAAACACGAGACATTCACCTGACAGACAGACAGTATTAACAAACACGAGACATTCACCTGACAGACAGGCAGTATAAACAAGAGACATTCACCTGACAGACAGGCAGTATAAATAAACACGAGACATTCACCTGACAGACAGGCAGTATAAATAAACACGAGACATTCACCTGACAGACAGTCAGTATAAATAAACACGAGACATTCACCTGACAGACAGACAGCATTAACAAACACGAGACATTCACCTGACAGACAGACAGTATAAATAAACCACGAGACATTCACCTGACAGACAGACAGTATAAATAAACACGAGACATTCACCTGACAGACAAACAATATTAACAAACACGAGACATTCACCTGACAGACAGACAGTATTAATAAACACGAGACATTCATCTGACAGACAGACAGTATTAACAAACACGAGACATTCACCTGACAGACAGGCAGTATAAATAAACACGAGAAATTCACCTGACAGACAGACAGTATAAATAAACACGAGACATTCACCTGACAGACAGACAGTATTAATAAACACGAGACATTCACCTGACAGACAGACAGTATAAATAAACACGAGACATTCACCTGACAGACAGACAGTATTAACAAACACGAGACATTCACCTGACAGACAGACAGACAGAATTAATAAACACGAGACATTCACCTGAAAGACAGACAGTATTAATAAACACGAGACATTCACCTGAAAGACAGTCAGTATTAATAAACACGAGACATTCACCTGACAGACAGACAGACAGAATTAATAAACACGAGACATTCACCTGACAGACAGACAGTATTAATAAACCCGAGACACTCACCTGACAGACAATCAGTATTAATAAACACGAGACACTCACCTGAGAGACAGACAGTATTAATAAACATGAGACACTCACCTGATAGACAGTCAGTATTAATAAACACGAGACATTCACCTGACACACAGACAGTATTAATAAACTTCGAGACACTCTCCTGACACACAGACAGTATTAATAAACACGAGACACTCACCTGACACACAGACAGTATTAATAAACACGAGACATTCACCTGACAGACAGACAGTATTAATAAACACGAGACATTCACCTGACAGACAGACAGTATAAATAAACACGAGACACTCAACTGACAGACAGACAGTATTAATAAACACGAGACATTCACCTGACAGACAGACAGCATTAATAAACACGAGACATTCACCTGACAGACAGACAGCATTAATAAACGCGAGACACTCACCTGAATGACAGACAGACAGAGAGTATTAATAAACACGAGACACTCACCTGACAGACAGACAGTATTAATACACAAGAGACACTCACCTGACTGACAGACAGTATTAATAAGCACGAGACACTCACCTGACACACAGACAGTATTAATAAACACAAGACTCTCACCTGACTGACAGACAGAGAGAGTATTAATAAACACGAGACACTCACCTGACAGACAGACAGTATTAACAAACACGAGACATTCACCTGCCAGACAGACAGTATTAATAAACACGAGACACTCACCTGACAGACAGTCAGTATTAATAAACACGAGACATTCACCTGACAGACAGACAGTATTAATAAACACGAGACACTCACCTGACAGACAGACAGTATTAACAAACACTAGACATTCACCTGACAGACAGACAGTATTAATAAACATGAGACACTCACCTGACAGACAGACAGACAGACAGACAGGCAGGCAGTATTAATAAACACGAGACATTCACCTGACAGACAGGCAGTATAAATAAACACGAGACATTCTCCTGACAGACAGTACTAATAAACACGAGACATTCTCCTGACAGACAGGCAGTATAAACAAGAGACATTCACCTGACAGACAGGCAGTATAAATAAACACGAGACATTCACCTGACAGACAGTCAGTATAAATAAACACGAGACATTCACCTGACAGACAGGCAGTATAAATAAACACGAGACATTCACCTGACAGACAGTCAGTATAAATAAACACGAGACATTCACCTGATAGACAGACAGCATTAACAAACACGAGACATTCACCTGACAGACAGGCAGTATAAATAAACACGAGACATTCACCTGACAGACAAACAATATTAACAAACACGAGACATTCACCTGACAGACAGACAATATTAACAAACACGAGACATTCACCTGACAGACAGACAGTATTAATAAACACGAGACATTCACCTGACAGACAGGCAGTATAAATAAACACGAGAAATTCACCTGACAGACAGACAGTATAAATAAACACGAGACATTCACCTGACAGACAGACAGTATAAATAAACACGAGACATTCACCTGACAGACAGACAGTATTAATAAACACGAGACATTCACCTGACAGACAGACAGTATAAATAAACACGAGACATTCACCTGACAGACAGACAGTATAAATAAACACGAGACATTCACCTGACAGACAGACAGTATTAATAAACACGAGACATTCACCTGACAGACAGACAGTATAAATAAACAAGAGACATTCACCTGACAGACAGACAGTATTAACAAACACGAGACATTCACCTGACAGACAGGCAGTATAAACAAGAGACATTCACCTGACAGACAGGCAGTATAAATAAACACGAGACATTCACCTGACAGACAGTCAGTATAAATAAACACGAGACATTCACCTGACAGACAGGCAGTATAAATAAACACGAGACATTCACCTGACAGACAGTCAGTATAAATAAACACGAGACATTCACCTGACAGACAGACAGCATTAACAAACACGAGACATTCACCTGACAGACAGGCAGTATAAATAAACACGAGACATTCACCTGACAGACAGACAGTATAAATAAACACGAGACATTCACCTGACAGACAGACAATATTAACAATCACGAGACATTCACCTGACAGACAGACAGTATTAATAAACACGAGACATTCATCTGACAGACAGACAGTATTAACAAACACGAGACATTCACCTGACAGACAGGCAGTATAAATAAACACGAGAAATTCACCTGACAGACAGACAGTATAAATAAACACGAGACATTCACCTGACATACAGACAGTATTAATAAACACTAGACATTCACCTGACAGACAGACAGTATAAATAAACACGAGAAATTCACCTGACAGACAGACAGTATTAACAAACACGAGACATTCACCTGACAGACAGTATTAATAAACACGAGACATTCACCTGACAGACAGACAGTATTAACAAACACGAGACATTCACCTGACAGACAGACAGTATTAATAAACACGAGACATTCACCTGAAAGACAGACAGTATTAATAAACACGAGACATTCACCTGAAAGACAGTCAGAATTAATAAACACAAGACATTCACCTGACAGACAGACAGACAGAATTAATAAACACGAGACATTCACCTGACAGACAGACAGTATTAATAAACACGAGACACTCACCTGAGAGACAGACAGTATTAATAAACATGAGACACTCACCTGATAGACAGTCAGTATTAATAAACACGAGACATTCACCTGACACACAGACAGTATTAATAAACTCGAGACACTCTCCTGACACACAGACAGTATTAATAAACACGAGACACTCACCTGACACACAGACAGTATTAATAAACACGAGACATTCACCTGACAGACAGACAGTATTAATAAACACGAGACATTCACCTGACAGACAGACAGTATTAATAAACACGAGACACTCAACTGACAGACAGACAGTATTAATAAACACGAGACATTCACCTGACAGACAGACAGCATTAATAAACACGAGACATTCACCTGACAGACAGACAGCATTAATAAACGCGAGACACTCACCTGAATGACAGACAGACAGAGAGTATTAATAAACACGAGACACTCACCTGACAGACAGACAGTATTAATACACAAGAGACACTCACCTGACTGACAGACAGTATTAATAAGCACGAGACACTCACCTGACACACAGACAGTATTAATAAACACAAGACTCTCACCTGACTGACAGACAGAGAGAGAGTATTAATAAACACGAGACACTCACCTGACAGACAGACAGTATTAACAAACACGAGACATTCACCTGCCAGACAGACAGTATTAATAAACACGAGACACTCACCTGACAGACAGTCAGTATTAATAAACACGAGACATTCACCTGACAGACAGACAGTATTAATAAACACGAGACACTCACCTGACAGACAGACAGTATTAACAAACACTAGACATTCACCTGACAGACAGACAGTATTAATAAACATGAGACACTCACCTGACAGACAGACAGACAGACAGGCAGTATTAATAAACACGAGACATTCACCTGACAGACAGACAGTACTAATAAACACGAGACATTCTCCTGACAGACAGACAGACAGACAGGCAGTATTAATAAACACGAGACATTCACCTGACAGACAGACAGTACTAATAAACACGAGACATTCTCCTGACAGACAGACAGTATTAATAAACACGAGACACTCACCTGACAGACAGTCAGTATTAATAAACATGAGACATTCACCTGACAGACAGACAGTATTAATAAACACGAGACACTAACCTGACAGACAGACAGTATTAATAAACACGAAACACTCACCTGACAGACAGACAGTATTAACAAACACAAGACATTCACCTGACAGACAGACAGTATTAATAAACACGAGACACTCACCTGACAGACACTCAGACAGGCAGTATTAATAAACACGAGACATTCACCTGACAGACAGACAGCATTAATAAGCATGAGACACTCACCTGACTGACAGACAGACAGAGTATTAACAAACACGAGACATTCACCTGACAGACAGACAGTATTAATAAACACGAGACACTCACCTGACAGACAGACAGTATTAACAAACACGAGAGATTCACCTGACAGACAGACAGTATTAATAAACACGAGACACTCACCTGACAGACAGACAGGCAGTATTAATAAACACGAGACATTCACCTGACAGACAGACAGACAGACAGTATTAATAAACACGAGACATTCTCCAGACAGACAGACAGTATTAATAAACACGAGACACTCACCTGACAGACAGTCAGTATTAATAAACACGAGACACTCACCTGACAGACAGACAGTATTAATAAACACGAGACATTCACCTGACACACAGACTGTATTAATAAACACGAGACACTCACCTGACAGACAGACAGTATTAACAAACACGAGACATTCACCTGACAGACAGACAGTATTAATAAACACGAGACACTCACCTGACAGACAGACAGACAGGCAGTATTAATAAACACGAGACATTCACCTGACAGACAGACAGTATTAATAAACACGAGACACTCACCTGACAGACAGACAGACAGGCAGTATTAATAAACACGAGACATTCACCTGACAGACAGACAGTATTAATAAACACGAGACATTCACCTGACAGACATAAAGCATTAATAAACACGAGACATTAACCTGACAGACAGACAGCATTAATAAACGCGAGACACTCACCTGAATGACAGACAGACAGAGAGTATTAACAAACACAAGACATTCACCTGACAGACAGACTGTATTAATAAACACGAGACACTCAGCCTGACAGACAGACAGTATTAATAAACACGAGACACTCACCTGACAGACAGACAGTATTAATAAACACGAGACATTCACCTGACAGACAGACAGTATTAATAAACACGAGACATTCACATGACAGACAGACAGTATTAATAAACACGAGACACTCACCTGACAGACAGGCAGTATAAATAAACATGAGACATTCACCAGACAGACAGACAGTATTAATAAACACGAGACATTCACCTGACAGACAGAAAGTATAAATAAACACAAGACTTTCACCTGACAGACAGGCAGTATAAACAAGAGACATTCACCTGACAGACAGGCAGTATAAATAAACACGAGACATTCACCTGACAGACAGACAGTATAAATAAACACGAGACATTCACCTGACAGACAGACAGTATTAACAAACACGAGACATTCACCTGACAGACAGGCAGTATAAACAAGAGACATTCACCTGACAGACAGGCAGTATAAATAAACACGAGACATTCACCTGACAGACAGGCAGTATAAATAAACACGAGACATTCACCTGACAGACAGTCAGTATAAATAAACACGAGACATTCACCTGACAGACAGACAGCATTAACAAACACGCGAGACATTCACCTGACAGACAGACAGTATAAATAAACACGAGACATTCACCTGACAGACAGACAGTATAAATAAACACGAGACATTCACCTGACAGACAAACAATATTAACAAACACGAGACATTCACCTGACAGACAGACAGTATTAATAAACACGAGACATTCATCTGACAGACAGACAGTATTAACAAACACGAGACATTCACCTGACAGACAGGCAGTATAAATAAACACGAGAAATTCACCTGACAGACAGACAGTATAAATAAACACGAGACATTCACCTGACAGACAGACAGTATTAATAAACACGAGACATTCACCTGACAGACAGACAGTATAAATAAACACGAGACATTCACCTGACAGACAGACAGTATTAACAAACACGAGACATTCACCTGACAGACAGACAGACAGAATTAATAAACACGAGACATTCACCTGAAAGACAGACAGTATTAATAAACACGAGACATTCACCTGAAAGACAGTCAGTATTAATAAACACGAGACATTCACCTGACAGACAGACAGACAGAATTAATAAACACGAGACATTCACCTGACAGACAGACAGTATTAATAAACCCGAGACACTCACCTGACAGACAATCAGTATTAATAAACACGAGACACTCACCTGAGAGACAGACAGTATTAATAAACATGAGACACTCACCTGATAGACAGTCAGTATTAATAAACACGAGACATTCACCTGACACACAGACAGTATTAATAAACTCGAGACACTCTCCTGACACACAGACAGTATTAATAAACACGAGACACTCACCTGACACACAGACAGTATTAATAAACACGAGACATTCACCTGACAGACAGACAGTATTAATAAACACGAGACATTCACCTGACAGACAGACAGTATAAATAAACACGAGACACTCAACTGACAGACAGACAGTATTAATAAACACGAGACATTCACCTGACAGACAGACAGCATTAATAAACACGAGACATTCACCTGACAGACAGACAGCATTAATAAACGCGAGACACTCACCTGAATGACAGACAGACAGAGAGTATTAATAAACACGAGACACTCACCTGACAGACAGACAGTATTAATACACAAGAGACACTCACCTGACTGACAGACAGTATTAATAAGCACGAGACACTCACCTGACACACAGACAGTATTAATAAACACAAGACTCTCACCTGACTGACAGACAGAGAGAGTATTAATAAACACGAGACACTCACCTGACAGACAGACAGTATTAACAAACACGAGACATTCACCTGCCAGACAGACAGTATTAATAAACACGAGACACTCACCTGACAGACAGTCAGTATTAATAAACACGAGACATTCACCTGACAGACAGACAGTATTAATAAACACGAGACACTCACCTGACAGACAGACAGTATTAACAAACACTAGACATTCACCTGACAGACAGACAGTATTAATAAACATGAGACACTCACCTGACAGACAGACAGACAGACAGACAGGCAGGCAGTATTAATAAACACGAGACATTCACCTGACAGACAGGCAGTATAAATAAACACGAGACATTCTCCTGACAGACAGTACTAATAAACACGAGACATTCTCCTGACAGACAGGCAGTATAAACAAGAGACATTCACCTGACAGACAGGCAGTATAAATAAACACAAGACATTCACCTGACAGACAGTCAGTATAAATAAACACGAGACATTCACCTGACAGACAGGCAGTATAAATAAACACGAGACATTCACCTGACAGACAGTCAGTATAAATAAACACGAGACATTCACCTGATAGACAGACAGCATTAACAAACACGAGACATTCACCTGACAGACAGGCAGTATAAATAAACACGAGACATTCACCTGACAGACAAACAATATTAACAAACACGAGACATTCACCTGACAGACAGACAATATTAACAAACACGAGACATTCACCTGACAGACAGACAGTATTAATAAACACGAGACATTCACCTGACAGACAGGCAGTATAAATAAACACGAGAAATTCACCTGACAGACAGACAGTATAAATAAACACGAGACATTCACCTGACAGACAGACAGTATAAATAAACACGAGACATTCACCTGACAGACAGACAGTATTAATAAACACGAGACATTCACCTGACAGACAGACAGTATAAATAAACACGAGACATTCACCTGACAGACAGACAGTATAAATAAACACGAGACATTCACCTGACAGACAGACAGTATTAATAAACACGAGACATTCACCTGACAGACAGACAGTATAAATAAACACGAGACATTCACCTGACAGACAGACAGTATTAACAAACACGAGACATTCACCTGACAGACAGGCAGTATAAACAAAGAGACATTCACCTGACAGACAGGCAGTATAAATAAACACGAGACATTCACCTGACAGACAGTCAGTATAAATAAACACGAGACATTCACCTGACAGACAGGCAGTATAAATAAACACGAGACATTCACCTGACAGACAGTCAGTATAAATAAACACGAGACATTCACCTGACAGACAGACAGCATTAACAAACACGAGACATTCACCTGACAGACAGGCAGTATAAATAAACACGAGACATTCACCTGACAGACAGACAGTATAAATAAACACGAGACATTCACCTGACAGACAGACAATATTAACAATCACGAGACATTCACCTGACAGACAGACAGTATTAATAAACACGAGACATTCATCTGACAGACAGACAGTATTAACAAACACGAGACATTCACCTGACAGACAGGCAGTATAAATAAACACGAGAAATTCACCTGACAGACAGACAGTATAAATAAACACGAGACATTCACCTGACAGACAGACAGTATTAATAAACACTAGACATTCACCTGACAGACAGACAGTATAAATAAACACGAGAAATTCACCTGACAGACAGACAGTATTAACAAACACGAGACATTCACCTGACAGACAGTATTAATAAACACGAGACATTCACCTGACAGACAGACAGTATTAACAAACACGAGACATTCACCTGACAGACAGACAGTATTAATAAACACGAGACATTCACCTGAAAGACAGACAGTATTAATAAACACGAGACATTCACCTGAAAGACAGTCAGAATTAATAAACACAAGACATTCACCTGACAGACAGACAGACAGAATTAATAAACACGAGACATTCACCTGACAGACAGACAGTATTAATAAACACGAGACACTCACCTGAGAGACAGACAGTATTAATAAACATGAGACACTCACCTGATAGACAGTCAGTATTAATAAACACGAGACATTCACCTGACACACAGACAGTATTAATAAACTCGAGACACTCTCCTGACACACAGACAGTATTAATAAACACGAGACACTCACCTGACACACAGACAGTATTAATAAACACGAGACATTCACCTGACAGACAGACAGTATTAATAAACACGAGACATTCACCTGACAGACAGACAGTATTAATAAACACGAGACACTCAACTGACAGACAGACAGTATTAATAAACACGAGACATTCACCTGACAGACAGACAGCATTAATAAACACGAGACATTCACCTGACAGACAGACAGCATTAATAAACGCGAGACACTCACCTGAATGACAGACAGACAGAGAGTATTAATAAACACGAGACACTCACCTGACAGACAGACAGTATTAATACACAAGAGACACTCACCTGACTGACAGACAGTATTAATAAGCACGAGACACTCACCTGACACACAGACAGTATTAATAAACACAAGACTCTCACCTGACTGACAGACAGAGAGAGTATTAATAAACACGAGACACTCACCTGACAGACAGACAGTATTAACAAACACGAGACATTCACCTGCCAGACAGACAGTATTAATAAACACGAGACACTCACCTGACAGACAGTCAGTATTAATAAACACGAGACATTCACCTGACAGACAGACAGTATTAATAAACACGAGACACTCACCTGACAGACAGACAGTATTAACAAACACTAGACATTCACCTGACAGACAGACAGTATTAATAAACATGAGACACTCACCTGACAGACAGACAGACAGACAGGCAGTATTAATAAACACGAGACATTCACCTGACAGACAGACAGTACTAATAAACACGAGACATTCTCCTGACAGACAGACAGACAGACAGGCAGTATTAATAAACACGAGACATTCACCTGACAGACAGACAGTACTAATAAACACGAGACATTCTCCTGACAGACAGACAGTATTAATAAACACGAGACACTCACCTGACAGACAGTCAGTATTAATAAACATGAGACATTCACCTGACAGACAGACAGTATTAATAAACACGAGACACTAACCTGACAGACAGACAGTATTAATAAACACGAAACACTCACCTGACAGACAGACAGTATTAACAAACACAAGACATTCACCTGACAGACAGACAGTATTAATAAACACGAGACACTCACCTGACAGACACTCAGACAGGCAGTATTAATAAACACGAGACATTCACCTGACAGACAGACAGACAGAGTATTAACAAACACGAGACATTCACCTGACAGACAGACAGTATTAATAAACACGAGACACTCACCTGACAGACAGACAGTATTAACAAACACGAGAGATTCACCTGACAGACAGACAGTATTAATAAACACGAGACACTCACCTGACAGACAGACAGGCAGTATTAATAAACACGAGACATTCACCTGACAGACAGACAGACAGACAGTATTAATAAACACGAGACATTCTCCAGACAGACAGACAGTATTAATAAACACGAGACACTCACCTGACAGACAGTCAGTATTAATAAACACGAGACACTCACCTGACAGACAGACAGTATTAATAAACACGAGACATTCACCTGACACACAGACTGTATTAATAAACACGAGACACTCACCTGACAGACAGACAGTATTAACAAACACGAGACATTCACCTGACAGACAGACAGTATTAATAAACACGAGACACTCACCTGACAGACAGACAGACAGGCAGTATTAATAAACACGAGACATTCACCTGACAGACAGACAGTATTAATAAACACGAGACACTCACCTGACAGACAGACAGACAGGCAGTATTAATAAACACGAGACATTCACCTGACAGACAGACAGTATTAATAAACACGAGACATTCACCTGACAGACATACAGCATTAATAAACACGAGACATTCACCTGACAGACAGACAGCATTAATAAGCACGAGACACTCACCTGAATGACAGACAGACAGAGAGTATTAACAAACACAAGACATTCACCTGACAGACAGACTGTATTAATAAACACGAGACACTCGCCTGACAGACAGACAGTATTAATAAACACGAGACACTCACCTGACAGACAGACAGTATTAATAAACACGAGACATTCACCTGACAGACAGACAGTATTAATAAACACGAGACATTCACATGACAGACAGACAGTATTAATAAACACGAGACACTCACCTGACAGACAGGCAGTATAAATAAACATGAGACATTCACCAGACAGACAGACAGTATTAAAAAACACGAGACATTCACCTGACAGACAGAAAGTATAAATAAACACAAGACTTTCACCTGACAGACAGGCAGTATAAACAAGAGACATTCACCTGACAGACAGGCAGTATAAATAAACACGAGACATTCACCTGACAGACAGACAGTATAAATAAACACGAGACATTCACCTGACAGACAGACAGTATTAACAAACACGAGACATTCACCTGACAGACAGGCATTATAAACAAGAGACATTCACCTGACAGACAGGCAGTATAAATAAACACGAGACATTCACCTGACAGACAGGCAGTATAAATAAACACGAGACATTCACCTGACAGACAGTCAGTATAAATAAACACGAGACATTCACCTGACAGACAGACAGCATTAACAAACACGAGACATTCACCTGACAGACAGACAGTATAAATAAACACGAGACATTCACCTGACAGACAGACAGTATAAATAAACACGAGACATTCACCTGACAGACAAACAATATTAACAAACACGAGACATTCACCTGACAGACAGACAGTATTAATAAACACGAGACATTCATCTGACAGACAGACAGTATTAACAAACACGAGACATTCACCTGACAGACAGGCAGTATAAATAAACACGAGAAATTCACCTGACAGACAGACAGTATAAATAAACACGAGACATTCACCTGACAGACAGACAGTATTAATAAACACGAGACATTCACCTGACAGACAGACAGTATAAATAAACACGAGACATTCACCTGACAGACAGACAGTATTAACAAACACGAGACATTCACCTGACAGACAGACAGACAGAATTAATAAACACGAGACATTCACCTGAAAGACAGACAGTATTAATAAACACGAGACATTCACCTGAAAGACAGTCAGTATTAATAAACACGAGACATTCACCTGACAGACAGACAGACAGAATTAATAAACACGAGACATTCACCTGACAGACAGACAGTATTAATAAACCCGAGACACTCACCTGACAGACAATCAGTATTAATAAACACGAGACACTCACCTGAGAGACAGACAGTATTAATAAACATGAGACACTCACCTGATAGACAGTCAGTATTAATAAACACGAGACATTCACCTGACACACAGACAGTATTAATAAACTCGAGACACTCTCCTGACACACAGACAGTATTAATAAACACGAGACACTCACCTGACACACAGACAGTATTAATAAACACGAGACATTCACCTGACAGACAGACAGTATTAATAAACACGAGACATTCACCTGACAGACAGACAGTATTAATAAACACGAGACACTCAACTGACAGACAGACAGTATTAATAAACACGAGACATTCACCTGACAGACAGACAGCATTAATAAACACGAGACATTCACCTGACAGACAGACAGCATTAATAAACGCGAGACACTCACCTGAATGACAGACAGACAGAGAGTATTAATAAACACGAGACACTCACCTGACAGACAGACAGTATTAATACACAAGAGACACTCACCTGACTGACAGACAGTATTAATAAGCACGAGACACTCACCTGACACACAGACAGTATTAATAAACACAAGACTCTCACCTGACTGACAGACAGAGAGAGTATTAATAAACACGAGACACTCACCTGACAGACAGACAGTATTAACAAACACGAGACATTCACCTGCCAGACAGACAGTATTAATAAACACGAGACACTCACCTGACAGACAGTCAGTATTAATAAACACGAGACATTCACCTGACAGACAGACAGTATTAATAAACACGAGACACTCACCTGACAGACAGACAGTATTAACAAACACTAGACATTCACCTGACAGACAGACAGTATTAATAAACATGAGACACTCACCTGACAGACAGACAGACAGACAGACAGGCAGGCAGTATTAATAAACACGAGACATTCACCTGACAGACAGGCAGTATAAATAAACACGAGACATTCTCCTGACAGACAGTACTAATAAACACGAGACATTCTCCTGACAGACAGGCAGTATAAATAAACACGAGACATTCACCTGACAGACAGGCAGTATAAATAAACACGAGACATTCTCCTGACAGACAGTACTAATAAACACGAGACATTCACCTGACAGACAGGCAGTATAAATAAACACGAGACATTCACCTGACAGACAGTCAGTATAAATAAACACGAGACATTCACCTGACAGACAGGCAGTATAAATAAACACGAGACATTCACCTGACAGACAGTCAGTATAAATAAACACGAGACATTCACCTGATAGACAGACAGCATTAACAAACACGAGACATTCACCTGACAGACAGGCAGTATAAATAAACACGAGACATTCACCTGACAGACAAACAATATTAACAAACACGAGACATTCACCTGACAGACAGACAATATTAACAAACACGAGACATTCACCTGACAGACAGACAGTATTAATAAACACGAGACATTCACCTGACAGACAGGCAGTATAAATAAACACGAGAAATTCACCTGACAGACAGACAGTATAAATAAACACGAGACATTCACCTGACAGACAGACAGTATAAATAAACACGAGACATTCACCTGACAGACAGACAGTATTAATAAACACGAGACATTCACCTGACAGACAGACAGTATAAATAAACACGAGACATTCACCTGACAGACAGACAGTATTAACAAACACGAGACATTCACCTGACAGACAGACAGTATTAATAAACACGAGACATTCACCTGACAGACAGACAGTATTAACAAACACGAGACATTCACCTGACAGACAGACAGTATTAATAAACACGAGACACTCACCTGACAGACAGACAGTATTAATAAACACGAGACATTCACCTGACAGACAGACAGTATTATCAAACACGAGACATTCACCTGACAGACAGACAGTATTAATAAACACGAGACATTCACCTGAAAGACAGACAGTATTAATAAACACGAGACATTCACCTGAAAGACAGTCAGTATTAATAAACACGAGACATTCACCTGACAGACAGACAGACAGAATTAATAAACACGAGACATTCACCTGACAGACAGACAGTATTAATAAACCCGAGACACTCACCTGACAGACAGATCAGTATTAATAAACACGAGACACTCACCTGAGAGACAGACAGTATTAATAAACATGAGACACTCACCTGATAGACAGTCAGTATTAATAAACACGAGACATTCACCTGACACACAGACAGTATTAATAAACACGAGACACTCTCCTGACACACAGACAGTATAAATAAACACGAGACACTCACCTGACACACAGACAGTATTAATAAACACGAGACATTCACCTGACAGACAGACAGTATTAATAAACACGAGACATTCACCTGACAGACAGACAGTATTAATAAACACGAGACACTCAACTGACAGACAGACAGTATTAATAAACACGAGACATTCACCTGACAGACAGACAGCATTAATAAACACGAGACATTCACCTGACAGACAGACAGCATTAATAAACGCGAGACACTCACCTGAATGACAGACAGACAGAGAGTATTAATAAACACGAGACACTCACCTGACAGACAGACAGTATTAATACACAAGAGACACTCACCTGACTGACAGACAGTATTAATAAGCACGAGACACTCACCTGACACACAGACAGCATTAATAAACGCGAGACACTCACCTGAATGACAGACAGACAGAGAGTATTAATAAACATGAGACACTCACCTGACAGACAGACAGTATTAATACACAAGAGACACTCACCTGACTGACAGACAGTATTAATAAACGCGAGACACTCACCTGAATGACACAGACAGAGAGTATTAATAAACACAAGACACTCACCTGACAGACAGACAGTATTAATACACAAGAGACACTCACCTGCCAGACAGACAGTATTAATAAACACGAGACACTCACCTGACAGACAGTCAGTATTAATAAACACGAGACATTCACCTGCCAGACAGACAGTATTAATAAACACGAGACACTCACCTGACAGACAGACAGTATTAACAAACACTAGACATTCACCTGACAGACAGACAGTATTAATAAACATGAGACACTCACCTGACAGACAGACAGACAGACAGGCAGTATTAATAAACACGAGACATTCACCTGACAGACACACAGTATTAATAAACACGAGACACTCACCTGACAGACAGTCAGTATTAATAAACATGAGACATTCACCTGACAGACAGACAGTATTAATAAACACGAGACACTAACCTGACAGACAGTCAGTATTAATAAACACGAGACATTCACCTGACAGACAGACAGTATAAATAAACACGAGACATTCACCTGACAGACAGACAGTATTAACAAACACGAGACATTCACCTGACATTGGCCCAGTTGGATCTATTGATCACACGCAGCACTGGTGCCTCATCTTTAGACACACTACTGACTACAGTCTGAATGATCCTCTCAATGCGTGTCAAAACATCCTGTCTGTGCATGAGGAATAAGTGATTTTCAATTAGAACTTCTAAACAGATGAACAAAGAGTTAAAACAGACACAAAACTTGATATTTCTGCTCCTGTTGTCACCTGCTGACGTCCTCCAGGTGTTTGTCAGCGGTTTCATGACTCACGCGCAGTGTCTCTCTTAACTTATCAAGCTCATTAAACTGTTCAGCCATTTACATAAAGTATGTTAATCTCAGTCGAAATTGTACAGCTGTTTCTAACTCTAAAGTCGCTGTAGTTCTTTATTTGTTTTACTGGTCGGTGTTCGTCGTCGCAAAGTGAAAACCATTAGTTAACAGCGCAGCGCGTTAGCGGGTTCAACGGCTAAATGACACAGTTATCGAATATAAAACGAATATATATGCTTGTAAACGAGGTTATTTTATATATTTTTTATATACAACAAGCAAACACATCGCTGTTCAAACTTCACAGGAGACTATACGCGCGCGCTCCGGTAGCGGAAGGGCGTGAACATTCTCATTCATCCAGCTCATGATGGCGTCTGACAGTCATATGAAGATATATGCAGCAACGACTCAATTACGCCCGACCAAAATCCATATAATTGCCTACAATAAATGTAATTCTTATTCAAAATACAAAGTCAACACTTCAACACTTATAAATAATTATATAAATATGGTGTAGTGGTCTAAAGCACATAACTGCTAATCAGAAGGTTGTAGGTTCGAACACCACATTGTGTCCTTGAGCAAGGCAGTTTACTCTGGGGGGATTGTCCCTGTAATAAGTGCACTGTAAGTCGCTTTGGATAAAACCGTCTGCCAAATTCATAAATATATACTAATTAAAAAAGCATACATGGAAAAAAATTTAATAAAAATCTTTGCTAGTAAATAAATTACTAAAAGGCTGATTATTATACATTGATATTTTTTTTTCTCCCCAATTTGGAATGAACAATTCCCAAATTCCCACATACAATGAAAAGAAAATTTAATTTGCACTGCTTGCACAAGTTTGACCACTGGATTATACATTTGTATTTAAACTAGTGTTCTCAGGAGTATTCCCCCTTCTCTTCTGAAAGAGGAAAAGAGGAGGGGCTTATATGACTTGATTCATAGTAAAGTACAACCAATAGCTGAAATCAAGTAGATGCACATATTTTCAAAATGTACCAGTAGTCCAACTTCCTCGCTCACTTTCCTCCAAGCAATGTCTTTTTTCGTTCGGTCTCTGCACATGATGTTGTGTCATACAATTCCTGGTGCCCACACACCGCTACCCACCGCCAGGTAATAATCTAACAATTAGTAATAATCTGGTTGGATTGACTTTGTATGTAATCACGGCACACGAAATGCTAGTGGTCTAAAGCACATAACTGTTAATCAGAAGGTTGCTGGTTCGATCTCCACAGCCACCACCATTGTGTCCTTGAGCAAGACAGTTAACTCCAGGTTGCTCTGGGGGGATTGTCCCTGTAATAAGGGCTCTGTAAGTCTCTTTGGATAAAAGCGTCTGCCAAATGCATAAATGTAAATGTAAAATAACTTCTTATATTACAAACTTATGTGTTTAAATAAACTGAAATCTTCTCAGTGAAAGCCTACTGAAGGGGATTACAGATTTAAAGCAATTTTAATATTATCTTAAAAAGAATATTGCAGTTAGTACAGTTAACTTGTAATTCACAAATACAGAAGCACATTAACATAAATTAAATTTTTGGGGCAGCTATGCCCATCTAATCTCCTCCAGCCAAATTCCTTTTGAAGACCCTTCTGACATTTTTTTCTGTTCCCTGAAGAACCCAGCTACACCCCATAGCCCCAAAATTCCAGCACGCCTGACAACACCACAGGGCAGCAGCAGGCAAAGGCCTAAAACATCTGCCCAACAGTAAACCTCATGTTAACCTCACACTTTTCACAGATTAAGACAGTTACACTTTGAGAGAAAAAAATAAAATAATTTACTCATCCTCATTTGTTCCAAATCCACAAAAGTAATTTTTCTTAAGGGCATGCTGCACTCTTTTCCATATAATGAAGCCACATCCACATTAATCTGCTTTCATTTGAAAACTCTGTTTTCAGTTTCCTAACACCATTATTTTCCATGCGGTAATGGAGCTGTTCAAGTCAGACTGATCTCACAGTGAAATCTAAAACTGAATATTGACTTTTCTTTATCTAAAATTTCAGTCTGTGCTTACCGAAATGCAAAACACTGCCCCCAGTGTTGTTGGGCATATGGCCACATGTGACCATATTCTGGTTGAAACGTCCTCAGAGGGGTGCCAAATGCAAGTTGTGAAGTAAGTTGTTTTTAGCTGTACAGGCTGTAGTACAGTGAAGAGGAATGCATATTTCATTAACTGTACCCCCAACACAAACCTAAACCAAACCATCAATTGAGAAAAACTATTTAATGTTTGAGGGAAAAAATCCAACCTCCGAATCAAATCAAATTTGATTACTTCCTGGTTTCAACGCAGTGTCTGAATCTGGGTCTCACACGCTGCTAATGCAATGTGCTTCTGGTCACACCACTAGGGAAGTTAAACATGCTGGAGCTGATGCAAACATGTCTGAGAGGAGATGGTGCTTACAGTGAGTCGGCATAACAGGAACTCTCAGAAACAACTTGCCGACTTGTATTCATGTTGCTCAGGTTGTAGACCAAAAACACAGAAGAAAATATAAACAAATTGAGCAATGGGTTCCCACTGAATTTTCCTATGGGTTTTTTTTTTTTTTTTTATAGTTTTGGATAATTACTTATTTTCTACTATTTTCTACAACATATACACAGTCAAATATACCCCAAACATGAATTTTTTTAAAAAGGATGTTGTTAACAAGATAAGGACTACAACAGGCTTCCGATTCGTCAGGCACATACACGCACATGCTTGTGGTAGTTGTAGTCCTTATTTAGCAAGTCGTTAGCAACATTCATTATTTAAAGGGTTAGTTCATCCAAAAATTCTCTCATAATTTACTCACACTCATGCCATCCCAGTGTATGACTTTATTCTGCTGAATATAAATTAAGATTTTTAGAAGAATATCTCAACTCTGTAGGTCTAAACAATGCAATTGAATGGTGACCAGGAATCAGAAGGTCCAAAAAGGACCTATAGGCAGCATAAAAGTAATCCATAAGACTCCAGTGATTTAATCCATGTCTTCAGAAGCGACATGATAGGTGTGGGTGAGAAACATGTCAATATTTGTACTTTTTTACTATAAAACTCCACATTTGAACAGCCTTGACCAGTAGATGGCTGAATGTGAAACTGAAAGTCACTTCCACACCAGGATGATAAAGTGAAAGTGAAAGTGTAGCTGTACAGTTAAAAAAATATGTCTGTTTCTCACCCACACCTAACACATTGCTTCAGATTTTGCTGGATTTAACCACTTGAATTGTGTGGATTACTTTAATGCTGCCTTTATGTCTCTTTTGGAGCTTCAAATATATGGTCACCATTTATTTGCATTGTAAGGAACTACAGAGCTGAAATATTCATCTAAAAATCTTTGTTTGTGTTTTGCAGAAGAAAGAATGTCATGCACATCTGGGATGGCATGAGGGAGAGTAAACGATGAGAATTATATGAATTATACCTTTAAAAACACTGTAGCTTTATAATTTATGTTTGAGGTATGACTGTGTGTAGTTTATTTTGTGGAACAAAATGTCCAATAGCTTCAAGTTATGTTTACCACAAGCCTTATTTTACTCATATAGTTAAAACCCCCATTAAAAACCCCATAGAAAATTCCAGAGGGAACCCATAGCAAATTAGCCTTGTTCACATACAAATTTAAGTCACAGCTGAAAAGCTCTATGGAGAGCGTTTTCGAAATGCTCCACTTACAGTGGAGGAAAACATGTTGTGTTTCCATGTTTTATGGGGACTTTCCATAGACATAATGGTTTTTATACTGTACAAACTTTATATTCTATCCCCTAAACCTAACCCTACCCCTAAACCTAACCCTTACAGAAAACATTCTGCATTTTTACATTTTCAAAAAACATAATTTAGTATGATTTATAAGCTGTTTTCCTCATGGGGACCGACAAAATGTCCCCACAAGGTCAAAAATTTCGGGTTTTACTATCCTTATGGGGACATTTGGTCCCCACAAAGTGATAAATACACGCTCACACACACACACACACACACACACACACACACACACACACAGATGTATGATATATTTTAAAATAAGGGAAGTCAGAAACTCATAATTAAGTGATAATAAAAAGTGACATGAAAGTGACATGAAACTATTTTTTGCAAATAATTTTCCACTCTTGCTTGTTTAAGGGTTACACCACATTCTCCTAGTCCCTTAAATGGCATAAGGAAACAGTGTTCAAGTTTACATGACATATCAGAATGCCACATTCTGCAAAAACCCTGGAATAACATTTTCGTCAATGCTGTATGTGGAAAGGAGTGTCCAGAATGTTCAGCAAAAATGCACTTTTGGTGTTTCACAGACGAAGGGGAAAAAATTCATAGGGATCTTTAATTATATGGGGTTGAGTAAATAATCACAAAAATTTCCTTTTGGGTGAACAATTCCTTTAATATTATAATAAAATTATCCAGCTTGCAGAGGAACCTGCAAGTTTTTGAAGCATGAACTGGAATTATATGTTAATTAGGTAATCATAAGATGGATCAGATCTTGTTGACAATGTGCAAAAAAATTGTGAGACTAATGGAGACAGAGGTCCTTGCCCCTGACCTGACCCAAAAACCTCCATCTGGCTCCTCACAAGGCATCTGGGAATCTTCTCCTCTTTTCTTGAGTGACATTGACAAGCAGTTTCCGTAACACTCAAGCTTAATCTGCAGATAATTGCTATCTCTCCAAAACTAACACAGCAACACCTCACAGCCAGCTATAATGGATTGTGCAAGTTTACAAAGAGGGAAACTATCTCTTTTTCTCCCTCTCATTCTCTGGGCTGAAGTTGTAGTCAATTGTAGTGTGAAGCTTGTGTCTCAGGGTGAGTGTTTGCATTGTTGAGCCAAAGAATCAGGTTATAAGGCCACAGAAAGGGGAGTTTGAGACTATCGGAAGGGAGGGGGGCACCCTTCTACAGGTGATGAGGATTAGCTGAAGCCAGAGGCCCCTTCGAAACCAAATACAGATCTGTCAGTCTAATCCCCACAAATAGAAAACAGAGCTCCCTCAGCTCTCCCCTCTCTCTGGCACATAACATACCCCACCACATCTGCCCTTTGCCAAACACTGCTTGCCCTCTTCCTGTTAATGGGACCCTAGAGAAGCATCCCTAAGGGGGAAGTGACTGATTGGCCCTGGCAGGAATGGAGTGCTCTGCTCAACCTCACAGAGTGATGAGATAAAGGATGTGGGAGGGCATTTTCATTAGCGATGAGGACTGTCCAGCCCCTCTCCAGAGTCTTGGGCTATGTTCGGAACAGAGTAATAGAGGACTCAGGAGACCTAATACATTTGCTCATATACAACCGAGCCCACAGCAAGGAATACCTTATAACACAATCCAATGTACTCGACTTGACCTTCCATTCCAGTATGATGAATGAATGTATTAACTCTATCAGTTGCAATTTTAAACTCACATTTGATCAAATATCTTATTTGACAAATTAATTGGTTAGACTGCTGAGGGGCTGCTGTCAAAAATCAAACATGGTACTACTGTAAATAAGGTCTGTTGTGTATTGTTTCATTACTATTTTTAAAGCATAGGCAGTTTACTGTGTAAACTTGACCGACTTCAGTAAGTTAATATTCCCAGCCTGATCTAAGTATTTTAATCTGTATGTAACATTGAATCGTATATTTTTTGTGTGATTGGATAAAAGCTGAAACGTATGTGGACATATGGACAGCATGTAAAATTATTCCAAATGTATCTCAATGTGAATCGGCCCACTGGGAAATTTCCCGGTATGCCAGGTTACCAATCCAGCCCTGGTAGGGATGATAGGGACATGTCCCTGTCAACTTTCAGAAAATCGAAAATGTCCCGACTAGCATTTGGGTAATTTTATCACATAGAAAATAATTTAACTATAAAAATGCAATGAAATGACTATTAAACATTCTCAGTGTCATTATTCATGTGTAATTATTGTCAGACGTCTTCTGAAGTGGCTCATAAAAGGTGTTGTCACATGGCACCTGTTACTTTTCTCAGCGCTGTTCAGGATGTACCAATCGCAGTCATTTGTGATTACTGTGTAAAGGCCTTTTTAATCATTCTCTGGGGATTACACTGGAAGATTTCCAGTTGTATTTTAGGGCCAATCCATTAAACTAATAGATTTGGGGGCCTGGGTAGCTCAGCGAGTATTGACACCGATTACCACCCCTGGAGTCGTGAGTTTGAATCCAGGGTGTGCTGAGTGACTCCAGCCAGGTCTCCTAAGCAACCAAATTGGGTCGGTTGATAGGGAGGGTATTGTCACATGGGGTAACCTCCTTGTGGTCGAGATTAGTGGTTCTCAATCTCAATAAGGTGTGTGGTAAATTGTGCATGGATAGCAGAGTGTAGCATGAGTCTCCACATGCTGTGAGTCTCCGCTGTGTCATGCACAATGAGCCACGTGATAAAATGCACGGATTGACAGTCTCAGAAGCGGAGATAACTGAGACTTGTCCTCCCCACCCGGATTGAGGTGAGTAACCGTGCCACCACGAGGACCTACTAAGTAGTGGGAATTGGGCATTCCAAATTGGGGAGAAAAGGGGATAAAAAAAAAAACACCCAAACTTATAGATTTAAACAAGCTTTGTATGCGGCCCAATGGAAAACTGCTTTTGCAGGCGTTAAGCACCCTCGCGAGGAAGACACCTTAGAATTTTAGGGACTGTGCCAGGTAAGGGGGTGGATTAGAGGTGCAGGATTTTAAAATGCTTGTATAACTACACAGACAAATGATTGTCATTCCAAATAAAGGATTTAGTGGTGCCCCACGTTTTTCTGTTGTGTTTCTTTTATATCTTACAAAAGATAGATGGGAACTCCTTCTTCTATCATCCCAGGGTGATACCTCGGTTGAGAAAATGTCAAGAGTACATGTCTGCAAATTCTAGACAAACTGTGACTACTTTGAAGATGCTAAAATATAACACAGTTTTGATTATTTTGGATTTTGTTTAGTCATAATATTATTCTCATAGTTCCATTTATGTTTTTCCATAGTTTTGATGACTTATTCTATTATTCTAAAACGTAAAGTGTAAGGTGTATGTAAACTACTGACGTATACCGTTGAAGTCAGGAGTTTACATACACTTTTTTAACCACTCCACAGATTTCAACTTAGCAAACTACAGTTTTGGCAAGTCGTTTAGTTATTTGTGCATGACATAAGTCATTTTTCCAACAATTGTTTACAGACAGATTGTTTCACATTTAATTGACTATATCACAATTCCAGTGGGTCAGAAGTTTACATACACTAAGTTTACTTTTAAGCAGCTTGAAAAATTTCAGAAAATGATGTCAAGCCTTTAGGCAATTAGCCAATTGGAGGTGTACATGTGAATGTATTTTAAGGCCTACCTTCAAACTCAGTGCCTCTTTTTTTGACATCATAGTAAAATCAAAAGAAAGCCAAGAAAATTGTGGATCTTCACAAGTCTGTTTCATCCTTGGGAGAAATTTCCAAAGACCTGAAGTTACCACGTTCATTTTTACAAACAATATAACTGAATTATAAAAACCATGGGACCATGCAGCCATCACATTGCTCGGGAAGGAGATGCATTCTGTCTCCTAGAAATGAACATAGTTTGGTACAAAAGTGCAAATCAATCCCAGAACAACAGCAAAGGACCTTGTGAAGATGCTGGAGGAAACAGGTAGACAAGTATCTATATCCACAGTAAAACAAGTCCTATATCGACATAACATGAAAGGGTGCTCAGCAAGGAAGAAGCCACTGCTCCAAAACCACCATAAAAAAGCCAGACTAAAATTTGCAAGTGCACATGGGGACAAAGGTCTTTTTGGAGAAATGTCATCTGGTCTGATGAAACAGAAATTGAGCTGTTTGGCCATAATTACCATCATTATGTTTGGAGGAAAAAGGGTGAGGCTTGCAATCTGAAAAACCCCATCCCAACCGTGAAGCATGGGGATTGCAGCTTCATGTTGTGGGGGTGCTTTGTTGAAGGATGGACTGTTGAACTTCACAAAATAGATGGCATCATGACGAAGGAAAATTCTGTGGATATATTGAAGCAATATCTCAAGACATCAGCCAGGAAGTTAAAGCTTGGTCACAAATGGGACTTCCAAATGTAAAATTACCAAAGTTGTGACAAAACGGCTTAAGGACAACAAAGTGGAGTGGCCATCACAAAGCCCTGACCTCAATTTGATAAGACAATTTGTGGGCAGAACTGAAAAAGAATGTACGAGCAAGGAGGCCTTCAATCCTGACTCAGTTACACCAGTTCTGTCTGGAGGTATGTTTCAAGTTTCAGTAACTTATTGTGAGAAGCTTGTGGAAGGCTACCCAAAACATTTGACCAAAGTTAAACAATTTAAAGGCAATGCTACCACATACTAACAATGTGTATGTAAACTATTGTCACACTGGGAATGTGATGAAAGAAATAAAAGCTGAAATAAAAAATGATCTCTACTATTATTCTGACATTTCACATTCTTAAAAATAAAATTGTGATCCAAACTGACCTAATACAGGAAAAGTTTTCTATGATTAAATGTCAGGAATTGTGAAAAACGGAGTTTAAATGTATTTGGCCAAGGTGTATGTAAACTTCTGACTTCAACTTTATGTATATATTGTGCCTATAGATGCTATACTTCCTTGCATTCTTAATATCAACATTTATAAAAAGAATTCCTCCTTGCAATATGTCCCTACCAGCTTTCATACAAAACCTCATAGCATAAATACATGTTAAGTTCTGAGAGAAATTTCAGATCAGAGAGCTAATGCAAGAACATACAAACAAATGAGAGAAAACAAGAATCTCTCAACTCTTTCAAACAGCTGTTTGAGTGGCCATCTTGCACAAATATGTAAAACACATTGCAGAAATGCAATACTAAACTCCTTTCTTTGCCTCTAAGATACCCAACAGAAAGAGATCTAGAGCAGATATTTCTCCTTTTTTTTCTTACCCTTTTTCACAGCTGTGCCTCATATGTTCGTGCGGCCTCTCACAGTGTCAGCTTTGCTATCACTCAGCCCCACCTGGCTGCCAGTGTTTTAACAGCCTGCCATGATGCAGAGTTCAAGCACACAGGGCGTCCCGAAAATGTAGACAGGACGCAACGAGTGTAGGAATGAGCGCCTCCACCTCCATGCCCCAGTTGACCCTTCCCTAATCTTCACTGCTTCATTTGAGTGTCAGCTTACTCTGAAAAAGTTTTACTGTATCCTTCACAGGGCTGTCCCACTGTTTCCCATGCCGTAGCCTTCAAAAAGCCGTCCCCCGCCTTGAACCAGACAACATGCGAAATAAATATTACCCTGACCCATGTCTCCAGTTCTTGGTGCCAGATTCAAACGGAGAGAGTGAAAAGAGAAAACAAGGGAGTGAAGCTTTTGAAGACTTTTGAGTCTGAGGTGGTGTGGAATGCATAAGAAAGTGTCAATTGTTTTAGACTAGCACATCTTTTGATTTCAGTCCAGCCTGCAGGAGCTGGGATGTTTGTGACTAAGCAGACACGTTTAAGAGACAGTGGAGAAAGAATAAAGAATGATAGTTATATGTCTCACTATATATATATATATACACATAAATTATAATAAGTGCCCAACATAGATGGGAGCTCCTTCAATACTGTTTAAAAAGCATCCCAGGGTGATATCTCAAGAAGTGGGTTGAGAAAATGTCAAAAGTACAGTTCTGCAAATTCTAGGCAAAGGATGACTACTTTGAAGATGTCCGGTAGCCCTGGTTGTGACAACAGTTTTTATTGGAGTTTGTTTAGTCGCAACATAATTTCCATAGTTCTATTTATGTTATTCCATAGTTCTGATGACTTTACTATTATTCTAAAATGTGAAAAAAATCATTATATATATAGTACAGAATTCCGTACAGTTACAGTTTTACTGTTGTGAGTCTTTTTGACTGGTTCTTAAAAGCTAATTCATACATTAATCAGACTACACATGTCACACTCAGTTTACATGCACAGTTATAATCGAGGTACATTGAGATTCTGCGTGGCCAAGCTACAATCTTTGTTTGTCTGTCCAAGTATATATGACACGATGCATATCGACATTGAATATTTGAAGGAAGGTTGTCAAATACACCAGGTTAAATATACTTTGCACGTCATCTCTATGCTTCGGAGCACACCCAAAACTACATGACCAATAGAGGACAACAGGGCCCACCCACTATTTCAGACATATTTTTACCATAATTGTTTTTTAAAAGAGTTCTAAGCCATGAAATAAGCCAACCAGCTACAAGCTGATTCACAACATTTCAAAGTTTTGTCTTCAAACAAATCGACTGTGTACTCTAATTAAAAACAATGGAAAAATATTAAACAATCAAAGTTGTTAAATATATATAGAAGTTAAAAAATTCAAGATATTTACACACATTTATAAGTAGTTTGAGAGAATAGGGAAACCCACTTGATTCACTGTGTGTCATGGGAGTGGGCGGAAACTGCAGCGCTCTTTTGCCACCGTTTCTTTCATATTATCTAGGTTGATTAGTTTGACTTCGCAAAAATCTGACTTAAATGCTTACACAACATTTGAAAATGATGACTTATTGTTTTAAGCCTGTAAGATTGTATAATACATAACATAGACAACTGTGGTCCCAATCGTCCCAATCAGTGAACGTCAGCATTGCCGAATAGAAGCAAAATGGTGAGATTTGCCCAGAGGAACGTATTTGAATTGGGTCAGAGAGAGGAGCGGACTGTCTCACCTAGCCTTCATAATACCAGTCACACTATTCAAATGCGATTCTAAATTTCAGACACTGCCAGAAATAAAGATCATCGCAAAGGCTATTAATCGGCCATCGGTGAGCATGTCACACTAAACATTGGCGCTGGCTCTGGGACGGTCGAGGCTACTGGCGCTGGCTCTGGGACGGTCGAGGCAACTGGCACTGGCTCTGGGATGGTCGAGGCAACTGACGCTGGCTCTGGGACGGTCGAGGCAACTGGCACTGGCTCTGGGATGGTCGAGGCAACTGTCGCTGGCTCTGGGACGGTCGAGGCTACAGGCGTTGTCTTACTGACGTTCAAGGCTTCAGGCACTGGCTCACTGACGTTCGAGGCTACAGGCACTGGCTCACTGATGTTCGAGGCTACAGGTGCTGGCTCACTGACGTTCAGGGCTGCAGGCATTGGCTTGTTGGCCATGGTATGCATGAGCTCTGGTTTGCTGGACACAGAGGGCAGAGCCACGGGAGGTTCTGGGGATGGAGCCGTGGAAGGCGGAGGCTGGGGAGCAGAAGCCTTCCCTCTTCTCCTCCTCCTCCGGGCGGGCGAGGTTGACAACGCTGTCGTGGGCTCAGGCTCACTGACCGTGGATGGCGTGGGCTCTGGCTCGCTGACCGTGGCTGGCGTGGGCCCTGGCTCGCTGACCGTGGCAGGCGTTGGCTCTGGCTCACTGAGCCGACAACGGGGAATCATGACAATGTCAAGCAAAGAGGCACTGAGTTTAAAGGTAGGTCTTTAAATAAATCCACAGGCACACCTCCAATTCAGTACACCCATATCAGAAGCTAATTGTCTAATTGTCTAAAAGCTTGACATAATTTTCTGAAATTTTCCAAGCTGCTTAAAGGTACAGTTAACTTAGTGTATGTAAACTTCTGATCCGCTGGAATTCTGATATAGTCAATTAAAAGTGAAACAATCTGTCTATAAACAATTGTTGGAAAAATGACTCATGTCACGCATAAAGTAGATGTCCTAAACAAATTGACAAAACTGTTGTTTGCTAATATTTAATCTGTGGAGTGGTTAAAAAATGTGTTTGAATGACTTCACCCTAAGTGTATGTAAACTTCTGACTTCAACTGTATACTGTATATAGGTTTGGTCTTGGTGAACTAGATCTACATACAATTCCCTTTTAAGCAAATGTAGACAGGTGTTGCTGGAGAGGAGGAGGATTTCAGAGAAGAAAAAAAAACTCCTTTTGGTGCACTGCAGTGAAACTGGCTTATCTGCAAACAACTGTGCAATTTAAATGTTAAACAAACAGAAAGTATTCAAGTTGACTGGCTAACGGGTTACATGTTCAAAGAAACTATCAGCTTGTGTCATGTAAAGATTCATGACTGAACTTTTAATAATTTAGTCAACTCAAAACAAGTATTGTATTGATTGCGTAAGCATTTGTTTCCACTAATCCTCAAATTGCCTTTTAAGTCCATGCATAAACATTAATGCATTGTTGTGTGCTCTTCCCATCTCCATTGCGTAAATGCCTGGCTTTTGTGTCTATTCCTTACTAATAAAAGTTTATTTTCATTAGGGTGAGTGAGGGTGTGAGAGAGAGAGAGAGAGAGAGAGAGAGAGAGAGAGAGAGATTGTGCTCTAAAGAGAGTCACTGGGAGATCTCAGGGTGCTGTTCTGCTCAACTTCCCCTGGTCAAAAGCCTCTCAGTGTGGCTATCAAGGCTGGCAAATCAGCCAGTGCCCGCTGTTTACTGTTCCGGTCACAAGGGCAACCAGAGCTGGAACAAAGGGGGGTCTGTTCCTATTGTCCTGCCCCAGAATGACAACCCCTCTGTTGGGCAGAGTGTGGAACTTGGGGGCCCTGGTTCCTACCTACAGGGACAGTTTTACATAAAACCATGTCACTCCCTTTTAAGTCCCCAATCAATGCAGAACAGCAGCCGTTCACTGATCCTATCGGAGGGGGCCTGAAAACAGTGTTACATGGTACAGACTACTTCTAAAAGTTATAAAGAATATTCAGTGCATGCGAACGCACTGTTAATGGATGGATTAACATCAGTTTATTTTCCTTGGACATCAAACAAGTTAGGATATTCTTAAATGAGAAATTATCACAATAAGGAGCAAAAAGCAAAGTGTGGCTTCCTCTATATTCATCATCCCAAATTCTAAATCAAAACAGCTGGAAATCTGGGACTGCTGTTTCACATATGGGACTGGCCCATTCCCCTGGTGCTCAATCCACATTAATGGGTATAGCTGACACCTGTGTTCCAGGCAAAGCTTTTTACTGAAATAACATGTATTTGTTCTATGAAAAAAGATGATTATACAGATAGTCTGGGGGTTAGATGTTACAAGGTAACAAATCAAAGGCCCAGGTGAGATTCAGAAGAGTCACAATAAACTGGAGTGTTTAAGAGGTGCTGAACTGTAATGAGCATGTAGGATTAGACTCATACAACAGCTGTCCACCATCTGATTCCCTACATCTGGCTAGTTCAGTAATTTATACCCAAAAGAAAGAAAAATCACAACAGAGGACTCTGTAGTATATTCATTGTTTCTGTTTTAAGATTTATCAAAAGTCAACAGAATATGAAATGTGAAATGTTGCTTTATATTAAATTCTTCCAAGAGCTATTTTAATCTATACATTAAACGTATAGCTATATAATCGCACAGTCAGTTTGTCATCAACTGTCATTTTTTTTCTATTTTATTTCTCCTAAAGGATTTTAGGACACAACATATATGGGTGTTTCTTCAACTTAGGGCAATTTCATGTCTGTACACCCTAAAGTTGTCATTACTTAAAATATCAAATTGTCTTAATTTAGTATCACTTGAAATGTAAAGATCTGGGCTCATAACTCAAAATATTGAAATTATTTATCTTAAAAATCAATAGTCTTAAAAAAAATTCATATTCATAGTACAAATTTTAGACTATTAGAAATACCCACTATTCACTGCACTTGAATTATTTAATTATGTTTCCTTGGTCAGGGGGAACATCTTGGGTTACTTAACTATAACCCCTGTTCCCTGATAATAGCGGATCGAGATGCTGTGGTGATGTAGCGCTTTGGGAACATCTTTAGGAGTGACCAGCTATGAATATGTGTGCAACACATCAATGAAATTGACTAGAATTTATAGCCTCTGCTGGTGACAATCGTCAGGTATTTTGTCTGAAGAGCAGTCCTGGGGCATCCTCAGTGCGGCAATGAAGTGCAGCATCTCGTTCCACTTTTATCAGGGAACAGAGATTACAGTTAAGTAACCCGAGGCGTTCCCTATCAAAAAGCTACACTTTTATGCTGTGCTGATTTAGCGCTTTGGGAATGAGAATACCCACGCCGCCGCACTTTGGGTGTCCGGACCCCTTACGGTTGTGTAGTTGTGCTCACAAGAGCGCGAGAGGTCTCAGACATGAGCTTGTGATGTTGGTTCAAGGACGTAGGAGCCAAACTATAGAATCTTATAAATGTATGCGGAAAGGACCAGCCCACCGCATTACAAACATGTTGCAGTGGACACCTCTGGCCAAGCTTTAGAGGAATGACCCCTCTGGTAGAATGAGCCCTGATACCTACTGGCGAAGCTTGACCACACGCCTCATAGGCCAGGGCAATAGCATTCCTCACCCAGTGTGACATAGTTTGCTTGGTGGTGGCCGCCCCTTTGTTATGGCCCCTATGACAAACAAATAATTGCCCTGACTTACGCCACTGGCTAGTGTGGTGAACATAAGTCTGAAGGGCACGGACTGGACACAGTCTGTGAAATCTTTCCTGCTCCGCCGTTGTAAAAGGGTGCAGTATTGCTTTAGCCATTCCTGGGACAAAATCTAAGCAGGTGGCAAGACAGGCAGAGCCTGCAGATTCCCAATTCTTTTTAGAGAAGTAATCGCCATAAGAAAAACCATTTTGAGAGTCAGAAGTTTATCAGACGCTGACTCTAGAGGTTCAAAGGGGGTCTCAACCAGACCCTCAAGGACTATTGTTAAGTCCCATGAAGGGATCCTGGTCCTAGCAGGAGGTCTCAAACACATGGCTCCATGAACGAAGCGAGCGAGCAGGGGATGTTAGCCCAACGGCTTCCCGTCAATCAAGGCGTAGCAAGCCGAGAGAGCGGCCACATAAACCCTGAGAGTGGCAGGGCATGTGCCTGCTAATAATTTTTCCTGCAGAAAGTCCAGAACTGAAGCAATCTGGAAGTTAACTGGATCTGCATTATGTGAACTGCACCATTTTTCAAAGACCCCATTCATTGGCATAACTTCTTCTAGTAGAAGGAGCCCTAGCACTTAGAATGGTCTTGATAACTTCAGGTGAAAGCCCAGTGTCCCTCAGTTGGTACCATTCAGGGGCCAAACATGAAGGTTCCACAGCTCGGGCTGGGGATGAAATATTGTCCCCTGTGCCTGAGACAGAAGGTCCCTCCTGACCGGAATCGCCCAAGGCGAGCTGTCGAGTAGAGACATTATCTCCGAGAACCATACCCTGTTCGGCCAACGTGGTGCTATCAGATAGAGGCAGGACCCTTGCTGGCGAACTCTGGCCAAGACTCCCGGGAGCAGAGAAACCGGAGGAAACGCATACAGGCACATTCTGGGCCATGTATGTGCCATCGCGTCCAGACCCATGGGGGGCTGGGTGACTCAGAGAGAAGTAGAGGGGACATTGTCTGTTGGGAGGGGAAGAGGTCCACTTCTGCTCTGTGAAATCTCAACCAGATTTGTTCCACTACCTCGGGGTGGAGTTTCCACTCCCCCGTCAGTATTTTCTGTCTGAACAGTAAATCTGCTCCCACATTCAGTCATACAGGGATATAAACTGCCCTGATTGACAGGAGCTTGCACTGGGTCCAAAGGAGAATCTGCCATGCCAGTCTGTTTAGCTGGCGTGAACGTAGTTCTCCTTGATGGTTTATGTATGAGACTACCGCTGTGTTGTCCACCCACACCAAGACATGGCAGCCTCTGGAGGAAGTATTTCAGGGCCAGAAATACAGCCGTCAACTCAAGACAGTTGATGTAACAATCGAGCTGACGACCCTCCCATTCCCCTTGAGCTGGACGACCACTTAAGACCACTCCCCAGCCTGTCAGGGAGGAGTCTGTCATTAGCAACCTGCGATGGCAAGACGCACTTGTGAGGAACCGGGTCTGAACCACATAGAAAGGGTACTTAGCATGTGGCGTGTAACCATTATCAGCCTTAGGGGACTGGCCCTTGGATGAAATCCCCTGGCTTTGAGCCACAACTGAAACGGTCTCATGTGCAGAAGGCCCAAAGGGATCACCGAGGACGCAGATGCCATTAGACCTAGTATTCGTTGATACTGACGAACAGTGCAACCTTGGCCTAGCCTGACTTTGCTCAGGGTGTTCTGAATGGACACTATTGTAGCGGGAGACAATTGTGCCCGCATTGTGATCGAATTCCATACGATGCCCAGATAGGTAGTTTTCTGAGTGGGAGAGAGGACGCTTTTCTTGGAGTTGAGCCTAAACCCCAGAGAAACCAGATGAGCTAAGACGATATCCCTGTGCTGTAATGCCAGTTCTTGTGACTGTGCTAGTATCAGCCAGTCATCTATGTAATTCAGAATGCGGATGCGCCGGAGTCGCAAAGGAGCCCGTGCTGTATCCATGCATTCCATGAATGTGTGGGGTGATAAGGCTAGACCGAATGGAAGAACCTGATATTGGAAAGCTTCGCCCCTGAAAGCGAACCTCAGGAACTTCCTGTGTTGTGGCAGACTTTCTATATGAAAGTGCGCATCATGAGATCGATCGTGACTAACCAATCGTGATGTTGGATTTGAGACATGACTGTCTTGACGGTTAGCATCTTGAACTTGAACGCCCTCTGAGCGATTCAAGCCTTGAAGGTCTAAAATCGGACGCAACCCTCCATCCTTCTTGAGGCCCAGGATGTATCACTGTAGTAACCTGACTCTCTCTCTGGAAGGGGAACATGTTCTATGGCCCCTTTGACCAAGAGATTTGCAGTTCTTCCCACAGTAGACATGCTTGTTCCGGTTTCACGGTAGTGGGAACCATGCCGTTGAAACACGGAGGACGGCGAACATATTAAATTCTGAAGTCTTTTTCTAATGTTCTTAGGGCCCTCATAGAAACACCACGCTGCCAGGTTCTATGAGATGGTTTTTGCCCTTTTTTAAAAAAAATCAGACACTTCCTGTTGAGGGGATGTCGAGTGTCACACATCCTGGGCTACGGCAGGAAGCAACGGAACACCCAACATTTAGCTGGAAACCGCTAACTCACGAAAAGCCAGAGGCAGCGGGAATGGAGCGGTTTCGTGGGGGTAACGGGAGGGTATAGGTGGATGTTTCACAAAACCCGTCCCAAGGGGGGCTACCCCCAAGACTGGGCGCAAGACCTTCAGGGCTTTCTCTTCTTAGAGATGATGGTCCAGAGGTCTTGCTTTGGGGGCTGCTGAGGGCGACGAGCTGGTCCCCAGTCTCTGTTTTTGAGCCTCCCTTCTAAAAGGCAGCACCAGCCTGACCTGCTGCCTGATAAGCTTTTCCCACAAGCGTGGAGGTGGTCCTGTCTGGCTTTGTGGGGAGAGTGGGTCTCTTAAGAGATGATGTCGAGCCAGGCAAGAGATAACCCGCAAGTGTCTATTCTACCGGCGGCATCGTGGAACACCCTCGTGTCTCAGCACCCACAATAGTCAAATATGTTGACATCGAGGGCACAAAGACACAGGAAGTATAAGGATTCCTCCATGAACGAGGAAGCTCGTTATGGAGGTCATCGAAGAAAGGAAGGGACTGATATAGCGTTATTTTTATTTTCTTATTTTATTTATTTACTTTTTTTGGCCACCAGACAGAAATCTGTCTTCTAGTTTAGAGCGTTTGGGGGTCTCTTGTTCGAGTAGCCAGTCTAACTGTAGCCTGGCCACAGCCCGAGTAACCACCTTGAGTAATTCCTCAGCCACTTTGTTATTGTGTGTGGAATGTTCAGAGGTGGGTAGCTCAAAGTCCGCAGACTCAAGAGGTTCAGCATCCCCCTCGTGAACCGAAGAGGCGCCAAAGCGCGCTTCAGGCTAACAAGAAGACCAGCTGGATCTGGGGAGAGAGCAAGCGATAGGGACGGACCTGTCTCTCACTCCTCAACCAGACCCATGCGAGAGCCCCACGATCAAAGAGTGGGCGCTGGCTCTTGAGTAAGCGAGATGAGTGTGAAGCATTTTGACTGAAACAGATCGCAATGCTCGCACCCGCCCCGCCCTAACGTAAGAGCAGCATGCTCTTCCCCCGAACACATAAAACACACACTGCTTGCTTTGCTTCACACTCATTCTTAGAAAGGAGAAAAGGTTTTCTGCACACTGCCTAACAAATTCTAACTCCTAACAGAGGAAAATCAAGTTCTGACAGCTTGAGAAGCACAACACACACAGAGTGGTCTGAAGACAAAAGACCTGACGATGCACCTGTGACGCATCTATTTATAGCCCTGCTACAGGTGAATCCTGATAATGTCACCAGCAGAGGCTATACATTCTAGTCAATTTCATTGACGTGTTGCACACATATTTACAGCTGGTCACTCCTTAGATGTTCCCAAAGTGATAAATTAGCGCAGCATCAAAGTGTAGCTTTTTGATAGGGAACATATGGGGGCATTTAAAAAGTAGTTATTTAGAATTCATAGAGGTTTTAGCTTTTTTGTTATTTATGTTGTTTTGTTGCAAATAGTTGTTTTGCGTGTTGTCACCAAGATTGATCAGCATCTCACTTGGTTAAGTTGGACCCTGTTAACACTATATCAGTTTGTCTTGTATGTGCAAGTGAAGTACAGGTATATCTATTTCTGTGGAGAATTAAACTGACCAAGAGTCAGTAATCATCTTAATTTTACACTGTACAATTGTTTGATTTAAAATCGAAGAAATTCAATTAAAATTATTAAGAACAGTAGCAAATCTGAGTTAGGTCTACTTGCATTTAATTAATTCAACTTATATAGGTATGTTTATTCTGTTTGACACCAAGTTAATTGAACTTAAATTCTCAAGTTTTGGGAGATTCAAACAAATTACTGAACAAATTATTGCAGTGAATTTAGGGTTTTCAGTGTAGGGGTTGATTTAAAAAAAAATTACTAACATATTTCATCTTTTGTTTCTCTTCTTTTTGTTATATGAAAATCACATTAAACTGACTTTGAAAGTTTTTTACCAGGCTTTTGTCATTTATTTAGGGATTTTTTTCAAAACCATTTATGTTTAGATTTGACTTGCTTGTTTTAGCCTTGTCTCAGATAACACTGTTAACATTAAACTATGAAAATCCATTAAAAAATTTTTTAAATTATTATTATTATAAAACTACAATAATCTACACAAAGAGTGAAATAAACATAAACCATAAAAAGAAAAGTAGAAAATTCAGTATGTATGACTGTCCCATAGTTGTGGCATAATTTCCAACACATCAAACACTTTTGCCCCTAATAAAGTTTTTTTTTCTAAAACTTTACAAACAATATAAACTTTTTTTTTTTAAAGTCAACAAAAGTGTCAGCGACGACTATGCTTGAGATGAAATTTTAGACAAGTGATGATTGAAGAAAATAGAAAAATAAAGGTAAATATCACTTAAGAGCAGAATTACTGGGTGCAATTTCCAAACAAACTGTAATTATGCCAAATTATGCAAATAGTGTGAAATAATTTAATTGTGTGAATTTAGAATACATTAAATGTTAGCTATGAAATTAGCCAGAAAGAAGTTGGCCTTTATATATATAAAAAAAAGATTAAAAAAAAAAAAAAAAAAGTCATTTCCATCAGTGTCATTTTTTTCTTTTGGAGATGTGCTGGAAATTGCACTGTGATGAGAATCTTCTCTGAGTTTGCTGTCTGAACAAAATACACTGCTGTACATTGTTAGCAGACAGAAAAAAAAAACAGTGATATTGTTTCAATGATACTTTAGAAGTCCACAGAGCAAAAGAAGTTAAAGTAACACCCATAAATAAACGTAATATAACATAACTGAGAGCTTCGTTAAGTAAGCATCCTGAGCAATGAAAGAGCACCATCTAAGCAAACTATATTTACCTCTGGACATCTAATCTGTCTGATTTTTAATTTTTAATTTTTTTATTGACACCAGTCAAGTCTGTTTTACAAGATCTGTTTCCATTTTTTAGAATAAGATCAAGCAGTATAGACATGTGTCTTTGTAAGTCATGTTCCCTCCTTGCTTCTCAGAGATTCCGATTGTAATCTGTATACCCTCAGGTAAGATCTCTATCTAATAACAACAGTATAATTCACTCTCCTTGACATGTTGTAGCCTAATATGGTTTTTACTCAGCCAAACGCATTTCAGAGCAATGTTGTTGCTGCAGGTGGATTTCTGAAAACGGGAATCCAGACCCATCATTAGTGACAATCATCTGCTGAGATAACCCGACGCCTCCGCCGTTATCAGTCGCCTTCTCATACCTCCCACTCTGTTCGAGCGCTTTGTTAGCGGAGTTTACGCGTCTGCGCTTCGCTCCTCCCTCCTCTTCTGTACTCGGAACACGCATCGGTCTCTGCAGGTTGCGCGCTCCAGAAAAACGCATGGGATTGGTTTAAAACAGACGCAACAAGTTACAAGTAAGACCATGTCTCTTTTAAAGAGAGAAAGTTCTCTGGTTGCCGAAATGCGGGAATAAAATAACTGACCAGCGATAACGTTTCAATCAGAGTGTCACCTATTTGGATTGGCTCATTTATTTCTCTGAGACTCCGTGCGCAAAACTGAATCATGGTTTCGTTGCTGGATTTAAGTGCTCTTGTTCTGCTGCTCGTATGGGGATACTGCGTCCTGGCAGACATGGTCTTTACGAATTTTACACTTGATAACGAGGTCCACTCTAGTTTCATCCACCGGCGCTTAAAGAGCCAGGAGCGACGGGAGATGCAGCGGGAGATCCTGTCCATCCTCGGGTTACCGCACCGGCCGCGGCCGCACATCCACGGCAAACACAACGCCGCGCCGATGTTCATGCTGGATCTGTACAATGCCATGTCCACTGAGGGAGACGAGGAGGGCTTCTCGTACCCGTACAAACCCGTTTTCACCACTCAGGGACCGCCAATCGCGACGCTACAGGACAACAACTTCTTGAACGACGCGGACATGGTCATGAGTTTCGTTAATTTAGGTAAGATCCCAGCGCACAACCCCGCGAGCGCACACTGACACACTTGTCCTTCTTAAATGTGAAATAGGCTATCATGACGTGAACTGCTTATCTTTTTGACCATGAATTGAAATAAAAGCACTTTTAGATACAACTTGTTGGCATTTAAACCAATTAACGAGATGGTTCCTCTTTTGCCTCTTCATGTTTTGGGCATTGACAGGAAAGACCAGGGCACAGAAGTGAGATAATAACATGGCTGAGTGAATAATAACAGGCCACAGAATGGGGATTTTTATCCACCCAGAGAGTCCTAGATATTTTATTTGTTCCTGGGCCAAATATCTTGCATAGTTCTCAACTACATTGTTTGTTTGATATTGTTAAGCCACTTATCTGCGCAAAGCCGTAACCTTGGCGTGATTTCCAAGCCACTAATGCCAGTGAACACAAACCTATATTTGCAATGTGTGTTTTTGGGCAGTGATAATAAAGCGCTGTCGCATTCCCAAGCGTCTGCTGTCTCATGGCCAGCTGGATCCTCCGCTTATGTTCAGGGGCTCGTGGTTGGCTGCAGGAATGATATCAGCTGACAGAGGCACAAGTGTTTTGCTAAGTGCAAAGTAGGCTGTCTCATGACTCGTTTGCTCAACTGTATAGCGAAGAAGATTATGGGACAGTTCACGCAGTGCTGCGTTCAAAAGCTGCCAGACAGAGGACCCAATAATGTACTTTGGTAATTGTAGTTTCTGCCTAAATGTATTGTTAAGTTATTGCTGCTAACACAGTAATATTTAAAAAAAAATAAAAAATAATTACTACTAATAATAATAATGAATGTATTAATTATTGTGACTTTTAGAATCTTCCTTTCTTTATTATTATTATTATTATTATTAATGGCTAATATTAAAGGAATAGTTTACCTCAAAATGAAAATACTCATCATTTACTTAACAAAGATTTTTAGAAAAATATCTCAGCTCTGTAGGTCCATACAATGTAAGTGAATGGTGACCAGAACTTTAAAGTTCCATAAAGCACATACATGCAGCATAAAAAAATCCATACTACTCCAGTGGTTTAATCCATATCTTCAGAAGTGATATGATAGGTGTGAGTGAGAAACAGATTCATAATTAAGTCCTTTTTTTTAGTGTTTAATTACCAAGAGTCACATTTTTTAGACTCCTTTTCAAGAAAAAAATAACTTTTAAAAGCACATCTCGAGACACCTGCATTCTAATATGTTTTGTGCAGGGGAAAATATTTTGCACAAGCCTGCATTCAGTCTGGCTGCCCCCTACCCTTTTTAAAAGTTTAATGTTGAAAGTTCGAGTGGCCATCTTTAAAATGCAACAAAATTACATGACAGCGCAACACCACAACCAAATGTTGGATGAGTACTTAGAACAACAATTAAAAAACAACACAGATAAAATGAATCAAATTATCTTGTGTGGACATTGTCATGTTCACTGTTGTCTTTTGTTTTTGTGCTTTTATGTTGAAGTTTAGTTTAGTTCCTGTTTCCTGTTTGGTTTTTGTAGTCCTTTTGTAGTTTATTTTTATGATTGGTTTTCCCCTGATTATTTCTCCTTCCCTGATTGTTTTCCCCAGGTGTCCCTCATTCCCTTGTTTGTTCCTTTCTGCATTTAAACCCTGGTTCTTTGTTCAGTCATTGTCGATCGTTAATGTTAATGTTAATGTTAATGTTAATGTTACCGTTAATGTTACCTTTGCCCTCCGTGGATGTTTCCCCAACCTGTGTTCTGGATGTTTTTTCGTGTTTATGTTTTGTTCTCCCTTCATGGATGTTTTGTTTGTACCAGTCATTAGTCTTGATTATTTTTTCAATAAAGCTGCACCTAGATCCCCACTCCTCGTCTGCCTTTTCCTGCGTTCGTAACATTTAAGTTGCTAAATGACATCGAACTTTACCTCCAAAGAGTGACATCGATGACATTGCCTAACTTGGCTTGGCTGAATGTTTCATAAGCACCTGGCTTGTCTTATCAGTGAGTCTGTTAGTTTCCTCATTAAATTGTCATCATCTGCACGCAAGCACAACACTGCCATGCAAATTGTGATTTATTGCTTGATAAGAGCAGTTATGTTGTTAAGGGTGTGATTTGTATTGCTGTTTATTGGCAAAATGGGTCCATGGGTGGATGCAATGGTTGAGCGATTATCGGAATTATTTTTAAGGTATATAAAAGCCATGTTAGATAATAGTTTAAATGTGGTTAGACTGTTTATAAACCCCAGTTATTAGTTTGGTGATTACGATTAATTGATTTATGTAAGGATGTTACCAGAAATTTTAGTTTGGGGCAGACCAAATTAAAGTTAAAAAAATGTGTCATTGAAAAACCCTAATTGATACCCATATATTCCTCAATACTACGGCCCTGGATTTATGGTATTTCTGTGTATGCTACATTCAATGTTGAAGGCATCACAACGCCAGAGGCTATAATACAGTTTTTATTATTGTGTTATAAAACATCTTTATTTCCATCAATTTAATTTGTTATTCTGCTGAAAGAGTGACAGAGATTTTACAAACTTCCAGAGTTTGAAAAATGAATATGCGTGTGTGTGTGAGTGTGTTTGTGTGTACTTGAGTGTATGACTACAGGGTGGGAGGTGACAGTGTTTCATATTCTGCAATGTGTAATTATCCAGAGGACTGCTGTATTCTGCCTATTTTGGACATGCACTGACACAGATGGATTTGACCACAAAGGCTTGCAGAATCAAGGGCCTCTCTCTCTCTCTCTCTCTCTCTCTCTGTCTCTCTCTCTCTCTCTCTTTCTGCTTAGCTTTTTCTCTCTTCCTGAGGAGAGACACCAGCTTTAAATCAAACAACCTGCTGTAGCCTGCTCTATTCAACCAAACCCCCTCTGCTGAATCTGCCAGAGAACACCTTTTATTTTAAAAACAAAGTCAACAGAGACTTTGCCCTTTAGATTGCTAAATAAAGAATGTGCAGATATGTACGTTTCATTTATTTTTCATCAGTTACATAGTTGTTCATTTAGACAATTGTTTTAATCGGTTGCACAGGTTGACTTCCAAATCAGATATCATTATAGCTTGTGGGCAAGTTTTACTCTACATGTGAGCGATATCAAAATATTAATATATTACAGCTGAGGATAACTACAAAAAAAATTATGTTAACTATAGAAATGTATTAAGATATTATTGCTATATGACTTCTCGCCCTGGAAAACACTATTTAAAAATTCCCTCATAGTTCCAGGTTTTCCATGCCTGTGGGAACCCTGTAAATAGCAATGTTTCAGTCTAATATTTTCTTCAGGTAACTTTCTGAAAGAAAGGAAAGACAACATGCATTAATTGAATGCATCTTGCTCATGTGCCCTTATATCAGATTATCCATGTCATGGCTGGGCTAAAACAAATGTTTGTCTCTCTGATTTCACTTCAATGCCTAAAACTCGTTCTATCAATCTTATTGAATCTTTCGAAAACATAAGGATTCATTCGCTGCCATTTGGGGAAAGAGTCAAGTCAAGTCAAGTCATTTTTATTTGAATAGCGCTTTTCACAACACACGTATTTTCAAAGCAGCTTTACAGAAAATCATGCATTAGCAGAAAATGAAACTGTAATATCTATAAAGTCTTAGAGTCATCATTGTGTGTGATTAAATGTAAATTGTGTATAAAGGTATCCCATGTCTTATGGTTGGAGTTGGCATCAGTTCATCCTCTGAAGTCCATCGTAATAGATTGAAGTGATGTCTGGCTGGCACCGGCTGCATTTAGTCATCATCACTCAGAGACACATGGCAGTGGAGGCTGACACCAAGCAGGAATGGAGTTGGATCTGGCCAGCTCTGGTATCCTAGGGATATGAATCCCGCGTTTGACACAGGAAACAAATAGAATAATATTAACGCTGATGCCATAACATTTTTTGCAGAGTTATAGATCATGATAAATGTTTTTGGTTCTGGCAGACCAAACCAAAGCAGCCTAATTGTGAGTTGATGGATAAATTAGATGTAATCCTGGCTAAATAGATGAGTCTTAAACTACATTTAAACTGAGTGAGTGTGTCTGTGTCCCAAACAGTGTTACAGAGACTATATTCCATAGTTTAGGTGCCAAATAGGAAAGGATCTACCTCCTTTTGTGGATTTTGATATTCTAGGAACTATGAACAGGCCAGAATTGTACGATTGTAATGAACATGATGGAATATAGCATGGTAGAAGGTCACTTAAGTACTGTGGAGCTAGTCCATTCAAAGATTTGTACATACAGTAGTTAATATGATCATATTACTTGGTTCTAGTCAGCACTCTGGCTGCTGCATTTTGAACCAATTGAAATGTATTTATGGAACTTGCAGGACATCCTCTTAGTAATACAATAGAGTAATCTAGTCTTGAGGTTATGAAAACATTAATTCGTTTTTCGGCATCAGCAATAGAGAGCATGTGTTGTAACTTAGCAGTATTTCTGAGGTGGAAGAATGCTGTTCTACAAACATTGGTAATTTGATTTTAAATTGACAGATTGTATCAAATATACCAGCACTAAGATCTAAAAGCACTATAAGAGAAATGCAGCCGCTATCAGATGATAAGAGCAAGTCATTTGTAACTCTGATAAATGCTGTCTCTGTATGGGATGGGGCCTAAATCCTGACTGAAATTGTTAATATATACTATTTCTTATATACTAAAGCCCTGCAGAGGATAGTGAGGACAGCTGAGAAGATCATCGGGGTCTCTCTTCCCTCCATCAAAGACATTTACAAAAAACACTGTATCCGCAAAGCAACCAGCATTGTGAACAACCCCACACACCCCTCACACAAACTCTTTACCCTCCTGCCTTCTGGCAAGAGGTACCGAAGCATTCGGGCCGTCACGGCCAGACTGTGTAACAGCTTCTTCCCCCAAGCCATCAGACTCCTCAATACTCAGAGACTGGTTTGACACACAAACACACACACACACACACACACACACACACACACACACACACACACACACACACACACACACACACACACACACACACACACACACACACACGTTGGTCTACCTATCATTATGAGGACTTTCCATAGACATAATGACTTTTATACTGTATAATCTATAGATTCTATCCTCTAAACCTAACCTTACCCCTAAACCTAACCCTCACAGAAAACCTTCTGCATTTTTACATTTTCAATAAAACATTGTTTAGTATGATTTTTTAGCGATTTGAATTATGGGGACACTAGAAATGTCCTCATAAATCACATTTATAGCATAATACCCTTGTAATTACTAATTTGTAACTTACAAAATTGTCCTCAGTAAATCACAAAACACGACACACGCACACACACACACACACACACACACACACACACACACACACACACACACACACACACACACACACACACACACACACTTGTTGTGTTTCCATGTTTTATGGGGACTTTCCATAGACATAATGGTTTTTATACTGTACAAACTTTATATTCTATCCCCTAAACTTAACTCTACCCCTAAACCTAACCCTCACAGAAAACGTTCTGCATTTTTACCTTTTCAAAAAACATAATTTTGTATGATTTATAAGCTGTTTTCCTCATGGGGACCGACAAAATGTCCCCACAAGGTCAAAAAGTTCGGGTTTTACTATCCTTATGGGGACATTTGGTCCCCACAAAGTGATAAATACACGCTCACACACACACACACACACACACACACACACACACACACACACACACACACACACACACACACACACACACACGTGTCTGAGTTGCACTGTCTGCTACCTCAATAACTGCTATGTGCATAGAACACTATCTCATAGTATGTTATGTTTAAGTTTTTAGAAACTGTCATCTTTTTGCACTACTGTGTACTGGTCGGTGCTGCACTGTCTATTGTCCTGTTCATTGTCAAAAATTTCTTGTACTGAACTTTTTGCACGTTTGCACGTGCACTTTATATAGGTATATAGGTATATATATATGTATTTTATATAGGTATTTTATTTAGTTGTGTACTCTCATGTGGTTCTATGTTTGTCCTATGTTTGTCCTATGTTGTTTTATGTAGCACCATGGTCCTGGAGGAACGTTGTCTCGTTTCGCTGTGTACTGTACTAACTGTATATGGTTGAAACGACAATAAAAACCACTTGACTTGACTTCTGTGTAGAAATGAACATAGTGTGTTTCTTCAAGCGTGTCTTTTTGACTAACTGAATTAGTCACTCGAGACGTCTTACATGTCACCCGCCTGTTGCGGGTAGATGAGCAAAATTACTCATGCATGAAATACATTTGAACGAGGAGTTTGTAAACTGGATTGAGCCTCGGGTGCTCTATCACAACCTCGGAGCAAATAAAAAATAACGAACATTCATAAAATCACTCGTAGAAAATGCTCTTAACATCTAAGATCAACAGTTATTGGGAAACGAGGCCCAGAACTCTATGAATGTGCATATCTTGAAGAAGCGCTTTCAACAGAGCTCACTACACACACATCAAATTAGACGTGCATCTGCAGCTGTTCTTTCTTCTGTTCTTCAAAATATAATCACGTTTCGTCAAACACACATCTTTGTGTCTAATTTCTTGTAATATATCACTCCGAGAAGTCTTACAGGTCGCCTTCCACAGTGGCTGGTACATCAGCAAAATACTGAAAAATCCACATTTGGCGGGTGTTAATTTCAAACCTTGTTCACCAGGAGTAGCTATATGAAAAATTCGGAAAGAAAGGAAATCAAAACTGTCATTGACTTCAAGCTTTGCAATTGCACCCACACTTTCTGTTGGAAAATTATCTCTAGAAAGCATTAAACGTTCATGTGTTCGTGTAAATGGAATTAGATGGGCAAGGAGGAGGCGAGAACTGGCTTGACAATATAAATAATAGTTTAATAAGAAACTTAAACAAAAGACACAAACACACACATGATGGACATGCCCGTAAACTATCTCTCTCTCTCTCTCTCTCTCGCACCATCTTCCGCAGTCGGCCTTTATCCCTCTCGGAGGCTTGATTAGCCTGATAAGTGTCGAATTTGTTTTTAAAACATTTATGTAAAATATGTATAGAAGTTCATCTTTTCAGAGCAAAAATAAATATTTATAAAAAAAATGAACCTCTATTTATTTTTGTACAGTGGCTTGACTCAACTTGGCTTGAAACTCATCAGGACTTCACTTGACTTGCTTGAGGTGAGTCACTGACTTTATTTGTCTGCACTGCACTTGAGACTTGACTCGAGACTTGATGGTTAAGACTTAAGACTTACTTGTGACTTGAAAATGTGTGACTTGCTCCCACGTCTAGATTCAACAAGTAATGTGACTTAATAATTTACTCATAAGCCATAGTGGCTTCGCCAGTGGCTACAATTTCATGCTATGGAAAGGTTACTCTGTTTTAAATTTTTAACATAGATTAAATTCAACTTTGATAAAAACTGACTAAACAATCAGCGTTTTTGAATGAAAGCACCCCCTAAAGTACCTAGCTTAAAATAGACTTCCAAGGTACTGTAATGTCACTTCCATATCTAATGAACTATAATACTATAGATTCTAGTTAGCTTTCAAGAACATTTTCTTTTAAATTGAGTTATGAGATGAAAAAATGAAAAATAAATGCTCCAAAGATCAGTCATGAAACTCTTCAGTGCACAAGCTTATATGTCTGTCTAACATGTAATCTGTGTGCCAATAGGCTCATATAGTCTATGGCCCAAACTCATTTGTCTAACATTTAAATTGCCTCGTTATTTTCAGGCATGCCGGTTTCACTGCAATGCACTATGAACTTTTTTCTCTGAGAGCCTCCTCCTCCCCAGCCCTACAGGTCTAGTTTTGCTTCAGGGGGTTGTATGTATGTCTACATGTGCATCAGCTGCATTCTTTTTTATGTAAATATCATGACTCATCTGGTCCATCAGATAAACCATAACCAAACCAGCGCTAACCAGCTTTATGTTGGTCCATGCTGGTCTTCTAAGCATTGTGCCTCCATATACTGCCTGTAAGGGTGGCATTTATCAGCCTTCAAACACAGCCAGTGCATTTAGATGAAGCAGCTGAAGTGTTTTTTTTTTATGAATGATGTGGAGAAAGTTTACCTCTTACACCTCCCATTTTATTCATTTGCACTCTTTCCTTCTGAATGAAGCTGGGTGGCATTCACCCCCTCTAAAATATTATGACAACAGTTCTGGGTCTGATTTCACAGATATTCATCTAAAGTGCAGTGGGGAGGTCTGCTGAATGACAGGCTCTAAAGAAGCTTTGTTAGACATGGCTGGACCCTTTTTATTCTTACAAAAGTTTCATAAGCCTGAGGCCCAATTTACGACAGATATGTGGGTGTCTCGCTGCTCCAAGAGTATTACTCTTTTTGTATATACAGTGAAGTGCATTTCAGTTCCAACGCACAGGTGTGACTCACTCAAATTGTTTGTAGTAGCACTGGAGGCAAAGGCTTTGTACTTGGATAGCTTTCAGTGTTTTATAGAGCCAGCTGTTTCTGAGGTATGCAACTTGAACGTTTTTAAATAATGTTCTGTCTATTGTGGTGTCAGTCGAGTTCCAAAGAAGGCCTGTGCTGTGTTAAATTTATTGATAATAGTGATGTTTCTAAGTGCTGCATGTAGAAGGGGTGGGACTCTGATTTCTTTGGACCCCAGGGCATAGGACATTTTGTCTCTGAGTCACCTTAGTAAAAATCCCAGCTGTGTAAATATCTTACGGCATGTATGTAAAATGTAAATGCAACACGCTGCACGCAACACGAGTCAATGCTGCGGAGGGCGTGTGAACACTCCAGGGAGCTAGAACATGCTTTTCATAGTGTGAAATGCCGAATGATAGGATTCATTCGGAAAAGAGTATGCTAGACGGTCATCTACCATTCAGCTAAAATCATATAAAGAAGTTAAAGAGATAGTTTTACAAAAAATGAAAGGATTTTTTAGCATGGCAATCGTGAAAAGAAGATCAGATATTAATAAGGTCTTTAATTGAGTCTGTCACACCACTTTGCTGCTCATTCTTTTCAATCAAGTGTTACATTTTTTGGTTGTCCACATCCAAGCATATCAGGACACAATACAGGTATGTCAAAAGGGAGAACTATAATTCTTACCAACACAATATTCTCTCTCTCACTTCTGAGGATTCTGTCTGTCTTTTCACCTTATGTGGAAGCTGAGCTGCTGAAATCCAGGGGAATGATGGCATCAGAGATGAAGATTGTGCAGGAAATGGGTGGGAGAGAATATAAGGAGGGGGTTCTGATTGGAAATATGGGACAGCGTGAAAGAGGGACCTGCTGTGTCATACCTATTCCATACTTTTCTCTTGGTTTCCCTGCATATTCTAGGATAAATGGCAAACAGGCCAAGGCATACTTCCTAAGTTGTGACAGCCCATATTCTCGGCTTCAATTCAAGTGTGACTGAATGTGCAAACACTTTATTTTTTTTATAAGTGGTCACTGGACAACCAGCACTTTATTGTAATTACACAACATATAGAATATAAAGCATTGAGCTCTGTTCCAAAACCTAATGAGCTACCTCATTGTCTACTGCCTAAATATCGAAGGCAGCTTCCTAAATGATTTGCGATCACCTCACAATGGCACAATATTAAAATATAACCGTCACAACGGCATGATATTATAATAAGCAAGGAAAAGCATAGCACACACAAATATTGCTAAAAATATATATTTTTTCCCCATAATGAATGTAATATATAGTGGAGACCGGGGCTACTTGTCACACTGAGAACTTGTCGCAATTGCTATATCTCAGTAATGATGAGATTTGTTGTTAAAGTCCAGTTGTACAAATTTCTTTCAAATAATTTTTGTGAAGTCAAACCTCCAAAGTAAATTTTCACTAACGTCACGTTTTTTTATAGCTCTTGGTTAAAAATAATCCAACTGCACTGGTTAGGTTCAACTGTATTATGAAGGCAGATTTTTAATGAGTTTTAATGGTGTCACATGCATTTTAAATGTCAGAAATGCATACAATTGATACATTTCAATTAGGGCTGTTGATTAAATGTGTTAATGTAGTACGATTAATTATATTACAAAAAACAACACTTTAAAAAATGAATGCAATAAATCATGCCCCCTGACATGCACCTAAATTCAGAATGAATGTACGGATTTTCCGAGAAGGGTATAGCTGCAGACATTGCTCCAAAAAAGGGCGGTCACTACAAACCACCATTGAAGAAATAGGGAGCCTCCTACCTAACCCTTTCTCTAACCTTAAAGCTACACTATTTCACTTTTAGCCCTCTAGTGGTTAAAAAATAAAACCAGAAGAATTTGTTTTTGGTAATGATGCAAGTTGTGCTTCGGCTCTGCTCCTCTGCATGGATGGTTCGAGGCACCGGTGTACACATGGATACAGGACATCTTATCAGAGCGAATGGACAAATAAATAATGAAAGAAAGGAAAAGACGGATACCTGACAGCATGTCATCTGAGCAGGTAAGTGCCATATATTATGCTGTTGTTTTGAATCATTGGAAACATTGATGTTTTGAAATTAAGTGACGTTACAAAAGTTAGGCAACGTTCAATTACATTAGACACAACAATTGCTAGTCTGATAAGATTAAAAGTTGTAAAGTTTTTATAACTGCAGGATATTCTAGCCAAATAGACCAAGGTAGTAACTAATTTATAGATTGTCATTGTTACCATCCAGTGGTCAACATCATTTCAAGACTCACATGTCCTTGGCAAGCCTAGGACTAAAGGATTTAATGGCGATGGTGCGAATGATGCATGTATGCAATTTCCTGTGAAATTAATAACATTTTGTTATTTTTTAAGAAAAAAGTTACATAGTGTAGCTTTAACTGTGAGTGGAAGTAATGCCTCATTTTGGAGCGTGAACAACCCTCTTTTGGAGTAACCTTACCCCCTTTGGAGTAACACTGCCCTCTTTTGGGGATTCCGCCCCAATTTGGAGATCTCTGGCCAAGCTATACCTACTTGGATTTTCGTACCATATGAGCAATTCAAGCTTGAAGCACATCTGTTTTTATGAGCCGTGTCAATAGGTGGCAGCGCACCTCAACCAAACTCACAAGCAGCACAGACACAGCCACAGAATGAGAACCAATAACCAACAGGTGAGCAAAGCACAACAGAATAGGAATCTTGAGACATGATGTACAATGTTTCCACTACTTTTAACTTGACACAGCATCCTAAAAATGATGGTCAAGAACGCATATGCTACTTTGAGAATTGACTAATTAATGCAAAACAGTTTGCTGTCAACTGTAGGCTTGTTCAATAATATGAAGACAAAACAAAGAATATATTGATTTCTTAAGCCACATCTGTAACAATAATGCAATTTACTTCAAACTCCATTCCATTGTAACATGCCAAACTTACCCCATATCGTGTGACAACATGCTCCTTGTTTAAGGCTGGTTTAAGAGGTTTACAGTCCTCGCTTCAGAGTACTCCTATTATGCCTTTGAATTTTTTTTCTAGGTAGGCAGCTCACAGTTGCTTTTGCCTGTAGTGTCTCAAAAGCAATTTAACAGTTTATTCAGTCAAGAAAAAGATTGGATCTAATGAGACTCTCATCCATAATGAATTACACTACCTCTCTCTGTTAGCGCTCAGACTTCCACCAGTTTGAGAAGAAGATGGAGAGGGGTGAAATGCTTACCTGCGCTCAAACACTTTCCACACATTGCTCGACCCATGCTTAGAGTTCCATTGGGTGAGGACAATACCTTCCACGAGAAAGAGACATCATTACCCCATCCACTTTTATGGGGCTGTTTTCCATCTCTCAACCTTGCTAATTCGTTTTTGAGCATGTTAGTCACAGCTTGCTCTCATGCAATCCTCTGGTGATTATGCAAGTGGAACAACGACAGATAAAGAAAGAGAGGGAGAGAGACATAAGTACCACACTTGTGCTGGGGATTCATAGCTATTAAGCCTCTAATTGATCCCTGCTCGTGTAATAGTTCACAGTTACATCAGTTTCTGGTGGAATGGCCTCGTAAACACAAACACAGCTCCTGGCACCATGAGCCACAAATCTGAACACTGTGAGTAAAGGTGAATGCATTCACATGTTTTGGCATTAATACTTAGCAGATGTTTAGAGAAAAAGAACAAACAAATATCACTTATAGGTTTTAGGGGGATAGTTCATCCGAAAATGAAACTTCTCTCATCATTTACTCACTCTCATGCCATCAGATGTGTAGGACTTTTTTTATTCTGCTGGTCACAAATGAAGATTTTCAGAAAATATGTAAACTCTGTAGGGCCATACAATGCAAGTGATGAACTGGTTGAACTATTCCTTTAAAGGCATCCAAAAATGTCACCTACTCCCTCCCGCTGCTCGAATCAAGCATGCTTTTTCAATTAGTTTGTTTTTTAACCCAAAAGAAGTTTTCAAGAAACACATGAAGTAGCCCATAAAACTCGTAGTGTGGAATGAAGAACATATTTTCTCTGAAAATCGGCACTGACTACTTCAACAAACATTAAAGTGCCAGTCACCATTCACTTCTATTGAATAGAAAATAGAATCTGACATTCTGCTAGACTATGGTTCTCAATCTGTAGTACCACTGAAGGTACACACAACACATTCAATTTACAACACTAATAAAAGAATATCTTTATTTTATCAATATTTCTTTATGTTGGCTTGTTGAAGATTCTAACACTAATTCTAACCAAAATTTCAACACTAACTCCTCCTGGAGCTTTCAAGCTAATCAAAAATCTAAAACTTGTTTGAACTTTCAAACAAGGCTTTGCCAAGCCAACATAAAAGTTTGTCTACCTAATTACAGTAGTTTAAATTGGTATTAAAATGTTTCCATTATTTTATTTAAATGTATTATTTATATGCAATTATAATATAGCTTAATTGAATGTAAGGCACATCTAAGAATGTAATGTTGCTTGGGGTGACAACACCGGTTGCAACAGCTCAAGGACGGCTCTGCTTGTGACCAAACGTAATGACATCATGACACAAGAAACAATGAGGTTTGGTTTTATTGATATGTATTGGGCTCTGTATACATTAGTTTGGCAGATGATTTGATTTAATTTGAGAGTGACTTAAATTGTGGTCTATTCATCATTCAGAATAATCATATGCCCCCAGAAGACTCTGAATGTGACGTAAGAGTCGGATGGACTATTTTTATGACATTTTTAAGCTTTAACGTGAGTCATAATCAACTTCTTTTCTATGGAAATCAGTTGTCAGATGAAAAATAAAAAAATTATATATATATCTACCTTGTGTTCTGCAGAACAAAGAATGCCATATGAGTTTGGAATGACATGAGGGCAAGTAAATGATTTTTGGGTGAACTCTTCTTTTAATCAATATATGACATTATATTGCTTCGTCATTAAGGTTCCCTTAAATAGATGTCAATTTGCTCAATGCTTAAAAAATAGAAAGAATATTGTTGTGACACTTTGATGTTCTGTACTTGACTGTTTTGATCAATGGTTGTAATTGGCCTGAAAAATTTGAGAAACACTGTTAGATGTGTTAGGTAAGCTGTTCTTGTAACCATTTGTTGTGAGTTTTTGTGTTGCGGCCTCCTGAGGTTGGTGAAACCAGAAGTGTGTCTGTGTTTGTGTGTGACCCCTATTTCAGCAAACTTCTCATTAGAACATAAATTCTCTTGGGTCACACAGTAACAATGGGCAATCCTCATGGAAGTTGCCCTCCACACACACACACACACACACACATGCACACACGCACACACACACCCCTGTCCTGGGAGACTCAGGCTCATTTCTGGCAGTCGGTTTGTAAGGTTTTATAGCGTAAATTAGGCCAGGTAATAAGACTCTTTTTGGGGAAGCATGGCGTAATAGGTAATTTGTTTGGTTTAGCAATGTGTTAAAAAGCGTCTGACTCACAATGCACATTCACAAATGGAAACATCACACCATTTTTTTGCTGCATTTTACACAGTATGTTTGAGTCCTGGAAGAATAAAGTTGTATTAGCCTAATGATTTGCCATGGACTAGTAAAAATCCCTGTCATGGAAAATGACACCCTATTTCTGCATTACTAGTTTGGACTCTAGTTGCTCATTTGTTAAATTATTCATTGTTTGCAAAAGATGTAGGTGTACGAGAGTGCTTTGCCTGTTTAACTACATTACTTAGGGTACACTTCAAGAATCTCATTGGTCTCATAGAAACACATTATTATACTTACATTTTTGCATGGCTCATTGTATGTATCGATGCAGTTTCCTAATGAAATGAACACTAGAGGTGCTACAGCAACAACACTATTCACTTTCACACAAATTAGGGGTAAAATGGCAGATTATCAGTTCATAAACACTTACTTTTTGTCCTGTTTACAACACATCAAAACACTTTTACTATAGGACATGACTTGTAAATCTATACATTTTAACATTAGCATTAGATAAGCAACTACATTTACAAGCTTGTTCAAGTGCAATAGAATTTCACGGTAGCTCAACTGATAAGGCGTTGCACTTGCGATGCAATGGACTGGGATGTGAGCCCAGAAGAACATGCAACCCTGCTATGAAGACCAACTTAACCAGCATGCAATACCCCTGCTGATCTTGGCTGGTTTATGCTGGTCTAGCTGGTGGACCAGCATAACCATGCTATTCACTAGCTAGATTTTAGCTAAAAAAAATCAACCTACTGTTTCCAATTGCTATATGCCATGTCTTTTTCAGCAGCTCCAATCTTGAGGAAAAAGTTAAGATTCAATTCTTACAGTATCATATTCAGTTCAATATTTGCATTTGCGTCCATCACTAAGGTTCCTATAGACCAGCAGGGTACCCAATGGGGTACGCAAGTAGATGCCAGGGGGGTACATGAAAATAACTGGATTTTGCTTACTTAAAATAAAATGAATAGGGATCAGGGCTGGGTAAAAATATTGATTTCATAATTTATTCGCAATCTTCATTTGAATGATCTTGATATCTAATTGTTAAATTCAAAGATTGACCTTTTAATACATGATGTTTAGCATTGAGATACTTTCACTATATGTCGAGGAAAACTTTGGTTTGACTTGTCTTGTTCAATGTGTTCAAAGACGAGATTCATGCAATCCATTTGTCAGTAGGCCCTTTCACACATGCAACCAGGTAAATTACAGGACAATCATTGGGTTGCCTTTACTGATAAATGTACCAGATGTGCTGTTCACACATACCATCAATATGGAAATGTATAGGTAATGATACAACTTCTCATTAAGGTAAATTCCCAGAGCAAAATTTACACAAATTTGCAAAAAGGTCATGCTCAAACATGACCTCAAACCTGAAAAATGCAGTACATTGTCTGGAAATGGCTGGATGTGTGAAAGGGGCTGTTGATAATGTCTCTTTTAATACCCTTTCTGCAGCATTCTGAGATGATATTCTTCTCATCACAATTGTGCAGAACGGTTATCTGAGTTACTGGATGTTTTTTGATTGTGGCACCATTCTGAGTAAACTCTAGAGACTGTTGTGTGTGAAAATCCCAGGAGATCAGCAGTTACAGAAATAATCAAACCAGCCCATCTGGCACTAACAATTATCCATGCGATTATCTAATCAGCCAATCACTTGTCAGTGTGCAGTGCTAAAATGGAAAACATCCAGTGAGCAGCAGTTCTCTGGACGGAAATGCCTTGTTGATGAGAGAGGTCAACAGAGAATGGCCAGACTGGTTCGAACTGACAAAGTCTACTGTAACTCAGATAACCAATTTTGGTGAGAAGACTATAATCTCAGAATGCTATTCTGAGATGTTGGTTGGCACTGTTTTGGTGGCACGAAGGGGACCTATACAATATTAGGTAGGTGGTTTTAATGTTGTGGCTGACCTGTGTGAATATATATGTATATATATATATATATATATATATATATATATATATATATATATATATATATATATATATATATAGTGTGTAGTAGAAATACATTCCCAGACATACAGTACTTCATCCACTATGTTGGCATTGTGTTCATTGTCATTGATGTTTAACATACTAACAACAACCAAGAAAACAATATAATGGTTGTAAAACAAGTACAAATTAACCACAAGGAAGAACTTTCTTGGTTCCTATAACACTTTTGAAAAGTACCCCCAGCTCAAAACCATCCTGAGATCACCCAGATCAAAAGTGAAGTTTAAGCTGCAGCTTTTCAATGCAGCTTACATATCTGTGCAGCTTTATGGATGCGAGTCTTGGGCGCTCACTGAGGCACTGGAGCCCAAACTCGACATCTTCACCAGAAAGTGTTATCGGATCACGCTGGGCATCAATCAAGCTGAAGCTCATATGACTAATAAATAACTTTACAAGAAAACTGGCCAAATTACAATCAGTTCAACTATTAGATCGAGACAGCTGCAGTTTATTGAACACTGTCTACGAATGAACGAGTGCGAACCGGCGAACATCTATGCCTTTTACAAGTTGGAAGTAACATCGATCCCACGTGGTAGACAGCGCTTTTCATATCGAGAAAAAGTGTACAAAGATCTTAAACACTTAGGCCTGGAATTGGAAAAAGAACATCTAATTCAAGAGGTCACCAGATTGGCAGAGGATAAAAAGTTGTGGAAGAGTATTGTCGTGCCTAACAAGCCCGCCCGATGATGACCCCCCCAGCTAACAGCACTCTTCCGTTTCTTCCTGTCAACTGTCATTGTTAAGTGCTGCAACATTAAACAGTTTCTGCACTCCTCTGTCCCTTTCCTTTGCTTTCAGCATGTTTCTTGTTCCTTTCTTCTCTGTGCCTCTTGTGTATCTTTGCTCCATCCTCTGCTTTCTCTCTTTCGTCTCTTTCTCTGGCACTGTGAAAAGGCCTCCCAAGCATTCCTGCGCTCAGCATGCTGCCCTTGGGAGATTGCCAGAGGTTAATACAGATGTTTCTGTGCATCTGCAGGCCAAAGCAGCTGTGCGGGGAACATTATCTGCTCAAAGTCAGAAAACACACACACACACACACACACACACACACATACGCACTAGCACACGCGTGCACACACACACATGCACGCACGTACACACACACGCACGCACGCATGCACACACACACACACACACACACACACTCACTTGAAGAACTCACACTGGCCAGCTAAGGTCTAGACATGTCAGTTCCTTTTGTAGAGAAGGTTTAGTGGTTGTTGATGTGATTGATGCAGATGAGACAGATTACCTCTTATTAGGAAGATACAATTTCTCAATTGGCCTGCTTTCCACAGAATGAAAAGGAAGTTTTTTTTACCGAATATGTTACTTTTCTACCCCATGGAAATCATGAAACCTCTCCATTCCCGCCGCCTTCAGTGTTTTGGCAGGTAGTTTGCAACACCGGAGCAGCAAGGACTTCACAGACTGTGTCCAGTCTGTGCCCTTTAGACTTATGTCCACCGTACTAGCCAGTGTCATAAGTCAGGGCAACTATTCGTTTGCCATGGGATCCGCAACCGGGGGGCGGCCACCTCCAAGCAGACTATGTCGCATTGGGTGAGGGATGTTATTGCCCTGGCCTACGAGGCGCTGTCAAGCTTCACCAGTAGGTTTCAGGGCTCACTCCACCAGAGGGGTCGCCTCCTCTAAAGCCTTGGCTAGAGGGGTCCCTCTGCAGCAAGTTTGTGATGCGGCAGGCTGGTCCTCTCCGCACACATTCATCAAATTTTATAATTTGGATGTTCATGCCACTCCGGGCTCTTATATCCTTGAGTCGACATCTCAAGCTCATGTCTGAGACCTCTCGCGTTCTTGTGAGCACACTTCACAACCGTAGGGGTCCGGACAGCCTCAGTGCGGCGGCGTTGGTATTCTCGTTCCCAAAGCACGTTTCTCAGCGCAGCATCCTAGTGAAGCTTTTTGTAAAGGGAACGTCTCGGGTTACGTAGTGTAACCCTAGTTCCATGAAAAAGCGGAACGAGATGCTGCGCTTCTTTGTCGCATTGGGATGTCCCAGGACTGCTCTTCAGAAAAAAATATATCTGACGACACTCTGGTGACACATCTATTTATAGCCTGGCCACAGGTGCATCCAATGATCTCACCAGCCGAGGCTATAAATGTTACACACATATTCACAGCTGGTCACAATGTAGGATTGTTCCCAAAGCGCTTTTCTCAGGGCAGCATCTTGTTCCGCTTTTTTCAGGGAACAAGGGTTACACTACGTAACCCGAGACGTTTTCTTAAATGAGAGAACATGATCGTGTACACCCCATGCTCAGCTGTAGGCCTCTGCTAACCTGCTAGTTAATGTTATTGTGTTGAAATAGTTTTGCTAATCAGCTGTGGGTCCAATTTTATTTAGAATTGTTTAGAATTATGCAGTGTTTGTCATTCTTCTTACTATCATGAATAGTGATCAAGTGTGGAGATGGATTTAGTTTTACAAACAGTGATCCATGATAGTGCTTGGCTAACTTGCTATGTAATGTTATGGTTTGGTAATAGTTTCCTATTCAGCTGTGGGCCAGCTTTTACCAAAAACTGTGTAACAAAATTATATAATTACAAGCTGTAATGTTACGGCCGCTATCCATGGTAGTCCACGGCTAACTTGCTCACTAACCGGGAGTAAGCCTCTGTTTTCCGTACTAATCTCTGCTGAAAAAAGTTCGGCTACACCCATTCCAGCAAAAGATGACTAACTCAGATGCACTACGTGTCTTTTACTTGAAGCTTTTTTATATTCACAATAATCAACACTGTACTTGTAAGAAAGCTACAAAAGTAAAGGTCCTGCTCAAGTCGTGCTTGCGAAGGTGGTTTGGGTCGATCAGCTTGTTCTTCCAAATTTTCATTATCTGACTCGGACACAAACTGGTATGGCAAAAACCGATGCCTCTGTTAAAGTAGTTACAGTAGTGTTTACAGCTATTAATGAAGCCTGACACTCAGTTATGGTATGGGGCATTACATTTCCGACATGCGGTTGACCAATCACAACAGATGGGGCCAGCTGACCAATCAGAGCAGACTGGGCTTTTCGGAAAGGGGTCTTTAAAGAGACAGGAGCTAAATCAGAGCGTTTGAGCAGAGGATGAAAATAGGTTTAGCAGAAATGCACAATATGAGATTTTTTTTTTTTTTTAACATTAAAGCATGTAAACCTATTCTAGTAGACCCCCAAATTAAAATCATGAACCTGTAAATTAGCATAATATGAGTCGCAGGCTGTGTTGGCACAGGGCCATCCGTATACAGCCTCAGAAGGCAGCATTTTCCAGTTTTCAGGCGCAGCCATAGACAATTGCGAGCAACAAACAGAGACTTCAGGCCCGTCCAAACTCCCTATTGTGCCCCCCACTCTTCTAAGGAGGAAGGATGAATATAAGGTACTTTTCAAATTGTTCTGAGACCTGTTTCCTTAAGAGTTCCATTCATTCAGATTAAGCCATTAACTAGGATGCAGCCCATGTGTGTGTGTGTGTGTGTGTGAGAGAGAGAGTAGGTGAGAGAGAGAGAGAGAGAGAGAGAGAGAGAGAGGGGAGAGGGAGCATGAAGGTGCTTTCCAAAAATATTAATATAAGTTATTTCAGATACTTTAGAAAATCTTATATTGAAGTCACTGGGATGTGTTGAAACCAGTGACATGCACAGACTTTAGCAGAATCAGGAGCAGAAGGATGAAAAAGGGCACTGATTTTCAGTGTTGGAGAAACAACAGTACTCATAATTTAAAGTAGTTATACAGTCAAGCTACTTATTTGAAAAAGTAGTTAGCTACAATACAAGCTACTTTCAAAAAGTAGCTAGCTACTTTGAAGCTACTTAATTAAGCAACACTGTATGTTTTTACAATGCTATTATCAAACCAATAATAATAATTGAAATAATTTATAAAAAAAAATATATTAATTAAAAACATTAAATATATTGAATTGATTAATAAAGGCCATAAAATACTTGATTAATAAAAGCCATAAAATAAAATAAAATACAACAACATAAAATAAAAACAGAAAAGGTCAGATGACATATATATAATAAAAATATATATAATTTTTTACTACACACTTTTCAGTCCCCCTGCTGTGGCCAGGTGTAGCCAAACAGATCTCATGACAAGTCATTCATAATTAATGATTTGGCTATTTTGTACGGTCTCGCACGATGTTATTGGCATACACTCGTATGACTTCACGTGTAAATTCCGGGATGTGTAATGTGGAAGTAAATGAGAGTTCCTCGCACGAGGCGTTGAGGACATAGTTATTAATATTATGCCCTTACCCAAACAACTTATCTAAACATTACCAATCAGTAGAGTGTGTAAACATGATAGGACGCTGTTGTGTGTGACAGAAGCAAGTATCTTTCACATATTAGATGAAACGATGTCCAGCAACGTCATTGGCTGTAGTAGAAGTCGTAAGAATTCAAACGATTGCAGTCGCACGATATCATACGAATTAACCAAGTTTAGAAACGTTGAACGAATCCTGACGTTATGACAAACTCTCTATGGGTTGACGTTTTGTGCTTGTCACATTGTATTTAGAATAGATAATATGTAAATAGAGACACAGGGCTTGTTTCTTCCCTCACCTGTGTACTTTTTCGTTTTATTTTCTTACCTTTTTTGCCATTGACCAAGTGCCAGCTTTACAGGTCACCTACAAATGTTGTGCTTCAAATATCTGATGGACTGAGTTGTAAAATTTCTATTAAGGTGATTTTCTATTCTATTTACAGCGCGCGGAGAGTGAGGTAGGCGGGAGAGAGAGAATGTGTAAAAATAATTATTTTCAAAGAGTGCATGCTCTGCCACTCTTAGCCAGATCACATAAGGACACGTATACGTGTGAAAACTGATGTGCACATCAAAAACACAGAATGTATGATAGTCCTAATTGTTTAGAGCACATCAATATGAAGACAAAGCCTAATCCAGGTTATTTAAAGGATGAAATCATGGCCGGCGCTTCTTTCAGGTCCACAAAAAGAGGACATGTCTGGGGAAAAAGAGGACATATGGTCACCCTATAATAGATAGAAAGAGAAGAAATGCTAGAAATAATACATGCCATAATTTGCCATGCCACATTTCTTTTACCAGTAATATTATGTATTTAACATAAACATCATAGCTAATTAAATGCTAAGAAATAGTTATGCATGATAGGAATTATTTCTCTCGCTGCTCCCAATAATGCGCAGAAAATGAGAAACATCTCGGGTTACTTAACTGTAAACCCTGTTCCCTGAAAAGCAGAACGAGATGCTGCGCTGATTTAGCGCTTTGGGAACGTCTTTTAGGAGTGACCAGCTGTGAATATGTGTGCAACACGTCAATGAAATTGACAGGAATTTAAAGCCTCTGCTGGTGACATCATCAGGATGCGCCGGTACCAGGGGCTATAAATAGATGCGCCACAGGTGTATCGTCAGATATTTTTGTCTGAAGAGCAGTCCTGGGGCATCCTCAGTGCGGCAATGAAGCACAGCATCTCGTTCCACTTTTTCAGGGAAGAGGGGTTACAGTTAAGTAATCCGAGACGTTCCCTTAGCGCTTTGGGAACGAGAATACCCATGCCGCCGCACTGCGAATGTCTGTAGTTGCCCTTACGGTTGTGTAGTTCTGCTCACAAGAGCGCGAGAGGTCTCAGACATGAGCTTGTGATGTTGACTCAGGACATAAGAGCCCGGAGTGGCATAAACATCCAAAATATAGAATCTTATGAATGTGTGCGGAGAGGACCAGCCTGCCGCATTACAAACATAATGCAGAGGGACACCTCTAGCCAAAGCTTTAGAGGAGGAGAGCCCTCTGGTAGAGTGAGCCCTGATCCCTACTGGCGAAGCTTGCCAGGGCTTGCGCGCCTCGTAGGCCAGGGCAATATCATCCCTCACCCAATGCGACATTGTTTGCTTGGTGGCGGCCGCCCCCTTGTTATGGCCCCCATGACAAACTAATAGTTGCCCTGACTTACGCCACTGGCTAGTGTGGTGGACGTAAGCCTTGACTGGACACAGTCTGTGAAGTCTTTCCTGATCCAGCTTTGTAAACAGCAGGGAACAGAAGGCTTCAAGAGTGACCAGATGTATGGCTGAGAAAGGAACCTTAGGCAGGTAGTCAGGATGAGGGTGCAATATAGCTTTAGCCATTCCTGGGGCAAAATCTAAGCAGGATGGCAAGACAGGTAGAGCCTGCAGATCCCCAATTATTGTTAGAGAAATATTCGCCATAAGAAAAACCATCTTGTGAGTCAGAAGTTTATCAGTCGCTAACTCTAGAGGTTCAAAGGGGGTCTTAACCAGACCCTCAATGACTATTGCTAAGTCCCATGAAGGGATCCTGGTCCACGAACGAAGCGAGCGAGCAGAGGATGTTTCCCCAATGGCATCCCGTCAATCAAGGCATGGCAAGCTGATAGAGCGGCCACATAAACCCTGAGAGTGGCGAGGCATGTGCCTGCTGATACTTTTTTTGGCAGAAAGTCCAGAACTGAAGCAATCTGGCAGTTTACTGGATCTGCATTATGTGCAATGCACCATCTTTCAAAGACACACCATTTATTGGCATAACTTCTTCTAGTAGAGGGAGCCATAGTGCTCAGAATAGACTCTATGACTTCAGGTGAAAGCCCAGTGTCCCTCAGTTGGTACCCTTCAGGGGCCAAACATGAAGGTTCCACAGCTCGGGCCGGGGATGAAATATCTTCCCCTGCACCTGAGACAGATTCCCTCCTGTCCGGAATCACCCAAGGCAAGCCGTCGAGTAGAGACATTTTCTCTTTGAACCATACCCTGTTTGGCCAACACAGCGCCATCAGTAAGAGACTGGGCCCTTGCTGGCGAACTCTGGCCAGGACTCCCGGGAGCAGAGAAAACTGGAGGAAAGGATGCATTCTGGGTGCTGGGTGACCCATAGAGAAGTAGAGGGGACATTGCGCTGTCTGTGAGGCGAAGTAGTCAACTTCCGCTCTGTAAAATCTCAACCAGATTTGTTTCACTACCTCGGGGTGGAGTTTCCACTCTCCATCGATATTTTCTCTCTGGACTGTAAATCTGCTCCCCATTCAGGAATCCAGGGATATAAGCTGCTCTGATTAACAGGAGCTTGCCCTGGGCCCAAAAGAGAATCTACCATGCTATTCTATTCAGCTGGCGTGAACGTAGACCTCCTTGATGGTTTATGTAAGAGGCTACCGCTGTGTTGTCCACACGCACCAAGACATGGCAGCCTCTGCAGGAAGTTTTTCAGGGCCAGAAATACAGCCGTCAACACTAGACAGTTGATGTAACAATCAAGCTGATGACCCTCCCATTCCCCTTGAGCTGGACGACCACTTAATACCGCTCCCCAACCTTGCAGTGCAACCTTGGCCTAGCCTGACATTGCTCAGGGTGTTTTGAATTGTCTCGATTCAAGCAGGAGACAATTGTGCCTGCATCATGATCGAATTCCATATGACCCCAGATAGGTAGTTTCCTGAGTGGGAGAGAGAACGCCTTTCCTGACGTTGAGTCTCAATCCCAGAGAAACCAGATGAGCAAAGATGATATCCCTGTGCTGTAATGCCAGTTCTTGTGACTGTGCTAATATCAGTCAGTCCTCAAAATAATTCAGAATGCAGATGCCCTGGAGTCGCAAAGGAGCCAGTGCTGCATCCATGCACTTCGTGAATGTGCAGGGTGATAAGGCTAGGCCGAATGGAAGAACCCGATATTGGAAAACCTCTCCCCCGAAAGCGAACTTCAGGAACTTCCTTTGTTGTGGCAGACTTTCTATATGAATGTATTCGTCCATGAGATCGATTGTGACCAACCAATCCTGATGTTGGATTTGACACGACCGTCTTGACGTTAGCATCTTGAACTTGAACGCCTTATCTAAGTGATTCAAGCCTCAAAGGTCTAAAATCGGATGAAACCCCCCCATCCTTCTTGGGAACCAGGAAGAATTTGCTGTCTATCTGGAAGGGGAACATGTTCTATGGCCCCTTTGACCAAGAGATTTTGCAGTTCTTTCCATAGTAGACATGCTTGTTCGGTTTCAAGTAGTGGGAACCACGCTGTTGAAATGCGGAGGACGGTGAATTCTGAGGCACTAAGGTGTTCTTCGAGATCATGCGAGGGACCGGTTGGATCTGGAGAGAGAGAGCGATTGATAGGGACGAACCCGTCTCTCGCTCCTCAGCCAGATCCATACGTGAGCCGCACAACGAAATGGTGGGGGCTGGCTCTTGGAAATAAGTAAGACGAGTGCACAGCATCTTCACTGTGCTCACACCCACCTCACTCTAACTCAAGAGCAGCATGCTCTTCCCCCAAACAAACAATACAAAACTGGTGTGTGTCTGATTCAGCCATATGGCGTAAACAGGGAAACACACACTGTTTGTTTTGTTTATCGCTCATTTTCTCTTTGTCTTTCACACTTAAGTCATAGAAGAAAGAAGTAAAAGAATAAAACGATTTCTGTACTCTGCCAAACAAATCTAACTCCTATCAGAGGAAAGTAGAAAATTTGACAGGCTTGTGAAGCACAACACACACAGAATGGTCTGAAGACAAAAGACCTGACGATGCACCTGTGGCACATCTATTTATAGCCCCTGGTACCGGCACATCCTTATTATGTCACCAGCAGAGGCTATACATTTCTGTCAATTTCATTGACGTGTTGCACAAATATTTACAGCTGGTCACCCCTAAAAGATATTCCCATCCATCCATCCATCCATCCATCGTCAACCACTTATCCTGTGTACAGGGTCACGGGGAAAGATATTCCCAATCCGCTAAATCAGCTCAGCATCAAAGTGAAGCTTTTGATAGGGAACTAAATAAAACTATTCAGAACAGAAAATAAATCCATCAAAAGGCAATAACTCATTGAAATGTATTATTAAAAATAAAGGTATATATGTTGTTGTCTTGTCTATTAATAACAACGTGTCTGAAACCTTCTTGGTGTTCTTTTATCATTTTCAGATTTTCCCGACTCTGCACATTTTGTAAAAGTAAACAAACTGTGGTTGGTCGCTTTACATAACCATCAGACAGATTCTTCTTATCCAAAAGAGCCGAAATAAGTTGCCAGAAGATGGCGGTAATGCACTATTTTTGTTTGTGATCTGTTGTTACAAAAGAAGAAGAAAGACGCTGATGCAGCAGTGTTGCCAACTTAGAGACTTTGTCGCTAGATTTAATGACTTTTTTCTAAATAAGTGCCTAGAGTCAAATCTTGCGACTTTTGGGACAAACCTTACCTACTTTCCGTAGAAGAGTCGCCAGTACTGCCACACGAGCACAAGGTCTTGCTTTCCCACTGCAGGCACCCCTCTCTCTGTGTGCAGAGGAGCAGCACATTCAGTTGACCGCACGGCAGCTGACTCAGACGTGAATGAGCTGCGCATGTGCAAACAGAGTTGCCAAGGACAAATCAGTAATCTGTATTGTATACTTCTCCTTTGTTTTAATTTAAACAATTTAATTTGACCATTATTTTTCTTTCTTATCACTCACTGTTACCCAGCTGGAGAAGAAAAAATAAGATATTCTGTCACTTCTAACTTTCTTTCCGAGGGATAATTTTACATGTAAATATAGCCGAAATTACAGCACAGCTGGTGTCTTTAGCTTATGTTATAAAATCAGGCTTTTAGCAGTGCAGCAGCTTGGAAATTTCTTGGAAGTGACTACTGGTTAACATGTAGTCTAAATGGGTGGCGTTTCAGTCACAATTTCATACTCGTTCCGTTGTCTGACAACAGAAACAGAACATATATTTAAATGAGAACAGCTTTATTGGGAATTGGCAGTATTCTATAAAAGCCGTATTGATATTCTATCACTGAAAGTGATGCGACCACTCCCATTATAATAAATAAATCTGTCCACACTACAGGTGTGTGGTGTCGGAAATGTGGTAGAAATCGAGTATTATTATTATAGTTCATAATTATTATTATGAACTTTCAACACATTACATGAAGTGGATTTTTTATGTGACATGTTATAATGGCACTTCG